>NC_060139.1:269847246-274647246 GCF_021461385.2 Schistocerca piceifrons
CAAGAAAAGTGACATGCACCTGGGAAAAATAAATTAAGTTGCTCCAAGAAAAGGCTGTTTTAATTACAGAACTAGTATTATGTGTATTGATGATCATGACGATAGAGATGGTGTCAGTGATTCTTTGAAGATGCAATTGATTGTGTTCATTGAGTCCCAGAAGAATGGTTAATTTCCTCGTCAGTACGTCTGAGTACGTGACCGTAGCACGAATACCATTTACTCCTTTCTTTTGTGGACAGTTTTCGTTATTTGTTATGACGTAGTGATAAGGCAACAGGGTAGTGTTCATAAAGGTAAATGAGTTTGTATGGTTAAAGAACCACCCGGTATCTCATTCTGAATGCTGAATAGCATATGGCATTGTTCGTGTGAGTCAACACCGAGCTGCTACATAACGACATACTTAAGAATTCTTATTTGTCTTTTCGCTTTTACTTATTAGAGGTTTGTGACGTATACACACTGAGAATATGGGAGATCCAAGTTTTAGTATGTGTTACATTTATGGAGAGTCTTTGAGTCGATAACTCGAATGAACTCTAGGAGAAAAATCAGTAGTGTGCATTTGGAAATGCTGGGTGGAAACGTCTAACTAGGCCACACTGATAGCCACGCCTTCTTGGTCTGCATTGCCTTATTATGAGAGTGAATGACACAGTTTTTTTTTTTGAGTCATCAGTCTTCTGAGTGGTTTGATGCGTCCTGCTCAACTATTTCTGGATGTATTCCGATCTCTGTCTTCCTCTACAGTTTTTTCGCTCTACAGCTCCCTCCATTACTACTGAAGTCAGTCCCTACGTCTTAATAGATGTCCTGTCATCCTGTCCCTTCTTATTATCAGTGTTTTCCACATATTCCTTTCCTCTCCGTTTCTGTGCAGAACCTCCTCATTCCTTACCTTATCATCGACCTAGTTCTCAACACTCGTCTGTAGCAGCACATATCTAATGTTTCGATTCTCTTCTGTTCCGGTTATCCTACAGCCCATGTTCCGCTACAATACAATGGTGTGCTTCGGACGTACAGAAATCTGTCCCTCAAATTACAGCCTATGTTTGTTATTAGTAGACTTCGCTTGGTCAGGAACACCCTTTTTGCCAGTATTAGTCTGCTCCTGATGTCCTCCAAGTTCCGTCCGTCATTGGTTATTTTGCTGCCTAGGTAATACAGTCCCTTAACTTCATCTACAACATGATCATCAATCTTTACTTTAAGTTCCTCACTGTTCTCATTTCTGCTGCTCGTCTGTAGCAGCACATATCTAATGTTTCGATTCTCTTCTGTTCCGGTTATCCTACAGTCCATGTTCCGCTACAATACAATGGTGTGCTTCGGACGTACAGAAATCTGTCCCTCAAATTACAGCCTATGTTTGTTATTAGTAGACTTCGCTTGGTCAGGAACACCCTTTTTGCCAGTATTAGTCTGCTCCTGATGTCCTCCAAGTTCCGTCCGTCATTGGTTATTTTGCTGCCTAGGTAATACAGTCCCTTAACTTCAT
The DNA here is from genome assembly GCF_021461385.2 of Schistocerca piceifrons. Classification (NCBI taxonomy): domain Eukaryota; kingdom Metazoa; phylum Arthropoda; class Insecta; order Orthoptera; family Acrididae; genus Schistocerca; species Schistocerca piceifrons. The sequence goes on from NC_060139.1 coordinate 269,848,751, forward strand.
CTACAATATGATCATCAATCTTTACTTTAAGTTCCTCACTGTTCTCATTTCTGCTGCTTCTCATTACTTTCTGCGATTTACTCTCAATCCATATTCTGTACTCATCAGAGTGTTCATTTCATTCAGCAGATCATGTAATACTTCTTCACTTTCACTGAGGATAGCAGTGTCATCAGCAGATCGTATCATTGGTATCTTTTCATCTTGTATTTAAATGCCACTCGTGAACCTTTCTTTTATTTCCGTCCCTGCTTCTTCGATGTGCAGATTGAGCAGTAGTGGTGAAAGACTACATGACTGTCTTACATAATTTTTAGTCCGAGCACTTCTTTCTTGGAGGTCCACTCTTATCATTAGCTCTTGGCTCTTGTACATATTGTATATTATCCTCCTCTCCCTATACCTTACCCCCATTTTTCCTCACAATTTCGAGCATCTTGCGCCATTTCACAATGCCAGGCACTTTTTCCAAGTCGAAAAATCCTATGGACGTGTCTTGATTTTCCTTTAGTCTTTCTTCCATCATCAACCGCAACGTCAGAATTGCGTCTCTGATGCCTTTACCTTTTCTAAAGGCAAACTGATCGTCATCTAACACAGTCTCAGTTTTCTTTTCCATTCTTCCGTATGTTATTCTTGTCAGCAACTTGGATGCATGATATGTTAAGCTGTTTGTGCGATAATTCTCACACTTGTCAGCTCTTGCTGTCTTTGGAATTGTGTATATTATATTTTTCCGAAAGTCAGATGGTATTTCGCCGGACTCATACATTATTCACACCAACGTGAATAGCTACTTTCCCCCAACGATTTTACGAATTATGATGGCATATTTTCTACTCCTTCTGTCTTATTCGATTTTAAGTCACCAAGGCTAAATTCTGATTCTAATACTGGATCCGCCTTCTCTTCTAAATCGACTACTGCTTCTTCTTCTATCGCATCAGACAAATCGTCCTCCCTCCATTCCTAGTAATTCTGCATCCCACTTCTTTGTGTATTATTTTTCCTGACTAATGTATTAAACTTCAGCCTACTCTTCATCACTTCTGCATTGTGATCTGAGTCTATATCTGCTCCTGGGTACTTCTTTCAATCCAGTATCTGATTTCCAAATCTCTGTCTGACAATGATCTAATCTTATTGAAATATTCCCGTATCACTTGGCTTTTTCCAAGTATACCTCCTACTCTTGTGGTTCTTGAACAGATTATTCGCTAATACAGGCTGAAATATATTACAGAACTCAATTAGTGTTTCTCCTCTCTTATTCCTTGTGCCAAGCCAATATTCTCGTGTAACCATTTCTTCTGCTCCTTCCTCTACATCTGTGTTCTAGTCCCATATGACATTTAGATTTTCATCTCACTTTATGTACAGTTTTACCCTCTCAGTATTCTCATATACTTTGTCTCTATTGCTTGCGACGTCGGTGTGTATACCTAAACTATTGTTGTCGGCGTTGGTTTGCGGCGGACTCTGATAAGAACAACCTTATCACTGGACTGTTCACAGCTGCTTACCGGGTCAAACAGCGAGTGTTGAAGGAAGCTAGTGCAGATCAGGACCTGGAGAATATATGGCATTGTAGAGGAGAAAGCGACACTGTGAGGTGAAGACTATTCAAGAGTGTTTACCGTGGATTCAAGATGGAGAATGTGAAATTTAAAAGCAATTTTCCATGTATTAGCTCTTATATTGTAGCGAGATGACAAGCAGGAATCTGGTAGGTCTGATTTTTTCTAGGTAGAGGTAAATGAAATGGCATAGTTCACAGCAACGACCTGCCAACTCAGCACGCCAGCAGAAGCAGCCACTTGCACACCATCCTCCTCTTCAAGGCAACATCCAAAGTCACTGACCACCTTTTGGAAATCTTCCGTACTAGCCAGAGGGTTCATCTACATGTAGGAAAGTGACAGTGGTATACATCATATATGCAGACAGTTGTATTTAAATCCCAGGCCCGAAGACCATGTTGTCGGTGTGGCAAGGATACATAACGATGCCTACCATGTGTCAGTTGCGGCCGCGACACGGATAACGTTCTACTGACGTCAGTCATAACTGGTACAGCTAGGATATGTTGTTCTGGAGGTACTGGACTTAGGATGTAGCCAATAATCTGCCCCCCCGCCCCGCCCCCAACTCTACAAGACCATTAGTTAAGTATCCTGCCTACGCCTCATGTTCTCCCATCATGTCATGTTTCGCGCGGCGCCCCCGATCGGAGGTTTGAGTCCTCCCTCGGACATGGGTGTGTGTGTGTTGTCCTCAGTTAGAATAAGTAGTGTGTAAGCTTAGGACCGACGTCCTTAGCAGTTTGGTCTCATAAGATCTTACCACAAATTACCAAATTTCCAAAGAGCCTCCCCCCCCCCCCCCCCTCGGCTCCTTGAAACTGTAGTCCGCCAGCCATCTGCGGATGCTCTCAAGCCAATGGTTCGCGATTTGATACACCGTCAAGTGCTGCATCACTTGAAGACGTCACGACAGCAGTGGACTGTCCGAAATGCACCAGCCACTGCCGAAGAAGCAACACCTGCCGTGTCAGCGTTCACCGAGTAGGTGGCTCACCTTCAAGCTGTGTGCATACATCACAGGCCGCTAGGTACATCTGCTGCTCTGAAGCAGCAACAAGACAGGACGATGTCAGGTCCGTTGTGTCCTCAACCAAGGCACGCACATACAGCTGTTCGTGTGTAAGTGATGAAGAAAGTATTGTTCACATCTATTTCTGACTGCAGCCTGTACGCCTCGTCTTCATATGCTGTTACATTCCGTCTCAGCCACGCGAGGTAGTCACGCGGTCAGGGGCGCCTTGCCACGATTCGTGTGGCTCCCCCCGTCCGGGGTCCAAGTCCTCCCTGGGGAATGGGTATGTGTGTTGTCCTTCGCGTAAGTTAGTTTAAGTTAGATTAAGTAGTGTGTAAGCCTAGGGACCGTTGACCTCAGCAGTTTGGTTCCTTATTTCCAATTCTGTCTCACGGCCATCACACGAACCGAGGGTTCCCCTGATTGCCGCCAAATATCTAAACACTAAGATCTCCTCCAACACCCAGCAGCTATCATTACACAACCCCTCCACCACAAATGCATACAGCAGTGCGATGAAAAGATCGTACAGTATTGACAGCCAGGGGGCGTCCACCTGGGGTAGTTCGTCCATCGAGTTGTAAGTCTTTTCAGGTGGCGCTTCATTGGACGACCTGTTTGTCGACGACAATGAAATAATGATGAGGACAACACAACACCCAGTCTCCGATACGAGAATATCTCCGAACCCGCATAGAATCGAACCTGGGTCTACTGCATGGCAGTCTCACACCCTGAATGAGGAGGCGGACAGAGTAATGATTGATGTCTCGTGTTGAAGTGGTGTTCGATATATAAAACAAATCGGCAATGAAGAGGCATTTCTTAAAGTCAAACCTCAGGGTCAGCTTGCAGTAGTCAGACAAGGTCAGTGCGTGCTGCGGCTGCCTGCAAGTACAGCTTCGGAGAATGGGCGACACCTCTGTCAGTGCCAGGTCTGCGTCATCGGAAGGCCGTCGACCGTCAGAGATATATAAATAGCAGAGCTGTGCGTGCAGTGCTGCGACTGGTTGACCAACGTGAGCCGTGCGTCACAGCACGCGGGTTCCCTCGCCTGGCGGCAGCGCTCTGTCCTGTTGTGACGTAACAGCAGCTGCTACTGACAGCTGACCGGCGTAACGCGGCGACCTTTCCCACCAGGCGGTACACCGGCCTTCCGTCCAGCTTCTTCTCTCTGCTGAATGTCAATGTCACTGCCGGCGTCACTCAAGTAGCATTTCTTGGAAGATCCGACACAGATTACTGTGGAAACAACATTCAGGTTGGCAAAAAGAATCTGGTATGAAAGATACTTAGTTCGGCAGAAAAGTAAGGAGAATGGTCACAATACGAAAGAACTGTTTTAGATGGGTGTGTAGCAGCGCGGCTGTTTACGACTCTGAATTGTGGCGTTTCGTCAAAGTCTGTGTATTTTGGGGCAGTTGAAAGCGTTTTACCGTATTGTGAACGTGTTCTTGCTTTTCCACGATGTATACCAAGCAACAAGTTCCTCCTGCTTTCTTTTTACTCACATTTAAAAACAATATTTCCTGATATGCCCAAACAGATGTACTATTTGGAAAACAAGAACAGGTTATGTAGCTTTGTTATTGTTAACCTAGAATCTCGACTTTGTTTCTGTTCCACACTGCAATTTCTCCGACTGTATGCCGTCATAATCACCCCTATCTTTAAGGCTTAGGCTTGCGGATATTTCGGCTTCTTGAAAGGCAATCGCCCTCCCACACTATCTTTCTTCGTTCTGTTACCCTACTGCCTCTCTGGAGTTCTCTTCTTATCACTCGTTCAATATGTATTTTCCACTTAAGTTTATTATCCCGTATTCTATCATTTATAATGAAAGGTACCAGTGCACTTTTTATATTGTTATTTAGTTTATTATGGAGTAGTGTATAATTTGCATCAAATTTTAAAAATATTACCCACGCAGCTCGCAGTTTCTCCTTGTTCAACCTTGTTCAATCTGCTTAATCTCACGTTCTCGTTGTCGTATGTTTACTTGAAACTGCGATAAACTATAAAACTTGGTTTTGGTTGATTGTGAGTTATCCTTCCTAATTACGCCCATTGCTGTAGCATAAATGTTTTGCAGTTCGTTTATTTTCTTAAAAATCTCTCGCAATAAAATATATTACGCCTTAACTTAGGGTGTGTACGTCTTATTTAATTTAAATTATTTATAACTATATTTATCCTCAGTCTTGTTGACTTGCTTTTGTGCATAATCAGTAGATGGGCACCTTACGACGGCATTATTCTGTCGAAGTGCTTCGTGCTGATGTTAAACTATGGATTATGCAGAAAAACTGTGATGTTCATGAAATTCAAACGGTGGAGACAAATCTCAACTAGTTCCAGATAACACTGATAAACTGCGGAAATATTCAGGTTGTGCACTCATAGCCAGTCACCAAGTGACATTAAATTTCCTTATCCTCGGTTAGCTGCATTGCAATGAGTAAACTCTTTACTTGCTATTTTGATTGGGAACCGGTGTGACATGAGCAGCAGTCGCGATACATTTAACTTTCAGCTACTCTTAGAAAAGGTTCTAAAGCAACGGTCAGCTAAGAGTACATCGCCACATAGGTCTTCAAACAGTCGTGCATTTAATTAGATACACGAATATGCACTAGGCCTTCATGTTATTCTGGAAATGAAAATAATTCCACTCCTAGATTCTAATTTAATGTTTCAGGAGGTTTATGAGCCACACATTCCCATTTCGGGCGCTCCCTTTTCCTCTCGAAGCAAGCTATGATTTGGATGACAAGAATGGGCTTATACAATGGGCTAGATCGCAAACAGTCCTCTCTACTGTTCAAAACTGAGGATGAAAGGTATAAGAAACCGAAGAAAAAAGCTCGTTTTGACCTACTTGTTGACGACTGGATCATTATAGGTGCCAGCAATCCCTCCCCAATGGTGTCAGATGGGCTTCTTGTGTTTGTCCTTCTACGGCGGCGCATCGCTGTGTTTCGTATTTACCATGTTCTTTGGAGCTCCTGAAAGCCAAATGTCCCTGAACTAACATCAGACATACTCTAACTGTCATTGCTGTGGATATTTCGCAATTTGAGATGACATACCAACTTGTTTCTAATTCCTATGTGTGTGCACCTCGAAATAATATCTGACGAAACTGATTCTGCTTCCAGTATTGTAAAAATTAACAAAATAAGCTAGTCGCCGTCCTACTAGAGGGTGATAACTCACGGTATATAAGCACGGTCAGCACTAAGGAAGACACTTAAATTGTAAAACTGTGGACCAGATGTTTCTGATTGACTGACAGAATGTGATTCTCTTTATAAGATGGATCGATACTACAGCGTTCAGAACAGACGTTACTGCCGAAGAAGTTTTTCTTTCTCTTCAACTTAATTTTTTATTTACGATTCTCAAATATCGCTTTTTTTCATCTTCCGGCCCAACTCGTGTTTGCAGGACGGTCTCTGCAACTTAGTTATTTATTTAATCTTCTCATATTTCACTTTTTCAATCTTCCAGTCCCAACGCGTGTTTGCAGTACCGTCTGCTGTGAAACTTCCTGTTTTCGGCCAGACATTCCATCAGGCGGGGAATGAAGAACAAGGAAACCCAATGGAAAATGTTTAGAGGTTCCTTCCAATCCCGTCATTCGCCGGACGACTAAGAGAAAGCTCCCGAAAATCTTCTTCAGGCTATCAGATTACGAGTATTTACATTTATTTCTGGTACCAGCTGTCAAGGCCCCTCACAACGCTGAAAAATTTGTGTCTGGGTTGTATTTCACTACTTGTGACACGTACCTGACGACACATTAATTTGTGGACAACATGCACATAAAATACCAGCGAATATGAGTACGGAATAACTTAAAGTGGAACGAGAAGATAAAACTAATCGTGAGTGAGATAGATGACAAATTCAAATCCGTTGGATCAATCTTCAGGTAGTGATGTCCGTTCGCGAAAGCTGCAGCTAACAGAACCCTCGTCAGACAGATATCTCTTGACTGCTTCTCAATTTGGGATTCTTATCACGTAGGTAACGTAGAGGAATCCAGTGGATACAAAGCAGAGCATAGTGTTTCCTGAGGATTTTTTTAGAGTGCTACAGTTATGGTTACTGTATTGCAATGGCATGTTCTACAAGAGAAGCGCTGTGCATCATAGTATGATTTATGTTTAAAATTCCGAGAGCGTGCGGTCCAAGAACAATTAGCTAACATTCGCAACTGGAAGGGAAGATAGAAGTGACAGTTGTCACACTCTCCGCCACACACTGTACGTTGATGTGCATTGTACTGATGGGGATGAAGATGAGCCTTGATCTCCCCTATTGATGTCACTTTATCTGCTGTCTTAAATGAATAATAACAGAGCTATTGTTTGTAGGCATAATTCGCGAACTGGTGCATTTCTGGATCGCTCTGTTTGAGACACATGTTCTTTTTTTAATCCCCTAACAAAACGGCGAGTGTGAGCTCTAGGAAATATTAGTCCTTCGAAAACCCCATGTCTTTTGATCCAGATCCCAGAGAATTGACTTTGGTGAGAGCAGACCTAACGAAAAAAAAAAAAATGATAAAGGAATGACGCATTACGTGGGAAGTATCCGGATGAGACGGAAATCGCTGGATCTAACGTACATGCACAGACAAACAAATTATTACAATTTCAGAAGAACCGGATGATTTATTGAAGATAAAGAGGTTCACAAATTTAACAAGATAATAATTGGTTGGTTCACCTCTGCCCCTTACGCAAGCAGTTACTCGGCTTTTCACCGACTGATAGAGTTGTTGGATGTTCTCCTGTGGGAATCGTGCCCAATTCTGTCCAACTGGAATTTCATTGACGGAGTACAATTGTATTCACTGATGAATCCCGCTTCTAAATGAGACCCGATGGTCAGGGGTCTCATTTCTTTTCATTGTAGGACCCGTCGTTCGTGACACCCTTACAGCACGAAGATACATCGACGATACTCTATGTCCTGTTTTGTTACCCTTCATGGAAAGCCATCCTGGGCTTACATTTCAGCAAGAAAATCCCTGTCCACACATGGTGAGAGTTTCTATTGCTTGTCTTCGAGCTTGCCGAACCATACCTTGGCAAGAAAGTTTGCCAAATCTCTCATAGAATGAGAACGTTTGGAGCATTATTGGCAGGTGCTTCCAACCAGCTGGGGATTTTGACACTCTAACGTTCCAGTTGCACATAATTTGGCATGATATCTCTCAGGAGGACACCCGATAACTGTATCAGTCGACGCTCAGTTGTCGTGAAGCCGTTTCTCTTGAATAAATCATCCAGTTTTTCTAAAGTTGTAATCATTTATTTCTCTGTACATGTATCTCACACTACTGATTTGCACCAATTTAGATAATTCCTTTCTTTCTTCTTTTTTCACTAGAACAGCACTGTCTCACTGGAAGTCAAGACTAAGCGCATTTACATATTTGTGTGTCAACGTCGATAACTTGGACATCATCTACTGGAAAGAACTTGTCTTTGTACAGACGGGAATATTTCATTGCATGCAGGAAAAAGGAGGGCGGTCTTTTGTGGAACTGGGTTCGTTTCATTCAAATACTGACGAGCTAGGAGCAGGTCAAAGGGTTTCTCAGTTGAGAACATTCGGGAGGAAATTGCCAGTTCCAGCTTGTTTCCTAAGGGCAGAAGTAACATCCAGTAAACATTAGTCTGAACTCATGGAATGCAGCTATTTTAAATGTGTTTTTACGAATGTCTCCCAGCTGAAGATGTCAATTAGTCGTGAGTATGTATGTGCATCTGTTAATGGCTGTAACAAGCAACATCACTGACTGTCCCGACAGACAATGCCTCGCCCCTGCGTCGTGCTCTTAACCTTGTACCTCTGAAAATAACTATTAGTTTTAAATTCATTCTAAAGGTCATATGTTGCAGGAACACTCTGGGGCAACGCAGAACTCGTTGACGACTTGAATGACGCACGTGAAAGGACAATTCTTCCACGAAGAAAGGAAGAGGAGCGGGAGAAGTACGTAGACATAGACAAGACAAAGAAGCGCATCTGTCAGCAGACCAACGTCCGTAGGAAATTAAGGTTGGGCATTAAACGTTCTGTGACGTCACTAAGGAACAGCGTCAGCCTCGGGAACTGCATGTAATTAGTATGTTTCCTCTACATAGTGTAACTTAACCACGTTGGAAAAAAGACACTGCTGATTAAAATAAGAAAAAAATCATACATCAGTGGAATCCAGACATGCAAAACGAGCGCAATCTGTAGTCTATTCTTGCATTTTTCTGTCAAGATAAATGTTGTAAATGAGCTTTCAGTTTTCTATGTGGCTCTGAGAAAAGTTTTAACGGGTAAACGAGAGCTATATAACGTTCATTCTCATTTTGTATTCATCACAAGTTTAAAGGAACTTCAACTAACAGGTGGCCTCTGTCGTTTTCACTCATGAAACTACATACACAAGTGTATCACTTGTAGAAGGCATTTTAATTAGTTAAACTAGAAAGCCGTTCAAAATACCTGATGACAACTGAAACTGAGGTTTATCCAAGAACGAAAGACTGACACCCCAGGTAGAGAATATCCAAATTTTTCCAGAACAATTTTCAGCTCCCTGCCATGAGATATCACAGTTAACTCAAATGTGCGCAAAGAAACTGATATGCAAAATAAGGTTCTCTTTGACACATAGAACCTGTTTTGATCCCTATAACAAACTTCTGATTTGACCGGGTGGAAATATTTTGCCAGTGTCCGAGTACCTTCACGGAACACAAGTGCATTTTTAATTACTTTCTTCATTGTGAAATCGTCATTTCGTTGATGACAACTGACTTCGAAAACCTTTAACACCTACTTGCAATTTTATGCACACAGTTTCTCCTCTGCGATGCTGCTATGTTATTCTGTAAAGTGGCTGTATCTGAACCATTAGAAACAATCGTACATTTATCAGCAACTCAGAAGCGAAGGTGAGGAAAACGAACTCCAGCAGTTAGCTGTTATTTCCAGCAATCAGTGTCTAAAGGCATAGTATGATGTCAGCTATTTGAAGTGAACGTCGGACGCTGCAAAGCGATTCTTACCAGCCGATGAGCATCAAGGACATTTTGGCACGACGTGAGCTATACTCACGCCGTGTAATATGACCACAGAGTGTAGGAAGAAAATGATAACAGCCTTCGACAATTCACCCTTAGTTTTTTTTGCAACATTATGCTGAACAGACAACAATGTACCTTTAAATACTTGGCGGTGCGGTTCTAGGCGCTGTAGTCCGGAACCGCGGGACTGCTACGGTCGCAGGTTCGAATCCTGCCTCGGGCATGGATATGTCTGATGTCCTTAGGTTAGTTAGGTTTAAGTAGTTCTAAGTTCTAGGGGACTGATGACCTCAGATGTCAAGTCCCATAGTGCTCAGAGCCACTTGAACCATTTTAAAATACCGTCACGAAAATTGGGACACCATTCTCCCTGCTTCTGAAGTTGTCGCCACTGCGATTAACGCCGATTATGAATTTCCAGAGGCGTGCACTAAGAAGAGGAACTCTTTTCGTGATGCGAGCAGGTACGAAGTGGTAAATTTAAGTTCAAAAGATTTATACAAGATAAGTCATTACTAACGTATATGTAGATATGCGCATCTCATGCTTGACTCTGCCTGAATAAAAAAGGTCACTGAGCACTCTGAGTCGAGTTAGAAACTGCCCCACCTCAACTGGGAGTCAAGAACGACTCTCAGATTAGGCGTCCTTGGCAACCGAGTATAATTTGGCAAGACCACTAGATTCGGATTCAAACATTTACTTAACGAAAGGCTTGTAAAACACCGTCGAGGGCGTTTTGTCCTTCAACGAAACTGCAGCGCCCAACATCGGATCTTCATTGTCATGAATTTGATCAAAAGCTACTACAAACTGTGATGATCCGAGGTTGCTTACAGGTTCCACTTGCTCCATTGCATAGTAACACTCAAAGTCCACACAGGGAGTATTTAGGCTTTGTTCAGTGAAGCCTAGGTATGTTTCTCGAAACAATTTTTTTGAAAGCTAATAATGAGAGAACAAATAGCACTAAATATGAAACAAATTTGATACGATATTGCAGTGCCTGTATTATTTACACGAATTACCATGAACTGTTCGTTTGGATATGGATATATGTGCAAAATAAAAAGCACTGCGGCGAATACAGTCGTTATGAAATACATTAAATGTGGTTCGGACAACCATCAGCTGTGTAATGGAATGACACCAATGAAAATTTGTGCTGGAGCGCGACTCGAACCCGGATTTCCCGCTTACAGCGAGCGGTCGCCTTGCCATCTGGCTATCCAAGCACGACTCACGGCCAGACCCAAACTTCCATACGTCGTGAACCATGTGCCTAAAAGCTGCAGGTGGGACATTTTAATTTAAATTCGCTTGACCGGTATCGGTATGGTTAGAGTTTTAATTATTATCTCCTTACGTTACTACAGTGCCTGTGTTGTTAAGAAAATGACATGTTCTTTCGGACAGGGATACAAGTCCGAAGGAACACTCCATCGTACTTGTGAACAACACAGGCACTGTAGTATTGTACTTATCCGCCGAAACCGGGCAAGCGACTTTCAGTCTGTTGAGAGGTCAGACAAACGTGTGGTTCCTGAAGAGCGGCAGCAGCCTTTTCGGTAGCTACAGGGGCAAAAATCTGGATGATTAACTGATCTGACCTTGTAACATTTACCAAAACGGCCTTGTTGTGCTGGTACTGCAAACAGCTGAAAGCGAGGGGAAACTACAGCCGTAATTTGTCCTGAGGGTATGCAGCTTTACTGTATGGTTGGATGATGATGGCGTCCTCTTGGGTAAAATGTTCCGGAGGTAAAATAGTCACCCATTCGGATCTCCGGCGGTGACTACTCTGGAGGACGTCGTTATCAGAAGAAACAAAAGCGGCCTTCTACGGATCGGAGCGTGGATTAGCAGATCACACCATCACACAATACACTTACCAGGATAGCAGATAAAGTGAAAATAGGGTTCAACAGAAATTTCGACTAACGAAAACCCCAAGGAAGGTAGTATTTAGGAAGCTTTCTAGTCTATACGTTGAAATGTTTGTGAAATCACTGTAGTGCAGGTCACATAACAGGCAATCCTGCTAATGGATGACGATGATTATGTATGAACCTTGGCTCAGATTTTCTTCCTTAAGCGAAACTATACTTTCTACACGAATCTAGATTCTTGATGACTATTAAAAAATCCACCACGTAGCACCTATTCAATAAATCACGAGAAAACTTGGAAATCATGGGAGATCACAAAAGAACTGGATCATATTTGTTGGATGCTCTACTTTGCACACTTCATTCGATTCTTGCTAGTTCAGTACTACTGCCGATTAGGGATGTGCGGTGATGATCCACATTTGTATCGATGTATCAATATCGATACTCAAGTCATTGAAATATAGTAACATCGATGTTAAAGGTAGGATATAGACCATCAGTGTTACCAAAAACACCAGATTCCTTGTAACCGCAACCAACAATGCTTGCCGGCCGGTGTGGCCGTGCGGTTCTAGGCGCTTCAGTCTGGAACCGCGTAACCGCTACGGTCGCAGGTTCGAATCCTGCCTCGGGCATGGATGTGTGTGATGTCCTTAGGTTAGTTAGGTTTAAGTAGTTCTAAGTTCTAGGGGACTGATGACCACAGATGTTAAGTCCCGTAGTGCTCAGAGCCATTTGAACCATTTTGAACCAACAATGCTGTTGTCATTTAAATGAGTCTTTTTCAGGTCATGTATCATATCGGCTTCCATTGAGTGGTTAAAGGAGTACAAACACTATTGTAAGAAGAACTCATATATTGTGTTTTGCCTACATGCTGAATTTGGTAGCAGAAAACTCTACCGAAAAGACTAACAAACTGTCTTGAGTTGATTACACTTCTGCAAACGTATGAATTGTGACTTGAATAAAGTGTAATAGCAAGTGATGAGCTAAGATAAAAGATCTTAGACTAAATCAAGTATTATCCCTCAGACGAAATTTAACGTTCTAGGTTAATGAAAGATTTTATCAGGCCATTCAGTGATGCTTCATGTACACTACTGGCCATTAAAATTGCTACACCAAGAGGAAATGGAGATGATAAACGGGTATTCACTGGACAAATATATTATGCTAGAACTGACATGTGATTACATTTTCACGCTATTTTGGGTGCATAGATCCTGAGAAATCAGTACCCAGAACAACCACCTCTGGCCGTAATAACAGCCTCAATACGCCTGGGTATTGAGTTAAACAGAGCTTGGATGGCGTGTACAGGTACAGCTGCCCATGCAGCTTTAACACGATACCACAGTTCACCAAGAGTAGTGAGTGGCGTATTGTGACGAGCCAGTTGCTCGGCCACCATTGACCGTACTTTTTCAATTGGTGAGAGATCTGGAGAATGTGCTGGCCAGGGCACCAGTCGAACATTTTCTGAGAAATGTAACCAATGGCACCCCATACCATCACGACGGGTGATACGCCAGTATGGCGAAGATGAATACACGCTTCCAATGTGCGTTCACCGCAATGTCGCCAAACACGGATGAGATCAATAATGATGCTGCAAACAGAACCTGGATTCATCCGACAAAATGACGTTTTGCCATTCGTCGTTGAGTACACCATCGCAGGCGCTCCTGTCTGTGATGCAGCGTCAAGGGTAACCGCAGCGATGGTCTCCGAGCTGATAGTTCTTGCTGCTGCAAACGTCGTAGAACTGTTCGTGCACATAGTTGTTGTCTTGCAAACGTCCCCGTCTGGTGATTCAGGGATCGAGACGTGGCTGCACGATCCGTTACAGGCATGCGGATAAGATGCCTGTCATCTCGACTGCTAGTGGCCCGTTGTAGGTGTCGCCACCGGCGCCAACCTTGTGTGAATGCTCTGAAAAGCTAATCATTTGCATATCACAGTATTTTCTTTCTGTCGGTTAAATTTCGCGTCTGTAGCACGTCATCTTCGTGGTGTAGTAATTTTAATGGCCAGTAGTGTAGTTAACTGGCCGCTGATAAAGGGGTTGGACAAAAATATGGGGACAAGAAAAACAGAACACATTAATGACCTATCGAAACAGCTCTCAGTCGTCTCGGAATGGATAAATACAGGTCCTACACGGAATCTTATGCCATTTTTCCTGCAAAATAGTGCCAAGATCAGATATCGACGATGGAGGTGGATAGCGACCACGCTTCCTTTTCTACAAAGCACACCACAAAGGCTCCATAATACTGAGATCTGGTGTCTGTGGTGACCAGGAGAGATGCGACAGTTCATCTTTGTGATCACAAAACCAGTCCTCGACAATGCGAGCTGTGTGAACAGGTGCCCTGTCGTCTTGGCACACAACGTCACCTTCGGGGACACACATTGTACCATAGTATGGACCGGATCAGCCAAAATGGTATATAATCCTTGTAAGTACTGGGACCTTGCAGCATAACCACGACGCCCACGTAAAAGTACGATACCACTGTCCAAATCATCACCCAATTTGCGCCATGTTTCACTCTTGGGACTTACAGTTGGCCAGTTGTTGGAAACAGTGTGAAGCAAAACTCATTCCACCAAACGCGTTTCGTCCATTGCTCCATAATCCATGTTTTATGGATTCTGCACCATCTTTTTCTGTTACAGCCGCATACATCACTGATGAATGGTTTGGAATTCCAGCTTGCCGTGCAGTTCCTTGCTTATAGAGCACCTGTTTCGTTGTTTTGGTGCTGACATAGTTCCCGAGTGCGACATTCAGTTCTGCAGGGACTTTTGGACCTGTCGTTCCCTTATTTTCCGTCACACTCCTGTCCGATCACTAAATCTATATTTTCGTCAGCATTGTGACTTAGTGGACGATATTTTTCCACTTTACGTACCCGTGATAAGAATTTTTGGTACAATGCCTCTTGTAACACCATACACTTGGGCTCCCTTTGTTACGTACGCACCCACCATATGATCAACAACAATTTCCTATGTTCTAATTCACTTAACTCGGACAATATGCACTCACAACTGCACAGAACACTTTTCTGACCACGACTGACTCTTTCAAAGTGCACTTCAGAGGTGCCGGTCTCAGTCAAATACAACAGCGCAACCTCCAGTCTTGGAATCATACAATGAAGGCTTTCTCCACCGGATGGTACTGTTGTTGATAATTCTTCCGGGTTATATGGCCGTGGCCCATGGAATTTTCCTATTCCTGACGTTTCGTCCAATACTACGTTGGACATCTTCAGAGGTATGGCTGGTCCTGCTCAGTCCTGCCGACTGTCCTGAGGACTCAGCAGGACCAGCCATACCTCTAAAGATGTCCAACGTAGTATTGGACGAAACGTTAGGAATAGAAGTAGTCCATGGACCACAGCCATATAGCCCGGAAGAATTATCAACAACACTCCAGTCTTGGCTGTCGTCGGCATCTGTTTTCAAATATACATTTCTCTCGGTGTTTCCGTATTGTTTTTTCAAACCCCTGTATTCTCGATCTTGCAGTTCGTTGTGACATTTTGTGACCTATAGAAGATGCAAGTCGTGAAAGTCGTGTGAAAATGTACTATGCAAGAAACAAAGGAAGTACATTTACTAGTTTGTTGAATATGTAAAGAAAAAATGTTACACGTGTGTGAATTCCTAAGGGACCAAACGCCTGAGGCCATCGGTCCCTAGACTTACACATTACTTAAGCTAACTTATGCTAAGAACAACACACATACACCCATGCCCGAGGGAGGACTCGGACCTCCGGTGGGAGAGGCCGCGCAGCCCGTGACATGGCAACTCAAGCCGCGCGGCCGCTCCGCGCGGCAATATGTAAATAAATTGGATGTAAGGAATAGAGACTATTGGATAGAACCTGTATGGTGACATCACAACAGAAATTAAAAAATATGCTCACTAACACGGAATCTATAAACGCATCGACCACATCAAATTTGTTTCATCCTAGATTCAAGAATTTGCTAGATTCTTTAAGCATATTTGAAGACAATCAAAACTATGAAGGATTTGCTAGCTGCTGTTGAAACAACTGTCACAGAGGGTGGACACGTTTATACCAAAACATTACTGTAAAACAGAGAGATGAAATTTGACAGAGAATATCACAACAGAAGAGTAAACTGCAAACTCGAACTATAGTGGACTTACCACCACAGATCAGTTATTACCATAAGAAATATCGCTTTGTAGATCTTAAGCAATATCTATTGGGAGTATGGAATAACATCAACTGTACAAACTATGCAAAGCTACAAAAATTACACTGAAGAATATGGCTGTATAGCCGCATCTCCAGCTTTCATTTCGAATAAGCAGTGCATGATCTACATCATTGAAACACTGCATAGAAGAGGAAACTTATCTCAATAATGTTATTTTTACAGTCGGCCGGTTAATAGTTGTGTGTTATGGTAAGTTAATAAATAATATATTAGATGTATTTGTATGTTGCTATGTATGCCGTTCTAAACATTCATCGTATAAGACTGATGTTATAAAGAAGGATGTTTTGGAACAGATTATTATGAGCCAATGATCATTAGATGTCGACGATAAAACGAAATCGACATCGATGGTTTGCGAATATCACCGGTATCTACTACTGCCTCGATGGGATAATGATAGAAATACGAATTATATTACTTTGTGGCCACTGCATCCGAAACACACTGTGTCAGATTCCGATCAGTCTTTCGTAGACATGCGGACTGCGCTCAACAGCCGTAATTACAAGATTTGCGAGTGTCGGCGCACAATTAGAGGAGCAGGCGAGACCATGAAACAGGTGACCTCGACTCGTCCCCCTCCCCCTCTCTTTGCCCCCCCCCCTCTAACCCCCTCAACACTCGCACGGTGACGCCTCTCGCCTGGCCTTCCTGGCTGTATATATACAGCGCGGTCAGCTCCTGGCGTCCATTCCAGTAGCGACTCGACACCAACATGAACGGCGCCCGCTGTGTGTCTGCCGTCTCCCTGCTGCTGCTGCTGGTGGTGCTGATCTTCACAGCCACTGCCGGTGAGTACTGTGCCATGTATAGGAAGAGGCTACGGAACATGGGTACCACGACCTTCTGACAGCACGTGCCGGAGGGGTAGAAGAGAGAGGATGAAAAGCAGTGCGGATATATCTGGGAACAGGAGGGGATTAGCAAGGGGGAGGTATAGCGTCTGAGGTTTCCTCCACATCATTCATAAAAGTGGTGGTTTCGGACAGGCAGACAGGTTGTTCAGTGCATTATAGTAGCACAGCTCGCAGCACCTGAAGAATAAAGTGGGTCGTTCGTTCAAACATCGCGAAAAAATTCGGGTGAAAACTCGGAAGTTCAATAGTAACACAGAGATGACGCAGGGCTAGAAAATGTCTGCTCGATAGATGTATGCTTGAGAAAGGGAGGAGAGAAGGTTTGGTTGTTGAAGTTAGGTTGTCACGAGGTTCAGAGAAATATTACGGTACTGAAGTAAGGAAAGGATATGGCTGTAGTTGGTTGGATGAGGGAACAAATATCCTCCCCATACTGTGTATGTGGCAGGGATATACCAATTGTGTAGACGGCATAGAGGAGAAAAAAATAATTTCAAAAATGTCAAAAATAATGTTCAAATGTGTGTGAAATCTTATGGGACTTTACTGCTAAGGTCATCAGTTCCTAAGCTTACACACTACTTACCCTAAATTATCCTAAGGACAAACACACACACCCATGCTCGAGGGAGGACTCGAACCTCCGCCGGAGCCAGTCACACAGTCCATGACTGCAGCGCCTGAGACCGCTTGGCTAATCTCGCGCGGCCCAAAAATCTCATATTATCGCATTGAGCTGCTCGTAAAAATCTTTATTTACACAACCAGTTTCGGTCGACAAACCATCCTCAGCTTCGTAAAGGTATTGCAAGGAAACAACTTTTAGACTTTATCGTTCCTGTTGTTAGACTATTTTCCATATTTTTATTCGCTGCGTTCAGTTTAGCTTTGGATGTTTCCAACACCTATTTCACCACATGTTTCAACAAGATTCATGTACACCTAGTGTAAGGAACACATTAGTTAGCACAGAAAAACTAGCGGTGAGAGGTATACATGATCTACACCCGCTCTACATGTCGCTTCTGGCGATAAATGAGAAGCTCATATAATAGTCCCATGGACGTCATGCAATTGAACGGGAAAGTGGCAGATACTCTCGCAGATCTTCCTAACGCAGGGGGAATTACGCCTGAGAAAAAAAGAATAAGATAAACCTTGAAATGTGAGTTGCTGTAGCGGGAGATTACTATCCACGTGTTTGGTAATTATGGCGAGATTTATGCTAGAAACCAACTAACAAAAAACTTAATAACTATTATCATTAAAGAGTATTTGCGCCAGCAAGTAAGCTCAAAATGTAGTGGAATCAATATGGAATCAATATCGCAACACTCTCTCTCTGAAGTGAACGTTTATTTCTCAGTGACAAACAGTGGAAACAAACAAGACACGGCAAAATGAGTGCCGCACTTTAAAAGCAATTCCCTAAAGCAGCGACCATATCCAGTAGTCTTAGAGGCTCACGCCTCATCAATATCGTGACCTTCAGAGACGAATTCAGCGGACAGGAATGAGGGAAGGAAACAACTGCATTTCTGTTGAAGGAACAATGCAGCGTTCATCTGAGATCACGTTCGACCTAACCGGGATTCGATCTTCACCCTTTTCGAGTATAGACCGAATTTTAGAACAGTAGGACATCTGTCTAAATAACGAAGCTACTCATTTAACGCGAGACGGGAGTGTGTTACAAATAAGCACTTTGTTTCCACAATTGCCTAGAGAAGCTAAGCAGCTGCTTCAATCACATCTTCAGAGTTCTGTTGGACGTAGCACGTTATTATTTTCTGTTAGGGAAGAATTTTTTTGACATTTTAAGAAGACGATATACCAGTAACTGGTTTCCTCCTGTTGCTTGTATTACTTGTGCCCATATTCCCTCACGATCGCCCAACTCAAGAGGATTGTTGTTAAAAAAAAACAATGATATCGGAAACTATAAATAAGACTGAAGTGTAAACGTGCTTTTACAGCCTCAATAGCTGGACTGGTGAATGTACACGCTTTCCATAATTGATGTAGTGTACCCACACTTTTCTTTCATCTGCATTATTTAGCTCACAAGCCTCAATGATCTGGGAGGAAAGGCGAGTTTAAATACAGTACCTTCGCAGTATGAACGCCTTCCGAATCTCACGAATTGAGACAAGATGACCCTGGCACGTTCGTCGGCGATCGCGAGGTCAGGCTATGAATTACGTTGATGATGATATGGCGTCATCGGTATTTCTGTAAAGTACGCAGCATACCACTCCGTGCCTGAAACATTAACTTGAGGTCAGCACAACCACTTCCACTCTGATGGGGATCTTCTCGCGCCGAGTAGTGTTGACACAACGCAGGGCTGAAGGAGTTGTAATCCAATCGAGATTTCGCACAGTACCACAGATACAGCCACGAAAAAGACAGGTGGCGTTTCGTACTAATTGCTTCTGTTATGATTGGTGTTATTGACGTAAATCTATCACACACACCCACGTGAGTAACAAATATTTCCATGTTACAGCGTTGGTAGCTTGCTTTAGCAACTTTTACGGTTGCTGAGAATTTGCTGATGGAAGCTACGAGTCCTATACTGCCAACCAGGCATCTGCATCTACATCTACATGACTCCTTTGCAGTTTACACTTCAGTGCCAGACAAAGGGTTCGTCAAACCACTTTTACGCTATTTCTATAGCTTTGTACTCTCGAACAGCGGGAGATAAAAAGGAATACTTAAATTTTTCCGTGTGAGCTTTGTCTCTTATTTTATTATGACGATCAATATACCGTATGTAGGTGGAAACCAACAAAATACTTTCCCACCTGTGGGAGAAAGTTGGAGACTGAAATTTCGCGGAAAACTTCTAACTGCAACGAAGAACGCCTTTGTTTTAATGATTGCCACCCCAATTCGCATATTAATCAGTGACACCCCCCCCTCTCTCTCTCTCTGTCTATCTCTCTCTCTCTGGGCTTCTGTCTCTCTCTCTCTCTCTCTCTCTCTCTCTCTCTCTCTCTCTCTCTCTCCCCTCCCCCATCCCCCCATTTCTCGTTAATATAAAACGTGCTTTCCTTCTATGGACTTTTCCGACATCCTCCTTCAATATATCTGGTTAAGATCCCATACCACACAGCAGTGCTCTGGCAGGAATGGACTAGAGTACTGTAGTCAGTTCTTTTGCGGATCTGTTCCATCTTCTAAGCGGGCTGCCATTAAAACGCAGTCTTTGGTCCGTCTTCCCAACGACATTATCTGTGTAGCGTTTTCAGTTTAAGTTGTTCGTAATTTTTCTTCCCAGGTATTTAGATTTTTGTGATCTCTCGTGAAACCGAAATTTAACGGATTACTTTTAGTACTCATGTGGATGACCTCATACTTTCCATTAATTAAAGTCAATTGCCACTTTTCGTACCATGGAGATATTCTGTTTGAATCATGTTGCAATTGGTTTTGATGTTATTATGACGCTACGAGACGGTAAATCGCAGAGTTATATGCAAACAATCGAAGATATGTGCTCCTGTTTTCTCCTAAATGTAGCTTACTAAGAGAAGAGGGCTTATAACACATCCTCGTGGAACGCAAGATATCCCTCGTTCTTCTCTCCGTCAATTAATAGTATGACCTTTCTGACGGGAAATCGCGAATCAAATAGCACAACTGAGACGATATTTCACAATCACGAAAACTGATGAGAAGACTCTTGCAGCAGCGGTGTTAATAGCCTTTCGGAAATTGAGAAATTTGGTATCAGAATGGAATCTGCCAGATTAAAACTGTGTGTTGGACCGAGACTCGAACTCGGCACCTTTCATTTTCGCGGGGAAGTCCTCTACCAACTGAGCTACTCAAGCAGGACGTACTAACCCCCTCTTCTCACCTTTACTTTGGACTGTACCTCATCTCCTACATTCCTAACCACAGGAGTTCTCCTGCGAAACTTGCAGGGGAGGTTTAATCTGCAAGGAAGGTTCACATCAGCACCAGAGTGAAAATTTCATTCTGGATACATGGCCCAGTCTGTGGCTAAGCATTGTCTCCGCAATGTCCTTTCTTCCGGGTTTGCGACTTCCGCAAGTTTCTCCGGAGAACTTCTGTGAAGCCTGCAGGGTAGGAGAACAGGTACTGGCTGAAGCAGGGCTATGAGGACCAGTCCACAGTCGTGGTTGGGTAGTCTACATCTACATCCACATTTATACTCCGCAAGCCACCCAACGGTGTGTGGCGGAGGGCACTTTACGTGCCACTGTCATTACCTCCCTTTCCTGTTTCAGTCACGTATGGTCCGCGGGAAGAACGACTGCCGGAAAGCCTCCGTGCGCGCTCGAATCTCTCTAATTTTACATTCGTGGTCTCCTCGAGACGCATAAGTAGGGGGAAGCAATATATTCGATACCTCATCCAGAAACGCACCCTGTCGAAACGTTGTTACAAGCTTTCTCTACCTCTGTGAATGTAGGTTTACCTTCCTTTAACCTATTTTATAAGAGAAGTCTTAGGGTCAGAATTGCCTCAAGTGTTACTAAATTTCTCCGGCATCCAAACTGATCTTCCCAGAGCCCACCTTATACCAGTTTTTCCATTCTTCTGTAAGGAATTTCTTTCTATAATACTGCCTTCAAGATCATGTTGTTTGTAAAGTTTCTCTATAAACTCCTTCCACCTTTCAGCTTTCCGTTCTTTGCTTAGTACTAGTTTTCCATCTGAGCTCTTGATATTCATACAGATGCTTTTCTTTTCTCCAAAGGCCTCTTTCTACCTATTTGATCCTCTGCAGCCTTCACTATGTCATCTCATACAGCTACCCATTCGTCTTGTACTATATTCCTTTGTTCTACATTTTGACAATTTTGGAATTAAAATCTGTGATGGCGAAGAGTTCTCGGGCTTCCAGCCGGGTGGCGATGTCTTCAAACTGCGACGTTTCGACGAGTGACATACTCATCATCTTCTGGCACTTCGCCAGAAGATGATGAGTATGTCACTCGTCGAAACGTTGCAGTTTGAAGACATCGCCACCCGGCTGGAAGCCCGAGAACTCTTCGCCAGCTGTATACGCCGGGACAGCATACATTCAAAAATCTGCATTCCGCTGCCCATTTCATTTAACCTGGACAGCAAGCTACACGGCGATGCAGAGCACTTCTCTTGCAGAGCCTGCCACTTGAGTTTCCTAAACATCTCCGTAACGCTATCATGGTTACCAAATAGCCACCCTGTGACGAAACGCGCCTCTCTTCTTTGGATCTTCTCTATCTACTCTGTCAATCCGACGTGGTACGGACCCCACGCTGATGAGCAATACTCAAGTATAGGTCGAACGAGTGTTTTGTAAGTCACCTCCTTTGTTGATGGACTACATTTTCTAAGGACTCTCCCAATGAATCTCAACCTGGCACCCGCCTTACCAACAATTAAATTTATATGATCGTTCCACTTCAAATCGTTAAGTACGCATACTCCCAGATATTTTACAGAAGTAACTGCTACCAGTGTTTGTTCTGCTATCATATAATCATACAATAAAGGATCCTTCTTTCTATGGATTAGCAATACATTACATTTGTCTATGCTGCCACTCTCTGCACCAAGTGCCTATCCGCTGCAGACCTTCCTGCAATTTTCTAATGCTGTAAGTAATACTAAGTCGACAGAGCACCTGCGGGCAAAAGGGAAAGGTCCCGAATTCGAGTCTCGGTCCGACACTTACTTTTGATCTGCCACAAAATATAATATGGAACCTGTCTGAGGTCTCTTCTGACAGCGTTCATTACTCCATGAGAATAAAGAGCTTGTTGTGTTGCGCAAGAACGATATTTTCTGAATCCGTGCTGATCGTAGCAGCAAACCTCTTCAACAGTTCTTAAAAAACTTGGACAGCGAGTATTTTGAATTCTCAACTGAAAAAACCTGGGAACAGACATTTCCAATTTCACAGTTTTACGAAACTTGAAACTTTGAAGCGTATTTAAAGGTAAGTGGTCGTACTGTAGAGCGCTTCGGAAGAGATTCAAGAGCAACACGCTGTCTACACATTCCAATCTACGTTGTTGTTTTCTATATCATATACTACTACGGAGCCTTCATTTTGACTCCTCGTGAGCCTTTACTGGGGAAAGCAGCCATTCATGCGAATTAATGTACATTGTCTTTACTGTTGCAGATTCCAGGGCTACGAGATGTAGAGTAGAGGAGTGTCCCAACTTCCGGACCATACGGTACTATGAGGAGCTGGGCTGCGTACGCAGTGATGGCTCCAGCGAATGCTGTGCTACACACTTCGACTGCAGTGAGTATCGCACTTGACAGTGAAGGCTTCGACTCTTAATTCAGGTACCCAAAGCATTGTCTGGGGTTGTGTGCGATATCCTTAACAAGAAGAACAAACTGTTTTCTAACCTTCATTAGGGTAGCTTCATTGCGCGAAGATACAACGCTGGTTCCGACGTAGTGGTATAACACAAGTTCAATGTTTAGTTAATCGGCCACACACATAGCTAAAAACTGCCTTTCAGTTTTACCTGATCTTGTTCGGATTCCAGTTTGTCAAGGTGTAAGCCACAACTTAATTTTGAAGTCAATCAAATAAGTTTCCTGATGAGCAGTTAGCTGATTATGAGGACGAGAAACTCTATCTTGAGTAAAAGTACCCTAAGATGTCCTTGAAAACATGTTAACTTCGTCTAAAAAGGTTGTAACGATGAAGCATACCTTTGGAATGTGCAGAACTATAAATAATATCTGGCCGAGCTGTCGTACTTTGCATAAATTATAAATCTCAAATTACTTTCATTTCTATACAGTAATCATCAATTACCACAGGTGAAATGAATTTCTGTTAGCTCCTGTAAAAATAATTAGTCACTGTAGTCTTCTTAAATGATAACGAGTGTAAATAATTTTCACTTCTTACGGACTTTATACATCGTTAGTAATTATACAAAGGTTCAAAACAGATCCTGATTGTAAGACGTCAATATGCACACTGATTCACGCTATCGTGAGATGTCAATCAAAGTAACACAACAACGTACATTCCCAAGAATTACCTACAATATCTTCATTACGCGATTCAGTTGAGGGCGAAGCAGGTAACAGTCGACGACAGGATCTTTGTCTATGTGCTAGCCGTCGCTTGATGTGTGGCAGTTTATAACGCTACCGCTGTGTAGAGTAGAAATACTCTTCCATATACTTTTCGGAAGAGAGTTAAAACCACGAACCTGAAGCAATTTCATTCAAAAGCTAAAGTCGTTGCCATTCGTACTAAGGCAATATTGTGTGAGCTCAAAAAGTGAAATTTCACCTATCTGGATATATTTCTGGTGAAACATCTCTTAATTATTTTATTTAAGATTGTGAGACATTTTGTTCCAACAGATAACGCAGATCAGTTTACCCACATTTTGTTTATGTGAATTCTCAATTACGTTCCTCAATAGAAGTAAATAGTTACAGTCTTGGTTATCGTAAAACAGTTGGTAATATAATAGATACTGAGATATAACGTTATTAGTGACATTCTCAACTATGGTTCTGAAGTTGGGGCGAAATTTGTTTATGCCTAAACGAATATGGGTATGACGACAGAAAACGATTCTACGCTCACTTAAGCGGTGTCGCTAACACACGCTTGGACAGTGTACCGTGGAGAAAACCGGTTGAAACCCTTCCAATGGAAGAATCTTTCAGCCAGAGCTTTGGCCAGCAAGGGAGGTCGTGGTATAAACTTCTTGATCGCTTGACTTTGTATCTGCGTCTTACGTGAAACTGCAAACCACTCCGCAGTCTGACCTGGAGTGACTGTGTGTGGCAGTATTAACGGTGATCCATTTGTCGCATAGGGTGCTTGAGGTTGGCAGACATCTTGCAGGTATTCTAGGGGCGCAGCCTGTGTGCCAGCAGCGTAACCTTTCTTTCTCTTGTCATTGTCGTTATATACTTCACAATAAAACTCTACACGCACTCGTCACTGTCACCTACACTGCTACACACGCTTAAGAGAGAAGATATGTCGGAGATGCCGGGATGTGGGAAGAAACAAAGGGACCAGGTGCGAGTGGAACTCGTGCTCTAAGGGTTTTCTACAAAATATATACACTACTGGCCATTAAAATTGCTACTCAAGAAGAAATGCAGATGACAAACGGGTATTAATTGGACAACTATATTATACTAGAACTGACATGTGATTACATTTTCACGCAATTTGAGTGCATAGATCCTGAGAAGTCAGTGCCCAGAACAACCACCTCTGGCCGTAATAATGCACTTGATACGCCTGGGAAATAAGTCAAACAGAGCTTGAATGGCGAGTACAGGTACAGCTGCACATGCAGCTTCAACACGATACCACAGTTCATCAAGAGTAGTGACTGGCGTATTGTGACTAGCCAGTTGCTCGGACACTATTGACCAGACGTTTTCGATCGGCGAGAGATCTGGAGAATGTGCTGGTCAGGGTACGAGTCGAACACTTTCTGTATCCAGAAAGCCCCGTACAGGACCTGCAACATGCGGTCGTGCATTATCCTGTTGAAATGTAGGGTTTCGCAGGGATCGAATGAAGGGTAGCGTCACAGGTCGTAACATACATGAAATATAACGTCCACTGTTCAAAGTGCCGTCAGTGCGAACAAGAGGTAACCGAGACGTTTAACGAATGGCACCCCATACCATCATGCCGGGTGGTATGCCAGTATGGTGATGACGAATACACGCTTCCAATGTGCGTTCACCGCGATGTCGCCAAACACGGATGCGACCGTCATGATGCTGTAAACAGGACCTAAATTCATCTGAAAAATTACGTTTTGCCATTCGCGCACCCAGTTTCGTCGTTGAGTACACCATCGCAGGCGCTCCTGTCTGTGATGCAGCGTCAAGGGTAACCGTAGCCATGGTCTCAGAGCTGATAGCCCATGCTGCTGCAAATGTCGTCAAACTGTTCGTGCAGATGGTTGTTGTCTTGCAAACGTCTCCATCTGTTGACTCAGGGATCGAGACGTGGCTGCACGATCCGTTACAGCCATGCGGATAAGATGCCTGTCATCTCGACTGCTAGTGATACGAGGCCGTTGGGATCCAGCACGGCATTCCGTATTACCCTCCTGAACCCACCGATTCCATATTCTGCTAATAGTCATTGCATCTTGACCAACGCGAGCAGCAGTGTCGCGATACGATAAAACGCATTCGCGATAGGCTACAATCCGACCTATATCAAAGTCGGAAACGTGATGGTATGCATTTCTCCTCCTTACACGAGGCATCACAACAACGTTCCACCAGGCAACGCTGTCAACTGCCGTTTGTGTATCAGAAATCGATTGGAAACTTTCCTTATGTCAACACGTTGTAGGTGTCGCCACCGGCGCCAACCTTGTGTGAATGCTCTAAAAAGCTAATCATTTGCGTACCACAGCATCTTGTTCCTATCGGTTATATTTCGCGTCTGTAGCACGTCATCTTCGTGGTGTAGCAATTTTAATGGCCAGTAGTATATATATATATATATATATATATATATATATATATATATCGACGATTTTCGCACGTTACCGATACTTAACAGACAGACAGTTGGATAACAAACGAGAAAAATATGTCTTTTCATCTAATATTATCACACGTTAACGATTTCTGGGTTTATTCCTTTACTTGTACTGTAAAGCCTTGCTCCTTGCCAGATCTGCCAGCATCAAAATATATGACACAAATGGCCATGTATTTTGACTGCATTTGCTAACAAGAATACACTTTTTACACCGCCAATTACCGTAGAATGAGCATGTGATGTATAGTTCAGCTCGACACGTCTACCTGTTCCTGAGAAAAGTGGAAATTATCAGAACGACAGACAGACAGACAGACGGATAACCAATACAAAAATATTACTTTTTCGTGTAATGTAATTTTTGATCTTGATCCTTTACTTGTACCGTGATACCGTGATTTCTGAAAATTTCATGATACTAGATCAACGAGAAGTACCCATAGGTTTTATGAGTGAGTTTTCCAGTGTTAAAGTATGTGACATAAATGTTTGTTTCTTTTGACTCCATTGAGTTCGAAGCTTAACTTTTTCACACGTGAAAAATTTCAACTTGATACCTCTAGCCGTACCTGAGAAAAAGGGGTCTGAACAGTAGAACCAACAAACAGGCAGACGGAGAGAAAAATGATCCTATAACCGTTCCGTTTTTACCGATTGAGATATGGAACCCTGAAAATTCTGTTCAGTTAGATCGCTCAACTACGCCATGGATTCTTCCATTCAAAACAATACGCATCCCCGTATTTTTGGTGCACGCTAAAGGTGTTAAGCGAACACGTTAGACAGTTAGATTGTCTGGTCAATATTTGCACCAAGTAGTAAACAAATCAGCCACAGTAGCATCAACCTCTCAAAGACAGAAGAAGCTGCAATTTGAAAAATGTAATTGTACTCACCTAGTCCTACACCATACGTAAAAGTGACAGAAATTTGTTGTTTTGCCAGGTTCTCTTCTGTCGCCGGACAACACAAAGTGCTACTACAGAGGGAAAACCTACGAACCTGGCACTGAAATTGGGGATGACCGGAGAGAGAAGTGCATACCGAGTTGCACGTGCACAATCGTGCCAGATGAAAGTAACCGGTAAGTGAGGCTGTTATTTGCCCTGAAAAACTGTAATCGGGCATTTCACGGTAATTTTAGCCTCCCAAAACAAGTTAACCAATAGGTATGTAAAGGCATCATGTTATGCGAAAACGTTTCAATTTTGGTTTCTAAATCCTTAAATCGTATCAGTTCGATTCTAAATATCGAATGCAATAAACGACGCTGTTGCAAGTTACCTTCAAAACATGTAGCAACAACCCCCAAATATTCAATTACATGTCTCAGTGTTGACGCAGTCAACAATTATGATTTGAATCTGGTCGATTTCAATCTTAAAAGATTGACAACCGTAGCATGCTTATAGGAACAAGTGGAAAAATATTAATTGATTGAATGTAATTGTTAGATGTCACACATCGTTAAAGCTGGAGATCTGCGGCCCATATTGCAACTTCTTTCAGTGTTTCTACATTTTCCCCCTTAGCTGCTCTTTCATATGGGAACCAGCAAGTGCAGGAGTCACACCTGCACACGCATTTACAATTCTCGGAAATTGAACTTCACCATTTACTGTCAGTCTATTTACAATAATACTACTGCTTTCGCTCGTCATCTCGATCTCCTTCTTTTATCTTCATGTGGCTACATGTCGCAATTAAAGTCATAATTACATTTTCTACTCCGGATTCGTTCACATGTTCTTCATCTTTCCTACTACTTCCCAGTTTACTGCTCTACGTTTCGCGCTGTTCAACCCTAAGGTTTCCGATTGTTTTCACCTTGAAAATCCGTATCTGTCCGTCTCTCTCTCTCTCTCTCTCTCTCTCTCTCTCTCTCTCTCTCTCTCTGGTGCGAAAGGTAAAATTCAAATCAGTGTGTATTGATCATTATATATATAAATACTGGTTTGTATTTTACATTGCGCACCATTTTACCAAAAGGCTGCAGGCCTTGATTACTCTCATGATTATTTCATTTGTTGTCCAGACAGTCACAAACACCTGATCCATTTGTTTTATTACGTCGTTGTTACTTTGTACTATTTTGTGTCTAATATGTTGGTTGCACATAATGTAGTCAGGCGTTCTTTCACACATGGTCTGTTGAAGCTGATGGAAAGTGGAGGTAAACAGTAAAATGAGGTAGTCAAGTGAAGTTCGTATAGGTATGTTCCATTAACACGAATCCTATTTCCCTTTCCCAGCTTAATTAATTGAAAATTCATATGTGATAGCTGATAGTTACTTTCAGAATCAAAAGTATAGTGTAAGTTATCAACGGATATTAAACGGCAAAAATTTTGGATGGTCCAGACAATATTTTATCTGCATTTTCGGTTTTACACCCTCATCCACCTGTTTTATTACTTCATTGTTACTTTGTACTATTTTTTCTGCGATATTATGGTTACAGACAACTGAGTCATGCATTCTTACACACTTGTTCAGTCGAAACCAGAGTTAAACGGTAAAAATAGATATCGTCAAGTGAAGTTGGTATAACTACGTTTCGTTAACACGAAGCTGAATTAATTCGGAAATTTTTCTGATTCTAGGTCCCCTTTTATAGCTCATCGTCAGTCGTCAGTTACTTATTATCCTGATAAAGCCTAATGGAAAGTATATGACTGAATATGTTCTTTAATAAACTTGCGTACACTGAGTAAATGTATTATTTCTCAAGCGCTGTTATTATGGGGGGGAAGGGCGTCAAACGGGCTGACTTGGAGCAGGAGAGGCACCACAGGACATTTTAATTTTCACTGTCTATACTTTTACAAATAAATTCATAAAACTTTACCAGGATTCAAGATTCACAGTCATAGCAGTGGAAGTTCAAAAACATAATAAAATATTATATTTTTACATGTGAAATTTCATCATTTTTTCACTTACTATTGGCTGCATTTGTTGCTATAGGTACACTTTTCTTCATAAGTAAGAGAGATTTTTCGATTAATTTTGCACAGGATGCAAACCATATTTACAGGTGCATAAAACTCTAGAGCTTATTTAATTTATGAAAAAATTAATGAGCTGTTACATTTCAAATTTCATGTTTATAAAAAACTCAAAATTTGTAGTTAATTATCTCAATTTTTACCACAGTTTTTAATAGATTTGGAAAATTCTGGAGTTTAATACATCTGTAAGTATGGTTTGTGTGCTGTGCAAAATTCATCGAAGAATCTCTCTTACTTATGAAAAAAGTGTGCCTATAGCAACAAATGCGGCCAATAATAAGTGAAAAAATGATTAAATTTCACATGTAAAAGAAATAATATTTTATTATGTTTTTGACCTTCCACTGCTATGACTGTGAATCTTGAATCCTTCCTGGTCATGCTGGTAAAGTTTTATGAATTTATTTGTAAAAGTATAGACAGTCAAAATTAAAACGTCCTGTGGTGCCTCTCCTGGTCCAAGTCAGCCCGCTTGATGTCCTTGCCCCCTTTAAATAATTCGTTGGATCCGAGGAAGTGCATGTGTGTACACCATCCAAACGAACACTTCATTTTCATTGTCGTATTATTTCGTTCACCCTTTACAACTAGTCAAACACCCTATATGTAATGTTTTGTCATCGGTTCAGTACAAATACTTTAGGGATGAACTGGAAAGTAGAATTTAAAAAACTGAGATGCAAAACCAACAAATAATTCACACACATATACGTGACAGAGAGAGGTTCACTCATTGACCTCACTCATTTTCACTGTACTTGGTTCTGGAATTATGAGAAATGAGAAACAGTAGAAAGAGGTAGGAAACGAAGTAGTATGTCTGTGGCCGTTTATTAAAGAGCGTCTGGTGAGAACCAAGTGGTGATATTTAGATATTTAGATTTTAATCAAGTGCTGATATCAGAATTCGTGCCAGTGCGTGGAAGTCAGAGACAACCGTAGTTTTAAGATGACCCGAGTACAGCAAGTCATCATAGTAGGGTTCAGAAAGCTGCACCGGGCGTAAAAGTTTCCATTAGAGCAACTGACGTAAGACACTTGAATTTTGATGGGAGAATGATTACTAAAGGGACTTCTCTTAGTGTCACGGAAGTCCAAAAACTTATTAGTAGGGTTGGTAAACCATCGTGTAGAAGAGAATGCCTTCAGGTTTGGCTAAAGTAGAACCTATATCAGATGGTGATCAATCTTGGCTACTCATAAACTTCATATTGGCTTATTTGATTTTGATGCTGACAATATCTGCTGACTTAGACAGAGGTGTGTTAAATGAACAAAACTTATGGTGCTTCACAGAAATATCACTCATACAAATGTCGGTAAGTAAGATAATCTCATGTACTGTCTCGTTGCTGTGATCGATTGTCGCTGACAACTGCCTGTGACTATGGCGTTATTGTGATCTGTTGGTAGCAGATGCCAAACTGTTATGGTGGATGCGTGTCTTAGTCCCGTGTGGCAGAGCAGCAAAGTGATGTACATCTACATGACTACTGTTGCGGATTCGGTGGTCGAACCTGGGACTCCAGATGGCCGAGCTGAAGCCGGGACCCACTGCGCCGTATTTCGTCAGGAAGCCGAGCAAGTTCAAGAGTGTCAAGGGGCAGTGCTCAGTCATACAGCGGTATCGGTAGCATTGCTTTATTCAGCTAATTCACAGTATTCGATGGATGCAGCGTAGTGTCGGCGTGCCACCTGCAGTGCTGTCCCACGAGTTCAGCCGGCTGACCAACTCCTGGTATGCCGATGCTGCTGCTGTTGTCATCAAGGCCGCTCAGCTGGAAAGCCGCACTCTGCCCAGTCGCCGCCAGCCTGAGACGCGTCTTGCGCTGTGCAGCTGCTCGCGATTCCGGAGACTGCTATAGTCCCTGATCCTCACCGACCTCCACCCCGTTTGGCCTGCTCTGTCCGACTATGGGACGAAGGTGGATGTATGGTCACCCGTGGCCCTCGGGCCGCCGCTGCTCCCAGGGTAGGACCGGACTCAAACCCGCGCCCTCCTGGATGCGGTGCCACAACTTACCGCTAGTGGTGCTTCCCGGATGGCAACACCCGCCGCCGCCACTGGCGCTGTGGTAGCGCTGCTGCGCCTCCCTCAGTGTACGCCTCACAGGGGTGCCGGTACGCCAAGTGGGAAGCGAACGTGGCCCGTATACTGGAGTGGAACCGAGCCCCTCCTAGACCCACTGTAGACCACTGTCACTGTCCTCTTTCAGTGATTTCCAAGTTCCAGGCTGCCATTCGGTTCCGACCCAGTGTTGTGTCCCCGGAGACGAAATATACTCCAAACAAGTACATAGAAACACAGTACAAGTTTATGTAGAATAGTCATAACATTGCTGCCAGACTGGCCTCTATGAGCGTAGAGCAGCACAGGTCGGTCACAATGCTCGACTGACTTTGCACACTTCTCTGTCCCAAGCTAAAATCACCTGTCTATTTATACTGGTTTTCCCCTCGCTTTTGACGTAATGTCAGATAAATTCGCACATGTCAGCCACTTACAAATCGGCCTCATGGCTCTGGCCTAGTGCCCTGTCTCATACATCGCAGTAACTCAAAGAAACACTGCGGTTTCCTGCCTCGTGGTTGCACCACTCAAAACAAATCGTGCATGCAATACTGTCGTCATAGCCCTGCGCCTGCGAGTGCCACGTTTACATTGCCTGCCCTGCTGGCTGTCGACTGTTACCACACTCTGCCAGCGGCCGAAGATTCCATCGTCCAACCGCGCCTTCATTGACTTTCGATAATATTTCCCTTTCCCTCAACTAGGACTGACACTAGCGCAACACACCTCCCTCCTTTCACCCGTCCCGAATCGAGATAAAACAGACATGGCCTGTGGCTGCATAAACATAACCTGTTCACAAAACTTGCATTCTACAGACTGAAACTAAAGAGAACATCAAAAAATTAACTCTACACCTATACACCGTTTACCCATGCCGTAGGCAACTGATGTGTTGGCACCTCCTCCACTGGTGCACGTTTCCACATTCTCCACAAAGCTATACTCAAGAAAAATAGAAGAAAGGCACACCCTGTGGCTGAAATGCTCACTATCATTATCCTGTGGCTCCGATGCTATTGTAACGTTAGAACGTGTTCCAGTACTTTCTTAGCCGAGATAGATCCTTTTTGTGCATTAAGAAAGGAATGCAACGTTTCCAAAAACTCTAGGTGTAACGTGGAGTTCAAATACGTCAGGTTCTGCACTGGTAATATCTCTAGAACCCCTTCCAGATAAAACAACATTCTCTTTGACAAAGTTAAAGCTGTTTCACCCGTACATGATGCTGGAAGACGGAAATCCTCCCCCACAATCTCACAAATCGTACCACCTATAATTATTACATCCTTCTGCAGTTGCAACCTCCTTCCTTTATCCGCTCTCTTATTGGTATAACAAGTGACCAACACCCATATCGGCGGAAATACCGAATATAACCAATGCCTCCCTACCTTCTGGAAGTAGGAATGTATCAATAATTCCTCTTTCTCACAATCTGAGCCATTCATAATCCCCAGGAACAATCCAACTTCGCATGTACTACTGTCAGAGAAAACTGGTCGATTAGGGCAAATCATCACTCGCCCTGCGAAGAAAAGGAAGGAAACATGCCTGTACCACATCTTTTCCACTACAAGTTACAACTACATCGTAGCCGGCCGAAGTGGCCGTGCGGTTAAAGGCGCTGCAGTCTGGAACCTCAAGGTTCGAATCCTGCCTCGGGCATGGATGTTTGTGATGTCCTTGGGTTAGTTAGGTTTAACTAGTTCTAAGTTCAGTCCCATAGTGCTCAGAGCCATTTGAACCATTTGAACTACATCGTACGACATCCTCAAAAATTCCGGACAATTCACTCAGTCTCCATCGAATTTTCTGAACAAAGAAAATAGTCTCCCCCATTCTGTGACAATTCGAAAGTTTGTGCATTCAGTTCTCGAATCCTGTCTGAGAAAACCTCCACTGTCTCATTAACTAATGCACGTAACTTTTCACGACAAAACCTGTTTCTGGAACCTCTGGAGTAACCCACCCTCAAGCTCTGAAAACATCCCCAAATTGTTCAACGTTTTATGATACAATATGGACGACTTGGTTTCCCTTATCAAGTGCAACTTCGCCACTCTCAACATTACAGCATCCGACAACCCATTGGCCTCAGCCATTGTGATAATGTTATTAAGGAATACCGACATATCCTCAATTGCTTTACCGGAAATGGGTTAATCAATGCCACGATTGCTGGGTCAAACCGTCTATGACACTCCACGACCTGTTTCCCTTCTCGCAGTGCCTCAAATCTCCTTGCTAATTCTTCATATTTTTCTATGTCACTTATCCTCGCCTCCGACAATACCCGAATTTGCTCTGTTAGAGAGGCTACAGCTTCCGCTGTAGTCACTGACGCAGCCTCCGCTGCTTGCCTTGTTCCCACCTTACTTGCTTATAGCTCCACTGTAGCCATTAATTTCACTCTGCTACTCCTTAAACTTAGTTCTTGCGGTGAATCATCGCCCATCTACATTCTGAACAATTGCGCATCAAATGACCAACTCTCTTACAAATAAAACAATTCTTTGACACTCACTTTGTACACGGTAATCCGTGTCCTGACAGGTTACAAAAATTACATCTCTTAGGCGCTATGTTATCATCTCTCCCATTTCCCCTGAAACCAGATAAATCTACAGGCTCCTCCAGCCTTACAAAAGACACCTTTAAAAACTCCATCCTAATTAACAAAAGAATTACACATAAACCATAAATCAAACGTCAGTCACCCATCCACATCGTGCTCGTGTGCAGGTGAACAATTCTGCTTTCCTACCTATATTGGTATGGACGAACACCTCTCGAACGACAAGACATAAAAAGAAGTGCATGACCACCCGTCACGAACACCACCAAACACCTCAATCAACCCTCTACACCGGTACATCTCAATGCTACTTGCTCGACATAAGATGTGGGAGTTAAAATCCGGTACCAGCGTGCAACTGGCACCACCTCTGACAAAACTGTTGCGGGTTTGGTGGTGGAACCTGGGACTCCAGATGGCCCAGCTGAAGTCGGAACCCACCTCGCCGTACTTTGTCAGGAGGCCGAGCAAGTTCAAGAGCCTTAAGGAGCAGTTTAGAGCGAACATGGCCCGTAGACTGGAGTGGAACCGAGCCCCTCCTGGACCTGCTGCAGATTGCTGTCACTGCCCTCTTTCAGGTAGACAGTGTGATCTCCTAGTTCCAGGCTGCTGTTCCATCCCGCCAGAGTGTTGTGTCCCCGGAGGCGGAATATACCCCAAACAAGTACATTGAAACAAAGTACAAGTTAATGTAGAAGAATATTTCTAGCATTGCTGGCAGACTGGCCCCTATAAGCGTACACCAGCACAGGTCCGTCCAGACGCTTGACTGACCTGGCACACTCTGTGTCCCAAGCTAAAATTGCCTGTCTATTTATATTGGTTTTCCCCTCGCTTCTGACGTAGTGTCAGAGAGGCACAGAAACAATTGCAGAGATAAATTCCCACACGTCAGCCACTTACAAATCGCCCTCCTGGCTCTGGCCCAGTGCCCTGCCTCATACATCGCAATAACTTCAAGCAACACTGCGGTTTCCTGCCTTGTTGTTGCACCACTCAAAACAAATCGTGCGTGCAATACCGCCGTCGCAGCTCCGCGCCCGCGAGTGTCATGTTTACATTGCCTGACCGGCTGGCTATCGACTGTTACCACACTTTGCCTGCTGCCCCATATTCCATCGTCCAACCCTCACCTCACCTTCATTGAGTTTTGATAAAATTTCCCTTTCCTTCGACTAGGACTGACACTAGCAAAAATGGTTCAAATGGCTCTGAGTACTATGGAACTTAACATCTATGGTCGTTAGTCCCCTAGAACTTAAAACTACTTAAACCTAACTAACCTAAGGACAGCACACAACACCCAGTCATCGCGAGGCAGAGAAAATCCCTGACCTCGCCGGGAATCGAACCCGGGATCCCGTGCGTGGGAAGTGAGAACGCTACCGCACGACCACGAGCTGCAGACGACTGACTGACACTAGCACAGCACACTTTAGTGCCCGGTTGAGGGTTCTTCGAACCACCTTCACACTATTTATCTACCATTCCACTCTAACAGCACATGGGAAATGTAATTACTTAAACCTTTCCGTTCGACTTCTGATTTCCTTGTTCTATTGCGTTTCGCATTTCTGTGCAGGTTTGTGGCAATAAGATATTTTAGCATTCAGAGGAGAAAGTTGGTATCTGAAATGTCGTGAAAAGATCTTACCACACCGAAAACCGCCTTTGTTTAAACCAGGGGTCTCCAAACTACGGCCCGCCGGCCGAAACCGGCCCGCGAGGGCCGGCAAACCGGCTCGCGTTAGCTGGCCGGACATCCCCGGTATCGGGCCCGCCAAATATTTGAGGTGGTACCTATACTGCCAACAATTGAGTTTCGAGGCCTATCGCGGCCAATACACCGCGACATTGGCTCTGCTACTCGCTACAAGACTACATAACTACACTTATTGTTGCGCCGCTTGAAATAACAATGCGTTGACATACTCTACCTCTGTTACGTCTTGCAGTAATAGTGTTGCTGACAATGATTTTGAGATTTCGTTAACTTTGCAGGACGCTTTCGTGAAGAATGTGCAGTGACATACTTTTTTGTCGGTGAAATTCGCCAGAATAAAATACGCCAGAATTTCGGTCAGGTACGTACACCAATCAAAATTATGTAATTAAATAAAAATAGCAGTTCGTTTCAGTGCTAGCTATTCCCACAACCTTAGATTTTTGCGATTTCTTCTTTCCTTTAGCCTTACATTACGGTGATGATGGAGTGCTAGGGTGCTTTAATCGCACTAGGTAGATCTTGGCCCTTATGACTTCGTGGAGGAGTCAATGTGGCCTGCGGACTGAAAAGTTTGGAGACCCCTGGTTTAAACGACTGCGTCGCCAACTCGCTCACTATATCCGCGACTAGCTTAGCCCTATTTCACGGTATTACAAAACTAGCTGCCCTTTCTTTGAGCTTTTTCGATGTCCTCCGTCAATCCTATCTCGTAAGGATCCCATACAGGACAGCAGTATTCCAGGGGGAACGGATAAGCGTAATCTAGGCGATTCCTTTAGCAGACATGTTGCGTCTCCTAAGTGTTCTGCCAACAAAACACAGTCTTTAGTTCTCCTTCCCCGCAACATTATCTCTGTTATCACTTCGATTTAAGTTGAACACAATCGTAATTCCAAGGTATGTAGTTGATCTGACAGCCTTTAGATTTGGGTGATTTGTCTTGTAACAAAAATTTAACCGATCTCTTTTAATGCTATGTGGATGATCTCACGATTTTCCCTAGTTACAAACAATTACCACTTTTTGCGCCATGCAGTTATATAAGGAATTGGTTTTGATCTTCTGCTGATTTTACTTGATAGTAAATTACGTGATTGGCGTGGTACGTGCGAGTAGATAATTTGGAGGGACGAAATTGACTCGCTAATCGGAATTGATTTCAGTCGGGCAAGCTCCTTGAATTCTGATGAGTGCTATTGCAATCTTTGTATAAATGTCGTAGAGTATGAACAACAACTTCACTGAATAACAGCCGGCCGCTGTGGGCGAGCGGTTCTAGGTGCTTCAGTTCGGAACCGCGCTGCTGCTACGGTCGCAGGTTCGAATTCTGCCTCATGCATGGATGTGTGTGATGTCCGTAGGTTAGTTAGGTTTAAGTAGTTCTGAGTCAAGGGACTGATGACCTCAGATGTTAAGTTCCATAGTGCTTAGAGCCATTTGCACCATTTGAATTGAATAACAAAGAGCTTTAATAATACAATAGTTTGCAAAACATAAGGGCAAAAGTAACATAGGCTTGTTATGTAATTTCCAAGTAACATCCAAATATATTATATGTGGGTACGTATATAAGTATGAATATTTGTGTGTGTGTGTGTGTGTGTGTGTGTGTGTGTGTGTGTGTGTGTGTGTGTGTGTGTGTCTGTGTGTTTGTGTGTGGATGTGGGTGTTCCACATCTCCTCCTAAACTACTGGACCGATTTCAACCAAACATGATACACATATGCCTTATTGTCGGGCAACAATCGCTGTGGGGAGCCCGAACCACCTGTGACCCAAGTTCAGCAGATATGACGTCAAAACCAATGAGATGCGTGAAAAACTGCCGCATCCTGCATGACGTTTAGATTTATTACTTTTGTGCCACTAACTCTATTTGCAATAAATTTCGCAGACAATATGCACATATCCGCTAAGTGGACCTAGAAAATTATATCATAATACCGCACATAATTCGGCAGGTGTGACGTCATAGAGCCTAAGATGGTTGAAAGACTGTCGCATCGAGCATGGAGTTTAAATTTATTACTTCGTTCTCATGAAGTCTATTCGCAACACATTTTGTAGACGGTAACCAAATATACCACTGAATGGATCTACGAAATTATATAATCGTACGACGCACACTTCAGGAGATATGGCTTCATAAAAATTAAGCACATGGCCAGACGCAGCGTGGTCCTGGCGCGGATGCACAGCTGTAAATAAATACCTGGGAAACTGTGGGTTTCTCTGCTGGTAGCACATGTAGCAACA
Source organism: Schistocerca piceifrons (assembly GCF_021461385.2). Taxonomy (NCBI): domain Eukaryota; kingdom Metazoa; phylum Arthropoda; class Insecta; order Orthoptera; family Acrididae; genus Schistocerca; species Schistocerca piceifrons. The sequence continues at coordinate 269,886,652 of NC_060139.1, forward strand.
ACTGTCACAGTATACTACAGAACGTAATTGAAAGTAGTGCAAAGTGATACGAAGAGAAATGAGTTTCATTCAAAGACGATACTTGCAGTGAAGTCACTGTGATTCTTGACCGTCACATGGACATTACAAAAGGATTGACAAAGTTCCCAATAGTGTGTGTTATTACCACGCACGACAGTCCATGCTCTCTAATGTGCTCAAATGCCAGGCACAATGTTGGTAAGGAGTTCTTGTCTTACACATTGCATTGCTTCACCATCGCTGTTGATGACTGCTAGATGGTCGTTGGTGCATGACAGCATGCTGTATTACGTCTGCCTAATGCATCACACATGAGCTCGATGGGATTTCATTTGGCCAATCCAGTCGCCGAATATCAATTTCGCCCAATATCACCTCGTTCCAAGTCTCCTCCATCTTCGCAATTTGATGTGGTCATGTATTTTCATCCATCAAAATAAAGTGGTGGCCTAACGCACCCCGAAAATATGCACATAGAGAACGAGTACAGCATCAGAACAACGTTAACCGCTGAGTTTTCCGTATTCAAAGATCTGTGTGTCAGTATGCCCAAGCGAAGTCTCCAACAGCTTAACACCTGAACGTCGCAACTGACCTTGGTGACGGTAGTGGCTGGAGAGAATAGGTCATCAGACTGGACAGATAGGGCTGTAGCGAACGTCTACAATGCAGACACTCCACTGACGTTGAAAAGTGTGGAGCAGGGCGTGGCAGTCGCACAAACATTTACAACAAGTTAACTCAACATGCAAGTAGCCTATCGATGATTGTAGCCAATGGACTCCTAACCTACGATTATGTTTTAAGTTATTTGATTAAATCTATAACCCCTCTTTGTATGGGCTGGACGTAGTGCAATTAGTGCTTATTCATATGCGTGGGAGGCACCCTGGTTAAATCTATGGAGGATAAGGTGATGACAAGTTAATGGTTTGACGATTAGAAGCATAGCCTCCTTCCACGGTTGTAAGGCGTCAGACAGACAACCTACAATTTGAATATAAAACTGATCAGAGTAGCAGACAGCGTTATGCGCTGCAAAAGCAATAATTTTGTGAAAGGTTATAGGTTGTTGAGATAAGGAAATGAGATAGCAGGGACCCGAGGACAGATAGAATTTGAGCGCTGAGGCGATTAAAGGCTGCTGACTTGAGATCTGAGGTGTTAACGGCCTTACTGTGATGTGAAGTGATAGTTCGAAAACTTGTGAAGCGATGCATTGGTAAACGTGGAAGGGTTTAAAGTAATTATGAGCTCTGTGACGAGGAAGGAGAACTGCAGGGACATTGGAGGTTTAATGGGATGGAGACCCAAGAAAATGAGTAAAAGAACTGAAACATTACGGATGGGCAAAGTCGTACAGGTAGGATGTGTAGAGTCTTGTACTGCAAGGAAGCAAGGGGGAGGATGTTGTTATGAGTGGCTGGTATCCTCTTTCTACAACAATAATGTACACTTGATTTGTTACAGTTCTTTATTTACATGAACTGGGAGTCCATGTTTTGTGGTACAAGCTCATCAGCGATAGTCCTCTTGCAGATAGTACAATTCTGGTTCAGGTAAAATAGTCTCACTGTGGCCACTAATCTGGTCGCTATGTACTGTCGTAGCCTGTGACGAACTGAACCTGCTCTGCAAGTAAACTGACAGACACCAAACTGGATGTTTGAGTGAGGCCCACCGAACAGCGGCGGCGGCCTAAATACTTGCTTTCGATAGGGCGTTGGCGGCGTGTTGCTTGTGGGTATGTCTCTGGCCGCTCTCGTGATAGGTGCGCTTGATACAGCACCTACTAATGGATCTTCTCGCTTCATCTTTGCCGACCGGTATGCTGGCGACACTTTACACCAGCACAGGAAGCTACTGTTGCTTTGCAAAGAAGAAATTTGGAGCAGTTGAGAGGTGGCCCTCCTAGTTAGGCATGAGACGGCTGAGGAACAGAATACTTTAATGGAGATGCTTTAAAGAATTTTACGTCTCTGAACTTCGGTTTTGCTTATCAGAAAAATAATTTCGAAGTCCGAAATGTGTTAGGAGTGAAATTTTATCAAATGAACTACATAATGCTTGTCAGCTTCACATTATTCAGTAAAGCTTTGCTTCACGCGAACACAATGGACTATTTATCTTACTGATTTTGCCTATACTTAATGAACACAAATTTGTCACAATGTAATAGTATTTGCTCTAACAGAAGCACTGTAGCTATGTTAACAACATTAACCGACCTTCATAACAGCATGAACAATTAATTGAAAAATCCATTTTTGATAAAGATTGTTGTACGTAAAATTGGCTATCGCATTTATAAACGATATCGATCTTGTACATTTTAAGACAGTACTTCTGTTCTATGGTAAGTATATGTCTATGGTAAATAGGCACTTTAACAGTTTCAATCGGCACTCCTTGCATTCGATTACGAATATATTTCCAGTGGCTTCCTGATAATGTCGTTGTGGTCTTCAGTCCGAACTGGTTTGGTGCAGCTCTCCATGCTGCTCTATTCTGTGCGAGCCTATTCACCTCCAAGTAACTGCTGCAACCAACGTCCTCCTGAATCTGCTTCCCTCCAATACTAAACTGATGATGCCTTGATGTCTCAGAATGTGTCCTTTCAACGGATCCCTTCTTTTGATCAGGTTGTGGCACAAATTTCTTGCCTTCGCAATTCTATTCAGTATCTCTCATTAGTTACGTGATCTACTCTTATAATCTTCAATAGTCTTCTGCAGCACCACATTTCGAAATTTTTATTCTCTTTTTGGTCTAAACTATTTATCCTCCACGTTTCACTTCCATATATGACTATACTCCAGACAAATACTTTCAGAAACGACTTCACAGAACTTAAATCTGTATTCGATAGTAACAAAATTTTCTTCTTCAGAAACGCTTTCCTTGTCATTGCCAATCTGCATTTTTATCCTCTCCACTTCGGGCATCATCAAATGGTTCAAATGGCTCTGAGCACTATGGGACTCAACTGCTGTGGTTATCAGTCCCCTAGAACTTAGAACTACTTAAACCTAACTAACCTAAGGACATCACACACATCCATGCCCGAGGCAGGATTCGAACCTGCGACCGTAGCAGTCGCACGGTTCCGGACTGCGCGCCTAGAACCGCGAGACCACCGCGGCCGGCCCGGGCATCATCAGTTATTTTGCTGCCCAAATAGCAAAACTCTTTTACTTCTTTAATTCACTCAGCATCACGTGATATTATTCGACTAGGTTACATTATCCTTGTTTTTCTTGTGTTGATGTTCATTTTACATCCTCCTTTCAAGACCTGTCAATTCTGTCCAACTGCTCTTCCAAGTTCCTTGGTTTCTCTGACAGAACTACAATGTCATCGCCAAAACTCAAAAGTTTTTATTTCTCTTACCTGAATCTTAATTCCTCTTACAAATTTTCCTATGGTTACCTTTACTGGTTTTTCAATGTACATTATAGAATAACATTGGCGATAGGCTACAACCTTGTCTCACTTCCTTCTCAACCACTGCTTCTCTTTCACGTCCCTCGGCTCTCATACTGCCACCTGGAATTTATATAAGTTGTAAATAGTCTTCCGCTCCCCGTATTTCACCCCTGCCACTCTCACAATTTCAAAGAATTCCAGTCAACATTGTTAAAAGCTTTCTATTTCTATCGCTTGTACCTTGTCCTGCGATTACGCAGGGTCGGCCATGGTTAACCGGATTTGGCATATTGATTTTAAGAGGTGACCGGACGCCCTTCCTGCCGTCACCCCATACCCCACAGGTCGGAATTAGTGTACACCAGCTGTCAGCATCGAGTGTAAGTCGTGAAATAGTGTGCACGTCTTTCAAATGTCTGTGGGTCGTGTAACTGAGGCGGGACGTGGGGACGAGCCCGGTATGCACCTAGTAGGATGTGGAAAACCGCCTAAAAACCACATCCAGGTTGGCCGGCACCTCGGCCGTCGTCGTTAATCCGCGGGGCGGATTTGATCCGGTGCCGGCGCGCCTGCCCGAGTCCCGGAAGTAGCGCGTTAGCGCTCTCGGCTATACTGGCAGGTTGTTAAAAAGCTTTCTATAAGTCTACAAATGCTATAAATGTATATTTTCCTTGCCTTAAACTACCTTCTAAGATATGTCGTTAGGTCATTATTGCCTCGCTTATTCCTACATTTCTCCGGAATCCAAACTGATATTCCCTGAGGTCGGCTACTACCATTTTTTGTAAGGAATGCGTATTAGTATTTTGCAACCACGAATTGTTAAACTGTTAGTTCGGTAAGTTTCACACCTGTCAGCAACTGCCTTCTTTGTAACTGGAATTATTACATTCTTCTTGATGTCTGAGAGTATTTCACCTGTCCCATAGATCTTCCACACCAGATGGTGGAGTTTTGTTGTGGCTGACTCTCCCAAGGCTATCAGTAGTTCTCACCGAATATCGTCTACTCCCACGGCAACGTCTCAGAGTCTGTCAAATTCTCCTCGCATTATCGTATCTCCCGTCTCATCTTCATCTACGTCCACTTCCCTTTCTATGACATAACCTTCAAGTTTATCTTCCTTGTATAGACCTTCTAGGAATGATGGTTTTACCTGCGTGTCATCTTCGTTGCTTCCTTTGCCAGAAGCAAAGAATGACTTTCTACAGTAAAAATCGCAGAACTGAAAAAGCAGAAAACAATCTTACCAATTACTGAATGAATCGAAAATGAAGTTATGGGAGTATAAAAGACCGATTGTCATTGCAGCGGGAGGGAACAAAGGTCTGGCAGTGGCAAGGTGCTGAGTATACAAAACATGAACAAAATACGAACTTTTAACCTCTTTATCTTGCCTCAGAGGCACTGAGTGATATAAACAGTAGTAAACTTTTAAGTTGTAGAAAATTCCAGTCATTAATTTGACGTGCAGCTATTTATTCACCATTCAGTATTTGGTACATTCTTAACTGCGATGAAAATTTAAAAATTTGTCCCAGAGGGTCTCAGAGAGCTATTAACATTTAATTGTCTTGCTTGCAAAACAGACGTTAGAAGAACTACCATTTGAATGACACTTCAAATATTGAAAGAAAAAATATGAATACAAAAATGTTTGCTTCAACTATCCTTATAGAGTAAGAAAATGAGTCTTAGCAAGGCTCACATGTTTTAGAACAATAACACACAAAAGAGCAGAAAGGACGCGATTGATTCGTAGGTTTAAGAATGATCTAAGTTAGCTAAAATAGAACGCATCAGCCAACATGATCTCAGTTAGCTAAAATAGAACGCATCAGCCATCACAAGATTACCGGAGGGAGCTCAGCCCACGCATCACACAGTTGCTTGATTCGGCTCACATTCTGAAACAAAGACAGCGAATACATTAAAACCACGTAACAGAAATAATTTAGAAACTGAACTCGGCTCTTTGACCTTGCCGTAGTTGACTTGAAGCACGGGAAACTGTGTCTGTTGGACGAATGAATGGTCTAAAGTTAACAGTCAATTGCAGATACAAACGTTTTATAACAGTTTCAACACATGAGGATACTGTAGGAAACACATGTAGAATTTTAGAGAATCAGTATTTGCACTTAATCAGGTAATAACGGAACTATAACTGGGTAAAATATTGGCCTTTTCACAGCTGCCTTAACATCAGCTCGGGCGTGTTGCGATTAGCAGGCATACTAATACACATTAAGAAAAAAGGCCAAAAGAAAAGCTGCTGGCGAAAACTAAACAACGCTATAGGCGAGAAGCCAAAACAGATATCAGTGACATGAGCTTAGCAAAGGAATAGAAGTTTTTTCGAATGGCGTGTAACATTTAATCGCACGAAAGACAAGGTGGTCACCACTTATTTCTATACCATTCGTTGATTAAATAAGAAATACGGGCAAGACCACATCAACCAAGGCCGCTGAAATGGAAACTCAAAGCGTCCAGCCCGCGATCTTGAAGGCAAATGAAAGCAGTGGTTCTTCAAACTGGCGCAGGCACGCTCTTCGTGGTAAACGACTGCCAACCGCAATACGCCGACCAGACCTCCGCTTTCAGCGAGCGACCCCTGTCAGCATCCGGAACAGCCAGAAAGAGCAAGAGGCGTCGCAGAGAATCGGCCGTGTTGGTAAATCTCATCCAAGAACCACAAGGCTACCCTCTTGGAACACCAGGGAAGCCGTCGCTAAGAAACGAATTGCAGAGAAGTTCTACGAGTGGCCAGTGTCGATTTAAGCACACGCACAGCTCTATAATAAGTCTGCTGTTATGTATCTATTCAAACTAACCAGCATGGAGCCTGAAAGAAGCAACAGTATAATGAACTGAATATAAATTACTGAGAAATGACAAAATGTTCACATTCCCTATATCACATTGGTTCATTACACAAACCTGTTAGTGGTTGACTTAAACCTTGCGTAGTGTTGGCTTTTGAGCACTTTTTCTAATTTCTAACGACAGACTGTATCTATAAAGTTGATGGATATCAATAAATACAAAACCCACTTTTTTTTAAAAATTTCATCCTGTAATACGCAAAAGGCTAATGAATCTCGCAAATATCAAAAACGAAACTTAACTTTCCTTACAGGAGAGAAGCAACTTTCCTTTGTCCAGGAACTGACTGTGGAATAGTTGGCGTTCCTTCTGGTCGGGAAGCAGAGTGCTACATGACAGATGGCCTAGATGCGTGTTGCCCCACTGGAGTACGATGTGGTGAGTGACTAAAATTAAATAAATTCATTATATTCATTACATCCAATGTGGATTTATTAAATTGTTCTACAATTTAACATTTATTGCTGTCTGTACTAAATATCCCGCAGAACAAGCATGTAGGGGCCATAAAAGAAATAATGCTAGGAATTCCTACACGAGTCACAGGCGCTGTCAGTCTCTACTTTACATTTGTCTTCTAGGAAAGGTTTTAGGAAACTCCTCTCCTATCTACTTGTGGTACAATGTCCAAGGACAGGGGTTGACGGGAGAACGTACATTGCAAACGTTTTTCTCGACTGGTCTTTTAATGCTGCAGTTGCTGTGTAAAAAATAACGATTTCCCAAGTCGTAAATGTACTTGCCGAAATCTACAGACAGTGAAAACTTTCATGTTCATCTACATCTACAACGATACTCTGCAAATCACATTTAAGTGCCTGGCAGAAGGTTCATCGAACCACCTTCACAATTCTCTATTATTCCAATCTCGTGTAGCGCGCGGAAGAACCAACATCTATATCTTTCCGTACGAGCTCTGATTTCCCTTATTTTATCACGGTGATCGTTTCTCCCTATGTAGGTCGGTGTCAACAAAATATTTTCGCATTCGAAGGAGAAATTTGGAGACTGGAATTTCGTGAGAAGATTCTGTCGCAACGAAAAACGCCTTTCTTTTAATGATGTCCAGCCCAAATCCTGTATCATTTCTGTGGCACTCTCTCCCATATTTCGTGATAATACAAAACGTGCTGCCCTTCTATGAACTTTTTCGATGTACTCCGTCAATCCTATCTGGTAAGGATCCCACACCGCACAGCAGTATTCTAAAACAGGACGGACAAGCGTAGCGTAGGCAGTCTTCTTAGTAGATCTGTTACATTTTCCAAGAGTCCTGCCAATAAAATGCAGGCTTTGGTTAGCCTTCCCCACAACATTTTCTATGTGTCCTTCCAATTTAAGTTGTTCGTAACTATAATACCTAGGTATCTAGCTGAATTTACGGCTTTTAGATTAGACTGATTTATCGTGCGACCGACGTTTAACTAATTCCTTTTAGCACTCATGTGAATGACTTCACACTTTTAGTTATTTAGGGTATATTGATTATGTAATGATGTTAATTATATAATGGTAAGACGGCGATTGGGAGATGTGTACTCTGACTATAATTTATTGGTTAAGGAATGAAGATCAAAGAAATTTGAGAACGGCTGGAAATTATGGAGATGAGAGCAGGATCACTTAAAATGTGGAGATCTTTTTGAGAGTTTCACAGGGAGCATTAGGCCATGATTAATTGCAATAGAGGAAAAGGACACAACACAACTAGAATGAGTAGCTTTGAGAAATAGTGAAGGTATCAGAAGATGAATTGAGCTGAAGGACATGGGCCAGTAGAAGTCTTGGAATAAATCATGGGATAATCAGTTTAAGTGACAAAAGGAAAAAATGAGAAGCTGACGAAAGGTAGTACAGATGTCAAAAACATGAGTTTGAGGAAGTGCAAAATCGCTAAGCAGCAATGACTTATGGACAAAAGCAACTTTATAGAAGCATGTATACCTAGGAGCAAGACAGACAACGCCTATACGAAAATTAAAGAGTACTTTGAACGTAAAAGAAGCTGCTGCATGAATATCAAGGGCTCGTATGGCAAGTGTGTACTAAAAAAGATGGGGAGCTTCGAAGATATAAGAAATACATACAAGGGCTATAAAAGAACAATTAACTTCAAGACAGTTTTACAATATGAGAAGATTAATTAGATGAAAGTAAGAAGAACTTGATAAACAACTGAAAGATCCGATTTGAAACAAGGCCCTGGACTAGACGACATTCCCTCAGAACTATTCAGTTCCTTGGGAGAGTCAGCCACGGCAAAAGTATTCCATCTGGAGTGTAAGAAACATGAGAAGCTGAAATACCATGAGGCTTCTAGGAGGATGTAATAATTCCGATTCCAATGGAAGCAGGTGCTGGCCGTTATGGATATTACCGGACTAACGGTTTAGTAGGTCTTGGTAGCAAAATACCGACATCAATGGAAAAACTGTTAGATGATCAGTTTGAGTTCTGCAGAAATACAGGAACCGCAAAGAATTACCTATCCAAGAGGATAGGTTAAAGTAAGGCTAACCTACGTTTGATTGAAACATTTTGACAATGTTGACCTGAATACATTCTTTGAAAATCTCAAGCTGGCAGGAAAAAATACAGGAAGCGGAATGATGTCTACAGCTTGTACAGAGTTAAGAATGAGTCGACTGACATGAAAGGGAAGCAGTAGCTGAGATAGGTGTCAGATGTTATTCAATCTGTCTTAGCAGCAATGTACCGATTATTACACAGCCGGAACTGTAAAAATTAGAAACAAAAAACTTTGTTTGCAGAAATCTGAATCGCATGAAATAAATTTTCGTGAACTGGGTATAACCTGATGAAGATAAAGATGAGAAATATAATTCCGTCCATGTTAATAACTGGAAGCAGAATGGGATATATACCGATAACAGCGAAAATACTGTTGTAGATACGAAAAATGCACCATATACAATGATACGTATTGTCACAATAAAAGAGCAAAATTTTAATCTATATTTTTATGCTGTCTCCTTAAACTTGAAGACAGGGTGGATACCTGTCGGCATAAGGGAAAATTTCTTGTTGATAAATGACGTAAACTTGCCATAGAATTACTTGGTTTCAAGGAAGGAAATGAGAAAAAGTTTTGCTTCATGGGTTTTTCTTTCCACGCTATTAATGCCGTTTATGCTTATATGGTTCAAGAGATTAGTCAGGTATACCACTGTTTCATACTGCACTGATCAAATCTGGAGACCTCTCATGGTCTTTAGCAGACCAGAAGGGTGACAAATGTGTCATTTACGTTGTTGGTACAATCTACTGCCATAAACGCCCCCCAACCCGTTTTTGAAACCATTTTACAATTCAATATATCCTATAGTATGACCGGCTTGCAGCACGCAAACCACAATGCCCAAGACAGAGCTTCCAAGAGACTGGTCATCAAGGGGTTTACATGAGGTTACACGGAAGAGATTCACGTTCACCTGATAATGAACTCAACAGAGTAACTTTACGTCCGCTTGCCGCTCTAGTGTCGCTGTGTAAAACGAAAGCATTCAGGAGTGTCGCAGCAGTGTACGTATGTAACCAGGAAATGTGATAATTTAGAATAACCTTATACTCTACCGAGGAATATTCCTGTATCTGTCTGTTAAAATAATATAACTTTTACAGTGAATGATACCGACATTCCTCCGGCCGAGTGTTCGTACAAGGGGAAGACATTCCGGGAAGATCAGAGAATAGATGGAACTTACTCTGAGTGCAAGAAATGCGTCTGCCAAAAAGGATTTGACGGTAAGTGACTGCCTTCCATCATGCAGACTTCCATCTGCCTTCATACCGAACGACCTAATATTGATTAAACATACACAGTCAACAAATGAATTCAACAGTGTTGTGTACCGTCGATGTGACACGTTGATTGTGTTTCGAGTAATACTGCCTACGTATGTTTCCTTCTTCACTGGTAGTCACAATTTCCCCGTAAACAGGTGCGTTTTTAATAAGTGTTACCTCCATACATGTTAATAATTAAATTTACTCTCACATGTGACGAGTATTTGCGCGTCATCTCTGCTTATATCATTTCATAAAACATTAATGTAACCAAGTAACATCGTGTACTTGTGAACAAGTAGGCTAGCTTGGAAAGTTCACATCCAAAACCGAAAAGCAAACAGTTAATATTTGCTGTTAGTCATCACACTTCAGAGATAAATGAGGTTTTTAAAGGGCGTCATATATTCAAAAGGACAATATTCAATTTTCAACATTTCTTTGCTGTTGGCACGTGACACATGTTAGGCACAGTTCACAGAAATCGTTAGCCACTGTGTGACCGATTGTAGAGTCGTCTAGGCACAAACCCGGACGCGTGATATGGCGTGCGCTATCAACGAGGCGTTGAAAATTGGATATTGTCATTTTGAATGGATAACGCACTTTAAAAACATCCAGCATCTCTGAAGAAAGATGAGTTATAGTAAATATTAATTGTATGCTTTCCGTTTTGAATGTGAACATTTTAGGCTAGATTAAACCGAGACTGTTATGAATATCAATTCAAATGCACACACACAGTTACTGTCTTGCAGCCCAATGGCTGAGAAACCATAGCAACTGAACAACTTGCATCAGTACTCCACGTTTATGTAAAAAAACTTCATTCCTTTATTCAATAATTAAAGAGAATTGTTTACTCCAACGAATATCTTGCTCGTTACTCTATATGAAAATGGTGAAAAATAATGGTTGTTTTATACATACATTTTTATTGACCAATATGGATTCGGAATGTGACCTCTTGAAATATTTAAAATGCAGAACATTGTGCAACTCTTTTAAGCTAACATACTCGAAGCTCTACTTCAGAGCAAGAATTGTGATAAGGTAAATACAGTCATGGTCTAAAAATATGGCGAGTTGTATTTAATTGTTAATGGATTCCCAAAATTTAACAGAATTCTAGCTTTAACGGTTATCTCGTTAATTTGAGTGTCTAATAAAGTAGAGAAACGGAATGCAACTATGTGTTTAACTAACGAGGAGCGCCAATTCTTAAATTACAAGATATCCATCTCCCTTTCCGTCTTTCTTTTTCATCTAACGTCGCTTATTATATTGAGTTATCAGACAGAAAATGTATTTCGCATCGTGATGTGATTAAGACCATCTGTTTACACACTAAACGTACAATGTGCATGCAGTCTTGGTGCATGCATCCAATTTACACAGAACATAATTAATACGTGTTCCGCTGGCGTCATCAGCTCGAGATGGCTATAGCAGCGATAACAAATTCGACTTGCATTTTCAAAGACGAAGGTTCTGATCCCCATCTGGCCAATCAGTCACTTCTATAGAATTCCCAAATCACTTACGGTACTGCTACGGTCGCAGGTTCGAATACTACCTCGGGCATGGATGTGTGTGATGTCCTTAGGTTAGTTAGGTTTAAGTAGTTCTAAGTTCTAGGGGACTGATGACCACAGATGTTAAGTCCCATAGTGGTCAGAGCCATTTGAACCATTTGAACCATCACTTACGGTAAATAAAAGGATGGTTTGTCTGAAAAGGATAACGGCAGATTTCATTCCTGTCCATCTACAATGTGAGTTTAGACTTCGACTTTAACGATGCCTTCATTCATGGAAGGTTTAACGCTAACTGCCCTTTCACCGAGACTGAAATTTTAATCCATAAAATTCCAGAAATACTAAGGCAGGAATACACTAACTGTATTTACGAGGGCGTTCAATAAGTAACGTAACACGTTGGTCTCCGAAATTAAATTGGCTTTATTCAGGATTCCATTACACCATATTGTTACCCACGCTTTAGGCTACAGAACGCTATTTTTTAACATAATCTCCGTTCAATTCGATGGCCTTACGTCATCACACTGGAAGGACCTGTACCCCAGCATGGTACCACTCTACTGGTCGACGTCAGAGACAACGTCTTGCCGCATCAGTAACCTCCACACCATCCATGTAATGTTTACCGCACATGGCATACTTCGTTGGGACAAATAGATGGAAGTCGGAAGGTGCCAGATTCGGGCTGTAAGGTGGATGAGGAGGAACAGTCCAATGAAGTTTTGTGATCTCCTCTCGACTGTGCGGACTTGCGTGAGGCTTTCTTGCTTTGTCACAGGAAAGCAGAATTAGGTTTGCATTTTTTTTTGGCGACGAACACGCTGAAGCAGCTTCTTAAAATTCTTGAGGGTAGTGCGACACACTTCAGGGTTGATCGTTGAACCATGAGGGAGGACATCGAACAGAATAAACCCTCGAAGTCCCAGAAGACCGCTGCCACGACTTTACCGGCTAAGGGTGCAGCTTTGAACTTTCTCTACAGCGGAGAGGTCGTGTGCCTCCGCTCTGTGGATTGCTGTTTTGCTTAAAGTTCGAGGTGATGAGCCCATGGTTCATCGCCTGTTACGATGTACGACAAAAAATTGTCACGATTGGTCTTACAATGCGCAATCAATTCTTTCATTACTCTGTTCGTGTTCTGTTAGACGGAGATGAACCCAGCACATTTGACTACCCATACTGGTGACAGATGCGTCGATCACCCCGAATGAGAGTGTCCGCACGTTCCAACATTGCAGGAGTCACAGCTGCTTGCCGCCGACCGGCACACAGGAAATCGGACAGGTTTCCACGATCTTGTTGATATGTTGACACACACCTTGACCAACGACTCACCGTGCCTTTTTTCAACACCTTTGTCTCTGTAGACGTTCTGCAGGCGCCTATGAATACCTGCGATCATCTGGTCTTGCGCCAAAAATCAGTGACAGCTCTGTGCTTACGTCACTGACACCATTTTGAAGGCAACCCGTAGAGCCGCCACCTAACGGAACTTCATAAAACTGTGCGGGCTCAAGCGGGAATACTTCACAGTATACCACAACAATTCCTGAATTTTTTTGACCTAAGCTGCCCGAGAAAAAATTTATTGCATTATTTATTGAACGACCCTCGTAAAATCAGTGATAAAAATGCCAAGCCTCCAGATATATAAACAGAATATTCTACTAGGTTCGTCTGAAAAGCACGGCGAATGGCCTCAGAAAATAAAGGAGATAAGAGTTACAAACAAAACATCTCTTCCGGCCTTCGAAGTAATCACCAGTAGCGACAACACACTGCTGACGTTGGTTGTAAAGTTGTTGTAAACTGTAAGCAAACGCTGTCCAGAAACTATGCACCACTAAATGACGTGCTTCTCATCGTCTTTCCCACCTGCCTCGGATAGAAATTCACGGTCCCTCAACGTCTTGCTGTCGAAAAGGACGATCAACATCGTCTTAATCTCGGATTTCCTCAGCCAATGTTTTTCTTCATGGTGGGGAATACGATGAACACCATGCCATCGACTGTCGCTTGATCTCCGGATCCTATTCGTAACAGGAAATCTCATCTCCTGCAACGATGCGGATATTCAACAGCGCGCGACCGCGCTGCTTCCAACTAATATTCTCCAACAGCTTTACAATCAATTTCCGATGTGTGTTGTAGATAAGGTGATTATTGTGAAGGCCAGTGAGCGTATTTTGTTTGTAACTCTAGCTTCCTTTATGAGACTATTCGCTGAACGTTCCAGACGTACCTTGTAGGGTGTTGTGTGTGTGTACGTGGAGGGTTGCTAGTCTTAGCAAATATTTTGGATACAGTTACTGTATTTCAGTCTTTACACTGACGGAAAAAATCGCAACAGCAAAAAGAAATTACTGTAGAACAATGAAATTTCGGGGATAAATTTGTGTAGGTAAAATGTTCAAGTGAATGACACTGCAACACGGCAGGCTAATGTAAGCGCGAGAGAAGCCGTTACAAATCTAAAGAGCTTGTACGTTAATAACTTCATCAGCCAATACAGGAGCTTTTACCTGTAGGTTCGAACAAAGCGCTACGGAGATGCTTCGGAAACTCAAATGGGAGTCCATGGTGGGAAGGTGACTTTCTTTCTGTTGAGAAAATTTTTGCGGATGAAGCTGCAGTCCGTTAATGTCAGATATGTGCTCGATTGGAGACAGGTCTGGTGATCGAGCAGTCCAAGGCAACGTGTTGGCTTAAACAGTGGTATGTGGGCGCGCGTTATCCTGTTCGAAAATACCCCTGGGACTGCTGATCATAAATGGCAGCACAACATTCGAATCACCAGACTGATTCACAAATTTGCAGTCAGGGTTCGTCATACGAAATCGCACCCAAGGTGTGGATCCAGTGTGTCTAGCACACGGACAGGTTGGTTGCAGGCTCTCAGCAGGCCTCCTTCTAACCAAAACACGGCCATCACTGGCACCCAGGCAGATTCAGCTTCCACCGAAAAACACAACGAACCTCCATTCTGCTCTCCAATGAGCCCTCGCTTGACACCAATGAAGTCGCAAATGGCACTGGTCTTGCGTCAATGGAATGTACGATACAGGGTGTCTAACTCGGAGATGTACTTGAAATATCCAATTTGAAATCGTTCGTTCTGTCACTGTGGTTCTAACTGCTGCTCAGATTGCTGCTGCGGACGTAACAGGATGCGCCAGGGCCACAATCAGGACACGACGGTCTTCCCTCTCGGTAGTGGCACGTAGTCGTCCGGAAACTGGTCTTCTTGCGACCGTCATTCTTGTGATCACCGCTGACAGCTGTCATGTACAGTGGCAACATTCCCACCAAGTCTCTCTGCAGTATCGCAGAAGGAACATCCAGTTTTTCGTACCTCCATTGCAACTACGTTCAAACTCAGTGAGATGTTCATAGTGGTGTCTTTGTCATCTTAAAGCCATTCTGGACTAACATCGACTCACCATACGCAGTCTCTAAGATAATTAACGCTCAAGACCGTTACAGTTTGTATTTAAAGCCAACCTGACTTACATTCTCATAGTGGCGCTGCTAGCGGCCTTCTTATGCGAATGGCCAGACGTTTGAATAGATACCATCTTTCAGGTACAGAAACACGCCTACCAACTTTCGTTTACGTCGCAAAACTCCTTCTTGTAGCAGTGATTTTTTTCCGACAGTGTGGATTAAAATTTAAGTATCGCTGAAAAGGAAGTTAGAGACGAACTCGAACCTCGCTTGTGGAAAGGACGGCGAATGAAGTCAGTCGTTTCTTCTTCAAACAAACTGTCCTGGCATTTTCCATAAGTTGTATACGGAATTCAAGGAAATTCCTGGTTGGTCAGATGGGGATTTGAACCGCGTCTTGCCAAATGCATGTCCAGCCTGTCACCGCTCCTATAGCCATCCCGCCCTGTCCGCACTGATGAGCCCAATATAACTCGTACTGGTTCGGTTCCAAAACGCATGCTCTCTGGACTTATTAATCTTATCAGGATCTCTCTTATATGGACTCCTGTGAATTTAGCTACACTTTTAATGAAGATTTAGAGTAGTTTAGACACTGTATTGATCAAATTAGGAGAAGTCTTAAAAAGGCTCTAACTTCTTCTTATTTACTTTGAGCTTCTGGTTTGCTTCTGCTGTTCGATTAAGACTGTTTATGCATAAGTTACAGCGACTGTCGTTTTCTACTTTCATTTAGGTAGTGTCGTACGCACCTTCCACTTTACGCCACCTTGTCAATTAGTTTGTAAAATTTGAGAGTACCTTACTGCCCGTAATAAATAGAAGCTCTGTTTCATAACGTCCACCCAACGTTGGGATTAAATCACCACACACCTGTCCGTTTAATCCACGCCACATGCAGTCTATTGTGTCCTGAACTAATATGTCTTTTATAGTATCTGCTACATAGCGTCTATTGTCCTGAACTAATATGTCTTTTACAGTATCTGCTAGATAGCGTCTAAGATTGACTGAGATCGCAGGCACTGAACACAAGCACACTCCGGTCTTACGCAAAATAAATATATATAAGTGAGACATAAAAAAGATAAAATATCTACAAATATTATTTATCAAGAGCTGCTGTAACTCTGGGTTGCTGTTTGCTACTGAAGAAGCGCATGTAGGTAGATAGCGCAACCTCGTTATACATAAAACGTCTTCTAACAAACTAGTAAATTTTATGCATGTCGATTTATTATTGACGGAAATTTATAATTTTAGAATTCAGGACGTCCTTGTTGGGTAGCTTTCATTATTAAACAGTGCAGTCAACAATCAAGCAAATCATCTTTGCCTGTAATACGGAATATCGGCACTGAAGACTGTGCAGTTACCTAGCTCGAAATGGCGCAGCTGTAAATAATTTCGACTTCAAGTTGCCTTTATCTCATGGTAGATGCCTGTACTGTTTCACTATACTATCTTCAATAATATGAGTTCACAGCATCAGAAGAACAAAATTCTTCAATCCTTACCCCTTGTGTCTTTAAATATTGTTAGTTAAAGTATAACCGGTAGATCAACAAAGTTTGTCACGTGGCGACTACGTAAAGCCGTGCCGTCGAAATTGGCCTCAAAAAAAAAAAAAAAAAAAAAGAAAATTCTAATGTGTGTGAAATCTTATGGGACTTAAATGCTAAGGTCATCAGTCCCTAAGTTTACACACTACTTAACCTAAATTATCGTAAGGGCAAACACACACACCCATGCCCGAGGGAAGACTCGAACCTCCGCCGGGATCAGCCGCACAGTCCATGACTGCAGCTACCAAGACCGCTCGGCTAATCCCGCGCGGCTGTCCTCAAAACCCCAAGCGTAAATTTAATTTGAGGTGTATCTGAAGGAGAACTGTTAAAAGGTAAACTGAAAACTGACATGAAACTATGTAAAACACTTCCACTAATATTTGTCTGCAGTTGATTAATTGTATCGATGCTCTTCAATAATGTCGGTTGACAGTTGACAGTGTGATTGCAGAAATGTTCGTCCGGCAGCTTCCTACCTGAGACAACTGCAGCAAGATCTCTGGTGCCGACGCTCTGTTGTCTCGCCGATCGCCTGTCCGTCAGAATACACTGTAAATAAAAACTCACTAATCCTAACAGAATACGGGGCAAGGTTAACTGAGTTAATTTAATAGCGAGAACGGAGGTTTCGAAAACAACAGTGGACAATTGCCGAACACCAACACCGACTTGCAGCCCGTCTGTTTATTTTTCACTTCACCAAAAGTAATTGAGGAGCGCGACCCTTCCACAGATTCCAATACAGTTTTGAGCGTACCAAACCAGACTATAGTCAGCTCCCTGCTCCAAACGAAGACAGTCCGTTTCACCCGTAATATTCAGTTTACCTCGTAGTTGCAACATAACATAGCTCACCATCACTCCTCAACTGTCCCTTCCTAGCATTATTCACAGATATCAGTTTTCCTAAAGGGTCTAAGCTCCTAAAATTACAACAAAATTTCAGAAACACTTGGAATTAAGATTAGATAATAAGTAAAAACATTGATTATGAGTAATACATCACATTGGATTTGCATACAAAAAATTATTACAGTTTAAAATAAGCAATGTTAACAGATAAAAGGAAAAAAAAACACAAATGTTCTGCATAATTCCAAACGGTCAGTAGTAGTAGCGTGTTACAGTTCGGGGCCACGACGTTTTGTTGTACGCTGCGGTGTTGCTGTAAATCACTTGTGTGAAATAGCAGTATGGTTTCCTGAACTTAGAAGTATCTCGTCGGGTTTTGACCATTTCTTGTGCGCTTAATTCGGTACGACATCTCGTTGTCCTCGGTATCCTCTGCCATTAGTTAGGCAGTTCTAATCCATTATTTCGAAGTTCAGTAAGCAGCTAGTAATGATCGGTTGTATAGTGTAGCAGATTTCTGGAAACTAGACAGTTTATAGCTATCCTCAAAAAGGGAAAAGTAATTTCTACATCTCGGATTCTACGAATAAACATATTTTTCAATGCTGAAGACTCAGCGGTGCTAGGCCTTCCGCCTGAAGCACATGGGAATGTTTTTACTAAAGTAAGCTTTCAGAACAGAGTACTCAAAACAGAATTTGTCTCCAAAGTTAAAGCACAGACATGAAGGTGCTGGTATTGCCAGTAAATATCTTTCAGTTTTCGATGAGTTTTCTAGCGTCATTAAATTCCTAACAAGCTAACGCTCTTTTGCAGGAACCTTGGATGGACCCTGGTGTAAGAAGGAGGTCTGTGAGTATTCCCTCTTTCGCAGACCGTCTGAAATTGCAAAATGTGCTCCGATATTCCGTGAGGATGACAACTGTTGTGCTTACAGATTTCACTGCCGTAAGTATTGCAACTTACTTTGCCGTAATTTCCTCTACTAAAAAATTAACGATTAAGTTTCAAAAGCCACTTTATACACGTATGTAAATGAAGTGCATTTTAATATGATTCAGTGATTCACAGAGTGACCGCTGAAAATGTTTCGTGATTGCTTTGATGCGAGAATTTTACTGTACCCAAGCAGAAGCTTTCGAGATCCCTTACTAAACTGCCGTGTTGGCTGTGAGGACGAAAGGCGTTTGGAAGAAGTTGTACTGCAGTCTTGGAATGCCTAGCAACTGCAAATTCTGCTCAGACTCATGGGACATTCCCGTTGCTTTAACTGCGATTCAGACGCTTTCACCAGAGCAAATTACTTCGGTGTCCCAACTGGCAACGGACGCTCGACACTCGGCAACAGTTCTAAGTGACGTCACATGATACCAGTTCAAGTTCAAAATTCCTCCATTCACTCCGTTTTTATCAAAGATGGCAGCTAATGCTCTAACCGAACACACTGAGCTACCGTGCCAGCTACAACTCAACCACGACGTCGCTGCTCTTCTACGCTATTATGTATTGCACTGTGAACGGCCCTTGGACACTGTCTCTATTCTGCATTTTTTTTTCTTTTTTTTTCACAGTTCAGTACACTTTCTTCCCGTTTTCATGCTTAATCTATGTTCAGTTTTTGAAGGTCTGTTCAGTGACCCATCTTACTACTAAATCTGAGGGAGAACGAAGGGGAGGTTCCCTTGTGAGGAGTTCGTTTGTAATTCCGCAGCAACAACCGGCGTTAGCGATTTTGCTAAGAGCCGAAAACCCGGAAGTACATAAATAGGAGAGTATGGCGGCAAAATCCCTGGTTCTTCTTCTGTTTGTTGGGTAAATAGTGGACTCAATCATTTCTGCAGTACTATTTGCATTAAAGTAATACGACAGAACACGCTCATACCAGGGCAAACAGCAACGCTGAAGAAACCTGTCACCACGATCTTTCACCCTACTGCAGGGATGCCTCAAGGCTCTGTCCTGTCCTCCCTCCTTTGCAGTAAGTCACCTCAGAGATTCAGAAATCATCACCTCCCACCGATCTCCTGCGGTATACCGACAGCACCGTCTACCTAGCTGCGCACCACACCTTCTAATTCTCCCACGCCTCCCTCCAACGCCACTTGTGTCTCCCGGTCGAGTAAGTGGGAAATGCAAGTCACTCCAAGGAAAAGCCAAGTTACTGTCTTTAGTCGCGCATCTCTGTGATTCTATCGTTCAGTTTTCCACCTCTCCCTCTACAACCAACCCAATTCTTTGCCTAACGTATAATTTAGAACTACATTCTGATATAAAACTCACATGGAATGCGTATCTCCTAGCAGCAGAACACAACGGCCGAAACCTGCTACAACTTCTAACTACTTGGGACCCACATCATTCTATCATTACCCTCACCTACAAATCCCTCATCCAGTCCACACTAACAATTTCAACACTACCTGGGAGTCTGCCTCCCCTAAATTGTACAAATCTCTTCACACCATGGAATGGTACTCCACCTTGTCTTCCAATTGCTCCAGACTTCCCCAACGCACATCCTACGCCAACTTCCACGACCTCTCATGTCGGAGCGCCTTCTCACCTCCTACATAAATCGTAAAGCCCATTCTCAGCACTCAGTATTCTATCAACTAATCACCAATACAGGTATTCTGCAGCAGCACTAAATACATATACCAGCTTGCACGCACCTTCAGACATTACCCGTTCTCTCCCGCAGGAATTTCAACCAACTCTCAGTACCAGACCTAGTCACACCTCTGCACGTCACACCATCCTACCATTTTCTTGTAAACGAACAGATGACACACCCTTACTGTGGGACGCATGCCGCGATATTTGCTACGCTAACAGGTGCCCACACGGTTTTGTTTTACAGAAAAATCCTGGGAAAACACATTAGGTCATCAGACAGGGGAAAATGGGTTGCAGAAGATCTACTAGAGGCTGTGAGACTAGTCGAAGAGCAAGGTATAACTAAAAGGAAAGCAGCTCGAATGAAAAATATACCAGAACGAACATTAAGGAGGAGAATTGCTAAGTACAATTTAAAGAAAAAAAAAAATGATGTGGACTATTATCATACTTGGGTGAAGATGCACAAAGGAAATTAGTTGCCCATGTAAAGAAATTGCAAACATATAGTTCTGCTTCCAAATCATCAGATATCACGCAAATTGCTTTCGATTTATCTGATCATATGGGATTGAAAAATAAATTTAATCAAGAAAAGAAACGTGTAGGGGAAGATTCGCAATTCTCATTTTTACATAGAACGCAATGCAGGCTTAAGTGTCAGAAAAGCACAAGGGGTGTCTGTTGTCAGAGCGACTGGAGTGAACAGAGACGATGTCAGTTCTTACTTTGATCTATTACCAAAACCATTGTGAGAAAACGGGAGTTCGGATAAACCATGTAGTATCTAGCACGTAGACGAAACTCGTCTACAACTAAACAATTAGCGTGGGAAGATTGTGGCGGCAAAAGAAGGCAGGTATGTCCATGTTATTACTTCTGCTGAAAATGGAGAGACAATAACACTTATTGACTGCTCTAACGGCGAGGGAAATTTCTTACCACCTTACTGAATTTGCAAAGGGGTAAATAAAAAACAAGACGCTGAAGACAACATGCCCCCAGGATCAAATGTTGTTATGCGAAGAGGATCCGCTTATGTGAACACTGATATTCTGATGGATTTGTTCAAAAACAATTTTCTTCCTTGAAAGGCACCTGGCCCTGCTATACTTCTGCTAGATGATCATGATGTCCCTCATATTAATTCTGTCATCCTCTTTGGTCCAGCTGTTGGAAACAAAGTGTCGGTAGTTTGTTTGTCTAGTCATACTTTTTACAGCCACCAGGCGATCATTTTTCAAGCCGATAAAATTTTACTATAAAGAGACTTTTCATTCACGGATTGTATCGAAAGCAACGAAAATCGGAAGAATTACAAGGCAGCAGTACGGAGAGTTGCTCTTGAGAGCATGGACTCGTGCTGCAATTGACCAGTTTGGTTTATCCGGATTCAGAGTTACTGGAATTATTCCGCTTGATAGAGCAGTAATTGCTAACCATGTCAAGGTTTCAGACTTTAATAATACTGAGGCTGAACTGCCAACTATTGAAGATGTCTCCAATCATTTGACTCCAGATCATCCATCAACATCAACGTCTGAAACAAACTTGTTCACAGGACACTCTTCTACTTGCAAACATTGCACAAATTTGGCTACTGTTCGATCAACTGCACACGGCAACTGCAGTGTAAATGACAGCCACTCATCATGTAGAAACTCCATCAAAATTGCTGGAACAGATTTCACCTGTTCCTGCACTACCTCAGAGAAGTAAATCCAAAAGAAAACGGTCAGTAATGAACGTAAGATGCGACGAGTTATAGCAACAGAAAGAAAAAAAAATCGCTGAAGAAAAGAATACAGAGAAAGCTTGTGCACAGAAAAGTGTAGCAGCTAATAGAAGAAAAATCCCCAAAACCAGAGGAAGAAGAGGATGATAATATTTCCCTGCACAATAGTTCCTCTGATGAATTAAATTTTGAAAAAAGAAAAACGAATGAATAGACTGTCTTGAATTTTATCAAGAAACGTCGTCTGACACTGATTGGATTCAACATGTAGGATGCTCTAGATGGCTTTATGTCTTTTGGAGTCGGTCCCCTGTCCCACCCTTCTGCGGCATCTTGCCCGTCATTTAATATTTTCTTTAAATTGACAAGCCATTGTATATCATGACAATGTTCCTTTTGTTACAAAGGTTTTTCTAATACGATAATTTCTGTCACAATATACGCTGTTCAAACCATCAATCTTGCCGAAGTTTACTGCGATTGAAGTGTATGTATATTGATAAAAATAAATTCGAAAAAAATATGCGGCATCTGTCCCGCGTTTACCTTACACTCAGCTGCTGTTCGGGGTACTGTTGCGTATGTAAAATGATTGTGACAAACATGTATCCAACCTTTTCCATAAGATACATACAAGAAAATATACTTACGATCTGGAACCTATGTCGTACGATGATAAAGTTTCGTAAAAAATAAAGCGTAAACTTTTGTATTAAACATTTACTGAATTTTCCGTCGGTGCTTGACAGAATACTTACAAAAGCGACAAAATGTTTACGTAGGATACATAAGAAAAATATTAAAACAATTACATTAATAAAAAGGGGGGTAAACAAAGAAAGTTTTCAAATGGAGATACATATAACAAATGGTGAGAAATGAAATGAATTTTAGTTTTCTTTTTTTTGACTGAATGTAAAAATTCACTTTGTACGTCATATGGATGGTTCTCTGCTAGAAGACTATCAGCAAAGGTCCAATATTTCTTCTGGAAATTAAATCTGTGTAAGTCGCGCACACTATGTCTGTGTTTGTGACATTCAGTTGTCACCTGAAGATGGATTGAGAAGCCGAAAGCCGCTTGGTGATAAAACAAATAAAATTTTGTAGAACATTAGGAAGTGTTTCCTCTTTAATATTCTTTTTCATTTAGTATGTAAAATGTAGAATATTTCAAGAATAATCAGCAGATGAATTAATTAAAATGCAGAGATCTCTAGGAAAGCTTTTTGGGTGCAACAACGGATTAAATTTATCATTGGATCTTCTTTCTTACAGCTTCAGCAGACGATAACGTGGTGAGAAGCTCAGAATCTACAACAGCGAATCAAGGTCAGTCAGTCTCTTTTTAAAATTTGCTATAATGCTTCGAGTTGCGCTTACATATTACTTCACGTTGCTGTCTTAGCGTAATACACTTGGTCTTCGCCAACAATCACTAACTGCCAAATTCAGTAGCCAACGTTGTAGATTTAAAACTATCTCTTTGTTATGATAGCAGTTGAAACGTCAAGCAACTGCTTAGTCATCTACGTTAGTAAGTGACTATCTCGGAACAACGATTCTGGTACCATTCGGAGGTTGCCTTTGTAACCGCATCCATGGGAAACAAAAATTTTGTTTTCATATTACGCGTGATTATTAACCGATATTAAAAGTTTAGAATACCGACATAATCTAGTCATTAAGAGGTGTAATCTCACGGTGGAAGTTTAACACAGTAAGTCAAGTATTGCAGTTAGAAACTGTGCGTTTGTTTTGAGGCAGCGTAAATGACAGCGCACAATTACCGCGACTTTATTCATCCAGTTTCTGGACAATGAGAGTACTTAGCGACATTCAGTAAACTCTTCACATGATTTGAAACATTTAAGAAACTATTCCTCGCTGAAACCCTCCATAAAACGATAGAAAGGAAAAAAAACCCTTATCGCCTACCACACTTTCGTTGTTAGCGCAGTAAATCTTCATTGTCAGGCATGACGTTTTAACTGGTTGCTTCCTTACAACCAAGTCCATTCGTAAGGTATTTCGCAGACAGTATCCACATATTCCATTGAATTTATCTGCGAAATTATATCATTATACTACACATAGTTCAGGAGATACAACACCAGAAACATTAAGATGCGTGAAAAAAGTGACTTTTGCTTGAAATGGAGCGTAAATTTCCCGCACTGTATTCGTTCAGTGGTTCATAATCAGAGCACTTAGCGACTTCCTAGCAACTTTAAGCATAATTTAAAACTTTCCTAATCTGTTTCTAAACTTTTTCTCGCTTACGTAATTAACATCAAATATTTAATATACTGAGTCATTTGTAAAATAATCAGAGGTTTGAACAGGGGTTCGATTCTGTAAACCAATCGAGGGTTTAGCGGTTAATTAGGTTCCACTAATAATCCGTCCTCATGCTGAGATTTTCGGTTTTTGTTTTCACGCTCTGCATGTCTCTAAGGACATTCTGAGCCTTCGTAAGAATATTAAAAGATAAATCGTTCCTCCATGGTCCGTACAAAAGGGTGTACAGTATTGTCCTAGAATCTGAGGCACTGAAAGATTTCTGAGCATTCCCTTTTTAGTGACATACACCGTTTAAACACGTACGCAAGATAACTGGGTAATGGATGCTGCCATCTGTTGAGGAGTACCTGACGTGAATGAGAGACGATGGCGATCCCATCAAAGAGACGCTGCACAAGATGGGAAAAGTGGCCTCCTGTATTAGCAACCGTACATCGCTAGCCTTCAGCGGATTAGAGGACGTTCGCGCGAAACCTGTATCTGGATGTATGGACGGGGGATTTTAAATGGCGCGTCCTCCGCGCCATGTGGCTCGGTTACAACTTCGTTATTACGCAGTCGACACACGTAATTGATTCAGACGCGTTAATGATAGGTAATTGAGTGTTTCATAAAATTTCCGACGTACAGCTGCATAAATTTCACTTCTTCTTCTAATATTTTGGCTGTATACTGTCCAGCCATCTTCACAGTGAACCGACGTGACCAACGCTGCAGCACTTGCTCCATCCTTTTAAACCCGCGGACCGTGCCACTGCGCATGTGGCCACAGATACACAGGGCGCCAGAGACGTTGATTGGCGACAAAGAGGTACAACAGATGTATGAAATTAGATCTATAGCTGCATGGTCAATCCACATGGTGACATCGATGTTTCACTGCGAGCTGCACAGTTGCGTCATCTTTGTGAATTTATTACAGTAAGTGTCGGATTTCATGATTTTTTCAAGCTGAAGCCGCTGTCTCTATTAATTAAATTCGACGCCAACGGAATTAAAATTGCTTCTTTTACTACTGAGTCGCAGAATGCTGAAGTCGAGGCTAAAATTTCTACGCTATTGTACACCGTAGAGTGCCCAGTGTCAATACAATGCTCTACCACCGCCGATTTATTAGGTTGTAAGGGCCGGGTGTACCTGCGGTGCTCTGTGCATCTGTCATGGACTGTATGTGTCGTCTGTCTGATGTATGAACGGCCACACTCACAGAAGATCTTGTAAATCGCAAGCTTACGAAGGATCAAATCATGCTTAACGGAACCCAGGATCGCTTCTGTCTTCGGTGGAGAGTGAAAGCTACTTTCACTTGGGTTTGCTGAGGATCCGACCTATTTTTGACGATAGACTTCCGACGTATGTCACAAAAGCCATGGATGTAGAACTTTCCGTGACTCTGCAGTCCTTACGTCCGCTGTTGGTTTCATTCAGTGTGCCTTACGTATCTGCTGACGAGAATATCTGTTGGCTTGAAGAACCCTTCTCAAGTGTAGAAGCTCGTCCTCCAGATTGCTCTCGTCAGCAATGACATGTGCTGTGTGTACCAGGGCTGGGCTCACTCTGAAGATGGCTGGATGGTACACAGCCGAAATATTACAAGAAGAAGTGAAATTTATGCGGCTGCACGCCCGAAATTTTGTGGAACAACCATTGCGCCTAGGAAATATGAAGATGCACATGAAGCAACTGAGTGTGTAGTGAGAGCATGTAATTACATCTGAATATTACGCGGTTACCTCTCGTCATGGCGTCATTATAGATGTGCGTCAGGTTCTGAATATTTACATGTAGTTGTTATTTACCCCCGCAGGCGGAATATGGGGTCATCCTCTGACCAGACTAACCACTCTCCATTATATCTTCTCCACAAACGTTTCCTAATGACGCCATTCTGTATGCTATCTGAATTTTCTGGTACCATATTGATATCGTGTAGGTTATGGAAGAAGATGGCACTGTCGTGAGACAGGGAACTCGAACCGTGTTGGACTGAGGCTCAAATATCAGCCTAGCCATCAAGATGTAGGTGAACCGCGATTGCTCTGAATCTCTTTAGACAAATGCAGGGATGGTTCCAGTGAAAGGGTGTGGCCCATTTTCTTCCTCGTCCTTCCACAATCCGAGCATATGCTCCGTCGCTAATAACCTCCTAATCAACGGGACGTTAAGAAAAAAAAATTTCTCCTTCCTTCGCTCCTATAATTTATTCTCAACGAATGTTTCATGTTGTGTATCGTTGGCTAAAACGGTATGTAATGTAAAACAATTAGTGACGCATGCAGTGGAGGGCTGATATTTGTGGACACAGTAAAATGTCGGTCCTATTTGCTCGGAGAAAGCGTGTGAAAACATTTGTAGATTTAGAAACCTCAGAGAGCCTTCCTCTTCGGAAAAGACTTTCGTTCACCGCAGAAGTTATTTGTGCTAACAAAGGATACCTTTGAGCTCGAACGCTCGGAATAGCACGAAACACTCGATCATAAGAAAACAATGATCTAGGTAATTTCCATGCACAAGTTGCATTCTAGCATGAGTGACAAATTAATAGAGAGACACAAAGTAATATGATAACGATATCGTAGGCGGAAATTATAAGTAATTCAGTGACGTCAGTGTATGATTACATTTTCAATCTACAGTGTCAAAAATCCTGTGGTTAAAGTAATTATAATAGCGCAAAAGAGACATATCCAACACACCTACCTGGTAGTGGTTATATTGATCACCGTTGCGGGATTTTGACGAAGTGGATAAAACAGGTGGGAGAGAACATTGTTCACCCTTCAATTGCTTTCGAATTCAAGCAATCCAACATCAAAAGCCACACTAATTATATTTTTAAACTATGATATGGGTATGTCAGTGTCATAACCTGCCTTTCGCCAAGCATAGTGAAACATAGGAGTATATTTTGGCGCAGAAAATTGATTGTAAATCACAGAGTGGAGTTGATGAAATAACAATCATGTTTTCACTTGTGGTTAGCTACATTGTAGTTTTACAAAATCAGCACTCAGTTTATACATATTGCCGGAAGAAGTAAACATCAAGGGGTTGACAATATTTTGTTGTTTTCGGTGGCAATATATTCAACATAACATTTTTGTTTGGAAAACTTGCATCTAGAAATGCGTGATCTGTATGGCGTGGTCGAAATCACACAGCAATAAGTTCTTTTAACTTGTTACATGTTCCGCAAGGACTGAAGTTAGGAAACGTTTCATGTGTTCATTATTCATTTTTACACTTTTGCTTGCCTCCCCATGAATGTTTCGTGGGCAGGTTGTTTCAAGTTTGTTTGAAATATATGGGCCGGAAGTCCATTGTACCTTTTGAAAACCGATTTAGAGCTTGTTTGCTAGTCTGCCTGTCAGTGTTAAAGCCATGTTAATTGCGTAACTGTGGGTAGAGCTATGTACAGACTGCAACACAGTAACTGTAGTTTTCCGTCCTTTGTGAGACGATGTTGGTGATGAAGACATTTCGTGATAGAATTGACTCTGGTCACTTTTCTCTACATTTTCTTTCTCCACACCCTAGTCTGCGTCCACAAACTGTTGTGCATTGTAAGGTACACTATTCTCGTCTTCTATGCCCTTAGGCGTGACAAATGCAGCTATGTGTCTGGATGAAATGTCATATACAGCCTTAAGACTGTCGATAAAAGAAATCGAAGCTTTTAAAATATCTGAGTCATCAATTTTAGACAGTCCTAGTGCCTAAATTTGCAGATGCCGATAGTGAACTGCAGATCGATACGACCTCGCACTATCAAACTGCGATGTTTCATGCTCTTTTATAGTTTATAATAGTGGCAGTCTGTTTCCTTCAAAACTAGCTGCTGCTCGCCTTTTGCTAGGCATGTAATATAGGATTGATCCACTATTTGATTTACTTTTAATGCACTCATAGCGCCTGCTTTGTTTGCTACTGGAATTGAAGGCACGATTCTAATAGTCTACATAAATGTTCTCTAGTACGCTATCATCTATATTTTGTAATAGAATAGGCCTCGACTATTTGGGTGGAGACAGTTCGTACTCACTTCGACTGGACTGTTCCTTTCGCTCTGGAGATGTACGTCGTGTACTGTTTGAACAGCTCCCTTCAGGTTGAGATTCTTCCTGTTCTTCGAAATCAGTATATCTATTCAGCATAACGTGATTTATTTCTGTGGCGTCCCCATTATAATACCTGATTTATTGCGTTATATAATATCCCGATTTCAATTCCACATTCACCACGGCCAAAGTTTTTCCGTAAAATTTGGACCGCATTCTCAGGATTAATTCTCTTCATGATACCCCCGGACAAATTTTGCACAGTAACCCGCACATTCCTGTTGTTTTTATGACTGAGTGTTAACATAAGCACGGTTTTGTGGGATTCCGAACGTACTATGCTAAAGGTGTCCCTTGTAACTATTGCATAGAAGCTGGATAAGGAATGTTATTCACATTAGATGGATTTATAGCAAATCGATAATAATTAGAGGCAGTACAGTGGTGCCCTTTACATGTTGCTTTCGATACTGAACGTCCCTTGGGCACTTTTTACCTCTATTAGTGTATGGTAGGCTGTCGCAGAAACTGTCCTAGACGATTTCACTGATTCTTACCTCTTGGTATGAAATCATACGTTTAAATTTTACTG
Organism: Schistocerca piceifrons; assembly: GCF_021461385.2. Classification (NCBI taxonomy): domain Eukaryota; kingdom Metazoa; phylum Arthropoda; class Insecta; order Orthoptera; family Acrididae; genus Schistocerca; species Schistocerca piceifrons. The sequence continues at coordinate 269,915,505 of NC_060139.1, forward strand.
TATTCACTGACGAATCAGTTTGAGTTTTGCAGTTTCTGCACGAGCAGACGCACTAGATAGAAGCGATTTATTTCATATCTTTGTGACCAACACACAAGAAAGTCACTAATTTACAGAAACAACTGAATATCAGTCGCACCTCCATCAACAGTGTAGACACGTTCATCGCCCATTATGCGTTGGTATTAAGTATTTTGTGTTCTTGATGATGTCTGAAGTGCTGTCTTTATTTGTGCATGCGTGCGTGTCTTTTTGTGTGTGTGTGTGTGTGTGTGTGTGTGTGTGTGTGTGTGTGCGACTGGAACAACTATGCACGTATGAATGGTAAACAATAATGCACTCTCCTCTCCGTTACACTCCAGGTGGCCAGTGCTCTTTCGGAGAGCACGAACTGAACGTCGGCGACGAGCTACTTGTTGGCACTGACGGCTGCGTCAAATGCAGATGCGACGTTCCTCCATTCATAACTTGCACGCAGCGTCCTGAATGCGGCGGTTTCTTCCTTTGATACCTTGTACGCAGTTACCAGACCCTGAATGGGACGCAGAAGGTTTTAGCGTTTAGTTTTTAGACGTGTGTAAACGAGATTATGAATTACATGTCATATTTCGAAGAAAAATGTTAAACAATGAAATGTAATTACTGTGACAAGAAAAGTGAACTAATAAATCGTAAATGAAGTACTATATTCCCCTGTCTCAATACCACAGTGACAAAGTCATGCAAGACTATACAGGTTTAGTAAATTAACTATAATTTATAGTTCTTCGAAATGGCTATGTATGCAAACAGATAAATCAAGAGCACGTCTTCTAGCGACCGTATATTCTGCATTGACTAACTGAACTATTTTTGTACAGGCTATCCATTCTGGTGATTACTTGGAATGCGCACATTGCTCTCTGACGTGGTTTACCTTTCCTTCCTCCAAAATATGCATCAGATGCAGCGTGAGAACGTGGACAATTGTGGTTGGTGCTAGTGGAGTTTGGTGTTACATTGGTGGTGTTGTGGACCAGACTGGCAACAACTTCAAGTCCAACCCAGAGCTGTCACTTAGTCTATTGCGTGTAGCCATTTGCAGGGATATTAAGCGGAACGATCACAGGCGCTGAACTGTAGGTAAAGCGGGCGGCACATTCTCCATAAGGATACTGGGAGATTCTGTCTTTTGCGTACTGACTGCAAAGCTCTTGTACGTACCACCATAAAATTTCTAAGTGTGTGGGACCTGAATCAAATGGGGGTAACGGGGGTTATAATGGATGTCGACAAAGAGTGATGGCATGAACCGTCAGATTTGCTTGACTCATTGATGAATGTCCCAGAAATGTTGAAAAACATGGATCGGCAGACTCTTGAAGATAGCCACTTATAGGCACCAGTGGTCCTACGAAGGTCTACTTACAAAGTTTGAAGATCCAGAATTACTTGACGAAACTAGAAGTGTTTTTCATTCCCCTACATTTCGTTCCCGTGATGATCGTGAAGGCAACATTAGACAAATGACAGCGCGTACATTTAAGATGCCATTCTTCACAAGTTCAATACTCGATTGTGACTGGAAGAAATTCTAATATGTGATAGGATGCATAGTACCCTCTTCCGTCCACTGTACTGCGGTTCGCAATGTTTTTATGGATACGTAGACGTAGAGAAGGGATCACAGAAGTTTACGTCCCTCCTCCGTCCCCCCATTTGATTAAGGGAACGCAGTCAGTCTTAGAGCCACAGTGGAGTGGACTACACTACATGGGCAGATCCTGACTTCACCCGCCAAACACTGGCAACAGGAAATTTCTGCAGCGCAAGAATTAGAAACGCCGTCCACCGAATGCTAGGCGACCCTGACATGTGTCAGCATCCGCGACATTGCAATTAAAATGAAAACATCTAAAAGCGCTCAAAACTCGCATTTTAGAGCGACAGTATACTTGAAGGGAGATTTTCACGATGTGATACTCTGCTGGCTCAGTAAGAGAAAACGCTGCCTGCCTCATTATGAAATGTGACTTCATTCCTTCTTCAGACAGTGGAAAACGCAATATTCGTCTGTCGTATATGGAAGACCTGATGGAACACAGTCACAGCGGTGTACTCACAAAGGGACCGTGCCCACTCGTCATCACCGATTTCGTCCAGGGTCGACCACAAATGGAAGTGACAGAAAAGGAAATGTATTCGCAGCTATGAATATGAACCACCTCCGGCTGTCTATTGGAATGACGAAAATGAAAATTTCTGCCGGACCAGGACTCTAATCGGGATATCCCCGCTTTACGTGGGCGGTCGCCGTAACCGTTTCCTCTTATCTTTTTTTCTTTGCAAAAGAGGAGTGGGGCTCTATCCAGTGACCCAAACATTACGAACCATTTTTTAAGGTATTGGGTCGCGGGCAGAGTGAGCAGGGGTCGTCTATCGAGGCTTGGCCGCGATTTCCCCATCGCAGCTACGTGAAAAAGGAGAGGGGCGAGGGTTCGGCCTAAGACGAATAGTCTAAACGTTGTCCAGAAGCAGGATTTTATTTTATATTTATTCATTGATTTATTTATTTTATTTTTCCCTCTATATATACGACGTCACATTATGGCATGAAGAAAGAAAGGAAAAGTGAGGTCCGACTTCCGATAGGAAGAAAATAAACACCCACTCCGCTAGTAATTGCAGCTAAAGTCATCGCGACCGCTTCGACTATCCGAGTACGAACGACAGCCAGACGCAGACTTCCGTATGTCGTCAGCCACGTGTCACAACCTGCACTCGTACGTTCCGTATATTCCCGTGCAGGAAGGACGTTTTTATTGAGGATCAAGGACCTGCTACTGGCAAATGAGTGCGAAATAAAAGCGCTGTCTTAGTGAGAAGTACGATGCATGCATGATTGCATGTCCGAAGAAACATTTCATCATACTTCGTACTAACACAGGCGCTGATATTTCGCATTGGAAAGTGACAGAAGTGGGAGCTGCAGATGGGAAAGCATTTAGAAAAATTTACATTTCTCGCGCAACTGAGGCGAGGTATGAGCTTTTTCTGGTAGCATAGTTCATAGGCAGCGGTTGGCGCAGTGGAAGGGATGTGGAAATGTAATGCGAAGGTCGTGGGTGGGTTAGAGCCCCTACGCCCAAAGTGTCTCTTTTTAATATTTACCTTACGTACACTGCCAATAAATCTAAACAATGACCGCTATAGTATTGGAACAAGGCCGGTACCATTCCAATGCCGGTACCATTCCAAAGTACCGTTATCCATGATGGCGCCCATGACTTCAGAGACACAACCCCCCCCCCCCCACCCCCCCGGCTACATATACGCGCTAAGCATAACACCGCCACCATTCCAAAGCACCGTTATTCAACAACAAAAAGGTCGCACCCAGTGTATCCACCACGTGGTGCGTGTCAAGTTCCTATTGCCGTGGCGCGGTGCGAGAGAGAGAGATAGCGTCATCTCTCTGTCACACCCCCGCGCCTACATACACGCACTAGGCAGGACCTATATAAATCAGTGCACGGTCCACCTCACTCTCACACTGCTCGTATACTTCGTTCGTCCAGTACTTGTCACGTCTTCGTAATTAAACGTGCAAAAATGAAGCGTTCACGATCCGCCAGTGGCAGCAGCAGCAGCAGCAGCAAACGTGCTTATGTGGACGAAGTTCCCTCGTGGTTCTCGTCTGCTGTCCCGCTCGTCGTCAGCTGGCCAGTCGCCGCCACGAAGTGTAAATGCACTCACTAAGGATACGATATTTTATACATGATTACTTGTTGCCTAAACCACTTCCTCTTACGTCATCACGTACAATACATTACAATTATTTTACAGAAGACATTTCTTAAACAAAATTTTCAAAACAAAATTATAAAAACAAGCATGATGGTCTTTTCCTGTGGATAAAATAAACGTTTATTAATTTAGTCATCCCATCACCATATGGTCTCTAACTACTAATTTCTCTATTACTACTTTCTACAGTTGACGTCAACATGCTACTACTACATACCGTGACATTTTATAGTAAACTCCTTTCCCTGCCGTCGCTCAGTTGCTGCTATTATCTGTGAACAATTAAAAACATTTGTTGCACGTTATTGTAGGTTACTGTAACTCCGAATTTCTCCGATACCCCTTTGATGTTGTGCGTGTTTGACTGGTTATGGCATTGGTCTTCCGCTCCTAGCCTGCTTCTGTCTCTAAGCTCGATTCACGTCATGCTTATCTGTTGAACAAAACAAGAGTTAGGTTTGCACGTTACAGCAAGTAAAAATCAGTGATAGTGGTCAAGGTTCATGGCCGGACTTCAGAGCATCTATCTTTTATGGCGAACTTCATTATCTTCCTTTAAACTGAATGGCGTGTTGTTTTAGCGTCTCTGCTTAACTCAAATAGTTAAGCCCAGACTCGGCTAGCGTCGCTAATACGTCTCTACAACACTCCTACGGCGCAAATCATCAATAAGGTCTGTCGATCGTGCTATTTCGTGCGACCAGCCAACTGATTTACGTCTTTCTATGACGGCTCAAAACTCGCCTTTTCACACAACATCCTCATCGCTCCCATTACGAATTATCCATGTTTGGAGCGTCCCTATCGCCTAATTGCGATTGACTGGCCACCGGAAAATCGTTTTGATCACCGTACTCACACTAGCAACACAAGTGAGAAAACAGGTGCGTATCGAACACTACTGCGTCGGACAGACCACCTCATAATTATCACCCGAAACACCCACTATCGCTATACGCTAATAACGCAACGGGTGGGTCCTGAACACTACCGCGTCGGACATCACACCCTGCGCTCGTCTCAAGAAACACAACACATTGGGTGGGACGTAACGTCCACCTACCACATGACAACACGCTCAAGACACCCCAAATCCATCCACCACAGATCCAGATTTTGTCCTAAAAGTTCTCCTGTCCAATAGCCATGCCATAAAATTTTGTATAGGAAGTTATCTACATAATATAACCCCTTCTATAATTAATCTAATACCTCTAAATATCGTTTGTGTCATAGCTAAAACAAGTTTTCTATACTAAGCGACCCAGTGGTCCCCATACAACAAAATTTAATATCAAACACATAATATACACACAATCCATACCAAAATAAGACAAGCACATAAAAATAGCAAAATAAATACACACAACATAAAACAAATAATCAAAAAAAACAAATAAAACACTCCCTATACTAATACAAACAAACATCGCCAACAAATCACAAAAATCTAATCTAATTATACACTACTTTGTTCCCGGCCACGTTCTTCCGCTGCCGAGTGTGCCGCCCTAGTCATTCTTGTCTGTTTTGCGCAGTTTGCGTACGGCCAGGGTTCGCCGGATGTATTTCGATTATTTGTGCAGTTTCTGGATTGCGGTCTTCACTCGCTCTCCACTTCAGCACTGGTTGATCCCTTCCATTTTGATTGGCTGGGTTCCAGTTATTATTACCCTGGTTCCACCTACGTTCCTGTGGCGGAAAATTTTGTCGTCTATTATCACGCCACTGTGGGTTGTTTCCCCTATTGTTACCGTTACCGGCACAGTTTCTGTTTCTCTCTATATTCGCGTCTTCGCCTTCCTCATGCGGTTCCCTTTGCTTCTTCTTCTCACGCACCTGCTGCTCGTTATAGGCAAACTCCAGTTCCCTAAGAACGCCCTTAAATGCTTCTACGTCATTTCCGCATCTGCCAGCTAGCGTCTGCTGATATGTAAGTGGCAACTTCATATAGCATACGCGTATAATCTCCCCAGGGCTGCACGGTTCGTCGAGATACTGATTCTTTCAGCACTGTAATTTTTCCTCCTATCTATGTAATTATGTAGTTATGTAGTTCTCAATTCGTTCGAGTAATCAATCATTCATAATAGGAAACACAATCATAACTCAGTCACTCAAAAGATTCAGAAATTTTACTTGTTAGAATGAAATCAGGCGATGATTCTTCTTCTCTGTGGGCTCGTGCTTTGCGGCAGTCTGCTAATCTGTACAAATAAAATGCCTCGTAATTTTGGGAGCGTTCTACAATCAGTTGGGAAACCTCAGATCAAGCGGATATTTGGCTTTGATGAAGTTTAACCTTCCGAAGAAGTAATGGAGCTCTTGGATTATTAAATGCAGGTTCGTATCTAGTCTTTCGGAAGTTCCGTTCTGATTAACAACTACGCAATATATCGATCAATATCATTAATTCTCAAATGTCAAATACACACCTTTTTGTATGAAGGAGCAATATATATATTTCCTTTTAATCATACAATTTCGTATCAGTTATCTTTTGTCATAAATCCCAATATTCAGATTACAATTCTTCAAACAATGCTCAGGCTAATCGGCACGAAGATAATCTCGGAAGCTTTTTTTCTAACAACCACCAGAGAGAGTACTACAGAGAATAATTATGCGCTCATGGCATAGCTATTGTATGAAACTACTTTGCGCATGGATTCTGCGAGTATGGAGATAGAAAATTAGTAAACGTCATTCAAGGGTAGAATAGTATCAGAATAATTCATAGAATATAGAGAGATATTACAGCATGTTCTCAAAACATTTCAAAACACTTCGGAAACCTGAGCTCTCGAAGTCGCGTGTCATAAGGATTTTCTGTTTAATTCTGTTTTGGGTCTCCTTTGACCAATATCTGCTCATAAATGCGTCGTGACACTCTTGGTACGTTCTGCAACCTTTACCAACACTACGCATACTTTCCACTGATGCACCTTCCAAGTGCCCACACACAAAGTCAAGTTTGTACATTAATGGCCACTGTGGTGGTAACGTTAGATCAAACTGTCCAATGAACGTTTTTGGATGTAACGTATTATTATCATCCTTATAGTGCTGGAACTTGCGTAGCGACAGAAAGTGTTTAAATCAAACTGCCTAGTTTCATCTTTCTGCGGTGGCGTTTCGATGTTTTCATAAACTACCTCCGTGTGCGCCTCCTGGATGTCCTGTGGCTCTTGCAAGTGCGAGGTGGATCGCCTCAGCGGGTAGCAATTGCTTGCGCCAGTTGTTCTGGTACTGAACTCCGCCTCCGGCAAATCACTTATCACACGCGGTACCTCCGTACGTGTGACTCGCGGTTCATAGCTGCCCTGACGTTCTAACGGTCTGGTTTCCAGCATGCGTGCTTCATTATCACGTCGGTTCACAGCTCCTGTGACAGATACTGTGTCCCGTTGCCGTACTTCCGAGGTTGCCTCTTCCGTGGATACAGTCTGAATATCGGCTCCAGTTTGTCCTGTATTTGTAGAAGTTCTGTCGACTGACAGTGCCTCTAACCCGCTCTCGATTTGTCGTTTAACTTCGGCAAATTCTGCCATCAGTGGTGCCTCTCCGGCTTCCTCCTTCCTGCTCGACTCGTGTCTGCAGCTTATTTATAACAGTTTTGCCGACCTTGGTCGTGTTCTCTGTGACCTCCTTCGTTTCTCTCGCTATTCTCTTGGCTCTCCGCGCAGTTAGTTTCGCCTCATTGGCGGTTCTTTTCGCGCCGGCTATCTCTCGCTCTAACTTCTCGCGCAACGCCTTTACTTCATCCTTCACACCGCATGTTTCACGCTTTATGATGGCAAGCTGCGCCCGGATTTCCTATCTACACTCCTATATGCTGCTCTGTGTTTCTTCACTGATTCTTTCCAGACTAGCTTGCCTCTCGTTTCTACACGTTTCAATTATTTCCTGCATCACTTTCGTACTAGCGTCTATCTTCTGCATCATACGCTCCAAGAATCCAGCGATACCTGAACCGTCAACCGCCAAGTCTCCCCTTTCCGCATGATAACTACTGTCATGACTTGCAGGTGATCCCCTGCTCATTCTTTCGTCTCCTGTCGAGTAAGGTCCAAACCCTACTCGGTACGACAGTGTCGGACTATTCCGTTCCGATCCTCCTGTACGTAACCCATTCATGCTTCTCGTGGGCGACGTTTGCCCCCGCGGTGACACACTGCCGAACTCGCGCGTGAGTATCACCAGTTCAATGGGCCTGATTGCACCTTTTGGACTCGCCAATGGCCCACCAATCCCTGCATCATGCTCCATGTTGTCCGGTGACGCCATGCGCTCTGTTCATTCCCGATATTAGCTATTTTCTCTTTCGAATTCCGCTGCCGCTAATTCGTGTAAGCTGTCGCTGCTTCCTCTCTTGACTGCCATTCTGTCAACCCCTGTTGCGCCCTGAACTGTCTCCATTAAGCGTGCCTTAGCCCACGTAATCAGCTATGTTTCCTTACCCACTAACGTTATACACTAACAAAACTTTACACACAAAATACGCATTATAATCATTAACTCCCAATATCTCTACAATATTCACAAACAGGTTACCCAACAAATCTTCCCGATCTCTGAGGATCCTATTCCTAACCAATTACTCTCATTATTTCCCTAATCCAAAATATTTATTCAATCTGTGACAAAACACAGAACATGAAACAACACAGTAATCCCAACAACAACAAATTAACGACGCGCCAGCAATACATAGAAACAATGAAACAAATACACAGCATAAATACACAAACACAAATATAAATAATTTACCGCTCACAAATAACTGCCGCCGTGATTACTGATCAGAAGATTACAGCTGTCTACACATCCTAGGCAGGGTCAGCCACGTGGAAGGGGTTCCTTTCAATAAAATGCTGATTAGGGACCCTAGGCAGGTGAGCCAAATGTCGGGGGCTTTAACATGCATGCTTTTACTTGTTCACTTTGCCTACTGGATCGGGTCGCTGGCTCTGGCTGAAGGCCTGTTATGAGACCCAACCTGTTAATTAAAACTGCCCCTTTACTAATTTTGATTAATATTTAATAATTAAATAGTGTTCAGGGAACTGATCACTACTAAACAAACAAGGATAGCATTGAACACATTAATTTAACGATAATCTTCCTAACATCAAAGTGAGCAAAAACACCTTTATAATTGATAAAATGAAGCTAGTAATGGCAATGGCCCTTAAATTCCAGAACTAACACTTAAGGTCGGATAACACGTCTGTACTTGTTATTTTCTACTCTCTCACCTTGTCAGACGGCATAAAATACTTCAGACAAACCTACTTCAATTTTCAGTAAGAGCGTGGCTGGAAAACTGAGCTCTGGTAATCACAGGCATGCGTAATATCGGATTAAATGCCGAAGCTGAGCATCAAGTTACCAAATGCAGCATCGTGGACAGGTCAGCAAGCTGCCGATGGCGTCTGCGTCGTCGAGGAGCCTCAATTGCAACAAAATGAATTTATTTTCGCGAACAGGTCTCCTGTTCGTAAACGCCTATTCAAAAGCTAATTCTGCTTTCTTTCCAATCGTCTCGCACTCGTTAAGATGGGACTCACCAGCCCAAAGGCGGAATCCAGTAACGTCTTTAATAAAGTATGGCTCAATGAAATTGCTCTGCTCCTGTCTCATTCCTGTGAGACAGTAGTTCCAACCGTAATTAGCGGAATCAGCCTGTCTCTAACAGTAAAACATGGCAGTACCCCTAACTGAATACTAGTTTCAGTTGCAGCTGGCAGACCTATTCAAAGTTCTGCACAGCACACTGAAAAGAATTTACTCTCCTACAGCAGAGCCGAAAGCACGACGTCCGCTCGCTACAGGAGCTAAGACGCTTCTCTCGATAACAGCTCCAAAAGCTTCCTTCTGCAAAAATCAGCACCCCTACGCTATTTTTCGAGCTGGCCAATCCCGTGGCTCTAGACCAGCACAGTTTGCTCCCACTATTATTTCCTGGCTTCTTCCAGCCAATTAAAACATTCTGCTCCTTACTGCGCCTAGAATGTTCTGGAACAAACTGAAACTCCGTTCAAAATTGAACCCACCAATCGTGTCTCTCTGTTCGCCCTCGCGCGGGAAAAGGTCATTGCACAAGCTTAACCGCGTTTCTTAGAAAGCCCCAGAAAACGTTAAGATTCGTGGGAAGGCTCCCTTAGGCGCCAGATCATCTCGACATAGTGGCGTGGGCGTAACGTCCAGCGCCAACGAGGCGCCGTCCCTCGAAGCCCTGCCTGTGTTGTCCGTGCAATGGGTGCCTACCTGCTCCGGCGGCGCGTCTCCCCCAGTGGGACGCTTTCGCATGCCGACTCGTAATGGTCGGTTGTAAACTTCCGCACCCCTCTGCCCTGCATTTGAGCGGTGCCGCTCGTCCGCTCCAACCAAACTCCGTGAAAATATTACCCGAACCCCGACTTCATGCAACATGCGAATTTCTTGAAGTTAATACGCATCTTATGCCGTCTGATACTCCCTATATTAGTTACAATAGACTGATTGCCTGATAAATAACATTATAACCGGTATCTAACTCGTCTTTGCAACAATTTTTATATTACAGTAAAGTGCAAAATACTGCTACCTCACAATACCACAGTGCCCTGTGTGGTTAGCCGCTACGATTTGCTACCCATCCCCCCCCCCCCCCCCCATCACCCCCTTGTCTATCGTGGATTCCTACCCAACAAATTAAATTATACGTTATTACCTTGACAAGGGCACCTGTAAGAAAAGAGAGGTACAAGTGAGAGCTGACGGCACTACGCTGAAGTGATTACCAAATTTGCAAACGTGAAATGTAGGAAGAGAGAGGCTTAGGCACCGCGACGACAATGGAATGCTTCCAGGCCCGGGGGAAGACTGCAGAGGTAAGCATCCAGTTGAAGAACGCCGCCAGGTGGACGACCGCCGACCAGGGCAGATGCTTCAGGATCCTGCCCGTGATTTCATCCTTGCCAGGAGCTTTAGATGTCGGAAGTTGCCAGATGCCTTCATGGACTTCCTCTGGGGTGATACTGGGGACATGGCCTTCATCTTCGGCATCGTCGGTTCGAAGGAGCTCAGCGACGTCTCTATGGATGCTGTCAACGCGCTGGGGGGTCACTCGATCCTGCAGGGGGCGAAGATTCTGCTCAAACACGTCCGCGATCATGTTGGCTTTGTCCGCTGGGCTGTACGCCGTCCTGCCATCGACGGAGAGGGGTGGCATCCTGGAGCGCCGGTTCGTCAATTGACGGAGGGACTGCCAGCCTAAAGGATCCGGCGTGAAGGACCGAAGTTTGCTCGCCCAGAGCAGGTTGCGGTGGTCAGCAATTCCTGCTTTAATATCGCGACGTAATTGGTTGATCCTCCTCTTCAAGCCAACATCACGAGTGATCCGTCATTCCCGATTTAACCTGTTTCTAGTGCGGATCATATCGAGGATATGTCGCGGCAGATCAGGCATCCGAAGAGCGGGAGGCCTCGGCGGTGGGGTGGAGACGTGCAGCGCGTCACTGATGGCATCCGTAAGGCGGTCAATTGTGTCTTCAACGACTTCCTCGTCGTCGGGCATGACGGCGTAGTCCACATGGTCGCGGAATCGATTCCAGTTAGTTCTGCGAAGTTGAGGCGTCCTAGGGTATGTGCCGGGACGACCCGCAGACGAAATAACACTGGCAGATGATTCGAGATTAGCTCGTGAATCACCTCGGCGTCGAGGAATTGCGGGAGGCCCTTGGTGATGGCTATATCAATCACATCCGGTCTGCCAGACGACGGGTAGCACGTAGGCCCCTCGGGTCCGCAGGCATAGGCATTGACTTCTTCGAGAGCCTGGAGGAGTCGGCGGCCGCTATTGTTGGTGTTCAGCGAATTCCAGGCAGCAAGCTTTGAATTCAGATCCCCGGCAATGAAGAGCTTCTCAGGATGGCGGAGGAGAGCCCGAGAATCTTCCAGGTCCAAGACACGGCGCGGACTGCGGTACACCGAGGTAAATGTGATGGGCCCTGTATGGGTGTCGACAAGGATCGCCGTCGCTTCGATGAACTGCGTGGAGGGCGGCCGGGCAGCATAGTGCTTGATGGAACGTTTGACGAAGATACCGGTGCCTCCGCCCCAAGTCGGTCTGTCCGTTCGATAGCAGCAATAATTAGGAATATTGCTCCGTATGTCCGGTTTAAGAAACGTTTCATTGACCATGCAGATGTCAATATTATGGTCAGTCAGGAAGTGCTGAAGTTCTCGCAGGTCGTGTGCCAGATTGTACGCATTGTATGCAACGATGCGGACGTCGTCCAGTCGAGGCACTCTAGCCATGATGTGGCGCAGCTGAAGCATCATGAGTTGCCTGGACGGCTCTGTAGATCTTCGATTCCACGGTGGAGGCGATGAGCGCTGCCAGTTGCGCAAGCTGTTTTGTGACTTCTGTCAGCGTAGACGTGACTTGGGTAAGGAGCCCAATCTGCGTCTGTAGCTCCGATGGCATGGGAGGCCGCCCAGTCGCAGCCGGAGGCGTGTGAGAAGCAGGTGGCAGAGGTCCCTGTGCGTCCGCGTTCATTGATGCAGCTGTGGGGGGCGGTCGCCGCACGGCATCTACCTTGCGGACACTCTCCCGAAGTTTAGCCGAGCGCCGTTCCATCAGAGCCGGCCAAGTCCTCTTGTCCATATTCGGCGGGGGCTGACGGCGGCGACGACGCTCCACAGGCAGAGTAGACTTCTGGATTGGGGGAAGACCACGCTGGCGTCTGCTCTCCTGTTTGTGTTTACTGCAGGAGCGGTAATTCACTGGATGTGTCCCACCACACAGGCTACAGATGGGCGGGTCTTACAATTTGCGGGTGCATTCCTTGCTGGTGTGTCCGTCACCACACCGCACACACATGGGAGGCATAGTGCACAGCAGGGAAACGTGCCCAAATCCCTGACAACGGAAGCATTGTGCAGGGCCTCTCGATTTACGCAGTTTCTCAATCGTCACACACAGGTTGTAAAACCGTGTGACTTGAAATACTGCTCGGTGGGTAGGCGTATCAGGCAAGATAACCACCCTGTGGCCAGTAAGTTGATTGGTGCCCGGCATCCTGTGAAAGTCCACGCGCGTGGCAACGAACCCCACGGACTCAAGCTCTTCCTTGACGTCTTCATTTTGCAGGGACTTCGGGACTTTCTTGATCAGAACCTTGATAGTCGGTGGCCGGACAGCTGGAAACGTGTTGTTAGGGATGCATCACGTCCCAACTTCTCCATGACAAGGACGTAGTCGTTAGTCGCTGACAGATTGAGTTTCAGCGTGTCCTCGCCGGTTTGCTTGAGGTGGAAAGGCTGTGTACAATGCTGCCGGAGCCAGTCACGAAACTGCTTATAGTCACCCGTAAAGTGCATCACTATGGGCGGCACCTTCTGCTGAACTGGTGGCGGCTGTTGGTCGGCGTTATTCATTTCAGCGTCGTGGTCGCCTCTTTGCTGTCGCGCCTCTTGAGACGCGCTTCTTCATCCATCACGCTGCCTTTGTCGGTCCGTTAAAGAAGCGGCTGCTTCTTCCAATGTTGCCCCAGTGCCCTGCAGTGGTTCGAAAGCATTGGAGACAGGGAGCTCCCTAGCAACGATAAGGCGGTGCCGCCGCGCCTGGCGCTTCTTCGGTGGTTGTTGAAACCCATCCTCCTGTGCGTCCCACCTCGAGGAACGACTTGCTGGGGAGCGATCTCGGAGGGGCCCTCTAGAACCATCTTCTAGTTGATGTCGGCGTTCACGCGCATCTACGAAGCTACTAGCGTCGGATTCCGAAGAAAATTCCATATCGGCGTCCGTGTGCTGCTCTGCACATTCGGTACTACCCCTCGGGGCAGGTTGGTCCGTCATGGGCGCGCCAGCTGATGGCGGGGCGGCCGGCGGAGCAAGCCCCACCGGACCGCGGCCGGCCGGCGCAGGCGCTGCCGTCATCGAAGCGGCGGTCGCGCGATCGCACAGTAGCGTGTCCATGCAGCTCGACATCACTAACTCGACTGGTGCTGTCCGATACTGATTCCATTGTGGAACGAGTCCATGCCTTAGGCGTTCCCTCTGAGGTCCCCGCCGACTCTGGTGCTCTGCCCGTGGTGTGCGCCGACCAATAGTAACGGCTGTAGCGTTTTCTTCTAGCTGCGGCTGTTCCGGACGCTGTGCGCGTACTTTGCGGCTATTATCCGTTGTCAATATAGCTAAATTAAGTTCTGAATGGCGTCCACCCTGTGCTAGACATTTTATCTGACGATTGTCATCATTCGAGTCGTTCAGTGTATTCTACAAAAATGAATACTCTCTCGAGATGTTCAAAAGGCGCTGCGCCCTGTTTCGCCACCGGAGGTTCCTGAAGAGATACAAGAAGAAACGCAGAAGGTTGCACATTTGCCATATGTTGGGCCGATATCTGCCAAAATCAGCAGAATTCTCCTCAAACATAACACTGAAAGCGAGTTCCATCCATCCACCAAGATTAAGGATCTGTAAGGCAGTGTGAGGGATGACCTGCATCTACAGAAACCGGGCGTTTACCACTTACCATGAGAATGTGGGATGGCATACATCGGCCAAACGACCAGGACAGTTGACATCAGGTGCAGACAGCACCTAAAGCACACCAGACTGAGACAAGCGACCAAACCAGCGACTGCCGAGCGTTATTTAGAACTCAATCATTCTATGAAGTATAATGATGCCAAGATTTTAACGTAATCATCGAGATACTGGGACAGCATCATCAAAGAATCTAATGAGATAAAGGCCGCGGAGAATGTCATTAACCAGGACACCGGCTTCCAGCTGAATTCGGCTTGGAGTCCAGCACTCGATCTTCTGAAGACGCAACGTAGGCAACATCGAGACACCAGGGGACACAAGTATAGAGATGGAATAAGGGATAACAGACGAGTACATGTAACAAAGGTCGTACGTGAAAAGGTACCTCATTCAACAGACACAATATCTGAGGGCGTTCTTCCGAGTCTAGCGACAGTTGGAGCAGAATCGATCTGAAATGAGACTGCAGTCGCTCCTGGGGAACAAGAACTTCGAACGAAACGCCTAACACGGCAAACCACGGTAACAGAACGTCTCAATTCACATGTAGGACTCAAATGACGACAGTCGGCAGATAAAACGTCTAGCAGAACTTGGACGTCATTCAGAACTTAATTCATCTATATTGACAGCGGATAATAGTCACAAAGTATGCACACAGCGTTCGGAACATCCGCGGCTAGGAAGAAAACGCTACAGCCGTTGCTATTGGTCGACGCACACCGCGGACAGAGCACCAGAGTCGGCGGGGACCGCAGAGGGAACGCCTAAGGCATAAATACTGGACTTGTTCCACACTGGAATCAGTATCGGACAGCACCTGCAGAAGAGTGCAAGTTAAGCAGTTGAAATATGGTGCAGGAAAGACGCGAATAACCGGCAGAAACGAGATTACCATGACAACACCTCGCCGGGAAAGCCTGAAGAATTAATACTAATCTCATTTGTCTGGTGTGATGAAGACTGACTTGTAGGAGAAGAAATTTCGTCTGTTACCTAAGCCGTGGAGGGGTCAAAGAAATCCATAATTGTACGGCGAGATTATCATCCAGTATTAAAGTGGTTCCCCCACAAACATACTCGTCAGTGCAATCCTGCAATGTCTGTTTTCATAGTAAGCTGAGGAATTTGATCAAAAATTTTCATTACTGCTCTTACATCACCGACAGAAAAAGAAGAAATCACATTTCGAGAACAATGCCAAAAAATACATACCACTGTACGTCACCAGCTTTCCTTGCCAACATTTATTCACCAAATGCATTAAGTGTTGTTTGCTGTCAAATTTTCCGCTGAGAGAGAAGGTTATACGAATGTAAACGAAGCTTGTATTTTTATAGAAACATTAAAAGAACAATTTAAATATGAAAATGTGGCGTTTATAAAACGTGCCAGATGCCGAGGAAATTAGTGCTGCCTGCTATCACCACAGCAAGTATCTATCAGCGCTTGTAAAGTAATTAAAGTTTCTAATTTTTACACGAAATTCTCTTGTACGACTTACAATCCCTTCATGGAAATTATGCGTTATCCTAAATTTTCGTAGACCTTTTCTTTTCATGCCTTCTATGACCGGTGTGGATATTACCGAACTATCAGTTTAATAAGTCAATGTGTCAAAATACACACACAGATCTTTCAGGGAGGAATGCAAAAAGTGATAGAAGCCGACCTCGGGGAAGGTCAGTTTGGATTCCAGAGAAATGTAGGAACACGCGAGACAGTACAGACCATACGACTTCTCATAGAAGATAGGTTAAGTAAAAATCTACGGTAATCTACGTTTATAGCATTTGTAGACTTGGAAAAAACTCTTGAAAAGATTGACTGGAATACTCTCTTTGGAATTATGGCGGTAATAGGGGTCCAATACAGGGAGCAAAAGGCTATCTACAACTTGTACAGAAACCATACCACAGTTATAACAGTCGATGGGACGAAAGGGAACCAGTGGTTGAGAAGGGAGTGAGGCAGGGTTGCAACCTATCCCTGATGTTACTGAATCTGTACACTGAACAATCTGAAAAGAAGACTAAAGAAAAATTCGGAACAGGAATTAAAATTCAGAGAGGAGAAACAAAAACTCTGGTGTTTTCCGGTGCCTGTAACTCAGTCAGAGACAGCAAAGAGCTTCGTAGGGTATTTGAACGTAATGTTGAGTGTCCTGAAAGGAGGATATAAGATTAACTTCAAAAAAGCGAAGCACGAATAATAAATAATAGTCGAATTAAAGCAGGTGATGCTGTGGGAATTTCATCAGGTAACGAGACACTAAGAGTACCAGATGAGTTTTGTTAGCTGGCCAGGAAAATACGAGGGTTGGAACTTTAATAGTGGCAACTATTTATTTACAGCTCGTACAATATAATTCGTGTTTCAAAGTTTTAATGACCTTCAAAGTAGTCACCAGCATTGTGTAGAACCCATTGCCAGCGATGTGGAAGTCGTAGGATACTCTTAGTAGTGCCAGTTGTCAGTAACAGCTTGCACTGTACGTGCTTGAGCATTGTCCTGCAAAATGATGATCAGGTCCTGCAGGAAGTGTCATAACTTCTGTCTCTAAGCTGGTCGTAGGTTGCGTTCCAAAAATGAACTGCACAGGGACAGAAGTGATGAGACTTTCAGCAAGGCCTGACCATCGTTTTGGAGGACAATGCTCAAGCACGTACAGTGTTACTCATTTGTTTGACTGATGGGGCTGATAAGTGCTGTACCACACAATATCAGTATGTACTCAGAATGACAAAGATTCCGATGATCTTCACAGTGATAGCGAATATGGAGCTCCTACTTGTACGCCTTCCTACACTCTGAGGACGCAAAGAAAAAGTCTTGAACAGAATCATACTGCTCTTGATAGTGGTGGCAAAGCGTTATTGCAAATATTAAACGAAAGATGAAAATGCCAGCTTCGCGTTGCCAATTGTATGCTCACTCCAGTCTCTTGCCCCAATTGAAAAACTTGGTGCTGAGATTAATATGTTAAGTATTTTCAAACAGTTATTAGCGAAAAGTCATTTTCAAATTACTTCACAAGCAGCTGAAACAGTTTCCTGTCAACTTCGTCATCTTCTACAGCTCATCGTCCACAGTCCAGTTTTCCAGAACAGCCGGTGACAAACTAAATTATTTTTCACGTATTGGCGGCGATGATTCATCATCGATTTTGTCAAGGGTATTTGAGACTCAGTACATGAACATTTTCTCTGTCGACATATATAATTTTTTTCGAAACATCGACGGCCGGTTATGATGTATACCATCGACAGCGTTACAAAGCGACGAGAACGAAATTTTGTCGGTCGATTTTACGGTTAAGTCTAAAGGTTTGAAATACTTCCAGAATACTCGTCTACTATTAACACAACACTGAGTAGCTACTGATGAGACCTTTATTAGTCCATAATACTTTCCATCATCGTTATCCCTCTTCATCGACAGTCTGTGGATCCGGTAACATCACGGAGGATGAAAACCGTACGCGGCGATCTGTGCCGCTGTTCCACAGAGTAAAGACGCCGAGGCAAGCCGGCCGCATCCACCCTCCGCAGCAGAGCCCCTTGGCTGAGCCGAAGCAAATTAAATCCGCCTTCCGCCCCGAACTGCTCGCTACGACGGCGCCGGCCGGCAGAAGTTGTGCCGCAATCTGCAGCTACGGCTCTAGATGTGGGGGCGTGGCTCACGACGCCCCTCCACGAAAGAAACTCCCGGTTTTCCTGCTTCTCTTAAATCCTATTATCCTATCTCGTCACTGGAGGTAGCGAAACCGCAACGTAACTCTCTTGAAACTGTGTGCCTAAAACAAGCGGAACTGCGCACGTAAGCATACATCCAGGATTCTGATCCACTTCGGCCGAGCTGCTATAACCGGATAAGAGTAACTGATTGACAGCTAATTATTTTTCAAGACAGTAACAAGTAACCGGAGAACGAGGTTGGTAGAGTCGCCTCTTTTCTTCGTCATACAATGGAGGGTTTCACAATACAACCCGAAAGAATTCTCGGCAGCTCTTTTCTTCGTGTTTGACACATCGCTCTGTGGACATCCATTACCACTGACAGAGTACCTGTTGTGAACAGTTTTCGTCAAATGCTTTGTTTGTGCTAACTTTTTATAGAAATGTCTGTAACTAACAGAGAAAGCAGGCAGAAAGCGATCACACTATTTCGATGCTACAATGCGAACTCAGCGTCGCAGGTTAACGAGTAACGTACGACGAATGTCAGTGTTGAATTGCCTCGCAGTTTTGACGTGGCCGTATTGGGCGTGCGGGCAGCAGCGAACCGACAACAACGTCTGCTTCTGTGTCCATCTGTCAGTTCTCATACAGCTCATCTGGACTTCGTGGGATTTACATAACAGTACTAAAGACTTCTTTCCATATAATAAACAGAGTCTTTTCTGAAATAAGTAATGCATCACTAAATCAGGGCATTTTTCCAGAGGCACTAAAATATGCCATAGTTAAACCGCTCTGTATGAAAGGCGATAGGAGAGCTGTTAATATCTAGCAACTCATTTCACTACTGATACATTTTTCTAAATCCTTGAGAAGATTATCTGCTCTAGAATAGTATCCTACCTGGAAACGAATAATATCCTCCCTATATCACACTTTTGATTTCAGAATAGTTGCTCAACTGTGAATGCCATTTACACATACGCCAACTTTTAAAAATACTTTATAACAAAATACAACCAGCTGGTATTTTCAGTGAGCTGTATAGAGCATTTCACAGTGTGAGTCACACTTCTCTCCTGGAGTTGATAGTATAACAAACCAATGACATATCTAAGTAAAAAGTACGCAGAAACATATGCTTAATAGTTCAGCCAACGTAAACAGAGCAGATTCTGTTGGCTGAGAAGAAATCACTTGCGGCATTAGACAGGGCTCAATCTTAGGTCCACCACTGCTTCTCAAGTATGTAAGCGATGTTCCATCTAATACAAAAAAGCTGAAGTTAGTTTTGCAGGTGACACTAGTATTGTAATCAATACAAACATATATATAACAAAAGAAGAAATGCTAAATAACGCTTTTAGAAGTACTATTGAATGGTTTTAAGCTAGTAGCCACACTATCACTTTCATACAGCCCCAAAATATTCAATTCTTCGCATCTAGAGACACTACACTAATGATAAATGGAAATGTCAAAAAAATTTTGGGTCCATATGTATGAGAATTTAAACTGAAAAAAGCACTTTATAACTAGTGACAGAACTTAGTTGAGCCACATTTTCAATTCGAAGAATTGGAAATATTATGGAGAGACATACTTTGAACGTTTTCATTCAATAGTGTCATATGGACTAACGCTCTGGGGTGACTAACCTTAGGAAACATAGTGTTCATCGCTCAACAACTGGCCGTAGGAATAACCTGTGGTCCTCACCAGTAATCATGGTGGTACCTCCTGTTTAAGGAGTTATCCCTTTCTGAAAACTGCATAAAAGTATGTTTATTTCCTCATAAAGTTTGTCACAAATAATCCACCGCACATCAAAAGGAACAATGCTGCACATAATTACAATATCAGAAGGAAAAAATTACATGCTTTACTCCATATTAATCTTGTCTTTAGCACAAAAAACTTGTACAGTGCTGCCACCAAACGTTTTGATCCCCTACCCAACGATATAATATCTCTGACAGACAGCAACGTTAAACCTGAAGACAATTGATTCTGTTCCATAGAATAATTTCTATTTTTGCACTATGTAAAAGATGATGGTAGGAATTATAGATATGCAGTAGCACAAGAAAAGTAGATAATCAACATGTAACTATATTTAAATGTAAATCAGTAATGTGCATGTAAAACACTTGTTCCACCTCATTAAGACTAATTGTGCAAATGATCCTTGAACGCGAAAGGAACTAATTCACTACTCAAGTCTCCGTGCTTGATTCAGAGATCGATTGTGATCAATAGATCTAATACGAATCGTTACCTTCGGATAAAAATGCTTTGTTCGTCATAACCTAAATTCCAGGCAGTAAAATTTGATTCTACTGTAACACAACAGGAAGTATCGAACACTAAGCGAAACTGCTTGAAATTGTACTTTCCTTTACATATCGATCATTTACTTGTATTTGATTTGTCAACTTTCTTTGTGTGGTTCAAATTTTCGTATTTGGATTCTCTTCTGGAAATAATCCCCGACTTTATTAACACAACAATCTCTTATTGAGAGTGACATAAAAGGGCTTCGGAGGATCAAGTAATCCTGGCGAGCCTTTTACGAGAACATTGCTCGCCTTAATTCTGACTTAATTTTTTTTTTTGAAAAGCATTTCCGCGCAAATTGATGTATTTCAGTCGAAGCAGGACATCAAAATACCTCGCTTCTGATTAACAGTTTCTATTATTAGGCGAATTTCTAATTACTATTTATCAACGAAATCATCGATAAAGGCAAATCGACCATAATCATTTTCTTGGGTCTTTGTCCCACTTCAACATGTTGTTGACCTTGTTACGATGGATTTGGCGATGTTAGTGTCAGGGGGTCGGGTGGTAAAAGCAGATTAATGATTTCCTTAATACTTTGTGTAAACAAAATCCAATTACAGTTTTGTCATATTCTGATCAAACACAATCGTTTGCTATAAATCACGATAACATACTACTAGATTTTTATTTTCTCGTTTTTCTAGCGATTTTTATATTTTTAGCTAAAAATGCGCTGTGCCACGTGTTGGAACCATCACCGAATACCACTGCTGAAGTAGAGATGTGAGATGGGTTATGTGGTAGCAATGTACGTGGATGTATAGACAGTAGGAAATGAATTGCCTCCAGACAGTCAGACGGTATGGTTGACGCGCTCGACTGCGGCGGTTTACATGAGTGACTGTATGGTAGGCAGTTCGAGTACTTCCGGCTGGAAGCAGTGTGACAGACACATACAACGGCGTGAGGGCTAAGCGTTCTTGCTCTTGGGCGGGACACTGGCAGCCTCTGTCGACCATAACTAGCGTAACTGTATGAATAGCAAGACCAGTTTTTGCGATTCCACACAGAATTTCTGACTAACTCCTCTGGTCATGGTTGTTGCTGTTGTTGTCTTCAGTCCTGAGAATGGTTTGATGCAGCTCTCCATGCTACTCTATCCTGTGCAAGCTTCTTCATCTCCCAGTACTTACTGCAACCTACATCCTTCTGAATCTGCTTAGTGTATTCATCTCTTGGTCTCCCTCTACGATTTTTACCCTCCACGCTGCCCTCCAATGCTAAATTTGTGATTCCTTGATGCCTCAGAACATGTCCTACCAACCGGTTCCTTCTTCTTGCCAAGTTGTGCCACAAATTCCTCTTCTCCCCACTTCTATTCAGTACCTCCTCATTAGTTACGTGATCTACCCATCTAATCTTCAGCATTCTTCTGTAGCACCACATTTCGAAAGCTTCTGTTCTCTTCTTGTCCAAACTATTTATCGTCCATGTTTCACTTCCATACATGGCTACACTCCATACAAATACTTTCAGAAACGACTTCCTGACACTTAAATCTATACTCGATGTTAACAAATTTTTCTTCTTCAGAAACGCTTTCCTTGCCATTGCCAGTTTACATTTAATATCCTCTCTGCTTCGACCATCATCAGTATTTTGCTCCCCAAATAGCAAAACTCCTTTACTACTTTAAGTGTCTCATTTCCTAATCTAATTCCCTCAGCATCATCCGATTTAATTCGGCTAGATTCCATTATCCTAGTTTTGCCTTTGTTGATGTTCATTTTATATCCTCCTTTCAAGACACTATCCATTCTGTTCAACTGATCTTCCAAGTCTTTTGCTGTCTCTGACAGAATTACAATGTCATCGTCGAACCTCAACGTTTTTATTTCTTCTGAATGGACTTTAATACCCACTCCGAATTTTTCTTTTATTTCCTTTACTGCTTGCTCAATATACAGATTGAATAACATCGGGGATAGGCTACAATCCTGTCTCACTCCCTTCCCAACCGTTGTTTCCCGTTCATGCCGCTCGACTCTTATAACTACCATCTGGTATCTGTACAAATTATAAATAGTCTTCCGCTCCCTGTATTTTACCCCTGCCACCTTTAGAATTTGAAAGAGAGTATTCCAGTCAACATTGTCAAAAGCTTTCTCTAAGTCTACAAATGCTAGAAATGTAGGTTTGCCTTTCCTTAATCTAGCTTCTAAGATAAGTCGTAGGGTCAGTATTGTCTTACGTGTTCCAACATTTCTGCGGAATTCAAACTGATCTTTGCTGAGGTCGGCTTCTACCAGTTTTTCCATTCGTCTGTAAAGAATTCACGTTAGTATTTTGCAGCAGTGACATTAAACTGATAGTTCGGTAATTTTCACATCTGTCAACAACTGCTTTCTTTGGGATTGGAATTATTATATTCTTTTTGAAGTCTGAAGGGATTTCACCTGTGTCATACATCTTGCTCACTAGATGTTAGAGTTTTTCAGGACTGGCTCTCGCAAGGCCGTCAGTAGTTCCAATGGAATGTTGTATACTCCCGGTTGCTTTGTTTCGACTTAGGTCTTTCAGTGCTCTGTCAAACTCTTCACGCAGTATCGTATCTCCCATTTCATCTTCATCTACATGCTCTTCCATTTCCATAATATTGTCCTCAAGTACATCGCCCTTGTATAGACCCTCTATATACTCCTTCCACCTTTCTGCTTTCTCTTTTTTGTTTAGAACTGGGTTTCCATCTGAGCTCTTGATATTCATACAAGTGGCTCTCTTTTCTCTAAAGGTCTCTTTAATTTTCCTGTAGGCAGTATCTATCTTACCCCTAGTGAGATAAGCCTCTACATCCTTACATTTGTCCTCTAGCCATCCCTGCTTAGACATTTTGCACTTCCTGTCGATCTCATTTTTGAGACGGTTGTATTCCTTTTCGCCTGCTTCATTTACTGCGTTTTTATATTTTCTCCTTTCATCAATTCAATATTTCTTCTGTTACCCAAGGATTTCTACTAGCCCTCCTCTTTTTACCTACTTGATCCTCTGCTGCCTTCACTACTTCATCCCTCAGAGCTACCCATTCTTCTTCTACTGTATTTCTTTCCCCCATTCTTGTCAATTGTTCCCTTATGATCTCCCTGAAACTCTGTACAACCCCTGGTTTAGTCAGTTTATCCAGGTCCCATGTCCTTAAATTCCCACCTTTTTGCAGTTTCTTCAGTTTTAATCTACAGTTCATAACCAATAGATTGTGGCCAGAGTCAACATCTGCCCCTGGAAATGCCTTACAATTAAAACCTGGTTCCTAAATCTCTGTCTTACCATTATATAATCTGTCTGATACCTTCTCGTATCTCCAGGATTCTTCCAAGTATACAACCTTCTTTTATGATTCTTGAACCAAGTGTTAGCTATGATTAAGTTATGCTCTGTGCAAAATTCTACCAGATGGCTTCCTCTTTCATTTCTCTCCCCCCAATCCATATTCACCCACTATGTTTCCTTCTCTCCCTTTTCTTACTCTCGAATTCCAGTCATCCATGACTATTAAATTTTCGTCTCCCTTCACTACCTGAATAATTTCTTTTATCTCATCATACATTTCATCAATTTCTTCATCGTCTGCAGAGCTAGTTGGCGTATAAACTTGTGCTACTGTAGTAGGCAAGGGCTTCGTGTCTATCTTGGCCACAATAGTGCGTTCACTATGCTGTTGGTAGTAGCTTACACGCACTCCTATTCTTTTATTCATTATTAAACTTACTCCTGCATTACCCCTATTCGATTTTGTATTTATAACCCTGTATTCACATGACCAAAAGTCTTGTTCCTCCTGCTACCGAACTTCACTAATTCCCACTATATCTAACTTCTACCTATCCATTTCCCTTTTTAAATTTTCTAACCTACCTGCCCGATTAAGGGATCTGACATTCCACGCTCCGATCCGTAGAACGCCAGTTTTCCTTGTCCTGATAACGACGTCCTCTTGGGTAGTCCGCCCCGGAGATCCGAATGGGGGACTATTTTACCTCCGGAATATTTTACCCAAGTGGATGCCATTATCATTTAACCATACAGTAAAGCTTCATGCCCTCGGGAAAAATTACGGCTGTAGTTTCCCCTTGCTTTCAGCTGTTCGTAGTACCAGCACAGCAAGGCCCTTTTTGTTAGTGTTGCGAGGCCAGATCAGTCACTCATCCAGACTGTTGCCCCTGCAACTACTGAAAAGGCTGCTGCCCCTCTTCAGGAACCACACGTTTGTCTGGCCTCTCAACAGATACCCCTCCGTTGTGGTTGCACCTACGGTACGGCCATCTGTATCGCTGAGGCACGTAGGCCTCCCCACTAACGGCAAGGTCCATGGTTCATGGTCATGGTCATGGTTATGTTGCCATAATTAGAAGGGTACTAGTTAAGGAAGTGAAGATGGTTGTCATTTGCTGCGCCACGTAAAGGAAGGAACCGCCCTCTTATTTAACGACCTCTGTGTCTTCAAAGACTTGCTGGATGCACACTTTATTAACTGACCTTAAGGCTGTAGAAAAGGTTCAGTAATGCTTTCATATAAGTTAACATGTTTTCTGGGACAATATCATTTGTAAAAAGACGTTTAGTGATTTGCAAGCACTCTGAGTCAGTGTTAATGACTGATTGTGCCCATAAAGCAAAACCTGTTCTGCAGAATTTGGAGGGGAGCTATATCAGAGTAGGTAGGGGCAGACTGGCAGCATCTAGCGGAAATCAGTGCTACAAAAACATCGCAAGTAGACGAGCTTTACATCTACATACAACACTAAACACCAGAATTTCAGTCCGCAGCTCGTGGTCGTGCGGTAGCTTTCTCGCTTCCCACGCCCGGGTTCCCGGGTTCGGTACCCGGCGGGGGCAGGGATTTTCTCTGCCTCGTGATGACTGGGTGTTGTGTGCTGTCATTAAGTTGGTTAGGTTTAAGTAGTTCTAAGTTCTAGGGGACTGATGACCATAGATGTTAAGTCCCATAGTGCCCAGAGCCATTTTTGAACCAGAATTTCAGTCAACAGAATTAAATGCGCCAGTTTACTTTTATTTGATTAACTCCTTCACTGTTGTAGCTTGCTATTAGAATCTTAGCTAACAACGTCATTCAGTAATACGTCAGTAGGGAAAATGGCAAGAAACTTTTACTATTCATGTCATTCCTGTATTTCTGGAATTAGCCTCTTCTAGGAGATCGACAGTAACCTTTCAGCGTTGTCGGCTAAAGATTTTGTTAAAAACTCAGGTTAATGTGGACTTGTGGTATGACTATAGCAAGCTGTAGTCCGCGACGTGTCAGTTTCATCCGCTAAAACCAAATACGAGGAAGGCAGCGACAGTGTAAGGCAGTTGCTACCCAGCCTCTTACCAGGTCCAGAGAGTTTCTGGTACAGCTTACACTACACCAATACAGCTGGAACAGAGAGTGCCAACTGGCTACATACAAAGTGTTTTTCTGTCGTAAATAACATTTGCTTTGGGCGATCAGATGTTAAGGTTACCGGACAAAAACTTAGTCGCCCATTCACCCCTATAGAAATTATTGCAAGTATCGTTCGGACTGCGTAATTCTAGCCCTCCCCCCATAGACTTGATAGCCGCCCGTATTCGCTTAGAAAGTGAGTCGACAAGGTTGTTCAAGTGGGTCGCATCCAGGTTTAGCCATTCGCTGAGAATTTGATGGCGCTATTCCACCAAATTGAATGGATGTTGATTTTGGCATTTTACCTGCTGTCCCAACACATTCCACGGTTCACTATGTGTCTCAAGTCATGTGATTTTGCTAGCCAGCCGAGATGTAATAGGGTGGGGGAGTATTCATAAAACCAGTCACATATTCTTGCAGCCCGATTAACTTCACTGTTGTCATCTTTACGTGTATGTGTGAACCTCTTGGGAGATGGCCGACTCCAAATGTTCAATGTATGCAGTTTACATCGCAGTGACCTCTACCTAATACATTGGGATGGACGTGCACTCACTTTCAGCAGCAATTCCTATCGTCTACGGAAGTGATTTTGATTCACAAGCAGTGAAACATATTCTGTCCCTGTCAATCAGAAACTCTTTCGACCACCATTCTGACGTATTTCGCGGCCATGTGTGTTGCACATGGTAACGGGTAATAATTGTAAACATTTTTATTGTACTCTACTTCCATCATTTTGACTTAGCCTCATGCAGTGGCATGTGCAATTATATAAACTACTCCGCAGTGCTTCAGGCCGGCTCCCACGCTATTACGCTGAGCTAGGGATACCACCACGCTACTGCTGAGCGAGACGCCAACTTTCTGCCGCAAACCCGCCAATGGGAGGATTGGGTAACGTCGCAGGTACGAAAGATGGTTGGCGACGTAGCGGCCCCAACAGCTGGTCGCTCTCTTGCCTACCAGCTTCCTTAGCCTTTGGACATGTCTGCCAATCCTTCTTATTGTGGCGAAATGCTCTCTCCGTATCACCTGCGATTTTGTAAATATTGTACCGCTTAGTGATAGTCCTTGGGAATAAAACCCATTTTTCCTGAATCCTGCCATTTCTCATTTTACTTGTAGGAAAAACACCCCAGATGTGCACCTCAGCTCCTAATATCATCCTGACATGTACAAAACCACTACCTGTAGACATACTGTAGAGTCCGCCGCGAAACACTTGCAAATCCAGCAACATGACACACCGTCTGGCCATGGGTAGGGCGAAACACGAGTACCACTCTTTGCCACTCTGTCACGTCCTTCCATTTATCCATGTTTATGTACAATGTCCGCTTGAAAAACAAATGTCTCACTGACCACTGCTGACATACCCATGTAGAGGCAGTACGCACGTGGTTGAGCACGTGACTCGATTGCTGCACCATCTGTAAAGGCATCAGCCACTGCGTACTGACGTGGCAAATTTTTTGTGCGGTGAGCTTATAACATAGGTTTTGATTTAAATACAAGAAGCATTAGTGAAAGTTACAAGCACTTCCCAGAAGCCTATACCTCGCCCAGTTTCCCCGCCGGCCGGTGTGGCCGAGCGGTTCTAGGCTCTTCAGTCCAGAACCGCGGGACCGCTACGGTTGCAGGTTCGAATCCTGCCTCGGGCATGGATGCGTGTGATGTCCTTAGGTTAGTTAGGTTCAAGTAGTTCTACGTTCTAGGGGACTGATGACCTCAGATGTTGAGTCCCATAGTGCTCAGGGCCATTTGAACCATTTTTGAACCCAGTTTCCCAATCACATTTCCTCCTCACTCCCACATTACTAGAACAACTGTGAGTAAATTAAGAAAGTTCCTGGCGGATTAAAACTGTGTGCTGGACTGAGACTCGAACTCGGGAAGTGGTAGAGCACTTGCCCGCGAAAGGCAAAGGTCCCGAGTTCGAGTCTCGGTCCGGCACACAGTTTCAATCTGTGAGGAAGTTTCATGTCAGCGCACACTCCGCTGCAGAGTGAAAATCTCATAGTGGGTAAATTATTTTATTTAACCATAATTATATTTAATAGTGAGAATCAAGCAATAATTTTTTATAAGTCTTAACACTACGGAATTAGGGAAGAGGTTCAGCTACGTTTCTCTTCAAGTTTGGGTAGCAGTCTCAATAAATCTGGAAGACGTCTGACTGGACCCATGTAATACAAGTCGTGCCACAGGGGTCTGTACAGATTCAACTGCTTTTATATATATATCAATGGTCTTCCAGAAAACATATCAAATGACTCAAAACGTTTCCTCTTTGCTGAAGACACAAGCGTACCCATGAAAAGCCTGAAAAAAATTCATTGAAATAACTAGTAGCGTAGTCAGTAAATCGACATGTGACTTTCAGAAAAGAGGTTAACGCTTAACTGCAACAAAACGTGATTACATTATTTCTCAGATGAAACTCCCTTAAAACTGAGTTTTTACTGTTCCAGGGTGGTCAGGCACTGAAGTCGATCATTTTAAATTCTTAATCACTGAAGTTAGTTTTCTTGGAAGTATGACGTTCAAGATATAGCGCAGGAACCAAATGCTGCTGTGTTGGCTATGAAATGATCTCAGCTGCCTCTGAGAGTGAGGCACAAAGGCCAGTTTACTCTGCTTACTTTCACACTATTGACTTGTGTGGTGTTAAGTTCCAGGATTACTCTGTGCACTCACCGAGAATGTTTTCAGCCCATAAACTGGCGCTGATCTGCATCGCCAGTTCGCGAAATTTGTGATCGACTTGTCCAGGTGTCTCGGATTTCTAGCTCTGGCATATCTGTACATACATTCCATCATGGGATTTCTTGTTGACAATGTTGACTGTTTCAGTATGAACTGCAATGTTCATTTGGAGAACAGTAGATGGTAAAACAATGTGCACTTGGATAGTATTTCCTGAAACACTGTACAGATAGGTGTGCACCATTCATCGGGTTTCATTCTTAATAGTAACCCAGCATAATCGAAAGAAATTGAGTGATAAACAACAACCATTCAAAGACAAGGTGAAAAGTTTCCTTCTAGGACACCCCTGTTCTGTACAGGAGATCCTCGCAGTATTCCGGAACTCTTCTCTGTGTTTTGTTACTTATTTGTGTACTCTCCCACAATTTTTTCGTGTTTTTTAACTTCTTTTATTCTTTTCCTTACCAGTTTTTGAATCAGCATTTAGTGAAGTCTGCAATAACTCTTTAAGTCTAGTTCGACTGGTCCCACAGAACCTGAAAAATAAATAAACTGTACATGTACTGATAACTTCGAGTGTTAATAAAATAAACCCTCTACATTCTCATAAAGGGCGAAAATTATTCCGTGCAGCTACTGTTGTGACAGTCTTTTGCAATAGTCTGAAAATGAAATCCTGAACAAGAGAAATTCTGCTGTTACCTCGACGCTTTCAGCTAATGAAACAGTTCAGTATTTCCTGCGTCTCACTAATGTGTTACAGAAGACTCATTTCACGAATTACGCAACACACCATTCACATGCTGTACCTTTCACCAAGTTATTAACTGAAACAAACACAGTTACGCAACACTGTTGCTGAAAAGGAGAAGTCTCCAAAAAGGAGAACTTTCAAAACTTCTTACTTTGTTACTGGTGCCAGCCGCGGTGGTCTAGTGGTTCTAGGCTCTTCAGTCCAGAGCCGCGGGGCCGCTACGGTTGCAGGTTCGAATCCTGCCTCGGGCATGGATGTGTGTGATGTCCTTAGGTTAGTTAGGTTTAAGTAGTTCTAAGTTCTAAGGGACTGATGACCACAGAAGTTAAGTCCCATAGTGCTCAGAGCCATTTGAACCATTTTTTTTGTTACTTCGAATTCTTCCTTGCAAGCAAATGGATATGTAGTAGTTCTTTAGTATGTCACACGCAGCTAACAGTTAGTAGTACAAAAAATCAGTCAGTTGCTTGAAGCATCACTGTGGGGTGTGTTGATTTCCCTGCATATCAGTTTTCTGAATAGATTAAAGAACTGTCCACATTCGCTCTCTTTCTATTTGTTTGCTGCGCTACACAGAGAAGTTCAGTCGCTGAAACAGTAGAGCACGTCCACGTGTAAAATATTCTGTTTCTGAAATCCTCCCCCAGTAATTGAAACGTCTGACCGCCCAGGAATCTTGTCGGGATGTGCAGACCATTCTGGTCGACAGCAAATAGTGCCTCTGCATCTGGATGTGTACTTTGCGAATGCACTTTTCGTTTTTTTCGCATCTCAAGGTCAGTGAGATCCGTTGACATAAAGGGTACGCGAATATCACAATGTGAGTACTGTATATTTACAATCCCTATGACAACACTGTGGGTGGAGGAAATGGGCATTGGATTCGACGTTTTTAAGCAAAACAGAAAAAATTCTCTTATTACTTTTCCTGTCCAAACATCTCTGGATTATTTTCAAAACACAGGTTACATTAGGATCCATTAGTGATTGAATAAATAGGCGAAAAGCAATCATTTATCTATTGGCATCTGTACCTTAGTTTATTGTTCATTAGGCTTTGTAAAGCCACCGGCATTTAATTTTAGAAAAGCTCCAATTGGTGTTAACTCCACACACACACACAAACACACACACACACACACACACATACATGCATATGCATGGTGTCCCAAAAATGTGAAAGTTATAGTGGCTGGCGCCTGCTACTAGGCCTCCCCTTCGGCAGCAAACGTGACTCTGTATGCTGGCGGGCTGTATGCGGATCGTCTGGCATTGTTGTTTGTTATTCAAAGATGGCGACTGATTACCCCTATCGCCAGTGGGGAAGATGGAGCTACCTGCTGCGTAGACATTCCATGTCTCGTACGAATGTGATGATCTCTTGCGTTGGTGGATGACGGTTTTGGATACGAGGTTTCCAGTAGCAATTTATTTTTATTCTGTATATCGAAAAACGTCAGAGACTTCAGAATTTCCCAGAATAAAAATAAACTGCACAGGTAAACCTGTATCCCGAACCGTCATCTACCAAGGCAACAGATCATCGCATTTATTGGAGGCAAGGCCTTTCTAAGCAGCAGCTAGCTCCATCTTCTCCACTGGCGATTGTGGCAGTCAGTCGCGATCTCTGAATAACGAACACCAACTCGAGACGTTCCGTCAATGGCCCGTGCCCTTGTGGCACTTATAGCTTTGGCACCCTGTAGCGTCGTTGAATGACGTTTCCAGATACGGGTTCCTATCTTCGATTTGTTCCTCAGGACATTCTCTGCAACTTCTCGATGTTTGTTGCTACATTTCTTTGACATCATTTATATAGGGTGAAAAACAATTGCCGCACTTGGCACTCAGCAAGCGCTTTCTCATCAAAATTCGATAAAAAAATTATATAGCAGAAACGATTTGAAAAACGATGCCCTGGCAACGTTGCAACTGCGTCCAGAATGGCCAAGAGCAGGTAGCATGAACTCTGTGCCATACCACAACTGCCCCATTAGATCAGTGAGATGAGGCAACGCTGTAAGTAATGCGTATGAAGACACGTCGACTTTCGGATTGTGTTCACACAAACATTTTTTGAAGTCGAAGCATCAAACTCTATCCAGTTTACACCTTCACAATGTGGTACCTTCTGTTACTGTTACCTTCATGTAAACATTTAAACATTAAGACAGAATGAACTTGTTGTTGTTGTAGTGATCTTTAGTCCAAAGACTGGTTTGATGCAGCTCTCTCCATGCTACTTTATCCTGTGCAAGCCTCTTCATCTCCGAGTAAATAGTGCAGCCTACATCCCTCCGAATGTGCTTACTGTATTCATCTCTTGTTCTCCCTTTGCGCTTATAGGCCCCCACGCTTCCCTCCAGTACTAAACCGGTGATCCATTGATGCCTCAGAATGTGTCCTACCAAACTTCTCTTCACCCAAATTCTATTGAGTACCTTCTCATTAGCTACGTGATCTATCCACCTAATCTTCAACATTCTTTTCTAGCATCACATTTCAAAGGCTTCCATTCTCTATACTGTTTATCGTCCACGTTTCACTTCGACACATGGCTACACTCGAGACAAATACTTTTAGAAAAGACTTCCTGACACTTAAATTTTTATTCGATGTTAACAGATTTCTGCAGAAACGCTTTTCTTGCCATTGCCAGTCTACATTTTATATCCTCCCTACTTCGACTATCATGAGTTATTTTGATTCCCAAATAGCAGAATTTATCTACAATTTTAAGAGTGTTATTTGCTAGTCTATTTCCCTCACCATCACCTGATTTAATTCGACTACGTTCCATCATCCTCGTTTTGCTTTTGTTGATGTTCATCTTATATCCTCCTTTCAACACACTGTCCATGTTTTTATTCTTTCTCCATGGATTTTAATTTCTACTCCAAATTTTTATTTTGTTTCCTTTTCTGCTTGCTGAATATACAGATTGAATAACATCGAAATAGGCTTCAACATCATCGCACTCCCTTCTCAGCTTTCGTGCCCCTCGACTCTCATGACTGTCATCTGGTTTCTGTACAAAGTGTAAATAGCCTTTCGTTCCCTGTATTTTATCGCTAAGACCTTTATAACTTATAAGAGAGTACGCCGTGTACCCATGGCCTAGGGGCAGCCGGCATGGTAGCTCAGCGTGTTCAGTCAGAGGGCTGCTCGCCATCTGTAATAAAAAACTGCGTAAAGGAATCAACGATCAACTTTAACGGATGTCTCGTGACGTCCGCCCAGACCAAACGCAACGAACAATAGGAAGCCGGCACGGTAGCTCAGCGTGTGCGGTCAGAGGGTTAGCTGCCCTCTGTAACAAAAAACTGCGTGAATTGATCAACGTAGAACCTAAACGAGTGTCCTCGGATGTCCGCCCCGAACAAATACAACGAACAATATAGATCAAAATGAGATAGAAAAGGGGTAGAGTCTTTGATTCTTCATCAGAACGTTTTTGGTCCCGGGTTCGAATCCCGTCGCTGCTTAAATTTTGATTAATAATTAGCACTGGCGGCCTAAGACTTCAGGCATAAGAAGTCACCCTCATTCTGCCAAAGCCCTTGTCAAAGAGGGCGGAGGAGCGGAAAGAGGTTCATGGCACTCTCTTGCCCTAGGGGCGGGAAACTGCCCCTAAAGGCAGAAGAGTCAGCAATGATCAACGACATGAGAATGCAGAAGGCAATGGTAACAACTGCACTGAAGACACACAACGTATATAAATGGGACATGTGGCCTGTGGCTGAAGAAGTGTCATGATGTGATCTCTCCATTGGCAAAAGATTCCGGAATAGTCCCCCATTCGGATCTCCGGGAGGGGACTGCCAAGAGGGAGGTTACCGTGAGAAAAAGATTGAATAATCAACGAAAGGATAACGTTTTACGAGTCGGGGCGTGGAATGTCAAAAACTTGAACGTGGTAGGCAAACTAGAAAATCTGTAAAGGGAAATGCAAAGCCTCAATCTAGATATAGTAGGGACCAGTGAAGTGAAGTGGAAAGAAGACAAGGATTTCTGGATAGATGAGTATAGGGTAATATCAACAGCAGCAGAAAATTGTATAACGGTGGTAGGATTCGTTGTGAATAGGAAGATAGGGCAGAGAGTGTGTTACTGTGAACAGTTCAGTGACAAGGTTGTTCTTATCAGAATCCAACACCAACAACGGCAGTTCAGGTATACATGCCGACGTCGCAAGCTGAAGATGAAGAGATAAAGTATTAGAAGATACTGAAAAGGTAGTTCAGCAGATAAAGAGACATGAAAATCGAATAGTAATGGAGATTGGAATGCAGCTGTAGGGGAACGAGCAGAAGAAAGGGTTATGGGATAATATGGGCTTGGGATAAGGAACGAGAAAGGAGAAAGACTAACTGAGTTATGTAATAGATTTCAGCTAGTAATAGCGGATGCTCTGCTCAAGCATCCCAAGAGGAGGAAGTACACTTGGAAAAGACCGGTGATATGGAAAGATTTCAGTTCAATTACATCATGGTCGACAGAGATTCAAAAATCAGATACTGGATTGCAAGGCGTACCCACGAGCAGATATAGACTCCGATCACAATGTAGTAGTGATGAGGAGTAGGCTGAAGGTAAAGAGATTAGTCAGGAAGGATCAATACACAAAGGAGTGGGACACGGAAGTACTAAGGAATGACGAGATAGGCTTGAAGTTCTCTAAGACTGTAGATACAGCAATGAGGAACATCTCAGAGGGCTTTGCACTTGAACAGCAATGGAAATCTCTGAAAAGGGCCATCACAGAAGTTTGGAAGGAAAACACAGGTACAAAAAAGGTAACTGCGAAGAAACCATGGGTAACAGAAGAAATACTTCAATTGTCAATGAAAGGAGGAAGCACAAAAATGTTCCGGTAAACTCGGGAATACAGAAATACAAGTCACCGAGGAATGAAATAAATAGGAAGTGCAGGGAAGCTTAAACGAAATGGCTGCAGGAACAATGTGAAGACATCGACAAGGAAATGATTATCAGAAGGACAGACTCAGCAAACAGGAAAGTCAAAACAATCTTCGGTGACATTAAAACCAAGGGTGATAACATTAAGCGTACAACGGGAATTCCACTGTTAAATGCAGGGATAGGTGGAAAGAATACACTGAAAGCCTCTATGAGGGGGAAGATATGTCTGATGTGATAGAAGAAGAAACAGGAGTCGATATACGAGAGATAGGGGATCCAGTATAAGGTTCAGAATTTAAAAGAGTTTTGGAGGACTTAAGATCAAATAAGAAAGAAGGGATGGTTTACATTCTACCAGAATCTCTAAAATCATTGGAGGAAGTGGCAACAAAACGACTATTCACGTGGGGTGTAGAAAGTCTGGCAACATACCATCTGACTTTCGGAAAAACATCATCCAGACAATTCCGAAGACGGCAAGAGCTGAAAAGTGTGAGATTCATCGCACAATGAGCTTCACAGCTCATGCATCCAAGTTGCTTACAAGAATAATACACAGAAGAATGGAAAAGAAAATTGAGGATGCGCTAGATGACGATCAGTTTGGTTTTATGAAAGGTAAACGGACGAGAGAGGCAATTCTGACGTTGCGGTTAATTATGGAAGCAAGACTAAACAAAAATCAAGACACGTTCCTATGATGTGTCGACCTGGGAAAAGCGTTCGACAATGTTAAATTTTGCAAGATGTTCGAAATTCTGAAAAAAAAGCAGGGGTAAGCTACAGGGAAAGACGAGTCATATACAATATGTACAACAGCCAAGAGGGAATAATAAGAGTGGTCGACCAAGAACGAAGTTTTCGTATTAAAAAGCGTGTAAGACAAGGATGTAGCCTTCGCCCCTACTGTCCAATCTGCACATCGAGGAAGCAATGATGGGAATAAAAGAAAGGTTCAGGAGTGGAATTAAAATTCAAGGTGAAAGGATGTCAATAATGCGATTCGCTGATGACATTGCTATCCTGAGTGAAAGTGAAGAAGAGTTACTTGAATGGAATAAACAGTCTAATGAGTACAGAGTAGGATGGAGAGTAAATCGAAGAAAGACGAAGGTAATGAGAAGTAGTAGAAAAGTGAACAGCGAGAAACTTAGCATCAGGTTTGACGGTCACGAAGTAGGTGAAGTTAAGGAATTCTGGTACCTAGGCAGTAAAATAACCAATGATAGACGAAGCAAGGAGGACATCAAAAGCAGACTAGCAATGTCAAAAAGGGTATTCCTGGCCAAGAGAAGTCTACTAAT
Organism: Schistocerca piceifrons; assembly: GCF_021461385.2. Lineage (NCBI taxonomy): Eukaryota > Metazoa > Arthropoda > Insecta > Orthoptera > Acrididae > Schistocerca > Schistocerca piceifrons. The sequence continues at coordinate 269,950,935 of NC_060139.1, forward strand.
ATCAAATATCGGCCTTAATTTGCCGAAGAAATTTTTCGAGGATGTGCGTCTGGAGTACAGCATTGTATGGTAGTGAAATATGGACTGTGGGGAAACCGGAACAGAAGAGAATCGAAGCATTAGAGATGTTGTGCTACAGACGAACGTTGAAAAATAGGTGGACTGATAAGGTAAGGATTGAGGAGGTTGTGTGGAGAATCGGAGAAGAAGGAACATGTAGAAAACACTGATAAAGAGAAGAGACAGGATGATAGGACATCCGTTAAGACATGAGGGAATGACGTCCATGATACTGGATGGAGCTGTAGAGGGCAAAAATTGCAGAGGAAGACAGAGATTGGAATATATCCAGAAAATAATATAGGACATAGGTTGCAAGTGCTACTCTGAGATGAAGACTTAAGCACAGGAGAGGAATTCGTGGCGGGCCAAATCAAACCATTCAGAACACTGACGACCAATAGAAAAGAATCCAGTCAACATCGTCAAAAGCTTTCTCTGTGTCTACAAATGCTATAAACGTAGGTTAATTTTTCCTTAATGTATCCTCTATGAGTAGTCGTAGGGTCAGTATTGCCTCGCATGTCCGTACGTTTCTCCGAAATCCAAACTGATGTTGCCCGTCATCGGCTTCTACCAGTTTTTCCGTTCTTCTGTATTTCTTGCAGACTTAAATAACCACTTTGTTTCGTATAAGACACAAATGAAGCAGATAGAAAATAACTGTAGATACAGTAACATCACCTATGTCCAAAGAGATACAGAAACACATAATATGTAGACTACACCAGGCTGAACGTTATACTACGCACAGTATTTCTATTATGTACGTTTTACATCCTCGTTTATCCTCACAGAGCCGGTACATACACATACGAGCAACGTTAACTTTAGAGAGAGTGTTCAAAGTGAAACACTTCGTCACTTGCTGTATCGCACTTCGCTGAAACCTATCCAGCACCCCTGCGTCCACCATTGCTGAAGCGGCGTGCAAGCGTGCTTTGAAGTCGTGTACGTCCATGGCTGGAGTGCTATGAACTTGTCCCTTTAAGTGTCTCCACAAATAAGAATCAAGTGGATGAAGATCCGGGAACATGGAGGCCAGAACATTGGATCCATACAACCAATGCATTTCTCTAGAAACGCTTGATTTAAATAGTTGCGCACATCCATTCCAAAATGTGGTGGTGCACCGTCATTCCGAAACGTAACTGTCGCCGAACATCAAGCGGAACATTTTTTTATGCGTGAGACTGCAAAAAAAAAAGTTTGATACAGGGGCTCATTCATCTTGTATGGCAACTGGGAAGGGCCAAAAAGCATTCCACCCTCGGTTCCAGCCCATAGGTTTATGCCAAAACGTGCATGAAAGACACATTCATAGCTGAAAAAAAAATGGTTCAAATGGCTCTGAGCACTATGGGACTAAACATCTTAGCTCATCAGTCCCCTAGAACTTAGAACTACTTAAACCTAACTAACCTAAGGACATCACACACATCCATGCCCGAGGCAGGATTCGAACCTGCGCCGGAAGCAGTCCCGCGGTTCCGGGCTGCAAGCCTAGAATCGCACGGCCACCGCGGCCGGCTTCATGGCTGACATGTGGGTTGTGATCCTATCAATTACGGCTGTTGTGGACGTTTAAAATACCTTCATGTGTGAAGCTAGATTCATCAGTCCATATCGTGTTATTTATAAAATGTACGTTATCTTCCACTTGGTGCAAAAGCCTTTCACAAACTGTACTCATCGAATGCAATCTTCTGGTAGCTGGTGATGAGTTAATGTGTAATGATTGGAGTGCAGTTCTTCGTAGTGGAACACTTCAACAACCAGTATTTGAGATAGGTGGAACTGCCTTGCAATATCATCGGTACTTCACCGAGGTGACTGGTGAGCTGTTTCATGTATTGCATCCTCTGTTTGTGGAGTACGTCTAGTCCTTGAACGACCTCTGACCATTATTCATGGACGAAGATTCCCGATTATCCAGAGACGTTGCAGCAGGCAACGAGAAACATTCTTATCGGGATAGTGCAGCATACACCGGAGCAGCAGCAGCAGCTTGGTTGTCACATGCACCCAGTACCAAAAGCATATCGACGTATTCATCGTTTACGTACTCCGTCGACAAGCCGTCCTACATGAACCTGATTGGCCCACTTGTCCACTTGTGCTTGTGCGCGGCGCAATTGGAAGATACAAGCATGGAGTGTAATGGAGCCTAGCGTCATGTTGTAGGCTATTGTCATGTGACAAAACGATGTCCCGCATATAAACGACAAGAGTAGTGAATGGGCCTCTAAAAATTAGAAAAAGGAACCTGACGAGGATTTGTAGAATAGCCCCATGGTGGATGTGGGTTGTATGTCCCAGCGGCATGCTCAGTGAGCTACGACAACAGGTATGGTAGTGTGGGGTGAAAAACTTTCCTCTGTACATGTTCTGTGCGATGTGGCAGTGTTGCCAGCTCCTGGTTTCCAAGTATGTGTTTCCAAATGCAAAAAAAAAAAAGTGGTTCAAATGGCTCTGAGCGCTATGCGACTTAACTGCAGAGGTCATCAGTTTCCTATAACTTAGAAATACTTAACCCTAACTAACCTAAGGACATCACACACATCCATGCCCGAGGCAGGATTCGGACCTGCGACCGTAGCGGTCACGCGGTTCCCTACTCAATGGGTCAGACACGGGGAATCATTCTGTGATAATGCGGACCGCATATGGGGAAACCTACTGACATGAGAGACTTTGACAGAGGGCTGATTGTCATTGTCCGGTACATACGAACGAGCACTCGGAAATGGCTCAACTTGTCGGCGGTTTGTTAGCTACCGTCGTGAGCATCCCTGGAATCTGTTGGAAGTACGCAACAGTCGCAGCTGGGGCGTGGTACGGACACGCCAATAACAATAGCAATTTATACTAACAACCAAATTTAATTTAGTTTTTCTTCTCATGTGCATCTGCAAAGAAGTTGAGTATATCTGTGAATTTTTCTGTGTTGCCTGGTATATACTAACACATTCTAAGTTTTAGTGTAAATTTTAGTGCATCTGCACTGTGTGAGCTCAATTTAGAGTGTAGTAAAACCAGATATAGTGAAACAGCAGTACTTAGGTTGATCCCAGCGTCTGTTTGACTAGTGTTTTATACCTTGTACCAAAGACGAGCATTGATTAATGGTGGGTCGTGAGTTGCCCATGTTGTGTTTGAATGCTGGTTAATTGGCCACTGTCCGCAAAGAGCTGGAAGTTGTGTCGGCTGAGGTCGACAGGCGCCAGGCTGCATCCCCGGGCTGCCTGGAGCATCTGAAACGAGTTCTTTGGTTGTTGTGACATTGGCTAGTATGTTGAAAGTCACAGCAACTACCGATTCGCTAGTCCTGACCCGTTGACACTTACCTGAAGCTGAATGACGATCAGTGGCGGTTGTGGTGCGACCTCGCTAGTTAGGTTAACTGCGTCGTGAAATGAGCAGTACGTATTTATAAAGCCTGACTTCCTCTCATTACATTGCTCAGTGCTCGTGTGAAGATAGCAAGCCACTTACATCCAAAACATATCTGATCTGAAGGAATTAAATTTTCCTTGAGATATATGACTGGTTTCGGGCCTGAGCCCATGGTCAGACGGTGGCGTTGACTTTTTTCAAGTTATACATTTGTATCCTAAAACATAGCAAAGTTTTGTGAGTTATAGTTTACAAAATATTTTCCATTTTACATTTGCGCCCTAATTTTTAACAACGTTTTTGTGATTACACAGTGTTACCCTTATATATGCTCTATAATTGTACTTTTAAATGACCATAAGGCTATTATAGCTTCACTGAATGTGGATGTACATAAGAATGGAAAGGATGTTAGGAAGACATTTCTGTTTGGCAAGAATGACAGAAATCGGATTTCAGACTATCTATGCAGTCAACATGAAAAAATTACCTACCAGACAGAAAAACATTTTTTTATGTTCTTTACTTTATAAGTACATTCTGAGCAAAGTGGTCAGGGATAAGAAAAGTTCGCCTTAGAAGTCCTACGAAAGCGAAAGATACTTCACTATAAGCATAAACAAAGCCTCACAGACAAACGTAAACTGAACGAAACCAAAAATAATATAAGGAGCTTCTGATGCGAGTCGGTAGCCGTTATGTTCCAAGGAGCCAAATGCTACGCCCTCGTCGCTGATGGTAAACTGATGTAAGGTGGCCAAAGGAATCTGTTGCAGTAGGAATCTGTACAGGCAAGCAAAGATTAGTTGACACAAGTGCAATTTAAATAAATGTAATTTTTTCACTTGTGCGAAAGAATTACTAGAATTTTGATAACTTGTGGAAGACGCGGCTAACTATAAGCAGAGGCCCGACACGGGCGTGAGTCTGACAAGGGAAGTCTCTCGGTTCGGAGTGTGCGGGAGTAATGCACCCGACCGCTTGCCACGAATATTGAAGCGTAGGCTGCACGTTGGAGTAAACATCTGATTGTGAAAAATAGAATGATTTTTCGTTATGAAAGTTCTGTTTCCTAATTTAATGTCGAAGTCACTGCAGAGTGTCCTTACAGCGTCTGTTATCCTCCTTGCATATATTCCATGTTGACGAAATAAGTATACATCAGAAGGCTATATGTGTTTTGTTGTTTTCCACGGAATGATCATGCATTTAGTGTCTTACACTCATACGAATAATTTACTACTATTGTGTCCTTATGAGCATTCCAAGAATTACAAAGTAGTATACACTTCCGGATATTTGCGACAGTGTCATTAAGAATATTCACGGAAAAGGATTTTAAGCGATCTTTTGACATTTTCTCACTTTTTTTAGCCTACAAATGTATGTTCGGTGGAATGTAGTGTTTAACAGCCTTTATAACTCCCGGGCCGACATACAGTTTCTTGTTGGGACTCCATTAACTGAAAGTCAAACATCTGTTGTATAGTTATGTGTTCTATTGTTTGCAGACGGGACCAAGGTTTTTCCCCCCTTTTCAGATAGTGTCGCACCACAAGCTAGTTCATAATAAAACCCACTTTGACAGAGTTACACATATATGTGGTTGTACCTGGAAACCTGCAGTTTTCTGATTTACTTCTTCGACAAAATGTGCCCCAGATTGGCGAATGTCTTGGTATTCCGTACACCCTGGCTGTCATGAAAGCGGTGATGTGTCTACGTCTATGTCTACGTCTACGTCTGTAGTCTTTCATGATATGTGCTGTGAAAACTGCGGAACTTTTAAACACTGTGTGTCCAGTTTCTGTTGGTTTTTGTATTGCTGAAAATTTCAGGTACCAGTCATGGACATATTTTCTTTAATTCTTGCAATTAACACTGGGATAGAACGTATTTTTTATGTCGAGTTCTTTGACTGCCTTATTTCTTAGAAACTTGCACTAATGGCCATTAAAATCGCTACACCAAGAAGAAATGCAGATGATAAACGGGTATTCATTGGACAGATATATCATACTAGAACTGACACGCGATTAGATATTCACGCAATTTGGGTGCATAGATCCTGAGAAATCAGTACCCAGAACAACCACCTCTGGCCGTAATAACGGCCTTGATACGCCTGGCCATTGATTCAAACAGTGCTTGGATGGCGTGTACAGGTACAGCTGCCCTTGCAGCTTCAACACGATACCACAGTTCATCAACAATAGTGACTGGCGTATTGTGACGAGCCAATTGCTCGGCCACCATTGACCAGACGTTTTCAATTGGTGAGAGATCTGAAGAATGTGCTGGCCAGGGCAGCAGTCGAACATTTTCTGTATCCAGAATGGCCCGTGCAGGACCTGCAACATGCGGTAGTGCATTATCCTGCTGAAATGTAGAGTTTCGCAGGTGTCGAATAAAGGTTAGAGCCATGGATCGTAACACATCTGAAATGTAACGTCCACTGTTCAAAGTGCCGTCAATGTGAACAAGAGGTGACCGACAGGTGTAACCAATGGTACCTCATACCATGAAGCCGGGTGATACGCCAGTATGGCGATGACGAATACACGCTTCCAATGTGCGTTCACCACGATGTCACCAAACACGGATGCGACCATCATGATGCTGTAAGCAGAACCTGGATTCATCCGAAAAAATGACTTTTTTCGATTCGTGCACCCAGGTACGTCGTTGAGTACACCATCGCAGGCGCTCCTGTCTGTGATGCAGCGTCAAGGGTAACCGCAGCCATGGTCTCCGAGCTGATAGTCGATGCTGCTGCAAACGTCGTCGAACTGTTCGTGCAGATGGTTTCTGTCTTGCAAACGTCCCCATCTGTTGACACAGGGATCGAGACGTGGCTGCACGATCCGCTACAGCCATGCGGATAAGATGCCTGTCATCTCGACTGCTAGTGATACGAGGCCGGTGGGATCCAGCACGGCGTTCCGTATTACCCTCCTGAATCCTTCGATTCCATATTCTACGAACAGTCATTGGATCTCGACCAAAGCGAGCAGCAATGTCGCTATACGATAAACCGCAATAGCGATAGGCTACAATCCGACCTTTACCAAAGTCGGAAACGTGATGGTACTCATTTCTCCTCCTCACACGAGGCATCACAACAACGTTTCACGAGGCAACGCCGGTCAACTGCTGTTTGTGTATGAGAAATTGGTTGGAAACTTTCCTCATGTCAGCACGTTGTAGGTGTCGCCACCCGCGCCAATCTTGTGTGAATGCTCTAAAAAGCTAATCATTTGCATATCACAGCATCTTCTTCCTGTCGGTTAAATTTAGCGTCTGTAGCACGTCATCTTCGTGGTGTAGCAATTTTAATGGCCAGTAGTGTATGTTCATTACGTCGTTTTTTGCTTCACATAATCAAATATTACTACGATTTTCTTTTTAGAGACTGGTGTTTCCTCAATAACGAAGTGTACGTTGTGGCCTTTACGTGAGGGTGTATGGTAATCATTACAAATATGTTCAACATGTTCTTTCGGAACTTTTGTTCAGATATTAACGGTACTTTATTTCTTTTCTGGTGAAGGTTCATAGTCACCATAAATATTAGATTCTCTTTGAGGAATATTGTTTTCGCCACTGTCACTAGCACTATAATCTCGAACACTATTAATCGCGTTGTCGTCTGTAAAGTCGTTTCCTTCATCCACTAACCTATGCAGTGTAACTTCAGTTGAGCAGTCAAACGAATATTCATGTTTCTAAATAATCAGAACCACGAAAATCATTACGAAAGTGTCACCCTCCCGTCCTACTCAGTTTTCCGTTGGATAACGCCTTCTTATCTTGGATGACGCAATATTTAAAATGTGCTAAAAATTAATAGTTTTGTTCATATTTGCAGTCTATGCATAATAATACTGATACACATGTACTAGACACGTCAGCTACTTGCTGCGGTAACTGATTGACTGCCGTGTTAATCCCGCCTCCCCTCCACCACGACTGCGAGCATTGTTGTGTAAAAACCAAGGGGAACTCAATCACACGTCGTCGTAGGCATGGTCAGAAATGTGGGACGGGTCTGTGTACACATGTTTAAATACGAATTCTTGCTAGAGCCGAGGGAAGTGCCTTGTAAGTATACTGAATGTTTTCCGGTAGAGCTATCAACGCCTCGGTGTAGCGTTGGGCACCATTTAGTAGGTAGAAGTTATCTTTTACCAGTATACTGGTGACCAGATGGCCTCCACTTATAATGCCATTCTGGTAGTCCTGTTTGGTTGACGGACTGGAGGTTCTTTATTGGCGGCGGTGTTCAAAACACAGGTTGCGGCGCCCGGAGGAATCTTCGACGCACTGGTTCCGGCAGTATGGATAAGCTATGACTCTACAAGAAGTGCAATGCGTGAAGCATGCTACTGACTTGACGGATAATACTAATAAGGTTGGGTATTGCGTTAAATAAGTGAACGAATTGAAGCTATCTGTACACCCACTTTGAGATCATAAGGGTATCACCGAGCGAGGTGGCGCAGTGGTTAGCACACTGGACTCGCATTCGGGAGGACGACGATTCAATCTCGTCTCCGGCCATCCTGATTTAGGTTTTCCGTGATTTCCCTAAATCGCTTCAGGCAAATGCCGGGATGGTTCCTTTGAAAGGGCACGGCCGATTTCCTTCCCCATCCTTCCCTCACCCGAGCTTGCGCTCCGTCTCTAATGACCTCGTTGTCGACGGGACGTTAAACACCAGTCTCCTCCTCCTCCACCATAAGGGTATCAAAACGGATTATGACAGAAGTTGCATTACTAAACCCTTCTTTCCAAAAAAAATTAACAGATGAAGAATGGACTGTGGTTCGTCCCTTAAATCGTTACATTACGATCAAAATAAGTGACCATTAGATGGAAAACCCGCCGAAATCATTCAGTATAAGTGTTTGGGTACGCATATGATTCTGTATAGAGTATGCGGAAGAGCTTGCTCGTCTTCTAGCACTAGCTTACCCTACGTCGCTGGAGGAGTGAAGCGTTGGTATTGATTGGAAGAAAGCGAAGGTCGGTCCCGTTTCGGTCCCGTTTCCAAGAAGGGTCGTCGAAAAGACCATAAAACTATACCTCTGAAGTCGCTCTGTGGCAGTACTTTGATACTTGTTTTATACTCGCACATTATGAGATTTCGTAATGTTGAAAATCTGCTCTGTAGGAATGAACATGGATTCCGAATACAACGATCGTGTGAACTCCAGCTCCATCTGTCCTTCCACACCAAGTAACGAGGAAGTACAGGTGCCCAGATAGATGCCGTGTCCCTTGATATCCGTAACGTGTTCGATACAGTGGCTGTATATGTCACTATTACGACGTGCACTAGGAAGTTCTTCGACCACAACCTACATGTTTCCGTATGAGCAACATCTTTACACCTGCTACGTCTAATTTGTTTCACCATAGCCCAAATATTTGTATGTAAACACAGTGTATTTCACGAGTGCACGTCGTCAAAGTGACATATGCAGCTAAACTTTATAAAACTGAAATATGGACGTGAAAACGATAAAAAGTGTGCAAATAAGTGGAAAAGCTTTCACCACAGTGTAATTATAATAATGGTGCTTCATCTTTATCTACGTACAGATATATTTTCGACAAATGCTGCCTTGCTACTTACAACTGTTCCACTTGTATCTGTTTAGTCACCAGCAAATAATTCTGTATTTATTCAGTGATCTCCAGTAACATAAACATGTAAATGAATGTATAAACACCAGAGAATTGGCAAAAGACCGAAACCGGTCATGTGGCAAATAAATAACCTTCTATTCTGACTGGTAGCGGAAATTTATCTACACCCTATAAGACAATTACGTGTTTATGTTGAGATTTATTTTTGTACCTTTCTGGATGTCTCCGCTGTTATATTGTAAAGTACAGTACAACAAAAACCTACCGTACTGCGTCAAAGTCAAAAGTAGATAAACTCCTGAATTCCGTCGTTACCAGTAAATGATCTGTGTTTTCTTTACTAAAAATGTCTGTGAACAAGAAAAGCATAGACAAAAGGAAAGAAACAAAACCTAAGAACCGCTTTTACTTGGCTGCAGCGAGGAAAATAATTTCGTTGCTTCTGTGTCTACTATAGTTCATGTTTACAAAAGATGTTCGAAATTGGTGCCTTTTGCTCGAATGTAAATATTATATTGACCAAACATTCCTTCACGCCCAGGCCCAACCGCTGTACGTGCGCGAGGTACATAGTCTGGTGACGTCAAATGTTGATCATTTCTCATCCTTTTCTGAAATATTTCTAGAAATTTGTGGCCCCATGCGCCCCATATTAAACTACTTGCCTCAGCGTCATCTATGTCGCTTTTCAAATTTTAATAAGGATGACCCTGTAGGTGTATATGTAGATCGAGCAAGCTTACAGCTGACTGACTTCGCCGTTTCCGAATGTACAATCCGAGACGAAAATTCGAAACAACCTCCCCTCACTGAAAGTCACCTGGGTGAGTGGTGTTTTCCACTTGCGGTCCATATCCACAACACACTCGATCTCCAATCGTCTCTGCGCCGAATAAACATTTGCCGTAACGCGTCACGTGCTTCCTACATCATCGAGCAGCGTTCTATCTCACGGTTTGCAGTGGCCACGAAGTTTTGGCTTTTCACTGAACGAGCCGGCCGCGGTGGCCGTGCGGTTCTAGGCGCTCCAGTCCGGAGCCGCGCTGCTGCTACGGTCGCAGGTTCGAATCCTGCCTCGGGCATGGGTGTGTGATGTCCTTAGGTTAGTTAGGTTTAAGTAGTTCTAAGTTCTAGGGGACTGATGACCACAGCAGTTGAGTCCCATAGTGCTCAGAGCCATTTGAACCATTTTTTTCACTGAACGTAGTGATGAACTATGCCAAACTGACCAAAAATCAACTGTTACCGTGTATTCATATGTCACATTTTCGTTAGAACATGCAATAATATATAGGTGTCAGCAAAAGATGGCGACCAGGAGGACCCCTGAAATTTTCCGTCTACAACCTGTTTTTTGGATACGATTCAAACTCGAGGAGAATCTCATAGATTATTACGCTGTGCAGTTTACGTATTTCTTGCAGGTCATAAATACAATGTATTCCCAGTGTTAAAAGTCAATATCGTCTGCAGTTGCACTAGAGTATCCACCAGCGTAGTTCGTAACTGCCACTTTTCCCGTAATTTTCTAAACCGAAGATGTTCAGACACGAAACGCCTTTTAAGGTATGTATTTCAGCAGGACAGTTTTCAGAAAAAACTTCCGCTTTCATTTCAACAGCGCTACAACAGTTTTCCATTGTGGTGCCATTCGCCGTCTCTGCGTTATGTCCTCTTTGTTCTCATTCTGGCAGACACAGCTTCCCACAAAAGACAGAGAACAAAGCTGGGCCGTCTCTGCAGATAAGCTTCCTCCACTCAGCTGCGCCTGTTTCGTGAAGCATATGCTCTGCTTTCCTCTGACAACTCCAGGGTAGAACTAACCACATAATTGTTTCCCACTTTCACTGATTCTCTCTCTCTCTCTCTTTCTCGCTCACACTAACACACACACACACACACACACATACACACACACAAAGGCCTTCAATGTCCTCTTTCCACCTATCCGCTCTCTCCTCAGCATTTAACAGAAGAATGCCCGTTGCACTATTGCTTTTGATTTCACCGAAGGTTCTTCTTACTTTCCTGTATGCTGTGTCAGTCCTTCTGACAATCATTTCTTTTTCGATTTTTTCACGTTTTTCATCTTAGCTTCAATGAATTTCCTATTTATTTCGTTCCTCAGTGACTTGCGTTTCTGTATTCCTGAATGTCCTTGGACATTTCTGTACTTCTTTCATCGATCAGCTGAAGTATTACTTCTGTTACCCACGGTTTCTTCGCAGTTACCTTCTTTGTACCTATATTTTTCATTTCAATATCTGATTGCCCTTTTTAGATGTGTCCACTCCTCTTCAACTGTACTGGCTACTGAGTGCTTCCTTATTGCTCAATCTGTAGCCTTAGAGAACTTCACGAGTGTCCTTTCATCCCTTAATAGTTCCGTATCCCAGTTCATTCTGTGTTGATACTTTCTGACTTACCTGTTCTGTTCCTGCTGTATCTATAGATTTAGAGTATTTCAAGTCGTGAAGAAAACGGTTCCTGGAGATTTACTGTGACCCTGAATTTGTAATCAGACAATGTTTAAAGAAAAAATGCTTGAAGAAAATAATATTGTGTAAACGCCACTATCCCGTTTTACTTCCGGAAACTTCATATGCACGCCTCTATACTAGGACTTTCCGAATCCTGTTAAACTCCTGATAATAAAATCCTTTGATAGTGGAAATCAGTAAAACAATCTAAAGCTAATTTGATAAATAATGACTCAGTGTGCTGTACTTTTGCTTACCAATAAGAGTTAAACCCAGATAAATTTGCACCTAAACATGAATGAATGGGAATATATTATTAAGTGGCATGTAAACAAAGATCGCGTACTTTAACAACAGTCGGATTCAAAGCTCCATCCAATACGCTATCTTGAACCAATGGAGAATAGGCTAGTTCTTTGTAAGTAGTTGGTGTAAATAGTGCCAATGCCAGCTGCCTGAACTTACGCGTTTATCCACATTTTACAGTGCAACACATAAATTCTCCTGTCTAAATTACTGCAGATACACATCGAAGCAGGCCCTTCCAAAAGACACATACAACGCATGCAACGACTAATGCGAATACTCTGAAGAACAATAACAAATAAATGATGGCAGTAGTACTGTTAGGGGTGGAGTCAGCTATCATTGTAGGTGAACAGTCTTTACAAAATATTAAGAGATAATCTATTACAAAGCAAAAAGGAATAAAATTGGTTGCAATTGTGCTTGTCGGATACAAGAATGTTTTTAGATCTTAGCTGTTCTGTGTCGGAGTGAGGTGGCGACGGCAGTAGAAGCAGTTTGAAGTTGCTGATATGAATCCTGTAAGCTCATCCATTCGTGTCCTTGGTATTAAAATATCCTTTTTCCTTACATCCTGTTTGGGCTAGCGGTGGTAATAGATGGCGAAGCACCCATTTGTCGTTGGCCCGAAGAAAGTAACTGCTTATGCAGCACCAGAAGGTCGTATTAGTGCAACTGTAACTTTCAGACACGACAGTTTGGCACAGTCCACATGACGTATTTAAATTAACATTCTACTTGCTATACTTCGCCAACTGTGAAGCTAGACACTCCATCTACTGTTAATATTCACGGTTCATAATAATACTGTTCCCGCGAAAGTAGTCACTTACTTCTTAACACAGTTTCCACATTGACAGTTAGTGTTTCAGCAAACATCATATACCGTAGTCAAGATAACGAGCAATATTAAATTCACAGTTTATGTAATGCACTTCAATTCTAAATCCACGACAATACTGTCTGTTCACGAGTGCCTTGTCACTGCCAGAGGCATCGTTCTGGAAAGAGCAACAGCGTTTGCGTAATATAACGTCCTTTTAGAATATTCATCATAAAGTCAAATTCCAAACCGGTCTAACACAAAAACGTCCGGTCTTAATATCGCGTTAAATGCACACCATTGCCACACACAGTAGTCAGTACTTGCTTCCATACCGCCATGCTTTCGCGCCAATTCCTATGGTCTGCTCCACACTGTTCGACCCGACAACTATCGATACCTCTCTCGCTCCACAGTTCTTACAACACTTCTGCCTATTTCATTCCGTTTCACACAATACATTTTGTAAAACTATTTGAAAGATAACCAGAAACAAAATTTAATATATATACTAAGATGGTATCTGTTCTTCCGGACATGTCCGAAAGAACAGATATCAGTATATGTATAGTTAAGGCTCATCGGCCACTTGACCATCTTCTTCTTCTGTGCGAATGCACAAACAGTGCCCGAACTCTTACGGGAATAGGCAACGCGCAGCGAGTAATGAGGATAATAGGCGGGGGCACTACGAATGTAGTGCGGGACAATACGTTGAGAATGTGGGTTTCGCGGGAGGCGTGCCAGAGGTAAATCCCTGCAGTCACGCTATGTTCTGTGTCCTCGGTGGCTCCGATGGACAGAGCGTCTGCCATGTAAGCAGGAGATTGCGGGTTCGAGTCCCGGTCGGGGCACACATTTTCATCTGTCCCCGTTGACGTATGTCAACGCCTGTAAGCAGCTCAGGGTGTTCATTTCATTGTAACAAAATTTAAGTCTTTATATAAGGAACTCGTACAGAAATTAGCACAGCAAACACAGTCACACGCTTCATGTTCTACACTATGTAACCAAATGAAAAATATTCTACGTCATCGGAAATGTATCATTGGAGTACAAAGTAGTAACAGAAAGGAAAAATCTTATATCTCGTTATTAGCCACGGCATCACAAAGCGTAGCTTGTCATCTCTTAGTACTTCCGTGTCCCACTTCTTTTCGTAGTGATAGTTCCTGACTAATCTCTTAAACTTCAATCTGATTTTGATCACTATTACATTGTGATCTGAGTCTGTATCTACTCCTTGGTACGCCTTACAATCCAGTAACTGATTTCGGAATCTGTGTCTGACCATTATGTATTCTAACTGAAATCTTCCCGTACCTACGAAGCATACCTCCTCCTCTTGCTATTCTTGAACAGAGTATTCGCTATTACAAGCTGAAATTTATAACAGAACTCAATTAGTCTTTCTCCTCTCTCATTCGTTGTCCCTAGCCCATATTCTCCTTAACCTTTTCTTCTACTCTTTCCTCTACAACTGCATTCCATGACCGTTAGATTTTCATCTCCTTTTATGTGCTGTATTACCCTTTCCATATCCTCATATTCTTTATCTCTCTGCTCACCTCCAGCTTGCGACGTCGGCATGTATACCTGAAGTATCTTTGTTGGTGCTGGTTTCCTGTAGAGTCTGTTAAGAACCACCCTATCGCTGAACTGTTCACAATGATACAGTCTTTGTCCTTCCTTCACTCTTATAAGGAATCCTACTCCTGTCATACCATTTTCTGCTGCTGTTGATACTACCCTATACTCATTTGACCAGAAATTCTTGTCTTCTTTTCGTCTCACTTCACTGACCACTAGATTGAGCCTTTGGATTTCCCTTTTCAAATTTTGTAGCTTCTCAGTCAGATTCAAGTTTCTGACAGTCCACGCACCGGCTCGTAGGACAGTATCGTTTCGTTGGTTATCCTATCTTTATCTCGTCCCCACCTGCCCCTTGACAGTCACTTCTAGAGATCCGAATGGGGGACTACTCCGGTATCTTTTTCCAATGGAAAGTTCATCATGTCCCTTTTTCAACTACAGGCTACATGTCCTGTATATATGTGTTATGTGTATTTAAAGCAGTGGTTTCCATTGCCATTTGCATCCTCGTGCCTTTGATCATAGCTGATTCTTCCGCCTTAGGGCAGTTTCCCATCTCAAAGACAAAATTGTGCCCTGGATCTCTGTCCGCTCCTCTGCCCTCTTTGACAAGGCCGTTGGCAGAATGAGGGTGACTCGTTATGCCGGAAGTGTTCGGTTGCCAATTCTGGTTATTAATCAAAGTTTAAGGGGTGGAGTGTTTCGAACCGGGGACCGAGAATGTTTGATTATTACTCATAGACGCTACCCCTAGACCAAGGCACCAAGAGTTCGCATGCTTCTTATCTTAGTGGTCCTTACGCGAAATGTATGTTCGCGGCAGCAGAACAGTTCTTCAGTCAGCTACAACTGCCGATTAAATAAATTCCTCGAAAAGAGCGTCGTCTTTCCTTAAGGGATTCCCACTTGAATTTCCAAAGCATCTCCATAATACTTGCATGTTGATCGAAACTACTCGTAGACTGAGTCGCACTAATGTACCGTACGCGGTCTCCTTTACAGATGCCCAATTCTTTCCTAAAATTATTCCAATTAACCTACTTCTGTGCTCCTTCTATTTCGCATCGCTTTACAGTGTTACGTCTAAATATTTAACTGACTTCACTGCGCAAACTGTACTCTACTAATTCTGTATTCGAACATTACAGGTTGTTTTTATGGTGCACCTCTGACGATACCCTTGTCTATGACGAACATGCGCCTGCTGTGTCGAATACCTACACAATGACAGATACATTTCGCATGATACACTTGCTGGAGATGCTCAGTTTCAGTTCAGTTTTCATGCTTTGAAAAGAAGTCTGCTTAGTCCACAGTACAGTTTGGCAGTGTGACAACAGTTGTCCGCAATAAAACAGAACATTTTGCTTAAATAACTTTGTCTTTCGGCAACGTTAATGCAACTGCTCTCACCTTTGCTGAGTCAAGGCGTGTGCTTTGATAAATATTACTGCGTTTGATAATCTCCACTTACTTCATAAAACGTAAACACATTCACATGAAAACTAGCGATATACTCTGGAGAAGAAAAAGCTCTGAAGAATGATAGTTCACTACCGAACCGTCATAAATATGTCTTTTACACCTTTTTCTAGAAATCTAAGCAATCGACTGTCTTTCTGTTTTCATACTAAGTAGTATGGGTGCCCTGCACCTTACACGATATGTGTTACTGCGTGCTTTTCCCGTCAAACCTTGTATGTCGTTCATTTTCCCAAGCTCTTCATAAAGTCAGCATATCGAAAAAAAGATGAAAATGAAAAAGAAGATATACAGTTGCAGTTCATACGCATTTTACACAACTGAATAGTAACAGTGAAGAAGTTGTAACCATTTGTGTTTAGTTGTATTTTATCGCATGAGCAGTAGAAACACAGTTTTCGGCAACAGTGGACTTGTTGGCTTTCAGGGGACGAGTATGCTGCTGGTGTTCCAGGATGCAATTCTGAAAAGTTAACGTAGTTGGCCATGTACAAGACTTACCACATTCGTCCTGAATACTATACTCATCTGACTTGCGCAAATCTGGATCATCTTAGACAGATTCCAAGAGCACCGAGAACGAAAAATAACGTTAACCTTATCTCAACTTAGTTCTCTGCCTATTTTCACTGAAAGATATCCCGTATTTGTTGTTTTCAAAGTCCCATCGTCTCCCATGTTCTGCTGTTTATAGGTCAGTAACGCTCTGTACTCGCCGAGACAAACATCCATTGTTTAGGTACAAATTTTATAGGTTTTCCTGTTCCTCTTGCAGGTTATTGTTATCTGAGACAGTATGCTCTCGGTGGGTCAAAGTCTTTAGAACGTCCATTATTCGTCGCGTGATGACAACTAGTAGCCTGTAAATACAAGTGTACACTGCACTTATGCCGCTCCAAAACTTAGGAAAACGGCTGACAACCTTATTTACTCTTCTCAGTAGTAAATTATATGTTTTCATAGATGAACTTTAGATGTTGAAGGAACTCTCGGAAACTGTTCGAACCATTATGCCAAACTATGAAATTATCATCAACGTAGGGTCTAAATACTGTTGGTTTCCATAAAAATTTTCCATAAAAACATCGGCCAGAAGGAGATACAAATGACTGTCCATGGTGACACGTCCAGATTGTTCGAAAAATCCTTGGAAGCCACGTCGAGGATTGCGTTAGAATATAGCTGTAATTTCACCCCGAAACGTTAGGCCGATGAGATGTCTCCAGTCCAATGGAGGCACGTTTATAAAAAGTGAAACTGAAGAATGAGTTGCTTCTTTCCACGCTAAGTGGTATGAGCCAAATGATAAAGTCCCTCACATGATGAGAAGGTTCGGCTGCAGTAAGTCTGAGAAAAGACGCCAAATACTTGGCTAAATCACAGATGGCTGGTCCGATACTGCAAAAAATACGTCGTAGAGGCTGACTTTCGTCATGGATCTTAAGTATTCCTTACAGTCTATATGGAACTGAACTAGGTGGTCTTAATCTCTCAATGACCTCGTTAGGTACAATAGCGGAAGCCTAAATTTCTGCTGTTTTTCTCATCACAGTATGTGTATCGATCTTGTGATACGTTAAATCAAAAAGTGAAAGACTAATCTCCTATAGCATGGCCACAATAGCGTTACCTCTATCCACTTTGAGTCTTAACTTACACAGGGCTGCCATACCCATATGCGAAATGTTGTTCTTCAGTCATGTGACTCTCATTAACACTTGGTAAGACTCTCGACGAATTTCACCTGATGTGTCTGTTACCAGACGGGCACAGCCTCTTCGATGGAAACGATAAAGTCCACTAATGGTGGCGAAACAGGCGTAGGAGCAAAGTTAAGGCCTTTTGCTATCATGGACTCAGTCACGTTTTATTATATCAGCAGACTTAAGTCACTTAAAGGGTTTTATGATATCAGGTCTTATTTCACATTAATGTTCAAGCTTTTTTTTGCAATTTTTTTGATATAAATCCTTATCAACAAACAATAGTACTTGTCTTAAACACTATGTAAATGAAATATGTCTGGTAAATTGATGAGCTTATTCAGCACACAATGGCGACCAAAACATGTTTCACATGATTATGGACGAAATACAGGGCTGCCATCAAAATTAAAGGAGTCTACATGATCAGGATTAAATTTTCGTTGGGGTGAGCCTCGAAAATGAAATTTCCTTAAGTGCATTTAAAAATGGCGGCAACTTGGAAACATGGGTGCTCGTACATGACCCACTTTGTTGCCTTTATATGTAAATAAATAACAAATAACGCATTTAATGTATATTTTACGAGGTTGATACCACAATTTGAAATGTCTATTTTATTAAATCCAAAACGGCATCCACTTTACAGAGTAGTTTTCTTAATCATGGGAACCAGTTTGAAATACGTTGTCTCGACAAATATACGTTTAAGGTTTTTGAGTTCGAATTTGGTGGAAATAAGTTTGAAACTATTTTGTTTACTATTGAACTGCTGTTGCTGGGCCATTCGAAGATAAGCGCAGGTCTCTCTGTCTGCAGTTCTAGCCCCGAAGCTGCTGTGGAGACAGCGACGGTCCTAAAACTTTCGGCGTTTTTCGCCCGTTTTCGTGGCGAACGAGCGAGCCGTGACTACTGACTACCACGACTTTCATGTTACGCAGGAAACCCTTAAATCCGTGATTAAAATGGCCCATGCCCAACAGTTAGCAATTTTGACGACATTTACATTCTAAAATATGTGTTTTTGTGCATAAGACCAAATTAATGAGGTCATTGCTTCGTTCTTGTTCTGCGTATAGGCTCCAATTCATCTCTCCTTCAACTTGTTGTAACAATTTCACTCGTCATTGGTGGATTATGATCAGGAGCATTCAGTGTCCGGTTAATCTCAGCTTGCTTCCATTTGCACCAACTTTCAGAACTGTAATCGCGCTGCGGACTAATATTCGCTATACTCCTGTGACTGGCACAACAGTCACTTTTTTCATCTCACTTTAGTCGAAAGCACACTCTTCAGACTTCTGAGGGGGAAGTACAATACCAATATAGATATTTTCGTCAAGATAGGCTGTTACAACATGGCCGGCCACAGTGGCCGAGTGGTTCTAGGCGCTACAGTAGAAGGTTCGAATCCTGCCTCGGTCATGGATGTGTGTGATGTCCTTAGGTTAGTTAGGGTTTAAGTAGTTCTAAGTTCTAAGGGACTGATGACCTCAAATGTTAAGTCCCATAGTGCTTAGAGGCATTTGAACCATTTTTTGTTACAATATGTTTAGAGAAAAAAGATATCGTCTGAAGTCGCGAACGACCCAAAACTCCTAGATCCGCGGTATTGTGCGTATGCGCCCTTCCAAGGAAGCAGGTTTTTCAGGTATAAGTAACAATATCCCGACAATGTGCTTTTTATCACATATTATTATGACTATAGGAAGTGAGTATATGAAAAAAAATTTTTGGAAACATCGTGAAACCTCCATATGCAGAAAAGTAAGGAACTGGTCAGTTTTAATATAGTTTCACTCTTTATAAATGTCTTTCGATGGGCTGGTTACATTTCACCGGCACAAGGTTTCGGGCTGACAATACAGCGTTATTCAAATTAACATGTTCCTCCTCGTACTTTTTATTTAGTAATCAGTCTTTCGACCAATGTTAGGGTGTACTATATAGTCCCGTTCTGGCCAACCTACTCAGGGAAAATTGTGAGGGGTGTGTTTTTAATCGACAGTATTCCGGCAGTACTTTAATGATACTTTTATAATTTGACCACATTGTTTGGCCAGTCTCTGAAAGTTCCTTCTCGACAAACACAGAGAGCGCTACTGGCTCAAGGATGGAAGGAAAATTTTTTTAAACGTCCCATCGACATCGAGCTCTTTAGAGACCGAACACAAGCTCGGATCGTGTAAGGAATGGCGAAGGAAATGAGGCCATGCCATTTCAGAGAAACCATCCCAGCATTTGCGTGAAGCAATCTAGGGAAATCACGGAAAACCTGAATATGGATGTCCGGAATTGAACCGTTGTCCTCCCGAATACGAGTCCAGTGTGCTAACCATTGGGCCACCTCGCTCGGTGTTACTGACACAAGTAGCAGAACAAAGAAAGAGACGAGCCCTTCGAAACGAAAGCTTATCTACTAGGAGGGTTGGAACTTAGATAGTGGCAACTATTTATTTACAACCGATAGAAAAGAGTTACATGTTTGCACCTATTACTGTCCTTCAAAGTAGTCACCAGTGTTGTGTAGAACCTGTTGCCAGCGATGTGGAAGGCGTAGTATACCGTTGGCAGAGCCTGTTGTGTTGATGGTGCGAATGGAGTGGTCTACTGCTTGTCGAATCTCTGGAACAGTTCTGAAACGAATGGCACGAAGTCGTTCCTTCATCTTCGGAATCAAATTAAAGGCACAAGGACTGAAGTCCGGGGAGTATTGTAGATGGTACAGTACTTCCCAGTCCCATCGACGGAACAGAGCGGCCACATCTTGCCCTGTATGCGCCCGCACATGGTACTGCAAAATGATGGGTGGGTTTCGCAGAAAGTGTCACCGCTTGTTTCGCAAAGCTGGTAACAGGTGATGCTCCAAAAACGAACCGTAATACTGTGCATTGACGGTCTGCCGTGGAGGAGCGTAATGCGTCAAGATGACACCGTCACAGTCGTACACGAGAATCACCGTAACTTTCACCATACTCGGGCTCTGACGCACATTCGACTTTCTCGGCGACCCATAATGCTCTCGGAGGTTGTGGTGTTATGGTGTGGTCAGGTTTCTCATGCTGGGGGCTTACACCACTTGTTTTTTTGCGTGGCACTATCACAGCACAGGCCTACATTGATGTTTGAAGCACCTTCATGCTTCCCACTGTTGAAGAGCATTTCGGGGATGGCGATTGCGTTTTTCAACACGGTTGAGCAGCATTTCATAATACACGGTCTGTGGGGTAGTGGTTACAGGACAATAACATCCCTGTAATGGATTAGCCTGCACAGAGTTCTGAGCTGAATCCTATAGAACATCTTTGCGATGTTCGGAACGCCGACTTCGCGCCAGGCCTCACCGACCGACATCGATACCATGTGACGTCTCCTGGCAAGACATTTACAAAACGGTAGAATATAAAAAAATAATAAAAATAAACATTTATGTGTATTATTATTATCGTTACTGTATGAATGGTTGTAGATTATGTATGAAAGGAAATATTTTTTCATTTTTTATGTTTGTGCAATATTTATGTATCTATATTTCACAAATGACGTCTGTGCTCGGCGAATGTATGTATCAAAGCAGATAATGAAAAATAATTACAAAGATGCTTATTAAATTGCCTATAAATAATGGAGGTTAAAACATTGCTCTCTCCGTCTTCTTGTAGCGGTTAAAGTTGTAAGAGCCTATGACGCTCGCTTGAATGCGTAGGTAGCGTTCGTTTGTCCTTTGATCGAGAAAGACGCCATTGGATGTTGATATTTGTAAATGGTGTGCTTTCAATTTGTTGATTATTTAAATATAGAAATCGTTAAAACTATTACCTGTAATAATTTATTGCTAGCTTGCTCAAGATTGCATTCCATGTTCTTAGCAGTTTTCAGCGTATTAGGAATTTTTCATGACGCAGAGCCGTGCAGCGATCGTCGTGCAGCGTGAAAGCAGTTTTTCCGCAATGTAGCGGGCAGGTAACGATACATTGAAATTATCTCTTTCAGCTTCCTGGAGACTTCAGAGGGAAACGGTGGACTTTATTATATCTCTTCAGGTGGACATGGGCAGCTGCTACTATGTTATCAGTTACGTAAATAATTAATGAGTGATAAAATTTTACTTGTGTGTGATCAAAGACTGCTGTGCAAAACCTGTTCTGACCAATAACATAATAATCAAAATTCGTTTTTTTTTTTTTTTTTTAGATTGATGCTGTCATGTTAGTCGTGGCAGTTAATAGTGTTCATATATTTTTAAAAAATCCACTGCAGTTTTTACGTTTAGTGAACATAAAATACTGTAACTTCCGTACAGGTATCATCATCATCATCTGTAGTGGTCAATCCAAGGATTGGTTTGCAACAGCTACAATGGCAGCTTGTCTCCATTCTGTGCGTCCTTCAGCTTTTCTCTTCATTTCTTTATAGGTGTTACATCCCACATCTTTCACGATTTGATCCATGTACCTCAGTCGTGGTCTTCCTCTTGGTCTTTTTCCCTCGACATATCCCTCTATGATTGTGTTCAGGAGTCCTTTATGTCTTAATAGATGGCCTGTAAATTGCACTCTTCTTTTAACACTGAAACTCCAGAAGCTTCTCTTCTCACCTGCTCTTTCCAGAACCACTTTGTTTGTGACCTTGTCGGTACATTTTATTTTGAGCATGCGTCTATAGCACCACATTTCAAAAGAATTTAGCTTCTGGTCTTCCTCTGTCCCGAGAGTCCATGTTTCACACCCATAGCATGCCACACTCCACATCCGTACAGGTAATAGGAGTAATATTCAGTGCGTTCAAGAGATGAATGTGCCGAAGGGCATTTTGTTCCATAATTAGTTACAGTAAAGATACCAAGTTCCATATTTAACAAGCCAGATCAGTGTTATATAAAAACAGTTTGCAAATTAAAGATCGTACGTCCACAGCAGGAAATCTTTCAATGCTGTGCGTATCCCACATAATAGGTCAAAGTGCATAAAGTTAAAATATTTTCAACTGCAGAAACTAATAGTGAAAATCGTATTTTATCAGTCGTGCTCGCAACAATAATCAATGTAAAATTAATTAAAATATTATGCCATATAAAGTGCATATAAAGAAAAAATAGTGTGCGGTGGGGATTACGCGACAATCTGGCGCCCAAAGGCGCGGGGCCCGAATGAGCAGTGGCCACGAAAAAATATATACATATATTATCAATTTTATGTTTTTTCTTTCAGAATAGTTAGTGGATATATATTTTTTCTTATAAATGTAGATATGTATTTTGTAACAAGTGCTATGTATTAATGCATGTGTAATTCTTTCATGAAAACTACACCACTGCTAGCAAACTGAACGAGTAAAGACTGATTCTACAGAGGAATTGCAACAACATAACCTGAAGCAGCCGAAATTAGAACCATGCAAATTAACGGCAAGACTAGAGTGTAGTTATCCTGTTAGTAGAGTATGAATTTCAGTGAAGTCATCTCATGTCACTAGTGGTGTGTGTGTGTAGTTTAAAGATAGTTTGTTTGTGACAGGACAGGGTTTGAATGTAGATAGAGTTTTTCATTGTGTAGTGTATTGTGCACCAGTTCATATATTTTGTGTGCAACGAGTAAGACGATAGATATTGTATCCAACTTCGAAACCATAAATATGGTCGAACTGCGTAGGCAACGCACAGGCAACATGGATACTGAGGAACATCTGTTAACCAGTGCAGTAAATGTAGAAGCGAGTGCTTTAGACAGCACAAGCAATCTGTTTGAGGAAATATCCTATGAAACTGTGTGGCAGGGGGGGGGGGGGGGCACAGGAAGTGTTGCCACCGTCCACCAGCGTCCAAGCAGACGTAGAAAATGTAGGACAACCACCAGCAGAGCAGGAACCAGATATTGGTAATCTGCCTGGTGGATATTCGATTCAGGATAAATTATCAGGCGAAGTTAGCGCAACAGCAATCGGAAAAGGACAAGCAATTGCAAGCCTTTTTCTGTCAACAAGCTGAGCGGGACCACCAGCAAGCTGACCGGGACCGCCAGCAAGCTGAGCGT
The DNA here is from genome assembly GCF_021461385.2 of Schistocerca piceifrons. Classification (NCBI taxonomy): domain Eukaryota; kingdom Metazoa; phylum Arthropoda; class Insecta; order Orthoptera; family Acrididae; genus Schistocerca; species Schistocerca piceifrons. Next base: position 269,974,462 of record NC_060139.1, read on the forward strand.
GACCAACAAGTAGTACAGTCCTTAGAATCCGTGCAAAAGGAGATAGTAAACATGAAACAAACATGTGAGTCAATACCTAAAGCTGTACAGGAGTTAACTGCGCAGGTAAATAATCTGCAGTTAGCGAGTACTATCATTGTAGATGAAATGGGCATTTTAGCTAACCGAATCGAAAAATTAGAACTAGATTCTACACAGCTTGTCGAACACAAACTGGACGAACAAGCTACTAAAATCGAGACTGAGTTTAATTCATGGTTAGAATCGAAAGACAATGAAATCGAGAAAACGATTGATTCAAAGGTAAAAAAAAGCAGCTTTTGATGCTAAGAACTGTGAATCTTTTAGCGTTGTAATAAACAGCCGGGTACACAGTGATGTTCAGACTATCAAACAAATACTAAGTGATGATGTTCCGCATTGGCAGATGAATATAGCTAAGCGGATATCAGACTTGGAAAAAGGTTTAGCCGATAGTAGAAAACGTGCAGAAATTAAAGTATGTTTCCAGTAACCAATGTTTTTGGTAACGCACAGACGTATGCGCGACGCAATAATGAGAAATCTTCGTGCGACAACGCGAATAGCCGCAGCACCAGATCAGAGCAGGCAGCCTATGCACCAAGCGCAAATGCGTACCATTCAAAAATATTGGTCGAAGAAAGTCTAATTAAGAATAGACAATTACAGACTTTCACTACCGAACGGAAGTCGGTACATCCGGTCGTGTTTATTAAAAGTTTCAGAAACATCTTGTCAAGCGCATGGAATGAAGCGCAGAAAATACGATATGTCACAGGCTACTGAAGTAGCGGGCAGCTGTATGACATATGCGCAATTTGAGAAGGCATTTTTAGCAAAATATTGGTCGCCTTGCATCCAAGAGCGGCTTAGGAAAGAGGTCTATAATCCTGTAACTTATTCAACTCGTCTAGGAGACCTGAGACTATATTTTGAAAAATACATTAACAAGACGCGATACTGGGACGAGCCTATATCGTCGAGAGACATTATTAGGCTACTCAAATCACATTTACCTACCCACATTAAGAAAAATTTAATTAATGTTTCCGAAAACGACATGGAATATTTCCTGTCAGTACTAGATTCGATTGACCTAACACAGGAAGACGTGAAGTCAGCGTGCGAACACGCAAGAAATAATGGCTGAGGATGCACAAACGGTAGAAATGGTAATGTACGGAACCACAACCATGGAAATGGTGGGGGCGTTGGTAAAAGGCATGAATATCAGCCAAGTAGTAGCAACAACCGAAATTAAAATGGTTATGGTCACCCGCCAAATAACAAAAAACGTAGATTTGATTATCGATGTGATTCTGGACAAACCGTGGCCAACCGCTGGAAAAATGCGCGAGGTCAATGGCACGACAATTACAATGAAAACAACCGTAACTGGAATCGTACTCACCGACCGAACCAAGACAGACAAAATAACGAGAGGTACGATAACAACAGACCACCGCAGCAAAACGCGCCTATCGCGCAACCGTGGCGACGTGCAAATCAAAATGTTCATGTTATAGAGGTCAAGGACAACAACCGTCCAAGCACCTCGCACGAAAATAGTTCAACAAACTACAATCGGCCGCGATATGATCTCCGTCGCTGGCCGTGGAGTGCAGTGAGAGCATCACAAATGATAGTACACCTGGAATCAAAATGCTGCGTTATAATGACGGAATTAGTATGGAGCGCGACCTCCTAACAGAACCACACGAATGTGCAAAGAATAATAATGAAAACATACAAGCAATCCTAGAAGCAAAAATCTACGTTATTGCTGTAAACATAAACATTGACACAGGTGCCTCGGTCAGCGTGATGAGTGCAGAACTATATAAAGCACTTGGGAAAGGACGAAATATATCGACTTTCCCAGTGAATAACTGCAAGGTGTCTGTGCCATAAGCACACAGAGCCAGTTAATTAAGCGCCAGGTGCAGGGAGAAATTTGTAAAGAGGGCGAAGCCATAGTGAGCTTGTTCCTCGTTGCCTGCGTTCTGGGAGTAGATTTTCTCCGTGAGAGGGACGCAGTAATCGACCGCTCCGCAGGAAAACGAAGCATACTTAATAAAGGCAGAAAGGTTGAATTGTCAATTATGCTATCGAAAGAGGTACTTGTGCCATGTTGTAACAGAATAAATATCATGGGTCGGAACCCGTGTGTACTGCACTTAGAAAATAATTCAACAACGACAGAGCTTTACTATCCCAATAAAGAAAGTAATGATTTTGAAGTAAATGTAGATGCATTCCACAATAAAGTCCAAGAATCTGAAATTTTAAATAATATACAAAAACACCAGCTAACGTAGCTGCTGTAGAATATACCTTGGTATTTTCTGAACGACCAGGAGTCATTAGGGGTTACAACTATCATATCGAGGTAACGTCCCACAAAACCTATTGTCGAGCGTCTTACCCCATCCTGTAGTCGGGGAGGGAGGCAGTGGCAAGAGATCCGAAGAATGGTAAAGTGGGATATCATCGAACCCTGTCTATTTCCGTATTTTTTTTTTTTTGGTCATCAGTCTACTGACTGGTTTGATGCGGCCCGCCACGAATTCCTTTCCTGTGCTAACCTCTTCATCTCAGAGTAGCACTTGCAACCTACGTCCTCAATTATTTGCTTGACGTATTCCAATCTCTGTCTCCCTCTACAGTTTTTGCCCTCTACAGCTCCCTCTAGTATCATGGAAGTCATTCCCTCATGTCTTAGCACATGTCCTATCATCCTGTCCCTTCCCTTATCAGTGTTTTCCACATATTCCTTTCCTCTCCGATTCTGCGTAGAACCTCCTCATTCCTTACCTTATCAGTCCACCCAATTTTCAACATTCGTCTATAGAACCACATCTCAAATGCTTCGATTCTCTTCTGTTCCGGTTTTCCCACAGTCCATGTTTCACTACCATACAATGCTGTACTCCAGACGTACATCTTCAGAAATTTCTTCCTCAAATTAAGGCCGGTATTTGATATTAGTAGACTTCTCTTGGCCAGAAATGCCTTTTTTGCCATAGCGAGTCTGCTTTTGATGTCCTCCTTGCTCCGTCCGTCATTGGTTATTTTACTGCCTAGTTAGCAGAATTCCTTAACTTCATTGACTTCGTGACCATCAATCCTGATGTTAAGTTTCTCGCTGTTCTCGTTTCTACTACTTCTCATTACCTTCGTCTTTCTCCGATTTACTCTCAAACCATACTGTGTACTCATTAGACTGTTCATTCCGTTCAGCAGATCATTTAATTCTTCTTCACTTTCACTCAGGATAGCAATGTCATCAGCGAATCGTATGATTGATATCCTTTCACCTTGTATTTTAATTTCACTCCTGAACCTTTCTTTTATTTCCATCATTGCTTCCTCGATGTACAGATTGAAGAGTAGGGGCGAAAGGCTACAGCCTTGTCTTACACCCTTCTATATACGAGCACTTCATTCTTGATGGTCCACTCTTATTATTCCCTCTTGGTTGTTGTACATATTGTATATGACCCGTCTCTCCCTATAGCTTACCCCTACATTTTTCAGAATCTCGAAAAGCTTGCACCATTTTATATTGTCGAACGCTTTTTCCAGGTCCACAAATCCTATGAAAGTGTCCTGATTTTTCTTTAGCCCTGCCTCCATTATTAGCCGTAACGTCAGAATTGCCTCTTTCGTCCCTTTACTTTTCCTAAAGCTAAACTGATCGTCACCTAGCGCATTCTCAATTTTCTTTTCCATTCTTCTGTATATTATTCTTGCAAGCAGCTTCGAAGCTTGAGCTGTTAAGCTGATTGTGCGATAATTCTCGCACTTGTCAGCTCTTGCCGTCTTCGGAATTGTGTGGATGATGCTTTTCCGAAAGTCCGATGGTATATCGCCAGACTCATATATTCTACACACCAACGTGAATAGTCGTTATCTATCCCTTCTGCCTTATTTGACCGTAAGTCCTCCAAAGCTCTTTTAAATTCCGATTCTAATACTGGATCCCCTATCTCTTCTAAATCGACTCCTGTCTCTTCTTCTATCACATCAGACAAATCTTCACCCTCATAGAGGCTTTCAATGTATTCTTTCCACCTTTCTGCTCTCTCCTCTGCATTTTACAGTGGAATTCCCGTTGCACTCTTAATGTTACCACCGTTGCTTTTAATGTCACCAAAGGTTGTTTTGACTTACCTGTATGCTGAGTCTGTCCTTCCGACAATCATATCTTTTTCGATGGCTTCACATTGTTCCTGCAGCCATTTCGTCTTAGCTTCCCTGCACTTCCTATTTATTTGATTCCTCAGCGACTTGTATTTCTGTATTCCTGATTTTCCCGGAACGTGTTTGTACTTCCTCCTTTCATCAATCAACTGAAGTATTTCTTGTGTTACCCATGGTTTCTTCCAGCTACCTTCTTTGTACCTAGGTTTTCCTTCCCAACTTCTGTGATGGCCCTTTTTAGAGATGCCCATTCCTCTTCAACTGTACTGCCTACTGCGCTATTCCTTATTGCTGTACCTATAGCGTTAGAGAACTTCAAACGTATCTCGTCATTCCTTAGTACTTCCGTATCCCACTTCTTTGCGTATTGATTATTCCTGACTAATGTCTTGAACTTCAGCGTACTCTTCATCACTACTATATTGTGATCTGATTCTATATCTGCTCCTGGGTACGCCTTACAATCCAGTATCTGATTTCGGAATCTCTGTCCGACCATATGTAATCTAATTGAAATCTTCCCGTATCTCCCGTCCTTTTCCAAGTATACCTCCTCCTCTTGTGATTCTTGAACAGGGTATACGCTATTACTAGCTGAAACTTGTTACGGAATTCAATTAGTCTTTCTCCTCTCTCATTCCTTGTCCAAAGCCCATTTTCTTCTATTCCTTCCCCTACAACAGCATTCCAGTCGCCCATTAGTATTAGATTTTCGTCCTCATACACTTTGTCTATCTGTTCATCTTCAGCTTGCGACGTCGGTATGTATACCTGAACTATCGTTGTCGGTGTTGGTCTGCTGTCTATTCTGATTAGAGCAAACCGGTCACTGATCTGTTCACAGTAACACACCCTCTGCCCTACCTTCCTATTCATAACGAATCCTATACCTGTTATACCATTTTCTGCTGCTGTTGATATTACCCAATACTCATCTGACCAGAAATCCTTGTCTTCCTTCCACTTCACTTCACTGACCCATAGTATATCTAGATTGAGCCTTTGCATTTCCCTTTTCAGATTTTCTAGTTTCCCTACCACGTTCAAGCTTCTGACATTCCACGCCCCGACTCGTAGAAAGTTATCCTTTCGTTGATTATTCAATCTTTTTCTCGTGGTAACCTGCCCCTTGGCAGTCCCCTCCCGGAGATCCGAATGGGGGACTATTCCGGAATCTTTTGCCAATGGAGAGATCATCATGACACTTCTTCAATTACAGGCCACATGTCCTGTGGACACACTTTACGTGTCTTTAATGCAGTGGTTTCCATTGCCTTCTGCATCCTCATGTCGTTGATCATTGCTGATTTTTCCGCCTTTAGTGGCAATTTCCCACCCCTTGGACAAGAGAGTGCCCTGAACCTCTATCCGCTCCTCCGCCCTCTTTGACAAGGCCGTTGGCAGAATGAGGCTGACTTCTTATGCCGGCCAATTAGGCAGTGGCGGGGATCGAACCCGGGACCGAAGACTTTTGATTATGAATCAAAGACGCTACCCCTAGACTACGGGTGTCTGGCATCTCCGTATAGCAGTCCTCTTGTAGTGGTGGCGAAAGCGAATGGAAAAGTTCGTCTGGTCTTAGACGCATAGGACATCAACAAGATTATTGTAGCAGTAAGAACACGTCCGGAAAATTTAGATGAGCAAATACAGAAATTTCACGGTGTGCAGTATTTAACCTCGATCGATTTGCGAAGTTCGTACTGGCAGATCCCACTTACGCCAGAATCGAGAAAATACACAGCATTTATATTCGGAGGGCGAAGTTATCAGTTCAAAGTACTCCCCTTCTGATTGAGTGTTTATTACCGCACTAGACACGGCACTAAGACCAGACCTATTAGAACGAATTACATTATACGTTGATGACTTGGTAATCGCAATTTCTGCCTGGGTTGAGCATATGCAATTAATGCGTAGAATTTTAGAAAGGTTTAAACAGACAGGTCTGACAGCAACCCTCTAGAAATCGAAATTTGGGCGCAACAGAATTAAATTCCTAGGCCATATCGTCTCGCCGCGCGGCATCAGCCCAGACAATAAAAAATTAGAAGCAGTTCGAGTTTTCCCGTGACCAAGATCTAAGAAGCAATTATAGGCATTTATTGGACTTACATCCTTTTCCAGGAGGTTTGCCCTGAACAGTTACTAAATGAAGAATCACAATTAAATTTACTGCGAAAAAATGTGCAGTGGGCCTGGACTGATAAATTCCAGCAAGTATTTGAAGCTATCAAAACAGCCCTGGTGAATACACACATTTTACAACACCTGGACATGTTAAAAAAAAATTTTGTCCCGCAACGGACTCGTGTTCTTATGGCTTGGGCGCGTGTCTGTTTCAATGGGAGGAGGGCAGAGATCCGGCTGCAATAAAAATCATCGGATTTGCTAGTAGAACTTTAACTAGCTGCGAGAGAGCTTACTCAGCGACAGAACTGGAAGCACTCGCGGTAGTCGGGGCTGTAAAAAAGTTTAACTATTTTCTGTACGGAAAGGAAATCAAGGTTTACAGTGATCGCCAGACATTAAGTTTTTTAATGTCCTGCAACTTATTGCACCCCAGATTAAAAAGATGGATGCTAACCTTACAGGAATTTCAGATAAAAATAATGTATATAAAAGGTCGAGACAATATAGTAGCAGATGCTTTGTCACTACTGCCGGTGGGCTTGCCGGAGTTAGCTCAGATGTTAGTACAATAAGCCGAATACAAAGTGCTTCTAGTGCAGGACCACATGCATAGGAAGGACTTCCTATGTATGTGCAAGAAAATGCATTAATTACAAAGATATGATCCTGCGTGGGGAGAAATTATTAACAGTATCGAAACCGGTATCAACAATAAAGGTCAACAAAGTTACAAATTTGTGAATAACGTTTTGTATCATAAACGCACTGTAATAGATGACTGCTGGGCAGTATGTATACCCAGTCATTCAGTCCGAACAGTAATATGGCACACGCACTTGGCATGGGGCCACGCAGGAATTGGAAAGTATGCGGAGCTCATAGCGAGATACTGCTACTTTCCAAAAATAAAACATCAAGTACAGGCAATAGTGAGGACTTGTGTTATTTTCCAGAAAGCAAAACATAATAACAGATCGAGAAAATTTGAACTCCATCCTATAGTCCCGCAACGACCACTCCAGTTAGTATGCTTGGATATAGCAGATCGGTATCCATTGGCTAGGGGAGAGATGAAATATATACTAGCAGTATTTGATATTTTGTCTAAGTATTTGGATATTTTTCCAATGAAATCAGCCACAGCTAAGAGTATAGTCAGGAGGATTAATCAAGAATACATACCTCAGGTAGGAAATCCCGAAGCACTGATTACTGATAATGCGTCCTACTTTACTGGCCATACCTGGAACAACTACTTAAGAGAACAAGGTATACAGCATATCCTTGTAGCCAGGTTCCACCCCGAAGCTAGTTTAGTCGAAAGAACCTTTAAAGAATTAAATAAGTTCATTAGGATCTACATTTATAATCCACACTCAAAATGGGTTGAGTTGATCCCGAAATTTGTAGAAATACAGAGTCTAGCACCCAATCCCAGTACAGGATACCCCCCTATAGAAATAATAAACGGAGATAATAGGACGTGGCATGAATGGATTGTGCCTCTTCCGAAACTGCCCACTAAAGTGGATACAAAGGAGCTATTTGCAAAATGGAGCTATTTAGCTGACGTCTAAAAGCCCATGATCGTCAGCTTTCTGGCCAAGGGTGGAAGCCTTTCCGAAACAATTGCGTTTGTACACTGTTCGGGTGCTGCCACGGTTAGTGTATCGTGCATGGCAGAATGGCGCTATCCAAAACCGATGGCGTGGCAAAGTGTAGTGAAAAGGGGTGAAAGACGGTTACAGAGCTGTGTACGGGCGAATAGACGTGCAGTTGTTGAGTATCTGGTCGCCCAGATGAACCAAGGGGCTACCAGAAGTGTCTCCTCGACGACCTTTCAGCGAACGCTGCTGTATAGAGCACCAATGCTGACGGTTGTTCTTCGGTGACAAAGGTTGGATTTCCACCCACTACCGAAACTGGGCATCCAGTGGATTGCAATGGTGGCCTTTTCTGATGAATCATGGTTTATTACTCCAACGGGCAGATGGCCGTTGACGTGTACAGCGTCTGAAAACAAACACCCTGCAACCAACTCCGAGCGTTATAGTTTGGAGAATGTTTTCGAGGCATTCCCTGGGTGATCTCGTAATTCTGAAAGTCGCAATGGATCAACTCAACTATGCAAATGTCCTTGGGACTATGTCCTACCCTATATGCATTATGATTTTCCTCGGGACAATGTGTCCTCGCAGCGTACGTCCGTGTTTCTAAGACCTCTGTGATGAGTTCCCCATGTTACCATCATCATCATCATCATCAGCCAATTCAATCATTAGCTGATGTGGCCTCTTCGAGTCGTGGATTCAGGTAGGCTTTCAGAAGTCTTCTCCAAGTGGGACGGTCTTGGGCAGTTCTCTGCCAGGTGTTACCAGCGGATAGGGGAAAGCCTCCCAGATATGGGTGGCACCGGGGAAATGAAATACCCGGCCTGGACCAAAACTAGCAGTGTGGTGGCGTCTGTACTCTAGTGGAGCGGCCTACCAAAGGTGTCTGTACCCCATGTCAGGGGCGGCCTGGAAATTATATCGCCAATCCGTTCTGAAGCAAGCGTGGCGATTATGCTTCTCACCTTCGAGTTATGTTGTGCGACATTAATGTTAAATTTTCCCCATGTTACCATGGCCACGAAACTCCTGCGATTAAAACACAATCGGCAATCTGAGAAACCACATCGATCGGGCTGCTTGCGCCATGGATCCTTAACCGAACGACCTACCACAGGTGACTATGGCTCCATATCCCTGTTTGTAACTTCCAGAACCTAACTGACTATCTTCCTGAACGTTTAGCAGCGCTCCGCCATGCAAACGGTGGTTATCAAGGCTTTTGATAGAAACTCACATTAATGTGAATGGACAGTGTTAATAAGCTACCACATGAGAATTAAATTCGATGTCTATACAGCTGGTTATTACAACTGCAAGACCATTACAATGACAAACAACAAACGTCAAATTGAATACGTAAATGTTTAGCAATTCACCGAAACCACACAAAGTAGATACGTGTTGTGCCAACTACATTCTGCGTACATGCAGTTATACACATCTGGTTTCTTGTCACATTCAAACGATGGTTGTTTATGAGAACATCGGGTTATTCCTCGTGTAAGAATTAGAAACATTTACCTTCATGTCTCTGAAGTCGATAGTTGCTGGGTCATGGACAATGAAGCATGGACTATACACGTGTGCGACATTGCTTTTTGTGTTATTTGGGCTCCATGACGTCATACGAATTCACGGAATCAGACTAGCGATACTCAGCGTTATGTAGGATCTCTATAGCTGTACATGACTAGCGCCCGATATAACAAAAACATAGATCACTCAGCCGTGCAAAATCGTACAGCACGTATCACATTTTCAGGCAGGAATGGTGTAGTTTTCAGCGAGATATGCATCCACACTGGGAGAGTGACGACTTTTGCAGCAGCTTAGTACATCAGCTTGGTAACCATTTCATCATTGCTGCTATTTCTACTGATAGCAGAGGAAGGCGCACCGTGCTTCATGTGACCGACGATAACATTAGGCACAGGAGCGCCGTCGTGTTGTCTTTTCAGAGGAGTCCCGATTCGGTAGATAGCACCCCGACGGGTTTACTGGTATTTTGAAGCTCAGAGAGGGTCAACTGCATTCGTCACTCCCATACTGGTTCAGCAGCTGGTGCAATGGTACGCAGCGCGACTGGGTACGCAACGCGATCAACTGTGGTTGACGTAGCTGGTAATTTAGATACCAGTCGCTAATTCGGACGCCAATGGTAATTGCGGGCAGCACCACACCGCCCGGAAGACAGAGTTCAGCGGCTCCTGTCAACGCTGATGCAACCAGCCGTCCATCGCTGGTCGACCCAATTCGTTCGCAAATTTCGAGAGCATCAGTACTGATCCTTAGCCTACCATCTACGAGCAGTATTAGTCTGTATTAGTAACAGCACGTAGGTGGCACAGAAGCACATATTGAGTAATAGTTCTCTTCTTTGTAGAAATAAAATGTTATATTAATTTTCAAGTTTCGTACAGATGATTCTGAATTCCGGCTGCCGGCCATCGCAACTTCTGTCCTTCCTTGTTTGCGTCCGTCCTGACTCCCACAGTAGTTGAAACAACAAATACGTTTCTGAAATATTTAGGTCCATGAATATATCCTAAGTTCTCTGTCTCTTTTTTTGCAACAAGATAAGCTGAGACCGTATGTTTCCCATCCTGTCCTATGTCGATACAGAGACAATGCGACTGTTACCCGGTCTAGACATTGTTCAGGTGCAATACTGTTTGTGACTCTGTTGTGTTTCTAGGAGATTTGCATGAACCACTCGCCAGCCACAACGACTGATGGGCTCTGGCACGGAGTTGAAGAAGCGTGGAATGCCATGGTACTCATATCTGTCATCCAAGCTCAGTTTGGCTCGATATCGAGCTGGGCTAGTGCCGTTCTTGGTTCCAGAGGTGGCAGCTTAAATTACCTGCAAACACGATCATGTATTGCTCCAATTTTCCTTTATACGCACAATAAGTAGGAGTTCATTGTTTGTTATCCTTTGTTGAAGCGATACCATGACGGATGCCGTTTTCAATCGTGCCGACACTCTGGATTATCGTACTAAAAGAAGGTGTTTCTTCAACCTGTATGGCAGCTGACTCCCAGAGACTACGAACATACCATACATTGCCCTGCAACAATTCAGGTGCAGATGAGTAAAGTAACGTAACATACACGGTCCAGTTACATAAATGTGACCATCCATCAAAAGCCTGAATACCATCATTTTGCAGCGGGGTCGAGCAAGAAGAGGGCCACTAGATTTCTGGAAGGTACCGACAGGGATGTGGAGCCACGCCGACTCCAGTGACGAGGGCAGCTGTGCTCGGTTCTCGGCTGAGGTTTCATGACGTATACAGCCCTGACGAGGTGGTCCCACAGATTCTCGACTGACTTCTGAAAGTCCATCCTTCTTGTGGACGTCGGACAGCGGCTGTCAAAATAACTTACTCAAATGGAGCGCCACAGTTGTATTTACAAAGTATTTACTGGTCAGACGACTAGTTTCAGCACTACATTTGCTTCATCTTCAGGTCCTGTTTGTCAAAAAAATACCTACATAATTACACTGGCTGTGTCTACATTACTTGATGCAGACGTAAGACACCGCAACTGCTTTAACATCATAAAAGGAACAAAACACAAACAAAATACCCTATAAGCGTACAAATCAACACATGGAAAGCTTTTTGTGTATACGTATACAAATTTGCCTTTTTTTTTCTTTTACAGCACATCGAATCATGAAATACATAAAAGTAGATGAACATAAAAACACACAGTAGAAAATGGATCACAGAAATCATATGTATGGTTATTAGCAGAAATCAAAAAGGTGGAACCTTGTAAGGTAACTATTGCCTCATTTTAAGACAATGATAGTATAACACAACATAGCCTTCAATAAATGTAAGTTCTGAAATGGGCAAATTATGAAACCTGTTACAACAGACATGATATGTAAAAGTTGTACAATTGGCGTAACTTACGAAAAATAGCAGCAAGGAGCAAACATCCTGCAGATCACTTGCAAGCTAATTATGAGTTTAAAAGCACAACATACGTAAATGCGATTTTTGCTATAAACAAGCTCTGACGAACGAAACTAACAGCCTCATGTAAAGCCTGTGTTCAATATAAAAGACCAATAAATATATTGTTTTCTGAGTCATCAGACTTCTGACTGGTTTGATGCTGCCCGCCACGAACTCCTCTCCAATGCCAACCTCTTCATCTCAGAGTAGCACTTGCAACGTAGAGCCTCAGTTATTTGCTGGATGTGTCCCAGTCTCGGTCTTCCTCTACAGTTTTTGCCCTCTACAACTCCCCCTAGTACCATAGAAGTCATTCCCTGATGTCATAACAGATGTCCGGTCATCCTGCTCCTTCTCCTTGTCAGTGTTTTCCACATAATCCTTTTCTCTCCGAGTCTGCACAGAACCTCCCCATTCCTTACCTTAACAGTCCATCTAATTTTCAACATTCGCCTATAACACCACATCTGAGATGATTCGATTCTGTTCTGTTCCGGTTTTGCAATGATGAAACCCGTAGTATTGCGTCAAATCCTCATTGAAAACAATTTATTCTACGTGTAACTGGTTAAATAGTATAACGGTCAACTCAGTTGCAGCTGTTCTAGAACAAGTGGTACGTTATACGAGTATTTGGATGCCTCTTTTTTTTGGGTCATCAGTCTACTGACTGGTTTGATGCGGTCCGCCACATATTCCTTTCCTGTGCTAACCTCTTCATCTCAGAGTAGCACTTGCAACCTACGTCCTCAATTATTTGCTTGACGTATTCCAATCACTGTCTTCCTCTACAGATTTTGCCCTCTACAGCTCCCTCTAGTACCATGGAAGTCATTCCCTCATGTCTTAGCAGATATCCTATCATCCTGTCCCTTCTCCTTATCAGTGTTTTCCACATATTCCTTTCCTCTCCGATTCTGCGTAGAACCTCCTCATTCCTTACCTTATCAGTCCACTTAATTTTCAACATTCGTCTATAGCACCACATCTCAAATAATTCGATTCTCTTCTGTTCCGGTTTTCCCACAGTCCATGTTTCACTACCATACTATGCTGTACTCCAGACGTACATCCTCAGAAATTTCTTCCTCAAATTAAGGCCGGTATTTGATATTAGTAGACTTCTCTTGGCCAGAAATGCCTTTTTTGCCATAGCGAGTCTGCTTTTGATGTCCTCCTTGCTCCGTCGTCGTTGATTATTTTACTGCCTAGGTAGCAGAATTCCTTAACTTCATTGACTTCGTGACCATCAATCCTGATGTTAAGTTTCTCGCTGTTCTCATTTCTACTACTTCTCATTACCTTCGTCTTTCTCCGATTTACTCTCAAACCACACTGTGTACTCATTAGACTGTTCATTCCGTTCAGCAGATCATTTAATTCTTCTTCACTTTCACTCAGGATAGCAATGTCATCAGCGAATCGTATGATTGATATCCATTCACCTTGTATTTTAATTTCACTCCTGAACCTTTCTTTTATTTCCATCATTGCTTCCTTGATGTACAGATTGAAGAGTAGGGGCGAAAGGCTACAGCCTTGTCTTACACCCTTCTATATACGAGCACTTCGTTTTTGACCGTCCACTCTTATTATTCCCTCTTGGTTGTTGTACATATTGTATATGACCCGTCTCTCCCTATAGCTCACCCCTACTTTTTTCAGAATCTCGAACAGCTTGCACCATATCATATTGTCGAACTCTTTTTCCAGGTCGACAAATCCTATGAACGTGTCTTGATTTTTCTTTAGCCTTGCTTCTATTATTACCCGTAACGTCAGAATGCCTCTCTCGTCCCTTTACTTTTAATAAAGCCAAACTGATGGTCACCTAGCGCATTCTCAATTTTCTTTTCCATTCTCCTGTATATTATTCTTGCAAGCAGCTTCGATGCATGAGCTGTTGAGCTGATTGTGCGATAATTCTCGCACTTGTCAGCTCTTGCCGTCTTCGGAATTGTGTGGATGATGCTTTTCCGAAAGTCTGATGGTATATTGCCAGACTCATATATTGTACACACCAACGTGAATAGTCGTTTTGTTGGCACTTCCCCCAATGATTTTAGAAATTCTGATGCAATGTTTTCTATCCCTTCTGCCTTATTTGACCGTAAGTCCTCCAAAGCTCTTTTAAATTCCGATTCTAATACTGGATCCCCTATCTCTTCTAAATCGACTCCTGTCTCATCTTCAATCACACCAGACAAATCTTTGCCCTCATAGAGGCTTTCAGTGTATTCTTTTCACCTATCTGCTCTCTTCTCTGCATTAAACAGCGGAATTCCCGTTGCACTTTTAATGTTACCACCGTTGCTTTTAATGTCACCAAAGGTTGTTTTGTCTTTCCTGTATGCTGAGTCTGTCCTTCCGACAAACATATCTTTTTCGATGTCTTCACCTTTTTCCTGCAGCCATTTCGTCTTAGCTTCCCTGCACTTCCTATTTATTTCATTCCTCAGCGACTTGTATTTCTGTATTCCTGATTTTCCCGGAACATGTTTGTACTTCCTCCTTTCATCAATCAACTGAAGTATTTCTTGTGTTACCCATGGTTTCTTCGCAGCTACCTTCTTTGTACCTAGGTTTTCCTTCCCAACTTCTGTGATGGCCCTTTTTAGAGATGCCCATTCCTCTTCAACTGTGCTGCCTACTGCGCTATTCCTTATTGCTGTATCTATAGCGTTAGAGAACTTCAAACGTATCTCGTCATTCCTTAGTACTTTCGTATCCCACTTCTTTGCGTATTGATTCTTCCTGACTAATGTTCTGAACTTCAGCCTATTCTTCATCGCTACTATATTGTGATCAGAGTCTATATCTGCTCCTGAGTACGCCTTACAATCCAGTATCTGATTTCGGAATCTCTGTCCGACCATATGTAATCTAATTGAAATCTTCCCGTATCTCCCGTCCTTTTCCAAGTATACCTCCTCCTCTTGTGATTCTTGAACCGGGTATACGCTATTACTAGCTGAAACTTGTTACAGAACTCAATTAGTCTTTCTCCTCTTTCATTCCTTGTCCCAAGCCCATATTCTCCTGCAACCTTTTCATCTACTCCTTCCCCTACAACTGCATTCCAGTCGCCCATGACTATTAGATTTTCGTCCCCCTTTACATACTGCATTACCCTTTCAATATCCTCATACACTTTCTCTGTCTGTTCATCTTCAGCTTGCGACGTCGGCATGTATACCTGAACTATCGTTGTCGGTGTTGGTCTGCTGTCGATTCTGATTAGAACAGCCCGATCACTGAACTGTTCACAGTAACACACCCTCTGCCCTACCTTCCTATTCATAACGAATCCTACACCTATTATACCATTTTCTGCTGCTGTTGATATTACCCGATATCTGACCAGAAATCCTTGTCTTCCTTCCACTTCACTTCACTGACCCCTAGTATATCTAGATTGAGCCTTTGCATTTCCCTTTTCAGATTTTCTAGTTTCCCTACCACGCTCAAGCTTCTAACATTCCACGCCCCGACTCGTAGAACGTTATCCTTTCGTAGCTAGCCTATAGCTAATATTGTATGAAAAGTCGGGTTCGGAATATGGAATACTATCAGCTACCTCATTAAGCTTTCAACAAATACGGCAGGCACAAAACTGAGCAGTCATACTTTCGACTGGGTTTAAATCAGAGGAATTTGGTGGCGAGGGGAGTATTGCGAAATCACCCTGGTGCTGTTGGAACCATCCATGTACACCGCGAGCTGTGCATTGTCTTCCCAAGGAAAAAACGAACTGCATGTAGGAGTGGAAATGGTCTCCAGGGATAGATATATAGTTCTGTTGACCGACTGTGCGTTCCAGAATAACGAGATCGGCCCAGACCATTACGCTTCCACGTTTTCAGGCGTTTCACGCCATACACGGCAACGGCAGTCTGTCTGATTTAGCATAAAACACGAGTCATATTGAACGGCTACCTCTAGCCTTTCAGTGGCGTGCAAATTCCAGCATTCGTTGCCGATGAACAGCAGTCGGCGTGGATACATCCACCAGGCGCCTGCTACGAAGGCTCGTATGCAGTAATGTTCACTGAACGGTCGTCGGGAAGATACTGCTGGTAGGCACTCGGTTCATCTGGGAGGTAAGCTCCTCAGCTGAACTTCTATTCGCCCGTACATATCTCCGCAGCTGTCATTAATTCCTGTCATCTATGGCCCATGGTGCACCACAGTACCTCAGCACCGCTTCTGGATTTCACCATTTTGCAATGCATGATATACTTCAACCATGGCAGCGGACGAACTTAGCCGTTTCGAAAATGCTTCCACCCTCAGTCCGAAAGCTAATTATCGTGCTGTGCTATGCCACCTCAGTAATCAAGTAAGATTTTCGATGTATTTCGTTTAACCTTCTGTAACCATGTACTTGAATATAGGTCCACGACACATTTTAATTACTATATCAATAAGCACCGCTAAAGTTAACGCACTCTTGCTGTCATAAAGTATTGCTTCGTTCTTAAGGGACGCTCCTACGTTCAACGTTACACGTATGTAGGCGAGCGATTTGGTTCCTGGAGGTGGTATAAGGGGAAGTGAAATTGTTGTACAGCTGAACGCTATCAGGCTCAGGGCACGTGGTGGCAGTTCCGGTTACGTCATCAATATGGGCAAGTCCATGTACAAAGGAAGGAAGCATATAGACGGACATGGGTAGATACCGGTATGTCGAATTATGGCGCTTAAGAGGACAGACAATGCTCCAAGGAATGGCGGAGTATCAGATAAGCTGAAACATGGCGTCTTACAACTCTTTGAGAATCTATGATAACAGTTATGTAGTACAGTAGACCTGAATACATCTGCAGCCTCAGGAAAATGAGGCGCATACAGAGCCACAACAATATTTCAATTTCCTTAAAACTACAGAAGTTAATGTCTTAGAGCGAATAAACATTTTCACACTGAACCTCTGAATTAACAACTTTTAAACACTCCATGCGATTTTCACATTCGGTACCTCAGATGATAGCACTTCTCTAATCACCACAGAAAGCCACGTATCTGTATCAATCTTATTTCTCGATTTATTACTTTTTTATATATTTTCATAATGGAAATGTTTGTCAGAACATCGTATCCTCCACAATAATCAGCGAAAGAATACAGCATGGAAAACTCACTTTTGGTCATACTTGTGCATTTACTTAATGAACGGTTTACTATTTTGCTAGTAACTTTAAATATTAATTAGAATATATAATACAAAATCATGCTAGTTTAAGAAATGGTCAATTGCACGTATTAGAAGACATACTTGTGGTCTAGGGGTTGTTGGCACGGTAGCTCAACGTGTTCGGTCAGAGAGCTGGCAGGTCTCAGTAATTTAAAAAAAAAAATAAAAATAAAAAACTGAGTGAAGCGAACAACGAACTTCAACGAACGTCATGTGCCGTCCGCTAGGATCATATACAAAAAATAAAAAGCTAAGAAGAGGGTATCGTCTATGATTAGCAATTAAAATATCTTCGTTCCTGGTTTCAAACCCCGGCCCCGGTTCAATTTTAAATAAAAATCATCAGCATTTGCAGACGAAGACTTCCAACATAAGTATTCACCTTCATTCTGGCAACGGCCTTGACAATGAGGGCGGAGATTCAGGACATTCTCTTGCCTTTGTGTTGGGGAATTGCCCCTAAACGTAGCAGAATCAGCAATGATCAACAGCGTATTAGAGCAGAAGGCAAAGGAAACCAGTGCATTAAAGACATGTACTGTGTATCCACATGGCATGTGGAATATAAATGAAAAAGTGTCATGATGGTCTTTCCATTGGCAAACTGTTCCGGAATATCCTCCCATTCAGATCTCCAGGACGGGATTGTCAAGGGGAACGTGACCAAGAGAAAAAGACAATAACTATCGAGAGGATAAGGTTCTGCTAGTCGGGGTATGGAACGCCCGAAGTTTGAACGTGGCAGGCAAA
This sequence comes from Schistocerca piceifrons, assembly GCF_021461385.2. Classification (NCBI taxonomy): domain Eukaryota; kingdom Metazoa; phylum Arthropoda; class Insecta; order Orthoptera; family Acrididae; genus Schistocerca; species Schistocerca piceifrons. The sequence goes on from NC_060139.1 coordinate 269,992,350, forward strand.
CTAGAAAAAACTGAAATGGGAAACTCAGAGGCTCAGTCTAGTTATAGTGGAGTCAGTGACGTGAAGTGGAAATGAAACATGGAATTTTGGTGGGATGACTACACGGCAAGGTCGACAGAAACAGAAAATATTACAACAGGTGTAGGATTTGTTATGAATAGGAAGGCAGGACAGGGAGTGTGTTATTGTGAACAGATCAATGACAGGGTCGTTTTCATCAGAATCGAGACCAAAACCAATAACGATAGTTCAGGTCTATGTACTGACATCGCATGCTGAAGATGAAATGCTACAGAAAGTGTATGGGAATATTGAAGGAGTAATTCAGTATGTAAGGGGACATGAAAGTCTAGTAGTCAGGGGGGACTGGAATGCAGTCGTACAAGAAGGAGTAGAAGAAAGTGCTACGGAAGAATTTGGACTTTGTAGTAGGAATGAGGGAGCAAAAAGACTAATTGACCTCTCCAATAAACTTCAGTTAGTAATAGCGAATACTCTGTTCAAGAATAACAAGGGGAGAAGACATACTTGGAAAAGGTCGGGAGACAAGGGAAGATTAAAACCCGCCAGGGTAGCCGAGAGCACTAACGCGCTGCTTTCTGGACTCAGGTAGGCGCGTCGACCCCGGATCGAATCCGCCCCGGCGGATTAACGACGAGGGCCGGTCTGCCGGCCAGCCTGGATGTGGTTTTTAGGCGGTTTCCCACATCCCGCTATGTGAATACCGAGTTGGTCCCCACGTTCCGCCTCAGTTACATGCGTCGCATACATTTGACACACGTTCCACCTATTTTACGATTTACACGAGATGCAGACAGCTGGGGTACACTGATTCCATCCCGGGGGGTACGGAGTGGCGGCAGGAAGAGTATCCGGCCACCCCTAAAACTAACCTTGCCAAATCCGTTCTAACAGTGCCGACCCTGCGATCGCTGCGGAACTACGGCGTAAGCGAAAGAAAGAAAGAGGGGAAGATTAAAATTAGATTACTTCATGGTCAAGCATAGATCCTGAAATCACATACGTGGTTGAAAGGTGTAGCCAGGGGCAGATACAAGCTCAGATCAGAATTTAGTAATGATGAAGAGTAGGCTGAAGTTTAAGATATTAGTCAGGAAGAATCAACATGCAAAGAATGGAGATAAGTAAATACTAAAAAACGAAGAGATACGTTTAAAGTTCTCTAAGACTATAGATACAGCTATAAGGAATGGTTTAGTCGGAAGTTCAGTTGAAGATGAACGCACATCTCTAAACATGCCTGTCACAGAAGTCAGAAAGTAAAACTTAGGTAAAAAGAAGGTAACTGCAAAGAAAACATGGGTAACAGAAGAACTACTTCAGCTGAACGATGAAAGAAGGAAGTATAAAAGTGTTTGGGGAAATTCAGGAGTATAGACACACAAGATCCTTAGGAATGAGATAAATAGGAACAGCAGGGTGGCTACGGCGAAATGGCTGCAAGAGAAATGTCAATATACTGAATAAGAAATGATTGTCGGAAGGCCTGACTCAGCATATATAAAAGTTTAAACAACTTTCGGTCCAATGAAAAGCAAAGGATTTAACATTAAAAGTGCAATGGAAATTCCACTGTTAAAAGCAGTGGGTAGACTGGGTAGGTGGAAATGGTATATTGAAGGTTTCTAGGTAGGGGAAGAGTTGTCCTATGTGACAGAAGAAGAAAGAGGAGTCGACCAATATTAAGAAATGAATTGTATTCAGAATTGTAAATTGGAAACTATTTCTTTTTCTTTTGTGACTGTAGCTTTATTTTTGCTTTTGTTCCAGTGCAGTAGAGCCAAAATCGTCACAGTGTACAAGAGCCATCAAAAATCTGTAATCCAACTAAAGAACACCACTAAGGTAAATTAAACAAAACACATTGGGGCCATCACCACTTTTAGCAATACAATTACACATTCATTCAAAGCTCACAGTCTTTTCACGTGTTGTAGCTACAATCACTAGTTTGAGTGTTCACTCGACACAACTGATAATAGCAAGTGATAGCTTTGCTGTGCATTTGCTCTTTTTAGTGGTTACTTTAGTGTCTGTGGTCTATCTTTCACAATACTACGGCAGATCTTTACTAAGACAAGGTGAAATTAAGGGTGCAGGAACAAGCCAAACTTCCGCTTACGTACTCTAGGGTCCATCAGAATAAAATAACGCTTGTGGATTACTGCCCTAAAGGCTAAAATACCAACTCATCTTCAACAAACCGGCCACCAACTTTATTATCTCGGAATGTGCCACCGAATGAACCATCTATGAGTATGGTTGCCGAATCGCTAGATTTACAGCGTGAAATCAACGGATTCTAGTCCGCTACCCTCACACAAAAACTGACAATCTTTAAGTGTTGTTTCTTATAGCTCTTCTGATACTTCCCTAGTAATAAATAATAGTAAATAGTTGCAGTCCCGGCGAACTGTAAAGTATAATCACAGATTTACCAGCAGAACAGTGCCTATTAAGCAAAAACCTAAATAGTCAATCACGAAACCAGCGAATCAAAGCCTCCCAAAATATATAGTGCAGGGAACTTGAAAAGAAATGTATAAATATCCGGTGGTCTCTTATCGTTACGACTCACCGCGCACGTTTCGTGCCTCTCGACAATTCGTGTGCCCAACCGACTTCTCGTCCGGTACTAATGGTAGTCTCTGTCTGTTGCAAGTAAAAGGATGGGAATTACTTAATTTTGAACAAATGTAGGACTCTATTGTTCCTTTTAATAATTTCAGTATTATTGGTAAAGGCTGTCGGCTGCACTCTCAACGGCCAGCTATGGCTATGGACTGTAGCCTCGTTGGGCTGTGGGCCTGACTGGTTTTCACGCACTGCAGCCAGTCACGGACAAGCAAGTACTGCATTATGACGTTATGACATATGCAGACAATTACAAAACAAATGACAAACTACTTTAGAAACATTCATATGAAGACTTCCTGGTTTCTAACACGCGAACAGATCTAACTTTCAGTAAGGAAAGGCGCAAAAAAAAAAGTGCGTTCTCCAAAATGACACAGCATAATGTCAATTTGGATGTCACATAAATCACTCCATTTCTGCTTATGACAACCACTGCGCTGTTTTCCGGTTTCCCACGACACGCTTTATATACCGTCCACTGCTACTGCTGCCACCTGCCATCTGTGAGAGGCTATTGTCAAGCAGAAGGCGAACATCGGCGGTCGCGCATTAACGTGACCGGGGCGTGTATTAATTAGTCGGTGAAAGCGAATGGAAATACGGGAACATGTTGCCAGAAGTGTCCCAGTTGTGCGCAGAAAATTGGACGTCTTATGGCGTGAGGTCAGGGTGACTATAGTCCAAATGAGGCAGACCCCGCAAAAAGAGGCAGCTGAAGTAACAGGCAAGAAAAATATTGCGAGCACGCAAGCGCGCTGGCGAGAGCGCGTATTTGTGTGTGTATCAGTCAGCAGTGTGCTGCTGTCCTTCATTACATCATGACCCGGAGACACAGTTTGGATGACTTCAGCCGTTAAATAAGTGGTGCATCGAGAAAGGAAAAGAAAGACGAAGTGCGACGCTTGCAGGCCAAAAGTTTGGTATTGGTAACAGCGTTATTTCGTGAGCATTTCGAGCGTTTCGATTCACTGTAGCTGTAGGCCGAAGGAGGGGAGGTGGTCGACCGTTGTAAACTATTGCTACACTGTACGATACCCAAGAAAGAACCCAAATGAACGAACGTGTGGAATTGCAGTTACATTTATCAGGATTGCAATGTACGCTATCTCACGCTCCACGGTGGCACGGAGACTGCATGGGGCGGATTCTCTACTCGACGACCAGTACGTTGTGTTCCGTTGACTCCCGTACATCGCCAGCACCGTTTTGAGTGGTGCCGAGAGCTTAGGGACTGGATGAAGCAAGGCCGTGAATGCATGCTCTTCTAAGATGACAGCCGATCCAGTCTGATTAGGGATTTTGGACACACACTAGTATGGCGAGACATGGCAGCAGGTAATGCACCGAGAAACGTTGTCGAATGTAATCGGTTTTGTGGCCTAGGTGTTCTGATGCTGGGAGGCCTAATTTCGCAAGGGTCTACTGACCTCGAACATTTCAAACATAAAACACTCACCAGTCAGTCTTATTGTTATTTTCATGGGTCCATTCAGTCCTGACTTCTTTTTCATGGATGGCCATGCGTGACAGCATCAATCAGAGCAAGTGGAAGACCTGTTGGAACGAGACGATAATTATCAAATGCACTGTCCTTCCCGTTGTCCCAACACAAACCCCGTCGAGTAGGTTCAGGTTGCGTAGGGGAAACGTACAGCAGCACTTCCACATGAACCAACAATCAGCTACCAATTGTGAGCCGAGCTGGTCGAAGAATCGAATGGCCTATCACAAAAACACCGTATCACACTTCTGACTAGCGATGTGACCACATTGCAGGGCATGTATGACGTTCACACACTCTATTAAGAATGATGTACCGCCTTTTATAGTGTCCAGCGGACCATCATAAATCACGGTTATGTCTGCGTAGTTACTGTCTTTGAACAAAAACGTCATTCCTGTTCGTCCCATTGTGTGCTTCAATCAGTTACCTCCTGTGAGTTGCTATGGCAGTTCTTTCTATCCATGGTCAAAGTTTCATCGACCATGTTACTTGGCAATGATACACCGTGCGAATATTACTTTCGTCCTTAAGATTTTCACATGACTGCATAATGTAATGGAAGTTTGGAGCGATCAATCGATAAATTAGCTATAGGTACAGTATTTAACAATCATTTTCTGAGCATTTCTGGTGAATTACATAAAAATTTTGTTTCTACAGGTAATCATATAAATCTCTTGGCAAATGCCTTTCCTTGCTTGATGTCTGAAATACTCCTGTGTGGTACAGACAAGGGGGAGATTGAGTCAATAATTAAATCACTAAAGACTAAGGACTCTCATGGATATGATAAGATGGCTATCAGAATATTAAAGTACTGTGCTGCCCATGTTAGCCCTGTATTTAGCCATATTTGTAATTTTTCTGTTAGGAATGGTCAGTTTCCTGAACGATTGAAGTACTCAACAGTAAAGCTGCTTTATAAAGAGGGATAATGTAGACGATTTTAGACCTATTTCTATGCCATCAGTGTTTGCTTAAGTTATTGAAAACGCTGTATGTGAGGATAATTGATCATTTTATATCACACTATTTGCTTTCAAATGTACAGTTCGGCTTTAGAACTGAAAATTCTTTATTCTCTTTTCTCTGTGAGATACTGGATGGGTTAAACAAAAGGTTTCGAACGCTAGGCATAATATTTTGATTTAACTAAGGCATTTGATTGTGTTGATCACAAAATATTGCTCCAGCAGTTGGACCATTATGGAATACGGGGAGTAGCTGACAATTGGTTCACCTCTTACTTTAGCAACAGACAGCAAAAGATTATCATTCACAGTGTTGAGAATGTCTATGATGTGGCGTCTGACTGGGGTACAGTCCACTGGGTGGTGAGGGGGGGGGTGTTCCCGAGGGATCAGTGTTGGGGCCACTCTTATTCCTTATTTATATAAATGATATGCCCTCTAGTATTACGGGTGACTGTAAAATATTTCTGTTTGCTGATGACACTAGCCTGGTAGTAAAGGATGTCGTGTGCATCAATGGCTCATGACCTAACTTCATGGCCTGTAGAAAATAAACTAACGCTAAATCAATGTAAGACACAGTTATAAAAGTTTCTAACACGCAATTCAACAAAACCTGACGTTTTAGTTTCACGGAATGGGTATATGATTAGTGAAACTGAAATGTTCAAATTGCTACGTCTTCAGATAGATAGTAAACTGTCGTGGGAAGCCCACGCTCACGATCTTGTTCAGAAACATAATGCTGCCATTTTTACTATTCGAATGGTATCTTAAGTGAGTGATCGTTCAGCATGAAAATTAGTCTACTCTGCTTATTTTCATTTGGTTATGTCGTACGGTATTATATTTCGGGGTAACTCTTCCCGTTCTAAAAGGATATTTTTGGCTCAAAAACGGGCGGTTCACGCAATAAGTGGTGTAAGTTCAGGAACGTCTTATCGAGCCTGGTTAACTAGTCTGAGTATTTTGACATTGGCCCCTCAATATATATATTCCTTACTGTCTTTTCCTATTAACAATATTAGCTTATTCCCAAGAATAAGCAGCTTTCACTCAGTTAATATTCAGCATTTGGAACGGACTTCCTTAAATCTTGTGCAGAAAGGTGTGCAGTACGCTGCTGCATACACTTTCAATCAGCTACCACTAGAATTCAAAAATCTCAGCAGTAATCCATGCATTTTCAAATCGAAACTAAAGAGTTTCCTCACGGGTCACTGCTTCTATTCTGTCGAGGAGTTCCTTGAAAAATTAAGCTGGTTCTTTATGTCTTGTTGATTGTGTTTACTTGAACTTATGGCCTGACTTTTTGGGTTCATAAACATTTTATTTTTATCTGTTATTACTTTCATGTACTGACACGTTCCATGCTCTTGAAGATTTCTTCCTCAATTTGGTCCAACGGTACTTGAGGTGTGAATAAATAAATGAAATATACAAGTACGTGTTGTGTATATAGGGGACTTTTCACTACATCTCACCGTCTCTCTCTCTCTTTCACTTCCTCTCACTCGCTTCCTCTCCCTCTCTCTCTCCTACACACACACATACACACACACACACACACACACACACACACACACACATACAAACACGCACGCACTCACACATACGCACGTGTATACTTAGCGCCTTGTCGACATGTCTATGAAGCAGCGACGGCAACGATGCGTGAAGTGAACCGAGTCACAGACGCGACGCAAAAAGCGAACGTGTCCAACAGGCAAGCCGAACCGGACGACTCCAAAGCGAATGTCTCGGTAGAGGCGCTGAGAAGACGGGGGCGCCGCCTTGCGTCGTCTACATTAGGAGACAGTAACCGAATTACACACTGTGCGACGTGTAAACTTCAGTGCCGCATCCACGTCTTCGAAAAGGAGCAACAAATTCAGATGCCATCTTGACATCCCTTTTATTCGATTCAGTCTGGGATCGCTCTGTCAGCGTCGCCTGTCTTATTTACGTCTTAGAAGCAATTAAAAAGCGTTCTCGTCCTCATAAATGTACAATATGTTTCAAAGGAATCAACTACTTTCACAAGACTGTGTCTTCCACATGAATGGTGATAAAACCAGAGGGGTTATTTTCAAGTTAAACGTCGAACTCAAAGTTTACCATAGCGACACTCGTAAGTTGCAAGTGTATGTGGGCAGCTGACTCGCTCGCTAGCTCTTTCATTCTCACGTCGCTCGGGACGGCGATAACAGAGAAACAAAGGGTGTATTGCGTTTTCGGATTAACTACTCATTCGAATCACACGGCTAGTCTGATATTCCGTAATTTCGGTTTTGGTCATTATGCGGCAGTGTGGGCCTGTATCGAACGCCTTACAGAAGGCAGGAAACACCGCATCAACCTGGGCATCTGTATCTATTGCTTTCTGTGTCCTGTGTACGACTTGAAGGAGCTGTATTTCAGGTGACTGTTCTTTTTGGTACCCTTTTTGGTAGATACGTATCGCTCTTTCTAGTAAATTTTTCACAAATTTTGAAAAATAGGAAAATTTCACCAAAAAGCACGAGCTCATCAATATATCAGAAAATCGTAAAAAAATAGCCATCACAAGTGCATAAATAAAATTTGTGGTTTCCCTTAATTTTCATCATATTTCATCATTTTTTCGAAGAGTTTTTTTGAATATTTTCGCTATTTTCCGGTTTTTTCACCATTTGTTTATAAATTGTTTTCTAAACACCAATCACTCCCATATCATTTTGTAAACATTCCAATGAAAAATCTTGATATCTCAGACAAATACATCCAGCAAATATTTCAAGAATAAAACCTAGATATAAAAGTTGGAAAGCATTACCTTAGTTTCTCCTTGTTTTCCTTGAAAACGTGCATAACAAAATTAAAAAATCCTCAGTAAAGCAAGTAATACTTTTTGGGTTCCCACACACATTCATTTCCACAAAAATTTATTATAGTGTTTTCAATACAAATGGGCCTTGTTAATTTTTTGGAATTGTCAGAACATTGTATCATTCAATATATTTTAAAAGAAACAGTAAAGGTAATATCTGACGAATCTATGAATATTTTAATTGTTACATGCACATTCTTTAATGAGAATTATGATGAGAAAGTTTTTTGAAATGTTACAATGTTGTGAATTTAAAACATGATAATGATGGGGGGAATATTGCTTAGGAACCAAAGAACATACAATTGATCTATTCTTAGTGGAGAACATTAATATATCAAATGCAAATTTTATAAAAATTAAAAATATATTAAATTTAAATATTATCTGAATGTACATAATTAGATAATGTCTAAATGATAGTGTATCTATCTTAATTTTCAAACCATACCTTTTATCATTTTGTACTTTCAAACAAACCATCTTTACAGTCTTGTATGCTCATTTTATTTATTACAACATATTTCTTAACTCCTTTCGATTTTTTCTCCACTTAATCAGATATTTTATAAGCAAACATTTCTGATCTCAAACCACAATATCCTTCTATTATTTTTCCATTACTTTCATCTTTAGTTTTGTTAATACTGTTCTGTTTATTTGTGGAATATCATTAGGATAATAACAATTTATCAACAACTTTCTTCATATTGCCATAAAAATTTTCTTGTTTTATCTTATTAAGGTAATGTATTGTAATGTTCATTTTTGTCTCCATATTTTTGTTTCGTAATATTATACAGAAAATTATATTAACTCTTTAGATAGATCGAGTACACCCTTTCCAATATAAATTTGTTTAGTTTTCTTCATCTGAATCAAAGCAGGATTTACATTATACTCTGTTCTTCCTTTCAAATTCGGTTTTGCTATAGTTTTTTCACAATTTATTGCATTTGAAACGAATTCTATATCCACTCAGTTCTTTTTATATTTTCCAACATTCTTCCAAGTACTGAATTGTTCATTAACGTGTGCAAATATTTTTCAGAACTATTTTTCGCTTCAGTCCTCCTTTAATATTTAAATCTATGTACTATTTCAACTAATCAGATTGCTTAAATTTCAAAATATTATCTGCCTTTGTTAGCTTGATTCCAAGAGATAAATATCATTTAAGATTTCTTCAAAAGTTATTGATACATCTTTATGTTAATCATGTAAATTTTTTGGATGTTCTAACCCTGAGTCACATACATACAGGTTGATCCATTTATCTTGACCACTATAACTAACTGTCGGTCCAGATGCAAATTACAAAACGTTTCAAGCAAATGTTCTTTAGCCATCAGGGGGCATCAGTCAGCATGATTGCCTTTGTTGTAGCTTTGTGATTTACAAAGATATGAAAAGCAGTATGACTTTTTAAAATGGCATCCTATATTTTTTATTTGGTAATTAATTTCCTCTCCTAAAGACCTATTCAAAAATGTATCACTGAAATGCAACGTTATAAATTACATAACACAACATTGACTATGAGTCCAGGATCACAAACTCGTCCACCTGCTGGGGTTGTGAGAAAACAAATGAAAACCAAGTAAAAACATAACAAAAAATTGACTTTGACTCTCCTGTACCACTGCCCAGGAGTAGAACATTCAAAGTTGGTCAAAGTGGTAACCCTGGACACCAATACAATAGTGCACTCGTTGAATGAAAGACGTATTTACTGCTTCCAGTGTTTCCTGCTGAACAGAATTACAAGCAAGCACAATACGGCCCAGTATGTCTTCTGGAGTTGTTGGAATATCGTGATAGACAACGTCTTTAATGCATCCCCAAAGAAAAAAGTCCAGAGGATTTAAATCAGGAGACGTAGTAAGCCAAGTACCTGTTCCTCCTCAATTAACCCATCTGGCTGGATACCTTCGGTTCAGAACACGATGTGCACGCAAGGTATTATGTACTGGACATCCATTGTGTTTATACCACATAAGCATTCTGGTTATTAGTGGCGCTTCATCCAGAAGAAGAGGATGAATTTGTCTGAGGAAGCTGGCATATGCTGTACCGTTTAGACTACCATTCATGAAATAAGGGCCAATAATTGTAGAACAAGCATCCCACACCAGACATTAACTCTCCACTGACACTGATGTTCCACCTGCCGAAACATAGTGAGTTGTCCCTGGACCAATAATGCATGTTCCTTGTATTTACCTGTCCTTTGTTTGAGAAGGAACATTCATCTGTAAATAGATCATTGGAGAAGATGTTTGGGTTGGCAAGGATTTGCTGCTGTGCCCACTGACAGAACTGTACACGACTCCGGAAATAATTCCCATACAATTCTTGATGAAGGTGTACATGGTAAAGGTGGAACCGGTGACGTGTAACAATAGTAAGTATACGATGTACAATGGTTTTAGAAGTGCCAGTCCCGTGTTTAAGCTGCCGTCTGCTAACATGTGGATTCATAGCAACAGAAGCGAGAACAGTAACTTCGGCAGCTTTGTCTGTGCGGGTACTACGACGATTGAGTTGTCATGAGTTTAAACTTCCCGTTTCCTGAAGCGTCGCAACAAGACGAGAAAACATCAGTCCGAAATATAGGTTCTTGTCAGGATATCGCTCTATGTACAGTTCCGTTGCCTGCGTAGCATTTCGACTGCCTACAACAGCAACAATAAAAGAAACGTTATGTCGACACAGTTTGTAGGAAGGACAGTCCTTACTGTATGTCTACGCTACACAACAGTATTTAAAAGGACTAAACTACTGTGAAACGCCTGGTTGAATCCGCGGGACAGTACAGGTAGTTGGAATTGTGGAAAGGGGCCAAAAATGAGCGGCTGTCAGTTACACAAAAACCCATATAACTATATTTAGTTGCCCAAACATTGCAGCGAAAATTCCTTAGTTTGACTATCGACTGAATATGTCACACAATCGTATGGCTGAAGGGCACAACCTCTTTAATTTTTAAAAGGGTTGCAGGCCCATGATTTAGAAACACAACTACAATAAATTTTCAAAGGCAGAAGGCCCAAAGTTTTAAACTTCAATAATTTAAAAATAAATGGAGGCTGAGGGCACAAAGAATCTAAGACTTAACAACAAGGAATTTTACTTTTAAAACGGCTGAAGACGGATGATTCAAAATGCAACTACAATAAATTTTTACAAGGCAGAAAGCCCAAGGCTTAATCCTTAAATAATCTCCTTTTAAATGAGGCTGAAGGCCCAAACAATCTAAGACTTAGCAAGTAAGGAATTTTGATATTAAGATGGCTGAAGGCCCATGATTGAAACAAGTACAATAAATTTTCAAAAAGTAGAAAGCGCAAGGTTTTGTCCTTAAATAATATTTCAAATGAGGCTGAAGGCCGAACCAATCTAAGGCTAAGTGAGGAACTTTCAATTTTAAAACAGCTGACGGCCCATTATTTAAAACCCAACTACAAGGATACAAATTCAAACCATCGGCTATGAGTCATTAAAATACACAATTAAACACCAATAAGAAAAGGCAGTACATCCAGCGGCGCTCAGAAGTTTCCGGCGGTCGGTCTGCACTTGAAATAGTATTGTTCACTTAGCGGAGACAGGTAGTCTGCCTAACTATATCCGATCCGCCGGCAACCCAACCAAGAGAAAGTCAACGGACCCACCGACAAGACAACTTACTTTCCACCCGACCAGGAACTCCAAAGCCAAAACTTAAAAGGTGTAGCCGCTCATAACCAAGTATGCATAAGCTGTCAAAACTACACACACATGTCGGTCAGCGGCAACATGGTGAGGAAAGGACACTGCTTGAATTTTACATAAGCAGTCAGGGAACCGGAACGCTAGTGGCCACAAGACAGAAAATTCCGCTGGTGCACTTGGACTTCAAATAACCAAAATACAGTTAAACTCCACCAGATGGTGACCAAACTTCCGCCAACTTGAACACTCGCCGCTGCTCACGGGAATACCCCCAACAGCCGTCCATGAAAACCAACGGCACAATGTGAACGAACTGGCTTCAGTAACTAAATTACCACTCAACTTTGATGTCCTAGGTCGGTGAACCAAGAACTTTGTAGTAATCGGAACAGCTCCCACACACTTTGACCCAGTGTAAAGACCACCAGCAGGCCCAGCCCACTGCGCTGCACAGAGATTTCCTGGCTGATCCACACTAACCGACTGCACACAGCCAGAACACCGATAACATTTAAAATAACTTGTCAGTCAAAATCACACAAACTACACACAGTTCCACGAACACTTGCATGAAGAACCAGACAATGCTAATGGCAGTGACTGTGCAATAACAGGGACGAATCAGGAGTTGGCACACACAGCCAACCCATAAGCTATCACTGACCAAGTACACTTCGTCTGGCAAGACGACAGACCGACGACCAACCAAAGTCGTCCCCACTCCAATCATGTGTGTGGGCAACCGTCGGGCGAGTCATGGCGGTCCGGACCTCACTGTTGCCGCGCCCTGATTGAACTTGTGCTGCGTCCCAGCGCAAACACTGCCAGGTCCGAAATAACTGCTGGCGCGTTCCAACTGACTCACTACACACAACGACCAGGAAGTAATAGCTGTGCAGCAAAGATAATTGGCAGGGCTTATATCGATAAGCGCTGTTGCTACCACTCATGGGCAGGCAAAGCAGCAACTCAGTGACACAAGTATTTGAAATTAACATAACGAGGTGGCAGTATGTCAAGAACAGGATGTTAAATAAGAGATGGCACAAGCACGAGCCCTGCACAGATCATATTGTACTAAATTTATCTGTACATAAGAAAAGAGTATTGCAATTATTGTTCTGCTAACATACATTCCCCATAGATGAGTAGCATTTCTACCTTCTCTTCGTTGGTGTACATTCTACTCACACAGTTCTTCAATTGACGATGGTTGACAGAACGACAGGTGTTCATTCTACTTATGTCTACATTTGTCCTCTGTCACCATCAACACATAGATGTATTCCATTACCCCGAGTACCTGCACTAAGTGCTGGAAGCATCAATGTCAATGTTGTGTTATGTAATTAATAACGTTGTGTGAATCGTAAACTGTGATACATTTTTGGCTAGGACGTTATGAAAGGAAATGTATTATCGACTAAAAAATACAGGGCGCCATTTAAGAAAGTCATATTGCTGTTCATATCTTTGTAAAAAAGCAAAGCTACAACGAAGACAATCATGCTGATTGATGTCTCCCTGATGGCTAAAGAACATTTTCTTGAAATATTTTGTAATTTGTATCTGGACAAACAGTTATTTAGGGTGTTCAAGATGACTGGGACACACTGTATACATATTCAAATTCATCTGAAATCTCACTTTTCTTAGAATCACAATTATTTGAATTATCCCAATCGGAACTGTCACTGGCAAATATTGACTCATAGCCCAGACATATAAATTATTTGCATCTAAATATGTTAAGTAATTTAATTTCTTTTTTGAATAGTAGTGTTTGAAAAATGTATTACTTTCTTTAACAAATCTGTTACAGCACTGAGATATTCCACCTCTAATTACTTTTACAATCATTAGAAGCGTATTATAATCATGTAGTAATTTTTATTTTACTTTAGTCATTGTTAACATCGAATCAAAGGTTAAACCAAGAACTGCATAATACGAGATTTTTATACGAGTTCTTGTAAAATTTTTGGAAACATGAGATATTAATAAAACATCAATTTTAAAATATAAATCATGCTGTTCGCCAAGATTTTTTATATTAAATTGTTCCCAAACTAATTTCGTGTGTTAGTAATCTTGATCACTTGTGTCATATTCATTTAATTTTGTGTAAGAATCTTGTTTCGATGGAAGATTGGTTTATTTAAATTTTATCCAACTATCCACATAATAAATGTTGGTCATTTGATGATAATTTATTAAAACTTGAAACCATAAATTTAAGTGTGTCAATAAAACACATTTTGAAATTTTCTGTTTGTTTACCAAAACTAATACATCTATCTTCATTATTTGGTATCAGCCCTTTCATGGCTACAGCCATACATTGGTGCCTAGCAGATAGACTGCCCAGATGGCTAAGGGCGTACATGTATGCCTGGGGGGTAGAATGACTAGATGGCTATGGGCATTCAATTATTCCATGGAATTAGGGAGATCTGATGACTATGAGCATTCCTGTATGCAGGTAAACCAGCACAATATAATGGTAACTTGCTGTTACCCCTCGTTCAACATTCAAGCCGGCCGGGGTGGACGAGCGGTTCTAGGCGCTACAGTCTGGAACCGCGCGACCGCTACAGTCGCAGGTTCGAATCCTGCCTCAGGCATGGATGTGTGTAATGTCCTTAGGATAGTTAGGTTTAAGTAGTTCTAAGTTCTAGGGGACTGATGACCACAGAAGTTAAGTCCCATAGTGCTCAGAGCCATTTGAACCAACATTCATGGCAGTGCTACTAGGTAATGACAGTGCTTCTAGGTAATGACAGAAAACACTAAAGCTTTTGTCTGCTCCCAGGCGCTTTTTGATTAAGAGTCGTGTGCAGAGCCAGTCTTTTTCCTGCATCTGGTGACACAACATGTGCTTATATTGCCTTTGTGGTGCCGGAATGTAATTTATCAGTCACGAAAGTCATGAAAATCAGTAGCACTGATGAAGATGTTGGTGATACCTCGGACCTCTCTTTAGAAAAGATCTGAATATGTGTGGTTCTACACCACGAGGAACTTTTTCAGAATACTCTTCTCTTGAAGAAAGAAAGGGAGAAGAAGTGAGCGCAACTTCCTCACGAAAAAACACGTATGACTGATCGGATAACGATCCTGTGACGAAACGCCACCATTTATTGAACACATTTAGGGATATTGGCTCAGACTTCAGTCAGTTAGCAAGTCATTTGGAACATTTTTTGTACTTTAGTCGTTTGAATTACTTTCCTCATTTGAATTTGTTTCTGCCACTTGATATACCTTTCCTAAAAAAAAATGGTAACAGTACTCAGCAGATTAGCACGATGGAAGCATATAGAGCCTACGGAAATTTATTGCTTTTTGGTGTATTCCTTGCTTATACAAAAAACTAAAAGGTTAGAAGTGAATGAATAATGGTCAATCATGCTTCAAGCACCAACACGTTCTCACTTAATGTCCGGGGACTATTGTAATCTGACTCTGCATTTATGCGTTACACAGACGATTCGGTAGTATTTCACAATATTCTTCTGAAAATACGGCTCGTTGCAGAACGCACAAGGAAGAAATTTTGTGAGACAATAGCCCCTTAGGAAACTAGGTCTGCTACTTTTCGAAAGACGCTTGCGATTTAAGCAGTATATACTACAGAAATATGCGTTTTTGGCATTAAAAGTTTCATTTTTTTGTGACCTGAATAGTAATTAAGTTCTTGATTATACGAGGTGCATTCAAGTTCTAAGGCCTCCGATTTTTTTTCTAATTAACTACTCACCCGAAATCGATGAAACTGGCGTTACTTCTCGACGTAATCGCCCTGCAGACGTACACATTTTTCACAACGCTGACGCCATGATTCCATGGCAGCGGCGAAGGCTTCTTTAGGAGTCTGTTTTGACCACTGGAAAATCGCTGAGGCAATAGCAGCACGGCTGGTGAATGTGCGGCCTCGAAGAGTGTCTTTCATTGTTGGAAAAAAGCCAAAAGTCACTAGGAGCCAGGTCAGGTGAGTAGAATGGCATGAGGAATCACTTCAAAGTTGTTATCACGAAGAAACTGTTGCGTAACGTCAGCTCGATGTGCGGGTGCGTTGTCTTGGTGAAGCAGCACACGCGCAGCCCTTCCCGGACGTTTTTGTTGCAGTGCAGGAAGGAATTTGTTCTTCAAAACATTTTCGTAGGATGCACCTGTTACCGTAGTGCCCTTTGGAACGCAATGGGTAAGGATTACGCCCTCGCTGTCCCAGAACATGGACACCATCATTTTTTCAGCACTGGCGGTTACCCAAAATTTTTTTGGTGGCAGTGAATATGTATGCTTCCATTGAGCTGACTGGCGCTTTGTTTCTGGATTGAAAAATGGCATCCACGTCTCATTCATTGTCACAACCGACGAAAAGAAAGTCCCATTCATGCTGTCATTGTGCGTCAACATTGCTTGGCAACATGCCACACGGGCAGCCATGTGGTCGTCCGTCAGCATTCGTGGCACCCACCTGGATGACACTTTTCGCATTTTCAGGTCGTCATGCAGGATTGTGTGCACAGAACCCACAACAATGCCAACTCTGGAGGCGATCTGTTCACAGGCATTCGGTGATCCCCCAAAACAATTCCCTCCACTTTCTCGATCATGTCGTCAGACCGGCTTGTGCGAGCCCGAGGTTGTTTCGGTTTGTTGTCACACAATGTTCTGCCTTCATTTAACTGTCGCACCCACGAACGCACTTTCGACACATCCATAACTCCATCACCACATGTCTCCTTCAACTGTCGATGAATTTCAATTGGTTTCACACTACGCAAATTCAGAAAACGAGTGATTGCACGCTGTTCAAGTAAGGAAAACGTCGCCATTTTAAGTATTTAAAACAGTTCTCATTCTCGCCACTGGTGGTAAAATTCCATATGCCGTACTGTGCTGGCATCTCTGGGACGTATTGACAATGAACGGGGCCTCATTTTAAAACAATGCGCATGTTTCTATCTCTTTGCAGTCCGGAGAAAAAAAATCGGAGGCCTTAGCACTTGAATGCACATCGTATTGTCTAAACTCGTGCTGCCATGGAAATAGAATCAAGAAATGCTGACTGAGGGAAGTTTGGCAATGTTGATATGAGATTTTTATTGCCATACCTCAACGAAGGTCAAGTGCCTTTCGAGCCCCAAATTATTCCTATTCGAACACTGTGGAAAAACCAATAACTATTTGAGACCACTGCCTGATAAACTGAAAAAAGGGGGAATACAATTTAAGTTCTGTGAAACGATGTTGGGACTAAAATGGATAGACAACAAAGAATTCTGGATGTTTTAAACCATAAAATGCGATTTTGTTGAAACCGAGAAGAAGGTTGTCGGCTTTCAAAAAAAAAAAAAAAAAAAAAATGGTGGCCTCAACTACTTACCCTCAGACTCAGAGCTGAAATATTAAAAGTTTTGGGTGGTTTCGTTGTATAGGGGATACGTAGTTGCCGCATTACAAGTCAAATACTTCTGATTCTACAGTATACAATATGAATACACACATGAATCGAATGGTCAAAGGTTCCTATCACTCGGAAATTGCGAATTTCTAATGTTGTTGTTGTTGTGGTCTTCAGTCCTGAGACTGGTTTGATGCAGCTCTCCATGCTACTCTATCCTGTGCAAGCTTCTTCATCTTTCAGTACCTACTGCAACCTACATCCTTCTGAATCTGCTTAGTGTATTCATCTCTAGGTCTCCCTCTGCGATTTTTACCCTCCATGCTCAACTCCAATGCTAAATTCGTGATCACTTGATGCCTCAAAACATGTCCTACCAACCGATCCCTTCTTCTAGTCAAGTTGTGCCACAAACTTCTCTTCTCCCCAATCCTAATCAATACCTCCTCATAAGTTACGTGATCTACCCACCTTATCTTCAGCATTCTTCTGTAGCACCACATTTCGAAAGCTTCTATTCTCTTCTTGTCCAAAGTAGTTATCGTCCATGTTTCACTTCCATACATGGCTACACTCCATACAAATACTTTCAGAAACGACTTCCTGACACTTAAATCTATACTCGATTTCCTTGCCATTGCCAGTCTACTTCGACCATCATCAGTTATTTTGCTCCCTAAGTAGCAAAACTCCTTTACTACTTTAAGTGTCTCATTTCCTAATCTAATTCCCTCAGAATTACCCGATTTAATTTGACTACATTACATTTTCCTCGTTTTGCTTTTGTTGATGTTCATCTTATATCCTCCTTTCAAGACACTGTCCATTCCGTTCAGCTGCTCTTCCAAGGCCCTTGCTGTCTCTGACAGAATTACAATGTCATCGGCGAACCTTAAAGTTTTTACTTCTTCTCCATGAATTTTAATACCTACTCCTAATTTTTCTTTTGTTTCCTTTACAGCTTGCTCAATATACAGATTGAATAACATCGGGGAGAGGCTACAACCCTGTCTCACTCCTTTCCCAGCCACTGCTTCCCTTTCATGCCCCTCGACTCTTATAACTGCCATCTGATTTCTGTACAAATTGTAAATAGCCTTTCGCTCCCTGTATTTTATACCTGCCACCTTCAGAATTTGAAAGAGAGTTTTCCAGTTAACATTGTCAAAAGCTTTCTCTAAGTCTACAAATGCTAGAAACGTAGGTTTGCCTTTTCTTAATCTTTCTTCTAAGATAAGTCGTAAGGTTAGTATTGCCTCACGTGTTCCAACATTTCTACGGAATCCAAACTGATCTTCCCCGAGGTCCGCTTCTACCAATTTTCCATTCGTCTGTAAAGAATTCGCGTTAGTATTTTGCAGCTGTGACTTATTGAACTGATAGTTCGGTAATTTTCACATCTGTCAACACCATCTTTCTTTGGGATTGGAGTTATTATATTCTTCTTGAAGTCTGAGGGTATTTCGCCTGTCTCATACATCTTGCTCACCAGATGGTAGAGTTTTGTCAGGACTGGCTCTCCCAAGGCCATCAATAGTTCCAATGGAATGTTGTCTACTCCCGGGGCCTTGTTTCGACCCAGGTCTTTCAGTGCTCTGTCAAACTCTTCACGCAGTGTCTTATCTCCCATTTCTTCTTCATCTACATCCTCTTCCATTTCCATAATATTGTCCTCAAGTACATCGCCCTTGTATAAACCCTCTATATACTCCTTCCACCTTTCCGCCTTCCCTTCTTTGCTTAGAACTGGGTTGCCATCTGAGCTCTTGATATTCATACAAGTGGTTCTCTTCTCTCCAAAGGTCTCTTTAATTTTCTTGTAGGCAGTATCTATCTTACCCCTAGTGAGACAAGCCACCACATCCTTACATTTGTCCTCTAGCCATCCCTGCTTAGCCATTTTGCACTTCCTGTCGATCTCATTTTTGAGACGTTTGTATTCCTTTTTGCCTGCTTCATTTACTGCATTTTTATATTTTCTCCTTTCATCAATTAAATTCAATATTTCTTCTTTTACCCAAGTATTTCTATTAGCCCTCGTCTTTTTACCTACTTGATCGTCTGCTGCCTTCACTACTTCATCTCTCATAGCTACCCATTCTTCTTCTACTGTATTTCTTTCCCCCATTCCTGTCAATTGTTCCCTTATGCTCTCCCTGAAACTCTCTACAACCTCTGGTTCTTTCAGTTTACCCAGGTCCCATCTCCTTAGATTCCCACCTCCGGAATATTCAATCTGCAGTTCATAACCAATAGATTGTGGTCATAATCCACATCTGCCCCTGGAAATGTCTTACAATTTAAAACCTGGTTCCTAAATCTCTGTCTTACCATTATATAATCTATCTGATACCTTTTAGTATCTCCAGGATTCTTCCAGGTATACAACCTTCTTTTCTGATTCTTGAGCCAAGTGTTAGCTATGATTAAGTTATGCTCTGTGCAAAATTCTACAAGGCGGCTTCCTCTTTCATTTCTTCCCCCCAATCCATATTCACCTACTATGTTTCCTTCTCTCCTTTTTCCTACTGACGAATTCCAGTCACCCATGACTATTAAATTTTCGTCTCCCTTCACTACCCGAATAATTTCTTTTATCTTGTCATACATTTCATCTATTTCTTCATCATTTGCAGAGCTAGTTGGCATATAAACTTGTACTACTGTAGTAGGCATGGGCTTTGTATCTATCTTGGCCACAATAATGCGTTCACTATTCTGTTTGTCGTAGCTAACCCGCAGTCCTATTTTTTTGTTCATTATTAAACCTACTCCTGCATTACCCCTATTTGATTTTGTATTTATAACCCTGTAATCACCTGACCAAAAGTCTTGTTCCTCCTGCCACCGAACTTCACTAATTCCCACTATATCTAACTTTAACCTGTCCATTTCCCTTTTTAAATTTTCTAACCTACTTGCCCGATTAAGGGATCTGACATTCCACGCTCCGATCCGTAGAACGCCAGTTTTCTTTCTCCTGATAACGACGTCCTCTTGAGTAGTCCCCGCCCGGAGATCCGAATGGGGGACTATTTTACCTCCGGAATATTTTACCCAAGAGGACGCGATCATCATTTAATCATACAGTAAAGCTGCATGTCCTCGGGAAAAATTACGCCTGTAGTTTCCCCTTGCTTTCAGCCGTTCGGAGTACCAGCACAGCAAGGCCGTTTTGGTTAATGTTACAAGGCCAGATCAGTCAATCATCCAGACTGTTGCCCCTGCAACTACTGAAAAGGCTGCTGCCCCTCTTCAGGAACCACATGTTTGTCTGGCCTCTCAACAGATACCCCTCCGTTGTGGTTGCACCTACGGTACGGCCATCTGTATCGCTGAGGCATGCAAGCCTCCCCACCAACGGAAAGGTCCATGGTTCTTGGGGGGGGGGGGGAATTTCTAATGGAACATAGAAATTTATGAATGAAAGATAGCAACTAAATAAACTCTGCAGGTACTATTTTTAACGACTTTAAATGATGAGTACGATAGCAGAACTACCTCTAAGAATGCCGTTTATTACCGCAAAACACTTGTTGGTGTCGATGATCCAGCAATTAAATAAAATATAAGTTGAATAATAGGGAAACAATAGATTCCTACTTCACATAATTAGTTATGAGGAACGACATAGCTCGCGAGATATTGACTTCTAAATGCATACGACGTCTTCACTGCAGAACCCACAGAAATCTCACAAGTGCACACGTTGGCATTACGAAATATTTCTATCTCCCGGGACGACGTGGAAGCTGCCCAACACTCCTAGTGTTTCCTGCGACTACCAGAGTAAGGAGTGCTGTGATTGGCTAGAGCGCTTCCACCATGTCTCCAAGCCAACGGACACTCACAAACATATTAAAACACATACGAAATACTGGATTTACAATTAAGTAACTTGAAATTAGATAAATATTTCTGCAGCTGGACCATAACCATGCTCTAACATACATTATTAAATACATAAACAAATCAAATAAACACATATCAGAGGAATAGAAACCAAAGTAGGCCAGTAGCCTAATGTCTCTGTGCTTTCTAAAACACAGTAAATATTGACCAATTTCTTCATGAATAGTATATATTGGATATAAACAGACATAGACAAATAAAAACACTTATAAGCATGCTGCTTCTGTTTTTTTGTGTATCTGTGGAGTACTTATGGCCTGATGCGATCAGTGGTAATTGGCCACTTTGACCTCCAATAACGCATGTACTGTTCAAGTTACATACCCGTAATTCATACCAATTTAGGTTTACACTAATAGCTTTCCAAAGACATGTTGGTCGACAAAATCGGGCGAACCATTTAGATTTTGGAAATTCGTTGTTGGGTGTTTCTTTGGATAATTTACAGTGAGATATTAAAATTTTAATTAATAAAGATGTTGAAAATCTGACAACACCATCAGAATCTTCATGCAAATAATGGTAATGTACATGTTTATTTCTAAGAAAATCTGACACCATCAGAATCTCCATGCAAATAATGGTAATGTACATGTTTATTTCTAAGGTACCATGATTTCTTTGGCTTTTACTAACTTCTACATGAACTGTGAAATGTCTGCCATTATAGTTTCACAAATTCCGCCATCTTTGGCACTTCCGGCATACAAATCTCCTTCATCGACCTTAAGCACAGTCCTCGACACAGCGTCAACAGGGAATTCCCAGCCATGCTTTCAGCCTGGACCACGCTCTGGGGCTACCCTTCCTGCTCCAGCTAATGTTCGACACCACGAGCAGCCGGTGCGGCCGGTGCGGCCACGCCAACTCCGAACTTAGAATATTTTCAAGGTGTTACAATTCGCCCGTTCCCTCATACACCTCCACTTATTAACATTTTGGCCTGCCAGAATGTTCAGAAGTAGCACCCTTCAGTTCATACAAGTAGATATAAAACAAATTAGAAAGAACAGAATTAAATGATAAAACGCCAGGACAATAGTGTTTACAAAATTTTTGTAGTAATTTGGGAGCAACATGAATTACGAAAAAAAATTAAACTAACACGAATTAAGAACGAAACGACATATTAAATAAAGACCTGCATTTCAGTTATGCATAGTCCGCCCCAATAGCTGAGTGGTCAGCGTGACGGAATGCCGTCCTATGGGCCTGGGTTCGATTCCAGGCTGGGTCGGAGATTTGCTCTGCTCAGGGACTGGGTGTTGTGTTGTATTCATCATCATTTCATCCCCATCCGGGGCGCGGTCGCCCAATGTTACTGCAATAAGACCAGCACCAAGGCAGTTGGACCTGCCCTGCAAGGTGCCTCCCGACCATTGACGCCAAACGCTCATTTCATTTCCAGTTATGCGTAAACGATTTTTTTTTTGACGAGAAATAAAATTTTTTAAATGCACTTTCACCTTTCTGCGATGTTGAAAGCACTTCTTGTGCCACTCACTCAGCGCTACGGCGCCTTCTTGCACTAATTTTTCTGACGCACTACACACGCTCACATGGATTTTAGCACGAAGTTTTGATCAACTCACATCAGTCTTTTGACCAAGCGGCTTGCAGAAATCGTTCTGCCTCTGAATTTCGAGCTCCAGCATTTACCGTGACAAACCCGTCTACAACGAAAACCAAAAGTAGAAACCCGTCAGGGAACCATTTCCCAAACCCAACCATGATCATCGCTAAAGATTCCCTCCAGCGGAATACGATACTTTAGGAACAAAGTCACAAGGCAAACGACTGAATCACAGTAAGCTCAAATTCCCACAAGTTTTATTTAATTGACTTTAATAAATCCTTCTTACCTCCATGCACCAAAAAATGCATGCCCATACAATTACAATTTTAATACCCTTCAAATTGACCACTAAATTCTTTGTCACACTCTTATACAAAGCATAAATCAATACATATTTTACTCAAATCCAACAGGTCATTGACCTCCGTGTACCCTCAGTGCCTAAACCTGCCCCCTTGCACACGTACAGTGCCACAATAAACTAACAAATTTCTAATGAATCCCCAAGTAAAAGATATAAAATTAACCATTCAAAATTACTACTACTAATTACAAATTAAAACAGCTTTTCATTTCGCCCCTTTCTATATATACAGCCTCAACTCTATCACGTTTCTTAGACCCAAAGGTTTTCCTGAGACAGGGTATTTTAAACTGTATGCAATTGGGTGAGTGCACTGTGCCACAACAAATGGTCCATAGTATAACTCGAATAACTTCTTAATCTCCCCATCCACTTCTCTGTAACGCTCTTTGGCGCGTACAAGCACTTTGTCCCCCACTTTGTACTTCATCGGTTTGTATCGTCCATCGTGTCGCCTTTCCCTTTCAGCGGCTAACTTCTTCATGCGGGCTGTTATTGCCCTCTCTCTTTCAGGAGCCGATTCAGCTTTTCGCGACGGGAATTCTACCGTTTCTGTGAGTAAGGACTTTGGTTTCAGCCCTGGGTCATGACTTCCAAAGGTGAGTACCCTGTAGCCTTACTTTTTACGCTGTTGAGTACGTCCTCAAACGCGCTCACGTACTCTAACCACTTGGCATTACGATTTCTGACATACCTCCTACATATCTGTCCTACTTCATGGGCATAGCCTTTACATGGGTTGCTCGCTGGGTGGTATGCGGATGTGCGGTCGTTCATGAACGTGTTCCCGTCGTTTGAAGTAGACTGTGATCCGTTGTCAGACAACAGTCTTACTGGTTTTACAATATTATTGCATAAATCATTCTTCTGTTTGGCGATCAGAGTTTCAGTATTCGCTGTCCATATCGGATACAGTTTAATGTACTTAGAGAACACGTCCACCACAACAAAGATGTACTTCATGCCACCGCGTCCTGTGGGTGATGGGCCAAAATTGCCCACAGCTAGTAACTCGTCCACATTAGTAGGTATAATGCTTTGCATTTGCCCGTGTTCCGCGGTCGTGCAATATTTGACCCGTTTGCAACAGTCGCACACCGGCAGCTGCGCGCGGACCCGTCTGGCCAGGTTATTTACGTGGGCGTATTCCTCGATTATTTCAGTGCACTTTTCGGCGCCGTAATGTGCGTGATATAATGGACGTAGTCTATTAACTGTTCCACATACCTATTGGGAAAACACAGTCTCCATTTGTCCGTCTCTTCATCTTTCCGCCGGATTAACACTCGCTTGTGTATCTTAAAATATTTAGGTACTTTCTCGTATCTCTTGCTGTCGAAATTCACATTAATGTGTTTCAGCTCGGGATCGTCGTTTTGTGCTCGCCGCATGTCTTTGCACACCACACCAATTTCTTTCACCCCCGCAACCCCATTCATATACAGTAGCTTAAATTCCTTTCGGCTCCTCCCTTCCATCGTCTTCCGCCCCCACTGGTAATCTGGACAGAGCACCGGCAACACAATTTTCTGTACCTTTGATGTAGCGGGTTTCGTATTCGAATAGCTACATGAAAATTCTCCAAAGCATTAAGCGGTCGTTCAGTATCCTGCAGTCCTGCAGATATTTCAGCGCCTTGTGGTTCGACAACACTGTCACTTTTCTGCCCTCTAAATATATGCGGAATTTCTTAAATCCGTGCATGATCGCGAGAATCTCCTTCTGCGATATGCTGTATCCCTGTTCGTTCTTAGTTAGCATGCGGCCGGAGAATGCCACACTACGGTGTTCAATTTTTCCATCAACTAGCTTTACCTGAAATAGCGCACAACCTATTCCATAGTCCGAACTGTCCGACACTAAACAGAAAAGGAGATTCATATCTGGGTAGTACAACATCTTACTACTGCACAATTTATTCTTTATACACTGGAATTCCGTTTCACATTCCTCGGTCCACCTCTAAGCTTCATTTTTCTTCAATAATTTACCTAAATTCGGAATATTCATTCCTCACTCCCCCAAGAATTTCTGTAGAAACCGCACAAGCACAAGTATGACTTCAGTTGTTCCCTACTTTTGTGTCTATTACATTCTTTAATTTTTTGGAATTAGGTAAAATTCCTTCCGATGTGTGGATATGCCCAGGAACTGAATTTCTGCTCGAACAAATTCACATTTTGCGAGCTTTAAAGTCGGTCCACCTCGTCTCAGAGCCATGAGTACCTCTTCCAAAACTCGATAATGCTTATTCCACGTTTCTGTAGCGATGAATGTATCACCAACGTCTATCACGAGTTAGCTCATTACGCTTCCCCTAGCACATAACTCAACGCTCTTACAAAAATTGCCAGAGAAATTGTAAATCCGAATGGTACTTTCCTAATCCGGTAGCTTCGGCCTTCTCTCGCTTCCCGCCCCCGGGTTCCTGGGTTCGATTCCCGGCGGGGTCAGGGATTTTCTCTGCCTCGTGATGACTGGGTGTTGTGTGTTGTCCTTAGGTTAGTTAGGTTTAAGTAGTTCTAAGTTATAGGGGACTGATGACCATAGATGTTAAGTCCCATAGTGCTCAGCGCCATTTGAACCATTTTTTTTCAAAAAGGAAAGAAGTGTACAGTCTGCTTTCCTCTGCCAACGGGATCTGCCAAAATCCCGAGGTCAGATCAACACTGGACATTTTGTTGATATTATTAAAATCCTTCAGCAGTTCCTCCATAATGCCAGGTTGGCCTAATTCCCTTACAATTACATTATTTATTTTTCTCGCATCTAATACAGTTCTGATTGAGTTATCACGTTGTTTAACAATAATTATAGGTTTGTGGTAATCGTTCCTACATTGTTCGACTATACCCAATCCAAAATTTGTTTCAATCGAACTCTGACGGCATCCCGATCAGCTACAGGTATTACATACGGGCCGGCCGGTGTGGCCGTGCGGTTATAGGCCCTTCAGTCTGGAACCGCGTGACCGCTACGGTCGCATGTTCGAATCCTGCCTCGGGCATGGATGTGTGTGATGTCCTTAGGTTAGTTAAGTTTAAGTAGTTCTAAGTTCTAGGGGACTGATGACCTCAGATGTTAAGTCCCATAGTGCTCAGAGCCATTTGAACCATTTATTACATACGATTTGCACTTTACTGGTTCGTGAGGTTTCACTTTTATAGAGTACTCGAAGTCGGTAATGTTACCTGCTCGATCCGAGAATACGTCCTCGTAGCGATACAACAATCCACACTACTGTTTCTTCTCCCCTTCTGATATACCCTTGACTGCATTAATCACTTCCGTAATTCTGTTATGCATTTCGACTTCCTCACCCCAATCGACAGTAACTATGGCATGAACAATCTGATTTTCACCTGTTAAACGTCTTTTGATTTTACTTGCCCTTTTTCACTCTGAAATTCAAATTCTACGCATTGCCCTATACAATTAAGTGAAGTATTGTATTTGCACAGGAAGTCAGTTCCTAAAATTACCTCCTTTACCAGACCACTCACTACGAAACATTCTATCTCGAATTTATTTTCTCTACATTTAAATTCTAAATGTATTTTTTGTATTACTGGCTTACTCGTACCACCAACTGCCGTTTTAATCTGAACACTAGTGATTGGGAAGATTACTAATTTCCTATTTTTGATCATGTTCATAAAACTCTCCGACAGTGCTGACGCATTACCACCTGAATCTAGAAGCGCATCTACCATTTCTTTGGCAACTTTAATTTCAATAATTGGCTGTACATATACTATTTCCTTTCGTTCTAGATATCTCTCCCTTAATAAATCGTTTTCTACGTCTCGTCCCTTCTCTTCCAATTCTAGAGTACACACATCTTGTTCTATCTATCCCTCATCCTCATGTTCATCCCAAAATAATGCATGAAATATTTCCTGCGCCCCAAATTCATTCCTTCTCTTTTCTAAACCTCTAGCAATTTAAACTTCTCTAGTTTCCACATACGCGGCAGTAACGACCGTAATGTTCAACCGTACCAACGCCAATCACTCACTCTAAGATCACACTCATCCTTCATATACCAATTCGTACGAACTTCATTACACAAACTACCCCCTCCACACTATTTACTTCGCACCTCTCCAAATTTTCTGGTAGTTCTTCCTCACATTTCACCGAGTCACTACCCACAGCATGCACAACTTTAATGTTTTTCCCCTTCAAAATATCGATACTTGCAGCTTGAACAAAATGACACATTAATTCACTATTAAACACTTTATCTCCCTTAAATCATACATCGATGCCTATGCCATCATCACCATAAATATTTCTCTCGGCAAACTGATCTGCTGATACACCAATTAAATCACTACATAAATTCACGTCGGAAACCTTACTTTCCTCCGTCAACAAATTAACTTTACGTGAATCGTACACAACTTTATCCTCCGCCGCTACCTTACACAAATTGCTGCTATCTTGTCATACCATTTTGGGACGTCCAGACTTGCTACATTCCGCTGTGATCGGACATAAATCAGCACACACTGCCATTTCTATACGCTTTTAATCCAGATTGACCCCCTATCCTACTTTACATACATTCTCTGACAAACTTTTTAGATCCACACATTCATCAATAAGTTTCGTCGCCTTCAGTAATATCGACTCACAAATACTTGTTACTACGACACCTTCCTTACTACAATTGCTACTAATTGCTAATACCTCTTCAGAACTCTCCACACAATTTGCTTTCACAAAATTCATCTCCTCTTTAACTTCTTTTTGAACCACTGAATCTTCTCATTTATCACCATTTACACACTCATTCATTACACATTCATAAATTACCTCATTTCCCGCAAATTTATTCCCATTACTTTTACTTAAATCTCTCACAAATCTATGCTTCCGCCGTCTGCTCCTGCTTTTATTGAAAGAACTGACTATATAGCCTTCCTGTCTGACATATTCCATATTACATATTTGTTGCCTTTCTCCAAACCTATCAACACTTCTACCATTACCATTATCTCCAGTCCTTTTAATCACCTGTTGAGATAGCCATCCCTGGACCTAAGATGTGGCGAACATCAGTTTCCTGACCGGTTCTTACGCGATTGCACTTCGCGCGAATTTCCCCCTTAAAATCTGGTTTCTTTACTTTGGCCTTGTTCGTGGAAGTTATCACTCCCGTTCGTTCGCCAGCCATTCTGCTCATTCCAGCTACTATCTCCCTGTGAATCCCTTTGATTTCTCTCACGATTATTATTTTGGTGATGATTATTTGGATTGCCATTTTGATGACTACCACACTGTTTGCTCTGAGGTTTGAACTTCAAAGCCCTCTTTAATTTTTCTACAAATTCTAGAAATTCGTCCACGGACTCACATGGACTACGGACAAGATCCCACTGCAAATTTTCGGGTAATCGACTTTTTAACGTGGTGATTTCCGTTAAAACCCCGAACGGATGTTTCACATTCATAAGCTTGTCCAGTTCGCGCTTGCAAAAATCTCTCATTCTCATTGTCCCATTACCGTACTTGTAACTCGGCCCGTTTAAAAATTCATTTTCGATCAGCAACTGTTTTGCCTTGCTCCAAAATTTATTCAAAAAACACTTTTCGAACTCTTCGTAAGATTGGCATGAACACATTTAACATTTGTCCCAGACTATCCGTCTACCTCCAAAAGCTGTTTAACGTATTTTATTTTCGCTTCGTCCGACATACCGAGAACAAAAGCGTCCGTACAGACAGCCAAGAAATTTACTGGGTGATATCTTCCTTCACCTGTGTAACATTCCACAGATCCAGTATTTGACCAAGGGGTATTTATAACCGGCGTGGCCTGTTGGGAGACTAACGAATTTAAATCACTTTTCATTTGTTGCATTTGTTTTTTAAATTAATTTTCACTTGTAATACTGGACCCCAACTCATTTTTAATTTTGCCCATTTCTTTCTCCCCCTCACCTACACGATTGGCAATGTCACTAATTGCTAAATTTATATCGCTTTTACGAGCATTTTGCGTTTTTATACAGTCACTTACCTAGCCCCCAAGCCCCACCTGTATCTTATCCATTTATTCCCCAAGATCTTTTTCCACTCATTCAAATTTAGATTTTACTATTACAACTTCGTCTGTAATTTTCCCCAAATCCATTCGGACACATTTTAATTTATCATCAATTGCTTTTTCAAGGTTACCCATAATTTTTAAACTTCCTCTTTCATCGCAGAACCTATTTCAGTTCGCATTGAACCCATATCAGTCCGAATTGTATCTGTTACTATTTGCAAAGTGCCCATATCTGTTCGCAATATACCCATACCTGTTCGAATTGTACTGATATTATTTGCCATTGTATATTCCTGGATCATTCGCTTTAGCTGAGACATCATACCTCCCCCACATTCATTCCCCATGCCTGAGTTCCTATTAGTTACACTTTCTTGCTCTGATTTCAGACTAACCGGCTAACTTCGGATTTCAGAATTACACATACTTGGTGACTGTTTCATATTCGCGAGACGTATAAGTGGAGCTTTAACTTCAGAGTTACACACTATGTCACTGTTTGCGCAGGCACTTACTTATCTGATCTGCGACTGCTCTCTCTGCATGGTGATGCCTTCGGTTGTAGTGCAAGTCGACGTTAAAGACTGCCGTGGAGTACTCGAAGACGCTGCCATCGTACTGCTGTTCAACTACGTCCCCCACTGGAGAAGTCGCCTGATGTAATTGTAGATGCTGCCGGTTACCGCATGTTCCAACCGTCTCCGATACTGCTGTCCGATAAACGCACTAACCGTTACCATTCCCTGCACTCAACTTATTTAGACTCTGAGCCCCAACGCAATTGCCTTTAACGTGATAGACTAGGACCTCCATCGATAGCATGTGTTAATTGTGAAAATTGCTGCATCATTTCACTATTTCCAGAAACCTCCTTGTGGAAAAAAAACCATCTCACACTGTTTTGTGAGACGTTCACTCTACAGAAATCTCTACTGGTTTTGTAAGGATTTTTACACTTTGCATAGTACGCTGAATAACAGAGAGCAAAGGACTTACCACTTTGCAGGGCACAAATCCCGTACAGCCCCCAATAAAGGGCTTAAAAAAAACCAACACTACGTACCCTCAGACTCAGAGCTGAAATATTTAAAGTATTAATAGTTTCAAGCCAATGCACACTCACAAACATATTGAAACACATACGAAATACTGGATTTATATTTAAATAATTTGAAATTAGATTAATATTCCTATGGCTAGACCATAAGCACGCTCTAACATACATATTTCATACACAAACCCATTAAACAGACATATATCAGAGGAACAGAACGAAAGTAGGCCAGTAGCCTAATGTCTCTGTGCTTTCTAAAACACAGAAAATATTTCTCCAGTTTTTTCATGAATAGTATATATCGGATATATACATACATAGACGAATAAATACACTTATAAGCATGCTGCTTCTGTTTTTTTGTGTAACTGTGGAGTACTTATAGCCTGATGCGATCAATAGTAATTGGACACTTTGACCTCTAATAACTCATGTACTATTCAAGTTACATGCCTGTAATTCATACCAATTTATGTTTACACTATTAGCTTTCCAAAGACATGTCGGTCGACAAAATCGGGCGAACCATTTAGATTTTGGAAATTCGTTGTTGGTTGTTACTTGTATAATTTACAGTGAAATTTAAAAATTAAACTAATAAAGATATTGAAAACCTGACTACACCATGAGAATCGTCATGCCAATAATGGTAATGTACATTTTGCTTTTTAAGGTATCATGATTCCTCTGGCCATTATTAACTTCTACATGAACTGTGAAACGTCTGCCATTATGGTTTCAAAAATTCCACCATCTTTGGCACTTCCAGGATACAAATCTCCTACATTGAGACAAAGCACAGTCCTTGACACAGTGTGACCATAGAATTCCCAGCCATGTGGTTGTCCTGGACCACACTCTGGGGTAACCTCTCTTGTTCCGGCTAATGTTCAGCACCACAGGGTTGCTGTCGACCCCCAACTAGCCGAGGGGCCTGTGTGGCCACGCCAAGTCCAAACTTAAAATATTTTCAGTGTGCCACAACCCGCCCGTTACCTCACAAGGTACATAAAACGGGTCAAAATAAACTGAATCTCATCTCTATAGTGAGCTGCAATGCGTCAGTGGGTGCTGTTGATAAGAGAGACATTATGTTAAGTTCTGTGCCATGCATGCAAATAACAATGAAGTGATACAGTAAGGTATTCCTCTATTTAACTGAATGCAAACAGTTTTCAAAATAAGATAGAAACAGACTCAGATGTGTACACATGGCAATGACCAGAACATTATATTTTATTTTTGACTTGAGTGTAGCTCCTCCAGATTCTGACTGTTGCTTTTTAGCAATGTAATTTTACAGTCTAGCAAGGTTTTATGGTGATGTAGACACCCCTAGAAGATGTCGAAATATAGGTCAATGTACCCATCACTTATATGCAACCAATTTCTTTTTAATCTTATATTGAAACTGGTGTATGGTTGCTCAATAACAGCCATGTCCAAAAACGGTAAGTTTTCGCCTGAAGTGACCATGATGGCGAACTTTTTTCTTTTTTCTGATTAATGATAGCTATATGGTGAGCACGTTTTCCATTCATTTTGTCTTGATTGTTCTGCAAATGTTAATTGTTTCATTTCTTCAGTTTCATAAACTATCTTACTAAATTCATCACGCTCTTTTTTACATATTCCATACTCTCTTTTTGACAAAATCGTCCTCTACATAGACTTAGATCTTTATGTGGTTCGTTATATGTTGAATATAATAACAAAACCACTTGGTACATGTTTTCTATGTTTCACTGTATACCATTTCTCTGTATTGGGTTGTCAGTTACCCATATTTCAGAGTAAATGGAAAAATTAAGCATAAATAAGATGGAATTTACACTGTATGTTGAGAATTTTTTAAAGGTATGTGTCAACTTTGAACCAATAATTCTACTTTTAATGGTTCATTAACCAAATAATTTCGAATGTAACTGTGTAGTTTTTCTGTATCATTAAAATTTATCAAACAGATATCACAAATAGATTTTGAATGCTCATTTCTTGTAATATGATCTGAAA
Organism: Schistocerca piceifrons; assembly: GCF_021461385.2. Classification (NCBI taxonomy): domain Eukaryota; kingdom Metazoa; phylum Arthropoda; class Insecta; order Orthoptera; family Acrididae; genus Schistocerca; species Schistocerca piceifrons. The sequence continues at coordinate 270,024,453 of NC_060139.1, forward strand.
CAAGTCAAAGTATATCTTTAATTCAGTAACAATGAGAGTAATTTTCATTTTAAAAATATAACACATTAACATGCTTTATTGTTTACATTTCTCTATTTTCAATGGATATCCCAGATAGTTTTTATCAAATGAATAAACATCAATAGATTGAGTCGAAAATTTATAACTCCAAATTATATGTGAACATTTATTTACACTATATAATGCTGAATTTAATGACTACAAACATATTTGATCATTGTTTTGAAAATTACTACTTGCATATGTCTTTGTTTTTCCTTGTAAATTGATGTAAGACGAAGCTCTCAATGAAATGTATCTCTTCATCAATATTTATAATCTGAATATTTTATCAAGATTCCCACCAGAACATAAGCTGGATATTCTGACATTCATGCTGCAATTTTTATATTTTAGTTTTTATAAGATTTATTGAATTTTTTTAAAATTCGTGATTGTATACTTAAATGTCTCTAATTTAAATTCCTTTCTTTAGAAACAGATAATTTCAACTTATAATGGCATGAAAGTATAAAATTCATTTTCAATCCAATATGCAAGTTTAATTTTTTTAGTACTTCAAATTTTTTTTGTTTTGGTGCATTCAGAAGGAAAACTGGATGAAGCAAGTTGAAACTGTGCTCTAAAATTTGCTTGCAATCTGTTTTTAAGATTCTTTATAAATAAATTTTGTAAAGTGTTTTCTTTGTTTTTGTTTTTCAAATGTGTTAGTAGCAAACGGAAATAATACTTTGAATTGTTTAGTTTATTTTAAATAACTTTATCGTCATTTTGACTTCAAATTAAGGTAATTGTTTCCAAGTATTGGCCTTCATGTTATGTTTAATTATAAAATCAGTTAAATCATGTCTTAATTTACAATATCCAGTTAAATAATATTTTAACAATAGTCGTGAAGTTAAGCAACAGTGTACTGTCTCAGTTTAGTCCCCATGGGTAAGAGGAAAAGTTTCAGTAGACTAATGAAACATGATAGAATTTAAAATTATTATGAATTAATTAAATGTAATATAATGAATAAAAGTGATTAGGTCCAAGATATAGATAATTTTACACTCAAGATATGTAATAGAATACAAGTTTTACATTTATCAGATTATTTTTTTTAGGTGATAGATTTGAGAAATAAGAATAAAAACTTAGTTTATGGACATGTTAAACATTTCTCTATTAACTCTGATAAATTGTAACTTAATTCTGATAATTCTAAATATTGTTTTTTGTTGTATTCCTGAATACATTTTGATATTTTTTGTATATTTGTTTCATTGATGGATTTTACTAAAAACAAAGATTTTGTTTTGTTGTTTTGTGACACTCTGCTTTCATTGTCAATAAATACTCAGAACATATCTTCGAATGTTGATAACTCATACCTCGTTCTGAATCGTTATTCTAATAAAATGTAGAAAAATCATCCACTTACACACAGAATTCGAGTAGAGTTATAGAGTTTGTATAGTACTTATTAAAACCATCTTCTATGTATTGTCTTAGAAACATCTGTTTTACATTTCTGTAAATTAAAATTACGAATGTATTTCTCAGTTTCAAGTGTTTAATTTTTTATCCTGCTATCTGAAGATTGCTTGGGAATTGCTTGATGGCTTCGATGTAAGAGAAAAAAATTAAAAGATAGAGTTTGTTACAAATACAAAATGAAATATAAAATCATTATGATCTATTAGTTAATTTGGATTATACAGATTAACTTTACTGTATGAAAAAGGTGAAACTCGATGATAGATTGAAGAAACAACTTTTTTAAACATTTTTTTCTACTAAATGGAGTATATTCAAGCTACAAATAAATCTGAATAAACAGCAATGTTAAATATATTTAGTTATGTCATCCAAAATAATTATCAGTAAAATGTAGGATAAATGTTCAGAGACCTATGGTTTACATTGTTTTAATGAAAAAGTATTAATAACTTAAAATTTTTTAGCTTTTCATATGATTTATTTATTTCCTGAAATTATATCAAAAAGTTAAAGAAATTATGTTCAATTTCTTAAAAGCTATTATATTCAGTGAAATCGAACATGATGATTCATTAGCTTCAGAATATTATTATATTCTAGGTGAACTTGAAACTTTAACACCAAATAATCTTTTTTATGTTTTTCTATTTGGATTCTGTAATTACTTAATAGTTTATTCACAAACATTTATCTCATGAACATTCGTAATATTTTATTAACGAGTCTAACATTATTTGTTTTACATTCTGAACAAATTGCTTCACCTCCTCCAAAGTCCATTTTCTTGTTGTTTCTTCAGGATGATGAGTTCCCATGAATTTTTTACATTTACGACATTAAATATGAATATTCTTAAGGACTGAGAAAGAATTTATATTGTCACTTTATACAGATTAAATTTCACCACAAACTGCGTGGGCAGCAATCTACATTTGTTAGCTGATGATGCTGTGGTGTACAGGAGGGTGTCAAAGACGACATAGGATGATACAAGATGTCCTAGGAAAAACTTTTAGATTGTGCAATGAATAGCTCTAAATGTAGAAAATTTTTTAGATTGTGCAATGAACGGCTCTAAATGTAGAAAAATGTAAGTTAACACAGATGAATAGGAAAAATAAAGCCAAAATATTCGAAGACAGCATTAGTGGTGTCATGCTTGACACACTGCAAGGCGATATGAAATGGAATGAGGATGTGAGAACTGTGTTAGGGAAGGCGAATGGTCGCTTTCGGTTTATTGGGAGAATTTTAGGGGAGAGTTGTTCACCTGTAAAGAAGACCACATATAGGACACTGGTGCGGCCTGTTCTTGAGTACTACCCATTTGTTTGGGATCTGTACTGCATAGGATTGAAGGAAGACTTCGAAGCAATTCAGAAGCGAGCTGCCAGATTTATTACTGGCTGGTTCGATCAGCATGCAAGTGTTAAGTATATGCTTCAGTAACACAAATGGGAGCACTAGGAGTGAAAAGAAATTTTAGAGAACCAGCATTTGAAGCTTACTGCAGCATGAACCTACTGCCATCAACATACATTCCACATGGGGAACACGATGATTAGATATGATAAATTAGGGGTAATACGGAGGCATATAGATAGTCGTTTTTACTTCCTTGTTTCTGTCCGTAGAAAGGAAATGAAATGACTTATAGTGGTACAACATACCTTCACACTCACCGTGCGTTGGCTTGCGGAGTTTTATGTAGATGTAGATACACTTGTCACTGATGAAGACTCGCCGTCAAGGACAACACACTGGGTTCTTTTTCTTAAGAAGTCGTCGAATGTATTCCATATGCTCGTGTCTTCCTTAAAAGACTGCAATAGGGCACTGGGCCAAATGCTTTCCTGAAATCTAGAAAAATGGAATCTGTCTGTTACCCTTCTTCCATAGTTCACAATATATCATGCGAGAAAAGGAAAACTGAGTTTCACAAGACCAATGCTATCTATTCGTGGATATAAGCTTCTCCATCTGAATAAAGTTGAATGTATTCGAACTGAGAAAAGTCCAAGGATTCTGAAGCAAACCGAAATTAGGGATATCGGTCAGTAATTTTAGGGGTCCGATCTTTTGGCTTCTTATATATTAACAATCACTAGTACTTTTTCCAGTCACTTGGGAGTTTGTGCTGGGCGAGTGATTCACCATAAATGCAGGGCAGGTAAGGGACCCATGCCGTAGAGTACTCTTGGTAAAATCGAACTGGGATTCCATCCAGACCTAGTGATTTATTTGTTTTAAAATATTTCAGCTGTTTCTCTACGCCAGCGATGCTTATTACTATGTTGTCCTAGCGGGACTATGTCCGATGGTCAAATGACAGTGCGTTTTCATGGTCCTCCTGCGTGAACGATGTCTTGAACTTTTAAAACTTCGGCTTTCGTTTTGCTATCTTCAACTGTCACACCACGTTGGTCAACAAGGTACTGAATGGATGCATGAGACCCGCTTAGCAATTTTACATAGGACCAGAACTTTCTCAGGTTTGCTGCCAGATCTTTTGCTAAGGTGTCACGGTGGTAGGTATGCTTCGTGCATAGATCTTTTGACAGCTGTTCGAATTTCTAATAACCTTCGCATGGCGTCATTTGTGAATTTGTAACAGCCTTTGCTTCCTCAGTATCTTCTGAATTTCGTAGTCAACCCCCAGTGGGTCTTTTCCATCGTTTGTCCACTTACTAGGCAGATAACTCTCCAGACCACGATTTACAATCTGCTTAAACTTTGCCCATAATTCCTCTATACCTATTTTTCTGGAACTAAGTGATGTCAATTCTCTATCTCAGTGGGAAGCTAACAACTGTTTATCTGCTCAATCCATCAGAAATATCCTCCTAGCCTTTTTGACTCATTTATTAACTTTCGTAATCATAATTATTATAATGATATAATGATTGAAATCCCTGTTTCAGTACTGACATTATCGTTAAGGTTCGTTTTATTTGTAGCTACAAGCTCTAAGAAATTACCATTGTGCTTGGGCTACCGGCGTAGCAGCTCATGAAAGTTTGAGAAAACGGGTTCAGAAGTATTTCGCTTAACTGTCTGTCTGTACTCCCCCTCAATGATTCCATTGGCATCCAAATCTAAGCCTGGTAGTATTGCATCGTCTGGGCCCTTAGACTTTCTTTGAATGACTCTAGAACTGTCGCAGCACAATTGAGTGGCCAGTAGAAACATCCAACAATTAACTTATTTTCACCGACACCTGTTATACCCGACCAGTTAACTTCATTGTCTCATTCAACTTCGGCCTCAGTCGTAAGAATGAACAATCCCCCTCCTATGGCCTCTAATCTATCTAAAGTAATCATGGCCCGTATCTAAATAAGAGGTTGTAGAAAGGATTAGCTGAGCAACTTGCAAAGAGTGTAAGTGGGGCCACAGCACACAAGGCAGAACCACTGTCGTTACTGGAATCATGAATACACTAAGCAGATTCAGAAGGATGTAGGTTGCAGTAGGTACTGGGAGATGAAGAAGCTTGCACAGGATAGAGTAGCATGGAGAGCTGCATCAAACCAGTCTCAGGACTGAAGACAACAACAACAACAACATGGCATATTTGTTAGGCTACAGTCAGCTGACAGATAGAGAGTATTGAAAGAAATTAGTGCAGTACAAGATCATAATACGTGTTGCGCTTGGAGAAAAATAAAATTAATATGTTTCTTCAGAATATTACTGGGATGGAAAACAATGCAGGTGAGTTTATTGAATGCCTAGAAGATGTGGAAAATTCTGAAGGGGTAGATATTCTTTTTCCCTATGAACACCAGGTACGTACAGGGATGGAGAAGACATGAGGCATTATAGAACTGCATTTTCGTGAAGAATCAACATGGAATAATAGAATGTGCTGTGCATCTGAAGTCATCATACTGAACCTTCTAGGCGCTGTAGCGCAGGTATATAAAATTTGTCGTAACTAAAGCATAATGTATGTCAGCAGCAATAACACTAGAATAAAATCGTTGTTATTAAAGAACCTCAGTCAGAGGCTTAAGATGTTTAACGTAATAACAGCGAAATATTTCATTATGTATCCAACAACATGTCAGTTGTGTTGAAAAACAATTTTAAATGTGGACATCAGTATTCTTCTCAGTGTAAAATATAGCACCCAGAAAGAGAAAGATTCCAGATATGTTACGTAATAACATTCTACTAATGACAGCAGACATACAATACATAAATTTATTTCTACATATGTCATATCAAAAATTTCTATAGCAATTCTCAACAATGGTAGTGGCTGTGAAAGCCGCAGTTTAGAATTTTGGGGAACTGAACGATTTTTGCAATCGTTCAGTGCTCTTAGATTCCTGTCAAACGAAACGTTTAATGAACAAAAAAGCAGCAGTTCTCTCCAAAAGCTTTACACATGACAATGTTAAGTCTGCGTCTGCTACACAACAGAGACGCAACGAAATTAGTGGGTAAGTTTGCATTTTTGATGCATATATCATCAGGATAGAACGCAGCGGGAATCGAGAAAAACAGCATTAAATTTTACAGTGTTTTGTTCACAGCACTGATTAGAAGGAATAAAAGAGCACGTTAGGCACCTGAAAATGAATTAAGTATCCAGCAATGCGGCTTCACTAGCGAGCACAAATTTGAGTGACTATCTCTTCAAACCAATACTGAGTGTTAGTCTCATTAATACTTTACCTACCATGGTCCTGAGAGGCCCGTCCCTATTGCAACTATACATTTAACTTCAATGAAATTTTATCAGTTTTTCTGATTTGCCAAGTTAGACATAATTGTGGAAAAAAATTATTAAAATTTGCCAGTGGCTTTGTGTTAAAGTGTTGATGCACATTTCCTCCATTAGGATCCTCACAGACCCGTGAAGTTATAAGCAATTTTCCAACAACCGGATTCCTGTCTGCACAGCGTCTGTTACGTCATTTACCATTGTGTGCTCGAGTTGTTGTTCCATCACTGTTCAACAGTTCTCCTTGTGATAAACAGATGTTTATTTTTGTGCATTATTTCATAACAGTTGTCTGTTCTACAAACTGAAAATGTTACGAAGAGGACTGTTAGATGCCTACTGAGTGTGAACCTTCCAGTGAAGATAATTATGAGGCATATGTCGCCGAAAGCTCAGAGCTACACAAAGATAATGATAAAGAAGAATCCCTTTACGTTGATGAAGAAGAGCAATTTAGTGCAAATTCTATTGTGTAGATAATTATTTTCTCGTAATGTGAATGAAATATGAACTACAGCTCCTCAAGCTGGAATTTCTGTTAGGCAGAGCAAAAAGGATGTACTGAAAGAATACCAGGGACCTACAAGTGTTTCAATTAAGAACTGTGATAGTGAAGAATCTTGTTTTATGTTGTTATTTTGTCTAACCCTCGTAGACAGAGTGTGTATGTGGATCAACAAAGAAGATCCAATCGTTTATGTGGAGTGTTTGAATGTAGATACACATGAAATGAAAAAGTTTCTTGATGTCCTAATCCTGACTGTAGCTTAAAAATCGAGAAATGAATATATCGCTCAGCCTTGGAGTGCTGAGAATGGCCGACTACTTTTCAGTAACATTGTGTATCGCAACTACTTCCATGTTATTCTGAGAGTCTTGCGCTTTGTCAATGCAGTAGCCTGACATGAACATATGCGAAGTGCCAAATTGAAACCAATCAAAGAAGCTTTTGAGATGCGGAAAGTATCTCTTAGGGTTGCCTACATTCCAGGATGGTGCATGACTGTGTGAAAGGTTGCTCACATGTCGAGGTCGAGGTCCATTGCGGCCATACACCCTATCAAAACCAGGTAGATATGGAACAGAGTTGTAGGCAATTTGTGACAGTGCAACAAGCTACTGCTGGAGGATGAAAGTGTGTTTTGGGAAGGAGGAAGAAACAGTAGGTGTACGACGTGGAGAGAATGTTGTGAAAACCCTGGTGATTGAACCTGGAAAGTCTGGAAGTAATATCACCTGTGATATATTTCTTTTTACATATCCCTATTTATCTGATAATTTGTATTCAAAAGATCTAACACCAGTCGGTACTACCAGAAAAAATAAATTTCAACTGTCTGCCGATTATATTACACCAAAGGACGTGAAAGATATTCTACATTATTTGGTTTTCAACGAGATGTGACGATAGCCTCTTATGTTCCTAAGAAAAACAAAGCTGTTACCGATCTTAGCTCTCTTCACGACCAACCGACGGCGTCTTCATCACAAGTAAAGATTCCTGAAATTATGGTGACATATAATGCCACAGATGGAGGCTTGGACACCAAGGAATTGAGGAGGCGATGCTACAGTGTGAAGAGATAAACAAGGCTCTCGGATTTGGTGGTTTTCTTCAAAATGATCAATGTAAGTGAGATGAATGCACACATAATTTGAATGATGCTGGTCAGCAATAAAATATGATCCGTCGGACTTTCGTCATTAATTTGGTAAAGCAGCTAGCAGGGGTCAGATAAATCAGTGAATACGTTAGTAGTGGCGGATGCAGACAAGACTATGGAACCGCTAGCTAAGAAGAAAAGGGGATGTGCATATTGCGTAGAGAAGAAAGATAGAAAAAGGCAAATTACATGTTATGAATGCAGCAAACCTGTATGATTCGAACATTCTGCTATTGTCTGTAGACCTTGAGCAAATTTCGAATAAGAATAACAGCCACCAGTAACAGTATATAAAAAAGGTATTTAAAAGTATACTTTAAATAAATAAAATTATTTTACAAAAGGTATTTGTACCTCGAAAGTCGTTCACGTCGTAAGTAAGTAGTCAAAATAGTCTCCCTTTATTTCACAAGGACCTGAGAGCCCCGGCTGATAGGCAGCGCTATACAGATTTCCTGCGAAGCGGAGGGCACCTACTGGTTAAAGCACAGAGGCTTTGAATATGATCTAACACTGATGTTTATATGCTGAATGCTTCTCAGAGCCGTGACAAAAGATGGGAAAGCTTTGATGGAAAAGAACGATAACGCAGTGTTGAATGCACATCTCTGCCAATGCTTTAGGAACTTTAGGAGCTGCATTCAAAACTCTTGCCTGGCCAGCTGTATCTTTGACAGCGACTTACTCGAGTGGTACACCTAATCAGCTCAAAGGAAGCTCTCACGCTAACTAATTAGGGGAAGTGCTAGTCTAGAGTTACACCTCTCCCTGTCTGCACACCCCTTTCCTGAGAGCCGGGAATGAAGGAGATAAGCTTACGGTCACTCGTGTCACAGAGAGGCACTGGTCTGGGCCGGTAACGTGAGACGCCATTAGCGAAAGACGTTTCTGTCTGAGGATCCCGAAGTACTCTAGAGCATCGGGAAAGGACGTTCAGAGCGTCAAACTGAGAACTCTAGAACAATTAAGGAAGCAAAACGAATTCCTTCGCTCTTTCTCCCCCTGTATCTCTCAGTCTACAGCTAATTGGTTAAATATTTTGAATGTCCGGTAGAGTATTTGCAACATCTCTGACGACAAGTTGAACTTTGAGCCCGTTTTAGGGTAACCTATACAGTTACGTAATATTTTGTGCGTTTGGGTTCATGCCGAAAATTTGCAGAGTACTGAATACGGTAATGGCTCAGGTTCAATAGCTATGAACATATTATATTTTGTCACTACTCAGGTTACAAATGAAACACAGATTTAAGTAAATATATTAAGTAAATATATCTTTACTACACTAGTGTTCCCCGGGAAGCGAATAAGTGCTCCGCGGAAAAATATTAATAATGTTGAGTTAATTTTCCAACGTTCTAACGGTACTAACGTTTTTAAAAATTTTTGTGGTTTCTGTGTTATTAGTTTTGATTTAAAATTGAAGTAGTGACTGGATAAAAGTAATTTTTTTCTTATTTACGTGAAAAAATTACTAACTTTCAAAGTGATCAAGGTGTTCCGTAAAAGTACAAGGATTCTCAAACGTGTTCCAGCAGATAAAAAGTTTGTGGGCCTCTGATGCACGGAATAGAAGGAGCTGTCCGGACGAAATGACATTAGATCGCTTTTCGCAATTTGTTAGACATTTTATATTATTAGGTAAAAGATATTTGTGGCTGCATATCGATCACCTTCCTGAGCCAAAGAGGTTGGTTCACCAAAGAAGTTTGATAATTTATGTGGTTCATTGATGTTGTTGTTGTTGTGGTCTTCAGTCCTGAGACTGGTTTGATGCAGCTCTCCATGCTACTCTACCCTGTGCAAGCTTTTTCATCTCCCAGTACCTACTGCAACCTACATCCTTCTGAATCTGCTTAGTGTATTCATCTCTTGGTCTCCCTCTACGATTTTTACCCTCCACGCTGCCCTCCAATACTAAATTGGTGATCCCTTGATGCCTCAGAACATGTCCTACCAACCGATCCCTTCTTCTGGTCAAGTTGTGCCACAAACTTCTCTTCTCCCCAATCCTATTCATTGATATTTGGTATTAAATTGCACTCCTTTGTCATTACCATGTGCAACATACAGGAATTGGAGGCATCTGACGTAATAATGTATTTCAGGGCAACAGTACCAAACAATCATGTCAGTTTACTAACAATATGTAAATAGGTACTCCGATAGGGCAGCAATATTTCTGGTTCTATTTTGCCAGGATGCAAATTTACAGAAAGTGAGTCGTCTACGGAGCCATTGTTGAACAAAAAAAAGTTTCTGAATTTCTACAAGCGGAAAAACAAATTCAGTGAGGCGTTTTACACAGCTTTCAACGACCTGAATCTCCACGTACTGGAGAACTGATTTTTAGTTAGAATTTGTTTGCTTGACCTTATACGTATGAGGTGAGGAATAAAAGTTGGACCTATAATGAAAGAAACCGGCAACGTTATATTGTTTCACAATACGGAATGAATGGGACCTGGGTGGAAATAGCTTTTGGTAACTGCTGATGAGTACTTGTGTCTACCTTTGCCCTGTTTAGCGGAGATACAGCCGGTGTAAAATTACACTTCAAATCTTTCTACGAATTCGTTGTTACAAGTTGGGTTTCGTGCCTCATATGTGAAATTGTTTCAATATGCAACAACTGTTTAGTTTTGGTATCTTTTACAATAGGAGTACTTTCTTGTACAGTATGAATATCTAGAAAAATCGAGTGCTTACCATTTCAAAAAACAGGTTAGGTCTCTGTTTCACTAATAACAGGGCTACTCATTGAATAGTGGGGAGTGTCATTTTCTAGGCCATTGTCATTCAAGCCTATTCCGTCTTTCCTATTTCCGCGAGAACGTATATGTTCCGAAATATTTTAATGTTTCCGCTCGAATGACTCACCCAATTTAATTTAGCTGTTTTGTTACTGCATGTATCATCATTAATGTTGGATAATTTAAATAGTTGGTATTCACCTGAAATGAAAATCAAATAAATGTGCTCTGTGAACTTTTGGAAATGTTGAAAACGGTATGTGGAGACAGTAGAAAGTTTTTTCCTCTAACACAGACTAAATTTACTTGCTACGAGAGAGAAAGAGGTATTCATTTCTCTAGGTTTGTTATTGCGGTCTTGTGTGCCTTTACTTCAAGTGGAAGCAGTGTATAGTATCCATGTTAACTGGCCACTGAGAATTATACAGGAAGAAAGACTTTTTTGTGTAGTTACTGAAGAAACTGTTAAATTTGTTTCAGACAATACGTAAACTTGCTAACAAGGATTACAACAGCTGAAATACTCTTATTTTTGTCTGCTAAAATCATTAAACGAGACAATTTGTGCAGTAATGCAGTTTCTGCTGTTTTGCTATCACTAGATAACAAATAAACAGCAGTTAATAAAGCCGTCTGTTGAGCTAATACAAGAGTTTGTGAAGATTTGCACCATCACTGCAAATGTTTTGTACTTAAAACTAGATACTGAACTCTGCCTTCCAGTATATTACGTATGTTAGTATTCTTTCTGGTTCCGTAAGACCATACAAACGAAAATTGATTGACATGATACCACACACATTTAAATAATATTATGGAACCGCTTACATCTACGTAGGAAACATAATGCATAGAAATTGCAAAACATTGCAAGAGTGAAAGAAAGCAAAGCCATCTACTACTGATACCGTATACAAATGACACCATAAGCTACTACTAGGAACACAATGAAACGATTCGTGTCTTACAAAATTCGTTTTGTTGTTCGAAACTTGCTATAGCTGGCAACGGTGAATGTGTGAAAGGTATGGAAGACAGAGTGTATAATTACCTTCATTCCACGAAACACACCGAGGATGCCGAAAGGAAGACAACCTATAAAGACATAAACTGCATAACAGCAGAGCACCTTGAAAATCCGTAGGTCTTGAAATAAACGGGGATTGCACAAGACAAATCATAGATGTGGTTAATTAATAAGAATTTACGAATTACTGTCAAAATTCAGCGCCAGTTGCAGCCAGGTCATCTCACAGTATAAATCAAGAGGGATTTATGCGCCGTGCTCTCTCGAAACCGCTTTCGGATTAAGGACGACGCCAGCTTGCAGAGGTCTACCCGTTTCTGCGATGCGTGTCATTTCCGCAGTTAAAGTGCTCGCACTGCCGGGAGGTGGAATTTAAGAGGAGCAGGAAAAGCCCAGCCACACTCATATCCCGTCTTTCCGCAGTTGCTGCGAACGGCACAGAAAATTTATTGACTGAGAGGCGCCCTAATCTCTGGTCCCTCACCCAGAATCTGACCTACAAATTGCCGGACCTGTTTAGCCAACTGCAGTGGCTATGTGAAAGCGGTCAGACAGAAAATCAAATTTAATTTCCTGTAGAAAAAAATTGTAGTTTCTAACTCAGCTGCACAGGGAAAGGGAATGATAAACGCCAAAATGCAAGTTTGTAGACACAGAAGGTTAAAGTTTGTAATTGACCCACACACCTGAATAATTTTATTCTAACATCCATTCTGTTCTCGACGGCTTTCAACATCTATATTCTTCCATAGAGTCACAAAAAGGACAAGAAACTAATTATAATATGTGAAATATTAAAAAATAAAGACATTACTGTAGTGGAGATATCATTATGTCACTCAAATCATATACCCGAACAACAAAATGTCATGATAGATTATCATACGAGAACATTTACGAAGAGTTACAGAAGACTTAACTGTATAGCTCGTTGCTTAAAAGTACGTAAGTCTCTTCACTCTCGCCACAGATGTGTCCATTGTCCAAACACGTTGTTTTAGTAGCAAGAAAAATCTGTGATGAACATTAGGGGTGTAAGGCAAGAGAGACAGAATGTCAGCAGGTCTCTTCTCTTTAGTGAGTCTGGATCCGTCGTATTTTAACAGAGGAGTAAGAGCTGGGTCTAGCTTCTCACACGTTTACTGAAATATACTTTGTGCCAGATGTCTCGCTGATGAATAAAGATGATGGATATTCAGGAGTCACATTACACCTACGTACATTACTTAGGTTGACAGCCAGGAGCATTCTGAACATCGAAGGTACCCATTTTCCAGAATGGTTTGAACCTTTGCCTCACATTGCTTTCCCCTAATTTCCCAAAACATTTAAGAGGACAGAAGCAGTTGGGTCCTTCATCCTTTTTATTTTCAGCTTTTCCAGAATGAGATACATATTCTTCGCCCCTATTAGATGCCTTCTACTTAAACTTCCTTTGTGGACTGCATCTCAACCTTTCCTGAGAAGAAGTCTGCTCTTCCGCCCCTCCACGAATCTGAGACAGTTACAGACTGCTCGATATTAATGCCAATTCGAAATCCTTCGCAGATAACCTGAATAGCAACAGATATTATTGCTGTTATTACTATCATCATTGTTGTTGTTATTATTACTACTTGCACGAATGTTAGTGAAGAAATATACATATACACACTATCAAGCCTTCAACAGAAACCATTCAGTAATAACGTCATATTTCATGCGTTTCAGAAAAATAGTGATATGTACGTGGACCTACCACTACGCTACTGAATACATTAGGTACAAAAGTGGCATTCTTCTAACAAGGGAACCTCCCCATCGCACCCCCCTCAGATTTAGTTATAAGTTGGCACAGTGGATAGGCCTTGAAAAACTGAGCACAAATCAATCGAGAAAACAGGAAGAAGTTGTGTGGAACTATGAAAAAAATAAGCAAAATATACAAACTGAGTAGTCCATGTGCAAGATATGCAACATCTAGGAGAGTGCGAGTTCAGGAGCGCCGTGGTCCCGTGGTTAGCGTGAGCAACTGCGGAACCAGAGATTATTGGTTCAAATTTTCCCTAGAGTGAAAAGTTTACTTTCTTTATTTTTGCAAAGTTATGATCTGTCCGTTCGTTCATTGACGTCTCTGTTCAGTGTAATAAGTTTAGTGTCTGTGTTTTGCGACCGCACCGCAAAACCGTGCGATTAGTAGCCGAAAGGACGTGCCTGTCCAATGGAAACCGAAAACATTTGACTGCAAGGTCATAGGTCAACCGATTCCTCCACAGGAAAACACGTCTGATATGTTCTATACGACACTGGTGACGGCATGTGCGTCACATGGCAGGAATATGTTGTCGACCCACCTAACTTGGTGAATGGGTAAGAAGATTCTTCTACCTTGCCCAATTTAGCTTTTCTTGTCGATGTGATAATCACTCCCAAAAAAGTGTGAAAACATAAGAGTTTGTCACATTAACTGCAATAAATGAATGCAACAGTTTCACAGTCGCACAGTTTTGTCTGTGCTCTGTCAAAACATATGTTTTTAACGTTTTCAAATTTTTCCGTGTGTAGACCGTCAAATCCTGCATATGTCCAAGCAAATCTGAACATGTCCTGGAATTTTGGAGAGCGAAGTTGATTATATGTGAGTGCCTGAACATTAATAATTGTCTGAAAATAAAAAATTAAAATATTCTCCCGAGGGAAGACTTGAACGAAGGACCTATCGGACCGCAGCTGCAAACGCTAACCACGGGACCACGGCACTCATTGATACACACCCACCTGGATGTTGCCTATCTTACACATGGACTACTCAGTTTGTATATTTTGCTTATTTTTTCATAGTTCCACACAACTTCTTCCTGTTTTCTCGATTGATCTGTGTTCAGTTTTTCATGACCTATCCACTGGACCAACTTATAACTAATTCTGAGGGGGGTGCGATGGGGAGGTTCCCTCGTAAGTCATCTGAGTCTCCGGGAAAGTATTCAGCAACCCGGTCAGAGATATAAGGTTCACGAAGAACATGTTTTCATGTAACTCGTCAAATGTGGCTGTAATCTCGGAAAACGCAAACGGGCCTTTGTTAATGTCACCCATTTTTTATTGTCGCTTGCCATTGTGATCTCACGGTAGGCGCTAGTGGCTACCCTGCGCCATCACCAAACAAACGTTGAGCGAAATTAGAACCTTTTCCTTGTGTTTTATGTACGTAGCGCAGGTTGCCCTGTAACTCAAAATACACGTCAATGGCGCTCAACATTGTGTTTTTCTGAGCCACTCAATGTCATAATCGATTGTCGAAGCAAAGTCGATTGCGACACCTAAAAAGGAATTCTTCGCCTCTTATCAAACATTACACGAAGTGAATTCCACTTTTTTCTTATACATAAAACTTTTTTTATCACAAGAGCACTATGTTGCCGGTTACTTGACGATTGCTTAGAAACCATAGAATCCTTCTGAAATTCTAGTTTAGGATCCCTGTAAGAAATCCATCTTTCGACTGTCGAAAACTTTTCAATACATTATCCCAAATTTTGAGACAATGAACTGAGAACAGACAAAAAACAAAGACAGTAGTATAACAGGTTTCAGGGGCACTGATTCGTTTGGATAATTCCAAAAGCGTATGCAAAACAAAGCAGAAGTTACAGAACATTTAAATTCAATTAAAAGACTGTAGTTTTAACCAAAATTACATCCACAGAATTCAAATTTCCTTTTCTTGTGCACAAGGCACGTTTACGACAAGAGTAGAACGTTATCGATACCTTGCTGCTATCACAGAAACCATACAATCCTTTAGATATTGTAGTTAATGACGACTACAAGAAACTCATACTTCGAAAGTCGAAAACATTTCAGTACGTTATCATGTATTTTAATGCCATGAACTGAGGATCGATAACAACTAAAGATAGAAGTATAACAGGTTTCATTGAGGACCGATAACTACAAAAGCGTATGAGAAACAAAAGGAAAAGTAGCGGAAGATTCAAATTCAATTAAAAGACTATTTTGAAAAGTAAAATTTATTCGACAGATTCTGGAGGGGAGGAGAATGTGTTTCATATATATAACCTAACCCAAACACATCAGATTAATTAATATTACAAAAACCTGCATCATAATCTTAAAATCTCCGTAACTTTGGAAATATCACACATTCACAAAATCTAAGACTTTTTGGAACCAGCACGAAATTTTCCTTAAGATAAAAATTTTAGGTATAAACTCCTAAGCCTTTTAAATTTATGAATGTTGTACTAATATTACTTTCCTGAAGTGACCGACACCTTTGTGGAAATGGTGGACTCAAGTGTAGTTGCTACTGCGTTAATAGATTCTGGATTGAAACAAATTTAATGTGAAGCATGAAGACTCTTTTGCGTTAATACTGATAGAAATGAAAAAAGAAGCAGTTTAATCATATTATTAAATATATTTTTGTACTTCGTTTTTCGATATTATGTTACTTTAATGGTTGAGAATAGGATGGTTTTACATAAAGTTTGTAGGAAATCCAAGACTCATTTGAGAGTAAGCTGACATATAGGTAGGCTATGCAGATCTTCAACACAATCATGAGCATTTTATCTCAGTTACTTGCGAAATAAATATTGAGATAGAAAGGCGTGTTTTGATTTTATAAATACATGATCTTATGAAAAGTATCTAGATACAAATTAGAGGGCGCTAATATGGGTGGGTCCATCTTTTGCCTTTATCACAGGCTGAACTCTGATGAAGATACTTTGAATGAGGTGTCTGGATGTTTCTGGAGGAATGTGCAGCCCATTCGCCCTTGAAGTGCCGAAGCCATACAAGGTACTTATCGTAGACGCTGGGTGCAGAGCAAAGTCGACGGTCCATCTCATCCCTGAGGTGTTCCCTTTGGTTTAGGTTGGGATTCTGGGCAGGCCAGTCCATTTCAGGAATGTTACTGTTCACAAACCATTGGCTCACAGACGCTGCTTTATGACAAGGTACACTTGAGAGCAAAAAAAGTGGGTCACTGCCGAATACAACCAACATAACGTAGCTGTGTTGCAGGTCCTCTAAACACCAAAACCTCGTGGGGTACAGTCGTTTGACTACACACAATGGGTACCGCAAGAGACAACTAGAGACCAAAGAACTCTATGGCAGTCAGTCTAAGCGTCAACTAATATTGTCATATAAAACATATTAGAAAACACTTTCTTAGCGATGAGACACCCCATAACACTCATACACTAACCTTAATTACAACAAGTGACATTCCAAAAGTTCTGAGAAAACGGATTATTTTACATATGTCGTACAGTAATCCTTAGTCAAAATTAAATACTTGAGACAATATATGGAGTTACAAAGCTGTACGGCAATTGGAAAAAAGTTTTTCGCTCTCTAAAAGGTTTTCCATCCACGTGCTGAAGGTCGCTCATTGGCGAGTTGCTCTGGAAACTGGATATTGGACGAACCAGTACAAAAACGCTATTAACGGCAACAAGCACTCTAAGGAAGTCTCAACACTAACAGTGAATGACCACTAATGTCATTGTTCTCGTAACACATCAACAGCTACGTGTACACAAATTTGAACTTAAAATGACATGACCAACGTTGTCGTTCTGGCCCTGGATTCAAACCCAGCACCTATAGCCATTGCTAACTAAGCTAAGCTTTGTTTGCGCCTTATTGAGACACGATCACTAGGCATAAAGAGACGTGAAGTATAGACGCTTAAACCAGTATCAGTTATCAATTCAGATCCTAAAAATAAATGACAAAAATGTTTGTACTGAACTGGGAATCCTGTCATAACAGTTACCTTCCTGGGAACTACCCCCAACGACGTTTAGTATGGTGACATTCACAAGGAACAAGGTAAGCTCATGTTTAAAATTGAAATGCCATCATATAAAGCTTGTGACAAGGATGCGGACCCGGCAACTAATCGGATTGTTAACGAAGTACAGTCATGCTCAAAAGTATCCGAAAGACCTCAATTGCATTTCGACTGATTCCCATGCAACATACATAACGCAGCAGTTTAGCAAGTCCTCTAATCGCTCCTTGGTACAGTCGTTTGACTATTGAAAATCGTTCCAACAAGTCACCACTAAAAAAACACTGCTCTGTATCGCAATAACTCAAGATGTAAAGTAATACCACGATACTACAAATATCAGGGAACACCTCATCACAGATAAGACTGTCCTTAAGGCTTGTCAGCTCACATTTATTGCAATAAATGACGTACCTGAAATGTTAGCACTCTCATTATTACGTCAGATAGGTAATGCACGTAGTAAGTTCGTCGTATTCATGATTTCCTCTTCAAAGTAACATACCATACTTGTTATTTTACACAAAATGTCATTAAAAATTTACGTTATTCACGAGCAGCTAGTTGAGAATATGTATGAACTTCAAATGACACGACGAACCGCCTCGTTCTGCATATGGATTCAAACCCAGGTCATGCAGGCTAAGATTTCGTAGCTGTCGGAAATTAACAGTCATTCCTGACAAGGCATAAAGACAGTGAAGTACCTCATTTTTAGACAGTATCAGTTAGCAAATATCAACTTTAAATTACATAACGTAACATTTTTAACGGACGCGAATTCCTACCCAACATCTATTGTCCCTGTTAACGAACTACGAGAGATATTAAATACTGCTTCTTCACAAGTAACTTACTTGAAATGCAGTGAGGTAAAGCTTTGTGTTGGACAGGGATACTAACCCAGAACCTAATCGGATTGTTATCGAAGCACAACCAACTTTGACATATCGGATTTTCTCGGCAGTAGCTAGATGTATTAATTGAAATGACGAGACGAAACATTAATTTTTCCTTCCCAGGATCCAACCCGGCACGTATCGCTGTTATATTCTAGAGGAAAGGAACGTTAAGTATGGGTTTGTTACACCAGCAGCGACATGTGAGCATGTTTGAACTAGAAATAATATGACGAAGAGTTCAGTGGTGACTGAGAATCGAACCCCAGACATATCGTTGTTGACTACACACAAAGTGACGACAGTTACCGAATTTTTCTCCACGGAATAACATCCTTGAACTTACAGTGATCTCGCAAATAGTTCTGTGTCTCTCTGGGAGTCGAAAACGACAGATATCGTTAGTGTTGACAACGACTGAAAATGCATTAAAAATAAAAATTATTATCCACCAGCAGATAGGTGTTCTCATGCTAGAGCTTGATAATACATAGTGAAAACTTTAGTGCTGGGCCACGATTCCAACCCATTCATGCGCAATATGTGGAGATGTTGAGGAAACTGCAGTTTTGAACAAACAACAAGTTGTAGTCGAGCTCTATTGTCACGAAGGGATCACATTCCGCGTTAAGGGCGGTCTGAGTTGCATTCCCAGTTCAGAACCAATTTTATCGACATACAGAAGCTCAAATAAATGATGGAATAAGTGTCCTGTGATCATACACCGGGTTTGTTTCGTCACTAGAAATAAATAACTAGTATAAGAAAGGTTACTGGTGATAGAGTTTCTACATGTCGCCACTCCTTACTTTATTGTGGTTCCACCTAACGTCTACATGGTAGAGAAGGAATATCATGTTTAATGTGATTTTCAGACCAAAATCCCATTATACCTTCTTCACTTGGCGTAACCAGAAGAGAATAGAATCTGCCTCTCCCTATCGAAAAACAAGGGCAGAAGTTGGATTCGAACCCATACCACCGTTATATGAAACTACCAGCAGTCCAACAGACCACCAAACCCTCTTTTCTACTACACATTTCTGTATTATAACACCGTTGCGGCACACAAGACGAGAATTCTGACACACAGGCTCCCTGTAGTGGTTTGCAGGATCTTCAGTACATTCATTTACTTGCTTGACCGAATCGCCATGAACTAGGTGCTTTGGCTACCCAGCGCATACGTTCGACACTATTTTGTAATCACCGAAATGAAATAACGTAACTGCCACCTACACATGTAACTGCCAACAGTGTAGGATGCAGAAATGTAAACAGGAAGTGTTCCTTTCCATTTGAGCTACTCTATTGCGCTATCTGTTTGTTGATACCGTCGTGCAGAGCAAAGGAAATGCTGTAACTGTCTGTCTCTCAGAAGTCTAGATCCGGCCATATGCATTACCTCACAGCACTGTGGAATGCGTAAGTTCTGGAGGAACTGTTGTTCACTTCCAGAGCTGCTGTAGCTACGTCACAGCTACTAGCGTAACGGTAAGCGTCGCGCACTGTTGATAAGACGTCCCGTGTTCTATTACATTCGCTGCTACATTTTTTTTAAAACGCAATTCTGCTGTCTGCTGAAGTTATCAATTTAATGGAACTTTGAATATAATTCTCTTCACTTCTCAACCCAAAATAGTCGCATGTGGAAAAAAGGCTAACTTCTGCGTCATTTTGTTCTTATCAGGTTTAATAGACTGCCAGGCAGCAGATGCGTCTCGAAACTTTTGTATTATGTGTGGGGAGAGCGCATCGTGCCAAAATAGTCAGAAAAGTATTTTCTACATTAGCTGTCGTCTGGTAATGGCATTCTATTCTTCTTCAAACCTTGTTTGACAGCTTTAACTCAGAACAAGTTTTCTACATGCATGTAATCAATAAACTGCATGTGCATTGTCAGACTGTTATAGATGACATCAGAGAATTCGCATATATCGTTGATGATTAATTTCTCTCACATGTTTAGTATTGTTGTAACAACACTAAAAGAAACCTTACGAAAACTGTGCACTGTATTGTAAGAAATGAAATAAAACTACCCATGATAACCTTACGACGAATGTCTGTTTTAACAAACTGAGTATCTGTATACAAGCGTGACTCTATCTGCACGAATTAGTAAAATACTACTCACTTAGATTTCTATTGGGTCTGTGTTAAATGGTATGCTGTGTCATACTCAACAGGTATGCAAATGTGGCATTTCATAAATAAAGTTATGTATTCCTAGAAACCCAAAATTTGCTTGTCAGCAGCGGAAAGAGGCGTTACCTGTTGTGTAGCATTGTAAGTTTTTGACCATTGCACTTTGAGCTGAAAGTATTTTCTTGCGATTTGCTTATAGATGTTTTATCTGACTGCTTGCAGCTCTTACACAGAAGGGGTAAAAGACGTTAGATTTAGCGAGTCTGGTACCGCGAACCATAATAGTCGCTTTTGACAGGTCAGCACGTCGACACAGAGCTAACGGATAGATACGATTTGCCCCTTCCTCTTACGAGGCCAATAGTGGCTAGAACTCGTAAACCGCTATTTACAGGACGAGATTAGTTGCGATTGTCACGTCCAATACTTTGCTGGGCTGAAAACCGTAAATTTACAATCTTATGTTACACCTCAAGCGATAACAACCAAGATTATACAATGGAAATGACAGGAGAAATCAAGTGAACTTTGAGGCTTAATTCCGTGCACACCAGGAAGTAACTCGTAGATCACAGAGTTGCCAAACATATCTTGCGTTGTTGGAAAATCTCAGTTACGCTACCAGCAGGAAGAAGACGAACCGATGTGATCCTACAGCGGGCTGGGAAGTGACCATAGCTGGCGCCTCAAAGACGCGGCTGCTACGGCTTGGAATATGTAATGCGTCTGGTTCGCATTTCTGTAACTAGGTTTAGGGAGTGGAGCTTAGTTACTAATAATACTCAGAACTGACTGCTACTAAGCATCATAAATCAGTAACTCTCAGCCGGCTGGAGTGGCCGTCCGGTTCTAGGCGCTACAGTCTGGAACTGCGCGACCGCTATGGTCGCAGGTTCGAATCCTGCCTCGGGCATGGATGTGTGTGATGACCTTAGGTTAGTTAGGTTTAAGTAGTTCTAAGTTCTAGGGGACTGATGACCTCAGCAGTTAAGTCCCATAGTTCTCAGAGCCATTTGAACAATTTGAAGTAACTCTCATAGCTGTTTTTATATTTCTTTCGTAATTGTACTCAGGACTAAGAAACTCATTCACGGACGTTTTCGTGCCTCGCCGATAGTCGAGCACAACAAAGAAATAAAAATAAAAAGAGAATGTGTGTGTGTGTGTTGTAACCTCCCCAGGGAAATTTGAAAAGTGACAATATTTAAATGACAATGAGAATAGAACCTAGTGATACCTCCCAGCAAATAAAATAATTTATTGACAATGATAATTAAATGAGAAATAGCAATCTGAGCCAAATGTAAGCTGCCCACAAAATGTAAGACAATTCAATGATAATGAAATCTCAGTGACAATGAAAACGCAAATAGACTGAAATGTCGATCTTAGGCCCTGTGCAACTTTGAATTTAAGTGAAACTTTTCTTTAAGGAAATGCATGGGGAACTTTCTTTCAATTCAAATGATTGTTTTCTTAAAAAATTGCTTTGAAAACAAAATTATTATTGGGGCGATTCTTGAACAAATTAATTACACTTAAAATGCATTACATTATCAGATGAGCGCAATGCTGCTTCATTACCTTATTTAAAAATATACCTCGTCCTGAATCTTGACCAGAGGGCCATGTCGACGCCCACCGACTCCTCACACAACTCCGACTGTGTCTCGCGCGCTACTAGCACTGACTGAGTGCAACTAGCAACTACCACTACTGACTCCCTACATGCAACTGAACTCTCGCGCGGTCAAGCGCAGACTAGCAACGATAAATAACTCTCTGGTCAGAGATTCTGTCATGCCTCGCCATCGCTGTACTAAATACATACGCGTTTCATAACCCTCCACAGGGGGGGCAAAAATTTGGCAGCGATGGTGAGTCATTTGGACTTGCCATTAGCAACAAATTTTTTCTTAATTAATTAACTTTTACAATTTACAGAATATTCAGATGTAGTACATGAATTAAATGTGGTGCACATGCACCGAGTACAAAACATTTCGGACAATGACAATGAGTACAGAACATATGACATAAGTGCATAGTTACTGACGTTCAGCACAAAACATATTAACACAAGACATAAGTGTACATGCACTGAAAAACTCTTTAGCATTTTCATAACAAATAAACGCAATGGTAAAAAATCATGTTGAGAAGTGACATAAGTGCACATGCACTGCAGTTGAGAATATATCAGCAAATCACAAAATGTATTAATAAATGGCAAAAGTGCACACGCACTGTAGTACAGAACATATCAGAAAACCACAAAATATATACGTAATGAGTACAAATGTCAGAAAGTGCACACACACTGAAAAACTCTCTAATATTTTTACGACAAATAAACCTAATGAGTACAAATCATATTGGCAAATGACAAAAGTGCACACGCACTGTAGTACTCTCTAGTATTTTTCTACAACAAACAAACAAATCAAGGAGTGTAATAAAGTGCACATGCACTATAAAAGTCTTTAGTAATTTCAGGATAACTGATCTTATTAACAAATGAAAGGAAGTGCACAAGCACTGTATATGACTTTTTCATTTTACAAGAATTAGGGAAGGAATAGGAAGGATTGCGTCATGGTTGTAGCACTTAGCTTGCACGCAGCTGCATTGAAAGTCCATATCTTTCCACAGAAATACAACACCAAGTGAGACAATTTGCAGTTCTTTTCCCAGAAGTGTTTATCAGCGTAGCCAAGACACTGAAATGTCGTAGTAATATTCCATGTTATCATTTTGGCAGTACATCGGGTACACCAAACAGTGGGGCCATAATAACGTCTTCATCGCTGACGGTGGTGGACAGCATGACGTGTCAACACCACGCTCTTACAAGGCACACCAACGTAGAATCAGTGCAAAAACCAACTATGGTGCTCCATGATCGTGAGGATAGACATGACAAATGGATATTGCAGTAATTCAAGGTAGTTAGCTCAGAAGGCGAAGGACATTAAGTCACATAGTAGTCTTCATTGAGAATTACATTAGTAGTTTGCGGCATTCATAGCATAGTTATTGAACATTTCTGTACCATGTATTTAGTATTACAGAATAATGTTCATAAAATTAACTGAATATAGCAATTATTGGCATCATGGGTAATCGTATTACAATAAACAGTGGCAGTCCTTGGCCAGTTACAAAGCATATTTAGTATGACACAATAATGTTCATAAAATTAACTGATTATAGTGAACATTAGCACCTATTGGCCGGTTATAAACCATCAGAAGTCATCACTGAAAAGGAGAGTCAATTATTGGCATGGCATTAACATAATTCATTGAATTATACTAATTATTGGCACTCATTGGCCAGTTACCAAAACATCAAAAGTCATCATTGAAAATAGGAGCTAATGAATGGTATAGTATTAACATAATTCATTTAGTTAAACTAATTATTGGCACTCATTTGCCAGCTACAAAACATCAAAGTCATCATTGAAAACAGGAGCTAATGAATGGCATAGTATTAACATGATTCATTTAGTTACACTAATTATTGGCACTCAGTGGCCAGTTACGAAACATCAAAAGTCATCATTGAAAACAGGACCTAATGAATGGCATAGTATTAACATAATTCATTTAGTTACACTAATTATTGGCACTCATTGGCCAGCAAGTATTGAATAGGACAAAACATTGTTCATCATTCAGTATTATTCAGAACTCTCTTAAATGGGTAGCATTATTTGGAACTGGTGACACATGTTTTTTTTTTTGTTAGCAATGCACTGCTTTGGATAATTATAAGGGAAAACAAGAAGAGAAAATGAAAAAAAAATTGCTTCTGGGTTGTTCCTGTAAATGAAAAATGTGTAACGTCATTCGTCATGAGCCAGCTGTAGCAAGGTTATGAAACAAGGAAGTATATGTGATCACATTTATAAATGATAGACACAACTGGGTAAAAAAAATGAAAGTACTAGTACAGGTTTAATAAGTAACAGGTTTAGTAAGTATCATGAAAAGCTTCTCCTGAAAAAAAAATACAAAATGGATTATTGAGCTGAAAGAAGAAACGCATACTATGCTGAAAAGTAGTGAACTTCGAATTAACAGGTAGTGAAATGTGTATAAAAAATGTGTTCCATAGCTCTCCTTTCCAAAACTTTCAGTCATCATACCATATGATATAAAACATACTGTCAAAACAAACTGCAACAAATAGTTAAATAACTACATAGCATAAATACATAAACTTCAACATCATCCTCATCTGTAAAGAAAAAACCTCATTATCCATCAGTTCATTATCCATATTATAATAACTTCATTATCATCATCACCTGTAAAGAAAAACTTCATTATTCATAGTAGCATATTCTTCATCATTACTCTTCATCAGCATTCATTATCATCTGCAAAAAATCACTTCATTACTCATTACACAACTATTCCTTATCTCTAGCATATTTCATCACTAAAACTAAGATGTGTAGTTCTGTCTGACAGCCTGCATCAATCGCCTTGTATTCTGAAAGAAAAAAAATTAGTTAAGACTGCTATTCTACGATGTATAGTATATTCTTGTTAATGCTTGTTAATTGTGATCCATTTACTCTTCCTCACGAGGTTTGCATCTTCTTTCGATCATTCCGCAGTTGAAATTCCCATTTCTGTTTAATTTATTTTCTTTACACGTTATTTCTTTCTGAAAATGATGAACAAAGATTAATGTCTTGCATTTACATCATATACTCACTAAATAATTACTGGTTTATGGTGACATAATTAAGCATACAGCATAACATGACAGAAAACGTAATATGTCAAAAGCATAGACAGTGTTCAAAAGCAAAAATGTACAGAGAATATCACAATGCAGCAGCAAAAAAAAAAAAAAAAAATGTAAAACAGTCACGATGTTGAGATATCATAGGGCAAAAAATGTCAAAGTCAACTGGTGTGTGTTATACCTTAACTATTTCACAGTGCGTACAAGCAAAACATGAAAACAATCGTACATACATAAGAAAGACAAAATGTGACGTTCGTTGTGTTCAGCTTGTATGTAGTGTAGTTAATAGAGGCGAGAATTAAAGACCTTAATGGAGAGAGAATTTGGTAAAATTAATACGTCACTACATAGAATTGCATAATTATTCATAAAATACGTAAGTTTGTCTGGAAAAATATGCACGGTCTGATGTGTAACGACAAGAAGAGCGACCTGCTAACCTTACCTTGCCGGGCACTTGCCAAAAAAAATACGATAATCATCAGTAAATAGTCATGTGAATATATTGCAGAAATAAGCATAAAATGTGTAAATGGCATCATAGCATGTTAAATCATAAAGTGTCTTCACTCAATAAAGGGTTTAATGTTCGACACATGGTGGTTGCCCTTACTTTTCCTGGTTCTCAAAGTTTCGACGTGTACAACATTGGGGTGAGGAATGCTGTGAATCCGATATGGACCTGCGTATAGAAGTTCAAATTTACTGCACTTACCTTTTATTCTGCTGGATAAATAGTGTGTACGTATTAATATCTTCTGTCCAATGTGAAAGTCACGGCGTGTACAAACCTGTTTTTGCTGTCTTCTCCGGCGCTCTGCGGCACGTTTGATGTTATCCAGCGCAATGTTAATTATTTCGTGGTGTCGTAATCGACGAGATGTAGGAAAGTTTACTAATTCTTTAATTTTGTTAGGTGGTTCAGCATTTTTCAGTATAACAGACGGAGATAGCATAGTGGATTCATTTGGTATGGAATTAATTACATCTTGGAATGAGAATATGTGTGTGTCCCAATCAATATGTCTTTTGTGGCAGTATATTCTACACAGTTTACCAATTTCTTTCATTAATCGTTCACAAGGGTTCGAAGAAGCATGGTACTTGGATATATAGATCGGAGAAATGTTTCTAGCTCGTAACATGCGTGTCCATATAGCAAAACGAAATTGCGATCCATTATCGGAAATTACTCTCATCACATGCCCTACAAGAAATAGAAAATGTTTTACAAATGCTTTCGAAACAGTTTTAGCAGTAGCTTTGCGTAACGGAGTGAAAGTAACAAATTTTGAAGTAAGTTCAACAGCGACAAAGATGTAGCAAAAACCTCTATTGGATCTGGGAATTGGACCAAAAATGTCTACTGCGGCTATATGTCTTAATTTAATAGGTATAATGGGATATAATGGAGGAATATGTGAAGTTGTGTCTGACTTAGCTTTCTGGCAAATTTTACATGACGCTAGAACTCGTCGTCTACGTTTTTCCATGTTGGTAAAATAACAGTTCTGTCTCAGTATAAGAAAACATTTTCTGGCTCCGTAATGTGCGTAACTTAAATGAGTATACCATATTAATTTGTTAACCAGTTCGTCAGGAATGCATAATAACCAATTATTGCTGCCAGGATGAGAGCGGCGAAACAGAATGTCATTGCGTACAGTGTAGTGGTTTCTAATCGTAACATTATTCTTATCTTGCCAAAGGTGTTTAATTTCTTTCCACACATTGTCTTTACTTTGCTCTTTTGCTATGTCCTGTAATGACGATGAAATAAAATTTTCAAATGCAACTTGCTGAATGTACATAACGCTGAAATTTGTTTTGCAGAAGTTGGTTGCGATGTCATGCTGATTCTTGCTGAGAGAACGAGATAATGCGTCTGCTATAACATTTTGTGTGCCGGGAATGTGAACAATTGTAAAATTAAATTCCTGTACATAAAGCTTCCATCTGCTTAATCTGTCATGAATAAATTTAGCCGAAAGTAAAAATTGTATCGCTCTGTGATCTGTGTAAAAGGTGGTATGTCTGCCATAAAGAAAGTGCCGAAATCTCGTAAGAGCCCATACAACACCTAATGTTTCCAGTTCTGTAACGGAATAATTTCGTTCAGCAAGTGACAGAATGCGGCTTGCAAATGCGATGTTTTTGATTACTGTAGAGCCATCTTCTTCAATTTCCTCAAAAATATGTACGCCTAAAGCGGTGTTAGAACTATCGGTGGCAATGGAAAAATTTCAGGTAAGATCTGGGTGCGATAAAAGTGGAGCATTCAACAAGGCTTCTTTCAAGTTAACAAATTCAGAATGTGCTTGCTTATGCCATGACCAAATAGTGTTTTTACCTGTTAATTGGCATAATCTAGGTGTGTCTAAAGCAGAGTGATGAATAAATTTGCGAAAAAAGTTAATTAAGCCCAAAAAACTGCGTAATTGTTTCTTTGTCGTAGGAACAGCAATGTCACGTAGAACTTGAAGTTTTTCCGGATCAGGCGCAATGCCTTCTGCTGAAATTATGTGTCGAAGAAATTTTGTGGAAGTTTTGCCAAAGTGCGATTTACTGAGATTAACTGTGAGTCCTTGTGCATGAAAAGTTTGTAACAGTCGTTCAAGAATCATATTGTGTTCAGACCAGTTAGCTTCTGCGATAAGAATGTCGTCTACGTACGTCGTAATTCTGTCCTTAAGTTCTGTCGGAAGTATTGTGTTCAAACCGCGAATAGAAGCTGCAGAGGAAATAGTTAAGCAGAACGGTAATTTACAAAATTGATAACAGTCACCAAAACAGAGAAAAGCTGTGTACTTTCTGCAATTCGGATGAAGTTGAATTTGTCAAAATCCCGATTTCAAATCTAATGTCGAATAAATAGCTGTACCGTGAAATTTCTGTAGTAGTTCTTCTAATGTCTGTGGTCGATCTGTTTCATGAATAATTATGTCATTGATGTGACGTGAATCAAGTACGAGGCGAAGTGAGCCATCTTTTTTCTTAACAATATGTAGCGGGTTTTATGTACGGACTAACTGCTGGTTCTATAATTCCTTGGTCAAGCATATCCTGCAATTCTTTCTTAACTTGTTCTCTATGGATTTACGGAATGGGATAATGTTTAGCTTTAAATGTATCGTGCTGTTTGACTTGAAATTCATACATAAAACCGGAAATAGTACCAGGAATGTTGTCAAAAACTGGAGCTTGCTGTAAAAGAATTTTGTGTAATTGCGTTCGTTCGTCGTCTGTATTTGCACTGCTTTGTTTAACTTTATCGGAAATCATCTGTATTACATCGTAGTCAGCTTCGTCTGGAGTGTTATAGTTATGTACGTACGTATCCGTGAACAATGTGGAATTACAGTCTATGTTACGTGTTGCGGAAATGACCTCTGTGCGGTTAATTGTTTGTTCTTCCGCAGATAATGAATGCTGAAACTCTAAAGCCAATTGCACATTTACATCCTTCAACATTAAATAGGAATTTTGAAAATCAACCACTGCGTCGTGTTGTACGAGAAAATCAGTACCTAAAATAACGTCTGTTGTCAATAAAGGAACAATCCAAAAATTTGAGTGAAATGTGTGACCTGCAATACAAAATGATAAATGTGTCTGTAATTTAACGTCTACTCCTTTACTCGATACTGCTCCTTTTACTTTCGTTTTGCCTAATGGTAATGTGGGATAGGTATTCTCTTTGTTACACTCGATAAAAGTTTCCTCATTTATAACTGACATAGGTGATCCAGAATCGATTACTGCTGAAAATTTCGATGAACCTATTTTAATTTCGATGACAGGATGTGAAATAGTTTTCTGAACAACTGGTCTTTCTTGCAAAAGAGTGTCTCGTATGTCGTCAAAAGTATTGCTTACGTTGCCGGAAGATGCAACCTGTACAGTATCTAGTCAAATTCTATTTGACGTGTTATTATTATCTGGAGGTTGTTGCGGCATTTCTACTATTTGAACTGTTCTATTACTTCTTCCAGACGTGTTACGCTCTGGATGATACCTACTGTCGGGTTCATTCATGAGAATATGTTCTTGCGGATGATTTTGCTGTTGGTAAGACCGACTGTTATTATACGTACGTTGATAATTGTGCTCATCGTTTTTACGTCTGTCGTAATAGTCATTCCTATACGGTGCATTGCGATAGGAATTGAAATACTGTCTTCTCTCTACGTAGTAATTTCCTTGCTGCCATGCGTTACCATTTGTTGTACCCTGGACTATACGTGCAAGCGGCGAAACATTAAAGTTGGGTTGACCTTGTGTATTACATTGTTGGTTAGGTATTCTAACCGGCTGACTTTCATGCTGTTGTGGTGGAAAACGTCTATTGTTACTAAAATGTGGTTCCTGTTGCTGAAAATTTTGACGATATTGATAATTAGAATGTTGTCCATTATTAAAGTTCTGGTGGTTGTCATTCCTTAAGCGTCTGTTACTTTCACTATTGAAATTACTTGACTGATCGTAATTACTGTATGTTTGTTGACCTTGGTTATTATATGAAAAATTTTTGTTAACGAAGGAATAATCTGATTGCTGCACTTCTCAAAGCTGCGACAGATCTCTGAATGCTGAAATGTTTTCCTTCTGCTGACCCGTTAGAAGTGACACTCTTAATGACCATGGTAATTTAGAAATGCATAATTGAATGAGTGCAGATTCACTGTACAGTTCACTTAGGTACTGGTTTTGTTGCACCATGTGCTCAAAAAATAGCGTGACACTGGGAAAATTGGTGTTCTCATAATTTGGTAAACTAATTAACTGATATTTAATTCCATGCTGTGTCGTCTTCGACCAATACGCTGATAGAAAAGCATTCTGAAACTCTTCTACTGAGTTGCATTGCCTTGCGATCGGTCTCATACGAGTTGCCGGTTCGCCTTCCAAAAAACTGCAAATAAATTCGAGTTTATGCGTAACGGGCCAAGTTGGTGGAAAAGCAAACCTAAATTGTTGTATCCAATCCAGTGGGTGAATCTGTGTTCTGTCATTTTTAAACACTTTAAATTTTCTCACTGACAGAAAATGTTTGTAATCAAAATTATCGTCTCTGTATGATGGAACAGGTTCAGGATTGTAAGAGAATCTGTTGAACTGTGGTTGTTCGGAATCTAAGTCCCGTACTCTCTGTAGATTACCCAAATTATACGCGCTGCGTGAGTCTGACGAATGTTCGCAAAGTGGCGTCTGCTGTAATGTATTATTAACTGAAATATTTTTCATCTCAGTTACCCCTTGCTGTAAACATGACAATTTTCTACGTAAGGTGTTATTAGATGAATCAATCTCATTGATTGTCTGTTGTAGATTTTGAAATTCAGGTGTTTGATTAAATGAAATCGCTGCAGTATCGTCTGATTTATTGCCATTAGTACTTTCAATAACCTCAATACGACTGGCCAATTCATCATATTTTTCAGTCAGTATTTTTACCTGATCATCGCTTTTAGTGTCAGAAGTATTAATCTGTTTTTGTAATTTACATGTGGTTTCGTTCAATTTTTTAATGTCAGCTTTGATGACATCGCAATCCTGTGTTATTTCTAATTGTTCAAATCTGTCTGTCACTGTCTGAATATCTGCTGTGTGTGTATCTGTTTTTGTTTTAAGATCAGAAATTTCATCACGTAATTCCGCGTTCAACTGTTCGATGGTATTAATTTTGTCGGACACTGTAGCAATATTGAGTAAAAATTTCTCGGTGTACATGCCGCGTCAAATCAGGATAAATCTCCGAGCTTTCGACCACTACCTCCATGGTCGTCGTCAGGGCGAAAGCCGGATGGACGACTGGGCCATTCTGTGTACAGGAAGCCAACCCATACAGACTTATATCTGCATAGCCATAGCTTCCATCATCCGTCTCAGAAGAGAGCTATGCTGAATACTTTAGTACACAGAGCCAGGACTATTTCCGACAAGGACCACCTCGGTCCCGAGATCAACCATTTGACGACTGTTTTCAAGAGGAATGGTTATTCTGCCGGTGAAATTAAATCAGTATTGTCCAAGAAAGTAAGACACGATGCCGGCCACATACAAGAAGAGGACCAACACTTAGCGCGGCTTCCTTTTTGCGGTGCTACAACGAGCAAGATAGCCAGAGTCCTGAAGAGGCAAGGAATAAAACCAGTTTTCCGACCACCTAGGAAAATTAAGGAAATGTTGAGACCAGTCAAAGATAGTCTCGGCTTAAGAGTGCCGGGAATTTATACTATTCCTTGCGAATGCGGCAAGAATTACGTGGGCCAGTCTGTAAGAACCGTTGCCGACCGCTGCATCGAGCATCAACGTCACCTGAAATACAGGTATTTGGAAAAATCAGCGGTGGCTGAACATAGCCTGCTTAACAAGCATAAGATTTTATTTGAAGAAACCAGAATAATAGCCCACACATCGAATTACTGGGACTCTGTGATCCGGGAAGCAGTCGAAATTAGGCTTAGCGACAATAACTTTAATAGAGACAACGGCTATGCACTTAGCAACACTTGGAAGAGTGCACTGGATAAAGAAAAATCGCTGAGAAAAACTTCTCGCACTTTACCTCCTGATTTAAGGGATGGCGCTGCAAGCAACGCGGGATAGCAACTACATCTATGGAAGTAGAGGGCACCACTTCGCTACGCGCCATATCGCTGACGTATTCCAGCCAATAAGAAGCCGTCCTTTGCATATAAAAGTGGGAACCTCGCTAGTTCACGACCATCTAGAGGGTTGGATCCCCTCCTTCGAAAGCGTCAGATTGCAAAGCCTGGGCTACTCTCAGGGTGGAATCTCCGTCTTCGAAGATTGTGTGTGTTTGTTTGTTTGTCTGTCTGTCTGTGTGTCTGCCCGCTGCTGTCGCTGCTCGTTCGTTCGTTCCGTCCGTCCGTCCGTCCGTCCGCCTGCTGGCTGTCCATCGCCGTCGTCGTAACCATTGCCGCCGCCGCCGCCGCCGCCGCCGCCGCCGCCGCCGCCGCCTGCTGTTCGTCAGTCTGTTCGCCGCCGACGCCGACGCCGCCTGCTGTTCGTCCGACGCTGCCTGCTGTTCGTCCGACGCTGCCCATCGCCGACGCCGACGCCGCCTGCTGCACGTCCGTCTGTCCGTCGCCGTTCGTCTGCAATGAGTACTCCCACCTCCACCGTCATCTACACCTCCCCCTCCCCCTCTCCCACAGTCACTTCCTGGAGTGCCGCCTCTGGCCTCCCTCTTTCCACCTCCCCCTCCCTTCCCCCACTTACACACCCCCCTATCTCCTCCCCTGCTGTATACCCACACCTCTACTCCCTTCCCCCAGCCTCCGCACCCTCACCAGCTCCCACTCCTACCCCCGCCCTCACGTACGCATCTGTTGCCGCCTCTGCTGCCGCCCCTCAGGTGGTTGGCTTCCCCTCTCTCACCGACCCCGTCGCTTCATCTTCTGCATCTCCCGCACGCATCCCGTTGCGCCGAGCCACCATCGCCGCCACTGAACCAGCTGCTTCTCCCGGTGCCTCCACTACGCCACAGGGATCTGCCACCCGCCACCTCCCTCTCCTCCCCGTCCCTCTCCCCTCCTCCCAGCCTCCAGTCTCCAAAAAACCCCAAAAGCGCGTCCTCACCGACTCTGCTCCCGCCACTTCCCACAAGAAATCAACGCCACCTCCCCCTCCCCCTGCCGTCACCATGGACACCACCCCTCCTCCTGCCACCCCTACCTTGGCCCCCACCCTCCACACCTTTGTCCTGTCCACTCCCGATCCTAAGTTCCTCGACGCTCGTACCCTCACCAAGGAAATACGAAAGTACTTACCTGGTGCTCCCATCTCCCAACTCATTCCCCGCAGGGACTCAGTCCTTATCAAGTCCCCGTCCCCATCATTTCACACAGACCTCCTGCGAAAACTCCCACGAGTTATGTTTGGCCCCCACGCCTCTCTGACACCCTTCCTTTCCGCTTCCACTCCTCGTCAGCCCCAGCCTCCCCGTCGCCCCCCCACCTACACTGCTGTGATCACCAAGCTCAGCCCGGTGATCACAGAGGATGAAGTGTTGGTCGAACTGAACTCCCACCCGGACTTGGAAATCCGCTCTGCCCGCCGTATCCACAATGCCTCTGGTCCCACCTACCTCATGCGGGTATTCTCCGAGTCAGCCCCGTCCATAGACCATCTCCTCACCCAGGGTGCCCTGATCTACCACCGTCGCCACCCTGTTGAATCCTCCAAATCCCCTCCCCAATCCTACCTTTGCCAACGGTGCCTGATGTACAATGACCACCTGACTCCCAACTGCAAAAACCCCCCCACCTGTCCCCATTGCAAGGCCTCCCACTTTCTCAAGAACTGCCCCAACCTCGCTGCTCCTCCTTCCTGTAATACCTGCAATGGCCCCCATCCCACATACTCCCACAAGTGTAAAGCTAAACCCCCTCCAGCCACCCCTGAACTTACAGTCCCAGTTCGTCCCGTCGATCCTCCTGTCCATCCTAACAATTCCCTCCGTCCACCCCCCACGGCCGAGGACATCATCCGGTTCATTACCGTTGTACTCCAAAACATTCACCCTTTTCAGCGCCCGCACACCTTCCAACAAATATCCCTTGCTGCTCGCTCTGTTTTCCACCTGAACACTTTCGCCACTTACTCCCACAACCAAGCCCACTTCACCTTCACCCGCCTCGACACCCTAGTTTAAGTCTCTTCCCTTCCCTCTCTTTCCCCCCCCCTCCTTCCCGTCATGGCGCGGCACGAGTCTCGCATCCTCTTCCAGAACATTCGCTCCTTCCGCTCCAACAAATACCTCCTCATGCACACCCTCTCCCACCACCAGGTCGACACCTTCCTCTTGAACGAAACCTTTCTCCAGCCCCACCATTCTATCCGCACCTCCCCCTATATCCTCCACCGCACTGATGCTCCTGGTCCTCGTGCGCAGGGTGGAGTCGCGATTGGCCACCTTAAGCATATCCCCGTCCGGCCACAACCTCTCCTCAATGACCCCACTGAACACCTTATCCTTAGCGTCTTCTTCCCCTCCATCACCATTACCTGTGCCACCATCTATGTCCGCTCCACTGCTCCTCTTCCTTATGACTTCATCTCACACATTGACCGCACCTTCTCCACCTATGTGATTGCCGCCGACCTCAACGTCCATAGCCGCACTCCTGCTGCCCTTCGGCGGTGGCATCAGTTCCTCTCCACAATCCAGGGTGACCTTGTTCCCATTCCCCAGCACACCCGACCCGAAAGTAACACCACCCCCGATGTTGTCATTGCCTCCGCCAACCTCCTTGGGCGTATCACTGTTGCCGTCCTTGACCCCACAGGTAGCGATCACCTCCCTGTCCTTCTCACCATAACGTCTGCCAACCGCCCCCCTCCGGCTCCGCAACCTGCACCCCCTCCCAAGGTCGTCCATGACTATCGCCGTGCCAACTGGGATGCCTACCGGGACTCCATCTCCACCCAGGTCGAAAGCCACCCTCTTACCTATCGCCATCCTGACGACATCGTCCACGCCTCGTCCTTCCTTCAGCAGGTAATTACTGACGCCGTGGAGGCCCATGTTCCTACTAAAACCATCCACCCACACCGTCCCACTCTCCCTCCGCGGGCTGTCCTCCTCCTCCGTGAATCCCGCCGCCTCTATCGCTCCTTCCTCCGCACTCGTGACAGGGATACACTCCAACGCCACCGGCAAATACAGCGACACGTACGGAACCTTATTACAGCAACGAAACGCCGGGACTGGCGCCAGACCTGCACACGACTCAATGCCACCCTCCCTATCAACTCCTCCAAGTACTGGTCTGCCTTCCATCGTCTTACTGGTTCCCTTTCCGCTCCCCACTACCCCCTTCTCCATAACGATCGCCCCCTTCCAGACAACCTCAGTAAGGCCAACCACTTCGCTTCCCACCTTTCCGAGGTCTTCTCCATCCCCGATGATCCCCACTTTGATTATTCTCTTTTCCCCACCGTCATGGCACGTGCTGATACCTCAGTCGCTCCACTTGCTCCTAGTCTCCAGTACTTGGGGCAGTTGCCCCCCTCCGACGTCAACACTCCCATCACAGCACAAGACATTAAACTTCTCCTCCAGTCCAAACGCAACACGGCCCCTGGTCACGACTGTGTCACCTACCGTCACCTTCGAGAAAGCCCCTATTCCTTCCTAACTGTCCTCGCCCATCTCTATAATGTCATCCTCTCTACTGGCTTCTACCCTGACCTGTGGAAGACCTCCCGCGTCCTCCTCTTCCTCAAACCCAACAAACCCCCTTCTGCCGCCTCTTCCTATCGTCCCATCTGCCTCACCTCCGTCTTCAGTAAGGTCCTTGTATCCATCCTCTCCCACCGTATCCATAGGCACCTTGCTCAACACCACCTCCTCCCCCTTACCCAGTGTGGCTTCCGACCCTCCTTCTCTGCTGACGACCAACTCCTCAACCTTGTTCACCTTCTGTCCCTCCAGCTCAACTCACGTCGCTCCGCCATTTTTGTTTCCCTTGACCTCCAAAATGCCTATGACCGTGTATGGCATCCCGGTCTCCTCTTTAAACTCCAAACCTACGCCCTGCCTATCAATTTTGTCCGTCTGGTCGCTTCCTTCCTCTCGCACCGTCCTTCCTATGTCACCCTCCACAACACCAACTCCCGTATCTTTTATCCCACGGCTGGCGTCCCCCAGGGTTCTGTCCTCTCCCCTCTCCTTTATCTCTTGTATACAGCTGATATGCCCAAGCCACCCCCACCAGTTCACCTTCTCCAATATGCTGATGACACCGCCTTCCTGGCTCTCTATCCTACCCTTCAACGGTCTCAACGTACCCTCCAAACCCACCTTAACCAGTTCACCACTTGGTGTAATCAGTGGCTCCTCCGTCTCAACCCCTCCAAAACCCAGGCAATCATCATAGGCCGTACCACTCGCTCCTTTCGCCTCCAAGATTTCTACCTCACCCCCACCCTGAAATACCTTGGCCTCACCCTTGACCGACACCTCACCTGGACCCCTCATCTCCTGACCATCCAGCAGAAAGCCCATTCCCGCCTCCGCCTGCTGAAACTCCTGTCCGGCCGGACATGGGGATTGCATCCTTCTACCATCCTCCACACCTACAAATCCCTCATCCGTCCTATCCTCTGTTATGCCAGCGTCGCCTGGATCTCCGCCCCCACCCGCTTTTACAAGGCTCTCCAAATCCTTGAACGCCATGCGCTCCGCCTTGCCTTCCGTATCCGCCTTCCTTCCCCCACACGGCTCCTGTATGAACTGATCCCCTTCCCCCACCTCCTCTTGTTCCTCCAACATCTCCGCATCCTTTACATTGTTCACAGGCTTGATCCCCCCCACCCTCTGGTTTCCTCCTTCCTCTCCACCCCCCGCCCGTTGCCGCGCCTCTATCGCTGTATCCCTCCCTCTCTCCACCTCCACACCCTCCATCTCCTTCATCAGGGCAATTTCCAACGCCTTCCCCTCCCAGATGACGAACTTCGCCGTGACATATACCCTTCCTTCCAACTATAACCCGGCCTTGTTCCCCCCCCCCCCTCCCCAGGGCCCCCTTCTCCTCTTTCTTCCTTCTCCCAGAGCGGATTTTCCTCCATCCCCCCCCTCCCCTGAGACCCTGCCCCCCATACTTGCCTCTCTCCTTCCCACGTCCCTCCCTACCTGGCCCTCTTCCGAGCGCCCCCCATTCCCCTCCCCCATCTCTTCCCCTCCCTCCCTTCTTCAGGTCTCCCTCATCTCCTTGAACCTGGCAGATCCTCTGTATTGCTCATCATCAGCGTGCCACGTCAGTGTTGTGTTTCGTGCTGTTTCCCGTGTGCGTCAAGAGGTGTGATTTTAATTGTGTACTGCCTTGAGGTTCGCCGTCAGTGTTACGCTGTGTGCTATGCCATCCGTCAACACCTTTATGCTCCAGTCATACTGTGCCTTGTGTTCTTTTAATCGTCGCAGTGTGTGGCTTTTTGTGTGTGCTACTTTTAAACAGTTTTTTATCTCCATTTTACAGTCACCCCGTTTTTTGTATATTGCCTTCCATGATGTTCTCCCTTTTTATATCTATGTTCGCCTTCTTCTCTCCTTTGCTGTTTTTAAATGTCTTCTCTTGTTTTGTTCTATGTCTTTCGGCTGAAGAGCAGCGCATATGCTGCTGCCAGCCCGCCCCGATGGGGAATTGAAATACAATAAAGAAAAAAAAAAAAAAAAAATAGTTCACGACAGTCAGTTTTAGCCCTGACGACGACCATGGAGGTAGTGGTCGAAAGCTCGGAGATTTATCCTGATTTGACGCGGCATGTACACCGAGAAATTTTTACTCAGGAAATACGTCGCGAAAGACTTCGTAGCCATACTGTAGCAATATTGTTGTCTACGTATGTTTTTGCTTTCGCAAACATTTTACGTTTGTCTTCTTGTCTCTGTGCAGTGATTGTTTCCATTACTTGACGTTTTACTTTATTTTGATCCTGAATAAATTTGCGGAAACGCGTATCACTGTTTTGTATGTGAAGATTAAAGCGTTCGTCAATTTGAGTGTTCTGTTGTTCGAATTTCGCGTCTATCTTTGCGTCCATTGTACGCGAAAGTTCTGCTGTCATTGCTTTAAACTCGTCGTGTAATTGTGTAGCCTTTTCAGAGCATTGTTTACCGACTGCGCTAATTTCTTCCCTAAGTGTTTCTGTTGTAACTGTCTGCATATCCCTTAATTCTTGAGCAACAGATCTAATTTCTTCGCTACTTTTCTTTGAACAAGCCTCAATTTCCTCGCGTAACTGTTCCTTAGTATCATGACATTGCGCGGCAACGGCTGCGATCTGCTCGCTAAACTGTCTGGAATTGTTGTCTAATTTTTCATTTAACTGTCTGGAATTGTTCTCTAATTTTTCATTTAACTGTCTGGAATTGTTGTCTAATTTTTCATTAAAGTATTGTTTGAGTTTTTCGTTATCTTGTTTGTTATCTTCACTCTGTTGTCTGACCTGTTCACAAAGTTTGTCTTGTTTTTCATTATTATTGTCTAATTTTTCATTAAACTGTTTAGTCATTTGTAGCAACAATGCCATAATTGGATCCGACCCCAAATCAGCATTCCTATTCTCTGTACTGTTTGATTGCGTATCTGCAATTGTCGCGTTTTGTGCGACCATTTGGCCATTCTGTAATTTACAAAAAGGTTTGTCAGTCGAACGTACATTGTCAGTCACTATTTCGGAATTAAATAAATCCGTCCTACTTGGAATATCCTGTTCATTTTCATTACAAAAATTTGTCTGTACGTTACTTGAATTTTCCAAACCGGGTGTGTTAAGCTGGGCAGCGCTCATTACAATAGTGCGCCCCGCGTCATCAATTGTCGTCAAATTAACAGAGGAGACAATTGAGTTCGTTTGTTCATCAGTAATATAAAAATCATTATTGGTGGTTGGAACGCACTGATTGTCAGTGAACGCAGAATTGTCATCATTATACTGCGTGTCACAAGTACTATCGGTGAAGTTGTTTAAGTCGATTATTTCGTTCATAATACCTCGCGATACACTATTCACAGTCTTTCGCGGCATTTTTACGATAGTTACAATTATTCACAAAACAAATAAACACAATTGCAAAAGGCAACAAACACAAATACAACAGAGCAACGAATTGCCGATGATCTGAGGAAAGAAAGTCATAAAATTAATAAAAGCGTTGCGCCAAATCCTAATTATATTTAAGCAAATAAGAGCAAAATCTGACTACTTTTCAAAAGATTCTCAACGAAATACGATCCTGGACCAGGTGTCGCCAAGTGTAACCTCCCTAGAGAAATTTGAAAATTGACAATATTTAAATGACAATGAGAATAGAACCTAGTGTAACCTCCCAGCAAATAAAATAATTTATTGACAATGATAATTAAATGAGAAATAGAAATCTGAGCCAAATGTAAGCTGCCCACAAAATGTAAGACAATCCAATGATAATGAAATCTCAGTGATAATGAAAACGCAAATAGACTGAAATGTCGATCTTAGGCCCTGTGCAACTTTGAATTTAAGTGAAACTTTTCTTTAAGGAAATGCATGGGGAACTTTCTTTCAATTCAAATGATTGTTTTCTTAAAAAATTGCTTTGAAAACAAAATTATTATTGGGGCGATTCTTGAACAAATTAATTACACTTAAAATGCATTACATTATCAGATGAGCGCAATGCTGCTTCATTACCTTATTTAAAAAATATACCTCGTCCTGAATCTTGACCAGAGGGCCATGTCGACGCCCACCGACTCCTCACACAACTCCGACTGTGCCTCGCGCGCTACTAGCACTGACTGAGTGCAACTAGCAACTACCACTACTGACTCCCTACATGCAACTGAACTCTCGCGCGGTCAAGCGCAGACTAGCAACGATAAATAACTCTCTGGTCAGAGATTCTGTCATGCCTCCCCATCGCTGTACTAAATACATACGCGTTTCAGTGTG
Organism: Schistocerca piceifrons; assembly: GCF_021461385.2. NCBI lineage: Eukaryota > Metazoa > Arthropoda > Insecta > Orthoptera > Acrididae > Schistocerca > Schistocerca piceifrons. The sequence goes on from NC_060139.1 coordinate 270,064,221, forward strand.
TGTGTGTGTGTGTGTGTGTGTGTGAGAGAGAGAGAGAGAGAGAGAGAGAGAGAGAGAGAGAGAGAGAGAGAGAGAGATTGTTGTAAAGAAATTGAATACTGGTATGTAAAGAAATCTTTCATTAAAATGACTCGTTCCACATCATTACGAAATGTCGTATTCATGATCTGTGGAACAAGTATTCATCTAATCCAATCATATCATATTGCTGACTATCCATGAAGAGACATGAAGTATCGAAATTTTCGCCTATATCAGTAACCAAATCTAAACTCGAAAATAAACGACGACAGTTTTTGTAATAAACCGGAACTCCTATCAAGATCCTTTCATCCCTGTCAACTAACCATGAAAGATGTCTGATATACCTCAATTCAGAAGTAACAAAGTGTGTATGTATTTAAAGGTGAAGCGCATGATGTGAAGTTCTGCGACGTAGATACGAACCCAAGACGTCATCGGATTGTTAACTAAGTAAAATAAAATGTTACGTATCGGTTTTACTTGCCAGCTGCTAGGTGTTTGAATCTAAAATAAGGACACAAATTTTTGTGCCTGAGCGACAATCGAACCGCACTCCTATCGTTCTTCTTTATTGTCCACGAATATTGCTTAAGTATCAATTGCTTACTCACCAACAGTAATATGTGTGCGTGTTTGTCCAGAAATCGTTGGCAACATGAACAGACATTAAAAATGCACGTTAATTTTCACTAGCAGGCCGGTGTGCACGTGATAGGGCTTGAAATGAAATTATGAATATTTTTGTACTGGATCAAGAATCAGACCCACATATTTACCTTTGGAGGAGACCTAGAGAAGACTGCAGTATTGGGAAAAGGAACGAAATGATTGAACTATACTGTTCCGAGAGATTCAGATCCTCGAAGAGGAGATACGAATTCGCATCACAGTCCAGCACCAAATTTTTCAACGTCTCTAGTTCAATCAAGTACAAGTAAAATAAGAGCCCTGTTCCTTTAGACGGCTATTAGTTCATCAAATAAAATAGAATTTTCTAGTGTAAGTAAGTTTACTGGCGACAGTATTTGTGTTTAGCCTGACCTCCACCTATGTCATTTTCCAACGTAAACCGGCTCTGCTCGGTTTCGAATGAAGGAATGTGATGTTTAATGCGGATTCTGGATTATAACAGCTTTCTCTTGAGATTACCAGAGGAAAAGTAAATCTGTTTGTGCCTCTTAAAAGTAAATGCCTGAACCCACGCATTGCACTTGTGATAGTTCGTTCCACCAGACCATTGTGGCCACATTTCTCAGCCCCAGGAGTGTGCTGTAACGGATAATGTGCTTAGCTTACAAAACTAGTCACTGTGGAAAAAAACGCGAGTCTATTAACGCGCTGCCTTTCTTCCTTTACTTGCGCCTAGAAATGGCTGTCGAATACTGCCAAACCAAAATCCAAGGGATCTTACTGCCTTCCGATATACATCGCTGTCGGTTCTTCCATATGATTTGGTCGACGTGACCTGTTTGAAATTGGGTATGACAGAGAATACTTTAGAAAATCAATTGTTTTCCTTTGCAATAAACAGAAAGATTTTCATTCTAAGCTATCCAAGTCCAAACTTTTCGCAGTATTAGTTCAAATTTAATATTCGCTTCCATAATGTAAGGAAAATATATCACAGTTGCAAAACCCACATCCGACTCACTGTCCTTACACTTAGTCGCTGATCCTTGTCGTGCGGTAGCGTTCTCGCTTCCGGAGTCCGGGTTCCCGGGTTAGATTCCCGGCGGGGTCAGGGATTTGGTTGGTTCAAATGGCTCTGAGCACTATGGGACTTACCTTCTGAGGTCATCAGTCCCCTAGAACTTAGAACTACTTAAACCTAACTAACCTCATGACATCACACACATCCATGCCCGAGGCAGGATTCGAACCTGCGATCGTAGCGGTCGCGCGGTTCCAGACCGTAGCGCCTAGAACCGCTCGGCTACCCCGGCCGGCTGTCAGGGATTTTCTCTGCCTTGTGATGACCGGGTGTTGTGTGATGTCCTTAGGTTAGTTGGGTTTAAGTAGTTCTAAGTTCTAGGGGACTGATGACCATAGATGTTAAGTCCCATAGTGCTCAGAGCCATTTTTGAACTTAGTCGCTGACCATAAATTCTAGCTCAGAGTGATGCCAGTTTGAGTAACCTAAAGTTTGCCAGTGCTCTTTCTCACCGGAAAATATGCAATTCACTCATTGGGCTCCATAAGTACAATGTAACAGTAATTTCTGTGTGTATGCAATGCATACGGATTGTAGAATTGAGTGGTACTCTTTCTTCCACTTCTGTGTACAATATGCCTGACCTAAACGGGCCCTTTATCAGTACAGGCTCTGGGCGGTGCAACATCATATTGACAACAGTAATGTGCTTATACTGACAACTTCATTGTTCATTTTACCCGATTTTGTAATCGTTTAAGTAAAACAACATGACCTTCGAGTGGGAGACATTTCGCCCCCCTCTTCCTTCTGTGAAATTTGTCAGTAAGCATTTTGCCTTCGAACCAGCGAAATGCGGCAGAGTACGGCTGGTAAACGATTTACAAACCCCGATTTAGTGCCGTTAACGCGATTTCTTTAAGCATTGGCGTAGCTGAAGGAATTTAGTTTCTTCTTAAATCGTCTTATGCAGCAACGTTCACTGATATCTCAAATAGGAAAAGCTCTTTATCCAGGTAAGAAGGTTGTAAAATAAACTTCCCATAGTTTGTGTCGGGTTGATCTTTTCGTCTGATAGCACTGCGTAAGTATTTTGTCGAAGAGGTATTAAAGTAGTGTTCCTGTAGCTGTGGGAATCATTGGTTGAAAACGAGTTTCACACCAGTGGGTACAGTACTGATAAATATTCAAAATGATTATCAACCTAAGTTTGCGTTCATCCACAAACTGAGGCGCATTTGTAATATTGAAGCTAGACTATGTATCCTTGTCTTCCTTGAGTGGGCATTGGAAGGCGTTTACACACACGTATACGAGGGTAATCCTAAAGGTGAGGTCTCCTAAGGGACACGCAAGTGCCAACGCAGGCACAAACGAGAGATCCTTAATTTTACTGTCAAGCAGAAACCACAGTGTTGGCTACATGGTGGCAAGGTGATAAAGAGCAAGCGTGTGAATACGAAGGTTGCAGGTTCGATCCCTCGCCAGTCCCACGATTTTTATGTGCCGTTTTATATTTCCCCTCGGGCAGTGTTTGTTGGTGTGAAAAATGCCGAGTTGCACTGTGGTCCGAAAGCCACGTAAAACTCTAGGTTACCCTATTAACTGGCTCGGTAAGTCAACTCAAAGGTCGGATGAAAGCAACAGCATACCACCTCCAACAAGACCGTGCCTATTGAAGCACTGTGGTGTTCAAAGCACTCTTCCGACTGATGACTGCTTTACATTCTATGGGTTCCAAAACTAATGATCTTCGGGTTATTAACATTTTTGTGTTTTCATGCTGTAGCTTTGATACCAGCAAACGTAAGTAACCGGTCGAGCACTGTCACCGTTCGAGTTATCAAGGTGGTAGACGACGATGCTGTCGACCCCAGTTACAATTTTGGTCATGGCTATGTTTCAGTCGAATACCTCTATGGGCCTTTCTGCGTATTTCAAGATATACTTTTATACACTTGGTACGCTTCCAAATTGATATCTGATAGAGCTGTATTTAGCAACATGAATCAGATACGTTTCCCGTTCAATATATCGGACAACACGTCAGTGCAGCGAGATTTCGTTTATGTGTTGCGCATGGTGCAAGAAATATTTGTGTTTTGCTTGCTTCTGTGATAGGTTTCACCCCACTGAATGCGAGAAAGCTCACGAATAGACTGTCAATAACTGGAATTATGCAATAACACACTTAAAAGTTGTATTTTTGCATTATGTATCCCGATGAAAATAACTGTAAACAGGTTATATGCCTACTTGACAGAGAGAGAAAGCAGAAATGTATTTCAAATATCAGCTCAGTGACGCCATGTTCGTCTCGTGATGTAAAGCAAGGATAGTTGATAGGCAATGTCTCGTTGTACTAACGATATGTATGGCTACGGGGTTCTTTGTTTTCTCTCTGCAAACAACTAGAACAGAATTCAGTAACAATGTGGTAAGAACACCTACTCAGTGCGCCAATTAAACACTCAGCCATTCTTGGTTATTTTGTTAATCGCTGTAATGCAGGAAACATCCTTGATTATTGATTTGTAATTACTACCATTGTTATTGTTATTCGTACCCCCAACAACAGCTTTCTTATCACTCATTGCCGCCGATGCACGTAACTAATGGATCAGGATGAATGGAATGTGGGATGTTTCGTCACGGAGAATATACATATTTATCTCGGCGTCTTGTGTCAGGGTAATATGAAAATCTCAATAAGAGAAGACAACGGGATGCCGGTGATGCAGGCAATAACACCCAACTATTTCTGTCCACTTAACACCATGACGGCAGACAAACTGGCGTCTCACTTTATTTTGATTATAATTCGGTAGCCTTTTTGCGACCCCATTTTGAAACCTCGTGGGAGCAGGCATAATATTTTGCTTTTCGACCACCGAACAATAACACTCAAAGATAGTAGATGGAAAGATACAAAGAAAAATTCAGACTCATGGGTGTGGATCTAGTTCATCAGAAGAGGACTAAACAAGAGGAAAACATTAAGAAAGCAATGAATACGCTGGTTAGTATACATTATTTGTACAGATCTGAAGATGAAAAAGCGCAGATCTGCACAGTGCCCGCATCTTCACTTTATTTCTGTCTTAATGGGCATAATTTTTAGTTTCTTCTCTTCTGAATTATCAAATGAATTGATTATTACGTGGTGCAGAATAATTAGGTAACTGTGTTTCTTACAGCTTCCATTCGCACCAATATTTGTCTACATTCTCGTGCGATTCATGAAATTCTACTTGTATGATTATAAGACTGCACATAGATGCAATCGATTTCGAGGTGCAAAGTGTTTGTTATCTTACTTATCGTGACAGGTGGGCAAAGTTGATTTCCAAAGACTTTTTATTGTACTGAAATAATCTTTTGTCACAAAGTAACAAGGTAAGTGTTTTATTCGTATATATTTTCTGGGAAACTGTAATCGTGATGGCAGATTACACACCTGAATGTTTGACACAGCTGGTAGGAGAAAACGCTGCGTATTAACCAAACCCCGCGCCGCCTCCCCGTATCCTCCTATGACGCGAGCACATTTGTCAACACTGTGACAGTGCAATCACTTCCGCGTATGGTACTGAATTGACTCGCTAAATTCACTTGATATTCCCTTTCCATTTGAATGACTCGCGGGATATAATCCTCACGTAAACTAAGACACTGAGAGAGAAATTTCAATTTTTTGGCTAAAGAAGTGCTATTCTTCACATAGGTGTCAACTTTTAACATCTTTCACGATGCATTGTGAGGCTGAGCGGCCAATACCATGATAAGAGTGGCGTGCTTGCGGCAGTGTGTCCGTAGCCCCGTGGTACCGCACGTGTCTCGTGTTCCAACGGTTGAAAGAATCGTCAGTTCTAACCGCGGTAGGGGAAGCGCGTGCGAGTTTTTTGTGTATTATTTCATTGAGCTCCTAATTCCCAGCAAAAATTCTGTAACAGAATCAGAAGAAAATCTTTATACATCAAATCCTCTCGGCAGCTCGACTCAGTAAGTTGTGGTAATGGTCGTAGATCTCGGCTTCCTGATGGCGAAGGTGCTATACAATACAAGCGTCTCTGAAGAAATTCGAATCGACCGTCAACCATACCAAATTCAATATTGCTCTTCACTTAAGACTCACATGCCAGGGTGATAAGTATGAAGGAAATAAATTGATTAGCAAATCGCAAGAAAATACTTTCAGCTCAAAGTGCAATGGTCAAAAACTTACAATGCTACACAACAGGTAACGCCTCTTTCCGCTGCTGACAAGCAGATTTTGGGTTTCTAGGAATACGTAACTTTATTTATGAAATGCCACATTTGCATACCTGTTGAGTATGACACAGCATACCATTTAACACAGACCCAATAGAAATCTAAGTGAGTAGTATTTTACTAATTCGTGCAGATAGAGTCACGCTTGTGTACAGATACTCAGTTTTGTTAAAACAGACTTTCGTCGTAAGGTTATCGTGGGTAGTTTTATTTCATTTCTTACAATACAGTGCACAGTTTTAGTAAGGTTTCTTTTAGTGTTGTTACAACAATACTAAACATGTGAGAGAAATTAATCATCAACAATTTATGCGAATTCTCTGATGTCATCTATAACAGTGCCGCCTGGCGGTCTATTAAACCTGATAAGAACAAAATGACGCAGAAGTTAGCCTTTTTTCCACATGCGACTATTTTGGGTTGAGAAGTGAAGAGAATTATATTCAAAGTTCCATTAAATTGATAACTTCAGCAGACAGCAGAATTGCGTTTTAAAAAAAATGTAGCAGCGAATGTAATAGAACACGGGACGTCTTATCAACAGTGCGCGACGCTTACCGTTACGCTAGTAGCTGTGACGTAGCTACAGCAGCTCTGGAAGTGAACAACAGTTCCTCCAGAACTTACGCATTCCACAGTGCTGTGAGGTAATGCATATGGCCGGATCTAGACTTCTGAGAGACAGACAGTTACAGCACTTCCTTTGCTCTGCACGACGGTATCAACAAACAGATAGCGCAATAGAGTAGCTCAAATGGAAAGGAACACTTCCTGTTTACATTTCTGCATCCTACACTGTTGGCAGTTATATGTGTAGGTGGCAGTTACGTTATTTCATTTCGGTGATTACAAAATAGTGTCGAACGTATGCGCTGGGTAGCCAAAGCACCTAGTTCATGGCGATTCGGTCAAGCAAGTAAATGAATGTACTGAAGATCCTGCAAACCACTACAGGGAGCCTGTGTGTCAGAATTCTCGTCTTGTGTGCCGCAACGGTGTTATAATACAGAAATGTGTAGCAGAAAAGAGGGTTTGGTGGTCTGTTGGACTGCTGGTAGTTTCATATAACGGTGGTATGGGTTCGAATCCAACTTCTGCCCTTGTTTTTCGATAGGGAGAGGCAGATTCTATTCTCTTCTGGCTACGCCAAGTGAAAAAGGTATAATGGCATTGTGGTCTGAAAATCACATTAAACATGATATTCCTTCTCTACCATGTAGACGTTAGGTGGAACCACAATAAAGTAAGGAATGGCGACATGTAGAAACTCTATCACCAGTAACCTTTCTTATACTAGTTATTTATTTCTAGTGACGAAACAAACCCGGTGTATGATCACAGGACACTTATTCCATCATTTATTTGAGCTTCTGTATGTCGATAAAATTGGTTCTGAACTGGGAATGCAACTCAGACCGCCCTTAACGCGGAATGTGATCCCTTCGTGACAATAGAGCTCGACTACAACTTGTTGTTTGTTCAAAACTGCAGATTCCTCAACATCTCCACATATTGCGCATGAATGGGTTGGAATCGTGGCCCAGCACTAAAGTTTTCACTATGTATTATCAAGCTCTAGCATGAGAACACCTATCTGCTGGTGGATAATAATTTTTATTTTTAATGCATTTTCAGTCGTTGTCAACACTAACGATATCTGTCGTTTTCGACTCCCAGAGAGACACAGAACTATTTGCGAGATCACTGTAAGTTCAAGGATGTTATTCCGTGGAGAAAAATTCGGTAACTGTCGTCTCTTTGTGTGTAGTCAACAAAGATATGTTTGGGGTTCGATTCTCAGTCACCACTAAACCCTTCGTCATATTATTTCTACTTCAAACATGCTCACATGTCGCTGCTGGTGTAACAAACCCATACTTAACGTTCCTTTCCTCTAGAATATAACAGCGATATGTGCCGGGTTGGAGTCCTGGGAAGGAAAAATTAATGTTTCGTCTCGTCATTTCAGTTAATACATCTAGCTTCTGCCGAGGAAATCCGATATGTCAAAGTTGGTTGTGCTTCGATAACAATCCGATTAGGTTCTGGGTTAGAATCCCTGTCCAACACAAAGCTTTCTTTACCTCACTGCATTTCAAGTAAGTTACCTGTGAAGAAGCAGTATTTAATATCTCTCGTAGTTCGTTAACAGGGACAATAGATGTTGGGTAGGAATTCGCGTCCGTTAAAAATGTGACGTTGTGTAATTTAAAGCTGATATTTGCTAACTGATACTGTCCAAAAATGAGGTATTTCACTGTCTTTATGCCTTGTCAGGAATGACTGTTAATTTCCTACAGCTACGAAATCTTAGCCTGCATGACCTGGGTTTGAATCCATATGCAGAACGAGGCGGTTCGTCGTGTCATTTGAAGTTCATACATATTCTCAACTAGCTGCTCGTGAATAACGTAAATTTTTAATGACATTTTGTGTAAAATAACAAGTATGGTATGTTACTTTGAAGAGGAAATCATGAATACGACGAACTTACTACGTGCATTACCTATCTGACGTAATAATGAGAGTGCTAACATTTCAGGTACGTCATTTATTGCAATAAATGTGAGCTGACAAGCCTTAAGGACAGTCTTATCTGTGATGAGGTGTTCCCTGATATTTGTAGTATCGTGGTATTACTTTACATCTTGAGTTATTGCGATACAGAGCAGTGTTTTTTTAGTGGTGACTTGTTGGAACGATTTTCAATAGTCAAACGACTGTACCAAGGAGCGATTAGAAGACTTGCTAGACAGCTGCGTTATGTAGGTTGCATGGGAATCAGTCGAAATGCAATTGAAGTTGTTCAGACACTTTTGTGCACGACTGTACATAAAATCAGAAGTTAAATATCAAATGTTTTCACCAATAGCGATATGCTGGAACCTTAAATGACGATATAATTGTTTTCGCCTGACTGGGATTCTAACCCATCATCTAGCACCGTCGTTTTCTAGCCAGGAACAGACGATAAATAGCTATTGTTGGTTCACCAGTAGCGAGATGGGCGCATGTTTAGCTAGACATCAGGCGACTAAAAGTTGTGTGCTGAATGGAATTCAAACCCCGCACACGTGGTCTTGAAGAAACTTTAACTATCAAATTCTTTTCTAATAATAGCTAGGAATGGCATGTTTGTACTTTCAATGATGTGATGGAAAATACTCTGCTGGCTAGAAGATTAATCCACAACATATCGTCGTTGGTGATCACAACGAACACAACGTCAATAAATAAATAAATATATAAATAAATAAAATGGTACACATGGCTCTGAGAACTATGGGACTTAACTGCTAAGGTCATCAGTCCCATAGAACTTAGAACTGCTTAAACCTAACTAACCTAAGGACGTCACACACATCCATGCCCGACGTAGGATACGAACCTGCGACCGTAGCGGTCGCGCGGTTCCAGACTGTAGCGCCTAGAACAGCTCGGCCACCTCGGCCGGCTCACAACGTCAAACCCAAATCCGTTTTCACCAGTAGGATGGAGAGGAATGTTTGAACTTGAAAAGATGTAAGGAAACGTTTGATATTGTAATGTTGTGATAAAAAGCTCATCATGTGGCTGTGAGTTGAAACGAACACGTTATAGCTGACAACGCACGAAGAGACGTTGAAAATGCAACTATTTTTCGCTAGTAGTTCGGAGTGCACATGTTAGGGCTTGAAATAAAATAATGAATATTTTGTGCTGATCAGGATTCGAAACCAGATAGGTGCCATTCGAAGACGCCTAGAAGAGTTTGCAATCTTCGGGACCACAGTGAAATCGAATTCTAATCCCAGTCCAGCACCACAATTTTCAACGTCTCAGTTTCAAATAAAGTAAGAACCTTGTGAACTAACATGGCCATTGGTTCATCAAATGAAATACGTTTTCTAGCTTACGACGGCTTGCTGGTGACAGTGTCTCTGCCTTACGGGGTTTCTCCATCTGTCACAGCACAAACGAATGCCCCTTTGCCCCAGTCGGCAGCGAAGGGATATTATCTTTACTGCGGATATTGAACTACGGAGCTTACTGGCGTTCTGCACTTGGCATTACTAGGGGTGAAGGAGAGCTACTTGTGTATGTTAAAAATCTACGCGTGACGCGAGATGTGAACCTACACGTTTCACACGTCAATACAAGATTAATCCACCAGACCACAGAACCCCCTGCCAAGCACATAATTATAAATTGCAGAGTATTCATTTAGATGTAGATGCAGATGTCGAGGGACGCGTAACAGAAAGGAGGGCGGGATCTGGGAATGGATAGAAGTGCAGAAGTGATAAATATAAGCGTGAAATGCTTGCAAAGTATTGCTTACTTAGATGTGTGCCACAGTTCGTTTTATCTTAGGACCGAGAGATAAGGAAGGACTATTCTCAGAACGATGAATGGGTAATAGGGAAGGAGAGATCAAAGAATACGGTTTCATAAGTGTTGAGAGGAATGATAGAGAGTAAAGAGAGAAGCGATTAAAAGAGAAAATGTAGCGTCATTGGAAACCGCTAGATTTGTTTATAAAGTTTTGGGGGAGTGGAATAGAAGGGCACTTGCGGCGATAGTGTCAGAGAGAGGGAGTGTGAGAGAGAACAGCCGGCCGCGGTGGCCGTGCGGTTCTAGGCGCTCCAGTCCGGAGCCGCGCTGCTACTACGGTCGCAGGTTCGAATCCTGCCTCGGGCATGGGTGTGTGTGATATCCTTAGGTTAGTTAGGTTTAAGTAATTCTAAGATCTAGGGGACTGATGACCACAGCACTTGAGTCCCATAGTGCTCAGAGCCATTTGAACCATTTTTTGAGAGAGAACAGAGGAGATATTAACAACGAGTAAACATAAATGTTCAGATGTGTGTGAAATCTTATGGGACTTAACTGCTAAGGTCATCAGTCCCTAAGCTTACACGTTACTTAACCTAAATTATCCTAAGGACAAACCTATACACCCATGCCCGAGGGAGGTCTCGAACCTCCTTCGGGACCAGCCTCACAGTCCATGACTGCAGCGCCTTGGACCTCTCGGCTAATCCCGTGCGGCGAGTAAACATAATATGAAATCGTTTGCGTATTGTGTGGAGGACGGAGGGTGTATTCATGGATGGAGGGGAACATAGAGACGTATTTGAAATAACAAAAACTACTGTGACAGAGTCCATCTACGCTGATTAGTTTGTAATTATGTAGACAAGGTTAAATGAAATCAAAATAGAATACTTAACAAACTGTATATTCAAAAGAAACTCACTTGAATTAAAAGGGCAACTCAAAGGAAAGCTAACCCATATTGCATCTTTTCTGTTGCCACGCGATCTTCTTCTAGCTCCAAATAAGGAAAAATGACGAAAAAGAAGACATAACAAAACATTTTAAGGACTCTAATATTTTATCCAGAATCCTTCATTATTTTGTACTTCTATCACGCGTCTTGGCATAGACTGTATAAACCATCGGACGTAACAGCCTGAAGAAGCAACTTCCTCCCATGCTTCCAGGACGCAGTCCCAAAGAGCGTCCGCAGTAGTTGGTTGGTTTTGTGGCCAGTTCTCTGTTAATGTTCTGGCGACCTCAGCCCACATGTTTTCCATGGAGTTCATATCAGCCGCCCGTGGCGGCCAGTCCATGACGTTGACGCCAATCGTGGAGATTGGTATCTGAACAAATGCAGACCTGTGAATGGGAGAATGGTCCTCTTCCAATGTGACGTCTCCTCCTGCGAACAGCATTCGCACTGACGGAAGCATCACGTTTTCCAATATGTGAGCATACTGCACGCTGTCCAGAGTTCCTTCAATGCTGTGAAGAATTCCCGCCCCTCTCGCAGAAATCCAGCCCCAGCAACTTCTTCTCATCGTGGTTACATATTCGCGTCGATGGCGAGTCCCTTGCGGCCTATAAACGATTCGTGGACCGTCGTTATTGGTGGAAAACACCTTCTCATCAGTGAAAATGACGTTGTCCCACGACGCCCTCAGATGGAGCTCCGCAAATGCTAGCCGGTATAAAACGTTGTCTTCGCTGTGCTCTTGTTTCACGGCGGATCGTCGTGCATGCAGTCCAGCGTCCCTCAGCCTTCGGCGAATCGTGTCACTGGAGCCGGGGAAGTTGGTCTCCCGACGCAACTGCTTCGCGTTCAGAAAGAGATTTTCTCTGCTCTTAGATACTAGGTCTCTGTCTTCCTGCTGTGAGATCACTCTCTTCCTGCCTGAGCCAGGAGCCCTATTGGTGGTGCCTCTTTGAAGGTAGATCCTCCACCATCTCGCTGCAGTGTTATGTGGTACGCCACACCGTCGGCCAGCTTTCTGATGGAACATCCTCCTTCCTCAAGGAGAGCGGCGACTCTACCTCGGCCGGCCGGAGTGGCCGAGCGGTTCTAAGCGCTTCAGTCTGGAACCGCGAGACCGCTACGGTCGCAGGTTCGAATCCTGCCTCGGGCATGGATGTGTGTGATGTCCTTAGGTTGGTTAGGTTTAAGTAGTTTTAAGTTCTAGGGGGCAGGTGACCTCAGATGTTAAGTCCCAAAGTGCTCAGAGCCATTTGAACCATTTTTTGACTCTACCTCGAATAGACCTCTCCCAGTGAGCCATTATGGCAAACAGCCTGATATGTATTTCTGCTTGCCGCTCTTATACTGATTCCAAGAGAGGAGGTAAACATATTTACGTCAAACGGAGCGGCAGAGGCAGAGGCATGCGGCGCAGCCGTGCTGGCTCGTCCCGGGCTGTTGGTCCACCAACGCCACCGCCAGTTCGCTCACTTCCGTCTCGCCTCGGCCAGCCTGGCTGGCCCGCTGCTCGCGAGCCGCGGCTAGTACAGACCCGGGCAGCATGGCCACGATCACCCCTTGAAGGATCAAAAGTTACACCTAACCTACCCAAGTCTGTAGTGTAAACTAACGCAGCTACAGCTATTATGCTATAACATTTGCAGGCACACCTACAGTTGACGATTCATTCAAATATTTGACGAACAATACTTTCAAAAATATATTCATTTTAAACATAGCTACCACAAAATATTTCACCTATCTAGCAATACCATGACGCAGGAAACTAAACTTTCTTGTAAGCACTGTGCATTAGATGTAGCCTTAAGAAAACCTGTATTCAACCACGAAAACTAAGCGGAATGTAAAAGTAAGCCGGCCGGTGTGGCCGTGATGTTCTAGGCGCTTCAGTCTGGAACCGCGTGACCGCTACGGTCGCAGGTTCGAATCCTGCCTCGGGCATGGATGTATGTGATGTCCTTAGGTTAGTTAGGTTTAAGTAGTTCTAAGTTCTAGGGGACTGATGACCACAGATGTTAAGTCCCATAGTGCTCAGAGCCATTTGAACCATTTTTTGATTTTTGAAATAAAAGCTACACAGAGTGATTATAAAAACGGTTGAGGGCTGTTAATACGTTAGTATATTTTAAAGTTTAACTTACCATAGCAGAATGATAACATATCTAATACATCGCTAGGACCTACTTCCAAGGGCGTAACGACGCCTATGTACGTATGCTACGGCTGCTGACCATTCATACCATTTGCGTTTGCTTACATAAGGTTTATTCATTTGGCGGACTAACAGTATAGTATGCCCATCGAACGCGTCACGTCGCAGTTGTCAGTTCCCGTCGGAAAGCGAGCACTTTAAGATCTGAACAATAAAGTCTTCCGCCAAGTGTTAAGAGCGTGCTGTCATTATATTTCTTAATGCTGAGGCGTGCACTGAAGCCGAAATTTACCGGCGAATGAGAAATGTGTAGGGGGAAATTTTCACGAGTGGCAGGATAGCGCGGCGATGATGCAGCAACTTTGTTGCAGCAGGTTTGGCGGCAGCTTCTCCAAATAATAGTATATACTTAGTATGTGATACACATTTTGTGCACTTATAACATGTACTCAGTGTTTCTGAAACAATACGTGCTGCACGACGGAAATTACTTTCTGCTGAGGCACTTCATTTACATCTCAATGATACACAACTACTAGAGAACATTGCTCTTTACGTCAGTCAGTCCACTTGTAAATTAACATCATGATATCGCAGATATTAGGCAACACGTTACTAGGGATGAGGAAGGCCTTAACGTTTGCAACTAAACATGCTACTCCTAGCTACTACTGAATATGAAGTTGATTATTAACGTGTCTTCATAACTATGTGTGCCGCGTTCGACTCTCAGTCAGCGTAGACGTTTTCGTCACCTTATTTCTAGTTAAACGTGTGCATATCTCACTGATGGTGGACCAACATTGGACATTTCTCGTCTGTTCCTGGTTAGACAAAGACGGCGGTAGGCGCCGGGTTCGAATCCCGGTCAGGCAATACAACTTCAGTCGTCATTTAAGGTTCCAACCCCATTACTGGTGACAAACTGTGATATCTACATTCTGATTTTACGTACTTATTCAACAATCAGATTAGGTGCTGGGTTCGCATCCTTGTCCCCAGCATTACATGATGGCATTTCAATTTTAAACATGTGCATCCTTTGTTCCTTAACAATCCAACACTATACAACGTCTTTCGAGGTTAATTACCAAGAAGGTAATTGTCATGTTAGGGTTCCTGCTTTCGTACAAACATTATCGTCATTTACGGTCAAGTTGAGAACTGATAACTGATACTGGTGCAAACGTCAATATTTGACGTCTCTTTCTGCCTAGTGATCGAGTCTCGATAAGGCACAAAGCTTTGGTTGGTTAACAATGGCTTTACGTTCTGGGTTTGCATCCGGATCCAGAACAAGGACGTTGGTCATGTCATTTAAAGTACAACTTTGTGTACAAGTTACTGTTGATGAGTAATCTGAACAATGATATTACTAGTGATTTGCTGTTAATGTTGGGATTTCCGTAGAGTGCTTGCCGCCGTTAATCACGTTTTCTTTTAACTGCTTAGTATTACGTAAAGTTGATGCGAAACTACTCCCCATTGAACGACTTTCAGTATGTGTTGGGTAAACCTTTTAGACAGCAAAGAACTTGTTTCCAATTGCCATACAACTTTATAAATCCATAAACTGTCGGAAATATTTAATTATGCCTAACGACTACTGAACGATTTATGTGACAAAACTAGTTGTCCCATAACATTTGAAATGTCATTTATTGTAATTAACTTTAGTTTACAAACGTTAAGGACTCCTCTGATCTCTTCTGTACTATCGTGGTGTTACTTTACATCTGGACGGACTGTCGTAAAGACCGGTGTTCTCTAGTAGTCTCTAGCAGTACCCATTGTGTGTCTTACAACGACTGTACTGTGGAGGGTTGCGACGATGTGCAACACAGATATGCTATGATGGTTACATACATTCAGGTGCAGCCTACATGTTGGAATTCAGGCGTGACCCACTTTTTTGGCTGTTTAGTGTAGATTGTCATGCTGGAACAAACAGTTCTACAGTACACGATACCGTAAAATGTGTTCATATCCTTCATCATTCAGAGTTTTGTTAAGTGCGATAACGGGATCACACCCTAACAACGAAAACCACTTCCACACCTCCACATCTTAACACTGTCTCGTTCGTATTTCACTACGGGCACTACACATAGTGACAGTTAACGTTTTCCAAGCATTCACCTCCCCAAAACCCTTCCAACGGATGGTTCATCACTCCAAATGAATCGTTTCCAGCCATCCACTGTTCAATGACGTCGCTTTTTATACCACCTGAAGTGCTGCTTCGCGTTGAGTGCAGAAAAGTATGGCTTACAAGGAGGTGCTGGACCATTATGCCCCAATCTTCTTAACTTCCTACGAACAGTCATTGCGCTAGCTGGACTTCTGGTAACACTGTATAGCTCACGGATGATTCCTTCTGCTGATTTCATGTGAGTTTTTACAGCCACCCTCTGAAATGTTTGATTGTACCTGCCCATCAGTGAAAGACCTCTTTCTGTTACTGGTTTAGCTGTAGTTGTCCCTTGCAGTTTCTACTTCCCTCTCACGTCAGGAACAATCAACTTTGGTACATTTAGAAGAGTAGAAGTGTCCCTGATAGATTTGTTATTCAGACGACATTCAATGACTAGTTCACGTTAGAACTCATTGAGCACTCCATACCGACGAATTCTGCTGTTGATGTCCCTACTGGCAGAGCAACGGGGCAGTGTGCTGTGCACGAATGACCATGCTTCAGATAAGCAATAGTTTTAAGCCTTTTTAATTAAGCGAGCGCCGATTAGAATGCAGCGGGATGGCAGACGGACGGACGGCCAGAGCGGAGGTAGCGTGCCTAAGGGTTACGATATGAGCCGAGTCGTGCACCGTAGGCCAGCACGGTGACTTGCAAGAACACGAAGGCGGAAGGACACAGACAAGCCAGGGGTAGCTTAGAAATACGACGCAGCATCCACAGGCCGGCACCCTTTGGGGATGGGGAAGGTGGACTGGTCCGACCAGAGGCTGCTGAAGGGTAAAAGAAGTGGTTCGTTGGGAAAAACTTTATATTAGAGCAGAGGCCAGAGTAAAATATGCAGAAGAGTGAAAATCAAAAGTGTATTTGCGCAGAAAATAACAGGGCAAATATAAAGTAAAACGTGTCTTTCTTAAGGGCCGAGATGGTGTCTGACGTCACAAGTAGTTTTGTGGGGGAGAAGGAGCGCACAGCTCACCATTGTTGAGGACTAACGGTTAGACTGGGGAGCGTAAGATTACCAACTAAGCTTTGCTTTGTGGCTTAATCTGCTTAAGACTGTGACAAAGTAACGTTCACGTAGGTGATGAAGTTATGTTGATTCTGAAGGAACGTTTATCTTAATGTGTGACAATTAATGAGGTATAGACGCCAATAGTTAACTGAGCAAAGCTTACTGCATGCAACAACACAACAGTCATTGAACACGGTAAGTCAGCTGCTGTGCCCGCTCTTGCAGCAGCAAATTCTGTTCTTGTTTCCTGATCATGATATTTATGACCAGTTGGTTATGATCATGCTTATTTTCATGTGGGGTACCAAGTGTAAGTAAAGACTGAGTTCCGTGGCATCTGGTAATAGACGATCCTGGTATTGTGCACTAAAAGGCCCGAGTGGCAGCTGAGTGATCTATATTAATACGATCGCAACTGGGATTAGACCGACTGAGACGATAACAAAATGCAGTCGGTATCCGACAATGGTCTTAAACCCACTTAGAGGGCCATATCCGTCTGACCGCTATCTGGCTGGATTTTGCCGTGCAAACTACGATTTTGCAACTTGTTTGTAATAACTTGTATCGGAGGATTTTGAGGCCAATATAATTGCATTTATCAGAGATGCATTGCATTATTTAGTAGCAACGGATTTCCTCTCCAAAACCTCAGTTTTACGTATTTACGAAGTCCACAATCCTCAGTGTGCCGAATAACGTTCGAGGGGCTGAACTGCAGGTAAGAGCAGGTAAGATTACAGGTCGAGAAAGTTCGGAGGCTGACTATGCTGCCACCACGCAGGTAAGTCACAAAGACGACCTGCCAAGCACCCCTGTAAATCTACCGCTTACCGTACCGGACAGTCCAAGGGGTCCAGTACGTTATAAGATAATGTTTGTCATTCGATAGAGGGGATGTTACAAAGTAGTACATAGGCCTAGGGTATGTTACACCTGCCACACTGGCGCGTACACCTCTTGTGCCATGTGGTGGTCAGTTCCGCATTACGCAATGATGTCTGGAATACTTTGGTCAGAAAGTGTATTCACATAGCTATAAAAAAACATGATAGTGGAAATGAACTTGGGAACTGGAGACCAATAATAGACTGCTGCCATTACTCTAATGACATTACAATTCTGAAATTTTGAAGTTGGGACTTTGGCACGCTATACTGAAGGTCTAACGCCCCAAGTACAGATAACGTCCCAAATGCTGGCTGCAGACTTGAAGAGGGACGGCAGAATCGAGGTATCACGCCTGCAGTTCTCTGGGTGTTAAGTAACGCCGGGAGAGACATAAATATAGGCGGTTGTACGAGGGGACTACTAACTATCAATGAAAAGGAGAAAATATATTGAGTTTTATGGGCTAGTAAATTACAGTGCCCTTAACGTCAAAAACAGCAGATAAACTGCTCAAATTTATTTATTTATTTACATCTCAAGTTCCGTAGGACGAAATTGAGGAGCATATCTCCAAGGTCATGGAACGTGTCAGTACATGAAATTACCTCATAAAAATAATAACAGATAAAAACAAAATGTTTATGAACCCGAAAAAAGTCAATCCTTAAGTTTACGTAAACGCAGTCAACAATACAACAAAGATTACCTTAATTTTTCTAGGAACTCCTGAACAGAATAGAAGGAGTGATCCATGAAGAAACTCTTTAGTTTCGATTTCAAAGCGCGTGGATTACTGCTATAATTTTTGAAATCGAGCGGTAGCTTATTGAAAATAGATGCAGCGTATAATGCACACCTTTCTGCACAAGAGTTAAGGAAGTCCCATCCAAATACAGGTTTTATTTGTACCGAATATTAACTGAGTGATAGCTGCTTAATCTTGGGAATTAGCTAACATTGTTTACAAGAAATGACAGTAAGGAATATGTATATTGAGAGGCCAATGTCAAAATACCCAGACTCGGGAACAGGGGTAGACAAGAGATTTGTGAACTTACAACACTTATTGTCCAAACCGCCCGTTTTTTAGCCAAAAATATCCTTTTAGCATGGGAAGAGTTACCCCAAAATATAATGCCATGCGATATAAGCGAAAGAAAATAAGCAAAGTAGACTAATTTTCGTGTGAACAATCTCTGACTTCAGATACCGTTCGAATAGTATAAATGGCGACACTGAGTCTTTGAACGAGATCCTGAACTTTGTTACCCACAGCAGTTTACTATTTATCTAAAGACCTAGAAATTTTAACTGTCAAATTTCACTAATCATATGCCCATTCTTTGAAATTAAAACGTCAGGTTTTGTTGAATTATGTGTTGTGAACTGTACAAACTGAGTCTTACTGTGTTTTAAAATTAGTTTATGCCATGAACTTAGGTCATGCACTGCACTATTCGAAACCGAGCCAATGATGCACACCACATCTTTTACTACCAAACTAGTGTCATCAGCAAACAGATATATTTGAGAGTTACCCATAATACTAGAGGGTATATCATTTATGTAAATAAGGAACAGGAGTGGCCTTGACACTGATCTATGGGGCACCTCCCACTAGACCACACCCCACTCAGACCCCACATCACAGCCATTCTCAACATTGTGAATAATGACCTTTCGCTATAGTAAGAGGTGAACCAATTGTGAGCTACTCCCCGTATTCCTACATCATCATCTCGAACCACAACTCCTTTAATGGAAGGTAGTAGTTCTCCCGGAGGCACCATACGCAGTTGAGACATCATCATGAATTGTGCCAATGCCATCGAGGAAATGGAACCTCCCTTACTGAATAAAATTTTCAGACCCGCTGTCCCAGATGGTATCTGGACACTAATACGAAGGCCTGTGTCTCTTGAACGAATAATTTAGTTCCTGGGTACGGAAGAGACGTCTGATATTTTAAGGGGATAGAGCATGAATGGACACCTGACGATAAACCAACAATTTACACTGACTGAAAGAAAATCACAACACCAGGAAGCAGCTGTGCAACATAAATTAAATTTGGTAGCCACGTACGTACATCTGAAAGATCATGTAGCCAAATTTCACGCCAGTCGCATAAGAGTGGTGCTAGTAACGCCATTAAGGGGATGCAAATCGCGTTTGCTTTCAATAACCGTTTTACGGTCGTGATCGTTAGCTGCCTTTGAGATTGGACGTGGTGAGCTGATGTTAGACAAGAATGACTTGAACGCGACAAAGGCGTCGTCAGAAACACCTCACCTAGTTTGGATAGAGTTGTGTAGCAGGAGTACGAGAAGTCGGATATTCCTTCTGCGATACTGCAGAAATATTTAGCTGGAACGTAGCCGCTATACACGATTGCTAGCAGCGGTAGTCACTAGAATGTACAGTCGCAAGAAGACCGGGATCCGGACGGTCACATTGCACTACCGAGAGGGAAGACCATCGTGTTTGTGTGGGCTCTGGCGCTTCGTATTGCGTCTGCAGCAGCAATTTGAGCATCAGTCGACACCACAGTGAAACACCAAACTGTTACAAGATGTTTACTTCGAGGGCAGCCCCAAGCCGGAGATCCTGCAGTGTGCATTCTTCTGACCCCAAACCACCGTCATTTGCGACTTCAGTAGTGTAAAGCGACAGCTCATTGGAGGGCAGGGTAGAGATCTGTTGCGTTTTCTGATGAAACCTGGTTCCGCCTCGGTGCCAGTGATGGCTATGTGTTGGTTAAGTGGATGCCAATAGAGGGCCTGCAGACAGCTTGTCTGCGTGCTAGACTCACTGGACCTACCCCTGGAGGTATTATCTGGAGTGACTTCGTATGGCAGCAGGAGCACTCTCCTGCATTTGCCAAGAACCCTGGCAGCAAACTGTACGTCAGACTGGTGATTCGACCTGTTGCGCTGCCATTCATGAACAGTATTCCAGTGGCTGTTTCCCTACAAGATAACGCTTGTCCATGTGCCGCTTTTGTAACCCGACATGCTCTACAGAGTGTCGACATGTTGCCTTGGTCGTCTCGATCACCATATGTCTCCAATCGAGCACAGATGTTGGACGACAACTCCACCATCATCCACAGACAGCATTAACCGTCCCTGTATTGCCCGACAAGTGCATCCCTCAAACTGAAACCCGGCACCTGTACAACACAATGTATGCACGTTTGCATGGTTACATTCAACATTCTGCTGGTTACACTGGTTATTAATGTACCAGCATTTCTCATTTTCAGCGGCTTATCTCGCGCTTATATTATGACAGTGCAATGGCAGACACTTAAAAATGTTTCTTGACAAATGTTAAGTCGAAATTTCACTATCGCACATAACTCATTTTTTGATGTTGTGATCTCTTTTTCGTCAGTGTATTTCGCATCACAAAGGGGACCCGAAACCCGAAACCAGACCATCGGTCGTCTCTGATACATGCAAGTCTAAACCTTGCGAAGAGCCGGCCAGTGTGGCCGTGCGGTTCTAGGCGCTTTAGTCTGGAACCGCGTGACCGCTACGGTTGCAAGTTCGAATCCTGCCTCGGGCATGGAAGTGTGTGATGTCCTTAGGTTAGTTAGGTTTAATTAGTTCTAAGTTCTAGGCGACTGGTGACCTCAGAAGTTAAGTCGCATAGTGCTCAGAGCCGTTTGAACCATTTGAACCTTGCGAAGAACTAACAGAAAATAGTCTGAAACTGACAGCTGAAAAGACAAAGCAGTGGGAGCGTATGAAGAACAAGAAAACTAAAGTTACTCATGATTCTACGTGATCTTCGAAAGATGAAGGCTACCAATAATAATGAAAATAATGGGACTAATATTAATAATGTTATAAAGTTTTATACACTACTGGCCATTAAAATTGCTACACCACGAAGATGACGTGCTACAGACGCGAAATTTAAACGACAGGAAGAAGATGCTGTGATATGCAAATGATTAGCTTTTCAGACCATTCACACATGGTTTGCGCTGGTGGTCACCCCTACAAAGTGCTGCCATGAGGAAAGTTTGCAACCGATTTCTCATACACAAACAGCAGTTGCCGGCGTTGCCTGGTGAAATGTTGTCGTGATGCCTCATGTAAGAAGGAGAAATGCGTACCATCATGTTTCCGACTTTGATGAAGGTCGGATTGTAGCCTATCGCGATTGCGGTTTATCGTATCGCGACAATGCTGCTAGCGTTGGTCGAGATCCAATGACTGTTAGCAGAATATGGAATCGGTGGGTTCAGGAGGGTAATACGGAACGCCGTGCTGGATCCCAACGGCCTCGTATCACTAGCAGTCGAGATGACAGGCATTTTATCCGCATGGCTGTAACGGATCGTGCAGCCACGTCTCGATCCGTGAGTCAACAGATGGGGACCTGAGTTTCTCCTGGCGTATACAACTTTCAAATAACTTCCGGGAATTCAGCCAGGTAACACTTTCAGCGACCGCCGATATTTCGGCGGGAGAACACCCCGCCATTTTCAAGGCAACAACCATCTGCACGAACAGTTCGACGACGCTTGCAGCAGCATGGACTATCAGCTCGGAGACCATGGCTGCGGTTACCCTTGACGCTGTATCACAGACAGGAGCGCTTGCGATGGTGTACTCAACGACGAACCTGGGTGCACGAATGGCAAAACGTCATTTTTTCGGATGAACCCAGGTTATGTTTACAGCATCATGATGGTCGCATCCGTGTTTGGCGACATCGTGGTGAACGCACATTGGAAGCGTGTATTCGTCATCGCAATACCGGCGTATCACCCGCCTTGATGGTATGGGGTGGCATTCATTACACGTCTCGGTCACCTCTTGTTCGCATTGACGGCACTTTGAACTGTGGAAGTTACATGTCAGATGTCTTACGACCCGTAGTTCTACCCTTCATTCGATCCCTGCGAAACCCTACATTTCAGCAGTATAATGCACGACAGCATGTTACAGGTCCTGTACGGGCCTTTATGGATACAGAAAATGTTCGACTGCTTCCCTGGCCAGCACATTCTCCAGATCTCTCACCAACTGAAAACGTGTGGTTAATGGTAGCCGAGCAACTGGCTCGTCACAATACGCCAGTCACTACTCTTGATGAACTGTGGTTACGTGTTGAAGCTGCATGGGCAGCTGTAACTGTACACGCCATCCAAGCTCTCTTTGACTCAATGCCCAGGGGTATCAAGGCCGTTATTACAGCCAGATGTGGTTGTTCTGGGTACTGATTTCTCAGGATCAATGCACCCAAATTGCGTGAAAATGTAATCACATGTCAGTTCTAGTATAATATATTTGTCCAATGAATACCCGTTTATCATCTGCATTTCTTCTTGATGTAGCAGTTTTAATGGCCAGTAGTGTATCATCACAGAATGGCATATCCTGAGTGATGAGACCTGACGGCTCATCGGTTAAGTTTTCTTACCTCGCGCAAACTGCAGTTTTGTTCTGCTACCGTATAATGTAATACAAGTATATATTAGGCAAGCAAATCGCATTGTCTAATAAACAGTTTAACACCAATTTTTGACATGAAGTGAATGTATTCGTGAATTGATTATTTTGTATGTAGAACGACTAAGTTCCCTGAACAGAATAATTGTATTAAAACGGAAGTAATAAAAATGTTCATTCGTGACTTTCAGAGAACGCAAAGGTTCATTACTAAATAACACGAAAAATTTGCCTGGTGGTTGCTTTCAGAAAAGATCAGTTATGAAAGTTGCTTATCCTAAGTGTAGGTCATCATCCAGCTATCATAGTATAATTCAGTTCGTTACAAGCGTAAACATTAAAGTAGCCACGCGTTATTTATCGCAAGGAGGACAGATAATAATAAGAAAACACCAATTATTTCATTACTCGAGTTTTTAAAATTCCGTGCAAATCACTGCCAAAATTTATACGACAATTTCCAGACGCAGCGGGGAGAGAAGAGTAGACAGCTTACAGCTCTCTGCCTGGCGGACCACAGGACCAGGTTTTGAGCAAATTCATTGACGGCCTTTAGAGTTCGCTTCTCTGAAAACCTTATGACCTCTGTTTCCTCCGTCATTCACACTTCTTCCGATCATTACAACTGATCATTTCATTTCCATTTCGGACCTTTCTGTGATCAGATAGTTTTTTGAAGGAAGGAGATCATTACAGGAGTGAAGCTGTCTAAGCCCTATCACCCATTGTACCAAGGTAAAACTAATACAATTTTTTAAAGACAAAGTGCGTTCTCTGATATCACATCTAAGGTATTTAATAATTTCATGTGGGATGGATCCATAGCTTTCATGAAATTATTACTGTTGCTTTCGCAGAGGTAACCATGTTCAGTAAAAATATTTATGTTAAGATAGTAAAATTCCACACCACGCTGTTATCTTCCTAACTGCGCAACATGCTAAATTCGTTAGTCCAACTGAAACTTGGTATAGGAATGCAGATTCTACGAAAACCTGTGTATGACTAGTTTTTACTCATTTCATATTATATACAGACAAGATTGTGTTCAAGGAAGATTAAAGTTAATGCAAATGTTTAGCTTTTTAGATTATATGTTTTATCAAATTTGAAGTTTCTATCGTAATACGTGCTAGACATAAATAGCGTCATATGCATATAATAACATCAATGATACTTACTTCATCTTCTTGAAAATTAATCAGACTTTATTTTTCCCACGTGCCACAACATAATGATCGAAAACGCATAATACAACAATTATTTCTAACGTCGAACGATTGCACGATAGTCGTGAAGTACTGATGTTCCGCTGAAAGCGGACTTCATGAGGGAGTATTTGCTTTCGTTTGAAAACCATTCGGCGACGTAGAGCGAACACACAGCGTCTTATATCTAACAGACAGTAAGGCAATAATGGCCACACTTCTTACCACCATTGCAATGGTAAGACACTAGAATCGCATTCCGGAAGTTGCTGGATCAATTCTCCAAGTAGTTATCTATACACAGGACGTCCGTGATTCGTCATAAATTGATTTAGACAAATGCCAGTACTCTTCCTCTTAAACGGAAACGGCCACCGTTCCCGAAAGCTTGTATTCTCTCCCTAACGATCAGGTCATCGAAGTGACGCTAAGCCATAAACTTCTTTCGTTTGGGACCCAAGTTGTGCCCAAATTACTAAAGTCCCTGTCGTAGTTGTGCGTGACATTTATTATTGAGGATGTACACGGTCAAGTCACATTAATGTAACCAACCTCTATATTCGACTTAAACGTTGGGTGATTTGGGGGAGGGGATTAAACGGTGAGGTCATCGGTTTGGTCCCATCGGATTGGGGAAGGATGGGGAAGGAAGTCGGTCGTGCGCTTTTAAAGGAACTATCCCGGCATTTGCCTGAAGTGATTTAAATAAATCACGGAATACTTAAATCAGGATGGCAGGACGCGTGTTTGAACCATTGTCCACCCGAATGCGAGTCCAGTGTGCTAACCACTGAGCCACCTCGCTCATTCGGCGCTCAAGTGAGAAACCGCTTATAGATGGCAGGTGGCAGTAGTAGCCAGTGGAAGGAGTATGAAGAGTGTGTGTCTGTGGGGAGGGGGGGGGGGGTGGACGTGGTGAACCATAGAGTAGTCATCGAAACGCGAAAACTAACCGATTTATGTAACATCGAAAGGAGCATGTTGATTGACTTTCTCAACAAGGGTGGAGGCATTTCCGAAACAGCTGTTTGTAAACTATTCGTGTGCCATTGTGGTTAAAGTACACCGTCTGTGAAAAAACGGCGCTATACAAAATCGATTCCGAGGCAACCGTGGTGGACCACGGGCCGAAGACGATGGCGACTAACGACGGCTGGGATTGTATACGGGCGGAGGGACGTACAACTGTTGAGCAGTTGACCATCCAGCGTAAACAAGGAGCTACCAACAGTTTCTCCTCAATGACTGTCCAGCGAACGTTGCTGCATATGGGCCTCCGCAGTAGGCGCCTGGTTCCTGGATCCGTACTGACTGCTGTTCATCGGTGGCGAAGACTGGAATTTGCACTTCATTACAGCAACTGGACGTCCACTGAGTGGCGACAGGTGGGCTTGTCAGTTGAATCACATTTTATGCTCCTTTAGGGGGTGAAGCATCTGAAAGCGAACACATTGCCACAAACTTCAGAAGAATACAGACTGAAATAAGGAGGATAATGGTCTGGGAAACGTTTTCGCGGCTTTGCCTAGGTGATTTCGTCATTCTGGAGGGCGCAATGGATAGACGTTAGTTTGCATCTATTCCTTATGACCATGACCACCCTTATATGCAGTTTGGTTTTCCTCGCCACGATGGCATCTACCAGCAGGACAATGCAACGTGTTCCGAAGAGCACCAGGCTGAGTTTACCCTACACCCCTGTCCACGAAACCCTCGTACTGAAACACAATCGAGAGTGTGTGGGGCCACCTATGTCGGGCTGTTCGTGCCACCGATCCTCAGCCGAGAAACCTCCCCAGCTATGCAAAAACAGACATAATGTCTTATAGGATAACAGTAATCAGTGATTTTATAATGTTACTTAAAATCCGTCTGATTGCAATTTTTTTTATTCATATGACCGGTTTCGGTTCGTTCAGAACCATATTCAGATCTGATATTTCAGTTACAGGAGTAACCCGTCCAAATCCAGCAACTTTCACATGCTACGTCACCCCAGCTAGCCACGGCGGTGAGGTCAGCACGGCCCTACATCCCCGTCGGTACTTCCTAGAACCTCACTAACACTCTCCCTGCACGCCTCGCAGCTGCCCGTGCTGCAGAAGGCGTTTGATAGGTGATAAAATTAATGTGACAGGCAGTGTAGCTCCTGAACGAGTTTAAAGTGATAACTGGTAACTTATTTCCTGGGACAATCAAGAATTATACAGGGTGGTCCATTGACAGTGACCGCGCCAAATATCTCACGAAATAAGCGTTAAATGAAAAATCTTCAATGAACGAAACTCGTCTAACTTGAAGGGGAAACGACGCTATGGTTGGCCCGCTAGATGGCGCTGCCATAGCTCAAACTGATATCAACTGCGTTTTCTAAAAATAGGAACCCCAATTTTTTATTACATATTCGTGTAGTACGTAAAGAAATAGGAATGTTTTAGTTGGACCACTTTTTTCGCTTTGTGATAGATGACGCTGTAATAGTCACAAACGCATAAGTACGTGGTATCACGTAACGTTCCGCTAGTGCGGACGGTATTTGCTTCGTGTTCATTACCCGTATTAAAATGGACCGTTTACCAATTGCGGAAAAGATCGATATCGTGTTGATGTATGGCTATTGTGATCAAAATGCCCAACGGGCGTGTGCTATGTATGCTGCTCAGTATCCTGGACGACATCATCCAGGTGTCCGGACCATTCGCCGGATAGTTACGTTATTTCAGGAAACAGGAAGTGTTCAGCCACATGTGAAACGTCAACCACTACCTGCAACAAATGATGATGCCCAAGTAGGTGTTGTAGCTGCTGTCGCGGCTAACCCGCACATCAGTAGCAGACAAATTGCGCGAGAATCGGGAATCTCAAAAACGTCGGTGTTGAGAATGCTACATCAACATCGATTGCACCCGTACCATATTTCTATGCACCAGGAATTGCATGACGACGACTTTGAACGTCGCGTACAGTTCTGACACTGGGCACAAGAGAAATTACGCGACGATGACAGATTTTTTTCACGCGTTCTGTTTAGCGTCGAAGCGTCATCCACCAACAGCGGTAACGTAAACCGGCATAATATGCACTATTGGGCAACGGAAAATCCACGATGGCTTCGACAAGTGGAACATCAGCGACCTTGGCGGGTTAATGAATGGTGCGGCATTATGGATGGAGGGATAATTGGCCCCCATTTTATCGATGGCAATCTAAATGGTGCAATGCATGCTGATTTCCTACGTAATATTCTACCGATGTTACTACAAGACGTTTCACTGTATGACAGAATGGCGATGTTCTTCCAACATGATGGATGTCCGGCACGTAGCTCGCGTGCATTTGAAGCGGTATTGAATAGCATATTTCATGGCAGGTGGATTGGTCGTCGAAGCACCATACCATCGCCCGCACGTTCACCGGATCTGACGTCCCCGGATTTCCTTCTGTTGGGAAAGTTGAAGGATATTTGCTATCGCGATCCACCGACAATGCCTAACAACATGCGTCAGCGCATTGTCAATGCATGTGCGAACATTACGGAAGGCGAACTACTCGCTGTTGAGATGAATGTCGTTAGACGTATTTCCAGATGCAGTGACGTTGACGGACATAATTTTGAGCATTTATTGCATTAATTTGGTATTTACAGGTAATCACGCTGGAACAGCATGCGTTGTCAGATATGATAAGTTCACAAAGATACACGTATCACATTGGAACAACCGAAATAAAATGTTCCAACGTACCTAAGTTCTCTATTTTAATTTAAAAAACGTACCTGTTACCAACTGTTCGTTTAAAATTGTGAGCCATAAGTTTGTGACTACTACAGCGCCATCTATCACAAAGCAAAAAAAGTGGTCGAACTAAAACATTCATATTTCTTTACGTGCTACACGAATATGTAATAAAAATGACGGTTCCTATTTTAAAAAATGCAGTTGATATCCGTTTGACCTATGGCAGCGCCATCTAGCCGGCCAACCATAGCGCCATCTGGTTTCCCCCTTCAAGCTAGACAAGTTTCGTTCTTTGTAGTTTTTTTCGTTTGACGCTTATTTCATGAGATATTTGGCCCGGTCACGATCAATTGACCACCCTGTTTACCTCCACCGAAATCTACAACTCTCTGTACAGTCAGATATAGGAAATCGGCCAATTTCTCTAAAAGAAACTGTTTACGCAGTTGTTGGAAGTAAAAAAAAATACAGTGAAAAGTTGCTAAACAGCTGGAATGAAGAATCATGTATATCGTGTCTGCTGAAGAGGAGTCTTGAATGACAATGCCCATTTAGTATGCAAGAGCAAGAAATGAAGCGAAGTGCGATGGAGAACTATACACACTACGAATCGTGTGACATGTGCATAAACAAAATAGACAAGAGTATACGTGGTAGATAAGTCTAGCTTTGAGTTATATACTAATCCTGTCGATGCCTTTTGACAAGTCAGCGGAATACAGGTAGGCTGGGCAATTAAACTCTATGGAACTCTCTATAACATGTCTTTGAGCGAAAATAGCATCTAGTGTGCTCCTGCTTTCCTCAGTCCTTGCTGCTCTTCTGCTACTTCAATACACAATTCAGTACTCTGCCTGTAATCGCTGGTGTTGACCGTTTTAGGGTGGTATCTAGCACAGTAATTCCCCGGTGTCGTGATAGCCTACCTTCCTCTACAATAGTGCTAAATAAGGCAGGAAGCTGTTAGTAGAACACACATTTCCTTAACTGATTTTATGTCGCATCTAGCCCTGTAGATTTCTTATTTTTACGTCGTTTAATTCCAGTGCATGTTTCCTGTCGTGAGAAGTCTATTTGGTGGTCATTTTCTGTGCTTTGGTGTCTAGCTTCCATTTCCAAATTAGTTATGGGCTGATACTGTAAGATTCATCGGAAGAATCCTCGGGAAATGCAGTACAACTGCAAAGAAGGTACCTCACGAAAACGTCTTCCTACTGATACCTTAGTTCCACATAAAAGGGAAGTCTTACCAAACATGACTTCTGGGGGAAATCGAGAAGAACCACGGAATATCAGATCATTTTGTTACAGATTTGAGTAGCAAGCGCTAAAGCATCACGGAGATGTCTATCCAGCGTTAGTGCCAGACACTATAATAGAAAGACTGCGACACGCAAAATGGTTTACTTGTAAAACTGCTGTCTGACTGCAAGTACTTCGCGAAGACGCCATGAGGTAAAATTAGATTCGAGCTCTCACGGAGGCTGATCAGCAGCTGCTCTTCCCAGGTGTATTACGTGTCTGGAAGAGGAAATCGGGAAGTGTTAGTGGTACAGAAACAACCCAGCGCCGCATACACACACGTCTGCTCCAACAAATTTTCTAGTGTAGTCGACTGATCTTCCAGTAGAGTTTAGCTGGGCTGACCATCTTGGAAAGCTTAGAGGTAGTCCGATCAATCGATACGAGAGAACTGTGAAGCCCACGTTAAAGGTGACACCACAGCCTGCTATAGACTGGATGAAGATGATTATGAATTAAAGGTGCCCAATTTGAGACAGTTGTCACTTCTTGAAAATTATTGAAATCAAATAAGGTGATTAGTACCTGTAATAAGAAAACAAGTTTCAATTTAATAACAAAAATAATAATAATAATAATAATAACAATAATGATGATGATAAGGTCAATGGTATATTTCGTTTTTCGACAAGATGGTACGGCGTTTCACTAGACAGTAAGATATTAGGCACGTTTATGGCTCATCCTTTGAGAAGACTGCGCCAAGGAAACAAGAGACTACAACTCGTAAAGTGTGGTGTCAAATACATGGTTTTGATTATAAGCAGTCTCTTCAGTAATCGATATAAGGGGAAGTCAAATGAAACCGATCACCTGCCACAACGAGCCCATGAAATGATTCCATTTAAAAGTAATCACCATACACTTTAAGACATTTATTCCATTGGCAGATGAGACGTTCAATTCCGTTTCGTAGAACGCGGTCGGTTCCTGATTGATCCACAACCGTACCCAATCTTATACTTCCTCGTTAGACTGAAACCGACATCAACGTATGTCTTTCTTCAGGTCGTCAGTGCTGTGATAACCACGCCGTGAAGTTCCTGGGCTGTACGGAGGCTAATGCACTGTTTCCAAATAAAATCGTTGAAGCGTAGCCGTCTGCTAGTTTTCAGTTGGGGGGCGGTGTTGTCACCCAACAAGATGATTCCGTCCGGCAGCATTCCAGGGCGTTTTGCCTCTATGTCACGTCACAGTGTCTGCAAAGTGTCTTCATAGCGCTGAGCATTGAATGTGGTTCCATGCTCGAGGAACTCGACGAGCAGAAGGCCCCTACAGTCGAAGGAGATTGTCGTAACCTTCCCGGAACTTGTGTGAACAACTTTGGATTTCTTTAGCGGGAGAGATGTGGTATGTTTGCCACCGTTGGCTTTACTGTTTGCCCTCTGGCTGTCGGAATGCTGTCACACATGGAATTATCCTGTTTCATGATAACACAGCACAATCGGTCGATGGTTACGTTTCAACTATCTGCTTGGGAAACACTGCAACATCCTCCATACAGCTCGGATGATTCACCCTGTGATTTTCAGATATTTGGCGACCTGCAGAAACGCATGCATGGACGTCAATTTCAGTAACACGAAGAACTGCAAGAAAAAATGGTTCAGATGGCTCTGAGCACTATGGGACTTAACATCTATGGTCATCAGTCCCGTAGAACTTAAAACTACTTAAACCTAACTAACCTAAGGACATCACACAACACCCAGCCATCACGAGGCAGAGAAAATCCCTGACCCCGCCGGGAATCGAACCCGGGAACCCGGGCGTAGGAAGCGAGAACGCTACCGCACGACCACGAGCTGCGGGCGAACTTCAACAATGGTCGCGGTTGTGGATCCGTCAGCGACCGACCGCGTTCTACGAAACAGGAACTGATCGTCTAGTATCCCAGTTGGATAAATATCTTAACGCATGTGGTGATTACTTTTGATGGGAACCATGCATGGTTCCGTTGTGGCTGGTGTTAGATTTTCATTTGACTGTCCTTCATATTTACTATCAAATATTTAACCGCACCACAGCTTAAACATCCCTTAACGTTTCGCACCCTTACCTTGCGCATCACTTGTGTAGGACTTGTGTAAACGTAACTTTGCACGTTTCTTTATTATGTGACAGAGACGAAAATGTATCTCTGCGAAGTCTTCTGCAAAATACTTGTGAGAAATAGTGGAAAATGTACTATGAGGATCCTCAGAACAAGGGACAGAAGGACATAAGCTTAGTATGATGACAGTCTCATACAGCAAACTATTTACCAGTCCAGCCATTCGAATTTAAATTACAGCTGATTAGTTTGAATTTTATGAAACATCAGTACAGTTTCGGCAGATAAGTTGCCTGAAATCCATCTTAATTTAAAAAGAAAGTAGATTTTCTGTGAGGGAAATGTGTCGAAGTCTACCTAAATCCTCATGCCAAAACCACATCCGCTACTTAAAAGAAATTAAACTTTGTTTAGGAGCCAAATAATAATATCAGAAGAGCAAACAGATTATCAGTGCTACATACATAGAATGAAGTAGACATTTGTAGATATTCGACTAGTAGTTAAAGGAATATGCGGAGACTGACTATACGGAAAAAAAATTCATCGTAAGAGTCAAGTAGTAGCATGAACATCCCGAGAGAGGTAACTTCGTAGTACTCCTGGAATAATACAGATGATAACAGGATCTATAAAGGGGGCTTAACCTACGTTGAGGATGAACGGTTTTCTATATTTTTCTGAAATAAATAAAGATGAGGCAGTGATATGGTAGAGAAAGACAAACAGAATACTACAAAAATTTAAAATATGCGCGAAGAGTATAAAACGTACGAGATGTCGCAGGAATACAGAGAGAATGAAACTGAAATGTACATTAAAGAAATGTGGTGGAGGACAAAAGACTTTAAACGACCGACGGTGTAACAGAAAGAGGAAAAGAAGAGGAGGGAGGGTTGCAATGTGATTATGAAACCTCTCTTGCGGCTTGACTTTTTTCTTTTTTTTCCACTCCACAGACACGACTTGCGGAACAATATAATTCTGATGAGACGCCGCAATCCTCCCTTTTCGCACGGAGTACTCTGCATAAATTTCCGTCAGCTCTGCTCTCAGGATGCGCCAGTTCCTTTCAGAATGTTACCGGGGCGCTGCCCTTACACTAAACTGTGACGTGCATTTGGAACATTTGGTCATGACTAGACAAGTTGTATGGCTTTTGATTACGTTTGTCTCCGACTTTCATCCAGTACTTGAGAAAGAACGTAGGTCACTGAAAACTGCTGGCGTAAGTGTTGTTAACGTCTCACGTTGCGTTAGTTCTTTGTTACTCTATTTTAAGCGACAGGTAACGATCATAGCTGTTTTAGATTGTGAATTCATTTGAATATCCTTTGAAGACATATATGATTCATTTGATTCACGTCATTTATGCTGAAGACTAGATTAGACTAGTACCTAGAGAGATATTTAATCAGTCATTCCACGGTGGCCGTGCAGTTCTAGGCGCTACAGTCCGGAACCGCGGGACTGCTGCGGTCGCAGGTTCGAATCCTGCCTCGGGCTTGGATGTGTGTGATGTCCTTAGGTTAGTTAGGTTTAAGTAGTTCTAAGTTCTAGGGGACTGATGACCTAAGATGTTAAGTCCCAAAGTACTCAGAGCCGTTTGAACCAATCAGTCATTCCTCCCTCACCCAATGTGCGAATGGAATGGAAGAAACCCTAATATTCGGTGCCCTCTGCTATACACTTCACAAATTAGTACGTATCAATGCAGTCTGTCCTACGCGAATATAGTTTTTAAGTTGCGTTATTTAACCCACATATCATGAACGTCTATAAAACGTGCAACAATAGCTATATGATTTTTACTAGTTCTTTGTATGACGAGATTACGTCTTAGAATCAATTTAGTATTAGGATTATCTTCAGTCTTTTATTTCCGATTTAAGAATAATAAACTTTATGTTATTTTACCTTTAAATGAAGACCTCAGTTTCAACAACCAAAGCGCAGGTACATTCAGTCTGCACACGTCTCTCCAGCCCTTGGTCCGCAGCTCGTGGTCTAGGGGCTAGCGTTGCTGCCTCTGGATCACTGGGTCCCGGGTTCGATTCCCGGCGGGGTTGGGGATTTTCTCTGCCTGGAGACTGGGTGTTTGTGTTGTCCTCATCATTTCATCATTATCATCATCATTTGTGAGAGTGCCTACACTGGATTGTGAAAACAAAATGGACTGTGTAAAATTGGGACTTTGTACGGGCGCTGATGACCGCGCAGTTGAGCGCCCCATAAACCAATCATCATCATCATCTCCTGCCCTATTGAAATGTGCCCCGACGAGTCACTATGTTAAGTATGCAAACATTTGTAGCTGTATATAAAACTAGGTTTGAACTTACTTTCTTAATACTTTACTATTGATCACTTTTTTCTGTCGTTTTAAGTAGATCATAAACTGATGAATAAAAACATTACCACCGCGACATTGAATGCCGCTTGGTGGCGTTGCGGGCACATGATGCGGTAACAAAAGTATGTAAGCGGAGCAGATACCTACGGTGGATCATGATAACGAAAGTAAAAGCTATTTGTGGGGAAATCCACTGATATGAGTGACTCTGACATAGGGCACATTATTATTAGGCAGAGCCTGTAAACGCGTATTTCGGTAACGGCGAAGCAGGTCGGAAGTTCAGGTGGTGCTGTCGTGAGCATCTACGGAAGAGGTAGGAGGACGATGAAACTGCTACTAGGGTCTGTATGGTGGGACGTCCACCACTCTTCACAGAACGTTGGATTCGCAGGCTGATCTGTTCTGTAAAGTAGGGTAGATGGTGATATATGGTATCTCTGCAGAAAGAGCACAGTGGTGGTGCACGCACAAGCATTTCGGAGCACACGGTTCGTTGTACATTGTTGGAGCTCCACAGCGAACCACCCTACGTGTTCACATGTTGACTCGACGACGTCGTCAATTACGACTGAGCCGTGTGCGGCTCGCGTTCATGCCGTTTATCGTTTCTCATCTTCTGTTACGGTACTGCCGCCTCGTTTTCTTATTCCATCTAATGGCGTCACTAACTTCCTGCCTTACTTGCCCGCGAGTGGCAGTAGCAGCGCTTATCGATAAGTTCACTGTCGTACCATCTCTGGAGCGACCGATACTATTTCCGTCGTCGTCTGTCTGGAAGTGAGTTGGAGATGGACCAGCAGTGAAGTAGGGGACGGACCAGGAGGGTGGTCGGGACGCAGCAGCAGTGCAGTCGGGGACGCAGCCCCAGTGAGGTCCGCACAGCCAGTACGAGAGGGGACGACCGTTGGTTGGTCGTTCGGTCGGTCGTCTCATCGACGACGTGTATTTGGATCGGTTCCTTCCCGTACAGAGATATCGGTTGTGTTCCCTCTGCATGGTTGGATCCGAGCCAGTGTCTCCGGGTCGTTGTCCGTCCGAGGGAAGTAAGTTCAGTTGGGAACAGCAGTCGAGCACCAAGTTGGCACTCAGTAGTAGGCGGGTCCGCACGGTGCAAGTACTCGCCGGAACCGTGGCCGATGCAGGCGGAAGGCCGTTGGTCGGTCGGTCGCCTGGTCGTCGGATGGCGACGTGTGGACTGCTGAGCACTGACACCAGTATCAGTCGGGGGAGGGTTCGCATTGGCGCCAGCAACAGTCGGGTCCGTATGGTGTTAGTATTCGCCGGGATTGCTGTCGGCGAAGGTGGGCTGCCGTTGGCCGTTTGCTAGGCCGGTAGTCTCAGTCGACGACATCTTGGATCTCCAGGACGAACACCATGTTCCGAGTTGGCATGTGGGTGGACCTTGTTGGTTCGTTGAAACTGAGCAGCGACGCAGTCTCCACAGCGCGAAGCCAGGCATGGGTTTTTGGCGGCGAGCACGCGCTGTTGCATTTGGAGGCGCTAGCTGTGTGAGCGACTTTTCGCCTTCTTCCGAAGCAGGTTCCTCAAGCTGAGTAATTAGTTACCTGTTCTTAAAACTCGTCTGTTGCGATTTCTTCGTTATTTGTGGATTGTAGCTTTCTCAGTCCATGACGCGTGTGATAACAAGTCGTCTGTTTTCTTGCCTAGAATCTGCAGCCTCCGGTAGTGATTTGACAATTGTGATTTGTTTTTTCGGATTCTTTTAAACTCGTCTTGACTGATGTTTGATGCCTTGATCTTGGTGAGGCCCAGTTTGAAGTTATTGGTGTCTTGGTTACTCTTTATCGGCCGTTGGAAATCGGTCAGATTGTCAGTCGGTCGTGAACCGTCCTTTGGTTGTGCTGTCTTCTGATTAAGAGTTTGTCGGTCGGGCTGCCTGTCTCACCTAAGCGTGCGTTTGTGTTGGTTGGTTGGTTTGTGGGATTAAAGGGACCAGACAGCTTCGGTCATCGGTCCCCGTTAGTGTTACTCCCCAGGCCGACCCATGGAAACTTCTGAGCGCCGCTCCTTCTGTTTTACATAGTGATTTCCTTTTTACTTTTAAGGTCTTTGTGTGGCGTTCAGCCGAGTTTTAGATTATTTAAATTGTAAGGCTGTTCGTTTAGGTCTTAAGTCGTAAAATTGTTTTCTGCATGGTGTATGTGGCCTTCAGCCGAGTTTTAGTCTCTATTCACTAAAAATTCAAAATCTTAGTCTTGCCCTTAAGTCATAACATTGTTGTTCCTTAGTATGAGGCTTTCAGCCGAGTTTTACATGAAATATTTTAAGCTAAGGCCTTCAGCGTTTTCAAATTGAAAGCTCTTCTTCCTAGGCCTTAAGCCGTAAACTTGTTTTGACATGGTGTGTGGCTTTCAGCCGAGTTTAATCTCTCTTAAACTAAAATTTCAAAATTTTTGTCTTGCCCTTACTTCATAAGATTGGTATTCTTTAGTATGTGGCCTTCAACCGTGTTTTAATCTCTCTTAACTAAAAATTTAAAATCTTGGTCTTGCCTTAAGTCATAACATCGTTATTCTTTAGTATGAGGCCTTCAGCCGAGTTTTCATGAAATATTTTAAGCTAAGGACTCAGCCTGTTAAATTGAAAGCCTTCCTTTCTAGGCTTTAAGCCGTTAAATTGTTTGCTTCATGTGCGGCCTTCAGCCCGGTTTCAGCCTATTGAAATCTTTGTTTTGACCTTAAACCGTAACACTGTTCTTGCCTAATGTGTGGCCTTCAGCCTATTTTTATAGATGTAAAAAACATTTTTTTTTTTTGAAAGGAGTGAAACTTACAGAAGAACTCCTGTACCTCAATTCCCTGCTTAGGCCTTGGACCCTGGATTTTCGAAGAGCTCCTGTACCTCAATTCCTTGCTTAGGTCTTGGACCCTGGATTTTCGTATGTGCTTTCAGCCAATTTAAATCATATCAAAGGAGCTCTTTCGTTAAAACCTTGAGAGTTTTAATTCTTGCTTATGTTATTGTGTGTTTGAACTAATAAATTTTATATGTTGAGTGTAACTGACAGCGACTTATTTTGGCCCCTTTCCACGAATGTAACCTCACCCGCTCTGTTCTGCTATTCAAGGAATTTCAACGACTGCAGTAGGCACGAAACCAACAGGATTCGACAGTCGGTCGCTAGTCGTCTCCACAAACGACGCTACTGGGGTGAACGGCGGCTCGAAGTGCACAACGCGTCACAGACGATGGCTGGTGGGAGCAGTATTATGCTACGAGAGACATTCTCCTAGCTTGCATGGGAGTTTGGTAGTAATAGGAGATACGCTGACAGCTGTGAATCACCTGCATCCCTTCATGTTTGATGTCTCCCCCACGGCGATGTCATCTTTCAGCAGTACAATTGTCCGTGTCTCAGAGCCAGAACCGTGCTACAGTGGTCTGAGAACCTTTATAGTGAACTCATGTTGACATTTCGGCGACCAGATTCGCCTGCTGTAAATCCAATGGAACCCACCTGAGTCTCCATCGGGCGCCATCACCGCTTAGGCAAATCAGCGGCCTGTTATTTAGGTGAATTACATGACCTGTGCGCAGACATCTAATGCCACAAACCTACCAACAAACTTCCAACAAACTGTTAGAACCGTGATACGCAGAATCAGTGATGTATTTCGTTCCCAAGACGGACAAACGAGGTATTTAGCAGGTGGTCACAATGTTTTGGCTCGTCAGTGTATAAAGATGACTGTGGACAATTTGAATTTAGCAGTCGTCTGACTGAAAAGGCAGGCCTTCCATTACCAGCTGCTACCTATATTTCCCTTAGGCATATGGCTAAGTAATGTTGTTTTTCTTAAGTATTATCACCAATTTAAGGATTTGTTATTCCATAATTAGATTACTTTTCTCTATGTGCCATATTTGGTGAGACAGCTAGGTGTTTGAGAAGACGTCGGCAAACTGGCGTAGTCTTATTCAGTTTTAAGTAAAGTGCTATCTGTAATTCATTCAGAGTAGTAATGGTAACCCAGGATATTAATTTAAACGATGAGAATTTAATCTGAACAATACGAAATGCCAAACTGACCAGCTGGTGTAAAAATCAAGATTTTTGATTTCTTGAGCGTAATCAACTTTGAAATCTGAGGCATTTACGTACAACGAATAAAACCAATATTCACAGTTAGTTATATGTTATCATAAATACTGCAGCAACGTATGGTTTCGTTGATCTGGCAGGAAACTTACTTGAAGGGAAGTAAATTTCTTTGTGCGGATTGATTTAAATAAGGTACTGCCTCGTACGAAAGTCTTCAGTTAATGAGGAAAGAATACATGTGTTCTGGAGGCAAAAAAGTCCCGCGTTGCGATCTCCGGGAGTGAATTTCTCTGGAGAATGTCGTCATCAGGAGAAACAAATCTTGCATTCTATGGACTTGGATCATTAAATGTTACATCCCTTAACTGGACAGGTAGGTGAGGAATCATAAAAATGGAGTGGATAAGTTATAGTGGACATTAGCGAAGTTCGGTGGAAGGAAGAACAAGACTTTCGGTCTGGTATTATGAATACAAAATGAAATAGGGGTAATGCCGGAATAGGTCTAATAATGGATAAGAAATTAGGAATTCGGGTAAGTTACTACGATGAGCATAGCGAAAGCATTATTATAGCCAAGAAAAACATGAAACCAACACTCACGACAGCAGTGAAGGTTCATTTGTCAACTATCTTTGCGATGATGATGAGATTTAAGATACTTATCATGGCATAAAATAAACAATTGAGATAGTGAAGTGACATGAAAATTAAACAGTGGTGGGAGATAGGGATTCGGTAGCAGGAAAATGAAGAAAGGAAAAATGGTAGATGTATATGGGCTGGGGGGGGGGGGGGGGGAGGAATGAAAGAGCACGGCTCCTGGTAGAATTTTTCACAAAGCACTGCCACCATTTGGTTTTAGAATCGTGTAGGGATGTTGTACCTGTGGGCTACATCTGGAGGCAGTGTACAGTCTCATACTGGTTACATAATGGGAAGATATAAGTTTGGGAACCAGATTTTAAACTCTGTTTGCCGACGTGGACTCTGACCACAAATTATTCGTATTATTCGTTATGAACTGTAGATCACAACTTGTAACACAACAACTCTGTAGACTACGAAACTTTTTC
Organism: Schistocerca piceifrons; assembly: GCF_021461385.2. Classification (NCBI taxonomy): domain Eukaryota; kingdom Metazoa; phylum Arthropoda; class Insecta; order Orthoptera; family Acrididae; genus Schistocerca; species Schistocerca piceifrons. The sequence goes on from NC_060139.1 coordinate 270,102,961, forward strand.
CTTGCAGTTTTACTTGTTGATGTACGAGGATTGCCCAGAAAGTAAGTCACCGCATTTTCTTCCTCAATAATTCTTTACTGAACATAATAAGAATTACACATACGAAAGAATGGTGTTTTATCTACACACCCTCTTTTTCCACGTTAACTCCTATGGCCTCCCTCCAGGGCGAAACAAGGGCGTGTATGTCCTGTGGGTAGCGATCCTTGTACTGGTGGCGGAGCCAGAGGTTCCTCATCGTCCTCAAAATGTCTTCTACAAACGGCGTCCTTTAATGGTCCAAACAAGTGGAAGCTCGCTGCAACATGTCAGGTGTGACAGCCGTGGATTGTCTCCCCGACCGCTGAAAATCGTGGAGCTCCGCCGAACCGCCTTATGATGACCTCACCCTCTGTGCCCAGCGACTAACTGTACTGTCGACAGCAGGTGCTCCGTAGACTTTGCGCAAATGTTTGTGAATATTTCCTGCAGTTTCTTTCTCTGCAGTCAGAAATTCAATGACGGCACGTCGCTTGTAACAAACATCACATACAGACGTCATTTTTAAACTGTCCTGTAGCTACGCTATATGTCGGAAGTGACGGAAACTTGGCGCGCTCACTTGGGAGACATCAAATAATACATACGCAACGTTTCGCATTAGTAGCATTATTTTCGGCTGAGAAAAACAAAATTCTGTGCATTACTTGCTCGGCAACCCTACTATTTTTTCTATGAATCATACTTTGTAAATAAGTGTACTGATGTTTCTATGAAGAGACTGAATGTTTTCTCATTGTGAAGTTAAATAAAAGTTAGTTGTAAGCTCGTTGTAAGTAGACACACAGGCTTAGTCAGGGCGAAGTGATATTGTGAAAAAGTATAGTGAACTAGCAGTTAGATTATCGCTGGGCACGCAAGCGCGGCAGCAGTTGAGTACAGTGCAGACGAGAACGTAGGAGTGCGTCCAGAGAGAGGGAGAGACACTCGAGTCGAGCCGCTCTGCGTTTTTTTTTTTTTTTTTGTTTTGTTTTGAGAAATGGTCGTAAAGCAGTGAAAAGTGTCTAATAGTTATACGTACATTTGGGGTGGACGGTCAGAGTATAGAGCATTAAATAAGTACAGTATAACTGCCGCACGAGGATGGAAAAAGACAAAATATTCAAGTAGGATCAATTCTATCCACTATTTATAATTCGAGAGAGATCTAGTCATTGAGAAACTATTACAGTGTTTTTATTTAAGAAATAAGTTATTAAAATTACTTAGTTTCAAGGGTTTATGAGAGGCTCCGATTCTTCTCTTCATGACATGCCCGATCCGCTGGCATCCGATGATCAGGTCTGTTACCCAATCTCACTTACTGGGGCGCAGGGTAGTGTATTTTTTCCCATTGACCTGTCATGATTTTTAGTTTTTTGTTGAGGTTTTGGCAGTGAAATGCCAAAGGATCTCACGTAATTTCGACTGGAGTTTTGAGTCAATCACAGCGGAGCTTGTAACACCATAGTTAAGATCCTAAATATTTTTTCTGATTAACTATGCTTTATATAAAGTATGTTTTCTTCGGCATGTAATCTTTGAGAAGCTGTAAGGATGTAGAAAGATATGCACTATTTTTTCTCTTCACCGTTAGAACACTTTGCATCATTTAGAGGAGGATGACTTTAATTATATGTATTTTTTTGTTGATTTACTAATATCTGTAAATGAAAGGATTTTGTAAAAGGTATGAATATACAACTATTTATATGCTGATTGACATTTAGGACTTTTGAATTGTATAAATGAAAACTTGGTATACTTCTCCTCTGAATCGAAAGTGATTTAGCCCTCGAAAAATGTGGTTGGTGCAAGGGAAAAAGTGGAACAATAGTCAGCAACCGTACGGTCGGCAGCTAGTAATTGGAAGGTGCATTGTGCAGGTGCCGAGTGAGGCTTTCAGTGCTTGGAGACGTTATGGAAAAGCCTCGGGTGGATGAATAGCTCTAATACATTGCTCTGTTCCTGGAAATTACCATAAAAGATGATGATCGTCGCCAAGAAGAAAATAACAGAGCATATTATTACTTCCAACGGCAAGTCCACCTATCGTCATGTACTCGCCACCAACATTGCGCAATCACTTAAAAAGAGAGGAGAAGTCTAACTTTTGTAAAGTGTTGGATCAGCACATTTAGTATGTACAAATACAAGGTAAATTATGGTAAATTCTTGTACCTACCTTGAATTGTTTTCTATCATAACACATCTAGGATCCTCTCCTTTTGACCAATGATTTCCGAGTGCCCTGAGTTTGAGAACTGATAATCAGAAACAAATGTTTGATTACTTTTGCTTGAAACTCAGTGCGAAAAGTTGCCAAAAATTACTGCGGATTTTGTTGAAGTTGTGTTGCTTTTATGAATGCCTCAGTTTAAAGTATTGTGGTTTTAAATACTACTTGCTTAAATTCTGGCTATAAAAGTAAATGACTGTGCTGATGACGAACAGTTAACAAGTCGTTGAGGTTACTTAAAGTATATGTTCTAAAAGGTAGATTTGAAATACAATACCTGGTAAAAATATCTGCAGCGTTAACTGTTGAAAAAGCATATAAGGTGAGTCAAATTCATGAAAGAGTGTTACCAAAGTTTATAGATTTTAATTTGCTTCAGAAACGTGTGTCCAGTTTGCTTTATAATAGCAGTCAAGGTTATTGGCACCCATTGTAAGTTGTTCAAAATGCATAAAGTTACTTTATTAATGAATATACTAACCGCTTTTGAAGTTTACGTTGAGTTTTGTGCACTTTGTGTGATAAAAAGTGTAATATCAGATTGGGAGTCCCCCACTTACTGTTTATATTACTGAAGGTAAAGCTGCTATGAGAGCCCTTATTCACAAAAACAGTTACAACATAGCTTACTAAGGAATGTGTGAATCTTAATGCAAGAGAATTTTAATCAAGTTTGTGCTGCGTAAAAAGTATCTGATGAAGTAAGACTAGGCCCTTGTCCATTTCTAGTTTAGCAATGAATCGCAACTGCTGTGACGATGAAATAACTTATCCCTGGTAAACTATTTACTGTTCATGAGTGCTAAAGCGTCAGTTGTGTTTCTGAGAACTTGCATGTCCTATTGAAACTAGTTATATCCACTATACTACTTGTCTGCTTGTAAAAGGGTTCGTTGCAGTTCTGTGAGAAACAAGTAAAGGATGTGTCTTTTTCCATCAGAACTATTTACTGTTTATTTAACAGAAATGTTTCACATTTCAATGCCTAATTAGGCTGGCGACCGTATTCTGTATCGTTTGAGTAAACGTGATTAGCTAAAACATTTTCTAAATTGGATCTGTCACTTTCTGTGTCCTTCAGTAACATTGATATTAAGTTCGATAAGCCAAAACCATTAGGTATTACTCGGTCACTTTTCTTAAATCATCACGGAGGGTAACATTAACTGCATCTAAATAACAAAATTGGTTATAAATATTATATTAGTATACTAAACGGGGCAGTGATAGTGTTATAAGCTGACCAGAGTAATGGTAGCTGCCACAAAGACGTGTCTGAATTTTAGAAGACCTCCAGAAACTGCACACCTCCACAGAAGACATGACAACAGGGAAAATACAAACAAAAAATCAGAAAACAGAAATTTCACCAAACACCCAAAGAGAAGAAAACAGGAAAAAAAGCGGACAAAGGTGCCGAAGAAGAAACATGGTAAATATATGAGAGGTTCTTGGGGAGAAGAAAGGAAGCGACAGAAAATACTGCCATGAAAATAACTTGTGTTTTAGCGCTCTTTTTGACGGGGAACTGACATTAATAATAATAATAATAACTTCAATACTTTGGGAAACAGTAATTAACTCAAGTGCATCAGTCTGTAAACAGTAATTTGAAAGACAGTACTTAACAAAGTAAAACTCAGTGAAAGATGTTTCTTGTTGTATTTTCCATGGACAAATAAGTTTCCATTTTTACTCAACTACAATCAGTCAGAACTGTATTCAGCCAATAATAATAGTAACTACACAAAGTGAGTAGCAATAATTATCAATTTACAGGTACAAGAAAGCAATGAGGTCACAAGCTTTGCCATTTTTCTACAAGCTAAATTTTGACATAGCAAATTACGTTATTGTAACTCACAGGAGAGTTATTATTGAATGATGCTATAACATTGCCATAACCTTACAGCTAAATGACAACGTTTAGTAATGAATAAACATAAATAACTTTCTGAGTAAAATTAAAGACTGTTAGCATTACAATGAGTGACCTCACATACTTTTAGATTTACTCGTTTATTATTGATGAGATTTTGTTGTTCTTCGATTATTACTAATTGGTTTCCATGAGCTGCTACATAACTGAAACGTAGTTGCTCACTGTGAAATATCAATTTTTATCACGCTAGAGCAAAATTTACCAGTTTTGCGCTGTTTTAGCCATGCGACAAAAGTAAGCATTCCTAGGTAAGTTTTTCACCACTCACAGACAGTGATTATACTGACGGTAATTTTGCTCGTTTAGTGAGCTGGCGACAGTTAACTTCCTTTCATTCATTAACTAAACTCATAATTATTTCCAAATTTAATGAAATACTTTGGCTCCATCCAGACAAATTTTATATTCCTTTAACATTAACCGAGTTTTTATTTTTTGTCTTCATTGCTGCAAGTACAGAGCACTGGCGATTTGGTTATAACTGCACCTACATTTCATGGATTTCATTTTTTCTTCGGAGAAGATGCCTTTCCCACTCAACGGTTAACTTTAGGTACAGGGTCTGTTTAAGTCCTAATTACCCCGAAGTGTAGTGGGTGGCTACAAAGTGAATGAACTGTAAAAATGTGGAAAATTAGGGAGAAGTTACCTAGATTAGTTGAAAGAAGTGGAGGCTGTCGAGAGTGGCAGAGGGAGCGTTAGGAAATGATCGGCTACAACAGAGAAAGCACCTTAGAAGTCGAATATGTAACTTTGAGAGACGAAATAGTTAAGGTGCGGAGGATGAAATAGAAAGATAGTGAAAAATAACTAAGCACAAATGACTAGGGAACGAACGTAAGGCTGTAGAAAAGTAAACCACTATAGGAATGATTGATACTGCCTACAGGAAAATTAAAGTGGCCTTTGTAGAAAAGAGAAGTAGCTGCATCAATATAAAGAGCTCAGATGAAAAACCAGTACTAAGCAAAGGAGGGAAAGGTGGAAGGTGGATGGACAATATAGACGGGCTATACAGAGGAAATGTAGTAATTTAGAAAGGAAAGGGGACGTAGATGAAGATCGGATAGAAGATGTGATGTTGTAAGAAGAAATTGACAGAGGGCTAAAAGATGTTAAGTCGAAACAAGGCGACATTCCGTCAGAACTTCCACTATCCTTAGTGGAGCTAGCCACGATAAAGGCGTATTCCAACCAGCTCATTAAAGCTGTGTTTCGAACAACGAGAACGTGTGGATGATTAAAGAAGGGGAGGTAGGGTCAGGGAAGACAGTGCAAAGATGAAGAGGTGGTGATTAGACGTGAGATTGACTTGGTAATTACTGGAAAGATACATAAACTTGAAAATATTGATGTACATGAAAAGAAGAAATTAGACTATATTATCATATTATGTAGAAGGATTGTTACGGAAACATGACCAATTAGGATTTTGTGGCTCCCTACTCCACTCCACTCATACAGACGTCGCGTTATTATGAGAATAGTTAATATGTCAGAGGATGGGGTGACAGAGCCAACCTTATCAACTTACAACAAACAGATCGATTTACCTTGTGTTACATTCGCGACAAATAAATACCGTAACCTCCAGAAAACCGGTAGACTCAAAAAACTCGGAGACATGTAAATAGCTGAGTCTTCATTATATTTACAATTGAAATGAACACTGGAGCTAGTCTGCAGCACATTCTGACCTCTCGAAACTAAAGTTCCTTGAGAAATTAGAGAATAGAAGTGGCCATTCACGGCCCAGAGTCAGTCACCTATAATACTGAGTCACGCACATTACTGCAGGCAGGTGGGCCTTCTTCAAGATCTCCACATGGAGTGCAGAACCGCTTCCTTGACCTCTTCACCCGAAAAGTCCCAGTCTCCACTTCACTCCCATAGTGTTCCACTGGTATCTGCTTTTCCATTGGGTGAAAGCCATCCCCTCCAAAAATACATCGTTCTTATGAACTACAGACATGATCTTGACCATTTCCCAGACTGAAGTAATATATTACAAGAAATTCAAATAAAGAAATAGCTCAAACATTTGGTTGCACTCAGATCAGTTACACAATAGTAGTAATTTTTGGTTCATAAGTGTGCTCACATTAAACGACAACGAATTGTCGTTAAATATTATTTCAACAATTACTTATGACTTCTTCTCAGAAGCATCTTTTGGTTACCCGTTCAACTGTAGTATTAACTAACACAGTTTGAATCAGCACAGGTTTTTCAGTGGCATTTGAAATCAACATTTAAATAAAGTTACTGGCAAAATAGTAAACTGTTCATTAAACAAATATACAAGTATGAGAAAATATGAAGTTTTTATGTTGTGTTCATTTGTCATGTAATTGTGGCTGATACGATGTTCTGACAAACATTTGCATAATGAAACAGATATAAAAAAGCCGTAAATCAATAAATGAAATAGATACAGATACTTATCTTTCAGGGATTATAGCTATAGAGCCAAGCTGTCATCTGAGGTAACGTTTGTTGAAATCGCAAGACGCGTTTTAAAGTTATTAATTCAAAGGTTCACTGTGTAAATGCTTATTCACTGCAAAAAATAAACTTCTGTAGTTTTAAAGACATTGAAACATCGCTGTCACTGGATGCGCCTCATTTTTATCAGATTGAAAATGTATTCAAATCTGCATTAATATTTGATTTGATTTATTGACCAATCTCAAAGAGCTGTAACTTAGCCGTCTTTCAGATTGTCTCAAAGTCCGCCATGTCCTGGATCATTGTCTCCTCCACAAAGGCCAGGCAAGCGACAGCCGTGAAAACTCTGTGTCCCAATTTGCGGTAACGCTACTAGTCCTTACACTTGGACTTAACTCGTACCGGTCACATAGCCGGAACTGCCGCGACGCTCCCTGAGAACAGGGCTCGCTAGCGTTCAGCTACACAACAGACTCATCTCTTACCAACACCGGGCGGACGATTAGATTGCCTAAATACGTGCAACGTTAGTCGTGAACGCGCTCTGTCGTCTGATTTCCTTCCATCCGTGTGTACTTCGACAGAGTTGTACTTTCTTTCCCCTTTGTTTTTGGTTATTATTGAAAATTCTGGTGTTTGTGACCATCTTCTGTCCTCTAGGGCGATCTGGATAGTCGGTGTACGTCATTTTGATTTGAATATTACTCAAATTTTGGCTAATTCTCGGAACATTAATAGTTACGGTGTGAGGTCTGCTAAAACACATAGCATTTGACTGGACGTTGTCCTGAAAGCTTTCAATGTCCTTAAATTGATTAATCAGTGGGTTTCATTAATTGCGATGCTGTTGCAGTATTGTCACTGTACTCCTTCTATCCATACAGGTGAGGAATACTGCGTTATAGGTAATGTGGACCATTTGTTAACTGTTCTTAGTGGTTCATAGCATTGTAGTTTGGTGAATATGACTGTTAAATGGAAACTGACTAATGGTTATGGCCGGCCGAAGTGGCCGCGCGGTTCTGGTGCTGCAGTCTGGAACCGCGAGACCTCTACGGTCGCAGGTTCGAATCCTGCCTCGGGCATGGATGTGTGTGATGTCCTTAGGTTAGTTAGGTTTAACTAGTTCTAAGTTCTAGGGGACTAATGACCTCAGCAGTTGAGTCCTATAGTGCTCAGAGCCATTTGAACCATTTAATGGTTATGACTCCCAGATACTTTAGATGATGCATGAGTTGAAGTTGTTTCCTCTTAAGGTAAATGGTAGTTTTTAACGATTCACATCGCCATTTCCTTGTGATGAGCATAGCTTTTGATTTCTGTTCGTTGAATCAGTGTTTGTTGTTATCGGCACAAGTCGCAATTTGTTGCATGATTGTGTTGCAGACGCTATCGGTTGCAAGAGCGCTATTCCCTGTAGTAAGAAGAATTACATTCAGAGCGAAAGCAAGTATGACAGAGTGCCTTGGGAAAGGCAAACTAAGTAACGAATTATACAATGTCATTCACAGATGTGGACCACAACAAGACCAATGTGGCTGTCCTCTGGTTGCTGCCCTCTCTTTTCGAAGGTTCTTGACAATTAACGTTGAAATTCTGTGGCAAAGTAGCTGCGTGTCAAGTTGTACATGTTCCCAGGACATTTAAATTTTCGCAGATTTTTAAAATTCATTTCCACCATGCGTCAAGAGCTACTTGCACATCACGACTTACCACGAATACACGCGTTGTGTGAGGCTGCTAATGACAATTATCTTCCTGCCATTAATGATTCATTCACGCCTGATTGCAGTATAAAACAGTTCTGATTGTTATGTAGAAGATCTAGCTGAAATGCGTTACACGATTCATTTAATGTTTCCCCGTATCTTCGCATCGGTGTATAAATTACGACTCCGCACTTGGTGAATTCTATGCTACGTTCTGTCTCAGTTGTAGCCATCGTTATTATTTTAGTTATCTTCCAGAGTTGTGGAAAGCAGCCGGTCTGAAGGCAACCATTGCAGACTGTCATAACAAAGTGCAGAGGTCCCTTCTTTTTTGTATCTGGTATGCGGATAGCTTTTCCTCTTATTCCGGCACGATATCCATGAAAGAGACCGGATGTAGATTGTTTCGGTTTGGTCGGGACTGCACATCTACATGCCGCAGCGCCGATATTGGTCAGTGTGCTGCTCCAATATTTGATGGAACGCTGGATCACGACGTGACGTCACGAGAGCCGTTGCAGTTAGCACAAAGGGTAGCTGGTATTTTACACGTTTGCATAGTTTCAATGTAAAGCACAAAACGTTAGTTTGTTCGGAAGGGGTGGATGACAAGTGTTTTCCAACTTTAGAACGGTCAGCGATGACAGAACCGAGGCGCACGCCCTGAAATATTTCTCAAACGATTTTGCGGTAATTATTCGTTAAAAAAATTCATTTTTGCTTTATTTATAGCTTCATATGTCATGTTTATGACAATATGCTCATCATTTCATTAATGGTCATAGTTACTTTGATATTTACATGGAAGTAAGATACTGCAGGAAAAGTGCTCGATGAAAAGTAGAAGTTGCTTTGATTTTGCGTCTGATGCATATTGCGTAATAAGTTGTTGCATATGAGATTTAGCCAATATATTGAATTTTTCTTTAGAATTGGCTGGAGGTCTCTATCTGTCGCCAATCTCGAGAAAATTAATCTGATGTAGTGCACACATCTGCGATCGCGTCGCGCCAGCGAATAAGGCCAGAGTGAAATATCCACATTTCTCATGTTTCATGAAAGGTTTGAGATATCTAAATGTGATTTTGGCAAATGATGGCACGCAAGGAGGAGAGTATTTTACAATGTGATTATTATGTAAAACTTCATTATATACCGTGTTATTCCAATAGCTACAAACTTTTTCGAAACTCTCTGGCAGATTAAAACTGTGTGCCGGACCGAGATTCGAACTCGGGACCCTTGCCTTTCGCATGCAAGTGCTCTACCATCTGAGATACCCAAGCACGATTCACGCCCCGTCCTCACAGGCAAAGGTCCCGATTTCGAATCTCGGTCCGGAACACAGTTTTAATCTGCCAGGAAGTTTCATATCAGCGCACACTCCGCAGCAGAGTGAAAATGTCATTCTGGCTACAAACTTTTTCGATGAAAGAATGTAGTTTTTAAGGACCACCGATAGCTGGTAAAACGAGAAATGCTATGGGTTTTGGGACAACATAAGTGAAGACGTTACACGTTTTTTGTGCCTAGGATGTGGTTTTTCATAAGCTGCTGACCTTGTTTTTGCTCAGTTTCTCATTTAATAAACACTGTTTCAGAACTGTGTTGCAATTCAGTCTGCATAACAGGTTAGTGAGGTGAGATTGTGTAAACTCCACTGTGTTTTGGCAAAAGAAGCTAAGTTTAACATGGCAACCAGAGAAATATGCAGCTTTTATTCAAAATTCGCCACTCATGGCACTTCTCTGAAAGTTACAAATAGTTAAGCCAGGCGAAAATGAATCGCTGCATTTTCGTGCGTCGCGGCGTGGAGTCAAAGAGCGCCTGAATTGCTGCCTGGAAATACTCTGCCACCCGGTTTGTAGGCGCGTCCACAAAGCTTCAACTGTGGCTCCAGGAGGTCCTGAACGAACAAGCTGAAGATCTACCAAATTCCAAAAAGTTTTTGTGCGTCCATCCTTCTGATTTAAGGTCTGACGGGCTTCGTTCACTTATGCAATAAAATGGAACACCTACTGCCGTCTTTTCGATGTTATTTATTATAGGCTAGCTGTTTCAGTGATTCAATACACCATCCTCAGACCTCATCTGGCGCCGAGGAGGTTAACTCCAATCGTGTACATGATTCGATCATTGACCAACATCTATGCTATGAACTGGTATCAGTAGACTGAGCAACGATATTGTATTGATGGTTGGGACACAACATCGTTGTTACGGTCTACTGAACCCAGTTCATATATGTTGGTCAATGATCGAATCATGTACATGATTGGAGGTAATCCCGTCAGCGGCGGTCAAAAGGTGAAGATAGTGTGTTGAATCACCGAAACTAGTAGCTATGTAATAAGTAACATCGAAAAGACAGCTGTAGGTGTTCCATTTTATTACGTATGTTCCAGACATTTTCGATGGGCGACACGTTAAGCGAACGGGCAGGAATCAGTGGTACCCGTCGTCCTTCGAAGAAGGCTTGCACATTCCTCGCCACATGCGGGTGGGAATTGTCCTGCTGAATATGTCCGTATGGAACGGACTGCAGGAGGAGCAGTGCCCCACTCTGTGAAACCTCCATGATGTAGCGGCAGCTGTTCAGATTGCCCTCAAGACGTAGTAAGCGAGATCGCATGTTAAAAGCAATGGCGCCGCGAACCATCCCACCTGGCGTTTGTCCGCTATGTCGGCCAGCAATAAAATTTACCCGATTACGTCCACGATGACGGTTGACGCTGTCGAGCGCATATGCTGCCATCACTGTAGGACAAGTTGAAGCAGAACTCATCCGAAAACACTGCATTTCGCCACTCAGCACTCCAGGGTCGGCGTTCACGTGCCTATTGCAATCTGTGGCGTTGGTGAGTCCTGGTCAGTGAAAGCCTATGGAACGGCTTGCGTGCCACCAGTCCATCCCACAGAAGACGGCGTCGAACCGTCGACGCAGACATTTCTATACCTGAACGGACTGAAAATGTAGTTGGTCACTAATCCATACCAATGTCACATACGGCAAGTGCAACGGCTCTTCGTGCGCAGCACGCGGTTTAACAGTACACCACATTCGGCAGATCCGTGTATTAAGGGAATCCAGTACTGTAAAAGGCAGCATGTCACTCCATAGAATATTGCCAGGCCCCATGTCATAAACTTCGATCGGTGTAAGAAACCGAACAGCCAATTGAGAACGTTGCTGCACCGTGTGGATCTTGTATGGGTACCAGTGTAAAATAGATCACAAAACTATCCGTACTGTTCAATATGGGATAGATAATTCTCTTGGCACTGCCACAAGCGCTGGCACTACATGGGGCATGTGCTGAATCGTCAGTTACAGCAACAACAACCTCGTCAAGATTCCTCTGGGATTGGACACCTTCCTGTTCCAGGTGCCACACCAAGTTCACCCGAATTTTCGAATTTCACTATCATCCTCTTTAAACCGTTTAATGACATCGGACCTCTTCTCAGACTTCTGGGTTGGCGATATTCTCCCAGTGCAGTACTTTAGTTGCTGGCGTTCACATAAAACAGTTGCACTGATAGCACATGGCTTCTCTTCTCCTTAGACATACTGTTCACACATGTTATGGCTTGTCAAATGATAACGTGGATGGCATAACGCTATACAAATACTGTACACGCCAGATTTGTGTGTATTGGCTGCAACTGGCGCTAATATGTTTTTCAGCGTAAGTCGTTTCTGCATTAATGTACTGGAACATCTTCCAGTTTTTGCTGTCATACGATAACTACATCCCACACTGGACCTAAGTGAGTAGCTGTATTTTAATTATAAACACCCGGTATTTACTTAGTTATTGAATGACGTATGTAGCAGTAACTTTTTACACAAATTTTAATGAAATTTGTACTCACAAGGTTACAGAAATTATCGACGTACAGTATGAAAGCGCTCATTCAGAAAAAAAAGTTGAGTGAAATATAAACATGTTTATTTCTGTACTCAATTAGTGTTTGAATCAAGTATTTAATTAAAGTCAGAATAGTTAATTGTGCAAGACGAAAAAATTAAATGCATGGGCAGCATGTGGTCTCTAACGTAAGCACAAATAACAGAGAATATTTAAATCGTGGGTTTTCCGTGTTGAATTACCGATTTTAAATAATTAATTTCAATTTCTCACAGTTTCATACGTAGCTTAAACTTCGTTAAAGGTACGTATGATACATATATTTGGAAAGCATCATCTGGTGCGACTACTTTCAAGAGAGCACCCAAGGATCAAAAGTTGTGTTTAGGACTGACGAAATCTCCCACCAACTATACGACGTAAATTCACAGAAATTGCAAACCGTAGCTGAATTGTAAAAGGGGGCTACCATCTTCACTTTAGGCCATTTGTGTGGGCACACTGCAAAGGGCAGTATCTATATCTCTCATCATGTGGGTTTAGTTTGCCGATTCCTTTGAATTTAGATGATTTTGCAGCAGCAGACTCTCGACCTTAGATAATTTCGAAATAGGACAGTGCAGATTTGTGTACATTGCTTACAGAACCGATATGAATTACTTAATTGTACTTGCCTTCAACTTGGGAATCTAATTCTGGCACGACATTGCTGACTTGGAATATTTTGCGTCGGTCAACAGAATAATTTCATCGATTGTCAACAGGGCTTGCATTTTTCTTCAGTAGTTCCAGTATGGACTTGGAATAATTTGCAGCGAGTTGGATGCTAACTCAGACTCACAACATTTTGTGTTTGTGCACACTCAGAACTCTCTCACCGTGAGCTGATTGGTTTTGCGTTTTACAGAGTAGTGCCGGCCTGGATTTAAAATAAGTGTGAACACTCCATCTTAAATAATTTTTCAACGTTAGAAGATTTCTTTAAAATTTATAGTGGGTTTCTAACCAGTAGTTACTCTTAGATCTACTGGTAGTTAGCTACAGCAATTAGGTTTTCACAAGTCTGCAATTTAATTTCGATTTTGTTGGAAAACGAAGAGAAAACCTATCCAAATATTTGTATCTGGAAATACGATTTGACTCTTCCCAGGAGCTAGGATCGCCTCCTGCGTCAAGAAATTATAAAGAACAATTTTTTTCTATATTTTATGACAAGCGAAAACTAACAGTCCCAGTGTAAATTTTTCTGCGAGGATCAGTGTGTCTGCCTTCTTTAACACATTCATATATTTTTCTAAAGTCGTGCTTTGCTAATGTCTCACGAATGTTGGTTTTGCGGTCTAGGTGAATATTTCATGGTACTTGCGAAAAGAATACAATGTAATGCTAACGTTTTGTTTCTTGTAAAATCACCGATCTTTTCGTTTTCCTTACCACGCTCTGAACAATTTCTGTGAGGTGTGGATGTGTGCGTGAGTGATTTCAAATGTACCAGTGAAGATCCGGAAGTTTCTTTTCCTGTGAGTATACTAACATGTACACTCCTGGAAATGGAAAAAAGAACACATTGACACCGGTGTGTCAGACCCACCATACTTGCTCCGGACACTGCGAGAGGGCTGTACAAGCAATGATCACACGCACGGCACAGCGGACACACCAGGAACCGCGGTGTTGGCCGTCAAATGGCGCTAGCTGCGCAGCATTTGTGCACCGCCGCCGTCAGTGTCAGCCAGTTTGCCGTGGCATACGGAGCTCCATCGCAGTCTTTTAACACTGGTAGCATGCCGCGACAGCGTGGACGTGAACCGTATGTGCAGTTGACGGACTTTGAGCGAGGGCGTATAGTGGGCATGCGGGAGGCCGGGTGGACGTACCGCCGAATTGCTCAACACGTGGGGCGTGAGGTCTCCACAGTACATCGATGTTGTCGCCAGTGGTCGGCGGAAGGTGCACGTGCCCGTCGACCTGGGACCGGACCGCAGCGACGCACGGATGCACGCCAAGACCGTAGGATCCTACGCAGTGCCGTAGGGGACCGCACCGCCACTTCCCAGCAAATTAGGGACACTGTTGCTCCTGGGGTATCGGCGAGGACCATTCGCAACCGTCTCCATGAAGCTGGGCTACGGTCCCGCACACCGTTAGGCCGTCTTCTGCTCACGCCCCAACATCGTGCAGCCCGCCTCCAGTGGTGTCGCGACAGGCGTGAATGGAGGGACGAATGGAGACGTGTCGTCTTCAGCGATGAGAGTCGCTTCTGCCTTGGTGCCAATGATGGTCGTATGCGTGTTTGGCGCCGTGCAGGTGAGCGCCACAATCAGGACTGCATACGACCGAGGCACACAGGGCCAACACCCGGCATCACTACACTAGCCGTACACCACTGGTGATCGTCGAGGGGACACTGAATAGTGCACGGTACATCCAAACCGTCATCGAACCCATCGTTCTACCATTCCTAGACCGGCAAGGGAACTTGCTGTTCCAACAGAACAATGCACGTCCGCATGTATCCCGTGCCACCCAACGTGCTCTAGAAGGAGTAAGTCAACTACCCTGGCCAGCAAGATCTCCGGATCTGTCTCCCATTGTGCATGTTTGGGACTGGATGAAGCGTCGTCTCACGCGGTCTGCACGTCCAGCATGAACGCTGGTCCAACTGAGGCGCCAGGTGGAAATGGCACGGCAAGCCGTTCCACAGGACTACATCCAGCATCTCTACGATCGTCTCCATGGGAGAATAGCAGCCTGCATTGCTGCGAAAGGTGGATATACACTGTACTAGTGCCGACATTGTGCATGCTCTGTTGCCTGTGTCTATGTGCCTGTGGGTCTGTCAGTGTGATCATGTGATGTATCTGACCCCAGGAATGTGTCAATAAAGTTTCCCCTTCCTGGGACAATGAATTCACGGTGCTCTTATTTCAATTTCCAGGAGTGTAGATCTTTCCTGGTCGCTACGCCCAGGCAGTGGAATCCTCCCCTACTCTGTAAAAGAAAAGGGCAAATCTCCAACGGCCATCTGTTGACTGAAACCCTGTTTTTTGAAACATGGTCTGTTTTAAGTTCAGATTGTTCTGTTTAGTCCAGAATGTGGATGGTGAAGAAGGAATCAGTGAGTGTACATCGATTCGGTAATCAGTAATGTTTTTAATGAAGACCACATTTTGTATACAGTTGCATTTGTGTTTAATGCATGAATTTATAGGTGTACTTTGTATTCAGTCCAAATCAGACCATATGCCTTCAGTGCAATCGCTTTTCATAAGATCAGCGTTTGCCCCCACGGCTAATAATTAATGTATGCGGTTTTACGGAGTAGAAGTTTGTAGTAACATGTAATATAAATCAAAACTGATCAGATGTAACAGATAGTATGTACCATGAGTGATAGGCCCCTGATTTCTAGTAGTCTACATTCCATAATAATTATTCTATAAATGAAACCCTCTGCATGTGCAGAGCTCATCGGTTCATCGTCCTTCTCCTACTATTCTCTGTCTAGGTCGACATCGGCCTTTGAGAGATACCGACTACCAGGTGTTTATGAGTATGTGATTTACTGCTAAGAAGCCTTCAGTTTCGAGTGGGCTAAATTTTTTGAATGTAACTAACCACTATCAAGATGGTAATAAATTCATGTATCAAGTTTTATTTCAGTAAATGTGTTTTTTCTGGGTTTCTCTGCTCTAATTGTCCTCACTAAGCAAAAGGACCGAAATTTATGCCGTAAAACGAAGCCCTATATGTATGATTATGTTTCGACATATCGAAATAAACTGGAATAATCTGGTATTTGTCAGGTATAATGGACATGGTTACCCAACCTTTGTAACTCCATGTAATCGAGGGAGTCTTCTTGTAGTAGTGTAGGATCCAGTAATTTCAGTTGTACCTCCTGTGTGATTGATTATTTGGTGCAATTCAAAACTATTAGTTCTTGAGCTACTCCTGAAAGTCAGTCCTTAATCATCCCGATAGGTCTTGATTAGCTTAACGACGTGTATTAATGTTTTCTGTGTGTTTGATGAACCGCATAGTATCAATATTTGTCCAAGGTATATATATACTGTGTATTGTGAAGTAGAGTTTTGTTGGGTGCATTTTGATCGTACGAGTACATGACCTACAGTTGGTCTAACTCACTCTCATGATCTGTTTTACCTTGTGATCTCCGCGGCTTTAGTAAGAAGAACCACCTACTTCATTACGTATTTTCTTGTAACAAAGAAATCCAAAGGGTTTAATTAAGTCGGTTCTGTACCGTAAATTCTCATGGAATCGATCGCCACTGTATTGCCATGGTGAGACTGTAGCGTTTTTCCCCTGCCTGCCTTAATGTTTGGCTGGGAAAATCGCCATCCCGTAACTCAGTAACTTTACCACTATTTTGTACGACATTGCATATACAATTACAATAAGAAAGAAATGAGACGACTAGAATTCCTTCCATATACTGAAAAATCAAAGTTCTCAAGCAAACCAATGTCACGGATAATGCTAAGGAAATTTAATGACCGGATAGTACCCCATACTCATTTAGCATAGACCGATTTAGTTATTATTATTAGAATAAAGATAGGGGGCGCTTTTATTTGATGAATGCTAACCTAAATTGAGAATCTGAATGCAGCATATCTCGTCTACTGTCACTCCCTATAGTTTTAAGATAACAATATGGTGTACACTAGCTCTTTTCACCGTTGATCACAACACCAGTGTAACACAGAACTACGTAAACACTACTCACGGCCATCCGAATTCTCATACTACATCTTACACATCCCTACACATCCATTGGAAGAAGGAATTGCCAACTCCTTCCTTTAGTAGATTGGCGATGCATCAATGTGGGTGTCCAAATTATTACAACGAGTAACAAGACACGGTCAGTCAGCTTATATGAAGTAAATTGTCGGTATTGTACACATGCGCCATATTTATTTATTTACATGTACACTCACTGGAAGAACCATTTTGTAGTTGCACTGAAAGCTGTACTTTACTACACCTGCATGGTACTACAGAATTTTGTCGTAGCATGAGGCGACATCAAAAGGTAAGTTATACATGTCCCACACCAAGACCATTGCACAGCTTCTGTGGCGCATTGTCAGAACATTGTACACGTTCCGATTCCCTGCAGACATCTTATTCAGTGGTACGGTTAGCATGTGCATCATCAAAGAATTCCAATCAGATGACACCGTAACTGGAAACGTTCTCTAGTAGGCCTTGTAGCTCTTCTGGGCAAAACATCTAAATTGTTCACAGATTCACATGAAATTAAAGCAGTGTATGGATCAAATGCAGGTTCACTTACAGTTGTAGTGAAATGGTTTAAACAAACTCACCAAGACAGCACAGACATTTGTTCCGCTGATCAGGAAAGAAAATCCATCGACGTCAACCACAGACAACAATGTCCACGCAGTCGAGGATCTGATCCGCAGCAGCAGCAGATTTACCAAAGACGAGGACGTTCACTCGGCTGTTCTCGAATGGCTGCAAGTAACGCATTTCTAGGAACTGGACGACCGGTAATGAGTTTGGATAATCATTTACAGAGGCTGTGTGGAATGTTAATATCGAGTATCTGAGTCACTTTGAAGTATAATGCAGTTACTGGTCCAGAATAACAATGTATACCTTCATTTCTGAAATACCTTCGTGGTACGAGGAGGGCGGAGGGAGGGATAGTAATTTACTTCAAATATACTGCTAGCAGAATGCAGTTGTTTGTTTGTTATTTATTAGATGCTTAGTTTTCTTGACATAGATAATTACATGTCTTTCTATCGTTTTTCCCTCTGAAATGTGTTTGTAATGCATGATCTCATTTACATCACTCGCATGCGGGATCTGCTCTGTGGGTGCAAGTTATGAATGGAGGAACGTCGCATCTGCATTTGACGCAGCCGTTGGTGCCGACCAGAAGCTCATCGCAAGTGTTCAGTCTGTGGTCTCCGAAAGAGCACTGGCCACCTGCAGTGTAACAGAAAGCAAAGTGTATTCCCGTTTGCCATTTATACATATGTAGTTGGTCTTGCCACATCCACACAAATGCAAACACACACACACACACACACACACACACACACACACACACACACACACACACAGGTAGCACTAGAAACATAGTCATAGATCCAAAATACTCGATACAAACTGATTATGGAAGCTGGAGATACCAACACTGCCGATGCAGCTGTCAGACGAAATTCCTTCTCCTGGATTGGGTATTCTTCTCTTTGAAACAACCAGTTTATTTAATTATTTTGTGAATAGCTAATTTCGCCCCCTTAGGCATTATAAAGCAAAATCACAGCAAAAAATTTAAGATGTTGACCACACTACCAGTATTTCCATTTTAAATAGTTAAATAGTTGCAATGTCTTGTGTGATGTCATAGTAACAAAACCGACATAACGATTGCACTGTTTTCTCATTTTACAAATCTACTCAAGGTCTGCGTTAATAAGATACACAGGTTGAGCACGTAACTACAGTACTATGGTTATACGAAACCGTTATGAGGAACGCTACCACATGATAGTCCCTCAACATGCATATGTGGAGTATATTTGCTGTATGGGTTTCAACATTTTCTTCTTACTGCGTCATAATAACAGATAATAACAATAAGAATAATAATTAATAATAATAAAATAAAGTGATTGCTTAAAAATAAAGCAAACTATCCAGGAAAATGACTTTCCTCGAGAAATTCATACCGACTGTTACCCACAGATACAGAAGACTGTTGACAGATATATTGTTGATTTTGAGTTATTTATCTTGCATGCTGTTGATTTTTATTAGTGGTGTTCACAGGATATGAAAGAAATCAGTTGTACCAAGTCTATTCTTTTGTTTAGTAATTACAAACCTGAAACGTATGCTTGACAGAGTAGGGTAGAATTTATCGATGCAGTTACAAATCACAAGGAATTTTTCATAACAGCTTTCCTCACACTGACAGATTTAAGAAATGCACAATAAATCTTTCCACTTGAAGTATGTTATGTAGGGTGTTGTAGAGCGATAGTAACTCCACCGCACTTCGATGCTGAACTGACGGCTGAAGGTCCTACATTGGCATGGGAAACACATGACATGACACATATGGGTTGACTATATGGAGGAGCAAGATCCTTTGGTAGCAGTAGTCTCATATTCAGCAATGTCAGAAAAATGTCTACATTATAAGCAACAATACTCCCACGACAAAACATTTCGGTAGTTCAGTACATCTACATCTACGTGATTAGTCTGCTATTCATAATAAAATGCCTGGCTAAGCCTTCAGGCTGTCTCTCTACCGTTCCAATCTCGAAAGGCGCACCGGAAAAACGAGCACTTAAATTTTTCTGTGCGAGCCCTCATTCCTCTTATTTTATCGCGATGATCATTTCTCCCTATGTAGGTGGGTGCTAACAGAATGTTTTCGCAATTGGAGGAGAAAACTGGTGATTGAAATTTCATGAGAAGATCCCGTCACAACGAAAAACGCCTTTGTTTTAAAAATTGCCACTCCAGTTCAAGTAGCATGTCTGTGGCACTATCTCCCCTACTTCGCAATAATACAAAACAAGCTGCCTTTTTTTTAATTTTTCGATGTGTCCGTCAGACCCATCTGGTGCGGATCCCACACCACACAGCAGTACTTCAGAATAGGGCGGACAAGCGTGGTGTAAGCAGTCTCTTTAGTAGACCTGTTGTACCTTCTAAGTGTTCTGGCAGTGAGTCCTAGTCTTTGGTTTACTTTACCCACAACATTATCTGTGTGATCGTTCCAATTCAGTAACTCGTCAGTTAATAGAATGAAACAGCCAATCACAATCTTGACTATGTTCAAACATATCTGAATGATGTACATTTTGTATACACTTCAAAAGTATCTGAACAAATGGAATTTTGCTTTATTTATTACCATGATCAGAAGTATCAGGAAAATCTGAAATTTGTATAATTTGTGCTATGTTCAACAGCATCCCAACGGCTTGAATACAATGTGTCCTGTGTCCAAACGTAGCCAAATGACCTGAAATTTGAGTAATTGGCACAATGTTCAAAAGTTTGTGTAAGCTACTGCCATGTTCATAACTATCTAAACAATCTAAATTTAGCATAAACTTTGCTTTGACATAGTGATGTATTATGTAATTTGTTAAAACGTTTCAATAAGATTGTGAAATATGGCACAGTTTGTTATAATTTCACTTAATAATGGTGATGTATTTCACACAATTTTGCTGTAACTTGTTGAAGTGGGGACAACTGCGTTACAATTTTGGTGTAACATCATGATTTATAGGCTAATGTGCTAGAATTTTGCTATTACATGAATATTTGGGCGCAGTTTTTTTTTTATAATTTTGCTGTAACGTGAATAACTATGGGACAATTTGTTATAGTTTTACTCTAATATGACTATATATGCTGGGTGATGGGTCATGTAGTCTCCACTGCACCGTTACATCAGTTAGCATTATCATCAGACGATGACAAGCTGCTGGGTGACACTCTTGCATGAAGTCACTATAGTGTGTGACTGGCTCTGATATTGGCTTTGATTGAACCAACACACGTTTTTGACAAATAATACAGACAATTTTGGTACGGGAGTAAACAGCATCATTCCCATATCTAAACTGACAGTATTGTTGTCAAAAACTTCATTTAGTTTGCTACAGAAGTCGAACTATTCTCATTGATGAACGTGAAGAATATCAGAATCCAATAATCTCAGACTGTTTAGGGTTCCAGAGCATAGAATACAGACGAATGAGTGACTGATGAATCTTGTCTGTGAGAAGCTAGGGCTGGTAGGTGACACTGCATGTCACTGACAGACGTCAGAGAGTGGGACATAACACGCTACGATCTACAAAGCCTGGACCTGTAGTAACGAAGTTTGTGTCCCAAAGCAAAACATCTGAAATCTTCAGAGAGAAGAAGAAACTCGAGAAGTCACACCTGGTGGATAGGAGAGGATCTCATCTCTCAAAGATAAACATTTTGTACAATGCAATTGCGAGATACGGGCCACAAAACGTACAGGCAAATATTCCGAAAATGGAAAAAAGATCAGTTAGTACCGCAAATAAACTCGAAAGGCTCTGAATTAGAACATAAGAAGACGTAAACTCGTTCTGCTAGAAGTTTGTATGTTTACATGGTTTTAGTAGATATTAGTTAGCCATAACTTAACTAATGTGTTAATTTTGTTTTGAACATATGTATCTACATGACTACTCTGCATCTAAAACCAGGCAGAGGGTTCTTCAGATCAGCTTCTGACTATTTATCTACTGGTCCACTCTGTAACCGAGTATGGGAAAAAGGAACACCTAAATCTTTCTATACATATCTTATTTCTCTGATTTTGATGTGATGATCATTTCTCCCTATGTGGGTTGACGACAAAAAAATATTTTTACGTTCAGAGAAGAAAGTTAAGAATTCAAATTTCGTGAAAATATCACCACAACAAAGAATGCCTATGGTTTAATTACTGCCATCCCGACTAGCTTATCAAGACCTGGCTCAAACCAAGTATTCCCTAAAGTTTGTTAATACTAAATGGCTATAGCTTTCTAAGACATGACAGACGTAACAGATTTGGGGTTGGGGTATGGGAATAAATATGCTCTAATTTATCACCTACTTTGCTACACAACTCTTACAGTAATAAAGATAAACAAATGGAATATATGTTTATAGAGATAAAATCCTTCAATCGAAAGTGTGTGATAGGAATCTTCTATACACTTCCTACTGTAGGATGGTTGACCTGCTTCGAAACTGCACTTTCATGTCTCGAGTAGACATGTGAGCATATCATTATAGCTGGTGATACTAAGATAATTTTTTTACAACAACCTCGTTCCAGTGTGCAATTTAAGCAGATGCTTTCTTCTTCAAATGTATCGCTTCTTCAGCTTGCTCTCAGTCATCATATGAACAGTAGTCACACTTTCATAGATATATTTGCATAAAAATCCTCAAAGAGAGTAATTTATAAAACTTCCTGGCAGATTAAAACTGTGTGCCCGACCGAGACTCGAACTCGGCACCTTTGCCTTTCGCGGGCAAGTGCTCTACCAACTGAGCTACCGAAGCACGACTCACGCCCGGTACTCACAGCTTTACTTCTGCCAGTACCTCGTCTCCTACCTTCCAAACTTACGAGGAGACGAGGTACTGGCAGAAGTAAAGCTGTGAGTACCGGGCGTGAGTCGTGCTTCGGTAGCTCAGTTGGTAGAGCACTTGCCCGGGAAAGGCAAAGGTCCCGAGTTCGAGTCTCGGTCGGGCACACAGTTTTAATCTGCCAGGAAGTTTCATATCAGCGCACACTCCGCTGCAGAGTGAAAATCTCATTCTAGAGTAATTTATACTTTTAAAATATCTGTGCCTGGCATGCCCTCACATTACATAGTTTTTAAGCCTTACTCATTAGAATGTCCCAGAAAGAAAGCGCGACTGAGTCCATGCCGAGACTTCCAAAGCCATAAGCCATCTGAACCTGCTACTTAGGCGCTGAAAACACAAGGGTGCTTCAAATGAAACCTTAAAAGTACTATAACAGTTAAATTGTAAAAATGAACAAAAAATTTACATGTCTTTTTTCGACGTGATGTACCTGATGTTGAATGCGCGTATTCCACGACTTCAGAAATGCGTAGATACCATGACGAAAGAATTCTTTTGTTCATGTGTGTAGCCAGTCGTGCACTGTGGTTTTCACCTCTTGGTCACTTCTGAACTGTATGGCTCCAACTGCTTTTTTGAGTGTATTGAGCAGATGAATGTCACTAGTCTCAACAGTCTTACCGGCGTTGTCATGTTGTGGCAGTACTTCTGACGACAGAAGTACTCACCGTTTACTCCTGATTGCATGACTATGTTGGTTTTTCAGCATGTTTGAATAAGAAGTGCTGGTTACTATCGTTCCCCTATCCATGTAATGCTCTGCTGTATAATTACTCCATTTGCGTCCCAGAGGAGAATGAGCATGGCTTTTCCAACAGACAGTTTCGTGTGGAATTTATTAGGTTTTCGCGATCAGCTGTGATGCCATTCCCTGCTTGACCTTTTCATTCCAGAATAGTGATGGTGGTCCCAACTCTTATCGCCAGCAACAATTTTTCCCAGTTCTGCATCACTTGCTATGTGGGAATAATGCAAAATTTCTTCACAGGCGTCGACGTGATGGTCTTTCAATTAGGCATCACCTGACACCGGTACACATTTTTCAGACAGGTTATCGGAGTGCAGTTTATCCTGAACAATATCCTACGCTGACGGTGCATGTTGACAGTGGTGTGGCCATATTGTTGAGGACGATACTACATTATCTTGCGTTTGTTGCATCACTCCTACCACATGTCCGTCACCTTCTGGACCTCCAGGAACACTACTGCCCCATCACACAACTCTCCGATATTTTATGTGACTTTTAAGGTTATCATTTGAATCGCTCTTGTAGTTTGGAGTCGTCTTCTATTTGCTTATCGACCGGAAAGAGGAACTTCATGGATTTACTAACAAACGTACTCCCCCAAAGACCGGGAAAATAAAAAGGCAACCTGCGTATTTGATAACTGGTCGATTAAAAAAGCTTATGCATCTCAGAAACGCTGCACATATGACATACAAATTATGCTATACATATGAAAATCACATTGATTATAGGCAGATGCGAAACAGAGTCAGTCCAGATACGACAAATGCGAAACTCTGGCATGCCCATACATTAACCTACAACATAAATACACTAGGTGTCCTGTGGAGGAAACCTAGAGTTGATCTTATTGTCCCGGCTGAAAAACTGAAACGGTACTTCGTATTATGTACAACCACAACTGAACCGCCAACGAAGCAGAACCTCACTGATTACTTGATGGGGATAAAGTCCGCGGCTCGTGGTCTTGCGGTAGCGTTCTCGCTTCCCGTGCACGGGGTCCCGGGTTCGATTCCCGGCGTGGTCAGGGATATTTTCTGCCTCGAGATGACTGGGTGTCTGGTATGTCTTTCATCATCATTTCATCCTCATTCACTCGCAAGTCGCCGTAGTGGCGTTAAAGAACTTGTGGAGCGGCGGCCGAACCGCCCCGCGAGGGGTCTCCCGACCACGAATTCCATACGCTCATTATTATTATTATGGGGATAAACGACTGTAACCCCGAAAAACTCTATCCAAAGCACGTTATTTGCGACATCGACAATAACGTCTTCGTGCTTATTACATCAGCATCTACTGGACAGTCGAAATGATAAAGTTTATTATTGGTTCTGACCACTATAGCAAATATCTTCAGCCACTCTTTAACCACTAGTGTTCTCCCTGAGGCCTCGAAACACGTATTACTTAAGGTGCTAAAATCTTTTCATTATACGTCAATGATGTGTCATAAATTTCGTATTACTGCTAACACCACATGTAAGCTGATGACCTCCTATTGCATCCAAGCACAAAACCAAAGTACCTAAAGACAGCTATCGAGAATCTCAGTAGTGATCTGTGTACACTACCAAAATGGGCCCAGAATTTAGGGTTAAAACTCTACTTATCCAAACCCTAAGCAGTACCGGTTGATCATTCTACGTTCATTAGCCAGAGATACAGGGAATCCTTACCATCTTTAATCCTATCAACCTATCCTGTCCGCAAAAAGACTGCGAATAATAAAAGATGAAAATCCAAACTGGATTAATGCGCAAGAAGGTATCAGCATCTCTCTCTGCCCTACAAAAGTACAAAAAGCTCTTTCGTCTTGACCTGAAAAAGAAAATTGTATAAACACTTATACTTTCAATGATCGATTGCAGCAATATTATCCTGCATGGTCTCTCAGGAATTCTTCCTGTGCCTGGAACTGGTTATGTATGTCAGTGTTTGACATACCTGTCATATTCGACTCTTTGATCATACAGGGTGGCGCACGATAAGTCACCCGATTGAATTTTGATCCTTCAAGTATACTATTGGGACATTAGCGTTCAAATTTTACGGTCAATTTCGTGCAGTTCGTAGAAATTACGCCAGATGTCGTTGCGAGTTCATCGCTTCCGTTGTGAGTCCGCCCTTTCAGTTTGCCGCGATGGCGGACAAAGGACGGTTGACCGTCGAACAAAACACGAAGACGTGTTACTTTACGCGGCGGCAAACAGCGTTACATTGACACAAGGATCCGTTCTCATTTCGGCACACGGTGGGCTCCAGCCCACAGACAATACTCAGATTACATAAAAAATTCGAAGGTACTGCATCTGTTTTGGAGTGTCAGCGGGCACATGCACGTATCGTACGTTCGCCGCAATACATTGGAGCAGTTCGAGTGGCTTTGACTCGTAGTCCGAGCAAATCAACAAGAAGAGCCAGGGCCGAATTGGGAATTTCACGCCGATCTGTACAAAGAATTATTCAACCCGACCTTCGCTTGCATCCATGCGACTGCGGCGCATAAGCTTACTGCGAGAGATAAGGAACGGAGACTGCAGTTTGCAAGGTGGGCAATCGAGCAAGACCAAGAGGCTACACAACACAAGGTTTTCTGACGAAGCTTACTTTTGCGTGTTGTGAACAAACAGAACGTTCGATTTAGGGCACGTGAACCTCCGCGAATAATCCACGCGGAAGACACCTACGGGGAGAAAGTGTGCGTGTAGGTCGCGATATCAAGGCCACGGAATCGTCGGTCCGTTCTTTTTCGATGCTAGAGTAACCGGTGAACGCTATTTACACATGCGGCGAAACCAGTTCTTTCCTCAACTCACGGCCTCATGTCTTCCATTGCAGACACAATGGTTCCTTCAGCATGGAGCGCTCCCCATACTTCCAACGTTTTGTTTGATTTCCTACACAAGAAACTTGGTTAAGGTTTTGTCAAACAGATTTCCAGAGCGTTATGCAGGAGGAGGAATGTGGCCGCCCCACAGTCCGGACATTAAGCCATGTGACTTATTCCTTTCGGGGTTCCATAAAGAGAAGGTGTACCACAGAAAACCCAAAAATGCAGTGCAACTTAGGACCATCATTGTGGAGTTATGCCACGCCATTCAAGAAGATTTGTAACGGAGAGTCAACACAAATACACATGTGCGACTTGAAGAAGTTGTAAACTAAAACGGCAGTCATTTTGAATATGTGATTCATTAGGTTGTATTTCCAAGCTGTATTCCTTACTTCTGCATCAATAAATTACAAATCACGTCAACAACAAATGTGTAATGCATGGTCACTTATCGTGCGCCACCCCGTATTTCACCAACACAATCGCTGCTACCCTGGCTGCATACAGAGAAGTGCAGAGATATCGATACCCTTTATCTTTGCTACTATCTTACCAACGTAAAAGTTGTTCCTCACATCTTTCCTCGACCTTAACCTTGTTGTCTGAACAACACGGGATAAGCACCCATTACCGTCAGAGCAAAATCCTTTCTGTCCCACTCCATCGTCCAGCCACTTTCTCGAAGTACTTCTCAGCAGAGGGGACGTGACTCGGAAATAACCTACCGCATTGTATCAGAGGTGGATAATATCCTCATCTTCGGAAAACATTTAATGAAGTATCTAATGAAGCAACAATAAGGATTACCGTTGTGCTTGTACACATTCAGTACGCCCGTACAGACTTCTTTTCATTCAGATCTCCATCATTTGCCAGTATTCGTAGGTGGTGCAGTCTCATTAAATTTTGTTCCCCCAGGATTCGTTGTATGAGAAAGCATCTTTTTCTTCACCTATAAATTCTTATTTATATTTACCACTTTTATTATTGTCACTATTGTCTTTATTATTATTATTATTATTATCAGTATTACTGGCAACAACGACAGTAGGAGAAGTACTGCCAACATTAAGTGTATTACTAGACAGCCAGTGCTATTTATACGCACTGTTTCTACAGACAGTCAATTTATTTTACACCGAAGCGCCAAGGAACTGGTATAGGGATGCGTATTAAAATACAGAGATACGTTAACAGGCAGAATACAGGGCTCCGGTCGGCAACGCCTATATAAGGCAACAAGTGACTGGCGCAGTTGTTAGGTCAGTTACTGCTGCCACAATAGCAGGTTATCAAGATTTAAGTGAGCTTGAACGTGGTGTTATAGTCGGCGCACGAGCGTTGGGACCAAGCATCTCGGAGGTAGCGATGAAGTGGGGATTTTCCCGTACGACCACTCATGAGTGTACCGTCAATATCATGGAACCTGGTAAAACAACAAATCTACAACATCGCTGCCACCAGAAAAGGATTTGGCAAGAATGAGAACAACGACGACTGAAGAGAATCGTTCAACGTGACAAAAGTGCAACTCTTCCACAAATTGCTGCAGATTTCAATGCTGGGCCATCAACAAGTGTGAGCGTGCGAACCATTCAATGAAGCATCATCGATATGAGGTTTCGGAGCCGAAGGATCACTCGTGTACCGTTGATGACGGCACGACACAAACCTTTACGCCTCGCCTGAGCTCGTCAACACAGACAGTGGACTGTTTCTGACTGGAAACAGGTTGCCTGATCCGACGAGTCGCGTTTCAAATTGTATCGAGCAGATGGACGTATACGAGTATGGAGACAACCTCACGAAACCATGGACCTTGCATCTCAGTAGGGAACTGTAAAACTGGCGGCGGCCCTTTAATGGCGTGGGGCGTGTGCAGTTGGAGTCATATGGGCCCCTGATACGTCTAGATACTACTGTGACAGGTGAGATGTCACTAAGCATCCTGTCTGATCACCTGCATCCATTCATGTCCTTTGTGCATTCCGACGTGTTTGGGCACTTCCAGGAGGACAGTGTGACACCCCACACGTCCATAATTTCTACAGAGTGGCTCCAGAAACACTCTTCCAAGTTTAAACACTTCCACTGGTCACCAAACTCCGTAGAAATGGACATTATTGAGCATATCTGGGATGCATTGCAACGTGCTGTTCAGAAGGGGTCTCCACCCCCTCGTTCTCTTACGCCACCGCCAGACCACTTTTTTTTATTCATTTTGTTCGATATTGTTCGTTGCATTTGGTCTGGGCGGACGTCACTAGACATCAGTTCAAGTTGATCGCCGATCTCTGACTCAGTTTTTTTACTACACAGAGCATGCAGCCCTCTGACCGAACACGCTGAGCTACCGTGCCGGCAGACCACGAGCTACGGACGTTGTGTCTACACGCACAGTTGTTGAGGCATTGCACGCGCTTTCGGGCGCACATCGGTTCATATCTCCGTCCAGTCATTTACAAGTAAGTTTCTTTGGTAGTCCCAAATCGCTTAAGGTGAATGACAG
The DNA here is from genome assembly GCF_021461385.2 of Schistocerca piceifrons. Lineage (NCBI taxonomy): Eukaryota > Metazoa > Arthropoda > Insecta > Orthoptera > Acrididae > Schistocerca > Schistocerca piceifrons. Next base: position 270,131,500 of record NC_060139.1, read on the forward strand.
GAAGGCTACTTCATAAAGAGTTACCAGTCATCCATGTCTGAGAGTAGGTCACTGCACAGGATAATCTAAACAGTCTTGTAGTTCTACACACAAACCGTGTATGTTCACTGGAAGTTCTTTGGAGGCTTTACTATTCATTTAGTCTTCTCAGAGAGATTGCAACACTACAATGGCACCTCGTGTATTTTACAGCCACTTTATTCAATGACTTTAAATCCATTTTTTTTGTAACTATGTGTACTTAGTAGTCTCGTCAGGATTTAGTGTTTATGAAATTGTAATATGATGCTAGAAGAAAAGGTAGTAATAAATTATGTCAAAGGTTTGTAGTACACGCACTGGTGATGTCAGGGAAATCTATAGTCTACGGAGACCAAAGAACATCTTTTAACGTAGCAATAGCATCGTTGGCACGGCGTGCGCAGTCGTAGTAGGGAAGGCGAATTAGAGTGTTGTGAATCATCTCTGGTGGAATACTAACGTGAAGTGTTGGCGCGCTAATGCCAAATGGACAGTTCTCTAGAGTCGGGTTCGTAAAATGTGGGAAGGCAAAATATATAAATGAGTGAGCACGTGTATGAGCGCAGTACATGGTTATAACAAGATCTGATAATTAAAGAAGATTATTGTGTCGCCCACATTTATTCAAGTTGCTTGCTAACTGAAGAGCCGTATGACAATAACAGATACCATAAAAAGCGTTTTATCGCACGAGAAATAACACATTGTATTGTAAGATCAAACCAGTTACCTTGTAGTTCAGAATAAGGCTTGCCGGTGTAGTTAATTTTTTTAACATTGTAATATAGTTTAGTCAAATCATAAACATAGTGACTGAAGCTAATTGACCCAAGTCATTAACCATCAGCAGCGTCCCATCCTCTTAAGAAAACTTTCGAGAAAATCACAAGTTAAAGGAGTAATTGAAAGAAGATAACGTCAATAAATTTTGCAGTTAACATTCATTCAGATAATTATTGGATTCAGAGGCAGTAGTAATTATAGTTCTTCTTGCAGTGTTGCACTACTGCTATAGACAATATGTTGTTGTTGTGGTCTTCAGTCCTGAGACTGGTTTGATGCAGCTCTCCATGCTACTCTACCCTGTGCAAGTTTCTTCATCTCCCAGTACTTACTGCAACCTACATCCTTCTGAATCTGCTTAGTGTATTCATCTCTTGGTCTCCCTCTACGATTTTTACCCTCCACGCTGCCCTCCAAAGCATTCAACGAATTCGAACATAAAACATTGGCAAACAATCTAAACAAGAACCCTAAAAAGTTTTGGTCATATGTAAAATCGGTAAGCGGATCTAAATCCCCTATTCAGTCACTCGTTGACCACGATGGCACCGAAACAGAGGACGACCGAAGAAAGGCAGAAATACTGAATTCAGTGTTCCGAAACTGTTTCACTGCGGAAAATCGTAACACGGTCCCTGACTTCAGCCGTCGCACGGACGCCAAAATGGAAAATATTGAAATAAACGATATCGGAATTGAAAAACAACTGCTATCACTTAGTAGCGGAAAAGCATCCGGACCAGACGAGATACCCTTAAGATTCTACAGTGATTATGCTAAAGAACTTGCCCCCTTTCTGTCAGCAATTTATCGTAGATCGCTGGAAGAACGTAAAGTACCTAGCGACTGGAAGAAAGCGCAGGTCGTTCCCATTTTCAAGAAGGGTCATAAATCAGATGTGAATAATTATAGGCCTATTTCGCTTACGTCAATCTGTTGTAGAATAATGGAACATGTTTTGTGTTCTCGTATTATGACGTTCTTAGATAATACAAATCTCCTTCATCATAACCAATATGGATTCCGCAAACAGAGATCATGTGAAACTCAGCTCGCCCTATTTGCCCAAGAAATTCACAGTGCCGTAGACACTGGCGAGCAGATTGATGCCGTATTCCTGGACTTCAGGAAGGCATTTGATACGGTTCCGCACTTACGTTTAGTGAAAAAAATACGAGCTTACGGAATATCGGACCAGGTTTGTGATTGGATTCAGGATTTCCTAGAAGAAAGAACACAACATGTCGTTCTTAACGGTTCAAAATCTGCAGATGTAGAGGTAATTTCGGGAGTACCGCAAGGAAGCGTGATAGGACCTTTATTGTTTACAATATACATAAATGACTTAGTTGACAACATCGGTAGCTCCGTGAGGCTATTTGCAGATGACACGGTTGTCTACAAGAAAGTAGCAACATCAGAAGACTCGTACGTACTCCAGGAAGACCTGCAGAGGATTAATGCATGGTGCGACAGCTGGCAGCTTTCCCTAAACGTAGATAAATGTAATATAATGCGCATACATAGGGGCAGAAATCCATTCCAGTACGATTATGCCATAGGTGGTAAATCATTGGAAGCGGTAACGACCGTAAAATACTTAGGAGTTACTATCCGGAGCGATCTGAAGTGGAATGATCACATAAAACAAATAGTGGGAAAAGCAGGCGCCAGGTTGAGATTCATAGGAAGAATTCTAAGAAAATGTGACTCATCGACAAAAGAAGTAGCTTACAAAACGCTTGTTCGTCCGATTCTTGAGTATTGCTCATCAGTATGGGACCCTTACCAGGTTGGATTAATAGAAGAGATAGACATGATCCAGCGAAAAGCAGCGCGATTCGTCATGGGGACATTTAGTCAGCGCGAGAGCGTTACGGAGATGCTGAACAAGCTCCAGTGGCGGACACTTCAAGAAAGGCGTTACGCAATACGGAGAGGTTTATTATCGAAATTACGAGAGAGCACATTCCGGGAAGAGATGGGCAACATATTACTACCGCCCACATATATCTCGCGTAATGATCACAACGAAAAGATCCGAGAAATTAGAGCAAATACGGAGACTTACAAGCAGTCGTTCTTCCCACGCACAATTCGTGAATGGAACAGGCAAGGGGGGATCAGATAGTGGTACAATAAGTACCCTCCGCCACACACCGTAAGGTGGCTCGCGGAGTATAGATGTAGATGTAGATGTAGATGTAAATTTGTGATCCCTTGATGCCTCAGAACATGTCCTACCAAACGGTCCCTTCTTCTTGTCAAGTTGTGCCACAAACTCCTCCCCAATTCTATTCAATACCTCCTCATTAGTTATGTGATCTACCCATCTAATCTTCAGCATTCTTCTGTAGCACTACATTTCGAAAGCTTCTATTCTCTTCTTGTCCAAACTATTTACCGTCCTTGTTTCACTTCCATACATGGCTACACTCCATACAAATACTTTCAGAAACGACTTCCTGACACTTAAATCTATGCTCGACGTTAACAAATTTCTCTTCTTCAGAAAAGCTTTCCTTGCCATTGCCAGTATACATTTTATATCCTCTCTACTTCGACCATCATCAGTTATTTTGCTCCCCAAATAGCAAAACTCATTTACCACTTTAAGTGTCTCATTTCCTAAATTAATTCTCTCTGCATCACCCGACTTAATTCGACTACATTCCATTATCCTCGTTTTGCTGCCATTTGGTTTCTGTATAAATTATAAATAGCCTTTCGCTCCCTGTGTTTTACCCATGCCACATTTTGAATTTGAATAAGTCAAACCGAAAGTTAGTTAAACGCGATTTATATTTCATTGACAAAAGTATGTTAACGCTTTTGTAGCCACAGTAATTTTATGTTCTGTTCCACAATTAATTGGATGTGCTTATATCTTCGTAACATTGACATTGCCAGAACGTTTTTGCTGTACATGAAATCATTTACGATTTTAATTTGAGAAGTAGCTATTAAGGAACAGCATTAAATGCTTTTGCAAATTTTCATACAGAGAGCATTCCCGTGAGTTCTGTAATTCAGTAAACTTAAAAACAAAGCATTGCTGATCATTACCTGTAACTGCTGTTCATAACTATAAATAGTATCAGTGTATTTATCAAATTAAAATAATTTTGTTCATATTAGACATGGGTTTAACATCGAAGTTCCTGCGAGTGTATTTTGTTCAGTTGCTTCATTGTTAATCAATCGCAGTTATCACGTGATTTCTAACTCACGTCAGTCATTACCCAAATTTAGCTTTTGCTCGTTTTTGTGATGGCTACCATAATTTTCTGCAATCTAAATCTATTCAATCATTTGATTATACAAAATTATTACTATTTTCTGTGAATAATTAACTTATTAACATTTCTATATTTCGATCGTTCTTGTACTTAATAGAAACCTTTGCGGTAACGATAGGGATATAAATATCTGTATTTGTGCGTTACAAAATCTTCTTCTGACGTAATTGCCAACATTCATGTACATGCGTTATAAAATCTTTTATACATCGGAGAGTAAAGGAACGTTATAGATCCTTCGAGTGTTATAGAGTGCGGAAATAAACAGCACAAATTTCATCTGGTGGATGGGCCATTAGTGCGCCATGATTGAATATTAAGCACTAACTTCAGGATCCAACTGGTGTATTCCAAAAGGAAAGTCTTAGTTGAAAGTGTAGACGTGGCTACTGAGTTCAGCATTTAGTGATTACTAGTTGTAGTGGCAAAGAGAAGTGATGCACTGAAACAGTAACGTAAAACACGACATACGTTCATAGGTGACGTTTCGCCATCTTTTGCTCAAATTCACACTGATTACTTTGCCGTTTCTGTTCATTGTTAGCATTGTGCACGCAAGATTGCGGTATTTCGCGAAGTGGGAGCTGGTTAGCTGCAGCTAGTGGTGTAACCAGTCGTCCCACCTCTGATGAGTGGGGACCAGCGACATAAACATCTCTTTAGTTGCCATCCACAGCATGCTAGTCATTTGTCCGAGAACTTCGTGGGTGAGTTTTTGCTGACGCAACATCGTGGCCATTAGCCTTTATCGTTGGAAAGAGCGAGGGTAAACGATTGGATTTTAGGAAGGTAGCGTGCAGCGGACTCTTGCAGCTGCCATCTGCCTTTCAGAGAATGGGGTAATGTTGCTGCGTTTTTACGAAAGCAGCTTTCGTTTTCACAAAGCTCAGTGGTTTTTTAATGTCGCGGCCACGAGAGTTTACTTATTATATTTAATTTGGATTCGTATTCTGGATATGGGTTCTCGAGGTAGCACATGTCTCATGGACAAGTGCTACCAGTTGTAACTGTGTAAGCCGTCAAGACAGTGACAACTATCCCTCCAACCGTTTTACCCCACATTAACGTAATTCTAAATTGGTTATCGATAAATAGACTTTGTATTACAGAATGAGATTTACACTCTGCAGCGGAGTGTGCGCTGATATGAAACTTCCTGGCAGATCAAAACTGTGTGCCCGACCGAGACTCGAACTCGGGACCTTTGCCTTTCGCGGGCAAGTTGAAATACGGTACTTGTGGGCCCACGGGGTAAAGACTAGGTTTTCTTTCCTCGAGAATCCGATAACTCATTTCCTGAACTATAGCATCGCCAATTTGCTTTGAGAATATACACTCCTGGAAATTGAAATAAGAACACCGTGAATTCATTGTCCCAGGAAGGGGAAACTTTACTGACACATTCCTGGGGTCAGATACATCACATGATCACACTGACAGAACCACAGGCACATAGACACAGGCAACAGAGCATGCACAATGTCGGCACTAGTACAGTGTATATCCACTTTTCGCAGCAATGCAGGCTGCTATTCTCCCATGGAGACGATCGTAGAGATGCTGGATGTAGTCCTGTGGAACGGCTTGCCATGCCATTTCCACCTGGCGCCTCAGTTGGACCAGCGTTCGTGCTGGACGTGCAGACCGCGTGAGACGACGCTTCATCCAGTCCCAAACATGCTCAATGGGGGACAGATCCGGAGATCTTGCTGGCCAGGGTAGTTGACTTACACCTTCTAGAGCACGTTGGGTGGCACGGGATACATGCGGACGTGCATTGTCCTGTTGGAACAGCAAGTTCCCTTGCCGGTCTAGGAATGGTAGAACGATGGGTTCGATGACGGTTTGGATGTACCGTGCACTATTCAGTGTCCCCTCGAAGATCACCAGTGGTGTACGGCCAGTGTAGGAGATCGCTCCCCACACCACGATGCCGGGTGTTGGCCCTGTGTGCCTCGGTCGTATGCAGTCCTGATTGTGGCGCTCACCTGCACGGCGCCAAACACGCATACGACCATCATTGGCACCAAGGCAGAAGCGACTCTCATCGCTGAAGACGACACGTCTCCATTCGTCCCTCCATTCACGCCTGTCGCGACACCACTGGAGGCGGGCTGCACGATGTTGGGGCGTGAGCGGAAGACGGCCTAACGGTGTGCGGGACCGTAGCCCAGCTTCATGGAGACGGTTGCGAATGGTCCTCGCCGATACCCCAGGAGCAACAGTGTCCCTAATTTGCTGGGAAGTGGCGGTGCGGTCCCCTACGGCACTGCGTAGGATCCTACGGTCTTGGCGTGCATCCGTGCGTCGCTGCGGTCCGGTCCCAGGTCGACGGGCACGTGCACCTTCCGCCGACCACTGGCGACAACATCGATGTACTGTGGAGACCTCACGCCCCACGTGCTGAGCAATTCGGCGGTACGTCCACCCGGCCTCCCGCATGCCCACTATACGCCCTCGCTCAAAGTCCGTCAACTGCACATACGGTTCACGTCCACGCTGTCGCGGCATGCTACCAGTGTTAAAGACTGCGATGGAGCTTCGTATGCCACGGCAAACTGGCTGACACTGACGGCGGCGGTGCACAAATGCTGCGCAGCTAGCGCCATTCGACGGCCAACACCGCGGTTCCTGGTGTGTCCGCTGTACCGTACGTGTGATCATTGCTTGTACAGCCCTCTCGCAGTGTCCGGAGCAAGTATGGTGGGTCCGACACACCGGTGTCAATGTGTTCTTGTTTCCATTTCCAGGAGTGTATATGCAATTATAGACAGGCTACTGAGATTGTCTTTTTTATGAGTACTGATGTTGAAGATACTTCTAAAATGATCCAATGAAATAAATGTATATTTTAAACAGTGATAATGTGTTCCGTTTTGCCCAATATTATCGTGTATTTCCAAGGGGTACAAAAACATAGAAGCGCACTAAGAGGTCAGAAAGTGTGCTGTGTTTAGGTATTGGAACTAGTGCCTGATGAAATTCATTGCTATGAAAATACAAGTTGTCACATGATTAGACTAGGTACTAATAGGGTTCTTATAATACTTCATTGAGTCCGTATCACATTATACTTTGGCCTAGTTTAATTAGAATCAGTATTACAGTCACATTGCTTGAATAATTCATGCAACACTCTATTATGCCCTCCACCAAATGTTATACAAATACTACAAAAGCACGATTCGAAGCATTACGGTCAGTGTTAAAAGAGGGGGACTGACCTTCATCCTCTGTTGTAGTCTCCGAATGTCTCACCACGCTGTCATCGGCTGAAGCTGTAAAAAAGAAGAGCCAATAATAAATTTAATACACTGACACATATAAGAATGGTTTTCGATAGAGCTCTAAATTTTAATTAAACGAATTTGGGTTACTGATGAAACTGTTCGTTCTGAATTGAAAAAGAAAAATTGAAGCTGATTACCTAAAGTTCTGGCATGATGTCTGCATTTTTTCTTTTGCTTTCTCATCGAAAGTTCATACATGCGCTATGATCCACATGACTACAGAAATATGCTGGATACATCAGCTCACTTTTGACGCTCGATGGGAGTTACAGGATTGTTCTCATAAGAATCAAGTATACAATCCGACGTCGCAAGCAGAAGATGGAGAGATAGAACGGGTAATTCAGTACCCAAAGGGAGACGAAAATCTAATAGTAATGGGGTCTGCAATGCGTTTGTAGGGGAGTAAGTACAGAAACGAATTACGGAAAATATGGGCTTGGTAGGAGGATTGATACGGGAGAAAGACTAACAGATTTCTGCAATAAATTTCAGCTAGTAGAGGCAACATTCTGTTCAAGAATCGAAGGGGAGAATGTATAGTTTGAAAGGGCCAGACATAAAGGGGGACATAAAAAGTATACTAGCACAGACAAAGGGGACATGCCGACCAAGGGAAATCCATCGGTATGAAACATAGCCCTTCATTTGAGGAAGAAATTTCTGAGAATCAACGTTTACAGCACAGCATTGTATGGTAGTGAAATTTGGATTGCGGGGAAACCGAAACGAAAGAGAATCGAAGCATGTGAGATGTGGTGCTACAGAATAACGTTGAGAATTAGCTGAACTGATAAAATAATGAATGAGGAGGCTCTGCGCAGAATCGGCGAGGAAAAGAAAATATGGATGATAGTGTCAAGAAAAAGCTAAAGGACGACAGGACATTTGTTAAGGCCTCAGGGAATAACTTCGATGGTTCTAGAGGGAGCTGTAGAGGGTAAAATCCGTAGACAAAGACAGAGATTGGAATACAACCAGCAAACAACTGAGGATGTAGGTTACAATTGCTACTCTGAGGTGAAAAGGAAAATGCTGGCAACGAAGTGGAATTCCTGGCGAACCGCTCAAACCAGTTAGAAAACTGATGATTAAAAAAAAATACGACAGTTATAATCTTTTGAAGAATGGCAATATATCCCTGAAATCGACAACGAAATAAAATTTATTTTGTGCAACTGGTGGCTTATGTAAGACGTAGGTTTCATGTTGTAAGCACGTTTCCTGCTACACAGTTGTTTCCACATATTTGATAGACGTTTCTCACTATCATTGGGCATACGCAACATTAACCCTGAAGAATAATTGAGCATATTACATTCATTAGAATGGTGCTTAAAACAAAATAGTTTTTGTTTTACGGAGAACTATTACAAGAAATCAGATTGTCGGACAAACGACTCATCGCTAATAGCTTGCTAGCACAAATTTCCTATACAAGTGATGATCTGAATTTCGTAGAACTGAACCACTGGAAAAACACGTAATGTATTGGTACATATATATTCAAGACATCTTTCGTATGTGAAAAAGTGTCTGTTAGGTAGCTCCCGAAGTTCTCGGATATTATGGGCCAGTGGTGGCATGAGATGAAGACCAGTATCGAGTTAGGAGGTTCCACCTTTAATTTCCTAGATATCAATCTGCAGATACAAAGCAGGAAACACAAATCTAAAATTTACAGTAAATTCTCCTGTACTGACACTTTCGAAGCAGCTTCTTCTCCACATGCAGTGACTTACAAACATGCTACATTACACCACACTAAAGCCTTTTTCCTTTCTAACCCCGTACCCCAAGGAGACTATGGCCAGGACCATATCAAAACAAAAACAATAGCTACAAGCACTGAACTGAAATCCCAGATTACTGACAATATTCTGAATAAAAGACAAGAATCAAGCCTGATTCCTACGGTACCCAGTGATACTGACATAGCAAAACGAAAATGGTGCGATTTACTTTTTATACGTAATATTTCTGATACGACAAAAAACTACTTTAAGGAAAAATATTTGTGCTTTTATGTGTCCATCGGACATTAGGTAGATGTTTTTCAGTTCAAAGTTAAATACCCTACCATCGTTTAAAGTGGGGTTTATAAAATGACACGCCAAGAGTGTGATATATGACAGACTAGGCGGTCAGTCTGTAGCATGCTCGTGAAACCCCACAGGAGCTGGAAATTAAGGAATCTTCATCCATTGTTAAAGATAACGTTGGTCAAAAACACAAGAATTTAATAAATGTAGAAATCCTAGACATAGGAGGAAAGGATGAAAAGTTGACTATCTCAGAAAGTAAAAAACAGATGCATGTATCCCGGCACTTATTACTGAAGGAGTACACTCATTTCAGTTATTCAATCCTTTTATACAACGGTGCAAATTTTAGAAAGTAGATTTAGAAAATGGTAACATCATTAATTACAAGATACTATCTGCTGTGAACATAATTCTATTCCAGCCTATGTTCGGCAGTAGTGACGCCTGATGAACGTCATTTGGCTGCAGAAAATTGATTTCTCTGTTTTGTAAGAAAATTGGTCAACAGAGACCCCTTTCATTGTGGAAGTCCTGAAGCAATATATTGATGAGTGCTTGGGTCCCACCTTTTGAATCAGTAACGTACTGGAAAACGGGCTTAAAATATGAAATCTGTGTCGTACGAAATTAAGTTTTGTGAAACAAGGTGAAATGTGTTTCGTTTACTTCATGAAATATCTACATTTAATCATAAGTTTTTTTGGAAATTTATGGTAAGGTCATCGGTCCCTAAGCTTACAAACTACTTAATCTAACTTCAGCTAATTTATGCTAAGGAGAACACACACCCATGCCCGAGGGAGGACTCGAGCCTCCGACGGGGGGAGCTGCGCGAACCGTGACAACGCGCCCTAGACCACTCGATTACCCGGCGCAGCGATCAGAAGTTTACAAGTTATTTAACAGAAATTATATGTGTGAAAAGGTTTGAGAACTTCTTTCACTATAGGGGCAATTCATCACTTGTAACTCTAGAATATACAGTACGGTTGCAAATTTGCTCACTGATCTTTCAGGAGAAATCAGGCAGATCTCTTACGAAATGTGGAACTCGTTTTATGCTAGCAGTTTATACTCTCATATTAAGTGGAGTGAAGCAACAAGGTGCTGCTACGCAGTATCGACGCGGACCGGAGTATGTGAAAAACACTGACTAGAAGAAGGAACAGGGTGACAAGTCATGTGTTACAACGTGAAAGAATAACTTCCCTGGTTCTAGAGGTAGGTGTTGACCGTAAAAATTATATGGGAGAATATCGAGTAGAGAATACATCATACGGTTAATTGTGGACATTGGGTGCAAGAGGTACTCTGAGATGAAGAGATGAGTACAGGAGACAAGCTGTGGCGGCCCGCATCAAGCCAGTCCAAGACTGAAGCCAAAATACCAGACCTTTTCAGTTAATGAGAGTGATATATATAGAAATCGACTTCGATTCTGCAGACAACAATGATATTGTAAAATTGTTTGTGAGTGACGCTATTACGCCTAAGAAAGAAGTAACATCAGAAAATTATAATTAAATGGAAGGACACATGTAGGCGATCGACAGTTGCTGCAGGGCCTAACAAGCCACGGCATGAATAAATATGTTGCAATGTGTAGACATAGACGTAAGTAACAATTACTGTCACATCACTCAGTTTGAGATCTGTCGCTAGATACATTAACAACCGCAATATACTTTAAATGGTGTCACAAATAAAATTAGTTATCGCGAAATCAACCGTCAGTCAGAGAATATTGATGGGCCTCTACGGAAACGCAACTCCCAACAAAGAAAAAGCCTAAAATGAACACTCGAGTGACTTATTGATGAACAGAACTACTGCTTCTTTACCAAGATGGGCTAACAGAAAAACTATGCTTTTCGACACGAGTTCATTTAGTAAGTACGAGAGCATCACGGAAATGTTGACTGAATTATGAAGTGTAGACTCTACAATAGCGTAATTGTACATTATGAAGAGGTCTATTGTTAACATTCATAGTACTTATGTTCCAAGAAGAGGCCAGTAACTGCAAAACGTTCATGAGAGGGAAAGTCGGAAAAATCTGAGCTCATATGCAGTGTTACGTACATCCGGAAAAAGGAATCATCATTCGAGAACATGACAGGAGAGCGAGAAAAGGGTTGTATATCAAATGTACTTTGCTCCGTATAAAGTAAGATAGCTCATATAAGTCTAGGTGTATCCCACATCTACCTCTTCCGACTTATCTCCACAGAGAATGTTAAGGTTGATAAGCTGTATAGCGGTTCTGGCGCTGCAGTCCGGAACCGCGGGACTGCTACGGTCGCAGGTTCGAATCCTGCCTCGGGCATGGGTGTTTGTGATGTCCTTAGGTTAGTTAGGTTTAAGTAGTTCTAAGTTCTAGGGGACTTATGACCTAAGATGTTGAGTCCCATAGTGCTCAGAGCCATTTGATAAGCTGTAGTTTTATCTTGGAATATAGCTGTTGTCTCACATACGTGCCACGTTATTAGGCTACACATTGGGCCAGGACATTATAACGGCAGATTCAAGACCACCATCCTCTCTGAGTCTTAATAGTGTTATATCGTCCAATAATGTATTTGAACATTAAAACTTTTTACGTGATTTTATATTACAGTTAAAAAATAAGACTTATCGTGATGTTAATACTGCTGTGGTGTAATAATGGTGCTGACGGTGCATGAAAATGATTATGATGGAGGTGTAATGGAAAGTATAGCTATGCAGTTCCATGGAACATGAGGTGGCGACTGAAGGTCATTGAGCCACAGGGAGGAAAGTTGAAAGGTGCAGTGAGGTGGAATGTTGCAATTAGGACTGGAAGAAAGGGTATATTTCGGGACGAAATTCGTTGTTGGATACTGACAGCTGGTTCATGAAGGAACACGGATGTGCTGGTACAGCAGGACTCTGGGAATGGTGCTTAGTGCATGGGATACTACGTGCCGGAAATGACTTTTTCCGAATGTGCTCCAACAAAAGAAGGTGTAGAAAGTCGATGAGGTGGAATAGGATGCGCTTTGGGGAAGGTAGGCGGATGTGGAAGGCGAGGTGGAGTGCAAGCATTTGCTCGATTTGAAGGGGTATGTGGGATTTAGAGAAGGTGGAGATCCAGGCAGTGTTAGCATAAGCTAGGATGCGAAGAATGAGTAATTTACAGGTGAAGATAATGGCAGAAGTATTTAAACGTCAAGTACAGTGTGTTAGTAATTTTAGTCGGTTTTGTGCTTTTCTGTTGGCTGACAAGAAGTGTACTTTCGATGTTAGCTTTTTAAGTAGGTTTATACCTAATTAACTTCGTGTTAGTCATTGCGAAAGGTTGGTTGTTGATGGAGAAGTATGAAACTGGACAAGGGAAAGCAGAGTGGTGCGACCAAACATGGTGGCAGAGCTATTCTGTGCATTTACTTAAATCGTATTACGTGACTCGATCATGAGACTCAAGTGGCGTTGGAGGAAGAAATGAGAGTGGTAAGGGGTGGTGAGTAACAAGGTAACGGGTGTTGTCAGAGTATTGCAGGAGGTACGAGGGAGGGGTGGGGGGAAGGGGGGAGGCTTCTGGGAATACCTGCGGTGTACAGCACAGTCTGAGGTGGGGGCGGAGGGGTGGGAATGAGTGGCTTTTGGCACATGTACAGTAGGGTGAAAGATGTACTAGCAGCTGTGGTTGATAACGAAGACCTACCCCGTCCCACAGTTGATTAATGCACTACATATACACCATGCATGCGTAAAGATCATGGTGACACACAGACCGTGACAACAGGTGGGAAATGACATCACTGGTGGAATGTAATCTCAGCTGTCCTTAGAGCTTCAGCTGTGGCCATCAATGTATTGCCATATACGTTCACAGTGATTCGTGGAAATAAGGTTCTACGGATTATGCAACAAATAAAAGAAAAGCTAGGGATTTTGAGGGCGTATTCTGTTCTTTATCGACTACCTGGAGTTCGGCTTTTGCTGACGGTGCCCAGTTTATATGCTCTGTGGTATATTCGTTTTTCTACGGACACTTTCCTTAGGTGAGCAAGTTCTTAAGGAAAATTACCTGCATCCGAGAATTTGTGAGCCAACCCAACTAACTGAAAAATAAGGAATGCAACCACGAATCAAAGATAACAGTAGGTAAACTTGGTAATCCGCTATAGTGGGTTCACACGCTCAAGTATAGCAAACAATTTGACACAGTCCTTTCATTGGATAGTTGCTGCCCTCTGCAACACTGAACTGATTGGTTCCAAAAGTTTTGTGTCAACACTGTGGAGACCGATGATTTTGAATTTGTTTGTCTGTCACCACCAAAACGTTGGATACACCTAAATTTTCATATCAAAATAACTGCGAAACATTTTCAGTGATCATTCTATCATACAGATATATTGCCACATTTATCATCACTGACTCATTAAACAAGGAATCTTATGTCCAAACGAATATTAAGTGGCACTTTAATCTTATTGGTTAGTTTTTAGTTGAAGTAATTACGGTAAACTGAGTAGTAATACTTACGACAGTGAAATCTGAAAGCACAACAGTTATCGCCCTCACGGAATACCGGCGCACATCCCCTTAGTTCAGAAGCTGTGTGAGCCAGGGAGTACTCACACGTCTGTCTCTTGCACCATGGTCCATCCAAGGTTCCTGCAAAAGTGGAGCGTCCGTAAAACTGTTGCAAATGCAATGGCAAAGAAAAAAAAATTTAAACTGAAAGACTTTCCTTATTAGCAATAAATGCAAGTTCAACTCACTTCCTTCTGAAATTCCTCATGTTGATTTCATCTGTTGTGAAAGTTTATTTGAGTAAAGACATGCTCAGATAATTTAGTTAGGAAATTAAAGTTTTTGTATTGGTACAATTATGTTTAGTTTTCGCCGTTCACAATCACTGAATTCCGTGATGCAGAAATTACTATTCCCTTTTTGACTTTAGCTGAATATTCTGCTGTTTACGGAATTCAGCCACACTCTACACAGCTGTTAGGTAGTGCTTACTAAACTTTGAAATGATGCATTCTTCTTCTTCTTCTGCGCCCTACATCTCATGATGAGACTTTGCCTCTTCAACTATCTCCTTCCGTTTATCATGGTCTCTTGCACATTTTGCAGTTACTGTAGCGCGTCTTCCGACGGTCTTCTATGATTCCGTCCTCCCATCTAGTTTTCAATCTGCCACGTCCTCTCTGTCCTCTGGCTTTCCTTGTAAACCGTTTCTTGGTGTTTCTGTATCACTCGTCAGTGGCACGCACCAAACCCACCTCAGCCTAGATGACTTCGCAGTTCTTCTAATAGGCTGCTCTTTGTTGATGGCTTTCAACGCATGGTTGTATCTCCTCCTCCATCTTTGTCTTTCGGAAATTGGGTCTATGATTCTCCTGATTATCTTTCTCTCGAATGGATCCAGCGATTCAGAATTCTTTGCTGTTAGAGCCCAGGTTTTGGAGGTGTGTTTAAGCACTAATCTGATCAGTGTTTTATACATTGTTAGTTTAGTGGTACTAGTCAGGATCCTTGAAGGCAGAGAAGCTTTGTTAAGGCGAAATGAGCTTTATTGGCTGCAATTAGTCTCTGCTTTATTTTATATGAGGTATAATTTAGCCTGATTACAATCGAACCCAGGTTCTTGAAATGACTGACTCTCTCAAATGTATAAATGACTACCCATCGTTATTTCGGCTGGCATTTTCTCCCTGTAAGTTTCCCCAGGAGCTAGGTATTTTGTTTTCTGCTGAAAATGAAATGAAATGTCGTGTGGAGAGGGCCTCCCGGAGTGTAGACCTGATCGCCTGGTGCAAGTCTTCTGTTTTGAGGAGACGCCACTTCTGCGACTTGCGCGTCGATGAGGATGAAATGATGACGAGGAAGACGACACAGACACCCATGCCTTAAGCGGAGACAATCTCCAACCCAGCCAGGAGTCGTACCTGGGCCCCCCGGCATGACAAGCTGGAGCGCTGTCCACTCAGCTACGGTGGCAGACTGTTTTCTACTGATTGATATTTAGTCCTATATTCCTGCCAGCCTGTTCAAGTACAGTGAATGTTTCTTCCATTCCCTTGCTACCATGTCGCTTAGGCCAGTATCTGCACAGATTTATAAAAAATCGTTCCCTTATTCAAGATATTTGCTTCTCTCATCACCTTCTCCAAGGCGGCGTTGAATAGGAGGCATGCTAGCTAATCACCTTGCTGTACTCCGTTTTGACTTTCCAAATTATTTTGTACATTTTCCCAGTTGTTATGCAACTTTGCATTTCTCTCATTGTCTTCTTTACTACCTTTATCAGTACTTTTGGAATGCCCAATTCACCTTGAGTATGATATAGTTGCTCTCTGTCTTAGGGTAAATATCTGGTTGATAGTTGACTTACTGGGGATAAATCCACATTTGTACGGCCTCGTTTCCCTCACCGTTATTGGGAGCAGTCCATCGTACAGTATGTTAGAGAGGATTTTATATCCCAGATTAAGCAGTGTGATTCCCCTACATTTATCGCATTTCATCTGGTCTCCTTTCTCATACATAGGGTATATAATTGCCTCTTTGGAAGTTTGAGGCATTTCCTTTTCTTTCCATATTAGATTAACCAGTTTCAGGTTGTTCATCTCCAATTCAGTGTCTTCTTGCTTAAAAAGTTCTACCGGAATGCCTTCCGTTCCTGTCGTCTTGTTGTTCTTTAATTTCCTCATTGCTGTTCTCACATCTTCTAAGTTAAGTATGTCAGTACCGTTCTTCCTCCTGTACTTCTGTTGAGTTCCTTGGTAGTACTGGTCTCGGACTAAGCAGTTTATCAAAGTAGCGACGGCACCTCTCACATATCTCCTTCTCTTCACTTATAATTTCGCTGTTCTCATCTTTTATTAAACTTGTTCTGCCTCCAAAAGGTTTCCATGCCTTATTCACCTTTCTATAAAATTTCCTTGCCTCGTTTGCACTTCTCAGAAGCTCCATTTCTTCAGTATTTGCTTTAATCTACTCACTCTATTTCCTTTGGTGGGTCCTATATTTAATTCGTTTTTCTTTATAGCCTTCCACTGTTTTCTTCGTTCAGTGTGGTTGTAATGTACTTCTGTGTGCTTAATGTTTTTTTTCATTTGTTACTGTTTCACATTAGATATCGAACTACGAAGTTCTTGTTTGCCTTACGCTTGCTACTGTCTGAACTGTCTTTTTTATCTTTTCCCATTGATCCTCAATGTTGTTAAATTCTCCAGCGTTTTCAAGGTTCAAAAATTGTTCAAATGGGACTTAACTGCTGAGGTCATCAGTCCCCTCGAACTTAGAACTACTTAAACCTAACTAACCTAAGGACATCACACACATCCATGCCCGAGGCAGGATTCGAACCTGTGACCGTAGCGGTCGTGCGGATCCAGACTGTAGCGCCTAGAACCGTTCTTCCACAACGGCCGGCGCGTTTCCAAGGGCCTGAATTATTCTCTCCTGGTATCGTTCCCTTGCTTCCTGTGAATCTAAAGCTGCGATGTCATATTTCTGTGTCTTGGGCCAGGTTCCTTTCACTGCGTTAGGTATTGCTGCTCTCATCCATGTACAAACTAGGAAGTGATCCGTGTCTCTATCTAAGCCTCTTAAACTCCCTACATCCAGTAAGTCTGACTTGTACCTTGCATCAATTAGTATATGGTCATTCTGATGTATTGTGTTTCCATCTGGTGCTACCCGTGCTCCCTTATGTATTTCCTTGTGTGGGAACAAACACAAATTTTCATACATTTATGTTCAAAAATGCTCGCCTAATGAAATATTTCCATAAAACTTTTCATCCCCTGTCTCACCATCATAGAGGCTGAATTTCCAAAAACTGTGAATCACGTATTTTTTGTGGTAACCGAGAAGTCAAATACCGAATTTCTAGATATAGTTTTAAAAATGCCTTAGTACTTCTTTAATAATGGTTTATTTTAAAAAATAAAAAAAAATTGTACCCAATACTTCACCACAATTCAGGTTAAATTTCTAAAAACGCTGACACGTGTATTTCTTTATTTCTTACAGGGAGACGAAATACCAATTCCCGTAATCCTACCTTCTAAACTGCCTTAATAGTGACGTATTTTCAAAGCACGTTTCATTTCCTATTTCGCCCCATTTGGGTATAATTTTGAAACATCTCTTCTTCAACAACCCTTACAGTAGAACATAAACACAAATTGCACTATACAACTATACTATATACTATAACGAGTAATTTTTAAATTGAATTACTAACGTGTATGCAGATAAAACTTGTCAAAAAAGCATAATTTTGTGAGAAGAATCTGGCTACCAACAAAGAGGAAGACAAACTCTTATAGAACTTCTTGAAACAAAATCAACATTCAACATCCACAGCACACACTGTTGTACCATTTATATATGGACTGGCTACATCTAATTAATCTGTAGATCATCGATACCATTGTGGATGGCACGTCTGTCGGAAGGCGGTCATTCACTTACCGTCAAATCCTTCTTTGCAGACGCATTTCTTGCACTCAAAATAAGTTCCATCTATACGTTGGTCTTCGCGGTATGTCTTCTCTTTATATGGACACTCGGCCAAATCCCGGGGATTCTCGACATCGTTTACTGTAAAAGTAATTATTATTTATTTTAAGACAAAAATACAGTAATGTTTCTCAGTGGAATGAAAGGAAACCAAATTTTCGTGGTGTGTGGTTACGAGCACAGTCTAACCCACTCAGGCGAGACACTCCAGCTTGTATTTGTTATCCACAGTGACAACAGCGCAACCAGCACTTTGCGAGTTACACTGTTGTGTTCTTTGTCAGGTAAATGTGAATTGTGTAGTTTATACTGCATAGTACCATCATTTTAACAATGGGACCTTCTTTATCGCAATAAATTATAACACCAATGCAGCACATTAGTTTCGCTAAGGAGCCAGACAGGACACTCCGTTCGATAAATCCAATATGAAACAGTGGTAAGCAACAAAATTCTGCATAATCTCATAAACTACATAAACATCAACGATATTAATACCAAGGAAAGAGAAACAACAGCTGCTTGATTAACAATAAGGTCAAATATTTTTCCATCTCATTTATACAAATAATTCTGTGGCACATCTATTTAATTTATCGACATTAAATGTTTATTTATGCTTAGTATGACATAGTCGGGGTACACGGAAATAGCCTCCTGGTAGATTGTTCAGTTAATGTCATGAAAAACCAAACGATCGGGCGTACCCTGGGCAAAGCTGGAAGATATTCCAGCGGCAAATCTTTCCACCACCAGAACACTATGTTCTGGACACGAGTAAATAAATAAAATGACATGGGCAAGAGATCACCCTCTTAATATGTTGAAGTTGGCTTTTAAGTACATAAGGCCAAAAATATCGAGTACAATATTTTTTTCATAACACTACCAATCACTATTAATGTTACATTTATTATACTTAAAATAGTTATTTTGCTGTTATATATTCGGGTCCCATTTCGCCTGTGTCACATACTTCTACTCGCAATAATACACTGAAGTAAACGAGATTTTAAGTAGTACATCTATCAGCACACAGGTGCAACTAGTCAAAAACTTTTATACAACACATCGAGAAAATCAATGAGCAGGGCAATATCACTGAACGCATTACGTAATCTTGTCCCACTACACGGCCCTCCACCTAACCACCCCTCCTTCTCCCCCATCCCCTATTCTGCCTTCCATCTCTCCTCCCGTTCCCTCGGCCGCCCGCCTCTCCACCGCCAGGGTAATCCCAGCGTACTATTTTAGCGGTCAATAATATGAAATTAAAAATTAAGCAGTCAATCACAGCCTACAGTTACAGACGACTTTAAAAAGTAGCAGCCATCTACAGCGTAACTGCCAAATTAGGTAACCTGAAATTAGATAAAGTGGAATTGCATAAAAATGGTGTTATGTTAAAAGATAAACACTATTATCATACAGAAAATTACGTAACCTTCACTTACAATGTAAAAAAATGGTGCCATATTCAAACATATTGGCTGAGACTACAGTATTCCTATACCAAAATATTACTTCAAGTTCACTTGAATTGTGGAAATTAGGCGTCATGATCAAAGTACTAATTTTCAAGCGGAGAATTATCCAACCTTCATCTAAACTGTCATCATGTTCAAATATGTTTGGAAATACTGCAGTATTTCCATGTAGAAAAAATACGTAATCTTCACTCGATTTAGCAGCATGAGAAAAGATGTTGGCAAGCTTTCTGGCATTGAGTGTGTAATTTGGCGCCATTTGTCACCCATCCACTCACCCACCCACTCAACCCCCCCCCCCCCCCACCACCACCACCACACACACACACACACACACACACACACACACACACACACACACACACACACACACACACACAGAGAGAGAGAGAGAGAGAGAGAGAGAGAGAGAGAGAGAAAGAGAGAGAGAGACAGAGAGAGGGAGAGGTGTAGAGAGAGAGAACGGTGAAACAAAAAATGGACTTCCTATTTCTATGAAATTACATAAGTTTCAGCCAAATTGCGTAAACTACCGCTGAGCTAATAAAGAGAAATAAGAAAGAGAAATAGATTGGTTATCAGCAAGACAAGACTGTCATAAAAGTCAAAATGTTCAGTCAGCGTATTCCGTCCCTCAGATGCCTTGTGAAACGTTGACAATCATCATAGAATAATTTAGCTTTGGAGGCTCCACTGTGCCTTATACCATCTTAATTTGCGTGTCTGCATGTGAAGCTTAATGTAAATTTTGTGGTTGTATACTTTCGAATAAGGTGCTAAACGTTCAGAGCGTTCAGATACATTTGAGCATCCTGTAAAGTACTTTGAAATACCGAAAGCTTTACGTAATTTTATGGATGCATAACTTTCAACGTGACGTAAAAAATAAATCTGTCTTTCAGGTAGTTTTCAGCACAGCTGGAAATTTATGTTGACGAGGCAAAATTTTGCTGACAAAGCAGAACTTTTGCTAAAAGCCTCCTGTGATCGAATTGTGTCTTTTGGATGGTGCTCTTGCAGAGCAGTGGAAAGTGGATGGTTGGGTGACCTCCAAGTGTAGTCGAAACTAGGACGTTGAAATCATAGCAACGATCGATTTGTACCTATATGAAGCTTGTGGAAATAATGTATTGTCAATGGATACTTTCGAACACGACACAAAAACGAAGACATTCGCGCACGCTGTTTTGTGTGTGTGTGTGTGTGTGTGTGTGTGGGTGTTCAAAAATGTTCAAATGTGTGTGAAATCTTATGGGACTTAGCTGCGAAGGTCATCAGTCCCTAAGTTTACACACTACTTAACCTAAATTATCCTAAGGGCAAACACACGCGCGCGCACGCGCGCGCGCTTGTGTGTGTGTGTTTGTGTGTGCTGAATGGCTTCAGTTTACACACTTAAAGTGAAATAGCTTGGCTGTCAATGTCAGGACGCTTGGTAATGTCTTTTTTCATGCCACCAGTTCAAGTGAAGCTTACGTATATTTTCTACTCGAAAATATTGCAGTATTTGCAAATGTATTTGAATATTATGGCATTTTTACACTATTCGAGTCAAATTTTGGTATTTTTTATACGTAGAATTGCCAAATACAAGGATAGAACAGAAACAGTGATAATAGCGTAGTATTGACAAATAAAGCGACAGTTAAACTGGTATAGAAATTAGTATTCAAATAAATAGATATGTAAACGGGCAGAATACGGCACTTCGGTTGGCAACGCCTATATAAGACAACAAGTGTCAGGCGCAGTTGTTAGATCGGTTACTGCTGTTATAATGGCAGGCTATCGAGATTTAAGTGTGTTTGAACGTGGTGTTATAGTCGGCGCACGAGCGATGGGACACAGTATCTCCGAGGTAGCGCTGAAGTGGGGATTTCCCGTACGACAATTTAACGAATCTGCCACGAATATCAGAAATCCGGTAAAACATCAAAGCTGCAGCATCGCTGCGGCCGAAAAAAGATCCTGCAAGAACAGGAACAACGACAACTGATGAGAGTTGTTCAACATGACAAAAGTGTAACCCTTCCTAAGATTGCTCCAGATTTCAATGCAGGGCCATCAATAAATATGAGGGTGCAAACCATTCAACGAAACATCATCGATATGGGCTTTCGGAGCCGAAGACCTACTCGTGTATCTTTGATGACTGCACGGCACAAAGCTTTACGCCTAGCCTGGGCTCGTCAACACCGACATGTGACTGTTGATGACTGGAAACGTGTTGCCTGGTGAGACGAGTCTCGTTTCAAATTGTATCTAGTGGATAAACGTGTACAGGTATGGAGCCTCCATGTCAGCAGCGGACAGGTCAAGCTGGTGGAGGCTCTGTAATGGTGTGGGGCGTGTGCAGTTAGTGATATGGGATTTCTGACACATCTAGGAACAACCCTGACAGGTGACACGTACTTGAGCATCCTGTCTGATCAAGTGCATCCATTCATGTCCATTGTGTATTACGACGGACTTAAGCAATTCCTGCAGTACAACGCGACACCTCACACGGCGGGAATTGCCACAGAGTGTCTCTAGGAACACCCTTCTGAGTTTAAACACTTCTGCCGGCCACCAAACTCCCCAGACATGAGCATTATTGAGCCTGTCTGGAATGCCTTGCAACGTTCTGTTCAGAAGACATCTCCATCCCCTCGCAGTCTTACGGGCTTATGGACAGCCCTGCAGGATTCACGGTGTCAGTTCTCTGCAGCACTAACTCAGACATTAGTCGAGTCCATGGTACGTCGTCTTGCGACATGTCTGCGTGTTCGGGGGTCCTACACGATATCACGCAGGTGTATTAATTTCTTCGGCTCTTTACCGTAAAATGGTCGGACAGAAATATGGAAACAGTGTATTAATGCATGCTTCAACATAAAGGCGCTTTTGTATTTGGCTATGAATGACACCTGTGCAGTTTGCTAAGTAGGTTTCAAATGTTGGTCGTGGGCAGAGCAGTGCTCCCACTGTTTTGTGTAGTTGTGAGTGTATAATGTGGGAGTTAAGTGACGTCGAACAGGGCCGAATTGTTGGTGCTCGTATGGTGCTTCCTTAACCTAGGTAGCCAAAGTGTTTGGTGTTTCAAGAGGTACTATATCGAAGATATACATCTATAAAGGGAAGGGGGGCAAACACCTTCTGCTTAGTTATAACGCGGACGAAACTGCGTTAAGTGATCGTGACAGAGGATTACTGAAGACAACTGTGACGAAAAATCGTAGGACGACAGCTACAAAAGTCATTTCAGAACTAAATGTCGCACTCACGAGTCTTGTCAGCACTAGAATGAACCGAAGGGAGCTACAGAAGCAAGGAATTGCAGTTTGAGCTGGACTTCCAAAACCAGTGGTGTAAATGCCAAACAGGAAAACGTGGAACCAAGTTCACTATACCTGAACAGTAGAGCAATGGGAGACAGTCATTCAGAGGGATGTGTCAGGTTTCACAGTTCACAACTAGTGGCCACGTTTACGTCCCAAAGATGGAATTTGGCTGGGGATTGGTGATGATTTTTACAGCGATATCGTAGTATTACATGTGCCCCGTGGTTACTCTTGCAAGAACACGTTAGTGCCAAGGATTATGTGACCATTTTGCCTTATCAAGTCCACAGTACAATGTTGTTCCCAAATGTGATTCTGTGGTCCCAGATAAGCAGGTGTTTGTTCACATAGCTCACGTTGTCTAAGACTGATTTTGTGAGCACAATGAGCAATAATGAATTTTCACACCTCCTCTGGCCTCAGTCATCATATCTCCGTATCAAAAGCCAGAGTATAATTGAATGTCTGAGGATGTCCTGGAATTCCAAAACAAACTGAAGTCTCCTTTAGAGAGAAAGTTGAATGAGTGCTGTCCACATCTGTCATCGTTACCTGAACCTGACACGATTTTGCTGTAAGAAAGGTATAATATGCCCTCGGAAACAATCCAGGATCTGTATTAATCCATTCTGAGACAACTGGAACCTGTTATAAATTCCATCAGTTTTCCTACACCATATTAGACATTGGTAATGTGTACTGTTTTTGATATTTCTCTATTTTTGTCCAACTCATCCTATCTTCTGATATGATGGGAATTCAACTGAAAGTTACACTTTTTTTTTTTACAAGACAGCACTGTATAATTGGCAAATAACATTTAAAAATAGTACCATATTTATACAATTAAATTAAAATTAGCGTACTTTGCAACATGGAAATACGGTATTATTGGCAAATATATTTGAATTTTTACGTATTCCAAGTGAAGGTTGCTTAATTTGACAGCTACATTGTGACTGGGTGATTCATTTTAAAGCTCATCAGAATACTGTATTGGGTGTAATGGCTGTTTCATTTTAATGACAGATAAAATGATAAGCTGTGATTGGCTTTTGGGTGATCAGAGAGTGGTGGTAGAGGGGAGGGTGTGGAGAGGGGTGCTAGAGGTGGTCTGGGGACAGGTCAATGATTACATGACGCTTTCAAGGTCGTTGCTCTGGCAACCTGATATTTTTTCAATGTTACAATTTATTAAAAGGTTTTGGTTATATCCACCGGAATAATTATACTAATTTTAGGTTTACATTCATCAGGCTTCATTTCACAAAATACATTCTTGAAGGATTGAGATATCTGCGCACCAAGTTTTTCGTAACTAAAAACTAATTTTTTCATTTCCGACTGTTTTAACAGCTGGGAAGCTTATGCTGAGTCACACTGAATAAAATCGGGACCATGCTTCAAACTTGTTTCACGCCTTTCTCAGCTGCAGCTTCCCTTTCACTTTCTTCGACTCGAAACTAAAATTTGGTTTCTGTACAAGATAACCTTTCGTTACCAGTCTTTATATATATGAGCTTGAGGTTTTTACTGGATCCCAGTCAACGTTGTCAAAACCTTTCCATAAATCTATTGATGATGTAAATGTAGATTAGACTTTCATCATCGACAGTATTTTGTGCTTTCTGTGGCACATTTTTTAAATTTGAAATCAACTGCTATACAGAACGCAAGGATGAAAACAACCTTTGCATGATCTGCCGCTCTCAAGTAAAATAGCTCAATGAAACTTGGACCATGTATAGAAAGAGCTGCTACACTATAGTATCAAAGGTAACTGAAAGAAATACCCAACAAGGGGAACATAAATGGCACTTTTATATCAAAACAATAGTTGCACTGCAGTCAAAGCATTTCATGGTGGTCACCTAGGCATTACTAAAAGTGAGACAGGGTCCTTTACTAGCTGTGTGTTCACAAGAGACGGCAGTGCATAATTGCATCGTGCTCCTATGCTATCCAGCAAGTTGGTATGGAGTTCTTGTGATAGGCCGTTCCGTTCATCCTCCAGCATAGGTGCCAACTGCTGAATGGTGTACGTGGGGACGCAGCACTATGTCTGCCCTATGCATCCCACATGTGCTCGATGGGATTTAAGTCGGGGGAACGGTCAGGCCAGCCATTCGATGCACGCGTTCCAAGAATTCCTCCGCCTGATCCGTTAGACGCGGTCGCCAATTGTCATCCACAAAAACGAAGTCAGGACTGAATGCAACACTGACAAGAGGCACATGAGGAAGGATTAGTCTCAGAACACCGTTGAATAATGTGTGTACCATCTTAAGGATTTCTAGATTAGTAAGCCAGTGCAAAATTGTGCCTTCCCACACCATAATATCAAGCCCACCATAGCGCTCATATTTAAGGATGCTACACTACTGGCCATTGAAATTGCTAAACCAAGAAGAAATGCAGATGATAAACGGGTATTCGTTGGACAAATATATTATACTAGAACTGGCATGTGATTACATTTTCACGCAATTTGGGTGCATAGATCCTGAGAAATCATCACCCAGAACAACCACCTCTGGTCTTAATATCGGCATTGATACGCTAGGCATTGAGTCAAACAGAGCTTGGATGGCGTGTACAGGTACAGCTACCCATGCAGCTTCAACACGATACCACAGTTCATCAAGAGTAGTGGCTGGCGTATTGTGACGAGCCAGTTGCTCGGCCACCATTGACCAGATGTTTTCAGTTGGTGAGAGATCTGGAGTATGTGCTGGCCAGGGCAGCAGTCGAACATTTTCTGTATCCAGAAAGACCCATACAGGACCTGCAACATGCGGTCGTGCATTATGCTGCTGAAATGTAGGGTTTCGCAGGAATCGAATGAAAGGTAGAGCCACGGGACGTAACACATCTGAAATGTAACGTCCACTGTTCAAAGTGCCGTCAATGCGAACAAGAGGTGACCGAGACGTGTAACCAATGGCACCCCATACCATAACGCCGGGTGATAAGCCAGTATGGCGATGACGAATACACGCTTGTGCGAATACACAACGTGCGTTCACCGCGATGTCACCAAACACGGATGCGACCATCATGATGCTGTAAACAGAACCTGGATTAGTGCGAAAAAATAGTCCATATTGCTGAAAACGTCGTCAAACTGTTGGTGCACATGGGTGTTGTCTTGTAAATTTCCCCATTGTTGACTCAGGGATCGAGACGTGGCTGCACGATCCGTTACAGCTATGCGGATAAGATGCCTGTCATCTCGACTGCTTGTGATGCGAGGCTGTTGGGATCCAACACGGCGTTCCGTATTACCCTCCTGAACCCACCGATTCCATATTCCGCTATCAGTCATTGGATCTCGACCAACGCGAGCAGCAATGTCGCGATATGATAAACCGCAATCGCGATAGGCTAATATCCGACCTTTATCAAAGTCGGAAACGTGATGGTACGCATTTCTCCTACTAACACTAGGCATCACAACAACGTTTCACCAGGCAATGCCGGTCAAATGCTGTTTGTGTATGAGAAATCGGTTGGAAACTTCCCTCATGTCAGCACGTTGTAGGTTCGCCACGAGCGCCAACCTTGTGTGAATGCTCTGAAAAGCTAATCATTTGCATATCACAGCATCTTCTTCCTGTTGGTTAAATTTCGGGTCTGTAGCACGTCAACTTCGTGGTGTAGCAATTTTAATGGCCAGTAGTGTAGATGTACCGGCATACGGCGACAAGTGGCAACACGTAATGCACCCAGCAACACAGTCGAACATGATCGTTTTCGTGGTCCATGTGTTGTCGTGTGGCTGCACGAACACGCGCTGGACGCGTTGAGGGGGCCTACTGCAGCGCGCCAGCGTCCTCCTGTGATCATGCAGCAGTTGCAAACCGAGCTGCTGGCGGAACACAATGCCTTATGATAAGAACTTACCGTCCTTGTGGGAGCATGTTGCAGAGCGTGCATTACCGTCCTTGTGTATTGGGAATCGTCTCCCGACTTTAGTAATGTACAGAGGACGATCATAAGTCGCGGTGACTTCAGTGTAATAATTATCTTTGAATAAAAGTGTCATTTCCTTACGGCTCATTGCGTATTTCTTTCAGTTACCTTCTGAACTATACTGTAGCAGTTCCTTCCGTGTCCGGTCCAAGTATCATCGAGCTTTTTTTACTTTGCAGTGGCACATGATGCGAAGATTATTTTCGTTCTTAACCTTCTCCACGCCAGTATAATTTCCTTGTACGTTCTTACATTCCTCCACAACCCAAACTTACATTCTCCGAGGTCGGCATCCAGAAGATTTCCAATTCTGTTCTAAATAAATTATGTCAGTATTTTGAAGCCATGACCATATTAAAACGCCTTGTTTCGAATATGAGTTAATTACATCCTCCTTGAAATCTGGGGGTATTTCGCCAGTCTGATAAATTTTGCACAACAGGTGGCTGTACAAAGGATCGCAATGATTTGTGGCAATGTAGTCTATTTCCGTACTTTGTTTCAGTTTTTAGAGCTCTATCACCCTCTTCTCACGTACATCTAGTTCACCTTATTTTAATTTGATTATTTATTTTTTAACCTTGTCTTGAAGTTCATTTCTCTTTTATGTATCTTCTATATATTACTTCCATCTTTCGGCTTTCCCTTCTTTGCTTAGTACTGGTTTCTCTCGTCAGCTCCTCATATTCGTGCAATTTCTCTTTTATTCAAAAGTCTGTTTCATATCCCTACAGACATTATCCATCTTCCCCTGCAACGAAACCTTACTACCGGTGGTACAGGTAAAACTTGACCTGGTAGGAAGATTACCGTCGCTTATCATGTCCTACAGCTTCTGCAAGTTACTCTCTGTAGTACCGGTTTAACAAATTCGTGTGGTGCACGAGATTACAGGCCCCTGCTGGTTACTGCTGGGGTATTAATAATTTCTATCGAATGGGTTTAACCAACATGAAAAAATTTAATGGCAACGGGTAATGCAATCTTTAGAACCACTACAGAAGGCACCTAGCAGGGTTTACTAGGAAGCGTAGATGTTTTATTTACTTTCATTTGTTGACCCAGCATGAGACTGAATTAGTGACTAACTTTAGATTTCACCTAATCTTTATGATGGAGAATATAGATTAATCGAGATTTATTTAATATCTATGGCATTTCAACAAAGAAGCCGTGTATGTGTTGGATTAGTTACTGCCCATTCTTATGCAACAGCAGGGGTTCTCATTGTTGTTGTTGTTGTGGGCTTCAGTCCTGAGACTGGTTTGATGCAGCTCTCCATGCTACTCTATCCTGTGCAAGCTTCTTCATCTCCCAGTACCTACTGCAACCTACATCCTTCTGAATCTGCTTAGTGTATTGATCTCTTGGTCTCCCTCTGCGATTTTTACCCTCCACGCTGCCCTCCAATGCTAAATTTGTGATCCCTTGATGCCTCAAAACATGTCCTACCAACCGATCCCTTCTTCTAGTCAAGTTGTGCCACAAACTTCTCTTCTCCCCAATCCTATTCAATACCTCCTCATTAGTTACGTGATCTACCCACCTTATCTTCAGCATTCTTCTGTAGCACCACATTTCGAAAGCTTCTATTCTCTTCTTGTCCAAACCGGTTATCGTCCATGTTTCACTTCCATACATGGCTACACTCCATACAAATACTTTCAGAAACGACTTCCTGACACTTAAATCTATACTCGATGTTAACAAATTTCTCTTCTTTAGAAACGCTTTCCTTGCCATTGCCAGTCTACATTTTATATCCTCTCTACTTCGACCATCATCAGTTATTTTGCTCCCTAAATAGCAAAACTCCTTTACTACTTTAAGTCTCTCATTTCCTAATCTAATCCCCTCAGCATCACCCGATTTAATTTGACTACATTCCATTATCCTCGTTTTGCTTTTGTTGATGTTCATCTTATATCCTCCTTTCAAGACACTGTCCATTCCGTTCAACTGCTCTTCCAAGTCCTTTGCTGTCTCTGACAGAATTACAATGTCATCGGCGAACCTCAAAGTTTTTACTTCTTCTCCATGAATTTTAATACCTACTCCGAATTTTTCTTTTGTTTCCTTTACTGCTTGCTCAATATACAGATTGAATAACATCGGGGAGAGGCTACAACCCTGTCTCACTCCTTTCCCAACCACTGCTTCCCTTTCATGCCCCTCGACTCTTATAACTGCCATCTGGTTTCTGTACAAATTGTAAATAGCCTTTCGCTCCCTGTATTTTACCCCTGCCACCTTCAGAATTTGAAAGAGAGTATTCCAGTTAACGTTGTCAAAAGCTTTCTTTAAGTCTACAAATGCTAGAAACGTAGGTTTGCCTTTTCTTAATCTTTCTTCTAAGATAAGTCGTAAGGTTTCTCATATTATACATAATCACAACTGGTCTCTCTATTTAAGATGATTTTCTTTTGCCACGTAATTATGGAAAGGGAGAGGGTAGCGCAGACCTGGCTTCAGTGGAATTTTATGCAGGCACACAATTACACTTAAACTCATGCCTTCTATTGAAGTTGTTGTTGTTGTTGTTGTTGTTGTGGTCTTCAGTCCTGAGACTGGTTTGATGCAGCTCTCCATGCTGCTCTATCCTGTACAAGCTTCTTCATCTCCCAGTACCTACTGCAACCTACATCTTTCTGAATCTGCTTAGTGTATTCATCTCTTGGTCTGTCTCTACGATTTTTACCCTCCACGCTGCCCTCCAATACTAAATTGGTGATCCCTTGATGCCCAGAACATGTCCTACCAACCGATCCCTTATTCTGGTCAAGTTGTGCCACAAACTTCTCTTTTCCGCAATCCTATTCAATACTTCCTCATTAGTTATATGATCTACCCATCTAATCTTCAGCATTCTTCTATAGCACCACATTTCGAAAACTTCTATTCTCTTCTTGTCCAAACTATTTATTGTCCATGTTTCACTTCCATACATGGCTACACTCCATACAAATACTTTCAGAAATGACTTCCTGACACTTAAATCTATACTCGATGTTAACAAATTTCTCTTCTTCAGAAACGCTTTCCTTGCCATTGCCAGTCTACATTTTATATCCTCTCTACTTCGACCATCATCAGTTATTTTGCTCCCCAAATAGCAAAACTCCTTTACTACTTTAAGTCTCTCATTTCCTAATCTAATTCCCTCAGCATCACCCGACTTAATTCGACTACTTTCCATTATCCTCGTTTTGCTTTTGTTGATGTTCATCTTATATCCTCCTTCCAAGACCCAATCCATTCCGTCTAACTGCTCTTCCAAGTCCTCTGCTGTCTCTGACAGAATTAGAATGTCATGGGCGAACCTCAAAGTTTTTATTTCTTCTCCATGGATTTTAATACGTATTCTGAATTTTTCTTTTGTTTCCTTCACTGCTTGCTCAATATACAGATTGAATAACATCGGGGAGAGACTACAACCCTGTCTCACTCCCTTCCCAACCACTGCTTCCCTTTCATATCCCTCTACACCCACATACATTTATACTCCGCAAGCCACCCAACGGTGTGTGGCGGAGGGCACTTTACGTGCCACGGTCATTACCTCCCTTTTCTGTTCCAGTCGCGTATGGTTCGCGGGAAGAACGACTGTCTGAAAGCCTCCGTACGCGCTCGAATCTCTCTAGTTATACATTCGTGATCTCCTCGGGAGCTATAAGTAGGGGGAAGCAATATATTCGATACCTCATCCAGAAACGCACCCTCCCGAAACCTGGCGAGTAAGCTACACCGCGATGCAGAGCGC
Organism: Schistocerca piceifrons; assembly: GCF_021461385.2. Taxonomy (NCBI): domain Eukaryota; kingdom Metazoa; phylum Arthropoda; class Insecta; order Orthoptera; family Acrididae; genus Schistocerca; species Schistocerca piceifrons. Next base: position 270,161,988 of record NC_060139.1, read on the forward strand.
TTCTCTTGCAGAGCTTGCCACTTGAGTTTGCTAAACACCTCCGTAACGCTATCACGGTTACCAAATAACCCCGTGACGAAACGCGCCGCTCTTCTTTGGATCTTCTCTATCTCCTCCGTCAACCCGATCTGGTACGGATCCCACACTGATGAGCAATACTCAAGTATAGGTCGAACGAGTGTTTTGTAAGCCACCTCCTTTGTTGATGGACTACATTATCTAAGGACTCTCCCAATGAATCTCAACCTTGCACCCGCCTTACCAACAATTAATTTTATATGATCATTCCACTTCAAATCGTCCCGCACGCATACTCCCAGATATTTTACAGAAGTAACTGCTACCAGTGTTTATTCCGCTATCATATAATCATACAATAAAGGATCCTTCCTTCTATGTATTCGCAATACATTACATTTGTCTATGTTAAGGGTCAGTTGCCACTCCCTGCACCAAGTGCCTATCCGCTGCAGATCTTCCTGCATTTCTCTGTATACTACAGCATCATCCGCGAAAAGCCGCATGGAACTTCCGACACTATCTACTAGGTCATTTATATATATTGTGAAAAGCAATGGTCCCACAACACTCCCCTGTGGCAGGCCAGAGGTTACTTTAACGTCTGTAGACGTCTCCCCATTGATAACAACATGCTGTGTTCTGTTTGCTAAAAACTCTTCAATCCAGCCACACAGCTGGTCTGATATTCCGTAGGCTCTTATTTTGTTTATCAGGCGACAGTGCGGAACTGTATCGAACGCCTTCTGGAAGTAAAGGAAAATAGCATCTACCTGGGAGCCTGTATCTAATATTTTCTGGGTCTCATGAACAAATAAAGCCAGTTGGGTCTCACACGATCGCTGTTTCCGGCATCCATATTGATTCCTACAGAGTAGATTCTGGGTTTCCAAAAACGACATGATACGCAAGCAAAAAACATCTTCTGAACATTCAACAACAGATCGACGTCAGAGACATTGGTCTATAGTTTTTCGCATCTGCTCGACGACCCTTCTTGAAGAATGGGACTACCTGTGCTCCTTTCCAATCATTTGGAACCTTCCGTTCCTCTAGAGACTTGCGGTACACGGCTGTTAGAAGGGGGGCAAGTTCTTTCGCGTACTCTGTGTAGAATCGAATTGGTATCCCGTCAGGTCCAGTGGACTTTCCTCTGTTGAGTGATTCCAGTTGCTTTTCTATTCCTTGGACACTTATTTCGATGTCAGCCATTTTTTCGTTTGTGCGAGGATTCAGAGAAGGAACTGCAGTGCGGTCTTCCTCTGTGAAACAGTTTTGGAGAAAGATGTTTAGTATTTCAGCTTTAGGCGTGTCATCCTCTGTTTAAATGCCATCATCATCCCGCAGTGTCTGGATGTGCTGTTTCGAACCACTTACTGGTTTAACGTAAGACCAGAACTTCCTAGGATTTTCTGTCAAGTCGGTACATAGAATTTTACTTTCGAATTCACTGAACGCTTCACGCATAGCCCTCCTTACGCTAACTTTGACATCGTTCAGCTTCTGTTTGTCTGAGAGGTTTTGGCTGCGTTTACACTTGGAGTGAAGCTCTCTTTGCTTTTTCAGTAGTTTCCTAACTTTGTTGTTGAACCACGGTGGGTTTTTCCCGTCCCTCACAGTCTTACTCCGCACGTACCTGTCTAAAACGCATTTTACGATTGCCTTGAACTTTTTCCATAAACACTCAACATTGTCAGTGTCGGAACAGAAATTTTCGTTTTGATCTGTTAGGTAGTCTGAAATCTGCCTTCTATTACTCTTGCTAAACAGATAAACCTTCCTCCCTTTTTTTATATTCCTATTAACTTCCATATTCAGGGATGCTGCTGTAACCTCCCCCTCACTTATCGACCTTAATGACAGTGAAAAATTAAACCGCGTGTACCTAATGGAAATTTGGGAAAAGCAATCGTCACCGAAGTTAATCTATCGGTAAAGAGGGAGGAAAGGGTTACATCTAAATGAAAGGAAAAATGCAAATGAAACTGGTGGAAATTAATTTTGAAAAGGGGTAAAGTTAATAAAGGAAGTAAATGTGCGGCCGTTACGTTAACAATTAACTAGCGGTAATTAGATATTTGAGATTTGGGGGAAATCACGGTCGCCAGTCCTAAGGACAATTACTATAGTAACTGAAAAAGAAAGGTTATTACACATATAATTAACACTAGAAGCGTGGCAACTGAAGGTTGACACGTGTAGTGTGAAAACTGAAAGTTTGTCAGAAGTAATAAATTTCGCTACACTCTGACTTAATTTAGCAAAAGAATTAATAAAACCGGAAAATCGAAAGTTAATTTAGTGACTGAAGTTAATAGTGAGCTTTCTTTCTGAAGCACATCGGAATCCAGTAAAATACGGTTAGTCTTGGACTACCCCAACAATCATTTCAAAAGCAACTTGACTCTACGCAATTTAGAAACAAGAGATTTTACTTTGAACTTGAATTAAATGATTCTGAACTATTAACAATAGTAAAATTTAGTACGTACCAAGCTGAGCTGCAGTCACAGGTAAGCTAAAATACGGTAACAAAACTCGCACTCTTAATTTGTGCTTGTGTAATCTAACTATTGTAGCCAGCTAATGCTTGAATTGAACTTTGAAATTAAAGCAGTGAAATGGAATTATGCTGGCGTTTGAATTTCAACGACACTCGGGTTCATTTCGGAAAAGGAAGGGACCCTGCTTGGCAATGCAATTGGGACAATGAGCAACAAAGGTTCATGCTAAGTTGCTGTAATTTTGCGAGGCAAATGGAACAATTTGAAAAGCTGAGGTCTGCCATACAGTTCTGAAACTTTACGTGCTTTTAGTCTTCCTTGTTGGTTGATTGAAGGTTTGAAGCCGTCGATCGAGGAGGTGGCGACAGCCACTCATTGTCGGCCGTCGCTGTTGCAGAAGCTGGATGTTGGCGCGCCTTCTTCTCCACACGGTCACCAGGCGAAACGGGCTCTTGATGTGCGCCAGCTAATGCTTCCCGTCCGCGACACCATGTCAGAAACTATCATCGCGAGTCGAGCGCAATTACATGCTGCCAAACCCCGAAAGCGCGGCAACTCGCGGGAGCGTCACACAACACCTGCTCCACTCGCTACTCCCGCCAGACCCTCACTGCTCTGCCCGCGCTCCACGCGGCAGAGTTAACACTACCAAAGATCCTACACACTTTGATTCTTCACACGACCCATCGATGTAATCGTTCGATAGCAGTTTTCCCTAGGCAAGACCCAGCGTAAAAATACAAATAATATTTACGAAACAAACCAATTATACATCGACATAAGTGCATAAATATATATATACAAACAGTAAAACAATTACAATATATAAAGAGACAGAAATGTCATATCTTGAGGTAACAAAACAAGGAAAAAAAATAATAGTACAATAGATGGAAATAGGAGTATATGCATTTCCGGCGTTACACGTGCCCCACATTGTCTGAGGATGTTCGTGTAACGTAAACAGACTCAGAAAATGTCCCAAAAAAGAAACAGCGGAAATGCATATGCTCAAAACATCAACAAAATTTAGCATTCGTCTAATTAATCATAAATCAATTTTTAGACCATAATAACTGAGTGGAGACACTCCTAATCTTATTCCACTCTGTCATCTTGCACAAAATAAAACAGGTTGACAACATATTAAGATTCATAGAAGATATAGAAAATGGTTTAGCTAATCCAAAATCGTCAAAATCCGTAACACTATCATGAAATGGAATACTATTTACAAAATTAATCAGAGTACATGGTCATCAAAACAGGTAGATCAAAATACGCAAATTAATTGTTAATTACATAGAATACACATTTTATATAACCTTTTCGTAATTAATACGCTTGCCATGAGAGTCCACTTAATGCTAAACAAGAAAATAACACACATCAGATCGAAAAAAACATAAATATTGACAGTAGAATTCTTTCAGCTGTCCAGGAAGAAAAAACAATTCCGCCTTTCGTACTCGCAAGTACAAAGAATGCCGACAGCGGCCCAAGAGCCGACAGCGGCACCGCCTCGCCAGTATTGTTGCGCCCGCCTGTGCGGCACGCTTGATCTCACTCGCCTGTGTAACGGCATTTCCAGAACGTCCGTTTCACTGAATTCTTTAGGAAAAACTCACTCCCGAGTAATCTCAAGGAGTCCCTTAATACTATCACAGTGGATAACTCAACACTGTCCATCATCACACGCATGTACTAGCCTGAAACTTAAAACAGCGTCTAAGTACATCGGCAATGACTAGTAAAACACATATTCATGAAATCTTACAGCTAGTTACAAACCATATTTACATTGCTTAATCTACTGTGACTCAGCTGAAAACTTAAACTAGCAGCTTGGATTTTTAAATTGATTAATATTCAGTAACTCTTAAATCATTTAATCAACATAAATTACTTATTAATTACAAGTTCTTTAATGACCTCTAGGTCAGGCAAAAGCATCGCCACATGGCACATCCTTAAATCTTCTAACTCGCTCGATTTCTCATGAGCTTTTACAAGTACTAAGTCTCCGATTGCAAACTTAGCAAAACGCGCTTTAGCGTCATGACGACGTATGCGAGCATCGGCTTTAAGCTTCATTACTTCTCGCAAACGATCTTTTTTCACACCAATACTAATGTTAATTCGTGGAGGGAATTTGATTATCTCTTCCAATTCACTTTCTACACTTTTGTCAATGCCGAAATTCCTCATGTTACGGCAGTTCAGATTCATACCTACGTCAATACCATTCGGCCAGTTAACAATGTGTATAGGCTGGTATTGCCTATGCACACCGTCTCCTGCCTCGTCAAAGCTAACTACTATCGTTTTATCTAGTGACATACATGTCAAAGTTTTGCTTTCGCAGTTAATCACTGCACGGTACTTTAATAGCCAATCCAACCCGATAATTACTTCCGTAGTTAAGTCTGGCACGACGACAAACTCTTGCTCAAATCGTGCCCCACATATCTCGAAGTTGACAAAAATCTGTTTTGTGACCGGTTTACTGGCCTTCCCAGTAACACCGATAATTTTCACTCCTGTTACTGGCATAACTACGATGCCGGGTCTGTCTTTCAGTAACTCAAATATTTTCCCAGATACAGCACTCAATTCTGCACCGGTGTCAATCAACACGTTTAGTTGTAGGTCGTGCATATTAACAGACACTACTATCTGTCTACACTTGTCCTCGACTGTTTCATTATTTTCCCACAGTAAATCCTCGTCTATATCCAGGTCATTCCGGAAAAAACCATCCGGCTTTGACCCTAAATCCGGTTTATCTGGCGGCTTTTTCAGCCTCTGTTCACATACAGTTTTAATTTCAACACGTTTGTCCTGAGGCATAGTCTGTAGCGTCGCCTCCAATACCGAAACCTTTTCCTGTAACTCGTCAACTAGCGAGTGTTGCTTTGCTATCAATTCACTAATTGTCACCTTCGTTGATTCCTCTTTAGCCAGATTGATCTCATCTGCCAATCTACCTGGAGAAATGTGCCCAGTAGTATCTGCAATTACTTCCTCTAGATCCGCGCAACCCACACTGTTATCGTCTGACCGTATAACGTCAGCTCTAACCTCATACACACTGTAATCTACCTGGTTTTCTACCAATCGTGTCCGGCTATCACTAAAATTTTCGCAATCTTTCTCCTTAATACTTTCGCAATGTTTAAACTGGAGGTTTGCGTCGGATGGGTCGGCTACTTCTACCACTGAAACTTTCGGTAAAGTCTGCCGGTTAGGGCCAGAACTTTCCGTTACTACTTCAACATCCAACTCTTGCGGGACGAAACACGACGCATCTTGCTCGTGCTCCCCGTTAACATCAACTATTTCTAGTAAAGTCTGCCGGTTAGGGCCAGAACTTTCCATCACTTCACAATCACTATCTTCCTGCGGGACGAGACGCGGCAAATCCTGCCCGTGCTCCCCATAAACACTTCTCCCGTACAGGCCCCTATAATCTCTTAGTTCGTCGTATAAGCGACCGAACTGCCTTAACCAGACCTCATCCCTCTCTGCATCCCCTCGCTCGATGACGGACGTTTTATCCGACATCTGATCTTCTTTCAACACTTGCGAATCATTCTTAAACTCAATCTCCAGTTCCGCTGTGGGTATTACAGCTGCCACTTTATAGTCGATTTCCGGAACACTACTTAAATTGTTCTCACTGACAGTGAATGTATTTTCTACTGCCGTGTCTACAGCTGATCTACTACTTGTGGGCGCACTCCTTTCTCCTAATACTGGCACACTCTCCCGCCGTTGATTATTCCATACGGAATTTTCATAACGACGACACCTGGGTTTTCTCCTGTTATTGGGCCGCCAAAATTTCTCCACGCCCGGTCGGCCCCTCACCGGCGCGGCTAATGGTTTCCCTGTCTCGTCCCAGCAGATACGCTCCCCGGATACTGCTGAGGCGGCTGGTCACACCCTCTGGCGTTATTACTATTCTGCGCAGCCCGTATCATGCTAGTATGATACTGGTTTCCGTCATTCCGGTTATTATTTGCATTGTACCGATTGTCATTACGGCCCGAACCATTATTGTTATTGCTGCCAAGATTGCGGTATGCATTATTCCCATAGTTATCGTTGTTGTGGTTCCTGTTGTTGTTACCACGGCCTCCACCACTGTCGCGATTATTGCGCCAATTGTCCTCGTCCTCAACTCTTTCCAGGAAATCATTGATTGTCCTGTAATTGCTTCCTACGTAGCGTTTTGTATCATCTGGAAGCTTCTTGTAGAGTTCCCAGACTATTTCGGATTCCGTGCGGCGATCACGCAAATATTCCAACTTGCGGATCCAGCCCTCACAAAACTCCTTCATCGAAACGCGCGAATTCGCATCGAAAGGCCTCGATACGACAAATTCGCGCCAGACACCTTGCTGTTTCTGCTCTGACCAGTATTCAGCCAGAAACAAATTTTTAAACTCGTCAAAAGTCAGGTTCGTAATGTTGAGGTTTAAGCCCCAACGCTTGGCATCACCAGCCAACACATCAATAACCGCATTAATTTTTCTCTCATTAGTCCATGATCTGGGTAAAACTCTTTCACAATTTTTAATGAAATCCGTCGGGTGTATACCGCCTTTTTTCAAGGGGTCGAACCGCTCCTCTTTCGTCAACAACTCCGAACTATGTGCACAGATTGGCACATAGCTCTGTTTTTCGTCAAGTTTCCTTTCTAATTCCGACACCCTCGTAATCACTTGGCAAGTGGTTGTCGCAAGCGTTTCCACTTCCCTCTTTTTCTCTTCGCAGGTATTAGCCTGCTTCGTCACTTTGGTATCTACTTCGGATACTAAAGCCTTTAAAGTTTCCACCTTCTGATGATCCTCTTTTCTCACTAATTGAATTTGTTCCGTCACCTTATTCTCGATGATCGGAGCAACTGCGTCTCCTACACTTTTCTCGATTCTGCTAATTTCGGAATCAAAACGAGTATTTATGCTCGCAATTTCCGCCTGAACGCCTATCATTTCCTGTTTAAGATTACCGATTTCGGTATTAATTACAACAATATCTTCTTTGATTTTATCAACTTTTGTGTTAACAACTCCAACATTGTTGATAACAACGTTAATAGCTTTGTTCTGATTGTCTAGCATCCGTTCAAATTTTTCAGACTGAGCTTCTTGCTTGGCAGCCTGAGCTTCTTGTTTGGCAGCCTGATCTTCTTGCTTGGCCGATTGACTCTTGATTTCGTTAATCAAAACATTCAATAAATCAGTTAAATTCCCGGAAACTACCGGTTTTACTTCCGTAGCGGCTTCCTCTTTAATTGTCCCCCCGTATTCGTCATCAAGGGATTCAAATTTGATTTTCACTTCTGATTCCGAAACATTTTCTAAACTTTGGAATTCCATTTCTGCTCTTTGTTGCGTTTCGGCGGTCGCGTCTTTCATGCTAGCCGCCTGCCCCTGAACAATGGGTACCGCGGCGCGCGTTTCCCACTGTTCGACCGATTGTTCCGTATCCAAGTCTACCAAATCTTGGCAATTGTTGCCTTCACTCATTTTAATAATTTTCAATATAACTGCCAAATCTCAAATATAATTAGGATTACTCCCACTACTTATTCTCGCTGACGTAACGGCCTGTACGTAACCAGTACTTTGTTACGAGATTTGCAACATACAAAATTCGTGTCCAGAACAACCTCAAATCCGAAGATTGTCCTGTCACCAGGTCGCCACGTGTAACCTCCCCCTCACTTATCGACCTTAATGACAGTGAAAAATTAAACCGCGTGTACCTAATGGAAATTTGGGAAAAGCAATCGTCACCGAAGTTAATCTATCGGTAAAGAGGGAGGAAAGGGTTACATCTAAATGAAAGGAAAAATGCAAATGAAACTGGTGGAAATTAATTTTGAAAAGGGGTAAAGTTAATAAAGGAAGTAAATGTGCGGCCGTTACGTTAACAATTAACTAGCGGTAATTAGATATTTGAGATTTGGGGGAAATCACGGTCGCCAGTCCTAAGGACAATTACTATAGTAACTGAAAAAGAAAGGTTATTACACATATAATTAACACTAGAAGCGTGGCAACTGAAGGTTGACACGTGTAGTGTGAAAACTGAAAGTTTGTCAGAAGTAATAAATTTCGCTACACTCTGACTTAATTTAGCAAAAGAATTAATAAAACCGGAAAATCGAAAGTTAATTTAGTGACTGAAGTTAATAGTGAGCTTTCTTTCTGAAGCACATCGGAATCCAGTAAAATACGGTTAGTCTTGGACTACCCCAACAATCATTTCAAAAGCAACTTGACTCTACGCAATTTAGAAACAAGAGATTTTACTTTGAACTTGAATTAAATGATTCTGAACTATTAACAATAGTAAAATTTAGTACGTACCAAGCTGAGCTGCAGTCACAGGTAAGCTAAAATACGGTAACAAAACTCGCACTCTTAATTTGTGCTTGTGTAATCTAACTATTGTAGCCAGCTAATGCTTGAATTGAACTTTGAAATTAAAGCAGTGAAATGGAATTATGCTGGCGTTTGAATTTCAACGACACTCGGGTTCATTTCGGAAAAGGAAGGGACCCTGCTTGGCAATGCAATTGGGACAATGAGCAACAAAGGTTCATGCTAAGTTGCTGTAATTTTGCGAGGCAAATGGAACAATTTGAAAAGCTGAGGTCTGCCATACAGTTCTGAAACTTTACGTGCTTTTAGTCTTCCTTGTTGGTTGATTGAAGGTTTGAAGCCGTCGATCGAGGAGGTGGCGACAGCCACTCATTGTCGGCCGTCGCTGTTGCAGAAGCTGGATGTTGGCGCGCCTTCTTCTCCACACGGTCACCAGGCGAAACGGGCTCTTGATGTGCGCCAGCTAATGCTTCCCGTCCGCGACACCATGTCAGAAACTATCATCGCGAGTCGAGCGCAATTACATGCTGCCAAACCCCGAAAGCGCGGCAACTCGCGGGAGCGTCACACAACACCTGCTCCACTCGCTACTCCCGCCAGACCCTCACTGCTCTGCCCGCGCTCCACGCGGCAGAGTTAACACTACCAAAGATCCTACACACTTTGATTCTTCACACGACCCATCGATGTAATCGTTCGATAGCAGTTTTCCCTAGGCAAGACCCAGCGTAAAAATACAAATAATATTTACGAAACAAACCAATTATACATCGACATAAGTGCATAAATATATATATACAAACAGTAAAACAATTACAATATATAAAGAGACAGAAATGTCATATCTTGAGGTAACAAAACAAGGAAAAAAAATAATAGTACAATAGATGGAAATAGGAGTATATGCATTTCCGGCGTTACACTGCAACGGCCTTGTGATCACTGATTCCCTGTTCTGCACTTACAGAGTCGAAATGTTCGGGTGTTTGTTATCAGTAGGTCCAAGATGTTATCTCCACGAGTCGGTTCTCTGTTTAATTGCTCGAGGTAATTTTCGGATAGTGCATTCAGTATAATGTCACTCGATGCTCTGTCCCTACCACCCGCCCTAAACATTTGAGTGTCCCAGTCTAAATCTGGTAAATTGAAATCTCCACCTAAGACTATAACATGCTGAGAAAATTTATGTGAAATGTATTCCAAATTTTCTCTCAGTTGTTCTGCCACTAATGCTGCTGAGTCGGGAGGATGGTAAAAGTAGCCAACTATTAACCTAGCTCGGTTGTTGAGCGTAACCTCCACCAATAATAATTCACAGGAACTACCCACTTCTACTTCACTAGAGGATAAACTACTACTAACAGCGACAAACACGCCACCACCGGTTGCATGCACTCTATCCTTTCTAAACACCGTCTGTGCCTTTGTAAAAATTTCGGCAGAATTTATCTCTGGATTCAGCCAGCTTTCTGTACCGATAACGATTTCAGCTTCGGTGCTTTCTATCAGCGCTTGAAGTTCCGGTACTTTACCAATGCAGCTTCGACAGTTTACAATTACAATACCGATTACTGCTTGGTCCCCGCATGTCCTGATTTTGCCCCGCACCCTTTGAGGCTGCTGCCCTTTCTGTACTTGCCCGAGGCCTTCTAACCTAAAAAACCGCCCAGTCCACGCCACACAAGCCCTGCTACCCGTGTAGCCGCTTGCTGCGTCTAGTGGACTCCTGACCTATCCAGCGGAACCCGAAACCCCACCACCCTATGGCGCAAGTCGAGAAATCTGCAGCCCACACGATCGCAGAACCGTCTCAGCCTCTGATTCAGACCCTCCACTCGGCTCTGTACCAAAGGTCCGCAGTCAGTCCTGTCGACGATGCTGCAGATGGTGAGCTCTGCTTTCATCCCGCTAGCGAGACTGGCAGTCTTCACCAGATCAGATAGCCGCCGGAAGCCAGAGATGATTTCCTCCGATCCATAGCGACACACATCATTGATGCTGACATGAGCGACCACCAACAGATGGGTGCACCCTGTACCCTTCATGGCATCCGGAAGGACCCTTTCCACATCTGGAATGACTCCCCCCGGTATGCACACGGAGTGCACATTGGTTTTCTTCCCCTCTCTTGCTGCCATATCCCTAAGGGGCCCCATTACGCGCCTGACGTTAGAGCTCCCAACTACCAGTAAGCCCACCCTCTGCGACCGCCCGGGTCTTATAACTGCCATCTGGTTTCTGTACAAATTGTAAATAGCCTTTCGCTCCCTGTATTTTACCCCTTCAACCTTCAGAATTTGAAAGAGATTATTCCAGTCAACATTGTCAAAAGCTTTCTCTAAGTCTACAAATGCTAGTAACGTAGGTTTGCCCTTCCTTAATCTAGCTTCTAAGATAAGTCGTGGGGTCAGCATTGCCTCACGTGTTCCAACATTTCTACGGAATCCAAACTGATCTTCCCCGAGGTCGGCTGCTACTAGTTTTTCCATTCGTCTGTAAAGAATTCGCGTTAGTATTTTGCAGCTGTGAATTGTTAAACTGACAGTTCGGTAATTTTCACATCTGTCAACACCTGCTTTCTTTGGGATTGGAATTATTATATTCTTCTTGAAGTCTGAGGGTATTTTCATATATCTTGCTCACCAGATGGTAGAGTTTTGTCAGGACTGGCTCTCCCAAGGCCATCAGTAGTTCCAATGGAATGTTGTCTACTCCGGGAGCCTTGTTTCGACTCAGGTCTTTCAGTGCTCCGTCAAACTCTTCATGCAGTATTGTATCTCCCATTTCATCTTCATCTACATCCTCTTCCATTTCCATAATATTGTCCTCAAGTACATCGCCCTTGTATAGACCCTCTATATACTCCTTCCACCTTTCTGCATTCCCTTCTTTGCTTAGAACTGGGTTTCCATCTGAGTTCTTGATGTTCATACAAGTGGTTCTCTTATCTCCAAAGGTCTCTTTAATTTTCCTGTAGGCAGTATCTATCTTACCCCTAGTGAGATAAGCCTCTATATCCTTACATTTGCCCTCTAGCCATCCCTGCTTAGCCATTTTGCACTTCCTGTCGATCTCATTTTTGAGACGTTTGCATTCCTTTTTGCCTGCTTCATTTACTGCATTTTTATATTTTCTCCTTTCATCAATTAAATTCAATATTTCTTCTGTTACCCAAGGATTTCTACTAGCCCTCGTCTTTTTACCTACTTGATCCTCTGCTGCCTTCACTACTTCATCCCTCAAAGCTACCCATTCTTCTTCTACTGTAGTTCTTTCCCCAATTCCTGTCAGTTGTTCCCTTATGGTCTCCCAGAAACTCTGTACTACCTCTGGTTCTTTCAGTTTATCCAGGTCCCATGTCCTTAAATTCCCACCTTTTTGCAGTTTCTTCAGTTTTAATCTACAGGTCATAACCAATAGATTGTGGTCAGAGGCCACATCTGCCCCTGGAAATGTCTTACAATTTAAAACCTGGTTCCTAAAGCTCTGTCTTACCATTGTATAATCTATCTGAAACCTGTCAGTATCTCCAGGTTTCTTCCATGTACACAACCTTCTTTTATGATTCTTGAACCAAGTGTTAGCTATGATTAAGTTGTGCTCTGTGCAAAATTCGACCAGGCGGCTTCCTCTTTCATTTCTTAGCCCCAATCCATATTCACCTACTACGTTTCCTTCTCTCCCTTTTCCTACTACCGAATTCCAGTCACCCATTGCTATTAAATTTGCGTCACGCTTCACTGTCTGAATAATTTATTTTATTTCATCATACATTCCTTCAATTTCATCGTTATCTGCGGAGCTAGTTGGCATATAAACTTGTACTGCTGTAGTAGGTGTGGGTTTCGTATCTATCTTGGCCACAATAATGCGTTCACTATGCTGTTTGTAGTAGCTTACCCGAGTTCCTATTTTTTTATTCATTATTAAACCTACTCCTGCATTACCCCTATTTGATTTTGTTTTTGTAACCCTGTAGTCACCTGACCAGAAGTCTTGTTCCTCCTGCCACCGAACTTCACTAATTCCCACTATATCTAACTTTAACCTATCCATTTCCCTTTTTAAATTTTCTAACCTACTTGCCCGATTAAGGGATCTGAAATTCCACGCTTCGATCTGTAGAACACCAGTTTTCTTTCTCCTGACAACGACATCCTCTTGAGTAGTCCCGGAGATCCGAATGGAATATTTTACCCAAGAGAACGCCATCATCATTTAATTATACAGTAAAGCTGCATGCCCTCGGGAAAAAATACGGCCGTAGTTTCCCCTTGCTTTCAGCCGTTCGCAGTACCAGCACAGCCAGGCCGTTTTGGTTAGTGTTACAAGGCCAGATCAGTCAATCATCCAGACTGTTGCCCCTGCAACTACTGAAAAGGCTGCTGCCCCTCTTCAGGAAGCATACGTTTGTCTGGCCTCTCAACAGATACCCCTCCGTTGTGGTTGCACCTACGGTACGGCTATCTGTATCGCTGAGGCACGCAAGCCTCCCCACCAACGGCAAGGTCCATGGTTCATGGGGGGCGGCTTCTATTGATATTACGTTTATTTAGTACTGGTCACGCAGAACAAGTTCAGCAAAGATAATGCAAGCGAACTCAGTCAAGGCGGAAGAGTATCTGCGTAAATATTTCAATTTTCAGTAAAACGTACAGTGAAAAGTGGGTAGCAAATGATGCACTTGACTATCAGTGTCAGATTTGGTTTAATCCTGCGTTCCGAAACAACACCACGTTACTGAGCTGAGGAGAAGAACAATTACTATCATATGGCGGGAAAAGTTTGCAAGTCTGTATTCCATCAATGGACGTTAAAATCTGAACTTTTCCTAGATACAAGAGTTTAAACCGTATATTTTACGTAACGCACTTCATTGTACGCAAATAAAGTAGTTATGCGGGGGGGGGGGGGGGGGCACAAGAAACATTTACTAATTATCACCTTGATACTATTACACACACGTGGCCAACAGAAATTCAAAAACACCGACACACAAGATTATTCCTTCCCTATCTTACACGCACACACTACCGTATAGTTATTCACTCCCCTACTGTTCATTTTCAGACCGAAACTGCACTTTACAAATGTGGCAGTTGCTCCAACCGACCACGTGGTGGGAAGCAAAGTACACAAAGAAAACATATGAGAAATAAAAAAATCCCCCACAATATTACTGTGAAAGAAACGCCACATTAAAATGTTAAACAGAGAGCAATAATACGACCGTGAGCTTAAGGGCCATGGTGCGTGCCTGACCAAGGCACAAACGGGAAGTTCTTACTGCAATTTGACCAAATTACGAAAAAAACTCTCATTTGAGGATTTTGTGGTAATCTCACACCTGATTGCAACACCTGGACCTTAGTAACGAACAGATTTGAAACACTGTAATACCTTTGTTATCATTACTCTAGGTCGAGGGCTACGCCTCCACGTCTGCGCAGCGGCGCTACCCAGCAAGCAGTGGACCTGTGGCCACATCGTCTAACCGTTGCTCGTTGAAAAAGTGGTGCAGGGGGTGATTCGCCAACCTGACAGAGCCTATACTCGTGCCTTCGCGACCTCTCTGACCTTACTTGCACAATTTCTTTGCTAAACATGTTCGCGTTTGGGAGTAGATACTATCCTGCCACAGAACCACTCCACTCATACAATGCCACACCCTCTGACTAAAGCTTTCTGCTACTTCACATAATTTATCATTCATACAGCCCAGGTCGCACAAGGAAACGTGGCACAAACGTAATAAAATCAATCAATCAATAAATCAACACCGTTTGGTACATTCTGTCCTGCTTGTTACCCACTGATATATTTCTGCCGAGTAAAAACACTCTCGCTATAATTCTCCTGTACCGGAATTTATTGAAAAAAATATGGAACGGGACAACAAGTTCCGTTTCACCCCAAGTCATGCATGCATATACAGCCTTGCATACATCCTCTGGCAATTCCTGCTGGGCCATTTTACAGTTTGTCGATTTTTTTTTTAATTAGTCTTCACTTTTGCCTGCTTCATCTGCTGTATCTTAAACTTTCTCCTTTTCCGATTGAGTTCAGTCGGTCATACGTCGTTATTTCTTCAAGGATTTCTATTGGTCTTTTTTTTTAAATTGATCATCTGCTTCCTTCAGTATCCCTCAAACTTACCCATTCGATTTCTGTTGTATTCCTCTCCCCTGTTTCAGTCAATCAGTGCATAATGCTTAGTTCGAACCTCTCAACAGCCTTTACATCTTTCAATTTATCCAGGCCCCACCTCCTTAATTTCCTACCTTTCTGCAATGTATTCAGCTATAATTTGCGTTTCATAACAAATACGTAAGTTCAAATGGTAGTCGACACAAACATAACAAGGTCTGTTTTTGCATGATCCTTTCTGCATAGTTATTGTGGTACGAAAACATGTAGCAGGATTTTCCTAAAATCTTTCCTAGAAGACGATTGAGAGGTTGGCTTATAGCGTCAAGAACTTGTGTAGAAATCCCTAGCATTAATATTATGTTTTTGTGTGTAGCCTTATAAATAATATGTTGTGCAAACAGTGTATTGTAGACCTACTTATTTAACCCCAATCTTTGTAATGAGCACAAAGAATCTATTTAGTTGTAGTTACTCACCACAGCGCACTCCAGTGGGGCAACACGCATCCAGAGCGTCTGTGACGTAACAGATATCCTCTTGATCTCGAGGAACGGCGTATACCACACAGTCAGTAAGGGGGCATCTGAAAGCAGCTTCTCCCCTGTTATGTAAATGAATCCACATTTTAGGCAGTTTAATGTGTTTCGTTACTAAGCAGCTACTTCTGGATAAATTTTAAGGAAGTAGGTTTTATATTTATTGATATGTATCAATTTCAAAGATATAGGCTGAAGTTGTAGTGTGAAATATGAGTTACAATCAACACTAATGAAACCGTAAACCTAAAGCAGATAATGAATCAGACTTCTGAATGGAATGTAAGAATTTTGTTAATTCCTGTCTTTCCTCATTTTGGTAATTTATTTCTTTAGTGCTTGAAATAATCTTTCCTTCTTTTCTCAAATACTGAGCGAATGTAGCTGAATGGTAACATTATGGAAGTTTTATTATAATTACATTTTTTCAAAATACCACAACTTATTTGCAATTCATACAGTAGACGGTAAGACAGTACTATACATTTGTTTTCTGTATTAACATATCAACAATTTTTACAGGGTAATGGCATTATTTGCTGCTGGCTAAGGAAGCGTCGAGTATGAAACCCATGTTAAACCATCACTCTGAGATTTTCCACAAGATGGAAAACACTGGGAACATGTTCGTAAGTGAATGAAAGGAATGTGCACTGAAACATTTAAAGAATTCAATTAACATAGATAAAAGAAAACGTATTTAAATGTAGCAGATCGTTATTGTTTTTAAGGGTGACAGTGGCTATTACGTACAATAATTGAGAGCAATACCTCGTAAAGAAGGAATATTCCCGTGAATCGTTCATCCTGTTATGAGGCTCTAATAAAGTAATGCTACTTCGTTTCCAGTAAGGCAAACGGTCATTATTACTTATTTACGGATTTACACTCACAGACAATCAGCTAAATAAGTAAAAAAGTAATCAGTAATTTTTAGTGATGTCAAGTTGATATTAACTATAATGTAGCGTTGATGGCTGTAGAGAATTCATCTTCTGAATATATCATATTCTTTAAAATACCTTTCCGATTTGCAAACTGGTCCACAAACAAAATGTAGCAGTTTCATTCTGAAAGCTCTTTATGGTAAAAAAAATCTCTTATCAAAACTAACTTTTCAATTTTTGTTGAAAGTTATCACCTGTTAATCACGTTATATTGGGTTCATATACCTTCACGAATAGTTTCGATAAACCTTCGGAAATCGAAAAAGCATACAGTGCTCAATGAAAAAAGTAATACATGTAAAATTGGGAACCTTATTCCAATATCGTCAACTACATCTCTTTTTTGTTTCGAAACAGTTACCGTCATAACTCTGTATTCCATCACCTTCCTGAAAGGCTGAAATTTAACAAGTGTTCTGCTCTTCAGTACGCCTTATAACTGACCTCTCAAGCACTCCAGTCCTTATCCTTCGAAAATCTGAGAAGCCATTTACCTTCGCAGCTTGCCAGACCATAGTTTTTCTTTTACTGATTGTTTTCGTGGATCTCCAAGTCATCGAGTCACCAAAGCCCAGGAACGTCTCCTTCCACATTACGGATCTCATAACTGCTTTAACCCATCAGCCCATTACATCCTTCATTTCCCAGTACATCAACTCACAAATTAACAAACAATCATTTCACATAACAACAAGGTCTTCAACACCTACGATCTGAGGTTCAAAGCCATTAATTGCCTCACATGCACTATTACTAGTCTCTAGGCCTCTTTTATCTCCATCAGTATCTTATCTTCTTCACAAAACTTTTACTTTTCCACCCTACAACTTTGTAGGTTATATCCTCAATCTTTAGGTGGTCGGTCTGCCTTTTCCAAAGCACGAGAGAAAGCCATTCATATATTCGTCAAACAATTAACTTGTCCTCACACCACAGATTATTCTATGGCGCCTCTCACGGACGTGGAAAAGCGCTAGTTGCTGTTACGTCCATCCATACAAAGAGAGAGTGCAGATTCAATAAATTAATTTTAAATCCAATCGCAGAATCAGAGAGAAGAGGAAACGAGGAGTCCAAAGACCACAGTAACAGGTCTACTGCGTACGTATTAAGTGAGCTGAAGAGAGTAATGTGCGTATTTCCCGTGTTAATACAATTTTTTTTCGAGATTCCACACCCAGCGATGTTCTGCAAAACGTAATGGATCATGTTGATAAGTTAAGATTAAATTTGTGATACCTGTGAAGCATCTTATTAAGAAAATTCCTGAACAAAAGAAAAATCACGTGGTCCAAATTTGCTACGTGGCCATGCTGTCACAGAACGAACACGTTGTTTATCGGCGGACTCGGGTTGGTGCCGCAATAAAATACCCAACCGTAAAGCTTCGAGAACGTCACCGCCTCACCGCAAAGATGCATCGGGACAGAGCAGCTGGGCCTCCCCCGCAAAAATGGTGGTGAGAAGTATGTTTTAACGGTAAAGACTCACCACTTTGGAAGTAAAAACAGAGGAGGCTCGATATCCATCCCCATCTTCTGTAGTCTCTCGTCCGTCTGGTTGGAGTTGATCGTTCACGAAGATCGGCGTCTAAGCCTACCGCCAACTTACCTTACACTATGTTCTAGCCTCCATCACCTTGGAGTCACACTTGCTGTTTAGTCGCGGTAGCAATGGAGCAGTGTCCCCAGATACGTATTCGGTGTCGTTATCACACGCGCCAGCGTATCTGCGGTGCGGTTTTTTTCTCAGACTGATGCTACACATCTTTTGTTCATTTACTCTAGGGGATGGCACGAACCTGTTCATCATTTCCACTCTTCTTTATATAAATTCTCTTTTCTGTGGAAAAGCACACTGTCGCCTTGGAAAATCCGAGATTGTGGATTGCTAGCTTTGCCACAATGAAAAGTCTGCCTCACATTTATTTTTTCCAGTTGAGGTAGTATACCGAAATTAGTTGCATTTCCGGCTTTCTGCTGCTTGTTTGATACTTCTTTCCTCTCCCTACTTTCTCATGCACTTTCTCCGTTGAAACACCTGCTACAGATTCCAATATTTCCGATGCTGTCACTGTCTGGGAGACAGGAAGGTCGTTCCCAGGAAGCAAATACTTACGTGAAGATGGAGGGAGGAGAAGACGTTAGAGCAATTGATCATATTATCACCTTCACTTGTATTGCGCCAATGGGATTCAGCCATTTCTTTTAATATCGTTGTTGGTCGTACTGAGTCTATCGCACTTCCACTTCATTTATTAAATGCAGCATAAGGTACAAGACTGGATGGCGAGTGTTCATACGTACAGGCTACAGCCACGCAAGATCAGCTTTACATCACGCATGTCCTCGTTTGTCAACTACTTAAATGTCAGCATCAGACTGTTTTATTTAGGTGGACTTGAATGCAAGCCCTATCACAATAAATTTTTTATATCTTTCTCAAATTAAATGACATAAAAATTTTGATTTTTGACAGGCAATGTTAACGTAATCCGTATGTGGTTTTATTTGACTTTTTTACATCTCTGTTTTCTTAACTTCTGCAACTTCTGCTTCAGTTTCACTCCACAATTGGTCATACTGAAGCGACGCAGACTATTGCATACAGGAAGTTCGGAGATTCCCGATACACAATTATAGAAGTTGTAGAGGGGAGTGAATAGATAATATTTTGAATGGGAACCAGTATCCCAAAACGTACCGCTTCCGTGCTAAAGCATTTGAGAACATGTTGGTAAAGCGACCACTTTAATTGTTTAGGCGTAATCCAGCACATCAGTTGCTCGTGTACTAGTTGACGTGTTGTCTACAACGTGATTCAGTTCGGCTTCTTCCAATTCGAGTGTGTAGCATCTCGTTGGAACCTGCTGAGGGACCCTTTCTCGTTACTTACGTGTGGTGAAAAGGGTATGCGATGGAAACGGACGCTGTGGAGAAAGATCTTGATAAAGGCGACGAGCAGCTCTTCCATTACCTTGAGCTTCGCCGTTCAGGAGAGTCATGCCGATGTATTCTACAAAGCTGTACTCAGCCATGTCGCTCAAACACTCACAGATATGTGATGAGGCTCGAACCAGGTCAGAGAGGTAGTATGGATGCCGATCCGTCATAACCGCTCCCCACTATGACTACCCTGTTACATATCTACCCGGAAAATATGTTTTCAAACAGTTGTAGCACGATAAAGGTATATTATGAACTCAATCTCCTTACGAGTGCTAGAAGCTTGTAATGGGAATTTATGAATAACCTGTATGGAGTATTACTACTTATTGCAAGAGTGAACGAAATAATACCACAATAAATATGAACTACACCTTTTTATGGAATACGGAGATTCATAAGCATAGGGTGCATATAATTCTGTATCAACAGCGCTTGAGAAATAAAGATGTGACTCGTGTGGTAGTTTACTAAAGAGTATATTCAGTGTTGTACTTTACGTATGTTTTATCAGCACTATGAGTAATTAACCACTGAGAGAAGAGCTACACAAGGAGTTCAATGCCAGCAAAATAATGATCAACGATCATAAACGAAATTAAACTATGTGAGGGAAAAGAATTTCGTCTTAATGGAATTTACCTAAACCACTTTCACTTATTGATCCCCATTGTGTCGCTTACCTCTAGTTTCAAGAAACAAGTTTTAAAATAAGACTGAAATCAAATATTCTACAAGCAACATACGGAAAATTATACAAAGTGACAGTTAAGCCATAGAACAGGTGGATGACTGTCTTCAGGGCAGGTGAGGACACTGCGAACGAAATAAACAGGAGAGTGAACACGGCCATGCAGTGCATTGGGTAAAATGAATAGGTTCTATGTAAACAGGTTATATGTGAAGCAGAAAGTTCAAGTTAATGAGCATTAACTAGTTTTGATTTTGGTGGAGAAATACAAAATTCAAAATCTTAGGGCTGTCCAGCTGTAAATAAAGAGAAGAAAGTTGGCAATTATTAGGAGGGAGAGTAAAATAAATAAATGGATCAGGAACAGAATATGTTATAATGACATTATTACAACGAAGTGGAGTTGAGTGCCACACTAAAGAGCCAAAGGAACTGGTAGACCTGTCTAATATCGTAAAGGATCCCCACGAGCTCGCAGAAGTGCAGCAACACGACTTTTCATGCTCTCGACTAATATCTGAAGTATTGCTGGAGGGAATAAACACCATGAATCCTGCAGGGCTGTCCATAAATGTATAAGAGTACCCCCAAGGAGTGGAGATCTCTTCTGAACAGTACGTTGCATGGTATCCCAGATATGTTCAACAATGTTCATGTATGGGAAGTTTGAGGCCAGCGGGAGTCTTTAAACTCAGAAGACTGTTCCTGGAGTCAATCTGTAGAAATTCTGGACGTGTGGGAAGTCGCGTTGTCCTGCTGGAATTACCAAAGTCCATCGCAATGCACAATGGACATGAATGGATGCAGGTGATCAGAGAGTCGTATCTAGACGTACCAGGGGTCCCTTATCACTCCAACTGTACGCTTTCCACGCTATTACAGAGCCCCCACCACCTTCAACAGTCCCCTGCTGACATGCAGGATCCATGGATTCATGAGGTTGTCTCCATACCTGTACACGTCCATCCGCTCCATACAATTTGAACCGAAACTCGTCCGACCAGGCAACATGTTTCCACTCATCAACAGTCCCATGTCAGTGTTGACGAGCCCAGACGAGGCGTAAAGCTTTGTGTCATGCAGTCATCAAAGATACACGACTAGGCCTTCAGCTCCAATAGCTAAGCCAATATCGATGATGTTTCGTTGAATGGTTCGCACGTTGATACTTGTTGATGGCCCTGCACTGAAATATGCAGCAATTTGCGGAAGGATTGCACTTTTGTCATGTTCAGTGACGCCAGCCGCAGTGTCCGAGCGGTTCTAGGCGCTACAGTCTGGAACCGCGCGATCGCTATGGTCGCAGGTTCGAATCCTGCCTCGGGCATGGATGTGTGTGATGTCCTTGGGTTAGTTAAGTTTAAGTAATTCTAAGTTCTAGGGGACTGATGACCTCAGAAGTTAAGTCCCATAGTGCTCAGAGCCATTTGAACCATTTTTGTTCAGTGACTCTATTCAGTTGTCATTGGTCCCGTTCTTGCAGGATCTTTTTCCGGCCGCAGCGATGTGGGAGATTTGATGTTTTAGCGGATTCCTGATATGAACGGTACACTCGTGAAATGGTCATACGAGAAACTCCCCACTTCATCGTTACCTTGGAGATGCTACGTTGCATCGCTCGTGCGCCAACACCACTTTCATACTCAATTAAATCTTGATAACCTGGCACTGCAGCAGCAGTAAGCGATTTAACAACTGCGTCAGACACTTGTTGTATTATATAGGCGTTACCGACCTCAGCACCGTGTACTCCATGTTTTCATATCTGTAAATACGCATGCCTTTACATTTCTTTGGAGCTTCAGTTAAAATACGAAGTATTTGTTGATTCCAAGAGAGAAAAAAAGTGATCGAGATAACAACCAAATCCACTAATATGATGTAGCTGTGATAACAGCAGGTTGCAAAAGCTCAATGTCAGTGAGACGTAAATGGGTGTGTGCAAAAACCTCCTACGCAGGGAAACCTAGAACGGGAACCCATTGCTGGAAGTTCCACTGTGGGTCACACAACTCGAACATAAAGGACGCATGACACCTGGAATTTAGACTTTCTTCTACAAGTCCATTTTTAAGCGTGCTATGGTTGTCAGTCTTTGTAGGATTTAAATCAGGGGCTGCCAAGACTTCAGCTCCCGAACTTTGATCTGGCCCGAGTGGCACAAAGATCTGTGGCACTTCACAGTTCCACCATCACCACGGCGCGCTATCCGAGCACTTGGCGGGGTTAGGGGGGAGGTGTGGGACACCAAGGGACATTGAGAACGTACCATATTTAAATGCGAATACAATGGCACTGCTTATGACTTTGTTCTGTATTTCACACATCTCAACGACGTACATAAAAAACGAACCCAATTTTCGGCATTGTTTAATTATTTTTAGCGCTTTGAAAATATATTTGGTACTAACTGTCGGCATAAGCACAGACACAGAACATTTCACAGATTTTTGCACTCAGATTGCCATGTAAATGTGAATTACTCGGTTGCATAATCATAAAAAGGTCTTTCAAACAAATATGTCGATCGAAATATTGTAGCACTTGTGCAACCACATTATGGAGATGTGGAATCTCCATCTGAGGAAATCAATGTAGACGTCATCGATATTTTTAAAGTAAAAGGATTTGTCATTAAAAGCGGGAATTACCTTGCAGGTCAACCAGTTAATTCAGCACTTGCGTAGGGGTGCTTTCAACTTAAATGGGAATCGGCCTCGAAAACAGATGTAAGACTGACAGTATCCTCAAAACAAACTATCCTTATAATTCTTTCAAGGCCCCACTGAATTCTTCAAACGTTCGTTTGCTTTAATGTTAGTGAGCTTAGGGAACAGAACGGTGTTTATCTGAATACTTTCGTTCT
Organism: Schistocerca piceifrons; assembly: GCF_021461385.2. Classification (NCBI taxonomy): domain Eukaryota; kingdom Metazoa; phylum Arthropoda; class Insecta; order Orthoptera; family Acrididae; genus Schistocerca; species Schistocerca piceifrons. The sequence goes on from NC_060139.1 coordinate 270,185,040, forward strand.
ATAAAAAGAATTTCTTTTTATGTGTATCCCATCAAATCAGAAAGTAGTTGTTTACAACTTCTTACTGTGGGCACCTGGGCAGCCAAGTCCACTTAAGATGCGAGGTTTACAATTGATTCAGGATGTTCTAATATTCGTTTCTGCATCTCTCTTTCCTTCATAAATTAATCAATACCGAGTATTATACCGAAAAATCGTTCCAGTGATGTCCCTTGACGTAAGTTACACACTTTTCGGTAATATATAATGTCTCCACACTCTTCCGTGAATTGCAACTGACAGTGGAATAATGCATGCGATCTCATAAATTGTACTATTCATGTCACCAATACCTTCACGTGCTGCATGCCTGAAAATTTTGCCTAAAGTGCTCCTTGATTTACTAAACAATTAACGTCGTCAGTCGACTGTTGTACCTTTTTGCTGTTTCATTGTCAACTACATGTTTAAATTCTTTCTGCTTGATATTGTAATGTCGTTTCATAGGAAATTTGCAGTACCCGTCGTTAATGCGACTGCGTAATAGGTATTGACAGATCTCATCCCTCTCATCTGTCTTTCCTACTCATTTTTAAAGGCTTCTGACGATAGAACGTTGGACTGCCCCCTTTTGTGGAAACATCCACTGGACCTGTGAAAGTTCATCATACAACGAGCAAATTGCGAATAGAAAATAGCGCTGTTACCAGGATTTGGCCGAGCTGAAGAGATTGTGCCGACCGAAAAATGCCACACCGTAATACTGTACTCCGTTCATTGTAAGAATAAACCTCATTTATACATTATACTACGTATTCTTCCGCCTTTCCTGGAACTTCGTTGGATATCGTTTCAAGAGGAGCGGAAGGCAAGCTGTCTCCAGTACAGTCAATTACGATAATGAGGACACGTTTTATGATGTGCGTTACGTGTACATCTACTCAGCGATAATACGGGGCAACAGCTTTATCGGTGCATGTAACTTGGACAGTACCGATCGGGCAAGTGATCCGACCAACCCGCAGTGACTTGAACAGTTGCAGTAAAGTCGTAAAAAGTGACGAGCAGAGAACAGCTTTGAATGTCATTTAATTTTTAAACGGAAGAAAATGGTATGTGGTAAAACTCAGGCGATTTGCTTCTTAGGTGACGGGACGGAAAACATAACATGCTCTCGATCTAAACAAGAGTGATGACAATTCCTGACTTTAGCAAGGGTAATTTTTTTGCACAGGCTATGTGTGGCGTAAAAGAGCACTGCTGGGATTTCACCAGGTAGTTAAATATTGAAATCACTGAATGGATTACAGTCAGTCGTCCGCTAATTCCTCAACTCCTTCCATATCGGGCTCTGAGAAATACATTTCAGTACCCCTGAGTTGATAATGAGGCGTTCAACAACAGAATCCACAACCACCAAGAAATCGACGTTTCCTCCTCCTTTATGACGGGCTGTTCCGTATTTCGCCATCGTTCGGCAGTGACGTGTCACAAAGCTTCGTGTATTAGGTCCAGTACATTTGACAGCTTAAATGTCTTGCTGTATCTAGTGACAAATCCCTTAACTTGGCTGCAGATCTATTTTGTTGGCTTCAAATTGCAGTGTTAAGGCGACAACTGTAAAAATTCATCATCTCTACGGTCTGATTTCCGTGTATCTACGACGCTTATCACTGTGGCTCGTGTAAGACTACATCTGTCCTACAAAACCATAGGCATATTCAATCAAAGAGTGTTAGATTATTTTTTTCCAAAAAATTTAATTGTGTAATGTTTTCTTAACTTCAACAATCTTTTATAAAATATTGACTATTAAGTATGTGTATTTCCAATGAAAAACAGAATTTCGCATGCGCTACATAATAAGGAACTAGAAGACGTGCGTTTTTCTTGAAAAGTAATGGTTAACTGTGAGTTGATTACCATACATTTCATGAATTGCATATTTAAATGGTTTAGGTATTCTAACAACAAAAAATTGTAGGTAACAGGGCGATTTGAACCACTACTTTCCAGTAATCTACGACGCTACCAATTACGCTTCAAATTCTTTATGAATTTGGTTTCTTATTTTTAGTACATAATGTTTCTCGAAAATAGTTAAAGCAGATTTTCTTGTGTAATCTTGTGAGAAACATTAACAACAACTTGCTTCTCGCCACTAACGATGTTTCGCTTGCTTGTTTCACTACGAAGCAGGAAGCAGTGTCATCCATTTTGACGGTACGTGAGAACTGCGAGACAATCACAGCACAAGTAGCTTATACAGAGACTGTGACGACACGATTTTTTAAATGAAAATTACATAGTTGAAGCGTGATTAAGAATATACCAGAATGTCTTAAAGTTTCATTTACAGTGATATAGTAGTAAGATATCTAATGCATAAGTTGGACCTACTTCCAAGAGCGGAATAATACCAGTGTATGACAGCTACTGCTGCTGACAAGGGAACCTCCCCATCGCACCCCCCTCAGATTTAGTTATAAGTTGGCACAGTGGATAGGCCTTGAAAAACTGAACACAGATCAATCGAGAAAACAGGAAGAAGTTGTGTGGAACTATGAAAAAAATTAAAAGTAAAATATACAAACTGAGTAGTCCATACGAAGATAAGCAACATCAAGGATAATGGGTGCCTAGGGGCGCGGTGGTCCTGTGGTTAGCGAGAGCAGCTGCAGAACGAAAGGTCCTAGATTCAAGTCTTCCCTCGAGTGAAAAGTTTAATTTTTTATTTTCAGTTTATGTGACAAACTCTTATGTTTTCATCACTTTTTGCGAGTGATTATCACATCCACAAGAAAATCTAAATCGGGCAAGGTAGAAGAATCTTTTTACCCATGTACAAGTTAGGTGGGTCGACAACATATTCCTGTCATGTGACGCACATGCCGTCACCAGTGTCGTATAGAATATATCAGACGTGTTTTCCTGTGGAGGAATCGGTTGACCTATGACCTTGCGATCAAATGTTTTCGGTTCCCATTGGAGAGGCACGTCCTTTCGTCTACTAATCGCACGGTTTTGCGGTGCGGTCGCAAAACACAGACACTAAACTTACTGCAGTGAACAGAGACGTCAATGAACGAATGGACAGATCATAGCTTTGAGAAAATAAAGAAAGTAAAATTTTCAGTCGTGGGTAAGACTTGAACCAAGGACCTCTCGCTCCGCAGCTACGCACGCTAACCACGGGACCACGGCACTCCTCATGTCTCCTTACCTTGATGTTGCGTATCCTGGCATGGACTACTCAGTTTGTATATTTTACTAATTTTTTTCATAGTTCCACACAACTTCTTCCTGTTTTCTCGATTGATCTGTGTTCAGTTTTTCAAGGCCTATCCACTGTGCCAACTTATAACTAAATCTGAGGGGGGTGCGATGGGGAGGTTCCCTTGTGAGCAATCATCGCGTTTGTGTTTGTTTACGCCAGGTTTATTCTCATGACGGCCTCACCTCAGCAGTCACCTGTGAGCTGGGATGAAGACCTGACAGCCGAAGACTGGCAAGCGGGAGTCCGTGGTTCGAGTTCGGGACACTGGCCTTGCCCCGCCGCGCCGCTCCGCTGGTCGACGCACAACACACGCGGCCGCTTAGAGAAGAGAAACACTGGGACGCCACATCCAAGGTATCACCATCCGATGCACGACTTCGCTCGCAATAATTAAACGGGCCACCTCGCGCTGCGCGTCTCCAGTCAACTGGGCGAGACGGCGACACGAGATACACACCGCTACGCGTAATCAGACGCCGCCGCCGCCGCCGCTGCCGCAGCAGAAGACTTCACAAACGACACAGCTGCCGCTCTCCGAACCAGAACATCCCGTAAGACACAGTTGTACAAATCTTCAATAAAAGTTATCTTCTGTAAAAATGATGTTTCATTCGACCTCATACCCGAGCCAAGGAAGAACCCACCCTGCCCACATGTTGTTAAAAGTTAATTTATTTAATATTTTCACCCTGACCGAATGCTTTAGAATGCTCAGCCTGTTAATTAACAGCATCAAAAGAGAAAACCCAGTTACATTGAGTGACGGAAGTGTCACATTTAGTAACACAACTGTTACAATTGGTCACACTATCAGGACCGTGGAGGACCGATGTACTGAGCATCAACGGCACACACGATTACAGCAGCCAAATAGATCTGCTATTGCCGAACGTTGCTTGGCTAGTGGTCACCCTGTGTTATATAACAATACCGAGATATTGGCGTGCACGTCCAGTTGTTGGGACAGTGTTATTAAGGATGCAGTTGAGATTAAATTAGCGAGCAACCTTGCAAACAGTTATGGAGGTTTTTGTTTGAACTCTGCTAGGAATGCCGCTCTCTCCCTTGTCAAAAAACAGAGGGGAAAAGTCAATGTTACCCCATCTGCTAGTTCGTAGTATCACTATCGATATCTCTGAGTTTGGCCATCTTTGGCGGCATTAGTGCTCAGTGTGAATGTGTTACCTTTCCTGAGTTATTTAAAGAACCGAGGTTTTTAATTTGCCTGTCCGTTGTAGTTTGTGCGTTGAAAACGGCGGGATGTAATCCCGCCGAAATATCGACGGTCGCTGTAAATTTTACCTGGCTGAAGTCTCGTGAGTTGTTCGAAAAGTGTATCCGCCAGGAGAAACTTTTGTCCGTTCCATTGACAGAAGTACTTGCCAATATTTCCATGGTAATACAATGTCTGTACTACCTTTAAGTACATACAATGCCGCATTTTAATCAGAAATGATGTGACAGGTAGTTCATCATTTTAGGAGAGTATGACCACAAATTTACACAAAATGATACAGACTTGTCGAAGAAAAGATTGCCCAAACAGTCGCTCAATACACGGCGCACGTCACTCTTGCGGCAATGCAGGCGTGTATTTTCGCATGCAAACAATCGGATAGGTGCCAAATGGCATCTTGCGATAGAGTGTCCTCCCAAGCATTTTGCGCCTTTTGTTGCAATTTGGCAATCGTTGTTGCAGGCTCTGGAGAACGGAGAGGTTCCCACTTAGTCACGCCCCATGCGTGCTCAACCGGCGAGGGATCTGGTGAACTTGTTGGCCAGCGCAGTTGTTTTACACAACGAAGAGCAGATTGGCTCTTCTGCTGAAGAAGAAAGTCGCCTTTCTATCGAAGATACACAACAACCTGCGCAATGTAGCGGGTACTTGTTACTTTACCCCGCAGGCTCGTCAAATGTGACTGCTAGTTGTTGTAGCAGGATCTAATAAAAATCTAATTATATTGTTATAAATGAGTAATGAACAGATGTTATTTGATTATGTAAATGAGAGTATACGTCTATACTTGTAAGTTGTGATACCTGTGGATACAGCCGGCCGGAGTGGCCGTGCGGTTCTAGGCGCTCCAGTCTGGAACCGAGCGACCGCTACGGTCGCAGGTTCGAATCCTGCCTCGGGGATGGATGTGTGTGATGTCCTTAGGTTAGTTAGGTTTAAATAGTTCTAAGTTCTAGGCGACTGATGACCTCAGAAGTTAAGTCGCATAGTGCTCAGAGCCATTTTTAAACCTGTGGATACAGTCTTACAGAAGTGTTCCCTATTGTTTTAAGTTCAACTCATCAGTTGCGACAGTGCCTTGATATCTTACTTTGCCTAAGAGACGGCGACGTATGAAATTTTCGTCGGATCCTGTGTAGACGTTCGGTCGCCTTGCAGTTATATGGACTTCATTGCCTTGTTTCAGAATTCCTTTTCTGTAAGAGTCTTTTTGGACACAACTTGACTTAATTTCTGATACGGTTTTTTCTCTTCTGTAACTCGCTTATTATTAACTCTAATGCGAACGCACAATTGCATTTGTACGTAATACGATGCAACGTTGCCTACCATTCCCACAATGCTTCACTAACTGACGACTCACGACTTGCAGTCCATGACGTCTGCCTGATCTCAACAACAACAAGAAGAGCTGCTCAGGGATGTACCCATCTTATTCAAACACTTCTCGTAACTCGTTCTTAATCCGTGACAGTACGGTTTTCTCAGGCGTCCTCACACTCCAGTTAAATATTTCTGTATACTGTTTCAGATTATTTAATTTAATTACATTTCCTTGAGAAAATAAACGTACAGAAAAGATGAATTGCGTACATAATTTGTCCTTCAGGTCCAGATAATTATTTCTTGTCATGAAGACCTGACGTGCGTCTTCGTTGTGACCGATGACACCCGACACCATGAAGCCTGGGATGGGACCTGGTTGTCGTTGGCGGACGCACTCTGCAGTAGGCCGCTAACTAGGCTCGCCCCACGTACGTGTACGCCCATCACTCTCACACAGACAGGAAGTACTCTCATTACCCTAGATAACAGAGCGCCATTCCACTCTCTTTAACGACACCAAACCATTCATTCTTGGCGGCATCGTGGTATCAGTAATAGCCTGTCGAAAGGCACACACGATCTTAATCTTGCTGCAAGCAGACGATTCCCAGTGGCTCATGGTAACCCAGGAGATGCAGCATGTGCCCGGATTTCTTCCATAGCCGACGTTTCTTCAGCCAACGTTGCTCACACAATGCTTCGTTCGTGAAGTGCTTCTGCTCTGGGGGGGGGGGGGACGCCCAGAACCTGTTCTAACTGCATGGAAATGGTACACAAATCATCTACATCTACGTGATTACTCTGCTATTCACAATAAAGTGCCTGGCGGAGGGTTCAATGAACCACTTTCAAGCTGTCTCTTTACCGTTCCACTTTCGAGCGGCACGCGGGTAGAACGGGCACTTAAATTTTTCTGAGCGAGCCCTGATTTCTCTTACTTTATAGTGATGATCATTTCTCCCTATGTAGGTGGTTGCCAACAGAATGTTTTCGCAATCGGAGGAGAAAACTGGCGATCGAAGTTTCATGAGAAGATCCCGTCGCAACGAAAAACGCCTTTGTTTTAATGATTGCCACTCCAATTCACGTATCATGTCTGTGACACTATCTCCCCTATTTCGCCATAATACAAAAGGAGCTGCCCTTCTTTGTACTTTTTCGATGTCATCCGTCAGTCCCACCTGATGCGGATCCCACACCGCACAGCAATACTCCAGAATACGGCGGACAAGCGTGGTGTAAGCAGTCTCTTTAGTAGACCTGTTGCACCTTCTAAGTGTTCTGCCAATGAATCGCAGTGTTTGGTTTGCTCTATCCACAGTATTACCTATGTGATCGTTCCAGTTCAGGTTATTTGTAATTGTAATCCGTAAGTATTTAGTTGAATTTACAGACTTCAGATTTGTGTGACTTACCGCGTAATCGAAATTTAGCTGATTTCTTTTAGTACTCATATGAATAACTTCTCACTTTTCCTTATTCAGGGTCAATTGCCACTTTTCGCACCATACAGATATCTTATCTAAGTCATTTTGCGAGTCGTTTTGATCATCTGATGAGTTTAAAAGACGGTAAATGACAGCATCATTTGCAAACAGTCTAAGACAGTTACTCAGATTGTCTCCTATGTCGTTAATATAGATCAGGAACAATAGAGGGGCTATAACACTTCCTTAGGGAACGCCGGATACTACTTCTGTTTTACACGATAACTTTCCGTCTATTACTACGAACTGTGACCTTTCTGACAGGACATCACGAATCCAGTCGCACAACTGAGGCGATACTCCGTAGGCACGCAGTTTGGTTGGAAGACGCTTGTAAGGAGTGGTGTCGAAAGCCTTCTGGAAATCTAAAAATATGGAATCAATTTAACATCCCCTGTCGATAGCACTTATTACTTCATGAGTATAAAGAACTAGTTGTGTTTTCACAAGAACGATATTTTCTGAAACCCTGCTGACAATGTGTCAATAAACAGTTTTCTTCGAGGTAATTCACAATGTTCGAATACAGTCAATGTTCCAAAGCCCTACCACAAATCAACGTTAGTGATATAGGCCTGTAATTCAGAGGATTATTCCTACTTCCATTTTTAGGTATAGGTGTGACTTGAGCAATTTTCCAGTCTTTAGGTACGGATCTTTCTGTGAGCAAGTGGTTGTATATACACTCCTGGAAATGGAAAAAAGAACACATTGACACCGGTGTGTCAGACCCACCATACTTGCTCCGGACACTGCGAGAGGGCTGTACAAGCAATGATCACACGCACGGCACAGCGGACACACCAGGAACCGCGGTGTTGGCCGTCGAATGGCGCTAGCTGCGCAGCATTTGTGCACCGCCGTCGTCAGTGTCAGCCGGTTTGCCGTGGCATACGGAGCTCCATCGCAGTCTTTAACACTGGTAGCATGCCGCGACAGCGTGGACGTGAACCGTATGTGCAGTTGACGGACTTTGAGCGAGGGCGTATAGTGGGCATGCGGGAGGCCGGGTGGACGTACCGCCGAATTGCTCAACACGTGGGGCGTGAGGTCTCCACAGTACATCGATGTTGTCGCCAGTGGTCGGCGGAAGGTGCACGTGCCCGTCGACCTGGGACCGGACCGCAGCGACGCACGGATGCACGCCAAGACCGTAGGATCCTACGCAGTGCCGTAGGGGACCGCACCGCCACTTCCCAGCAAATTAGGGACACTGTTGCTCCTGGGGTATCGACGAGGACCATTCGCAACCGTCTCCATGAAGCTGGGCTACGGTCCCGCACACCGTTAGGCCGTCTTCCGCTCACGCCCCAACATCGTGCAGCCCGCCGCCAGTGGTGTCGCGACAGGCGTGAATGGAGGGACGAACGGAGACGTGTCGTATTCAGCGATGAGAGTCGCTTCTGCCTTGGTGCCAATGATGGTCGTATGCGTGTTTGGCGCCGTGCAGGTGAGCGCCCCAATCAGGACTGCATACGACCGAGGCACACAGGGCCAACACCCGGCATCATGGTGTGGGGAGCGATCTCCTACACTGGCCGTACACCACTGGTGATCGTCGAGGGGACACTGAATAGTGCACGGTACATCCAAACCGTCATCGAACCCATCGTTCTACCATTCCTAGACCGGCAAGGGAACTTGCTGTTCCAACAGGACAATGCACGTCCGCATGTATCCCGTGCCACCCAACATGCTCTAGAAGGTGTAAGTCAACTACCCTGGCCAGCAAGATCTCCGGATCTGTCCCCCATTGAGCATGTTTGGGACTGGATGAAGCGTCGTCTCACGCGGTCTGCACGTCCAGCACGAACGCTGGTCCAACTGAGGCGCCAGGTGGAAATAGCATGGCAAGCCGTTCCACAGGACTACATCCAGCATCTCTACGATCGTCTCCATGGGAGAATAGCAGCCTGCATTGCTGCGAAAGGTGGATATACACTGTACTAGTGCCGACATTGTGCATGCTCTGTTGCCTGTGTCTATGTGCCTGTGGTTCTGTCAGTGTGATTATGTGATGTATCTGACCCCAGGAATGTGTCAATAAAGTTTCCCCTTCATGGGACAATGAATTCACGGTGTTCTTATTTCAATTTCCAGGAGTGTGTGTATATATATTCCTAGCCACCACCTTTTAGACATTACAAACATAGAAATTGTTCTACGGAATAGAAGCCGTTGTCAAGGGGAGACGTTTATATCGCTGGGTAAGTGGCCAAGTGGCGTGAAATCGAAAGACCTGCACCTGGCGAACGGTCTACCCGACGGGAGGCCCTAGCCACACGACATTTCATCTGCACATAAACTGTTGGGTGGAATATACCATTCAACATGACAGGGGTCTCATCTATATCTTTCACAATAAGTTGGAATACTATGTGACGGCAACTGCATTGTATTTTCAGTTACTAGGTGAGAAAATTGTCTACGGTCGCAGGTTCGAATCCTGCCTCGGGCATGGATGTGTGTGATGTCCTTAGGTTAGTTAGGTTTAAGTAGTTCGAAGTTCTAGGGGACTGATGACCACCGATGTTAAGTCCCATAGTGCTCAGAGCCATTTGAACCATTTTTTGAGAAAATTGTGATAGTGGGAAGGTATTAAGGAAACAATGTATCACTATAAGAATCGTTCTTCAGGTAGGCAAAAGAAAGCTTTAGAACAGGAGTAAAAGACCATGTTTCTAACAGTATCAAAGCACCTGTACCCATAGTTCTAAACTCTGACACAGAGTTAAGCAAAGGTATCGGGATAAATTATTAGTGTTGTTGGTCTTGTAGAGATGCCTGGAAAAGAGGAGAAATACAAGACGTTGTTATGGAAAGATAAACGATTAAATTCATCATTGCAACGCATTCAGAGAATGTATCCGTTCCATACATCTTTCGGCAGTCAGTATCGTGCAAGTGAAAAAGAAACTTTTTATAATTTTGTTTCCTATTTTAAAGGAGTTAAAAAATGTTAGGCTTATGTATTGGAAGGACGCTTAAAGAACCAAAGACATATGTACTAAAACATAAGGAATGTCCAGTGCAAAACGACGTTTAACAAAACAAGTATTAGCATTGAGTTTTCAAAATGTGTGAATCAAGTTACGGGTTTTTGAAGAGATCTCAGACAGCGAGAGGCGTGCAAAGGTTCCCTAAGAAATTTTGGAGCCGGGACTGTAGAGTATGGTAATGGCTATCTTGTGCTGAATGTATCAATGGCTGTGCCGTAATAAAAAGCCACATTTGTAGACTGCCGTAAATAAAGATGCAGCACTCTCAGGGACTGTGTTCAGTGGCACCGGAGAGTAAAATATGTGCATACGGAGGGATTGTGGTGTTAGTGAATCATTTGTCTTTGTCATTGGCGATCAGATGGCGCACAGCATCTTGTCTGTTCACCCTCTGTTTCCACTCTATAGACAGTAACTGTGCTGACTTTATGGGTGAACAGTGCAGCATTCATTGAAGGGTAAAAATCATGCCCACGAGCAAGTGCATACGCCTGTTGAATAGCTTCAGCCATTTGAATAGGGTAGCATTGTGGGCGTGCAGGAAGCTGGATAGACGTACTGACGGATTGCTGATATGTTGGGCACAGTGTATTGATGGTGGGTCGCTGCCTTCTACAGCCGTCTGTAGAACATTACCACATATGTGTACGACGTAGTACAGACACACGTCAAGATCTAACGTCACTCACGGGAGAAATCTGACACATGTTCCACCTGCTGTGTCATCAGGGGCTATTGGGAATCGTCTGTTTGGAATAGGACTAAGAACACCTGTGAATCTGCTCAGGCTACCATTCCCACCATGAACTGCCAACCACGTGTACTCTGGCGTCGTAAAAGGCTTGATCGGAGAGTAGAATGGCACTCTGCTGCCTTCAGTGATGAGAGTGGATTCTCTCTGTATCCGGGTGATGGATATTCAGCTATGTAGCAAAACTGAAGAGCTGCCTATTCCAGTATACATTACATCACCACCGACAAATCACCTACTAGACTTCATGGAGGGGCGTGGGGCCACCTTTCGCAAGTCCGGTCATGTCTGGTGCTTCTGCAGGGTAAAATAACAAGTCCCCGCTACATTGCATAGGCTATTATCCCAAAGCTACGGCCGTTTCTGTGCTTTTTCAGCAGGACACTGCACATCCTCACACAACTGCTGCGACACAACGCGCTCTTGGTGGAGTACACCAAGTGCACTGATCAAAAAAATCACCAGTTGAACATGTACTTACTCGCCCTCCTGGTCCAGCATGAACCATTGCCGAATTGCAAGAAAAGTCGCAAGTTGCTGGTGAAATTCCATCGCAGGATGCCATTCGGTACATGTGTGATCGTTTGCATACAAGAATACGCACCTTCGTGGCCCCAGAGATGGACCGAGGGGGAGGGGGGGAAGGGGCGGGGTTATGCAGAGTGTAATGGCGCGGCTTTTCAGGTACCCATTACTATGACGGTGTGTTTCACTTGGTCTTGTTATGATGTTCTCCTATAGTGTCACCTCAATCGACAATAGAACGAACTTTTCGTGGTTGTATTTTTTTCTGGTAGTGTGTTTACTGACTATTTTTGTCTTGGTATACAACAATCTCGTCAAACATGACACAGTACTCACCGGCAGTGGCAGTGACGACAACCACCAGCAGCAGCAGCAGGGAGACGGCAGACACACAGCGGGCGCCGTCCATGTTGGTGTCGAGTCGCTACTGGAGTGGACACCAGACGCCGTCCGCGCTGTTTATAATGGCACCAGGGAAGCGAGATGAGCGGTAGAATACCTGCAGCGGAAATAACTGTGACATTAGGTGGGCGGTAGGGGGGGGGGGGGAGGTAGGAGGGAGGGACGAACCAAGGTCAACAGCTGCGCGACGACGCCTCCTACCATTACCTAACGCTGCCGCTCGCAAAAGTTGTAATTAACGCTGTTGAGCTCTGTCTGTTTGTCCACGAACTACTGATAAAAATCTCACACGGTTTGTACCGGGTGCAACGGCCACAAAGTGACACACCTTGTGACTGCAGTACTGTCCCATCGGGTCGTTACTACGGATGCGCGATGTTGGCACATCATCGATGTTGATTTCGATTACATCATCGACATCTCATGATCACTGGCTGATAATAATCGACACTAAAACATCGATATTTTTAACATCAGTGTTATATGATGAAACATAGAAACAAACAAATATATACAATATCTTGTTTACTAATCAGTAAATATAGTAACATTAACTTTACACACCCATAACTTTGTATCTTCAGACTGTAAAAACAATATTTATCACAGAAACAGCTGAAGCATTGTTGGCGGAAATGCTGGAGATCAGACTCTACAACTCAAATATTGAATTACAGTTCTGGTAGATATGGAAAGGATGTACTGATGACGTAATTACATATTTCTAATTCGTCTTATTTTAGATCTAGAAAGCACTCTATCAGATAATAACTCAACTGTGATGGGAAGTCCATCCCAGTTCTACTTTGCGTTTACTCTTTTCTCGCTCTATTTTATAATGTCCGCTCCATAAACTGTTTGTGATTAAATATTCTGTTTTCCAACAATGTATATTTTCACGGACAGTTATTTGCACTTTATGGTTTTCATTGCCTTCGTACATGGTAAACCATCTTGAATCTAGGATCTAGCAATCTTGAGATGGCTGTTATGTTAACGCGTTCAGCCGACTGCAATCGCTTTTTGGTTACTGTTATGATTTTAATCTTCAGACTCTCTCCAAAAGTCATAATTGATTCTGTGCTTGGCATTTAGATATTCCGCGTACTAGTTACTGGTATTACTTTACTGCTATCAACGTACTTTTCTACTCAAGTTTCACGAGCACACCGCAGAATGTCACAGCCATGCTCCAGACCTGTAATATCTGCGGCTGTTAGCATAGATGGTGCTATATAACGCCAATTAACGATATTACTAATCAGTAAATGGACCTATAACAATCTGTCAGTTATGTCGAACGCTGAATTCGATTTAGTGGATACTTCTTGAATTAGTTTGAGACCTGGTTCTTTTCTTAGCTTATCTTTCTCTACTGCACTTTGTTTAAACCACATTACAGTCAATTTCTCTCAGCAAATTTATCAGGCTTTGCAGTAAAATATTTTGCTGCCGAATTGAGTATGGTGTCCAAATTCGACTTACGATTTTTTCTTCCAAATTCCGTTTCTGTCACTATAACCTAATGTAGTTATTAGACATGTCCATAAAAAGACGTAACATCTCCTGTCGTTCCACATACATTTACATTTAGTGTATTCGCAATTTTGAATATGGACAACCGTCAGCTGTTTAATGGAATGGCGACAAAGAAAATTTGTCGAAAACTGGGACTCGAACCCAGAGTTCCAGCTCATCGCAAGCACTTGCCCTGGCTATCCGTGCACGACTCACCGCCAGTCCCAAACTTCCATATGTAGTCAACCATGCGTCTACAGCCTGTACTCGTACATCCAGTATGTATATTCACGTACATGGGAGACATTTCACTTGACAGTCGTTTGCTCGGTGTCTTCGGATAAATACGATATTGCGGTGCCGGTGTTTTTCTGTATTACGAATCAGTGCCTGTTCCTTTGCACACGCACACAGCTTCAAAGGAAGTTTGCATCGTGATTCAGAATAACACAGGCACTGCAATATCGTATTCCGCATACGTAGACCACGTTCAATGCTTTTTTATTCCAGTCTCTGATCCCAATATGAATTCTTTAGACGATGACCGGTTTCAGTCTGTAATGACCATCCACAGATCTAAAATATATCATGTCATATAGACATTTTATCTTTCATAAGCAATTTATAGGTTGCCACAGGCAATGTGTTACGCTATATTAACTGTTGACCGTAAAGTCACCATAAAAAGGGTCAGACCTATACTCTTCATATATTTCCTTTTAATGATTTTACATGGGTAACAGCATTCATCTTTTAATATTTCACAATTAGTTTCTATGATAGTCATCAATTTTAATAAGTCTGCTACATACATTTTATCTAATCTGCTTTTATCAGATTATGTTTTTGCGTAAATGACGACTACATATAAGCAAGCCCACAGTAGCGACATGTAGGGAGGGTGTAGGCAAACAGGTTTCTGGTTGCTACTGTACTTCAGGAGATAGTTGCAATAATCACTAAGTGGACGATGTGGCCTATTCTACACCTTATTTTAGATCTATGTGACGATGCTATGCTGATTATATTTATATGTTTTGAAGATGCTATTATGGCCGTATCACTTTAGGACATGGTGTAAATAAGGTACGTTATACTATATTTTAGTTGTACATTTCCCTGGTTGTATGACAGTATATTGTGATACGTATTGCTGTTTTATGTTAAAAGGCACACTGCTCACTAGATGTATATATTTATATATTTTAGATCTGAGGATGGTCATTACAGACTCAAACCGGTCATCGTCTAAAGAATTCATATTGTGATCAGAGACTGGAATAAAAAAGCATTTTACACTATTGGATCACTGTTTGTATACACGATTATGTCGCAGTTAGTGAGACCACGTTCAGTTGGTGTCAAAGAAAGATCCCGTGTACTGTGTCTCACTTGACCTTTCAGGACTCATCTGTTGAATACAACGGAAGTACTATGATACAAATAGTCGCACAGTTGCATATCACGTGCCACTAAACAATTGCTTCAAGTTCCTCTAAACAACTGCTCAAGAGGAATGTAATTTTCATACTAATATTTAGAAGGCTTAGTGTTAAACATAATGCATTCGGCCTTACTAGTGTTGGGCATGATATAAACTAGTAATGAGGAATTCATTCCTTTTAAAAATACAGCACGGTGGAATAATGTCTTTCATCAGATTTGTCGAGACCCGCCAGGGTAGCCGAGGGCGCTAACGCGCTGCTTCCTGGACTCGGGTAGGCGCGCCGGCCCCGGATCGAAACAGCGCGGCGGATTAACGACGAGGGCTGGTGTGCTGGCCAGCGTGATTAGGTTTTAAGGCGGTTTTCCACATCCCACTAAGTGGATACCGGGCTGGTCCCCACGTCCCGCCTCAGTTACACGACTCGCAGACATTTGCAAAACGTCCGCACTATCCCATGGCTTACACTAGAAGCAGACAGCTGGGGTACTCTGATTCCGTCCTGGGGGTTACGTGGTGTCAGCAGGAAGGGCATCCGGCCACTCTCGAACACTGACATCGCCGCGTCGGGCATCCGGCCACTCTCGAACACTGACATCGCCGCGTCCACAGTAACAAGGCAGATCTCGCGTTGAAGTGGGACAAAGGCCCAAAGCAAATGATGATCGGATTTATCGAGGCTGTGGTGGCCACATCGAAATATGTGATTCACAAGGAGCAGGATACAGAGAGTGATTCTAACACGTGTGAACCAGTACAACAGTCGCCATGACATCATACCAGAGAGAGTGATTAGAAACGACAGGTTTCACCCTCATATTCGTTCACTGTTGACTCAGCAACTTACTTCCTACACTATTGATACAAAGAAATGTGCGTCTTCAACCGAGTTGTTGTTTCCAGTTAACTGAACTAAGCTGAACACACAGAAGCACATCACTAACCTCCCTTTTTGTTTTGTTGGCTGTAGTCTTCCTTTCTTTTCTATAGCCGTAATGAACCTAGAAATGAACCTAGATTACTGGAGAAATTCTTTATAAGAAAGGAAATTTGATCAGAAACTCGAAACACATCATCAGCTTCGTCCATTACCATTACGGCCTGTTATGTTGCGTTCTATGATTACACAACTGCTCACTGTATCGACTGTGCCAACTGTTGTTACGATTTTCTTTCGTTTAAAGGTGAACGGATAAGCTCAAATGAATGCATTCCGAGAAAATTAGTAATAAACAATTAGTATCTCAAATTTGAGGTGCTATTACAACGGACAGAAGAACATTTCAATGAAGCCAAGTTTCAGAATAATACGTCAAATTTCAATAAACATTTAGTTAACATATCAGCTAGCAACTCTAAGGGCACCAGGAAACAACCATTGAGCAAATATAGAAACGACGTAAAATATAACGTTTACATAGATCGTATGAAGATTGTTTAAACTGTCTTTAAAGTGCCCGAGATTAAGAACAAGTACCCATACAAAGCATTGGGTAGAATACAAATCTAAGTCAAGAGAAATGTACAAATGTACGTAGGTTGACTTTAAATTGTGTTAGCTCAGTACAGTTGCATGAAAGAATAGATAAATAAAATTTGAACGACAACGGCCACATGTATTAAAGTAAAACTGTAGGTAGTAAATTTGAACTCTATCAATCCTGCATACAAAACAAATTTCTCATAAGCAGCACGTATAATTTTCATTAATTACCATCATTGACTCAAACGTTACAGCTAGGAAGCTAGGAGCTAGATAGCCTACACAGAATCACTGTGACACAAAAAAATTTTAGCAATGTAAGCTAGCCAACCTAGGAACCAGTACACTCTTTAAATAAAATCGGGCTAGCTCAAACCTAAAACAACGTAACACACGTATGGTAACCAAATTTACGGCACAGAATGTAACAATGAATAACTATTCCGACAATCTACCGATATGATTGTTTTGTAGTTTGATATGATACACGGCGTAAGGCGCCTACCAAACACACCAACAAGCACCGACCACTACGGGTACTAATCATACTTTTCCCGCGGATGTTGCAGGCACCAATAGCAGACAAATTTCCAAGACCGTCTTCCACAAAATTGGAGTGATGTGCTTCCCACGAATGTACATTTGTAGGATAGATAATTACATACCAGCTCAACGTCAAACTGAACTTCGCATAATGATCATAGCAGTTCACGTGCCACATAACTGGTATATCTTGTCCTTGGTAACGACAGTGTGCCCATGTGAAATGTCGGTCAGTCAGTGCAGTGGAGAGCGCGAATGCACCCGGCGGTACACGAAGCCACACCACGCTTTTGAGTTTATATCGAAGGAGCGTACGTTTCAGTATTCAGATTCAGTTGTACATACTAATTATGTATCCACGACAGTTATTTCGAAAAATAAACTTACAAATAAATAAGCTCAAAATGCAAATTTCAAGCTAATGGACTGGAAATGCCTAGAAGTGAAGACTTAAGACAAATATTTCCTTGAAAAAGTGTCAAGCAGATATTTTGCATACAAATTTAGAGGCAACAAAGAAAATAATAACTGCAGTCAGATGTATGAATCAATAGAGAATTCAAGAAGGAAACAAAGTGATCTACAGAAAATAGACCGTCGCAAGGTTGTTGTCATCAACAGAAGGAGCAAGAGCCATTTTACAACGGCTCATAGATAGGCGGGAAGACCTATAACTGTTTCATAACACTAATGTTACATAATATTGCTGAACAATCACTGGAAAGAGTCACATCTATTAAGTATCTGGGAATATGCATTGGAACGATTTTAAGTGGAATGGGCACAAAAACGAAGCGTGGGAAAGGCAGCTGCCAGACTGAAATTTATTGTAAGAAACCTCAGGAAATGTAGTTCACATATGAAGGAGTTAGCTCGTTCTACTGAAACTTCAGTAACGCCATAGTCTGTAACCCTTACAGGAATGAATTGATAGAACAAATTGGGAAGTTCCAAAGAAGAGAAGCGCATTTCGTAACGTATTCAATTAGTAAGAGTAAAAACGTCATCAAAACCTACAGCCAGGCATTATCTTTGAGGCGTTTGGCTTAACAGAGTGGTTTAATTGAAAAATAATAAGAAATTTCGGCCCAAAGAGAGTTAACCAACATACTCTTTCTTCCAACATATATTTCGTCAAGAGGCCATGAAGGCAACATTACATTCGATGTCCCACGGAGGCTGACCACAGCTTCGCTTGATGATGATGGGTACGAAACTCTTCGAAACGCTGCGACGAGACGAATCCACAATTCCGGAGATCACCCGATACGATTTCATCGTTGACGAATAGCCGTTTCTCCTCAGTACCACTCACGAATGGAACAGAAAAGGAGAAAGTAACTGGCAGGGAAATGTCCCAGCGCCACACACGCATACCGCAGCGTCACATTTTCTAGTGTAATCGACCAGTTCTCCAGTTGCATTTTGACAAGTCGACTATCGCGAAAACCCTGGAGGTATTTTTCTCAATAGACTGGAGAAACCTGTGAAGAACAGGTTAACGGTGAACGCCACAGTATTCTAAGTATTAAATGAAGAAGAGTATTAATTAAAATCCGGATTTTGGGACATATGTCAGTTCTTCAACGTGTTGAAAACAAGGAACGGTCCAGGTATCTTTAATTAATGTACAAGGTTAATTTAAAAATTATAATAATACGTTCGTTACTACATTAAGTTCTTCGACCACATGACACGGGTGTAACATTTGCCAGTATGTTCACCTCAGTCTCATATGAGTTACGGGGTAACGACAGTGCCAAGAAAACGAAAGAGTGTAACTGACCAACTGTCACGTGAATCAAATATATGTTTTGGCTATATGCAATTTATTCTGTTTCCAGTGTAATTATTTAATATCAAATGTCTAACCACGGATCGAAAACAAGTATTTTAACACTATGAAGTCCGGTAGCACCACGTTGATGTTATGCAAAACTATCGGACAAAAGCCAGTGTCAAAACGTTTGTGTCGTGTGCATAACTATGAGGCAGATGCCGCTGACGCCATGTTTGTGTCGTGTGCATAACAACCAGGAAAGCGCTTTGACATCACTGTGGTGCCGTGGACAAAGCTATCGAACGCCAATATTGCGTCTGTTCTGTATTAAGGAACAATAAGGTGCAGACATATTAGCAAGTTGCTTGATTCTACAAAATCTCGTGCCCTTTGATAGTGGTAAACGAAGGAGAAGACACAGTTATACGTGATGAATGCGAGAACAGGTTGTCTGATTATTTGCATTGCGAATGAATAGAGCCCATTACATCACCAGAAAAATAAAGTGAAGCAGAATCTTCGGATGACTTTGAAACACGTACACGGAGAATTCGGCGAACGCTACTGTTGCCAAGTCATATGGAAGAATTAAACAAAGATTACACAGTAAAATGGTTCAAATGGCTCTAAGTATTATGAGACTTAACATCTGAAGTCATCAGTCCCCTCAACTTAGAATTAATTAAACCTAACTAACCTATGGACATCACACACATCCATGCCCGTGGCATGATGTGATACAACTAAGAACTGAGAGCTTCCCTCACAAAGTAATCGCAAAATGACAGATCAGGTGAATTTGGTGGCCAGCTACGGCCGCGAGCAAACTGATCTCTGCTAAGAACTCTGTCAGGCGTAAATATTGCGTAAATGTGGTCCAAGCATCGCCCGGCTGTATGGGGAGTTGCTCCATCCTGTTGGAAGTCACTGTAGGTCTTGTTCTCCTCCATTAATCCTGTCAAAAACTCACACCCAATCGCAACCACTCGTCCGGGTCACTTTTATTTGCCCCACACTGTACAATCAGAATTCAAACAGGAGTCAGCGAGAAATTTGGAAAATTTTTCGACGTGAAAGCAGTGGAACTTAGATAATGGATTGGTCTTGTTTTTTAGAGGAATCGTAAAAATAAGGATGGACGATTGTTGGTCAACGAATCCCTTATTGGAAACACCAATATTTCGTAAAACAATCTCTCGTAGTAAATTTCGACAAATATATATCTTTCGATAGCAATAATTAACTGTATAACGCTGACCAACTCTTTTAGATGCAAGCTATATTTCATTATTTCTCTAAAAAGTTTCAAGTAAATTTTAATCTTGGTAAAAATATTTCGATCGATGAAGGAATGAAACCATGGCGTGGATGATAACGTTTTAAAGTTTATAAACTATCGAAAATTACAAAATATGGTACACTCGTCTGGTTGCTGTGCGTTTCCTTAACAGGTTATATTTCCTCTTTCAAAATACACTCTGGCGTTGGACAGCATCTGAAGGATACAGTAATACAACTAGTGACACATGTTTGTGGAAAATGGAAAAATATAAAAATGAATTATTACTACATCGGTGTAGAACTTGTGGGGAATTTGCTTACAAAGAAATTTCGGGTTGTGGGACGCTGCGACAAAACAAAGGATTTCCGGCAAAGTTAAGAAACGCAAAAGTAAATGTATTGGAAACAGGGAAAATGTGAAGTACTCCAAAAATTATAGAGAGCATCGAAGACTAAAATAATACGAACAATTTCTACCACACATAATGCCAATTTAGTTAACACACGAAAAATATATAGAGAAACCAATTGCACGATTCAGAAACCTGAAAGTGTGTTGGAATATAATAAACACACGAAGGGAGATCAGGTTCACCAATTCCTTAGTTACTACCCTATAGGCAGGAAAACTATAAAATGAGCGTGAAAAGTGGTGTTATGACTGTTTAATTACACTTTGTATAATACGTCCATCCTGCGTCAACATTACAATGCGGGATGCAAATATCTCCGCTTTCATGTTTTTTATTGAAAATATGCAAAGCTTGGATCAATAATCATTTACCTGAAACCGAAGAGAATTTGGAGGTCGCTACTATATCGCGTGTTTACAGTGATTCAATCAACAGTGTTTCCGGGCAGTTGACGCTACACTAGGTAACACACATTTGCGAAACCGACAAACAACAACGACAAAGATGCCATGTATGTTAAAAAACAAAAAATATAGAGCAACAAATTTAATATATAAGTCTTGTGGAGTCGCTTTACACCACGCAGATTGTCTTCTTTCCAATCATTTAAAGGAAACGTCAAAAAACAAATATATAAAGCAAACCAATCTTTGATTTGATTGTATACAGTCATACCGGTTTCCGTGCGGTAGATTGGAATTCCATAAACAACAACCGATAAAAAATGTGTATAAACATATACAACCAATAATTATTTACAATACAGTAAGGGAATTTGTAATGCGCTAGAGACAGATGGCATAAAAATTGCACAAAATAAGTAGCACAAAGGATCGTAGAAAAGAATCGCTCTAAAAAGGATTTGATTGTATATCCTCCAAGTTTCAGCACAACAAAGGACAGGACTGAGATCTCATGGTAACTGACGACGAGATTAGTAAGACTGAAGGATGTATGATCTCCCGATGACCTCGACGAACCGCCGGGGACAAGCGACATGATCAGAGAAAGTCCCAACAGCGCAAAACAAAATAATCCCGATTAGACGTGCGGACCACATAGTGTTACGACTAAAAATTCATATGGTGTATAATATCATAATATATATTAATGGAACGTGTACAGTACAGGACACCCATCGTGCTAATCACAATCGGAGCAGGATTAAAAGTGTAGAATGGGGCAAGCGACTAGAGGATCTGCGCTCTAACATTGTCAAAAAATAAAAAAAGGGGCAAGAGGAACATCTGGTGAGAGAAATGTAGCGAGTACGGCACAGTATATTTGAATAAACGACGTATGCTGTCTAGGTGAAGTAAAATCTTGTTTCGGGAACGAAACGCTAATATCAGAAGCGCTAAGAGGGTATCAGTGTTACGTACCTAGAACAAAGCAAGCAGGCTATATCGGCAAGTAGTGAAATGGAGATGAGCATATTGTCGACAAGGGAGACGTGATGCAATATGGGAAGAATTTGCACCAGAGTGAAGATACTGAGGGTTATCCCTGTGCAGTATTTCTGGAGTCATACGTATCAGGAGAAACACAACTGGCTTTCTAAGGAAACGAGAATGGAATATTAGATCTCTTAATCAGGCAGGTAGGCTAGAAAATTTAGAAAGGGAAACGGATAAGTCAAAGGTCGATATAGTGGGAATTATTGAAGTTGGATAGTAGGAGGAACGAGACTTCTGGTCGGGTGAATACAGGTTTAGAAATACAAAGTCAAATAGGGGTAATGCAGGAGTGGGTTTAATAATGAATAAGAAAATAGGAATGTGGTTAATCTACTATTAACAGTATAGTGAACACATTAACGTAGCCAAGATGGAGACGAAGCCCACGTGTCCCACAGTAGTCTATATGCCAACCAGGTCCGCATAAGATGAAGACATTGAAGAAATGTATGATCAGATTAAAGAAATTACTGAGATAGTTAAAGGAGACGAAAATTTAAATCTGACGGCGGACTGGAATTCGATATTAGAAAATGAAGAGACAGAAAAGTATTAGGTGATAATGGATTTGGGGGAAAGGAATAAAAGAGGCAGCCAATGAAAGAGTCAATCAACGGGTATAATTTTTAGCAGAGCATAAGTTAGTCATCGCTAACTCTTGGTTTAAGAATCATAAAGGAAGACTGTATGCGTGGAAGAGATCTGGAGACAATGGAAGGTTTAAAATTGGTTATGTAATGGTTAGACACGTGAAATACCCTGAGACTTCAAGAAGACTGTCGCAATTCCAGTTTCAAAGAAAGCATTTGCTGATAAAAGTGAAAATTACCAAACAATAAGTTTAACAAGTCATGGTTGCAAACTACTGGCATGAAGAATGGATAAAAAGGTAGAAGCCGACCTCGGGGAACATCACTTTGGATTCCGGAGACATGACGGAACACGCGAGGTGATACTGACCCTATGAATTCTCTTAGAAAACTGGTTAAGGAAAGACAAACCTACTCTTATAACGTTTGTAGATTTAGAGAAAGCTTTTGACAGCGTTGAATACAATAGTCTCTTTGAAATTCTTAAGGTTTAGGGGGTAAAATACAAGGAGCAAAAGTCTATTTACAAATTATGCGAAAACCTGACGGCAATTATAAGAATCGAGGGACATGAAACGGAAGCAGTGGTTGAGAAGGGAGTGAAACAGGGTTGTAACCTATCCCCGATGTTATTCAATATCCACATTGAACAAGCTGTAAAGAAAATCTAAGAAAAATTTGGAGTAGGTATTAAATTTCAATGAGGAGAAATAAAGACATTAAGGTTTGCCGATGACACTGCAATTCCCTCAGAGACAACAAACGACTTGGAAGAGCAGTTGAACGAAATGGCCAGAGTCTTGACAGGAAGACACAAGACGAACATAAACAAAAGCAAAACAAGAATAATCGAATGTAGTCGAATTAAATCAGGTTATGCTAAGTGAATTAGATCGACACACGAGACACTTAAAATAGTAGGTAAGTTTTGCCATTTGGGGAGCAAAATAACAGATGATGGTCGAAGTAGAGAGGATATAAAATGTAGACTGGCAATCGAAAGGAAAGCGTTTCTGAAGAAGAAAAGTTCTTTAAAGTAGGATATACATTTAAGCGTTGGAAAGCTTTTTCTGAAGGTACCTGTCTGCAGTGTAGCCATGGACGATAAACAGTTTAGGCAGAAAGAGAATAGAAACATCCGAAATGTGGTGCTAGAGAAGAACGTTGAAGATTGGATGGGTCGATCTCGAAACTAATGGAGAGGTCCTGAAGAGAATTGAGGATACAAGAAATTTTCGTCACAACTTGACCAAAAGAAGGGATCGGTTGGTAGGACACTTTGTGAGACACCAAGGGATCACCGATTTAGTATAGGCGGGAAGGACGGGGGTAAAAATCGTACAGGGAGACCAAGTGGTGAATACACTTAGCAGATTGAGAAGGATGTAGGTTGCAGTAATTACTCGGAGACGAAGAGGCTCGCACTGGTTAGAGCAGCATGGAGAGCTGCATCAAACCGGACTGAAGACCGCAACAGCAACATATCAGGGCGAAGCGGGGATTTACCCAGATTCCGGAGCGAACGAATGGGTTTGCAGATGTAGGTCGGAAGGAAAAGAGTGTACACTAGAGCAGTAGCGTGACAATAAATAAAAAAACAACAACAAGAATTGTGAGTAGGTTTCAGAGAGTATAAAAGGTACTATTTGTAGCAGGAATCCAGAGAAAATGGGATAGAGGTGCAGAGTAAAGAAAAGTAGAGGAACGCACAAAACCCCGGAAGACAGCTGGTGTGAAAGAAAAGGAAAAAAAGAGTATCGAGAGTTCCAATGCAATTATAAAACGTCCTGGGATCCTCTCAAGCGTCGCGATCTTTTTTATTTTCCTCTCCTCAGTGGAGACGTGTCGGACAATAAAATTCTGACGAGGCGTCGTAATCCTCGCTTTTCACACGGAGTACTTTTCACAAAAGTTTTCGTGGGCTCTGCTGTCGGAATTTTAATCTCTTTCCACCGCTTTATGTGACAATTCGTTTCACTGGATTCTTTGCATACCGCTCTCACGGTCATCTGTGACCCACATTTTGCTCATTTATTTATGACTCCACCAGCTGTATGGCTTTCCAACACATTTCTTGCCGATTGTCATTTGCTTCTTAAGCGCGAACGAAGCTCTCTGATAACTATTAGAATGAATATTGTTAATCTACTGCAGTATTCCAAGTTCTTTGACAGTTATTGCCGCTTGTGTCGCTAATTGTAATAGTTATTTTCGATTGTGAAAAACATCTCATTCACGTTTCAAGATAGGTTTAAACCGTTTTCTTTCCGACGTATAGTTTATTTCATCAGTTGCGGGTAGATAGCGTGGGCGAATGGAGATACTGTGGTCGTCAGAGTTATTTTGTCTGGCACTACACAAAGAAACAACAAAATATTTGCAGTGGTGCTTTTGTTATGTTCGACGGCAGGAAGTTCTTTTATCGCCAAGCTAGAAACTGTTTATATAGCTCTGTTCCTACGCTAGTTCATTACAAATTTAATTTCGCTCGTCAACTGGTAAACGATTCAGGTCGTTTCTAGGACTACGATCTGTTAGTATCTAATATTAGAGAATAATAATTTTTACGACATGCATCCGACCGATGAGAATAATAATAATAATAATAATAATTTAAAGTTATTCTCCCTTTCCGAGTCTGCATCTACTTCCCATATTCAGCATGCCACATGACAGTGCGGGATGAATGTACTTGTGGTACCAATATCCGATTCTCCCTTACATTTTCTATTCGCTAGTGGCTCATTGTAAGAATGTCGGTAAACCTCAGTATTCGCTTCAGTTACTCGAAATTTGTCCTTGTGATCATTTCACGAGACTTACGAAGGTGGAAATAATATGTCGCCCGGCTGTTTCCGGAACCTCATCTCTTGGGAATTCGATACTAAACGTCTCTGTGATAAAACGAATCTCCTTTTAAACGCTGCCGATGGAGTTTTTTGAGCATTTCTGTAACGACCTCGCACCGTCTAAACGATACCGTAACGAAACGTACCCCTCTTCGTTGTATCTTCTTAACTCTTCTATTAATTCGACCAGCTAAAATCCGAAGACTCTATGGAGAATCAGTCGAACGAGTGACACTAGATTACAGGAAGAACTTCAATTGCTTAAGATTCTTCCCAAGACTTACTACCTGGCAATTGTCTTTCTAGCCATTTGTTTCGAGTGTACATTCCACTTAAGTTTGCTTTGCATGCTTAAGACTAGATAGTTTACAGTAATTTCTGTTTCTAACAGTTTGACGTCAATTGCCTAGTCGTGCAGTGGTGGATTTCTTCTCTTAAGTATGCACGTTATGTTACATTCATTCTCGTTCCGAGTCAACTGCGAGAGTCTCTGCAGGTCTTCGCACAGATCGTTAGTGTCTCCTGACGTTGTTGCTTTCTTACAAACAACCGCATCATCTGCAGACACCATCATCGTTATTCACTAGATAATTTCTATGGGGAGCCTAGTATCAATGTAGGACATATGCCACCGTGTTCGAAAATTACCCAAAAGCTGATTCTAGTACAGTTTTCGATGAGCTAATTGCCTCTTAAGGTAGTATGTGTCTAAAACGGCCAGAAAGCACTCGTTTTAGCATACGAAATGTTATATCTGTATCATAAGCGGACATTTCTTATACCGTTTCGTTTCAGTTGCGACATAAACTTTACAGCCGATCAGGAGCTTCGTCAAAATTTTCAATAAGGCTACGG
Source organism: Schistocerca piceifrons (assembly GCF_021461385.2). Lineage (NCBI taxonomy): Eukaryota > Metazoa > Arthropoda > Insecta > Orthoptera > Acrididae > Schistocerca > Schistocerca piceifrons. The sequence goes on from NC_060139.1 coordinate 270,211,236, forward strand.
ATGTGCTGATGCTATAGCTGTTCAAACCGCGTTCTACGTTGTTTTTTTCAATGTTGTTTGTCGTCGTTACTCGATCGTACACTCTCTCTCGTTCATTCTCCACCTACCTCAGTACGGCTTCCTTAACTACCACACAGGGGCCGTGTATCTCAGGTTGAGAATCAGTTCCTGTAAGTTCATTTTAACAAATTTCGGATCGTGGGTAAATGCAGTTTACCTGCAATAAGCCTTCGGAAATTTTAGTAAACTGGTTTTATTCTTAAGAAAGCACATAAATTTGCTATCAATTTCGAATTTATTATTTTAACTGCTCTACTATTCCCATCTCACAGTCTGTACAAAATGTTCTCACATGAAAAAAAAGCAGCCAGAATATCTACCAGTCCGACCCACTTAATGTTCCACCTGACATTTACTGACCCACTAATATAGCCACAGGGCTACACGGCTGCGTGCTATACTGCACTGAATGTTAGCCCGTAATAACTTGCTACGTTACATAGGCTCCTCATATATAGAGCCTATTGTAATCAGTAATGGTCCTATCACGCCTCTATGGAATAGTATTGAAACTAGTTTTACATCTGTCGATTTCGTTCCGCTAAAGGTAACTTTTGAGTTCTGTTTTCAAGGAAGTCTTGAATCCAGTCAGAAATCACGTCCGATTCTCGGAAAGGTAGTTTTTTTTCACCAAACGACAGTGTGAGACTGTATCAAGCCTATGTTTAGAGCGCTGTGACTCTCATAGAGGGAAAAGTGAGCTGATTTTCGGAAGATGTCAGTTTGCGGATTCCATGTTGATTTTTATAAAGGAGATCTGCGTTCTCCTACAGCGTCGTAGTACATGAGCTTAAAACTTGTTCCACAGATCGGCAACAGATTGACGTCAGCGATGTGGGCATATTATGTGCATCGGTCCTAAGACCCTTCTTGAAAACAACAATGTTCTGCGTATTGTTTTCCTCACTGATTAGGTATCCTTTATTCCTCCAGTGACCCACTACGAACTGCTACTAGAAGGGTATTAATTTCTTTCGCGTAATCTCTGTTGGACTTTACGGCTGTTTCATATGGTTCAAATGATACAAAACTAAGCGAATGTGGTTGCTATAGTACTGTACGATGACTTACTTCAACAGCTGCCATTTCGGCGTACGTGTGGTGATTGTAAGGAGACATCGTATTACGATTTTTCGTGGTTAAGCGGTTTCGGAAAACTGAATTTAGCACTTTCTCTGTAACATGTTCCGTTTTGGTGCCAGTAGAGTAGCTGAGGGACTCATTAGTGATTTTGATAAGCTTATTGATTTTTCATAACACCATAACTTCTTAGGACCTTTCATCAGATGGGTTGGCACAATTTTACTTTCAGGGGTATAGAACACTCCAACCACTACTCTCCTTATTCTCTTTCTCTCTTTGTTGAGCTTTTGTTTGTCATATCCTAATAAGAGAGCGCAATCGTCGCTGCAGTTTCAAATATTTAGGATGGAAACTAAGTCTGTCAGAGGCTGTTTCAACGAGCTTTTGTACACGATAGCACAGAAACGGAATTGGTACTTTCCTCCTCTGCCAATTCTTGGCATACATCATACTGAACTTCACGCGCCGTCAGTTTTCCGCTAATATATGTTTCTGGTTGTGAAGAAGGGTGTACTGTAGATAACAATGAATTGGATATTTAGTAGTGAAAATCCAAGATTTTGAATACTTAGAAAACAATTTTTTAAATGTAGCTTTAATGAGAACGTCTGTGCTATCTATAACATTTAGTGAGTAAAATGAGTAATTGTTTCTAGAGATACGTATATTCGAATCAGATTAATTATAGGCTAGAAGCATAGTGTCTTTAGTTTATCCAGTGCGCATTTAGAGGATTTGATACATATACTTTTGTCTTAGTTTCCCGGCGCTGGGTCACTCACTTGGTAACACACAGAGCAAACAATCTACCGCATTTTCGAAATCTCATAATTCTCTTACATTGCACTCCATACGTTTCAAATTTGGCTCGAAGTAGTCTACAGCCTTCCTCTGTAATTGTGCAAACCGTGGCGCCGTGCGACCATAGAAGTTAATATGAGGGAAAGTTGGGTTAGTTGGCAACTCTTTCGAAACCCCTTAGGTGGGATTGCCTGGTCTCAGCCGCTAGAGCACCCATGAAGCCGCACTTAGTTGAATGGGTGTCGAAGTCTGAGGCAGGTACATTTGTAGCGTTCTGAACGAAGGTGCGTGGATGACACACAGCATGTTGCCGAGCTGGGGCGACTTCAGAGGAACCCTTCACCGTCTTATTCAAGCACATATCAATGTTGCACCCCCACTTCCCGTGATCACGCCAGTGGAGGGCCCTAAACAGAAGCGCTGAAAAAAAAGGAAAACTCTCTTTGTTACTTCAGATCACGTTCGAATTTGGTCAAATGGTTTTGAACCTGTCCCTAGTCGTTCTATCCCATGTACTAGAGCAAAACTACGGTCGCACTCCACTCCAAAGGTTCCTGTAATTCAATCTTCCATAAATGGAAGACCGGGATCGCGGCACTTCGATGACTTGCAGACAACCGCTCTCCAGCGGCCGTAAATATAAGGAATAATTGTATTATGCTACTAGTTGCGATGCGTTATTGCCACTATCTTCAAGTTTCTATACACGAAATGGACTGAACCATCCAGTCGTTTGTGCCTACTAAAGGAGTCACTACATAACACTGGTTTCCGCACGTATCTCCACAGCAGACGTAAACGCTGCACACATCTAGTGACAACTGATGTCATTGTGTTGTCAATAGTACAGAATGCAGCCTTAAATATGACGTACTGGATTTCTTCTGTGTCGTGCAGCAGTCTCTATGTATAGTGAGCTTCTGTTTCACGACGCAGGATCTGTGGGCCACTAACGTGACTGTCGCCGCAACAAACCACGCTGTAGTACGAAGGTAAACTCTCCGCCTGTAGCAAAACTCTAGATCCGACTCTTACTCCTCCGATGCTTAACGGTATTCAGTACGTCCCCCTTGTCACAGCTTACGCATTGACTCGTTCAGAGCATAGTATTTATTTTTAGCAGGATTTCTATGTCTGTAAAATATTTTGCATGACAGCCGAGATAGATTGTTTGATTGTTTGTTACCGTCCTCACGTATGTTGCTGCTCTGGGATCGATCCGCGGTCCCAGTATTGCTGTTCAACCATGCCAGTAGATGGGGCCCACGCCTTTTCACCATTTCTTGTTCGGTCTGTGGTGTCACCGCCAGACACCACACTTGCTAGGTGGTAGATTAAATCGGCCGCGGTCCATTTAGTACATGTCGGACCCGCGTGTCGCCACTGTGTGATCGCAGACCTAGCGCCACCACAAGGCAGGTCTCGTGATACGTACAAGCACTCGCCCCAGTTGTACGACGACATTGCTTGCGACAATACGGACGAAGCCTTCCTCTCATTTGCCGAGAGACAGTTAGAATAGCCTTCTGCTAAGTCCATGGCTACAACCTAGCAAGGCGCCAATTGTAACAGTGCGTGTATCTTACGAGTCGCATTTGTATAGTCAAGAGAGATGTATCACAAGGCATCATTAAAGTTAAGTATAAAGCAGCTACGTACTTTTCTTGCTACCATTCAATAGTTATCCTGTTCCAGAATTAACGCCCGTCAGCGTGTGTGTACGCGTGTCTTTCTGTCGGCTACCTCAAGTGGCGTAACAGTCTTGTTACGTCACTACACGGTCAATGTGAACCATTGCTCTTTCAAAGGAATCGATAAATAACACTAATCTGCCGATGGCAGCTGATGCTATTTTTTCAACTAGCCATATAGGTACGATCTGTAGAAGCAATCAGTGAAAAAAGGGGAATTAATCAATATCAGGCTGATACCTAGAGAGGTAGTAGTTAGTCTTGAGTCCTTCATGGCTCATTGGGATCCGATGAGGGCACGTATGAATCTTAAGCTAGGTAGACACCGGAGCTAACACAAGTGAACATGCTTCAGCGAGCGAGCGTTCTGTCGGGTGCAAACGGCAGCCAAGCGCGACTGGACAGCATTCGCTCGTGTTGGGTTGGCATTCGGTAGAGTTCGCTCGTGTTCCACTGGTCGTTTGGCTCTCTGCAAAGCGTCGTAAGGAGTTCACGTCCTCTGCCATTCTACGATAGCAGTATAGAAAATTCTATCTGGAAATTTCTCTGCTGTAATAGCTGATATGAGTAGCGTCAGCGATGGAGTCACTTAAAGATAATTTAATGTTGCAGACAGAAGCTTTTTCTCCTTTCTTTTATCTTTTTCTGGAAAAACTTACTCCCAATCTATGCACTATGTAGTACTAACACCTAACCTTATATCTGACAAAGGGTGGCCACGACGTTGAGAACAAGCACTGACTTCAAACTTTGTGGAGCCTTAGTAGGTCACTAAAACAACATAATGGGCAAGTAGTAAGATGCATTACTCCAGCATTTCCGAGAAAATCACAAGACAAGTTTTATGCGTGTGTTCTATAACCGCCGTATCTGTACGTAGGTGCCTGACGATGGAGGTCGTGGAGGTGAAGTGATAGCCGGTACGGTAACTCAGCGTGTTCCGTCAGAGAGTTGGCTGCCCTCATAAAAAACTGAGTGAATGGATCAGCGATGAACTTGAACGGATGATATGGGACGTCTGCCTCGAATAAATTAAACGAATAATAAGGTACAAAATGAGATTAAAAAAAGAAAAGTGTTTAGCGTTAGAGATTCTTAAGACGAATGTCTAAGAGACGATTGTTCGACTCCCGCTCTAACCGCAACTTTTTGGGTACAACTGTAGTACCGTGATATTCAAGAAATTTCCACGTACACTATTCTTTCTTGCTACATTAGCAATGTCTCACCGCCACGCGGGTTAACTGCCATTCGGAGCCCGCCTCTGTGCCTACAGGTGCAACGTAGTTCCGGATACGTTACCAGGTTCCAAGTGTTGCATTTCTTCATTTACTTGTCCATACTTATAAACACGTATACTTTTTATTAGATTTTACTGAAAACAGTAAGTAGTCAAATAATATAAAATTAATTAAAACTTTATGCAAATACAAGTAACTTTTTAAAATTATATGACGTCTCAAATATCATATAAATGAAATTATATGACCAGTGATGAAAACATATAGATTAAAAATCAAGTTTGAGTAGGAGTTGAACCACCGCCTTTTACGCGGTCTTCTTACGAAGCTCGAACGCTAACTACGTGACCAGCATGTACTCTGAAGTCATTCACCTACGCACAGATCCATCAGTTACTTAATGTACGCGTAAACCTGCTCGTGCGACTTTCTCGCAATTGCCAGAGCAGTGCACTTTACTACTTGCACATTGTGCTGTTTTAATAGCCTACTAAAGAGGTACTAAGTCTGAAGTAAATCTATGATCCCAACGTCGTGGCCACGTCGTGTGAGGTCATCTCTCTCCTTATAGAGGGTGCTGACTCAGTCTTTCAGGCTGGAAAACGGGAAGTTGCGGTACACAAATCCGTCCTGAAGTCAGCTGGTAGTGTGTGTAGTGTTATGAACCAATGTGTGTGTAGTGTGTTCTGGTATTGAGAGTGAAAATTGAATGGAATCACCCTTTAATGAGGGCGTTTTGAAAAGTAATGCCTTCAAAATTTGTGTGTGAAAAGTCTTAACTATTTTTAAATAAAAGAAACGTTATCAACAGTTTATATGTTTATTCTTCGTGTCTGCATATTTATTTCTGAATGTGGTCACCATGGCGACAAATACTGTTCTCTCAACAAGAGTCCAGTTTCTTGGTTTTATTGACGAAGCCACAACGTCACCTCTGCCTGCACCGCTTCATCACAATGAAAGTGAAGTCCTCTAAAGTGTTCTTTAATTTTTGGGAATAGATGATAACTGGTGGGGCCAACTCGAAACTGGAGGACGATCTACAACGGCGAACCCAAAAGCGTCGGATTGTTGCAGATGTCGCAGCGCTCATGTGGAGTCCGATGTTGCCATGCTGAAGGACAGGGTGCTCCATGTCTGGACGAATTCTTGGAATTTGCGCTTTCAGTTTTTTCTGAGGGCCTCGCAGTACTCCAACCTCTGTTACACAATTTGAGGTTTGTACCACTGTTTGCTTCACTACGAGCCCAAACAACCAAGCCCCACGCATCAGTGATTTCGATACAGTCATCACCATACACAGTTTTCGTTCTTCTGTGCATTTCAATACAAGGCACATTTTTTGCTGTTAGAAGCTCTATTAGAGCAGGCTGTTTATCATGCACCGACCTTACAAACCGCCTTGTCAGCAGAGGGTTGCAACTTGCCTCATCGAAGCAGGAAGTCGAGCGAGTAATGTGCATGACATGTGATACCCCAACCGATATTGAGAACGGAATAAAATGTGTGTGGCATTACTTTGCAGCATGTCCTCGTACATATCACACGTACTTCATTGACTCCAGTGATCCACTGCAGAAATGCCAAGTAAAAAGATATATGTTTATCAGGTTACCTTCCATTCAGAAGGCTGTCAGTATTCAATGAACTGAGGATAAGGCCCGACCAGCAGGCATTACATGCATTGATCACAAATGATAGTGCACTGAGAATGGCTAGTTTCTAGCCAAATTTAGAACTGCCAATAAAAAATTTAAAAAGGACGATTGATAGTTGAAATCTGTTATTTACAAGAAATATATTTGATAGAAAATTCCTGAAGCACCTGAAGGTCCTTTTGGGGGTTGGGGGTTGTAATAAAGGTGATAAATTCATTAGGTAGGAGTAAGGTGAATAAACAGTGCTTTCTATTTCGCTTCATTAAACAGGAAAAGCACAATAAATTTCCGTGAAAGTAAAGAATCGCGAATATATATCTGTTACGTTGATTAAAAGGTTGAAAACGTACGGAAGACTTGAATAATAGTCGTCGATAATTAATGTTCTGCTTTTAAATTTTCTCCCCAACTGTAATGAGAAATGAGCGAAAATTGTCAAGCGACAGCGTAATTTTGAATAATGCTATGGAGAGCAGCAGCAGAAATTCAGGGTTCCGTGCACTACCTTCCAATAATTTCACGCTTACGGTGAAATCCAGACACCTCAACCTCCTTTCCCACGCCATTTCACCTCCTTTGTCAAAAATAATGAGCTCGCGATGCAAAATATTCCTCTTTGAATAAATGATAATTAATCGAAACCCTCAGCTGCCAACAGGTGTTGTTGATATGCCTCAATGGGGACAGCTGAAAATATGTGCCCCGACCGGGTCTCGAACCCAGGATCTCCTGCTTACATGGCAGACGCTCTATCCACCTGTGCCACTTTTCTTATCTCATTTTGTTCCATATTGTTCGTTGAATTTGTTCGGGGCGGACGTCCGATGAAACCCGTTCAGGTTAATCGTTGATCCGTTCACTCAGTTTTTTTTATTTTATTTTATTTTTTTTATTTTTTTTTTATTTTATTTCTTTTTAATTACAGAGAATAGCTCTGACAGAACACGTTGAGCTACCGTGCCGGCTCACCGAGGGGACACAGGATAGCGCGACTGCAGGGACTTATCCCATTGCACGCTTCCCGCGAGACCCACATTCCCAACTGTCCACAACCTACATTTGTAATGTTCCTAAAGGATATTTGCCCATTCACTCATTACTCTTTGAATAGTATCTACTTCGATTCGCTCTGTTGTAAGATGGCGTTGGAGGCGTGGTGACTGTCTGCCTGCAGCGAGGTGCGGCCTAGCAAGTACATGCCGCCCGCAGCACACGACACTCGTCAGTCTTCCTGTACTCCTGCGTCATCAAGAGGTCGTTGCTCACGAAACGCTTCCGCGAACCAGTGCGCCCTACTGCCTGGCGCAGTGGCTGTGCGTCACGACACCGGATCTCTTTCTCTCTCTCCCACCCTTTTTTTTTTATAATTGTGACCTAAGGGCAGCCGCTGGCTGGTAACTGCTCCTGGCAACGGACAGTGGCCTGCTCTGCTCCGCACGGTTTTAAATAGCCTTCCAGCCTCCCTCCCTCAGACCCCCATTTGCTGAATAGTCATCTTCCTATGGGCGTCAAACATTTTCCTGGAATCTGTAATCGAACAGGTCGGTGGTACACGGTCACTCTGTAGTAGCGAAGACGATACACTCGTATAACTCACATAGAAATTCAATAAAATTTCTCACACACTATCAATATTTTTATAATCCAGATATTATTCCCGTGACATTTATGTATGTACCAATATACTGAAAAATGCATACAAGGAGAAGATGAATGAAACTTGCGAAATACCCTCACACTTCGAGAAGAATGTAATACCAAAGTAAGCGAGTGCTGATAGGTATGTGTATTACCGAACTATTTATTCAATAAGTCATTGTTGTAAAATACTAACACTAATTATTTACAGAAGAATGGAAAAACTGGCAGATGGATGCAGGAACGCGTGAGGCAATACTGACCGTAAAAATACCTTCAGAAAAGACAAGGACAGGTTAAGGAAAGGCAAACATACGTTTATAGCATATGTACAAACAGAGAAAGTTTTTGACTATGTTGACTTGAATACACTCTTAAATTCTAAAGATGACAGGCATCAAATACAAGGACCGAACGGCTATCTCACCTTGTACAGAAACTAGAGTGGAGGGACATGAAAGGGAAGCAGTGGTTGAGAAGGGAGTCAGAGGGTTGTAGCCTATCGCCGATGTGATTCAATCTGTACATTGAGCAGACAGGCAAGAAAAGAGATGAATAATTGGAGAAAGTATTAAAGTTCAAAGAGACAAATAAGAACATTGAGGTTTGCCGTTAACACTGTAATGCTGTCAGAGATAGCAAAGGACTTGGAAGAGGAGTTGAAATGAATTGTTAGTATCTTGAAAAGAGGACAAAGGTGAAGATCAAGAAAATAGAAACAAAAAGAAAAGCATTTCTAAAGAAGAGAAATCAGTTGACATCTAACATAAATTTCAATGTTACGAAATATTTTCTGAAGGTAGTGAAACATGGACGATAAACAGTTTAGACGGATAGATCACGTAACGTATGAGAAGGTACTGAATAGAGCTGGGAGACGTGAAATTTGTTGGATAATTTGACTAAAAGAAGGGATCGATTTATAGAATACATTCTGAGATATCAAGGGAGGACCAATTTAGTATTTCGGGGTAGTGTGGAAGGTAAAAATCGCACAGGGGGACCAAAAGATGAATACAGCAAGCAGATTCAGAACGATGAAAGTAGCCGTAGTTATTCGGAGATGAAGAGGCATGCACAGGATAGATATTTTGTATGTTCGACTAACTAGAAACCTTCTATATTACTGTTATTACTATTATGACTATTAATATCATCCGTTGAAAAATTAAACAAAAAATATGCCGTAAGTACAGACTTATGAGTTGCTTTTGTTTACAGCTTAATTGTAGCATATGAGATGTAAGACCGTTGGACGTTATTAGCACTTTGGAGGGAAGTCGTTAGTTACAATCAGGCATGTTTTGGAAGTAGCTATTTGTGGAACATAATAGTGTGATGCGTTATTGTGACTGCGATTATGAGTGATGATCATCTTACTGCGTCTAGTCCTTAAGTGGAAACGAAAGGGAAACGCACTGTTAAATTTCATAGTGTTTATAGAACAACATTTTTGCCCTAAATCGTACTTGGGAAAGAGAAAAATACCACTAGATGCAATATGCCAACAACAGCAACGAACTGGGGATAATGAAAAAGAGGTAGAAGTATAACAAAAAACTAACTTAAAAATACTAACGAAAATTGTCATGTTAACTGTTAACGCGTTTTTCAGGTCACTGCGGGGTAATGATGCTATCAGGCCACTGTGGGAGTTATGGAGGCTTGCAAAGTGTTTCTATTACTATTTCGATTATTTCTGCAATGCACTAATATCAGTAGGACAGAAACCCAACATTTTGCAAAAATAGGAATCAACAGTTACTTGAAGTGCTAGAGCAGCAGATAAGAAGTACAAAAACAACAAAAATAATCAAAGGTGTGACACAGAATTACACTACTGCCAGAGTTGCGCCAACAAATGAGAACTCCAGTATCACACATTTAAAACGGTACATGAAGGGGCGTCAAATAGAGAAGCCTAAGACATCTACATCTACAGCTAGCAACCCCCATATGGCATGTGACTGAGGGTACTTCGCGATCTACTGTAAATTCCATTTCTCCTCTTCCAGTCACGAATGGTGTGCGAGATCTCTCGGAATTTTAACAGTATACGTTACCATGATGCGTCACTCTTTTGTTTAGCGTCTGCCATTCGTATTGTCTGAGCGTCTTTGTAACGCTTTCGCGCATATAAACAAAATAGTGAGGAAACACGCTGCTCTTCTTTTTATTACCTGAGTTTGTGATGTCCTATCTGGTAAGGATCCCAGATTGTGGAGCAGTGCTTCTATATCGGTCGGCAGTAGCTTGTGTAAGCTGTTCGTGGGTGGACCACGCGTCCTGAGGATTTCCCCCAGTGAAGAATCAGCCATCTGCCGTACACAAGCTTAGTTTTACATGTTACTTATATTTTAAATATCGCCGTAAACATACTACCAGACATTTAATACATAATTTATGTGGTAATTAATGTGTGCTAAAGTAGGACTGAAAGTGAAACATTTGAAGTGAAAATAAAAAATTAACTTGAAGAAGAGTAATAGTTATAGTTACGCCCTCGGCACACACAACCCCTACTTTCTAAGCACTGTGGTGGAAATACGTCTCATATGCGGACCACTTTTTATCTGACGGTCCAAAACGGTTTGTTCATAGATTTATGGTTATGTATCTCAGTTTAAAGTCGTTGGTTACTATACCCGGTTAGTTTCAATTCCCATTTACGAAAACGGATAACTAGTTTTCTTAATTTTCATAATTCCCAAGCAAGGAAAAGCCCCTTCACGTCACACTTCCAGATACTAAGCTGACAGGGAGTCATTATCTGCTTTTCCTAAAATTTTTTGGTACTTCCCATGATTTGAGATCCGCCAAACTGCAGAGGTCTGTTCTTTCCAGCCAAATCGCAGGGGACTCTGAGAGGAGTGGAGGTGAAGCCAAGTGGAGTGTTAAAATGCAATTTCCAGGTCCAGCATTTGTCCTACGTTTAAGGAAAACCTCTCAGAAACATTGGTTAGAACGGGGAGGTAAGATTTGAATTTATTTTACTTCTGGTATAATATGTCTAATTAAAAAGTACCAACCCCTAATGCAGTTTGGAGCATCAGATTAAATGCATGACCAGTCTTCGTCCTAAGGTCTTTGGAACGAACGTCCTCGAAGCTCGCATTAATTTAAGTGATTAATATTGAAATAACAGCTAATTTAGTTAATATTACATTTTGGGCTAGTGCATTTACTTCTTCTCTAAGCTACCTATTAAGATGTCGCTTTTCTGAGGGTATTTAGATCGAAAATAAAGTATTTCGTAAAAGCTGGAAGTCATTAGCGTTGTTTACATTTTAGGCATAAATTTCGTGCCAGTGTAGATCCTTATTTTTAACTAGACTAAGTGGTTCAAAGTTAAATTAATTAGTGTTTGTCATATAGAGTTTAGGTAGTTAATTAAAGCTTTCGATGGTAAGTTTGTTTGTTTACATTATCGTTTACTTACGTATTAGTACAGGTTACTGTGCTCTCGTACCAATTTCTTCTCTGTTTTTGTGTAAATTTTTCTATAGAACAATGTGTGATAAATGTTTTAGTTGCCGTGGAAATGTGGGGGAGGTGTTCTGTAAAGACTACAGGTTATGGTTTCGTTGTGGTGAATGTAGCGGCGGGAAATCGGGAATAGATAATGAGGCCCTTCCATGGCAATGTAGATTATGTAGTAAGGACAGAATAATCGCTGAACAGGAGGCAAAAATTTGTGCCCTTAAGGCTTAATTAGGCAACGCGAATTGGAATTACGTAGGCTAAGGGAGGAAAAAAGAGACGGGGTGTTGGGAAAAGGTAGGAAGCAAAGGAATAGAAAGGCAAACTTTTGAAAAAACTTTCAAAATTCAGTTAGTAAATCAGTTTGGCTTGCTATCAGAAGTAGAGGGGGAAGGTCGCCATTCAGATGTAGTTGAATGTAGGTTGAAGTGAAATATTAGCTTAAAGAGAAAAGACAGTTCGGGATCAAATCAAAATAGTAAAAGAAGAATCCTGCTTCAAGGTATCAGTCACGGGACAGGTGTAGACCAGCAGCTTTAGAGAAATTTGGTGCAGGGTACAAGGTCACAGGTTTTGTGAAACCTAGTGCTAGCTTTAGCCAGGTGACAGAAAACTTAGGCCAGCTATGCAGGCAGATTGAGAAAGAAGATCAGGTAATTATAGTTGGGGGAGCCGGATACAGCCTGATTATGAATCCAAGATATACACTCCTGGAAATGGAAAAAAGAACACATTGACACCGGTGTGTCAGACCCACCATACTTGCTCCGGACACTGCGAGAGGGCTGTACAAGCAATGATCACACGCACGGCACAGCGGACACACCAGGAACCGCGGTGTTGGCCGTCGAATGGCGCTAGCTGCGCAGCATTTGTGCACCGCCGCCGTCAGTGTCAGCCAGTTTGCCGTGGCATACGGAGCTCCATCGCAGTCTTTAACACTGGTAGCATGCCGCGACAGCGTGGACGTGAACCGTATGTGCAGTTGACGGACTTTGAGCGAGGGCGTATAGTGGGCATGCGGGAGGCCGGGTGGACGTACCGCCGAATTGCTCAACACGTGGGGCGTGAGGTCCCCACAGTACATCGATGTTGTCGCCAGTAGTCGGCGGAAGGTGCACGTGCCCGTCGACCTGGGACCGGACCGCAGCGACGCACGGATGCACGCCAAGACCGTAGGATCCTACGCAGTGCCGTAGGGGACCGCACCGCCACTTCCCAGCAAATTAGGGACACTGTTGCTCCTGCTGTATCGGCGAGGACCATTCGCAACCGTCTCCATGAAGCTGGGCTACGGTCCCGCACACCGTTAGGCCGTCTTCCGCTCACGCCCCAACATCGTGCAGCCCGCCTCCAGTGGTGTCGCGACAGGCGTGAATGGAGGGACGAATGGAGACGTGTCGTCTTCAGCGATGAGAGTCGCTTCTGCCTTGGTGCCAATGATGGTCGTATGCGTGTTTGGCGCCGTGCAGGTGAGCGCCACAATCAGGACTGCATACGACCGAGGCACACAGGGCCAACACCCGGCATCATGGTGTGGGGAGCGATCTCCTACACTGGCCGTACACCACTGGTGATCGTCGAGGGGACACTGAATAGTGCACGGTACATCCAAACCGTCATCGAAGCCATCGTTCTACCATTCCTAGACCGGCAAGGGAACTTGCTGTTCCAACAGGACAATGCACGTCCGCATGTATCCCGTGCCACCCAACGTGCTCTAGAAGGTGTAAGTCAACTACCCTGGCCAGCAAGATCTCCGGATCTGTCCCCCATTGAGCATGTTTGGGACTGGATGAAGCGTCGTCTCACGCGGTCTGCACGTCCAGCACGAACGCTGGTCCAACTGAGGCGCCAGGTGGAAATGGCATGGCAAGCCGTTCCACAGGACTACATCCAGCATCTCTACGATCGTCTCCATGGGAGAATAGCAGCCTGCATTGCTGCGAAAGGTGGATATACACTGTACTAGTGCCGACATTGTGCATGCTCTGTTGCCTGTGTCTATGTGCCTGTGGTTCTGTCAGTGTGATCATGTGATGTATCTGACCCCAGGAATGTGTCAATAAAGTTTCCCCTTCCTGGGACAATGAATTCACGGTGTTCTTATTTCAATTTCCAGGAGTGTAGAATTAGGAGTGACCTGGATAAAATAGGGGAGAAACTGGGCACACGAATGTGGGGTTTGTGGAGGTCTTTCAGAGCCATGATCGGCTCTGGGTAAACACTACTGTAAGGCATGTTAAAACTGAGATGAACAGGAAGCACCAGACACCGCAGAATCTCACATAAATGTTGCTCCAGATGATGCTATTGGTAACTGGGGATACACTACACATGGCCTGCACCTAAATGGGAAGGAGAAAGATAAGTTAGCAGCTGTATTAGCAGATACTGTAAGAGTGGCTACAGTCATACAAGGGATGATCCCTGTGGGTAATAGGTAGACAGGTTTTTTAGGTTAAAACCAAACTTCAGACAGACAACAATAAAGAAAAATAAAATAAAAGAAGATTCATGTACGGTAAATAGGGATAAAGCTAAGGGTAGTACCAACTTACTTCATCAAAATATCAGGGGAATAAAAAATAAAGTAGATGAGATATGGTTATTTTGTGTTTCCTATCATATTTAAGAATGGGTAATTATATAAACTCTCATCCGTTTTTCTTACTTAGTCCTTATTATAGTTAATATAGCGTCTATTTTTTTATTTAAGCAGCCTTTATCACTTTTCTCTACCTCTGCTATCAGGTGGAGACGTGTCAGTCGTGCTCTACATGCAGGAATTGGCTGCTATCGTAACGGAGTAAGTGTGGTGTGCACATCGGTGTGTTTTAGGTAGGACCCGCGCTCACATTGGGATCAGAGATAAATACCTTGCCGAAATCGGAGGAACATCAGCCACACTACTCTCAGAGACTTCTCGTTCTCAAAGATCCGAAAAAGAAGAGGTTTATATGGTATTACTAAACAGTTAGAACATTCATGCCAATCTCCCAGAATTAGGATAGGTTGTTTAACGTTATAATGCCCTGATAGTGTAAGGAACAGAAAGCTGCTTGAAACCAGAAGTGAACAGCACTGAAATCCTAAAATCAGATTACAACTTTTATCTTAAGGATGGGTTGGACGTCAAAGATGATGACGTACATATTGCAGCATGGAATTCGATAATATCTGTTAAGAGATTATCATGGATTCCGAGTGTGAACTGATCTGGGTGAATTTAAGCACCATAGGTGGGTCAAAAGTGGTAATCGGTCTATAAAAGCTTATACACCGCCTGCATTAGGAGCTGTAGATGTAGCTCGCTTCACAGGGAGCTTGCAGAGTTTCGTGAAGCAGTTTCCTGATCATCCTGATCATGCCATTGTAATAAGGAGTGACAGGTGTTGAATGTGAGAGTCATGCCAGTAGACGTAGAAGAAACTCATCAAGACGACGTATTAAACGCCCTAGTTACGAAGATATCTAAAAATTTCGAACCAGTTAACGCAGAGAGAGGTATCAGTGATGATAAGGCAGCGACAGCTTCTGTTCGTCTGTGATCAGAAAGGTAGGAAAATATTTTTACTTTGTAGAAGTGACAAGATAGTAATTTCTAAATATCTGAAGTCAACATCATTTTTTGAGTACTGAGGTTGAAGATGTAGAGCACAAATGGAAAAAAACTCAATCGTATTGTTCAGTATTTCTTAGATGAGTATATACTCTGCAAGATCATAAGGGAAGGGAATGACTCACCGCGTTTTGAATGACCGTTCCAAGAAACTACGGGAACGAAGAGAGTTACATCCCAGACTCGAGAGAAGCCAAAGCCAAACTGGCAAACCAAAATCGGCGGAAGCGAAAGAAAGCGCAAGAAGAATAGTCAGAGATAACCGTTCAATCACTCTGAAAATTTTCCTCAACCCTTCCGACTAAAAACCGTAAGAGGTGTTTGTCTTAGGTAAAAACAGTAAGTAGCCTGTCTCACTCAGTGACTATACTGGCACCAAACGAGGATGATAAAGGCCGATATACTGAATTCGTTTTTCCGAAATCGCTTCACGGCGGAAAACTGGAAAGTCGGAATACAATCCCTTCTTCGTATCGACGTACGATCATCGAAACGGCAGGTATTGAGATAAATGTGTGGTAACTGATATCGGAATAGGAATGCAACTGCAATCGCTGAGTAGTGGAAAGGCATCAGGACCCGACAAGACACCTATAAGATTCTACGGGGTTTCTGCAAAAAAACTCGCTTCCCTACTTGCAGCAGCTTATCGTAGGTCATTGGGGGAACGCAGGGTACCTAGCGATTGGAAAAACAACGCGGGTCATTCCCGTTTTCAAGACGGGTTATATCGCTTACGTCAGTCTGTTGTAAAATACTGGAAAATGTTTCAAGCTCACGTGTCACGACTGTTTTGAAGAACGAAAATCTCCTCCGTCCATTAGAGCCAAGTGCTGTAGCATCAACGTTCTAGCTGATGTCGTCTTTTCCGCGTTCCTAGTTTCACTCCTGTCTAGTGAGAAAAATACGAGCTATCGTACTAGATCTGCGAATGGATTCAAGGCTTTCTTGGAGAGAGATCTGAACATTGGTTGGTGTGCTGATTAGGGGGAGGGGACCAAAAAGCGAGGTCATTCGTCCTATCTGATTAGAGACGGATGGGGAAGAAAGGAGGCCGTGTCGTTTCATAGGAACCATCTGAAGCGATTTAGGGAAATTACAGACAACCTAAATGAGGAAGGCCGGACGCGGGCTTGAACCATTGTCCACCTGAACGCGAGTCCAGTGTGATAACCACTGCGCCACCTCGCTCGGTGCCGCTCTTAAACGAAACTAAATCGGCAGACATAAAGGTAATATCCGGAGTACTACAGGGAAGTGTGATGAGACCGTTACGCTTCACAGTACATTTGAATGATACAATAGAAAATATTGTAAACACAATAGGGCTATTCGGTTGTCTAAAAGAAGAGAGTAATGGCAGAAGATTGTTGCGACTTGAAAAAAAGACCTGGAGATGATTGATAAATAATGCAGGGACTGGCAGCTGATCCTGAACGTAGATAAATGAAACACATTGCGCATACATAGGAGGAGAAATCCTCTGCTTTACACTATTGATGAAGAATTGGTGGCAACACGATCTGTCGTAAAGAATGTAGGAGTGAGCCTTCTGGAGCGACCTTAAGTAGAATAATCAAATAAAACAAAAGCAGGAAGAGTAGATAGTAGATTGAGATTCATAAGAAGAACCTTAAGGAATTGCAACTCATCGACGAAAGAAGTGTCTTACAAAACACTGCGACCTTTATCAGGTAGGATAGTCAAGCACCCAGGTTGTCGGTAACAAATACAAAAGCCGTGTAATTGATGCTTTTGTCCGAGTAGCACTATGTAATTCATGCATTTGTCCGAGTAGCACATATCATCGGGCATGTCAACAAGAAAAAATCTCGACATGCGTGAAGACTGCTCTTGTTCTGAGGTTTCTGTACGAACTTAATTATGTATAAAATGTATCATCTGTAGGTTTTGATGAGTGACGTAACTGGTCGTAAGTTTAGATTGAATTAACTTCGAAAGTTAAATTCCTTACAACACCAAGGCACTGTAGACCTTAGTAGTTGATATAGATTACACCACGATACTCTAAACGTTCCTGAGAAACTTGGGTCTTAACAGACGAAAACAAAGAGTAAGAAAGTTAAACACTTACAGACGTCATTACAATGTTATTTATTGTGTAGCTACCAGTTTCGGCGCTTCAGTGTACCATTTTCAGTGTTGATGCTGAAGGGATTATCACGAACCATATACACGATGTACCAGTCGCCAACATAAATGGTTTACGCAGACTACCTGTAACCGTGATGTTACTCCAACTATCCACCACACATGGACCGTCATAACCCTGTCAGCGTCAACTAAGGCCTGAAGATACTACATTTAAGAGCCGAAACCGATTGTTACACAATAAATAGCATCGTAAGGACGGCTTTAGGTATTTCATATTCAATCAGTGAACAGCCGTGGTCTCCTAGGCCTCCGGTCAAATGAATGGACATACAGAAATAAAGTGACCGTGTTTCTACTGATTGACATACGGAACGCTAAAAAGATAGATTTTCAGTTGGTAATAAACAAAAACCAGGAAACATGTGTAACTTTGACAGACGTGCAGCGTTTACTGCACTAATATTTACGTAATCAACTGATTTTTCACTGGTTGATCGACAACGACGCAAGGTACCATGGCGTAAAGGCACTGTTTAGGGAGAAAACAGATGCATAATAATATGTAATTAAAAACGAGTTGAATACTGTAAGACAAGTTTTGTGAAATCTCAGTGCCTTGGTGTGAGGCTGCACGTGTTCATGTACAAACCTTCCAAGAGAAGCCAGAGGCAGCACAGTTTTCACGGCTTGTCCTTGACATTCACCTCCGCGAGTAATGTACTGTGATTGACGGCAGAGGTCCACGTCCCGGCCTCATGCCAACCCAGCTGCCAGAACCAGCAGTCACCTGTTAGTCACAGCAGATTTCAGAGCTGCCGCCAGGGAGCGGGTAGCCCGTAATGAGGCTCGCAGTTCACTCAGTGTGTGAGCCGAGGCGCTCCACCAGAGTGCTGCTATTTGCAGCTCGGCCTTGACGTTCAGCGGCCTTCCAATGACGCCGGCGCAACACCGCAGACATGTGAGTTCTCGGAAACTGTGTGGTCTATAAAACCAACCGCAGCTCTCGCTGACCTTGTCACACCGCAAGAGGCAGACCCTGAGGGCTGGCGGAGCAACGACCTCTCTACTTTTTCACCTAATATTTCTTGCTCGAACACAACTAATCGAGGCAAGAGTCGCAAGCCACATTAAACGTCAAATCATCAGAGTGCAGTTTGAATGTGTCTGTAGATTCCTCATTGTCACCAACATTGGTTTACATACAAAATCTGGTAAGACAAGAGCTATGAAACTCCATCACTTGGTTATGGCATCGGACTACTTCAGTACTGAAGAATTCCGTTCTTACGTCGGATCGATCCACTGCAGAAAAATCTATCTTCTTTTTTATTTTTCTTCCCAGCCATCACAATTCTGGCTGATTTCTCTTGTGGCAAACACATCTCAATGTAGCAATTACAGCCATCGTCCTCAATTATTTGCTGGATGTATTTAGATGTCTGCCTTCCTTTACAGGTTTTCCCCCTGCAGCTTCCAGTAGTACCCAGGACCTTATTCCATGATGCCTCCTGTCCTTCTCTGGGTCACTGTTGTATTACGTCTCCTTAACAACCGCTTCTGCAGAGAATCTCCTCATTCCTTATCAGTCCACCTAATTTTTAACATTCTTCTACAGAACCACATTTAAAATGCTTCGTTGCTCTTTTCCGGTTTTCCAACAGCCCATTATTCACTACAAGACAATGCTGTGCTCCAAACATACATTCTCAGAACCTTCTTCCTCAAAATGAAGGCTATGTTTGGTACTGGTAGACTTCTCTTAACCAGGAACACGCTTTTTGCCTGTGGCAGCCTGCTTTTTGTATCCTTCCTGTATCGCCCATCATATGTAATTTTGGTTCTAAGATAGCAGAATTCTTTAACTTCCTCTACTTGACAATGCCCAATTTTAAGTTTAATAGTACAGCAAATATCACTTTAGTATGTCCTCACTGCTTTCGCCTTTCTTGACTTTATTCTCAATACATATTTGGTACTAATCAGAATGTTTCTTCATATCAACATGTCCTGCAGTTCTCTTTCACTTTCATTGAGGAGTAAAGTTTTATGTGCCATTGTTCTCATTAATGCTACTCGTGACCTTTTTTTCTGTTATTGCTTCTCTGCTGTACGGATTGAATCGTAGAAGCGAAAGACTACAGGAGTCTTAGAACCTTTCAATACGAACACTTCGTTCTTCGTCTTCCATTTTTATTGTTCACTCTTGGTTCTTGTACACGTTGTGTATTATGAGCTTTTGCCTTTAACTTGCTCCTATTTTTCTCAGAACTGTAAACATGTTTCACCAGTTTACATTGTCGAACGCTGTTTGCAGTTCGACAAATCTTATGAATATGTCTTGACCTGTCTTCAGCCTTGCAATGACATAACGGTAATTTAGTTGACCAAGACATTGATTCCGTACTACCCAATTCGTAAAACATTGTTACGTTTAAATATGCTAACACAGCACTAGCAAATAATTTAAGAAGTAATGCTTCCTTATCAAGTCTGCCATCGAAAGCCTTGAGGCCTGCTGTTTGCTTCATTATTACGGTATTCATCCTTATACGAAAATTTCTCACAGAGCACTTCACCTAAAACATTCACCTAATGTATCTGGAAAGATACAATTATTTCCTCTTTCAGAAGTCGCATGACGGACTGCTGTCGAAGAGTACACGAATCCAGCACTGTACCCGAGGCATCTCTGATTGCATCGCTGTTCGCCCACCCGTATACAACCACACACACCCACACACAAACACACACACACACTCCCACAGTCACATTAAGTGTCTCGTCCAAATCTGAATTTTGTCCGCCATCCATTATGTTTCATATGTTGCGTAATTTCTTGCAGACATGTCCGAATAACAGACACCGCATGTACAGGCATTACGTTAGTTAGTGTGTGGATAAGGTGAGAAATTGGGTGATATAGGAGGCGTGCTAGGATAGTCCATCCAGTCGCACAGTATTTATCTAGAGAGCAGGAGGCCCAGGATCGAATCCCGATCTGGCATAAATGCCTACTAGCAGCTAAAATGTCATTAATTCCTTTTTGTATTGATTACGTTTTCTCCCATTTCCCAATCAGTACATGATTATCTTTGGACTACGCTTATTCGCAATGGTCTGGAATTAACTTGCAGTTTTCAGCCTATCGAGGCCACCTGTCCATTGTCAGAGCTGCCAGGACGCCTCTTCGCTGGGCCTCTTGGAATTTCTACAAGCCCTCTATCTACCAGACATTGTCGGAACAGCCCTCACTTACCCATTTCAGGTCGTTTCCTCATCCACCAGACATATCTGTTTTGAATTCTGAAGCCCCCAAATACTTCATGTCTGATACACAAAACGCAAAATTACAGCTGGT
Source organism: Schistocerca piceifrons (assembly GCF_021461385.2). NCBI lineage: Eukaryota > Metazoa > Arthropoda > Insecta > Orthoptera > Acrididae > Schistocerca > Schistocerca piceifrons. The sequence continues at coordinate 270,231,983 of NC_060139.1, forward strand.
TCCGAAAATGTCCATTACAGGTTGGCTCTCCTGAATTCAGCAGAAAAGTGCGCTTCTTTTTTCTTTGGTGGCTCACCTACGGCCGTCTTAGTAATATTACTTACGTACAAGTACTCAAAGTAGATACGAAATATCAAAATCTAGACAATCGTAAGCTGTGAATATATACAGGGAGTCAAATGATAACGACCCAGATGGAAGAAAAGTAAGAATACTATTTATTATTTCAAAAATAATAGCCATAGTTGTTAATAAATTTATCCAGCAGTTATACAAGATGGTCAATGTCTTCATGGAACAATGCTTTCGGCGGCCTACTAAGACATGACTGCGCCCAGGCAAATCTACGGTCACGAATGTCTTTCTTGATATGGAAACAGCATCACCAGAATCGGAACTATATGGGAAACTTGTCCACGTGGACACTGTGTAAAAACCGAAACTAGCCATCAAGGCCAAACACCCACGAATGTTAACAGACACCATCATTCTTTTGCAGGAGAATGACCTTCCACATGTCGTCAAGGTTCTTTCGACAACGCCCGAGAATTTCCGCTGGATAGCCCTTACACATACCAATGTAGTCCCAACCTCTCTCCAAGTTATTTTCATACTTTTGCATCCCTGAAGAAAAACATTCGTGGGCGCCGATTAGCTTCGCACGAAGAAATGCTTTCGTAGGCAAAAGCCAACAGATTTGCATGAAGGCAAAAGTAATAACAGTATTGGCTATTACTTACTTTCTTCCATATCTCTCTTTCCCATTTGACTACCCGTCATAAATGATCGGCAGCCTTATGTCACGGAAAGTGGAAGTTACATCCAAGTTCAGTTGCTATCTTAATGGACGATTTTAGCACAGTGTAATTTAGCACAAACTTTTATCTCAATTAAGATACTTCAAAACTAATAGTTACTTCATTTGCAAAACGTTGATCAAGATCGACAGATGAGGAATTTCGTACCACTTCATTTGCACACATTTCAGTATCACCGCTTTGAGAGAACTGGAAGTTCAGAGGAAATAGATCCACATTACATACGTCGTCGCTGTTAAAACGTGACTGCAGTGTAGCTCTGTTTCTGTTACCGTCTCGTATTACGAAGCTGACCGTCTAAGTAATCTCAACGGGGAAAATGTTAGTCATCCCTGTGCGCACACGCAGATGAATCGTTAAGCCTTTACAGATGGCGCAGTGGTCGAGTCACGTGCTAAAGAGCGCGCCTCTACGTGAACATAAAGCAGTAGGAATCAGGGAGACATTTGTGTTTGCAGCGGACGTTGCTCGTAAACTTGGGTAAATGTAAGGCCGTGACAGAGTAGCAAAAAAAGAGAATCGTGTTTGGCCGTGCTCAGTGTGAAGTGCTGAGTTTGTCGGTGCCTTGCGGCGAACTATTCAATGTGTCTACAAACAGTGGTAAATCACACATTGCCACGTTTGATTGGGAGCTGTTCTTGAAGTAACCGATTTGTAACAGTTTGTTGCGTAACAGGGGCGCCAGCTTCTGCTCATATTGCCTGCTGCAGATGCAGTACGATGCGCCAGAGCCATACGCCGAACACAACGGTCTACCCTCTCGGTAGTGCCACGTGGCCGTCCAGAGCTCGGTCTTCTTGAGAGAGTACAGTACTGTGTCCACTGCTGCCAGCAGTCATGCGCAGTGACTACCTACCTGCCAGATCTGCAGTATCTTAGAAGGAACCTCCAGCTTCTCATAGCCCCATTACACGACCACGATCAAACTCTGTTTAGGTGTTGATAATGGTGTCTTTGCCACCTTGAAGGCGTTCTTGGCTAGCATCAGTTCACCATGTCCAGTATTTACATCTACATCGTACTCCGCAAGCCAAACGAAACTAACGCTCACAACCGTCACAGAGTGTATTTAAAGCAACCTTGACTTGCTCTAACAGTCCCACACTTAAGCACCTGACGTGAAATTTGACGTTGTCTTTCTGATGTAGGAACACTCCTACCAACTTTCTTTTATGTCCGCACAACTCATTTTTTTTTTTTTGTCAGTGTCCTTATTTATCAACATAGTAAGCCTGGCGACTAACTCATTTCTGTCAACGAGAGACCAGTTTGTTGATACCGTCACTGTAGAATGTTTGACTCTGTTGGCGGAGCCCCAGTCTCACCTGCACCGCCTCATCACTATTAATGTGAAGTCCGGAAAGGTGTTTTTAAGTTCTAGAAACAGATGAAAATGGGATGGAACGAAGTCAAGACTGTGTGGGGAATGATCTATGACAGTGAACCCAAGGCGTCGGTTTGCTGCAGATGACGCAGCGCTCGTGTGTGGTGTGGCACTGTCATGCCGAAGGAGATGGTGACCCATGTATGGAAGTACTCTTCAGGGATTAGAAACTCGATTACAGCACACTGTTTCTCACACATCGACATAGTTAAGTTACAAACTGCCGTGTTACATTCTACATTTCGGAACCTGTCATATACATGACATGTCGTACCTCAACCGATATTGCGAAGAAAGTAAAAAATTTGGGGACACTACTTTTCAGCACGTCCTCATATGAAAGAAAATGAAATGCCGATACTATCGCTGAGAACGAAACGCTTATTATGGAATGGTTACTCAACGAAATGGTCTCTCTCTCTCTCTCAAACACACGCACACACATGCACTGACGTACTAATGTTTTGGATGTCGATTTGCATTGGAGGTGTAGTTAGTGATATCGGATAACCGTGCCTTGCCTTCACTGCTAGCCAGGAGGACCTGACCATGGGGCTTAGGACGAGAGCCTAAGGGATTCCCTGTGGTCTGGGAGGCGTAAATCAGCTAATCCCCTACTCTCAGCCCTTGCCTCAAGGGGGGCCGTGGGTGCCTCTGACGGCCGGAGAGCGAAACACCCGCTGTAAGCTTAAGTCTCTACTCCGCCGCGTACAGGCGACTCACGGGGGAAGTGAGACTTCACATCAAAATATATACACTGATACCAATGTGAAAAGCTCGGCGAAGGTACTTTCCATTCGACGACGTATTAGGTACACTTCCCGTGCATTCACGTACAGAGCGTAAGAAAAATGCCTTCTTAAAAGACTCTGTGCGAGCTGCAGTTTCACTAATCTTGACTTCGCAACCGTTACAGGAGTGACACTCCTCAGGTTGTAGCATATTCTGCGAATTTCCGCGTAATACTGGTGTCTGAGGCTTCGCAATTACGATTTCGGATAGTAGCAGTCTCCTAATTCAAGTGTCTCATAATGCTCGTTTTTGAACATTCCCATAACCCTATCTCGTGTGCAGTGGCGGCTGCTGTCGAAGAGTAAAAGAGCACGTGATCTCCCTGTTTTTTGACACCTTGCGGATTTATTGGTTATTTTTCTTTGAATACTATTAAATGTGACATAGAAGCGGTAATCTTAAAGAAACGGCATTTAAATCTACGATGGTACGCTACATCGCTACTCCTCCAGAATCCGTGAAACTTCGTATCACGGACTCGAGCACACCTTCAGTTGTGCACGTTTTAAGGAGCTTATGCGCATGCACAACTGGCGTGACGGATTTGCCTTACAGGCCAAATGCAAACGGTTTTGATAAACAACGTGCACGTTTTCACGATGCGCACAGGAAGCCTTTGCCACTCAACTGCAAGTTTATGTCAGTACCACCAGGTGGTAGCACACTGCGGCAGAGTTTTATCCCTCGTTGGTAGACTTAATTCCCGCTAGATGACAGCACATTCCTCAGATAGGGCAATTCACTCACAATATTGTAAAATTAGATCAGATGTCAGTATATGCAATAGTCATACCGATTGAAATAACAAAATCTATTTTGTGGGTTTCGTTATGTGTTATACTATATTAAGTTTTGGATTTAATCGTACAGTAATCCTGTTGTTTCTCAACAGCGAAAAGGATAAAACGATTTCCTCGAACCACAGTGATGGAGAAATGGCTATCGGCTATGGCAATGTTTGCAATTCAGAAAAAGATTGTGAATGATAGTAAAGACATCAGTCATAGCGTGGTCGATATATGTGTGCGATTTAAAAACAGATGCATGGCTTCTCTTTGTCAGTAGGCAGTGTAGATCATGCTGCAGTATAGTCTTCTCTACTTCATGTGTACCTGCAGTGCAGTATAACGTTTATTAACATTTACATAGACTACATGCTACATGAAAGGACAAGACATTTCATAAGAGGTAATTATGTGGTTTTACTGCTTCAGAAAATTAGAATTGAAGAGTGATAATGCTTTAGTCACACTGTATTGATATTTGGCAGACGAAATTGAGATTACCTAAAGCATACACATTATGTCGTTCTTGCCCTCAACTGTACTTAGTAATGTATGAGGGTAAGTCAATTATTATCCGCAATTTAATTATATTTTTATTTACTTTGGTAGTACTGTCGTTTTACGTTGATGGCGCATGCTTTGTTTCAGGCTGATAGGTTAGTTTCGTTATCGCTACGGTGCTGTTAATCATGGCTGCTCCGCTGTCTATTTGCACCAAAGAAGAGCAACTTTCAGTGATGCGTTTTTTGTGGTCGGAAGGCGTATCAGGGGCCGAAATTCATCGAAGACTTTCGATACAGTACGGGAACAGTGTTTTGCCACGACAGACTGTCTACAAATGGATTGAAAAATTCCGAAATCTTGTCACAAGTGTTACTCATGATGAAGGAGCCGGACGTCTGTTTACCGCCACAAACGAAGAAACCATTGAGTGTTCACGTGATCCTTTTAGACAGACGATTAACTATTGACGAAGTGGCACATCGTTTCCAAATTAGTCATCGTTCTCCCTACGAAATCATCCACAACAGACTTGGGTTTCATAAAGTTTCATCAAGATGTGCAAAAACAACTCACACGGCTTCAAAAACAAACGCTCTTGGACAACTGTAAAAACATTTGGATCGCTGTTGTAACGAAGAGGACAACTTCTGAGACAGGATCACTACTGGTGACGAAACATGGATCCATCATTACGAGCCGGAGAGTAAACGGCAGAGTATGGAATGGAAACCTCAACATTTAGCGTGCAAGGCAAAGTTCGAGACCCAACCGTCCGCAGGAAAACTGATGCTTACGGTTCTTTAGGTCGTACAAGGTAGAGTGCTGGAACATTATGGGGAAAGGAGCACAACAATAAACAGTGTATGTTACAGTGGGGTGCTTACTGCCAGGCTAAAGCCTGTAATTCGAAGCAAACGCCCAGGTCTGCGGTCGAAAGCATGATAATGCCCGTCCACATAATGCTGCCCGCACTGCAGAAACGCTCCAGAAACTCAAATTTGAAATACTGGATCATCCTCCATACAGTCCCGTCGTTGCCCCTTTTGACTATCATTTGTTTGGTCCACTCAAACAGACATTAAGGGGCCGTAGATTTGCCTCGGACGAAGCAGCGAAGGAAGCGGTGCATTCCTGGCTCGCAACTCAACCGAGAACGTTCTTTTATGAGGGCATCAGGAAGCTTGTACAACGATGGACCAAGTAAGTGCTTTGAAACGCAAGCAGTCTATGTCGAAAAATGATGTTCTTGTAAGATTCTTATTGGATTACAATGAAATTTTTTAACTACTTTGCGAATAATAACTGACTTACCCTCATAAAAACAATAAAATTCCACGGAAACAGTGCTTTTCTTTATCAGACAAGATATGCATATTATTATTATTCTTGGTGGTTGATTTGTAAAAGAAAAAAAAAAGAAAGAAAGGTTCCGGCACTGTGACATTCCAGAGGCTTTTCAAAATGAAGACGCCTTTAAACGTTGATTTAACACCTTTCTGTCAGAGGTGAAACTACGGCGTAGCGCCACATGCCGTCACAAATAAACACTGTTATTACTTTTGCTATTGTCATCATTATTATTATTATTTTTATTGGCAGTGGCTGCAGTTGTAAATAACTGTTATACAACGGATGCTATCTCACACTTTGAAGTTTATCTGGTTGTAAAACTTTGTCAACACCCATAATGTATAGTCATGAGACGCCGTAGTTCGTGAAGTAAACAGACCAGTCGTTGGTTGCGATCTCGAATATCACTTATACATCTGGTGCCGATCACATTCACGTGAACGATATTCTATGATGATAAGATCTAGCGTCTTCTGAGTTACCTTTCTTGTATCCTAAGTGGATTTTCCAACTGTCCTGACAATGAACCGATGTCTGCCAGCTGCTTTACACACGGCTGGGGCTACGTGATTGGCCTACTTCATATCCCATAATACAGTGGCTATCAAACTTTTCTGCTCGAGAGCCAACACAACTGTGTAGGGCGGCACCTGATAGACTAGATTCAGGGCAAGAAATTTGGCGGCTGGTCCCCAAGTTCAGATCGTTAAAAGTCGTCACCATTCGGGACACTGCGTGTCGACTGCTTTCTGCTGCAGACAGCCACCACTCTCAGCAACGTCAGACCTGTGATACTTTAAACGCCTGACGAAGTGGTGTTCTGTCGACTGTGTGAGCGGATGATCAATTGATTAATAACTTTAACTCTGTGTATATTGAAATACATTCTGCAATATGATTCAGGATCACAAATATTTAATAAATCTCATGACTTTTGAATGTCATTTTTCTTCTACTCATTCCGTTGTATTAGAACAGCTATAATTTCATGCAGCCATTTTGAAGGTGACTGTGTCTGTAATGAGCATGCAGCAATCCACGTTACTTCCTTGTCGAAATATGTACCATGTCAGCTGATAGGTATGAGTCGTATACGACAGAGAGTTGCCAGTAGTGGAAGATAAACAGTACAACATTTCCCTTTCGTTGCCTCTGACGCCACAGTGGCCGAGTTACGAGTACTTACCCCTCTGATCCTTACACATGGAGCCACATTACTTGGGCCTAGGCCGAATTCACCATAGTCAATAAAAATTAAAGCACATCTTAAAACATTGCTACCTCCGTTATAATTTTAGTTTGTTACTGGTTAGGAAAACTACACGCATCAGAAGCCCTTAACTTTAGTTGATGTTTTTGGATTCGTCTGTGAGTTGCCGTACGCACGTTGTTATAAAACACGGCTGAGAACCGCTGGCTGCAGTGTGACGACCACTGCCACAATGTGTTGCAACCAGGCATTTATATCAGCTGACCGATATCATCCGTGATCATCCTGGTACCGGTAAGAAAGAACCTGTTTTCAGATTACCTCAGCAGTCAACGTCATTCATCTGTAAATGTTGCGTGTAAATGGTGTAAGTTCAAGAGTAGTGTGCAGCAGGCCTTACACGGGTATGTGCCGAGGAAAGCAGCACTCACTCGCGGCAGCACTCACTCGCCATGGGTCGACCGCCTTGTTAGGCAGCCGCACCGAAAGCAAAAGGAACTTCACTGCACATAAAAGAGCTGTCAAATCCTCGTGGCCAGAAACTGCAAAAAGTCGAAATTAGCTGAAAGAGAGCCATGCATGAAGTGTTTAACGAATTGGAATGTACAGTTCTGTTTACTGACTTGAGAGAAAATCGAATATCTTTTGGTCGATCAGTAAACGGATCGAAATCAAATATCCAGACATTACGCAACCAACAGTAGCATCGAACCGAAGGATTTCCGAAGGAAAGAAGAAATATTAATTTCCCTTTTCTAAAACTGTTTCACTGATGAAGATCATACTGAGGTTTCTCTCCCAAATCGTCGATAGAATATCAGAATGACAGTTACCGAAATAAGTGGCCACAAAAATCAACTTAAATTGATCAAGAGACGAAAGGCCAGTGAACTTGAAGGGATGCTTATTTTTTACACAAAGTAATCCAAAAAAAAAAATGCTCCATTAGCAGTGTACCATAGATCACGGGAAAACATCATTGTCATTCTCCTTCCCAAAAAAAGTCGTCGGCACACGCACATAACTACAGAACGTGCCCATAAAGATGACGTCAGTCTACTGTACTCCTGTACTATTGGCATATGTTTTACTCTCACGCCTTACTATCTTTCTGGAGACCGACCTTCTCTGAATTAATCAACATGGATTTCACAAATAACGAACGTTTGAAATTCAGCTCGCTTTGTTTATTCAGTAGGTCTTAAGACAGAGATACTGGCCCCCAGGAGACCTTTTCACGAAATATCAACCACCAACTCTCTCCACCGAATGCCAAATTATTTTGTTGACTGCCACATAAATAAGAAATAATGAAAAACATTCCGAAATAAGTGCAGGCAGAGCTCGGACGGTCATAAATATTTATGTTCAAGCTTTCCACGTCATTTCCGAAAGCGGAACGGTTGCGTAATAGTACCAAAGTGGTTCTGTGAACCCTCTACCAGACACTTCAGTGTGAATTGCAGAGTAATCATGGAGATGTGTATATAGATAAAATAAGAACCCCTAACAAATAGAATGTAGCAAGACACCATTAACAGAGACAAATCTTCACAAGCAGAAGTATATAGCTCAGTGTATAGCGTCCGACCATCCATGTGGCTGTTCGCAGATGACTGTATTATATAAGAGATGTCGCAAACCTGAAAATAGTAGCGAAATGCAGAAAGACCAGAAGAGGCTCGCTGCTTGGTGCAGGGATTGGCAATTGACCATCAGCATACACAGACTCAGCGTACAGCGTATAAATGTAGGGAAAGACCCATTACCGTCGATGTACAGGGTGTAAATTTTAAGTTGACAAAACAGAATAATTTGAAAAATAAGCTTCACGCGAATAAATGTGTAGAATATTTGGGTCAACATTTGTAAAACTGTAATTCCTCTCTCTCAAACCCAACCCTATGGGGAGTGAGGGAGAGTTTTAATATTAGATAATCAAAATTTACGAAGTAAATAAGTATTTTTTATTTATCAGTTACCTTTTCCCACTCAAAAATGAGAACATGGATTTTCTTGAGTTACAGCGCCAACTACCAAGAGCAAAAAGAAATGTTTAACACAAAATGTACGTAGTTTTTTTATGTAGAATCTGATTCTGCAATAAAAAATTGGGTTTCCCATTTAAAATTTTATAGTTACCTCCCGTCCCACCCCCAGGGGGCTGCGGTGGCGGACTAATTTTAGCACCAGCAGATGTCTCCCTCGAAAATAATCGACTTTGGATTCTACACATTTTTTCGTGTGAAGCTTAATTTTCGAATTATTCAGGTTTGTCAACTTAAAATTTACAACCTGTATAACTGCCAAACAAGCACTGGAAGGAATCACATGCATTAAATCTCTGTCAGTATGCATACGGAGCTATTTAATGTGGAACGACCACATAAAACTATCATGACTTAACAACTGATAATTGCATCAATATGACACTTATACTGGATAATGTCAAGCAATAAACTTACCAACACTTTCAGAAATATGACAAATGATCCGACGTGCAATGATACAGGATCCTCGAAACATTTAACTCAGCCGTTTGTAAAACTATAAAAACGTCACTACAACATTTCAAACTGTTTGTTACACATTCACCTTGTCAGACGTGAAAACGATAATCATTGGATTATTATTGAGTATTCCGTAGAAACCATTTTTTACTTCATGGCCTATTATTTTAATGTTTTGCTTTTAACATTGTACTAGGCAGTGGTGTGAAGTAACATGTCGCCCTGCAATACAGATAGCAATATAAATTAATGATCTAAGATGTAAGTGCTTATCTCGTAATTTTATAACAGTCTGCACCTAATATTTTTTTATGTTACTTCAATTTCTCATTTTTTTTTTTACTTTACGTCTTAATATTTGCTTATTCTTTCTTTGAGCTTTCTTCTCGATAATGGTGTGAAAATGGAAATCTAAATTCCATACAGGAAATATACAAAGATGTACAGTCAAATGGTTGTGTATTCCTTCGAGAACTACAGTATGACTGTGGTGCAGTACCGCAGAAAACATTTTCAGTCTGTCCTTCGTCGAAATCGGTTCTGTCAGTGGATTTCCCCATTTGCGGTCCGTAATGTACCAGAGCGATACCCATTCACCTCTGTTCCACTTACACACTTTCCTAACCGCGTCACGTGTACGCAACGACACGAGACAGCACTGAGTATCGCGGTGAACTGTGATCATAATGTTTGGTTTTTCTGACGAGCGTCACGGATAGCATTCCAGCTACTCCTTCCGGGAAATGTCATCCTGTGTGCGTGATTCACTGAATCCATTGAATGTCTTTTGTTTTTAGTCGTGTTATGCTAGTTACCTGCACCGCAGGTCTAGATCAGAATGAGAATGGTTCAAATGGCTCTGAGCACTATGCGACTTAACTTCTGAGGTCATCAGTCGCCTAGAACTTAGAACTAATTAAACCTAACCAACCTAAGGACATCACACACATCCATGCCCGAGGCAGGTTTTGAACCTGCGACCGTAGCGGTCGCTCGGCTCCAGACTGCAGCGCCTAGGACCGCACGGCCACTCAGGCCGGCTGAATGAGAATTATAAGTCTGCACACAGTAAGTCTAGTGTTTGTAAGAAGCGGGCAAATGAAAACGAGGCAGATGGAAAAAAAGTAAACTCTTTACTATTGCGAAAATAATCACCATGGCTGTTCATACACTGCTTGACAATTGCCTAGGAACATCCGACACTTGCTAAGGAATAACTGTCAATTGCTGTGGAACAACCGACGGTTGCAACGGTACAATGGACCAGCGACAGCAAAAGTAAATGATGAGGTTGGGACGTGTAGAGTGCTGCGAAACCTGTGCAAGAACCCTTTGTATACATTCGACAGTCCGTGCAGCACTGTGTCTGACGAATATTGTTATCGAACTGAATAGTGCGTTATTCCATGTGCTACCGCAACATGCCTACAAGATATCATCTGAATGCTTATGATCGGGGACGAGCAGCTGGACGGCTAGAAGCCGATAAAAGTGTCAATAAATCGGCCAAAGTAATGGGTAGGTCCGAAAATGTCATCTCGCAATTAAAAAATCTCGCCGAAGGTGAGATTGCTATCCGAGAACACCGCATGAGGATCGATATCTAAAGCTAGCGATGAAAAGGAACACATACTTCACTCCTAGACAAATCGCTGCAGAGCCTGAAACCGCGACCAGTACACGTGTCTCTACTAGAACCATTTCGCTGCCATTAATTAAGGTTGGTTTGTACGCTCGAAGTACTGACACGTGCATCCGACCTAAACCTTGCCAAAGTTGAGAAGGTGTTCGTTGTTGTAGGGAGCATGTTGGTTGGGGTCGATGACAGTGGTCCAGAGTGATGTTCTCTGACGAATCCCACTTCACTGTGGGAAATGATTCTGGCCATCAGTTAGTGTGGAGAGGGAGGGTAACACGTTAAACACCTCAGAATGTTCATGAACGTCACCGTCATAGCCTAGGTTTTATGGTGTGGGCAGGAAATGTGCACAATGGCCGAACACCACTGTATATCTTTGCTAGAGTTACCGTTCGAGCGCAGTGCTATTGGATGGACATTTTTTTGAATCATATCCGTCTGTTTAGGGGTGCGGATGGTCCCGACTTCCTCTTAAAGTACAACAGTGCTCGCCCACACCCAAGACCGTTGAAAGTGAATGTATTGAACACATGAAATTGCCTGCGTACTCGCCTTTTCTAAACCGTATAGAGCATGCTATGGATGCTGTTCGCAGACGTGTTTCTCAACAAACTCCCCCTCCCAGATCTGTGTAAGAACACAGAACTGCCAAGTGAGAGGAGTATAACAATATCGCTCAAGGACTCCTGAAAAGTTTAGTAGCAAGCATGAATAAAAGGGGCAAAATACGTGTTAGTGCCCTATGAGATCATACTTATTGAGAGTCCGATATCGACCTTTCTGTTGCGAGGCTGACCTGAGTGAAACATAAACGTTATTTATGTCTTTTATCTTGCTTTCAAATATTCTAAAATCTGTGCCATTTTCGGCTACATATTTTACCACTCCATCAAAAAAATGCCTCTGAGCACTATGGGACTTAACATTTGAGGTCATCAGTCCCCTAGAACTTAGAACTTGTAATATTAGTAATTTTCGCCTCACAAACATTAATATACGCTCAATAGTAAACACCTGATGGCCTAATGTTATCGAACAACTGTAAAGTAAAAGAAATGAACCATCGCATAGCAACGACAGAATCTATTATTCTTAATCTTTGCCGTTCTTGCGCGGTGCCAGTAAATCTCTATGTACATGTATCGATTAATGGTATAAAAAAGAATTCTGTTGTTTCAAGACAAATGAGGCTTTTGGCGCCTCACCTTTACTGTTTGTATTCCATGAGAGGCGGACGCGGACTTGCTGCGTCCCGCAACTGTATTTTATATTCTATGTGTAAATATTGAGTGAAAATGCTAAATGTTATTTCTTTTTCAATCAGAAAGCATGTAGTTTCTGGTAACTGATTACGAACAGACAGCATCAAGAGGACATTTTGACTGTTATGTATAAAGTATTTAACCACTATGGTCATCTATTGTAATTTAATATGAAAAGGTACGTAGCATTAAAAAAAAAGTGTGTTAAAGATAAGTGTGCTTATTTTCGTAAATTAACCTTGATGATTCCATCTTCTTATTTAACTGAATGATAATTATTTTTGTGTTACTTCATCATCAGAAATTACGGTCACGCTGATGGGCCGAACGCAGCATGAGGCAGAAGGAACATTATCGTTTTCCTATTATTTCTGAACCAACTTTTTCGTGTAGTGTTGCATTTCTTTTAAAGTCTATAAATCTTCTGGTCCCTTAGTGTTGATCCGGGTATGACTACATCGCGACTGTAAAAAATGCACAGAAATGATAATGTTTCTTCCGAGCGATCTCAAATATATATATCAATATGCTGCTCTTATTCAGGGATTTAATGGTCAACGTATGTTATTATAATAGCGTAATAAATCCCTTATTCTGTTGCCAAGTGGCCCACCAAAAATATTCACCTTTTCGACATTAAAAAAAAGTAACAATTCTTTCTATTTTTGTCCCCCAAGAGCAACGCTACACTTGGCGCCCGAACAGGGACTTGATCAAAAAATCATTTCGTGTATGTGTTTAAAAATTTTTCAGTGCTTGTTCTAGTAATTGTTTCATTTTTTCATGTTGATGCAATTCAACCGAGAAAGAGAAGTGGGAAAACCTTTAATTAATTCAGAAGAACGATTGATGAAATTACCAAAAAACGCGAGTATTCATCCGTATCACCATCAAGACAGCCATAGTAAGTCAAATTTTTATACGCAGTAGCCAAGCTTTCGTAGTGACGTAGCGTCTTTAGAGTTGATCAGAACGTAAACCTGTCTTTCCTTGCCTTGAAACAGCTTTATTTCAATTTGTCCATAGTCCATTCTTATGTAGGCCTAGTTAAATTCAGTGAAAGTGTACCATTGTTGTCAGTGCATAAAAAAAATTACGACATGGCGGATAACTACGCTCAAAACTGGTAAAACGTGTCATATATTATTTGTTTGTAATTAGTAGGAACCATCTTGTCTTCTTGGCGTACATGAACGTCAGTTGTTACCCAGAGTTAAAATTTCATCTTAGGTCCCAGTAAGCCATAGCACTACGTCACAGACAAACAACTGACAGCAGTGACAAACAGTATCTGTAGCATTTTGACGTTTGACAAATAATTCATGAACATGGCTGACGGTAAACAGCGCACACAAACAAAACCAGACGACAGCGGTGATGCGAATGGACCTCACTGTCCATTACGATCACGCGCGATACGTACACGAGCGGAGGCAGAAGCAGCCTAGACCGAAGTTTTAGAAGCTGGTCCTAGTGTGCAAACTATTCCCGCTTTTGAAAAGAATGACTTGGCAGCAATGATCGAAGCAATAACGCAACGCAACTTCGAAAGTCAAAGATAGAGAGAAGCGCAAAGTCAGGAACGTGAAAAGCAGGAAAAATTAGATGAAAAGGACCGCGCAGAAAAAGGGAAGGCCGAAAGACGGCACAATAAAAATCAGGTCCTTACAAATCTGTGCAACTCAGTAAAAACAGACATAAATTCAGTAAAAACAGACATAAATTCGGTAAAAACAGATCTGCAAACGGAGATAAATGACCCAAATACACGGTTAAATTCGGTAAAGGCCGAAATAAAGGCAGACATAACAGCTGATTTAAATACCCTGTTGGGTAATGTCCAAAGCCAAATCAGTAGTCAGATCACGACCATGAGGCTAGAAATTGACACACAAGTAGAGTAAAAAATAGAGGATATTTCAAAACGGTTAGATGAAAAAATCGAAGCAGCCAAGGGAGAAATAAATTCAAAATTGAATGTTGTTGATGATCTTTCCAAACAGATTGAGACTCTTAATGTAGAGGATCAAATAAAGAATACTGTTAAGGCACATGCTGAAGCATTGTCCGACCACTACCAAGAGTGCATTAAAAACAAAAACGGATTCATAGAAAACACGGTCAAGAACGAACTCAGGGAAACGGTCAAAAACGTGACCTTTGAAATATTGGCAGCCCCTGGAAAAACAAGAGACTCGGTAATGTCAGAATTAGGCCAGGTAAGACGAACATTAGCTCAAGATTTACCTGAATGGCGTCAACAGATAATTGATGAAGTTCGTACACTAAAATTGCAAGTTGAAAATTCCCCACCTTACGTATCAGGAGACTGGAATAATTCACCACGAAGTAATGAACAACAGCAGGTACATTACCGTTCACCATTTGATAACGCTCAAACTCATAGTTCTATAGAAGCACAAGTTAATCAGAGTACCAGCCCACCCACTTTTGTCAGTTTGATGCAGGAGGAAAGCGTGATCAAACATCGTATTTTTCCGACCTTTCACCCACAGAAAAGAGAAATTCATCCTATAGTGTTCCGTCGAAATTTTTCAGGAATTTTCCCGAATAGCTGGAGTGACCGCCAGCGAATTCAATATGTTAGTGGATTTATCGTAGGCGATGCTGCCTTATGGGGAACCGAAATGGTCGACTCTTGTAAAAGTTACAAAGACTTTGAACAGATGTTTTTAGCTAAATTCTGGAGTTCTGGTGTGCAGCAGCGCCTGAGAAAAGAGGTTTACAACGCCGAAGTGTTTAACAGTAAGCGCGGTAGTTTGAGAAGATATTTTGAAAAATATTTAGCGACAATCAAGTTCTGGGATTCGCCGATCACCGCCAAAGACGTTATTATGATTCTAAAAACTAAGTTACCGATTGCGATCAGAGGAAAGTTAGTAAACGTGTCAGAGGACGATACGGACACTTTCCTATCTGTGTTAGACTCGTTAGATCAGATTTACGAGGACGCTAGAGTTGATGTTGGCAACGCCCACTTCAGTGCAGGCGGCCAGCACAATACAGAATACGCAGGCAACAATGGTGGCCGAGCGAAAGCGCGTCACAGCGACAGCCAGTACCAACCCCACAACGGTTTCAAAAATAAACACACTACGTACTCCAACAGCAAATTCAAAAATAAGTACAATAACGGCCAGAGATACAATCCAATATATAATTCGTCACCACCTCAGTACGAAAATGCACATTGTAACACACAGCCCCAGCAATATGGAAACACGCAACCGATCAACGGTAATTATCAAAACGATCAGTCTTACGATTCAAATCGTCAGTGGCAAAGAAATAAATGGCATAATCAAGGTGGAGACCAATGTACACCTTTCAGTACCGGTTACAATCAGCAAAATATCTTTCAGCCACAAAATATACACTTCACGCAACAAGCGTACGGACCTTCGGGAAGTCTGAAGCTTAAACGCCCGCATAATACGCAAATTTATTATGCGCAAGCGAATACGCCAAGACAACAAGATCCATTTCCAACCGAGTTCGTACCACAAAACCAACACCAGTTCCAGACGGAAGAAACATTGAGAAATATAAATCAGCAGGAAAGTAAGCGTCGAGCGGAAAATTAAAAGCAGCGCCTTTGAGCCTCCTAGAGGATGCTGCAGGTTTGAATGGGGGCACCCTGTCCCTTAGTCCACACGAAATTAAAGCAATTAGGTATGACAAAGAGACAATATTACGGGATGATCTAGTAGCAGACACTGAGACGAAAGACAATGATGACGTATGGGACGAACAAGTTCAAGCTTCCATAAGAGTATCAATTGCCAACATACCAGTAACAGCCATTGTAGATACAGGAGCTAATATAAATGTCTTATCTTTATGTTTATTTAAGCAAATATCCTCTGTATGCAAAGTTTTATCACTTCCAATTCAAGGTTGCACCGTATCGGGAGCAATTGGCCCACTAACACAACGTGTAAATCCAGATAGAGTCTATTTCAGCAACGTGCATTTTTATTATTGTTAAAAACCTATCAGTGCCATGTATCCTGAGTATGGAATTCTTGAGGCAGACGAAAGCTAAAATTGACATCGAGTGTGGAATCTGTACTCTAGTAGCGAGCCAGCAACAAGTAACTGTAAATTTGTTAAGAAGTAAGGTGAAGACAGACTTTGGGGTGCTTCAAATAACAGTACGGCCATGGACTAAAAGACAACAGTACAGTCAGACAGAAGACATGACAGATCTTGAAAGTGTTAATGACGATGAGTATAAAGACCTAATTCCCGGTCAGAATGAATTATACGGTAAAGCTAGTGAGTCCATTGAATTATCCAAACAACAGAAGAATGAGCTTTACAGCTTGTTAACAGGGTACGTTCAAGTATTTTCTAAGAAACCTGGACTAATAAAAGGCTTTGAATATCGAATGGATGTCCTGCCCCATTCAACCTACTGTAGAACAAGCTATTCCATTCCATATGCGAGACGCGAAGCTGTCAAGTGCGAGATCAGGAAAATGTTACGCTGGAATGTGATAGAAGTATCTCATTCACCTTATTCGAGTCCTTTATTGTCTGTGCTAAAATCAGATGGTAGCGTAAGGCTAGTCCTAGATGCAAGATTAATCAATAAAATTATAGTACCCATAAGAACGAGACCAGAGGCTCTTGAAGAGCATCTGCAGAAGTTTCATGGAGTTAAGTATTTGAGCACCCTTGATTTGAAAAGCAGCTACTGGCAAGCAAAACTTGCGCAGGAGTCTAGGAAGTACACTGCGTTTATATTTGCAGGTAGATCTTACCATTTCAAAGTTGTACCGTTTGGACTAAATGTGAGTTCCGGAATTTTTATTTCTGCCCTTGACTATGTACTAGGTCCTGAACTTTTAGGTGAGGTAACAGTCTATGTGGATGACGTTCTTGTAGCATCGAAAAATTGGGAAGATCATGTGGCCCTTCTGCAAAAGATATTTCAGCGATTCAGAGAGTATGGTGTTACAGCAAATCTTAAGAAATCCAAGTTTGGAAAAAGTGAAATTAAATTTTTAGGACACATCATCACCCCTGAAGGAATTAAACCCGACCCGGAAAAATTGTCTGCTATAAAAAACTTTCCAACCCCTGTTACAGAAAGGCAACTGAGAGGATTTATCGGTCTTACGTCATTTTTCAGACGTTTTGTTCCCAATCAGGTATTGAACAGTCCCGCTCTTCAGAACCTTTTAAAAAAGAATTCACATTGGAATTGGACGCCGGAATGCCAAGACGGATTTAAGAAAATTAAAGACAGTCTGGTTAACAGTAACATTCTCCATCATCCTCAGATGGATAAGGAATTTTGTATTACTGCAGACGCTTCCTTTGTGGGTATCGGCGCTTGTCTTTTCCAGATTCAATTAGTAAATGGACACGAGCAAATCCAAGTGATTAGCTTTGCGAGTCGAGTGTTATCAGAGTGTGAGAAGTCTTATTCGGTTACGGAGTTGGAGGCACTTGCCGTAATATGGGCTTTTAGGCGATTTAACTATTATATCTATGGAAGAAAAATTAAAGTCTATTCAGACCATCAAGCCTTATCATTCCTCCTTACATGCAAGTTGCAACACCCTCGTCTTACTTGATGGTGCTTATTCCTGCAGGAATATGACTTTGACATTGTATATATAAAAGGTAAATATAATGTTACAGCAGACGCACTTTCTCGCTCACCTGAGGGCTTACCAGAAACCAGCGAACTGGTGGAACAAATGTCTAATTATAAAGTTTTGTTAATGAAAGATCCAATTCACAGAAAGCATTTTCTTCAGTTATGTAGGCAGATTCAGATTCTTCAAAATACAGATCCAAAATGGAAAAAGGTTAGACAAATTCTTCACGAAAATCCAGCCCACAAGTTGTCCAAGTTTTATAAAGTTCATAACCAAGTGCTATTTCATAAGACGTCTGAGTCATCTGAGAGGTGGTGTGTTTGCATCCCTCGAAATTTCATTGAACATCTTCTGTGGTACACTCACGTTTCATGGGGTCACTACGGACCAGAAAAATGTAAAAGGAAAATCTCGACTTACTGTTATGTTCCAAATCTACACCAGAGAATCCATAAATTATTGAGAAACTTTGTCATCTGTCAAAAGGCAAAATCCTTAAACATTTCCACTTCAATCCCACTAAATCCAATAATTGCTGAAAGGCCAAACCAGCTTCCTAGTATTGATTTAGCAGGTCCACTACCCACCGGTAGGGGAGGCGCTAAATACTTAGTAGCAATCCTGGACAATTTTTCTAAGCACATAAGACTGTACGCAGTAAAATCTTCTTGTGCAAATCCAATAATTCGCCGCATTGAAAATGATTATTTCCCACGATTTGGGGTTCCAGAATCAATCTTGTCTGATAATGCTTCAAATTTCACATCACGCCCGTGGCGTGCATTTCTTGCTCGCCATGGAATCAAACAAATTTTGATATCCCTGTTTCGACCGCAATCGAATCCGACAGAAGAATCTTCAAAGAATTTAACAGATTTATAAGGACATACATTCCGAATAAGCAATCTAAGTGGGTAGACTTCGTAACACCTTTCAAAGAGATTGTAAACCACCTTCCTCATCTGTCGACCGGATTCACGCCACATGAGTTAATGTCAAGATCAAAAGAAAGGAATGAATGGATAGACCCCCTTCCAAAGTTACAAGACAACGAATTGGACCTAGACGCAAAAATCAGGCAAGCTCTCATATCATTGACAACGTATGCTAACCTCCGAAAAAATGCATTTGATAAGAAGGTAAACAGAGTTATAGATTTCAAAGAAGGAGAAAAGGTATTAGTCAGGACTCACTCTAAACCATCCCTGTTGTTAAAGAAGAATCGTAAGTGACAACACATTTATGAAGGTCCCTTTGTGATAAGGAGGAAACCACACATTGGTTGCTATTTGTTATCTGACCCTGCCACGAATAAAATCAAAGGATTGTTCCACCATCATGATTTAAGAAAATTTTATAACGCCAGGAATTGAGTTAATTTAAGCTGTAAGAAAATTCTAAGGTATTGGAGATCAGGATTAACCAATGAGTAACAAGAACGGAACTGTTAACCGGTGCTAAAAGGAAACCTTATGTATTAAAACAACGCGTCTGGAAAATAAAATACAGAATAAGTTGTAGACAAGTATTTACACGAATAATCTTTATGTAAACAGGAGGACATGTCCTAGAGGCGATTTTCAATTTTAGTTATAAGTTAATATGTAAGAAAAATGATGTACTCGAGAGGTATTAATTAGCACCGAGGTACTAAAATGAGGAAAGAGGAAGGAGCGAATAATGCACTTCTCTCGCTAAATAGTAATTTGAGAATGAGCAGGAAGGAGCGAATAATGCACTTCTCTCACTAAATAGTAATATGAAAATGATGATTATATATGCTTAGTAATAGTAAGTGAAATTTAATCGAGGACAAATTAATGACCTGTTTTAAAAAGAAATACTTAAACGTCCAGACAAAAGAGGAAAGTTGTGTGAAAAGATTCTATTCCATGAGGTTATTCCCTATTTTCAAATGTGACGTAAATAAGGCACCACCTGTTAGCGCAAAACAGTCGGTGGATTTGACTTGTAAGTTCCAGCACAGTAGTAAACAGATATCTAGGATTAAGCATGAACAGATTGATAACGCAGTGCAATTGTTCTAAAAAGGCCTGACGTTAACCTTAAGTAAAAGCGTGATGGAATAAAAAGGAAGTTTATTATATAACTCAAAGTAAGATGAGTCCAGACTATAAACAAGCTGAGTAAAAGAACATATGAGTAACATGGTTTATTATGGCAACTTCACGGTACTATTGAGCATTAGCGATACTGCAAATTCACAAGCTAGCAGCAAATAGAATAAGGATCTCACCCAAGCTTCACAGGTCGCGACAGCAGCAAACAACAACACTCTAGTGAGAGTCTTATATATACAAATGATAATTAATACCCAAATGCGTAATGCATAAACTTGACTTAGTCTAAGAAATGAGCAAAGAGTAGTAAGCAAGCTGCAGCAAGATACATATTAGATATACATGCTTGAAGTGATAGATTTTATTTTAAGTGCGCATTGCAATATTTATTGTTTTCTCTGTGATTATTGAATCCCTTTCCTAAGTGCAAATCCTTTAAGATCGTTGATCCTATCCACTTCTCAGGATCAACTTGTAAAGATGCACGTGTGCTTAGGAAGTGAGGCACTACATATAAAAATGAGTAGGTTCGCGACGCGCATATTGCTTTTGTAATGCGTAATGTAAATTAAATTTTCGACCTGGTTGAGGAGTAATTTAAATTCTGTCGACGATCCGCGAGTAGGCCCGCTTTTCCCACTTTTCTTTTTCGACTGTTTGCATTTCTACACGAAATCCAGAGGCGGATTTGCTATTTTCAAATCTGTCCTCGAACTTTCTTTAAAGACAAGCACATACGAGAAAAACTTTTGACATAAATGAAGCTCCCCTCACAAGTCACTAAATAAGACTAGCACTAAAAAAATGTATTGGGCCTACAAAATGAATAAGCAAGCGTGATAAAGATTACTATGAATGAAATTAATCTCTAAAGGAGATTGGAATGGATTTGGTCAAAGAAAAAGGACTTATAATAGCCTACCTGTGACCGTAGGCATAAATAAAAAAAAAGACTAATTAAGAAACAATTATTTTGATTCAAAGCGGTCAATTAGATTATCTCTCGATTTAAATGAACTCTTGTAAATATTAGTATGTAAATCAACTTGTAAACACCGTGTGATGTTATGAAGCGAAAATTTCTCTTAATACACCGTTCACGCAGAAGCTCACCACAGTGCAAGTGAAGTTTTTAAAGTTCGACGATTTTCAGTGGCAGTATTCTACTGCACCATATGTGTGAAAAGTTCGTTTATGTGTGCAGTGTGTAATAATCAGTATCATTCCACACATGCAGTTGCAGCGGTAGCTACCACTTACCTGTGAATCCCTAACTGGATAGTGGACAGGAAGTGATGTGAGGCAGTCTCGGTGGCAGAAGCTCCCTCCAGCAATCTAAAAAGCACAAAGCCAAGATCCGCCGAACAAAAGCGACGCACGGCACCTCAAGCGCGAAATCAACGCTCTGCAAGAAAGCTCCGGTCACGTGCGCGCGCACAGACTGAATTTCAAGATTGCTCGCAACAGTGGAGGCGGACAGCTACCACGTGACGAAATAATTTAAACGTTCAACCGCCAACACAGTTGCTATGCGCTACATTCTGTAGCAAAAACATTCACACCCAGTACTAAGGACATTTTGTATGTATCATAAACCTTCCGAGAGACTCTAAGATAGAGAAGTTAACGTAATTATTATAATGACTGATTGTACACAGAGACAAGTCACAAGGTCACCTCTGAACACTGTTGAAATGTAAACTTTAATGAGAGGTCACGATACGAATGAAAATAAGTACACGAAAATACGTCAAAGGATCCGATCCTTCCTATATCCCCTCCCACATGTATATAAAATTAGTTTTGTAAGCTATTATAAGATATTTTATCTGTTTCATATGTGAAATAATTCGGAGAGCCACACTCGAGCCCTGAAAGTGAAAGATATGGACTTCCTTGTCGAAGCCATCACCAGTGGCCGCTCTACAATCCAAGTCTATCATAAATAGTGTATGTGCGACGAAAATAAATGTATAATTAAGTGCGACGACGGACAAGGCAATCAATCGACAAGACGATGACAATATAATGAATACTGTCATAACAGAAAGTTGTGTACCAGTTGTGATAGTCAAATTACTTTTGCAACGATGAAAAATGAAGTGTGACTCCATTTCCTTATAAATTTTGTAAATATGTGTACTTATAGCCTTAATTTTAAGCATCATCAAAAAAGACTGATCCAGGCAAACACTGACAGAAAAACAGAACAAATTCACAATGATCCACCGTCAGTAATTACAAATTGAAACGTTAATTCTTTTATTATGGAATGAATATGAAATGAAACTTTTAATAACCTGTATGTTACACCCGAAAATTACTAATATTACACTGCCTCCCATGAGGATGAAAGTAATACCTTCGGTATTCCTTCCCTCCTCATAGGGGGCAGTGTAATATTAGTAATTTTCGCCTCACAAACATTAATATACGCTCAATAGTAAACGCCTGATGGCCTAAAGTTATCGAACAATTGTAAAATAAAAGAAATGAACCATCGCATAGCAGCGACGGAATCTATTATTCTTTATCTTTGCCGTTCTTGCTTGGTGCCAGTAAATCTCTATGTACATGTATCGATTAATGGTATAAAAAAGAATTCTGTTGTTTCAAGACAAATGAGGCTTTTTGCGCCTCACCTTTACTGTTTGTATTCCATGAGAGGCGGACGCGGACTTGCTGCGTTCCGCAACTGTATTTTATATTCTATGTGTAAATATTGAGTGAAAATGATAAATGTTATTTCTTTTTCAATCAGAAAGCATGTAGTTTCTGGTAACTGATTACGAACAGACAGCATCAAGAGGACATTTTGACTGTTATGTATAAAGTATTTAACCACTATGGTCATCTATTGTAATTTAATATGAAAAGGTACGTAGCATTAAAAAAAAACGTGTGTTAAAGATAAGTGTGCTTATTTTCGTAAATTAACCTTGATGTTTCCATCTTCTTATTTAACTGAATGATAATTATTTTTGTGTTACTTCATCATCAGAAATTACGATCACGCTGATGGGCCGAACGCAGCATGAGGCAGAAGGAACATTATCGTTTTCCTATTATTTCTGAACCAACTTTTTCGTGTAGTGTTGCATTTCTTTTAAAGTCTATAAATCTTCTGGTCCCTTAGTGTTGATCCGGGTATGACTACATCGCGACTGTAAAAAATGCACAGAAATGATAATGTTTCTTCCGAGCGATCTCAAATATATATATCAATATGCTGCTCGTATTCAGGGATTTAATGGTCAACGTATGTTATTATAATAGCGTAATAAATCCCTTATTCTGTTGCCAAGTGGTCCGCCAAAAATATTCATCTTTTCGACATTAAAAGAAAGTAACAATTCTTTTTATTTTTGTCCCCCAAGGGCAACGCTACAAACTACTTAAACCTAACTAACCTATGGACATCACACACATCCGTTCCCGAGGTAGGATTCGAACCTGCGACCGTAGCGGTCACGCGGTTCCAGACTGAAGCGCCTAGAACCGCACGGCCACATCGGCCGGCATCACTCCATCCCTATTACGTATGTACTAAGTTTGTTGTCGCCTATCACTGCATGTCATTATTCATGTCCAATAATGCCTCTGTTCCTTAACAACTGTCTAGCTGTAATTTTATCACACTGCGAGGAAAGATGGTTATACCTTCACGAAAACGGAACCATGATTTTACCCAGGCGAACACCTCTTCGTCCGAAGAAAATCAATGGCCACGAATGTATTTCTTCAGGGCTCCAAAAACAGGGGAATAACATGATCTGGATTGTATGGAGGGTGTGTAACGGCTTTCCACCCTAAATTCTGCAACGTAGGTGGGGCCACATGTTGCCTCGATTACGCTGCTGCCGATTCGTTTGGAAGTCCTTACACATCCGCAGTACATTCCACTTCCCTTCCCATGAGATTTCCGTATGTTTGGAGCCCTGAAGACAGACGTTCGTCGCCGGCTTGTTTCTGTACGCAACCGTAAACATTTTTCCATGAAGGTACTGACCATCTTGCCTAATAACGGAATAAACGTCTCAACGCTTATGGCGATTGCTTTTGGAACAATAAACAGTATACTAACTTTTTTTCAATCTGTCAAGTTTTAATTTGACTGCCGCTTATGTGTGGTCCCGAAAAGCAGTCACTGGAAGGAAAGTGTGGTAACATACGTTCTAAAATAAAACTGTACTATACGGATACACACCGGGAGATGTCAGCCTAAAAGTTACAGAAGCAAGCATAATATGAACATTTCTTTTAGGGTGATGCAAATAAATCTTTGACATTTGTATAAGCACAACATTACCCGAGGATAAGAGTACCAGTACTAGTGTTACAGTTTTCATTTGACATTTACGCTTGTTTGGAGGTAAATGAATTGCGAGCCGGAGCGGCATAATTTAGGTTACGTGGTGGGGGGGAACAAATCGATCGTCCGCTCTTGCGGTCAACAACGGTACGAGAATTTAATTAATATAAACTCGTTCCATGACGCAGTTGGTACTTCGCTAACTGGAGGATTCACATATGAAATACGATTAGTTTTTAAATTCTGTTTAAAAGTTTGTTAATTAAGCAGTACTGAAATGGTGCAGTTTATGAAAAGCTTTTTCCATGAGTAGATGTGAGTTTCTAATTTTTACGTGTTTTTTTACGAAGCCTCACCTGGGGACCACAGACGAGAGGCCGCTGCAAACGTATCAGGAGCACGCAAAAATGTTGTATTAGCAAGCAATTCAAGAATAGCAACGATTGTTGGCACGCCCTTAGAGCTTTCGCTGTAAAGACGCACTCCTCGCCACAACACAACTATTTCACTACACCACGATTCAAAATTCAGGACTCCCCATCACCTTCCAACTAATCTGACAGTAAGATCAAGTGTGGTGAACATCAGGGTTGTGAAATGCAGGTCAGTGGAACCATTCGTACAAGTAAACATTAACTAAATTGGGACCCATTCGATGCCTGTATGCAAAGAGACCGTTGAATATTAAAATTTAAAGACGAACAGTAGACAGTCACAAGAATCCGTTATTTGTTGTAGACCTAGATTTCGACTATAACGTAGTTATCAGTGCTTTACCAGAACTTTCTTGTGGTAATTCACCGATAATACAGTCGAAATGAAGATCTTCAAGAAATTGCTAATTCTTGCGACTGACTGCTGTCCTTCTTTATATTTGAATAAATTTGATGTCAGAAGTGCTTATAAAAGTGTGGAGTCATACAATGTGGAAGACACAACAGTAAGTAACGAATCTATATATTTGATTTACAGCTGACGTGAAAGGTAACAATAGGGTGTTGCTATGGACCACAACATCCCTAAAGGCAAACAAAATATTTCTGCAATTATTTCAGCAAATAATAATGATTGTTATAACTATAATTTCCTTTACTTACCATTGAAGATGTCTAGGCCAAATAGGTAACAAATGTTTCTGTCAAAATAAGAGTAAAATGCGGTAGTAAAATACGAACCACCTACAGCCTGTCAAAGCAATTAACACCTGTTGATAGCCCATATGTTGGCAAGTGTGGACACCATGTTTCGAATTCGGAGGCTTTTTATTCGACGGCTGAAGTCTTTGAGATTGAATCCTTCGGAATTGCTTGTAAGTTTTGATGTGGTATCTCTCTTAATACGAGACCGTCTGGAAGAGTCCTTGAGTTTGATTAGTGAGAAACTGTGTGAGGAGTGGGTGAAGCTTTAACGTCACGTGCTGACATCCACGTATGTTTCATTTAACGACAACGTTTTTGCCCTGAATGACAGAACGACTATGGGTAACACTTTGCCATTCGTAGACAACTATTTTTTGCTGGAGGATTTATAGGTTAAGGCACTGAGGATTTCAGCTTTGCAACCACCGTGGTTCTGGAGATAAGTTGACGATACCTTTTTTGTTTGGCCTCATGGATGTGACGCTTATAAACTGTTTGTGGACCAGTTTAGCTGTCTTCATCCCAGCATTAAATTTACAGTGGAGATCGAAAGTCATGGCAGGCTTTCAATTTTGGACGTTATGGTTTAAAAAACACTATCATCCTTTTGGTCATAACGAACAATCAAAATCTACACGTACCTCTCAGTATCTGCATAGTAAGACTTGCCATCCACCGTATCAACGCAATGGTGTCCTAAGTATTCTGGTACGCAGAACATACTTAATTTCCGACGCAGGCAATTAAACCAAAGAACTTGCACGATAGAATGCTGTGTTTAATTAAAAGCAGATTCGTCGGGCTATTGAGTTTGGGCCATCCTGGGATCACATGGAGAGAAGCATAGATTTGTAGCCTTTATGCCTTATTTTGGTGGCATATCACTTAAGATTGGAGAAATTTTAAGGAGTTTTAACATCAAGGGTGTGTTCCATCTACTTTCCAAGATTAGTGCAAATCTTGGCTCTGTCAGATGATTTTGCAGCTAGGAAGCCTGGTATACACAAAATTCCATTCGATTCCGACTGTTAGGTACAGATGTGCGAAACATTGTCCTCATGAAAGACTAACAGAACCTTAAAAATCGTGGTAGCACAACACTGTTTAAACGAGGGATGGAGAATGCAATTGAAAGAGACTCATAATTGTAAGTACTTCCGGTTTCTGGGACAATGTAAAGGGGCGATTGAAATTAGGCTGGCAGAGTATTTGATTAATAACGACAAGGGTTTTCTTCTTAGCAGGACATGGGACCCTGTACTATCTCACATCAAAACACAACGACCTTTGGTGGGGCCGTCCCGAGTATTTGATGGTAGCCTCTGAGAGCGATACACCGTTGGCGCCGGTTCCATACAAGAGGCGGCAACAGCAGTGTAGTCTACATCTACATCTGCACCCATACTCCGCAAGCCACCTGACGGTGTGTGGCGGAGGGTACCTTGAGTACCTCTATCGGTTTTCCCTTCTATTCCAGTCTCGTATTGTTCGTGGAAAGACGGATTGTCGGTATGCCTCTGTGTGGGCTCTAATCTCTCTGATGTTATCCTCATGGTCTCGTCGCGGGATATACGTATGAAGGTATGTTCTCGAAACTTCAACAAAAGCCCGTACCGAGCTACTGAGCGTAGTCTTGGGGGCAGAAGCTGTGGTGGGCGGCGCATGCGCCGTAACGGTAGGGAGACCTATATAGGTAGACGATTTGCGGCCTTGGAGTCAGGTATCAACACGACTCAACAGCAGAAGCGTTCACATGAACATGGCGAACAGATATATCGCCGAAACATTTAATCATGTTGATTTTAGAACCCGGGATCAAATCCTAGGAGCCCTACCAACAATTATGACCCCGGGAAAGCCTATAAAGTCATAACTTAAAATATTCCTCAAACACTTACATTCTAAGCAGAACAGTATAAAATGCACAAAGGAGTTTCGAAGTAATTCCATAAATTTTTTAGACCTACACATAGGGATTCACACTTTCAAGATTTACAGGAATCCCACCACCAAGGACAATGCAATACTAGCTAATTCTCAACACGGGATGACACATAAACACGCTGCCTTTTGTTCAATAGTGCATCGCCAGATGCCCATTCCAGTTAGTAATTGCAATTTTCCATCTGAACTAATTACAGTTAAACAAATAACGTCTTACAGTGTTGACTCTCCTGCATCGGAGAACTTCATATTTAATAAAAAACTTCTTTAACCCATGCTCGGTCCACCACCTCAAGATCTCACTAAGTTGTGTGCTGTTTCATATTTCAAAAACATATAGGTAATTCAAAACATCAGTTTATGTGCACAACATATGGCCATCCTCCGCTGCAAAGCATAAAAATATTTGTTTTATAAATAAAATCTCCCTTTTCTTCCTGCTCCGAGTTTTATTTCTCATAGGTGCTTTTGGCTTTCTTGACTTAAAAGCATGATGCCTTAAAGTGAGATATTCTTAAACGCGTCTGGGACTGATAAAACACAGTCCGCAAGAAAAGGCTCTTTTTATTTACAAAACAAGTACTATTGAACAGTGTTTGCATAATCGCATGGGCAGCACATCAACTTTGGAAGAGAGTGGAATATTCAAAAGCACTAGTAATGGTAAAAAATTCGATACAGGGCAGTGTGACGGTGATGTCTGCGCGCTCTAAGGAACAATATAAAGGTTGGCGACTTAGAAAACGAGCCTCTACCTTTGCAGACCACTTGGCTAAGTAAGACCGAAGTTACAATGCGGTACAAAAATTCCTACAAGTCGTCCACAGACGGAAGAGGATGAACTACCTTGAAGTAACGGAAATTGTAAGATGCAGTCAAAAAGTATCCGGTCGGAGGCCGTACAGTTCCAATTGGGGAAGAATGACAATCGGAATTGAGGAAATCATACCACCGACGCCAGACGTTGAAGGCACCCATCTAGTAGAATACCGTGTTCCGCTGCATGGAGAAGTCCGTAACTGCCTGCTGTATATCCTCCTACGACAGGAATTGTCGACCCTTCAGGGCCTTTTTTAAGGGACAGAAGTTGTGATAATCGCATTTGGGGGGATCAGGACTATAGGCCGGGTGCTCGAGTGTCTCACGCTTTAGTTAGTGTTACGCCATTTGCGATTATTGGGACGTGTGTCTTGTGTCGAATCCCGACGAGCATAGAATAAGGCGTACCATTCCCCAAAGATGGTTTTCGGCAGAAGTGGTGCCCCACAAACGTTCTTCATTCTCCGTTGGATGTCTGGTGGTGTTTGTCCTTCAGTAGCCAAGAAAAGAATAACAGCACGTTGGTCGTATTTCGTCGCCATCTTGAACGTCAGAAAACCACGAATGCCCCACTAATCCCTACCAACATGTCGGTGCTCACATACGCACAGCGGAATCACGGTCAATAACGCCATCAAACGGAAACTTTGATCGACCATTATAATGGACATATTGATACCTAATACTGAATGATCAGACACAGTTCCTGTACTCACCACTTCTAATTGCACTTACTAAAAATGCAAATAAATGCATCCAGCCGGCCGGAGTGGCCGAGTGGTTCTAATCACTACAGTCTGGAAGCACGCGACCGCTACGGTCGCAGGTTCGAATCCTACCTCGGGCATGGATGTGTGTGAGGTCCTTGGGTTAGTTAGATTTAAGTAGTTCTAAGTTCTAGGGGACTGATGACCTCACAAGTTAAGTCCCATAGTGCTCAGAGCCATTTCAACCATTTGAACCAAATTCATTCAGACCTCTGAGTAAATTTCTCCAACCACTTGCATGCCCCATGTTTTATTTTGTTTCGCTGCTTTAGCGTATAACTTTAAATGCTATAACTGCGGTTATTTCAGTTTCTAGTTTAGTTGCATCAGTTGTCTCACTTACAATATTATACTTGATTGTAATATGGTGGTTGTTTTGTTTTATCTCGTTTTGTCATCCCCTTGAAATGTATTATTAAAGTTTACTGTAGTTTGCTCAATTTGTGTTTCATCACTGAACAATTGAAATTAGTCATGTAGCTCTTTAGCTCAATGCATCATAATATTAACTAACTTAAGATGTCTTACTTAACATTTTTACCGAAAAATGCCTCTCACATTAACAGTTGTCACATTCGACAGCCATCTGTTACAGTCTTCGTATGGAATTGGTTTAATATCTTTGACAGCACAAATTCGCAGCCTCACTTTCTTATCTTTGTATCTCCTGATCGCATAACATCTGAAAAACGGTTAGTTAAATATAAATATCGTGGAATACTAAACAAATTCCGGTAGTTTCTTCATAAGAGTAGATGTGAACAATAACAAATGCAGGATGTGATTGAAATGGATGTTGCCCCACGGTCTGGGTACACATGTGGCGTGTCTAATATGGGTTCAGGATAATGGCTGAGTGTGGGATACCAGACAAGCTCATAAAGCTAACTAAAATGTGTGTGAAGGAATCAAAATGTTGAGTGAAAGTACAAGGGGAATTCTCAGAAACAACGGAGGTAAAACAGTGATACAGGGAGATATTGTATCGCCACCCCTGTTCGATTTGGAACCCAACAACACCTTCAGGAGAGCAAAACAAGAATGTGCAGGAAACACCGTAGGGAAAAAGATAAATGTTATTCCTTTCGCGGGTGATATTTTGCTGGTAGGATATGGAAACTGTACTGATGTAAGACGCTAAGAAAGTAGGTCTACGTACAAATTAAAATAAAACAAAGTTCATGGTAATAGAAAGAAGAGCTCAGTTAGAACCAAACCATCTTATGATCAGGAACCTTACATTACAGAAGACATAAATTCACGTATCTCAGTGTCGACATCACCCAACAAAAACCTATAGACCAAGAGATCGTAACGAGAATTCAAGCCCGGGGAAGATGTCTAGGAGCTATACATAACATCGTAAGATCTAAGTTACTACCAAGGCAGGAAAAATAACAATACATCAGTCCATAGTCAAACCAACAGCATGCTGCGCAAGCAAGACGTAGTCCCTTATAATAAAAAAAAAAACCTGAGAAAAATACATAGACGAGTGACAGAAAATGAACAGGGGACATTAAGGAAAAACAGAGAACATAGACGATTATATAAATTGCCTGACATCGTAGCGAGTGTGAAAACTAAAAGACTCAGGTGATACGAACATGTGAGGAGAAGTGGGAAGAGCTCGATAATAGCTCCAGTAATGGATGGAGGAGCCAAAGGAAGGAGACCACTCCGACGGCTGAGAACGGTGTGGAAGGATAACACCATGGGAGACATGCAGATGCTGGGTGTAGGAGATGAAGATGCAGCTGACAGGAACGTGTGGAAGGTGCGACTGAGTGAGGCCAAGATCTGGCTGCGGTTTGCGTGGCCAGTATAGGTGTCTATTTACACAAAAATTCACAAATTATTTGGAATTCACAGTTGTGCCAAATACGTCAGCGTGGAGCAGAGATCACCAGGATTTGCTCCTGGCAGAGCTGTTCAGGTGGTCATGTTAACTAGCTATTTAATTCGGAGTTTTCGAGTAGTGCACCACTCTGGGACTGTTGTTGAGACGACGAGAAGGTCGAATGCCAGCTGGAGCAAACAGAGCAGTGGAGTACGTCAGCAGAAATCCAACACGACTGGAACCTGAGAAAGACAGTGCACTCCGCCCAATGCAGCGAGGAACGCGACTCGAAAACAGAGATCAAATATGAGCTCTGCGTAGTTGATTTAGTCACCAGTGGGTCATATGAGGTTCTCTCCGATCCCGTCATCTACATATGCCCGGAGATTCCACTCGCGAGTCCCTGCCATTGCCGTTTAACTACGAACTCATGACATGAATCCGCTGCCAGGTAAAAGTGGGCTGTACCAGCTTAGAAAGAAAAGTGAGTCGACGAGCTGAAAAGTGTAATCGAAGACTCGCTTCAGTGCCGCTACATAAGCAAAAGATCGCCATAACGAATGACATATGCCAATACAATGGCTGATTGGTTAGCACTTAATGTTTCTCTGTTTATAACTAAATTTATACAGATGTGAATGTGTTTAATCGTATATATACAAGGTTTTAGGGGCGTAAGTGGAGATATTGTGATCATTCGTAGCTTAATATGTACCCACTTCAGTGTGTTGTATTTTCTCTTTGCCTAAAGGTCTTCCCGCGAACACATCACATAATTTACTCCCTGATAGCTGATGTTTTCTGCGGAGCTGTAACTGCACTAAGTGTACTACTCCAGTCAGTATAAACCAATCGTTTTGTGTCTAGGTATCCATACTTCAGCACTTGACCTGCTGTCCAGAGGGAAAGAAGCATTAATGGCATGCTCTTCCACATGTACTTGGAGGTACTAACCAAACCAGGAAACACTACTGCTAAGAGCTATAATTATTAGTCTGCAGGTGAAGTAAATATTGCTCTAATATTCAGTACACTGTCCTCAGTTACCAGTAAGAATATCTGCACTTATACCTCTACCTCTCGGTATATATAATGTATGTATAGATATGTATGTGCGGCTACCTTTATGTATGCATGTGTATAAGTGTATATATTTATGTTTGTATGTATGTGAATGTATAAAACTTTTTCGAATACTTCAATAATTTTTTTTATCTGATCAGGTACTGTGTAATGATTACATTGATATTTACTCCCTTTGAAACATCTCTGAGTCTGTGATGATAGTGCAAGAATAAAGGTCATGAGGATGAAATGTATTCCATAAAGGGTGATTACTTATCAAAATAAATCTACAGTCATCTTCGGAAAAGATGCAGAGATGAATGCTAAGCAATAAAGCTCGTCATTAGCCAATAAGTGGAAGTTCGCAAGAACAAAAGAATACACAAAGCGCACATTTAGGTCGCATTTACTTTACAGTGTGCAGCCTCCCCCTTCCTAATCGGCCTACTGCTGGATTGCGATATGTCTGACTGTGATCGCTTATGCCTAATGAAATTTTACAGTGAGTAAGGCTATTGTTACCGAGGGAAAATAGCACCGGTTTGTTCGAGGCAGGTGTAAACATACCCTCCTGAAGGCAGAATCTATTCTAAACTTAAGCTAAATACTGATGACAGTTTTGAAATGGGTGGAATGTAGTGCAACCGCTCACGGATCGCACAGGGAAGAAAAAGGTACCATGTCATATTTGCTACAGAATTTACTGATAATACAAAGAAAACGCTGACTAGCGAAAAAGGGGATAACTGAACGGTTTGCCAGCCCGCTAGGGCAATGAATCTCCAGAATCTTAAGAAAGGTAACGGCAAAGAAATTTAAGTAATAATCGCTGGCCTGGCAACAGGAGGTTGTCACCCTTTTCCACAGAGCAACAGTTTACGAGAAAATTAGTGAATCAAAAAGCGAGTTCGCATTTACTTATTCTGAAGTACTAAATTTTGATAGCAAAGTCAAATGAAGTTACTAATTGCATAAATGACTGGCTTAACTTAAACTTTACTATGTGAAAAAATGACTTAGTAACCTCAGTGTAACGTAATGCAAAATTTAGAAAAAGGCAAGCAATTAACTTTTTATTCTTGAAAGATTGAATTCAATTCACTCTAAGTAAATGAGCAACTGATTTTACTTTTAAAATGACTACCATAAGATACATATCAAGCCAACAGAAGTCACTCCCTAAGTTAAATACAGAAAAAATGAAATTGCACACTCATAATTTGTGCTGTATCTTCAGTTATTACTTATGCCATTAAAATTTTACGTTAATTTAAATGAATGAAGTTAATACATAGCATTAAATTATTGAAGCCTCTGTTATACAATACAAGAATGAACAGTCACTGAGGCAAAAAGTTTATGCTGAAACTGGTCATTAGCAAACACACAAAACTAGCAGTACATAGTTAATGAGTCTTCATAGTCTTACGAAACTCGATGATTGCATGGAAAGGAAAGAGCCTCTCCTTGGTAATAATGTCTGAGAACAATGACAACACAGGTGCCCTACATGTTTTAATTATTGCAGTTAATTATGCAAGAAAGTTAGTTAAACATTGTGAAAGAAATGCCACTGGGGTAATGCCTCTACAATATTAGTTACGGTCTGTCAGTTAAAAGCCTTATGATCGTGAAGCTGTGCAGATGATGCAGGATGTAGCCAATGACCAGCTGGGCTGCTGCTGTTGCTGGTTGAGAACCACGAGTCGCCTCCAGGGCCACGGGCAATTATCAGACAGGAAATAGTTGGAATTGCAGCTTCCACCACCTCTTCACTCCCACCGTGCTCGCAACTCTCACGGGTTAACGAAGAAGGTGCGCCTACACTGGCGCGATCATAGCTGCACACCACATCTGCGGGAGCGCCCAACAAACTCCTTCGCACTCTTTCATGACTCAAGTTTCTCTGCTTCCTCTCTGCTCTCAACGAGACAAAGACTCTCCATATACAAAGATAAACGTCACAGCTGCTACCAATTCGTCATTGCTATCGATACATTAAAACAAAGTTCCCTTGGCTCTTACGCAGCAATTTACAGTATCTGCATTATAATTACAATCAATTATATACAGTCAGAAGTACATACAGTATTACGTCCATTACATTTTAAATATGGTTTCTGGAAGAAAACCTACAGAATCAGAATTGGAGGTACAGAACATGTTTTCAAGGGAAATTAGAAGGCCGAAAAATTTTGAATGGTGCAGAACGTATTTTAACTGCATTTTCGGCGTTACAAGTGGCTTTGTTGAGCGTCCGGTTTTTGCTTGACGGATCACACACGTGTTCTGATGCTGGAGGTGAAATAAATCAGAATATGCATGCAGCGAAATTATATTATTTTTTTTGTCTGAAGTGTGAACTATAGTATCTAATTTATCCAGGAAATCACTGTATCTCTAATGCAGCACATATACAAATGTGTGCACTACATCATATAACTTTGATGTTACACTTTTCACAGTCTGCGGCCTTTCAAAAATTAAATGTGATGTGGTGTTGTGGTGGCCCTCAACTACGTACACTCTGATTCAGAGTTGAAATATTAAAAGCTTTGGCTGATTTCGTTGTCTAGGGGCTGGGATACTTAGTTGCCGCATTACAAGCCAAATACTGCCGAGTCTGCAGTATACAATATCAATAGACACATGAATCGAATCGTCAAAGGTTCCTATCACTCGTCAATTGCGAATTTTTAATGCAACATGGTAATTTATAAATGAAATATTGCAGTTAAATAAAATCTGCAGGTACTATCTTAACGACCTTAAATGATGAGTAGGATAGCAGAAGTACCTTTTAGAGTGCTGTTTATTACTTCAAAACTCTTATTGGTGTCGATGGTCCAGCAATTAAATAAAATATAAGTTGAATAACATGGAAACAATAGATTGATACTTCATATAATTAGTTATGAACAACAACATAGCTCGTGAGATATTCACTTCTAAACGCATACTACATCTTCACTGCAGAAGACACGGATATACTTCTACCTCCCACGACCGTGCATCTGTCGTGCCATACTGTCCAGGACCAACCTTGTTTCTTCTCCGGAAGCAATGCTCCTCCCCCACCTCCATATATCTCTCTACGTGTTCTTTTAGGAAACGATTGCTGTAATTGGCTAGAGCGCTCCCGCCCTGTCTCCAACCTTACGTACACTCACAAACATAATGAAACACATTCGAAATACTGGATTTACGTTTAAATAACTTGAAACTAAATAAGTATTCCTATGGCAGGACCATAAATAAGCTCTAATACACATTATTAAATACATAACTAAATCAAATAAACATATATCAAAGAAAAAGAAGCAAAAGGTAGGCCATTAGCCTAATGTCTCTGTGCTTTCTAAAACACAGTAAATATTTATCCAATTTCATGAACAGTATATATCAGATATAAAGAAAGACATAAAAGAATAAATATATTGATAAGCATGCTGATACCGTTTTTTCGCGTAACTGTGGAGTACTTATGGCCTGATGCGATCGATAGTAATCGGCCACTTCGACCTCCAGTAACTCATGTACTATTCAAGTCACATGCCTGTAATTTTTCCCAATTTAGGTTTACACTAATAGCTTTCTAAAGACACATCGATTGACAAAATCGGATGAATCGTTTAGATTTTGGAAATTCGTTCCTGGGCATTACTTGTATAATTTACAGGCAGATACTAGACTTTAAACTAATAAACATATTGAAAATCTGATTACAGCATCAGAATCATCTTGCAAATAATCGTAATGTACATGTTTCTTTTTAAGGTATCATCACTCTTCTGGCTACTATTAATTTCTATATTAACTGTAAAATGGGTGCCATTAAGGTTTCACGAAGTCCGCCATCTTTGGCTCTCCCTGCATGTCTTCTTCATCGACACAGCATCACCACGGAATTCCCAGCCATGCTGTTGGCCTGGACCCTGGCTAACGTTCGGAACCAAGTGGCCGCTGACAAGCCGCGGCCTGCCGAGAGGCCCCAGAGCAGCCACACCAACTCTGAACTTAAAATATTTTCAGGGCACCGCAACTCGCCCATTACCTCACAAGTCTCACAACGCACAGCTTCGTCAGAGACCACCTGAAGTCGACAATCGGTCGTTTTCGCTCTATCAGTGCTAGTTTATAACAGCAAAATGATGCACTTAACTTCGATTTTACAAATTGGCTTTATACTTCTACGCACGTTAGTAAGAGAAAACGAATCGACAAGTTGGAAGCCTCCACAAGACCATCATTCTCAGACTCGCCACACTCATGGAACAACAGCAGAATGGAAGAAAGCCTGTATAACACTGATGTCCCAGTGGCGCCTTGATTTCTAATGTATGCAATCCTCAACATGCACTCTTATTCGCTCCATTGCTGGTCTCTAGTAGAGACTGCACAGCAGCAACGCAACCGTAGTT
Organism: Schistocerca piceifrons; assembly: GCF_021461385.2. Classification (NCBI taxonomy): domain Eukaryota; kingdom Metazoa; phylum Arthropoda; class Insecta; order Orthoptera; family Acrididae; genus Schistocerca; species Schistocerca piceifrons. Next base: position 270,268,258 of record NC_060139.1, read on the forward strand.
GTCAGGCATTGGTTATGTATTGGCAAGAGCATAAAACTATTCAATGATGGAGCCTCTGGTCATCCATCAAAAATCGCATGATTGTCTGACCAGTGGGATCGAAACACTGGACCACTTTTCTACAACGATTTGTAGAGAAATCTTACTAAAGATTCGTTGTATAGTATGACTCCTCTTAATGATTTCATGTCACAATTGGAAAGTATTTTCTCAAACTGTTTAGCATATGTCCCTGTACACTAACACATATCAAATCTTTCTCTCAATGGAACAACAAATTCTATGAACAAACTGATGGTATGTTACGGTAATCATTCAGCGTTCAGCGCAGTTTTAGCGAATTTTTTTATAAAAATATTTGAAGAAGCAGCGCTTCAGATGGCGAAGAGGAAGCCTGTGTGTTGGTTTCAGTTAATTTGAAATTCACTGTGGAAAAAGAGAAGGAAGATTAAATTTCATTTTTGCATGTACATATGCTTAAAAAACGGGATGAAACTTTTGAGCACAATGTGTACATAAAACACACTCACAATTTTAGATACCTCCTCAGAAGTTCCCATCACCGTCCCGGGCAAAAAAGAGAAGTTTTCAAAATTTTGGCGGACTGGGCTAAGAGAATTGCTTTCAGAAGAAACTCCTCTGACAAAGAGGTAAATAGAGCACTACGGCCTAAGAGATTTGGGGCTTCTAAAGGGGCAGTTTTCATTTTATTCGTAGAAACACTCACACAACGAATCCGCAGACTAGTCAGAAAACACGGTATTGACACAGTGTTTGAACTAAATAGAAACGTACGTGAATACCTAAACTCCTGCCACAGCAGGAGCATATAAAACCCTTGCACATGTGGTCAAGAGTACAAAAAAAAAAAAAAAAAAAAAAAAAACATTAACGCTCGCCTTAAGGAACACAGAAGCAATTGTCATCTGGTAACAGATAAATCGGCAGTAACAGATCGTGCACGAGAGCGAGGGAACCACCAAATTAGTTTATCTCATGTCATATCACGGTTTTCACGAGCTCTAATGACTTCTATGCTAGGATGTACAGACACGCCATATAAATTTAGAAAAAAAGCCTGTAAAGGAAAAGAAGAAGGTTTGAAATTAGACAAATTCTTGGCCATAGTAATAAATAAATAAACCGGCAAACATGGCACGACTCCACGACGTTAGGCAGCACTCTGATGACGTGTGTTTTTTTCTCTCTGCGTCAGTCTTCCCACAAACGCGTTGCAAACCTTACGACGTGATGTTTTCTCCATGGTCATAACTGCACCATGTGGACTATGCCTATCAGTATATCCCAAACTTTTTGTTTCCAAGCATTCACACTTCAACAGCTGACCTGCTGCTGGCGATGAAATAAACATTAATGGCTTGCTCCTGTCACATATACTTGGAGATACAAACGAACCCAAAAACATACCTCTTTTAATAGCTGTAATAATTAGCCTGCAAATGACGTAAATACTAATTTAATGTTGTTCATTATGGCGTTCTCATTCGCCTATGCAATCATGTCCGTTACATCCTATATAAGAAGGATGACAGAAAGATACAGAATAACTACAGAGGATGTTCACTTCTGGCCATCACGTGCAAGATACTCTCTAGATCAGAGGCGACAGTGATGGAAGAGGAGCTCTAGTTAAACTTCAGACATTATCAGACTAATATCCGCAAAGGGAGGAATTGTACCGAACAGATTTTTGAACTCAAAAGCCTATCACAAGACTTCACAGGAAGGGTTTAAAACACTATGTTGATTTTCGTGGTCTTACGAAAGCTTACAGTTCTGTAGACAGGAATGTGTTGCTGAATGTTCTTCGTGCCAGGGGCCGCCACAGTAACACGAATTAAGAAGTAACACCTTGAAATGTGCGGCTGCCAAAGTCAAGTGCAGTAGCTCATTGTCAAAAAAGTTAGAAATAAACAGATGGTCGGCATCAACTCTGTTCAGCTCGTCGCTGGATGAAGTGATGCAACGGTGGAGACAGATGCACAATTCTAAGGTTGTGCGAGTTGTACAATCGAGTACAGAATAAAACGTAACAGCACAGTGGACTGGCTACGCTTTGCCAATGATATGGCATTACTACATGTGAACGAAGAACATCAAACATGAATCTTTACAATTAAACTAATGTCCTGAATGCATACCTCAATTGGATGTTGAAAGACAAGTTTCTGTTACCTATGGAAAAACGTAAGAATTAACATACAGATCAGCAAGAGCATTACAGACAATTTTCAAACGCTGTAGAAATTATTTTATGTTGCAGGAACAATAAATGGAAATGAAAATCTGTCCAGGAGTACCAAACTGACACGGTACGTGTCACAATCAGAAATGCCAGATTGAATGCAAGAGAGACAACTCTGGTGGAAGAGAACCTGTATTGGTTTCGACAGGGAAAGACAGAGACATCTGGTGCACAAGAAACAATGTGAAGTATGCATACTTATATCAAGGCACGGGCTGAAGGGGAGGATTGACTGATTTCTGACATGGTACAGAGGAGACGACTGAGATTTGTCGAACATATCGTGAGGATGGAGGGCAAGATGTTGACCACGAATATATAGAATGTTTTGTACTTAACGGGGAACAACTGCATGAAAGAAGTCAGGGCAGACTAGAAAACAATGGGAATAAGCGAAAATAATTCGTACGCAGCAGTGCAGGACTAAAACGATACAGTGGCAGGTCGTAGGACGCATGATACTGCAATGAAATTAAGATTATGGAAGCATGGAGAAGAAGGTTGAATGAGAGAAATAAGAAGTACTGGAACGACAGAAAATGTACTGAACAAGTACCTCGTGGTCCAAAGGAGTCAAAACGAATCAAATAGGTGAGTAAACAAACAAATCAATATAGTCTGATTAATTCGAGCGTCCTTCTGGATACTGAGAAACTGCATGTGCTGCTCCATATTCAAATGACAGACGCTGGTATTATTGGAAGATATGAATAATTTTTAACTATGTAACAAATACGTCTTAAATGTAACAGGTATCATATCGAAAGAAAGGTATTTGGCAGGGTTAAACGATGCTACATTGACAGGAAGTGCGGATGCGGGTGATTTGTGTCATTAGACGTAATAATAAAATATAAAATTTGGAAAAGAGTGTGTAACACTATTATCTGTATTACCTATAACGGTCTTATCCAACTAGTTTTTCTGTCTTTACTTAAGACTTCTGTATAACCATGATCTTTGATGCAACATCGACGTCATCTTTTTATTATTATTTATGACAATTAACATAATTGTAATTAATCTATGAATGTAATTTCAAAAGTAATGTGCTGTAAAAGAACGTAAAGTTAATACTGTAATTGTAATACTGGTTCACGCACAGGGAAAGTAAACTTTTTATCATTAACTTGGAAGGAAGTCCCTCCGCAACGGAATTAGCTAGGGCGAACAGAAAAGGTGGATGTGGCGGTGCAACCGCAAAGCTCCTTTGCGGCATGAGTCGATGGCTAGCAGACAATGGGTGTACACCTAGTGAACTGGAAGAGACGATAAAAACTGCAAGATTGTAAAATATAGTCTCGGATACGGAAGAAATTCGGCTTATTACTCATGGTATTCTCTTGTTAGCCCTGTACTATGAAAATCCAACGATGAGGATTTTCGGAGCCTGTTGCACACAAAGGGCTATGGATATTTTCACCACCTTTTTTGAATAGCACAGAAGATCGATGCTGTCAACATCTTCATCTCAAATTATCAGTTGAGAACCGTAGAATTTCACGGACCAAATGTGTGGTTTCCTTTTCAATAAGCATTTTATGTTCTGTAAACAGCGAGAAACTTAACATCTGGATTCATGGTCACGAAGTAGATGGAGAGGAAAGGAATATGTGGAAAACACTGAATAGGAGAAGGGACGGATGATAGGACATCTGTTAAGACATTAGGGGAAGTGTAAAGGTTAGAAACTGTAGAAGAAGACAGTGATTGGAATACATTCAGAAAATAATTGAGGACGTAGGTTGCAAGTGCTATTCTGAAAAGAAGAGGTTGGCACAGGGGAGGAATTCATGGCGGGCGGCATCAAACCAGATAGAAAACTGATGACTCAGAAAAAAAACCTGTGTTAAGCCACCGTATTTTCTCCTTAGTCATTTACCGTTTACCTAGACAGGCTACTATCCCAAGCGATACGGTGAACCCGAGTATACTATTTTACTGAACCGAAAAGCAAAGTTAATAAACTTTGTGGAGATTAAAGTGCATAATTATTTAGTGAGCAAAAGTTTTGAAATACTCCACTCAGTTTTCAAAAATGGCAGTCAAAGTATTCAGTTTAAAGTTTTTTTTATTGAAATAACAGTATTTACAATTTCATGAGTTACATAATTAACAGTCTTTCCCATATTGTATTGTGACAAGATATTCAGCCACGATATGAATCTACTGAAATATTAGTTTGTTTGTTCCCATGCTAACAGCCAAATTTAAATGTAATATTACAAAAAACAGCAATCAAGAGTAAGCAGCTAGCTACACATATTCAAATTGCACTAGATCCATGTGTCACGTGTTCCACTTGAGCTAAATAATATGAGGAAGTGAATGATCCTTGAGACTGCAAATAATAATCTGTAATAAACGTACAATTACTCCATAACTACTTCAATAGTAGTAGTTTCCGATAACTAAACTCACAAAATAACCTCTCGTCCAAGTTACTAGCGTTCCACCATAAGTAATCATTTCCTTATCATTATCGTTATCTTCTTACTGTAACTTACAGATGGTGTTACTGAGAACCAGTTGTTGCCTAAACGCATTAATATTCCTCCTGTGTAGTTTAAGTAAAATCACTAGTACATTACTTTCTAAGTTGCGCTACTATCTAGTATATAATCAGCAGTTCAGTATCCAGTAAAGTCAACCAAAATAGTTCCTTTATGTACCATGATAGTACTGGATGCAACTTTGCCTAATTATTTGGCAAACCTTTCTTTTAATAATTAGAGTTTACTACTTTATTAATGGAACGTTGGTTCGATTCACTTTTACCTTGTTACGACTTTCTTACAAGAGAAACCTTTAGGGAAACAAAATTCATCCGGTACCTCATCACTACACACGGTCACAAAATAAAACTCTTTCCTCGGGTAACGTTATCAGAGTATACTGTTTAAATAGTAGTCGGTAGTGTTATGAGGGGAATAGCAACTTCTAAAGGAACAATTCAGTAGGTTGTCCAAGTGAACTAGCGCAGAGCCTTCACTGTGGAGTGACTAATGAATCGGTGTTAATTTTCTGCAACAGTGAGCTGACATACGTCCACTGCAGATTGGTCTGCCAAATACAACCATCACGGAAGAACGGACCGCTAAATTGCAAAACAACGACTGCAACAAGAGCTCGGCGAGCAGTAGCATCCAATCAACTCGGAACAAAATGAGCTCGCCACGTTTTTAATTTAGCTGGTAACGCTTTTAACAAACTTTTAATTTGAATTATTTTTGTCTTATTTCGCGCATTCCATATTTCGCTTTTGAAGTTACCCTTAGTACACTGTTTATCGGGTAACTCTTGAGTACTACAGGGTAAATCATACCTCATACGTAGTTTACCATCTGTTATTTCTCCATCGAATATCGCAGAACATTATTTCGGAATACTGCCGTGTCCACTTCCAGATCTCAGTGCAGTGTATCTTATTGGCAATAGATACTGTACTTCATGGCAGAATGATTATTGCAAGGTTTCATCTTACCGGCACATATACTTCTACGACTCTCAAATCAACTATGGCTCGCCGATTTTTTAAATCTACTTTTATTTTTATTTTTAGAGTGGATAAAGCAAAGGGCAAGAGATGCTGTGAAATATTAATCTTGGAAAAACTGGAACATGAATGGTTCTACTCATCTGACGTACTTACCCATTGTACTGTGTTTTTAATTTACATTTCTTGCACAGGAGGTGATCGAAAAACTTTCGGTGCATCATTTATTTGAACTAAACGTAGGAAACAGGCTAATCTCAGGCAAGCGGGAGGCACAATTTTACAAGTAGTCACGTGAACGCGTCCCCACAGCAAATATTAAGAAACGTCAGGGAAGCGCAGGTGAATTATCCCTCCCTCTCCCCTCTCCCAGCTCTTCTCACTGTCCGTTACACAAATGATCATGTGTTATTGCCTTTTGCATTAGCGAAGCCACGTTTCAAAAAGAGAAAGGGAAAATGGTCGCGGTTCACTGGATAAATATAATCTCTGAATCATGCGTCTACTTATCGAGAGCTGTGTGCCATAAACTGTCCTCAGGTGCACTACAAGTGATACCAAATTATATACGAGGGTTGTCCAGAAAGTAACGCAACGCATTTTGTTTTCGCAGCCGAAAACAATGCTACGAATAGGAAACGTTACGCATGTGTTATTTGAAGTCTCCTGAGTGAGCGTGCCAAGTTCCCGTCACTTCCGATAGATAGCGTAGCTGCAGGACAGTTTCAAAATGGCGACTGTAGGTGAAGTACGTTACAAGCAACGTGCCTTCATTGAATTTCTCACTGCAGAGGAAGAAAGTGTTGGCAGTATTCACAAACGCTTGTGCAAAATCTATGGAGCATCTGCTGTCGACAGAAGTACAGTTAGTCGCTGGGCTCGGAAGGAGAGACCATCAGAAGCGGTTCGGCGGAGCTCCACGATTTGCAGCGGTCGGTGAGACTATCCACGGCTGCCACACATGCCATGCTGCAGCGAGCTGATGTTGTCATACACGAGGACAGACGCTTTACGAGATTTTGAGGACGATCAGGAGGTGATCCATACAGTGAAGCACTGGCTTCGCCACGAGGACAAGAATTGGTACCGAGAGGGCATACACGCCCTTGTTTCGCATTGGAGGAAGGCCATATAATTGGATGGAGATTACGTGAGAAAATATCGTGTGTAGATAAAACACCATTCTTTCGTATGAGTAATTCTCATTGTGTTCAATAAAGAACTGTTGAAGAAAAAAATGCGGTGCATTACTTTCTGGGCAAGCCCCGTAACTGTATTCACTAACAATGTACTTGTGATTTATTCGGTTTTTTTACAACAGCTACCTTCGATTCAGTGAAAATATCTTCACAACGTTGAATAAGCATGTAATGTGCAATCGAAGAGTTGCGCAGATTGGCAACGTGCATTAACGTTCAAAACTGTAAAGCTGAGAACTTCAAAATACGAATGAAACCTAGCATGCGCTGACTACAGTACAACGATTCATATTTGGAATCAGTACACTCATACAGTTCTCTGTAGCGATATGAAATGGAAGAATCACATAGGCTCAGTCGTAAATAAAGCAGATAGCAGACCGGTTCATTGGGAGAATTCTGGGAAAACGCAATGTGTGCACAGAAGAGACTGCCTACAAATAACTACGGCGACCCATCCTAGAATATTGCTCAATTCTTTAGTACCATAAAGAACTTATAGGGGATACTGGATGTATAGAAAGAAGGGCATCGCGAATGGTCGAAGGTTTCTTCGACCTTTGTGTGAGTGCCACAGAGATGCTGAAGAAATTGGACAGTCAGAAACTTGAAAATGGACGTAAACTATCCTGAGAGGAGCTACCTACAAAGATTCAAGAATCAGCTGTATACGTTTTCTCTATGAATAACCTATAACTCCTATGTATCACTCCAGTAGGGATTGTGATGACAAGAGCTGATTAAGTACATCGTACACAGAGGCATTCAAACAGTGTCTTCCCGTGCTGCATACGTGCATCTAACGAGGAGAAGCCCTAACGACTGGTACAATATGACGTACCCTCTGCCGTGCACTTCGGAGTGGTTTGTACAGTACGGTTGTAAGTGTACGTGTAGGAAGCAGTTAGTACGGAACGCTGAGTAATGCAACACATCACATACAGATGAAACAGCTCCCGACGTTGAGGGAACATATTACTATATATTTATACGTGGTGTCTGTTCTATAGGACATGTCTGCAATACCTTTGCGTCTTAGATTGTCAAACAGGGTTCGATTGCATTCAGTAAAACCATACAAGGCCTGTAGATCCAGTGTTCATCAGTTAAGCTATTCATATTCCTTTGTACCACTGTTTACGTACAGAGAACACTGTCGGGAAATGAAACCTAAGACCTATTAGAGCACTGATGAATGAAAGTTTGACAGTAAAGTGAAAAGTGGGCAATATTTTTATCAGCAGCAAATACCACAAGCGGATTGAACAAGGTTGTTTCGAAACAAGAAACACACCACATACCGTCAACATTTACAGGTTTGCAGAGATTTTCAGTACAATACAGACACAGAGAGAAGTGGCGGTGAGAAATCACACGAAATGCAATGTCTCAGTAACGGGTTACAGGAGAACATTGGTCCTTTACACCAAAATACTCCTAATCTCTTTTACAATATTCAACTGTTACGCGATGTATACGATGTTGCCCACAGGATTGTTATACAGTTTTCATCGAATTCCTGTCATTTAAAATTACCCCGTCAATCGTATTTCTTTCGAGAATTCCCAGTCAACTCTCCCAAAAGTCTCTGCTCGTACGGGCTTCACCGACACGTCAGCGATCGTAGTAGGGCGTCTCTGAATTTTGTCGGTGTCTGTGGTCACGCCAACTCGGTAAGGACATATAATACGTTCTAACTGGTTGTACTAGCGTAGTGTGTAATTTTTCCTTTACAGGTGTACTACACGTTTCCAGAACTTGCTTAACAAACACACTTTCTGATCAAACGTAACCTGACACTTAAAAGAGGTCGTTAATGTGGGGTGTACACACCCTCCGCCTTTATGATTGCTTGAACTCCACCCCAAAGCATTTTCGGTGATTTTTAAATTTAATGCTTTTCGTGACGATGCATCAACATTTAGATGATATGCAAGCGATTTTCAGAAGGGAGATACAGTCTTTACTCTGCAGTATGTGCAGTAGATTATACTGCAGCTGTGAGGTCATCACAACTGGAACTACATCTCAGAGAAACTTTCTTTCCCTGACGAGTTACGAAGTCGCCCGGACGTGGCGGAATGCACTTCTCTCTCCGGCAGATCGACACATCCCGTGTCACTGCCGGCAGCTCTCAGAACTTGGTCAACTGCTTTCTTAACAGAGAGGAAGACTGTGCCAGGAAGGGGAACTTAGCTGAAGTGCCAGGAAAAAAAATTCTCTCGATACTCCATAACCTTCCACGAGGTCATCTCTGACAAAAGGAACACAAATCTCATGATCTCTGGATTGCAAATATGTTACAATATCACATTAAGTAATCCTAGATTAGAAGTATAAACTTGACTTATAATGTAATAAGAGGGGACGATAAATAGCCAGTTAATCACAGTATGGCGTCTCTCATCAACAGGACCATCTCGTAGTATTCCGGAACCATTTCCTATTATGTGCTTAGCATCCGAATCATCGCTCTGTAAGCAACTGTGATACGGCTGCGAAAGTACGAAGTACATATGGTTCTCTAATGGAAATTGTAACGGGTGAGAGCGTAATGGGTATTTCGGTCCATAGAAGAAGCGAAAAAAGCATTTTGGACCACATTTGCATTTTAAGTATCGGGTTGCCTATATGCAGGGGTATTGCAACATGCCCATTCATACGCCACATGGCTTCCTCTCCCCAGAGGGAGGTTGTAACCTCTCCCCGATGTTGTTCAGTCTGTATATTGGCCAAGCAGTAAAGGAAACAAAAGAGAAAATGGAGTAGGTATTAAAATCCATGGAGAAGAAATTAAAATTTTAAGGTTCGCCGATGACATTGTAATTCTGTCAGACAGCAATGGACTTGGAAGAGCAGTTGAACGGAATGGACATGGTCTTGAAAGGAGGATATAAGATGAACATCAAAAAAAGCAAAACGAGGATAATGGAATGTAGTCGAACTAACTCGGGTGATGCTGAGGGAATTAGATTAGGAAATGAGACACTTAAAGTAGTAAAGGAGTTTTGCAATTTGGGGAGCAAAATACCTGATGATGGTCGAAGTAGAGAGGATATAAAATGTAGACTGGCAATGGCAGGAAAGCGTTTCTGAAGAAGAGAAATTTGTTAACATCGAGTATAGATTTAAGTGCCAGGAAATCATTTCTGAAAGTATTTGTATGGAGCGTAGCCATGTATGGAAGTGAAACATGGACGATAAGTAGTTTGGACAAGAAGAGAATATACGCTTTCGAAATGTGGCGCTACAGAAAAATGCTGAAGATTAGATGGGTAGATCACATAACTAATGAGGAGGTACTGAATAGAATTGGGGAATTGGGGAGAAGAGGAGTTTGTGGAACAACTTGAGTAGGAGAAGGGATCGGTTGGTAGGACATGTTCTGAGGCATCAAGGGATCACCAATTTAGTATTGGAGGGCAGCGTGGAGGGTAAAATTCGCAGAGGAAGACCAAGAGATGAATACACTAAGCAGATTCAGAAGGATGTAGGCTGCAGTACGTACTGGGAGATAAAGCAGCTGGCACAGGATAGAATAGCATGGAGAGCTGCATCATACCAGTCTCAGGACTGAGGACCACAACAACAACAAAAACAACAACCCCTCAACCTCCCAACTCCCAGTCGCCTCTACCTTCTCCTCCTCTACTCGTCGTCATTTAATTTCCTAGAAATAGGACAATTAGAGATACAAGTACTGCTAACTTAACATTGTCTGCTCCCTGAGGTTCGTGTTTATCGCTACGTAAATATAATTATTGAATCTATACTATCATGTTCGTTGGCGTTCTCGACGCTGAAGAAAAGCGATTTGTCGTACTCTCTGTTTTAAGATTTGAAAAATCCTCGAAGTTATGATCGCCAATAATTTTTATTGCTTTATTATTAGTTTCAGCTACACAAGAGCCATCTTCCGATCGTAAAACATTCTTGATTAATGTAGTTTCTATGATGTCTCAAAACATCATTAAAATTTTGCGATACAGTATTACAATAACGTACTCATGATGATGCCTGATATTAGATAACACAAATACTGATCAAATTGTTTCAGTTACTAAGTTTTAACTTGATGGTTATCGTTCTACTCCACTGATTATGAACGATATAAAGTTATTTGACCTATACCTTATACATTCTGTATGGATGCTGTCAGTTTCTTAAAAAGAAGATGTTAACAATGAGTCGAGACATTATGGAAATTATCCTTATCAAAAATGTTTTAATGATCTGAATATGGCTCGCATGTAGCTGAAACTAGTAAGAAAATAAAATTTTGCGAAGATGACTTCGAGGATTTTCAACCATTAGTATTAAAAAAGCAAGTGACACTCTATCAGACTCATTGATTTATGTCAATTTTTTTCTTGTCCTGTGGAGTTCGCTAGCGATATTTTTGTAAGTGTTGTAGTTCTGCGATGGAAATATTTGGAAGGCAAATTGTCAATATTTGAAAGGATTATTCCTCAGTTGACGCAACAGTTACGTTTCTTCATGCAGATACGGACTGAAGTCAAGAATACCGACGGAACGTACCATCAACTAAGCATACAAACTGATGAATGTATATAAAAAAACGCTGCTTCAACCAGTCAACTTGGGAATTATGTTTTTACTGGGTGGAACATCATACGTTATCATCCCCTCCCCTAAAGTAGTGATTGGTAATGGGCATCATCTGGAAAACTTTACAAAACAACAGATGATGGAAGTTACGTTTTCGTAGTCACTGTTCCTAGAACATTATTTGCATGAAAAAATGCTGCCCCATTTTGCAGACAACACATTATCAAAATTCATCACGGTTTTCTTCGAGTATAGTGCGTTAAAAGCACAGAATTGTGGTATATATTAAGTAAACAAACTATTTCAAATTTTTACTCACAAATACATAACGCTCACATTCAGATAGGGTCTACAGCATAACTTTCAAAGAACGAAAAGACTGATTTCTGATGTAGCTGTGGAAATGGCCGTAAATTCAAATACTTGTCGTCCCATAACGTTAAATTACGAAATGAACCCAATTAAAGCATTATCCTATCATCTGTTTGCGACGCCCGCCACGTCAACACCCATGTGTTTAGGCGCTAACAATAGCAATATGGGAAGAAACTGGAATAAGCCAGTAATGTTCTCTCAAACTACTCATGGTAGAATGTTCCACTTTTTTATGCTCCCAGCGTACGACAAATGAACCACCACCAGTTATGGCAAGAATATGTCCGACTTCATAGAGACATACCACAATTTTCGGCACTACTTGAAGAGAAAGAGCTCTCCCTCCATCCATTCTTCTCGTAGGAGGCACTCTGATTCGTCTCTTTTCAATAAACAGACATAAATGTGGGTTGACTTGAGAGGAGTCGAAATCGTATGTCGCTGGCCGAAATGATAAGACAGTAAGATATTGATTTTGTTGGACGAGCTACATTTAGCATAACTGGCATAGAAATTCTATAACTAGCTTATTTCGAGAAATTAAACTGTTAAATGGTCATTGCGGTGAGTAGGGTTGGGGGAGGCATGATTACATTATGTGTTTGCTCCGGCATGTAATCAACCTGATGGTCAAAGGTCGTATTTGGTCCTAAATTCACAATTTTCTCCTTCCATGTCTCGTAACACCATTACGTTCCTACTGTTGTGGACCATCAATAGGCGTTAAGAAACAGTAATAGTTCGTTCAAGATGTATGCAGGTAACCAATTATCTTTGGATTGTCTGTCGATGGAAACTAAAACCTTCGGTTACACAGAAATTATATACGAGTTCTACATATTATGAGCAAAATTTCAGTGATTGGCAAGAATGAATTCTATCTACATGCAAAGATCATCAAAATACATCACAAAGCCGTAATTTCTTTCGTACTAGGTTGTGTCGCACATAGGATAAGACTAAATAAAGAAGCTCTACATTGAGTGCATAACAGTATACTGCGGGTTTATAGGTGTCTACATCTATAAAAGCTCTTTGGTAGTATTAGGAATATTACTCGTAGACCTAATAATCAGAAAGAAAGCATAATAATGATTACGAGGAGGATAAACTGAAAAAGGGACATAAATATTAGTTCAAACTTAAAGGAAGAAATCACATCGTATTTAAAGTGAGACTGGCAGCAGAACTGGGATGCAGCAACTAACGAACGACTCGTCTTTGAGTTCCTTTCGAGTGTGTGGACTGAACTTCAAAGTCACATTCAGTCAGAACATGAACCTTTCACCATGTATATGACGAAGATTTAATGGTGTTTACGACTGCGGGGAATCTGGAATGCTTCATCATATTGTTCGGCACTTTTTTCATTTCAGAGGCATTGCCCAAAACGGACGAGCTGATACAGACGGCGTAACCGTTCAAAACATCATATGAAATGAGCAGAAGTGGCACAAGATTCAAGGAGAATTAGCTACATGTATAAATGTAATAGAAGTTTCTTGCGTAGGGATGTGTCAAACCTTATGTCGCTAGAGAGAGTGGTATGACAGGGCTGAGCTGTGAATAGTCTGTTACCCTTAAAAATTTTACTCAGCAGACTCTCACAATTTATTTTACAACAAATATCCAGAAATTTTATGTGGTCGATTCTAAAGTTGCACTACTCAACATAGTGTCTTTAACACTTCAACACTGAGATGAGCTTCAATCAAATATCACAAAAAAATTACAATTTTATGAAATACGTAATATACTCCTGGTGCCCCAAAATAATCTTATAGCACAAGAGCAACATTTTCTTTGAATAAGTATTGTTGAAGTATGAGAAACGCCCAACGACAATCAGCAAAAATACACAGTAACGCCCCTTTAAATATAATTAAAATCCAACTATGCGAAGAGTATAAGGCTGAACCAAGATTTAACTATAACAGTAATTACTCTTGCGTGTAATTACTCTTGCGTGGAACTCACGGACTGACCACCAAAATAACATCAGCCAATGGACCAAATGACCAGACGCGCCAGATGCCAAAGCACCACCACGTGTCACAACTGGCCAAGATATTTTGAAACAATTTACATAATTTAAAATTAATGTTCGTAGCGGATTCACTGAAATACACTGAAGAAAAGAAACCATCTTGCGACACAATTAAGTGAGAAGGAATCCGACAAAGAGAAGCAGACTAGAAAACTAATATGCTATGGATATGTTGCCACTATAGTCGTACATGCCAGATAACAAGTGCAGAATATGTGTAGAGCGCAGTATACTACCAGACTACTGCAGTGACTGGCCAGTGCACATTGCGTAGAGTAAGCGTGGAACCGACAGCAATTACAGCTCAACCTAGTAAAGGTCCACTCTCTTCAGTCGAACACAGTACTAATTACATTAGGGAAGACCTAATTATTACTTCGGACGTAATTTTCCAAAAATTTTGAGAAGGTGATGTATTCTAGGATAGTAACACACCTTTGCAACAATAATGTCCTCAGAAAATCAAGGTTTGTGTTTCAGAAGGATTGCTCTAGTGAGAAAGCCATTTACATTTTCACTCACCGGATTTTACAAGCGTTAAATAATTAAGTAGCGGCGGTTGGTATTTTCTGCACCCTATCTAAGGCATTTGACTGTATGAATCACAGTATTCTTCTAGATAAATTGAAGTTTTGTCGGTTAATGGTATAGCCAACCAATGGATAATGTAACATCTAACCAAAAGAATGCAGAAAGTTGTCCTTAGTTGTTCGAACAATATAGTCCGGGGACGCAATTCTGAAAGAGGGTAAATCCCATATTGTTCTCCCCAAGGGTGAGTCTTAGGTCCTCTATTGTTCTTCATATATATGTGAACGATCTGCCGCCTAATATACAACAAGCAGAATTAGTTCTTTTTACGGATGACACTGGTATAGTAATCAGTCCAAGCATACACATAGAAACAAAATAAATGGTAATGAATACTCTTAAAAGTGCCATACACCGATTTTCTGCGGATGGTCTGACCCTCGGTTTTAAACTATGCAGTATTCCGAGTTCTGTACATCGAGCGCTACTACACCAGTGATAAATACGACACGTGGTGAGGAAATAATAAATAGGAAGTAAACTTAAAATACTTAGGTGTGCGTGTTAATGGGAATGTTATCTGGAAAAATCACATTTTGCAACGCGTAAAATAATTTAGTTCAGCCACATTTGCACTAAGAATCACTGTAAATCCTGAGATTGCTCAAAAATGTGCTTCGAGAATAGTATCTAGTGCTCACCTACGATCATCTTGTAGACATGTGCTTAAGGAGTTGGATATTCTAACTACTTTTTCACAGTATATTTTTACTCTCTCATGAAGTGTATTGTTAATACTCTGCCGCAGTTCTAAAGGAACAATGACGTACATGATTAATGATTACAATACCAGAAGAAGAAATCACATTCATTACTCCACTTAAGCGTGTCTTTAATACAAGAAGAGTTCACAGTGCTGCAACAAAAAATATTGATCACTTACCAAGTGATATAAAGTATCTGACAGTCAGCAAAGTAAAGTTTGAAAACAAATTGAGAAAGTTTCTCTTTAACAACTCCTTCTATTCCGTAGAATAATTTCTATTACCGTAATGTGTAAAATATGATGGGTATGAATTACTAGCTGACATCTGCATATCTGTTTCCCTTTTTAATGTAAAAAAAACCTTAGAAATGTTCATGATGTAGCCATGTTGTTGCTGTTGTAGTCTTCATTCCGAAGACTGTGTTGATTCAGCTCTCCATGTTACTCCATACTGTGCAAGCCTGATCGTCTCCAACTAACTATTGCGACATGCATCCTTCTGGATCTACTAACTGTATTCATCTCCTGGTCTCCCTCTACGATTTTTCCACCCCACGCTAAACTGTACTAAATCGATGATCCGTTGATGTCTCGGAATATGTCTTATCAACCGATCCTTTCTTCTAGTCACGTTGCGCCGCAAATTTCTTTTCTCCCCAATTCTATTTAGTACCTCATCATTAGTTAGGTGATCTATGTACAAATTAACTTTCTATGTGAATGTGAAATGACAAGTTAGACATTATTACTATCTATCATGCAAAATTATCCATCGAACATGTAACTAGTCACTATTTACTGAATGTTAGAAGAGCCCTGTCTGATCATGCACTCACAGAGACAAAGTCGCTGTCTCCCATTATGCGTTTCAGGAACAGGTCAGACAGATAACACTAAAGCAAACTACACCCATCCTGCCGTTCCACAATCGTTCGGCCATTCCACACTTCTAAATGCCAGCCGACTCTACCACGGCTGCCCCAGTCCTATTGTTTAATCCATAATGTCCGCCTCTCTGGTGGTGCCCCAGCTTCGTTCTTGATATTTCTCGTTCGGACGACCCCACAGTTCTCTCTGTACTTTTGCTAGGGGATCTCTCGGTTACATCAGGACAGGAACATGGATCCTGGGTCCAAACTCACAGATCATTCCCTAGGCATGTGTTGAGTCTCTTGCGGCGGGGTGATGGAGAATAGGGAGTGCCAGGAGCTACAGTTTCTCTTGACTGCAGGGCTGTGTTTCGCGACGTGGTAGAATACAGCGAGCAAAGGGCACGAGAAGGCTAGACATCCGCCGTCACGGTGGCAATTTCATAGCCTGAGGATGTACGATACTCTTAGCTGCAAAAAGTGGGACTACTAGAGAGAGTTGAAGATTAGTTGAAACTTTTAAAGCACTGTAGAAGTTACGGGATTCAAACGAGGTGGTACAAGATGACCACGGAGTGAGATACACAGGTATGTTTTGTGCACAAAATGTATTTATTTAAGACTAAATAGTATTACTTTTAATTTTATTTTGACTTGTATACCTGCTGCAGTATCTGTTCTTGCTACAAAAATGAATATTTAGCGTTCCTTTCGTGCTTTTTCTTAAAGTATGTTATTAGAAATACATACAGTCGCGATTTTTGCCGACGTTTTGTGTGAAGTAAACATTGAAAATTCAATTTAAGCTTTCGTAATAGTATAAATATAGTTGAAACAAACAGCTTCTATTTTCGATAGTGTCAGTAATGTAACAAAACGTTTCTATATCGTATTTTTCATCACATTTCGTGTTGTTTACCGGTAAGATAACGTGATCTAGGACTAAATTTGCTACTTATAAAAGTTTAAAAACGTAGACAATCTTGATAACGTGACTTCTCTACAAATCAAGCAACTGCTAATTCATTTTCCTGTCATTATATCTCTAAGTCAGTACAAAACGGCAGCAAAAGCACAAAACACTTCAGTATGGTTTTTGTTAACTTACAGCCAACTATCCGTCCTTCACAATCTTCTTACATTCCCTAAAGTTAAATTGACCTTGAGTGAAAAATATTGGAGCTGTTGTAGTGTATTGAGACGGGGGATTTGTTGCCAATTTTGTGAGCAATATTTTAGAGTGGTGGTGCGGAGGGGGGAGGAGGAGGGGATATGTCTTCCCGAGAACGGGGGCTCTGTCCTGGAAATGCAGAACATGCAGGTACGGACATTATGGTTGAGGAACAGGAAGGGAGAAACTATGCCATCACATGCAGTTAGAGGAAGCAAGGAAGGAACTGATCAGGATCAAGAGAGATAGAGCGGAGGAGAGTCGTTGGGAACGGGCTGTTGGCAGGAACATAGGGAGAAAGAGAACACGACCTAATAGTTTTACTGTTAACACTTACAACGATGCCTGCCACTGCAAGAGTTAAGTAAAGAATGCCCTCAGGTAAGGCGAGGAGAAGGAAATGTGCGGCACACGTCAATCGAGATCACAAAGCCCAGTGAGATGCAGAGTGACTGCAAGAAGAAAGTGCTGCTGCTAGGAAGTAGCTGTAGGCGAGGTGTACGTCGTCAGTTACAGGAAAGCTTAATGGCAGTTCGCCAGGCCACCAGTATTTTGAAACCAAATGCGTGGCTAAGACAATGGATAGAGAACTTAAGGTATTTATGTAAAGATTTTTCTAAAATCACGATCCACTACAAGTACTACGACAGTTAGGTGGGAGGTGAGAAAACTATGTAGTGATAGAAGGTGGGGCAGGGAGCAGTTCCAAACGGTGAGACAAACGATATATATGATGACATAGGCAAAACAGTTTCTTTGACTCACGACACTAATGTATACTTCGCTAAGCTGTTCCAGCTCATGATCGGCTACACGTTATTCATTTCCTGTAAATACTGGGATCTTTCCTTTCAAAAAATGCAGTTGATTTCCTTCCTCATCCTTCCTAATCCTAGTCCCCTCCATATCCCAGTCAATGCAAGGGTCTCAATGAGGCTAAATTGCCGCACATCACCAAATTTGACAGTAACCGGATAGACCAAAGTGGTAAACCGTAAAAATATCTAAGGTCGTCGATCTTCCTGGAGCATAACTGATGTCGAAAAGATCTTACTTGAAATGAGAAAAACATTTTTGTTTACACTGCGCCACATTTGCCACTAGACCACTAATACAAAAATCACCACAGAAACTGGTGAGTAGCGAAGGTAGCTGGTGGACGGCCATGTGGACGAATAAGGAAATGAATATTCCGTCATTTTTCGCATTTTTTCGGAAGAGGAATGTTTCCAACAGGCTGCAATCCATTTGCAAGAGGTAAGAATTTCCGTCTAGGGCGTTGTTATGACGAAATCAGGCTCCCGCCATATGCATGATTCGATGACCTGTTAGAATCCTTCAGTCTTTTTACACTATGTGATCAAAAGTATCCGGACACCCCCGAAAACATATGATTTTCATTTTAGGTGCATTGTGCTGCCACCTAATGCTAGGTACTCCATTTCAGCGACCTCAGTAGTCATTGCACATCGTGAGAGAGCAGAGTGGTGCGCTCCGCGGAACTCACGGACTTCGAACGTGGTCGGCTGATTGGGTGTCACTTGTGTCATACGTCTATTCGCGAGATTTCCACACTCCTAAACATCCCTAGGTCCACTGTTTCCGATGTTATAGTGAAGTGGAAACGTGAAGGGACACGTAGAGCCAATAGCGTACAAGCCGACCACGTCTGTTGACCGAAAGAGACCGTCCACAGTTGAAGAGGGTCGTAAGGTGTAATAGGCAGACATCTATCCAAACCATCACACAGGAATTCCAAACTGCATCAGGATCCACTACAAGTACTACGACAGTTAGGCGGGAGGTGAGAAAACTGGATTTCATGGTCGAGCGGCTGTTCACATGCCACACGTCAGCAGGTAAATGCCAAACGACGCCTCTCTTGGTTTGAGGAGCATAAACATTAGATGATTGGAAAAACGTTGTGTGGAATGACGAATCACGATACACAATGTGGCCATCCGATGTCAGGGTGTGGGTATGGCGAATGTCAGTTAACGTCATCTGCCAGCGTGTGTAGTGCCAACAGTAAAATTCGGAGGCGGTGGTGTTACTGGAGGTCGCGTTTTTCATGGAGGAGGGTTGCACTCCTTGATGTTTTGCGTGGCACATCACATCACAGGCCTACATTGATGTTTTAACCACCTACTTGCTTCCCACGCCTGCTGATCAATTGGGGGATGGCGATTTCATTTTTCAACACGATCGAGCACCGGTTCATAATACACGGCCTGTGGCGGAGTGGTTACACGACAGTAACATACCTGTAATGGACTTGCCTGCATAGAGTCCTGACCTGAGTCCTATAGAACACCTTTGGGATTTTGTGGAAAGCCGACTTCGTGCCAGCCCCCACCGACCGACATCGATACCTCTCCTCAGTGCAGCACTCCGTGAAGAATGGGCTGCCATTCCCCAAGAAACCTTCCAGCACCTGATTAAACGTATGCTTGCGAGAGTGGAAGCTTTCATCAACGCTTAGGGTGGGCCAACATCATATCGAATTCCAGCATTACCGATGGAGGGCGACACTACTTGTAAGTGATTTTCAGCCACGTTTCCGGATACTTTTAATCAGATAGCCTATTTTTAAGGGTTGGGGTTGGTTCACACTTCAGGTAATCTCTTTTAACAAGCCTTCACCTCTGATAACGCCAAGTGAACACCTATATCTGCACCGCGGTCCCGAACTCACGTTACGCACTATGTCCCTTCGCTATCGACCGGAGCAGAGTAGGTTTGGTAAGGTCCTGACATAGGTGGATGTCTTGGCAAGTTGACTGCCACTAGAAACGTTTCTTACACCAGACACTTTACTTTATAATGAACCATTTGTAATGTAAAGTCTTGTTGTTGTTGTCTTCAGTCCTGAGACTGGTTTGATGCAGCTCTCCATGCTACTCTATCCTGTGCAAGCTTCTTCATCTCCCAGTACTTACTGCAACCTACATCCTTCTGAATCTGTTTAGTGTATTCATCTCTTGGTCTCCCTCTACGATTTTTACCCTCCACGCTGCCCTCCAATGCTAAATTTGTGATCCCTTGATGCCTCAGAACATGTCCTACCAACAGGTTCCTTCTTCTTGTCAAGTTGTTCCGCAAACTCCTCTTCTCCCCAATTCTATTCAATACCTCCTCATTAGTTATGTGATCTACCCATCTAATCTTCAGCATTCTTCTGTAGCACCACATTCTGAAAGCTTCTATTCTCTTCTTGTCCAAACTATTTATTGTCCGTGTTTCAGTTCCATACATGGCTACACTCCATACAAATACTTTCAGAAACGACTTCCTGACACTTAAATCTATACTCGATGTTAACAAATTTCGCTTCTTCAGAAACGCTTTCCTTGCCATTGCCAGTCTACATTTTATGCACTTATTTCTTGGTGAGTTGTTGAAAATTTTAGTGCTGGACTGGGATTCGAACTCAAATCTTAGGATTTGACGCCTTTGGGACGACAAAATTCCATCATATAGTTATTTCCCCAAGATTCAATACTCTTCATGTTCTCCACGAAATCGCGTGTCTCGTTTCGAATCCTCGTCGAATTTTCGCCGTATCATTTAGAACTGTTGCATGTAAACATCACCCAAGTGAAAAAATAATTGCGATTTTTGACGTGTCGCAGTCCTCTTTCAACAAGAACGAATAGTGCCGGTTTCGGCTCTCAATTAGACGCAGAAGTTTCATCATATAATTTTAAGTACAAAGATGACACTCGTAGCTACTAGTGAAAAAGCTTTCGACAGTTAAGGTTTATTCGAGTGAAGTCAACGATAAAGATATGTACGGATCCGAGAGTCAGGTACTGGGTGCGAATCCCCTTCCAGCACAAAGCTCTACATCATATAAGGTTTAAATACGTGAAGAATTCCTTGTTTGTGACTGAAAGAATATTAAGACATTTGTCGTAGTCATATAACAAGAATAATATTCACTGCGTAGAAGTCCAGGGTTCTGAAACAGTATTTTTGCTATGACATAACGCACGGGTAGGCTACATTCGATCGTTCGATAAGATGTCAAAGGTCACTTTTGTCCAGAAACGCTATTCACCCACGAGATTTCATTCTCTTCGTATATTTTCAAGTTGATACTTACTTTGAGTGTACAGATGTTAAGTAATGTATCACCTGTAATAACTCCCTTCTGATATCTTCATTATCATGTGGTTCATTTGCCCCTGGACCGATTATCATACAAAGCAAAATTCTCTAGTGGTTTTTTGTAGAAACCACTCTATTAAGTCAAATGGCTGTAGCGAAAAGTGGTCAGAGGACCTGAAACATATTTCTGTTATGTGCATTGAATGCAAAGCAGGCGGAAGTAACCGTGACCTCTCGCATACTTTCGAGCATCATAGTTTAGCGTGTGCAGGCACGGGTACGCTACATTCGATCATTCGATAAAATGTCAAAGCTCACTTTTGTCCAGAAACGCTATTCACTCACGAGATTTCATTTTAACATGATCAAATTCTACAGCTTCACAGTCAACTCATATGGGTTGTAGAGGATCCTCATGACATTATGCAATCCTATAATCAAGAAAGATTTTTCGGTGAAAATTTGGGAAGGGCTCTGTTGATGACTGTTCCCAGGGCCTGATGTTCTCCCACCCAGGCTCAACGGAAGAACGTACCGTGGTTTCTCAGAGGATACTCCACGTGGTGTGCAACTCTTAGAACATGTTCTTTGCGAGTGAGACAAAACGTGTACTTAACGCGACACGGACCGCCTTCTCGTTTCAAACTTAATGTTTTTCGCTTTCAAATAATAGATTCCGTGGCGGATGCATAGGCGTAGGTGGACCAATTCCTTGGCACCGTGCTCTCCAGACGTAAATCCACTACACTTTTTAAAATTTTATTTTTACGGTTGTCCACAGCCTCGGCGTGTTTTGTGAACAAAAACGTGGTCTGGGAAGGATGTGTTATTTCTTTATTATCTGTGCGATTGGCCAGTTTCGACCTTCAGTGATTTTCAAGCACGTATCTTAATCCGTATATAAAATGTAAAATGAAGCTGGGAGCTTAAATACGTGCTTCAAAATAAGCTCGAATCTGGCCAATCGCACAGCAAACAAATAACACAGCCCACCTGGACCATGTTTTCATTCACAAACCACTACACTTTTATTTGTGAGGCTATCTGGAATCTCTTCCGTAAAGAACCCCGGTAGATGATGTACAGTGTTTTGGTGCCGTTATTGCGGAAGGCTGTGAAACAATATGCAAGTTTGCATCAGTGACTCAGTGTGATGGAGAGCTGATCTATGGACATTTGTCACATCCACTGGACAGCAGGTTTGTCTCCGACCCTCTTCGAGGTCCTGACTGCAATAATAAAGACATTATTACTGTCGACGTAAGCGAGTAGGATAAGTAGCCTACTGCATTTCATGTTTTTGTTTCTTTAATGTTTCGCCTCCTCTAGTTACGCTGTTTTACTGACTTTGAACCACCGATACTTTCATTTTTACTGTACGTCTTATTCTTATCGTAAACTAACATGTCCCACAAACCTGTTTCTTCTTGAGTAACTGTCTTCCTTTGACTGTTTTCATTACCTATTCTCTTTGGAACTCATTCGTATTTCTCCCACTTAACATTTGACGTTCTTCGATATTACCACAATTCAAATTTTTCACGTTTCACTTAAATACAGCACTGTTGTGTTCCCAATGTCTACTTTCAGGAATGTCATGCTTGACCCGTATTGTTGTTACTTATTTCAGAAAGCTTTCATTGACTGCACCTATCTACCAGTGATATTTTCTTTGATTCATTTATTCTGTAGAATTTTCTGCATGTATAGAATTCTTTTCCTGTCAGTACGCGATTTCCCAACATTAATATCAAGCAAGTTGCTATTGTTTGTTCTCCTACTCTTCATCATTCTTATCCCTTCTTATCCTTTAGCTGCATTCTATGGGCAATATACAATCCAGTTCATGAAACAACCATTCTGTTTTTAGACACCCGGCCACAGTGCCTACGTCATCTGTGAAAGTTGACGTTGTTGTGTTTTCCTCTAACACTTATATTGTTCTGCTGATTTATTTTTTTCATTTGCTTTATTGCCTGTTCGATGAGCAGAGCTACGGACAGGTACCGAAGCCTTTCTGTGACTCTTCTTCTGCATCAAAGAGAGGCCGCTTCTATAGCAAGACACACCATGATTTTCAGCGATGGTCAGGAACTGAAACCCTGCCCATTCCGATCATGATGTTAGAGAATTCCAAGCAGGTCTACTCCAGTCAGCTGGCAGTTTGATACTAAACCGGAGCTCTCTGCAGAGAACTTCGGTAACCGGAGTAATCGAGACGTTTCGTTCACAAGTGGGGGAAGCCCCTGCGATCCATCATAGCCACACATCGTAGCTGCCGGACGCTGCCGATCGGTTTTCGCCAAATCGGTTTCAAGCTGTTTGCGGACAGCTCCATAGGTGACAGTCCATAGCGACATCGATTGACCACAAAGTAAAGCGTTACTTCACTTTACGAGATGAAAGGAAAGCAACTAAGCTTTATCACTTTTATTTCGCAAACTAATGCACTAGTCATACCGAATAAGATACGGAAGCAAGATTCACGATCTGTCCTCACAGCTTCACTTCCGCCAGTACCTCATCTCCTGCAAGAGAACTTCTGTGAAGTTTCGGAGGTAGGAGATGAGGTAGTGGCCGAAGTATGTGAGGACGGGTTGTTAGTCGTGCTTGGGTAGCTCAGACAGTAGAGCTCTTGCCCGCGTAATGCAAAGGTTCTGGATTCTAGTCTCGGTTTAGCACGCTGTTTTAATCTACCAGGGGTTTCATATCCACATACACTCCGTTGCTGGGTGAAGTTTTCATTCTGAAGTAATCATACATATCATGAAGAAGTAAAGCAATGAAACTCGACAGAGAAGCTATACGATGCTACGATTTAACACAGGTGGTTTGGGTGCTACTAAATTGTAATAGATTAAGTTATTTGATGTTAAGGCTGATAAGGAACGAAGAATTCGGTAGACTGTGTACTACTTTTCAAGTTGCACATAACTACACAAATTACACTGCTGGCCATTCAAATTGCAACACTCTGAAGACGGCATACGAGAAATGTCAAAGTGTCACAAAGTGTACTACGTGCTTGGCTTTGCAGATCATTAACAATTCAAAACAACTGCACGAAGTAGATAACACCATCTACATTTTGCGTTTAAGGAAATACTAGACAGCTGGTTTCTGGTTAAGAAATCGCATTTGACTTCAGATTGTTTTGTGATAAGATCGTTTGGATGCGACAGCCGTGGTATAGTTCCCCACCGAGACCGTGGTTTATCGTTTCACAATACTGCTATTCTCTTGGTTCGGGATACCTCGAGCAACATGCGAATATGGGGTCGACCCGTTCAGGAGGGCCGTACATACTACTGGAACTCGGTATCCCCCACGCGACTACAGCCCGAGAGGACAGAACGTTCGCTTGGCTGTGCTACGCCTTATGGTTACATCACGTATCCTGACTCAGGAATAAGATACAGAAGGAAAATTCACTACCTGTCCTCACAGCTTCAGAGAGAGGCACGCTGGCAGTGGTAACACCGTAAGCAAAAGTGCATCGCATCGTCTTCTCAAACGAGTTCCCATTCACTGTACATCACGATAAACAGTTCATTGTCCAAACTCCGAGGAGAACTAATGTCACCATGTTGCACTTCCGATAAGAACACCGGCCAAGAACCTAGCTTTTTGGTATCGGTTGCCACTGGACACACAGTAAAATCACTTTTAGTTTCCTTAGGTGATAATTACGACGAAGCCGTTATATTCCTGTGTGAAGACAGGCGATTGTGCTGTACCTTATAGGTTCTCGAGATGTTTGCTTCCAATATGATATCGAGAACTCATGTTTCCCGTGTTGTTCCGACCTCCTCGATACAGAGGCTTTTCGTCTTTTATCAAGGTCAGCACTTTCTCCAGGTGTCTCAGCTATTGAAAACATCTCTTCATGAGCTAACCGAACTCTGGCACGCCACCTCGTCAGCCGCAACAACTGACGAACTCTGACAAAGACTTTAAAAAACAAGGAGTGACGTACACGTGTCTATCATCGGAACTAATTTCGACGCGGTGTCCAACGGGGCTAAGGTCGTTGTTGCTGACGGAAATACGTGCACCGAATGTCTCAACCAGTATACCCCTGTAAGTAAGGAAACATAAAGGTCAAAAATACTATTCGAACCACCACAGTTTATGATATAATCAGCGACGCTTCACAAATAATAAGAAAATATTTTAAATGAGCTGGCGAATGTGTAACCAGCAACACCAAAGAAATTTAGGTAATAGGAAACAGAGTACTCAAGGTGGAAAGTGCTCGACTATGACATAAGACACACTACCAAAAAGCGCTTGTGCAGTAACCAACACTAGGTCACTACTAAACAATAACAGGGCATGAAACTCTGAATGCTTAAACGCACAAGATTTGGGGATACTGAAAGACTGTAAAATGTTGATATAAGAAATCTTCAAAAGTACTGGGACTGAAAAGTAGTAGTAGTACTAAATACAAACTAAGATGCAACTGAGAGCTCTAACTGAACTAATTAGGAAAAGAGGACTACAGTTCTGGAAGCATATACGGACTGAATAACGACAGACTAAGCGAACATAGCAAGTAATTTTATGCGAGCGAGCGGACGTTAATTATGTAATAGCATAAAGCGACACTCACCGCTCCCTTAATACGCGCCCGTGATACCAGTAAAGGACAAATGCTAAAATAAGAACTTCCTAATAATAAACTGGTAGGTAAAATACTATCAATTCCCAATCACCTTCCATAACAGTATCTGGTGAGCGAACGGGTCCCCACATACGAAAGAAGTGATCAAAAATTCCGCGTATGTGATCACCTGCGAATTAAGCAGCTTCCACACTTACCTAAACAGAACTGAAAAAGTGCTGAAAAGCCCCAGTTATTCAGTCATAAATTGTGCTTCATTCCCGCAAGAAATCCAATGCAAAACTGACATGATGCGAAACAACGCTGAATGTCCTGTTGTACTTAAATAGGACAATCGGTATGAAGTAACGCATTTTGAAACCAAATGTCAAGAGGCTGCACTTCCCACCGCGCAGTGCGCGCATTGAATGTATACTAACAGGGACGTGTGAAGACGAAAACGAGGAAATTTGATATAGCGAAACAGAGAGAGAAGGTTCATGTGGAGCGCGCACGCCCATCCACTGATAGCTAAACATGCAGAACGATGAGTGGGCTGATGGGAAACTGGTCGATCCCTTACAGTTTGTTAAAACCAAGGTAAATTTTTAAAAAACTATAACTACTGCCAATGTTGTCCACAGAAAAGCAACATTTTAATGGTTGCAAAATGGTTCAGTGTGGTACATATCAAATCTTCTAAACTATGACATGGAATGATAATATATAACAAAGTTGTGCTCTTGCCTTCTTTAAGATTGAATAATTGGGGCTTTTACAAGTACGTTTTTCAGACCTTCTTTGGTAAAAGAAAGACGGGTGCCCTTTAATTATACATAACCCATCAGATGATCATAAACGGTGAGTTTCTCATCACCTTTTAGGTATATTGCGACCCGTCATCTTATCAGATACGTATCCTCATGGTGAGCGGAAATTGGTAATCTCTTAATTACAAGGTACTTCGTTATTAGGAAGTTTTTATTTTAGCCTTTGTTCTTTCTAGGTATCACGGGAGCGCACAATTTAGTTCTATGATATTTTACACTCGACGTCTGCTAGCTAGCATAAAATTGATGACTATCATCGCTTGGTCATTCCTTTCTTTTTTCTTTATCAGAACATGACTTTATTTTTTGTGTCTGGTCGTACCGTACATCTTTTCATTTCAGTTACGTTTTCTTTCCTTACATAAGTTTTCGTTTTTTTTCCAGTCTTCTGACTGTGGTTTGATGCTTCCCTCTACGAATACCTGTCCTGCGACAACCACTTCATCTCCGAGTAGCACTTGCAACCTGCGGCGGGGCCAGGTCGGTCGTCTACATTCTATCTATCACTCATTGGAAGTCCACCTACCTCGATATGCCTCGTTCCGGCGTCCCTTCACTCTACAGCAGCAGATACGTGCTAGGCAGTATAAAGCAGCGTTGATGAAACCACAACCTAATGCCTACCACACAGAGGCCGCGTAACTCGAGTTGAAAATCTGTTCCTGAAAGTTCATATTTAAAAAATAGGGCGTTCGGAGGATGCAGCCTACTTGCAGAAAGCATTTAAAAATTAGATTGAATCTACTTTTTATTCATATGGAAACACATGCAATGGCTATAAATCTATATTTACAATGTTAATAATCTAGCATTCAAAGTTTACTGCCTGTACAACATATTTTCACTCGAAAATCAGCCAGAATTTTTGCAAGTCCGACCCGACTAATTTTCACCTTCTAACAGTCACAGACCCACAACTATTCGCAAGTTAAACATTCGGTCGTTTCAGTGGTCTTCTTAGTAAGAAGTGCTCGCCGAAGTATTCTGTACAAAACATGAAATATGCCACACGGAATTGTTACTACGGCCAGAAAGTTCACACGCTCATAAATCTCCAACTATTTAATTTAGAAACACCAAAGTCTCATTAAAATGTTCGTAACTCCAGTCTCTTCAGTCACGACATGTTCTAACTGAAATAAACTCCAAGTTTTTCTTCTTACAGACTATTTTTAAAGAGCTGTCTAGCATGGTGTTATCCGTAGGCTGGTTTGCAAGCGACTCTCTCGAGCTCCTCTACTCTCAGCTCACCTCACCATATTCGCTCGAGAGCAGCTTAATTTTGATTAGCTGTTGATATAAGCTACCAATCAGAATGTTCCTTCCAGATCATTCTCGAGGCAAAACTTGCTTCATCCAATCAATAATCTGATCGTAATTAACGCCATTAAAACTTCAATTTCTAGTATATTAAAATAAGCGAAGATAAAATGTTCTCCAAATTGATAAATAAACTTAATCCGCCTCTAACTTTTATTCTGGCTGCTTTTATACAAAAGCAAGCTCACACCGACATACGTCATCTGAATTGTGGTTGCACCATAACTTTCCCACGGTTCGTTTGTACAAGATCTTACGCAAAATGACATATTAAGTTTTAACGTATATCCCACACACACTCTCTCAATCATTCTCATGCACTCACACTGCAAAATTATAAGCAAATAATAATTCTGAGAGATTTTTATATTACGTAATATAAAGTAACTAATGTTTTGAAAGGAAAATTCTAATTAATTGATTTTATGCACTGGTAACTTTGTAATGGCATCAAATGAAAACGAAAGTCAATTTGTTCCTAACTGGACTTTAAAACATATGCGTCAGTTTGAGTACTTTTAGATAATTTTCACTATCTCCCGAAAAATAGTAAATAAATATCTGAAATTTAGACATCATCATTCCATTAATAATCAAAGGCTGTGTACCAAATTTTAACGAAGTCAAATGACAACTAATATGGATTATTTAGATTCGTAGAGGATATGAATTTCCGTACCGACTGAAAGTCACTCTATGCAGTTCTCACGGCAGCACGAGCAAAGCGGAAGGAAACGTAGTCACCCTGCACCCACCGTACCAAACGGCTGCGTGTCTTACTGCAACGAATGTCATCTCGCTATAACTTGCTACGTTACAAACCTACGTCCTCCACTATCTGCTGGATGTATTCCAAACTCTGTCTCCCTCTACAGTTTTTGCCCTTTCCAGCTCCCTCTGGTACCATGTAAGTCATTCTATCTTGTCTTAACGGATGTCGTATCATCCTGTACCTTCTCCTGGTCAGTGTTTTCCACATATCCCTTTCCTCTCCGATTCTGCACAGAATCTCCTCATTCCTTACCTTATCAATACACCTTTTCGTCTATTACTTTTTAAAGATTGCAGCTGATGATGCACCTAAAAGGCTGCAAAAGCGGTCGCGCTTATAAATAAGTTACTAGCAGCTGAAATGGTTTTGGTTGATATTTATAGGCTGTGGTTGCCATGACTACTAGGTCTCCAACCGATATAGATAGAACTCCTGCAATCGGGCCACTCAGCGAAAAGGGATAAATTTAATGACGAGCTATAGCAACAAAATTAATGTTACACCGCCCCCTTTAACTGGGAGCAACCAAAATTAAACACGATGAAGCATAGCCAAAGTTGATTTACTGTATCATAGAAAAGGATTAATCGGATGAATGAAAAAATATATAAGTAATACTAATGGAAACCGCTTTCGCACTGTGCCTCGACTTCTGTGCCAGTGTGCCATGGTTGATGTGCACCACCACTATGTGAGCTTTGGACACGGACACGGATGATAAATTGTGGTTGCACTGAGCGTGAAATGCGGAATCGTCTCGACACCACTCCGCGCGCCGAGAGCGGCCGTGACAAATGGGTGGCGCGTCATCGCACGTCTGCAAGGGCGCACCCGGCGGCAGTGTCTGAGTAGCGCCGCCCTCTGTACTCCGTGTCTAAGCGATTCAGCTCGCCTGGTGCTTCGAGTATCACACTCTTTGGAGCCAATTGCTTTCACTTCGCAAGATGCCATTAGACATGGGAAGTTTTGAAAATCTTGCTTAGTGCCACACACAAACGGTTACTTATATTTTGCGCACGTCTACATCAAACGACGTGTGATCAAGCGAAATCTGTATGATGCTAAAACTGACGCTGGTCTAGGATACAGAGATTCCCGCTGGAATTGAAAATCTTATGATAACCATGTCTGTTTTATCACGATAGTGTCCGTTCTCTCACTTAGCTCTGTGATACACATTTTGTGCAGTTTACATGTTGTAGCTGTCAGACGCTAAACGGACACAACTGTTGGTCGTATTGGACACTACTGCCGTGAAATGAAAACATGGAAATGCACAGCTAAGGGTGCAGAACCGCTACATGCAACGATTGTAGAATAAGAACTTTCCTGGCCGATTGAAACTGTGTGCCGGGCAGAGACTCGAATTCGGGGCGTTTGCCATCCGCGGACAAGTATTGTACGCTTGAGCTACCCAAGTACTACTCACGATCCGTCTTCACAGCTCTGCTTCCACCAGAACCACATCTCCTACCTTTATACTGTAATGTATAATCGCTTTCGTCAGTAAGACTGTGTAGACTGTGTGTGTAAGACTGTGGACAAATACACAGATCAGCAGAATTAAATGGCCGCTTTGTTGATATGACGTAATTGTCTGCCATTGCGAAACGTAAGTGAAACTGAAAGCGATCTCATCCCTAGGGAGTGCAGTGCGACTGGAATTTTTGTTCTGGTGTACAGGATGGGATCACTATGGACCACAGAAAACCATTCGGCAAAATGTGATCTGTAGCACCAAAGAGTGCTTACGCTTTACCACTACTCATGCGTCACGCCCTCCTCTGGCGTCATCGCAGACCGGTTCCACACTGACACATCCGTGAATACACACATCAAAAAAAGTTATCCACCATCTCGGCTCTCGAGAGTACCGGAATCCGTACAGAAAATTGGAATAGAGATCAACAAAAATACCATTTCCGCCCTTTTTATTGCTCATGAAAACCACATATTGTATGTAGTCCCACCTCACAGCGAGACCTTCAGAGGTGGTGGTCAAGACTGTTGTACACACCGGTACCTCTAATACCCAGAAACACTTCTTCTTGAATACGTGCTTGTATTCGTCGTGCCATACTATCCACAAGTTCATCAAGGCATTGTTGGTCCAGATCGTCCCACTCCTCAACGGCGATTCGGCGTAGATCCCTCGGAGCGGTTGGTGGATCACGTCGTCCATAAAATACCCTTTTCAATCTATCCCAGGTACGTTCGATTGGGTTCATGTCTGGAGAACATTATGGCCACTCTAGTCGAGCGATGACGTTATCCTGAAAGAAGTCTTTCATGACATGTGCACTATTGGGGCGCGAACTGTCGTCTATGAAGACGAATGCCTCGCCAATATGCTGCTGATATGGTTTCACTATGGGTCGGAGGATGGCATTCACGTATCGTACAGCCGTTACGGTGCCTTCCATGGCCACCAGCTCCGTACATCAGCCCCACATAATGCCACTCCAAAACAGCAGGGAACCTCAACCTTGCTGCACTCGCTTGACAGTGTGTTAAAGGCGCTCAACCTGATCGGGTTGCTTCCAGACACGTCTCCGATGATTGTCTGAAAGCATATGCGACACTCATCGGTGAAGAGAACGTGATGCCAATCCTGAGCGGTCAATTCGGCATATTGCTGGGTCCATCTGTACCGTGCTGCATGGTTTCGTGGTTGCAAAGATGGACCTCGCCATGGACGTCGGGATTGGAGTTGCGCATCATGCAGCCTATCGCGTACAGTTTGAATCGTAACACGACGTTCTGTGACTGCACGAAAGCATTATTAAACATGGTGGCGTCAGTGTTCCTCCAAGCCGTAATCCGTAGGTAGCGGTCATCCACTGCAGTGGTATCCCTTGGGCGGTGTGATCGAGTCATGTCATCGACAGTTTCTGTCTCTCTGTATCTCCTCAATGTCAGAACAACGTCGCTTTGATACACTCCGAGACGCCTTGTTGAGAACCCTTCCTGGCACAAACTAACAAAGCGGACACGATCGAACCACGGTATTGACCGTCTAGGCATGGTTGAACTACAGACAAGAGTCATGTCTCTCCTTCCTGCTGAAATGACTGGAACTGATAGACTGTCGGACCCCTCCGTCTAATAGGCGCTACTCATGCGTGGTTGTTTATATATTTGGGCGGGTTTGGTGACATCTCTGAACAGTCAAAGGGAATGTGTCTGTGGTACAATATGCACAGTCAACGTCTAGTTCTGGGAACCGGCGTGATGCAAAACTTTTTTTGATGTGTGTAGCGGCAAGGGGTCCGTCTGAGACCCACAGTTGAGCAGTAACCTCAGTGGCACCCACCTCCATTTATTGAGAATTTTAAGAATGTGCCCCTACAAAGAAAACCTTCGAAGTAGTAGCGGACGCCTGCTGGTAGGCAACTACTTGATACACCTCAGGTGACAGTTGGCATCCTGCAAGCACCTAGCACTGCTCTGAACGTTTTCTCTCCAAAGGCACACTTTTAAAATTCTCAATAAATGGAATCAGGAGCCTCTGACGTCATAAAACTGCACGGTCGGGGGGAGGGGTCTTAGAAGTATCCTTTGTCGATATAGTCACGGATGTGTCAATGTGGAACCACTCTGCGATGTTGCCATAGGAGAGCATGAAAGAGGCACTGAAATATCATAAGACCCATTTGCTGCTTCGGATGACGTTCGTATTTCGTCAGATGCTGCTGAACCGCCCTAAGTAATTCCATTCTGTACACTACAGTAAGAATTGAAGTCGTGCTAGGCTGCAAAGGGGTACATCACATTAAATGGGGATGAAGCCTCAAAATGTCCTTAGAGAATGATTTAAATTTCTGCGAGATGTTAGCAGTATCGGAGATTGTTAAGAACGTCTTCCTGTTACCCATCACACCGGAAAATGTGGATTACGACTGCGTAGTGTCTGGAAATGAACGTCCCAAGGCAATGGAGGGTTTCATGAATTGCCTTTATGCCACCCCTCAAAGCCTGAGCGGGGGTGTGTTAGCAGTGTTTTCCTTGGCCATTCATGAGAGAATTGCGTGATTTCAACTTCTGCCGTCGCTGCTCTGAACTACATCGCAGAAGTGTCAAACGAAGAGGAAAGATTCGGTATGTGGGGCTGGGGCGACCTTCTCGAGATCAGGTGAGCTTCTGAGTTCTGGCCTTCTTCTCGCATATCGGAAATGTCGTCTAACCAGATCGTGACGTCGGAGAGCGCCACGATTTTGCGCCGTTACAGAGAAAGTTTGCAGGCACCATTCAGCCAAATATCACACATGCGTTCCATGGGGAGAAAGTTGCGGTGTTTCGGAAATGTGGTGCTTTAAACCTGTTGTTCCGTGTAGTACGTAATGTAAAATATGTGAAATACGTCAGGGCAGAATTTATAACCAGATGAAACTAACGTTAACTGTCAAGAGTAAAACAATCTACAGGATGGACGTAACGCAACAAAATCTGTGTTCACCACATAACGAGATTGTAAACTCGGACGTGGATCTAATGTTGAACCAGCATACCTTGACGTAATAATCAGTTAACTTTGCAGAATAACGGAGAAAACCATAATGTGAACCTATTCAGTTAAAAAATTGTTTGAAGTCTGTATACACATCTCATTTCGTAACTATGTGTGTTCATTAAATATTATTAACGACTTCAGTCAGGGCTTCGGCAGGCGATTTTGAATCTCTGTTTCTTCTACGATATTCAGTGATCTGTCTTCTTCTGTCTTATGATGGATGGTGATGCTTTTAGTGAGATCATTAAAACAATTCTTAGACTCTACCGAATGAGAACCAAATGCTGAGGAACTGGTTTCACTAACATTAACACGTTCTTTAACGGCGGTAGGACGTCAAACGGGCAGACTTGAAGCAAGAGAGGCACCACAGGGCATTTTAATATCCACTGTCTACATTTTTACAAATAAGCTCATAAAACTTTGTCAGCATGACAAGGAATGATTCGGGATCTGCACTCAGCAGTGGCAGTTAAAAAAAAAAATTCAATATTTTTTTTTACATCTGAAATTTCATCAATTTTTCATTTACTATTGGCTGCATTTGTTGATGTAGGTGCACTTTTCTTCAAACGTAGGAGAGATTCTTCGATGAATTTCGCACAGCATACAAACCTTGAATACACATGTACGATATTCTAGAATTTTTCGAATCTATTATAAATTGTGGTAAAAATTGAGATAATTAACTACAATGTTAGAGTTTTTTCTAAACATAAAGTTTAAAATCTAACAGGTAATTCCTTTTTTCATAAATTAAGTAAATTCTAGAGTTTCATACACCTGTAATTATGGTTTGTATGCTGTGAAAAATTCATCGAAGAATCTCTCTTACTTTTGAAGAAAAGTCTACCTACATCAACAAATGCAGCCAACAGTAAGTGAAAAAAAAGATGAATTTCACATGCAAAAAAAAAATATTTTCGCTTTTTTTTACCGGCCGTAGTGCCCGTGCGGTTGTAGGCGCTACAATCTGGAACCGTGCGACTTCTACGGTCGCAGGTTCGAATCCTGCCTCGAGCATGGATGTGTGTGATGTCCTTAGGTTAGTTAGGTTTATGTAGTTCTAAGTTCTAGGGGACTCAGGACCTCAGAAGTTAAGTCCCATAGTGCTCAGAGCCATTTGATTTTGTGTTTTTTTTAACTCCCCCACTGCTATGTGTGTGAATCCTGAATCCTTTCTTGTCATGCTGGCAAAATTTTATGAATTTATTTGTAAAAGTATAGACAGTGGAAATTAAAATGTCCTGTGGTGTCTCTCCTGCTCTAAGTCGGCCAGTTTGACGTCCGTCTCCTCCTCAAACCTCTTTTAGAGGCTTGTAATTCCAGCCTTTTGCACCTGGCAGCATTTCGGCTATTTTCTTCAGATACAGAGGTAATGTTCCTACAGAGGAATCGTGGGTCAGCGGCAAATTATGAACATGCTTTCGATATAGCCATGTCAATACGGAAAATTAATAGCTTACCTCCTAAGTGTTCTTCTTTACATAGCTCTCTCTGTGTGTGTATGTGTATGTACACAAAACTAATTACAGAAAAATGTGATTATTTAAGTTTTCTACTGTGCAGTCGATTTAACAGTGTTGGGTCACCTTACGTTCAGTTTTCAACATGTTAAAGATACGTCAGAATAAAACAAATAAAAATTACCCATCAAATGAATTATTCAAGGTCTGAAGAAATGATGCAAATTAGTTTAATTAAACTCCACTGCTGGTTTACGTAGATAACTTGCGGAAAAAATTCAGAATTCTAAAAATGTTTTCTAGATGGGTATATCAAATTGTTACTGAAATGTACTTTGTATAACTAAAAAATAACTTCCACACTGAATCTAAGCTATCACTTAGTGATTGACTGTGTAAAGATATTGTTCTTTATGTACGGTGTAACTGTATGACTATGGCCCTGAACTATTTTTTCACTGAACTCGATACAGTAAAAATTTTCTCTCGGTAGTGAGGCACAGGAAGCAGCGCCGCAAAAAAGCTAAATTGGAAAGGTAAGCTAAAAATGACATTCAAAAGCGTTTGTGCTGCCACGAGCAATAGGAATACAAGCAACACAGAATTTCTTGCGTGGAGCTAATTTTGGGTATTAATGTTCTACTAATGATTTTTCTAAAATAATTTTGTAGCAAATAATTACGTTATAACTTCGCTTTCAGGGTCTTGAATAACATTGACTTTGCAGAACAATCACTGGTTTTAGAATCAATTCTGACTGATTGATTAAACAGAAACTTACTTTGAACCAAAGAATAACTTACTGAACATCATTTCTGTTGCTTTTTACAAAATGTATTACCTCTATCTGCTAGAGATTCATGAAATAAATGTTTCAGCAAAATCTCCATAGGACATTTAAGTTTTCAACGGAGAGCTGAGTATGTGCATGTATCCAATAGGCAGATTTACCTTGAAACAGAATTATTCACAAAACTATTTTCAAAATGCTTAAATACTGTCACCATGATCTTATTCAATCATTTTCAGCAACTCTATACTAAATATTTAGCAGCTCAAATCCAGATAAAAATGTCCTGCCAATTCAATTCCACATCTTCTTTCCAACATCCATTGTATAACAATAATTTCCCTCTCTGAGCGCCCTTAGGCAGAGACGGTGTAACAACACGACCAAAGATCACGGGCCAACATCGTTTTCTCTCAGATATGTAGATATCGATATATGAAAGTAAAAAGTTAACCGATCTCACATCTTACAGCGATGAGCAATGTGTTATTCAGTTTTGCCGTATTTTAGCAGTGGGAGTCTTTATCAGTTGTGAAAGTGCGCTGTGGTAAGTTCTTAAATCGTCTGAGGCGCCCTAAAGGAGTAGTTGCTACAAGCAATTTCGTACGCTGGGGAACAGTAACGCAGAGACGCATAACCTGCTCAGTTCAGTCGCCGGTACACCCTCATTCCTAAGGTGGCTATGAGGACGAAACTGGCGCCAGCTTCGTCCATATACCACCGGCCCGTACTTCACGAGAACTGTATGATCAGTGAATAGGCATCAGGTGTCATACACTTCCATAAACCTGCCAGGCACTTGCGGAATCCACGCAACGCAGAACCGCTGCTGTATTTCACCCAACGGTGCACCAATACGCCATTAAGCAGATGCTCATAGTTTTTCAGTCATCGATGTACGTTTCAGGTCACATCCCCAGACTTATGGGGGCCGTGCGGTTCTAGGCGCTTCAGTCTGGAACCGCGTGACCGTTACGGTGGCAGGCTGGAATCCTGCCTCGGGCATGGATATGTGTGATGTCCTTAGGTTAGTTGGGTTTAAGTAGTTCTAAGTTCTAGGGGACTGGTGACCACAGATGTTAAGTCCCATAGTGCTCAGAGCCATTTGAACCATTTTGAAGCCAGACTTATGGTATGGGTGAAAAATCGGGGGACTGCGCAGGGGAATCATGGATCCTTACGTTCATCAAGATGGTAGTAGAGTGACACACAAAGTCGGGTCTTGAAATACCTTGCTAGAACATGTCACTTGGTATTATGGTTTTGAAGGATATGAAGACAGATTTTACAATTATTGTCACATACGGGCTAGCATTTAGCACCCATTAAGCCCAAATTAGAGCTTCTGTCATACCCAATTGTTCTCCATACCATGATTCCAGGTAGAAGTAAGGGGTTCTAGAATGTCTAGCTTCTATGACATTTCAGCTGCTCGTCCACAGAAACGTTGCAGTCGATGTGGCCACCACGGAATAACGATGGACTCAGTGGTGAACACTACATAATTCATCTCAGCCCCCAGTTGACTCTGGCGCTGTACCATCTAAATCACTTTTTGGTACTGTAACGCATTGTAACTTCGGAAACGGGTGAGCGAGCAGTTCTCTCCTGCTGGTAGATGGGGGTGCAGAAGACGTAGGTAGCCAGTCTGTTGCCAAAACGATTAACTACTATACATTAACGTAGAGCAGTGTACCTGTAAAATGCAGGCAGCAGGTGGCGAACGACGATCCTCGAACACGAGCGCGCCGGCACAGACGGAGCCCGCTGCTGGAGGCGGGGCGGTGGGTCAGCGACGAGACACCCAGCTACCAAGTCCAGGCCTTGCTATGAACACGGAACTGCCGGCTGGAGAGCGACAGCAGCGGGCACCCAGAGCGCGGAGCTGGCTGGAACTCACTGCGTGGCTCTTATCGTGAAGTGGTCACAGACTGCCAGATGGATGGGCTCTGGCAGTCACAGGGCGGTTGTCGCTTTGCAGCCCTGGGACGACATTGGGGGATGCGTCACAAGTTTGGCCATAACTGTCACGGGCTGTGCGTCATAGTGTGGTCCACCTGTACTGATGATGACGAGCTGAAGCTGGGTGTTTAAGGACGGCTGCCCAGCGCTGAGTTTTCGTAAGAGCCGTGCTTCTGTTTCGCTTGGAAACCTCTGCAACAGTGTCGATGATCAGGGCCTAGCTGTTGTTATTCAGGAATCGGTCACCGCCCCAGACACGGATCAACGGCTGAAGGAAGAGGACAGCGGCTTACGCTGACGTTTCTGTGCAGCCAGGTGAATTAAGCGACTGGCAGGCGTTCGCTGCTGCTTGATTACAGCTCTAGTCTGACATACTTGTGTAGGATTCCGTAGCGTGAATCAGTTGGCTCGGTACACACTGTAGATCTGGATGAACTCGGGCCGACTTGTCTCTTGTAATCACTCGTTCTACAACCATTTCACTACTCTCAGCTTTCTGTGTAATTTGTCAGTATGATGCTCCCAGTTCTCTCAAACTAATTATGCAGCTTTTTTCGTAGTCTGTAAGATATCGATAAGCTGCACTTGTATGTTCGCTGCGCATTCTGTGCTGCGATCTCCAGCAGAAAATTTCCAGTGAGGTCTAGACACACCCCGCAGCAATCATGTGTGCACATCATTCTTCATTGTACGAAATGAAAATTTTAGGCACCGACAGTTATGAAGGGTGACATTTTCATCGATATATCCCATCGCCTTGGAAATACTGGAGTATGTTTCGTAATGTTCAGCCAATGTGTTCGTGGTGTAACGCTTTCCATATCCGGCAGTCCAATAGCAATCTGCTTTTCCACACTTGATATTTCACTAGTTGTGGGTCACACACTTCTGGTCTCTAAATACGACCCACTACAGTCATAAGACAAAAGGTATAACTAGCACCAGGAAATATTTTACTTAAGGAAAAGCCACAATTACAAACCGTAACCTGAGGAATCGTATTCCAGAAAACAGTATACACAGTAATTATTAAATACTTCCTGCCTGTGGAAATGGTACATGCTCTCTCTAGGGGATGATGAGTTTGCCCGGACGAGTGTATAGGGCTCGACGTCAATTTGTGGCAGTATTAACGGAAGGAAAAGACGTACATTTACTTTCAACAGCCTGGAGAAACTGCCCATCAAGCCGGTCGAACCTTGGGCCACATTTACGTAATCTTCACGCCTGGCAGAGTTGTTAGCAGGATAGTCTGGTCGCGGTCCTAGCTGGCCACCAATGACGCTTGGTCTGTCAGTGGGCAATTACTTTGTGTGGGGGGCCCGCAAGTCTAAGGTGTACAGAAACAACTCTCATAGTCTTCAAGAACTACAGCAGAACACTTTGGACAGCAACTCCAGCTGTCCAGCTTCGATCTGCCTTCAGATGAATGCAGGTCACTTTCAACATCTGTTGTAGTCGGGTTAGTACTCTATTTATTTGTCTCTATTGTGTTTCTTTGTACCCTGGAACTGTGTTCACCGGTCCAGTTTTATTTGCCCTACCCTGTACAATATATGCAAGAACCAAGATGGAAAATTAGGACTGGAAAACGAAGAACGAAGAGCTTAGGATAGAGGTGTAGCATTTCATCCCTACTCTCCACACTATACGTGCAATGATGGATATAAAAGAAAGGTTCAAGGCTGGGATTAAAATTGGAGATGGAATGATATCAATGATAAGGTTTGCTATTGACATCCTCAGTGAAAGCCAAGAAGAGCTACAGGATCTGTTGAATGGAAAGGACGTCTAACGAGTAAAGAATACAGATAGAGGGTACATCAGAGAAACACGAAAGTAATGAGAAGTAGTCGAAATGGGGATCACGAAGTGGACGAAGTGAACGAATTCTGCTATGTTGGAAGCAAAATAGCCCATGAAGGACGGGGCAAGGAGGACATAAGCCGACTAGCACTGTCAAATGGCTCTGAGCACTATGGGACTCAACATCTGAGGTCATCAGTCCCCTAGAAATTAGAACTACTTAAACCTAAGTAACCTAAGGACATCACACACATCCATGCCCGAGGCAGGATTCGAACCTGTGACTGTAGGGGTCGCGCGGTTCCAGACTGTAGCGCCTAGAACCGCTCGGCCACCCTGGCCGGCCACTAGCACTGTCGAAAATGGCATTCCTGGCCAATAGATATCTACTAGTACCAAATATAGACCTAAATACCAGGTATACATTTCTGAGAATGAACGTCTGGAGCACAACATTGCATGGTAGTGAAACATGGAATGTTGGAAAATTGGAACGGAAGAGACTAAAAGCATTTGAGATGCGTTGCAAAAGGATTTTGAAAACTAGATGGAGTGGTAAGAAATGAGAAAGTTTTCTGCAGATTTGGTGAGGAGAGGAGCATTTGCAAAAGATTTCGAAGAAGAGGGGGAGGATGAAGATATGTGGTTAAATAGAAAGGTATAACCGCTATGTTAATTGATGGAGATTTAGGAGAAGACAGAGGTTGAAATACATACATGAAGTAAATATGGATGTTGGAATTGGCGCAGAGGAGGAATTCATGGTGCACTGCATAAATCCGGTCACAAGATTGACGGAAAAAGAGGAACGTCAGCTAACATCTAATGGATGGAGGTGTGGGGCACCAGATGATATGTCGTTTGTGTGGGAAAATATTCTCGCACCTGCCCGCTAGTAGATACTGATCCACCTCCAAAACACAATCCCCACAGCAGTAATGTGTTGTTCTGATAACTGCAATGTATTTTTGGGTCAAAATGCAGACTGACGAGACAGAACCTGTAAGAAAACCGTACATTCTTGAAGCACACAATGAATGTACATGAGGTTTGCACAAACGTTACACTGACATTTTCAAGAAAAACTATATCTCTTGATTACTCCTGTGAAAACGTGAGCAAGAATGAGACCAAGATCATCCGTGGTTTAAGAAAAGTGGTGGGTTCACGAACACTCAAATGGCCTAAACTGAGATAAGTGGTCACGTAATAATGAATCAAATACAATGGTAAAGGGAAGACAGGCACTTGCTCATAATTAGAACCCTGTAAGAATTACGAAAGCAGTTTACTTCTGTCCTAGGAACAGCTTCTCCTATTTCGCTGGAACGGACTGCTTTATGTCGCTGATAGATTTATTGTAGAACTGTGAAAGATGTTTTACGGCCGCCTATCACGGTTTATTGCCTTTCTAGGAATCAACACGAATTCAATAAACAGCAGTCTTTAGTACTGCATATCTTACGTAATTTGATTCCTGCAGAACACGTGGGAAATCCTAACGGCTGGTCTCATGTTAACACTGAGCATATATATATATATATATATATATATATATATATATATATATATATATATATATACTGAGCATATATATATATATATATATATGGCGAATAACCTCGAAAGGTCTGAGTGGTTGTTTGAGGATTATGCTGTTGCGCTAAGGAACTTGTAACACTTAAAACCTGTACTGGAAGCCACGAAGCTATACTAGAAAATCGTCGCCTAGTGGAGAAACTGTCAATTGATTCCCAACACAAAGGAAGGTAACGTATTTCGCTTAATATATGAATAAAGCCGCTATTTCGACAGAACGAATGATTAGCAGTCACAGGAAACAAATGAACAGCTTCTACAGTGTGCTTTTAGAGATGGTTATGCTTATATGAGAGCAGAATA
The DNA here is from genome assembly GCF_021461385.2 of Schistocerca piceifrons. Taxonomy (NCBI): domain Eukaryota; kingdom Metazoa; phylum Arthropoda; class Insecta; order Orthoptera; family Acrididae; genus Schistocerca; species Schistocerca piceifrons. Next base: position 270,309,621 of record NC_060139.1, read on the forward strand.
TTGACGTAGGTAAGTCCGGCAGTTGCCATATTACTCGAAAGGTGAGTGGATGAACATCACACGCGAGGAAGCTAGTAACAATAGCAGCAACAGTGGTACTAGTCATGGCGTAATCTCCCTCCCACCGTATTTTACTCATTCGCAACTGAAATAGTTTTCTCTGCTGTGATCGGACATGGTTAAGTGATCTGTATGCAGAGTTCTGAGAGGGCGTTTGCTGTACAAGCCCTACCGATTACAACTTGTGCAGCTCTCAACCCCAATGACAAGGAAAAGCTCTCGCACTTTGTGGCTGTGTGCTAGCAAAGAAGGAGGATGACTCATTTCTTCAGATTGTAATTTTTAGCAATGAAGCCACGTTCCACCTTAGTGGAGAACTCAACATGCACTCTGTTAGCATATACGGTTTTTGAAACCCATATTCCCCATTGCAACACGAAAGAGACTCAGTGAAGATCAACGTGTCCTCTGCCAAATCCCATACAAAAGTTTATGGACCATTTTTCTTAGCGGAAAAAACTGTAAAGGGAATCACGTACCAGGACATGTTGGGACAATGGCTGTTTCCTCAAGTTGTGGAAGATTCCCAGGACTCCATTCTCCAACAGGATGGAGCTCCGCCCCATTGGCACCGTGATGTACGAGACTTTTTGAATGACTCCCTTCCTCAGCGCTGGATCGGTCTCAGGGGACTTGAGGACCTGGCTCTGCATTTCTGGCTGTTTCCTCAAGTTGTGGAAGATTCCCAGGACTTCATTCTCCAACAGGATGGAGCTCCGCCCCATTGGCACCGTGATGTACGAGACTTTTTGAATGACTCCCTTCCTCAGCGCTGGATCGGTCTCAGGGGACTTGAGGACCTGGCTCTGCATTTCTGGCCACCGAGATCTACTGAACTCACACCCTGCGACTACTTCTTATGGGGTTATGTGAAGGAAGGTGTTTACGTCCCGCCTCTACCAACTACTGTGAACAGTGCGCGGAATCTCATCACTACTCCCGTTCACTCAGTAAAAGCAGATACCCAGATACGCTTTCACGTGTGTGGGATGAGTTTGGCTACCGTGTCTATGTTTGCCGTGCAGCCAACGGTGGCCACATTGAACATTTGCAATATTTATCATATTTATAATTATTAAATAATTATTAAAAACTAGCTAATTACAAATTACTCCAAATTATTAAATTTATTAAATTGATATCAAACATTATGAAAAAACTTTGAAACTTCCTCTTTTCATTGGTATAAAGCTTGATCACCTTGGATTTGTACTTAATTAATACAAAGTTTTGAAAGTGGGCCCATCATTTAGAATAACCTTGTGTCACAATATCTTTAGTTTTAAGGAGAAAAAATATTGCTTTGAAGGAATAGCATCTCACACAATGTATTTAGTTTATCTCGTTCGTGTTCGCCCCCGGTAGCTGAGTGGTCAGCGCGACAGAATGTCAGTCCTAAGGGCCCAGGTTCGATTCCCGGCTGGGGCGGAGATTTTCTCCTCTCAGGGACTGGGTGTTGTGTTGTCCTAATCATCATCATTTCATCCCCATCGACGAACAAGTTGACGAAGTGGCGTCAAATCCAAGACTTGCGCCCAGCTAACGGTCTACCCGACGGGAGGCCCTAGTCCCACGACATTTACATCTGGTTCGTAAATAACACACTTCTTAACAATAGCTAATTCCTGACGACGAATGACGACACTGGTTTGTCCACTGCCCTTGTGTGTAATTACACGCACCCTCCTAGAATAAACCGATTCATTCCGCTTTGTTGCCCTACCCTTCGATGGAATGCTCTCAGGCTGAGATTTTATCAGTATCTGCAGATAGTTCATATATTTTTGCTGCGATTCTACAACAGACTGCAGTTCTACGCCAAAAGCGAACAGTGGCACCCACGTCGCATAAAGGTGCATGATCGGTGGGCTGGGACATATTCTTCTTCTCTACATGCAAAAGGCTATGACCCCACTTACTGAATGACTGATCATCGCGCAGCGCAAACCACTAAGGATAGAAACTTGAAATTTGCAGAGGGTGAAGACCTTACGCTGCAGGCGTCGTTCGAAATCGTATTTTTCTAAAGTCCATCCGCAAAGGGGTAAAACAGGAGAGGGGAGGTTTTCTGAAAAATGTCGGTGTCAAGGCAGTTTTGAAGCAAGACCTAATAAAATTCGTATTTGCTTTCTTTGTCAGAAATAAAAAAATAATTGTTTCAGCATTTATGGAAATTTAACTCTATGAAGATGAAACAGTGGAAGAAAGCTTTCTTGTAAATATGTCATTATTTACGAACTACTAAAATCTTTTTAAAGCTACGTCTATGAAAACGGGTATTTGACTTCTCTGTTACAAATCAAAAATACGTGTTTCATTGTTTTGGGAAATTGAACCAAGAACGGAGCAAAGTATGGGATGAGATTTTTCATAGAGATATTTTACTTCGTAAGCATTATTATATTTTATTGTGTAAGCATTTTTAATGCTATATCTACAAAAAACTGAATTTGGCCTCTCTGTTTGAAATAAAAATATACGCAATTGTTAAGGCTTTCGTGACCACTTGTTGACAAACTGTCTATTGGTTTCTGTCTCGGATTCTTCGGCCGACGTTCATCTAATGATTTTACTGACGTTTCGCCAGCACGAGTGGCTGGCATTGTCAAAGCTTCGCCCTCCATTTCTGGTGGTGAACTGGATCCGAGCTCGCGGCCGCAGACTACAAGGTTATTACAAATGATTAAAGCGATTACACAGCTCTACAATAACTTCATTATTTGAGATATTTTCACAATGCTTTGCACACACATACAAAAACTCGAAAAGTTTTTTTAGGCATTCACAAATGTTTGATATGTGCCCCTTTAGTGATTCGGCAGACATCAAGCCGATAATCAAGTCGGCGCAGCATGTCCCCATCAATGAGTTCGAAAGCATCGTTGATGCGAGCTCGCAGTTCTGGCACGTTTCTTGGTAGAGGAGGTTTAAACACTGAATTCACATAACCCCACAGAAAGAAATTGCATGGGGTTAAGTCGGGACAGCGTGGAGGTCATGACATGAATTGCTGATCATGATCTCCACCACGACCGATCCATCGGTTTTCCAATCTCCTGTTTAAGAAATGCCGAACATCATGATGGAAGGGCGGTGGAGCAACATCCTGTTGAATGATGAAGTCGGCGCTGTCGGTCTCCAGTTGTGGCATGAGCCAATTTTCCAGCATGTCCAGATACACGTGTCCTGTAACGTTTTTTTCGCAGAAGAAAAAGGGGCCGTAAACTTTAAACCGTGAGATTGCACAAAATACGTTAACTTTTGGTGAATTGCAAATTTGCTGCACGAATGCGTAAGGATTCTCTACCGCCCAGATTCGCACATTGTGTCTGTTCACTTCACCATTAAGAAAAAATGTTGCTTCATCACTGAAATCAAGTTTTGCACTGAAGGCATCCTCTTCAATGAGCTGTTGCAACCGCGCCGAAAATTCAAAGCGTTTGACTTTGTCATCGGGGGTCAGGGCTTGTAGCAATTGTAAACGGTAAGGCTTCTGCTTTAACCTTTTCCGTAAGATTTTCCAAACCGTCGGCTGTGGTACGTTTAGCTCCTTGCTTGCTTTATTCGTCGACTTCCGAGGGCTACGCGTGAAACTTGCCCGCACGCGTTCAACCGTTTCTTCGCTCACTGCAGGCCAACCCGTTGATTTCCACTTACAGAGGCATCCAGAAGCTTTAAACTGCGCATACCATCGCCGAATGGAGTTAGCAGTTGGTGGATCTTTGTTGAACTTCGTCCTGAAGTGTCGTTGCACTGTTATGACTGACTCATGTGAGTGCATTTCAAGCACGACATACGCTTTCTCGGCTCCTGTCGCCATTTTGTCTCACTGCGCTCTTGAGCGCTCTGGCGGCATAAACCTGAAGTGCGGCTTCAGCCGAACAAACCTTTAGAGTTTTTCTACGTATCTGTAGTGTGTCGTGACCATATGTCAATGAATGGAGCTACAGTGAATTTATGAAATTGCTTCAATCATTTGTAATAGCCCTGTATATGTACCTGGCGCGCCTGTCCTCCCGTACTGCAGCGCACGACCGTCGCAGGTAGCAAGAGGAGAACCGCACTGGAAACGACCAACGACCGCGGAGAAACCCTCTGACGTTGGCGCGCCAGGTTCATATAGTCTGCGGCCGCGAGGTCGGCTCCAGTTCACCACCGGCAATGGAGGGTGAAGCTTTGAAAATGACAGCCACTCGTACTGGCGAAACTTCAGTAAAATCATTAGATGGACGTCGGCCGAAGAACCCGAGACAGAAGCCAACAGGCAGTTTGTCAAAAATATACGTATTTCACTGTTTTCGGAAATTCATCCCCTGTGGGTGTGAAACTGGGGATGAAAATTTTTATCGAAGTATTTCATTGTGCAAGAATTTTTGAAGCTAAATCTATGAAAATTTGTATTTGGCTTCAATGTTAGAAATAGAAAATGCTCATGTTACTGGTTTCTAAAATTAAATCCCTTAGGAGGTGAAAGTAGGAGTGAAACCATTTATGAAAATATTTCATTGCGAAAGCATTTCTAAAGCTAAATCTTAGAAAACTGGTGTCTGACTTCTCGGTGAGAGATGAAAAAAGTACGTGTTTCACTGTTTCTGGAAATTCAACCTGTAATCAATATATATATATATATATATATATATATATATATATATATATTTGTGTGTGTGTGTGTATTTGTGGTTTTGAAACTTTGATTTTATATATATATATATATATATATATATATATATATATATATATATATATATTTGCTTATGTCAAACCAATTACTGTTCTTTTGATTCATATTTCAATACAAGTCACTTCACACGCTACAAACACTGTATCGCTTGGAAGCAGAACCATGACGATGATGCGTGGTTTCAGTTTTGTGATTTTTGCATTATTCATTCCAGAGGTCTGGTGTCCTGTTTTAAAGAAAATAATAAGGAACATTATAGTGTAAAAATACGTCGTGGAATGACGGAGACGTTTTTTTATTAATTATTCGCGTTGGATGCTTGAGCATAAATGCCTTAGATAAGTAATCGTTCACTCTATTCAGTTTATTGCGTAACAGATACTTCTTTATAATATTTTTATTGTTTACTTTAAATAAAAATTTTACTTAAAAATTTACGTAATAAAATATTTTACATAATTCAGTTGCAAAATTTCATTCCTTCACAGAGAATGCTGTTCGGAGTTCTATGTCTATTTTCCCTTCCTAACAGTTATACATCTAGTGCCATGGTCATACACATAAATATTTATGAGGTAATTATCAAGGTTTTATTCTATGTGCGTAACTCATTTGTTAATGTGGTTACCTGGCATACTTAAAATTCCTTATGATGGATGTGTACAAAGAGCCCAAAATATACTTTTGGTTGTTGTTATGGACCCATTCTGTCTTTTGAAAAGTGTACTTACTTTCTAAAATGTTTTCCACAGAGAACAACCCCACCCACATCTACACCCACACGATCACTCTGCTAGTATTTAACCGAGGATTCATAAGCCAATTTTCGTTCATGTGAATAAAGAGCTCGTGATGTTTCATAAGAACGATATTTTCTGAATCTATGGTGTTTTTCTTTCAACAGATTATTCGAGACAATTTTTGTATTTCAAACACAATTGTTGTTGTGGTCTTCTGTCCAAAGACTGGTCTGATGCAGCTCCCCATGCTACTATATCCTGTGCAAGCCTCTTCTTCTCCGAGTAACTACTGCAACCTACATCCTTCTGAAACAGCTCGGTGTATTAATATCTTGGTCTCCCTTTGGGATTTTTACCCTCCATGCTTCCCTCCAGTACTAAACTGATGATTCTTTGATGCCTCAGAATGTGTCCTGCCAACCGATCCCTTCTTCTAGTCAGCTTGTACCACAAATTCCTCTTCTTTCCAGTTCTGTTTCGTACCTCCTCATTAGTTACGTGATGTACCCATCTAACCTTAAGCATTCTTCTGGAGCACCACATTTCAAAAGCTTCTATTCTCTTCCTGTCTAAACTTTTTATAGTCCGTGTTTCACATTCGTACATGTCTGCACTCCATAAAAATACTTTCAGAAAAGACTTCCTGACATTTAATTCTATACTCGATGTTAACAAACTTCTCTGCTTCAGAAATACTTTCCTTCCTATCCCCAGTCTGCATTTATTATTCTCTCTACTTCGATCATCCTTAGTTATTTTTCTGTCATAATAGCAAACACATCTACTATTTTAAATGCCTCATTCCCTAGCATCGGTTGATTTAATTCGACTGCATACCATTATCATCGTCTTGCTTTTGTTTATGTTCATCTTCCAGCCTCCTTTCAAGACACTGTCCATCCTGTTCAACTGTTCTTCCAAGTCCTTTGCTGTCTCTGACAGAAATACAATGTCATCGGCAAACCTCAATGTTTTTATTTCTTCTCCCTGGATTTTAATCCCTACTCAAAATTATTCCTTGGTTTCCTGTACTGCTTGTTCAGTGTATAGATTGAGTAATACCAGGGATAGGCTCAACCTTGTCTCACTCCATTCTCAAACACTGCTTCCCTTTCGTGCCTCTCGACTGTTACAACTGCCATCTGCTTTCTGTACAAATTACAAATAGCCTTTCGTTCCTTGTATTTTACCCCCGCCACCTTCAGAATTTGAAAGAGAATATTCAGGTCAACACTGTCAAAAGCTTTCTCTAAGTCTACAAATCCTATAAACATAGGGTTGCCTTCCCTTAACGTAGGTTCAAAGATAAGTCGTAGAGTCAAGATTGCCTTGCATGTTCCTACATTTCTACGGAATCCAAACTGATCTTCCCCGAGGTCGGCTTTTACCAGTTTTTCCATTCGTCTGTAAAGAATTGGTGTTAGTATTATGCAATCAAACACAGTACTTGTGCAAAATCCTACTACAAAACAATGTCAGTAATATGGATGTACAGTATAATTCAGAAGATTAGTTCTGTTTCCTTTCACTATCTAAGAACTCACTGTACGTGTTAACAATATATAATTGAATGGCACTGGCTATTAATAATTAGTGACACGACTGACATAGTGATGAGTTTCTGTTTATAACTATACTTGTCGTTTCATTTGAAGTTTAAGTTTATGAACCTGTCATTCGAACAATTACCTAATGCTGAGTCCCACACCCGAGGTGGATTGGCAGACTGCTATGGAGTAGAAACGTCTGGCTTCCGTTTGCTATGAACAGATAGGTTCGGGCGCGTCTATAATAGGTGAAAATAAAGCAGTGTATTCGAAGTAAATATGATACAAACACGAGTATAAAAGATCCTTGTGATCACTGAAAGATAGCATGAAAGGTTACCCGAAAGTCACACATAGAATACATAGATGCATTAATATTTTACATATTTCTACCTGATGTCGGAAAAGTAACTCTCCCGAAAGGCCAGTGAAAATAATAAAAAACTGTGACTGGTTGCAGTAATTTGTAGTTTCAGATAACACTGTGTGGCAAAGAGAGTGTTTCAGTATATGTAAAACAGTTATTTTGAGAAGTTATTTATCTATTAGTTGTACTTATTAGCTGTTTCCTCCCACTATTACTAACGAACGCTTTAGAGGAGTCCACCGTTGATGGGTGACTCTTCCGTGGGAGGCGGCAGTAAATCTTAAATTTCCTTTCCCTTTCTATTTCTCTTTCCCTTTCTGCTTCGTTGCGCTGGCGCTGTGCTCTGGGGCTCACGCTGGCCGCAACGGAGCGGAAGAACGAGAGATTAAAAATGTGCTCCCAGACGGAAGAGGAAAACAGACGGACTGGTTCCAACACAGCTCCGACACGGCTCCTGCACCAACAAGAGCAGCGCAGCTAACGTAGCAGACCCCATAAATACCAGTGGCGGACCAAGTCCGTCGAGGACCCGGGGTGACGAAACTAAAAGCCGCCCTCCCGGGTTTCCTTGGATATTTATGTATTTGTAGAGAACGTCTGGTGATTAATGTATGTGTAATGGCTGACGTAAAATGTCAAGTGCTGTACGCTCTAGTAACTGTAATGTACATACCTAAAGATACAGGTGAAAAACATAAAAGAAATCGGCACAACAACAATCAGGTAAAGTACAATAAAATTATCACTTACTTTCATAAAGTTTGTCCGATACACTATTTATTATTGATATTATTATAGTACACAGTTTGGTGCCTTTATTGTACTGAAATTATTAGTAAGGTCGTTATAATCCATTTGATTTCAAATTTTTATTTCAACTTATAAAATGAACAGATTGGATGGTTGTTATTGATTCATGGTAGAGCGAAGATATCTTAGCTTCGGTGTGGAAAGATTCTCGCATGATGCAACTGAGGTACGAATGGTAAAGAAGTATTGCATTGTAATTTGTTTAAAGGGTAACGATTCACTGAACTCCCAATTAATTATAAATGGAAGGATTTCTTGCACTGTCCATTTTGCAGTAACAACCAGAATCGTATCGACTGCCTATGATACCTTCCTCACTTCTTGCCGCATCTGCGTCGTAAATATCTTCAGTCCTTCAGGCAAAGTGTTTAATGTAAAGTAATTGCGGCTGGCAGGCAGCTGCCTACCATTTTACGATTTTTTTAACCTTCATTCAACGTTTTACAAAAGTTCGAAAATTCTGAACACACCTACTGTCAATTGCCATGGCCTGATCAAAGGTAAATAGGTACCTATCTCTACATTTTACATACATATGGGACCCTTAATGGGGCCTCTAACTTCAAATTGCCTCTTTTATACTGAAGAAATTTTGACTTTGCATGGGATTTAAATAAAAATTATCTGATTCAGGGGGTGGAAGTGGAGCTCCCCGCCCCCTCGCCGCCCCACCCTTTTCACCCTTGCATTTTTACATTAGTCGCAGATGTCTCTGACGAAAGGAAATCAGAAGGCGTTAACAGCGTAGCGACCAACAGAATACGGTTGTGGTGATGATGATGATGCTGATTAAAGTTGGGTGATTAAAACACTGCGGTGGATGGGGACTCGATCCTGCGACTTTTCCCTTTCATAGGCATGTGTTTCACATATGTTCTATCGACTGTGCTATCCAAGCACGACTCACGACCCACGACCCACCCTCACAGCTTCCCAGTTGTCCCTCCCCTACCTTCCAGACTTCGCATAACGTCTTCTAACCTTCCATGAAGACCCAATGGACGTATACTTTGCTGTAGATCGAAAATTTCCTCTGATTAAAGGGGTCTTTAACTATCCTACATAAAATAGGAAAAAGAAAATTTTTTACTCCGTCATTATATTGCGGAAGTTTTTATACTACGTTTACGGGCTATTCTTAGTGTTATCTGAATATCAGTTGACATTACAGTTACCGAAATACATAGATTGTAAAGAGCACAAAAAATAACTTCCCTCTTCACTCCTCCGTCTAATCGTGTTTCGGTACAACTGACCAGTCATCAGTTTGCCTTCGTTTTCATATATGAAACTTTAAAATTTTACTTGAGTAGCAATTGCAGTAACAAAAAATTGGGCTGACTCTGCATTTCTCTTTGTTTCTAGAACGGGATTTTGTTTCGATTGTGTAGCCTCTCATCTTTAAAAGTTCCGTTGTTTATGGGAAGAAGATAAATTTGATGAAAAAGACATAAAGTAAACATCCAAATCCGCCAGTACTTATGAAAAACGCTTCAGTTTGAACCTAGAGTTCAAATAGACGATCACTTAAGAGCCGTGACTTCCTGCGATGCTCTTGGCAGGATAGTTTCTCTGTCGAAGTTAGGCACTTTGCGACGTCTTTGTTGGCTAGCGCCCGTTATTTAGGGCTGCCGCGGTTCGCGAGGGGTTACCTCCTTATGTATGTATTATTTTATTCTTGTTTTAGTTGTCATGTCACTCGGCTGAAGAGCGGCGGATTGTGCTGCTGACAGCCCTCCCCTGCCCATATGGGGCAGGGGAATGAAATCACAATAAAGAAAAAAAAAAATTCGCGAGGGGAGTGATGGAGACTCGGTCGGGTTTGTGACAGAGGGAAGACAGCACAGGAGCATCGCGAGTAGTCACTCGGCGCTTGGTGTACTGCGATGACGCACAGTGTTGACATTCGGGCGCCTGGATCTGGCGGCGAGCGGAACTGGAGAGCGGAAACAGTCACCGGTCAACATAGGCTCTGTTTAAGAATCGTGCCTATCTCAAATCCCTATGAAAGAGCGGGAGTTTACCCTGGCGAGCATGTTAACAGCGAGCTTCTGGACTAACTTTAAATGGTAAGCCATTTTGTGGTGGAACTTTTCGATGTAATTACTGCGTGTAGCCACTTTGATTTTCGCTAGTCATTCCTTAAACCACTAGGACATGAGTCCTGGATACGTGATATTGCATGTCCATTAACTTGGCTGTGCCGTGGTTCCGTTGATTTTATCTTGAATTACAAGTGTGGCCGATATTCCGCGATTCATTTTTAATTGTTATTGCCAATATGTTTAGTGATTAATTTTACGAATCAAAGTTTATTCTCTGTATAAAACTTCAGCCGCTAATTTATATTGGAATTGCAAACTTCTTCCTTCTTGGCAACTATCTTAGTAAAAATTATCCGCCCTCAAACGGTGCTTTGGTATTTAAGGTTGTTTGCGGATCATCTGGTCATTATCACTATGAGCTAGTTCTGGTCTATAAATTTATCAAGTGAAATTTTAGGTCACTGGAGTTTGTTTAATGAACTATGGCTTTAATAGTAACTGCGTTTGTCACGCTGTAACGTTTAACATCTCTTCCTGCATTTGGCGCTACCCAGTGCTTGGCTGTTGGTTTTAGTATTTTGGTGAACTATGTAATAATAATGGTTTTGTGTGTTTCAGAAGCCGTTATCCGTGTGCAGAGGCCTTCCTGCCTGTTGTTGTCACTTGAGCTGTCGAGCACAGAATTCAGACGAGCGGCCGATGTCAACGCCAAACGTCGAGAATGTGCTGATTGCTGTGTAGGTTTTTCAGGCTAGCATAAAATCATACAGCCGAATGATCTCCATAATAGGTAATTCACGTATTTATGAGATCTTGCTATTTGAGTATTTTTTGAAACCTAATAGCTTTTGCAAATGGTTATTTTTCGTATTCACAAGGCCAGATAATTGGTTTCATTTCACAATTTATATTTTTGTAAAATAATTTTTTATTAATTTAAAGTGGGGGCCATAAGGCTGTTTTTCTTTTAAATTTTTTTGAATTATTATCATTGCTTTTACATAACTGAATAATCGCTACATCACCGCAATTTGCAAATGCTAATTATTCATTGTGTTGTTACCAGTGCTCTGTCTTAATTAACATGGTGAAAATAAATTTTTTTATCCTGAAATGTGGTCAGCATTTCACTTCAGCAGCCCTTGTGCCCTGCTTACTAGTCTTACACCTTACTGTCTTATATTGGCCTACTACTGGACACACAGTTGTTGCCTACCCAGACACAAAGTAAGATGTGTCGTGGAGAAGTAAAATGCTGAACAATTCATTCGCTATTGTCCGTCCGATAGAAGCTTGTGAACTAAAGCAAGAAATCTTAGGAAAAGAAGAATTTTTGGCTGCTAAGACTATTCTATATTTTTCGTTACAAATACAGCCAGCAACCACCTATATCAAAATAAATCTCTGCAAACCACCGCGAAGTTCTTGGCGGAGTGTATTTCCCACTGTAACATACATTACTGATTGTTCGTATCGCTTTAGCGTACGGTTGCAGGTTCGAATCCTGCCTCGGGCATGGATATGTGTGATGTCCTTAGGTTAGTTACGTTTAAGTAGTTCCAAGTCTAGAGGACTGATGACCTCAGATGTTTAGTCCCATAGTGCTTAAAGCCATTTGAACCATTAGCGTAGAGACAACTGCAAGAATTGCTGCTTCAATGGGCTCTGTAATTAGCCTAACCGTCTGGAGATCTCGGTACGTAGGAGATTCATCACTTAATGTTGGCTCTTGAAATCTTTTGAGGTTATTAACTTGGATTATATGATGACTGCAGCCAACTGTCCTGTTGTTAACGGGTTTCAGCGCGTCAGTAACTCTCTCCCATTGATTACATAAGGCCTGCGATCGATCTAGCTGTCTTTCCTTGTATCCTTTTAAGTGACCCTGTTAGTCCTTTTTCGTAAGGGTCCAACACACGTGAGTAATGTTCCAGAATGGGTCACAGGAGTGTTTTGTAAGCAGTCCCCCTCGGATCGGAAGATTTGTATGGATCTGCGACAGGGTATGCAAGAAATACGGGCCGGTGGCATGATTGCATCTCCTTCCAAGAATTAGGTGTTACAGTCACCTGTTTCGGTCTCTATCAGCCACCCATCTCTTATGAAGTCTGCCTATTTCTCTGATTCCAGTCGGGCTATAATTCGTTATCTTTTCTATGCTATACTCTGTCGTTCTATTAACATGATCCTTTTGATTAATTTTATTCTGTTCTATCTTGTCGTTAACTGATAATATTGCTTCATTCCTAACTTTATCTTTTTTACTACAGCCCCTTACGTATGTTACGAACCTCATCTCTTATACTGCAAAAGTGATTTTTCTTTTTTTGTTACTGTCCATGATTCGGAGCCATATACAAGAATAAACATAGCCTTTACTTTAAAGAATTTCAAAATGGTTCAAATGGCTCTGAGCGCCATGGGACTTAACATCTGAGGTCATCAGTCCCCTAGAACTCAGAACTACTTAAACCTAACTAACCAAAGGACATCATCACACACATCCATGCCCGAGGCGGGATTAGAACCTGCGACCGTAGCATTCACGCGGTTCCGGACTGAAGCGCCTATAACCGCTCGGCCACAGCGGCCGGCTAAAGAATTTCATTTGTATTTCTTTTCTTGTTTGTCTTCTGAAACTTCTTGCCTTCTCAATGTCTTTGTCACAGTTAAAACAAATATCACATAATAGATAACTGAAGTGGGACATTTGTTCTAAAATTTTCTCATTTATTTTGATTTTCGATCTGACTAGATCCTTTCCTTTGCAGATATAGTTAAGTGTAAGCTATAGCGTTTTTGGCTCAATCTGAACGCTGTTCTATGTAACTTATGTTTCCTGCGTAATTATATGGTCATCGGCATATAACAGAGTATTTAAAGGTACGCTAGACCCTATTTTTAGTGGTAACTCTATTTCATCTTTTCGCTTCATAACTAGGGCTTCAATGTGTAAATTAAATCCAGTGAGTGATAGACTATACTCTTGTCGAAAACCTTGGTTTATGAAAATCTCTCCCATATTTCTAACATGAACTTATAATTGATTTAGTACTTACGTGTAGACTTTTTACGGTTTTAATGTGTTTCGAAAAATCTTTTATTTACAATATTTTTAGCACAATTTCCTGCGTCAAATTATTTATTTGTAACTAGCTTCGGCTTCGCAGCCACATTACGAAGCGCACATGTTACCCATCAGCCAAGGTGTCAAGCTAGAACCTAGCATCCCCATTTGTCACAGTTGGACAAAACATTTAGCCTAACAGTGACCAGCCTTTTTTTTATATAGTTTCGTGCCCTGTCACAACTGGTAGAGACGTTTGTGATCCGGGTGATGTGTATTTCGCTTCATGTAGATCATAACAAGATTAGAACATTTCGCAAGCTAGTCAGGGGCTTACAAGTTCCAGCGTTTATCTGGCGACAAAGGAAACCTTCTAGTTAAGTCGATTGTAAACTTCCATCCCTCTCTCTCATATTGCGGTTGCAAATTTAATTGAAGGCAAATGAAAATTATTTTCTTGGGATGTAGGAAACACATACAGTTAAGGGGCTGCAAAAGTGGGCCTGTAGTCTTTTTTACGACATTATGAATGAGAGTTCCTTCGTTCTGAGATAGGGTGATAGCGCTAGAAGTAAGTCGATTTCGGGCCATCAGTGGTTTGTGTTCCGCTGCTACCAACACTGGCGATCCTGCAGTACAGTATCCCTGAGTAATGTAGCTGCTGCGAGTTGATTATGGTGCAGTACAATAAAAAAACCGCTACGCGTATGTGTGACGAAAGCACGGCTCACTCTCCCTGCAGCTGCCGAAAGTAATGAATAATATTTGATGGTGAGTGGAAACGAGCTTTATGATTCATCACCTTGCGAGATGAGGCGGCAAAATGTTTATGACCACGACAATGTGACGTAACAAGTAGAAAACATATGCTGAAGATAAACGAATGTCGTTAGACAAGACAGTAAACCGTACTATCAGAAGCAGTGATTTACCTACTGTCAGAAGTGAAGCAAACGGTAATTAGGTTAAAGTAAATATAGTGTGAAACAAGTTTATAGTTAATGGCGTTTTTTTAGTAACAGATGATGACGTTAATTATTGTCGATGGCAGAATTGGCAGAGCCTTCTATAATTATTGTTGTAATAGCAGAGGTAGAAGAAGTATATTCCATAGAAAATGGTAAATATACCAGGTGCTTGCAAGAAAATTTTTACAACCAATCACAGTGCAGCATATCCACTCTAAGAACAACAGCAAAGGAAAAAAAGGACACACCACAAAGGAATCATCCGAATCGCACGGAAATCAGTAGCTGTAACGAATGATTACAGATTCAGAAAAAATAGGATAACTTATTGAAGAGAAAGAGCTTCAGAAACTGAGCGAGTCAATAACGCGTTAGTCCACCACCGTCCCATATGAAAGCAGTCATTTGGCTTGGCATTCATTGATGGAGTTGCTAGATACCCTTCTGAAGGATATCGTCCTAATTTCTGTTCAAGCGTCGCGTCTGATCATCAAAGCCTTCAGATGGTTGGAGGGCCCTCCCTATAATGTTCCAAACGATCTCAATTTGGGAGAGATCTGACGAGCTTGCCGGCCAAGGCAGAGTTTGGCAAATACGAAGACATGCAGTAAAATCTCTCGATGTGTGCGGACGAGCATTATCGTGCTGAAGTGTAAGCCTAGGATGTCTTGCGACGAACGGCAACGAAACGGGGCGATGAACATCCGACGCTCTGTAAGGGAGCCGCGGATAAGAACCAAAGAATGCTACGAAATAAAACGGCACCCCAGACCATCACTCCTGGTTGTCGTCCCTAATGGCGGGCGACAGTCATGCTGGTGGTTGTTCGGTTCGTCTCCCGAAAGTCTTCGATTGTCATCGAGGCTCAGTTCGAAGCGGGACTCACACTGAAGACAATTCTACTCCAGTCAGTGCGATTACAGGCAGAAGACGTGTCTGGAGATGCCATGAACTGCGGTACAGTACCAGCCCCTCACCCAGAATACGACTAGACACCTACGAGTGATGATCTGAGATGCCATTTCGTTTTATAACTAGACCCCTTTTCTTATCATCCGTGGCACCCTCCCACCACGGTGGTACGTCGACGATATCCCACACTCCGTTTTGTTGCTGTTTAAGGCAAACCGACATGGGATTACTTTTCAGCAAGGTAATGCCCGTCCGCACACGGCGATAGTTTCTATTGCTTGTCTTCGTGGTTGTCACATCCTGACACGGCCAGAAAGTTCGCCGAGTTCCTCAGTTGGGAATGTTTGTAATATTTTGAGCAGGTCCATGCAGTGGGGCTCATTTTCATGATGTAACGCGTCAGTAGGACATAATTTCGAACAATATCCCTCAGGAGGACATCCAACAACTCTAGCAATCAACGCCAAGCCAAGTACTGGCTTGCATAAAGCCCAAAGGTGGAACAACGTTTTAGTGACTTACTCAATTTACGAATCTCTTTCTCTTGACTAAATTATTCACTTTTCTGAAGTTGTGACCATTTGTTTGTCTACGATTTCAGTACCATTCGGATAATTCCTTCGTCGTGAGTCGAGTTTTTTTACTTTGGTCTTTTTCTGTTCTAGAGTGTAGTTTTTGTCCAAATCCACCGTGTTCAAAAGTATCCACAACAGCTTCCGTCAGCACGCGCGCACGCACACGCACACATAGTTACTTATGTCAAACCAAATACTGCAACCTTATAGGTAAATGTAATTGCTTTCATGATTTACTTTTACAATAAGAAACTTTAAGTATGACTATTATGAATTTCCACAGCTTAGGTAAAGTGTTTCAGAATGTATTATATTTTTTTCAACATTGTAATGGATCAGAGTAATGATCAGTACCTTATTACACCGAAGGAATTTTCATATGATATAAATGAACATCTAGACTATTAAAATAAATAAATGTCGTCTGACTAGGGCCTCCCGTCGGGTAGACCGTTCGCCGGAAGCAAGTCTTTCGATTTGACGCCACTTCGGCGACTTACGCATCGATGGGGATGAATTGATGATGATCAGGACAACACAACACCCAGTCCTTGAGCGGAGAAAATCTCCGACACAGCCGGGAATCGAACCCGGGCCCTGAGGATTGACGTTCCGTCGCGCTTTTTTGTTGGGTAATCTCATTTTGTTCGTTTTTGTTCGTTTTATCTGCTCGGGGTGGACGTCGTAAGACACCCGTTTCAGTTCGTCGTTGATCCATTAACTCAGTTTTTTTTTATTACAGAGGGCATCTAACCCTCTGACCGAACAAACTGAGTTACCTTGCCGGCACCACTCAGCTTCCGGGGCCGCACATCTAGCCTATTGATGTGTTACACTTTTTCTTTCCATTCACTCTGTCCTGAAAGCTGCGAATAACGTAAGTTTTCAAATCAAGAAAAGTGAAGTGTGCTCAAAAACTTGCAAGGAAATGAACTCAGTGCGTGCAGCGCAAATTCGACTCCTGCCTCTGGTGACACAAAGGAAGAAGCAGTTATCAGAACTCTTAAAAAGGAACATAAAACGCGGACAATACTGTCCGAGATGCATCTTTGTTAAGCGAAACCTTCATTCAGTCTCCAACAACTCAAAAGAACGAAAATATCACATACTCATTGTGGCTACAATATAATCGCTGATATTGATTTGTCAATGAAACAAAATGTCTCTGATAAACGGGCCTCTCGAACTGCAGTACACTTCAGGCAGAGGGAAAGTAAAACATCAGTATTAGATTCATCCAGCTGAGCGTGGGTTGGAGTTTCCCTGCTCTACCTTGCACTTGGCAACTTTCGCTCTTTATTTCCTGACTGCTTCGTACTAGCAAAACATCTAGACTATAAGAAAATTCATAAGAAATTTATCAAAGTTTGATTGTTAAGAGAGACTTCTACGTCAAATAGTACTCTGCTCGTGGTTGAATATGACTCGGCCAGCGACATTAATTTTAATGTCTTTTCATCCACTGACGACATACAGAATGACTCCAAAACTGCTCTGAAAGAAATGTTGTCTGCCTCTTGAAAGTAGCCAAGACGATGACGTATTGGCTGACAATCACAACTTCTTGCTGACATGTGCAGTACTCTTCATAGTTCTACGGCATTATATCTTGTTGTTCACTGCGGTGATTCTTTGCTTGCACGGTTATGTGTTATTTCCGTAGACAATCTGCATAACACATTTAATCATCTGGTACAGAAGTAAAATGATATTCACTGAACACGGTCTGTGTGTAACGATCTGATAAATAATCAGTACACTCGCACCTGTGTTTCACTGTTCAGAACTTTACTTATAGTTAGTACCTGCTGTATGAAAATTTCCAAGAGAATATTACATTTTTGTAGATACATTCCGTTCTACATCTCACTTTCGATGAACTACTTCTACTTCATAAGCCAGTTGTTCTTAATAAAACTACAAAACAGCTTTAGAATGCCGAGATTCAGACTGGTTCTCGCTGTTTTGCCGTACTAGAATAATACCTACTGCATTCTAAATAAAGTCGTCGTCCATTCTAAGACTTTTACATAGAAACGTTTACCTTTGACAATTTTGTGATGCAATTATATTTTCCTATGCAAAATCGATAAATAATAAAATTGATTTGTGATTTCACAGAAAAATTACGAAAATTATGTGAGGAGATTCGCTGCAGAATTGACGACGAAAGGAATACGTGGAAAATGTAAATTAAAAGAGGGCGACAGTACACGTGTTAAGATATCAGTAGAAAAAATCCCTGGTACTAGGGAAACTAACAGAGTAAAAGCTGAGGGGGAAGTTATTTTTTGGAATACATGCATTATACAACTGACACTGTTTAATGAAGGTGAAGAGGTAATTGGATGAATGTAGCTCTTTACGATAATCCAACATGTGTATTCAATTTCCTCTATATAACTACTGCAACCTACATTCACTTTGATCTTCTTAACATGTTCAAACCTTGGTTTTCCTCGACTGTTCTTACCTTTCCCCACACCTCCATTCATTACTAAATCCAAATTCCTTGATGCCTCAGTACGCGTCCCATCACACGATTCCTACGCTCAGTTTTCTTGCCATATCGATTCAGGACAGTCTCGTTATTCGATGTACTTTTCTACTGTCCATCGTTCGTCAGCACCAATTTTCAAATGCTTCTATTTTTTCTTGTCTGAAGTTTAATCCATGTTTCAGTTCCGTTCGAGGTTGTAATCCAAGAAAAAGCTACTGAAAGACTTTCTAACACTTCATTTTATATTGACTGTAAAGCAGTTTCTGTTTTTAAGAAGCTATTTTCTTGTTGCTTTTTCCATCCTTTATACTTGGCCACCTTCACTACTTTTGCTGTCTAAGCAACAAAACTCATCAACTACTTTTAGTGTCTAATTTTCTAATTTAATGACCTCAGCATCGCATGCTTTAACTCGACTGTATTTCTTCATATTTGTTCTATCTCTTTATTGTTATTTTGTAACCCATTTTCATAACACTATTGTTGAATCTAAATATTATTCGTTAGTTCCAGAAATTTGAGTAAAATTCATTGGCTTATTTGTTTGATCAACTCGGCATCTGCCTGGAGTGCCTTTATATTATCCTGCATCAGAAATATTGATATTATTGTTGTTATTTCGATCAACTATCCTAAATGATTGTCATTTAAAGGACGACAGGGGGTTGGAGGGTTCGTTGCACAGTTTGATTCTCTGATTTGAATATATGTGTTACCCGCTACTTACTGAATTTCTTTCTGCATGATCGTATGTGTAGAAAAAAACTGTTTTTAAGTGTACAACATTAAAAAGAATGTTATTTACTCAGAACAGTAATAGTATCTGGTGAGGCCAAAAAAGCGAATCACTGCCACTGGAGGACCTTTTTAATTTACAGGACGGATATGACAAAAAAAAAAAAAACAGTTATACCTACAACAAATACTGAAGATTATGGCCACCCAAATAATTCTCCCCACTCTTTATTTATGAACTGAAACTGCCTTTAGACACAGATGATAGAAGAGCACGAATAAACCTCATTGGGCTATACATCAGGTATTTTGGCTCTAAGTCAACCCATTGGCAGCTTGGGCCACCGCATCTTCGAAACGCGAGGGCCCCAAGTGGTGACCAGTTCAACACATTGGCAGGGAAAACGTGTTCTTCCTCTCGTTAGTCCATTGGAGAGTTGGTAATATTACAGAATGTATTTGGCAACCAAGTGATCAACGATTTTCTTGCTGGAGTGGTTCAGAATTAATCTGCTTGTAACTTCTAATAAATATATCAATGGTTCTCACTTATGGTGTAACATTGGGTTGTCACATTTATTACTTCTTTCCAGGAAGCTCGTCCCATGCAAAATCTGCAACTAATCTCATGTTTTACGTTTTATATTATCTGTGTTATGAGTCACTATGATAATGACAGAATTCTGCACGTACTAGCAGCTCGCTAGCGGCAGCTTTGTGAAGGGGAAGAAGCTGCTTCTTTGGTTGTTGGTTCTAATCTTGCTGAAGATCTAGACAATGTCACTTTTCACTCATTCTCTTATCGGGCTATAAGCTAACAGATCGAAATACAGTAAGAAAATCTGAACTGATTCATCATATATTCTATCGCTATCTCGATTTAGTATCCAATAGATAAAGGTGACAAGTTTAAGAAATTACATCTTTGTTAACTTTTTCGCTTATATCGACACAAATTTTAGCTGTTTACGAATTGCGTGATTTTGTGATTGATTGCGTTTGGCAGTGAATAATTTGCTAACAGGGTTTCTTTCTGGCTCTACTCTCGCTGCCCAGTTTATATATTTTCGTGGTAATCCCGAAATTTATATTGAGCGAACACAGGGTCTGACGACGACACAGACCGTATCGGCGTCAAGTGTGTGTAATATCTCGGTAATGAGTAATGTTTTGGGCTGGCTCATATTATGGATACTATTTTTTACTAAATTAGGGTTCGACTTCAATCGTAAGGGTCTCATGGTAAGCAGTAACGCATTTGTGTTGAACAATGCATATTATTATAGCGATTCACGTTGATTTAGTCAATGTAACAGAAACATTCATAGAATGTGGAGTAACCTTCGTTACGACAAAATCAAGAACCAGCCCCATACCTAGTTTGGTAGTCTGTTTTAATTATTCTAATTTCGTATGGTTAAGTACTAAATTCGATATACACTTCAAGCACCCATTTTTAACAAAAACAAACAAACCCTCTCCCGCTCTGGTAACGCCTCTTCGACAACGTACGGTACCAAAGTGTTTGCAGATCCACATTAGACACGATGTTCCTCAGCTATCTCCAGGAGGAGAGCCGGTGTACTTTGGGCAATGGGAGAGATGAAAGTCGTGACAAGTAGAAACTTTGTCACCAATAATCTTTCTTATAGCAGAAATTTTATTTTATTAATGAAACAAAAGTCATGTAAGGTCACAGGGAACTCACACCGTACTGTATTTTAAGTTGATATGTTGAAAATATTGGTGCTGGGCTGCAATTCGGTCTCAGGTCTCCTCCTCCTCCTCCGGCTTTGATACCTTTCAGCTATTCAACTTCATCGTTTCGTTGTTTCTCCAATACTGCAAACTCCTCAATCTTCACGAAAGGCGAGTGTCTGGGCTCTAATCCTGTTCATGCATTAAAACTGTCAGCGTGTTTTCTTCAAATTGTATCACGTACTCGCCAAGCCACGTGTGAATAATACCTGTGAATATCAACGTATCTCCGTGCATGTCAGAGATAACGACTGGTGCCGGTTCGGCCCCCAATAACGCACAGAACTCATCATCACATCATTTCAAGTTAAAACATGCCACACCTAGTTACTAGTGAAAGGGAATTCCATAGTTAACGTCTTCTTGAACTTAGTCAACAAGGGTGATGTGTGCAGGGTTTGGCATCCAGTCAGCACATAACAGCGTTATTTCCTATTCAAACATATGCATATTTGGCTACTGGTGAAATATTTCGACTTCAACGTCCATTTGTAGCTGAAAAACAACGATGATACGTGCCAGGTTCGAATACCAGTAAGATAAAAGCTTTTCGTGTCATTTCAGTTTCACTCATCTTGCTACTGGTAAAATTGTTCGATATCTAAAATTAATTTGTACTTAGTTAACAATACGACAAGGTTTTGGGTTCGTATCCAGGTCCGGCATATAATTCTACACCACGTAATTTCAGGTTTAAACAACTGCTTGCCTTGTTCGTTCCGAAGGAGTCTATCGTTAAGGTCTTTCGGTGTTAACTAACAGAGACAATAGTTGCTTGTGCGAAATCCCGTGTCCCGGTCCAGCACAAAAATTATCATCATTTAATTTCAACTTCATACTCGAAAAGCTTTTATTACAGTAAAAGACTTTGTCATCACTAATAACGTGATTGTTGATGTTTTCATTAATTAATTTGCTACTGTACTGATAGCCTTACAAAGAATTTTTCTCTAACACTCTCTTGTAGTAACTATTTTGTATAGTCAAACGATTGTACTGAAAATAAAGCAGAGGACCTGTAAAGCAGTTACGTTATGAGGATTGAATACACAACAGGAGTAACGCAATTCAGGTCGTACGGATACTTTTAGGCATATTAGTTTATCCATTCTCTGCAATCCACAGAGACGCATTTAAGACGCTATCTCCGACTGCAGCAGTTATTGGGACCTCTTCTCATTCGATACATGTACGGAGCGAGGGAAGCGATACCTCTGAAGTTCTTGTACAGTCATAGATTCGTCAATTCAAGTTGATTCTTGGAGAGCTCTCCACTGAGGTGACAAAAGTCGTGGGATACCTCCTCATATCGTGTCGGACCCCACTTTGCCCGGCGAGTGCAGCATCATGAAGTGGCATGAGCCCAAGAAGTCGTTGAAATACCATTAAAGAAATACTGAACCAAACACCTCTACAGCCATCCATAAATGCGAAAGTGTCGCCAGTGCTGTATGTTTTGCTCGAACTGATCTCTCGATTCTGTCCCATAAATATTTGACAGGATTTAGTCGCGCTATCTGGATAACCAAATGAGTTTCTCGAACTGTCCAGAATGTTCCTCAAACCCGACGAGAACATTTGTGGCCTGGTGAAATGGTGCCGTTTTATCCATAAAAATACCATGATTGTTTGGGAAGATGTAGCCGAACATAGCCGGGATCCAGTCTATTCTATGTAAAAACGGCCCTCACCATTATGGAGCCACCATCAACTTGCACAGTGCCTTGTTTACAAGTTCGGTCCACGGCTTTGCTATTAGCAACTGAAATTGGAACTCATCTGACAAGGCCATTGTTTTCCAGTAGTCTAGGTTATAACCGATGTGGCACGAGCCAAGGAGAGGACCTGCAGGCGATATCACGATGTTAGCAAAGGCATTCGCTTTGGTCGTCTACTACCATAGACAAGTACATCCCACTTGGTTTCTGCCGTTATTTCACGCATTGGTGAATATCTATTAGCCCTGACAACTCTACGTAAACACCGCTGCTCTCGGTCGTTAAGTGAAGGTCGTTGGCCACTGCTTAGCCCATGGTGAGATGTAATGCCGGAAATTGAATATTCTTGGCACCCTCCTGACATTGTGAATCTCTGAATACTGAATTCCCTAACTATTTCCGAAATGGAATGTGCCATGGGTCTATTCCGCCTTCGAAGACGGCTAACTCTCGTCGTGCGGCCATAATCACGGCGGAAAACTTTTCACATGAATCACCCGAGTACAAATGACAGCTCCGCCAATGCGCCACCCTTTTATACTTTATGTACGCTACATCACTGACATCTGTATGTGTGCACATCGCTATTTCATGACTTCTTCCATTAGGGAGAACGACGGTTCAAACCCATGTCCGACCAATGCGATTTAGGTTTTCCGCGATTTCCCTAAATCTATTCAGGAAAACACCGGGATGGTTCCTTTGAAAGGGCAGAGTCGACTTCCGATTTCTTCCCCGTCCTTCCCTAATCCGACGGGGCCGATGATCTCGCTGTTTGGTATCTTTCCCCAAATCAACGAACCTTGACTTTTGTCATGCCATTGTAAGTAGGCTTTTAGGGAACCATTTGCGTCCATATTCAAGAGTTTGCCAGTTCGTTTTTCAACATCTCCGTGACGGCCTGCAATGGGTAAAACAGACCGTGACCATTCACGCATTCCTTTGTATACACTGGTCCTATTTGGCACTCGTCCCATTGACTTGACCATTATTCGAGGATGGGTCGGACGAGTGGTTTGTAAGCAACTTCCTTTGTAAACAAACTGCATTTTCCTCGGAATCTATCAGTCAACTACAATCTGCAAACCTGCTTTTACCTACGACTGAGCCTTTGCGATCATTCCATTTCATATTCCAACAAACTGATACACCCTGGTATTTTGAAAGGGTATTCTATCAGATCCCTTTCGTTTAATACTCGACAATAGTGTTTAAGTTCAGTTAAACTCTGCTGCTGGTTGCTTTACATGAATAAGAGTTCGGACAAAGATTGCCTAGGGAACCATCGTCTTTTATTTCATTTTACTATATTTCAAATCGTCATCTTGTGCTATTCTTTCACAATTCTTCCCTTCAAGTATAAGCTCAATGGTGTGTGCATAAGTGTGTAACTGAGCTTTATTTTGTAACTGGAGAATCAGGTAGCTTCTCTTATTCCTATTTCGTAGAGGCTTAGTACTTTCCAATAGAGTTTTATTTTTCACGCAGGGGTTGTGGACTGAGCTGGAACTATGCAACAAACTTCCCGCACATTTTACAAAGTAAAAACCAGTGTAGTTGTTGTCAAGTCTTCGAAGTAAACGCTTCAAAAAGAATTAACAGAATCCAGATATTGGTGGCTCTAGTTATGCAAGTATCTAGACATCTGATTGTCTGTACATGAAGCGCGTAGGGACCTGAAGATGGCATTATCTGATACCGAAGATGATTGTCTAACTAAAACAACCTCTCAGGACATATGGTTGCTTGGCGATTTTCCTTGGTAAAAAACTGTACGAAGATATGGAAAGTTTCACTGACTTTTCTGTTCTAGTTTTGTCCGGTAAATTACGGCAGGAACAAATTATCGAGCTTTTAGCGGTTTTCTGGCGCACGCTGGATCGGATAAGTGCATGGTGCCACTAGGACGTTTTGGTGATTGGCCGGTTAATGACCTCAATCTGTAAATGTGCGCCAGTCAAGTGATAGCTAACGCAGTTCTTCTAAAATGTCTGAAGAGAACATTTAGGCTCTCGTCATGAGGTGCGTAAGAAGTGCTATCACGAGTGCCCCTAGCATAAATTCATTTTCGTTAAGATAAGTGAAGTTATTTCGTACTTTGATGTAGATGTTGGTCTAATTATTTAATGTGGTGTCACCGCCAGACACCACACTTGCTGGGTGGTAGCCTTTAAATCGGCCGCGGTCCGTTAGTATACGGCGGACCCGCGTGTCGCCACTGTCAGTGATAGCAGACCGAGCGCCACCACACGGCAGGTCTAGAGAGACGTACTGGCACTCGCCCCAGTTGTACAGCCGACTTTGCAAGGAACGCCTCACTGACAAATACGCTCTCATTTGCCGAGACGATAGTTAGCATAGCCTTCACCTACAATTGCTACGACCTAGCAAGGCGCCATAATCCTTTGCTATATATATTGTTGTTATAACATGTATCATCAAGAGCGATGTTCTACAATTGTGGATTAAAGTTAAGTATTCCAGAAGCTACGTACTTTTCTTTATAGCATTCATTACGTATCCTGTTTCAGACCTCACGCCAGCCTGCGTGAGTTTAAGCGCGTGCCTTTCGGCTTCCTCTCATTGTGTCCAGGCTGTCTTGTCTAGACACAACATATTTGGCAACGACGATTTAACGGTCGTATTGCTCTAATTTACTTGTGTCATGGCTTCGCCACAATCTCCAGATGTACTGTCCGAATTTTATCGCTTGCAGAATCAGCAGACGCAGGCGTTATTGGATGCCCTTGGACAGCTCGTCCAGGGTCAACGTGCAATGCAGAACGATGCGGCAGCCGCCGCTCCACCGCTACCGCAGCCACAACATGCAGTTGCACCACCTTTTCGTCCGTTTGATGCGGCGATGGAAAGCTGGAAGGAGTGGTCACGCCAATTTGGATTCCATCTCGCCGCCTACAGAATTCAAGGTAATGAGCGGCAGCCTCACTTATTATCATGTCTCGGCGTGCAGACGTACCGTGTGATAGTGAAATTATTTCCCCGCCGCGACGTAGCAACTCTGTCCTACGAAGAAATTTTGTCTGCATTAGATGCATATTTCAAAGAATCTGTCAATGTAGTTGCAAAAAGGTATACGTTCTTTCGTACAAAACGTACGGCCGGTCAGACTAATAGGGAGTGGGTTGCAACATTTCAAGGCCTTACAAGGGATTGTGCTTTTGAGTGTGAATGTGGACTCCCTTATTCAGATACTATGGTGCGTGATGCAATTGCACAGAACGTTTCTGATGTTCGTATACGGGAGCAAATTTTGAAACTAGTCGATCCCTCCCTTCAACAAGTGATCGGCATATTGGATAGGCAAGACACACTTGACTTTGCTCAGGAATCATTTGAACCTTCGCCAGCCGTGTGTCACATTAACCGGCCCGCCGGGCGAGCTGCGCGGAACTGTAAACAGCCCTCGTGCACGTCCGCGCAGCCACGTATCCCGCGCCAGCAAGCAAATGCTATTTGCTTTTTCTGTAATAAAAAAGGACATGTTCAGAGTGTTTGCCGGAAAAGGCTCAGAACGGACACTCACAACAATTCCAGGCCCTTTGCTTCACGCCGGAATCGGAATCGAACCAAGAATACTCAGGCTCGTGAACCTTCGCCCATGGACATTCATGTAGTTAATTCCACTCCGCCCAGTGCCACTCTCTCTAAAAGTGACTGTGAGCGTCCCACAAAAAGTGTGCGTCGACGTCGCCGGATATCACGTCAATTAGCAAGTGATTCTGTACCAGTGTCTGTTCAAATTGCACGAGACAGTCGCTCTTGTCGTCAGCAGGACAATAAACTTTTTGTAGACTTGGACATTCATGGCAACGTGATCCCATTCCACCTCGATACCGGAGCTGCAGTTTCGCTAATCAATCACGACACGTATCAACAGCTGGGCAAACCTCCGTTGCGTGCCGCAAATGTTAAGCTAACTACATATTCAGGTCAGAATATCCCTGTGTTAGGACAGTGCAGCCTTCTTGCTACATACAAGGGACACACAAAACTTGTCATTTTACGTTCTTCGTTCTTCTTCTGCAGTGAACTTGATTGGTTTAGATTTATTTAAGTTGATTAACTTGTCTATAGTAAATCAGGTCCTATCAGTGAACCAGACTGTGCCTTCAGCCAGTGTTCCTAGTCTATGTGAAGAATTTGCAGACATTTTTTACCGGGCCTCGGTTGCGCTACGAACTATAAGGCACTTTTGGAACTGAAAGTCAATGGGCAACCGAAATTTTTCAGAGCGCGCAATGTTCCCCACGCATTGCGTGTTGAGGTCGCAAGAACATTACACGAATTGGAATCACAAGGTGTGATTGAACGTGTGCAGGCTTCTCTCTGGGCATCACCCTCAGTAATTTTGCCAAAACCTTCCGGAAAATGGAGACTTTGTGTGGACTTCAAGGCCACAGTGAATCCACAATTAGTGATTGCAACTTATCCTTTACCCTGCCCGGAAGATCTTTTTGACAAACTGTTCCCGGGTAAATACTTCTCGAAGTTGAACCTAGCAGATGCGTACTTGCAAATACCAGTGGACGACGAATCCCAGCGCGTCTTGGTGGTTAACACGCATCTTGGTTTGTACCGATTCAAAAGACTGCCATTCGGGTGTGCATCCGCCCCTGCATTGTTTCAGCAATATCTGCAAACCGTTTGTGCGTCGGTCCCTACTGCAGCAAACTATCTGGACGATATAGTGATCTCCGGAAAGACGGAAGAAGAACATTTAGCCAATCTCAGAACATTATTTCAGTTCTTGCGACACAATGGTCTTCGCTTGCAGAAGGACAAATGTGTGTCTTTTGCTCGTGACTTACCATATTTGGGACATGTAATCAATGCACAAGGCATACATCCGAGTCCAGAGCACCTCCGTGCCATACAGGACTTGCCTTCGCTGCAGAATTTGAAGCAGCTACAGAGTGTGTTGGGGAAAATGAATTATTACCATCGCTATGTTCCCCATGCCTCTTCCATTTCAGCTCCGCTTCATCGCTTACGCCGTAAAGGTGTTCAGTTCATCTGGACGACGGAATGCGAACGTGCCTTTCGCCAGTTGAAATCGGCGTTGCTTTCAAATACTTGCCTTACGCCATTTGATCCCCAGAAACCCCTTTTGTTGATGGTAGATGCATCGGATTTCGGGATCGGTGCTGTGCTTGCGCACAAAGATGGCTCGCATGATCGCCCTATTGCCTTTGCGTCCAAATTGCTCTCGTCTGCGCAAAGAAATTATTCACAGTTAGAGAAAGAAGCCTTGGCTCTCGTATGTGGTGTTACTAAGTTTCACGATTTCTTGTATAATTGTCACTTTACAGTCATCACAGACCACAAACCTTTGACGTCACTTTTTCATCCGAACAAGCCTGTACCTCCACGTATAGCCCAGAAATTCATTCGCTGGTCTATTTTCCTCTCGCAGTACCGCTACGAGATCTTGTATAGGTCCACTGCTAAGCACGGAAACGCCGATGCGTTGTCCCGTTTGCCTGTTGCTGAGGATAGAGCATTCGATTCTTCCGAACTTGCTTGCATGTTCATTGATGCGGAAACCGAGGACGTGGTCAAATCGTTTCCGATTGATTTTCGTCGTGTAGCTACAGCCACAGCTGCTGACCCTGTCCTTGCTACCGTTTTGCGTTTTGTTGCTACGCAATGGCCCTTGTCAAAGTCATGGATCGAGGATCCGTTGGTTCGTCGATTTTTTGCTCACAAGGAGAGACTTTTTGTTCGACGTGGTGTTTTGCTGTTGCGTTCTGATAGTGATCAGTCCAGGGTCGTGGTCCCACGTTCGTTACAGTTCTGTCTTACGGCTTCTCCACCAAGGACATTGGGGTATAGTGCGAACGAAACAGCTTGCTCGTCAGCACTGTACTTGGTTCGGAATCGATGCTGCGATTACGAAAATGTGCTCTTCTTGCATGGCGTGTGCCGAACAATAATCCGCACCACCGCGGAAATTCTTTGCATGGCCGAACGCCACTTTCCCTTGGCGACGCTTACACATCGATTTTGCTGGTCCATTCTGGAATGCTCGATGGTTGGTTGTCGTCGATTCATTTAGTAATTTTCCTTTTGTTGTCGGGATGTCTTCCACGACGTCATCTGCCACCATCCAAGCGTTATCAGCTATTTTTTTGCATTGAAGGTCTTCCACAGACTATTGTTTCCGACAATGGCCCACAATTCATGTCCGCAGAATTTCAGTCATTCTGCAAGGCCAATGGTATTAAGCATCTGACATCCGCGCCGTCTTCGCCTCAGTCAAACGGTGCCACTCAACGATTGGTCCGGACTTTCAAGTCGCAGATGTTGAAGTTGAAAGAGTCGCATTCTCGGGAGGACGCGTTGTTGCTCTTTTTGTCTTCGTATCGCTCTCAGCCCCGAGATGGTCGCTCGCCGGCTGAGTTGCTCCACGGTCGTCCTCATCGAACCTTGATGTCTTTGTTGCATCTGCCGCATCAGGTTCCTGTGCAGCGGCAGACACCTGCTTTTGCTCCAGGCGACGTTGTATACTATCGCAACTATCGAGGTTCACGGCGTTGGCTCGCAGGGCGCATTCTTCGCTGCCTCGCCCGCGCTATATATCTGGTTTTGGGGGCCACTGGTGAGGTGCGTCGGCATCTCAATCAGCTGCGCCTCTGGACTAGGTTTTCAGACGCTTCCTAGCTCCCCTCGGACCGAATGACCGGGTGCGGGTGGCACAGCCTCGTCTGTTGTTAGGCTCCCCACCTCGTCGCATACGTCAACATGGGGTCCTCCCCACGGCGGGCGGAAGCCTTATACCACAACCGTTCGCCGATTTGCGGGGGAGGAATGTGGTGTCATCGCCAGACACCACACTTGCTAGGTGGTAGCCTTTATATCGGCCGCGGTCCGTTAGTATACGGCGGACCCGCGTGTCGCTACTGTCAGTGATAGCAGACCGAGCGCCACCACACGGCAGGTCTAGAGAGACGTACTGGCACTTGCCCCAGTTGTACAGCCGATTTTGCAAGGAACGGTTCACTGACAAATACGCTCTCATTTGCCGAGACGATAGTTAGCATAGCCTTCACCTACAATTGCTACGACCTAGCAAGGCGCCATAATCCTTTGCTATATATATTGTGATGTTCTACAATTGTGGATTAAAGTTAAGTATTCCAGAAGCTACGTACTTTTCCTTATAGCATTCATTACGTATCCTGTTTCAGACCTCACGCCAGCTTGCGTGAGTTTAAGCGCGTGCCTTTCGGCTTCCTCTCATTGTGTCTAGGCTGTCTTGTCTAGACACAACATTTAATTTAAAACTCCGTACTTTAGGAACTTGTGCGGAGAAGAATTTTTTCTAAGATCGATTGCTTTTGCATTTGCAGGACATGCCTGTACGCTTATGGATCAAATAGTTATTCAAACCGTTGATCAGAGGATTCGAAGTAGAGTAGCATGAATACAAACATCACGCTTTACATGTATATGTGATGACATTAAAGAATTTTGTCTGTTTTTCGCAGAATGACTTTAAGGGGTCGGTTCATTCACAATGCTGCTATATCGTGGTTTCCTGCGCCAGTGTTTTAGCACTGAAAATGATGGAGAGCCTTGGAAGACGTTATTAGTTTGAGAATCTGCCAGGACTATTAGACTCTCCACCAGCAGACTGAACATAGTTTCAGGGCCTTTTTCATCCACCCGAAGTGGCATTATCCTCAGGTTGTGTACTTTCCTGCGATGCCAGTGCTGGTATTTTTTTGAAATCCACACTCTCTTAATGGACCATAGTAATTAGTTCTGCTTCTGGTACATGATGAGTGAGCTGAAAAATGGGAGTTCAAAAGGTATTAAATGTTCAGTCTTACGGAAAGTAGTTGAATTCACACACTCTCCCCCCACGTGCATTCCGCAATCATCCCATACCTTGCACAAGGTCATCACTATGACAATGCCTGCTTGATAAACGAATAGAGGAGTTTGATATGGCGCGCGACCGCTACGGTCGCAGGTTCGAATCCTGCCTTGGGCATGGATGTGTGTGATGTCCTTAGGTTAGTTAGGTTTAAGTAGTTCTAAGTTCTAGGGGACTGATGACCTCAGAAGTTAAGTCCCACAGTGCTCAGAGCCATTTGAACCATTTTTTGAGTTTGATATAATCCATTCCCCGAACCGTCATGTGAAATCAGTCCTGATTACGTTGCGCTTTTTATGTAAGTTAAAAGGTTATATTCTTTTCACTATTTCATGTGAAACTGCGTATGAAAGGAATTAGGATACAGACAGGATTTGCCTGCTCTCCAAAAGAAGTACACTACCTGCAAAAAGTCTACGGGATATGGAAAAAGGCTAGGCCCCATAAATAACGAATAACACAAGTGAAATTATAAACTATAAAACAGAAGTATAGGAACAACGGTTAATTTATGAGATGACCGATTCATACTGTGACTGATCGATATCGTTGATATCGCAGGCACAAGATAGCCAGTTTTCTCGCTTCTTGGAGTGTAAAATTTTACATTTATCAACATTTAAAATAAGTTGCTAATATCTGCACCACTTTGAAATTATCAGCATCCGATTGGATATTTGAGCAGCTTTCTTCAGACAGTACTTCATTATACAGGGTGATTATTTCCACCGTGTGCAAACTCTAAGGATTGATCCACGAGAGGATATGGAACAAGAAAGGTCTAATGAATTTATGTCCAGAAATCCATGGTTTCCATGCTAGAGACCATTTAGACTGTGGTTCAATGCGCCCTGTAGCATGCAGCCGCAGTTACAGTATGCACGGTTTCCTCCTACAGGAGTGTTGCTGTTCCTCATACATCATGCCTAGCTCCATCACCTGCCATAATAATTGCTAATGTTGTGTCTGATTCACTTTTCTTGCGACTCACCTTGTAGGGGATGTGATACAGTGTAGTACACAAACGTTCCGTAGTCGAATCGAGAGCTTTCCCACGTGGTGTTTACTTACGGAAAGGCAAATTGCAACGAGCGGCTGGCAGCAAGGTCGTATCAGGAGATCTTTCCCCGCCGATAGCAACAACATCATTCGTTGTCTGCAACATTGGTTCATCGTCTGTCTGAGACACTGTCGTTTCTGGAAGCAGGAAATCATGTGGGACGTACCCGAAATGTTCGGACAACAGACCTGGTGGAAAATGCAACAATGTGAAAGGCCAACGCCGTGTCAGTACCAGGCGGTTGGCCCGCCAGTACAGGGTAAGCCAGACGACCGTGTGGAACGTTTTCCATTACAGTTGTTACTACCTTTGTCACTTACAGCGGGTGCAAGGCTTAATACTGACAGGCCTTCTACATTGGGATCAGTTTTGTCAGTGGTTTCTTCACCAGACAACCACGATTCCGGGCTTTGTGTCATTCATCCTATTCACAGATGGGGCCAACTTTACGTGAAGTGGTATCTTCCACTTTAATAAGTCACCTCTGGGATAGTATATAGAACCCCTTGGGGAGGTGACAGCGAATCATCAACATCGGTTCAGCCGGAATTTTTGGTCCGGGATAATTGGCGACCGTATTTTTGGACAAGTCCTCTTCCTATGTCGCCTAACAAGGTGGAAAATCGACTTTTCTTGCGGGTGACGTTGCCTCCCATGCTGGAAGGAGTGCCATTGATGATTCGAAGGGCTACGTGGCTGCTACATGTTATCCCATACGGTAGTACCCCGATAATACACGTATGTATGGTACTCAGTGAAATGCTTTTTTGGGAGTCAATAAATAATGCATCTACCAGATTGCTTGGTCCGTGGTTTTCAGAATATGACGTGAGGAAGCTGGGAGTTATATTTTACGTGATCTATGTTTTCGGGCAGCATATTGTTTGGACGGAGGAGGTCATTCTGTTCGTTATACATCATTACATTAAGATTCTAAAGCTTTCATGATAATAATATATTCCAGGGATTCTCCTGGAACAATGGATGCGGATATCCTGTGCAGTACCGAGCGAGGTGGCGCAGTGGTTAGACACTGGACTCGCATTCGGGAGGACGACAGTTCAATCCCGCGGCCATCCTGATTTAGGTTTTCCGTGATTTCCCTAAATCACTCCAGGCAAATGCCGGGATGGTTCCTCTGACAGGGCACGGCCGAATTCCTTCCCCATCCATCACTAATCCGATGAGACCGATGGCCACGCTGTCTGGTCTCCTTCCCGAAAACAACCAACCAACCTGTGCAGTACAGTTGTCTGTGGTACCGCTGTGTCCGTCCAACAACAAAGGAGCGAGAGTGACCTCACGTCGGCAGAGCTGCCACTGTGTGAGGTGAATACGGGCCTCAGACAATAGGGAGGACTCGCCTGCAGACCACGAAGAAACTCTGGCGCCGACCTCTGTGTGAAAGCGTGATAGCGTGGCAGTACGAACATTGTCCCGCTTTTCGACAGTGCCTCACATTCATCAGAGATCCGGAGGGCGCCAGAAGTATTCATATTGTCAGATTTCCTTTTCTTGAAGTAATATATATATATAATAAGAAAATAAATCTATTACAAGAATCAGTGGCAGAAGTAATCCGTCCGATGTGTGAGCCAGGCATAAGAGACACGCGAGTTAAGGTCATATTTAGAGGAGGAAGTAATATTTCTCTCCCAAAGAAGTCAGATGCTGGCAGGTGCGAATATTACCGAATGATAAGCTTAACAAGTCATGACTACAAAACACCGACTCACTCTCAGAAGAATGGAATATCCAGCAGGAAGAGACTTCGGAGAAAATCGGTTTCGGTTCTGGAGAAATGTAGGAACACAAGATGCAATACAGACCCTACGACTTAACGTCGAAAATCTGTCAAGGAAAGGCAATCCTACGTGTATAGAATATGTAGTCTTCGAAAACGCTTTTGACATTGTTGACTGGAATACAATCTTTGATATTCCAAACGCAGTAGATGTAAACTACAAGTAGTGAAACGTTATCTACAGGTGGTACAGAAACCAGACTGCTGATTAGGGTCGAAGGACGTGAAAGAGATTCAGTATATGAGAAGTGAGTGTTGTACACTACCACCGGCCAGAGTGGCCGAGTTGTTCTAGGCGCTTCAGTCTGGAACCGCGCGACCGCTACGGTCGCAGGTTCGAATCCTGCCTCGGGCATGGATATGTGTGATGTCCTTAGGTTGGTTAGGTTTAAGTAGTTCTAAGTTCTAGAGGACTCATGACCTCAGATATTAAGTCCCCTAGTGCTCAGAGCCATTTATTTTTGTACACTACAATTGATGAAATTCAGTCTGTACATTGCGCAAGCAGTGAAGGAAGCAAAGGGGAAATTTCGAAAGTGAATGGCAATTCAAGGAGAAGAAATAAAACTATGAGGTTTCCCGAAGATATGATTCTATCAGAGACGCCAATGGACTAGGAACAGCATTGTAACGGATTGGTGTGTTGAAACGAAGTTGTAAGATAAATATCAACGTAAGTAAGAAAACGGTGATGGAACGTTGACGAACTAAACCAGAATATTCTGAAGTGATATGGTTAGGAAATGAGACTTTAAAAGTAATAGGTGACTTGGCCCTTTGGACAGCAAAATAGATAACAAAACCCAGGCTATTAACTGTAAGCAAAGTAATTCTGTTCAGACAAGTGACTGATATCTTATGAACGGTACTGTCACGATGGATTCTGAAAATTTAATGAGTAGATCGATTAACTAAAATGACTAGAAGATAAATTTATCGCATAGATCGAGCTACAGTAAGGATCGGCAACCGGGATGTATTCCTGAAGCATCAGTGAATTGTTAATTTGTTAATGGAGGGACTTGGGTGGACCTGAATAAAGTAAACAGATTAAAATGAATGTTGTTTGCACAGTTATGCAGAAATAAAGAACAATTTCTTGTGTCAAACGTTCGCTTACGAGAATGTAGCCGCGCGGTTTATGGCGCCTTGTCACGGTCCGTGCGGCTCCCCCCGTCAGAAGTTTGAGTCCTCCATCGGGAATGGGTGTGTGTGTTGCCCATAATGTAAGATGTTTAAGTTAGATTAAGTAGTGTGTATGCTTAGGGACCGGTGACCACAGCAGTGTGGTGCCATTAGACCTTAACACAAATTTCCAATTTCTAAACGAGAAGGTACACATAGCAACAGACATTTCCTTAAGTATTAGTAACAGGTACGTTTACAAATACAAATTGTGTTCCTGAGATCTGAACAGTGTAATCTACCGAATTTGTATTGATCTTGCTATTTAAAAAGTCGTGGTTCAGTAACTGTCCTTCAAACATAATCAACTTGTTGATAGGTTCTTCATTTTTGAAAAACATTCGCTGGTTATGGTTGAACCTTTGCATTTTTCGACGTTGGTGAGGCCACATGTTTCCATTGAATTTGTATGTCCGGATTACACTGACACAAGCACTCCTCCACGGTGATCAGGTGACTCAATATATCATCTCGGAAGGCCTGAGTCAGAACACTAGTGCCAAAATTTAGAGAACTGGCATTTGAGGCTGACTGCCGAATGATTCTACTGTCGCCGACATACATTCCGAGTAAGGACAACGAAGGTAAGATACGAGAAATTAGGGCTCGTGCAGAAGCATATAGACGGTCGCTTTTCCCTCACCGTTTGCGAGTGGAACAGGAAGGAAACAACAGGTAGTGGTACCCTCCGCTGTGCGCCATGCAGTGTCTTGCGGAGTATCAGATGTAGATGTAGATACAATATTTCCACTGCGTACTCGATTCGGTGGGCTTCAGAATGCGTGTGGGTAGTCGCGAAACCAAGCGAGAGACTATATTTATGACGTTCAAAATGTCGTGCGAAGTGTTAAAAACTAGTCACTGACTACTTTCACTTTCCTCGCTATCGTCCAGATTGCGAAACACCCTTCTTAGAGCATCAGGGACGCCACTTCTCTAGCGATTACAGCTTCCGCCACTTCGTTCTCCAGACATGTTTTTGGTGGAGAATGCCATTCGTGGTATTGATCACTTTTAACACAGTAAAGTTAATTCAGTATGACATAATGAGATTAGGTCACGACTTATTTACATGGTCCAAATCCATGGCGACCATGCACATTGCATTACTGTGTGGTGACCTCATGCTCCTCCAAACTATCTCTTTGGCACAGCATTACTCATAAGCCAGATGCCACTGCATGGTTCTCTGTGTCTGAATCTAGGGTCGGTACCGAGGAGGAAGCCACCACAGTTTCGTATTATTCTACACTAGAAGTACCATTTGTGTCATTTTTGACTCACGATGGTTTTCCGGGGGCCCTAATCGCCACCATAATCATCGGAGGAGCAAACGCTCCTGTGACTTCTCATCATTTATGGGGTTGTACAACTCACCAAAATTTTATCTCTCTAGCTCACCTAGAAGTAAGAAAATTCTACCTGTTATACCAGTAGTACCATGTGGGTCATTTTTGACCGATAGGCATTTTAACGCATTTTTATATCAGTAACACGTGTTTCCAGCCAATAAATCGTTTTAGGCGTGTCTCGACGTTATTCATGAGATATGGAATATATTACGACACTTTCGCCAGAAAAGAACGTGAAATGCAAAGAATTCAGAGGTCGGGCGATACTTTATATCAGGGCGGCTTCCGTTTTCTATGAACTGGCGACATGCAGACCTTTGGAGTGACGCTGGGAATGTATAGAGTAAAATATTATACAGGGGGTAAGCCCCCACCCGCTCCCGCTACTACAATGCTGTCAGGGGAACAGTGTTAATAGTTCTCTTATACGACAGCAGATGTCAGGCGCTCCGCCCTTACGGCACGTCACGACTGTCAACTTCATCGCCTACGTGATAGTA
The DNA here is from genome assembly GCF_021461385.2 of Schistocerca piceifrons. Classification (NCBI taxonomy): domain Eukaryota; kingdom Metazoa; phylum Arthropoda; class Insecta; order Orthoptera; family Acrididae; genus Schistocerca; species Schistocerca piceifrons. The sequence continues at coordinate 270,345,905 of NC_060139.1, forward strand.
GCGGATGAAACAAAAAGGAAAACGTTTTGTTGGCACTCTACAGAGATCACTCAAAGAGGTCCCTCCTGCTGTGCGAAGTGGTAACGACGTATTGTATGCAACACTCTTACAACTCAGCTGACCATCTTCACACGGCATACCAATGGAAAAAAATTCTCAATCTAAGTAACATGCATGCTGGATATCAGGTGAATGATAATACTGAGAAGAAAGTGTCGGAAACTGTGAAGTCTCATAATGGAACTAAGGGTGTAGTCGATATAGTTGACCAAATGGCTAGAAACTACAATGTCCTAGCTGGCACCCCCTGATGGCTTATGCACTTCTTTTACAATATTCTTGACCTAGCCATGACCAGCGCTCACACACTTTTTAAGTTACTTACCTCTAAGAGGATTTCACGCCGAGACTTTGTCCTCAGTGTAGTAGATGAGCTTGCTGTACCTACGAACTGCAGAGAGGAGTCAATCTCCCCCTGGCAGGCACTCGATAACGGCAGTGGGCAATGTGGAAATAGAAGGTGGTATCAAATTCAGGTTTCCTGCAGACAACAAAGCAACAAAGAGAAATAAAACATGGAACGTATGCTTCAGGTGTAATAAGTACGTATTCAAAAGCTGTCAAGCAAAAACTCTTGTTGAATGTCTGAACTTCCCATCCCAGCTTAAGCAATACTGTCAAGACTTTGTTCTTAAATATTTATAATTATAGACTGAAACTGTCTGTTCTTATGCTTTAGTTCCTTGATTCCAATAAGTAAGAAAACATGCAAGGCATTTTAGTCACCTGACGTGTTTTAGAATCTTTCACAAATATTTGTACCTATATTATTTGTCTGTAAAAGTAAACATACTATTAGTACTCATATAAACAATATATTTTGATTTTGATTCGATCTTTTTATAAAGAAAAACTTTGCAACATTGTTTTACTTACCTGTTTTAACGATGACTAATGAAAGATTGTGATATTTATTCTGTAAAGTTTAAAGCAAAAAAAAAAAAAGTTTCTGACAATTACCGTTTGACAGTGTACTATTCATTTCAGAGACCAAATTATCATTTGGTTACACTTTAGAGTCTCAAAAATGGCTCTGAGCACTATAGGACTTAACATCTGTAGTCATCAGTCCCCTAGAACTTAGAACTACTTAAACCTAACTAACCTAAGGACATCACACACATCCATGCCCGAGGCAGGATTCGAACCTGCGACCGTAGCAGTCGCGCGATTCCGGACTGAGCGCCTAGAACCTTTGGAGTCTTTCTGAACTCATTGTCAACGTGGCAAAACTCAAAGCACCACCCGGATACGAATAAAATACGTTTCCTACTATGGGTCAGAAATGAGTCCGATACCTTTAGAGTTAAATCTATGCCGAGTATGTCCATTGCATTACAGTGTGGTGACCCCTTTCTTCCTAAACCATATCTTTGGCACTGCTACCGATCAGGCAGGTGGTACTGCGTCGGTACTGAGGGGCGAGCCACCACAAGGCGCAGTGTTTTTCTAGTGAGGCGGACGTTCGTGGGTAGACAACACAACTGGTCTGGTGCCGTTGTGTTCACTGCCACGGCTGGTGGGACATCCTTGGAAGCGTCGTCGGGCTAACGCTGGCACTCAGCGTTGCAGCACTCCTTCACTTGTCCGCCGACGTGATTCACGGCGGCCGGCGAATGTACAACGTCGGTCGTCTCTCGTGTCTTTCTCCTGAAACTAAGTGAGTGCCTTACTAATTTCCAGGAGGGTATAATTATTCCGCACCCACTGTATTCCTGCACTACTAACTTCCTGTTTAGTCCCAGTAGTTTGTGGCTATGGTGTTCCGCTTGCGGTGTACCACTTGCGTCCTCGGAGTCTTTCGCGACGGCGTACATGAATAAAACGTTCTCCGTTCTCAACCCGCGTCAATTCGAATGGAATCCTCGAGCTTTCGATGACCATCTCCACCATCGTCGTCAGGAGTTCACTGACGCAGTGAACTCGTGACGACGATGGCGGAGATGGTGTACCATTTGGTTGCGCCGCTTCAGCATTCTGTTCCGACTCATAAACGCCGAGTGTGCGCGTATCGTCGACAGCATTCCACGTGCGTCGAGTCTTTCGTGATTCTGTGTTGTTGTTGCAAAGTGATGTGATAAAATTTGTGTCCAAAACAGTGCTGAAAAATATATCAATCAACGCACCAAGGGGACAGAGAGAAATAAACCGTCAATATTTGTAAAATCACTGCGATAGTAATAATTGTTGACCAAAGATAATGATTATTATCAATGCCTAAATTATCAGGAATGGAGAAAAGCGATCTTGCAGATTCTTTAAAAAATTTAAAAATGTATTACAAAACTTTAAAAATGCCTAGAACACATGTAATGTACAGCCTTAAAATTTGGTAACTTGTTTCTTTTGCTCATGAAACCGTATTCAGATCAGTCAAATTAAAATATTATGTCAGCATCTAGAATATGGATGGATGCTGTTATACAGACAATGTGGATTTTCCTTATTTTATACACTGACACACTACTTCACCTTGATTGGTGTGAAAGTGATTAAATGGACAAAGTTACACATTCATTTCTACAGACGTGCAAACCAACCATTTTTTATATGCTGACATTGTTCTTTAGCATCATTTATCTAAAGATGGCTCTAAGAACAACCGAAATTAGTTTTAAAATTCAAAGATTTTATATTATTTCCGATGTAGAAGCCTTTAAAATTTTTGTGATTATTTAAAAAATATTGAGCACGATTTTCCACGCTGTGAAGCAGGTGACATTCAATAGACCATGAAATGTAGATTCATTTCACCATGTTATGATAATGTCTCAGTGAGCAACGAACTGTACCATATTTCCATAGAAATGAAATGAGATCCGCTGGAGAAGATGAACAGATGTCGATGTTTGTGTCACCAACGTAAGGAGAGAAAATCGTGTGGTATGTGGCTGGAGAACACATTATAAACACCACATCCTAAATGGCTCTGAGCACTATGGGACTTAACATCTATGGTCATCAGTCCCCTAGAACTTAGAACTACTTAAACCTAACTAACCTAAGGACAGCACACAACACCCAGCCATCACGAGGCAGAGAAAATCCCTGACCCCGCCGGGAATCGAACCCGGGAACCCGGGCGTGGGAAGCGAGAACGCTACCGCACGACCACGAGATGCGGGCATCCTAAATTAAGAAGAGATTGTCCATGGTATAAAAGCGATCTGGTGCTATTATTTGTTTGAAATAGCGGTATAAATGGCAGCTACATTTGTTTATTATGAGCGATTCCGACTTTGAGCTTATCTTCAGATGTGAGCCCTGCGAGGGTAGGAACACCAGAGTTACAAAGAGTACTGAAATGCATGGCTTTACCAGGAAATAGAGACGATGTGCCATTTAACCTTGTGGCTGGTACTGGCGGCTACTCGGCTGTTCTCGTGTTAGCGCGGCCGTAACTGTGACCGATGGCCGTAGAGCCACTGGTTAAGTAGCTTGCAATTTCCTCGCACAAGACCGATTACCTCAACGCCAGCCAATGGTTAACGCCACGCAAAAAGTGAAATGTCGATGTTATATGAAATTTACAAACTAAGCTCTCGTTGACCTGTTACAAATTTATGAGAAGTTTAACCATTACAAATCATCAGACAAGTAGTCATTTATGTTAAAAATTGGCAAACTTAGAGAATGAGCGAGGAAGCGATGTCGACTGCTGCCACTGATATGAATGAGCAAAACATCGTTCTTATCAGTATTTTCGCAGCAAACGAATTAGAGAAGAGCAAGTACACTTATAAACCTAACCTTTTGACCTGTGCCCATCTCGAACTTGGATGCTGCCTGGTGGTGTTGCGGGTATGTGAAACCGTAACAGAATTGTGTAAGTGGAGCAGAAAAGCACAGAGATCACCCTAGCGAAGATATGGTCAGCAAATGAGGAAGAGGAAAACTATTGAGACAAGCGACTTTAAGAAAAGGCAAATTATTATCACGCATAGCCTGTGAACGAGTATCTCGGAAACGGTGAAGCTCGTCGAATGTTCACGTGCTACTGTTGTGAGCATCTACGGAAAGAGATAGGATAGTGAAACTACCACTAGGCGCTAAATAGTTGTACTTCGACGACTCTGCATGGAACGTGGGGTTCTGAGGCTTGTCTGCCCAGTAAATTAAGCTAGACGGTGATCTATGGCATCTCTGCCGAAAGAGTACAATGATGGTGCACGCACACGTGTTTCGCAAAACACTGTTCATAGCACATTATAGAACATGGAACTCCGCGACAGACCACCTGCCTGTTTACATGTTGCCCCAACGACATCGTCAATTACGATTTCAGTGGGCACGGGACAATTGGTATTCCGCCTTTGATTGGTGGAAACTTATTGGCTCTTCGGCAGAATCACATTTCTACATTAGGTTGACGGTCGTCTGCACAAACGCCGTCATCGAGGTGAACTGCGGCTCGAGACGCACAGCACCCCGTGGACGCAGGCTGGTGGGAGCGGATTTGCGCTATTGGGACCAGTGACAGCTGTGACCCACTCGCACCCGTTCATGCCTGATATCTTTCGTAACGGCTATGTCGTGCTTCAGCAGTATAATTGTTCGTGTTTCGCAGCCAGAACCGTGATACGGCGGTTTGAGAAGCATTATAGTGAACTCATGTTGATGTCTCAGTGACTAACTTCGCCTTATGTAAATCCTGTGGCACCCATGTGGGTCGCTATCGGCAGCCATCACCACGCACGCAAATAAGCGGCCCGTTATTTACGCGAATTACATGACCTGTGCGTAGACATTTAATGCCACGTACCTGAAAACCAACAACCAAACTGTCTGATTGCTGATACACAGAATGTGATATATTTCGTTCCAATGACGGACAGACCAGCTATTTATCAGGTGGTGATAATGTTTTTGGCTCATCTCTGTGTATGCACGGCCATATATCACCCGAAAATGTAATTACGAAGCAAAGTACATTAAAAGATACAGCCATTAAAATATATTCATGTCGTCGTCTATTTGCTAAACACTGTGCTGTAGTGCATATTCGACAATGACGCCGTTGTCAAGGCAGCGCAAGGGCTAAGATATCAGCGCTGAAATCAGAGAAGGAAGCCGTCGTCATGGTAACGTAGAAACTAATATGGCAGCTCTGAAACCATTAGCAGCCACAGGTGTAAATGCTACAAGGCTTCCATATTTTCTTGTAATAACATGCGTTTTAGTACTCTCTGTAATTCTGCCATCCCAGCGGGCACGCAACTGAATCTGGTTCTAACTTAAAGTTGAAACCGCTGATAATAAACAAATATCATCGCGATGTAGATTTTTAATTTAACCATAAAAACTGCATTTCTAAACGTACCTTTATTCCATGCTGTGCAAAGTCACACTGAAGCTAGATATTTATCCAAACTTATTAGATACAGCCATAAATTATTATTTCTGCAAAATGTGAGTATGCACCCACAATATCAGACGTAAGTTTTATGGTAAAATGATTTAAATATCTTCCATACTCTGATGTGTTCAGATTACCATACAGTTTAATCTTACGATTAAAGTCACCGCTTTTTCCCAGTTGGAAGATCGTAGTTTTCTTTTGCTTTGCTGGTTATTGGCGCCTTCTTCCAACAGCACCATCATCATCATCATCATCATCACCATTATCATTATTATGATCTTCATCATCATCAGACTTCCAATGTCGAATTTCGGCTTAACACTTTCTGAAGGCTTTCCCATCCACTGCCGGCGTCAGCTGTGCACACTTATATTTTCCTTGCATCTCTGCTGACGTCATCCACACATTATTAAAGTAACTCGCCGTGCCGGGATATTGTAAAGAACAGAGGTTGTCTTCCGTCCGTTTGCCATTCATTTTTCTTGTCTGAAGTCTTACCTGTTTACATTTTGTTTTCATTACGATCATATCGATGTCACATATCTACCCCAGCCTGTTCTCTGATCCGGCTGTTAGTTTTCTCTAGTAGCTCACAACATATAGCTCCCGCTGGATAACTCCAGAGCATTAATGGTTCTTTTATTAAAAGTCCATGTCACCCTGACATAAGTCAAAACTGGTGATACAAGCAAATTGTTATCATTACGTTTCAGACCATTAAAAGGTTTGGTTTTGAAAAGTGTGTTCAGTTTCCCGTAACAGGTCAGTCCATTTTTGTTGTTGTCTTTATTTGTTCCTCACGCCTTCCGGCCACTAACTTCAGATGTCCGAAACCGTATTCAGAGCTATTTCATCTGAAGCTGTCTAACTCGAATAACAATTCATCGTAACATTTCCTCAGCGTGAACGTCTGTTTATTATGTCTGTTAGAGCTATTACAGAGAATCTGACAATGCTTCTTAAGAATCCAGGCTCCGATTTCGCCAGGATTATAAGCTGTTTCTTTTAGTGTCCCACGCTGAGATTATCAGACGAATTAGCTGTATGCTAGGCAACGCTCATTACCCGAGTCTCCTTAAGGAGCTTTTTGCGCCATTAGATTTTGCGTATGCTGTCGCGGTAGCAGCAACACGAGATATGAGAATGAAGCCCCGCAGCCACGGAGACTAGACTGGCTCTCCAGTTTGATGCAAATTAGCAAAAAGCGGCGCCGGCTGATGCCGCTTTTCCAGGGCGCGGCCATTCTCCAGCCATTATGCTGGAAGAGCGCTCCCAGCCCGCGGCTGCGAAACCCTCAGAGTGAGAGCACTCCCCGCTGCACCCACCCACAGCGGCCGCACAATACCGTCTCCCGGAGCTGCGTAATAAAACATTTGTGATATACGCTAATGCGCTGTCATTCTTCTTTTAAATCTCCGCCTCTTCCTTGTCGTCTCTTTTTAAAACGCGCTGCTCTTAATGGCATCTCAGTCGGATTTCAAACTGTGAGACCTGCAAGTGAATATTTAGTGTAGCTGTCTGTTTTTATGATTCTGCGTGGTTTTCAGAGATTTCGGGTTATTTATTCCTCTACTCCAGAAGAGAGGCCATAAAAATTTTCATAAGATGGCGAGTGCGTTGGGTGCAGGATGAAGGGAGAGATCATATCAGTCGATGCTGCCCGTTGAATTTCCTGTTGTGGCGTCTGCGTCTCCTTAAGAGTTGACACGACTCGGCGGTGATGGTCGTTCCAGTCGGTATGACGTGGAACGACGTCCGTCGCTCACGACAACGGCACCCTGTAACTAGTAGAAAAACACAAACTCCTCGTGTGGTTTGGTCATATTTCAAATACCGTTTTTCGTGATCAAAGTCAATATTCCGATAGAGCAGCGCCTCAGAATGTGTAAGCCGCTCTTGCTTCTTCGCTGGTAAACGCGGCAATTGCACCATTCGACGACGCGATGACCTGAAATGATGACCACCGATTTTCTTTTGTTGTGAGTCCGCGACAGAATTTTCAGCTTGTGTGGACTGGCTAACTAGTTCTTCCTTTGTTATGCTCGGTTAGATAATGGATGTTGAATATTAAGAATATAAAGTCTTGAACCTTCAATCCATCACCCAAGGCGTGGCCACATTATGGAATTGCGAGGATGTAAGTTAATTAATTGTTATTCCGTCGTCAAGACGTCGCTACGTCACGTGTTCAATAACTACACGACGTAATTCGAGAGATAACACATACTTAAGCAATGTTCAGAATGCGTCGTAATCTTGTGGCAAATCGATGACTGTTCATTGTTAAATAACCATGGATTCACTTTTCACTTCATAATATTCTAACAGTCAATTAATTTTCACTAATACACCAGATAATATCTATTCAGTTATGTAGGTGACACGAGGAATTAAAGTTCCAATCCAATTTTATTTTTCCTTGTAATTAATTGTCCCTACGCGGAGCACGCACACCGATTTCTCACTCAGGGAATTGCTTCCGTTTGCATCAGTAATCCTGTCGTTGACGACAACTTCTGACAACTCTGCGCAATTGTACGTTCTTCGTGTTGGCGTTAGTATGTTACCTACTCGTGACTAATAATTGGTTTTCTGTCGGCGATCTTTCTTTTTCAATGCCCTTGAATGTTCGTGCTTATTCAGTATCACGAAGGCTAAATCCCGTCACACATCTCACACGATTTTACTTCGTCGCGAATCTCCGTATTCCGTTATCTTGCTAAAGGTAAAGATGACTTTGCTTTAGTGCTGACTTCTGAATAATGATTCAGTCTATATCGCAAAACTCTCAACCTTCCGATTAGCTTAAAACAACCTAGTAGCACTGACATGTACGTTACTGTCGGAATAGTACTAGAGAGCGACTAGACAGCAACTGAAGCTAACATTTCCATTTCCGAGTTACACTGTAGTCACATCAAACTTCCTTTTAGATGCGGGTACAACTCTCTTCTTTGGTAAATGTTATCTTTGGCCAGTTTACCATATGGGCTTTAACCTTCGTTATTAATTATTTTGCAATTCTTTCTTTGGTGTTTTTGTTGCGTATCCTATCGTATTCTTTCCTTCAGTCTCTATTTCATTATAAATATTACTACTCACATGACATTCCTGTCGATCAAATTATCACAAGTGTAAATTTGTCGTCAGTAGCTGCCGTCACTGTCAGGTTGACTAATTTTCCTACATCTTTTACAACAAGGGGTTGTTTATTAGGGTTTCTGCTATTGGGGTGTTACACTGTGGAGTTACAGGCAGCACAGGCCGGTGTTATAAGGCATTTCATGCCTTCGGGAGTCATTGGCGTTTTCTTCTAGACCTTTTATTTTACATTTCGCTACAGATAAAACTAAGCAGTTGTTAAATTTGGTGAGTGTGCAGACCTCTTCTGTTTTCTGAATGACCGCTGCAATGCTCTGCAAATGTTCTCTAAAGAGGATTTGTAATTACGAGTAGATCTGTAGAGTGGGTTGCACATTGGTTATGTTGGTACTTCGCTGACTGCCTTATGTCCAGTGGGATTTCTTCCAATAACTGCGGCAGCTGCATATCTGCTGAAATAAAGATACTTGAGTATACTTAGATTTTCATCAATAAAACGGGAACCAAAGATGCGCCTCTTGAAAGACAAAGCATCGTGTTGACAGACCAAGAGAGTTGTTTTATCCATTTCTTTGGGTCGGCTTACAAATGACAATTAGCACATATTGCGAATATTGACTTGCCCATGGTCTGTAAAGGATGTTTCTTAAAAAGAACTTGGCACAGATATGCCACATCGCTTAGTACTTTTCGTAGGTAATCTTCGAAGAACTATAACCAATTTTGGAAGTCATTGGCATGAACCTGTAGATGCAGCGAAATACTGAAGAAGATGGTATGCGCTGGAATGTAGTGTTCACAGAATTCTCGTTTCATTGATCCCTTTCACACTTCCGAGATCCCTCCTAGTGACACTTGCATTATATGTTACTGCTGCTAAAATGTTAGTTTTATTTCTTCCATAAGTTGCGCTTTTTTTCTCTTGTATTTTTTGTAATGTTTTTAAAGACAATCCTGAATTTTATTTTATTTTTATTTTACAATTTTAGTTCCGTAGGACCAAATTGAAGAGCAAATCTCCATGGTCATGGACGAATCAGTACATGACATTACAAAATAAAAGGAATAGTAGATAAAATAGAATGTTTATGAATACTAAAAGGATGAGAAGCTATCAGTTTATATAAAAACGATCAACTTTGTAAGACAGGAATTAGCTTAATTTCTGGAGGAACTTCTAGACAGAATTAGTGACCCATCAGGAAACTGTTCAGTTTAGATTTGAAAGAGCGTGGACGACTGCTAGAGTCTTTTGAATTCTTGTGGTAGGTTGTTGAAAATGAATGCAACAGAATATTGCACACTTTCCTGTTCAAGAGTGTTCTGTTCAAAGGAGCGATCCAAATTCTGATTCGATTTCCGCCTAATATTAAGAGTGAAAGCTGCTAATTGTTGTGAATAAGCTGACACGGTTAACAACAAATGACAGTAAAGAATATATATATTGAGAGGCCAATGTCAGAATATTCAGGCTAACGAACAGGCGTCGACAAGAGGTTCGCGAACTTACACCACCCATTGCCCGAACCGCCCATTTCTGAGCCAAAAGTACCCATTTACAATGGGAAGAGTTGCCCCAAAATGTAACACCATACGTTATAAGGAAGTGTAAATAAGAGAACTAGATTACTTTTTGTGTCCCACTACCATTTACTTCAGATATTGTTCTAATAGTAAAAGGGCACCATTAAGTCTGTTGACAATATTCTGAACATGGGCTTTCCACGACAGTTTGCTATCTATCTGTACACCTGGAAATTTGAACTGTTCAGTCTCACTACTTATATCTCCATTCTGTATAGTCTGAACGTCAGGTTTCGTTGAATTGCATGTCAGAACCTGTAAAAAAAATTGCTACAACAACAGAGCATAGACAGATGTATATAAGAAACATATCAGAGTTATGTGATTGCTTGCATTTTTTGTAATAGGGCAGACGTTAGCAGAAACGAATCTCCTGACGGTGGGATGCTAGTTTGTGGTGCTATTACCTTCATACAATATATTTCGTTGAAATTCTCTTAGAGGCTTCGTTCAAATGCCACAGAAAATAGTATCTATTTCCATTAGAAAAAAACGTCAATGTCGTAATTCGGTGACTACAGACGAAACAAATCACTTGTGAAATTCAAGAATTCCGCTATATTGTCTGCTGTAACATGGTGGAAACTGCACTTCTGTACATTGATTCATTGTGGACAAATCTGGGGTGGCCTGTCTTAGCTGCCTCACTCTGTATAATAATAGCATTATCAAAAATGTATCAGCGCATGAAGATGATGTTTTAATGCAGCGAAACCGATTATGACAGTAAAAAAATCACCAATTACTGCTGTCTTGAGGTTCATTTTACTTCTATTCATCAGATCAGGTTTTTTTATTGGTTCACAGTAATTCACATTTCAATATTGGTTAGCAATATTATATTAACTACTGTCACTTCCTTTCGATAGAAAAATGCTGAATGAAAAGGATGATATAAATTTACAGAATCTTTTAATGAAATTAAAAATTTTGTATTTTAACAGAAACTTGCGCCCACCAAATAACTCTACTAGTTGATAAGCGGAACGTAAATAAACTTCGCTACCTGCTACTTCATTTCAAACCGAGCATAGACCTTGGTAGGCGGCCACAAACATTTTTCGTTCATCGAAAGCGAAATATTTGCCACTCATGCACATGAAACAAATCAGTTCAATCAAAGTATCACTTTATATACAATTTCGTACTATCGTTAGTGTTATTAGAGAATAACTTCACAACCATCTAAAGCAACGGGTACAGAAGTAGCGACGAAAGAAGTCTAGGAATCACCAATTCATCGGTGATCAAATTATGAAAAGCCCTTTCTCTTCCTTAAGATAGAATCTACACTACGTGATCAAAACTATCCGCACACCTTCAAAAACATACGTTTTCCATATTAGGTGCAGTGTGTTGCCACCTACTGCCAGGTGCTCCATATCAGGGACCTCAGTAGCCATTAGACATCATGAGAGAGAAGAATGGGGCACCCCGCGGAACTCACGGACTTTGAACGTGGCACTCCTAAACATCCTCAGGTCCACTGTTTCCGATGTAATAGTGAAGTGGACACGTGAAGGGACACGTACAGCTCAAAAGCGTACAGGCCGACCTCGTCTGTTGACCGATAGAGACCGCCGACAGTCGAAGAGGATCGTGATGTTTATAGGCAGACATCTGACCAGACCATAACGCAGGAATTCCAAACTACATCAAGACCCACTGTAAATACTATCAAAATTAGGCGGGAGATAAGAAAACTGGATTTCATGGTCGAGCGGCTGCTCATAAGCCACACATCACACCGGTAAATGACAAGACTCCTCGCTTGGAGTAAGGAGCGTAAACATTGGACAATTGAACCGTGGAAAAACATTGAGCAGAATGACGAATCACGGTACACAATGTGGCGATCTGACGTCAGGGTGTGGGTATGGCGAATGTCCGGTGAACGTCATTTGCCAGCGTGTGTAGTGCTAACAGCAAAATTCAGAGGCGGTGGTGTTTTGGTTTGGTCGTGTTTTTCATGGAGGGGTTTGCACCCCATGTTGTTTTGCGTGGCACTATCACAGAACAGACCTACATTGATGTTTTAAGCATCTTCTTGATTCCCATTGTTGAAGAGCAATTCGGGATGGCTGTTGAATCTTCCAACACGATCGAGCACCTGTTCATAATGCACGGACTGTGGTGGGAGTGGTTGCACGACAATAACATCCCTGTAATTGACTAGCCTGCACAGAGTCCTGACCTGAGTCTTATACAACACATTTGGGATGGTTTGGAACGCCGACTTCGTGCCAGTCCTCACCGACCGACATCGATACCTCTCCTCAGTGCAGCACTCCGTGAAGAATGGGCTGACAATCATCAAAAAACCTTCCAGCACCTGTTTCAACGGATGCCTGCGAGAGTGGAAGCTGTCATAAAGGCTAAGTGTGGGCCAACACCATATTGAATTCCAGCATTAGCGATGGAGGGCGCCACGAACTTGTAAGTCATTTTCAGCCAGATCTCCAGATACTTTTGATCACATAGCGTGAAACCAGCATTCGACTATCGTATAGCTGTGTCTGAAATATTATATATTCGTAGCTTGCCAAGAATTTGGCACCCGTGTCGTACAAGCATTTAGTGCAGCGACGCGCGAAATTCGATTAACCCGTGCTCTCCTGTCGCCTCCCAAGGAAACATTAATTACTCCTTGCACGACACGGCGCTGCAGGGGTAGAGTGTTCCTCCTTCAGTCAGTGTGTGCGGAACACGACAGAACCTCACATGCAATCAGGCCACATGTTAAGGTCAACGTTAACTGCGTTCTCGAGCTAAGATTACTAACGACAGCAGCAGCGTTTGTGTAAGAAAACTGGCGGTAGAAGTGAGGTAAAGTAAGAAATATAAAGACTGTAACTTGCAATGTGTTTCAATTCTTAAATTCGTTAAGTTACATAAGATTTGGTACTGCAAGCCTGCCACTCTTTTTCAAACTTTTCCTGAATGTTTATGCAGTATTGTACACAGGTTTATGACCTAAAATATATTCCCAGACATGCATATGACCATTAACAAGGCGATATCGTATCGCAAATTGATTTCTGAAATTGCAAAACGTTTGAAAAAGCTCATTGAAAGGAGAGTAACTCGAAAATAACACAACTGGGTATCGAGCTAGAATATTAACTGTAAACCGTATACTATGTTGCCTCAAAGTGTCATAAAAAAGCATCTTATAGGCTCGTTTTGTGTTGGATAAATGTGTTTGTCATCCGTCGCCTACATTTTCCAACAACCAGAAAATAGACCGGTTGTGTGGTCAATAGATTAGTTTACGATAGCACGGTCTCTGCTGCCTTATAACTAGAAGAGGTGAATCAACGTCGCCTTACCTGTATTGCTGAACATTTGTTATGGGAAATAAATTTAAGCACTGGAAACATGCGCAGCATAATACCTAAGGAAATTACAACAGATATGATTGGAATACGTTTTGTATGAATCAGTTATTAAGTCTTCAAGCATGTAGGTGAGTTACAAGTGGTAGAATTTGTGATCAAAGGAAAGGTGTAAGATAATGACTTCGTTAACCATACGGTTAAAAAAATGTAGTTTAATACATGAACACATTACTCTGTCACTATGACGAACATTTTTATCCAGACGACGGCTAAGGCCAAACATCGAATCAGATTATTTAACATGCCTACCGAACCTCATGACGCATGTCTAAAAATAATTTTGCAAACTGTTTAGAAATAGCCTTCCGAGTAATTGAACCTGTCTGCAAGTTCTAGACTAGAATGAATTTTTACTCTACCGTGAGGTGTGTGGAGCTTTAAACACTGGCATACTAAAACTGTGTGCTGACCGCATCTTGAACCTGGGATCTTCACCCTATACGAGAATGTGTTCTATCGGCTGAACTATCCAGGCACGATCCACGATTCACCCTTTCCCATAAATTAAAGCTGTGAAGTTGTATTGTTTGGCCCAGTCGATAAAGAGCTTGCCCACGTGAGGTGGACCTCGCGGGTTCGAGCCCTTGTCTGACACATGGTTTTAATCTGGCAGGAAGTTTTGAGTTACTACATTGTCCCCAATTACCTTAATGTAAAAGAGAACGTGAAACCTAAGTTTCTTCCTAAATGACTAATCCTACATTGCAGAGTAAATACTGGATCGAAAAAGAGCTTCCAAATAGGCAGCCGAACTGAGATTAAGAATATTCAATCCTACAAATGTCTTACAAAAAGGATAACACTTCCTCCTACACCTGGAAACACCTATCATCTTAAAAATTTTTTGGGCTTTGTATCTCGCACGTTTTGCACTCATTCTATGACTTCAGAGCGAAGCAGAATATTTGACGCTACGTTTGTAACGCTGGGTTGCCTACCTCTCCACATTTCTGCTTACCTACACAGTGTTCTCAAATTATGATAGCGACGTTCACTTATTTGTTCTAGTCAGATGCAGAGCGGACAGGGTTATCTATAATCGATCCTTTACGCCCTCTGATAGGATTTGCGTGTAGTGCCGAGCGGTAATACATATACAGATACAGCTGTTATTCGTAAGTAGCTGTTACGCACGCACCATGTTCAGCAATTCCTATTACAGTCCTGTGGTGGTTATAAATGGGAATCGGCAGGTAAATGACTCCGTGTACGGAATTATATCGTGTGTATGTAAAAGTTTGAAGATCGGATTTCTTTCAAATCTCCCGCTCCACTTCACCGCACCGCAGAGTAAGAGCTCTACCGTGCGGGCTCTACAAGACACCCCCGTAGCACGAGGAGTACCTGCGACCTCTGCTTTCATACTCAAAGGCCATAGACCTTGGTGCGCGTTGGTGGAGTACTACAGTCAACCCTCCTAATTGGGAACATACCATTTAACGACATAGTCTTGTGAAGAGTCGAACGTTGTAGCCGCGCAGTCTAGGCGCCTTGCCACGGTTCGCGCGTCACCCCCCCCCCCCCCCCCCCCCCGTCGAAGGTTCGAGTTGTCCCTCAGTCATGGGTGTGCGTGTGTTGTCCTTAGCGTAAGTTGGATTAAGTTAGATTAAGTAGTGTGTAGGCCTAGGGACCAATAACCTCAGCAGTTTGGTCCACAGGAACTCATCATAAATTTCCAATTTCCAAACTTATGTCAAGACAGTTACATCTGCTGAAGTCACTCACTTACGAAACATAGAGCACAGTATAATTTCTGATGCATGTTCATTAATTTCGAGTCATAATCCGATCTGCAAAAGTATGTGCCATCCTTCCGTGAATCGTAGGCAGGTAAACTGTGAGTAGCGTAAGAAACTATTTACATAGTATTGTCATTTTCTTCTGGGTACTTTAATATGTGCGGATAACATTATTTGTATAATCAAATAATCGAAAATTGCACTATACTAAAAAGTAGAACGTGTTAACGAGAAACAAAGTATGTAAAACATTTATTGCACTTGTGCGAGAGGTGCACTGGTTATGCAGAGACTTCCTTTATCGCAACTACTTTGAGCTAAGTGGTCTGTGGCGGTCGGTTCCAGGTGGCAATGGCGCGTGTTCTGTGCCCTACTGAGAGCATTGTGTGATGATTGGTGAAATGCGTATGGAAGAACATTTAGAACATGGTTTTATATGGAGGTACTGCAGAAAGGCACGTGCCGATATCAAATAGCGTAACATCATTATAAAATGAACGAGGAAGGCTGTGGAAGTTATTTATCCGCCACTGAACAGCGATGTCACAGCAACAGTCCAGTGAAGTGATATTTACTTGTAAAGTTCAGTTTTTCACTAACATTTTGCGTCAACGTTCTGAACGTTAAGATTTAAAAGTGCGTAAATATCTGATTTCTTTATTTAACTATTTTCACAACCCTTCGTTACAAGTTTAAAGCTTTATTACGAGCGAGATGTTTCAGCCATTGCAATAAATTATTCTGTTTAGTGACTGCACTATATTTTCTGTTTGACTAGTTATATTGCTTAGTGCACGAACAGTATTTTAATGTCAGCGCCTGATAATGTGATGATCATTTAGTAAAGATTGTGCTATTAGCCTGTACCAAAAAGCTCCTATTTTTTGAAAGATTATTTCCACTCGACACACTGGTGTAAACCATCATATGTAGAACTCTTGAATAAAGCTTCAGAAATTGTCAGCTTCTTGGAATAATAATGTATAAAAAATTCCCTTACAAAATATCTACCATGCGGCAGGCCCTAAGGAATACAATAAAATCATTTTAGGTATTACCGTTACTGGATTATTGCATGATTCATTGATGTATTGCAACGCATCCTTAGCTACTCCATGCGAAATTCCCATTTGTCATATGTGCTTCTTTTTTTTCATTGTAATTACTAATTGTCAGTATACACACATAAAAGTAGGGTAGCGTTATGGCACATACTGAAATCTAGTTGTAACTCAGCAACGGATAGTCTGATGTCTTCACGGTCACATTTTTTGTGATTTACCATCTTTCGTAGTAAAATCCCGACGGCCGCTGTTCAACCAGCCGTTGTTGTACGAAAATTGTATGTGATGGACTGTGGCGATCCAGTAAACGTTCTCGATATATGCGTTGTGGAGCTCTTTCGTTACGCACCGCAACTTGTAGCGGGATATTCGGAAACTGTGCGACCTTCATTTTTAACTTCAAATTTATTTTACATCCAAACGGTAGATTTCTGGGCGTGCGCCACTTGTCAAAACTTTCTCTACTAAACTCCTATACAATCAATAGCAGCTTGAAAACTTTGCCGCTCCTGCAATGCACGGTACTGTGCCTGATTATGTTTTTCTTTTGTAATAAGCAAGCATTAATGCTAATATATGTATTGTGTATATACTGCAAATTGTGTGTCTCTTTCTTTGTGTCATGTTCTATACGTGACTTGACGGAGGTGAAGAGATCTAGAGCCGCGGGTTTGCTGGAGAGAGGTACAAAGGATAAGTTTGCAGCCGTGCCGAAAGTCGGACAACGCAAAAAGGTGTCTTCAGACCAATTAAGACTACGCTAAGCATCATCATTACCACGAGAAAAATGAATAACTTGTATTACATTGTTAAAGTTTTGTATTAATTCTCAATTGGCCATGCTTGCTTAAGCATTTACACTGCACGGCTGAATATAGTGACAGTAGTATATAAGTTGCGGTATGCAATAAATATGTTTGAAATATTGAAGAGAATATTAACGTGTCTGTGTGGTGAATTATTTTGAAAATATTTGACTGAAGATAGTCGGACAGCTATTTGATGGAAAGCACATTCTATCAACAAACTTTGTTGTTCAAAATGTACATAATTTACTACTACGCTAAAAAGAAGCTGATTGTGTATCTTTGGGTTTCGGAAATATGATGAGTTGTCAAGTTTTATTGTGAGTACTCATATACACCGAAACATTAGGAGCAAGATAGTGACTATCTGTGAAAAGTGATAAGATTACCCATTCATAGAGTGATTAGAATGATTGCATTTAATTGAAAATAGTCAGCGAGTAAGAGACTATTACACTCGCCGAAGCAGCAAATATTTGTTACCACTGATTAGTTGCAGCAACCAGGAACAACAGTGCTGTATCATGTAACAATTTTAATTTATTCATTTCGCACTTCTGCAGTACGAAAATAAATCATTTGGTGTCCACTACCAGGCTGCAAGTGCCGCACGTTCGGTTTCAATAATTTTAATCACTTCGGGTGACAGCTGTGTAGGATCTTCAGTTGATTAACAAGTCCTATTGAGAGACAGCTGTATGTAATACATATCGATAACACTACTTTGTCCACATAAAAGAAGATCTAACACTGCTAGAAATAGTGTACCTCTTGGCTTTAAATGAATGCTCTAGAGACTCTAAAAGAGTTACACTTCACGCAAAACGCATTGTCTGCCTTTCATTGCCTCGCAATAGAGATTGTTGACTTGTTCTCCGAGGTAATTGCAGCCATAGTTTATGTTAACCGGTTGATGCCCTAATCCATCTAAAGTGTGTGTCCTACTTCTATAACTACCTAGTGTAAAGACAACGGCATTGCTTCAAGTGGCACTGCGATTCAGAGGCGAAGCTACTACGATCAAATTGTCTTCTATCAGAACAGCAGTTGATAAACATATTACGTTGAAAGTAGACAGTTTATTACTGCAATGTAAAGTATGCGTTCTGGCAGGGAGACGTTAGTGAAAGTAGTATTTTACATATTTCATGTGTATCCTGGCAGATGGGACGTAAGTGAATGACGGCAGCTTATTGTGGATGTAATAGGACTTTGCCCTGGTAGAGGCAGTTTAAGGGGAACTTAACTTCTATCCTATACCCTTCATAAAATGTTCTCATTATTAAGGCACATGAGGAAAATAAAACCTTGAAATTAATCCAAGAAGTGATTCATTGCCCATGCCTTAAACTTGCCTACTGCATTGATAACTTAACGTCGGGCGGCGGAAAACGACTCATTAACTAGCAGGTGGCAGAAGATGACTTTGGGAGACACATAGCACGCTAATATTTGGTATATGGTTCAGTTCCAGCTAACTTGATTATTGAGGCTTGAAAATGTGTCTCCTCCTCTTTCTACTAACGCAAACCATGGAAGGAAAGAACTCTCGCCTACATTGGGGGCTGCTTTTGAATTAGAGGTGAAATACTAATATAAGTTTTATTATGACTCTATATTTCTTAAGACAATATCACGTCACTGTACATGCGTTATATGACCAAGGCAAAATTCTAAATTAATGAATACAAAAGATTACTCGTACACGCCATGAAATGGTCCCCCTTAAAAAAATGCCTCAGAAAAGATTTCGGGAATGAACTCAGTTGTGGAGGAAGATACGGAAATAGGTGCAGATAAGAAGGAAAAAATACTATTCTCTCGCACTGCAAGCACATTCATCTAAGAAAGAACTTCTTTGCTCTCTGCCCTTCACTGCTTAAATGCTGGTGACAAAGCGCGGGGAAACTCACCGTAGCGATACACCTAGCAAATCTAAAATCAATGTGAGGTCTTAGAATGATACCAAATGTCCCCCTATCATGACTAAACTAAATAAGTATTACAACCTTAACAGTTTCCTGCAAAGCGCAACAGAAGTGCTTCAGGGATCATATCGTGTACTAACTTTCGTCAGCAAGACGCTGCCAGCTGCCCACCAATCACTGCCTCGAAAAATCTCCTGTAAAGTGAAGCCATTCCACTGTCCTTAGGAGCAGGGGAAGGCAAGAATTATTAAACCGAAATGCGACTCATCAAACCTATCTCCGTTCCATTGTAACTTCATCATTGTTGGAGATCTCTTCGTCTCTCGTCTCAACCACCGCATTCCCGAAGCACGACTCCTGTGTCCAAAAGGAAGAGGCTGGGGAGGGTTGTCAGATTTTTAAACATCCATTCGCTCTCTCACTCGAGATTCTACGTTGGTCATTCTCACTCAGCTTAGTTGCTCTATCAGGGGGAAGATTTGTCTGATGTGATAGAAGAAGAAACAGGAGTCGATTTAGAAAAGGTAGGGGATCGAGTATTAGAATCGGAATTTAAGAGAGCTTTGGAGGACTTAAGATCAAATAAGGCAGAAGCGATCCATGATATTCAACCAGAATTTCTAAGATAATTAGGGAAAGTGGCAACAAAACGGGTATTTACGTTGGTGTGTAGAATATAAGAGTCCGGCAATATACCGTCTGACTTTCGGAAAAATATCATCCACTCATTTCCGAAGACTGCAAGAGCTGACAAGAGCGAGAATTATCGCACAATCGTCTTAGCTCATGCATCCAAGTTGCTGACAAGAATAATATACAGAAGGGTGGAAAAGAAAATTGAGGACGTGTTACATGACGATCAGTTTGGCCTTAGGAAAGGCAGTGGCACCAGAGAGGCTATTCTGACACTGAATTTGATAATGGAAGCAAGACTAAAGAAAAATCGATACAAGTTCATAAGATTTGTCGACCTGGAAAAAGCGTGCAATAATGATGCAAGATGTTAGAAATTCCGAGAAAAATTGAGGTAAGCTACAGGGATAGACGGGTAATATACAATAAATACAAGAACCAAGAGGGAATAATAAGAGTGATCGACCAAGTACGAAATGCTCAGATTAAAACGGGTGTAAGGCAGGGATGTAGTCTATCGCCCATACTTTTCAATCTATACATCGAAGAAGCAGTGATGGAAATAAAAGAAAGGTTCAGGAGCGGAATTAAAATTCAAGGTGAAAGGGTATCAATGATGCTATTCGCTGATGACATAGCTATCCTGAGTGAAAGAGAAGAAGAATTACGTGATCTGCTGAATGGAATGAATCATCTAATGAGTACAGAATATGGATTGAGAGTAAATCGAAGAAAGATAAAAGTATTGAGAAGTAGCAGAAATGAGAAGAGCGATAAACTTAACAGGAGTTGTTGATAGACACGACGTAGATGAGGTTAAGGAATTCATCTACCTACGCACCAAAATAACCCACGGACGGAGCAAAGAGGACATCAATAGCAGACTAGCAGTGGCAAAGAGGGCATTCCCGGCCAAGAGAAATCTACTAGCAGCAAACATAGCCCTTAATTTGAGGAAGACATTTCTGAGAATATACGTTTGGAGCACAGCAATGTATGGTTGTGAAACATGGACTGTGGGAAAACCGGAACAGAAGAGAATCGAAGCATTTGAGATGTGGTGCTACAGACGAATGTTGAAAATTAGGTGGACTGATAAGGTAAGGAATGAGGAAGTTCTGCACAAAATTGTAGAGGAAAGGAATATGTGGAAAACACTGACAAGGAGAAGGGACAGGATGATAGGACACCTGTTAAGACATCAGGGGCTGACTTCCATGGTACTAGACGGAGCTGTAGAGGCCAAAAACTGTAGAGGAAGACAGAGATTGGAATACATCCAGCAAATAATTGAGGATGTAGGTTGCAAGTGCTGCTCTTAGATGAGGAGGTTGGCACACAGAAGAGAAATTGGTGGCTTACAGCACCTAAGCAGTCTGAAGACTGATGACGCAAAAAAAGAAAGAAAGAAAGAAAGAAAAAAGCCCCCCTGTCGTGTGTTTCGGGTGGTGGGGAGAAGATCCTTTAGGGCTGGAAGCATTGATCGTTCTAGCGTTTGACAGTTACCTTTCCCTTATTCCAAATACGCACTCATGCCTCTCTCACGAGCCCCTGCTCTGTTTTGAGCAGGAGGCGAAGTTTTTCGTTAATTTTGAAAGCTTGGTTTTACCTCCTGTAATGGCTCCGTCCTCCCACCGCTACCCTGTAACGTACATTCTCAACTGCTCGTACAGTCTTTCAGTTACAATCGCACACCAAATCAGGAATACAGGAACTTAAAAATGGCATCCGCAAAAGTAAGAATGAAATAAAAACACCTAACTTGCGCCATTTTCCTTCCAGCTGTTTAATTGGAGTCTTACCAGGGTAAGCGTTTAGCGTGGTGCAAACGACATGGCGGAACAAGTATGGTGCGCCAAGTGGCACATTTCGTCCGACAAATTACTTCACCCAGTAGGAAACGATATGACGGTCCCGTTTCAACGTTCAAAGCGAAACAACTTCTTTCGGATGTATATTATTTAGCTATAGCTATACATATAACTAACAATAGTAATTGAATTTATTTAACTGTCTGCAAATCATCTGCATTCAGGAACTGGATACTGTTTTCATTTCAGGCAGAACTGAAATATTTGTATCTGTTATTTATTTATTTTAATCCCGATTGCATTGGTCTGACTCTGATTACGGATGTGTTTCGAATACATATTGTCCACGTCCTGCTCCTCTTTGCAGGTGTTGGAAGCTGCAAGTAGAACGGTGTTGTCAGTTGTCTAGCACGACCTACGCGCGGTTATTCTTAAACTAACGCTGCTACGGAGGACCCCCATGAGAAAGGAGTGATCATAGGGCAGTCATGTTCGTGGAAACATTTTTAAGGACGTGTAGAAGAGAAATAACGAAAAACCGTTGAAAGAAACACGTTTCAAGTTCCACATGAGAGGATAACATTTTTTTACTGCGCAGCATGTTTACGTTTCAGAGTACCAATAGTGCCGAACGTCACGATCATCCGCATCTGCAACATCCTGGAACTTAACTAGAGCTACCATTTCACAAATGTTCACAGCCCTTTTCGAACGGTAGATCGCACACTGTCGGCCTATCCCAGAAGCAATTCAGAAATCGCCAGTTAATTTGAACTTGCGAACCACGTTCTTAAACCGCAGTGTGGAATGAGGACCGCTCTGTATTCCTTTATGGGTAGATACTCACGAAAAGCAGCAGCACTATTGTAGATATTTTGACAAAATAACTTCACTAGTTAAGCCCTGCTCACTTTTTCCAGACCCATGTTGACTGTCTACAAATTCAATTGACACTGGTATGTGTGTTTCAGTTCTACTTTATTGTATGAAAGGTAAATGTAGGTTGATGCAAGCTGTCAGCACATGTAAGTAGAGACACTATGGAGAAAGGTAGAGTTGCCATGTATGTTAAAATTTATCATAGTATGACAAATACAGAAAATAAATTTTTTTTTGTAGAGCCACATGTAGAAGCATGCGACTGTGAGCTTAAACTTAATAATGGTACTTTTATAATTGTACTGCGTATAGGTCCCCATTGGGAAATTTACAACTATTTTTGAAAAACTTGGATTCTTTCCTGTGCTGTCTGTCAGTCAGACCGAAAAGTTATTCTTTATGGGGATTTAAATCTAGATTTTCCGTGTAGAGTCTGATAGAAAGCGTGACCTTGAAGTATTACTTGGTTCTTTCAATTTGACATCAGTTTTCCTACAGGGGTAGTACAGGAAAGCAGCACACTGATATAGTTTTTTATAGACCAAGATATATTTAATCAAATTAAAACTTTTCCTTGGGAGAATAATCTTTCTGATTATGATGCACAACTAGTTAAAATACACGACACAGCTCCATACAGTAAAGTAATATAGTCCCCCTAAATAGTGCATTCAGTTAACAATCTAACAATTGAAAATTTTTGGAGAAACTTGCAACAGTTAGCATGGAATGAAGAGTTCAGAGAACCAGATGCTAATGTAAAATTTAACCTATTTCATGATACCTTCGTGAGTATATTTGTAAATAGTTTCCATGAGAAAACAATGAAGCATAATTGTAAAAATCCACCTAAAAAGCCATGGCTTACTAAGGGGATAAAAGTATCTTGCAAACTGAAAAGGGAAATGTGTCTAACAGGTAGAAGCAGTAATGATCCAGAAATAGTTAAACATTATAAAAACTACAGCACAGAATTGAGAAAATTTATTAAAAAGTCCAGAATTACATGCATTATATCTGAGATCAGCACTTCTGATAATATAGTTAACATGATTCGGAATATTGTTAAAAGGTAAACCGGGAAGCCGAGAGCACAGGAAGATTGTATTTCTATCAGACTCAGTGAAAAGTGTCTTAACAAAAAGTTAGAAGAAGAAAATATTTTCGATAACCACTTTGAAATGCTGTAGAGAAAATAGGATCCAGCTTTTCATTAGAAAATGCAAGGCTGTATAGGGAAGAGCCAATACTTATGTAATTTAATAAAACTGAAAGTCAACCCACTATCTTACTGAAATTAGGAAAATAATAAATTCACTCAAAAGTAACAGCTCACTTGGAATTGATGGCATTTCCAACAGAGTTCTAAAAGATTGTTCCCAACGTATAAGTATGGTTCTCAGCCAAATACGCGGCAGCTCACCGAGTCAGGCCAGTTTTTCAGATACACTGAAATATTTTTATTATTAAACAGTTGCATAAAAAAGGGGATAGGTCTGAAGCTAAAAACTGCCGCCCAATCCCACTACTGACAGCTTTATTAAAAAAGTAATGAATTCAGGAGTAGCTTCACATATTTGTAAAAATAAAGTACTAGCAAAATGTCAGTTTGGTTTTAAGAAATGCTTTTCAGCAGAAAATCCTATACATTTTTTCACTGATCGAATATTAAATGCTCTGAATAACCAAACATCACCCAATCGGATTTTCTGTGATCTCTCGAAGGCTTTGTAGTGTGTGTTCATGAAATTCTGTTAGATAAACTTAAGTATTGTGGTGTGAGTGGGACAGCGCACAAATGGTTTATCCACATTAGACTGGAAGAATGCAGGAGGTTGAAGTTTATAGCACAGGTAGTCTGCAAAAATCCACAGGGTCCTCGATCTGGAGAGGCATCAAAAGTGGTGTCTCACAAGGCTCAGTTTTGGGTCCCTTATTGTTCTTAATATATATTAATGACTTGACTCTCTGTGTTCATGAAAATGCTAAACTAGTTCTTTTTGCTGACGATGCAAGTATACTGATCGCATTCAACAAACAGGGATTGGTTGACAAAATTGTAAATAATGTCTCTCTGAAAATTATTAAGTGGTTCTCTGGAAATGGTCTGTCAGTATATTTTCAGAAAACGCATTATATACAGTTCTTTACAGTAAGTGGCACAACATCATTGATAAATATAGACTTTGAGCAGAAGTCTGTTGCTGAGGCAGAGCATTCAAAATTTTGGGATGTATGTGTTGATGAGAAACTGAATTGGAAAAAAAACATGTTAATGATCTGCTGAAACGTTTGGGTTCGTCTACTTATGCTAGTAGTGTTATTTCAAATTTTGATGCACGCCTCAGTAAATTAGCATGCTATGCCTGATTTCATTCACTGCTTTCATATGGCTTCATATTTTGAGGTAATTCATGATTAAGAGAGAACGTGTTCATTCCACAAAAGGGTGTAATCACAATAATAGCTCGAGCCCACCCATGATCACCTTGCAGATGTTTTTTAAGGAACTCTGGATATTCACAGTACCTTCGCAATAAAGATATTCACTTATGAAATTTCATCTTAATAACAGATCCCAGTTCCAAAAGAATACCAAAGTGCTTAGCTACAACACTAGATCAAAGGACGATTTTCACTATTCTGGGTTACATCTGAGTTTGGCACAGAAAGGTGTGAACAATGCAGCCACACAAGTCTTTGGTCATGTACAAAACAGCATTAAAAGTATGATAGATAGCCAGCCAGCATTTAAACATATATTAAAGGAATTTCTGAAAGACAGCTACTTCTACTCAATAAATGAATTTTAGGGTATTAAGTAGGAATTAAAAATATATTGTGTAAAGGGAACCTGTGTTTAACTGTCTCATTAAACATCATTATGAAATGTCGTATTCGTGGTCTCTGAAACGAGCATTAATGTAAAGTAATGTACAGGTCATTCCATCAGCAACACAAGTCCTGCAGCGTGGAATATGAACACGATTCCTTTAAAGTTGGGTAGGCATACCGTAAATATTTTTCCTTGTACATAGACTCAAGTAGTGAAGTGTGATTAAAATCTGCTTGTAATTTCAGATAAATGCGTTAGAAGGTTGGAGGAAAGTCTGAAAGCCAGCAAGACCTGAGGGCTTGCTTCCTTTAATTTTTCATTAATTCAAATCATGAATATAGACGCGTTTAACAATTATCAAAACAAGGATGCTCTTGAACAGTTACGAAGTTTAATAGAGTCGGTTGGTAATCACTGTAAAGTGCTTCCCTCTGAATTTATTTGCACTGGTTAATTAGAGGTGACGGGTCTTTCTTCCTGGTGACTAAAATCAGGTGGTCAGTTTGAGTTCCCGCTGTGTGGGAAGAGATACGCTGCTTGAATGGTTACCTCAGGGTCGTCTTAATGGGCCGCTGCTCTGGGAAGGCGGAAACACACGGCTGCAGGTGCTGTTGGACAAGTAACTGCTTCCACGTCATGGGGTGGTCTTACAGAAGGCTCTGTAACTAGGGACTCGCAAGGCGATGGGCAGTGTCCTGCTGTGCAATGTCGTATTGTTCCCAGTCCTAGTCTCAGTGTCTTTTTTAGAACTTCCAGGCTCTATCACACGTTGAGCCATCACCCTGGATATTGTTCCCAGTCGGGAGAGAAATAGTTTCTGTACTTGCAGGTATTTGTGGGTCACTTTTCACAGGACTATCTTTAAGAGCATGTTATGTTTTAGGATTGCAAAACGTTTCTTCTCAGAGACCGAAATAGCCCTCACGCTGCTGGACGCCCGACGGTATGTCACCAGCGCAGCCAACATATTTTTTTAAGATGATTGGTTTCCCACGACAAGCAGTTTCCCATGAACGATGAAAATAAGAACCATGATCAGGAATCAGACAGTAACGTCAGAAGACGTACTAAGGGCGTCAGTAATTTTTGGCGGCTCTCCACACTATTCAGGGAGTGATTTTCGCCCATGTGAAAGAGGAAGGCTGTGCGCCGCTATCTGATTACTCGATTCGCCTGGTGAATTTCTGCCGCGGGTAACTGATAGTGAAAGATTTCCCAGATGCTCCACGCGAAGTTTCGGGAGGGATTTAGAGAGTTGGTTGGGTCATGGCATAGAGCGAAGATCGGAGCCCTCGTCCAGCGAGAGTCCAACGTTCGAGTCTGTGCACAGGGGCGCTGGTCGTGGACTTGCGAATTTACAGCTCCGGGCGCGGTGTTTGCTCACGATGGGTAGTTGTCTGTGGTGATCATTTTTGCAGGTACATAACATTAGGAATTTTGCAAGATTTTTTACATCCTCTCAGGGCGTACTTTCGACCCGTAGCAAGAGTTTATCAATTTCTGCACATAGCACAGTCTTACAGTTCTATGGTTCACAATCGCTGTCGTTTAACATACAGTCAGTAAGGTAGCTTCAATGCTGATACTAAAAGACGGAGGCACCAACTAGACAATTTTGTCTGTTCCCTTCAAAGTTGCCAACCGATTACCAGTAGTTATATAGCTGTCATTTATAGGTATCTTAATTAGATAACTGCTCTTAATTTTCGTGGTTGCACGTCGTATTTTAGGCGTTGTTTTGCAATAAATCCGTCTTCACAATGAAACTTCATTTCAGTAGGTAAAATGCCTTGTTCTCTTGATAATTTTTGTCCTTTTCTGTGGGATATTGGACGTTATTTATTGTTTTAGGAGGATTTGGCCAACTTGTGGTTCACTACTAGGGCCACACGTTTTAATTTGTAAAAATTCATTCTACATATGTTTTTGCTCGCAAAACGCGAAAAGTAGGCGATCAAATGCTTTACAATTTTGACACAACATTGCCTGTGAATACAAATAGAAATAAATATGTCATGTGTAGTGGAGAAAAGTTGTCTCGAAAAGTTCTTGACCGATATACTTCAGGCTTTTGGTTCAAATGGCTCGGAGCACCATGGGACTTAACTTCTGAGGTCATCAGTCCCCTAGAACTTAGAACTACTTAAACCTAACTTACCTAAGGACATCACACACATTCATGCCCGAGGCAGGAATCGAACCTGCGACCATAGCGGTCGCGCGGTTCTAGACTGTAGCACCTAGAACCGCTTGGCCACCACTGCCGGCCTTCAGGTTTTTGCACGATATTTTAATGAGCATATTTGAAAGACATAACCTATATGTATATATATTGTAATGAACATTCAAACCTACAGCGGGGTATGTATTTGCTAATATATATAATGTCTAAATATATACGTAGTATATATAAAGGAGAAACACTGTTACCAAAAATCATGACATCAAATTTTTTCACGATACTCTAATAAACGTTTGGAGGAATATATTATTATATTTCGATGATCCCCTTTTAAAAGAGCGTTTGCACTGACTAGCCATGTCTTTTTTTTCTTCCTTCGTTTTTCTCAAATTCTCTTCATACGATCGCTGTGCTCTCTCTTGTGTTCTGCCTGGTATTAGTTTCCTGTTCGATTCTCGCTGTGGTTTTCTTTAAGTGTATGTTTCTTTATGATGTTACTGAACTGTTCTCGATTATTTATGTTATCCTGTGTGGTGCCCAGTTCCTTAACGGCTTCTTCTCTTTCAGTGATCCACTTTGGCTTGTTCCTGCTATAGTTTGCTATTAAAGATTTGCCTTGTGAGCCTGTTCTTGTTCATCTTGCTGTCATGTCCATAAAATTTCATCTTTCTCTCTCTAAAGGTGTCCGCTATTGTTTCTATCTCTTTGTAGGCCTCTCTTGGTGCCCTCTTTATCCAAATTCCTTCACGGAACACTGATACATATACGTCCCTCAGAATTTTTTTTTCTTGCTTTTCAGTTGCTCTGCTTTCGGCAGGACCATGAATCACTGTATTTTTTACGGCGTGGAGTGATTCTTGTAGGACCACTGTGTTAGTTCCGCAATGACAGAAATAGATTTTTTATTTAATGACTCGAGGTGAGCTTATTTGCTTTCTGTAATTTAGAGATTCTTCATTGATTGGTTATGGAGTTCAGTCTAGATGGTTGGATTATCTCTCTTAATTATCTGAAGTATGCAACTCGTGCCACTTTCCCGTACTGAGTTGTACTCGTAATTTAGAGATTATAATGCAAGCTTGCTTTCTATGTATTGTGTCTTCCCGTAGAAGATTTGTAGGTGAGTTGTCTGTGAGATTTGATGAAGCTTCTCCAGTTTGTCTTCTTCTCTGTTGTTGTTAGAATGGTAAGATCGTCCCACGAAAGCCACACACCTTACATTGATTCGCTGCTCTTTCTTAATCCCGAGCTGTATTCCCTTTATTTCGTTTTCCCATGTTCTCAAAGTTTTTTCCAGAACCATGTTAAATAGAAGAGGTAAGAGGCCATCTCCTCCTCGAACACCAGTACGAATATAAAATGCTTGTGACGTTTGTCCAATGAGTTTAACTGTGGAGGTCGTACCTGTTAACGTCTGTTGTATAGTTGATCTTGTTCCCTGTCAATCTGGAATTCCTCTAAAGTATGGAATAATGTTAGCCTACCTATTGAATAATACGTCCTTATAAAATCGATAAGAATACCAAACTGCCTGTCGCTCGCTACACGGCCCGACAACCAAGGGTTATGGTCTGGGGTGCCATTTCTTATCGCAGCAGAACTCCTTTGGTTCTCATCCATGGTCCTCTTAATCTCACTTGTATGTGAACGATAATCTAGGCCCTGTTATGTTGCCCTTCATGACATACCATCCTGGGCTTAAAGTTCAGTAAGACAATGCCTGCCCATACACTTTGAGAGTTACTACTGTTTGTCTTCGTGATCGGCCAGCAAGGTTGACTAATCTCTCCCCAAATGAGAACATTTGGAGCGTTGTGGGGCGGGCCCTCCAACCAACTCGGTATTTGTACGATCCAAAGCGCCAGTCGAACAGAATATGGCTCTGGAGGACATCCAACAACTCTATCAAGCAATACCAATACCTACTTGCAAGTCAGAGGTGGACCAATATTATACTGAATTGCTAAATTTGTGAAGCTCTCTCTCTTGAATAAATCATTAATTTTTTTCTGAAATTGTAGTTATTTGTTTCTCTTTATATGTACATTACATCTTCCGATTTTCGTCCCATTCGGATAATTTCTATGTGGTGGGTTGCTTTTTATTTTTTAAACTGTACTATCACGTAAGCTCCAGCTTGTGGCATGTTGACGAGTCCAAATGGATCAGTTTCATCATTTGTCTCTTGTTCTCTCTATTCAGGAGTGAGGATTTTGTGTGGTTTCTGATTAGTACTCTCTCTCCTACATTTGTTCTTTTTCTTTCTCCAATGGTAACCAGTCTATCAAGTCAAAGCGTGGGGCAGGATCTGTGGCAGAAGACGTATTTAGGTGAGACTGCTTTGCACAGATTGCACCGTGCCTTTCCTGAAATACTTTTGAATATCATAACAAAATACTTCTTGTATCAGATCATTGTTCACCTCTTCAATATGGAGACTCGTTTATCAGGTTAGCTACTTGTTTCTTAATGTCAGTCACCCTAGACTGCTGCTTATCTATGATCTCAGTCCCACTGTTTATCGTTTTAATTTTTAGGCCCTGTCAGTGTTTTGCAGTATTTTGAAAGACCTTGTGCCTTTGACTCCCACTGTCCTGTAGTTAGTTACTGACGGGCAAGGACAGCACATCCTATCCTCACATATTCTCTTCTACAAGCCAGTAGAGATTTCATTGACTGTAGCACCTGTGTACTTGTATAGTTTCATTGTTCTTAATATGTTTCCCACAAATGCATTCATTCCTGATTAGGACATAGTAAAATACTGCGTATCACACTTAGTACTATCAAAGTACAATTAGTCACTTATGTCATGCCCATTATTGTATCTTATCAGTGGAACTGACTGATTACTGTCCCAAACACATTCGTTCACCATAATTGTGGGGCTGAAGGTGGTCATATTTTTTTTCTGTGCGAATGTGGACAGACGTTTTACACTGCCATATCTCTGTCAGGCACAGCGCTATGCCAGTTCCAATTAATTTGATTATTCTATAGTGCTTGTTGACACTGGATGTGGACATTGTGGCTGATATAGCTAGCTACCTGTTGTCATGGAGCTTTTGCTTGCATCTGTTAATGTGACTATTGTTATTCAGTTGGTTATTGTTGTCCCATTGCTGCTCATACAGCACAACGTGTGACCCAGCGTGAATAGTATGATGATTCTATTCAGAATGGTAATGTATGTGGTTGTTGCTGTGAGACAGTCATTACTTGTCGCGCCTTTTGAGCCTTCGTAGGTTATATCTGTGTAATCACAAATCTGATTGGTACACATTGTTATCTGTTTAGCCATTTTCTATATTAGCTGGATTTAAGAAAAATTTCGAAAATTGAACTTTATTCCTTATTAAAATGACTAATGAAATTACTTATTACTCGATGCAATGACATGTAACAGTGATGGGTGGTCGTAATAAGCTCGGACAGGAAAGCAATCTAATAGTGCGAAACTCGACTCTCGTCTCAGAGCGCCGACTTTATTATAAAAACTACTCAATATTGTCAATTATTACAAAAAATACCATAAGCACTATATAAAACTATCGGGGTAAACTTGAAACTATTCTAAGCGAGCACTTGATACCATGAATTCAAGTACGAAAAGAAGTAAATTTCATACTAGAGTTCGTGCATCGCTGACGGAATTTCTTCTCCTAGCTGTGTGAATCTACTTTTACTCGTTCTTGGAAATTCTCAGCTCGGTTCATGAAAAAAAGAGATAGATAATACACACATCATTAGTTACCAAATGAATTAATATCTTACATAAATCCAGTCAAGACGTTTATTAAGACGACCTGTCACAATTCGACATTTTGTAATATGAGAAATATTTGCAAACATGACTAAATGGTATTATAGCAGTTTGTTTTGCCTGAAGGCTCACGGCAGAAACCAAAATAATTTTATTGTAGTATGAATAATGATTTATACTGTCTCAGTTATTAGCCCTTCTAGGCAGAAACTTAAATCCATCACACGCTATAACCTTTATTATTAATAATTCCCTTCTCCTCAAATACAATAGTATCCAGCATGGTTATCTGGTTATCACTGTTAGCATTCAACCGCGATTCTTATACATATATTTTAACAACGCGTTTCAAGAGACAATGCTCTCATCATCAGGTTGTAAAGTCTATGTCATGAAGTTAAACGGACTAAAAAGACAAAATACCATCACAAATAGTTGGGAAGTCCATAGAGTACAACAGAATTAAAAGTATATTGGACTGTGGGTCCTCGTCTTACATTGAAGTTGTTGACACAAGTCGATGGCCGTCCCATAGCTACCAAGTATGCTGTCGCACTGTGCCGGCTCGAGAGCTGTTGTGGACACATAATAAAATAGAATTCACCGTGGAGTATGAAACTGACAATTGTTTACAGTTCCTGGACCTGAATATAAAAAAGCAGGGCAACAAACATGTGTTCTCCGTTTATAGAAAACAAACTACGACTGATGCCGAGATCCCGAATGATTCATGCCATCCGCAGGCTTATAAAGAAGCTGCTTTCCGTAGTCTCATGCATAGGGCAGTCAATATACCTATGAGCGAAAAAGATAGGGAGACTGAAATTAATACCGTTAAGAGAATAGCGATGAATAACGGTTATAGAATAGATATGGTTGAAAAACTGTTACGGAAAAGTAATAAGCGCAAAAAGAAAAAAACATGATGGAGAGAAAGTGAAAATTATCACGATGCCATACTACGGAACAGTCTCACAAAAGATAGCAAATATTTTTAAGCCATACGATGTTAAAATAGCTTTTCAGACTAATAACCTAGTGAGGTATAGCCTTAAGCACGATATTGGCGAGAAGAGAAAAAAGTTTGAAAGATCGGGAGTCTATAAGATTCAGTGCAGAACTTGTGATGCAAAATATATAGGGCAGACAGGAAGATCATTCGCGATCCGGTATAAAGAACATAAAGATGCGTTCTGGTTAGGAAATTATGACAAATCAGCTGTTGCGAACCATGTATATGAAACAGTCCATCCCCTTAATAGCATAGAAGATAACGTAGAAATATTGCATGTAGAAAAGAAAGGGAGGAAACCTGATTTACTAGAGGAATTCGAGATAGCTATCCCCGAAAAGAAACAAAGCAATATTCTAAATGCACAAGATAATTGTAAAGAAATGAGATTTTTAGCGGGTTTTTAGAATTATTTTAGGGTAGGTATGCAACTTTAAACTTGTAGCATGTCACTGACGGAGTTGCGAGAGGCTAACGATGGCAGACCAATGCAATAAGGAAATAAGGCGCCCAATAGCATAGCGTTACCGTCAAGCACATGGCTGTAACCACGCCACAACACCTAGGCACGTCAGTCCACAACAGCTCCCGAGCCGGCACAGTGCGACAGCATACTTGGTAGCTATGGGACGGCCATCGACATGTGTCAACAACTTTAATGTAAGACGAGGACCCACAGTCCAATATACTTCTAAATTTGTTGTACTCTATGGACTTCCCAACTATTTGTGATGGTATTTTGTCTTTTTAGTCCGTTTAATTTCTTGACATAGACTTTACAACCTGATGATGAGAGCATTGTCTCTTGAAACGCGTTGTTAAAATATATGTGTAAGAATCGCGGTTGAACACTAACAGTGATAACCAGTATAACGACAACTGCTACCTCGACTCCATAATGGATTATATTAAAAAAATAGTATCCAGCATAATAAATATTAATCTCATAGGTTGACCAAATTTTCAAATTTTGAACACGGGTTTCTGAATCTAAATTATTAACACCAATTATTCAATTAGGAACTAATGGCTTAATTAGCCCATCAGGCACGAGGAAGGATAAAGACAAAATCAGGCTTAAAAATTTGTCGATTTCTTATATCCAGTGAGTAGAACTGAAAGACAACAGAGTTTAAATATCGTGAGTATTGCGTCTCTGGATTCCTACGCGATCGCTAACTGAGGTAAAGGCCATCGTGAATCACGTGTAAACTTTAGGACATATTACGAGGGTTATTCCAAAAGTAAGGTCCGATTGATTGCCAAATTGAAACCACAGTGAACATCAGAAATGTTTTACTTGTAACAATTAGCTACACCTTTCAGCTACTTCTCTACGTAGTCGCCGTTCTGACTTAGACTTTTGTCATAGCGTTGTACCAACTTTTCAATAGCCTCATCATAGAAGGCAGCCGCCAGTGCTTTCCGCCAATTCTCCACGCTGGCCTACACCTCGTTGTCTGTGTCAAAATGTTGTCTTCAAAGACAGCGGTTCATGTGACCAGAGATGAAACTCAGGGGGAGACAATTGCGGACTGTATTGTGGGTAATCTAACATTTCCATTTGAAAACGATGCAGGAGCATCTTCATTGCCCCTGCAGAATGCGGCTGAGAATTGTCGTGAAGACGAAACAGCACGACAGTTGTGTAATGTTGGCTGCATAGCTTCAGGCGAAATTTCGCACCAGGCCCTCGTACTTGGCGGCAGACACTATTTTCTAGACATCTTTACGCACTCACTGCGAGCTCAGAAATGAGAAGAGCGACGTGATGCTAACTGGGGTTATACTAGAGACACTACCCAACACATCTGTGCAAAGCTTTATCGGATTTTCATAGTCGTTTCCATTTCGCGACCGATCGGACCTTACTTTTGGAATAACCCTCGTACATCGCGAGCGTTACGAAAATACTCCATGAACTGGAACAGGAATACCTGGAGGGAAGAAGGCGTTCTTTTCACGAAGCATTGTTGCGGAAGTTCACAAAACCGGCATTTGCGACAAACCGTGGAACCGTTTGGGAGTGAAAACAGGAAAGAGAATGACCAACAGTGGTACAGGGTACAATCGGCGGCGCACCGTAAGTTGGCTTGTGGAATATGTATTTACTTCTAGATGTACAGGAAGCTGCCAACGGAAAAATTCACAACACTTTCATAGTGATTACTCAGCCTGAACCGCTTGAAGATAAGGAATACTATTGCTTAAGATAACATGGAATGAATTTAACGCGTTTTGATTCTTTCTTATCAGGTTGCAACATGCTGCTGTGAGAATTTGGGAATTAAGAAACAAAGAGCTATTTTATTTTGGGAACAAAATGGACCGAGAAGTTAGTGAAACTCGTTTATATACACCGTTCTCAATACGTTTAGCGCAACAATTGAACGTAGACGTAGATGCACCATCCGCATAAGAGAGAGACCGCCACACAAAGAACTCATCGACGAATACACTGGAAATTTACAGCTACGTTTCGTTTTTATCACTGCGAATTTAATTACTAGCAGTCCCTGAAGCGTTCGTTTCTATTCAGTTAGATGGTAAAATTAACTCGATTTTTTCAGTATTATTTGGAATCAGGTAGGAGTTAACCGTGTTCGTAATTACTGTCATTTGAGACAGATATTACTAAACCTGCGGCGAGTAACAAATCATCCCCCTTTCCAAAAATTGAATGTAATCTGAGTACTGTAACAAGCGCTTTTATCTGTCACAGAGCTCGGCATAGAATTGCCCTCTAATAACACCGACCGCCACACAAAGAATACATCGACATATTCACTGGAAATTTACAGCTACGTTTCGTTTTTATCACTGCAAATTTAATTTCCAGCAGTCTTTTGAACCGTTCGTTTCTATTGAATTCCTGAAGCACAGACGAGAATCACCAATTATACGGGCGAGGGAATTCGTTTGCATTTTCCACGTACCTTTTACCTCGTCTGTAATTATTGCGTTAATCAATACCTGGGAAATTCCATACAAGCCCTGAGTGCTGTGTTTTAATGATGGCAGCTCGTGCTACATACTGAAAACGGTTACCGTCAAACTCATTGTTCTCTGCATGACACAAAGCCCCGACAGCCGCTCCGTGCGGTAATGTAACAGGTCGATTCGTTATTATATTACTCTTCTACGACCAACCAAATTGACAAACATAAAATGAATTGTTAGTGGTACTTTCATCCAGCACAACCGACACACTAAACACTGCATTTGGCTAGAGCATACAAAACATAAACTACCGTTAAGAGTACTCCAGTTAATCGAAGAATTTCAACGATCAGTTCTTCATTGACTTATAAATATCTGACAAACTAGACGCTATTTTTCTCGACCAACAGTCAAATGTCTAACAAATGGCACGCTGGTGAGGTAATGTAGAGAATAAAATTGATTAATCTCTGAACCGGAATGGTTCCTGGTACAGAATCTGACTTAACGACACATACTGTAATATGAGTGCAAGGGACCATCTAAATGCATATGATTAACTAGCAGTACCTGGTCATGCTTGCTATGTCTCAGTCTGGTTAAATCATAAAATAAAATAAAATAAAATAAAATAAAATAGAAAGCAGGCGTTGGTAACACCTATGGGTACTGCATACACGTCGTAATCGCCTCCCCTTCCTCCCCCCCCCCCCCCCCCCGCAGTACCATTCCATCTCCTCTTCCTCTTCTCCTTGTCTGTCTTCTCCTTCTCTCCCTCTCTCTCTGCCCATCATCTCCTCCTCCCTCCTTCTCCACCTCCCCTCTCTCTACCAGTATCCTTTCCGCTCTCTATGTCCATTTCCGCCCATCCCTCTGTTCATCTCCTCTCCCCCAACCCATCTAACATTGAGCCTTCTTTGTGGTTATCGAAAATTCAGATTATCTAGTATTATTCTAATAATCTAATTGTAAACCGATTAGCTACCTTTCTGTGATTACCGTCTGTGAAGTAGGAAACAAATCGCAATTTGTTGTGCATAAACTTATGTTTAAAAATATACATACATAAAAAAAATTTTTCATCACCCCCGTTCCCAGAACTCCTGAAGATAGACGTTGACTGTGGATACTGTATCACACACACAGTCCCTTTGACTGTTCAGAGATGTCACTAAACCCGCCCAAAGATGTAAACAACCATGCATGAGCAGCGCCTATTAGACGGAGGGGGTCCGACAGCTGATCAGCTACAGTCATTCCAGCAGGAAGGAGGTACACGGCTCGTGTTGTCTGTAGTTCAACCATGCCTAGACGGTCAATACCGCGGTTCTATCGCGTCCGCATTGTTACTTTCTGCCAGGAAGGGTTCTCAACAAGGGAAGTGTCCAGGTGTCTCGGAGTGAACCAAAGCGATGTGGTTCGGACATGGAGGAGATACAGACAGACAGAAACTGTGGATGACATGCCTCGCTTACGCCGCCCAAAGGCTACTACTGCTGTGGATGACCGCTACCTACGGATTAAGGCTCGGAGGAACCCTGACAGCAACGCCGTTAAGTTGAATAATGCGTTTCGTGCAGCCATGGGACGTCGTGCCACGACTCAAACTGTGCGCAATAGGCTGTGTGATGCGCAGCTTCACTCCCGACGTGCTTGGCGAGGTCCATCTTTGCAACCACGACAACACGCAGCGCAGTACAGATGGGCCCAACAAAGTGCCGAATGGACTGCTCAGGATTAGCATCACTTTCTCTTCACCGATGCGTGTCGCAAATGCCTTCAACCAGACAATCGTCGGAGACGTGTTTGGAGGCAACCGGGTCAGGCTGAACGCCTTAGACACACTGTCCAACGAGTGCAGCAAGGCGGAGGTTCCCTGCTGTTATGGGGTGGGATTATGTGGGGCCGACGTACGCCGCTGGTGGTCATGGAACGTGCCGTAACGGCTGTGCGATACGTGAATGGCATCCGCCGACCGACAGTGCAACCATATCAGCAACATATTGATGAGGCATTCGTCTTCATGGACGACAGTTCGCGCCCCCATCGTGCACGTTTTGTGAACGACTTCCTTCAGGATAACGACATCGCTCGACTAGAGTGGCCAGCATTGTTCTCCAGACATGAACCCATCGACAAGCCTGGGATAAATAGAAAAGACCTATTTATGGACGACGTAACCCACCAACCACTTTGAGGAAAAATTGGAAATTTGTGGTAAGGACTATGGGACCAAACTGCTGAGGTAATCGGTCCCTAGGCTTACTCACTACTTAATGTAACTTAAATTAACTAAGTCTAAGTACAACAGCCGGCCAGTGTGACCGTGTGGTTCTAAGCGCTTCAGTCTGGAACCACGTGACCGCTACGGTCGCAGGTTCGAATCCTGCCTCGGGCATGGATGTGTGTGATGTCCTTAGGTTAGTTAGGTTAAAGTAGTGCTAAGTTCTAGGGGACTGATGACCTTAGATGTTAAGTCCCACAGTGCTCAGAGCCATTTGAACCATTTTTAAGGACAACACACACACACACACACACACACACACACACACACACACACACACACACACACACACACACACACACACACACACCCATGCCGGAGGGAGGACGGAGGACTCGAACCTCCGGGGAGGGGAGGGGCTGGGGGGAGGGGAACCGCGCGAACCGTGGCAGGACGCCCAAGACCGCACGGCTATCCCGCGCGGCCCACTCGAAGGAATCTACGCCGAATCGCCGTGGGACAATCTGGACCAAAAGTGCCTTGATGAACTTGTGGATGGTATGCCACAACGAATAAAGGCATGCGTCAATACAAGAGGACGTGCTACTAGATATTGGAGGTACCGGCGTGTACAGCAGTCTGGACCACCACCTCTGAAGGTCTCGTTGTAAGGGTGTACAGCATGGCAAAAATGGCTCTGAGCACTATGGGACTTAACTTCTAAGGTCATCAGTCCCCTAGAACTTAGAATTACTTAAACCTAACTAACCTACGGACGACACACACATCCAAGCCCGAGGCAGGATTCGAACCTGCGACCGTAGCAGTCCCGCAGTTCCGGACTGCAGCGCCTAGAACCGCACGGCCACCGCGGCCGGCCAATAAAAAGGGTGGGAATGATGTTTATGCTGATCTCTATTCCAATTTTCTGTACAGGTTCCGGAGCTCTGGGAATCCAGGTGATGCAAAACTTTTTTTGATGAGTTTATTTAATAAGGAAGAGTATAGATGAGAGAAACAATTCGTCTAATCTTTTGAATGTCCCGTTTTTGCAAGTCTTATTGCATTTGACACCACATTGGACGACCTGCATGCCGGTAATGAGGGTGAAATGATGATGACAACACAACACCCAGTCCACGAACGGCGAATATCTCCAACCGGTTCGCGAATCGAACCTGGGCCCGCTTGCATGGGAGTCAAGCACGTTATCACCCAGCTAAGTACCTAACAGAAAAAATCACAAATGAATAAAACATTCAGAATTGATCCAGAATACCTGAAATTCCTTAGGAATTAGGCAATGAAATACTTCAGATTAAAAGTAACTAGCAGAAATACTGAAAAAACACTGTGAGATATGGCAAACGCCCAAGAAAGAGAAAACACAGGTAGTGGTACAGTGCATGTTATCAAGCAATAGAAGAGAGAATAAAGCATGGAAAACTTCCAAGAGCAACAAAAAAATGTCAGAAATTTTTGAGAATACAGAAAAGTTTATCTAAAGCAATGCGGAGAGGAAAACGTACATACGTTATACATCGGCTTAAAGAAATTGAACAAGAATTTATTAAGAACACCAGAAATTACTAAAATTTTCAGAGAAAACATATCAGGATGTCAACCACCTAATCTGTGCTTTCATCGGCTTGACGGCTCCCTGGAAACCAACACAAGAAATAACCGCCAAATTTTAGGTAGGCCTAAATATGTTCACTCCCTTTTCAACCGCGAGTCACCTACAGAACAACTAGTTTTTGAAATATCCCCATATAATCCTGATTCAAAACT
Source organism: Schistocerca piceifrons (assembly GCF_021461385.2). Classification (NCBI taxonomy): domain Eukaryota; kingdom Metazoa; phylum Arthropoda; class Insecta; order Orthoptera; family Acrididae; genus Schistocerca; species Schistocerca piceifrons. The sequence goes on from NC_060139.1 coordinate 270,385,016, forward strand.
TCCATCTCTTATAGAAGTAAAGAAAATAATCAACCCTCTGAAGAACAACAAGTCTCCTTGGGAAGGTAGAATACTAGCAGAAATGTAGAAATTAAATAACAATAAGCTCACACAAGCAACTCACAGAATTACGTCAAACATTTGGGAAACTGAAAAAATACCTGCAGAGTGGAAATGTGCGTTAATTCTTCGTATCCACAAAAAAGGAACGAAAACCGATCCAAATAATTACAGGGGAATTTCACATCTCCCGATAGTATGCAAAACTCTATCGAGAGCCCTGCTAAGTCGACTAGAAGAACAGGCGAACCAATTAATAGGAGAGTACCAGGCAGAATTTCGACAGGTCAACTTGAATTGAACAGATATGGAACCCGAAGAAAATAAGGCAAATGAGAAGACGTAGAAATACTGTGGTAATTTTTGTCGACTTTATAAAGACTTATGATTCAATAGTTAGGCAAACACCGTGAATGAGAATCAAAGGAGTTCTGCTGCGATAAGAAATGGCACTCCAGACCATAACTCTTGGTTGTCGGACCGTGTAGCGAGCGACAGGCAGTTTGGTATTCTTGTCGATTTTATAAGGACTTATGATTCATTAGCTAGGCTAACATTATTCCATACTTTAGAGGAATTCCAGATTGACAGGGAACAAGATCAATTATCCAATAGACATTAACAGGTACGACCTCCACAGTTAAACTCATTGGACAAACGTCAGAAGCATTTCATATTCGGACTGGTGTTCGCCAAGTAGATGGCCTCTTCCCCCTTCAATTAACATTGTTCTGTAAAAAGCTTTGAGAACATGGGAATAGGAAATAAAGGGAATACAGCTCGGGATTAAAATAGAGCAGTGAATCAATGTAAAGTGTGTGGCTTTCGTGGGACGATCTTACCATTCTAACAACAACAGAGAATAAGACAGACTTGCACTGGAGAAGCTTCACGAAATCTCACAGAAAACTCGCCTGCAAATCTCCTACGGGAAGACACAATGCATAGAAAGCAAGCTTGCATTATAATATCCCAATTACGAATACAGCTCATTACGGGAAAGTGGCATGAGTTGAGTGCTTCAGATAATTAGGAGAGATAATCCAACCATCAGGACTGAACTCTATAGCCAATCAATGAAGAATCTTTAAATCACAGAAAACAAATGAGGTCACCTCTCTCTCTATTGAGCCTCCCGCCAGGAGTGAAGTGCCTGCTGAGGGGTACCGCCAGAATAAATGCAACCCACATGATGAGCTTTCACGTGCTTCTTTCTTGGGGACACTGCTTGGCCGCATTCTGATGGGGCCATGAGGGCGCTCCTGCAGCGTTTTTGAGTGGGTGTAGTATTTTCCGCGATCACTGTGCTTTCAGAAATGAGAAGTGGGACTTGACACAATCGACGAGTACACTAGAGACATTGCGCAACACATCAGCGCAAAGTCTCATCCCAGTTTCACTGCGATTTTAAATTCGATACAGATTGAATGTTGGAAATGTTGCCCGCGCAGAAAAAAATGTAATTGAGTCAAATGTCCAGCAGAAAATTCTCGTCCAAATATAGGCCTGTGGCAGACAGAAATCTACATGACAGAAATATTGAATAGCAGAGGTAAGGCAGAGAAAAATAGCGATAACGGACTCCTTTCATTGTGACTGCGAAGTGCTAATGAGAAAGGACAGCCATAGCTAAAGCAAGTCCAGGCAGACCTCCTGTACTGACAGAGACCAACGAGCACTGCGGATGGTAGTTGGAAAAATCGTATGCATCAACGCTAAAAGTTGTCCAGTTAGCACGACTGTGCGTAGGGAGATAAAGGGAAAGTGGTACTATGGTCGAGCTGCCCCTTATAGGTCACACATTTCTGTAGTCAGTGCTAAGTGAAGCTTGAGGTGGTACAGAGAGCAATACCACTGGACAGTGGATGACTGGAAACAAGTGATTTGGAGTGATGAATCACGCTATACCCCGTGGCAATCCCATGGAAGTGTTTTGGTTTGACGAATGTCTAGAGAACTTTTCCTGCCATCATGTATTGTGGCAACAGTGAATTACCGATGAGGTGATGTTTTTCTTGGCTAGGTTATGGTCTTCATAAGCTCTGAAGATAACGATGAATGTGGAAGAATATTAACATTGTTTGAAAGTAGAAGAATAGTTCCGAGTGACGACTGCATCGGCTAGACTATGCTTTCATGAAGCAGCAACTGTGAGGCAATGGTTTTTGGAGAAAGACAACATCAGCTCAGAATCCCGAGAGCAATCCTGTGGAAGACCTTTGGGATCAGTTAGAACGCTGACTTCGCTCTATACCACAGTACCCAACAACATTACCTTCTGAGGTTTCGGTTCTTGAACAGTGAGTTGCCATTGCACTGCAAACATTCGGACACTTCATCGACAGTGTCTCCAGCAAAGTTTAAGCAACTGTCCAGAATGGAATTTCCACCTTGCAGTGTAGTGTGCGCTATATGAAACTTCCTGGGTTATTAAAACTATGTGCCGGACCAAGACTCGAACTCGGGATCTTTGCCTTCCGGAGGCAAGTATAGTCTGGAAGGTAGGAGACGAGGTACTGGTGGTAGTAAGGCTGTGAGGACGGGGAGTACTTGGGCTGCTCAGTCGGTAGAGGACTTGCCTGCAAAAGGGCAAAGGTCACGAGTTCGACTCTGTCCGGCAAGGTCTTGTTCTGCCAGAAAGTCTCAAGATCTTAATGCAATCAAGTTACATTATTTTATCACAATTATGCGTGGTGGTGAGGTCACGTCTCGAAACTGGTACGTATTAAAATAATTGAAGGAAGGTCGCAAAGCATTGTGACTTAGCGGTCTCCACGGCCCATGTTTATTTACTATGACTGGCGGGAGGTCGTGGGAATGATTAGGATGTGATGTTAAACAGACCCAGTGCTGTGTTAGCTCTCGAAACCGCAGTGGCACGCCAAGGCATGCACTCTAGTAGTTGTTGTAAGCACTTGCAGTGCTACCCACAAATTTTCCTGTATAATTGGTGCTGTTTCCATCGAGATATCTGCGACATTCCATATATCTGGAGGACTCAACCGTGCAGTGCTTATCAAGCGTCATGCGTGCTTGCAAAGAGCAGTGGCAAGTTGCACTGTCCTCTTGGAACAAGGCATCTGCCTCAGCGTACTTTGTTGTGAGGGATGGATGCAGACAGTCACCAGGAACGTCCACATAACGTTATCGTGTCATTTGTTCTACCGGGCCGCCAATGGGACCTAATTGTGGCCTTGTTAACTTAGCCCATGTCATAACTAAGCCACCTCCAACCCGAACCGATCGTCTTGACACGCAAGATTGAAAGCTCAATGAGGCATACTCTACACTCTTACGAGCCCATTATCTCTATACACCTGAAAACGGTATTCATGGCTCGGCGCTAAGCCCCACCACCGTTCCACTTTTCAAAAAAATGGTTCAAGTGGTTCTGAGAACTATAGGATGTGACATCTGAGGTCATCAGTCTCCTAGAACTTAGATCTACTTAACTAACCTAAGGACGTCACACACATCCATGCCCGAGGCAGGATTCGAATCTGCGACCGTAGCAGTCGCGCAGTTCCGGACTGAAGCTCCTAGAATCGCTCGGCCACCGCGGCCGGCAAATTTTTTTCTAGTTGGACGTAAAGTACCAAATCCGATCTTGGTAATACACGTTACAGAAAATGCGTTAAAATTGACACGGGGCACTGTGGACTGCGACTTAGTTAATTTGCTAATTACACGTTCCACAGATCATGTGGACGATTCTGTGTGTGTGTGTGTGTGTGTGTGTGTGTGTGTGTGTGTGTGTGTGTGTGTTTAGCGTTAACGTTAACGAACACAATATTATATGTAGTCCCACTCACACAACCGCACTTAATATTTTTGTGTGTCCCATGCTGACCACAAGATTGGTAAAGAGTTCTTGTTGCTGAGCATTCCATTTCTCCACCAGTGCGGCTGGCAACTGCAGGATGACGTATGTGGACGTACTCCCCGATGTATCCGACAAGTGCATTATGTTTCCTCACACCATTACACCTGGAGCACCAATACCATCGTGTTCGAAAGTGTTCCCACGTCTCGCTATTAGAGGCTATGTCCAAAATGACACCTGAGAGTCAATCTGCCGTCATCGGAGAAGAGCATGCTACACCACTCGTTGTTGCTGCTTTTCCTACGACCTCGTCACCATCGCAAGCGGTGCCATCGATGTCCGGGTGTCAAAGGAAGGCATCATGCCGGTCGTCGATCAAAGAGACCGCCCCCCATTCCATCACTGTGCCGTCGATGATCGTGTGCCTGCGCTATTTAGTGGCCCCTTAAATACGATTGCAATTGCACCCGCTGATTGCCTGTAGCACGACGCAGCGGTCATCTGTTGTTGTATCTGACAGTGGTCGACCACTTCCTCTCCTCCCGGCAGCAGTGCCTGTGGTTCCGACAGCTCCACATGCACGTGTAACAATACTGTGAGCGACACCAATCTCCTACCCTAAACTCACTACACTCCGCCCTTCCTCCAGTTTCCCAATGATTCTTCACGTTTGAAGTCATCCAAATGTTGTCTCCGAGCCACGAAGTAACGAAGAACATCAGCAGAGAGCCTTTTCTAACCGCTCGCTGACGGACAAACGTTGTCCCTTCCCCTCCTTTGACGTCCTCGTTTTAGAGAGGGTGCACCATTTAGCAATACAATCCCGCTGATCTTACACCATGCGACGTCCAGCTGACTGTGAACCATTGGGAGACCTCCGGCATTATACTCCCGCTCTTTCATTAATTTGCACCTGTAGTTACTAAGTCAGTTTATCACATTCAAGTCAGAAAAGTGTACTACGACCCATGTGTCTTGCATCTGTTATCATAACCGTACGTTTATGGCGGATTAACTGACAACGTATCCGTATGCTAACCTATGTGACACTATTCTTCACCTGAAGATGCTGCTTTAATGCAGCGAAACGGGCCGTATGAATGGAAACACCTTAAATTTTTTCGCTAAATTTTGTCTTATTTTCATAATGTGTACTTGTTGATGTGGAACATTCACTTGGTGATCTCAGGTGCTTGTTTAGATAATTTCCTGGGAGTTAATTGTTCAGTTTCTTTATTCAAGTTTTCCGATTCCATTTGTGTTATTAATTTTCATAAGAGCCCTATAATTAAAAATTATGGTTAGTTGCAGTTCGAGAACTAATAAACTTTGTGAGACAATCTGTAGGTTTGTGAAAAGCGACCTACACCAGTCGAAAGTTAAGCAGTCTGATTTCCCGCAATAATAAAATTTGAAGTTAATGAGCACTGCCATTTTGCGTCGTAGATTTTGTAACATCCTGAACTATGACTACGTATACTTGGCATCCTAATTTTATTTAATTCCATATGACACAGAGAAATAATTGATTAACTTGCTGATTAATAATTTCGTGTAATTCATTATGGTTTGCGATATGGCGTCTATTCAGATAAATGAGAGGAATCACAATGGAGAATAAAAATAGTGCTCACGTATTTCGATATATTTGTAATCAACAACATTTTCTGCAATGTGACATTCCATTAAATTTTGTAGGTCGTCAAATAGTGAATTATAAACTAGCCATTTCTCACAGCATAGTATAGATTTGAAAATAACAGTTTGTTCCTCCACTATTTTATAAGTAGTTAATCGTCACCCAAGACAGTCATTCCGTGGTTTGAAAGTGAACAATTAACATTTATTTCACTGGTGCTTTCATTGGTCTATTCACGCCACAATTATGTGTAATCTGAGCGCTGATGATGCATTCTGCGAAAATCAAGAAGTTTGGTGTAAACAAACTTGTGGATGATTAAGTACCTCTAATTAACGAACACTGTGGCTGAACTGCGTTACAAATGTCAAGAGTGTATAACGTTATTTTCAATGAAAACAGCTCTTGTTGGACGCAGTATTTCGTATAATGGACTCATCTGACACTCTGACCGCCGTGTGACCAGAGGCAGACACAGCAGAACCGTACGTCTTACGCTGTACATCCATTGCAAAGGGTGTGCTAGTCAACGTGTTAAATTAACCTCCGAAGTGTAGGTATTTTTCTTTAGCTGAAGAAGAACTATGCTAAATGTCATCTGCGTTCTATTTTAGAAAAATGTGAACTGTCCATTTTGTGCCACTGTGTTTGCGCATGCTGATTTATAAACTTGAGCTAATCATTTTTCGTAATGTAAAAGACTGGTTACCATGGCAAATGAGTGAATTCCAGATGGAATGTCAATTAAATTTTTGGGGTCGTGTACATTTCTGATAGCCATCAGTCCACACATGTTGAACTTTCAGGTTCAAGCTGATCATGAGGAGGAGCTACCGAAGACACGCTACAAGTCACATATCAGTTCAGTCGCAAAGCTGTCAAGAATTCTGTGTTGTTTTGTTGTTTGTTTGTTTTGGAGGAGGGGACCAAACATCGACGTCAACGGTACCATCCGATTACGGAAGGATGGGGAAGGTTTTCGGCCGTGCCCTTTCAGAGCAACAATCCCAGCATTTGCCTGAAGTGTTATAGGGAAATCAAAGACGACCTAAATCAGGACGGCCGGGTGTGGGTGTGAACCGTCATCCTTCCGATTGCGAGTCCAGTGTGCTAACCACTGCGCCTCCTCGCTCGGTATGTTGTTTGCAAAACAGAGATTTTACTTTTTGATTTTTGTAATTTACACACTAAAACTCAAATGTAAGATGTCGTCTTCAGCACTGTAATAATGCAAATTCGGAGAGGGTATTAACTTTAGCGGTTGTTTCGTTTTGTTGGTGTCGGTTTTAACCTAGTAATATGATCATTTCCTTTAGTGTAAGACCAGAGTTAAGAAACTATATCGTATGAGATATGTGCTATTTGATACCACAGTACCAAGTTTCTTAGAAGTTAGTGCCCCATACATGAAATTTCCTGGCAGAGAAAAACTGTGTGCTGGACCGGTATTCGAACCTGAAACCTCTGCGTCACACATGTGGGCAAGTTCTCAACCGACTGAGCTATCTAACTGCAACTCAGCCCCCCACCCAAACCCTAAATTCTGAATTCACTTCCATCAATCCCTCTTCTCCTATCTTACAATACTTTCTGGGTACGTTCCCCCAGGTTGTGGCGAGGCCATTTCATCGCAGTAACTTTTTTACCAGGAGTACCATTCCTGTAAAGTATGCTGGAGAACTTTGGAATATAGGAAATGAGGTACCAGTGGAAGTGAAGCTTTCAGGGTAGGTCGTGAGTCATGCTTGGATAGCTTAGTTGTAACGTTAAACACAGTCAGGCAAGTGATTCCGCCGCTTGGAAATGGTATGACGCGATGTGAGTTTTTTGTGTGCCTGAACGCTAGCCAGTATCCCCAGAACGCAGCACGGCCAGTCCAGGCCACGCGACCAGTAAGGCTGTGACTGGATAAAAAGGTGATCACCACTTGTGTGGAAACAGGTAAAGCCCAGTGAAGGGAAATAGGGTGGCGATTGCTCACTCAGTCGAAAAACAGGCGATGCTCCGGAAATGGTGGCGTTTAAGATGGTCCGAAATACAGTTTCTTACAACTCTTAGAATTTCTGTAATAAATCACATTTGATAAAGCAATCCTCAAAACATCTGCAATCCCATAAAAATGCATTGCAGCCAATAAAACTATAATATTTTTAATAACTTGAAAACCACAAAAGTTAATATTTTACGGTGACTGAATATTTTCACAAAGAACTTTGAAATTAAGAACCTATAAATGCTCTGTGTGATTTCAACAAACAACATATCAGATGATGACACTGCTATGTAGCTATTATCCCTGGAAGCTACATATCTGTAACCAATTTATTTATTGATTTATTACGTTTTATATCTTGTTCTTTATGCTAATGTTTGTCAGAACATTTTATCCTACACAGTAACACAGCAACGGAACGCAGCATGAATACCTCATTTCTTATTATTCTTCTGTATTTGTTTAAGGAATATGTTACTATTCTGCCGTAAATTTATTTAAATATAATTACAGTCGATATTAAGAAACCATGATAATTTAAGAAATGATCAGTCACATACATTACCTGAAACCAGTAGTGAAAGGAGGGCCAAAAGACTCTTTTTCAAGCAGACAGAAAAAATTATTTAAACAATACGATATTTTGTTGTATTTTAACATGAGAGATCTGACGCAAACGTGCTACCTTCTTCATTTCTGAACAAACTATGTACTGTACCAGGTGCACAGTGAAACCGCAATTTGTTTGCAATAATTACACGCCTGGTTTTTGAAACTAATATACAATATTTTATTCAAAATAATTTCCATTGCTAGTTATACATTTCTCCCATCTCTCCGGCAGTCTACATGCCACACCGAAAAGCGAACCAGTCAGCGCGCCATTTTCGCTCATTTTCATACGAACTGAAGCGTTTTTCAGCGAGAGCGTATCCCAGTAATGCAAACAAATGATAATCTGACGGAGCCAAGCCTGGAAAATAAGCCGCATGCCCTAGTATTTCCCAACTAAACGCCTCGATCGTTTTCCTGACTCGTTTTGCTGTGTGTGATGGGGCGTTATATGGAGCAATATGACATTGTGTTGCCTTTTTCCATACTCTGGTCGTTTTTCACGTAATGCTCGATTTAAATCGCTCATTTACTGTAAGTAGAGATCAGAGTCGACGCTTTCAACAGCTTTTAGCAGCTCATAACAGATGACACCCGTCTGATCTCACCAACCATAGGGCATTGTCTTCTTTACAAAGCGATTTGGTCTTTCAGTGGGTGTTGATGGTTTGCCTGGATTAACCCATGATTTATGACGCTTAGTAATTTCAAAATAAATCCATTTTCCATCACCTGTTGCTATTCGATGGAGAAGCGACTTTCCTTTGTATCTAGCGAGCAACATTTCACAAGTGTTCTTTCGAGTTTCTTGCTGTCTTTCACTTAGTTCATGCGGATCTTATTTTCCCACTTTCTGCACGTTTCCCATAGCTTTCAGGCGAAGAGAAACGGCTTTCTGCGTCACATTAAACTGTTCTGCGAGTTCCTGTTGAATATCATCTTCATTCAATAAGGCCTGCAATTCGTTGTCTTGGAACTTTTTCGGTGGTTTCCCGCGCTCGTCGTTTCACACTTCAGAATCACTAATTTTGAATTTTTTGAACCGCTCGAAACACTATGTTTTCCCAAGAGCATGTTCGCCGAAAGCTTCGACAAGCATTCGATGCGAAACAGAAAACTAATGCTGCCTGCAAATCGTAGTTCGTAGGCACAAATCTCGATATGTTTACTTTTTTGAAACAGATACCGATGAATGAAACATGGTTTACTGTGTGTTGAAATTCGCCGTCAGCCGTTACAGGAAGCAGATGGCGCTGCAGAGGCGGTCTCACGGGCCGTACACTGACGGCCATCACCATCAATAGTGAGATTCCGGTTCCATACTTCTACACTTGGTAAACGATCTAAGCATAATAGGATGTTTATAACTTCTCTTTGTTTAAATATTCTTCTAATATGTTAGTTGAGTGCAGAAAGTGGTTGAGTCAGAATCACGTCTGCAGAACATAAGAACAATGTATTTTTGTTGCGAGTGGCCTTCAACCAACGAGAGTTAGACAGTGGCGGATCACTGCTAGGATAAAATGGAGTACTCAATACAACGATTATGGCCACATTGCGCTGAGATTGGTAGAAGACAGACCTTTTAGTGGTGGTTATGTGGGTGACAGATTCCGGGTAGTCAACGGCCTTGTAGGGAAGCAGCCTACTCACACTGTAGTAAATTCACATCAGTTTCCATTATGTGCCAGCCAGTCTGCTGTAACTAGCTCTGACGTCATAAATGTTGCGCAATAGCTTAAAAATCAAGCAAATGAACTAAAACTTTTCTAGCATGTCAGAAATAATACTAAATTAATGTGTGTTAAATATCAGTTCGATAACTTCAGCCATTTCCGAGATTTGGACGTTTTTCTGGAAAAATCATTGGCGCAACAGAACAGAGCTAGAGACTTCAAAATTTATATTTAGATTCATCTTTCATAATGATTTAATAAAAACAGTACTTTGGATTTCACATATTAAGATTTTAGTGGAAATTCATGATTTTCTGGTTTTCATCTCAAAACTGAAGGAAGCAAGATAGATTAAGTAGGCTAATAAATAAGGCTAGGATGTTTAGATTTAAATAGGTTGGAGGTCCGCTATGACTATGAAGATGTGTAAAGTTTCTTTTTAATACCTATAAAATTATAGCGATAGCGGATCTCAAAAGGGACAGTTCAGAGCTCATCTGCTGCGTGCAGTGTAATTTAATTAATTCTCTCGCTCAAAGTATTTAACTTAGCCACGTCAAAATTTTATTATCAATACTTACCTGCGTGCTGAATGCACGTTTAAATTAAGAGCTTCTTCGGCCATCAGCCAAAGAAGCTATAAATTATTATGTAACTTGAAGTGGTGCGTTACTAGCCCAGCGGCTAGTCGGGAGAGCGGATTTGATCATGCGTTCCCTCAGCCGTCCGCACCGCGGCTTTATATATAAGAACACTGCGCGAGGAAGCAAGGCCCCAGTTCTCTCCAGACGCTGAATGACACGCCATCTGTGTCGGTAGTCGCGTCGCATCAGTGTATCTGCTACAAACAGCCTCGGGTGCCGTATTAAGTTACTAGAGATATGCGGAACCATGAAAACATTTCATGTGAAGTGTTAATTCTGGGATGATTTTCATTATCTAGCTTCAGTTTGCGTACTGTCGTATTTTCACGTGCCGTCGCGGGACAGACATTCTACCAAATATTTAGCGTGGCGTTTGATGAAATATTTTCATCAAATTATGGCGAGCATTCTTTTTAACATTTAATTCGGACATTTATAGTTGCATCAGCGCATTAGACTCTGAACTGCTCTGTTAGTTAGGTTGTAGGGATACTTGTGTTTTTTATCAGTGAATTTCAGAATATACTCAACTATTTTGGAAAACCGTTTTTGATTAGAAATCCCGGACAAAATCCTAATTCCTCAGAGCTATAAGCTGCAGCTATAACAACATTCTCAGGTAAAGTGGGCACTAGGATATCTATTTACTGGCTCCATGTTTTATTAAATCACTTTCTGGGTGCCAAGAAGTAAATAGAGAGCCAGCGTTGAGAACGGCAAAAGACAGCATTAACAACATTCTAAAAGCCAGAAACTGATTCTACATGCAAGCATATATCCAGCAATCAGATTTTTTATTACTTTTTACAAACTTATATCCGCCGCCCCACAGCCTTTACAACACTAACTTTTGAAGGGTCTCTAGCGCCGGTGAAATCTGAATGTGTTTAGAGAAGAACTGTTGTTGGCGGAGCGGTTCTAGGCGTTACAGTCTGGAACCGCGCGACCGCTACGGTCGCAGGTTCGAATCCTGCCTCGGGCATGGGTGTGTGTGATGTCCTTAGGCTAGTTAGGTTTAAGTAGTTCCAAGTTTTAGGGGACTGATGACCTTAGAAGTTAAGTCCCATAGTGCTCAGAGCCATTTGCACCATTTGAACCTGTTGTATTGCTTGTGTGAATTTATGAGTCGTCGTGTTGAATTCTGAACTATTTCTAGCTGGAGAATGTTTCATGTGTTGTGATCGTCTTGCGTGGCTATTAAGCTAGGGAATTATGCTATGATTCTCGTAATGCTCTCAATGTAACTTTACTGCATTTAATGAGGTTATCGTTGGTTTGGAATATAACGGTTTATCATAGGACGTTTCCCTTTATTTGAGATATACTTTCTCGAATAAATATTATGCAGCATAAATTCTTCGGTGTCGTCTGCATCAGGTTCGGACGTTAGAATAGAATTCTTTTTATTAATTACCCATATCTTTTATTTAACATTTCTCTTTATTAATTAGCAGTTCTAGGCAAAGCGTAGACCATTCACTACAGGATCACAACTACAGGTTATTATTTGTAGCAAGCTACCAGCCGGCATGAAAGCAGGCGTGTAGAGCTTGACGGTATGACATTATCGAGCTGTTCCTTTTAACCATACACAGCCTAGTTAGCTAAGGTATGAGTAACCACAGGTAAAGTCTCATTTGGCTGGCTCATATAGGATACTGGTTACAGAAGCTAATGCTCAGCTTCAGAATACCCATTAGATAACGTCGTGCAGTAGAGCATTACTCGGGAAAGCCTAATGTCCCGTGCTCGAGTCCTAGTCCGGCACACAGTTTAAATCTACCAGAAAGTTTTAAAACAGTGCACACTTCGCTGCAGTGTGAAAATATATTCCCCTCGTCAGAATTATGACCATTGTTTCTTAGCCTTAACGGTAATTCTTTGATAGTAATGACAGTGGAGAAGGGATATTAGAGAAGGTGGGAGTTGCTGATCATTTTTCCCCAAGCAGGTCAGCGCGTCCTGCCCCTTATGCTGATAAGACCCGATATCCGCTGTAAACAGATCGGTTTATCGGGATCTTTCGATCTAGTAAGAAGTCTTAGGGCGTCTTGCGCTGATTAGTTTACGAGTTAGCGCTAAACTGCTATTTAAAGGGCTAACACCCACTAAAGGAATCGGTACCCGTCAAGTGTCAGCCGACTTTAGGCTCTATTGCGTATTATATGCGTTGTAAGATAACAACTCGATGTTAGCGAGGTGGCTTCTTGGCTCCTAGAGGTAGCAAGACGTGACGACCATACCTCTCTGTCTTAAAGCAGAATGATGCTCCCGCTGATACGTATAGTATTTTCGATCCATGAGTAAAACTTTGCACCAACTGTTCCAGAAGCTATGTCAGAGAAGGTTGATACATTCAGGTAATCCGTGAAAGCCGTTCTTTTCCTAACTGGGCACTCGTATGCTAAATAAGGGAGATGAATATCAGTATGTTGTGTCTAATGTAGCAAAATTTGACCGTAATATTCGGGTGACGTGCACGGCACATCTTCGAATGCAACAAGCCTTTCCGTGACTTTTGCCCGTTCACTTTAAATGAAATGCACCGGTGAGGTGAAATGATATTCTCGCATTACCGCTCACATCGCGATTTTCGATTCATCGTGTATTTTTATTGAATTAATGTTAGCATTCGCTGTTACTCGCTGAAAAGTCGCAGCCGCTAGGTCACGCATAACGACCCGGCAGAACGCCGTTGGTACTGAGCCGCCACTGAATAGGCGCCATTCATCTGCTGGCGCCAGTGATTCCAGCGCGCGCTGCCGCCTCATCCGCCACATTCAGACTCACGGGACGGGGGGCCGTTAATTACAAAATGACGGGCGGAACGCGGGGTCGGCGAACTGTTGTATCCCATCAGGACCGAGTATTGGAAACGCCACACTGGGGGGAGGTGATGCGAAACAGTACACCAGCGGACCTGAAATTCCCAACCACCAACACAATTTTTGGTATTGAGTGGTTTCCTTCAATAGCAGGAATCGCGCAGCGGGGATTCGTACATATCTAATTATGTATATAGACATTTCATTCACCCTGGGAATCGATACTGATACTGGTAGGATATCGCTCCTGGGAATTCCAAGGCTTTCGAGAATGTTTTAATTTTAAATTTTTCTGTGTAATTTCAAATTCGCTTCAGTAATTTTTAAATGTTTTTTTTTAATTTACGAGCTGTATGAACATGCTATGCTTAGTAGCAGTTGCACATTTGTAAACTTCGTCTCCCATTGTCCCTGTTGCAATTACGTATAAGATATATTGGAAATCTCTAGAGAAATAACTGGTACAGCCGGCCATAGGGCTATTGTTGGTAAAAAGTCGATCTGTTATGTGGAACGCTTCAATAGATATTTTATGGGATATCGAGAATCTCGTCCCTAACAATAGGAGTGCAATCCTCCTTATATTACCATTACTACTTTGCGTTGGAACATTACAGAATCGGTACTTGTGAGCATAGACTGTCAGCAGTCGTTCGTGCTCCTATCACAGCTAGAGGCAAAAGGCATTGTTTTAAAAACCATTTCGGACTTGATCGCAGCTCATTAAATTACAAAAAACATTTATAAACTGTAATCAGAAACCGCCCTCCTGAATCATTGTACCCACTACTGAAAACCTGCTTCTTGCAAAATTTAATGTTCTAGGGAAACTGTAAGTACCCTATAGTTTTCGATGAGTGAGTTTTTGAGTTTCAAAATATATAACATAAATGCCCGTATCTTTTGACTGACTTGACTTACAAGCTTAAATTGTTTACATCTTCAGAGGACCCTAGGCTCCAGCATGTGACATAAACTATAACTTGATGCGTCTACCCGTTCCTGAGAAAAAGGAATTAACTGTCGGACCGAGATTCAGGCAGGCAAAAACGCGAACAACAAACCGGTCGTGTAAGATTTCCGTTTCACCGACTGGGGTAGGAAACCCTAGAACTATGTAATATCTGTTAGAAGCAACATAAAAGACACAGTCACAAGCTTGCTTTCAAAACTAGGGACAGATAAGTAGACCAAAAGAAGGAGCTCTATTAAATTGGAACAAAAGCATGTACGACGGACGCAGCGAAGAGAATATATAAATAGGTAGCTATAACTTTTTAGTTAAGAACTCAGAAACTAACAAATAACGTAACTAATATTTTTGTATGTTTGCAGGTATATGACCGTAGTCTTGGTGCACACTAAAATCCCCACGCTAAAGCACCGTAGCCCATTGATAGAATGGTGACGGGAGCCCGAAATTTTGCTTAGACTCTTCTGACATCGTCCTACAAACAAAAATATTAGTTACGTTACTTCTGTATTTCGATTTTGTAATTAAAACGTTACGGCTGTAACTTTCAACAAGCAGACTGAGGTAATTGAGCGTTCCTCTCTATAAGAAGTCTGCTGACATTAAACATTCGGTAAGAAATTTTTGAGCATATACGTACGGAGTGCAACATGTATGTAACTGTATCAAGAACTGTACGAAAACCGGTAAACAAGCGAGCTGCAGGTCTCGACTGCTGTTTTGCGGTATAAGACTGAGTTTAACGTGAATTGAGAAAAAATGAGATTCACTGTAGGATCGGCGATAAAAAAATAGATGCATAGAATTAATTCGCATAAAATATAGGGTTGTAGGAAGTGTGTTTAGAAAAGACAGAATAGTTTTCATGCTACTGGTGTTGGTGGTGGTGGTGGTGGTGTTCCTATGACCAAACAGCTAAGGTCATCGCTCCCTAGGCTTACACATTACTCAATCTAACTTAAAGTAACTTACGCTAAGGACAAAACACATACTCATGCCTGATGGAGGACTCGAACCTCCGACTGGAGGAGCCGCGCGAACTGTGGCAAGGCACCCAAGGCCACGCGGCTACCCTGCGCGACTCCATGCTACTAGATGAAACCGCAGAGAGCCAACAAAAGTTAACATACTAATACGTCGTAGTTGCTAACAGAGCGAAGACTGGTTTGATGCATCTCTCAAGCTGCTCTATCCTGTGCAAATCTCCTCTAATGCACCATAGATCCACTTGAAACTCAATACTGCATGCGATCATTGGTTTCCCTCTACAGCTTTTACCTTTCTCCCCCCCCCCCCCTCCGCCCCCTTCCCCACACTAATTATACTATTCCTTCTATTCCTTTAAGCGTCAGGGTGAGTCCAATCAACCGATCTCTTCTTTAAGTCAAGTTGTGTCAAATATTTATTTTTTTCCCCCAATTCGATCCAGTATCTCCCTGTTAGTTATTCGGTCTACCCTTCAAATCCTCAAAATCCTTTTGTGGCACCGCATTTCGAAAGTTTGTAGTCTTTTTTGCTCTGAGATGCTTATCGCAGACGTTCACCTTCAGCAAAAGGCTATCCTCAAGCCAAATACCTCCAGAAAATACTTCTCAATTACATCAGCGGAAAAATTCCCCTTTCGGAATGATGTGAATATGTTTATTCAAAATAATCTGACTGGAAAGTGTGTTACAGCTACCTCATTCTACTTTCCTCAGTGTTTTAAAAATGTTCCTAATTATTTTGGCACGTGAACGTATTCGCTCTTTTTCTTAATGTACAACTCACCCCACACTTTTACGAGCTCCCCTAACCGTAGCTTACACGCAGTAGGCCATTGTAAGTCGCTCAGAGCTATCCACTCCCAGTTGCCCTTTTTCACTAACTAATTCTGCCGACTTACTGTCATATCTTCGTGTCTCTCTGTCATTGTCTCCTGCATCACAGCTACAGTCCTCTTCGCTCTGTTCTACTACTATGTCTCCTCTCACTGCATTGTTTTCCATTTGTTCTCACTTACTGTTCATTTCTCATTCATTCCTTCCTACTGCTGCTGTCTCTTGTCACTGTCATTACGTCTCTCGTCTCTCTTCTTCGTTGCTATTGTCATATTCCTTGTCTCCCATTATTACAATATGTAACTCTACCTTGTGATTAAAGAGTGTGGGATAGCGGCGATGAATAGAAAAATAGTATTCCAACAACTGTTATTCTTTTATTTAGATTACCAGTTTCGACTCCTCAATAGAGTCATCTTCAGAACTTGTCTGAGCGAAAAAAGCATCCAGTCGGACTCGTATATAACAGAAAACCAACATCTGCACCTGGATTCCACAGAAGACTTCGCCTGCAATGTGTGCTCTTCATATGAGGGTTGTCCACAAAGTAATGCACCGCATTTTTTCTTCAATAATTCCATACTGACCATAATTAGAATCACACACACGAAAGAATGGTGTTCTGTCTACATACCCTATTTTTGTACGTAGCCTCCATCCCGTTCTATGGCCTTTCTCCAGCGTGAAACAAGGGCGTGTGTGCCCTGTAGGTACCAATCCTTGTCCTGGTGGCGGGGTCAGTGCTTCATTGTGTGATCTTCCTTTGCTGATTGACAGATGCAGCGCCAACTGCCGAGTCGTAATGCGTCTGTCTTCTCGAATGACAACATCAGCTCGCTGCAACACGTCAAGTGTGACAGCCGTGGTCTCCCCGACCGCTGCATATCGTGGGAGCTCCACCGAACCGCATTCTGATGACCTCAGCCTCTGCGCCCAGCGACTAACTGTACTTCTGTCGACAGCAGATGCTCCATAGACTTTGTACAAGCGTTTGTGAATATTCGTCACAGTTTCTTTCACTACAATGAGAAATTTAATGATGGCATGTTGCTTGCAACGTACATCACGTACAGACGCTATTTTGAAACTGTACTGCAGCTACGCTAAGTGCCAGAAGTGACGGAAACTTGGCGCTCTCACTCAGGAGACTTCAAATACGAGGGTAATCCCAAAAGTAAGGTCTTCTATTTTTTATAAGTACATAGACCTGTTTATTTCTACAATGGTTTGCATCAGTTTACAGCTTGAACATTTAGCTATTTTTCGACATAATCACTATTTCTGTCGATGCATTTTTGTAGACGCTGTGGCAGTTTTTGTATGCCCTTGTCGTACCAGCTCGCCGCCATGCTGTTCAGAAAGCTATGAACGTCTTATTTCACCTCGTCGTCGGAGGTGAATCGCTTTCCTGCCAAAAGTTCTTTCAACATAGGGAACAGGTGATAGTCACTGGGCGCCAAGTCAGGACTCTAGGGTGGGTGGGTGATTATGTTCCACTGAAACTGTTGCAGGAGAGCAACAGTTTGCCGAGCGATGTGTGAGCGAGCGTTGTCATGGAGAATGTGTACGCCCAGCTCAATATTCCTCTTCTCCGGTTCTGAATTGCCCGTTTGAGTTTTTTCAGAGTCTCACAGTACCTGTCAGCGTTAATTGTGGATCCTCATTGGGCATAAAGTCGACCAACAATACCCCTTTCCGATCCCAAAAAACGGTTGTCATGACTTTACCGGCACTCTGTGTTTGTTTGGCGAAGAACTACGCCGCCACTGGCGTGATTGTTGCTTTGTCTCAGGTGCAAAGTGGTACGCCCAGGTTTCGTCACCCGTCACAATTGAGTCTAGAAAGTTGTCCTGTTCGGCCGCATGGAGGTGAAGAAATGCGCGGGAAGCATCAACTCGTTGCCTCATGTGGTCCTCAGTCGGCATCTTGCGCACACCTTCCGGTAGTTCAAGATTTCCATTAAAATTCTGTGAGCGGTGCTTCGGGAAGCCTCAGGAATCAAGGTGCAGAGATCATCCAGAGTGACCCGCCGATCTTCACGCATTCTTTGCTCAACCTTCAGCACTGTCTCCTCAGAAATTGACGGTCTGCTGCTCCTTTGTTCGTCGTGAATTTCGGTCCGACCAGCTGCAACACTCTACACCACTTTAGAACATTCTTGACATCCATGCACGACTCAGCATACACTTCCGTCAATTGGCGATGGATTTCTATCGGCGCAGTGCCCTTTGCGTTCAGAATCCGAATAACTGCGCGGAATTCGCACTTGGCGGTAACATCCAACAGGAGCTCCATTCACAACGGCTGCCAAGCCAACCGAGTGCCTCAGCGCGGCGTGTGGATATTTATACACAGCACATGAAGCACTATTCATAACAGTGTGACCAACTGCCAGACAAACAGACTTCTGTACTTTAAAAAAAATAGCAGACCTTTCTTTTGGAATTACCCTCGTAATACATACGTAACGTTTCGCATTCGTAGCATTGTTTCCGGCTGAGACAAAAAAAATTATTAATTACTTTCTGGGTAACCATCGTACAAGTGACCACATCACCTTTTACGTGGGTGCATGCGTGAAGAGCACACATTGCTCCTGAAGTTTTCTGTGGAAACCAGGCGCAGGTCTTGGTTCTCTGTTGTATGCATGTATGACTGGAAGCTTTTTGTCGTTCTTGTTACAGGGCCTGACGATGACTCTATTCATGAGTTGGAACTAGTAACCTAATTAGCAAGCTATAAAAATAACAGATGTTCAAGTACTAATTCTGCAGCTCATTATTAATAGCTCTCAACCACTTCCACATTCTCTTTGTTCCTCCCCTTCCATGCCTGGAAATGTCTTCTTCAGTCTTTTCCTAATACTGTTCTGTCACTGTCAACTATATTCCACTGACCTGTGTCCCTCTCTTTCTTCTCGCTGCCAACACTGTCTCCTGTCTTCCAGTATTTATTACTTCTCAGTCTTTTTGCCAATTCCACTGCCTTCCTCTCTCTCAGTACAGAAAAAGCACGAATATTTTAACATGCCAAAATTTTTGGAAACATTTTTATAGGTGCTGAGACAGGTAGAATGAGGCATTTGGTTCCCCACTTCACAGGATCTTTTAAATAAGCAGAATTATATCAGCATTCTTTGTGCTCCGACAGGAGCGGTCTCCATTGGTTCCCTTCTTTTTCCTGCTGCAGCAGGACATGTAATTCACGTGAAAAAAAAGTGTAGTGGTCGGTAAAAATTAGGTAGTTTATTTATATGAAATTGGAATATCGCAGAACTGGTTTTACACATCACACTGTATTTTACAGGCAAACAAATTTTGTATGTCCTACAGTACTACAACAAGGAATTAACAGATGGTAACAGAAACATTTTACAGAATATTTCTCAGTGCTACGTAACTTTAAAAGCTACG
This sequence comes from Schistocerca piceifrons, assembly GCF_021461385.2. Taxonomy (NCBI): domain Eukaryota; kingdom Metazoa; phylum Arthropoda; class Insecta; order Orthoptera; family Acrididae; genus Schistocerca; species Schistocerca piceifrons. Next base: position 270,404,494 of record NC_060139.1, read on the forward strand.
TTTTCATCTCACACCGGATTTTAGGCGTATATTTTACGCGTAAGAGGAGGGTAATTTTGAACCTCTGTTTATCGAAGACGGATACAGATATGAAAAAGATTTTCAAGATTGTTCGAGACCGAAATCTTAGGAATATACCGTGAAAATTAGTGTCCTTTGCTCTGCATAACCGCCTTGCAATCTGCTGCTGAACTTTCGTGGTTAAAAGATTTTTGAAAACAGGTAAATGCCTTGAAAACATACTGTTAAAATTTGAGCAATTTTCTGCAGTTACTTATTATTTAGATTTCGTTCAAAAATGGTTCAAATGGCTCTGAGCACTATGGGACTTAACATCTGAGGTCATCTGTCCCCTAGAACTTAGATCTACTTAAACCTAACTATCCTCAGGACATCACACACATCCATGCCCGAGGCAGGATTCGAACCTGCTACCGTAGCGGCAGCGCGGTTCCGGACAGAAGCGCGCAGAGCCGCTTGACCACATCGGCCGGCTTAGCTTTCACCTCATACCGGATTTTACACGAAGAAGCAGGGTAACTTCGAACCTCCGTATCTTAGAAATTAAGAAATAATGAAAATTTTCTAGGTTGCTCGAGGCAGGGATTTTAGTGACTCAGTATATTGTAAAAATTTCAGCCCTTTGCTGTATCTAGTCGTCTCGGTATCCTCGGCTGGTGACGGCGAATTTAGTAAAAATATCCTTTTCGTGGGATTTTCCGAAGAATCGCTCCATACGTGCTGTTAGTCCCCCTTAGATTAAGTCAAATGCAAAAAGAACCAGCTGATTTGCCTCGTTAGCCTAAGCAAGAGGAAGTGTTTACTATTCAAACTTTTATTTAGTAATGTAGGAATTGAAATTAAGGAAAACCTTCTATTCCGTGTATAAATGATTCCTAACGCAAGAACTATCCATAGTCCTTGACCCTACTTTCTCATCACTTTTTCATCACCAATAGAAACTGAGGTATGAGCACTGGAAAATCCCGTTTTTATGTGCGGAGGCTTGGAACATCTTACTTACGCATGCTGTCGTATGCATACGGATCCGATATTAACAAATTTCTCTTTTTCAGAAATGTTAATCTAGCTGTTGACAATCTGCGTTTTATACCCTCTCTACTTCATCCATTATTTGTTTGTTGCCAAAAGCAAACCCATCAACTAATTTTAGTCTGTAATTTCCTAATCCATATCTCTCAGAATCGCGTTTTATTGCGATTACATATCAATACTACTTTTTTACTTTCTTGCTTTTCTTCTTACTTCTTCCCAAGACAAAATACCTTTCGTTTAACTACTCTTTCTAGTCCTTTGCCATATGTGGTATAATTAACCATTCTTTCTAGTCCTTTGCCATCTCTGGTATAATTACAGTGTCAGTGGCACACTTGAAGATTTTTTTCTTGTCCCTGAACTTTAATTCTCATTTCGAATTATTCCTTGGTTTCATTGACTACTTGATCATTGTACAAGTGAGTAATATTAGATAGACTACAACCCTGCCTCACTCCCTTCTGAACCACAGCTTCCCCTTGTTGTCGTTTGACTAGTACAACTGCTGCTGTAAAAATCGTTTGGCTCTCTGAATTTTATGCCTACTATCTTCAAAATTTGAACGGTGGTAGTTCAGTCAACCTATAATAATTTATTGAAGAAGATGGATGTATATTCTACTCTTAGTTAATGTGAGGAAATCGTAACAAGCGCATGAAACCAATCGGTACACTGACGAAGAATCAAAAAACATCCTTGTCCACTCTGAGTCTGCGTTCCGTATCTGATTACTCTGAACCTTAGTCTTGCTTCTCTCGTTCCAGCTTCAAACCTGGCATTCAATTCAGGTACATTATTGGGTTATCTACTGTTCATATAATAAGTTCAGAATTTCTTCTTTCGTAGTGAAAGGCATGTTCGCGAAATTACTTCAAGAAAATAGGCCATTTCCTTTCCAGAGGCACCATTCCGGGCCATTGTCCTAAGCGATAGTAATCACGGTAAAAACAAACCACTGCCTTACCACTGTGCCTATTCTCACGCTAAAGGATTGATTTCCCGTAGTAACGGACATAAAGATTTATTAATACGTAATGCGTAACCTACGTTCTTTAAATTCTGAAGGTAGAGGGGACGAAGTACAGGGAACTAAGGGGAACTAAGGGTTATCTACAAGTTTTACAGAAACCACCCTGCATTTATAAGATTTGATGGATACGAGATGGAGGCCATAGTTAAAGAGTGAGAGACGGTTGTATCATACAAAGATGTATTTCTTTATGTATACTTAGGAAACTGAGGAGAAGAAGAAGGGGACATTTGGTAAGGGAACTGAAGATCAGAGGGAAGAACGAGAAGAAATTAACAATATGAGGATTGTCAACGACTTTTGTAATTCTGTCAGAGAAGGAAACTGACATGGTAGAGTAATTGAACGGAGTTAATGTTGTGTACAAAAGAAGTTGTAAATTTTCTGGAAACAGTGAGCAGAGTTTCCTTTTTTGGTCCAAATGCATCGACTGCACACTGACCAGCGCAGCTCAGCGAAACGGGGAGAGTCACAATTCCAGGAAGACTGAGTTCAGGGGCCCCTGTCAACGCTGACTTAACCAGCCGACCATCGCTGGTCAGGACTAGTTCGGTCGCAGTTTTCGAGAGCAGTGGTATTGAGTAACAGGAAGAAGATACTCAGCCTGCGTTCTGCAAGTAATAATAGTTGCAAACATAACTGCATGTAGTAGGCACTAGAAGCACCTGAAGCCGTCTCATAACAAGAAGTTATGTTTCTTTTACTTTTAGAAATAGTGTGTCTTATTAATTTAAATTTAGGATTCCGGCTGCCGGCTGTCACAACTTCTCTTCTTCCTTGTTTGTGCCGGTGTTAACTCCCACAGTAGCCGACATAAAATATTTTATTTGCCGCTCAGACGTAGACATTTGTCGTAACGTAGTACCAACTTTCCAATACCCTTGCCATAGCAGGCAACCGCTCGAGCTTTCCGCCAACTGCCTAGGCTGATCGGCACCTCGTTGCCTGTGCCTAAACACTGTCCTCCTAGCCAGCGTTTCAAATGAGCAAAGAGGTGAAAATCAGAGAGACCCAAGTCAGGGCTGTATGGTGCCTTAGCAAACATAACCCACATTAAACGCAGCAACAACGTCTATGTTGCGCTGCAGTTCGCTCTCGAGCATTGTCATGTAGAAGGACAATGCCTGATGACAGCACTCCTCTTGGCCTTATCTGATTAGCTCTTCGTAGACGCTAAAGAGTGACTCTGTACGAAGCCGCAGAGATGGTCGAGTGACGTTCCATGAATTCCACCAACATTCATTTTCTATCCAAGAACACGGTAGCCATTCACATTCTAATGGTGGAGGCTCCTTTAACTTCTTTGATTTTCTCGAGAAATGAAAATGCATCCACTATTTGGATTGCTTTTTTCTTTCTTCATTTTCGAAATGGGCCCTTGTCTCCTTTCCTGTGACACTTCCGCGCGCACGCGCACGCGTTTGTGTGTGTGTGTGTGTGTGTGTGTGTGTGTGTGTGTGTGTGTGTGTGTGTGAAATTGTATTTGATTTGTCTAGCTTTTATATTATTATTAATTTGTGTGTTCAAATGGTTCAAATGGCTCTGAGCACTATGCGACTTAACTTCTGAGGTCAGCAGTGGCCTAGAACTTAGAACTAATTAAACCTAACTAACCTAAGGACATCACACACATCCATGCCCGAGGCAGGATTCGAACCTACGACCGTAGCGGTCGCTCGGATCCAGACTGTAGCTCCTAGAACCGCACGGCCACTCCGGCCGGCCTAATAATTTGTGTGTGTGTGTGTCTGCATACGCAGACAGATCACAGGTATCTCAGAAATTACACTCGAAAATTGGCAGAAACATTCGATCTTTGGCAATAACATCCGAGAGTTGTCAACACAAACCAAAACATTGCATCAAAACAGGTGTTGAGTCCCTAGTCCTGTGAAATGTGGAAAACAAAACCTGCAAGTGGCAATCGTAAGAAGAGGAACAGCACGAAAAAGTGGAACATTAACATGTAAAAAATCGTCCACGCAACCTGTAAGTAAAATTTAAAATATTACTACGTCATCAAAGAAAACAAACCACCAGAACTTTTTGTAATCTATAGTTACTTTGCCCCAAAATGTAAACTCAATAGTAAAAATATGTACATATTCTTGGCCACTGAAGATTCCTTGCGGAGAATAAAGGCGAAACGCGTATTGTACGAAAATTGTGTTTTATTCGTTTGCACTTAAACGGTCCAAAAGTAAAAATTATCATTATACCGTAATAGTACACGCAACTGAAGAAGACAGGATTACAAAAATTGAAGCTATTATCATGGGAATCCATCTCGCACAGTGTTCGCGGTACTGAAGTTTTCACTCACCGTGGTATGAAAAGCTAACCTTAATATTACGAGTAACTAATCATCCCGAAGTAGAAACTGAACCTACGTTTTTCTTGAATCGCCTGATTCACTTATTGACTTGCTGGGCAAAATCGTTGGTTGACACACTCTTCCTCCCCTGACCGCCTGCACTTTGGATATCTGCACGTCCTGCTGCAACAAAGTTGCTGCATCATCGCCGCGCTATCCTGCCACTCGTGAAAATTTCCCCCTACACATTTCTCATTCGCCGGTAAATTTCGGCTTCAGTGCACGCCTCAGCATTAAGAAATATAATGACAGCACGCTCTTAACACTTGGCGGAAGACTTTATTGTTCAGGACATCTTAAAGTGCTCGCTTTCCGACGGGAACTGACAACTGCGACGTGACGCGTTCGATGGGCATACTATACTGTTAGTCCGCCAAATGAATAAACCTTACGTAAGCAAACGCAAATGGTATGAATGGTCAGCAGCCGTAGCATACGTACATAGGCGTCGTTACGCCCTTGGAAGTAGGTCCTAGCGATGCATTAGATATGTTATCATTCTGTTATGGTAAGTTAAACTTTAAAATATACTAACGTATTAACAGCCCTCAACCGTTTTTATAATCACTCTGTGTAGCTTTTATTTCAAAAATCAAAAAATGGTTCAACTGGCTCTGAGCACTATGGAACTTAACATCTGAGGTCATCAGTCCCCTAGAACTTAGAATTACTTAAACCTAACTAACCTAAGGACATCACACACATCTATGCCCGAGGCAGGATTCGAACTTGCGACCACAGCGGTCGCGCGGTTGCAGACTGTAGCGCCTAGAACCGCTCGGTCACACGGGCCGGCTTCCAAAAATCCTGTGCAGTTCCAGTCTCTTACTGTTTTGCTCTGATTTTCTCGTTTTTGGTACGTAGTGTGAAAATGGCTGACGTTGTTTCCTGCCCCGTAGTTTAACACGAGGGTGGAACATCGACAAACTGGCGATATACGGATTGATCTTAATGATTTTCACAAGCTACAGAAACAGTCGGCTTTGGAGTTTTCCAATGAACTGTATGCACTACAGTTAGACTGAGGTGACAAAAATTATGAGCTACTTCCTAATATCATATCGGGCCTCCTTTTGCCCGGCCTAGCGCAGCATCTCAACGTCGTTACTCGCGAATTTCTATCCTGTGCCAAGATATTCATCTCAGGGTAGCACTTGTAGGCTGCGTCCTCAATTATTTGCCGCCTGTATCCCAATCTCTGTGTTCCTCCACAATTTTTACCCTCTGATACTCGCTTTAGTACCGTGGAAGTTATTCCTTGGTGTCTCAACAGATGTCCTGCCATCCTGTCCCTTCTTCTTGTCAGTGTTTTCCATTTACTCCTTTCCTCTTCTTTTCTGCGCAGAATCTCTTCATTTGTTACCTTATCAGTCCACCTAATTTTCAACACTCTTCTGCAGGACCACGTTCCAAATGCCTCGAGTCTCTTCTTTTTTGGTTTCCCAGCAGTCCACCGTTACTACCAAACAACTCTCTGCTACAAACATATATTTCCAGAAACTCTTCCTCAAATGAAGGCCTATGTTTGATGCTAGTAGACTTCTATTGGTCAGGAATTCCCTTTCTGCCAATGCTAGTTTGCTTATTATATCATCCTTGTTCCACCCGTCATGATTTATTTTGCTGGCTTTTTTCCTTGACATCGTCTACTTCGTGATCACCAGTCCTGACGTTAAGATTCTCGCCGTCCTTATTTCTCCTAGATCTGATTACTTTCGTCTTTCTTCGATATATTCTCAGTCCATATTCTCTCTAGACTGCTCATTCCATTCACCAGTTCGTGTAGTTCTTATTTACTTCCACTATGGATAGCAATGTCACTGATATACTTTCATTTTGGATTTTAATTTCACTCATGAACCTTTCTTTTGTTTCTCTAATTGCGTCTTCGAGGTATAGGTCGAACAGTAAGGTTGAAGGACAATAGCCCTGGATTCTGCTCTTATTATTCTCTTTTGGCTTTTATACGTTTTGCATTTTACTCGTCTTTCCCTGTAGCTTATCCCAATTTTCTCATAATTTTGAATATCTTTCACCATTTGACATTGCTGAACACTTTTTCGATGTCGACAAATCTTATGAAAGTGTATACATTGTTCTTTAGTCTTGCTTACATTATCAACCGCAACGTTGGATCTTGTTCTCAGGTTGCCTTCACCTTGTCTAAACCCAAACTGAATGTCTGTCGCTTCTACGTTTTCAACTTCAGATTCTATAGCCATCCAGAATTGCTAAACTGTTGCCGGTGCTGGAGTTTGTGCACGAAATGGCCTGTCGATTATGTCCCATAAATTTACTTTTATTTTTGTTTACACGTCTAGTTCCGTACGACCAAATTGATGAGCAAATCTCCAAGGTCATGGAAGGTGTCAGTACATGAAATTACAATACAAAAGTAATAGCAGATAAAATAAAATGTTTATGAATCCAAAAACGTTAAACCGTAAGTTTAAGTAAACACAGTCAACAAAGTAACATAAGAAACAGCTTAAATTTTCAAGGAACTCCTCAACAGAATAGAAGGAGTGATCCTTGAGGAAACTCTTCAGTTTCGATTTGCAAGTGCCTGGACTACTGCTAAGATTTTTGAATTCTTGTGGTAGCTTATCGAAACTGGATGCAGCAGTATACTGCACACCTTTCTGTGGAAGAGTTAAGGAAGCGCGATCCAAATGCAGATTGGATTTCTGCCGAGTATTAACTGAGTGAAAGCTGCTAATTCTTGGGAAGAGGCTGATATTGTTAACAAGAAATGACAGTAAAAATATATATATTTTGAGAGGCCAATATCAAAAAACCCAGACTATTGAACAGGGGTCGACAGGAGTTTCGCGAAATTACACCACTTATTGCCCAAACTGCCGGTTTCTCAGCCAAAAGTTCCTTTTAGACCGGAAAGAGTTACCCCAAAATATAAAACCATACGAATGAAAATAAGCAAAGTACACCAAGTTTCGTGTCGAACGATCACTTACTTCAGATACTGTTCGAACAGTAAAAATGGCAGCATTAAGTTTCTGAACAAGATCCCGAATATGGGCTTTCCATGACAGTTTACTATCTATCTGAACACCTAGAAATTTGAACTGTTCAGTTTCACTAATTACATGCTCATTCTGTGATATTAAAACGTTGGGTTTGTTGAATTGTATATTAGAAACTGCGAAAACTGAGCCTTACTGTGATTTAGCGCTTGTTTATTTTCTACTACCTGTAAACTTATGTCATGAACTGCATTATCTGAAACAGAGCCAGCGTTGCACACAACATCCTTTACTACCAAGCTAGTGTCATCAGCAAATAGAAATATTTTAGAACTACCCGTAATACTAGAGTGCATATGATTTACATAAATAAGGAACAGGAGTGGTCCTAACACTCATCCCTGGGCACCCCCCCCCCCCCCCCCCCACTTGAATGTAGCCCACTCAGACCCCACATCACAACCATTCTCAGGATTGTGACTAATAATCTTTTGTTGTCTGCTTAAGTACGAGGTTAACGAGTTGTGAGCTACTCCCTCTATTCTGTAATGGTCCACCTCCCGGAGCAATATTTTGTGATAATCACAATCAAATCCCTTAGTTAAATCAAAAAAATATGCTTAGCGTTAGAAACCTTCTGTTTAATCCATCAAGTACATCCCAGAGAAAAGAGAATATAGCATTTTCAGTTGTTAAACCACTTCTAAAGCCAAACTGTACATTTGATATCAAATTATGTGATATAAAATCAATTATCCTTACATACACAGCCTTTTCAATAACTTTAGGGGCCCGCATCTTGTGGTCGTGCGGTAGCGTTCTCGCTTCCTACGCCCGGGTTCCCGGGTTCGATTCCCGGTGGGGCCAGGGATTTTCTCTGCCTCGTGATGGCTGGGTGTTGTGTGCTGTCCTTAGGTTAGTTAGGATTAAGTAGTTCTAAGTTCTAGGGGACTGATGACCATAGATGTTAAGTCCCATAGTGCTCAGAGCCATTTGAACCATTTTGAACCATTTGCACCAACTTTAGGAGTGACTGATGGAATAGAAATAGGTCTAAAATTGTTTACATTATCCCTTTCTCCCTTTTTATGAAATGGCTTTGCTACTGAGTAGTTAAATCGTTCAGGAAACCGACAATTCTTAAAGAAAAAAATTATAAATATGGCTAAGTACAGGTCTAACATATGAAGCATAGTATTTTAATATTATGCTAGGAACTCCATCATAACCATGATAGTCCTTAGTCTCTATGATTTAATTATTGACTCAATCTCCCCCTTGACAGTATCACAGAGGAGTGTTTCAGACATCAGAGAGTTATATGATTTCCTGTAGAAACTAATTTTTTATTTAATTCACCAGAAATTCCCAGAAAATGATTCTTAAATGATGTACGTCTATCTGACTTATCAGTTACAGAAATATTTTTACTATGAACTGACTTTATATCATCGACCTTGCACTGCTTACCAGATAATTCTTTCGCGACTGACCATATGGTTTTAATTTTATCCTGTGAACTAGCTATTCCACTTGTGTATCATATAGTCGTTTCCTTCCTAATAACATTTTAGGTACCTTACAATACTGTTTGCAATGGGCTACTGTAGCTTGATTGTGACTACTTCTAACATTTTGATACAATTCCCACTTTGTTCTATATGATATCCTTATAATGTTAGTCAGTCATTCAGGCTGCCTTTTAGTGGTAGCACCATGTTTAAAACGATTTCATGGAAAGCAACTGTCAAAGAGCATGAGAAATATGTTAGGGAAAGCATTATATTTGTCATCTATGCATCTGTACTATAAAGATCCTGCCACTCTTGCTCCTTAACGAGGTTTAAAAAACTCTCTATTGTCGTTGGATAGCTTTTGTACATAGGTTGTAATTATATGTGTCATTTGTTTGAGTACAAAAGCCTTTTAGGGTTAAAATTCGTGGATCATGGTCTGAAAGGCCCTTTTACTAACCGAATGCCCATCTATTAATGAAGAACGAATAAAAATATTGTCTATGGCTGTGCTACTGCTCCCCAGCACCCTAGTTGGAGGAAAGACGCCGTGAATCTGATCATATGAGTTTAGGAGATCTACCAACAGCTGAGCCTTGTGCGGTTCCCGTTCTTGCCGTTCATTAATTGGCACCTTGTAATCGCGGTAGTGGCTTCTCGTTTCCTTCTTCTGTTAATGACGCCACTGAGTTTGCTAGTATTGTTTGTCCGCGAGTGGCAGCAGCAGCCGTTATCGATAGCCAGTACTGTGGTACTATCTTTGATGCGACCACTGGTATTTCCGGGTCATCATGTGTGAGGCTGTTGGGCTTCGGACGGAGCAGTGAGGAGATCTGCAGCGCGAGGGCAGGCTTGGACTGCTGGCGGCGTGCAGGCACTGTCGGATCTAGGGGCTGTAGTTGACAACCTTATCCAGTAATGAAACCTCCACTGTTTGAGATCTCGCTGTTGTTTGCATGTTGCTGCTCCCAGGGTCGGTGAGACCAACAGCAACAAGTGGAGACTTTCAGGTTGGTGGAAGCTATTAGCTGCCTTCTACTGCTTGATATTAGAGTGAATTTTGTGTTGTTATTGGTGAAGTGCAACCAGTGGTATCTTACTGCCTAGTGGCCGCTAACCCCCAGTTACCTGTCCTGAAGGTTAGCGTAATTTGCGACAGTTTACTTTTCCTCGTCTTGCCGATGCTGTCTAACATGGTGTGTAATTTGACAGCTTCCTTGATTGTGGTATGGATAATTGTTTTCCTTGTCTACCTTGGTTATAGTGGTTCCTTCTGCCTTTTGGTGTTTTGAACACCAGATTCTGGAGATGCGGTGCTGTCTGTCACTTTGTGCTCACCTCAATTACTCCATCATTGTACTGGTTATCTGGCGTTAAGTGGATTTAGTAAGAGGGTTGATCACCATTTAAACCGTCTCTAGTTTCAGTTGTCCTCCTTAGGTGAACATTACTCTTGGCTGCCAGAATCACCGCTTGCACAGCTGTAGTAGCTTTCCTCAGATCGATCAATGGAGCACTGTCTATGGATCACACCGTCTGACTTAGATAAGTTGTGATAATGGTTCAAAATTTACCTTAATGTTTTTACGTGTAATTGCTTTCCTCACTTGTAATTCAGGCCATCAGCCGTTGAGTATTTCCGAAATTGCATGTGACCTTCAGCCGACAAATACTCATGAATTCTTTTTTAATCAGGCCTTTAGCCATTAATTGTTTGTAACACTACTTGTGGCTTTCAGCCGACAAATAATTTCCAATTCTGTGTAGATAAGGCCTTGAGCCGTCACTATAGCTTGTTACAGTTTGTTAAGATTCTTTAAAAAAAGGTTTTAGTATTTTTAATGTGTAATTGCCATTTTCACTTGTAATTCAGGCTTTCAGCCGTTGAGTATTCTGAAATTGCTTGTATCCTTCAACCGACAAATAATTTTGAATTCTTCCTTAATCAGTCCTCCAGCCGTTGATTGTGTGTAACATTGCTTGTGGCCTTCAGCCGACAAATAATCTGCAATTCTTTCTTAATAAAGCCTTCAGCCGTTCCTATAGCCTGTCACAGTTTTTTTATTGTTTAAGAAGCATTTGTTAACGTGTAACTGTTTTCCTCACTTGTAATTCAGGCTTTGAGTATTCTGAAATTGCTTGTGGCCTTCAGCCAACAAATAATTTTGAATTCTTTGTTAGTAAGGCCTTCAGCTGTCAGTGTAGTAAATTCTTTTAAAATGATTGTTGAAAATTATTTCCTCAAATAAAGTGTATTTGTTTACTGTAGCCAACGGTAGCTGATTATCGCCCCATCCACATTCGTTGCCTTATCCTGCCTCTCCCTGACCCACCAGGTCTCAACAACCGTTTCCTTGCTCACTCATATACAAAATTAATACTGAAGTCACCACAACTTTTTTGTTATATCTACAAAGTGAAGTAAGAATCCTCTCTAGCTTGAGCAGAAATGCTCTGATGTCTGAGTCAGGGGACATATAAACAAAAACAAATACAAGTTTAGTTTCTCTAAATTCAACTGCCCTTCCACAACATTCAAATATCTCTTCCGTGCAGTGCCGTGATACGTCTATGGACTGAAACGAAATACTGTTCGATGGAATTCACGCCGGACGATCTGTGTGGCCAAATCATTCGCTTGAATAATCCAGAATTTTGTTCAGTCCAATCGCGAATACTGGCGTATCGTCATCCATAAAAGTTCCATCTTTGTTTCAGGACATGAAGTTAATGAATAGCTGAAAATGGTCGCCCAGTAGCTGAACATAATTGTTACCAGGCAGTTGGAGCCAAGGACCCAGTCCATTCCATGTAAATACAACCCACAACATTATGGAGCCATCATCAGCTTGCACAGAGCCTTGTTGACAACTTAGGTCCACGGCTTCGTGTGGTCTGTGCCACACTCAGACCCTGCCATCAGTTCTTACGAACTGAAATCGAGACTCATTTAACCAGGCTACTGTTTTCCAGTTGTCTAGGGTCCAACCGAATTGGTCACGAGCCCAGGAGCGGTGCTGGAGGCGATGTCGCGCTGCTAGCAAGGACACTCGCGTCGGTCGTCTGCCGCCATACACCGTTAACGCCAAATTTGACGGGTCCTAAATTAGACGTTCGTCGTACACAGCACATTGCTGTCTGCGGTTTCTTCACGCTGTGTTGATTGTCTGTTAACACTGACAGCTCTATGCAAACTCCGCTGCTCGCCATCGTTAAGTGAAGGCCGTCAGCCATTGCGTTGTCCCTGGTGAGAGGTAATGCCTGGAATTAGGCACTCTCGGCACTCTCTTGACTGTGTGGATCTCAGAATATTGAATTCCCTGACGATTTACGAAATGGAACGTCCCATCCTTCTAGCTCTGGCTACCATTCCGCGTTCAAAGTCTGTTAACTCCTGTCGTGAGGCCATAATCAAGTCGGAAACCTTTTCGCAGGTATCACCTGAGTACAAATAACAGCTCGGCCTTTCGTACCGTGTGCACGCAATACCTCCTCCATCTGTATATGTGTATACCGGTGTCCCATGGCTTTCGTTAGTGTGAAACGTCTTCGAAACATTAGCTGAATCGGTAGCGTTGTAGCATAGGCCACTGACCCGTGGTTCAAATCTCGCTTTGGTCTTGAAATTCTTCCGTTCAGTTTGGAATAGCTTATCTTCTACATGTCAAATTCACCAAATTTTTATAAATTAACACATATCAAATCATCATTTTTATGAAAATGCATATATTTTTGTTTCTAATTAGATATTGTACGCGAAATTCCAGTTTACAATGCAAATATACATTTTTAACTATCGACATATTATGAAGTATAAAGAATTAAATATTCATGACAAAAATTAGAAATCAAATATTCTTTATTCGGACTATGTCAATTGTTTTATACCGCAGATGTGGCAGAACTGTAGGCTACGTCAAAAGAAGAGGAGAAATAATGTCACTTGGTGGATTATGCTGTTGATCGACTCGTTATCAATGTAGCAGATGACAGCTGCAGTACTGAAATGTATTGCTCATAATGGGATATAGAAAGAGTTCAGAGATTACTAGACGTCTGACTGTAAGTAATACCTTCAGTGTCTTTAATATTTAGCTGTTGTTGTTATTGTGATGTTCAGTGAGAATACTGGTTTGATGCAGCTCTCGATGCTACTCCATCCTGTGTGAGCCTCCTCATCTCCGAATAACTACTGCAACCTACATCTTTCTGAATCTACTTAATGTATTCATCTCTTGCTCTGCCTCTATGATTTTTATCATCCGTCCCCTCCGTGTCCTACCAACCAACCGCTTCTTTTGGTCAAGTTGTGCCACAATTTTCTTGTCTCTCCAATTCTACTCAGTACTTCCTCATTAGCTACGTAGTTGGCCCATATAATCTTTAGCATTCTTCTGTTGCTAAACATTCTCTTTTTATCTACACTGCCTACGTACGTATTCCATTTTCATACGTGGCTATACTGCAGACAAATACCATCAGAAAAGAATTCCTAAAACTTAAATCTATATTCGATGATTACAGGTTTCTCTTCTTCAGAAATCTTTTCTTTCCATTGCGATTCTACCTTTTACATCCTCTCTACTTCGGCCATCCGCATTTGTTTTGCTGCAGAAATAGCAAAAGTCATATACTACTTTAAATGTACCGTTCATTAATCTCATTGTTGATGTTCATCTTATATCCCTTTTTTAAAAACAGTGTCCATTCCTTTTTAATTGAATCAACTGTGGGTTCTTGGTGAAACATTGTTAATTAACTGAACGAACACTGTTTTTGGCCTTGTTTCACAATTTTATTGTTAATGTTATTGCACAACCTATGTTTTGGGTTATAAGCCCATTTTCAAGTACATTACTGACTCCCGAAGTTGACAATGCACACATAAACTTGATAACAAGGCAAAGATAATCATCTCTACTTCTTAAGGTATCGATCCATAGCTTAATGTGCAATTACGTCAATGACCACTGTTTAACAAATTACGTACGTTATTATACAATTCACCAATTACAGTACAATGACAGGACTAAAGTTATGCATCAGCCAATAACTTTTTAACTCTGATGGACTGGGGCTCAAACTTTTGCTTCTATATGGGGATTGTAACCTCATCTAAAATAGGTAAATAACTGAACTGAATTTGCTCTTTTAATAATAGTGTGGGGATATACACATCTGTCCTCTAATTTCTAAAATTTCCAATTGGATGAGTTTGGCCGCCTTTTCCTCTATGTGCATGACTTCTACATCTATTGTGTTTGTGGTTATTGTTCAGGCAATGTTCTGCAAAGGCTGAGTCACTCTTCTTCAGTCTTCAGCTTCTGTGGTGTCCTTTAAGCCTGGTACAGATTGACCTCCCTGTCTGTTCAATGCAGCAAGACTGACACTCATGGCATGTGATGTTATAAACCCCACTTTTTGTGATAGATGGTTGTTGGTCTTTTGCATTGAACAAGAAACTAACTATTGTCTGAGGGACAAATAATGAATTTGACCCCAACACCATAAAATTATAGGTAAAAAAACACGGACAAACTGGACAAGAAATGGTGCAGATTACGTTTTATAGGAAAACATCAAATAGCGTAAGTAACATCTTGAAGGGAAAGGGTTTCTCAGTGTTTTTTATGTCCCTCAGACAATAGGTAGTTTCTTGCTCATACAAAAGACAAACAACCACCTATCGCAAAAAGTGTGTAAATCCACACACCTATTATTAAACGAGCAAACCCAGTTCAATTATTCTCCTCTTTTATATAAGATCACAATCCCCAGATAGGCCCCAGTCCATCGGAGTTACAAAGTTCTTGGCTGATGCATAACTTTCGTCCTGTCATTGTACTGTAATTGTTGAACTGTATAATAATGTATGTAATTTGTTAAAAATGGTCATTGACGTAATTACGCATTAAGCTATGGATCGATACCTGAAGAAATTGAGCTGATTATCTTAGCTTTGTCATCAAAGCGCATTTTCATCCTTGGGAATCAGTAATGTACTTGAAAATGGGCTTATAACGCGAAATCTAGGTTGTGCAATAACATTGACAGTAAAATTGTGAAACAAGGTCAAAAACAGTGTTTGTTTAGTGTCCATTCCGTTTAACTGCTCTTCCAAATCCTTTGCTGTCTCTAACAGAATTACAATGTATCGACAAACCTGACAGTTTTTATTTCTTCTTTCTGAACTTCATTACATTTATATTTAACTATACGGTAAAATCCCTGCATTGCACTCTTACGCCATACATAGCTCACAGAAGCATGTCTTGCTTTCTGTGAAATTCCCTAAGGAGAACGCGTTATTGCTGGAGTTTTACCGAATAATATTTCATTCTCATTAAAAGTTAAACGATATTCGAAGCTATCTTCTATCTCTGTTGCGTCTGTTTCATTTCAACTGCGAGATCACGGTAGGTTAGCTTGACCAGCCGGCTGACCACTGCTGTTGAGCGTAAATTCGTCGGTAAGGCTATTGTCCCGCGTTATTGATGAGGCGATGTTCGCTTAACTCACGGCGTAAAGCACATCTTTACTATCGTATTTCACTGCACTCAACATAACTTGGCTTCCGCTCCACGTGAGCCGAATTCCATTGAGAATCCAGCAAACGCAGATGAATACATGGTATAATGTTTACATCTTGTTTATTCTCATGATGAACACAGTAGACAGACACTGCACAACACACTTGCGCAAAGCGTCGACCCTCTGCAGCTCTTCCTGCATTTAGATATGTTGGGAATGAGATTTCTTTTTACTCGAGCAGGTACGTGTTTTCCAAAAAATTTCGTCTGTGAAAATGAGGAAGCAAGCATTTCCCAGAGACTGCATAATATTCCTGCTGCTTCAGTCGAGCTTAGTGACTAGAACAACGTTGGTATCACTGTGTAACTAAATTTAAATTAGTCGGCATTTGACATCTAGTAGGTTGGACTACTCTCGCCAACAGCACACCAATGGGATCTCATAGTGTGTCTGCACTTCAGCTACGCAAAACACTCCGCCTCCCAGTTTCCACATGAAAATACTTGCTGGACGCGATAAATCAGGGTATTTAACTAATAAATAAATCTGCTGACCTAATTTAGACTAAGAACAAGATTTTTATTAGCGTAGAGACACTACCTAGGTCTGAAACGCAAGTAAATTTAGGATTTATTTAACTTTTTCTCTAATTTTGTTTAACGGGTAGAGAGGTTGCAGCAATTTTTTACTGCCGCAGAGAGCGGAGCACTGTGGTAAATGTCTCCAGAAAGTACTTGTGACAACGCCGATACTTTGTACCTTAAACGTCCTTACATAATTGTTCAGGCTTTCCTTGCCACTTATTGACAGTTTTGACTTCGGTTTTGAGATTTTAGGCCGATGTTTCTGACTTTCACCAGCACGAGTGGATGGTATTGTCAAAGATTAGCCCTCTGTTGCTGGTGGCGGACTGAACTTGCGCATGCTGCCAGTGGTTGTGTGTACCCGATGCAACAACGTTTGAGCGCTTATCCACGCTCATTACCGCTGTGGTTGTCCACTTGCTACTGCAACAGTCGTGCACTGCAGCTCGGAAATCCAGGCTCAGTTCACCATGAGGATTTCTTCATCCTTGATAAAACTAGTGCCACGTTTCTAAATTTCAATGGCTTCCCTAAACATAGGGATGTGGAAGATCTTCTGCACATCAAGAACCAATGTGGCAGCGAATTTTACTGTGTGGTTGTTCTCACATACTGCATGCTCCGCCACTAGGCCTATTGATTTCTCCACATGCCCCAAACTGCAATACCGTTTACGTTCGGATCCAGTTATTAACGGATCATTTCGTCATCCCAGCACAGACTTTTACGCCTATACATGTCCACAGTGTGCGGTACATCACCGACATTGTAAGTGGTTCCCGTGCGCACTCTTTCGAGATACTTTTAAACCCTCTCGATCACTTCGTAAATAGTTTTTACATTGTGTTTGCGCAATCTGTACGTCTCCATGAGTATGTACGGTGGGAAGATCGTATCCGACATTTCTTCTTTCGACGTGTCACTTAGCCGTATTTCAGGTTTCTTGATATATCTAATGCAACTTTTGAAGTGGCCATTGCACCTCAGGACGCTGTCTAGCTGCTCCATCTCCCTTACGAGGTGCTGCGGGTGGACGTCTTCTAGTGGCCGTTACTAGCGTATTGATCATGATGCTGCGTCATTTTGTGCAGATATCAGTCAATGTGTCAGTTTTCGATACATGCTGTGTTCCGAATTCTCACTATTCCTTGTAACCAACACATCTAGAAAACGTAACTGTCGCTCCTGTCTTATCACCATATTATATTTAACACTCGCACGGTAATCACACGTCTTCGGTAGATACAAAGCGTAGGATCCACGTGTAGATTTCGGTGCATCGTCGGATCTTGTAGCTTACGTGACTGTCAAACTAGAAACACGAAAGACAAAAGTTGAATAGCAAAAAGTTGAATACAAAAGTTGAATAGTAATAGCAGAAAATAATTTTCGTTATTCATTGTACGTTCACTAGCCGAATGGAAACGGTGATCTAACTGGATTCGTCATTTCCGCTGAGACAGTCGGAGGGGATGGGATTTATATCTCCAGATGATGGCTATCGCCATTGCAAGAAGAGTTTATGGATCAGTGCAGCGACCTTCTCCAGAACTGTAAGGACATTTGATTTTCTCTGCTCTCTGCTTTACGAGAAGCGAATACTTGGAACTACAGCAGGATACTAAAGTCCAGACGTGGTTTTGCCCCTTTATAGCCCTCGCTTTTCAGTACTGAAGCTTAGCGTTTCAGTCGCAATGTCTGATAACTAAGAGCTTTATTTCACCGGAAAGGAAATATTAGCACAACAAGGAATTTTATAACAACAGTTGTTAGGGGAAGTGCATTGCAGTAGGCGGATCGTACTACGAATGTAACTTCAGATGAATTTTTTGGTATCCACGGGAATATTCTCTTGAAAAATTCCCTCTTACATTTGATTATAGAAGAGTTTTACTTTTAAACTTCTTGAGGAACAGTTCTATAAGCTTTATCAATTGTCTGGGAGATGTTATTTCCGCTTACGGTTGTACTTGAGTAATTGTGAGCCGTTGCGTTATCACCATTATTCTGTTCACAAGCAGAATCGGGTACGATAGCTGTGAATGTTTTCATCACACTGAACAATCATTGTTTCAATGTAACAAACTGGGTGATTGCTACATTAGCGGTATGTTATTCATATTGTACACCAGTTTGTCCCGAAAGAGCAGTTCAATGCCACTTTTATTGAGGTTGTAATGTAATTTTATTACTAAAATAAAATTAGTAATAATTATCATTTGAATATTAATACTAGTAGTTCTTTCATTGCGAGAGAGGATAGATGTGCGAATTAACAATTAATTATATATTGTCTTTGAAATTAGTTTTTTAATGTGAATGAGAGTTAACTCCCTAAGCACTTTGACTTGAAACTGTGAATATGCATAATAAAGTGACGTCAAAACAAAAGAGAAATAACTCTAATAATACTGTACTTACAGTTCTGTTAGGGAATAATATACTCTTTCTCCCCATGATTAATAACGCAACATTACTATGAGCCCGACGCTGATCAGCAGTCAGCAAACAAGCTCTGTACTCATGATGGTTACGGGACTATAAATAATTAATCGCCTCTCTCTTGAATTATCACAGATAGCCCTAAACATATCGCAAAATATAGTTAAAACTCATGTGCTTATAGCACCAGATAATATTTCGTAGGTCAGCTGCATGTGAAGTAACAAAACCCGTAACTCCAGACCGTGGCTTCGTCTCGAATGCCAATATAAGATGCAGATGAAATCATATACTAGAACTAGTAACCTGTGACCAGTCCTATCTGCCTGGAATGTTATCTCGCAACCTTCAAAAAATCTGAAAGTGAAATATATTGAATTATTCGTAGCAGCCGCATAGCTCGTGGAATCTGAAAGAAAGTTTTGTGTTCTAATCGGCGGCAAGTCTCGAAGATAAGCTGAAAAAAATTACTAATTATTTTCTAGTATGGCGCCTAACAACGGTTAGTATTCCGGTAATGCTGCTCGGCACAAGCAAGGTTTAGGATGACAAATAATTATGTATCCTACACAAGTCTGAAGTCATGAACAACTATAGTTTTCTGTTATTATAGGTTATCTGTCTTGAGCTGACTGCATTGTAATTAAAAAGAATTGCACCAAACGCGTTTCGCTTTTATTTACAAATTATCTTCTGTGGTGTTCTGTAAATTGGATACACACATTTGTATATTTATTTTTTGGTTCTTTTAGGTTAAAAACAGCGCTTTCTTTATGAAGTTGATCTGTAAGCTACTTACGGTGTTTCTTCACATAGTCTGCACTTTCCCCTCTTGCTAGCAGTGGTTGCTGTCGACAGCCTTCATTTCACATCTGCAGTTTTTGGCATTATGCGTTATTTCCTGCCCTGCACTACTTATAATTGACTTCCTTAACTGTTTCTCATACACCACTGCTACAGTGTTTATGCCTTTTCGTTCTCGTTATGAGTGTTGCCAACCTATGAATCGATTTTGTGTGTGTGTGTGTGTGTGTGTGTGTGTGTGTGTGTGTGTGTGTGTGTGTGTGATAGAGAGAAAGAGAGAGAGAGAGAGAGAGAGAGAGAGAGATAGAGATTGGAAATCTAGTGCGGCATATGAAACAGAGAGATAATAATGAAATACATGTGGAAATTTGGTACGTTATTTTATTGAACTTGGGTTCACACATGCAAGATGAATTTTAATGCCGAGGTAGTACTGCATTTACAGAGGTGTGTAAATCAAAGTGATGATGGAATCTTCTCATGAAATTTCAATCACCAGTTTTCTCTTCGGACTGCGAAAACATTCTGTTGGTACCCACCTACATGGGGAGAGATGATCATCACTATAAAATAAGGGAAATCAGGGCTCACACAGAAAAATTTAAGTGCTCGTTTTTCCCGCGCGGCTTTCGAGAGTGAAACGGTAGAGAGACAGCTTGAAGGTGGTTCATTGAATCCTCTGCGAGACACTTTAATGTGAATAGCAGACTGATCACGTAGATGTAGATGGTGATGATGCATCACATCCTTATTTTTCATGCAGTATAGCTGCGCTGTTTTTAAGCAACTTGTGTCCGTCTACAGGTAAGATATATGAAAACAGCAGTGTGGCCATCGTTCTGAAGGACAAGTCTTACTCTACCATACGATATAATGAACTGCTTATTTAGTTCCTCAGTATCGTATTCTACATTTCATCTATGAGGAATTTCTAGCACTAAGATCTCCTGAAGATGAGGGTCAGTAGCCAGGTTCTTCAATCCTATTTAAACACACTGTACGGACAACGTTATAGATTCTCCCCTTCGGTTGTTTGATTGTAGTTATATGCCTCAGTGTTGTTAGCAGGTCTGAATGTTCTTCCAGTCAGTCAGGGTCTTGTGCATCTTCATGTTTTTCATAGGTTTGTTGTAAGTTCAAGCCCGTTTTTCGCTCATTTAAAGTTACATATTGCTGCTTATCCTGTCTCAAACGTTATTGAATTTCATTTTTTCCTTTGTTGTACGGAATATGTTTTATGTAATTCCTCTTAGGTTGTTCGCACACGCGGGAGATGAAATGAGTGAGTGACTGTGTGTGTGTGTGTGTGTGTGTGTGTGTGTGTGTGTGTGTGTGTGTGTGTGTGTGTGTGTGTGAGAGAGAGGGAGAGAGAGGGAGAGAGAGGGAGAGAGAGAGAGAGAGAGAGAGAGAGAGAGAGAGAGAGAAAGAAAGAGACAACACATATTAGATGTAAAGGCGGCAGCAGGGAGGGCGAATGATCGGCTTCGATTTATTGGGAGAATTTTAAGAAAGTGGGGAACGTCTGTACAACACTGAACACGGTTGCGAGCCACTCTTGAGTACTGCTCGAGTGTTTCGGATCCTCACCAGGTCTGATTGGAGGAAGATATTGAAGCAATTCAGAGACGGCCCACTAGGTTTGTGAACGATAGGTTTGCTCAACATGTGAGTAATACGGAGATGCTTCATGAATGGGAATCCCCGGGTAGAATACAACTTCTGTTTTTCTCGAGATACTATTGAAAGAAGTAGGAGAACATGCCTTTGAAGCAGATTGCAGAAGGATTCTATTCCCACCAACCCACATTTCACATAAGGACCATGAAGATAAGAGAAATTAGAGTTCGTGCGGCGGCACTTAGGCAGTCGGTTTTCCCCCGCTCCATTTGCAAGTGGAACACGAAATGAAGTGACTAGTAGTGGTACAAGGTACCCTCCGCCATGCTCCACACGGTTGCTTACGGAGTATGTATGTAGACAGATGCAGTGTAGAATGATAAGCATTGTACCCCCTTCCCCCCTCCCCACCCACCCATTAGTATGCACGGTACTATGTAGATCCCCCCCCCCCCCTCCCCGTTGGTATGCAGATGCAGAGTAGTGGCAGTCACTCCCGTAAATTAATCATCACGCCCCACCCGATAAAATTTCGCGATAATGATCTGTAAACTGGCCGTCATTCCATTACCCCATAGTACGTGTGTTAATACAGACATCCCCCTAAGTTCATCGTCACTGGCTCATCCAATAGTACCCATAGGGTAATGGCAGAGAGAGGGAGAGAGAGAGAAACAGAAACGGCGCCAGTTTATGCAGTTCAGAGGCAAATGTTTTCGAATATTAAAGATGACATGTGGTAAAATATGAGCTAATGAACAGTTTATTTTTAATTCTATGACCGGTTTCGGTCACATACCGTTTACTAGTACCTGCTACACAACATTAAGGATAAAGGAGAGATTCAGAGATGTGAAAATGTGTACTAAAACACAAGCAATAATTAGAAATACAACACATAAAATATGGTATTTATAAACAATATTTTGTTATGCAAAGGTAGACGGGCGCAGTATCAATTGCACAGCAATCCAAAGAATATATAAAATAAAACGACAAGAACGTGGAGGTATAATAATGGCAACAGGCTCACACTGAACGTTGCTCTGAAGTTGGCGCCGCCATATTAGCTGCTCCAATACATTAGCAGATTACTGTTTACGAATGCTTCTTCTTCTTAATTCCTGGTGTGTACAAAAAACAGTTGTTTTAAACAGTAAATGTTATAGTGCTTTTGCGAGTAAACAGTGTCAGAAAGAAATCGTCAAACGTTTTTCTGGACTTAAATGCATATTTCATTCTGCAATACGGTGCTTTTGGCTTCGTTAACGTAGCTTTATTTTTGGTATACGTTTAGAGAAACCAAGAAGAGAATTATATCTTGTAAAGAGGCTAGTTCTGTAATACAACATTTTCGTAAATAAGGACTGACGACACTGATGTTCGATCTATGTTCTCTTCCTGAAAATTTTGAGAACATATTTCACTGTGTTTT
This sequence comes from Schistocerca piceifrons, assembly GCF_021461385.2. Lineage (NCBI taxonomy): Eukaryota > Metazoa > Arthropoda > Insecta > Orthoptera > Acrididae > Schistocerca > Schistocerca piceifrons. The sequence continues at coordinate 270,426,865 of NC_060139.1, forward strand.
TCGGTTTCCAATCTCGCAGCATTCACCTAGAAAGCGTTTCGAATTGGACTGATACGAAATCTACAAATTACTAGAATAAAACAGCTATAATAACAGGAAACAATGCATCAAAAATTTATGTACGTAAAAGGGACTATGTCTTGAGCGAGATTACTACGAATAAAACGCGATTCCTTTGCACCTCACAATCTCGCAGCATTCACCTAGAAAGCTTTTCGAATTGGACTGATACGAAATCTACAAATTACTAGAATAAAACAGCTATCATAACAGGAAACAATGCATCAAAAATTTATGTACGTAAAAGGGACTATGGTTTGAGCGAAATTACTACGAATGAAACGCGATTCCTTTGCACCTCACACTATAAACGGAACGATTCTGACACCCATAAAGGATCAAGGTGATATTTTTAATCCAAACACTTCCGCTAGAAGCTTATGTTTGTGGCAACTAACATGCTCCAGAATCGGCTTCAACTGTGTGATGTTGTGACAGCTCCTCTTACTACACCTCTACTGAAAAACATATGCCATCACAGCTAGCTCAGTCTTTGTAATAGAATATCAAGAGAGTTCTCAATAATTTTTTTCTTTTCAAATTCCTCATTGAAAACGAAATTTGGATCTTCAGCACAATGTGAAAGTATTTCTATTTATTCCATGAGATCAATATACGGTATCTTCCTTTCTCTGCTTCGTATAGAACAGTAACACTGTTTCCATTTTTGTACATTTCATGTTTTTTATACCGTAAATGTGTAACAAGTGTCGATGGGTTGCTTTTGTGGGTGTTACAATGTTCCTCATACCGAGTATATGGTTTTTACCCGTTTCTCCAGAGTAAAATTATTGCAAATAGCTACACTGTAATTTATTTATTCCTAATTGATGGTGATTTGGTTCTGGGTCTAATATTTTCCTTGCCGTTTTATTTTATATATTCGTTGGATAATTGTGTAACTTACACTTCGTGCATCTACTTTTGCATGACAAAATGTAATTTATAAAAATATTTTGATGTTTGTTTTATGATACATAGACTATAGGTAACATCTGTTATTAACAAAAGTTTTAAGTATCCCTGGTGGTGTTCTACAATTTCCAGACATCTTTTTGCATGAAAATTGTCCTCTCTTACTACAGGTATCTGGCCGAAGACGGTCGTATGATTAAAACCAAATTGCACTGCAGCTTCACGTGCTACAAACTGTCAAATCTAAGATTTTCTAAACTGAGGAACAAAATTATGAAAAACTACAGTGTCTTTGTATATATCACCTACTGAAGTAAAGGAATTCAAGTGACATGTGGCAGGCCCAAATGTTGGCAAAGTTGTTTCGAGTATGCTGCTCTAGTTTCTGTGGGAAGACCTTACACATCCTCCATTGAATCCCAGCCTCTCCCTTACGATTCCCATATTTTTGGAATTCTGAAGAAAGACATTCGTGGCCCCCGATTTGTTGTGGACGATGAGAGGAACTCCGTGGTTCAGGAATGGTTTTGTAGGCATTCAGGATTTTTCCTTTAAAGTTACTGTCTCTACACATGAATTCATCAATGGTATAGGAGGAACTGTTAAGGAGAAACATTTTAACTTTAGAACACCTCCGATAACATTCAGGCATTTTACTTTATATGCCAAAGTTATATTCAGTAAATGGTAATGTAGATCATTTTTCCTTGTGGTGCTGTAACTGTGTATATCTCTGTTACTCTCAAACTTATTATGACAGAAAATCACAAATGAAGTTGTGGTTAAAGAACATAGCTGTATAAAGGGATACCTGTAAGATTCAGATGTAGAAACTCTATACAAATCCTAATTGGTTTGTGCTTCCAATAAATTTTTAGATTTGCAGAACTGTGATAGGATCATATTAATTATTCTATGGAGGGAGGTCTTATCAAGAGTTGTGTTGTTGTTGTGGTCTTCAGTGCTGAGACTGGTTTGATGCAGCTGTCCATGCTACTCTATCCTGTGCAGGCTTCTTCATCTCCCAGTACCTACTGCAGCCTACAACCTTCTGAATCTGCTTAGTGTACTCATCTCTTTATCAAGAGTACTATACCAAATGGTGGATTATTTGGTGACATCATGCCACTATAAAGATTCGGTGGGTGCCAGCATTTCCATCCAGATGCAATGTATGATACGTTATTCTGATGCTCACACTTCGTGCAGGATCATCTATTCTTTCAGAATGAGTTTGTAGAACCAATCTTCCTCATTGGAAAGAGTTGAACTGTTATCACTGTTAGAGATTCCTCGGCTTCTGCATGCAAACCTTCATGCATCATCAAGCTGATTGATGTTGCTAACAATGAGTCTGGCTGTTGCTATTACTCCTACATAATTTTAGACCCTGTATGTTTCTGAATTGTACTGGCATTCATTGCGAATGATACATTCTTATTGTGATATTATAGTTTTTCATTTAAAACTGTAAATCGTTCCTTCATGTTAAGTAAGTTACTAAGACATTGCCCATTCCCATGACAGTGCTTATGTGGGTAAACAAAAGACTATACAGAGAGAGAAATGTACTCGATTACCTGTTGATATTTGCGTGTGGCCTATCACAACGAGTCTCATTTCAACCTCTTCAATCATTTCAATAATATTTTCATAAGAGTGTGGCATATGGACGTCATAAATAGGCATTCTAATGGTGATATTTTGTTACGTCTTATCCACATAGAGATTCTCCTATGTACACCTGGCTGGACACTGGGACTCAAAGCGACTATCTGTGATACATGATCATGAAATTTATAAGACAAATTTATGTTTTTTAATATTTATTTAACATTTAGATACATTACTTACCGAGTATTGCAGAAGTGTGACACAAGAAAAGTAATTTCCGAAATTTGGTAGAATACTGCAATCACTTTTCATTTGTGTAAATTAAAGAAACATTTTTTCTCATTAGTGATACACAAATATACTTGGAATTCTAATTATATGAACTAGGCTTTAGCTTTACAGCCATTGTTTCGGCATCTGATCCATTTATTTTTGAATGTGATTGAGCAGAGGGGAATATGTCTACTCTCACTTTTCCTAACATCTCTGTCTTGAATTATTTTTATGTGTCTGTTAAGAGATGCTGTATGAGATTAAATGAAATTAAGATTAAGAGGCTGAAGAGTAAACGTCCTTTCATGCTCCAGTAGCAAGCTGAACTCAAGAATTCACAAAAATAAATCTAATCCATCAGGTCCAAGACTGATTTCCTGCTAGTACCTATTGCCTGCTGGTTTTCTGTACGCCATCCACGACATCACAAGCTCCATGTCAATGAAATGGAAAAAACTTACCACTTCTTTGAGCCACTATGGTGCAGTGAGTGGAACGTCTCAGTGCAGCCAACATCAGAAACCAAGTATCACTGAGAAAAAAAAAACACAACAAAAATGTCCAGTGGTTGCGGTGTATAAGAAACTGTAACTATACATAACGAAAAATAGAAAAATAACATCCAGCTGGCTGGACGCGGGGACTGAAGAGACGGATTTCCGGTAATGGGTGAAAAGAGGCTACGTGGAAAAATCTGATCTGCTCTAGAAAATATTGGCCACGAAAGATATTAACCACTGGCAATATTGCTTGATAGTGTATTTTACGAGGTAACAAACAATCAAGTGCTTTATGTCCATTGTTTTCGTACCTCTTTCAGCAATGCTGCGGTCAATTTATTTAACTTGGTGTCATATTGTGCTTTTGCCTGTTTGCGATTCTGTGGAGTAATACGGATGCAAAGAGGAAGTGACCGTGCAACATCAGTTCTATTTTTAATTTTTAAGTGGCTTTGTGATTTGCAAATCCGAACTCTGCATGACTATGTAAGTTTAGCTTAAGATTTTGGACGGATTTTACTACTGAGCCTTGATAAGGGAGCGCAGGGAGATTCCGTTAGTTTTCGTGACACATCATAGGGTTGGTCACGCTAAAGAAAAAAAACAAACCCTAGGAGCTCTAAACGGCACATTTCTGTGTGGCCTATGTGACTCAGTCAGCGTGCGCCGATGTCGAAAAGGAAAATACTACCGAATTAACAGGCAAGGCGTTTCATTGGCTCGTACAATTCCTCGGATGAGGTTTCTAGAAGCTTTTGGTAGTATTCTCTGGGCGCAAAGGCGGAAGAATCAAGTTTATTCTTACGCGCTCTTCTCGGAATCTGATTGGTCTGTACCTTCGCGCAGAAAAGCGTGACAAAGGAATGGTTGATGCAGATTGCGAAAAATTTGCTGGCAGTGCCGTCTTGATAGCTGTAGTGAAAGCCGATAGCTTTGAGGTATGTTGAAAGTGCAGTCAGATATTTGAGTAATTATAAAGTTTAGTCAGATCGCGTTGAGAAATTGTAATGTTATGAAGAAAAATTTTATTGTTGTGCATGGTCTGATAGAAGCTGGGAGGATCTGGGATTTAATTCAATGCTGAGGTTCTCATATGAACTTTGAATTGCTGTACAAAATGGATTTATGTCAGATGCAGTAAACGAGTCATGGAAGACCACAGACGTTGATGCCGTCAGAAGCAGTCGCAGCCAGCAATCCGAAACGGTTAGAATCAAGTAATGTAAGTGTGGATAGCGACGAGTGACTTCATCAGTATATTCATCTTTCCTCCTTTGGATAATAGCTAAGTTGTGAGGCGATTTAGCATCATTGTCTCAGCTCGTGTGAGTATCTGGTTCGTTCTTTCAGAACCACTTAGACTTGAAATAGTCCATCCTGTTACTAACTAATGAAACGTTAACTAGCGGAGCTTTAACTTGCCTCCCTCAATTTGCCTCGTACGTGCTTTGTAGCGTTCATTACTAAAGCATCAGTGTTCTCTTTCGTGTTATCGTAGTTTCCTTTAAGGGAGAAATTCTCGTATTTGCATTATTAACCTCCCATCCCATGTAGTTTCCACTTCCTCAGTGCACAGAGTACACACTTCGATGATCTTTCTACCATTTTTTTTTCTCTCGGCTGCAAGCGTGTATGGGACAATTAGATGAAGTAAATTTCCATTCATTCATTGTGAAATTCCATATAAAATGGACAAGAGAATGTTATTAAATATCGTATTTTGAAATGCTTCTTTAAAATTACCAGTTTCCCAGTCCCACACAGTTGTGGTCGATAGTACAAATCTGAGCGCGTTACGTTGCGTTAAGACCTCACCACAATAATTCCTGGCTTAAATGCTTCATTTTCTGTGGTAAGAATTCGGTACGTTCATTGCAGCGAGGGTTGGCCGACGATTTGAAGTTGTAACAAACGGCTGAGATGTCTGATGAGAGAAGACGCTGATGTAGTGATACAGCCCAGGAGCTGTCAACTGTTAACTCTTTTTAAGTTTTGTCGTTGATAGCCTCAGACTTCTATGACGACATATGCTACTGTAAATCGTAAAAAAATGTACTTTTCAACTTTATCCCACATTTCTAAAGGCTCTGCATGATGAAGGGAACTACACATCATAATGTGTAAGTGAATGAATAAATTGTAATATACAAAATTAGTTTTAGTGGAAATTTTATTTTCTAAAGGTGCTTCAATACAAACGGTATCTGTTAATCTTCTCTGGTCAACGTGTATAAAAACTGTCAAAATATTTAAACATCCTTATAATTCTGACCTTCCTCATCTAAATCTTTCTCACAGTATATGGTTTTGTTTCTCTTCTGTATCCTGATGACCTTCGGTTTCATGTTCTGATGTCAGACGTTGCTGAGCTTCGACGTCCTTCGCAGAGATATCATGTTTCAATTCTTTTGCCAATGACTTCGAGAAATTCCACTCTTGTACTTCAGACGACGATCTGAGAAGATGTAGGAAGCCAGGAGGTAAAAGGATGCCTGCTGATATAAGGAAAATTTTCTTCCACTGTTCAGACGATTGCTGCAACAAATTATTGTTCACGTTAGCTAAAATTTAATTTCTTAAGTTACTAGATGAAGTTCGTTGCACGAATTTTAACGTCAGGAACAGTCTAAAAGTATTTAAGAAAATAATCCTAAGATGTTTTGAAATCTTACCACAAAATCACATTTAGAGGTGGAGGAGGGGGAGACTAGTGTTTAACGTCTCGTCGACAACGAGGTCATTAGAGACGGAGCGCAAGCCCGGGTGAGGGAAGGATGGGGAAGGAAATCGGCCGTGCCCTTTCAAAGGAACCATCCCGGCATTTGCCTGAAGCGATTTAGGGAAATCACGGAAAACCTAAATCAGGATGGCCGGAGACGGGATTGAACCGTCGTCCTCCCGAATGCGAGTGCAGTGTGCTAACCATCACATTTAGATATACGTGCTCTGCTCTCAGGAAATATATATGGTATCTCCCCTAAGAGTCGTCATGGACGCTTTCTACAGTGTTTATGCATATATGGGCAATTTCGTTTTTTCAGTATGTAGTTGGATTCAGCCCAAACAAATGAAGCTTATCAGATCTTATATACGACTCCCAGCGTCCACGGAAAGCATCGGTTTGTTTCCCGTTACAAACAAATATCCTCATTCAGTTCATAGGTGCCATATTGTTCTAGTTCCTATCGACGAGTCAACAAATCTACTGTTCGGTGAATGGTATTCCTTATTCCTCAATTTTCGTTATAAATTTTTATTGTAATAAGAAATGCACCAAAATAGACAGCTGAATATAGCAAAAAAAATTCGTTGTACAATGTGAGACAACGAAAACCTTTTATTTGAAAGTAATTAAATAATTTACTACAACACTCCCAAACACATATGTCCATATTGTGAAATAATTAAAATAGTGAAATGCGACTGTTTCTAGTTTAAATGGAGGCAAGCATATATAGAGTATCTTCACATACCTTCTACGAAATGAAAGAGGCACAAGTGATTCTTTGACATTTGATTACAGTAGATGGAGAAAATATTAGAGCTAAGTAAAACCGGTATTTGCCAGAAAATGTGTGGATCATAAATGTGATTAATGCCAGAACTGATTAAGAGCAGAGGAACCTTACTAAGAGAACATACCCTATTTGATGACTTTCTGGAGACTGGTTGATTAATTTTAATAAATGTTAGTAAATGGAAAATACAAAATTATTACTTGTCATGTTTGCTCTTCACTTTTGATTCATTACCTGTCTCGACACCAAACAGGATAGAGTGAGATGGTGGAATAAAAAATTAAAGTAGCGGTAAAGCTAAAGAATGACGTTAATTAGTGGAGAGAGAGAATATATTGAAACAAGGGCGTGAGAAGAGGACTGGGGATACAGAGAGGTATGTGAAGGACAAGTACTACTGGAGGTTCAAGTTAGTAGATCTAACACCATAGTTGCGTTGGGTGGATGGTTTCCAAATACGCAATTAACAGAAACTGTCCTTTGGAGGTGAAGATCCTAACGGCGTGATGTCTGAAACAACTAGTTACATCAACAACAGTGAGGAAAGTAGCATGTGTTGTACATAAATGGTTCAACCCCTTTCTGGCCATAGTCTGGTAGTGGCTATTCACACCAGTGGTCGGCTAGTTAGTCGTGATGTCCGTATAAGATATGCTCAGTGATTGCAGTATATATGGTAACTGACATAACTACCTGCATAATCGCTTTATGGGGTAGAACGTGTACGTGAAAACGGTGGAATTGAAAGCAGTGGGAAGATACATGGAACAAGTCTTTCGCAAAGTCTTCTACAAGTACACGAGCCTTGTGTCGCGGTTATTGTGGTGTGATCCAGAACAAACACAGTTTAAGTGGACAGAAGAATCCCACTCTGGGAGGAATGGGAATGGATGTCAGAATTGCTTTCGATGTCAGCGTATTATTAGAGGTGGTTTAGGTCGTGGTTGTAGCTTTGGTTTAGTTGTTCAATTTGCAATGCAATGATCGTGAGCCATTCAGGGAAGTTTGGTCGCCAGGCTGTAACTCTTAACTCAGGTGACGCCACATTAAGCGACTTGCACGTCGGTGACAATGAAACGATGATGAGGACAACACAACACCCTGTTCACGTGCGGAGAGAATCTCCAACCCAGCCGGGAATCGAATGCAGGCCCGCGGCATAGTAGGCAAACACGTTACCAGTGGCGGACTGGGATTAGGTAATACTGGCTAATAACGGATTGACATCCAGAGTTCGTTAGATGCAGGGACGGTCTATGTATATACGTGAACTTTCACACTGGGACTGTAAAGAGGAAGGAGCAGGTTGGGGGGGGGGGGGTGGAAGGGGGGACAAGCAGGGTTTCACTGTCATGTGCAATACAAGTTTGATGGTTTGATTAGAGCTCTCACCCTTTTTCTTTTTGTTGCGTAGCACTTGATGTGTGCGAACAAAAGTCGTCTGTGATGATAACATTTTTGGTATTTATGCAAGATGTTTCAGTATCATAAATATTTTAAAAGTTAGAGCTGACTGTAAAGTGTCACCAACCTCAAGTCAAATAATTTTGGTACATGACTTATTGACAAGAGAAACAGAAAACTAATGTCGGTTGTCTAACTTCCGAAATTTGTTCTTAGGGCACTTTTCATTTCAAAACAGTATGATGATATGGAGAAGTGACAGTGAAACGTTTAGAATGAAGTAGTCATCCAAAATGTATCCTGTACCATTGGTTTCACTCATATTCTTAATCTGCTCGTGACAACCCTTTCTCCATGATCTGTGCTAGCTGTATAAAATGTTTTATTTTCTGGTGTTTTTTCTATAATTCTCAATTAGAAATAAAATGCCAAAACATATACACATGCAAGTGCAGAGTGACAATATCAATACTGTGACCTATGAACTCGTTCTATTGTTTGTATTCAACCCTAGACTCTCCACTATAGACTCCTTAAAATATGTCCTCCTTACCCTAATGATTAAACAAATATAATGTTACTAGCGATCCGTCATGGCTTCTCATGGCTAGCAGTATCTCTAGAATGGAAGACTTTTCTGTCATAGCGGTAATAAATTATACGAATATACACAAACATTCCCCGTGAATCATTCTGTCTATTAACGAAAACCGCTGCAGTAGTTCTCGCAATACGCCTGTGCGGGCAGGCAGACAAACACAGTGGAGTACTTTAATTTATAACTTATATAGATTCATAATACCTTAAGCATTTCGAAATATAAATGTGCAAAAATTACAATACGAAGTAGAAAAACACACTCATATCAGCGGCTAAATAACACCGTACATGCATCAGTGGCTAAATAATCTATCCAATTTTTAACTAATTGTACAGACTTTCAACGTTTCTGTCCGATTGGGTGCAACAAACGAACAGAATGTTCTTACTTCCGACATAAAACTTCAAAGACGGTGAATATCAAATACTTGTTTGATTGCCCCTCCTGATAGCTGCTCAGAATCGTACAGTATCAGAGAAATGAATACGCATTCATTCACGTAACTCCATTTCACAGTGAGTTAGCTCAGTTTATTATGCAGAGAGAAGTTAAGTGTCTGAAAAGTAGCACATCTAACCCATTACTGAAGAAATTTGCTAGCAAGTTGACGGTGCATAGCGTGTCAAGTTCATAGCTAACGCTCCTTGCATTTCACTGATTCGTTAACCTCCTTATGAATGTCTTTCTCACGCTGACCTGTTATGACAGTCAAGCCGAAACCCAATTTTACACAATTAATATGTAAACAATTTCACCGAGTTGTTTTATTCATTACAACTGTTATGAATTCTTCACTGAACTATTTATTACAACTGGCTCACTATTTATTGCAGCTGATTCACATTCAGTGAAGTCCAGGATGCAAAATGCACATATGGTTCCCTTTGTAAACCTGTAGGACGTATCAGCGGATCAGTCGATAAATTATGTCCACAGCTAGCAATGTCACTAGGCGCGGCTTGGAAGTAAGTACTCTGAGGCATCAGGTTATGTGCAAAAACATCCGCGGTAGATTTAAGAGTTGCCGTGGATCAGTTCGTCACAGCCTAACCTGTTGGAACCATCCAATCTTTACAGCAACCTCGCCGGTGTATCCATTGACGAATACCCTGGACTACAAAAAATGTGTGTGTGTGTGAAATCTTATGGGACTTAACTGCTAAGTCCCTAAGCTTACACACTACTTAACCTAAATTATCCTAAGCTTACACACTGCTTAACCTAAATTATCCAAAGGACAAACACATATACCCATGCCCGAGGGAGGACTCGAACCTCCGCCGGGACCAGCCGCCCAATTCATGACTGCAGCGCCTTAGACCGCTCAGTCCTGGACTGCAATTTGAAATACACACATCAAAAAAAGTTCTGCATTACCCCAGTTCCCAGAACTCCTGAAGACGGCTGTTTACTGTGACAGACACAGTCCCTTTGACGGTTCAGAGATGTCACTAAACCCGCCCAAAGATGTAAAAAACCATGCATGAGCATCCCCAAATAGACGGAGGGGGACCGACAGCCGATCAGTTCCAGTCATTCCGCCAGGAAGGAGGTAGACGGCTCGTGTTGTCTGTAGTCCAACCATGGCTAGACCGTCAATACCACGGTTCTATCACGTCCGCATTGTTACTTTGTGTCAGGAAGGGCTCTTAACAAGGGAAGTGTCCAGGCGTCTCGGAGTGAACCTAAGCGATGTTGTTCGGACATGGAGGAGATACAGAGAGAGAGGAACTGTCGATGAAATGCCTCGCTGAGGCTGCCCAAGGGCTACTACTGCAGTGGATGACAGATACATACGGATTATGGCTCGGAGGAATCCAGTCAGCAACCCCACCACGTTGAAAAATGCTTTTGTGCAGTCCCAGGACATCTTGTTACTACTCAAACGGTGCGCAAAAGGCTGCATGCTGCGCAGCCTGACTCCCGACGTCCATTGCGGGGTCCATCTCTGCAACCACTCTACCATACAGCTTGGTGCAGATGGGCCCAACAACATACCGAATGGACTGCTCAGGATTGGCATCACGTTTTCACCGATAAGTGTCGAATATGCCTTCAACCAGACGATCGTTGGAGACGTGTTTGGAGGCAGCCCGGTCAGGCTGAACGCCTAAGACACACTGTCCAGCGATTGCTGCAAGGTGGACGTTCCCTGCTGTTTCGGGATGATATTATATGGGGCCGACGTACGCCGCTGGTGGTCATGGAAGGCGCCGTAACGGCTGTACGATACGTGAATGCCATCCTCCGACCGACAGTGCAACCATATCGGCAGCGTACTGACTAGGCATTCGTCTTCATGGTCAATAATTGGCGCCTCCATCGTGCACATCTTGTGAATGACTTACTTGATAACGGTATCGCTCGACTAGAGGGGCCACCATGTTCTCCCGACATAAACCCTACCGAACGTTCCTGGGCTAAACTGAAAAGGGCTGTTTATGGACGACATGACGCAACAACCACTCCAAGGGATCTACGCCGAATCTCCGTTGAGGAGTGGGACAATCTGGACCAACAGTGCCTTGATGAACTTGCAAGAGAACGTGTTACTGAGTATTAGAGGTACTGACGTGTACAGCAATCTGGACCAATACCTCTGAAGTACTCGCTGTATAGTGGTACAACATGCAATGTGTGGTTTTCATTAGCAATAAAAGGGGCGGAAATGATGTTTATGTTGATCGCTATTCCAATTTTCTGTACACGTTCCGGTACTCTCTGAACCGAGGTCATGCAAAACTATTTTTGGTGTGTGTAAATTGTTAGCTACGTCGAAATTTGGTTATAACGGAACGTTCCTGCCTGCCAAGTGTTGGTACTATCTTCGGTCACTGTTCAGCCGACGGCTGTGGTTTCAGTGAATGAACCGACGGAACATGGGTTCAGCGAGAGCGTGTTTCGTATTCAAACTTTTTCTGTCGAACTTACATGTGTTGATTTCTTCAACATAATTCTACAGTATTGTGTCAGCCCACAAGTATCCATCTCCAGACGGTTTTCGTATTGTGTGTTTCCAGGAGAGTCAGTAACTATTATTTAATGTGTTTAACTCTATATAAAATTGTGCTTAATATTGAAAAAACAGAATTACTACGGTTCCCATGCAAGACACGCTCTGATACTACTACCCTTAGTGGTGCACACAGTAGCGACATGAGGCTAGCCTTATGAATTCAGATTAACTACGGATCCAAATTTGGATAAATCTCGATCACTGAATTACACTATTTTGGATTGTGTGTTTCAGTAGTTGTGCAGTAACTTCCCACAGCCTCTGAGGAACCCTAAAGCCTTTGAATTAGTATCTGGACAACTGTAACTCTATTCACTTCCGGGAATCATTACAAATTATACTAGTTGTTCATTGACTTCACATAACATGATATTAAATTCCTGCAACAGGAAGGGGAAAAAAACACAAGGTAAAAGACTTCGCGAAAATGTATGCGTTGTCTTTCAAATAAGTGAGGTATACTTTTTCGTAAATAATACATCTCACTTCCATGACCTACACTCCTGGAAATTGAAATAAGAACACCGTGAATTCATTGTCCCAGGAAGGGGAAACTTTATTGACACATTCCTGGGGTCAGATACATCACATGATCACACTGACAGAACCACAGGCACATAGACACAGGCAACAGAGCATGCACAATGTCGGCACTAGTACAGTGTATATCCACCTTTCGCAGCAATGCAGGCTGCTATTCTCCCATGGAGACGATCGTAGAGATGCTGGATGTAGTCCTGTGGAACGGCTTGCCATGCCATTTCCACCTGGCGCCTCAGTTGGACCAGCGTTCGTGCTGGACGTGCAGACCGCGTGAGACGACGCTTCATCCAGTCCCAAACATGCTCAATGGGGGACAGATCCGGAGATCTTGCTGGCCAGGGTAGTTGACTTACGCCTTCTAGAGCACGTTGGGTGGCACGGGATACATGCGGACGTGCATTGTCCTGTTGGAACAGCAAGTTCCCTTGCCGGTCTAGGAATGGTAGAACGATGGCTTCGATGACGGTTTGGATGTACCGTGCACTATTCAGTGTCCCCTCGACGATCACCAGTGGTGTACGGACAGTGTAGGAGATCGCTCCCCACACCATGATGCCGGGTGTTGGCCCTGTGTGCCTCGGTCGTATGCAGTCCTGATTGTGGCGCTCACCTCGGCGCCAAACACGCATACGACCATCATTGGCACCAAGGCAGAAGCGACTCTCATCGCTGAAGACGACACGTCTCCATTCGTCCCTCCATTCACGCCTGTCGCGACACCACTGGAGGCGGGCTGCACGATGTTGGGGCGTGAGCGGAAGACGGCTTAACGGTGTGCGGGACCGTAGCCTAGCTTCATGGAGACGGTTGCGAATGGTCCTCGCCGATACCCCAGGAGCAACAGTGTCCCTAATTTGCTGGGAAGTGGCGGTGCGGTCCCCTACGGCACTGTGTAGGATCCTACGGTCTTGGCGTGCATCCGTGCGTCGCTGCTATCCGGTCCCAGGTCGACGGGCACATGCACCTTCCGCCGACCACTGGCGACAACATCGATGTACTGTGAAGACCTCACGCCTCACGTGTTGAGCAATTCGGCGGTACGTCCACCCGGCCTCCCGCATGCCCACTATACGCCCTCGCTCAAAGTCCGTCAACTGCACATACGGTTCACGTCCACGCTGTCGCGGCATGCTAACAGTGTTAAAGACTGCGATGGAGCTCCGTATGCCACGGCAAACTGGCTGACACTGACGGCGGCGGTGCACAAATGTTGCGCAGCTAGCGCCATTCGACGGCCAACACCGCGGTTCCTGGTGTGTCCGCTGTGCCGTGCGTGTGATCATTGCTTGTACAGCCCTCTCGCAGTGTCCGGAGCAAGTATGGTGGGTCTGACACACCGGTGTCAATGTGTTCTTTTTTCCATTTCCAGGAGTGTATTTCGGGATATCTCACTTTTGACTCAAAGATTTTTACGTATGCAATCACCGATGGTAAGAGTGGAGGAACAAATTTGCTGTCATTTAATACGATTATTCAACTCCAAATTAACGGGGTTGCAAGGTGCTTGTTCATTTGATATGACTACTGGTATACAAACCCTCGAAGGTATCTGGGGATTATAGTCGATAATGGCCTATAAACTAGTAACAGCTGATAGCTCTTGTCCCACAGGGCCACAACAGAATCTCATGATACTAGATTTTCTGTCTGTTACTGGTTCTAACCGGTAGTCAGCGTAAGAGCAGTGGCCACAATGGGCTCTAACTGAAGTATGAATCATCTAAGCCTTGAAAGTAACAGAGAGTATTCTCAAGCTAATGCGGCGCGCAGTAAAGTATGAGTCGGTACAGCCTTATGGAGACGACTACTTGGTCTTTAAACCATGTTTCTACCTTTCATATTGATACTACTAACCACGATTACAATAGGACTGCGGACAAGTTGCATAACAAGCTAACACTCTCATTGCTGTTATCTTTCTCACATTAAATTTTAAAATCATGCTTAACTGCTAAACACTACTGGCCCATATGAATTTTTTTCATTGGGAAAACAGGTGGGTGAAAATGATCACCATGGTGTGGACTCTGTACATTAAGAAATGAATTCTCATTTTGGATGGGATGTAAGGAATGCCTTGTCGCTAACAGATTCCATTGTTGCCTAAACTCTTCTCTAACCTCACTTATATTAAATATTTTCCTACCATTTCAGCTTGCAGACTGAAGCAGCTCCGCACAGCAGTCTCTGAAGTCTTCCATAATCCTTCTGTTTTGTCCTACACAGATTCGATTTATACAAACCCCAATATTTGTCTGATACCGTCGACCTTTCTACTAATTCCCACCTCTAGATGACTGAACTCTGCATCTTCAAACAACTACGCAACTATATTTTACAACATTTCGATTGCTCTCCACCATCCAAACACATCCGGTACTTTTGTTCCCCATGGATAGCTGACTGTCCTCTAGGAATCCCCACTGCTATCTGCCTTTCGGCCAGCGAAAGACAGCGCTTCTCGCTTGCACTGCTTGCAATCTTATCTGACCAGTCCAATGTCACGATCTATGAGTATCCCCATCAGAGCAGGGAAAAGGGCGTAGGAATACTTCTGGCGTCCTTGTTAAAATACGGGTACCAGATCCTTCTGCAATTTTCTTTCAAGAGATAAGGAGACGAAACTTCTCGCCTAAAAATTCAGGGAGAAAGCTCGATTCTCCACCTTCGTACGCCTTACACCTAACGTAGGCCACACAGGAATGTGCCGGAGTTTCTTCTGACCATTTTTTTAGTGCGTCCATCCCGATATTATCTCACGAACTGTAACGAATGTTCATTGCCCTTCTCCAGGAAGGCAGAGCAGAAATTCCTCAAAACACAAGGCTAAACGTATATTTTCATGCAAGGCAGTGAACGAGTAGAGAGCAGAAATGGTTGATCCAAAAGGGCACTTAAAAATGAAATAAAATACACGTTCAGTAGAGACTTCCTCTGGGAATCAGTAATAATCAACTGAATTACAAAAAGGCGAAAAACTGATACGTTATATAAAGATGTTAATGACTTTTACAATTAATGAAAAAGGTGTGTGTGTGTGTGTGTGTGTGTGTGTGTGTGTGTGTGTGTGTGTGTGTTTGTGTGTGTACAAGAATGGGTTGGTTTTCTTAAATTTTAGCACTAATGTATATTAGACTCAATTCTCGAAACACAGTGACTATTTTCATCTCAAATGAACATCGAAGACTGATACTGTCTTAACTCATTTACATTGCCTAGTTAAAGAAACAAATCACAATTTGCATTATGCATATTTTCCCCTTAGCTGTGAAATTGCCATAGACACACGTTTACTAAACAGCGAAATCTAAGTTTCAAAAACATCATGAAATGTCAGCTACCTGAAGTTATAAAATGTTAGCCAGAATTGTATAACTCACATTCTTGTATGTCAGTGCACCAACAACTGCAGCGGACAGAAATCCTGGAGTCACACAAATCATGTTACCAATGCCCATGAGTACACCTATTGGAAGAAAAACGAAGCAAAACTTCAGAAGGAGACACCGACGTGAAATTACATGAATGAAACTTTGCAGAACACTGCCAAAATTCAGAATTTTTTTTTAGGTAATGCATTTTATACGCTGGTAACACTAACAAAATATAGATGTAAAAACTGCATTTATGATGCTTTCTGACACACTACAACAGTTCCAGCTCATCAACCAATATATATATTTACATCTTCTGAGGATCTAAGTTTAATTAGTCTAAACATATTAAATACTTTAAAAGCATCTGACAGTGTGGAATCAGATACACTTTACAACTTAAGAAAGTAATTGTTTCTATTATTGTGATTTAAAATATTGCAAAAATAGGGATGTGTCTGGTGGTATTTTCCCAAAATTTTCTTGGAGTGGGGTACCACAGCAATATATTTCTGGAAAAACCTGATAAATTTTCTACCTCACTCGTGACTTTCACGTGTTTACTTTACTGAAATCCGTACAATGAATTAATTTCGATCTTACTGGCAAATTTCAAGTGCTGTTTACGAAAAAACTGAACAATGATGCAGTAAGTTTATGTTTCGCTTACAGAAATGGAAAAAAAAACAAACAGAATACAGTCTCAAAATTTGTACTTGTGCCAATATGACATCGTATTATCCGATATTGAAAAGCGGTCATGGTGCTGGATTATAAACTGACAATCATTTTATTGTACATCGTGTTGCTATTAAGTCGTATCATTTTGTTGCTACAACAAACAACTTTTGTCAACCCTTTTACAAGTCTCTCTTCATTTTTATTGTTTGTTACGTTATATTATCTGTTTACGTGCCATATATGACAGCGTACATGTTAAGTCATGAAACTCAAACTATCTCCAGTAGTAAAATGATGCTTTCTAGCTGCAGTAAACGTTATTTGTCATATGTGAGTATACAATCACTTGCTCTTTTTCAGTCTTATCCTTATGTATCCACTGGCAGAGTTACATTTTTTAATTATTTTACGTCGAAAAGCAATAAAGGATCCTTTCTCCTTTCCTTGGTCTCTTCTCACTGTAGATACATTTACTGTTTTGGCCCACAGTTCCCGTTGGACGTTTTGTACAGTTTTTGAGCCTCCAGAATGCCTACAGGTATGTGGATATATCATCTAGATACTGACACATTTACCGATCGATCAACAGAATAATGAAAAATAATGTTCCTTTGCTGTGTCTGTCCCCCCATGGAAAGATCTGGAAGTTACTTTTTAGCAATGAAAGCAAGTACACGAAATGATTCATACCAGCTAACAATAGGGTCGAGGATGACTAATACTGTTCTTATTAAAATTCCTGTTTTTAAATTTTACGATTCCACGTTTTGTGCTTTTTTTTAAAAAAATAGCTGTGTCTACCCTCCAATAATTAAATTATATTGCGACATCTTGATGGCCATAACTTCAAATTTTGACAGAGTTCTTCGTTAAATTATTGTTTGTGTAACAATACACCAAGCATAAACTTGCTGTACCTAAAATTGCCCTATACTGAGAGTTGAAATAAACTGAATACGAATAAGCAATAGCTTAGGAGGAAACTTAACAATGACTTTCAATAAACTGTCTAGAGGATTTCTGATTTATATGAAAGCAGATAAACACTCTCCATTGAGATTGAGATCATTTTCCTCAGTTCCAGCTTCTTTTGAAATGTTGTAAGGCACCATTTACATTCAGTCGCATTTATTTCGAAAGTCAGGTAGTAATTAATGAAACACATAATGGCTTTAAGAAAAATGGATGTTGTGGATGCTATAGACTATGTAACAACATACATATTTAAAGTGTGCAGCGTTTGCTCAGGTCATATTATGATAAAAGCAAAGTTTTTAATTGTGTAAAAGAAATGATACACCTACACAAGGTGGACTTTTATTGTATTAGAGACAACAACCTACATGTTTTGAAAATGTATCTAGAGAACTATCTATAGGATCCAGTAAAGTATTATATGCAGCTGAAAATCTTCCTTCACAGTAGTAACAAACTTAATAGTCTGGGAAACAGTCTTGATGATAGAACTGTTCATGCATCTTGTCAGCATAAAGCGAATTGATTTTTGCTTTTTAAAATAAAACTACAAATGGTTCTTAGTTTATAAACTGCTGATCATTTGGTGGAGAAGTTTATGTGGCAACGACATTTATTATTGGTATGTTACTGTATTTTCATTAATACATCTAATGACATATACCTGAAGACCGTTCAAGATATAATATGAGTATTTTTAATTTTCTTCATAGCTTTTTTACAGAATGGTACTCTATTATCGTGTGAGGCAACACTAGTTATGATGATGATCTCCTGTCGCTACAGAAGTGGAGAACAGGATAATTCTTCGGTCTTCCAATAAAACATATTCCAAACTTCTGTTCACAACATATAAGGGCACAAATACAATAAACTCAAATGTACAAAGTTTTTATTTATGCAAAGAAGAGGTTTCCAGAATTAAAACACTGAGAATACATCTTTAGAAACAGCTCAAGAAATGAATGCATTTATTCTATCATAGATTCGGGAGATCCATTTAGAATTATGAGTTTACTGGGCATAAACTACTTTATAAACTTCAAATAGTTGTTTGGGAGCTTCCAGAACATCGGATGAAACTAATAATCTATGGATACTTGTCTACCCATTCCATGAGATGAATGAATACATTAACTGTAATATATTATTGCACTTTAAGCAGTAATAAATTGTACTCCTGTGTACAATCATTTTATTAATTTATGATCGGTTTTAAATTGTCTATTGTTGTAATGCTCTAACACAAATAATAATAACATTGAGTTATTCAGGCACAATTCACAGTTTGCTTCACAGATACAGTCTACTGTTATCCCTGTCCTATTGCTCAGACTCTACAAAAGGTCTTCTGCAAACTATGCAAGACTAGCACATATAAGGGAAAAGATAAGGCTGAAAAGAACCTACTCATAATTTCGATAGTGTAAATTCCATTATACAGCCGAAGATTCCATCTGGATATTCTCTCTACACTCTTTTTAATAGATTGTGTTATCATTTCCCTTGAAACTCAAAAATGGAGAATAAGTATCACATTCAATGTATTTTTATATCCTTGCATCTCTAGTACCCACATTTTAACAAGGTAACTATACTAATAACGGCCCCACAGAACGTATGTTTATTTGCAATTGTCAGAAATCTGTAATTTGGAAACAAAAATCGAGTATTGTCCTTGAATATCTATGTTCTCAACTTCAGTCCCACACTAAACCAATTTTAATCTTGAGTGTGTTTTTTTTATGCCTATTCATAAGAACCACTTATTTGACAAAGATATGCTATGTAGCGCATATCACAGCCAAATAAGAAATGTTAGTTCTACTTACAGATGCATTGAGACATTAATCTTAGAAATAGAAATAATCAGAAGTCATCTAGGGTATATTCTGAATTATAACCTATCAGGTATCTGTACAAAACACTGGAACTGCCTTATATCTGTTGAAATCCAGCTTTTCTTGCACTTACATAACATAATCACAGAGCACTTCCACAAATCTAAACTTTTTTTGCCCTGTGTCATTCTTCCCCATAATCAGCGATGCTTTAACATCAGATTATTATCTCCTCAAAGTTATTTAGATAATTTACTGAATACTGGAGGTTAAGAAAACATGAGGAAGTAAATATTTTCTGATACTTTGGCTACAGTGTAAATGATGGTGTTCTCTGTTAAGCAGGTAGTGAAAGAGCACCTGCAGATCCTACTGTGAATAACACAGAAAACACATTTAGCTGGAGAAAAAATGCTAGCTTATTTTTCATAAATATCCTCCATATTATCTAATGAAATTTTTCGCTGTAAAATAAATGGGAAGCCAATAAGTTGTTGGTGAATAGTAACGAAATTGTGTGCAGCAGCTAAGTGAACAGCTGTTTAGCTTAAAATTAATATATATGCTATCTGACTAAAAGTATCTGGTCATCTGTTAGTGGACGTTACTACCAGACGTCTACACCCCTTGTCTTTATGGCAGCCTGAAATCTGTGGGGCCACTTCCCAAGAGGTGTGTACGTATCTCTGGAGGAATGACAGCCATTCTTTCTCAAGAGCCAAAACCAGAGAAGGCAGTGATGTTGCACCCTGGGATCTGGAACGAATTCGACGTTCTAACTCATTCTGAATATGTTCCATTGGGTTTAGGTCGGCACTGTGGGCAGGCCAGTCCATTTCAGGAATGTTATTATCCACAAACCATCGCATCGCGGATGCTGCTTTGAGAGGGTGCACTGTCATGCTAATTCAATCATCGTCTACAGACTGCTCCTCTACTGTACACAGTGCCTAACGCTGTAAAATGTGTTGAGTTCCTTTCTATTTAACGTTTTATTAAGCGCAATAGGGAGACCACACATTAAAAAAAAATCCAGCCCCATACCATAACATCACGTCCTCCGCGGTTTTCCAGGCCTTAGCATTTTCCATCGGGTTACCACAGTGTATGGTATGACTAATCACCCCAAATCACTCGTTTCCAGACACTCACTGCCCAGTGGTGCCGCTCGTTTCATCACCTCAAGTGTCGCTTAGCACTGATTACAGAAATCTGTGGCTTCCGGGCCACTGCTTAGCGTTGCAGCCCCGTTTTCTTAACTCCCTACGAAAGTGATCACGTTCATAGTGCTAACTGGACGGCTGGTAGCACTTTGGAACTAGCGTGAATCCAAGTCATATCCCCAATAGTCGACTTCAAGAGCTTTAGAAAGTTTAAATATCTCTAAAGTGTCTGTTACTCAGGTGATATCCAATAACTAATTTATGTTCGAAGTCTCTACCTACAACATTATACTCCCAGCCTCCTTTTATGCTGGTGGGTCCTCCTCTCGCGACACCTTGTGGTCAATTACGCATTACACGGGTGTGTCCAGACAATTTCGATCAGATAGTGAATATAATATTAAAGTGTATCTAAGAAACCTTCTCTTGTGTTTCTGGATTTGGTCGTTTTTCCACTACTCATCCTGTAGAGCAATGCACCAAGATGAATAATTTGTTCATTCCATATACAGCTGATAGGAGGTAAAGCTTCATTTTAGCTCATTCAGTTCTCACACTTATGACAGGACAAATAACTACAGGCATTTCATAGGGTTCTATTCTGCGATAACGCCTGTTGTTCCTGCACACTAATGATCATCCATCTTACACAGACAAAGCAGAAATAGTGCTTTTTCCTGAACATGCAATGATGATAATAAAATGCAATGATGATAATCAAACCCAATAAAGCTGCAATAACAAAAGGAGAAATGAATGAAATATTTAATGGTATTATTCATGAGTCCTTGAGATTTATAAGAAAATAATTGTTTAAAACTACTGGTGGTGCATACTCATGAGAACATGAATTGGAAATCACATATTCTTACCAAAAGTTTGAATTTTAATTCACTTGTGCTATACATAATTGCGTGCTTCCATTCACTGATGTCATATGGGTAAAATTTAGTGACTGTCCCACACAGGCACTAAGCATGCATTAAACATAATTATCCAGTAAGGATAACATCTGACGTCTGCCCTTGAACCCCAAGTGGATGCCTGTAAACAATCAGGCAATATTTTGCTGGACACTTTGTAGCATGTGAAATGCCGTCATCTGGCCATGGGTGTAGGTGACCAAACAGTCATGGCAAGCAGCCAGCACAATCTGCTGCGCTATAAGGATGAGCCAGCCCAGTAGTTTAAAATAAGTAGAGAGAAATAATATTTATTTACTTACATTGAAATTTGGTTTCTGTTAGGACCAAAGGCCTCAAAATACTTTGTACGAAAAAACATGGTCCCCCCCCCCCCATGAACCATGGACCTTGTCGTTGGTGGGGAGGCTTGCGTGCTTCAGCGATACAGATAGCCGTACTGTAGGTGCAACCACAATGGAGGGGTATCTGTTGAGAGGCCAGAAAAACGTGTGGTTCCTGCAGAGGGGCAGCAGCCTTTTCAGTAGTTGCAGGGGCAACAGTCTGGATGATTGACTGATCTGGCCTTGTAACACTAACCAAAACGGCCTTGCTGTGCTGTTACTGCGAACGTTTGAAAGCAAGGGGAAACTACAGCCGTAATTTTTCCCGAGGGCATGCAGCTTTACTTTATGGTTAATGATGATGGCGTCCTCTTGGGTAAAATATTCCGGAGGTAAAATAGTCCTCCATTCAGATCGCCGGGCGGGGACTACTCAAGAGGACGTCGTTATCAGGAGAAAGAAAACTGGCGTTCTACGGATTGGAGCGTGGAATGTTAGATGTCTTAATCGAGCAGGTAGGTTAGAAAATTTAAAAATGGAAATGGATAGGTTTAAGTTAGATATAGTGGGAATTAGTGAAGTTAGGTGGCAGGAGGAACAAGACTTTTGGTCAGGCGAATACAGGGTTATAAATACAAAGTCAAGAAGGGGTAATGCAGGAGTAGGTTTAAAAATGAATAAAAAAATAGGAACTCGGGTAAGCTACTACAAACAGCACAGTGAACGCATTATTGTGGCCAAGATATACACAAAGCCCACGCCTACTACAGTAGTACAAGTTTATATGCCAACTAGCTCTGCAGATGACGAAGAAATTGATGAAATGTATGATGAGATAAAAGAAATAATTCAGGTAGTGAAGGGAGGCGAATATTTAATAGTCATGGGTGACTGGAATTCGTCAGTAGGAAAAGGGAGAGAAGGAAACATTGTAGGTGAATATGGATTGGGGCTAAGAAATGAAAGAGGATGCCGTCTGGTAGAATTTTGCGTGGAGCATAACTTAATCATAGCTAACACTTGGTTCAAGAATCATGAAAGCAGGCTGTATACATGGAAGAAGCCTGGAGATACTGACAGGTTTCAGATAGATTATATAGTGGTATGACAGAGATTTAGGAACCAGGTTTTAAACTGTAAGACATTTCCAGGGGTAGATGTAGACTCTGACCACAATATATTGGTTATGAACTGTAGATTTAAACTGAAGAAACTGCAAAAAGGTGGGAACGTAAGGAGATGGGACCTGGATATACTGACTAAACCAGAGGTTGTAGAGAGTTTCAGGGAGAGCATAAGGGAACAATTGACACAAATGGGGGAAAGAAATACAGTAGAAGAAGAATGGGTAACTCCGAGGGATGAAATAGTGAAGGCAGCAGAGTATCAAGTAGGTAGAAATCCTTGGGTAACAGAAGAAATATTGAATTTAATTGATGAAAGGAGAAAATATAAAAATGCAGTAAATGAAGCAGGCAAAAAGGAATACAAACGTCTCAAAAATGAGATAGACAGGAAGTGCAAAATGCCTAAGCAGGGATGGCTAGAGGTCAAATGTAAGGATGTAGAGCTTATCTCACTAGGGTAAGATAGATACTTTCAACAGGAAAATTAAAGAGACCTTTGGAGGAAAGAGGCCCACTTGTATGAATATCAATAGCTCAGATGGAAACCCAGTTCTAAGCAAAGAAGGGAAAGCAGAAAGGTGGAAGGAGTATATAGATGGTCTATACAAGGGCGACGTGCTCCAGGACAATATTATGGAAATGGAAGATGATGTAGATGAAGATGAAATGGGAGATTTGATACTGCGTGAAGAGTTTGACAGAGCACTGAAAGATCTGAGTCGAGACAGGCGAAATAAACTCAGAATTCAAGAAGAATATAATAATTCCAATCGCAAAGAAAGCAGGTGTTGACAGATGGGAAAATACCGAACTATCAGTTTAATAAGTCATGGCTGCAAAATACTAACGCGAATACTTTACAGACGAATGGAAAAACTAGTAGAAGCCGACCTCGGGGAAGATCAGTTTGGATTCTGTAGAAATATTGCAACACGTGAGGCAATACTGACCCTACGACTTATCTTGGAAGCTAGATTAAGGAAAGGCAAACCTACGTTTCTAGCATTTGTACACATAGAGAAAGCTTTTGAAAACGTTGATTGGAATACTCTCTTTCTGATTCTGAAGGTGGCAGGGGTAAAATACAGGGAGCGAAAGGCTATTTACAATTTGTGCAGAAACCAGATGGCAGTTATAAGAGTCGAGGGACATGAAAGGGAAGCAGTGATTGGGAAGGGAGTGAGACAGGGCTGTATCCTTTCCCCGATGTTATTGAATCTGCATATTGAGCAAGCAGTGAAGGAAACAAAAGAAAAATTCGGAGTAGGTATCAAAATCCATGGAGAAGAAATAAAAACTTTGAGGTTCGCCGATGACATTGTAATTCTGTCAGAGACAGCAGGGGACTTGGAAGAGCAGTTGAACGGAGTGGATAGTGTCTTGAAAGGAGGATATAAGATGAACATCAATAAAAGCAAAACGAGGGTAATGGAATGTAGTCGAATTAAGTCGGGAGATGCTGAGGGTATTAGATTAGGAAATGAGACACTTAAAGTAGTAAAGGAGTTTCGCTATTTGGGGAGCAAAATAACTGATGATGGTCGAGGTAGAGAGGATATAAAATGTAGACTGGCAATGGCAAGGAAAGCGTTTCTGAAGAAGAGAAATTTGTTAACATCTAGTATAGTTTTAAGTGTCAGGAAGTCGTTTCTGAAAGTATTTGTGTGGAGTGTAGCCGTGCATGGAAGTGAAACATGGACGATAAATAGCTTAGACAAGAAGAGAATAGAAGTTTTCGAAATGTGGTGCTACAGAAGGAAGCTGAAGATTAGATGGGTAGATCACATAACTAATGAGGAGGTAGTGAATAGGATTGGGGAGAAGAGAAGTTTGTGGCACAACTTGACTAGGAGAAGGGATCGATTGGTAGGACATGTTCTGAGGCATCAAGGGATCACATATTTAGCATTGGAGGGCAGTGTGGAGGGTAAAAGTCGTAGAGGGAGACCAAGAGATGAATACACCAAGCAGATTCAGAAGGATGTAGGTTGCAGTAGGTACTGGGAGATGAAGAAGCTTGTACAGGATAGAGTAGCATGGAGAGCTGCATCAAACCAGTCTCAGGACTGAAGACCACAACAAAAACAACATTAACTAACTTCGACGATAAGTCATTTTCAGACAAAAACGTGATGTCATATTATACATAAAGTAATTACTAGTTTCTTTTACTGTGCACATGCAAAGCCAGACATCATATTCCTTAATGACATTAGGACTGAATCAATACGAAAAATGGCACATTACATGTAAATATTGGTAAGTGGATCGTAAGTACTGCATTTCAAGTCGCTTTCAGCGACTGATTCTGTAGATTCAAGTGAACTTTACATAAAAATTTTGATTTAAGGATGACTTATTACTTACTGATTCCTTGTGAATTAATGCACACCTTTATGCATTTAGTCTGCAATTGCCACATTCAGTAAATGCTTTGCTTTTTCTACATAACCATATTTTGCTTTGCTACTTTAAATTAGCATTCATTTAATTTACCAATTTATTACATGTGAGGCTACCATTCAAATTTACTTGTTCGTTTATTATAAATAAGATCTCTGAGGAATAGTGTAAACAACTCATTGTGGGGAACATTATTATCACACAGAATCAATTTTGTCCATTTACCCTTTATTTTATTTATTTATTATTTCTTGTTTTATATCACAGCTGCCAATATTGGTAAAGGGCTTCTGGGGTAATTTAGAATTTCAGTTTTCGTTGTAAAACAATGGTATATGACAAGTTCTATTGATTCTGGAATATTAGGTCGCTTATTGCCCACAGAAAATCTGTTTGTGCAGTCGTAGGTAAGTTGTGTTTTATAATGCCATATTGCCCATCAAGTTACAGTGTGAACACAAAACATACATCTACTGAATCACTTACATAGTGTTGTGAACTTCTTGCAGTCACTAGTTCTATAATGAAGAAATGTTTTGATAAAAAAGAGAAGACAATTATTTTCACTGGCACAATGTCATAAAGTCATGGTCGCTGTCCACATACAACATGCATGCATCTGCTTGAAGATAGAAATTCATTATGAGAAGTAACTGCTACTGTTCAAGTAGGAAGTATGTGGTAAAGAAGCACTAGCTCAACAGTTATTATAACTGTTCAATTGTTCAAACGTGTGTGAAATCTTATGGGACTTAACTGCTAAGGTCATCAGTCCCTAAGCTTACACACTACTTAACCTAAATTATCCTAAGGACAAACACACATACACCCATGCCTGAGGGAGGACTCGAACCTCTGCCGGGACCAGCCGCACAGTCCATGACTGCAGCATCTTTAGACCACTCGGATAATCCAGCTCAGCTATTATAACTATGGAAGAACATATATTTACAAAGTATCTGCTTTCCTACTGGTTTTTCGTCCTTCACAGTTAGAGCAGGCAGAAACGAAAACATACCAGCACAAATATACATAATACATTCTACAATTAGTGTCGATAGCTTCTTTCCTCTGTTGTAAAGATTCTAATTTATGATAGGACGTATGTAAACTGATGTATAAATAAATAATAATTGTTGTAGCAGCAAACTACTGCCATTTACAAATGCTAAACTTACCAGCAAAATTGGGACTGAGATCGATGTATGTAGCTAAAGAACCTGATGTTTCAGCTCCACTCACAGTAAGAGCTGCTGTCAGGCAAATAGTGGCCATAACTGAGTTACAACCGGAGAAGGCCAACCCTAGCATGAATATGCCTTGCAGAATATTTGCTGCCAACAAAAACATGAGCAATCTAAGTACAATGCAAAAACTCACTTCTTAACATAAAATGTAATAATCAATGGTATAAAATTCACATTGTTTAACAATAAATGTGGCCAGCTCTTGTATTAATCCATTGTAGCTGTTACAAAATTTGAGAGAGTTAAAATAAACAAATTGCAGTTGATGTATTTTGTAGCTTAAAGTATTCATTCATTCTGAGGCATATAGTGAAAAATGTTACATTATTCTTTTCATTCTAGGATAATAAACTGCCATTCTAAGAAACGAGGGGAACATGTTCATAAGGTTATGTTTTCACAAACAAATTTGATTTTGTCATTGTTTTCAAAATAATCCTAGAATTCTGTAATGTCTCTTCCTATTAAGCCTTCTCTTCACTAATATTTGTTAATTATTAATTTAAATTTTTATAACAATAATACTAATAACAATAGTAATAATTATAAACATATAATTATAGAGTTCCATTATTCACGTTCTTATTACTCTGATAACTTCAAAAGTTTGTATTATGATATTGTGTTCTAGAGATTCTCCTTGATTATGGTACAAGCAGGGCAATTAAATAACATAAAACAAAATTATTGAAGATTTTCTGAATGCCATGTGTGCCATCAGTTTTCTATATTATCATCAACAGTAGCCTAAAAGCCAACATTTAATAAAAGCAATACATTATATGTCCTGTGAATAACATAAAAGGGTGGATTTACTTACTTATAAAACCCGCCAACTTTCGAACTGCTGTAACTGATAGCTTTCCACTCGACAACAGGTGGTCACAAACATAACCAACTATGATGGCGAAACTCGTTCGACAAACATGGGGAAGACCAGAGAAAAAGCCAACCTAAAGAAATATAAAATATGCAGGTACATAATATAAGCAAATCTGTCAAACTTCTTTCCTAAATCTTAAGGAAACTCTTACTGGTCCAACCAAAGACTCAGACACATCTGGGGAAAATGAAAGAGCTATTAACATCTTCTGTGATGGCTGAAAATAAAACATCGAGTTTTCAGGAGGTAATATGACAAATGTTGAAGAAATTCAGTTTTAGGGATACCTTCAGCGATTAAAGGAATGAAATGGCAGGTAACCAAACACATAACATTAAGGAAACCGTTAAAATATATGAATCAGTAGAATTAACTAATTTCCAAAATTTGAATTAAAGTTTCTAAATTAGAAATTACGACCATTCAGTGTAATTTTTAGCTTCTTGAGCGTGTTTTTTGAAGGTATCTTAGAAAAATTTTTATGGCACTCAGTAATGTCCATAATGCTGCAGAGTAACTCCTGGTCTCTTGGCTAGCATTTTGCTAGTTACTTCTTAATCACCAACACTCAAACTGTATATTATTAGTTTACATGATAATAAGGTGTTGGAGTATTTTGCATTCATATTCTCATTAGCCTGTATCACCCATGGTCCAAAAGATGTTGAACATTTCTACTAAGCTTCATCAATATGAATGTACAAGAACTTACTTTTAAAACTGTATTTGGTCTGGAGAACTCTTAGTTACGTTAGTATAATATACTAGAAAAAGAACTGAACTAAGACAATGAAGTTTCGTGGTATCTTACACCTGGTGCATATGATTCAACGTAGAAGCATGTGGTGTACAACAATTTTTCAGTATTCATGGCCAGTTCACAGATTCAAATTAACGGAAATGTATTTCGAAAAGCGCCGCAGATGTACAGAATAACACACTTCAGTTCAATAACAGCCTGTCAGCCAGGCAAACTCACAATCCCTGCTGTGCCCTTTACCCAGTGATAGTATAATAACAGCTGTTTGAGGGAGCCTTGGTGGGGTATGGGAGAATATTGAGATACAGTCAGAATTTTAAGTTTTAAATCAGTCTGTGCAGAGAACTCAGATTGATCTGTTGAAAGAGAAGTAGCTGTTAAAGTGAGGGGACCAGTCTTGCACCTGGTCTTTAACCGTTAAACTTGACAGATACGTGTACTGGTCATTCACTTTATGAAATCTGCAGTAATTTACATACTACAGCAATACTTGGTTTCTATGTAAAGAGACAAAATTAATTCCCCTTTCTTGTCACAAGTTGTAAGTCCTTATTACTTTACTAGTCTACACAGAACGGATGCAAGTAATTATAAAATTCTGGTTAAGTTACTTTCTCAGTATTCACCTCTAAATACACTTTAGAAGAAATCAGACCAATTATTGCCATTGTTGTTACTGAACTGAGGAAATAGAGAAATAACAGCAATTGGTCATAAAGAGTTTTAGAATCCTATGGGAATTAAAGTATTTGTAGTACCTGGAATCACTGTAAATTTTAGTGAGCAGAAGAACCATAGTCCTCAAATTATTTGTGAATTGTTGATTAACGTCCATTACGGCATGTCAGGAAATTAATGTTCCACAGACGTTTGCTTTAAGTTTCATTACGTTTTCATCCACACACACAGTTATCAGATCAGATCGAAATTCAGTGACTGTTTTTCAATTAATCCTAAAAATCCCAAATATTAAATGCACTGCGAGGAATTTGCTAAGACCTGACAGAAATTCTTTCCAAATGCTTAACCAAGATTCAAAATTTGAATTTTTGGAATGTTGTCTCTCATATTTTTGCCGTACACAGGAGTACAATTCATTTTTTTAGATCTGTAATTCAACATTATATACAATGTTTTATGCAACACAGAGACTGGTCTACATTTATTTACAGAAGCTCTGAACTGTGTATGTACTTCTTCATAATGTGGGACCATTAAATAATAAGGATCATTTACATAACATAAAATTGAGAAGAAATAATGATTATTTTATTACCTTCTGCACACTCCATCCATGAACGTTGCGGAAATATGTAGGTGCTTGGGTTAAAATAGTGAACATTCCCCAAATACAACCCCATGCAAGCAATAGGTTCACAATCAGTGGCCAGCTTGTAAGGATTTTAAACCATGGGATAGGAAGCTGAAAAAGAAATGTCTAACAAATATACATTCAACTGTGAGGGATAATTATTGAACCATACATTAGTCTGTACTTGCAATACAATGGAATCATTCTGTGCTGAAAACTATTACTGTATATTACAGATCACCCCATGATAGCACAGTAGTGATCTGTGAAGTCTGAGAGAAGTTACTATAATTTAGAAATCTATGTTATTTTAAATGTCGATTCTGAATTTAAACTTTTCCACCTCAGAAACACATAAAAAAGTTAACGTGTCCAACCAAAAAATCATGTGTCTGAATTTTGCTCATGACCTCAAAACTACACATTTTTCGAGTAACATCTTCTTTTAGTAAGTTAAACAAGATAAACTTATCTGCAATTTTAATTCTAATAATTTTTTTACCGACTACGCTTTTTGATACAAAGACACATGGGAAGCCATAGCTGATGATTCATCATTTGACGATGAAGAATAACTGAAAATCTTTATCTTATCCTCCTTTAATTTTCAGAATGAGAGATATTTCTTGCCTCCTTATTGAACTAACAGTTTCACTCGTATATTAGCTTTCTGTACAGTGTTAACAAGTTAATAAATGGAAATGAAGAGCAAAAGAAGCTGTTGAGATAATGTATGCAATGGGATATGTTTACAGGCGAACAACATTGTTTGTAATCTAAAGTAGATGAGCAGTATTACAGGATCTAAATACGTGTATCAAATTAGTTATCGCCTGTTTTTTTCTGGAACGCTAACGAAGCAGAAGATCTTCTTTACGAAAAATGCGAGCTTTCGTGGAGGAAGTATAAATGGTGCTGAACAATTACTCCAGGTCATATCTACGAGGAGGAGGAGATTAGTTTTTAACGTCCCGTGGAGAATGAAGTCTTTAGAGACGGAGCACAAGCTCGAATTATGAAAGGATGGGGAAGGAAAGCGGCCGTGCCCTTCCAAAGGAACTATCCCGACATTTGCCTGAGCGGTTTAGGGAAATCACGGACAATCTAAATCAGGACGGCTTTACCCGGATTTAATCCGTCGTGCTCCCGAATGCAAATCCAGTGTGCTGACCACTGTGGTACCCCGCTTGGTCTGGTCACTTCTAGGAGCATATGCCATCGATTGTATGGAATCAACATGGCAAAATGACTAGATGTGGATATATGGGGCAGAACGACACGTAGGAGTATTATGTTCCGCATTGCCTATGACCATATGGTGAATGCAGTTGCCTTATGTGTTAGTACATCAATGCAGACAAACGTTCCTAAGAGTAATGGTGTACAACTTGAAGCCATGTAACCTGGCATGAGAACACCGGTCATACGACGATTCCAACCTATAGAGACGAAAGAGAGGTGTCATGTCTTGTCACTGAAAATTAGTTCAAATCCTGTAAGAATTACTGCCGGTAGTTACTTCATATTTCACCTGAACCAGTATGCGGTCTGACAGTGCGAAGAGAAGTGCATGCAGTAGACGTTTCTCACAACGGCTGTGAAAGCTGCACGTCTTTAGGGGGCCAAACAGCACAGAAAGTGGACATCAGCCGATTATACACACATGTACTATAGTCCCACTAGCGATAATTTTTCCTATTTTTCGAATGTTACAAGGCGGTGAGAGTACGACTGAGCCAATTGTAAACTTAAACTTCAGGTTGTAGAGCATGTAGTTTAGGCCACAGGTGATATTTTGGTTTCTTTTTTTTTTATTTTACCGTAAATTCCACCCACACATTCAGGTTACTGTTAACACAAACTGGGATGTTTGTTTCTCGAATCTCAGTGGCCTAATACTGTCCTTTCTACCATATCTTCACGATGCGTTTGCTGTGAACTCTCCTGTCTTCCACGGTGATGACAGCTATCTTTACAGTGCTGTATGCGCATGTTCATGATTTGATGAACACTCAAGAACATTTTCGCACCAAGACTGGCCTCTTAAATCACCTGATATTCTGTACATAGGAAGTGTCTGGGACGTTTTGAATAGTATGTGAAATATAGCAATTTGATAGATATGTAGGATCTAATCCTCAATATGGGGCTTCAGAGGAAGACGCTACACCTGAAAAAACTCGGATGCACTTTCTCGTAAAACAGGGGCTATTATCAAACGGAGAGTTTGTGTAATATCTTAGTGTAATGTCTCTTGAGTTTCTGTATGGCATACTTACAGTGATTCACCCACTAAGGGGGTGAAATAGGTATGAAAAGTTATATGAATATTGTTCGTTATGAAAGCATTTTTAAAGCTGAATATGTGAAAACTTATATATGGTTTCTACCTTAGAAATTAAAAAAAGGACATGCTTCAGTGATTTTGAAAGTTCAAGCCCTAAGGGGATGAAATAAAGGATGGAAGTTTTTCTGGAAATACTCCATGATGAAAGCATTTTTGAAGCTAAATATTTGAATATATGTATTTGGCTTCTCAGTTGGAAATATAAAATATTAGTCAGTGTTTCTGGAGATTCAGTTCGAAAGTAGGCAAAATAGGGGATGAAGTTTTTATGAAAATATTTCATTCAAGCTAAAGTCGTAAGAATTGAATTTGACTTATTGTTAGAAGTAAATAATTATTTTAGAAAATGAAAGTCTTATGGAAACATCACGCAAGAACTCAACAAAAACTTTCGATTCCAGTTACGAGAATCACTTTTCGGACAGGAGTACATTCGGAAAAAAACAAGTTTGTGTGGCCTTAATTAGAAACGGCTCTTTTAATGCACTAATTCTTCAGTAGGCCGAAAACATATTTATAAAATTATTCTTGTTGTAATACGAACACAAACGTGAGTCAACCTAGATGGCATCATTGAAATTTGTAAGAAAAAAAAGAAACAAAAAATATAGTGGGGCGAATTTTCAGAACTTTTCGCAGTCGCTGTGTGGATGGACATCATGATTACTTACGTAAAATTCACTATAATTTGAAGAAAAGGATACGACGTGCAACTAACGTTATTTAAATCATACGGTTATTTAAATCATACGGTGACAATCTCTAACAATCCCCTGTGCCATTCCAATTTCTTTACAATCAAAAAAACATTAATTTGCAGAAAATATTTGTAGCTATATGTAACCCTGTTCATGTGGAACAACCACCGCCACTGAAGCAGTAAGTTGAATAAATGAATTTATAATAATAATGTACATGAGTTATTTATTTGATGTACATATAAATACTGTACCAGTGCTTCTTAATTAAGAGTTACCCATTTTCTTGTACTCAGTTTAAATTAATTTGTATCCGTAATTATCTATGTGAACAGACTATCTTTGGTGTTAATGGGTGGTCAGAATATTTTACAGGTGTAGTCGTAGCGTCTTTGATCAGTAATCAAAAAGTTCTCGGTGCCACGTTCGAAACGCTCCACCTCTTGAATTCTGGTTACTAATCAACGTTGGCGGCCGAGGACTTCCGGCATGAAAAGCCACCTTCATTCTGCCTTGTCAAA
Organism: Schistocerca piceifrons; assembly: GCF_021461385.2. Taxonomy (NCBI): domain Eukaryota; kingdom Metazoa; phylum Arthropoda; class Insecta; order Orthoptera; family Acrididae; genus Schistocerca; species Schistocerca piceifrons. The sequence continues at coordinate 270,459,887 of NC_060139.1, forward strand.
TAGGGCGGAGGAGTGGACATAGATTTCGGGCACTCTCTTGTCCTCGCGTTGGGAAACTGCCCCTAAAGGCAGACGGATCAGCAATGAGCAGTGGTATGAGGATGTAGAATGCAACGGAAACCGCTGCGTTAAAGACACATAACATTATTCACAGGACATGTGGCCTGTAATTGAAAAGATTCCGGAGTAGTCCCCCATACGCATCTCCGGGAGGGAACTGCCAAGGGGGAGGTGACCTTGAGAAAAAGATTAAATTACCAACGAAAGGATAACGTTTTACGAGTCGGTGCGTGGAATGTCAAAGCTTGAATGTAGTTGGGAAGCTAGAAAATATGAAAAGGGAAATGCAAGGGCTCAATCTAGATAAAGTAGGGGTCAGTGAAGGTGAAATGGAAAGAAGATAAGGACTTCTGGTGAGATGAGTGTAGACTAATATCAACAGCAACGGAAAATGGTAAAAATGGCATAACGCGAGTAGAAATCGTTACGAATAGGAAGCTAGGGCGGAGAGTGTATTACAGCGAACAGTTCAGCAATAGGGTTGCTCTTATCAGAATCGATACCAAACTGAGAACGATGATTCAGGTGTACTTGCCGATTTCGCAAGCTGACGATGAAGAGATAGAGAAAGTATGTGAGGATATTGATCGGGTAATACGGCACGTAAAGGGAGATGAAAATCTAGTAGTCATGGGGGTCTGGAATGCAGTTGTAGGAGAATATCGGCTTGAAGAGGGAATGAAAGAGGAGAAAGACTAATTGCGTGCTGTAATAAATTCCAGCTAGTAACAGCCCATACTCTGTCCAACAATCACAAGAGGAGGAGGTATAGTTGGAAAACGTCGGGTGATGCGGTAAGATTTCAGTTTGATTACTTCATGGTCAGACACAGATACCGAAACCAGATTCTGGATTTTAAGGCGTATCCAGGACCAGATGCAGAATCAGATCACAATGTAGTACTGATGAAGAGCCGGTTGAAGCTTAAGAGACTAGCCAGGAAGAATCAACACGCAAAGAAGTGAGATACCGAAGTACTAAGTAATGACGAGATACGCTTTATGTTCTCAAAGGCTATACATACATCGATAAAGAATAGCTCAGTAGGCAGTACAGTTGAAGAGGAATGGGCATCCCTAAAAAGAGCAATCACGGAAAGGAAAACATAGGTACAAAGAAAGAAATTACGAAGAAACCATAAGTAGCAGAAGAAATATTTCAGTTGTTGAATGACAGAAGAAAAAAAATGTTTACGGAAATTCAGGAATGCAGACACACAAGTCGCTGAGGAATGAAATAAATAGGAAGTGCAGAGAAGCTAAGACGAAATGGTTACATGAAACATGTGAAGAAATCGAAATAGAACTGACTGTCAGAGGACTGTCTCAATATATAGGAAAGAAAAAAGAACCCTCGGTGAAATTCCGTGAAATTAAAATAATGGTTGGTAGGACACGTGTTAAGACGACAGGTAATGATTTTCCTGGTACTAGAGAGAGAGAGGTGTGAAGGGCAAAAACTGTAGAGGAAGACAGAGATTGGAATATATTCAACAAATAACTGAGGACATAGATTGCAAATTCTACACTGAGATGAAGATGTTAGCAGATGTAGGTTACCGTCATTGCTTGAATCTACACGTATGATAAATTAAAGTACCCCGCCCCCCCCCCCCCCCCCACACACACACACACACGTTTTTCTGCCTATATAAGAACGATAATCTCTGTAACTACTATGGGGATTCTGATACGGTTTTCACCGATAAACAGACTGATACACACGGAATGTTTGTGTATGTAATTTGTTACCCCTTTGTCAAAACAATCTTGTGGCAATGGGCTTTGTCGCTAATTAACATAAAATTTTTCTGGCACAGCAGTTCTTAGTTACGCATACACACCTTCCCCGTGCATCAGTATGAATGTATTAAAGGAAACCGTATTGCAGTGCGTGCGGCAGTTCCGGAAGGTAGCCTGAACGATCAGATAGTAGTATGAGAGATTTTAATTCAGAACTTTTATAAATTTGATTAATTACAGGTCACTGAAAGCACTCATGGGATTTATGGAACAATGTTAGTAGTAACAGATATTATATGCTAATTTCCACAGGTTAGTTCATAACGTCACATATACACATTTTTCATACAGACATATCCATCCATCATTAATACTCACCTTCTTTTCCGAAATAGTGTCCCCTATGGCATTTTGTATGTGCTGGAGCTCTGACTCACTTATCCTAGGATGATCGACTGGGTTATCGTACACAAGATACCACCAACCGATAAACCACAGTATCCCAATTGCACCAGTGATATAAAACACTGCCTGCCAGTTGAGAAAGTGGATGATCATTCCACAGAGAGGAAAGGTCAGTGCGGCACCCACGGAACTACCTGTAATATTTTTGGAATGAGCAAGTAAGCAAAGTCGTCGACAAATCATGCGAACACAGTCGCACAATATCACAATACGTAGAGAAAAATCCTCATTATACACACATATATTTTTTTTCCACTGAGATTACAGCCGAAAATATCATCTCATAACGATTTTTATAATGCTGAATCTGAAAATTGGATAATGCAACAGGAAAACCTCAAGAAAACATACGTGTCTTCATCAGTATTAAGCGTCATTAAGCCTCTTGTTTTGACTTAGTCAACACCTACATCTACACCTCCACGTAAGCTCGAATCTTCGAATATTTCTACGTTTACCTTCGTGGCTTATTCGTGAGGGATACATTCCAGGAAGCAATACATTCTACGCTATGGCAGTTTCAACAGTAGAACGCCTCTCTTATACTCTTTCCCACCGGAGTTGATTGAGCATCTGGGTTACGATTTTGTGCTTACGAAATGAACCTTTAAAGAAACGTGTTTCTCTGTTCGTGACTTTCTCTGCCAACCCGCAGACATTCGAGTGTTGGTCGAATGTGTAAGCTATTGCCTTAGGGGGGGGGAGGGGGGTGGACGATATTTTCCAAGAATTCTTTCACTGAATATTATTCTGGCATCTGCCGCACCTTTAGTTAGTTTCATGTGGTCGTTGAAAATAAAATCATTCAATTTTATAGGTATGACTGCTTCCAGTGCTAGTTCTACAACCGTGGAATTACCTGTTTATGACCAACATGTTACGTTTGCTATATCGAGGATAAATAGCCACTGCCTGCAACAGGTAACGACCCTCTGGTGATTATCCTGCAGGCCGCTACAATTTTGTAGTGTTGTGAGTTGTATATATCGACGACAAAACGTGAAAAATGCCTCGAGGGACTTCCGACGTTTTCCACTAGGTTATATATATATATATATATATATATATATATATATATATATATATATATATATATATATACACACAGCAAAAAAGTTCGTCAACACCCCGATTCCCATATCTCCTGAAGATAGACGTTGACTGTGGATATTGTATCACAACCACAGTCCCCTCGACAGTTCAGAGAAGCCGGCCGAAGTGGCCGCGCGGTTCTGGCGCTGCAGTCTGGAACCGCGAGACCGCTACGGTCGCAGGTTCGAATCCTGCCTCGGGCATGGATGTGTGTTAGGTTTAACTAGTTCTAAGTTCTAGGGGACTAATGACCTCAGCAGTTGAGTCCCATAGTGCTCAGAGCCATTTGAACATTTCAGAGACGTCACTAAACCCGCAAAGATGTAAACAACCATGCATGAGCAGCCCCAAATAGGCGGAGGGGGGCCCCACAGCCATCAGTTCCAATCATTCCGCCAGGAAGGAGACGCACGGTTGGTGTTGTCTGTAGTTCAGACACGCCTAGACCGTCAATACCGCGGTTCGATCGCGTCCGCATTGTTAATTTGCGCCAGGAAGGGCTCTCAACAAGGGAAGCGTCCAGGCGTCTCGGAATGAACCAAAGAATTACAATTCGGACGTGGAGGAGATAGAGAGAGACAGGAACTGACGATGACATGCCTCGCTCAGGCTGCCCAAGGGCTACTACTGCAGTGGATGGCCGCCACCTGTGGATTATGGTTCGGAGGAACGCTGACAGAAACGCCACAACTTTGAACAATGCTTTTTCGCCGCCACAGGACGTCGTGTAACGACTCAAACGGCGCGCAATAGGCTGCATGATGCGCAACTACACTCCCGACGTCCATGGCGAGGTCCATCTTTGCAACCACGACACCATGGAACGTGGTAGAGATGGGCCCAACAACATGCCGAATGAACCGATCAGCATTATCATCACGTTTTCTTCGCCGATTAGTGTCACATATGCCTTCAACCAGACAATTGTCAGATACCTGCTTGGAGGCAACCCTGTCAGGCTGAACTCCTTAGACACACTGTCCAGCGAGTGCTGCAAGGTGGATCCCTGTTGTTCTGGGAAGGCATTGTGTGGGGCCGACGTACGCCGCTGGTGGTCATGAAACGTAACGGCTGTACGATAGGTGAATCCCATCGACCGACCGATAGCGCAACCATATCGGCAGCATATTGGCGAGGCATTCGTCTTAATGGACGTCAATTCGTGTCCCCATCGTGCACAGTTTGTGAGTGAATTACTTCCGGGTAACGACATCGCTCGACTAGAGTGGCCAGCATGTTCTCCAGGCATGAATCCTATCGAATTTTCCTGGGATAGATTGAAAAGTGCTGTTTATGGACGACGTGACCCGCCAACCACTCAGAGGGATCTACGCTGAGTCACCGTTGAGGAGTGGGACGATCTGGACCAACAATGCCTTGATGAACTAGTGGATGGTATGCCACGACGAATACGGGCATGCATCAACGGAAGAGGACGTGCTACTGTGCTACTGGGTATTAGAGGTGCCAGTGTGTACAGCAATTTGGACCACAACCTCTGAAGGTCTCGCTGTGTGGTGGTACAACCTGCAATGCGCGATTTTCATGTGCAATAAAAAGAGCGGAAAAGATTTTTATGTTGATCTGTATTCCAATTCTCTGTACAGGTTCCGGAACTCTCGGAAACGAGGTGATGCAAGATTTTTTTGATGTGTTTATATATCTTCTCTGCATACTCTGTGTTTACTCTATTTTCCAAAGCTTTGTTACTTTACCCCGATCTTTGTTTTCTCCGGCGTAGCCACCTGGTCTACTACCATAGCAGCCATTTCCTAATCACGTTAACATTGTCTGCTCCATACTCACATAGCTGGTCTGCTGAAGTCTGTAACATATCCCCAGGATAGCCTCCTACGGCTTCGGTAACGGCATGTATCAAACACACGAAATACGAACGACAAACAGACTTAAACGTAATACTATCCTAACATTTCTTAGTGGAACTTTACTTCTCCATCCCAGTGGAATTTAATCACTTCTTTACACATTGAAAACAATTAGTAAGTGCCCTTAGTCGGAGCCAGGTATAGTGCCTGTACTAAATGGCTCAGATTCACAAAGATGTAACATCTCAACACTCTGGGTGAGATAATTTTAAAATGGGGTGGACCCCATCCATTTTTCATTTGAGTTACTGTTCCACTGTTTTTTAATTAAAGATCAGTCCTGGTTCCTAATTCCATTCTTTCATTTCAGACATGGCTTTTATCATTGACGATCGTCTTTTCACTATTTGACGGTTTTTCTTTATCAACTGAGAAGTGTTCAAATCAGTACCTAGCCACTCGAGTTGGCACACAGTGACATTCTGTAACGTATGACACAGGTGTGAGCTGAACACTGTACTCTGAAACACTTTCTCCTGCAATGGCATTGAACCATGTCGTCAGCTATACCACAGATCAATGTCTATACTGAATCACAGAAGGGGAAAGCCTCATACCGCCATGTGGTGTGGTAAGTTAGCCCTCTGCCGCCGAGAAGTGTGTCAGCAGTGCGAAAGTAGCAGTAAGTGGCTTATTTAGCGTTCATATAAATTTAGTAGTCAAGTTGAAAATTAGTTTGAGTGTTCTTAGCGCACTTGTTTAGTTAAATCCGTCAAATCATTGTGTAGTTTCGTAATTAGCAGGGGCAGATTTGCATTTTAATATCTGTGACGTGTAAAGTCGCGTAGTCGTCTGCCATTTGTTTATTTCTTTCAAATAGTCTTTGTACGTTACTGACAGTACAGTTAGACTTCTGCCGCCGAGCAGTGTGTCAGCAGTGCGCAAGTAGCAGCATTACTGCATTTACTGGGCAGTCTTGGATTTTAATAACCTCTTAAATTTTGTGTCGAGTTGTTTGTGGTCTCTGTAGACTAGTTCAGACGTTCTTTGCACAACAGTGTTTAGCAGGGATACGGACTGCCACTGCTGTGTTTGGATGTGGGCTGAGTTGGCATCCCTTCGCTCCCAGCTTCAGGAAGTGTTGGCTTCGGTCACACAGCTTGAGGCTGTTGCCAATGGGCATCACTGTGGGGGTCTGGACGGGGGTTTTTCGGGGACGGTCAGCTTGTCCCACGCATTCCCCGATCGGACTACGGCTGTGGCTGCCCGGGGTACTGCTCACATTGAGGTTGACCCCTCACCTGTGGTAGAGTGGGAGGTAGTCTCGAGGTCTGGCAGGGGGCGAAAGACATTCCGGAGGGCTGAATGGAAGGCCTCTCCAGTTTGTCTGACGAACTGGTTTCAGGCTCTGTCCCCGGCTGATACTGATCTTCGGCCGGACACAGCAACTTGTCCTGTTCCAGAAGTTGCCCCTCAAAGATCTGGGCGGTCGCAGAGGGTGGGCTTACTGGAAGTTGGGAGCTCCAACATCAGGCGCGTAATGGGACCCCTTAGGGATATGGCTGCAAGGGAGGGGAAGAAAACCAATATGCACTCCGTGTGCATACCGGGGGGAGTCATTCCAGATGTGGAAATGGTCCTTCCAGATGCCATGAAAGGTAGAGGGTGCACTCATCTGTAGGTTGTCACTCATGTTGGCACCAATGATGTGTGTCGCTATGGATCGGAGGAAATCCTCTCTGGCTTCCGGCGGCTATCTCATTTGATGAAGACTGACAGTCTCGCTAGCGGGATGAAAGCAGAGCTCACCATCTGCAGCATCGTCGACAGGACTGACTGCGGAACTTTGCTACAGAGCCGAGTGGAGGGTCTGAATCTGAGGCTGAGACGGTTATGCGACCGTGTGGGTTGCAGATTCCTCGACTTGCGCCATAGGGTGGTGGGGTTTTGGGTTCCGCTGGATAGGTCAGGAGTCCACTATACACAAGAGGCGGCTACACGGGTAGCAGGGGTCGTGTGGCGTGGACGGGCTGTTTTTTAGGTTAGATGGTATCGGGCAAGAACAGAAAGGGCAACAGCCTCAAAGTGTGCGGGGCAAAGTCAGGACATGCGGGGACCAAGCAGCAATCGGTATTGTAATTGTAAACTGTCGAAGGTGCGTTGGTAAAGTACCGGAACTTCAAGCGCTGATAGAAAGCACCGAAGCTGACATCGTTATACGTACGGAAAGTTGGCTGAAGCCAGAGATAAATACAGCCGAAATTTTTACAAAGGCCCACACGGTGTTTAGAAAAGATACATTGCATGCAACCAGTGGTGGCGTGTTTGTCGCTGTTAGTAGTAGTTTATCCTGTAGTGAAACAGAAGTGGATAGTTCCTGTGAATTATTTTGGATGGAGGTTATGCTCAGCAACCGAGCTAGGTTAATAAATGGCTCCTTTTACCGACCTCCCGACATTACTGGACGAACAAGTGAGAGAAAATCTGGAATACATTTCAAATAAATTTCCTCAGCATGTTATAGTCTTAGGTGGAGACTTCAATTTACCAGATACAGACTGGGACACTCAGATGTTTAGGACGGGTGGTAGGGACACAGCATCGAATGACATTCTACTGAGTGCACTATCCGAAATTTATCTCGAGCAATTAAACAGAGAACCGACTCGTGGAGATAACATCTTGGACCTACTGATAAAAAACAGACCCGCACTTTTCGACTCTGTAAGAGCAGAACAGGGAACCAGAGATCATAAGGCCGGTGTAGCATCCCTGAATATGGAAGTAAATAGGAATATACGAGAGGGAGGAAGGTTCATCTGTTTAACAAGAGTAATAGGAGGCAGATTTCAGACTACCTAACGGATCCAGTAATAGAATCGGAATTTAAAAGAGCTTTGGAGGACTTACGGTCAAACAAGGGAGGAGGGATAGATAACATTCCATCAGAATTTCTAAAATCATTGGGGGAAGTGGCAACAAAACGACTATTCACGTTGGTGTGTAGAATATATGAGTCTGGTGCATACCATCTGACTTTCGGAAAAGTATCATCCACACAATTCCGAAGACGGCAAGAGTTGACAAGTGTGAGAATTATCGCACAATCAAATTAACAGCTCATGCATCGAAGCTGCTTACAAGAATAATATACAGAAGAATGGAAAAGAAAATTGAGAATGCGCTAGGTGACGATCAGTTTGGCTTTAGGAAAAGTAAAGGGACGAGAGAGGCAATTCTGACGTTACGCCTAATAATGGAAGCAAGGCTAAAGAAAAATCAGGACACTTTCATAGCATTTGTCGACCTGGAAAAAGCGTTCGACAATATAAAATGGTGCAAGCTGTTCGAGATTCTGAAAAAAGTAGGGGTAAGCTATAGGGAGAGACGGGTCATATACAATATGTACAACAACCAAGACGGAATAATAAGAGTGGACGATCAAGAACGAAGTGCTCGTATTAAAAAGGGTGTAAGACAACGCTGTAGCCTTTCGCCCCTACTCTTCAATCTGTACATCGAGGAAGCAATGATGGAAATAAAAGAAAGGTTCAGGAGTGGAATTAAAATACAAGGTGGAAGGATATCAATCATACGATTCGCTGATGACAATGCTATCCTGAGTGAAAGTGAAGAAGAATTAAATGATCTGCTGAACGGAATGAACAGTCTAATGAGTACACAGTATGGTTTGAGAGTAAATCGGAGAAAGACGAAGGTAATGAGAAGTAGTAGAAATGAGAACAGCGAGAAACTTAACATCAGGATTGATGGTCACAAAGTCAATGAAGTTAAGGAATGCTGCTACCTAGGCAGTAAAATAACCAATGACGGACGGAGCAAGGAGGATATCAAAAGCAGACTCGCTATGGCAAAAAAGGCATTTCTGGCCAGGAGAAGTCTACTAATATCAAATACCGGCCTTAATTTGAGGAAGAAATTTCTGAGGATGTACGTCTGGAGTACAGCGTTGTATGGTAGTGAAACATGGTCTGTGGGAAAACCGGAACAGAAGAGAATCGAAGCATTTGAGATGTGGTGCTATAAACGAATGTTGAAAATTAGGTGGACTGATAAGGTAAGGAATGAGGAGGTTCTACGCAGAATCGGAGAGGAAAGGAATATGTGGAAAACACTGATAAGGAGAAGGGGCAAGGATGATAGGACATCTGCTAAGACATGAGGGAATGACTTCCATGGTACTAGAGGAAGCTGTAGAGGGAAAACTGTAGAGGATGACAGAGATTGGAATGCGTCAAGCAACTAATTGAGGACGTAGGTTGCAAGTGCTACTCTGAGATGAAGAGGTTAGCACAGGAAAGGAATTCGTGGTGGGCCGCATCAAACCAGTCAGTAGACTGATGACAAAAAAAAAAAAAAAAAAAGAAAAAACCCAGATCAAAACGAAAAATTCTGTTCCGAGACTGACAATGTTGACTGCTTATGGGAAAAGTTCAAGGCAATCGCAATATGTGTTTTAGACACGTACGTGCCGAGTAAAACTGTGAGGGAAGGGAAAAACCCACTGTGGTTCAACAACAAAGTCAGGAAACTACTACGAAAGCAAAGAGAGCTTCACCGCAAATTTGAACACAGCCAAAACCTCTCAGACAAACAGAAGCTAAACCATGTCAAAGTTAGCGTAAGGAGGGCTAAGCGTGAAGCGTTCAGTGAATTCGAAAAGTAAAATTCTATGTACCGACTTGACAGAAAATTCTAGGAAGTTCTGGGCTTACGTTAAATCAGTAAGTTGACCGAAACAGCATATCCAGACACTCTGGGATGATAATGGTATTGAAACAGAGAATGACACGCGTAAAGCTGAAATACTGAACACCTTTTTCCAAGGCTGTTTCACAGAGTAGGACCGCACTGTAGTTCCGTGTCTAAATCCTCGCACGAACGAAAAAATGGCTGACATCGAAATAAGTGTCCAAGGAATAGAAAAGCAATTGAAATCACTCAACAGAGGAAAGTCCACTGGACCTGACGGGGCACCAATTCGATTCTACACAGAGTACGAGAAATAACTTGGCCCCCTTCTAACAGCCGTGTACCAGAAGTCTCTAGAGGAACGGAAGGTTCCAAATCATTGTAAAAGAGCACAGGTAGTTCCAGTTTTCAAGAAGGTTCGTCGAGCAGATGCGCAAAACTGTAGGCCTGTATCTCTGGCATCTATCTGTTGTAGAATTTTAGAACATGTTTTCAGCTCACGTATCATGTCATTTCTGGAAACCCAGAATCTACTCTGTAAGGATCAACATGGGTTCCGGAAACAGCGATCGTGTAAGACCCAGAAAATATCAGATACAGGCTCCCAGGTAGATGCCATTTTCCTTGACTTCCAGCTGGCGTTCGATACAGTTATGCACTGTCGCCTGATAAACAAAGTAAGAGCCTACGGAATATCAGACCAGCTGTGTGGCTTGATTGAAGAGTTCTTAGCAAACAGAGTACAGCATAGAGTGAAATTTTCACTCTACAGGGGAGTGTGCGCTGATGTGAAACTTCCTGGCAGATTAAAACGGTGTGCTGGACCGAGACTCGAACTCGAGACCTTTGCCTTTCGCGGGCAAGTGCTCTACCAACTGAGCTACCCAAGCACGACTCACGATCCGTCTTCACAGCTTTAATTCCGCCAGTAACTCGTCCCCTACCTTCCAAACTTCACAGAAGCTCTCCTGCGAACCTTGCAGAACTAGCAGTCCTGGAAGAAAGGATATTGCAGAGAGATGGCTTAGCCACAGCCTGGGGGATGTTTCTAGAATGAAATGTTCACTCTACAGCGGAGTGTGCGCTGATATGAAACTTCCTGGCAGATTAAAACGGTGTGCGGACCGAGACTCGAACTCGGGACCTTTGCCTTATCGGACAAGTGCTCTACCAACTGAGCTACTCAAGCACGACTCACAACTCGTCTTCACAGCTTTAATTTCGCCAGTACCTAGTCTCCTACCGTCCAAACTTCACAGAAGCTCTCCTGCTTCTGTGAAGTTTGGAAGGTAGGAGACGAGGTACTGGCGGAATTAAAGCTGTGAGGACGTGGCGTGAGTCGTGCTTGGGTCGGTCAGCTGGTAGAGCACTTGCCCGCGAAAGGCAAAGGTCTCGAGTTCGAGCCTCGGTCCTGCACACCGTTTTAATCTTCCAGGAAGTTTCAGAGCACAGCATGTTGTTCTCAATGTAGAGACGTCTACAGACGTTAAAGTAACCTCTGGCGTGTCACAGGGGAGTGTTATGGGACCATTGCTTTTCATAATACCCTCCTGGAAATGGAAAAAAGAACACATCGACACCGGTGTGTCAGACCCACCATACTTGCTCCGGACACTGCGAGAGGGCTGTACAAGCAATGATCACACGCACGGCACAGCGGACACACCAGGAACCGCGGTGTTGGCCGTCGAATGGCGCTAGCTGCGCAGCATTCGTGCACCGCCGCCGTCAGTGTCAGCCAGTTTGCCGTGGCATACGGAGCTCCATCGCAGTCTTTAACACTGGTAGCATGCCGCGACAGCGTGGACGTGAACCGTATGTGCAGTTGACGGACTTTGAGCGAGGGCATATAGTGGGCATGCGGGAGGCCGGGTGGACGTACCGCCGAATTGCTCAACACGTGGGGCGTGAGGTCTCCACAGTACATCGATGTTGTCGCCAGTTGTCGGCGGAAGGTGCACGTGCCCGTCGACCTGGGACCGGACCGCAGCGACGCACGGATGCACGCCAAGACCGTAGGATCCTACGCAGTGCCGTAGGGGACCGCACCGCCACTTCCCAGCAAATTAGGGACACTGTTGCTCCTGGGGTATCGGCGAGGACCATTCGCAACCGTCTCCATGAAGCTGGGCTACGGTCCCGCACACCGTTAGGCCGTCTTCCCCTCAAGCCCCAACATCGTGCAGCCCGCCTCCAGTGGTGTCGCGACAGGCGTGAATGGAGGGACGAATGGAGACGTGTCGTCTTCAGCGATGAGAGTCGCTTCTGCCTTGGTGCCAATGATGGTCGTATGCGTGTTTGGCGCCGTGCAGGTGAGCGCCACAATCAGGACTGCATACGACCGAGGCACACAGGGCCAACACCCGGCATCATGGTGTGGGGAGCGATCTCCTACACTGGCCGTACACCACTGGTGATCGTCGAGGGGACACTGAATAGTGCTCGGTACATCCAAACCGTCATCGAACCCATCGTTCTACCATTCCTAGACCGGCAAGGGAACTTGCTGTTCCAACAGGACAATGCACGTCCGCATGTATCCCGTGCCACCCAACATGCTCTAGAAGGTGTAAGTCAACTACCCTGGCCAGCAAGATCTCCGGATCTGTCCCCCAGTGAGCATGTTTGGGACTGGATGAAGCGTCGTCTCACGCGGTCTGCACGTCCAGCACGAACGCTGGTCCAACTGAGGCGCCAGGTGGAAATGGCACGGCAAGCCGTTCCACAGGACTACATCCAGCATCTCTACGATCGTCTCCATGGGAGAATAGCAGCCTGCATTGCTGCGAAAGGTGGATATACACTGTACTAGTGCCACAATTGTGCATGCTCTGTTGCCTGTGTCTATGTGCCTGTGGTTCTGTCAGTGTGATCATGTGATGTATCTGACCCCAGGAATGTGTCAATAAAGTTTCCCCTTCCTGAGACAATGAATTCACGCTGTTCTTATTTCAATTTCCAGGAGTGTATATATAATTGACCTAGTAGATAGTGTCGGAAGTTCCATGCGTCTTTAGCGCGGATGGTGCTGTAGTATACAGAGAAGTTGCAGCATTAGAAAATTGCAACGAAACGCAGGAAGATCTGCAGCGGATAGGCACTTGGTGCAGGGAGTGGCAACTGACCGTTAACATAGACAAACGTAATGTATTGGGAATACATAGAAAGAAGGATCCTTTATTGTATGATTATATGATAGCGGAAAAAACACTGGTAGCAGTTACTTCTGTAAAATATCTGAGAGTATGCGTACGGAACGATTTGAAGTGGAATGATCATATCAAATTAATTGTTGGTAAGGCGGGTGCCAGGTTTAGATTCATTGGGAGAGTCCTTAGAAAATGTAGTCCATCAACAAAGGAGGTGGCCGGCCGCGGTGGTCTAGCGGTTCTAGGCGCTCAGTCCGGAGCCGCGCGACTGCTACGGTCGCAGGTTCGAATCCTGCCTCGGGCATGGATGTGTGTGATGTCCTTAGGTTAGTTAGGTTTAAGTAGTTCTAAGTTCTAGGGGACTGATGACCATAGATGTTTAGTCCCATAGTGCTCAGAGCCATTTGAACCATTTTGAACAAAGGAGGTGGCTTACAAAACACTCGTTCGACCTATACTTGAGTATTGCTTATCAGTGTGGGATCCGTACCAAGTCGGGTTGACAGAGGAGATAGAGAAGATCCAAAGAAGACCGGCGCGTTTTGTCACATGGTTATTTGGTATGCGCGATAGTGTTGTCGATTTGTTTAGCAAACTCTTGTGGGAGACTCAGCTAGAGAGGCGCTCTGCATCGCTTTGTAGCTTGCTGTCCAGGTTTCGAGAGGGTGCGTTTCTGGTTGAGGTATCGCATATATTGCTTCCCCCTACTTATTCCTCCAGAGAGGATCACGAATGTAAAATTGGAGAGTTATTCGAGGGCGCACGGAGGCTTTCCGGCAGTCGTTCTTCCCGCGAACCATACGCGACTGGAACAGGAAAGGGAGGTAATGACAGTGGCACGTAAAGTGCACTCCACCACACACCTTTGGCTGGCTTGCATAGTATAAATGTAGATGTAGATAAGGCGTAAATGTCGGAAACGTTGCCACCTACACGTGGTTTCACAGTCCTTCAACCACTTTCACAAACGCTTTCGACAGTTTCATGAGAAGAGACGACCTACTTCGCTTTTTTCGAGGTACCTCCCAGGCCAAGAGCATAAGCATCTGTCCTCGGTGCAAGTCACCTGGATCGGTGGATTTTTTCGTTTTCGGGCTGTATCGTCGCGGGAATCGTTTCTCCACATTCGCCTCCGCTTACCTTCTTACACACTTATTTTTCCGCGTCACGTGCGCGCAGCGCCAGCAGGTAGCATTATCGTCGCAGTAGGTCGTGGTCATAAGGTTTTGGTATATTAGTTTATACTCTGAACCGCCTAGAAGCCGGTGTAAGAATGTGTATTCAAATACAGAGATATGTAAACAGGCAGAAGACGGCGCAGCGGTCAGCGGCGCTAATGTAGGACAAGTGTCTGGCGCAGTTGTTAGTTCGGTTACTGCTGCTACAACGGCAGGTTATCAAGACATTAGTGAGTTTGAACGTGGTGTTATAGTCAGTGCACGAGCGATGGGACACAGAATCTCCTAGGTAGCGATGAAGTGGGGATTTTCTCGTACGACCGTTCGCGAGTATACCGTGTATATTAGGAATCCGGTAAAACATCAGGTCTCCGACATCGCTGCAGCCGGAAAAAGATCCTGCAAGAACGGGACAAACGACGACTGAAGTGAATCGTTCAAGGTGTCAGAAGTGCAACCCTTCCGCAAATTGCTGGAGATTTCAATGTTGGGCCATCAAAAAGAGTCAGTGTGCCAACCATGCAACGAAGCATCATCGATATGGGCTTCTGGAGCCAAAGACCCACTGTGTACCATTGATGACTGCTTTACGCCTCGTCTGGGCCCGTCAACACTGACAGTGGACTGTTGATGACTTGAAACATGTTGTCTGGTCCGTAGAGTCTCGTTTCAAATTGAATCGAGCGGATGGACGTATCTGTGTATGGAGACTACCTCATGAATCCATGGACCCTGCATGTCAGCACGGGACTGTTCAAGCTGGTGGAGGCTCTGTAATGGTGTGGGACGTGTGCAGTGGGAGTGATATGGGATTCCTTACATAACTAGATACGACTCTGACAGGAGACCAGTCCGTAAGTATCCTATCTGATCAGCTGCATCCATTCATGTCCATTGTGCATTGCGGCGGACTTGGCCAATTCCAGCAGAACAATGCGACACCCCAAACGACCATAATTGCTACAGAGAGGCTCCAGAACACTCTTCCGCGTTTAAACACTTCCGCTGGCCACCAAACTCCACAAATATGAACATTATTGGGGATATCTGGGATGCCTTTCAACGTGCTGTTCAGATGAGATCTCCAACCCCTCATAATCTTACGGATTTATGGACAGTCTTGCAGGATTCATGGTTTCAGTTCCCTCCAACACTACTTCAGACATTAGTCGAGTCCATGCCACGTCGGGCTGCGGCACTTCTGTGTGCTAATGGAGGCCCTACACGATATTAGGCAGGTGTACTAGTTTCTATGTTTCTTCAGTGTACTATGCAGAGTGTTCGGGCTGTAGATGTATACAAATAAATGCTTATAACGAAAAAAAAATCGTTATTTTCTGTAGTTGGATGAATACGCAATCAGTGGAGACACACTAAAAGTGTGATCTTCACCATACTATGAACAGCGCTAAGTGTGTGCGTACAAGAAGGGAATAGAACCAGGATACTGCAACATGCAAATTCAGTGGGGAAAACTCTTAGAGAAACTGCAAATTTCATTGCAAATTCTGTAAAACATCCTAAGACACTCTGTGAATGAAAAGACTGTTTGTTGAATGTGTGTCCGAATCATTCACTAGAAGCCCACGTAAATCCATTAGACACGCCAATAGGGGAACAAATCGTCCCCCTTTCGACGGTGCACGACATTGTGCACAAATATCTCTGGTTGGGTGGTTACAAACTTCAGCTTTTCATCACATTAAGCCTGAGGATCACTACAGACAATCTGATTTTGTTACGGAAATGATGCATCATATAGACGAAAACAACGATTACCTCAACGAAGTGGTATTCAGGTCTTTCATGTCTGTTGCAAAGTTAACGGTTATAACTGATGAATATGTGGAAGGGAAACACCCGGAGAAGTAATTGAGTACGAAAGGGTCGTACTAGAATATTAATGTGTGGTTGGACTTCCATAAACATGATGTGTTTACGGCGTCTACAGTGACATGGCACGCCAATCTCGACATGTTGGCGAGCACCCCCCTCCCCCCCCCCCCCAGTATCATGTGTATGTTGCAACACGTTACCTAAGCTTTGGATCGGTAGACCGGGTTTCGTCGCCTGGATCTCTCGGTATTCTGTTCAGTTCCGCTGGGTTTCGACGCTTAAGGGCTATCAGTAACATCGTTTACTGAGCAAGGGTTCGAGATCTGGTAGACCTCACACAACTGATCGACAGTACAGTGGAGGGCCGACCGGAGTAGCCGAGCGGTTCTAGGCGCTACAGTCTGGAAACACGCGCCCGCAACGGTCGCAGGTTCGAATTCTGCCTCGGGCATGGTTGTGTGTGATGCTCTTAGGTTAGTTAGGTTTAAGTAGTTCTAAGTTCTAGGGGACTGATGACCTCAGAATTTAAGTCCCATAGTGCTCAGAGCCATTTGAACCATTTTTTTACAGTGGAGGCCATAATGCCTCTCGTGCTTGTGAACATGTGGCGAGACGTGGAGTACCTTTTCGATACATGTCGAGCTACAAAATATGCCCACACTCAGTTGCAATAAGATGCGTGAAAATGTTTGTGCTGCTGTGTTCCATGTTGGAAAAATAGAGTTATAAGCTTTAATAGCTATTTAAATACAAACAAAAGTTTTTGCATATACCCTGCATATACATGCTTCCCTGTAATTTGTTCAAAGTAATTTCCTCACAGCATGTTAACATATACTAATGATATACCGAACGTAAAGAAGCATAAAAGCAATAAATTTACAGTTTATAACGTAACGTACTCAACAGTGTAAATGATGAGAAACACAGTTTTGCAGACACTTCACACCAAATGCTAAAATAGTCAAATTTGCTCTTACCCATGAATGCGCTCATAAATTTCCCCCTTTCATTGGTTGGTATCCATCTCGAGATAATGTAGCTGAGAGATGGAAAGCAGAAGCCCTAACGACACAAAATTACATGTGCTATTTCTCGTCAAGAACTTTCTTAAGGAACAAAATGGTTTATAGAGCCATTAACCACCTACGAGGGCCATTTTAAAAGTAAGGCAGTTTTTCTGGCGAGCATCACAGTTCTCAGTAGCTACGTCACAGATCTTCCCAAGCTTTGGCTCCAGTATAGCTAACAGCGACCAGGAACGATAACGCACTAATAATTCGCACGATCTTACGTTATGTGCCAAAGTTAATAATCCATCAAGATGTGAAATTCGTAGTGTAATACAGTTTCTAAATTGAAAAGAAAATCAGCCGTATCGACATTTACAGCCAGGTAATCAAAGTTTAGAGGTAAATGCGGTGAATTAGATTTCGGTTGGATTGTGGTGTGTAATGTTGAATGGTAGTGGAACGAATATTCTTGATGAAGAACCATCAGGCCGACCTTCAGCTGTGACTGACAAATTGAAGGACTGAGGAAAAATTTCAGCAGAATAGACGTTTCATTATTGACATACTGGGATTGTGGTTTCCTGAATCTTCACTATCGGTTCTGTATCAGAATGTTGGTGGAGGAGCATAGAAAAGTGTGAGTCGCTTCGGTTCCTCGACTTTCGACAGCCGAACGAAAGAAACAACGAATGTTCGATATTTCTCACTGGATATGGCAAGAAAGGCTGGGAGTCTTTGAACCACAGTGTTACTGATGACGTGTTTTACGTTTCTTATCGAAGGCCAGAATAAAAGTGCCAGGCCATCGAATGCCATCATTCACGATATCAAAAGAAACATTTAAGTGCCAGATAAATTGCGGAAACCAAATAAATTATGGCTGCAGTGCTTCCTAGTCCACCGACTGCATGCCTAGAGGAGAGACCATAAATGCAACAGGCTATATACTGACAGAGTCTTCACGAAAACACGAGTCGCCTGAAAACAAAGGTAGTGAACTGCCGTAGAGCGGAGTTGTACTCGTATTTCTTCACGATAATACTCGCCCACGTACCGGTGCGTTGATGAATGATTTGATTCAACGGTTTAATTTGGAAATTTTTGAAACATTCGCCCTATAGTCTGACGTATCACCGAGTAATCATCACGAATTTTTCAAATTGATGGATTTTTTTATGGAAAGCATTAAGGAAGTGGCAACGAACTCAAAGAGGATATTACTAACTGGTTTGAGAATTTAGCGTAATTGCTATGCAGAAAGCTTAGGAAAGCTTGTGGAGTGCTACGGCAAATGTCTTAATGTAAACAGCACTACGTAGAAAAATAGTTAAGATATCAAAATAGTTGCAAAACGATTTGTTGAATTATCTTGAATAAAAATTTCTGGAGAAACAAACGCTCTTTATTTTTAGAATGGCCCTCGTAAATACTGTTTTTGTGAAAAATATAAAATTATATTAAACTTAAATTTATTCACTTTATATGGATGTTATTTGAGGGCTGCGACCGTATATTAAGACTTTTATGAAATAATACATACTGCACGGCCATTTGTTGCTAATATTTTATTAGCATGGCGCTCTTCGGTAGCATGCTGCCATCATCAGATGCATTTACAGTTACTTTTACATTGTAATTAGTATGAAGTTAGTTCCTTGCCTTTGTGTGATAGTGAGGTTACGCGTAGCAAAAGACACCTCTTCAGGGAGATATACATCCTATAATATCTACATTATGTGATAAGCATGATTGATCATCTTGTTAGTGCACTTAATTACATTTTTGTTGGTAATTTCACTGTCTGGCACAAAGAGCACAGAATTAAGTACATCAAAACTTAACACTTTCACAATGATTTGTTTACATTAAAATAAAGAGTCTTAAAAGTTAAACTAAAAGGTTTCTACAGTTAAAACCCACTAGTATGCAAGGGAGATTCTTTTAATGAAATACGCATTGAACACTAGAGAAGTTTTTAAAGAAGTTACTATTATTATTTTCAAGTTTATCATTTAGTAACGTATCTCCATGTAATGTGCTGTGAATAAATAATTCCAGTTCTCCATATAAATCTATTTGTTGTTCCTTATCCATTTATGTCATATGTAAAGATCACGTGCACTGTCATGGAATGTGTGGCTTGTAATTTTTGTGTGGGTGGCTCTTGCTGATTTATTATGGTTGTCAGTGCACCACTGTATCTTTCTTGGAATTCTCGCCCGGTTTCACCTGCATAGAGGGCTATGCAGGTACCACATATTATTTTGTAAATTACTTGTTGTGAATGTTCATTTGTATGTGTGTTAATATTGTGTGTGTGTGTGTGTTTGTGTTTGTGTGTGTATGTGTGTGTGTGTTTGTGTGTGGTTGTGGTTTGTTATGTCTTGTGAAGGCACAGTTAAAGTTATGCAGACTGAAAATGTTTGCAGGTACTACATATTATTTTGTAAATTCCTTGTTGTGAATGTTCATTTGTGTGTGTGTTAATATTGTGTGTGTGTGTGTGTGTGTTTGTGTTTGTGTGTGTGCGTGTGTGTGTGTGTGTGTGTATTTGTAGTTTGTTATGTCTTGTGAAGGCACAGTTAAACTTATGCCGACTGAAAATGTTTGCTATGTGGTAGGAGAGTTTGCCTGTGAAAGGAATGCAAGTAGTGAATTTCCTTTTCATTTTCTATCTGAATGTTGGTTTAATAGAGCTTTTCTTTTTTTAGTGAAGCTGTCAATTAGTGTGTCATCGTAACCATTTGATGTAGCTGTTTGCTTGACTGCACTGAGCTCACCAAACTTTGGATATTAATCCATTTGTATACTGCTGATTCTGTTAACTAATGCTCTGCATACATGTCCAACATGGGGTGGCAAGATGAGCTGTGTATAGTGGTAGTTGTTGCAGTTGTATTTCTGTGAACTTCGAAGGTTTGTGAATTGTTTTATTTCTTGATTTTAAGGTTTAGAAAATTGATGCTTCGATTGTTTTCATATTCCACCACGAAGTTTATATTTCTATCCTGTTTACTGAATGTTTCTAGTGTAAAAATAAAATAATATTTCTTTTCAAAGTCTATATTTATTGTTAGAACAAAGGATGTTCATTTAGTGTACATACATGGGTTAATTTTGCTAAATGGGAACAAACTGCAAGAATCGATCTCTGAGCAAACAGGTCATATGAATATATGACCGGAAATGCATTTCATGGGAGGAGGAGAAGATTGGATTTTAGTGTCCCATTGAAAATGAAGTGATCAGAGATGGAGCATAACCTCAGAATACGGAAGGATGGGGAAGGAAATCGGCTGTGCCTTTTAAAGGGAAGCGTTCTGGTATTTGTCTGGAGCGACTTAGGGAAATCACAGAAAACCTAAATCTGGATGGCCAGGGGATTTGAACTGCCATCCTCCAGAATGCGTACTCACCACTGCACCATCTCTCTTAGTATGTGTTCCACGGAAACTTGGAGATAATATGATCTCTGACACTGACCCTGGTATCAGCTCCAGACAGGAGGTTGGACACCAGGATTAATCCAGACGACTGTACAAAACTTTCTACACAACAGTTTCCACTATCCGTATCACTTACGATGCATGCAAGACTCATTACCTACAGACATAGCTTTAAGGCGATGGTTTTGTCGCCGGTTCAACGTGTAGGCCACCATGATGCTGGGATTTGTCACCTATCCCATTCACTGGTGAGACTATCATAACATGCAGCAGTATCGTCAACCTTCACAACATCCACCTATGGGCTAAGAAGAATCCCTATGGTATATTGGTAGTGTACCATCGGCACCGGTTCAGCTTCAATGTTTGGGCAGGGATTATTGGTGGCTTCAACATGGGACCAGCCATCCTTCCGTAACACCTCACATGCGAGGTATATCTGCATTTTCTTGTGGGAGATAGTGCCTCCATTGCTGGAAGACATGCTTTTTGTGGTAGGAAGGGTCATGTCGTTACAACATGATGCTGCTGCAGCTCACTATCCTGTTGACTGTGAAGCTAAAACACTGGTACAGACACAACATTCCTACTAACCTGCTATTGTTTCAGTGTACTTTAAGTCACTGAAACCTACACAGTCAAAGATGTCTTACATCCACTTCCAAGCTGCTGGAAATCCCTTGGAATGTATTACTGGTCATATGTCCATATGACCATCCTTGCTCATCATC
The DNA here is from genome assembly GCF_021461385.2 of Schistocerca piceifrons. NCBI lineage: Eukaryota > Metazoa > Arthropoda > Insecta > Orthoptera > Acrididae > Schistocerca > Schistocerca piceifrons. The sequence continues at coordinate 270,481,138 of NC_060139.1, forward strand.
GTTTTCTGCAGTCTGTCTACATTCACCAAAATCATGCTGTATTATCAGCATATTAGTGTGTAATTAGCCACCTGCTTTAACACTACTTCTTATAAATGGTGTACCCACCCCACAAACTCCTTGGAAAGCCCTCAGGGTTACCAGAGCCCTGTAGTCAAGTGATGCAGAAAGTGGTATCAGCAGTGTTGTTATGGAAACCATAAGGTTGCCGATACCAAACACTTTCTTCGAACCGAAGTATTGAGCCATCATTCCTGCAGGCACCTGCGTTGCCCAGTACAGCCAGAAAAATGCTCCCATGACAACGCTTTGCTGATGTTCGTCCCAGTCAAATCTTATCTGAAAAAGATGACAGAAATTGGTTCAAGCAAAGTTTTCAACATAACAGCATAATACAGAGCTCAAATGACGTTTCGTCGCAATCTTGTGACTTGCAAAGTTTGTATATGTGTGTGTGTGTGTGTCACTGCATGTGGATGTTTCATCGTTAATCGCTTTTAAAATACTGTTGAGCACAGGAATTCACTACGTACAGCCACCTGTCTAATGGCTGTGAAAGTAAACCCGCTTTCTCACTGCAACTGAGCAGAGTGCTCCATGTCGCCAATCGTCAATACAGCAATGCTACTTATGAACATCGTATGGTCTGTCAACATGGCTCGAAGACTCGTTTGCAGCTGATGGTTGTTAGCATAATCCACATGATGTGGTTTGCATATTCAATTACTATAGTGAAAGATAAAGCTTCAGGTATCAGCCTCATAGTGGCCACACTACACCACCAGCTGATTATTGTAGACTAAAAGCTATAGGCCGTAGGTATCCTGAATACAAAATGGCAGAACTGGGTGCTGCATTCATAAAGGCAACTACGAGGGCTATGGCAACAGAGAACATATGAAACAACCTTGATACGATCAACTTAGTCTCTATATATTCATTATGACTAAGAATTCAACACCTCTTCGCCTCCTGCCACCCTCCACTCAGTAGCGTGGTGTATGAAGAAGGTGAGGAAGGCTGTTGTCAAACGAACTTTGGCTCCGACGTGTAATGCACTGAGTTGATCTCCACTGTGCTGCTCAAAACTCATAAACGTGCATACATGCATGTGCCTCAGTGTTCTACACGTGACTGCGGTATGCTCCATCTACATTTCGTGGCTACAAGTGACACGTGTAAACTATGAATGCACAGCTTACGTGAGTTCCCAGAATGGGCGAGTGTAAACTAGCAGTAATAACTTTAAGCGATTCTCACTTGGGATGAGGCAGCTGATGTGTATGTAGATGCTAAAACCAACAGCATGAGATACAACATCTGCATCACGTTAGGTGTGGTGGTTACGTGGTTTTCCTGTGTGTATTGGCAATTTGAGACTGCAGTATTCTCCAGAAACAGTAGTCGACCGTGTGTAGCTTGTAAATCACACCCTTTATTTAAGAAATTGCCTGGAAGAAAATTCTTACTTAACTCTTGTGGTGCAGGGTTGAGCAGGAGTGGGGTTGAAGCTATGAGCTGTGCACGTGTGTGTGTCAGTTTATCAGTTAATTTATTTAAAATGAGCAGAACAGAAATACCCTTTCAACAAGGCAAAATATTTCTGCAGCCCAAAAGGTGCTATCGAGGGATTGATCCAAACTGGATATTTCCCACATAGAAATGTTTTCATCTAGGAAAAATACAACGAAAAAAAATGCAGTGTCAGAATTTTAGCTGTTAATATGCACTGTAAGCAGTTTTCAAAAATTGTTGAAGTTACTTGTTTTTGTAGCACTAAGAATTGTTTATGACAGCAGTTTGTACAGGCCTTCCTGCGTAGCATTCGATCGGCTGCCGCGGGGTACCCGTGCGGTTCAAATGGTTCAAATGGCTCTGAGCACTATGGGACTTAACATCTACGGTCATCAGTCCCCTAGAACTTAGAACTACTTAAACCTAACTAACCTAAGGACATCACACAACACCCAGTCATCACGAAGCAGAGAAAATCCCTGACCCCGCTGGGAATCGAACCCGGGTGTGGGAAGCGAGAACGCTACCGCACGACCACGAGCTGCGGACAGCCGTGCGGTGTGAGGCGCCTTGCCACGGTTCACGCGGCTCCCCCCGTCGGAGGTTCGAGGCCTCCCTCGGACATTGATGTGTGTAATGTCCTTAGCGTAAGTTAGTTTAAGTTAGATTAAGTAGTGTGTAGGCTGAGGGTCCGATGACCTCAGCAGTTTGGTCCCATAAGACTTTACCACAAGTTTCCGGTCGGCCGTGACAAGAGAGCGCAGCGCCACGCAGTGATAATGTCCGCAATGACACAGGGGAATTTTAAGCACTTAAAACGTACAAAAAAGTCACGTACCATTAATGTTTTGCATACGTAATTCTTAAAAAGTTGTCTAGGAGAGGAAAATACATCAAGACAGTGTTTGATGTTACATTACTGATTACTTCCATCAGTCATGAGATGAAATTTATCGAAATGAAATATATCTTATACAATCATCAATTCGCAACATTTCCAGTAGCACAGTTCTACTGATATTTTTTAGAATAATTTATATTTTGTTAACAATGAGTTCCACGTTTGTTCGCCAGTCGTCTCAATGAAGATGAAGACAAACGTTTTTCTTACACGAGGCTCGGAAGGCAAATTAACGTTTTTAGGCACTCCACAGCAATTAAAAGTTTTATGTGGACAGAACTGCGATGGAGTAGCAATTGGTCCTGGCCGCTGCTCTGCTTATAGTGCTGTGTTCAGAACATACGTAAAGCAATTCGTAAAGCGTCCTGATGTAGACTGATGATGCAGAAATGACTGAAATTTGAGACTAGTCTTGTGATAAATGACAATGAGCTATCGGAAATTATATTTTCCGACAATTTCCTTAAAACATTTTTCACAGTGGTACGAATTCTTTATACAGCGTGACACTGACTGGCGGTTCCAGGTGGACTCTGAACTATGTCAACACTCTTTTCGTCGGCCTATTGAAAGTGAGAGGCATGGATATATCTACTTTCGACGGACTCCAGTGAAAGTAACGAATTAATTTCAGTAACTGGTTACAAATTGTTTCGAATCAAATGTTGAAAAAGTTTCTTTTATTTTTTTTCCAGGTTTTGGTTGCGACGATAGTAAGATTTTTGCCAGTAAACAGTTCTTTTTGGGGGGGAATTCAAGCATGCTGGAGTAGCTGTAGGCCAGTAACTTACTTTAATCAGTAGAACAGAAAACCAATCCAAAGTCTCCAATTTTACTTTTTTATTCACTCGATGACTAGTTTTGGGCCGAGGCCCATTTTCAAATCATCGTAACGTAGTCAAAAATAACATTTCCAAAGATGTGAAAACCATGTCAGAAATGCGCATCGAACAGTTAGAGCGCATGCAGGTATCTGAAAACAGTTATAAAGCAGCATAAACTGTTCAAATGGTTAAAATGGCTCTGAGCACTATGGGACTTAACATCTTAGGTCATCAGTCCCCTAGAACTTAGAGCTACTTAAACCTAACTAACCTAAGGACATCACACACATCCATGCCCGAGGCAGGATTCGAACCTGCGACCGGAGCAGTCCCGCGGTTCCGAACTGAAGCGCCTAGAACCGCACGGCCACCGCGGCCGGCAGCAGAAACTGTTATACTTGTCATTGTTGTATATGAATGTGTCAGAGCAGTAAAAGATTGTACACAGAATCTGTCTGTTTTCGCTTCGAAATGGTAAAGCGCGGCGGCTTGCTCGCAGTTATTTCACGAAATCTGACCATAGGCGTTGGACACAGTCGAAGTGGGAACAACAGCAAGTTACATTTTCACGTCAGCTGCGAATTAATGCCATCTACACCACACCTTTACTCGAAGTAAACTTGGATCGTTGGCGACTTCATATACTGTATGATTTCTTGAATCTACTTAAACAGGTCGCAGAAGAGTTCATCTCAGTTGCGATTCCGAGGACCCATTCACGTAGATGTCCATCAGTAACGATTCTGTGCCCCTCAGGAGCAACTCTACGTATTTCATATCTCAAGGAAACCCCTCTAAAAACTGTTTTTCATGGTATTCATTTACGTTTAGGCGTTTATGATGATTATTAATGGGGGTAGAGGGATAATGGTGGTAATGGGACTTGGGGGCCACGCAGTACTGCAAATGTTTGAGTTTTTCTTTCACAGTTCGCGTGATTGATTTCGGCGCGAACTTACTACTTCGTGTAGGTCCTTCTTTTTTTTTTTTTTACAGCTCACTGACAGATTTTACGAAGCACAAACGTATTTCTGCACTGCTTAACACTGAACGTTAAGTACAGTGAATATTAATTCACTTTTATCTCCATTGTTACGCCATGCTCTAATGTAAAAGAAACTGGTAATTACAATGGATATTAAGGTCACTTTACAAATTACTGTCGCCCTGAGTCGTATTATCTGTTTACTGACGCGCCGTGAACAAAGGATATTGCCTGCCATGTTGTTCATTCACAGTGTGCTAAAACCCCGGCAGAGGTGTACATTTTCCCAATCACCTGGCGAACTACGAATTTGTTAACTCTCAACATTTTTTGTATAGTACTTACCATATGACATGGCAGGTAAAACTTTAGCAGAGTCTTTCTTTCGGTGCATTATTTCTGTATAAAACGTTCCTGAGCATGTTTCCACTTGTTGGATTAGACCATTCCCTTATAATTGGGCTCTTCACAATATGTACGAAAATGTATCAGATGAATTACGACTATAAAAAAGATTGTTCAAATGGCTATGAGCACTATGGGACTTAACATCTGAGGTCATCAGTCCCCTAGAACCTAGAACTATTTAAACCTAACTAACCTAAGGACATCACGCACATCCATGACCGAGGTAGGATTCGAACCTGCGACCGTAGCAGTCACGCGGTTCCGGACTGACGCGTCTAGAACCGCTCGGCCACAGCGGCTGGCTAATACGACTATAACCTTTATCCTAATATACATAACTAGCCTCCGTCATAGTCAGTTACTATATCTGACACAACTTCAATAGTAAAACGTAAGATGGCAAAATATCTTTTAGATTAACTAAGATCACAGCACAGCACAGCACTACTACTACTATTGCTTCTACCATTCCAAGATTTTTTTTTTTGCTCATCGGTCTACTGACTGGTTTGATGCGGCCCGCCACGAGTTCCTTTCCTGTGCCAACCTCTTCATCTCAGAGTAGCACTTGCAACCTACGTCCTCAATTATTTGCTTGACGTATTCCAATCCCTGTCATCCTCTACAGTTTTTGCCCTCTACAGCTCCCTCTAGTACCATGGAAGTCAATCCCTCATGTTTTAGCAGATGTCCTATCATCCTGTCCCTTCTCTTTATCAGTGTTCCAAATATTCCTTTCCTTTCCGATTCTGCGTAGAACCTCCTCATTCCTTACCTTATCAGTCCACCTAATTTTCAACATTCGTCTATAGCACCACATCTCAAATGCTTCGATTCTCTTCTGTTCCGGTTTTCCCACATTCCATTTTTCACTACCATACAATGCTGTACTCCAGACGTACATCCTCAGAAATTTCTTCCTCAAATTAAGGCCGGTATTTGATATTAGTAGTCTTCTCTTGGCCAGAAATGTCTTTTTTGCTTTTGATGTCCTCCTTGCTCCGTCCGTCATTGGTTATTTTACTGCCTAGGTAGCAGAATTCCTTAACTTCATTGACTTCGTGACCATAAATCCCGATGTTAAGTTTCTCGCTGTTCTCATTTCTACTACTTCTCATTACCTTCGTCTTTCTCCGATTTACTCTCAAACCGTACTGTGTACTCATTTGACTCTTCATTCCGCTCAGCAGATCATTTAATTCTTCTTCACTTTCACTCAGGATAGCAATGTCATCAGCGAATCGTATCATTGATATCCTTTCACCTTGTATTTTAATTCCGCTCCTGAACCTTTCTTTTATTTCTATCAGTGCTTCCTCGATGTACAGATTGCAGGGTAGGGGCGAAAGACTACAGCCTTGTCTTACACCCTTCTTAATGCGAGCACTTCCTTCTTGATCGTCTACTCTTATTATTAGCTCTTGGTTGTTGTACATATTGTATATGACCCGTCTCTTCCTATAGCTTACCCCTACATTTTTCAGAATCTCGAACAGCTTGCACCATATTATAATGTCGAACGCTTTTTCCAGGTCGACAAATCCTATGAAAGTGTCCCGATTTTTCTTTAGCCTTGCTTCCATTGTTAGCCGTAACGTCATAATTGCCTCTCTCGTCCCTTTACTTTTCCTAAAGCCAAACTGATCGTCACCTAGCGCATTCTCAATTTTCTTTTCCATTCTTCTGTATTTTATTCTTGTAAGCAGCTTCGATGCATGAGCTGTTAAGCTGATTGTGCGATAATTTTCACACTTGTCAGCTCTTGCCGTCTTCGGAATTGTGTGGATGATACTTTTCCGAAAGTCAGATGGCATGTCACCAGACTCATATATTCTACACACCAACGTGAATAGTCGTTTTGTTGCCGCTTCCCCCAATGATTTTAGAAATTCTGATGGAATGTTATCTATCCCTTCTGCCTTATTTGACCGTAAGTCCTCCAAAGCCTCCAAAGCTCTTTTAAATTCCGATTCTAATACTGGATCCCCTATCTCTTCTAAATCGACTCTCGTTTCTTCTTCTATCACATCAGACAAATCTTCACCCTCATAGAGGCTTTCAGTGTATTCTTTCCACCTATCTGCTCTCTCCTCTGCATTTAACAGTGAAATTCCCGTTGCACTCTTAAAGTTACCACCGTTGCTTTTAATGTCACCAAAGGTTGTTTTGACTTTCCTGTATGCTGAGTCTGTCCTTCCAACAATCATATCTTTTTCGATGTCTTCACATTTTTCGTGTAGCCATTTCGTCTTAGCTTCCCTGCACTTCCTATTTATTTCATTCCTCAGCGACTTGTATTTCTGTATTCCTGATTTTCCCGGAACATGTTTGTACTTCCTCCTTTTATCAATCAACTGAAGTATTTCTTCTGTTACCAATGGTTTCTTCGCAGCTACCTTCTTTGTACCTATGTTTTCCTTCCCAACTTTTGTGATGGCCCTTTTTAGAGATGTCCATTCCTCTTCAACTGTACTGCCTACTGCGCTATTCCTTATTGCTGTATCTATAGCGTTAGAGAACTTCAAACGTATCTCGTCATTCCTTAGTACTTCCGTATCCCACTTCTTTGCGTATTGATTCTTCCTGACTAATGTCTTGAACTTCAGACTACTCTTCATCACTACTATATTGTGATCTGTCCTGACTAATGTCTTGAACTTCAGACTACTCTTCATCACTACTATATTGTGATCTGAGTCTATATCTGCTCCTGGGTACGCCTTACAATCCAGTATCTGATTTCGGAATCTGCCTGAGCGTGATGTAATCTAATTGAAATCTTCCCGTATCTCCCGGCCTTTTCCAAGTATACCTCCTCCTCTTGTGATTCATGAACAGGGTATTCGCTATTACTAGCTGAAACTTGTTACAGAACTCAATTAGTCTTTCTCCTCTTTCATTCCTTGTCCCAAGCCCATATTCTCCTGTAACCTTTCCTTCTACTCCTTCCCCTACAACTGCATTCCAGTCGCCCATGACTATTAGATTTTCGTCCCCCTTTCCATACTGCATTACCCTTTCAATATCCTCATACACTTTCTCTATCTGTTCATCTTCAGCTTGCGACGTCGGCATGTATACCTAAACTATCGTTGTCGGTGTTGGTCTGCTGTCGATTCTGATTAGAACAACCCGGTCACTGAACTGTTCACAGTAACACACCCTCTGCCCTACCTTCCTATTGATAACGAATCCTACACCTGTTATACCATTTTCTGCTGCTGTTGATATTACCCGATACTCATCTGACCAGAAATCCTTGTCTTCCTTCCACTTCACTTCACTGACCCCTACTATATCTAGGTTGAGCCTTTGCATTTCCCTTTTCAGATTTTCTAGTTTCCCTACCACGTTCAAGCTTCTGACATTCCGCGCCCCGACTCGTAGAACGTTATCCTTTCGTTGATTATTCAATCTTTTTCTCATGGTAACCTCCCCCTTGGCAGTCCCCTCCCGGAGATCCGAATGGGGGACTATTCCGGAATCTTTTGCCAATGGAGAGATCATCATGACACTTCTTCAATTACAGGCCACATGTCCTGTGGATACACGTTACGTTTCTTTAATGCAGTGGTTTCCATTGCCTTCTGCATCCTCATGTCGTTGATCATTGCTGATTCTTCCGCCTTTAGGGGCAATTTCCCACCTCTAGGACAAGAGAGTGCACTGAACCTCTATCCGCTCCTCCGCCCTCTTTGACAAGGCCGTTGGCGGAATGAGGCTGACTTCTTTTGCCGGAAGCCTTCGGCCGCCAATGCTGATTATTTATCAAAATTTAGGTAGTGGCGGGGATCGAACCCAGTACCGAAGACGTTTTGATTATGAATCAAAGACGCTACCCCTAGACCACCACAACAAGCTACACGCAACAATAATAGATCCTTACACAATAGCACAAACAATTGACTGTTCATATTAGACGAGTAACAAAGTGAATTGTCAGTAGAATTATGTCACGCACACATTGAATCATCGATAGAAACCACATCTGGTCACACGACAACCACAGACTTCTGTGCACAATGTAGTCAATGGCAAATACACTCAATGCACCATCTGTACAGTGCACTGTATCAGCCACAAAAGTGACAAGCATGCAACCGTTAGCTCAAGAGCTTTCAGACAGTGCTTGCCTTGACAAGCAGAAGAGCCTTTCTCTGCCTCGACTAGGACTGCTGTCTGTCCAGCCGAGAAAAGACAGCAACCACATCACCAGTTGGCTTCACTCAGCGACCAAGCCCCAGACAGCCCGTAGTGGCGTCTGGTTGACAGAACGGCAGCACATCAGATTCTCAAAGCCTTCTCTCGCAACTCTTATCCGAACTCACCTGTTAAACATTGTGGGGAGACTGACAACTCCAACATCTTCAGGCCCAACCCATCATTACGGATGCCTCAGCTACTGCACCAATCCGGCCCCTGGCAAAGGGCGCCCTTTGCCAGGGGCCGGATTGGTGCAGTAGCTGAGGCATCCGTAATGATGGGTTGGGCCTGAAGATGTTGGAGTTGTCAGTCTCCCCACATCGATGGTCCTGGCCTCCAGGAGACGATGCTGGTTACACCTGTTACAACTGACTGGAAACTTAGTCCCCCATGCTTGCTACTAGGTCTGCCATGGCGGAACCCGTGACAGTCTTGTGACTGCACCGATCACCCTCTGGCATCTCCAGCACTCTGCTATACTCAAAATGACTCTCTATAGGCTGGAGAAGTAACCGTGTCATTTGACATGGCAGAAATACGCTAATCATGCAGATGGCGCAAATGAAATTAGCCCAGAGAACAGAGTTCGAGGGTGAAAAGAAACACAGCTGAGGAAAAGAAATATATTACTAGCCAGACTGCAGCACATGTTGAAAGTGACCACCATTCATCTCTTGGCACATTTGGGCCATGGTCCCCAAGTTGCTGAAGGCAGATCGAAACTGTACTGCTGGAATTGCTGCAATCTAATCCGAAATGCTCTACTGCATTTCTGGAAGACTGGAGGTTGTTGCGATTCGCCTTAGAGCTGGGGGCTCCTCACTCAAAGTAAATGCACACTGACAGGTCAGGTGACCTGGGTAGCCAGCTAGGGCTCTGCAAACTACTCTGTCACACGTGAAGATTGTGTAAATGTGCTCCAAGGCTAGGTCGACTGTGTGGGAAGTTGCTCCATTCTGTTGGAAGTAACTATAGATTTTTTCTCTTCCGTTAATGCTGCCACAAATGGTTTCAAAATGTTGGCAACATAACACGCCAAAGTCAGAGTCTGATGAATGAAGATAGGACCAATAACACAGTGAGCAGACATTGCACACCAAACTCCAACGCTCTGATCATGCACAGTGTTTCGTGGAAGTTACACAGATACTCCACTACCCAGACGCTTTGATTCTGTGAGTCGACATAATCACTCAGGCGGAACCAGGCTTCCTCAGACATAAAGAACAGTTGATGTCCAAGTCATTCATTGTTATCACAGTGAACACCGACTCACAAAATTGGAGGCGGTGAGAAGCATCTGCTGGTTTTAATGGATGTACAGTAACGTTCGGTACCGATACATGTGCAGGTCCAGATAGAGAATTCGTCTACATGATCGATGTGATATGCCGATCGCTTGCCACAGGCGTTGGGCTGATTTTCTAGAACTCTGAGCGGGGAACAGCAGCCACATTTTCTGGTGCGCGGGCATGTTACGAAATTTTTTTTTACTTATTCAAAACAGATCCTGTCCGACGCCATTTGCAGACTAAGCATCACATGACACTGTTTGCTGGCACTTTGGCACCATTAAACTCCTCAGCAAACACCTGACCACGCCGTGTGTCCCAGAAAGACTTCTCACAAAAATCTAAGAAACCGGTTGAGGAATCTGGGCGATAATACAACCATATACAACACACACGTGCGCATTTAAACAGTCATCTTTTTCTTTCTGCGTAGGCGAACGGGCAGGTAGAAGTCCTCAGCATTTGATGCAATGGGAAGTACCGTCTGACATGAATATCACAGCGGTTTACGGAATGCAGAGTTGCAAATCGTCTGGTCTGCCCCTGTTGTTCGCACTCAGAACCGAGCATAGTCTAGGAAATAATGCATGCAGTCAGGATGTACATATTTTTAGGACTGGACTGATGAATTACTGCAGTCTGGATTTACATATTTTGAAGATGTGGACAACAGACGGAAACTGAATTTAGAGCATTTGGTATTTAAATTTTTTATCATCATTTCTGGTTACTTCTCATAAAACAGTTACCTCATCATCAACGTCGATCAGTTCGACCTGAGAAAGGCTCTCGTTGAGGGAGTAGTTTCCGGTCAAGTTGAAATCCAAATGGTAGCACTCGCTAGCCACTGCACTCCCGTCTGACGGGCGTTTCTTCACCATCGCGACAATCGCGATGTTTATGTTGCTCCTGATCATGTAGTTGACTCCACAGCCCACGAAAGTGATGTACCACAGCACGGTGGTGCACGACAGGCATCCTGCAACAAATCAATAGGAATGTGTTAATGCAGCTGAGAATGAAATTAGTTGTAACTACAGTAGATTTATCTCGAGATTGCCGGCGTTAATATGTTTCTTTCGGTTTCCTTTTTTCCGTCCACTCACTCGGGATTTCAGTTCAGTAATGGAAAACGTATGTTGTTGGGCAAGATAGTGGCACTTCAGTTCAGTAAGTAGAGTAAACACATCCGCGTATGATTCTAGTATAAAAAATGATGTATTTTATCGTACATATTATCATCTTGTATATAGTGGATTTCTAAAATCTCACTATGCAGGATCGCAACTTTTAAGAAGTAGTAACTACATGTCTTTCTGAAAATGAAATACTTTTTAATATTTCACTTTAGTTCGAAAATAAAGGCAGCTTGTGAACAAGTTTATTTCCTTCTTAACCAGAAAAGGAGGAATGAAAATGTATTTCTCGTTTATCTCCTGTAACATAGCATTAAAACTACACTACAAATAATTTTTACTGAGTTATTTCCGTATCTGCAATGAATGACAATATATTAATCCGCATGTAACTTCACATTCGTCCTTCATCTCATCTACATCCACATGTACATGGATACTTTACAAATCACATTAAAGTGCCTGGCAGAGAGTTCATCGAGCCATCTTCACAATTCTCTATTATTCCAATCTCGTACAGTGCAAGGAAAGAACGAACACCTATATCTTTCCGTACGAGCTCTTATTTCCCTTATTTTATCGTAGTGATCGTTCCTCCCTGTGTAGGTCGGTGTCAACAAAATATTTTCACATTCGGAGGAGAAAGTTGGTGATAGGAATTTCGTGGGAAGATTCTTTTAATGACGTCCAGCCCAAATCCTGTATCATTTCTGGGGCACTCTCTTCCATATTTCGCGTAATACAAAACATGCTGCCCTTCTTTGAACTTTTTCGATGTACTCGGTCAGACCTATCTGGTAAGGATAGTACACCGCGCAGCAGTATTCTAGAAGAGGACGGACTAGCTTAGTGTAGGCAGTCTCCTTAGTAGATTGTTACATTTTCTAAGTGTCCTGCCAGAAATGGAGTCTTTGGTTAGCCTTCTCCACAACATTTTCAGCGTGTTCCTTCCAGTTTAAGTTGTTCGTAATTGTAATACCTACACTCGTGCTCATAAATTAAGGATGATGCTGATACATGGTCAAACAACGCTCTGGTGGGCGGTTTGCGGGCTTAAATCACCTCGGGGTATGAGCATGCGGTGCATTTGACCTGCGGTCATCGCTCAGTGGCGCTGGCAGCATTCCAAATAAGCAGAGATGTGTTGGTGCATGTCAGAGTACGGTGCAGCTAGTAAGTGTTCAGACGTTTCCAGACGTTCTAATGGTGACTGTGTGTTGAAAATGGTTCAAAGAACACATATTGATGACGTTATGAGGGGTAGAATACTAGGGCGACTGGAGGCTGGTTAACCACAGCAGGTCGTAGCACAGGCTCTCCGTGTGCCACAAAGTGTGATCTCAAGATTATGGCAATGATTCCAACAGACAGGAAACGTGTCCAGGCGCTACAGTACGGAACGTCCACAGTGTTCAACACCACAAGAAGACCGATATCTCACCATCAGTGCCCTCCGACGGCCACGGAGTACTGAAAGCAGCCTTTCTCGGGATCATACCGCAGCCACTGGAACAGTTGTCTCCAGACACAGAGTCTAAAGACGACTAAACAGATATGATTTATTTGCCCGGAGACCTGCAAGGTGCATTTCACTGACCACTGGTCACAGGAGAAACTGTGAAGCCTGGTGTCAAGAACGCAGTACATGGTCATTAGAACAGTGGTCGCAGGTTATGTACAAGGACGAGTGCAGGTATAGTCTGAACAGTGATTATCGCCGGGTTTTCATCTGGCGTGAATCAGGAACCAGATACCAACCCCTTAATGTCCTTAAAAGGGACCTGTATGGAGGTCGTGGTTTGATGGTGTGGGGTGGGATTATGATTGGTGCACGTACACCCCTGCATGTCTTTGACAGAGGAACTGTAACAGGTCAGGTGTATCGGGACGTCATTTCGCACCAGTATGTCCGCCGTTTCAGGGGCGCAGTGGGTCCCACCTTCCTCCTAATGGATGATAACGCACGGCCCCACTGAGCTGCCGTCGTGGAGGAGTATCTTGAAACAGAAGATATCAGACTAATGGAGTGGCCTGCCTGTTCTCCAGACCTAAACCCCATCGAGCACGTCTGGGATGCTCTCAATCGACGAATCGCTGCACGTCTTCAAACCCCTACGACACTTCTGGAGCTCCGATAGGCACTGCTGCAAGAATGGGAGGCTACACCCAGCAGCTGCTCGGCCACCTGATCCAGAGTATGCCAACCCGTTGCGCGGCCTGTGTACGTGTACATGGTGATCATATCCCATATTGATGTCGGGGTACATGCGCAGGAAACAGTGGCGTTTTGTTGCGTATTTTTTTCGGAACGGTTTTCTCAATTTATCACCAATACCGTGGACTTACAGATCTCTGCCGTGTGTGTTCCCTATGTGCCTATGCTATTATTGCCAGTTTTGTGTAGTTCCTCGTTGTGTGACACCACATTCTGCATTTATCCTTAATTTATGAGCATGAGTGTAGGTATTTAGTTGAATTTACGGCTTTTAGATTAGACTGATTTATCGTGTAACCGAAGTTTAACGAATTCCTTTTAACAATTTCGGTCGTCAATTGTTTATTTGTGCTTATTTCTGCATAAGCCTGTTGTTTAGGAAACACTAGTATTCCGAAGTATAACTGAATTTCCAGGTGAGCGCAGATAAAGTTAAACCAAATCGCTATCGGGCGACTGCACAATAATGATCGAAAGAAATTAAAATAAGAAGTAGCCAAATTCGGAATAAATAAATGATTCCGTTATAATTTTTTTATTTCAGATTAGTTAAGAACGGTCGACATCTCACTGTATGAGCAAAAATTACCGTATGACTACTAATTGTAAGAGCAAACTATCACTTAATAGGAAAAGCCGTGTGGCTAGTGCCTCCCGTCGCGTAGACCGTTCGTCTGGTGCAAGTCTTTCGAGTTGACGCCACTTCGGCGACTTGGGTGTCGATGGGGATGAAATGATGATGATAAGGACAACACAACACCCTGCCCCTGAGCGGGGAAAATCTCTGACCCAGCCGGGAATCGAACCCGGGCCCTTAGATATGACATTCCGTCGCACTGACCACTCAGCTACCAAGGGCGGACATTGAACTGTAATCAGGCGAGAACAGAACCAGAAGTACTAACTCAAGCTTGGATGTAAAATTTTTAATACCGTGAATTAAAGTTAATCACGAAACCACAAGAACAGTTATCACTAAGCACATGCACATAAAAGATGTTTGCAAATCAATTCGCTTAATGAATAACTTTGCATTACTCGCTGCAGTGCTAACGGCTACTAATGTAAGGGATGTAGATGCTCATGAGTACTATTTTTCTATCACAGCAAGTTATTTCTGGAAAGTTTATGATGTCTTATTAAGCGAAGAATAAGTAATCTTATGCTTCACTGTTACGTACTCTGCAAATATGAGCACAGTTTGCAGTGCACAGAAAAAAAAACTGCATTACTCTGAATTGATATGTTTTTTGCAACAATCATTTAAATTAGGCTTTTACTATTTTGCTGATCGTCGTTATTCTTTAACTAGTTGTTCTATTAAACAGAAAAGTTCAGTACCCCGATCTCAGGGGTTGTAATATGTCACACCGACTGACAGGTATGATTTGGGAGAGAGAGGTGACTCACGCCGCAACGTGCAGAGAAACACCGGCAAGTGGGTTACTGACTGTTGCTTTGAAGGTATCCAGTGGACCTTCCGCTAATCCCCAGGAGGGGACGCGCGGTGTGCGTCCATGGGTCGGCGCCAGAGCGCCAGAGCCGATGTGCTTAAGAGGCACAACTAGTTGAAGAATAACAACGAACAGCAAAATAGTTAAAGCCTAATTTAAATGATTGTTGCAAAAAAACATATTAATTCAGAGTAACGCAATTTTTTTCTTCTGTGCACTGCAAACTGTGCTCATATTTGCAGAGTACGTAACAGTGAAGCGTAAGCGGAACGATTTGAAGTGGAATGATCGTATAAAATTAATTGTTTGTAAGGCGGGTACCAGGTTGAGATTCATTGGGAGAGTCCTTAGAAAATGTAGTCCATCAACAAAGGAGGTGGCTTACAAAACACTCGTTCGACCTATACTTGAGTATTGCTCATCAGTGTGGGATCCGTACCAGGTCAGGTTGACAGAAGAGATAGAGGAGATCCAAAGAAAAGCGGTGCGTTTCGTCCCGTTTCGTCCCAGGGTTATTTGGTAAGCGTGATAGCGTTACGGAGATGTTTAGCAAACTCAAGTGGCAGCCTCTGCAAGTGAGGCGCTCTGCATCACTTTGTAGCTTGCTGTCCACGTTTCGAGAGGGTGCGTTTCTGGATGAGGTATCGAATATATTGCTTCCCCCTACTTATACCTCCAGAGGAGATCACGAATGTGAAATTAGAGGGATTCGAGCGAGCACGGAGGCTTTCCGGCAGTCGTTCTTCCCGCGAACCTCACACGTCTGGAACAGGAAAGAGAGGTAATGACAGTGACACGTAAAGTGCCCTCCTCCACACACCGCTGGGTGGCTTGCGGAGTATAAATGTAGATGTAGATGTGCTGCGTCGGCGTCCGGCCGCCCAGCCTTTTAGACGTAGCGCCGTGGCTGAGTGTCTGCGGCGCTTTGTCTGAGCCGGTAGCCCAGTAACAGCCGGTTGCCCCTCAAGAGCAGCTCGTGGACCCAATGTAGAGCACAGAAGGGAAACATCCGATAGCCTTAGCAGCTCCGACCGACTGCCCAGGGCAGCTCGGTCAGTAGCGGCAGACAGCTCTGCACCCTGGGGGGCAAGAGATCGCGCCCCGGTCCTGCTCCTGCGGATGGTAGCTTGCAGTCCGCCGGACGATGTCACCATGTGAGCGGAGGATACCAGCCCTCTCGCTCCTGGCACCAGTGCAGCTCCAAGTTGCGACGCGCCCCGCCACAGCTATGGCGCGTTCGTGGTGCGGAGGTTGGAAGTTGCTTCAGCGGACCGGTTGGCCGTCGATATCCATCACTAGAAGATCGTCGTGGCTGGCCTGCAGCTTAACCAATCGTCGTTCTCTCTGGTTCCACACGCAGACAGAATGGCGAGACGACTGCCCCCTTTGAGCCTCTAGGCTCTCTTATTTATACGTCTTTTCCCTATGCCTCTGACGTAGTTACCCGGAGGGGACAATTCGAGTGCTCTTTAATAATTACGTCAGCTTCCCTCAGCCCTCTTCGGCCTCTACACACGGGTTACGAGGCGCTGTTGTAACAGCAACGTATTGGGCCTCCACAGCATGTCAGTGCCTTGTAATTCCCTGATCACTTCACACCTGTACGCCGTGTCCACCAGGCCGTACCTTCTCGCCTGGGCATGGTATCGTAAATCTGTCTTTCAGAATCGTTTACTAAATTTCAAAATTGTCCACGTCTTCCATCCGATGTGATAACAGTCATAGCTGCGCGAAATTTACAAGAAGTCCCCATATCCAAGCCAGTACTTATTCGTTGCGCAGCACTACCGTTTGGATAGTTATCAGTTTTGCAAATTGCACCTCCTTATCGTAATTACCGGAATTAAATAAGCTCACCACTTTCCTTATTTTACTGTTCTTTCGTTGGCGGTATTTTTGGAGTCAGTAATGGTGATTGGATAGGATCCTGTTAGGATAAAGTTAATTTACACTGCACTAAACAGTCTCTTCTTTATCTAATAATAACTACTACCCCTTCTAGAATTGCACAGTCAAAAGATGAAACGGGTCGGATGTTCATTTGATGAGTTGCTGCTGGTGCGATGTGAGCCATTATTCGTTGACAATGTACGACAGCCGGTTTTTCTTTATCGTCGCTGCATGTAACAAGTTTGCGGCCACAGTACTCTTCATTAATATTAAATCTTATTGATGATATTGTGCTGTGCCCCTTTACAACCACACAATACGCCTGGCCATACACGAAAAATTCTTGTTGTTTGTTCCTTAGAATCACGTGCACCACGTCTCCACTTGGCCACTTGTCCGCCAGGAACTCTCTCCGCCAACTACTTGTGCCCGACCCCTCGCTTACGGGCCGAGTGACAATACTCCTTACCTCAAACGTGTTCTTTGACGCCGGCCGCTGTAGCCGAGCGGATCTAAGCGCTACAGTCCGGAACCGCTTGACTGCTACGGTCGCAGGTTCGAATCCTACCTCGGGCATGGATGTGTGTGATGTCCTGAGGTTGGTTAGGTTTAAGTAGTTCTAAGTCCTGGGATTGATAATCTCAGAAGTTAAGTCCCATAGTGCTTAAAGCCATTTGAACCATGTTTTTGTTCTTTGACTCTTTATAATAGTAGACGTCCCTTACTCGGCCAGCGATTTTACTACATCATAATTAAAATTTTATTAATTAATTAGTTCGTTTGAATTAATTCTTTCACATCTAATACTATGACAACATAAAATGTAAAAGGTACATATAACAAAAATTACGTCTCAATTAATACACGGTTACAGAACTAATTAGGCGAAAAATGTATTATTCGCTGCACTATTGTGTTATATCTGTGAAATGTTTCCCTTAGCCAGCTATAAGAAAACCGCTTGATTTCAACGATGGACCATCGAGGGGCGTCGAGAGCAGTGGTGAGGTGTGGATACAGGGGCGCCGTGACAATCTTCCCATCGTGTGACACGTCTACAATGGTGTTCGGCAGTGTTATGGCGAAAGTTGAAGGCAATGTGACACCATTAAACTATCTTACATGTCACATGAAATTCTGAGCATTAACCTTTTCCCGCAAGTCTCGGGACCTTGCTCTTTGAAGCTTCTCCTAGTCCGAGGTTGACGTTGCAGGGCACCACTCTTTTAAGGGAACCCATTCATTTATTCAGTGTCGGAATTCTAGTCACTGCACTGCACAAAATTCACACCCCACGCATTTCCCAACGTTCCACATTACTGTCTACTTAGTAAATCAATACTTGACATTTACTAATTGTAATGAGGATCATACCTCATGGTCGCGTTTATGTACAGGTTACATTGGCTGCCGACAGGGGCCCAGCACCACAAAAATGTAAAATGAAATAGCCTTTCTTTTAATCCTGCGATGCGCACTCCCCTACAATTTTAAAAGATGTAGATACGTAACTACCTTGTAGGGGGTTATTCGGATGGAGTTCCTCATGGTCCCAGTGCAGGCCCAATAACTTAAAAAAATTGCTCAGACGTCAAAGATAATGGTTAACATGATGGCGGTAGTTTAAAGGCAATGGATTTCTCTAGAAACCGATTTCCTTCACTCCTCATTCCCTCCAAGACAAAATCAACTTTTTTTCTATTCAGCAGAAGCTTATTCTGGAGCTCTTGTAACTCGTGTAAACAATTTTCTTATTCGTTTACTCGTCAACGAGATATTGCTGGAAATGTACAAGATCTACAGCATCCGAGAAGATAAAAATAGTGACTCGTGACGTCACAGATATATCAACCGACCAGTTTCAACGTTTTGGCTGGAAATACAAAAGTCAAAAGGCCAAACGCGATTTCTAAGTACTCTATATGATCAAAAGTATCCGGACCCCCCAAAAACATACGTTTTTCATATTAGGTGCATTGTGCTGCCACCTACAGCCAGCTACTCCATATCAGCGACCTCGTTAGTCTTTAGACATCGTGAGGGAGCAGAATGGGGTGCTCCGCTGAACTCATGGACTTCGAACGTGGTCAGGTGATTGGGTGTCTGTAGGCGAGATTTCCACGCTGCTGAACATGCCTAGGTGCACTGTTTCCGAGGCGAAAATTAAGTGCAAACGCAAAGGGACACGTACAGCACAAAAGCATATAGGCTGACTTCGTCTGTGGACTTACAGAGACAGCCGTCATTTGAAGAGGGTCGTACTGTGTAATAGGAAGACATCTATCCAGACCATCACACATTAATTCAAAACTGCATCAGGATCCACTGCAAGTACTGAGACAGTTATGCGAGAGGAGAGAAAATTTGGATTTCATAGTCGAGCGGCTGCTTATAAGCCACACATCACGCCGGTAAATGCCAAACAACGCCTCGATTGATGTAAGGAGAGTAAACATTGGACGATTGGAAAAACGTTGTGTGGCGTTACGAATCACGGTGCACAATGTGGCGATCCGATGGCAGGGTGTGGATATGGCGAATGCAAGGTGAACGTCATCTGCCACCGTTTGTAGAGTCAAAAGTAAAATTCGGGGGCGGTGGTGTTATTGTGTGGTTCTGTTTTACATGGACGGGTTTGCACCCCTTATTGTATTGGGTGGCAGTATCATAGCACAGGCTTACGTTGATGTTTTAAGCACCTTCTTGCTTCCCACTGCTGAACAGCAATTAGGGGACGGCGATTGCATATTTCAGCACGATCGAGCACCTATTCATAATGCACGACCTGTGATGGAGTGATTGCACGACAATAACATCCATGTAATGGACTGGCCTGCACAGAGCCCTGACCTGAATCCTATAGAACTCCTTAGGGATCTTGTGGAACGCCGACTTCGTGCCAGGCCTCACCGATCGCAATCGATACCTCTCCTCAGTGCAGCACTCCGTGAAGAATGGATTGCTATTCCCCAAGCAACCTTCCAGCACCTGATTGAACGTATGCCTGCGAGAATGGAAGAAGCTATCAAGGCTAAGGGTGTGCCAATGCTATATTGAATTCCAGCATTACCAATGGAGGGCGCCTCAAACGTGTAAGTCATTTTCAGCCAGGTGTCCGGATACTTTTGATCACATAATGTAACTACATTTCATAATAAATATTATTTGTTGTTGTATGAATTACAGTAATACCAACAGAAAAAACTGCAACAATGTCAACAGTATTAGTAGAGCATTATGGGAACTATACACGATGTCCTAGGCGAACAACAACAACAGCAAATTAAACTTTCTACTGTAATTAGACCATTGTTACACTTTTGCGTGTAATGTATTATTATAGACCACCCATAACATGAAGTAAACGACATTATGAGGAGCAATGATTTAAAATGAAATTTCTTTTCATTACTTTATCTTATCAGTTCATTGAATCACAAATCATTAAGTAATATTTATAAAATTAAATACAGATACGCCGCAATGAACCACTCCCAGTATGTATCTTTTACCTATGGAGTTATTATAAGAAATGAATTGTAGTATCTTTGAAGTTGTGAGAGTGTCTTTTTCTTTTGCCCTCCCTCACCATGCACATATCTTTGGCAGTTATTTAGTGCAAACGGTATAAAGTTTGGTTTATGAGTGGAACGTAGTCTGTTGAGCAAGTTCATTGTCATAAATTATGTTACATGGTTTTTCCGATTACTATTCACGCAGTTAATTTTGAAAGTGTAAGTAAATAACTTGACGGTTGTCGTGAAATTTAAGACAGTGTTTGTTTATTCAGTGTCACGGCGCACGCCGAGCGATGAGTGAATTGGGACAGTGTTATGATGACGGGTTAGATTGCTTCGGTTATAGCTGGCTACATTACAGTTGATGCTGATTTGCCAAGATCAAACTTTTTGGTTTTGTAAACCATTTAACCGTGGGAAATACGTGCCATTAACTAGAATTGGGTCTTAAGAACAGTGATGTCACTGGATGACGAGTGTGGCTCATAACGTTTTCAGCCATTGGCCCGCAGTGTGCCGAGTGCGCATGCCCAGAGAAGGAGCACTGTGATGGTGGTCGCAGCCTAGCCGTCTACGGTTCCCCAATTCAGGCAGGAGACAGTTCGTGGTTTCTCCTTTCTGGAAATCGTTCAAACCTCGTCGTATCGCAAAAGTGTCACTTTAACGTACGGAGAGGAGTAGCTGCTTACGGCTTACAGCTCTATCTCTGTGCTCCTATCTAAAGCCTCTGACCCAGTTATTATCACGCGCTTTAAGACCGACGCAGTCCTTGGGCTGGTACAAAGAGTATTATGCAGCCTGCAGTGCGAGAAAGTTAGGCAAACACAGTAAATGTCACATTCTAGTACGTAGTAAGCTTTCAAGGTGACAGCGATATGTCAAATTAATCAACTCAAAAGCACCCATCTACCCCCATAATTACGTTTCAGATATGGTTACGATACTAGGAATAGTAAGTAAGTACTCACACCATTTGTTAATGTGTTTTGTACTCAATGCGTATACATTTTGTCATTGCTTGATATGTTCTGTACTCAGTGCATGTGCACTCTATTTCATTTCATGTTCTGCACTTATATATATATATATATATATATATATATATATATATATATATATGTATATATGTATATATATATATATATGTATATACTCTGTGGCTGTAAACTTAGTTAATTAAGTAAATTTTAGAGAAATTTGTTGCTCATGGCAAGTCCAATTGACTCACCATCACTGCCAAATTTTTTCCCCCCCAGTGGACGGTTATGTAAGAGGTCCGAGCAGATGTAATTTCGATGTATTGCTCATGCGCTGCCTGTGATATGCAAGGTCTCTGACCAGAGAGCAGTGTTGACTGCAGTAGGAACTGTGTAGCTGTAGCAGTAAGTTGTTGCTAGTCTGGAGTATGCTCTTGTCTGGTATGGTGTATCGTGTTGGCTGGCCCGGTCGCGGTGCAGCGATGCCGGAGCCTGAGTATTATTGTATAAGGTAAAAATCAGCCTCGCGCATATGTAGTAATGTTATCTCAAGTCCCATGTAAATGTTTTAAAAATCTCGTAATAACAATCTTGCTCATAAAAAGTAACTTTCAATTTAAAGAATTTACTAATTTCTCCCATCCATGATCATCCCGATTGTTGCACAAGAAAAAAAAAGTCAGTTGCTTCCTTTCATAAATGAGAGATATATCGGCCAGCATTGCACAGAACTGTGCCGGAAAAATTTATTGTAAGAGCAGATATATCCGGCGACTTCACTGAGGTAAGAATTTTTTCCTTTTTTATTCAGAATGATCTTTCAGGGCCATGACGCAGCACTGCTGTCGACCAAAATTTACCAGGTTAAATTCACAGTGAATTATTGAAAAGTCATAAATGAACGAAAATTTAATTGAGAGGTTATTTACATTGCTTTATTACCAGGTTACTGAATTTATTCTTTTATTGGAACGTTACACTCAATGTGAACGACATAATTATAATTTTTACTTTTGAGAGGTTTAGGAATTTTTCTGTTTTGAGGTTACGCTAAATGTGAATGAATTTTGAGCTTAGATTAAATCAGAAAGAATTTTTGTGGGGAGATTAAATGTGAATGAATTTTGTGTGGAGGTTAATGTGAGAAGAATTTTGTAGGGAGGTTATAAATGTAAATAAATTTTGTTTTGAGGTTACACTAAATTAGAATCATATTCATATTATTTACTTTATTTTGTGGGGAGGTTACACTTGGCGACAACCGGCCAGGATCGTATTTTTTTGTGAATCTCTGAGAAGTAGTCATATATCTGCTCTTATTTACTTAAATGTAGTTTGCATCTGGCGCAACGCATTTACTAATTTGTCACTCTTTCTTTCACAGATCATCGGCAATTTATTGCTCTTTGTTGTAATTGTGTTTGTTCCATTTTTGCTTTGTCTTTGTTTCATTTTGTGCTTAATTTTGATTTTTGGAAAATGTCGCGAAAAACTGTTAACAGTACATCGTGATGTGCAACGAGTGAAATAGCCGACCCGAATAATTTGATCGATAATACTTGAGACACTCAGTGTAATAGCGATAACCCTCTAATTACTGATAATCAGTGCGTACCGACCACTAGTAATGATTTTGATCCTAATGATGAACAAACAAATTCAATTATGTCCACAGTAAATGTAACAATTGATGACGCGGCACGTTCCGATACAATGAACGCTGCCCGGTTTGACACGCCTGATTTGCAAAATTTGCATAGTGAACAGATAAATTTTTCTCACGAAGATGAGCAATGTAGTCAAAATACATCAGATTTATTTGATTCCGAGGTAGTGACCCACAGTGCACATCCGATTGGCAAACCTTTTCGAGAATCACAGAATGACCAAATGGTTACACAAAACGTGACAATTGCAGGTACGCCATCAAACAGCACAGAGAATAGAGTAGGTAATATTGGCATGGATCAAGTTATGGCATTATTGCTACAACTTAATGAAAATTTCAAACAACAAATTAATGAATAGAACAAACAAATTAATGAAAAACGAGACAACAATTCCAAACAGTGGAAGAAAGAACAAGACGACAATTTCAAACAACTTAATGAAAAACAAGACAACCTTAATAAACAGAACAAACAACCTAGTGAACAGATTACAGCCGTTGCCGTGCAATGTCATGATGCTAAAGAACAATTACGTGAGGAAATTAAGGCCTGTGCTAGGAACAGTAGTGAAGAAATTAGATCTGTGGGTCAAGAATGAAGTAATACACATGCAGCCACAGCTAAATTACTTAGAGATGAAATTAGTGCAGTCGCTAAACAATGCTCTGAAAACGCAACACAGTTACGCGACGAGTTTAAATTAATGTCAGCAGAACTTTCACGCACGCTGGATGCAAAAGTAAACGCGAAATTTGACCAACAGAACAGCCAAATTGACGAACGTTTTAATCACCACCTACACAACAGTGAAACGCGTTACAGTAAATTTATACAGGAACAGAATAAAGTAAAGCAACAAGTCATGGAAACAATTACTGCACAGAGACAGGAAGATAAGCGTAAATTATTTACAAAAGCAAAAACATACGTAGACAACAATATTGCTACAGTATCGGACGAAATCTGACAGTTGAACACCGAATTGCATGATGAAATCTCCGATCTTAAAACAAAAACAGACACACACACACTAGAGTTTCAGACAATGACCAACAGACTTGAAAAGTTGGAACTAATACAGGATCCGGATGCCATCAAAGCAGACGTTAAAAAATTGAACAAAAACACACGTAAATTATAAAAACAAATTAATGCTTCTGATACTAAAAACGATGATCAGGTAAAAGTACTGACTGAAAAATATGATGAATTGGCCAGTCGTATTGACGTTATCGAAAGTAATAATGACACCAAATCAGACGATACTTCACCAGTTTCGTTTAATCAAACTCCCGAATTCCAAAATTTACAGCAGACGATCAGTGAGATAGGTTCGTCTAATAATACATTACGTAGAAAATTGTCAACTTTACAGCAAGAAGTGACAGAGATGAAAAATATTTCAGCCTCTAACACGGCACAGCATACGCCACATCCCAAACATTTCTCACACTCACACAGCCTGTATATTTTAGGTAATTTACAGAGAGTACGTGACTTAGATTCCAAACAGTCACAGACAAACAGATTAGCATACAATCCTGAACCTGTTCAGACATTCAGAGACGAAAATTTTGATTACAAGCACTTTCTATCTGTGAGAAAATTTAAAGTATTTAAAAATGACAGAACACAGATTCACCCCTTGGATTGGATACAACAATTTAGCTTTGCTTTTCCACTAACTTGGCCTGTAACACACAAACTTGAATTTATTTGCAGTTTTTTGGAAGGCGAACCGGCAACTCGTATGAGACCGATCGCGAGACAATGCTATTCAGTGGAAGAATTTCAGAATGCTTTTCTGTCAGCGTATTGGTCGAAGACGACACAGCGCAGAATCAAGGATCAATTAATTAGTTTACCGAATTATGAGAACTCAAATTTTTCAACTGTACGCAATTTTTTGAACACATGGTCCAACAAAACCAATACTCAAATCAGCCATACAGTGAATCTGCACTTATCCAGTTATGTATTTCTAAATTGCCACGATCGTTAAGAGTATCACTTTTAACAGGACAGCAGAAAGAAAATATTTCGGTATTCAGAGATCTGTTACAGCTTTTGGAAGTTCAGGAATCAGACTATTCTTTCATAAACAAAAATTGTTCACATCGTAACCAAGGCCAACAAACATACAGTAATTACGATCATCCACGCTATTTCAATAGCAAAGGTAATAGACGCTCCAGGAACGACAACCACCAGAACTTTAATAACTGACAAAATTTTAATTATCAGTATCGTCAAAAGGAACAGGAACCACATTTTGGTAACAATAGAGGTTTTTCCCAACAACAGCAACAAAACCAACCGGTTAGCATACCTAACCAACAATGTAATGTGCAAGGTCAACCAAGCTTTAATGTTTCGCCGCCTACACGTATAGCGTCGGCACCGCCAAATAGTAACGCACAGCAACAAGGAAATCAGTACGTACAGAAAACACATCATTTTAACTCACATCGCAATGCACCATATAGAAATGACTATCATGACAGACGTAAAAGTAATGAGCACAATTTTCAGCATACGTTTAATAATAGTCGGTCTTATGAGCAACAGAATCATCCGCAACAACAGATTATCATGAATGAACCAGACAGTCGGTATCATCCCGAACATAATACGTCAGGAAGAAATAACAGAACATTACAAATAGTCGAAATGCCACAGCATCCTCCCGCAAATAATAGCACGTCAGATAGAATTTGACTAAGTACAGTACAGGTTGCATCTTCCAGCAACGCAAGCAATACTTTTGACACACAGAATCTTGTTCACGAAAATGTTATTACTTTGACGACATCCGAGACACTCTTTTGCAGGAAAAACCAGTTATTCAAAAAACCATTTCACACTCTGTCATTGAAGTAAAGACTGGATCATCCAAATTTTCAGTAGTAATCGATTGTGGATCACCTATGTCAGTTATAAATGAGGTAACTTTCAACGAATGTAACAAAGAGAATACCTATCCTACGTTACCATTCGGCAAAACTAAAGTAAAAGGAGCAATATTTGGTAAAGGAGTAGATGTAAAGTTACAGACACACTTACCATTTTGTACTGCAGGTCATACGTTTCACTCAAATTTTTGGATTGTTCCTTTATTGAGAACAGACGTTATTTTAGGTACGAATTTTCTGATACAACACGACGCAATAATTGACTTTCAAAATTCCTATTTAATGTTAAAGGATGAAAATGTACGACTGGCATTAGAATTTCAGCACTCTTTATCTGCAGAAGAACAAACAATTAATCGTACAGAGGTCATCTCTGCATCACGTAACATAGACTGTCATTCCACATTGTTCACAGATACGTACGTACACAACTATAATACTCCAGACGAAGCCGACTATGACGTTATACAGATGATTTCTGATAAAGTTAAACAGAGCAATGCAAATATAGACGACGAACGTTCTCAACTTCACAAAATTCTTTTACAGCAAGCTCCAGTTTTTGACAACTTCCCTGGTACTATGTCCGGATTTATGTATGAATTTCAAGTTAAACAGCACGACACGTTTAAAGCCAAACATTATCCCATTCCGTATATTCACAGAGAACAAGTTAAGAAAGAATTGCAAGCTATGCTTGACCAAGGAATTATTGAACCGGCAGTTAGTCCGTACATAAACCCGCTCCATATTGTTAAGAAAAACGATGGTTCACTTCGCCTCGTACTTGATTCGCGTCACATCAATGACATTATTATTAATGAAACAGATCGCCCACACACACTAGAAAAACTTCTACAGAAATTTCATGGTACTGCTATTTATTCCACGTTAGATTTGAAATCGGGATTTTGGCAAATTCAACTCCATCCGAACGGCAGAAAGTACACAGCTTTTCTCTGTTTTGGTGACTTTTACCAGTTTTGCAAATTACCGTTCGGTTTAACTATTTCTTCAGCAGCATTTATTCGCGGTTTGAATACTATACTTCCGACAGAATTAAAAGACAGAATCACAACGTATGCAGATGACATTATTATTGCAGAAGCTAACTGGTCTGAACACAATTTGATTCTCGAACAACTGTTACGCACTTTTCGTGCACAAGGACTCACAGTTAATCTCAGTAAATCGCACTTTGGTAAAACTGCTATAAAATTTCTTGGACATGTAATTTCGGCAGAAGGCATAGCGCCTGACCCGGAAAAACTTCAAGCTTTACGTGACATTACTGTTCCTACGACGAAGAAACAACTACGCAGCTTTTTGGGTTTAATTAACTTTGTTCGTAAATTTATTCATTACTCTGCTTTAGACACCCACACATTATGTCAATTGACGGATAAAAACACTATTTGGTCCTGGGATAGCCAAGCACATTCTGAATTTGTCAATCTGAAACAAGCTTTGTTGAATGCAACACATTTATCACATCCAGATCTTACTAGAAATTTTTCCATTGCCACCGACAGTTCTAACACCGCT
Source organism: Schistocerca piceifrons (assembly GCF_021461385.2). NCBI lineage: Eukaryota > Metazoa > Arthropoda > Insecta > Orthoptera > Acrididae > Schistocerca > Schistocerca piceifrons. Next base: position 270,508,583 of record NC_060139.1, read on the forward strand.
TTAGGCGTACACATTTTTCAGGAAATTGAAGAAGACGGTACTACAGTAATTAAAAACATCGCCTTTGCGAGTCGCATTCTGTCACCTGCTAATTATTCTGTTACAGAACTTGAAACATTATGTGTTGTATGGGCATTTACGAGATTTCGGCATTTTTTTTATGGAAGACATACGACCGTTTACACATATCATAGAGCTATCCAGTTTTTACTTTCAGCAAAATTTACACATGACAGGTTAAGCAGATGGAAACTTTATTTACAGGAATTTAATTTTACAATTGTTCACATTCCCGGTACACAAAATATTGTAGCAGACGCATTATCCCGTTCTCTCAGCAACAATCAGCAAGACATCGCAACCAACTTCTGCCAAGCAAATTTTAGCGTCATGTATATTCAACAAGTTGATTCGAAAATTTTATTTCGTCGTCATTACGAGATATAGCACAAGAGCAGAATAAAGACAACGTATGGAAAGAAATTAAACACCTTTGGCAAGATAGGAATAATGTTACCATCAGAAACCATTACACTGTACGCAATAACATTCTGTTTCGCCGCTCTCACCCTGACAGCAACAATTGGTTACTATGTACTCCTGACGAGCTTGTTAACAAATTAATTTGGTATACTCATTTAAGTTACGCACATTATGGAGCCAGAAAATGATTTCTTATACTGAGACAGAACTGTTATTTTGCCAACATGGAGAAACGTATTCGACGAGTTTTAGCGTCATGTAAAATCTGCCAGAAAGCTAAGTCAGACACGACTTTACATATTCCTCCGTTACATCCCATTGTACCTGTTAAATTGAGACACATGGCCGCTGTAGACATCTCTGGTCCGATTCCCAGATCTAATAGAGGTTTTTGTTACATCTTTGTCGCCTTTGAACTCACTTCGAAATTTGTTATCTTCACTCCGTTACGCAAAGCTACTGCTAAATCTGTTTCGAATGCATTTGTGAAACATTTTCTATTTCATGTAGGGCATGTATTGAAAGTAATTTCCGACAATGGACCACAATTTCCATCTGCTATATGGACACGTATGTTACGAGCAAGAAACATTTCTCCGATCTATATATCCAAGTATCACGCATCTTCGAACCCTTGTGAACGACTAATGAAAGAAATTGGTAAACTGTGTAGAATATACTGCCATAAAAGACATATTGATTGGGACACACACATACTGTCATTCCAGGATGGAATTAACTCCGTACCAAATGAATCTACTATGTTATCTCCGACTGTTATACTGAAAAATGTTGAACCACCTAACAAAATTAAAGAATTACTATCCTTTCCTACAACTCGTCGACTACGACACCATGAAATAATTGACATTGCGCTGAACAACATCAAACGTGCCGTAGAGCGTCGGAGAAGACAGCAAAAACAGGTTTGTACACGCCGTGACTTTCACATTGGACAGAAGATTTTAGTACGCACACATTATTTATCCAACAGAGGAATGAGTAGATGCAGTAAATTTGAGCTTCTATATGCAGGTCCATACAGAATTCGCAGTATTCCTCACCCCAATGTAATACATGTCGAAACTCTGAGAACCAGAAAAAGTAAAGGCAATCACCATGTCTTCAATATTAAACCCTTTATTGAATGAACATACTTTATGATTTATCACACTGTAATGCCATTTTCTGATTTTTATATGACCACTAATGCAATTCCATCTATGTGACTACTTACTGATGATTATCGTATTTCTTCTTGGCAAGTGCCCGGCAAAGTAAGGTTAGCAGGTCGCTTTCCTTGTCGTTATATATCAGACCGTGCACATTTTCCATTTTTCGTGTATGTAGGATTGTTTTCCTGTTTTTTTTTTTTTTTTTTTTTTTTTTGTATGCACTACGAAATCTTTAAAATATAACAAACACCAGTAGACTTTGACATTTTGCCTTATGACATCTCAACATCGTGACTATTTTACATTTTTTTTTTTGCTACTACATTATGATACTCTGCGTACATTTTTTGCACTTGAAAACTGTCTATGTTTTTGACATAATACGTTTTCTGTCATGCTATACTGTATGCTTAATTATATCACTAGAAACAAGTTTTTATTTAATGTGTATGTGATTTAAATGCAAGATATTAATCCTTATTCATCATTTTCAGAAAGCAATAACGTGTAAAAGAAATAACTTAAACAAATCACAGTGGATTACTATGAAATGGGAATTTCACCTTCGGAATGAACGAAATAAAATGCAATACCTTGTCATGAAGAGTAAATGGATCAGAATTAACAAACATTAACAAGAATATGCTATACACATCGTATGATAGCAGTCTTAACTAATTTTTATTTCAGAACACGAGGCGATTGATGCAGGCTGTCAGACAGAACTACACATCTTAGTTTTAGTGATGAAATATGCTAGAAATAAGAAACTCTATACTATGAATAGTTGTATGAAGTAAATGGTAATATGAATAATGAATAATGAAGTGTCCTTTCGCAGATGATAATGAATGATGATGAATAGTTATATGAAGAATATGCTAATATGAATAATGAAGTTTTTCTTTGCAGGTGATGATAGTAATGAAGTTATGGTAATATGGATAATGAAGTTTTTCTATGCAGATGAGAATAATGATGAAGTTTATATATTTACTGTTAGTTAAGAAATGCTATGTAGTTATTTAAGTATTTGTTGCAGTTCGTTTTGACAGTATGTCTTATATCGCATGGTATAATGACTGAATGTTTTGGAAATGATGGCTAGAGTACATACATATTGAGTATACGTTTCATTACCTGTTAATTCGAAGTTCACTATTTTACAGCATAATATGCGTTTCTTCTTTCAGCTTAACAATCCATTTTGTATTTTTTCCAGGAGAAGCTATTTATGAAATTAATATGCTATAAACACTTAGTTATGAAACCTGTTCTAATACTTGCATTTTTTTTACCCATTTGTGTGTGTCATTCATGAATGTGATCACATATACTCTACTTGTTTCATAACCTTGCTACAGCTGACTCATGGCGAATGACGTTACTAATCCTTATTTGCAGCAAAAGTCAAAAGCAAATATTTTCATGCCCCAGCAATTAATTATCGATCCCAACGCAATGCATTGCTAGCACTAAAAAAAAAAAAATTACCAGTCCCAGCTATTACCAGTATACAACCAAATAATGCTACTAGTTTAAAATGTATTTCTAGTTCTAAATATAATGCAAATTTCTCAGATGTATTGAATCCATTATGTCTATGTATTATTGAACCACAGACCTTGAGTAATAGTTATAGTGTGTTACATTTTAAATATGTCCTATGTCACTTGAATGATGAGTTGAGTAATACTGAATGATGTTTTCTAACCACACACCTTGAGTAACAGTTACAGTGTGTTACATTTTAAATATGTCTTATGTCACTTGAATGATGAGTTCTGAGTAATAGTGAATGATGTTTTCTAACCACAGACCTTGAGTAATAGTTATAGTGTGTTACATTTTAAATATGTCCTATGTCACTTGAATGATGAGTTCTGAGTAATACTGAATGATGTTTTCTAACCACGGACCTTGAGTAATAGTTACAGTGTGTTACATTTTAAATATGTCCTATGTCACTTGAATGATAAGTTCTGAATAATACTGAATAATGTTTTATAAAACTATATGAATACTTTGTAACTGGCCAATGAATGCCACTGTTTCTTATATTTTAAATTTGTCTTATGTCTCTTGTATGATAAAACTATGTGAATACTTTCTAACTGACCAATGAATGCCACTGTTTCTTATATTTTAAATTTGTCTTATGTCACTTACATGCTATTATATATGAATACCAGTAGCTTGATGCTACACTCATTAACTCCTGTTTTGAATTATGACTTCTGAACAATGCATAAAAATGTTTATTAACTGGACAATGAGTGCCAATATTTAGTGTAATCAGATGACTTACGAATGATGTTCTGTAATACTCCATACATAGTACAGAAATGTTTAGTGACTAGGCAATGAGTGCCAACAATTACTCAAATCGGTTAATAGACTAGTGTGATTCTCAATGATGACTAGCATAAGACTTAATGTCCTTCACCTTCTGACCTAATTAACAGAAATTACTGCAATGTCCGTTTGTCCTGTCTATCCTCATGATCATGGATCACTATATTTGGTTTTTGCACTAATTCTACGTTGGTGTACCTTACAGGAATGTGGTGTTGACACATCATGCTGTCCACCACCTTGAACGATGGAGATGTTATTATGGTCCCACTGTTTGGTGTACCTAATGTACTATCAAAATTATAACATTGAATATTAATACGACATTTCAGTGTCTTGGCTACACTGATTAATACTTCAGGGAAGAGAACTTCAGATTGTCTCACTTGGTGTTGTGCTTCTGTAGAATCCCTCCCTTTCCTAGTTCTTGTAAAATGGTATATATATATATATATATATATATATATATATACACAGTGCGTGTGCACTTTTTGTCATTTGTTAATGTGTTTTGTACTCAATGCGTATACATTTTGTCATTGCTTGATATGTTCTGTACTCAGTGCATGTGCACTCTATTTCATTTCATGTTCTGCACTTATATATATATATATATATATATATATTTATATACTCTGTGGCTGTAAACTTAGTTAATTAAGTAAATTTTAGAGAAATTTGTTGCTCATGGCAAGTCCAATTGACTCACCATCACTGCCAAATTTTTTCCCCCCCAGTGGACGGTTATGTAAGAGGTCTGAGCAGATGTAATTTCGATGTATTGCTCATGCGCTGCCTGTGATATGCAAGGTCTCTGACCAGAGAGCAGTGTTGACTGCAGTAGGAACTGTGTAGCTGTAGCAGTAAGTTGTTGCTAGTCTGGAGTCTGCTCTGGTCTGGTATGGTATGGTGTATCGTGTTGGCTGGCCCGGTCGCGGTGCAGCGATGCTGGAGCCTGAGTATTATTGTATAAGGTAAAAAGCAGTCTCGCGCATATGTAGTAATGTTATCTCAAGTCCCATGTAAATATTTTTAAAATCTCGTAATAATAATCTTGCTCATAAAAAGTAACTTTTAACAACCATTCATTTCAATTTAAAGAATTTACTAATTTCTCCCATCCATGATCATCCCGATTGTTGCACAAGAAAAAAAAAGTCAGTTGCTTCCTTTCATAAATGAGAAATATATCGGCCAGCATTGCACAGAGCTGTGCCGGAAAAATTTATTTTAAGAGCAGATACATCCGGCGACTTCATTGAGGTAAGAATTTTTTCCTTTTTTATTCTGAATGATCTTTCAGAGCCATGACGCAGCACTGCTGCCGTCCAAAATTTACCAGGTTAAATTCACAGTGAATTATTGAAAAGTCACAAATGAGCGACAATTTAATTGAGAGGTTAGTTACATTGTTTTATTACCAGGTTACTGAATTTATTCTTTTATTGGGACGTTACACTCAATGTGAACGACATAATTATAATTTTTACTTTTGAGAGGTTTAGGAATTTTTCTGTTTTGAGGTTACGCTAAATGTGAATGAATTTTGAGCTCAGATTAAATCAGAAAGAATTTTTGTGGGGAAATTAAATGTGAATGAATTTTGTGTGGAGGTTAATGTGAGAAGAATTTTGTAGGGAGGTTATAAATGTAAATAAATTTTGTTTTGAGGTTACACTAAATCAGAATCATTATCCATAATATTTATTTATATTTTTTGGGGAGGTTACAACAGGAACAAATCGAACACTATAGAGCAGATATTTCGGAGTCGGTTTCCTCCACCATTACCTTACTGACAAAAACTGCATATATATGTTCCAAGAACACATTTTCTGAAGGTAAAATTTTGTGCGTTATTAGGCCATCTCATATTTCTTTTATAATTTGAGGGTTACCTAACACATTTTTGTGTACAAGGTATAGATCGTGCACATCAGTTACACACTAAATCGCTAGTGTATGGCAATCTGGTGTATAATATGCCGGCCTATTGATAATATTCTCTTACGTAACTGCAGTTGCTATGAGAAGCATTTGCTGTTCACTAGATGAAGCATCACTCACTGTCTCTTACGGGCACCGTCAGTTACTCAGTGTGTCATCTAATTCACAAAAATTCGCATAAGCCACCTGTTAATTAAGTGGTGCAAAAGCAGTTGGATATGTCGGAGCTGCCGCCGTCTTACCTTTCCCTCTTGGTAGCGCCATGCTGGCGGGCTATGGAGTGAGCAACGGACGCAGGGCGGCCGCTTTAAGAGGTAGAGGGCCCAATATATCATTTCGTGTTTGCTCTGGCGCTTCTTATCGAGCATCTTGCTTTGTGTGGGGCTGCTCTGCGAAGTGACAGAGACAATCCACCGGCCGTATGCTCGCTACTCTCCTTCCGGCTTCGTACGGATTTCAAAGGCGGCCCAAGCAGGCTTTTGTTGCGTGAGTGCTACGCAAATCCTCGTCTTGTGACGTAGCACAAGAGCCACGTGTGTCAACACGACTCTAATTTGTGTGCAACCCAGACAAACCAGGTAGGGCACAACAGACCGATTGTGCTCTCTCCTTCAGAAAACTGCCGAATCCTTTTCACTCATTGATTCACTGATCGATCTATTCAGTCACATTTCATGTTCATCAAGTATCTTAAGGGGGGTAGAACGTCAAACGGGCCGACTTGGAGCAGGAGAGGCACCACAGGATATTTTAATTTCTATTGTCTATACTTTTACCAATAAATTCATAAAACTTTGTCAGCATGACTAGGAAGGATTGAGGACTCACACTCATAGCAGTGGAAGTTCGAAAACGTAGCAAAATACCTTCTTTTTACATGTTAAATTTCATCATTTTTTCACTTGCTACTGGCTGCATTTGTTTCTGTAGATATACTTTTCTTCCTAAGTAAGAGAGATACTTCGATGAGTTTTGCACAGCATACAAGCAGTACTTACAGGTGTATGAAACTCTAGAATTTTCCGAATCTATTAAAAACTGTGGTAAAAATTGAGATAATTAATTATAAAATTTGAGTTTTTTCTAAACATGAAGTTTAAATTGTAACAGTTCATTCATTTTTTCATAAATTAAATAAACTCTAGAGTTTCATACACATGGAACTATAGTTTGTATGCCGTGCAAAATTCATCGAAGAATCTTTCTTACTTAGGAAGAAAAGTATACCTTTAGCAACAAATGCTGCCAGTAGTAAGTGAAAAAATGATAAAATTTCACATCTAAAAAAATGTGTTTTGTTACATTTTTGAGCTATGAGTATGAATCCTGAATCCTTCCTGATCAGTTTGCAAGACAGAAGCTGCCGCAGCATTGTATCTACTGAAACTACTTCAGAGTGGGGCAGGTAAGAAAGTCAGTACAATGTGAAGATATGAAATCCGCAAAATTTCGTTAAATTAACAAAAATAAAACGTTATCAGAATCCCGCTATACATGCTGCTTCAAAGGAATGTTGGTTGGTTGGTTTAAATGAGGGGGGGGGGGGGTGGGGAGGGACCAAACTGCATGGTCATTGGTCTCAAAGAAAAAGAACAACCGATTACTGAAAGCTATAGTATGCTCCAGCATAATCTGGTGAGCTTTTGCGCAGGCAGAAATAATCATCTAATGAATCAGTAAAAGACTTAGGGCAAAATTAAGTTTAATGTACAGGTAGTCGTTCCATGTACGTGAAAGAGAAAAATCTAATGCTAAAAGCTACAGCGCTTGAAGTGACTAGATGTAAACTTCTGTCCTCAGAAAGTGATCACGTAAGAATAACATGAAATACGTTAAAAGTAAAAGGAAAAGAGATAAAATTCAACTATACGAGTAGGTATTCACTTAATGAAGAAATTCAGCACGATTCAGTAGTGAATACAAATAGCCAATTCACCGTTATCTAATGGTTGAAATGGCTCTGAGCACTATGGGACTTAACTTCTGAGGTCATCAGTCCCCTAGAACTTAGAACTACTTAAACCTAACTAACCTAAGGACATCACACACATCCATGCCCGAGGCAGGATTCGAACCTGCAACCGTAGTGGTCGCGCGATTCCAGACTGTAGCGCCTAGAACCGCACGGCCACACCGGCCGGCACCGTTATCTAATGGATACGGGTTAGACCACTGACAAACACACGAAGTTTGAAACTCGACAATTTAGCATCAAAATTCAAATTTTAATGAAAATAAAACGCATTCCAGACAGTGAATTCGTGAACACTTACGATAGACTACAAAAGCAGTAGACGTTGACACTATCGCTGCATCACAAGGCAATGTGGCTGACCGGATAACACAGTCCACAAATAATAGGGAACTTTATAACTCCAAAACCGCATTAGGCACTCATTTAATTTATCTATAGCAGTGAGATTGAAAGAACTCGATAAAATGTCCAACTACGCGGTAGCGAATCCATCAAGAGACAATGTGTTATTCACGAAAAAATAAAATCAGGAACCTTGGTGCCCATGCGAAACATTGTACTCTAAACTAACTACGTTAATTTCGTCCTAAAATTCTGAAACTGAAGCGTCACTATAAAGCAAAATTAAGGTATACCAAGATAATTCCAGTACATACAATTACATCTCTCAGTGTCTACGGGGAACAACTGAATTATCGATAGCTTCTTGTAAAGTGTCCCATAACCCGATAGAGTCATTATATGGGGGGGCAGTCTGTCAAACATTGGAGATAAGCCACAATTTGTTTCACTGTCTTCTCAACTATTGTTTCCTTTCGTGCCTTTAGACACCTATAACTGCACTCTTGTACCTGTAAAAAACTTTTCATTAGTATTGACAATTTTGTAAAATACAGTAATGACAAAAGACGTGGCATAGCAATAAGCACAATACTTATGGCGACAGTAACGCGTACATGAGGAAGAAACCGGCAGTGCCCTAGCGGAGCTGTCATTTGTATTCGGTCATTAATGGAAAAATGTTTTGCAACTTCGAACGTGAAATGGTAACGGATGTAGACGCATGGAACATTCCATTTCGGATATCCTTAGGAAATTCCATATTCCAAGATCCATAGAGTGAAGAGTATTCCGAGAATACCACAGACAACGCAGTGACCGACGGTCTTCACTTAGCGACTGAGTTCAGCGGCGTTGCGTAGAATTGTCGGTGCTATCAGACAAGCAACACTGCTTGAAATATCGCAGAAATCAATGTGGGGCGTACGACTGACGTATCCATTAGGACGGTGCGGCGAAATTTGGCGTCAATGGGCTACGGCGACGGACGACCGACGCCGGTGCCTTTGCTAACGGCGCGACATCGCCTGCAGCCTCTCCTGGGTTCGTGACCATATCGGTTCGAGCATAGACGACTGGAAAATCGTGGCCTGGTCACATGAGTCTCGATTTCAGTTCGTAAGAGTTAATTGCAGGGTCTGAGAATGGCGCAGACCACACGAAGCCATGGACCGAAGTTGTCAACAAGGTACTGTGCTAGCTGGTGGTTGCTCCATGATGGTGTGGGCTGTGTTTACTTGGAATGGACTGGGTCCTCTGGTCCACCTGAACCTATCATTGACAGGAAACGTTTGTCCGCCTGAACCTATCACTGAATGGAAATGGTTATATCTGGCTACTTGGAGACCATTTGCATTCGTGTACTTCATGTTCCTAAACAACGATATCACAGGGTCATAATTGTTCGAAATTGGTTTGACGAACGCTCGGGAGAGTTCGAGTGATTGATCTGGCCGCCCATGTCCCCCAAAATGTGCCCTATCAAACATTTATGGGACATAATCGAGAGGGCAGTACGTGCACACAATCTTGCACTGGCAACACTTTCGGAATTATGGACAGCTATAGAGGCAGCAGAGCTCAATATTTTATTCAGCGGGCTTCCAATGGGTTGCTGAGTCCTTGTTATGTAGGGTTGCTGCGTTATATTTGCGTTATACTGGGAAAAAGAAGATCTGACACGATATTATGAGTTATTCTATGACTTTGGGCACCTCAGTGTACACGCATGGTACAAAACATTATGACCGCCAACAACCACAACCACGAAATTGTGTGCCACGTGGTGGCGCTGTGTGAACGTGATGTGGTAAGGAAATTACACAAACCGAGCAGAGGAATAAGGATCTCTTTAGCGACGATAAGAGTGGCAAATCGGGAAATGCAATGAGATAAGTGACTTTAGCAGAGGACAGATTTTTATGGCAAAACCCCTGGCAGCGAGTATGTCGGAAAATGCGAAGGCGGTGGATTGTTCGTTTGCTTTTGTCGTAATCTCTCATCGACTGTGGTTGAAGAACTGTGAAACCACGAACTGGCGATAAGGTGTCCGTCGTGGAGGCCCATCACGGGACGAGCAGGTCCATAACTCGCCCACCCTGCAAAGCAGAAGAGGCGGTGATCTGTGAACGAGTTGGGGACTGAGTATGAGCCAATATTGCCACAAGTGATTCAGAGTACACTGCTGAGAGCACATCGTTGAACATCGGGCTCTGAAGCAGGTGACCGCTCCATGTTTCCATGTAGCCAAACTCCATCGCCAGTTACGACAGCAGTGGCCATCGAAATCGAGTTTGGATTACGGGTCAATGGAAACTATTGCCTAATTGGGTGATTTACGTTTCTTGGTACACCATGTCCATTGTTGTGTGGATATGCTGCCATCCAGGCGATCGGATGCTCCAAACACGCACAGTGCTACAAGATGAAGACCTGTTAGGGCATTATTATGCCATGGAGGAGATTCATTTGGGCTTTAGTAGTAATCGAAAGTACCACGACAGCAACGAACTACGTGTACATTAATGCGGATTACCTATTTCATTTCTACATTTCCTTCTACATACATACACTTTTTATTTTAGTTTGAGTCATCAGTCTTCTGACTGGTTTGATGCAGCCCGCCACCAATTTCTCTCACAGTAGCACTTGCAACATACATCATAAGCTACCATGATGGTGTCTACCTTGTACCATGCAAAGGGTGCGAGGGGAGAACGACTGTCTGTATGCTTCTATACGATCCCTGATTTCTCTTATACTGTCTTCACGAGATGTACGCTAGTGGCAGTCGGTGCGGTCTTCAGTATGTCACAAATGCCGGTTCTCTAAAATTTCTTATTAATGCTTAGCGGAAAGAGCGTCTTCATTCTTGCAAGTATTCTCATTCGAAATCATGGAGCAATTTCGTAATACCCACTAAAACATTCGTAATATCACATTGCAATATTACCGTCCGGTTGTAAAAGCCTGAATGGCGACGCTGGTAGTACCCAGCGGTTGGTAATTGTTTCCATCACTACGAAAATCTCTGAGGCGGCAAGTGGAAGCTACCACGCCATCGGGCACAGATCCGAAGCAGTAGTCATTGCTTCGCTTACTGTCTTATATGTTAAACATTTCAAACAGACATCTCCTGGATAGGACAGAGTCCGAATCATTTTAATTTACATTATAATAGGATACCTACGTCACTTGTGGGTGCGGTAGTGCTACATAGTGAGATACTAGGCTTTTTTTCTTCGAATTTATGTTTTGTTTACATGTTGCCTTGTCTCCCTGCAGTTGCTTCTGTAATGAAATCTTTTTATGAAACATTTCTTGAATTTTCCGACGTACCATTTATGGAGCTGTTGGAGGTTCTCGTAAAAGGCCGTGTCACAGTTCTATGTTAGGCGTATTCTCGTAGTTTTGTCTGAATGTGCGTGTCATAGACTAAAGACCAGACAAAAAGCAGTATGCATCTTGGCTTTTCTGCTGAAAGTCACAGCGAGTCCGTAAATTTGAACATTAGCTCCATCAACAGGAAAAGAGCGACTTACCTACCGGAGCCGTCACAAGGCCGCTGCTGTGGAGTCCCTCTGTATCGCTGCTTCTGGACAACTCTGGCCCAGCCTGGGGCCCGACACTTTAGTCTGTGACATTTCCTATCTTGGAGTCGTTACTAGAATCATTCGTCGCTTCTTCGTGAATCACATCCATACTTGCGGGTAGAGAGCAAACAAACTGTGTCTTGAAGCCCAGAACACCGGTATTTAAGTTCCCTTCTAAGACTAGATCGTTACCGACAGAGGTAAAAAGATACGCCATTGACCTTGCTGTAGGGGTAATTCTTGGCTTTGCAGAATTATTAACTCTTTGTGGATATATAGCTTTCTTAGTTCAACAGATGACAGTTTAAAACCTTTATCTACACTATTTGGCATCAGATATTCTGTACCTCTATAGTGACTGCCAGTTCTGCTAGAAAGACAAGATCCATATCCATTAACGTAGTTCTGCAGTAGCACCTTGTACATTCGCGTGACCGTAATGTGGCGAAACAAGCGCTGTATCATTTGAGAGGTACAGAGGCGAGCGAGTGTGCCGGGATTTCCCCCTAGTTCACTGCTACTAGCGCCGCGTCACCACAACGCGTTGCACCACAATTTATGAATGGAATTAAAAGTTAAAGTTGCATTTCCAAACTTTGTTAGCATGTGATTTAGTATATTAATTTGCAAACTGTCAAGTCTCCAAATGATCAGGTCAATAATTTTCCCTAAATACATCGTTTTAAGAAAAAAATAAGTGACTGTAAATAATAAATCAAGAAACCCAAAAGTTGGTCACAATGTGCAGATGTATGCCAAAATTATCTGACAAGTCTCAACGTGATTAACGAAATATCTTAGTCAAAATTCGTGTTTTAAGAAAAATTGAATGTGTTAAATATCAGACTTAGAAATATGAAAATTTGTTTGAAGCGTCAGTTCAATATAAAAACATTAATTACGTAACCCCATTGAGCTACCTCTAACTGTTTTCGAATAATTTGCAGAAAACTAAATTTTGAAGTAGATTAAGTATCTGTTACATTAATGCTAGAAAGTTTTGATTACAGCACATAATGAAACCTATTAAATAATAGAGCGTTAACTTGTTTCCAGGCCTGAATGTAAGTGGTTCACATGGATCTGAGCACTATGGGACTCAACTGCTGAGGTCATTAGTCCCCTAGAACTTAGAACTAGTTAAACCTAACTAACCTAAGGACATCACAAACATCCATGCCCGAGGCAGGATTCGAACCTGCGACCGTAGCGGTCTTGCGGTTCCAGACTGCAGCGCCTTTAACCGCACGGCCACTTCGGCCGGCTGAATGTAAGTAATAACAAATGCAAGAAGGTCTCAAAGAGAATTCTAGACGGCAAAATTTAAATGCAGGCGAGCTAAATAAATTTCTGTGATTTTAACCAACTTACCTATATGCATAAAAAATTAAATACACAAAAGTGTTATAAAATATTATGTGTCGGAGAAAGCGGCCGTTCAGAGGCTGCTACTGTGGGCATAGGGCGGATGACAGCAGGTGTTCTCTTGGCCAACCGCTGCGCCACGTTATACGAGGGTTGGAACCTAAATAGTGGCAACTATTTATTCAAAACCGACACAAAAGAGTTACATGTTTGCACCTGTTGCTGTCTTTCAAAGTAGTCACCAGCGTTGTGTAGAACCCGTTGCCAGCGATGTGGAAGGCGTAGTATACCATTAGCAGAGCCTGTTCTGTTGATGGAGCGAATGGAGCGGTCTACTGCCTGTCGAATCTCTGGAATAGTTCTGAAGCGAATGCCACGAAGTGGTTCCTTTATCTTCGGAATCAAAGTCATAAGGAGTTATATCCGGAGAGTATGGTGGATGGTACAGTATTTCCCACTCCCATCGACCGAACAGAGCAGCCACAGATTGCGCTGTATATGCCCGCGCATTGTCCTGCAAAATGATGGGTGGGTTGCGCAGAAAGTGTCACCGCCTCTTTCGCATAGCTGGTCACAGCTGATGCTCCAAAAACGAACAGTAATACTGTGCGCTGACGGTCTGCCGTGCAGGAACGTAGTGCGTTAGGACAACACCATCGCAATCGTACACGATAATCACCATAACTTCCTCCATACTGGGGCTCTGACGCACTTTCGACTTTTTGCGGCGACCCATAATGCTTTGCGAAAGAAGCGGCGTCACTTTCTGCGCAACCCATCTATCATTTTGCACGGCAATGCGCGGGCGAATACAGCGCAAGCTGTGGCTGCTCTGTTCGGTCGATGGGACTGGGAAGTACTGTACCATCCACCATACTCCCCGGACTTAAGTCCTTGTGACTTTGATTTCATTCCGAAGATGAAGGAACCACTTTGTGGCATTCGCTTCAGAACTGTTCCAGAGATTCGACAGGCAATAGACCGCTCCATTCGCACCATCAACAGAACAGGCTATGCTAACGGTATGCTACGCCTTCTACGTCACTGGCATCGGGTCCTACATTACGCTGGTGACTACTTTCAAGGACAGTAACAGGTCCAAGCATGTAACTCTTTTGTATTGGTTGTGAATGAATAGTTGCCACTATTTAAGTTCCAACCCTCGTATAAATACGGCCCCAGATGCAAGACTAGGCTTCAGTTCGCACCCAGCCACTGTACGATCAGCCTCAGTCAAATCCCAGAGTGCGCGCTGCGCGCCTCGGACGACGTCACAGACAGGCTGTTACTAACGCTAATTTTCAGTAAGAATGGAAAGTGAGGACTGTACACCATCCTGCATCGTTAGATTTCGCCGAAGTAACTGTTAGTGTACAGCTCGTAATGTTAACAAAAACTGCGTCGCAACTGATGACAATTATTTTCCTGTTTTTTGGCGAGCAGTTATTTTGATTATCAAAAGTCAGGCAAAAGACAATTTAATAGGAACTTTCTGTAGAGGTCGTCTCTGAACTGCTCATAGTGCTGTTTAAGATAGAGAGATTTATTATCAATAGTAACATACTGAATATTACAATGTTGGACGTGTGAAACTTTATTGAATATATCTATCAATTAGAACTCAAAATCTTCATTTATAATCATAGTCCTGATCCCGCTGAGCAAATAGAGAATACAAACATATCTTTCAGTGGGCTGGACAAGAATGTGACTTGCAGACTGTGTTCCAGTGTCTCTTCATTAGTTCTCTGTAGCGCATAGCAGTGTGCCTTTAAGAGTCTGCATTTCAGTTTCAAGTTGAAGTACATTATTCTTAATAGACTGTGTGATGACGAATGGATAATTCTAAGAAAATTTTTGTATTATTTTTCCATATGATTTGTTTTAATTTCTCTTAACTGCTGAGGGTACACTTCTGTGTAAGCATTCAAGAATTTTCAGAACATGTTGAGGCACTTTAAAGGGAAGGAAACCTGTTGTCATGATTTATTCTAAAAATGGCCCAGCCGTCCTGCCAATGGCAACAATTATTTGACCATTTGCGGCCCCTTACTCATTTCTTTCCCTCTAATTCCGCCAACCTCAGTTTCCCAGTCATGTTGAGATGCAAGGCGTACCTAGTGCAGACCCGTCTCACGATGTTCCCCACTTGTACTAATGCAATGTGCTCCCAGTCTGCAGTCTTCAACATCATTTCCAGCTAAGGATTGACTCCGTTCAACAGTGTCATGTCGCTGGAACAGTTCTGCCATTCTCACATTGATGTCACCGGTTAACGAAGCTGCTTAGCTCACGTCACCACTTATGTTGGTTCCTATCCAAGCTGTTCCCTGCCCCATTCATTATCACTATTTGATCATCTTCTGTGAAATCCTTGCACCAAGACTCTTAAGTCCTGGTTCACCTGATTCAGCTCAGCACTCAGTTTGTAAATGCTGGAGCCCTGACACCCGTTCCCTAACTTCTCCTGTAGTAAGGAGCCTACGCCTCTGTCATGACTACTCTCTAACAGCTGTACTCTCTTCTTCCCAACGTTAGTGTTACACCTATCCTTTCTACTCACGGGCAGAGTTTGCTTCACATCTCCTACTCCATTTTGAAGTTCCTCTCCTCTCAACTCTGTTCTAAGTTCTAGGGGACTGACGATCACAGATGTTAAGTCCCGTAGTGCTCAGAGCCATTTGAACACAGATCCTCCTTTCTTCCTCTTCCGTCATTCTATCGGTCTACTCCTCCCGTATATTCGTAGGTCCTAGAGAGGGCCTCAGCTCCCCCACACCTGCAGTGAAAGCATTTCCTACAGCTCCCTCAATGAAACGCACGAATCACTTCCCTGTGGAAACTCCCACGGTTTATGGTCTACAAGACACTCATTGCTGCAGGGGTTGGGTTCTTTGGTGTTCTCCAGGAGGAGACCGAATAGATATTACAGCACATAAAATATAGTTTGCTTTCTTACTAAACAGATAAGATGAATTGCTTATCTGCATAAAATTCATTTTAACAGGAATGTCTTGAGTGTTTACAACTTTACTCCGAACATTAACGTATCACTTGATACAGACGCAATACAATTCTCTCACTTAGAACAGATTTGACAATAACTTTCACGTTGAGTGCTGGTCAAAAAATTGATCCCATTAACTGGTCTACTAGAATACTGTGACGTCTTCTCATACGATGGTCCCGGACTTGGAGAGAGCGGTAGTGTGTCGCGCTCGGCCGTAAGTAGACGAGCCGATACGGCAGCGTAGCGAAACGTTTCTGGGCGTGGCTACACGCGTCCTCTCGTCTATTCTTCGACGTACCTTCTAGTGGCAACCTTCTCTTGCGATTGCGTTGAGATGTACCGCACCTCGCTCTTCGGACGACATCACAGCTTACATACGCGCGACAAGTAAGATAACTTTAGTAAAAAAAAATCCCCAGGTACGTAAAACTAATGGAATACCAAGTAATATATGAAGTTATTCCACTGTAAAAGCATTTACCTTCACGACAATAATATGTTATGTTCGCTACTACCTCGCGTTCAGTAACGTCAGAGGTACGTACATAAACAAAAGTGTTAGACCGAAGAAGCACCTGACACAAAATCGTCAAGAAATATTTCCTAGGGGCCACGCAGTGCGTACCAAACCATTGAAGACTAGTGTCGATGTTGTCTGCAAAAATGTATATAAAATATATGCTATGAACGTGAGCTCAGCGTGTAGACGAACGTCGCACCCAGATAGTGACCATGTAACGGAAACACAGAGCAGAGGAAAACCTTCCGTATAATAAACACTAAATATACTAAATATAAGCATTCGAAACATGAGACAGGTAAGGAAAGATAAGTAATAGGACCAAAACTAACGTTCTGGCGGGCACTAAAATCACAGCTGTCATTCGTCGGCAATCTCGCCAACGAAGGCTGTGTTACAGAGACTCACTATGACCTTGCAAGAAAAGTGTAGACATATGATCAGAAATTTCTCACCAAAGGTACTGGAGATGCATGAGGAATGCCTTACGATTTCATCCTCACTGATGGGAAAAGCCCAACCTACGAGTCCTCGTGTAATACTTCTGCAGCAAATGTAGATTGGAACAACCGAGTGTCTCTTGAATAGGTCTGCAGCTGTCAAGTCCCAACTGTCTCCTCGGAGGGCGGAAGAGTGTTGTAGAGGCATGATACCCACATGCCATTGGGATCACAAGCTACGGTATCTCTGAAGGAGAATGGGGCACCAAGGACAACCGCATGGGTATCTGGGAAACAACGGGAAGCTTTCGCATTAATGGAGTGTTTCGATATCCCATGCGTATCACCTACAGGAAAATTTAATAAGAGAGGGAGCTGGAGCCAGAGACATAAGGCTTAGCTTTTTGAAAGAAGAAGATCACAAATTACAGCAGGTCAACATAAAACACGCGATGATGAAATTGTAGTAAATATAATCCGGAAATTAAAATAGAGGGAATAATATAACAGACGAAAATTTAAAAGATAATGTACTTTATGGCCGGCCGCGGTGGCGGAGCGGTTCTACGTGCTTCAGTCCGGAACCGCGCGACTGCTACGGTCGCAGGTTCGAATCCTGCCTCGGATGAGTGTGGTGTCCTTCGTTTAGTTAGGTTTAAGTAGTTTTACGTTCTAGGGGACTGATGACCTCAGAAGTTAAGTCCCATAGTACTCAGACCAATTTGAACAATTTTTGTACTTTATGGAAATAATTCCAGTGATAAATACGATCTAATTTACAATACCAGTCGTGGTACGTAAGGATAATAATTTGTAACTGGATGTGATATCAAGGTGTGTATGGCTGTTTCAAAAGTTATAGTTAATTGGCTGTTTCGAGTATATAGTCAGCACAACAGATTTCATCTCTTATAAAGATAGAAAATGGTAGAAATATATCTGAGGCGGTTGGCATCGTTGACAAACCTTGTCACAGAATAGCTGGCAGGAGATTTATAGAACGAAACGGACACCGATTATTTAGTGCACGAGATGGAACACGTTTTCATGGTACATTTTTAAATCACGAACGTTGCGATATTTTAGCAGCTGTCGTCGGAAGAACGAATATTCTGACCAGGAATAGTAGAGGGCACGAATGGGATGTGTAAATGCGTCCTGATATCCCTGCTCCTGCGCAGAAACATAATTCATTTCAGCGCTGGCTGTTTGCCGTGAAATATCGCCTTAATACCAGAGTGCCTTCTCCTCTGACCATATTCTCTTTCCGCCACTTGCCAGTTTCCCTACAGCAGCTGTCAAAACACAGTAATTAGTTTGCGATTTATTTGGAAGTGTGAAACTGTTCCACATCGAGCAATTAGGTATAATACCCACCCAAATAGTGGGAGCACTGTATTTCTCTGCTTCTCTTTCACACCCTTACCTGTTTTCCCTAATTTCAAATTTATGACGCTTTGAACAGAAAATTTCCAATGAAGAAAATATTAATCCAGGACCGAGGAATAATATTTTGCAAGTCTTTCGGGACACATTACCCACACACACAGGATAGAATTATGATAAAGGAAGAAAGGTCCTGTAACGCCCTTATTTTAATAACATTACTTTAACTGTCTTGGTATTGAGCAACGAGCTACCAAATGATAATATATAATGTATTGTGGATATAGTAGATTGTTGTTTATGATTGAAACAGTCATCTGAAAATTTTTGTAATACAAATGTTTACTACCACTCGATTGTTTTGTAATGTTTCAAGTAAAAAAAAAAGCGAAAAGGTACTACACTATCGGGAAGGGAGAGCACAGACGAACGAGAGCAGGTGGATCAGGGGAGCTGTAACGTGGAAACGCCACCTGGTCCGCAATCAGCAGACTGCAGCAGCGGCACCCAGGTGCCTTCGCATCCCCAGAACTTGAAAAAGCACTACCCGCCAAAAAGTCGCAAAACATCAGTCATCATGGTTACAGCACCAGCGAAATGAGTGAAATAGTTATCGGAATGTAAAATACTCCTATCCAGCAGAAAAAGGCGATTATGTCCCGGGCAGTGTTAGGAATATGTAAGAAGAATATTAGCTTTCCGATTTATCTGGCAATTCGGAGAAATTTAAGTCAAAAGTATCTTGAAGTATATGCGCTTTTTTTTTCTTGTTGTAGTTAGTACCCTTGTCTTGTGGCACAATGTATGGTGGCAAGTAAAGTAACATTATACATGCTGCCATACCGTATAATATGACACACACACGCCATCATGTCATCAAACATGGTACCTGTCATGTCGTGCAGCGTGAGTAAACGTGTCTTTAAAGTTTAGAATGCACGTATCCCCCGTTTGGGGTATTTCTTATAACAGATGCACCCCCAATCTCGAATAATTCCTATTGTAGATGCATCCCACTCTCTTGAAAGAGATACGCTTATGTCCATTTATTGTTACACCCCTCACCATGCATGTAATAGGAGTGATATTGAGACGGGGAGGGGGGGAGGGAGAAATAGCCCCCTCTGCGAGAAATATCAACCCCCCTCACCCAGAAACCCAAAAATTGTTTCATCATCCCCCCAAGAACAAATCCACCGCCAGGAATTTCATCCCAACAGAAAAACTCTTTTTAGCTCTTGCATGTAAGCTCTTCAGCCATAAAACATTATACACTGTTTGCCATGGCTGCCGAATCCTCTGGATTTTGGGCACAGGATCAGAGACTTTAGCTGTAAGTTACGAGATGCATGGGTGCCACCATCTCGCAGTTAAGAGAGCTCACTGGGTTGGGGAAGTAGATTAAACTAGTGAAAAAGGGCGAATATGTCAAGATGATTTGATTTAAATGTCTTTGAAGCTGCCAGACACGTCGTAAAACTAATTCCCTTATGTTATATCCCTAACACTGCAGAGGAGATGTTCACCTTTTTTGTGCTATGGTAGGAGCATTTTTCATTCTGGTTGCCAACTTTTACTCTACCATATTTTTGACAGTAAGCTTCCGTAGCTTGATGACCGATGTAGATATTTGTTGATTTGGAGACGACTGATCCGGTATAGGTTTTTTCATTGTCTATCGAACTATGCTGCTTGATTTGGGCAATGTTAGTGTTGCTCCTCTGTGGTTAACTGTTTGGTGTGTTTAAATCTGTCCAATATAGCCTGCTGTGTCTTCAGACCACACAAGCCTCCCAACCACGTCAAGGACGCATACACGTTTGAAGCGTTTTGCTTAGTTTCTTATTTTTTTAAATTTCTTTTCATTTTTTTGTTTTTGGTGTATTTATAATTTTGTTACATACTTTTAATTTTTTATTTTGTTTAATATTTCATGGTTTCTTATTTTTGTTTTACATTTACACACATTTTATTCTTATGTGATGAGGCTGCATACACAGATAAGTGAAAAACAAACATAAATTTTCGGAACAGTGCACAAAACAGCAGCAAACATAAGTACGAGTCCGAACGAAATATTTTTACTGCGTGAAATTTATGCTAATAATGTACGTAAATAGTTTATATTACGTAGATAAACTTACGACATGACTGTATTACATAGGTAAACAGCCGATGGAAAAAAATAGAATGGTTATTCAAGAAAAAGATGTTGCCACTTGGTTCATATTAAGCAGCATCTTCGAAACTTAGGAAATGGTGCGAAACTCTCCGTATCGATACACTACTGTTAGAAACAAAAAGCTATTCGTCAAATGGTGTTTGGACAGCATAAGACTTTCGCCAATTTAGAAGCAACATGACACTGTATAATTATTTTAAACACTTGTGGAAGGTGACTACCAACAGGCATCGTGTAGTGTATAAAGTGCATGCTTGACCATCAGCTGTTTTTATTTTAAACCCAAGTTTCAACCGGTTTAAGTCTTGAACAATACTACCGAAAGATACAAAAATTATATGTAATATATAGGAAACGTTAACAGTTCTTTTTCAAAGAAGTGCAAAATAACTTGAATACTTACTGAATTAAAATGGTTTAAGCCACCACGTTAGATTTGTCATTACTTAAATAATGTGTAGAGCATGTTACGAATACCAATATAGGACACAGTCCTGTGTAGTATGTTCATGACATGCTCTACACATTATTTAGGTAATAACAAATGTAATTTGGTGGCTTAAACCATTTTAATTCTGTACGTGTTGATGTTATTTTGCACTTCTTTGACAAAGAACTGTTAACATTTTCTATATACTACATAAAATTATTTGTACCTTGGGATAGTATCCGTGAATGTGGTCCAAAACTGAAACCGGTTGTTGATTGGGTTTAAAATAAAAGCAGGTAATGGTCAAACATGCGTTTTATAGATGTATAATTATTGTGCTTCTTAAAAGAAGCCAGGTGACCAACCACGTGATGAAATAGTATGAAATAATACAAAGTCAAATTTTCATTCCGCTATTATACACTCCTGGAAATGGAAAAAAGAACACATTGACACCGGTGTGTCAGACCCACCATACTTGCTCCGGACACTGCGAGAGGGCTGTACAAGCAATGATCACACGCACGGTACAGCGGACACACCAGGAACCGCGGTGTTGGCCGTCGAATGGCGCCAGCTGCGCAGCATTTGTGCACCGCCGCCGTCAGTGTCAGCCAGTTTGCCGTGGCATACGGAGCTCCATCGCAGTCTTTAACACTGGTAGCATGCCGCGACAGCGTGGACGTGAACCGTATGTGCAGTTGACGGACTTTGAGCGAGGGCGTATAGTGGGCATGCGGAAGGCCGGGTGGACGTACCGCCGAATTGCTCAACACGTGGGGCGTGAGGTCTCCACAGTACATCGATGTTGTCGCCAGTGGCCGGCGGAAGGTGCACGTGCCCGTCGACCTGGGACCGGACCGCAGCGACGCACGGATGCACGCCAAGACCGTAGGATCCTACGCAGTGCCGTAGGGGACCGCACCGCCACTTCCCAGCAAATTAGGGACACTGTTGCTCCTGGGGTATCGGCGAGGACCATTCGCAACCGTCTCCATGAAGCTGGGCTACGGTCCCGCACACCGTTAGGCCGTCTTCCGCTCACACCCCAACATCGTGCAGCCCGCCTCCAGTGGTGTCGCGACAGGCGTGAATGGAGGGACCAATGGAGACGTGTCGTCTTCAGCGATGAGAGTCGCTTCTGCCTTGGTGCCAATGATGGTCGTATGCGTGTTTGGCGCCGTGCAGGTGAGCGCCACAATCAGGACTGCATACGACCTAGGCACACAGGGCCAACACCCGGCATATTGGTGTGGGGCCGATCTCCTAACCTGGCCGTACACCACTGGTGATCGTCGAGGGGACACTGAATAGTGCACGGTACATCCAAACCGTCATCGAACCCATCGTTCTACCATTCCTAGACCGGCAAGGGAACTTGCTGTTCCAACAGGACAATGCACGTCCGCATGTATCCCGTGCCACCCAACGTGCTCTAGAAGGTGTAAGTCAACTACCCTGGCCAGCAAGATCTCCGGATCTGTCCCCCATTGAGCATGTTTGGGACTGGATGAAGCGTCGTCTCACGCGGTCTGCACGTCCGGCACGAACGCTGGTCCAACTGAGGCGCCAGGTGGAAATGGCATGGCAAGCCGTTCCACAGGATCACATCCAGCATCTCTACGATCGTCTCCATGGGAGAATAGCAGCCTGCATTGCTGCGAAAGGTGGATATACACTGTACTAGTGCCGACATTGTGCATGCTCTGTTGCCTGTGTCTATGTGCCTGTGGTTCTGTCAGTGTGATCATGTGATGTATCTGACCCCAGGAATGTGTCAATAAAGTTTCCCCTTCCTGGGACTATGAATTCACGGTGTTCTTATTTCAATTTCCAGGAGTGTAACATGCGAAAGCATCTTTATAATGAATCACGAAGTTCAGGCAGCAGTGCGCTAGGGTAGGCTGGCTCTTCAACATACGAAGATCTGACGTTCAGCAGGAAGTGTCTAAGACAAAAATGGAACCAATTGACATTTTAATTAATTTGATAACTGACATATTCATTTGATCATTTAACTAGTTGAGGTTTCAGTCTGTTGACCAACAAACTGATGGCTCAAAACATGACCTTCTCACAGAGAACTCAACCAATCAGTGGTTAAATCTAACTTACCTGTCGATTCGAAACTTGAAAATTTTCTGAGTGATGTGGTAAATGGAATGTTGCATCTGAGATGAAACAGGAGAAAAGGTGGCCGTGTATTGAACCATGGACTACGTGAACGGTGAACGATTCGCGCAACAAATGATAAACTATCAAAAAGCGTCCATCTTCTTATTATCTACCATCTTAAAATTCTTGTCTTTACCTATTTAAAGAATGCAATAATAAAAATTTACAATTTAGTAACCGGTGTTAGAAAAACTGTTTTGCCACGAATCGAAATTTAGTGTGACGGGCTGAAGTAAGCAGAAGAACTGCGAAACAATGTATGCACGACATAACGCTATCGACTTTCCAATCTTGTACGAAAATTTTGGAACTTCAGGCTATTTTGCACGAAAATAGATGTTCTACAAGGTAGCATAGCAGTTTCTTTTAAGAATAAGTAGTGAAACAATTTTTGTTAATCGCAAATAAGTTAGAATTTGCTCATTTTCAGAGTACAGAAGGCTGATCTGTTTTAATTCTTGAAAACCGTTCAGAAGCCAAGACAGCATAAAATATATTTCTTTATTTAAGACACCCGGTTTTAACAGACTTTGCTGTCATGTTCAGCTCTTAAAAACCTTTTTGTTGTAAAACGTGTTCATTTCACGCCGATACTCACGCACAAGGTTTTTCTCCATTTGACATCTTGTGCGGGAGGTTCAGCGCAAAGCGAAAAAGTTTTAAAACAAAAAGATTTTTAAGACCTGCAGATGCCATCAAAGTCTGTTGAAACCGGTTGTCTTAAATAAATAAATACTTTATGCAAACTTGGCTGTTGAATGGTTTGTAACAATTAAAATAAGTTGACCTTGAATGAGAATTACACTCTGCAGCGGAGTGTGAGCTGATATGAAACTTCCTGGCAGATTAAAACTGTGTGCCGGTCCGAGAACTCGAACTCGGGACCTATGCCTTTCGCGGGCAAGTGCTCTACCTCTTTCTTTTTTTTATCTCAATTTGTTCTATATTGTTTGTTGAATTTGTTCGTGGCGGACGTCCGATGACACCCGTTCAAGTTGTTCGTTGATCCGTTCACTCAGTTTTTTTTATTACAGAAGGTAGCTAAACCCTCTGACCGAACACGCTGAGCTACCGTGTCGGCTGCCTGTGAGCTACCCAAGCACGACTCACGCCCCGTCCTCACAGCTCATCTCCAACCTTCCAAACTTTACAGAAGCTTTCCTGCGAACCTTGCGCGAGAAAGGCGAAGGTCCCGACATCGAGTCTCGGTGCGGCACACAGTATTAATCTGCCAGGAAGTCTTAAGTTGACCTTTCTTGTGAAAATTATTTTGTACAGCGATTCTGGTGTGAGGTTAATTTTCTGCATGGTCATCGATGAAGCCTTAAATGCTCGACCGAGCAGTACCTACATCCACATACATACTCTGCAAGCCACCGCATGGTGCGCTGCAGGGAGTAGCCCATATCACTACTGGTCAGTTCGTTTCCTATCCCACTCGAAAACAGACCGAGGGCAAATCCACTGTCTATATGCCTCTGTTTGCACCCCAGTTTCTCGTATCTTCTCTTCGCGGTCCTTACGCGAAATTTATGTTGGCTGCAGTAGAATCGATCTGCAGGCAACTTCAAATACAAATTCTTTAAATACTATACATAGCATTCCTCGAAAACAACAACGTTTTCCTTTCAGAGAGTCCCATTTGAGTTTAAGCAGCATCCACGTAATACTCAAGTGCTGTTGGAACACACCGGTAACAAATCAAGCTCAACGCCACTGAAGTACTTCTACTAAAGCAGGGCTGGCCATAGTTATGGTTCGATACATGCATTGATTTGTGTCCTAATATTTTTCGATGACTTTAAGTCACTGGTGCATAAAAACTATTACGTGTAAACAACGAAATTGTAATGAACTGTAATAACCAGTTTTTTAAATTAACACCCAAACGCAGAGTTTAAAAGAAATGTATTTCTACGACATACAGTTTCACGTTCAAGCGCGCGTTTTTTACCAAGTGAAACACGAACGATCGAAGATATTTGCAAAAGGCTCTTATACTTACGGTGAGAACACATTCTTTTTATTTTCATGTAAATCATTTTAAATCGTCCCAGCTCTTGGAATTCGCGTGGAACAGGATTTTACGTGCCTTGCAACTTCAGGCAGCTACATAGTGGCCTTCATTAGTTACATATGTATGTGTACCTTCTTATAAAATTTGTACCGATTCCCCCAAGCTTGAGACACAGAACTGGCCTGCGTAAAGACTCATAAAAAGTGCTTTGTGCAGATAAAATCTGAACAAATCTAGATTTTTGAATAGATAGTTCTTAATTTTATCGTAATACTGCATTTTTGTTTTTGTTTGACACACTTTCAACGGTTTCCGCACACTCAACTCACACAATAACAAATTTGACGTGCCACGTATAGCTCGACTTTAAACTATCCTACCCTGACAACGGATAAAGGTAAGTGGATAAAAAATAATTGTTTTGACTTTACCTATTTATCTACCTTCGTGGAAAGCATGAACTGACTCCTACAAATTTGAAATACAGAAATGGCACTCGGAAAAATGTATTTTTTGCAAGTAAAATGCATATGAAGCAATATTTTTCCAAACGATAAAAAATTATTGTAAGGCAAGGTCTGGTTCACCGGTGGACCAAAATTTATCCGTCTTGCATCAGTACTAAATTATTTTGATGGTGACTGTTTTTACACTTAAAATCCGAACTATCTTTGTTGTGGTCTTCAGTCCAGAGACTGATTTCATGCAGCTCTCTACGCTACTCTGTCCTGTACAAGCCTCCTCATCTCCGAATAACTACTGCAACCTACAGCCTTGTGAATCTACATAGCGTATTCATCTCTTGATCCACCTCCACAATTTTTACGCTCCACGCTTCCCTCCAGTACTAAATTGGTGATCCCTTGATGCCTCAGAACGGGTCCTACCAACCGATCCCTTCTTCTAGTGAAGTGCCACAAATTCCTCTTCTACCCAATTATAGTCAATGCCTCCTCATTAGTTACGTGATCTACTCATCTAATCTTCAGCATTTTTCTGTAGCACCAAATTTCGAAAGCTTCTATTCTCTTCTTGTCTAAGCTATTTATCGTCCATGTTTCACTTCCTTATATGGCTACACTCCATACAAATACTTTCAGAAAAGACTTCCTGTCACTTAAATCTATACTCGATGTTAACAAATTTCTCTTTTGCAGAAACGCTTCTCTTGCCATTGCCAGTCTACATTTTATAATCTCTTTACTTCGGCCATCATCAGTTATTTTGCTCTCCAAATAGCAAAAGATATCTATTACTTTAAGTGTCTCATTTCCTAATCTGATTTCATCAGCATCACCTAATTTAATTCGACTGCATTCCATTATTCTCATTTGGTTTTGTTGATGTTCATCTTATATCCTCCTTTTAAGACACTGTCCATTCCGTTCGTTCAATTGCTCTTCCAGGTCCTTTGCTGTCTCTGACAGAATTACAATGTCGTCGGAAAACCTCAAAGTTTTTGTTTCTTCTCCATGGATTTTAATTCCTACTACATTTTTTTCCCTGTACCGCTTGCTCAAGGTACAGATTGAATAATATCGCAGATCAGTTATAACCCTGTCTCACTCCCTTCTCAACCAATGTTTCGCTTTCATGCCCCTCGACTATTATCTGAACAGAGCTCATGCAAATGAGGCCCAATCGGTGAGCTTTAATTTCAGAAGAATTAAAATCTTTTGCAAAAGGAACTAATCGATTCACACAATTTGCGCTAGCGTCAGTTCGAGGTCGTCGTTCAAACCTATCTTAAATACTCTAATATAGCTACAATAAGGCAGAAGTTCGAATGACCATAGAAATGACTGCTGATTCTGGCGAAACCAAAAATTTTTTACCTTATGTTACGAGGTGAAATAGGAACCGACACAAAGACAAAACTCCCTCCCCGCACCACCTTCTCATACACACCTGAATATTCCGCACTGTAACGACTGCTTCGGTCAGATAGTTGTAACTGGTTCCCAATAGACTTTTTCATGGGTGTGACGAAGCTCATATTTAGGGGAAGATACCAACGCTACTGTTTTGCTACATAATCAACAAATTTCTGTAAAGGTAATGTATTTGAAGTAAAGCAGACGATTATTCAGAATTAAGAACAGGGTGTTTCGGTGAATTTTTAAATAAAGACCTATTATTTTGTAAACGAACTTTACGTGTAGGAGAATATCCTTATTTCATCTGATTGTATCTATGTCGGACCTATATTCAACGACCGACAGGCAGCGAGAGGAAGTTGGCTGAAAATATGAAAATTACATTGCAACACGTATTTATCTGGTCCCTAGGAGTGTAAACACTTCAGTAAAATGCGTGATTAAGTACATTATTACATACACGTTATTTAAGTCCTTAAGAGGCAAATACCAGGACATCTAATAAACTCTGCTTTTAACATATGCGGCTCCTAGTAATTCTCTCCTCAAGTACTTCACAAGTATAACAGAAACATAAATGTGTTTATCGATTTATGGGTAGAAGTGAGTTTCATCTGCCGACTCACAAGACGGAGTACCAGTCTCCTTTCAGCTCAGTAAGTCTACATAAGAAGTCAATACAACAAAGTCTCCACTAGAAGTGAGCTTCACCACCACTACCAGAGAACTGAGCGAGAATCCTGTGGACATTACACGTTGCACGTTCTGTTAGGTCAGCACTTCTTAAGATGCGCCAGCCAATTAAAGGCTGCCCTTTTCCCTCCACCCTCTCCCACTCCGTTTACCTTTGCTATTACTTTTTGATCTTTGACTGTATGAAATTCTGATCACTGAGCCGGGCTTGTCTCCCCTGAGGCAGCATTTGCTGCGCAGCCTCTGCTGGCTTCCCCTAGGGAGGACTGTTAAGTGTCCTTGGTGGTTCCGGAAATCCGCCTCCACCTATATACTGCCCTTGGCTGGTCGTTTCCGAAAATCTGTGGTGGGTCTGCAAGTGACATAAATAGACGCTGCAGACATCCACCCTGCCCAGTGCAGGAACCACAACTCACAGGAAAACGAGTACATACTCTTAAGTGTACTTTCGTAGAAGGACAGGAGGATAGGATTGTGTAGTTGCACAGTTCATTTCATAGTCAGTAGCATAAGCCATAACTGGGTGAAGGACATTTTATTTAACTATTTTGTAACTAACGTGGAGGGCAATAGTGGAATATACTTCCAATTATTTTCAGTATAAGGAATTTCCCAATAGACCTATATCCATATGTCTAAAGCGTATACTATATTGTAATCAATAGTGAGAAAAACGTGCGAAAAAACATGAAATTAATTTTAAAACTCTTCTAAATGTTCAAATGTGTGTGAATACCTAAGGGCCGAAACTGCTGAGGTCATCGGCCCGTAGACTTACACAGTACTTAAACTAACTTATGCTAAGATCAGCACACACACCCATGCCCGAGCGGTTCTAGGCGCTTCAGGTCGGAAACGCGCTGCTGCTACGGTCGCAGGTTCGAATCCTGCCTCGGGCACGGATGTGTGTGATGTCCATAGGTTAGTTTGGTTTAAGTAGTTCTAAGTCTATGGGACTGGTGACCTCAAATGTTAAGTCTCATAGCGCTCAGAGCCATTTGATTTGAACCCATGCGCGAGGAAGGACTCGAACGTCCGGCGGGAGCGGCCGCGTAGTCCGTGACATGGCGCCTCAAAACTGTTCTGATTTATTCGAACCCTGTACTGCTCCCTGAAGCTCTGCTGAACACTGCAGTCGTAGCGTATAGTGTTTTAATTATTTGTGGCAAAAAACATAAGCTGTAAATGTCAGCAGTTATGTAGCTGAAGGAAAATAGCAATAACTTATCCGTATTACAAAATGGATGAAATAGTGGCCCGGTCATCCAATCCCAGTGTACAACTTACGAAGATAACGGCATCCAGGGGCAACAAATATTTGATTTTCATTGATTCGTATTGACCGGATTTAAAAACTGAAACGTTTTCAGAATCTATTTCCTAACACTTAAAATCATCTGTTAAATAATAATGAATGAAGGATGGGTCCCTTTTTCTTCACGTACACAAATTGTTGTTTTATTTTATCATTCAAACATGTTTCACCACAGTTGCTGCATCCTCAGCGAGTTTTTTATTGTTTTCCTGAAACACATACCTACATGTTATTTTTAGGTTAAGGAATACGATACATCAGATTGTGTTGTCGTTTAAATCGTATGTGCACTTCAGCTTTTGTTTTACCTTGTGTGTGTCTAACGACTGCCTTCCAAAATCAGCCACAGGTGTAAATTAGGTACATCCTTCGACAAGCTTACTATCTATTTTTTCTACTCCGTGCTATTTCCAAACTTTGTTTAGCAACTGCTGATCACGGAACATTTCCTTGCATGAGTCTGTCTACAGCTATACTCTGCAGGTCCCCTTATGGTGTGTGACGGAGGGTGCTTTGTGCACCAGAGTCACTGTCCTCTTTCCCTGTTCCAGTTGCGTGTAATTCTCTGGAGAATGACTGCTGATAAGCCTTCGTGTGGGCTGGAATCACCCAAAATTTTTGTGAAGCCTAGGTTCATAAGGGAAGGAGGCAGCAGTATTAATGTCATTTATTAAAATTAAAAAAAAACTATACAAAAAATGATGGACTACTCTCATGTCAGTCAGGGAGTGGAAGTGTTTTTAATTCTTAATGGTGTTGCGTAAAGCATTCTCGCTGTATTACGTTCTACAAAAGCTTATAATGAATGACAGATGTAATTCTGTTTATGCAACGTCCCCCCCCCCTCCCCTCCCCTCTTCTTTGCCAGCGTCTCGCAAGACTATGCGTTTACGGACTGGTTCGCCCTGGGCGATACTTTCAGTTTCAGTATTGTCTTAGTCTGCACGTTTTTCCATGATGTTCACTATTTATAATGTTCACTGCTAACCTGCATTTACGACCTGAACGATTTGAAGATGGTTGTTGTTCACAACAAAAACTAGTCCTAACTGTCTAATGTAAATTGCAGTTTAGATAGAAAAGCTTTTGTATAAGACTTTTATAATTTTAATAAGCTTGTAACACCGAAAATACAGATAAGATACATTCTGCACCATCCAAAATTTTCGCCGTTTAATATCCGTTGATAACTTGCACCGTACTTTTTATTCTGAAGCTGTATGCTGTATTACGGAAACTATGTTTAGTACATAATCGGTGTACTATCCTATTTCTTTTTGACTGCATATAGTTGATTGTACTCATAACTAAAATATTGTAAACTGCTGACTATTAGCCAAAGGAACTTCACTGAAATGTATAGATAGCAACGACAAAATGGTAGTAGCTGTGCCCTTGTTTATATTTGCGTGTGGAGAGTCTCTGTTATGTTGCGAGCAGAGAGGACGCAGAGCAGCCTATGATATGGAAGAGTGTGGAAGAGTTTGTTGGGCGCTCCCGTCGACGCGTTTTGCAGCTATGCTCGCGCCAGTGCAGACGCGCCTGATTCGTTAACGCATGAGTATTGAGAGCGCGGTAGGAGTGGACAGGAGGAGGAAGCTGCAGTTCCAACTTTTACCTGTCCCACAATTATCTGTGGCTCTGTAGACGACTTGGGGTTCTTCTCATCGAACAGCAGCAGCACCAACAATGGCAGCTCAGCATTGTAGTCGGCTACATTCTTCGTCGTCCACACAGCTACAACATGGTTACACTTAACTGACAAGTATAGTGAAGTAGAGGCCTTTCTCAGCAACATTTCTTTCACAAAGTATGAATAACTTTAATGATAACTTGTAATAGTTAAAACTTCTAGGGCACGTGTGTTGCCACTTTCCTCAGAGATTATTACCAAGCACAGTCCCTTTCCTTTCCATGCAATCGCCGAGTGTGGTAAGAATTGATGTGTGATTAGCTATTTACTGCCAGTTAGTGTGTTCCCCTAAATCTAGTTTCAGTCTAAATTTTCTGGGATAGTTGAGAGGCTCCATCCACTCTTTTGAATGTCCCCCTCTCATATTCATCAATTTTATTAGTGTGGTAACAGCCAAATAAGGTTATTGTAATGAGAGTATTTGTACTGAGAGCTCAAAATACCTTTCACTTCATTCCTGTGCATGTTGGGTTACTTCCCTGTGTGACCTGTACAAGGAGAGCGCCGGAAGACGCGTCACATTGTGTTTCCAGTGGGGGACTGCATTTCTGTGAATACTGAGAGGGTCATACATCAATAGGCTGAAGCGTCCCGCGGAACGACTGACGTCAGTCGAGTTTCGCCTATTGTATGCAGGGCGAAGCGACCTGCGAGACGTATGATTGTCACCGCAATTTATGTATGTACTATGCCGGTGGGTCCGGAATGAAGAATGCTGGCACCAACTGACTGCCTTGTCCTCATGATTCTGAGAATACTTGTGGAACATTCCCTGCTGCGCGCGACTGTCTGGCGCTGGATGATCAGTGGTCTAGGCATGCTGTTTTCATGGCTGGTCAAATGGCAAGTTCAGTGCCCTCAGCTGAACAGCAGAGGCACGATTGGTCAACTTAAACTGAGACTAGTTGACGTCATAAAGCCCTGATCGAAATTGGAGGGAACGGTTTCTATTAGCACGAATGATGTTTTGAGACAGTGTGGGGGAATTTTGGAATCGGCACTGAATGCTGATTCACGGTTTTCAAGGGTAGTAGGGGGTTGAGCAATGTTGGCTTCGCACGTGCATTGCACCGGCGCAGGGCTTTCGGGATCTTTGCCGACTGTCGGCAACAGAAACCAAAACAAGCGTTCAGTGCATAGTGCTGTAGAATGTGGAAAAAACCGCAAATTGGCGTTCATAAGATGAAGAACAACACCAAAAATGCAACAGGAGCGTAATATGTAAGAAACTGTCCACGCAACCTGCCACTGATGATGCCTTGCAGAAAATAAAGACGAAACGCGTATGGCACTAAAATTGTGTTTTATTCAGTTGCTGTCAGACGGTCCATAAGTAAAAATTATCAATATACCGTAATATTACACGCAACTGAGGAAGACAGAACTATAAAAGTTGAAGATGTCAATGACAGGAGTAATGAGCATGATAGAATATCCGGGAGGCCGGACTATGGGAGACAAAATTCAGGACGGCAGAGTGATTTGCAGGGACAAAACGATACCCACCAGTACAACACGAGCTGGAGGCACAGAGATTCTGATGAACAGCTGGATGAGTCAATCGAAATACGTGGTTCTAACCCGAGTTCCAATCACCTAAACAGAAAAGAAGGGGAAGATTGAAACAAGGACCGTACGGATTCGGCTCGCGGAAAACCCGCACAAATACTCGGACAGAGCCGTGTACATATGTTGAAATATTAGAAGCGCGAGAACGTAGTTTTTGTGTAGGGCAAAAAGTGTTGGTGTAATCTCTTCGGCTTTCGAATAAACAAAAACAGAAATGACAAAAGTTTTTCTCAGTGTACAATGGGCCCGACAGGATTAAAAGAATCGCCCACCAGAATGAGTACGAACTGCTGACTTTGAAGGGCAAGAAATCCATTGGTATTCACCATGTATTCCACATTAAGCCGTTTGTGGAATATGTCTTACGTGTGAAAGAAAACGGAAATTTTTAAAAAAATATACTGGGTTAGAAATGGTTCAAATGGCTCTGAGCACTATGGGACTTAACATCTGAGGTCATCAGTCCCGTAGAACTTAAAACTAATTAAACCTAACTAACCTAAGGACATTACACACATCCATGCCTGCGACCGTAGAGGTCGCGCGGTTCCGGACTGAAGCGCCTAGAACCGCTCGGCCACACCGGCCGGCTGGACTGGGTTAGAAAACAACTTTCTGTTGTATACATATTAGATATTAAGTGTGGTAATTTGCTTTTATTTATATTCTTTAATATGTACATGTGTACTTGTAGGGGCTACGAAGGGACATATGATCTTGCGCGGTCTTGGTTAATTCTGACTAACTTTTCTGGACTTTCAGTCTTATAGTAGAGCCCCCACTCTTCCGAGTCAATGGTAACATAGACTTGATCTTCATGTGTGTTTTAGACGCTACAGTGTGGAACCACGCGTCCGCTACGGTGGCAGGTTCGAATCCTGCCTGGGGCATGAGTGTGTGTGATTTCCTTGTTAGTTAGGTTTAAGTAGTTTTAAGTTCTAGGGGACTGATGACCTCAGACGTTAAGTCCCATAGTGCTCAGAGCCATTTGAACCATTTTTTTTCATGTGTGCTTTGTCTTTATACCATACCCATTACTATGTCGTTGTTGAGGAAGAGCTACTGGACGCTTATCGACAGTGTTCTGGGCACGCCTTGCAGTGTTGAACAATTTGTTTGTTTTTTCCGGTATTTGTCGCTGGTGTTATGGGCACACCATTGCAGTGTTGCACCTATTTTCAGAGAGATTTCTTTTCGTTGGCGTGTTGGGCAGGCCACGGCGCGTTGCACCATAGTCTTAGGGTTTGGAGGCGGATATACAAAGGTGGCCATTGTGCCCGCCCATGCCGCTGGTGCTGGGCATAACCTTTCTGGAGTGTGGCGAGTTTCCCGTACGATGGTACGTCACGTCTCTGAACGTGTGCGATCGTCGGGATTTATCGTATGAGCGGTGTAATGCAGAAGGTATGGAATTCCTCAACAAGTCCAGTAATTCGTGTCTTGGTGTGAGACCTAGCATACAAGTCCAAAAGGATGACATTTAGAAGAACTTGTTTATAGAGATAGAGTCTTTGCATTGTAACTTGCGGAGTCTGCCGTGATTTTTTTTTTTTTTTTTTTTTTTTGTAGGTGTAAATTTTCCACCGTAAGTTTCAGTACATCCAGTTCCATCTCAGATGAGCAGCGACTGACTCAGCGTATCGGCCAAGCCAGCCACAGCAATATCCATCGAGTTGTCTCAGCGGGGCAGGACAGGGGCGTATGTATGGTAAACGGGTGTAGCCGATAAGTTACATAGAGAATTTTTATTAATTTCCATTACTAAGGCAATTGCAGCTAATTTTAACTCGTCTAATGTGTGTTCATTGTGTATTTGTGCGGGATCTATCGAGGCCTCTGGGATCAGAGACGGCGAGGTACGGACAGTAACGCCTGTAGATAGCGTAGCTATTTTAGTTAAATAGTTAGCAGTAGTTGTGAGCACAGTCCAGTGATGAGTAGGCCATAGTTGGGATTACATATATTAGTTTAGGGTTATGGGTAGCGTACTTAAGCTTTTCTTTATCTTAATGAATCAATAATGACACATACCCTGGTATTAACAATGGGCCCATGGATTAAGTCACTATTCTTTACAATAGTATTAATTATAAAGTCTCTCAGCAGAGTGTAAGACATTTTATATTGAATTAGTGTAGCTTCTGTTCATGTAAATATTCATTTCTATTAACTTTTATTGAATGTACAAAACACTATCTGAGACGATTGTAAGGAATTCTTAATGCTGTATTTGTAAAACGTTTTGGGGAGGCACACTTTATAAAAGGATTTAAGTAATGTGCAGGTACTGGGAACAACAAGTGACCGCTGGACGAGAATTGACGCTTCAGGGTGGTCGGTGTGGAGTAAATGGACCCGAGCGGCAGGAATAAGCCCCAGGGAGGTAGCTGTCAGTCACGACGCATCCCCCCTCCACCCGAGGGCTCAGAGGCACCTGACGCCTACCTGTTCAGCGCAGTGAAAGTAAGGTGGCGGCTCACCTGGTGGACAGCTCTGGGTCAGCTGAGTGCGGACACAGCCCTCGGAATCCCTCCAGGCCGGACGAACGCGTCAGCGGCTGGCTGAGGAGACATCACGGCGCCGCTCAGCGGTGACGCAGAAGTGGGGATTCCACTGCAGAAGAGGTGCCGGACAATGAAAGGGTGTTATAAAAATGGCGGCACGATGTGTTGGAGAGAAGATCACTTGAGCAGCACTTATGACGGACGCCGTTTACAGTTCCTGCATGAGTTCGCATAACTCAGTATAACAGGCCAGACTGCATGCCCAAAGCAGTTCGTGATTGGTATTACTGGACTACAGTTTGTTGTGATTATCTCCTCTCCTACAGAGAGCAGTTCCGAGTAATCGGCCACGTTGATCGATCTGCTATCCTTGTTTCCACCTGCATCAGATAACTCCACAACTGCTGGAGTCACTCTAACAGTAATATCCTGTATTGCAATTTTTCGGTCTAGATAAGACCAAGTGTTACTGTCTTTGGCAGCCAACTACCTGTCCTAAGGATCTGTCCCGAATCTTGCAGTCCTCAGTGACAATCAGAGCCTGTATACGTGCTTACCATCGTACTGCACAGTACTGCAAATCAACATTAGGCTGTACTGCCACCCTACCAGCTTCCTGTCGACTGACAACGCCTCTACAAAGAGGGATGGATGCCTGGAGATATTTCCGGATGCCATTTCCGCGCCTCATTCTGAGAAACCTTAGATTGGTGGCCCACACCACTAGTTGCACTCCTCTCTGTGGGCGTCCCTTTCTCCGTGCCAGGAACCACCACCCCACTCCACAGACAAGTGCGGCAATGTCCGTGTGTTGAGTGATTTGTTGTCTGATGTTAGCATATAAAGGATGTTGTGGTCAACTTTCTTTTTCGCTCAGAATACTGCGTAAACACAGTAAAATTCGTGCCCCCTAGAGGAAACATTCTTTTTTTTCCCCTCTAACTTTATTTCAGAGACTAGAAACTGGAAATACAATGTCAGCTACATGTATATTGTTTTATAGCTTTCAGTCTTCTTTTCTTTTATATAAATGTTCATGTTCAAGATATTCTGGTTCCCTAACGCCATGTCAGTTTGGAACAAGTTCTTCTTTGTGATGCATACTAGGTTACATAATCTTCGATCACGCAAGCATACTTCCAAAGTTTCTGTCTTTTTTGTGTGCACTATATCTCTCTATCTCACTTATGTTGATGCCTGTCATTTGTCATTACGTGTACAAATTTCTTGAGTATGTGCCAATAGTTACAAAATGTTATACACAATAATATGCCACAGTTACACGAGAGTTCTTTACTTTCTGTACGCGAGTGGGATATCTGCGGTTACAACTCTGGTTAGAGGTGAATGGACCATCAGTCAATCAATCACTGTGGAAAATTATCATCCCTTCCGTTCAGGGAAATGGCGTGAGTGTGGTTAAATGTTTCAACCACGAAGCATAGAAATATTGTTGGTCTTTTTGGCTTCATGCAGAAGTACGTGTGTGTTTGAGTTGGGTACCAGTAGCTAATTCTTAAATGTTACCTTAATGAGAAGCTTGCAGGTCCATTAGGTCAACATTTTATTGCAGCTTCGAAGTTGGCCTTCTGGCATGTGTTCAACATTTGTATAAGTGTGCGAGTATGTCCATGAATGACAGTGGGTTCCCTGAGGGCGAATCTGTGTTGGGTGTGACTTATTCGTCAAAGTGAGTAAGATGTTGGCAAAGTCATAAGAAAAATTCCACCTTACATTTTATCATCAATTTCCAGTTTGATCTGTCAATTTGTTGTGATATTTTGGAAACTGTTTAGAGAGATCCTTTTTGTGTGATTGACACACTACCACTGTTAAGAGAGTCAACCGCAACCAAAAATTATCTAAAGTGACTGGGGGGAGGGATGTGAGGTTCCATGCCCCCTTTTGCATGTCGCCTCTCATTTTCATCGATATTATTAACGTTTTATGTCATTGCACCGTGCTAACAGGCCGAATAAGGTTATTGTAATGAGAGTATTTGTACTGAGAGCTCAAAATATTTTTCACTTGATTTCTATGCATGCTGGGTTACTTCCCTGGGTGGCCTGTAAGAGGCGAGCACCAGAGGACGCGACACACACTGTTTCCGGTTGGGGACTCTACTTCTGTGAATACTGAGAGGGTCATACATCAATAGGCTGAAGCACCTGGCAGAACGACTGATGTCAGTCGAGTTTCGCGTATTGTATGCAAGGCAAAACGACCTGCTAGACGTCTGACTGTTGCCAAAGCTAATGTGTGTACCATACCGGCGCGTCTGGAACGAAGACTGGTGGCACCGACTGACTGCATTGTCCTCATGATTCTGAGAATACTTATGGACCATGCCCTGCTGGGCGCGACTGTCTGGCGCCGGATGGTCGATGGTGTCTAGGCATGTTGTTTTCGTAGCTGGTCACATGGCAAGTTCAGTGCCTTCAGCTGAATAGCAGAGGCATGATTGGTCAACTTAAACTGAGGCCACTTGATGTCATAAAGCCCTCATCGAAATTAGAGGGAACGGTCGCTATTGGTGCGAATGATGTTCTGAGACAGTGTGGAGGAATTTCGGAATCAGCACTGAATGCTGATTCGTGGTTTTCAAGGATAGTAGGGAGTTTAGCAATGTTGGCTTCGCTCTTGAGTTGCACGGGCACAGGGCTTTCGGGATCTGGTCTTCGTCGGAATCGGACGGTCTTGCTACTTAGTCGCACTTTTTCGGCAGAACCTACAACTCTCGGACAGCCTTCGAGGCCAGGGGTTGAAACATAGTTGCTGCACAGAAGAAATCGGCGCCTACATCATTAGAACGCTGCTACCGACGATGTGCTGCAAATTTCATGTCTGGTACAGTGTTTTGCGGATTCGGCATTGTAGGATCTATCATTATTATACTGAATCTCTCAGCAGCACGATTGCTCGCTTTGCTACAAGTCCATATTGCTTGTTTCTCCATGTGATCCCATTTGAGCTCTCACTTCTAATCGCGATGCTGGAATATAGTCGGGAGAGTAATATTTGATTCATTAGGACCTCCAGTCATTATTTTCAATCTATTACATCACAGAGAGCAGGATCCCTTTGTTCTCGAGCCAACTCCTACACTCAATAGTTCAGTATACCCTATCCTTTAATCTACTGTTTGTATCGATAATAATGTGCCTTTATGTTTTGATGTACAATCGCATATCATTTCTTAGATATGTGTAGAATCCCATTTCCTCTTGTTTATTGTGATAAAGTTCTTTTTTCTTCTCTGAGTAGATTACGATTTTTATTAAATTATTGTTAGTGTGCACTCTTTAGTTTGTCAACTAGCAGGGCTCATCATCATGTCCTTTCGTTACCGTTGTGTGCATAATTAATTAGGCGGTAGATAAGGAGGGAGTCACTCGACTCGTTTTCATGCAAAAGTCGTCAGAATTAAGGAGGTACAAACTCTTCTGCATCCCGTCACCTCGCACGGTAACTGTTTATTCTTGTATTGCATAACAGAGGCTACTTAAAATAAAATATCACTGGCAAAACTAATAACTAAAGAAAAATGCAGCACAAATTTGGAGTGCACAATTTCATTTATTCTATATGTAGCTTAGCGACTGACTTCTGCGGGCTTGGTATAAATTTTAATTATTGTTGTTTTAAAAGTAAAGCAACTGCTCATTTGCTAAAATAAATTCATTTCAGTCTCTCAATACTCGAAAATAAATTGCTTGGTTTCTCCTAAATTTTCCTTTACGTTACACTGAGGGTAATTTTACGTAATTTAAGTTAAGCTAGTCATTAATTTAAACAGTAATTTCAATTAAAGTTATGTCCAAAATCTGGTGTTTCAGAATGAGTAACTACAAACTCAGTGCTTTCTGATTGATTTGTTTTCACATGAATTGTTGTGCTGTGGAAAAGCGTGACAACCTTATGATGCCACACAACTGATCATTAGCATAAAATTATCTGCCGTACCTTTCTCAAGATAGTGGAGGTTCATTTCCCTAGCGGGCTGGCAACCGTTTAATTATCCCTTCTTTTTAACAAATAAGGGTTTTGTTTGTGATATGAGTGATTTTTGTGTAAATATTACGTGATACCCTTTTTGCCCCTGAGTGGTTCGTGAGCGATTGCGCTACATTTCACCCTTTTCTAAATTACCGTTAGTATTTGCCTTTATTTTAGAATAGATTTTTCCTACAGAAGTGTCTGTTGTACACATTCCTCCAACTAACCGGTAACGATAGCCTTACTAACTGTAAAATTCCTGTAGGCATATGAAACCACGGTCAGATATATCGCAATTCAGTAAGCCGATTGGGAAAAGGGAGGTTACAAACTCTCTAGTTTTATCTTAATGGCCTTTTCGCGAGGTATAAGTGGGAGGGAGCGATATTTTGGTTGACTCTCCTAGGAACGTACGCTCTTGGAACTTTAACTGTAGATCATATAGATCGTACCGTGATGCAGAATGCCTCTGCAGGGTCTGACACTGGAGATGGCTCAACATCTCTGTGACGCTGTCGCGCTTATCGAATGAACCTGTAGCGAAACGTGCTGCTCTTCTTTGGATCTTCTTCATTTCCTCTAACAGTACTACCTCGTACGGATCCCATACTGTCGAGCAATATTCAAGTAATGGTCGAAGAAAGGTTTTGTAAGATACTGTCTTTGTTGATGGGCAACATAAACATTTCCTGAGAATTTATCTAAGGAAACTCAGTCTGTCATCTGCCTTTCTCGCGGTTAATTTTATGCCGTCGCACCACTTCAAATCGCTCCGAACGCATACTACTGCGCCTGCAATTATGCAATCGTAGAGTGAAGCATGTACGTGGATATTTGCACGTAGTACGCTACGTTTGTTTATGTTGAGGGCCAAGTGCCACTCTCTTCACGAAACGTCGATTCTCTGCCGGTCTTCCTACAGTTCTCAGGTGTCGCGACTTCTCTACGTACAACAGCATCATCCGTGAAAAGCCTCACGGAACTTCCGACTTTGTCTACTGTGTAACTTATATATATTGTGAAAAGCTTCCCCTACAGGATGCTGCATTTATGTTGGAAGAGCTGTTTTCATTCAGAATGACACGCCATGTTCCCTTTCCTAGTAAAGCATCAATCCGGTCACATAGTTGGTGTGATATTCCGTACATATACATCTACATCCTCACTCCACAAGCCACCTGACGGCGCGTGGAGGAGGGTACCTTGAGTACCTCTATCGGTTCTCCCTTCTATTCCAGTCTTGTATTGTTCGTGGAAAGAAAGGTTGTCGGTATGCCTCTGTGTGGGCTCTAATCTCTCTGATTTTATCCTCATGGTCTCTTCGCGAAATATAAGTAGGAGGGAGCAATATATTGCTTGACTCCTTCGTGAAGATATGTTCTCGAAACTCCAACAAAAGCCCGTACCGAGCTACTGAGCGTCTCTCCTGCAGATTACTAAATGATTACTAAATGATTACTAAATGATTACTAAATGATTACTAAATGATTACTAAATGATCCTGTAACGAAGCGCGCTGCTCTCCGTGGATCTTCTCTATCTCTTCTATCAACCCTCTCTGATACGGATCCCACACTGGTGAGCAATATTCAAGCAGTGGGCGAACAGGTGTACTGTATCTTACTGTAACTCTGATATTGTTCGTTACGCGGTAGTGCGGAACTGTATCAAAGGCCTCCGAAAGTAAAGGTCCACGGTATCTAATTGGGCGCCTGTTCCTACTACTTTCTGGGTCTCTCAGACAAACAGAGGAGTCAGATTTTACTCGACATGCAGCATTACCTCAGTGCAGGCGTTCGATGTCATTCATATCCTACGTCGTCACTGTAAAATACAAAAAGTAAATTGATGTACATCCGAATCAAAACAAGCCATAGCCAAAAGAAACGAAATAATAATAAATCAACAATGAAGTTGATTGTATTAGAAGTACCAATTAAAATATTTAAGACCATAAGATCGAACCAAATCTAACTTCATATGAAATAGCTTGAGCAACACAGTGAGCTGTGCAAAATTGTTTCTGTGGAAAGCAGTGCTAAGCAAAGAAGGGAGACCTGAAAGGCGACAGAAATATTGACTAGGACTATAAGAGGAAGAACGTTGATGACTTCATGGAGACTGTCTTTGTTTGTACACTCTTCATAACAGGCTCTTCTACTAAATGACTCATTATGATGTCAGGAACTTTTTATCCAAATACCAGGCTGGCTGGTAGTGGAGCTGTGGTGGGGGTAACTGAGTGGAGATTTCCCTTTGCCTTACAAACAAGGGAGTACTCACGAAAGTGTAGGTCAAACTCTGAAATATTAGAACAATTTTCATTTTAATTCTTGGTTAATTTATTCGAGACAAAAATACGAAAAACCAGCTTAAGTGAATGTGTGTTTGATTACGTGCATGCAGCGGAAAGCAGATAAGACCAAATACGTAGAGATGAGATGGTGGATGTAATAATGCGAGAAAAATTCGACTGAAACACCTGAGTCGACACAATGCACCTGTTGTGGGCGAGATTCATACTGAATTGCTTAAGTCCTTGGGAGAACGTACTGTAACTTTCCTAAGTAGTTTGAGACAGGAAAATTATTCTCATATTTCTAGAAGAATGTAGTAATCCACATTCTAAACAAAGCAGATACAGCCAGGTGCGATCATTACCGAGCAATATAAAGTAACTCATGGGTACAAAATATTAACAGGAAAATGGAAAGATTTATGGAAAGGGGGCCATGGGGAAGATGTCTGGATTCCGCAGAAATAACGAAATACGTTAGGCTGTGCTGCCCCTACGATCTATCTTTGAGGATAGACAGCACTGTGGTTTGCCACACGGAGTCTTATGCAAAGGAATCCATACCTCATGCAGCATATATAGAAACAGCAAATACTAACTACGGATGTTTTGGTTAGCTTTCCCGGTAATATCTTTGTTTACGAACGTCCCTGTAGGTGAAACCATCAACATCTACAAGAGTAAATACCGTCAGACATCTGCGACCTGATGGGATTGTGTCTTCAACGTATTTTGGCAGGGAGGGAAATTTTTATGGCAGACAGACGGAATGGCAAAGGGGTCGCCCCTTTCACCTGCAGCAACAAACTCATTCATGGAAGCCTTTGAACAGATCGCGCTAAACTTCATGCAATTGAGCCCCCGCTGCTGGTTGAGGTACGTGGACAACAAGCTCGTCACGTGGTCGCATGGGGAATAAGAACTACGCAAATATCATGAGCAGCTCAACAGCTTACACGACATACAACTAAAACTAGAAAGGAAAACAACGGGCGATTACTTTTCTGGTTGTGGAGGTGTACAGAACATCCACCGGTAAACTGGGACATAAAGTCCACAGGAAACCACCGGACCCCAACAGGTACCTGCACGCAGATTCGCAAAACCATCGAGCACAAAAGAACGCTAAGCTACGCACGCTGACAGCCCGTGCTCGCCGGATTAGTGACGCCAATAAGGTAGAACATGGACAGAATGAGCTCAAGGCAACATTCCGTGCGAATGAATGCAATTGCAAGGACGTAAGATTTATGAGATACAGCGAAGACAAAACAGAGGAAAGTTCAGGAGAAACCCTTCCGCTTGCTGGCTTGCCTTATGTAGGAGGCGTCAGTGATCGTGTATGCAAAGTTCTGCATCGCGGAGGAATCAGACACGTACACCAGTGTGGCCACAAGATCAGAGATCTGTTGAGGCCCACTAAGGATCCCGGGTATGCTCAATACACTGAAGGCGTCGGTTTGAATGCGGCGAAGTCTACACTGCCCACCCATTATGGCTCGAGGGTCGGAGCATGAATGTTATGTGCGACTGGGACACAACAACAGGTTGGTTGTAGCTAAGCACCCACAGAAATGTGGCAATTCTATTAATGTATACAAACATAACAACACAAAATGTTCTGACCTTCTTTAAACTTTCTCTAAGTACTCCGTCAATCCTATCTGGTAACGATCCCACACCATGCAGCAGTATTGGAGTCCTTCTAATAAAAAGCGGTCTTTGGTTACCATTCCCCACAGCATTTTCTTTGAGTTCCTTCCAATTTAAGTTATTCGTACTTGTAATTCCCCGGTATTACTGGAATTTACAGCCTTTGGATTTGACTGATTTATAGTATAACCGAAGTTCAACGGATCCCTTTTAGCACTCATGTGGACTACCACACACTTTTCGTTAGTAAGGATCAATTGCCAATTCTTGCATCATGCAGATATTTTTTCTAGATCAATTTGCAACTTGTTTTGATCTTCTGACGACTTTACTAGTCGATAAACGACAGCGTAATCTGCAAACACCCCAAGAGTGCTGCTCAGATTGTCTCCCAAATCGTTTTATATAAACAAGGAACACAAAGGGCCTGTAACACTACCTTGGGGAACGCCAGAAGACACTTCTGTTTTACTCGATGACTATCCGTGAAACACTACAAGCTGTGACTTCTCTGACAGGAAATCATGAATCCAGTCACATAACTAAGCACGTACTTTCTCTACAAGCCGCTTTTGTGGTACGGTGTCAAAAGCCTTCTGGAAAACTAGAGATACGGAATCAATCTGAAATCCCCTGTAAGTAGTACTCAACACTTCGTGTGTGTAAAGAGAGAGTTGTGTTTCACAAGAGCGATGTTTTCTAAATCAGTGTTGACTGTGTGCCGATCGACCGTTCTCTCTGAGGTTATTCATAATGTTCGAACACAACATATGTTCCAAAATCCTACTGCATATCGACGTTAATTATATGGGCCTGTAATTTAGTGGATTACTCGTACTACCTTTCTTCAACATTGGTGTGACCTGTGCAACTATCCACTATTTGGTACGGATCTTTTGCCCAGCGAGCGTCTGCATATGATTGTCAAGTATGAAACTATGGCATCTGTATACTCTGAATGGAACCTAGTTAGTATACGATAAGGACCGGAATACTTCCTCTTGTTGAGTGATTTAAATTGCTTCACTAATTCCGAGGATATCTACTTCTGAGTTACTCATGTTGGAAGCTGTTCTTGATTTGAATTCTGGAATATTTACTTCGTCTTCTTTGGTGAAGGAATTTTGGAATCGCTTCAGTCTGGAACCACGCGACCGCTACGGTCGTAGGTTCGAATCCTGCCTCGGGTATGGATTTGTATCATGTCCTTAGGTTAGTTAGGTTTAAGTAGTTCTAAGTTCTAGGGGACT
The DNA here is from genome assembly GCF_021461385.2 of Schistocerca piceifrons. Lineage (NCBI taxonomy): Eukaryota > Metazoa > Arthropoda > Insecta > Orthoptera > Acrididae > Schistocerca > Schistocerca piceifrons. Next base: position 270,552,821 of record NC_060139.1, read on the forward strand.
GATGACCTCAGATGTTAGGTCCCATAGTGCTCAGAGCCATTTGAACCATTTTTTTGAATTTTGGAATGCTGTGTTTAGTAACTCTGTTTTGACAGCACTGTCCTCGATAGCGTATCTACCGCTATCACTCAGAGAAGGCATTGATTGTGTCTTGCCGCTAGCATACTTAGGTTTATAGACAAAGTTTCGTTGTGGAAACTATTATAAGCATCTCGCATTAAAGTCCGCGCTAAATTACGAGCTTCTGTAAACGGTCGCCAATCTTGGAGATTTTGGTTTCGTTTGAATTTGCCATGCTTTTTCGTTGTTTCTGCATGTGTTTTGAACCGTTTTATGTATCAAGCGGAATCAGGTCCGTCGTTTGTTAACTTATTTGATATAAATCTCTCAACTGCTGAAAACAGTAGTTCTCTGAATTCAAGCCTCATCTGATTTACACTTACATTGTTAACTTGGAAAGGGTGGAGACTGTCTCTCAGGAAGTCGTCAAGTGAATTTTTATCTGCATTTTTGAATAGGTGAACGTTTCGTTTATTTTTGCAGGATTTGGGGATTACGATATTCAGTACCCCTACAACCACCCTTTGTTCACTAATCGCTGTAGCCTTTTGGATACTCGTTATTAGCTCAGTATTATTTGTTACTGAGAGGTCAAGTGTGTTTTTACAGCCGTTTACTATTCACGAGGTCTCATGAACTGTTCCAAATAATTTTCGGAGAACTGCCTGCTAATCACCTACTAGAGTAGCACAGGCTATAACCTACCGGTGTGGTATTTCCTACTAATCGCCTACTACTGTTGCCTTCCAGTCAGCCACGAGAGTAGCGCAGGAAATAGTCTACCGTACAGCCATCACCCTCCATAGCACCCTCTCTTCGAAATGTCCAATGATATCCCAGAAATGTTACGTCGGTGGCTACCAGTAACCGACAATATGTAGGGGAAGACACTCATCAGCAATTATTCGCCCTGAAGAGGACAACAGCAAGTCGGTCGAAACGTCGGCAATTTAACTGACGCGGCGTAATACTGAAAATAATTTTCCTCAAATGACAAACTGGCTGTGGAAGTTTAAGAACTTACATAATTATTTCATATGAGGTTCAGAAAAAGTTATTTTGAGAACATTTGTCGAGGAAGATTTCAGCGGTCACATTAACATGTTTTAAAATTGGATTAGTAATCGTCTTGTCTGCAATAAAGTATATATTGCCTAAGGTAAACGAGTTCGATCAAAATGTGACCATCTTCAGACCATATTACATTAGGATGACAGGCGATGGCGGTGAACGCAGCAGTGGATCCATGAACGTCAACTGGTTACCATTGCAAGACAGTTTTTAAGTCAGTTTTAAAATTAGAGAAAGTTCTTCATAGCGTTGATTGGAATAGACGTTTTGAAAGTCTGAAGATAGCGCGGATAGTATGCTAGGAACTTGTATTGAAACCATGTTGCATTTGTAAGAGTCGAAGCACATGAAAGGGAAGCAGAAGTTGAGAATGGAGTGAGACAGGATTCCAGGCCTTTATGTTGTTATTCAATCTATATATTGAGAAAGCGGTGAAGGAAAAAATAGAAAATTTTGAAAGAGCATGAAAATTCAGGGAGACGAAAGAAAACACCTAAGGTTTTCCACAGGCACTGTAATTCTATCAGAAATGGCAAAGCCCCTCCACATTTGAATAGGGTGGACGGTAGCTTGAAAAGAGTTTATAAGACGAACAGAAAGTAAAACTGGGGTAATAGTTTGTAGTGAAATAACGTGATTCTAAGGGAATAACTTTAGGAAATATGGCACTACAAGTAAGATATGAGTTTGCTATTTCTTAAATAAGTGACGACCGACGAAGTAGAGAGCATATGAAATTTAGAATTGCTATTTGTTGTGATAGACCACGTCTTCACTACAGTAAGGAGCATATAGGTTACAGCAGTTACGCAAACAGGGTTGCAAAGGACGGACTCGCGGAGAAAGCTGCATTGAATCATGGTTTTATCTATGCCCTTTTCGCTGCTTATATTACGCTGTTAATAAAAATAGCATATTTCAGGCAAATTTTATTTTGCCTCCTCTATATTCATGGTCTGCGATACGTGTCGGAAGGTACCGCACAGATGTGATGGGTAATGACAGGAACACCAAACTAAAATGATCGCCCAGTATAATCATACATCAAGAGAAGATATCTTTAAGAAATAAACATGTTAAGAAGAAAACAGTGTGTTTTCACCTTGAGACAGAAATACCTGAAGTGGAAAATTAGATTCAGAACTGATTTCGGACGGTAACACGGATTGAACCAGAGGCAGAATTTTAGAGACATTTGACGTGAACTGAGTGCTCGTAACTCACAAGTTATGCCTTAAAAGATGGAAAGAAAGTTGAAGGAGATCGGTTTTCTCGTCCCCAATGCCTAAGCTTTTATCGATGGAATCAATTTCACAGCTGGGTGATCCACATAATGTTGGCACGCTTCTATCGGTTCGTCATCTCAGAGGTAATTCCACAAAGCTGGAAGCCTCTTCCCACCTCACTGCCACGATAGACAAAAGCGACACTTCCGATAGAGACCCAACATTTATCGGATACACAGAGAAAAGGCGCTGAAAATTCTACTTTAATCCGTTTGCCTGTCATCAGTGTAACCAATTCTACTGGAGTTTCGTTTCATTGGAAGTATTAACGTCATTCATTTGCCCTATTAATTCACGGACTAATATTTATTTCTAAACATCTTCGTTTCTGGCGTAGTAACAAATGTCGTGGTAGCAAACCACTTGCCTCTTCCATTTTACTTGAGCAACAAGGAAGCTAGGGAGGCAAGGGCTACAGCAAGACGCCTTAAAAACAACTACATTGACAGACTGGAGCTCAGACTAATGCCATGACTTGGTGTTTACGTAAAGACAAGGAGAAACTCAACAGATAAGGAAACCTTTTATAGTGCATATTGTGAACTGAGGACTGTCTACGAAGCCATTTCTGTTAAACCTTTCATTGATAGTATACACAATAAATATTTCGCTGTGAACATGCTGTCAACTGTGATGTACATGTTATTAGAATACCAGACACTGAGAAGAACAATTGAAATAGTTTCATACTTATCATTCTTACGTTCTCCATCATTATTCCCAGTCATTAATTTGCGTATTACAGTATCTGATATGTTACTCTCTGAAGTTTACAACTTTTTCTATTTCCGTACAATCAAATTTTACAATAGCTTTTCAAATACTTATTGTTTTCAAATAATAATAGTTTTTAGCGCTTCTGTTGTTTTGCAATTTGTCATTTTGATTACTCCGACAACTTAGGTACTTACGTTAATGAAATTGACCCATATACATATATAATTATATATGTATAGACAATGGTTTGAAAAAATCGAATGTTAAAGAGGTGTTTCATCCGTTATACCAAGGGAACGAAGCAGATTCCAGTCACCTAAACTACGCACATCAAAAAAAGTTTTGCACCATCTCATTTCCGAGAGTTCCGGAACCTGTAGAGAAAATTGGAATAGAGATCAACATAAACATCATTTCCGCTCTTTTTATTGCTCATGAGTACCAGACATTGCATGTTGTACCATCATAAAGCCAGACCTTCAAAGGTGGTGATCCAAATTGCCGTACACACTCGTACCTCTAATACGTTTCAGACGTCCACTTGCGTTGGAGCATGCCTGTATTCCTCGTGGCATACTATCCACAAGTTCATCAAGGCACTGTTGGTCCAGATTGTCCCACTCCACAACGGCGATTAGGCGTAGATCCCTCAGGGTGGTTGTTGGGTCACTTCGTCCATAAAAAGCCCTTTTCAATCTATCCCAGGCATGTCCGATAGGGTCCGCGTCTGGAGTACATGCTGGCCACTCTAGTCGACCGATGTCTTTACCCTGAACGAAGTTATTCGCAAGATGTGTACTATGGGGGCGCCAATTGTCGTCCATGAAGACGAGTGGCTCGCCAATATTCTGCCGATATGGTTGCACTAACGGTCGCAGGATGGCATTCACGTATCGTACAGCCATTACGGCGCCTTCCATGATCACCAGCGGTGTACTTCGGCCGCACATAATGCCACCCCAAACCATCAGCGGACCTCCACCTTGCTTCACTCGCTGGACAGTGTGTCTAAGACGTTCAGCCTGACCGTGTTGCCTCTAAACACGTCTCCGACGATTGTCTGTTTCCAGGCATTTGCGACACTCATCGATGAAGAGAACGTGATGCCAATCCTGAGCAATCCATTTGAATGGACCTCACCATGGGCGTCGGGAGTGACGTTGCCAATCATGCAGCCTATTGCGCACGGTTTGAGTCGTAAAACGACGTCCTGTGGCTTCACGAAAAGCATTATTCAACATGATGGCGTTGCTGTCAGGGTTCCTTCGAGCCATAATCGGTAGGTAGCGGTCATCGACTGTAGTAGTAGCCCTTGGGTGGCCTGAGCGAGGCATGTCATCGACAGTTCCTGTCTCTCTGTATCTCCTCCGTGACCGAACCACATCGCTTTGTTTCACTCCGACACGCCTAGACATTTCCCTTCTTGAGAGCCCTTCCTGGCCCAAAGTAACAATGCGGACGTGATCGAACCGCGGTATTGAACGTGTAGGCATGGTTGAACCGCAGACAACACGAGCCATGTACCTCCTTCCTGGTGGAATGGTTCGAAGTGACCGGCTGTCAGACCCCATCCGTCTAATAGGCGCTGCTCATGCATGATTATTTACAGCTTTGGGCGGGTTTAGTGACATCTCTGAACAGTCAAAGTGACTGTGTGTATCATACAATATCTGCAGTCGATGTCTGTCTTCAGGAGTTCTGGGAAATGGGGTGATGCAAAACTTTTTTTGATGTGTGTATTAACTGAGTTTAGTAATAGTTATAATTTACATAGCTTTACTCATAAAAATTTGTTGTTAGGCTATTTTGAATCTGTTAGAGCTTTACTTGTATAGACACATCCTGATCCAGAATTATTCAACATTTGGTAATTTGTTAAGTTTCAGAAAACTGTTACGGATGAGTATATCAAAATACCCACCCTACCCAGAATCCTGGACTGCGTGTACTAATAATTACATCACAAAATGTAGACATTCTCTACATTTCTAACCTTTTTCTGGGTTAAGAAGCATGAAAAATATTATCCAACTAACAACTCAAGACCAATGATTTTCAGAAATTTTATTAGCCCCCTTCGATATTTTGGTGAGATGAATCCACCCCTAAAATTCTATAAACATAGGCGCACACGTTTCATACATAGGGTGTTTAGTAAGATAGTGCCAAAATATAACAGAACACAGAGGATGATACAGTGAACAATTTGAGACGGAGAACCTGGGGTCGGATAAGCCAGGTTAAGGAGACAATAGGAATAAAATCACATTAATGTGTACATTAGTTACATTAACAACAAATAACATCATTGACGCAATGAACGTGGCATTGGCACTGTATCTTACAAAATGTGGCGAAACTGAATGCCATCAACCTCAATGCAAGCACGACACCTTCTAACAAGATTCAGACACACTCTGAAAAATATCCCTGGTGTGTCTCGTATCACATCACAGGCAGCTACAGTACTGACAACAAATTCCATCTCCGCATCCACTGGGCTCTCACATAGAGGAAAGGTGCCTAATATGAGACACACTATTGTAAACCCATTTGAAAGAGCTAAAAGTAAGTGCAATTGTATTTTTTATGATGGTAATAATATCGTGCATTATTTAATTTTATCATAAAATTACCGTATTTGCAATAATAAACAATCTTTCAGAGTAGTTATTAAATCTTCACAAGCAAGTAATTTCGTAGAAATGAGATCAAGGTTTCCTAATATGAGACAGTAATAATATTTTGTTTTAATTATTTTATTACAGAATAATGACTTATGAATATACAATTTTTACATGTTCATTCATTTATGTTATCCTCCACTCATTTCACACTACTTATTTTTATATTTACAACATACTGGGCATACAAAATTGTCTTCTGTGTCACCTCAATCTTCATGAGCCCAGCGATAACATTTCATGCACTGTGTCCATTTCTCCCCGAGTCTGCCTCCAGAAAAGCGCCCAGTACAGAACAGACACTCTGCGTCATCGTCATCACTGCTGTCTGAATCCCCACTGTCATTAAGATGGACACCGGATGCCGAGTCACTAGACGGTTCTTCTGCTTTAGGTCTACGATTTGAAGATATTCCATTCTGCTCCCCAAATAACTTTCTGGCTGCTTTCTTAGCCTCTGATTTATTCTGTTTAGATTCTTGCGATTTATTCACATAAGGAGTTGAAGTTAGTAACTCAGGAGGGCACGAAGTGATGTTTGACCTATTTGAATATCTCCAGGTGGTTTTGCGATGTATGGGAGAGGTCCGATGTCTGCGGGACTGACAGCTTGACCATCACCATCAGTAGTTTCATTTTCGTTTTTGGCATCTCTTTCTTGAAGAGCATCAGCATGGCGATGAAATGAAAATTCATGTTCCCTAAAGATGTTTCTGTTCCATGGGATGAGACCTGTTTTTCTGAAGGTATTCACAGATGCTTCCATTGTTGCTGCTCGGTTGTAAGCTGCCCCAAATAACCTGGCTATTAATAATGGGTTGACAACACGACCTGGGTTACTTGCCAACCACGTTTCTCTCTCTTCGGCATAGTAGGTTTTCAAAGACCCCATAAATCCGACGTCAAGTGGATGCATTTTATATGTTGAGTGAGGTCGCAAACATACAGTATGAACATTGTTTTCACGTGCTTTATCTAACACATCGAGATTCTTTGGGTGGGAATAATGCCCATCAAGAATCAAAATGACAGGGTCATTTGAAGATGGCTTTACATGACTCACAAAATGATCAAACCACTGAGTAAAAATGTGAGATTGTATCCAGCCACTTGGATGACAAGCTGATATTGATCATGCAGGTGCACCGTCCATCAATTTCTGCTTCATATTCTTCCTTGGGAAGACGATAGGTGGTGGAACATAAGTGCCAGCTGCGTTCATACACGTTACAACTGTGATGAGATTTCCCCTTTCTGATGAAGTCAAGGCAGCAACTTGTCTCTTCCCTTTCATAACAATAACCTCGTGTTTGTGCTGCACAGACGTCACCCCAGTTTCGTCAACAATGAAGACTCGATGCGGGTGTGGTTGACTTTAGATAGAACAGATTCGTAAATATCAAAAAATCTCCCCACATTTTGTGGAGTGAAGCTTTCACTCTTGCTGCTGTAAGACCCTAAGGAGTTCTCATTGATAAAATGGGATGTCTCTTAAGGAAAGCTCGGAGCCATTTCTTTCCTGGTGAAGCCTTTCCTGACTTGAAGGGATTCTTCAGCCTATTGCTGACAACTAAGTGGAAGGCCATGCTTCGTGTGACCTTACACTTAAGAGCATAAAATCGCTCTTCCATTGCAAGGCAGTATTTCACTAGTTCATCTTCCAGTTGAGACGAGAGAACAGGCCTTCTGCCAAGATTAACACCAACCAGCTTCTCGGGTGTACGAGTTTTATCCCTCACATACCTTTCCAAACTACGTTTTGCTACAGCAAAAACTTTTGAGGCTTTTAAGTACCCCATCTCGTCATTTGTCACACATGTAATGGCATGAACCATGGCGTCTTTATCCCACGTTTTCCTTTTAGGTGCCAATGCCATTTACAAAGAGTAAATAGAATAATCAGACACACTTCTTAAAGGACTTCAACTTCTATTATTTTATTTGTCAGATTTTTTTTATAAGTACTGTGAACGGAGTACTTTGAATTTGGAGTAATTTTGATCAACTTCTGAGCAAAATACTCCCTTGAAAGAAAGTTCCAGAAAACATTCCAAATTCTGATCATAAGACTAGTCAAAGTAATGCCTGTTTATGATAGTTTAATCGAATTAAAACAAACGCGATTGCCAAAATTTTACTAAAATAAATGATAAAATATTGTTATCTCATGATAGTACTGCGTAAATTAAACATGACAAATCGTGAGAGAACGAGTTCCCCCAATATGCGATAGGTATCGTAATATGCGACACTGTCGCGTATTTGGATCCCCATACTATCGCATATTAGGAATTTCGCCACCTTACACAAAGAATCACGCACTTGCTAACAACGTTCGTTGAAAAATGAACCTAATTGTTAATAATTATGTGTAATACTGTCACAAATAACAACAATAAAAGAGTGCAGTAATATCCACTCACCTTTAAGCTGAATATTGTCTTAACACCGATGTCGCAAAAACTTCAAACACAAGAAATTATGTATTAACCTCTACGTACTGTATCCGGCTCAACTACGGCGTCCTCCTCGCTGGCATGCAATAGACGTGTTTAAGAAACTCTCCACAAGACTGTAACCCCTAACAGGAGCACAGTTGGGGTGTCTCCTATTAGGGAACTATCGCATAATAGGCACCTTTCCTCTACAAGTGACTTCAGATATCCCCATACGGAATAAGCAAAGAGATGTCCATCGAGTCGTACCTCCCCTTCGAATCCAGCGACCAGCAAATACAGTATTGAGATGTTTGGGGATATCCAGATTGATGTGAGGCGATGCACCGTCATGTTGCATCCACATGCTCTCACGAACAATCAAGTCTACTTTCTCCTAAACTCAGGAAGAATCCTTTGCACGAACCTCAAGTACAAGTGGCCATTCAGACAGTTAGGTAGAAGATATGCTTCGACCTCCTTGTTTCCTTGCAGAAAATATCGAATATGCGTGTAAATAGTTAGCACAATATGTGTGCTTCTTGACTCCTGCTTCCCTGCCTCAAATTGTTCAGTGGAACATTCTCTATGTTCTGTAACATTTTTACGCGCTCCTACGGAAACGCTATATTCTTTTCTTCCGTCTTCAAGGCACAGTTCAAGATCTATGAACAGAGGCTCAATAACACACCACCAGACAAAAAACTGATTTTCTGTAGACATAGCGCTAATGCAGTTTGGACCAGTTCTGTTCTTGATAAACGACTCAGTTCGGTGTGAAAGGGAGTACGCAAGTTTCTTCGATTACAGCATATCCAGGTAAAGCCATTCATTGGTTCTTAATTTCGTAGGACTACCAGACTGTGGATGAAGTTGATCGCTACGATTCACATTCTGTTACATACAACCCGAGACATCTCCTGTTCAGTTTTGTTCTATATAACTCTCAATATGAGAAAATGGAAATGGATACAATCTATCATTCTGAGTGTGTACCCACTCCTCCGCAGACACTGAAGACGAAAGAGACAGAATCGCTCAGTGAAATGCTCAGTGCAAATTTGCTTAATCCTAGCCAGCTTTCTTCTAACAGACGTACAGCTAAGCGCTTTGTCAGTCACAATTCAGACAACGCAGTTCTTTCGCAAATAAGAACAGATAGCCAGATACCACAACTCCACCATTTCAGTTAGATACTAATCGTTCACTCACACCGATTAATGAAAATCTCGTGAACAACGTTCAAGTCAACTAAAGTCATCTGGGGAAAGAAGTTTTCGTCACAATTTATGTTGTCATAAAATTTCATCAGTACCTTCGTAATTGGAAAATACACTTCTGGAAATGGAAAAAAGAACACATTGACACCGGTGTGTCAGACCCACCATACTTGCTCCGGACACTGCGAGAGGGCTGTACAAGCAATGATCACACGCAGGGCACAGCGGACACACCAGGAACCGCGGTGTTGGCCGTCGAATGGCGCCAGCTGCGCAGCATTTGTGCACCGCCGCCGTCAGTGTCAGCCAGTTTGCCGTGGCATACGGAGCTCCATCGCAGTCTTTAACACTGGTAGCATGCCGCGACAGCGTGGACGTGAACCGTATGTGCAGTTGACGGACTTTGAGCGAGGGCGTATAGTGGGCATGCGGGAGGCCGGGTGGACGTACCGCCGAATTGCTCAACACGTGGGGCGTGAGGTCTCCACAGTACATCGATGTTGTCGCCAGTGGTCGGCGGAAGGTGCACGTGCCCGTCGACCTGGGACCGGACCGCAGCGACGCACGGATGCACGCCAAGTCCGTAGGATCCTACGCAGTGCCGTAGGGGACCGCACCGCCACTTCCCAGCAGCGATCTCCTACACTGGCCGTACACCACTGGTGATCGTCGAGGGGACACTGAATAGTGCACGGTACATCCAAACCGTCATCGAACCCATCGTTCTACCATTCCTAGACCGGCAAGGGAACTTGCTGTTCCAACAGGACAATGCACGTCCGCATGTATCCCGTGCCACCCAACGTGCTCTAGAAGGTGTAAGTCAACTACCCTGGCCAGCAAGATCTCCGGATCTGTCCCCCATTGAGCATGTTTGGGACTGGATGAAGCGTCGTCTCACGCGATCTGCACGTCCAGCACGAACGCTGGTCCAACTGAGGCGCCAGGTGGAAATGGCATGGCAAGCCGTTCCACAGGACTACATCCAGCATCCCTACGATCGTCTCCATGGGAGAATAGCAGCCTGCATTGCTGCGAAGGGTGGATATACACTGTACTAGTGCCGACATTGTGCATGCTCTGTTGCCCGTGTCTATGTGCCTGTGGTTCTGTCAGTGTGATCATGTGATGTATCTGACCCCAGGAATGTGTCAATAAAGTTTCCCCTTCCTGGGACAATGAATTCACGGTGTTCTTATTTCAATTTCCAGTAGTGTATTTTTTGTGACAGATCATAGGACACTGACAGCTGTATCGAAAAATGTACCTGATCGTACAGCACAGCAGCTGCAGCGATGGTCACTACTTCTCACCAATTACCAGTACGAAATTTTTGGTCGCCTACGGCACAGAATGCAAATAGAGGAATTTCCTCGCTTACTCATATGAAACGATCCGGATTTTGCCCATCAGAAGTTTGTTTTCGAAGTGATCATTCTGATTCACAACCACTGTGAGCTTCCCCCATTCATTCTCGACGTATCGTGCAGGCTACTGGTCAAGTTACATCCACTAGGAACGCTCAAATACCAAACTCGGATGGGTTGACCTCATTTTCGGAAATCAGTTTCAGATGCAGTACTTCGCAAATACCATGCAAATGCAACTGGTCGTTTTCTTCAGATTCGTTTAGTTTTATTGCATTCGCTTGATAAATAAACATTAGTTCTGAATCCACGTGGCAACTACTACACTTTGAACATCAGGATGTCGTTGGTACTACGCAGCTACTGCACCACTATTGTACGCTGCTCAAGCTGGATAAAGTAATAGAAGGTAAGACCACCAGTTACCATACACACACGGATTACCAGATAGCGGTGTGCCGAGACTTTTTCAATCGGTCTCAGACTGGCAGATCTTGGAAATGTATACATAAAGATTTTGCTGTTCGTTTCTGGAACACACAATGGCTCATTATCGTAGATGCATGCAACAAATATCATGTCATTCCAGTGCATTCGAGTGCTTGCGATACACTCTCAAAGCAATCGCTTCTACCTTTTGCCACAAACAACCGTTTTGGGCAATGGTCTGCAAGTCCTTCCTCTGCCTCCAAATTTCATCAATTTTGCGAAGTAAATGGAATTCAACACGAAAGAGCAGCGCTCTCCCCTCAATCAGACTGCGAATCCGAAAGTTTCGTTCGCACTCTCACGGCTCAGATGTGCGAACTTTGTTGTTTGCGTTCATGGAAAAATACTCTGCTGTTGTTTCTGACACCCAAACCTCCAGATGTCCGACACTCAGATCGGTACCAAAAGTTGTGTGTCGATAGAGTGTCAACCAAAACTCTGATTTAGTTCGTGCTGTGTGTCGTCCTATATAACGTATGTAAGTGGGAATTAAAAGTAACAACAGATCTTCGCAGCACAAGCAAAGTACATTTGAGAGTTGTGTCTATGAAGATCTGTGGTAGGTGAGTTGGTTAGCCGGCTCAGCGTCTTCCGCCAGATTTTAGCTGCCTTCTATAGCAAAAAAAAAAAAAAAAAAAAAAAAAAATGCAACGAGCCATAACGACCAGAGTAAGATTTGAGAAACAAAGTTCAGATCTCACTGACGCTTTCATCAGTTTGCGCATAGATTTGTTACATTGCGGAACATTTTTTCTGACATGTAAAAGGACGTTTCGGAGTTTCCAGCACTGTTGTTTTAGCAGTCCGCTTTCGCTTCATTAGTGGAAAGGGGCAAACCTACAGCATACATTTGTACTGATAACACCGCACCCATCTATACAATTATACGCTACAGGTTTGCTAATTTCAACTAATGAAGCGAAAGCAGACATAAAGAAAAAGAAGCGAAAGCAGACTGAAAAAAAAGGACAGTGCTAAAAACTCAGAAACGTTCTTTTACATTCCAGAAAAATGTTCTCCCTTATAACAATTTCACACGTAACCTCTTTAAAAAAAAGTCGCCCTCAGCGTGTGTCGAGCTCGGGACTGTTGGTATATCGATCCTACGCTCTACCAAGTCACCTGCCAGAGATCTTCGCAGTCACAGTTCACAGATACAGTTTCCCTATACTCAATAGTTCTTGTGTTGCTTTAATTACCCCTAACGCATCTTCTACTGGACGACAGCACACAGTACTAAGTAAAACGGAGGCTTGGTTGATACTCTATCGACAAACAACGCCCGGTACCGATCTGAATGTCTGACATCTGGAGGTCTGGGTGTGAGCGCCTGTCACACTCCGCCTGCTCACAACACTTTGCTACAGAGCTCTTAGATGGACGTCGCCACCGCATTCCGCCGCATCACCTTCACCCTCGCCACTCTGTTTCCATTCCTCTTGAAACGAAGTTCCGCGTGAAGGACGAAGTTTTCTACCGCCTCTACAACAAGCCGCAGCCGCCTCCGCCTGTGACCGCACCCTGCTCCATTCCCAGCGACGCCACCGGCTGTGCAGCCTTCTGCCCTTCTCATCAGTGCCAGGGCTCCGCCCAGCTGTGACGTTGTAACGTTGCATGGACGTCATAGCTCAGATGTTTCGGCAAATATTGCCTGTGGTTCACAAGATAAATATCGAGAAGCGGATTGGTTATTGTCATTCGCTACAGCGCCACCACCAAATGCATCATCACCATACCACAAACATTTCTCTCCCCCTTCGTTGCCGGTCGTAGGCTCACCATGTGACGCCAATAAGGATTTTTTTTTGGATTGGGGGAGGGGACATCTCTGTCAAACGCACTCGACGGGCCAGGCGAGCTGGCTGCACCGTGGCTCGCTATGTTCGATGGGAGCACCACCAGAGGACGCTAAATTGACACAATCTCACTGCTGCTACTGCGATTGGCCATCACGCCCTTTCAGGCAGCCACAACTGCAAGCTTCGCCCCAAGATTCAGTGTACATACAGCGTGAACGACCTAAAACTTGCACCGCAAAATACTGAAGAATTGGAAATTGCTAGTGATGTGCGATCTTCAGAGAATGGGTTGGTAGTAAGGCTATCATATTGTTAGCCATTCAACAGATGCTAATAATACTGAGAAAACGTGGATTTTGAGGAGAAAAAGCATTAATTTGCATGGAACAATGCCTATTGAAATCGAGAAATTGAAAGTTAGGTAAATTAGAAACTCAGTCGTGTTTGATGCAGGGTTCTATGGCAAGTCATGTACGACATATCGTACTTTGAAAAGTTCCCACACCGACACTTGTACAATACGTGTAGTAGCACATACTAAAGAAAAACACAAGTACTAGTTATGGGAATTCTGACCAGCAACGAGACAAGTGACAATCACAGGTTGTGTTCAAAATGACCACCGGCAGCGGCAATAAACGCTTCCAGTCTGGTATGGAACAACTGCTGCAGACGTTCTACACTGATGAGCCAAAGAAACTGATACATCTGCCTGTCTGCCTAATATCGGGTCCCGTGAGCGCGCAATGGTGCCGCAACACGACGTGGCATGGATTTGACTAATGTGTGAAGTAATGCTACAGGGAACCGACACCATGAATCTTGCAGGGCTGTCCATAAATCAGTAAGAGTACGAGCGGGTGGAGAACAGCACATTCGAAAGCATTCCAGTTATTCCCAACAATGTTCATATCTGGGGGACTTTGGTGGCCAGCGGAAGTGTTTACCTAAGAAGAGTGTTCCGGGAGCCACTCTGTAGCAATTCTGGACGTCTATCCACACCATTACAGAGCCTCTAACAGCTTGAGCAGTCCCCCGCTGATATGCAGCGTCCATGAATTCATGAGGTTGTCTCCATACCCGTACACGTCCATCCGCTCGATACAATTTGAAACGACAGTTGTCCGACCAGGCAACATGGTCGCAGTTATCAACAGTCCAACGTCGGTGGTGACGGGCCCACGTGATGCGTAAAGCTTTGTGTTGTGCAGACATCAAGGGTACATGAGTGGGCCTTCAGCTCCGGAAGCTCACATCGATGATGTTTCGTTGAATAGTTTGCACGCTGACACTTGTTGATGGCCTAGCACTGAAATCTGCAACAATTTGTGGAAGGGTTGCATTTGTCTCTTCAGTCTTCGTTGGTCCCGTTGTTGTAGGATCCTTTTCCGGCCGCAGCAACATCGTAAATTTGATGTTTTAGCGGATTCCTGATATTCACAGTACACTCGTAAAATGGTCGTACGGGAAAATTCTCACTTTATCGCTACCTGTCAGATGCTGTGTTCCAACGCTCGTGCGCCGACTATAACACCTCGTTCAAACTGACTTAAATCTTGATAACCTGCCACATCCCTGTAGTAGTAACCGATGTAACAACTGCGCCAGATGAAGGTTGTCTTATATAGGCGGTGCCGACCGCAGCGCCGTATTCTGCCAGTTCACATATCTCTGTACTTGAATACAAATGTGTATACGAGTTTCCTTGCCCCTTCATTGTAGTATTTCATCGAACATGTCCGCGCTAGTGATATGAATTCTGACCAATAATGAGACAAGTGACAATCACAGGTTGCGTTCAAAACGACCACTGGCAGCAGCAACACACGCTTCCAGTCTGGTGTGGAACGACTGCTTTACAAGTTCAAGCATTTTAGCGGAGATGTCCGACCAGGCTGCAGTAATACCTTGTTCTGTATCATCGGGTGTAGTTGGTATGTCCCTTTAGACAGCGTCTTTCATCATTCCCCACAGAAAGAATCTACACAGGATTCAAATCCGGGGATCGGGCCGGCGCGGGTACAGGTCCTTTGCGTCCAATCCAGCAATCTGGAAACAATTCGTGAAAACATACTGTAGTAATTCGTAGCTTCGCAAATAGAGTGTTAGTCTCGGTCCGTTCATCTGACATCTTCGGCGCGACGTATTCCAGCAGAGTGCAAACGTGAAGTTTCACCGAAGAAGTGGTGGTGCCTGCTGAGGTAACTTCCAAAGAGTTGCAGAAGTTATCCACAGACGCTACAAGCTGGTACAAACTACTGAGATAATTCACTATAGTTGTAAATGAGTTACCTCTAGTCCACATTCCACATTCCACATGCTCACATTTCCAGCTCTCCATAGAGCGAAATGAAATTTTTACTTAAAACTGTGAGGTCGTGAGAAAGTAGCAATGTCAGCCAGGTAACCAGTGTGTCAAGAAAAAAATCCACGCATCCGCATTTCCTTCGTATCAAACGCAAAAATTTTAAAATTCCATGTACATTATTTTGCACAGTTCAGAATAAAATTCCTGTTCACAATTCTATAAATTCTTCCTCTGTTAAACACCTGCGGGACTGACCAAATACATTTTCGCTTATCTAAAGGAAGGAATTTTAATGCTCCACGTTTAAATGGTTTTCTTCCTTCAGCACCTAGCACAGTTCAGAATCAGAATGCTATTCATAGTACCACAAACTCAATCTATTAAACATCGACACGACTATCCAAAGACAGTTTCGCTTTCCTCAAAGTGTAAAGTTTACTCTGATCAGCCAAAACATTATAAACACCGAACTGCTATCGATATAAACCCTCTCAGGCGATAGCAGATCCACCTGCCGAGGAATGACTGCTAATCAGACACACACGCGGTGCGTGCAGTCTAAGTCTGTGTGTCTCATGGGGAAGGCGCGTGATCTGTCTGAATTTGATAGAGGGCAGACTGTAATGGCCTGGAGACCCTGCACGAGGATTTCGGAAACTGCACTACTTGTCGGGTGTTTGATGAGTGCTGTGGTGAGTCTCTTCAACACGTGGCGTAACCATGGTGAAACGACGTACAGACGTCGTAGGGTTAGCGGACGACCCTCCCCCCTCCCCCCCCTCCCATTACAGAGCTGGACGTCGTACGCTAAGCAGACTGGTAAATAGGACAGGCGGTGAACTGTGACGGAATTAACATCACACTTTAATGCTGGACAGAGTACAAGTGTGTCTGCACACGCAGTGCACCGTACACTCCTAACGATGGGCCTTTGAAGCCGACTATCCATGCATGTACCAATGTTACCACCACGAGACGACAAATAAGACTGAAATGGGCAAGTACCATCGTCACTGGACGTTGGCACGTGGCAGAGCGTCGCACGGTCTGATGAACTGACAATCACGTTTCCCAAAGTTTTTCCACAAGATAACACGCCTTCTCACAAGAGTGTGATGGAGTGGTTCGAGGAAACAGTGGCGAGTTCCAATTATGTACTCTCCCCCCAACTCGCCAGATCAGAACCCGATCGAAAACATCTTGGATGTGATTGAATGTGGCATCAGAGTTCATCGCCCCCCTTCCCGTAATTTACGTGATTTAGTGGCAACTCCCTCCAAGACTCATTCCTTCCATGACACGACGTGTTGCCTTTGTTATCCATGCCGAAGGCAGATATACCGGCTATTAGGTAGGTGGACCTAATCTACTGGCTGATCAGGATAATGATCCACTCTCCATGTGCTTTTCATTATGATAGGAACACAAACACTCGCTCTACCGGATACGTTGAGACGTCTCTAATGTACACACGAAAGTTCAATTTTATTCAATAAAAATCAAATACACTCGTATCTCTCTCACAGCACCTTGAAGTTCCGTCACATACGGCCATTTCGAGGCCGCAGCTATCGTCACACAGATATTCGTCGCGAGGTTCCAACTGTTGACTATCGCTACCTGAACAACTGTGACACGCTGTCCGTGAGTGTTCTGCTGGGGCTGGTTATATGTGCCAGGTGCCTACGGCAGGCGAAACAGTTTGCTTTCGACCGCCAGTGTACCTAGGTACTTACTTGAAAATTAATTTTCTAGCAACATTAACTTTCTAATAACTCGCAAAATTCGAAACGCATCTACAATAGTTACTAATAATTTCTGAAATAGACAAGTGGTGGTGGTGGTTGTTGGGATGTTTAAGGGGGACTAAACAGCGAAGGTCATCAGTCCCCCAGAAATAGACAAGTGGCTAAGGAACGTTTCTCTACTTCAATAAATATGATTTTTACGATATTTTCAGTAGAAAACTGGGTAGTCTTTTGTAAGGTAGGAGCTGTAGGAAGTTCTAAGGTGCCGAACCAACATTAAGTCAGAGATTTCGTCAAAACAAATTTATTAACAAGAAATTCCGACTTAACATTTACAAAAAACACATGTCGCCCAACATCACTTTTGTAAAGGTACCCATTATAATACCTTTCATTAATTATGAACGCTGATCCAATATTGATGTCAAATAGCTGTGATACAATGATGTCAAATTTAAGCTCAAGACAATTACGACGAGATCAATTAAAAGCTTCAGCTAACGCAGGGTAACTACTTGACATTGAAATTTAAAGCCCCCAAATCTGTCTTAACAATTCATGTAGTAAACACATGAACAAAATCAATCATACCAGAATGAGATTTTCACTCTGCAGCGGAGTGTGCGCTGATATGAAACTTCCTGGCAGATTAAAACTGTGTGCCCGACCGATACTCGAACTCGAGACCCGAGTTCGAGTCTCGGTCGGGCACACAGTTTTAATCTGCCAGGAAGTTTCAAACTCAATCATGATAAATTGACATCAGTCCAAATTTCAAATCAGTCTTCAGACAAAATCAGTTTAGCAATAGAACTTAAAATATACAATAAATGTTGCAGCGGGATGCATACTCACAAGTTTCCCTCAAGCCAATTTCACACGTGGCACAATTTAGGATTTACTCAAGAACTGTACGGAAATATCAGACTATTTAAAAACAAGTCTAGGAGTAGAGCGCCTTCAGATGTACGCTAAATAAGGAGACTCTAACTATTCCTTTACGAAACGTGATTACTTACTTCAGAACTTGACCTGCATCATTAAAATTCATCCACAGCTACCTCTGCAGCTTTACAGAGCCGTAAGCTGGCAGTCATATTTTATTTCAGGCTGCATCCGTATTTACGTTCGATGCTGAGGTGCTGTTCCAGAGCATGGGATCTTGTTCGTGAATAAGGGGGAATTTTAAGTCTACTGGGACGGCAGCGAGAATTAGGTTCGAGGATGGAGGCATGCCAGGTAATACGTGCTGCGAGGTGCTGTGCGAATGTGACTCAGTGCCTAACGCTCCTGTCTGCTAACTCAAAGGCAAGGTTTCGAGTCCGGGCCTTGTTGTAAATTTTCAGTCGCTGCTTCAGTCTATACGCATAAAATCAAATCTGCATGAGACCATGCATGGAATTGTGTCATTCAGTTACCCATACAGAATCATATTTCATACTCGTAACTCCAAATTTCAGCGGACGTGAAAGTTTTAAAGGCCAGATTTTAGTGGAAACTATTGAGCTTCTGTGGATCAGAATCCGGTTCAAGTTTACATTGTTTTGATCCATTTTAGTAACGAATTACATGATTTGCAACTACCGAAAATTATAATTTTCGGCCTCTTGCCAAGGCAGCAGACTGGATGGAAGAGAGTATAACCCCACTTTCTCTGTCTCCCGCTGATAATTCGCACCTGCCACTAGCTGTATAATGCCCTTGCTTCCCCACAAATGGGATGGATCAGTACGCCTGTCTATCGCTGTATAATTTTCGGAATGGTCCACTATCGAAAGCCACAGAGAACACATTATTCCTGTGATTGGCGCATAGCGCTGTTTTTTAATCACTTCAGCGAAATTCCACATCTGCTCTCCTATAAAAATGTAAATGTCGTGTGACTAGGGCCTCCCGACGGGTAGACCGTTCGCCGGATGCAAGTCTTTCGATTTGACGCCCTTCAGCGACTTGGGCGTCGATCGGGATGAAATGATGATGATTAGGACAACACAACACCCAGTCAATGAGCGGAGAAAATCTCCGACCCAGCCGGGAATCGAACCCGAGCACTTAGGATTGACATTTTGTCGCGCTGACAACTTTTTTATTTTCTTCTCTGTTTTTCTGTTTTTAGTGTTTTTTTACCAGTTTTTGAGAACAAAAGGAACAAACGCCTAATACATGAGCAAAAAGTTGCAGGTAATGGGAAAACAAATAAAAAACCGCTAGTGTATGAAAATAAAAGACAACGTTCTTCATAAAATAACACAATATTCCTTGAAAACGTACAACATAAATAGGTATGTTTTCGCAACATCGTTTTTTTTTTAATTTTTAATTTTAATTATTTTTTTAATTTTTTGTAAACGTTAATAAGTATAGCATGTCACCATCAGAAGCAACCCAACCTTTTTTTTTATTTCTATGTGGGAGCACAGGAGAAAGAAAATAAATAGGCTGCAGATAGAGAGCTATGCGTGAAAAGCATAAACATGTATAAGGGGGAAAGAAAACTTAGAAGAGGAGGGGCAACCACTCAGCTACGCGGGGTGGACTGCACTTCGATGACAAATAAGGAAAGAAAGTATGACAAAGCAGCCACCCCAGTTCGGAAAATTTTTCTCCATATATGCTGTATCTGTGAACAAAATTGTTTACCTCTTCCCAGGTAAAGTATGACTCCTATCAATTGGTTGGTCGTAATTGTATGTTACACAATTTGTTCATCCAGACACTACTGCTTCTGTAGTTTGCAGATTACATGAACTTCTAAACACCAAGTATACACAGTTTCAGAGCTTTAAAGATACGCTGGAGCGCCAAAGAAACTGGTTATGGCCATGCATATTGAAGTACAGAGATATGTAAACCGGCAGAATATAGCGCTGCTGTCGGCAGTGCCTCTATAAGACAAGTGCCTGGGGCATTTGTTAGATCGGTTACTGCTGCTACATTGGCAGGTTATCGAGATTTAAGTTAGTTTGAACGTGGTGTTAAAAGCCGGCGCACTAGCGAAGGGACATAGCATCTCCAAGGTACCGATCAAGAGGGGCTTTTCCCTTACGACCAATTGACGAGTGTACCGTGAATATTAGGAATCCGGTAAAACATCAAATCTCAGACATCGCTGCGGCCGGAAAAAGATCCTACAATAACGGGACCATCGGCGGCTGATGAAAATCGTTTAACGTGACAGAAGTGCATCCCTTCCGCAAATTGCTGCAGATTTCAATGCTGGGCCATTCAACGAAACATCATCGCGATAGGCTTTTGGAGCCGAAGGCTCACTCGTGTATCTCTGATGACTGACGACACAAAGCTTTACACCTCGCCTGTGCTTGTCAACACTGACATTGGACTATTGGTGACTGGAAACTTGTTGCCTGGTCGGACGAGTCTAGTTTAAAATTGCATCGAGTGGATGGACAGGTTTGGAGATAACCTCCTCATGAATGTATGGACCATTAATGTCAGCAGGGGCTGTTCAAGCTGGTTGAGGCTCTGTAATGTAGTGGGGTGTGTGCAGTTGGAGTGACGTGGGGCCCCTGATACGTCTAGATACGACTCTGACAGCTGACATGTACGTAAGCATACTGTCTGAACACCTGCATCCATTCATGACCATTGTGCATTCCGACGGACTTGGGCAATTCCAGTAGCACGGAGGGACAGCCCACAAGTCCAGAAAGGCTACAGAGTGGCTCCAGGAATACTCTTGTGAGTTTAAACATTTCCGCTGGCCACGAAACTCCCCAGTCACGAACTCCTACAGATTTATGGACAACCCTGCAGGATTCACGGTGTCAGTTCCCTCAACCACTACTTGATGCATTAGTCGAGACAATGCCACGTCGTGTTGCGTCACTTCTGGTTGCTCGCGGTGGCCTACGCGATATTAGTTAGATGTACCTGTTTCCTAGGATCTTCAGCGTATGTAGCCTTCATGGGTGATACAACAGATATTTAGGCGTTTCATAATTATTTTTAATCTGTTTTCACGTATCGAGTTGTGCCTCCTCTCTGGTGAGTGATTGAGATTAATGAATCTTCTCACATCGTGGAGACAGACTACAAGGTCAACAGGTAGACATTATCACGCCACAGTATAACCCATCAACACTTAGGCTCATGTTCGAGGCTGTAAAAACATATTCTAGTAGAATATCTGAAATAGTTGGTAAGCTATTCAATATCGATCGTTTGTACCCGAAGGTGACTGACTCACCACCGGTTTTTCGCTAGACATCTCTAAAGTGAATAAGGAAGGGATATTTGTGTTCCAAGTGTCGTTGCATGTTCTTGGACGTCGTTTTCGCCACCGTGATGTACGCTAAACGTGAAGGGCAGACTGTACGGTGTGCATCACAATTAACATCACCGAGTCACGAGTCAACGTTTGAACGGTCGCTTTTAAAATTTGTGTTTAATTTCAATAGTTACTTCCTTTTCGGTACTGACACATTATTAGTTTCCATTCCCGACGATTCCATTTGTAAAAATCTTCGAGAGCTGTAAAATGCAAAGAAACAAATACTTACTCGTCACTGAATGAGAGTACGTTTGGGGTAAATAAAAGTGAATGCAGTTTTGCCGACCTACATCCTTTCAACTAAAATCTGTATTTTTAATTTCAGTTATATCTATAAGACTGCATCTTAATTTAATCACTTGAGTAGTATTCATATTACATAATGTGCAGTGTTAAAGTTCTGGTGTAATCTGGATTTTTACGTATTCCGTCAACAATTAGTCGAGAGGCGGGGTTTCAACAGAAAATTCGGGGCAATACCACGTATAACTGAACATTTGACAACACTGCCCACCATTCTTTGTGAAAGGTCACCGAATTTGGTTCAGACATCGCAGATACTGATGTTAAGTTCTTATAGTTGGTTTCTATTACTTTTATTTTTTTTTAAAGGCGGAATATTGTTTCTTTCCTGCACTATATACCATGTACTAGTTTACTGGTGTAAATGAAATTTTGTGTACTCTCTGACCCATTCTTTGAGCTTCAATGTAAATGGTGAGACTGGATGCCGTCATTGTCCCATGCATGCAGAGCTAAGGATTGGACTGTTGTTCGAACTACAAGGGGGAGATCTGAGGAGTTACTAGTTCCCCAGATCCCAAACTAACTGACATATCGCATTCAGGCCGTATGAGTGTTCACAAATTTTTGCTTTATGGTGCAAACAAGAAATCTGTACTACAAAACATTTGATTACGACCCTTTTAGTACTGATTTAGCACTTTGTGTTCTTCATTTTTCTCATACTATTAGTTTGTCCACAGTAAATTTTCTCAAAAGATTAAATATCATTTTGAACGTTGAGATCTGAAGTAACGTCAGTTGCGAGGAAGACTGCGTTACAACAACACTGAAGAAAAACAAATCGCGGCACCAAGAAGGATTTGTGCGAGATAAACGAAAGCTGGTAGGCATGTCTCTACATCCGAAAAATGTCTTCTGAAATTTGGCGCCAGTCGGATAAAAGTGGCGTTAAGTCGACGCCATTATCAACAGCATATTGAGTTTGAAGGAGGTCGTGTAGCAGGGCTACAAGAAGCTAGATATTCCTTCCGTGATATTGTACACATATTTCGGAGAAATATAGCCTGTACGTAATTGCTGGTAGCGGTGGTCACAGAAAGGTGCAGTAGCAGGAAGATGTGGCACTACCAAAAGGGAAGACCGTCATGCCCGGTTGGTGCGGTATCAAGATGACGTGGCACTACCAGGGGAGATGACCGTCGTGTCCGGCGTACGGCTCTGGGTCGTCGTACTGCCATTTGCAGCAACTGTTGTTGTTATTGTGGTCTTCAGTCCTGAGACTGGTTTGATGCAGCTCTCCATGCTACTCTATCCTGTGCAAGCTTCTTTATCTCCCACTACCTACTGCAACCTACATCCATCTGAATTTGCTTAGTTTATTCATCTCTTGGTCTCCCTCTACAATTTTTACGCTCCACCCTGCGCTCCAGTACTAAATTGGTGATCTCTTGATGCCTCAGAATATGTCCTACCTACCGATCCCTTCTTCTAGTCAAATTTTGCCACAAACTCCTCTTCTCCCCAATTCTATTCAATACCTCCTCATTAGTTATGTGATCTATCCATCTAATCTTCAGCATTCTTCTGTAGCACCACATTTCGAAAGCTTCTATTCTCTTCTTGTCTAAACTACTTATGGTCCATGTTTCACTTCCATACATGGCTACACTCCATACAAATAATCGATGTTAACAAATTTCTCTTCTTCAGAAACGCTTTCGTTGCCATTGCCAGTCTACATTTTATATCCTCTCTACTTCGACCATCATCAGTAACTTTGCTCCCCAAATAGCAAAACTCCTTTACTACTTCAAGTGCCTCGTTTCCTAATCTAATTCCCTCAGCATCACCCGTCTTAATTCGACTACATTCCGTTATCCTCGTTTTGCCTATGTTGATGTTCATCTTATACCCTCCTTTCAAGACACTGTCCATTCCGTTCAACCGCTCTTCCAAGTCCTCTGCTGTCTCTGACAGAATTACAATGTCATCGGCGAACCTCAAAGTTTTTATTTCTTCTCCATGGATTTTATTACCTACTCCGAACTTTTCTTTTGTTTCCTTTACTGCTTGCTCAATATACCGATTGAATAGCGTCGGGGAGAGGCTACAACCCTGTCTCACTCCCTTCCCAACCACTGCTTCCCTTTCATGCCCCTCGATTCTTATAACTGCCATCTGGTTTCTGTACAAATTGTAAATAGCTTTTCGCTCCCTGTCTTTTACCCCTGCCACCTTCAGAATTTGAAACAGTGTATTCCAGTTAACAGTGTCAAAATCTTTCTCTATGTCTACGAATGCTAGAAACGTTGGTTTGCCCTTCCTTAATCTATTTTCTAAGATAAATCGTAGGGTCAGTATTGCCTCACGTGTTCCAACATTTCTATTGAATCCAAACTGATCTTCTCCGAGGTCGGCTTCCATCAGTTTTTCCATTCGTCTGTACAGTATTCGTGTTAGTATTTTGCAGCTGTGACTTATTAAACTGATAGTTCGGTAATTTTCACATCTGTCAACACCTGCTTTCCTTGGGACTGGAATTATTATATTCTTCTCGAAGTCTGAGGGAATTTCGCCTGTCTCATACATCTTGCTCACCAGATGGTAGAGTTTTGTAATGACTGGCTCTCCCAAGGCCATCAGTAGTTCTAATGGAATGTTGTCTACTCCTGGGGCCTTGTTTCCACTTAAGTCTTTCAGTGCTCTGTCAAACACTTCACGCAGTATCATATCTCCAATTTCATCTTTATCTACATCCTCTTCCGTTTCCATAATATTTTCCTCAAGAACATCGCCCTTGTATAAGCCCTCTGTATGTTCCTTCCACCTTTCTGCTTTCCCTTCTTTGCTTACAACTGGGTTTCCATCTGAGCTCTTGATATTCATGCAAGTGGTTCTCTTTTCTCCAAAGGTCTCTTTAATTTTCCTGTAGGCAGTATGAGTCTTACCCCCCCGTGAGATAAGCCTCTACATCCTTGCATTTGTACTCTAGCCATCCCTGCTGACCCATTTTGCACTTCCTGTCGATCTCATTTTTGAGACGTTTGTATTCCTTTTTGCCTGTTTAATTTACTGCATTTTTGTATTTTCTCCTTTCATCAGTTAAATTCACTCTCTTCTGTTACCCAAGGGCTTCTACTAGCTCTCGTTTTTTTACCTACTTGATCCTCTGCTGCCTTCACTATTTCATCCCTCAAAGATACCCATTCTTCTTCTACTGTATTTCTTTCCCCCATTCCTCTCAATTGTTTCCTTATGGTTTCCCTGAAACTCTGTGAAACCTCTGGTTCTTTCAGTTTATCCAGGTCTCATCTCCTTAAATTCCCACCTTTTTGCAGTTTCTTCAGTTTTAATCTACAGTTCATAACCAATAGATTGCGGTCAGAGTCCACATCTGCACCTGGAAATGTCTTACAATTTAAAATCTGGTTCCTAAATCTCTGTCTTACCATTATATAATCTATCTGAAACCTAGTATCTCCAGGGTTCTTCCATGTATACAGCCTTCTTTCGTGGTTCTTGAAGCAAGTGTTAGATATGCAAAATTCTACCAGGCGGCTTCCTCTTTCATTTCTTAGCCCCAATCCATATTCACCTACTACGTTACCTTCTCTTCCTTTTCCTACTGTCGAATTTTGTCACCCATGATTATTAAATTTTCGTCTCCCTTCACTACCTGAATAATTTCTTTTACCTCACATTACATCAATTTCTTCATCATCTGCAGAGCTAGTTGGCATATAAACTTGTACTAGTGTAGTAGGCGTGGGCTTCGTGTCTATCTTGGCCACAATAATGCGTCCACTATGCTGTTTGTAGTAGTTTACCCGCACTCCTATTTTCCTATTCATTATTAAAGCTACTCCTGCATTACCCCTATTTGATTTTGTATTTAAAACCCTGTATTCACCTGACGAAAAGTCTTATTCCTCCTGCCACCGAACCTCACTAATTCCCACTATATCTAACTTTAACCTATCCATTACCCTTTTTAAATTTTCTAACCTACCTGCCCGATGAAGGGATCTGACATTCCACGCTCCGATCCATAGAACGCCAGTTTTCTTTCTCCTGATAACGACGTCCACTTGAGTAGTCCCCGCATGGAGATCCGAATGGGGGACTATTTTACCTCCGGAATATTTTACCCAAGAGGACGCCATCATCATTTAATCATACAGTAACACTTGCAACTATGAAGGCCATAATTAGCACCACAGTGATGCAATGAACTGTAACAAATCGTTTACTTTGAGGACAGCTCCAAGCCAGATAGCCTACTGCATGCATTCCACTGACCCCAAACCACCACCACCACAGTTAGTGTCGTCAATAGTGTCAAGTCAGGGCACGTTGTAGGCTGGAGTGGAGGTCATTTATATTTTGTGATGAAAGCTGATTCTGCTTCATTGCCATTGACGGCACCTGTAAGTAATCTATATGCGTCCTGGACTCTCGGGACCTACACTAGGGGTTATGGTCTGAGGTGTGATTTTGTACAGCAGCAGGAGCACTCTCGTGGTTACCCCACGCACCCTGAAGGCAAATTTATACGTTTGGTTTTTCGACTTGTTTTGCTGTCATGCAGGAACAGCATTCTAAGAGATTTTTCCAACATGATAACGTTCGGTTACATACCACTATAGTAACTCAGCATGCTCCAGAGAGTGCCTCCATGTATCCTTGCGCGATCATCAGCTATTCTTCCAATCGAGCAAATATAGAACAACTTTTCTTTTTCGGTCATCACTCTTCTGACTGGATTCATGTAGCCCACCATGATTTCCAATCCTGTACCAACCTCTTCATCTCGGAATAACACTTTCAACATACGTCATCAGTTATTTGCCAGATGTATTCCAATCTCTCTCTTCCTCTAAAGGTTTTGTCCTCTATAGCTCCCTCTAGTACCATGGAAGTCATTCCCTGATATCTTAACTGATGTCCTAACATCCTGCCCTTCTGTTCGTCAATGTTTTCCATGTATTCCTTTCGACTTCGATTCTGTACAGAACCTTCTTACTCCTTACCTCACAAGTGCACCACATTTTCAACGTTCGTCTGTAGCATCACATCTAAAATGCTTCGATTTTATTCTCTTCCAGTTTTCCCATTGTCTTTGTCTCACTACCATACAATGCTGAGGTCCAAAAGTCATTCCCAAAAATTTCTTTCTTGAGTTGAGACCTATGTTTGTTAGTAGTAGACCTCTCTAGGACAGAAATGCACTTTTTGCCAGTGCTTGTCTGTTTTTGATGCCCTCCTTGCTCCATACGTCATTCGATTTTTGCTGTCTTAGTAGTCGAATACATTAACTTCATCTACACACATCAAAAATGATTTGTATCTCATTTCCGAGAGTTCCGGAACCTGTACAGAACATTGGAATAGAGATCAACATATACATCATTTCCGCCATTTTTATTGCTCATCAATACCAGACAGTACATGTTGTACCATCATAAAGCCATAATTTTAAAGGTGGTGGCCTAAATGGCTGTACACACCGGTACCTCTAATACCCAGTAGCACGTCTTCTTGCGCTGAAGCATGCCTGTATTCCTCGTGGCATACTATCCACAAGTTCATCAAGGCACTTTTAGGCCAGGTTGTTTCACTCCACAACGCCGATTAGGCTCAGATCCCTCAGAGTGCTTGGTGGGTCACGTCGTCCATAAACAGCTCTTTTCAATCTGACCTAGGCATGTTCGATACGGTTCATGTCTTGAGAACATGCTGGCCACTCGAGCGATGTCGTGATCCTGAGGGAAATCATTCACAAGATGTGCACGATGGGGGCGCGAATTGTCGTCCATGAAGATGAATGCCTCGAAAATAAGCTGCCGATATGGTTGCACTATCGGTCGGAGGATGGCATTCACGTATCTTACAGCCGTTACGGCGCCTCCCATGACGGCCATCGGCGTACGTCGGCCCCACATAATGCCACCACTAAACAGCAGGGAACCTCCACCTTGATGCACTCGCTGGACAGTGTGTCAAAGGCGTTCAGCCTGACCGGGTTGTTTCCAAACACGTCTCCGACGATTGTTTGGTTGAAGGCATATGCGACACTCATCGGTGAAGAGAACGTGATGCCAATCCTGAGCGGTGCATCCGGCATGTTGTTGGGCCCATCTGTACCACTTTGCATGGTGTGCTGATTGCAAAGATGGACCTCGCTATGGACGTCGGGAGTGAAGTTGCGCATTATGCAGCCTACTGCGTACAGTTTGAGTCTTAACCCGACTTCCAGTGGCTGCACGAAAAGCATTATTCAAAATGGTGGCGCTGCTGTCAGGGTTCCTCCGAGCCATTATTCGTAGGTAGCGTTCATCCACTGCAGTAGTAGCCATTGGGCGGCCTGAGAGAGGCATGTCGTCGGCAGTTCCTGTCTCTCTGTATCTCCTCCATCTCCGAACAACATCACTTTGCTTAACTCCGAGACGCCTGGACACTTACCTTATTGAGAGCCCTTCCCGGCACAAAGTAACAATGCGGACGCGATCGAACCACGATATCGATCTGTAGGCATGGTTGGACTACAGATAACACGATCCGTGGTCCTCCTTCCTGGTGGAATGAGTGGAACTGATCGGCTGTCGGTTCCCTCCGTCTCATAGGCACTGCTCATGCATGATTGTGTACGGCTTTGGGCGGGTTTAGTGACATCGCTGAACAGTCAAAGAGACTGTGTCTGTGATACAACATCCACAGTCAACGTCTATCTTCAGGAGTTTGGGGAACCGGGGTGATGCAAAACTTTTTTTGATATGTGTAGTTCGTGACCGTCAACCCTGATCTTACGTTTCTCGCTGCTCTCATTGCCTCTACTGCTCATTAGACTGTTCATTCCGTTCAGCAGATCCTGTAATTCATCCTCTCTCCCTATAACTTACCCCTATTTTATTCCGAATTTCGGACATCTTGCAGCATTTTACATTGTCAACGCTTTTTCCAGGTCGACAAATCCAATGAACGTCTCTTGATTTTTCTTTAGCCTTGATTCCATTATGAACCACAACATCAGAATTGCCTCTCTCGTGCCTTTACCTTTCCAAAAGTCAAACTGGTCGTTATCTAACACACGCTCAATTTTCTTTTCCATTCCTCTGGTATTATTATTGTCAGCAACTTGGATTCTTGAGCTGTTAAGGTGACGGTGAGAAAATTCTCGCACTTGGCAGCTCTCGCCGTTTTCGGAAAAGTGTGGATGATATTTTTCCGAGACTCAGATGCTATGTCGCCAGACTCTTACATGTTACATTCCGACTTGAATAGTCGTTTTGTTGCAACTTCCGCAAATGATTTTAGAAATCCTGCTTGAATGTACCTATCCCTGCTACCTTATTTGTTCTCAGGTTCTCTAAAATTCTCTTAAACTCTCATTCTAATACTGAATCTCTTATCTCTTTTAATTTGACTCCTGTTTCTATGACATCAGAGTAATCTTCGCTCTCAGAGAGGCTCTCAGTGTGTTCTTTGCACCTATACGCTCTCCTCCGCATTTAAAACTGGAATTGCGTCCCTTGACACTGTCAACATGAAAGGATATTCCATCTATATTTTCTGACTTGGGACAGTATCTCTCCTCTTTCATTCCGTGCTGACAGAACCTCGTTGACTACGGAACCTTTACCACTATTTTCCAAGGTACCACGAGGTAACTCCTGTTAGGATGCAGTACGTGATAATGTACTCAACAATGTGTAATAAGAATATAGTTTTGCAGAAAATAACTACCAAATTTGGTTGTACATCAGGACAGCACTTCATGTTCCCATGTAAACAATAATCTGCAATGCGTCGGCGTCTTTTTCTTGTAATAACATTTCAATTATCTTGTACACTTTTCCTCGCTATTCCTGGCGTCCTACGATATTCTTCCTTCAGTCGTATTTTTAGTGCTTTCATTGTAGCATGGCATGCAGCAATATGTATTCAGTAGATACAAAATTAATCTTACTGAACTTTAACGTTTTCCGCTTTTCGCTATTTTAAGTCTATGCTTTTCAGATCTCTGTGAGATTCCTTTTGTAGTAGCGCCACCCAGTGTCAAATAAATCTTTCCCGACTAGTTAGCTCCGTACCATACATCGCATCACGCATCCCATCGCGCGTAGCAGGAAAAGCGGTTTAGTTGGCCTATGTGCAGAGCAGGCAGCAGCGGAAAGGACTCCTTGCTAGCTTCAATCATCGATTTGTAAACCACAAGAGGTGGGATCTTGCTGACAGTGTATGACGCGTTTGTCGCGAAGGTCAGATTACGGAGAGGTCGATGGCACGAGAGGAAGTGCCGGTTCCTGGAAGACGATTACCCACCAGCCACTCGGCAGGCGCTGGCTGGAATGATGCTCTCTGCGTAGCAGGTGCAAGTATAAAAGGCTAGCAGCAAATGCCAGCTCCACAGTCTTGCAGGCTGAGGTACGCTGAGTGTTTCGAGATGAACAAGGTTATGGTGAGTGCAATCAAAATGTTGTTTTCCAGTTTTTAGTACAGTCCCGTATATAAGGAACAGTTTTCCACCGAACTTTCGGTTAAGACTTTTTTTCATAGGTACATATGGTTTGAGAAGGTGAAAGTTCCCTTTCAAGAAGGAATACAGTAATAAATTATGGTCATTATGACTTTTTTGTAAGTAGGGGCAGCGAATATGTAAGTAAGTGGCTTTTTTAGTGCCAACAATTTGCGTTTTTTTTCTTTTACTTCTATAGCATTTTCAGCGGCAAGGCTGTCCGAAAGCATATAAATAGCTACACTACAAAACACTTAAAATGCCACTAGGCATTTGAAATATTGCAGCAAAATTTTGAATTGCTGCATTTTAGATTCTGCGTGTGTGAGAGGAATTGTACAGGACACGTTTCTCGTAATCTGTGAAGTTCACTCATTCGATCAGCCTCTCTCTCTCTCTCACCCACCAACACACACGCATACATAACAAACACGCAACACATCATCGACTGAACAGCACACAGGACCACATGAAATTATATGAGGTAACATGTAACACAATTTTTTTTATATTTTTAGAAGTGAAGTTCGCCAACCGTAAGAAAATAAGCAGTCAATGTGAAAGCGTGTTTTCAAAGTCAGCCTTCAGCTGGGGATGCCAGGAAAACCAGTTGTCATGACAACATGTTTATGTACTCGCTATAACTGTTATTCAGGGTGTCAGAAATTCCAGTTACAGACTTCTAGGACTTGTAGAGGGGTTTGAGTAGATGAGTAGATTGCTCATCTTAAAGATGTAGGGGAAACATAGTAAAATGGTCTCTAAGACATTACAAAACACAGCAATATTCTAAATATCTCTCCTTGTGCCAGGGACCATATTTTAGGAAGATCTTCCCCGAAAGTACCTCAGCTTCAGAAGACAGTTAACAACCCCTCCATCTATCATTCTACCTATCTCTTCCAGATAGCAGTCTGCAGTTATCTCTAGTCAGCTCCCTCTTACCCCTCTTTCCCCCTCAGTCCTTTCACCCTCACTTTTCTGCAGATCCCTCTAAATGGAAAGGATGTGATTTTTCTTTCTGAACTGTTACTATCGTTGTCATTTTAAATTTCTCGTTTCTCATTGCCCTTCCTGTTCCTGACTTCATTACACACAGCTTCAAAAGAATTTACCTAATTCAAATTATTGTTAGCCTTAGTTTTTCCCATTATTATTAATATTATTATTATTATTATTATTATACTCACAACAGTATCTCAGGAGTGTACATGATTGAGGAAAAGGTATATGTAGAAACTAAGATATGGGAAAATGTTTAGTAATATTATTTGATATGTGATGTTTCTGACCAGTTGTGAGAGAGAGCCTGAAGTTCTTTTCTTATTAAAGCTAAATAAGTAATAAGCAAATTATTTGTGATATACATAAAGTAGAGTGTATGTGTGTGTATCTAAGATCTCATCTCAAACCTCTAGATTGAATTCAACAAGATTTGGCACTGAAACAACAGGTGTCATAAGTATCAGGACCATGGGGTTTATAACTTCCTGTCTACAATAGGAATAGAGATACGAACAAAAGCGTGTTTTTCCTTGTGCCTGGTGTACAGGCTGCCGTGCATGACAGGCATGTTGTGTGGGAGACAACCTGATTTGCAGGCACCCTACATGTCTGGAGCAAGAAACAGTTTTCTGGAAACAGGAGGAGGTAGAGGTGGAAAGAGGGAAGGGAAGAAGGGCATGGTCAGAGGTGGGCTAACGTTC
Source organism: Schistocerca piceifrons (assembly GCF_021461385.2). Taxonomy (NCBI): domain Eukaryota; kingdom Metazoa; phylum Arthropoda; class Insecta; order Orthoptera; family Acrididae; genus Schistocerca; species Schistocerca piceifrons. Next base: position 270,584,763 of record NC_060139.1, read on the forward strand.
TGTAAATGAACAGAAAGTGGGGAAGACTGGGAGATGTGTGAGGGACGTGGATGGTGTAGAAGGGTAGTTGGAAGGTGGAAAAGGGGAGGTGAAGGAGGATATGATCAGAGGGAGGGGAGAGAAAGATACAGGCAGAGAGAGGGGTCAGAGAAAACAGATGAAGAGAGGGCAGCATAGAGAGGGGGAGGGGAGACAGGGTGGAGAGGAGGAGAGGATGAGTGGGTAGGCGGAGGGTGAAAGAGGTGGACACAGGGAGGGGGAGGGGGAGGTGTGTTCAATATACATGTCAAATGCATATCCGGGTGAATATGCAAGTGAAGCCATGGGGAAAAGGCTGCTACTAAATTTATGAACTGCTCAAGCAACGAGCACGTATTTAGAATTACCATGTGATACTTATCTGAAACAGGGAAACTTTTTATGTACCTTTTACCACACCCTGTCATAAGAGTAATGAAGTAGCTACTCAGGCATTCAACACTGTTACATAGAGAATGCCTGTATTTTCTATGTACTATTACAGTAATGATTGAAGCTATTTTCTGAATACAGTAACTACACCAAACATGAACAGTACAATATGCCATGATAATTCTTTGGGTTTCCCTCAACAGTTTGTAAGAAAATACTTCCCAGATGCGCTCTGCATTTGAACTGTCATACATCTCAGAATCAAAAATTTTTGCACATAAGTTGCTTAATTTCACGCTCATTTTTTCATGAGCAACCAGATGAACAAGTATGAAGAAAATTTAATAGCCAGTACTGTTTTAGTACCATTTATTTCTGATTACTAGTTTCAATAGCTAAGACTGTCAAATTCTGATGTGTAAACTGATGCATCCACATAGAGTAAATGTAGAATCATTATTTATATTTGTCATTACAAATGAGAAGATGAAAATTAAACAACTTGACTTTAAAAAACTTGTTATGTGTCCTGTTCCATTATGACTGTATCACACACACCAAATTATCATTCTATTGGATACTACGTATCACATTCCAGACACATTTCTTAAAAATAAAACTGCACAATTATAAAGCACTGTGTAACTAGGGATGGCCATATACATAAAATTCTATTGATGCTTGTTAGATATTGAATTTGTTCACACCTATACCACAAAATTATCTAAAGCAATGCATGTTTACCTAGCTGCAGTGATATTTCACTTCTTGTAAGCCTTTACGTTGCAAGTGCCACTAAAATAGGAGTGATGGACCATTGTACATATTTCAGTTAATTGATACCAAGCTGTGCTCAGATTATACAATTTTCAACAGATGATCAATAGTTCGAAATATGAATGTGTTCCTACTAGTGAGATGAACACTCGTATTATGGGCTCATGTATGTTATTTCAGAAGTACTTACATATCTGATTTTGACATTGTAATGTGTTTAGTATCTTTTACTGTATCGTATTGCATTTACTTCAAGCTGCCTGTAGTTCATCAAATTATCCAAGCTGTACAACCCAAATTATGTATTTAATGAAGCTAATTCGTAATTCTCTACGTATGTAACGTTATGCTGCAGCTACATTTACCCATATTGTAAAACACAAAATATTTCATTCATGTAAGTTATGTAACAAGTCCTTACATATATGATTTTATATTATGAAGTGCTTTTGTACTTTTATCACACTGCTTAGAATGAATCCCAAACTTTCTGCAATTTCCTTATTTTATCCAGTTTGTATAAACCATAAAATTACCTTTAAAGCCCAACGGTACTGACTGGCCGCCATGTCATCCTCAGCCCACAGGTATCACTGGAAGTAGATAAGGAGGGGCACCACTCTCCTGGCCGTATGCCACTTTACGAGACTGAAAGTTACTCATATAAGTAGCGTCAAAAAGATCTACATGTAAAACTCCCAGTTCCAAAGAGCTTGTCCTTTCATGTCACACTATATAGCACTCACTTCAGTCGGTTTGCATTTACCCTGCCTTCTGTGGAAGTATATAGCTTATCCTTGTGTGGTGTGGTGGCCTCATTTATATTTTCCTTATTTGAGTGTGCATTTTAACAGTTTTTATATCACTGTATAATTGGCACTCAGCAGATTTTATAAGGAAACTGTATGTCTATAATTCTTACCATATCCATATACGCCATTAGTGATACAGTGAATCCATGTACTTCTGATGCAAGTCTTCTCGTACAAAAAGAAATCGACAGAATGTGACATAAATATATCTGGAACTGCGTTGGTTCCTGTGTTATTGTTGTTGTGGTACTCAGTCAAAAGACTAATTTGATGCAGCTCTCCGTGTTATTCTATCCTGTGGAAACCTCTTCATCTGTGAACTACTGCGGTCTACACTCATCCGAATCTGCTTACTGTGTTCATCTCTTGGTCTCCCTCTAGAATCTTTAGTCCCCACCCATCCACACGCCTTTCCAGTACTAAATTATTGATTCCTTGACGTCTCAGATGGTGTCATGTCAACTGATCCCTTCTATTGGTCAGGCTATGGCACGAATATCTTTCCTTTCCAGTTTGATTCAGTATCTTCTCATTATCTATGTGATATACCCATCTAATCATCAGCATTAACCTGTAGCACTTCATTTCAGAAGCTTATGTTCTCTTCTTGTCTGCCGGCCGAAGTGGCCGCGCGGTTCTGGCGCTGCAGTCTGGAACCGCGAGACCGCTACGGTCGCAGGTTCGAATCCTGCCTCGGGCATGGATGTGTGTGATGTCCTTAGGTTAGTTCGGTTTAACTAGTTCTAAGTTCTAGGGGACTAATGACCTCAGCAGTTGAGTCCCATAGTGCTCAGAGCCATTTGAACCATTTCTTCTTGTCTACACTATTTATCGATCACATAAATGGCAACACTCCAGACAAAAGCTTTTAGAACAGACTTCCTGGCACTTCAATGTACGAGTATTTAGGATTTTAACAAGTTTCTCTTGTACAGAAACACATTCTTTGCCACTGCCTATTTACATTTTGTATCTTATCTACTTCGCCCATTATTAGTTGTTTCTCTGCTCAAATACCGAAACATCACTTAAGTGTCTCATTTCCTGATCTGATACCCTCACCATCACCTGATTTAATTCGACTGCTTTCCTTTATCCTTGCTTTGCTTTTGTCGATATTCATCTTATATTCTCTTTTCAAGACAGTTCCCATCCCGCTGAACAGCTCTTTCAACTCCTTTGCTATGCCTGGCAGATTTACAATATCACTGGCATCTTCATTTCTTCTTCCTGGACTTTAAGTCCAGATTTGCTTTGGTTTCCTTTACTGCTTACTCAATGTCCAGATTGAATAACATCATGGAGAGACTTCAACCCTGTCCCACTGCCTTGTGAACCACTTCTTCCCTTTCACACCCTCCGACTGCAGTCTGATTTTTGTAAATGTAAATAGCCTTTCGATAGCTGCATTTTACCCCTGCTACCTTCAGCAGTTTCAAGGCAGTATTCCAGTCAACATTTTCAAAATGCTATAAATGTACGCCTGCTTTCCTTAACCTGCCTTTCCAGAGAATTCGTACTGATTTTCCAGCTGAGCTCATGATATTAACACAGCTGCTCCTCTTTTCTCCAAAGACCTCTTTAATTTTCCTATAGGTGTTATCTATCCTTCCTCTAGTGAAATATGCTTCTAAAACATTACAGCAGAACTCTAGCCACTCTTGGTTAGTCATTTTAAATTTTTTGTCGGTCTCGTTTTCCCTTTCTCCTGCTTCATTTACAGCATTTTCTTATTTTCTCCTTACATCACTGAAATGTAATATCTCCTATATTATCCAAGAATTTCTACCAGGCCTTCTCTTTTTATCTATTTGATCCTCTGCTGTCTTCACTATTTCATCTCTCGAAGCCATCAATTCGTCTTCGAGTGTATTCCTTGCTCCACGCCTAACGCTCCTTCTGAAACTTTTAACAACCTCTGGTTCTTTCATCTTATCGAGCTCCCGTCTCCTTAATTTTTTACATTTTTGCTATTTCTGCGGTTTTAATCTACAGTTCATAGCCAACGAATTGTGGTCAGAGTCCAAATCTACCCCTGGAAACGTCTTACAATCTAATATCGAATTTCCGATATCTCTGCCTTCCCATTATGTAGGCAATCTGATGCTTTCTGGTTTCTCCAGGTCTCTTCCACGTATATACTCTTCTTTGCTGATTCTTAAATCAAGTGTTTACGACGATTAAATTATGCTCTGTGTAAAATTCTGTCAAGTGGCTTCCTCTTTCACTCCTTTCCACTAGTCCATATTCATCTACAATTTTTCCATCTATCCTCTTCCTACTGTCGCATTCCAATCCTCTATCACAAATTAAATTTTCGTATACCTTAACTACTTGAATAATTATTTTACCATATCATCTCCACTTCTTCAGTCTCTTCATAATAAAGTTGTACTACTACGGTGGGTGTGGGCTTCTTGTCTGTCTTAGCTGCAAGAAGGTGGTCACTGTGATGTTAGTTCTTATTTCCTAATTCATTGCGAAACATACTCCTCCATTATGCCTATTTCATTTTGTATCTGACCAGAATTCCTGTTCCTCCTGTCATAGAACATCACTAATTCGCACTATATCTAACTTTATCATATCTAATTCCGCTTCCAGGTGATTTTCTAATGTACTTGCTCGATTAAGGGATCTAATATTCCGTTCACCGGTGCACAGAACGCCAATTTTCTTTTCTCTGACGACATCATCATCCTGAGTAGTTTCTATGTAATATTATAATAACTTCATCTATTTAATTTGTCACCTGTGTTATACCATAGAATGTAAGGATGCAAAAGTATGACATAAGCTTGTACTTATACAGTATAAAGAAAATATGTATCTATGAATGCAAATATACTGGTACTTCTGCAAAAGGTTGGTATAACATATGTAAGTTCTGGAGAATATTGTGGAGCTTACTGACACGTCGAGAAAGATATCACCTAGTTCATTTTCATTTGAATTTTATTTTTGGTTGCCCACCTTTCAACACCTCATTTCTTTGCGATTATGCGAGTATGTCTGATGGGATTTATTATATTAGTTGTATCATATAAACTTGCGTAAAGCATTTACCTTACATTTTTAAACTGTATCTAGTTCACGAACGCAATATTGTACTTAATTTCTTGCCTCAGGCTTTTATACTAGTGGCGTCGCTATACCCCCATACATTTTTTAGGCATTGCTTGTCATATATGAAAACCTGAGCATAATATGACTTAAGGATTTTGTGAAATGTGCCACCATTTTTGTAATAATATCCTAATATAAACTATTATTTGTATCTTATGTTATACAACAAGATATGCTAGAACAAGATATGGACTTAACTAAAAATTAATACAACGCATCCACTTGTGCAGCAGCGGTTGCGACATTCATCAAACCAAGATTTAACAAATGTAGGTCCACAACAGTGTTTCTTGTGTTTATATGACTTGTGGTACAAGATGCTACATACTCATTTTCACTTCGATTATGATTTACCCTTTTTAAAATTTTTATTTATTTATTATATATTTTGTACTTTCCACGCCACTGAACTCTCTGCCATTACTAGTTGTTTCTTTTCCTGTTCCATTCGCAGATGAAGCAAGGGAAAAATGACTGTGCGTATGCCTCCAATGACTTCTTGTTTCTCGTATGTTATCGTCGTGGTTCTTACGTAAAATGTAAGTTGATAATAGTAGGATCGTTCTGCAGTCAGCTTCAATGCCGTTTCTCTAAATTTTGTCAATAATGCTTCTCGAGAAGAACGCCACTTTCCCTCCAGGGATTCCCAACTGAGTTTCCGAAACATCTATGTAACCATTTCGTGTTGCTCAGATCTACCGGTAACAAATCTAGCAACCCGCCTCTGAATGGCTTAGACGTCTTCGTTTAATCGACCAAGGTGTGGATCCCAAATATTCGAGAAGTACTCAAGAATACGTCGTACTAGCGCCCTAGATGCGATCTCCTTTATAGATGAATAACACTTTTATAAGTCTCTCCCAATAAACCGAAGTCGACCATTCGCCTCCACCACCATCCTCATGTGCTCAATCAGATTCACATCGCTTTGCAACGTTACGCCTAGATATTTAAACGACGCGGCTGTGTCAAGCAGGACACTACTAATGCTGTATCCGAACATTATGGGTTTCCTACTCATTTGCATTAGGTTACATTTTTCTTCATTTAGAGCCATCACAGCAATTATAAATTTTGTCTAAGCCATCTTTTTTGTGTCTACAGTCACTCGTCTTCAACACCTTCCCATACAGCAAAGCATCATCAGCAAACTACTGCAGATTGCTACCGACCCTGTTCGTCAGATCATTTATATCTATAAAAAAATAATAGGTGTCCAGTCAAATTTCCCTGGGGCGCACCTGACAAAATCCTGATATCTGACGAACACTAGGCATCGAGGTCCACATACTGGGTTTTTCTTACTCAGAAAGTCTTTGAGCCACTCACATATCTGAGCTTCATGAGTTTCTGCGTGTTTAGTTAATATCTAATAGCCACAGTTCTCGCGCTTTCATTTGCGTCGGTAAGTAAACCGATTTTGTGACTTATTGTAAGTTCCTAATCAGGGGCGAATTATTTAGTTTCACCTGTGTACTTCAGTAGTTAGGTTTTTAAATTTCTGCGTATTAATCTAATTTATTAGACACAGTTCCTGCGATTTCGTCAGGGTCTACAGTAGAGCTGCGCAGCACGTGCCGATAGTCCGTTTATCTGCATAGTTTAGTTTTCCATGGTGATTAGTATGGACAGGGACTGCGATTGTTGTGTGCGGATACGAGCCGAGATGGTGACACTTCGCTATCAGTTTCAGGCTGTGATGGTTTCAGTTACACAGCTTGAGCCTACAGTGGATGGGCACCACTGTTGTGGGCCGACCATGGGGATCCAAAGGACATCCACCACGCCCGAGTTCTCCGATCGGTACTCACCGGTGGCCAGCCCCGTTACTGTTCGCTCTGAGATTTACCCCTCACCTGTGGTCGAATGGGAGGTCGCCTATGGGCGTAGCAGGCGGCGAAAGACTTCCCAGGCAGCCGCACGTAAGGCCTCCCCGGTTTGTCTGACAGACAGGTTCCAGGTGCTGTCTGTGGCTGACACTGTCGCTGAGCCGGATGCTGTCGCCTGTCCTGTTTCAGAAGAAACCTTTCAGATTGTAAGATCCAGGCAATCACAGAGGGTGAGATTATCGATAGTTGGGAGCTCCAACATTAGGCGCGTTAGGGGGCCACTTAGGGACATGGCTACCATGAAGGGAAGGAAAACGAATGTGCACTCCGTGTGCATACCGGGTGGAGTCATTCCAGATGTGGAACGGGTCCTCCCAGATGCCATGAAGAGCACAGGATGCAGCCAACTAAAGGTGGTCGCTCACATCGGTACCAACGATGTGTGTCGCTTTTGATCAGAAGATAATCTCTCTGATTTCGAGAGGCTAACAGAAATGGTAAAGGCTGACAGTCTTGCTTGCAAGATGAAAGCAGAGCTGATGTTTTGAGATCTTTGGGGTGACGTCATAAGCGAGTGACTGCGTGTGAGATCGCTCTCTAAGTTTTCATATATTTTTAGGTTTCAGATACATATTTTAACGGTTTTTATGATAATATTTACTATATAAGTGACGTATTAGTGGTTTCTTCATTCACCTCTGCCTTTCTTGTGTTGTGACCTGATGTTTGTGTTTCGTATCGAGCAACTTAACCTCTTGCCTGTGTTTACATTCCGCGCTGACCAGTTGCAGCTGTAGCGGCGCATCGAAAGCTAAGTACTAATTAATTGTTTGTGTATAGTGGTTTAGTTAGGAACTTTAGTAGTCTTCAACCGGTGTTCTTGGTGTTTTCTGGTGAAATAATTTCAGAAGAACTTTTGGGAACTGTTCTCAGCTTCGTTACTGTGTCATTAGACGTTTGATTCTCTTTCTGTATTAGTCTTTTGTTATTTTCACATTTGTTGTTTATTAATACTGTTAATAATAGTAGTTACTTCCCTTGTAGAGTAAGTTTGTGATTATTGTAGTCAGGTTTTTGACATCTTCTTATTGTAGTAGCGGAACTTAGAAAAAGTAAAATTTTACCATGAGTGAGAAGTGTGGGCTTTGCCGTAGGTTCGTGAGTAGTGGATTGCGGTGTGAGACTTGTTCGAAGTATTTTCACTGGGAGGAATGCAGTGGGGAAGCCAGTGGGCATTCTGGTGAGATCCTCTCCTGGAACTGCAGGTTATGTAGCAAGAGTAAGTTGATAGAGGAGCAGGAGCGTAAGATCTGTGCCCTTCAGGTGCAGTTGAAAAACGCACAGGAGGAGCTAGATAGGATGAGGAGGGAGAAGGGGGTTGGGGAATGGGAGCTGGCTGTTGGCAAGAGATCTGCTAGGAGAAGAAGATTTTCAGATAGTTTTACTATTGGTGTTTACAATAGATATGACCAACTGTCAGAGTCTAGTGGAGAGGAATCTCTAGTAGCTGTAGATGTAGGAAGTATGCAGCAGACCTCAGTAGTTACTGTGCCTAGAACAGTTGCAAAGTCGAAGAGGAAGAAGAAGGTTCTGCTGTTAGGTAGTTCTCATGGCAGAGGTGTAGGCCAGCAGCTGCAGAAAGTGCTGGGGAGTGAGTACCAGGTCACCAGCATTGTGAAGCCTAATGCAGGGTTGGCTCAGGTGACTGTTAACATAGGGGGGTTATGTAGGGATTTTACTAAAGAGGATCAGGTAGTGATTGTGGGTGGGGCTGGTAATAGTATTGGTAGGGATGGGGAGTATAACATAGATGGTGACCTGGAAAAGATAGCCACTCAGACTGGCAACACGAATGTGCATTCTTGGAACTGTTTCAGCGTCACGATCTGCCTCATCTTAATACAGCCGTCAGGTGTAATAACATGAGACTTGGGGGTGCGCTGATGACAGAAAGCATGCGTCACATTTCAGTGGTGTCTGTGGAGTCCATCAGCATGGCGGGTTTCACTAGACATGGCCTGCACCTCAACAGGTATGGGAAGGGGAGGTTGGCAAAGCTTATAGGTGACAGCATAGGTGGGGTTGGTGGGATCATTCATGGGAAAATTCCTGCAGTAGTCGTTGTTAGAGCTGCACGTTTTTTAGATTGAAGTCAGCTGATAGGTATTCCTGCTTAAGGGAAGTCTCTCTAACAAGGGAATCACTTTTTACAAAGCTTAGGTATCCAAGTAATGAGGGAATTAGTATATTTCGTCAAAATATACAAGGTATTAGAGATAAAGTTAGTGAACTGCTTATAGATGTTGACTCTGAAATTATTGGTATATCTGAACACTTCTTAAATAAAGAGATAATTCAGAGGCTTCCTTTACCAGGATACAGGTTGGCTGGCAGCTTTTCGGGGAGCTCTTTGCGGTGTGGGGGAGTAGCCACGTATGTGAAAAACGGCATCCCATTTGAGTCAATTGATGTTTCAAAGTACTGCACTGAAAAGGTGTTTGAATGTTGTGCGGGTGTGGTTAAATTTAACGGAGCTAAACTTCTAACTGTTGTTATTTATAGATCCCCAGACTCCGATTTCACAACATTTTTGTTAAAGCTAGAGGAGGTTCTTGGTTCACATTATAGGAAATACAAAAAGTTAGTTATATGTGGTGACTTCAATATTAATTGTATAAGTGATTGTGCAAGGAAGAGGATGCTGGTAGACCTCTTTAATTCATATAATCTTATGCATACCGTATTCTTTCCAACGAGAGTGCAAGGGAACAGTAGAACAACCATAGACAACATTTTTGTTCATTCCTCATTACTAGAAGGGCATTCTGTTAGCAAAAAGGTGAATGGCCTTTCAGATCATGATGCACCAATTTTAACTTTAAAAGATTTTTGTGCTGCAACACGTGTTAAATGTAGTCATCAGCTGTTCAGGAAAGCTGATCCAGTTGCTGTAGAGACCTTTGTAAACCTTATAGAAGAACAAGAGTGGCAAGATGTTTATAGCGCTGATACAGTAGACGATAAATATAATGCTTTTCTCAAGACTTTTCTCATGCTCTTTGTAGGTTGCTTTCCGTTAGAACGATTAAAACAGGGTACTAGCACAAACAGGCAGCCTGGGTGGCTGAATAGAGGGATAAGAATATCTTGTAGAACAAAGTGGCAATTATATCAAAACGTTAGAAACAGTCAAAATCTAAATGCAGCAGCCCATTACAGACAGTATTGTAAGGTGCTTAAAAATGTTATTAGGAAGGCAAAAAGTATGTGGTATGCAGATAGAATAGCTAACTCTCAGGATAAAATTAAAACCATATAACCATATGGTCAGTCGTAAAGGAAGTTGCTGATCTGCAGAGACAGGTCGAAGATATAGAATCAGTGCATAGTGGGAATGACCGTGTTACTGATAAGTCGCATATATGTACAGTATTTAATAATCACTTTCTGAATATACCAGGTGAACTAAATAGAAACCTAGTCCCAACAGGGAATCATATAGTGCTCTTAGAAAAAAGTGTTCCGAGACTGTTACCTGAAATGCTCCTCCATCATACTGACAAGAGGGAGATTGAGTTAACAATTAAATCACTAAAGACCAAGAACTCTCATGGATATGACGGGGTATCTAGCAGAATACTGAAGTATTGTTCTATGTATGTTAGCCCAGTTCTCAGCCGTATCTGTAACTTTTCCTTTAGGAGTGGTTGGTTTCCTGACCGATTAAAGTACTCGGTAGTGAAGCCACTTTATAAAAAGGGAGACATTGATAATGTTGACAATTTTAGACCTTTTTCTATGCCATCGGTGTTTGCTAAAGTTATCGAGAAGATTGTATATACAAGGTTTCTGGAGCATTTAAATTCACATAATTTGCTGTCAAATGTTCAGTTTGGTTTTAGAAATGGTTTAACAACTGAAAATGCTATATTCTCTTTTCTCTGCGAGGTTTTGGACGGATTAAATAAAAGGTTGCGAACGCTAGGTGTTTTCTTTGATTTAACGAAGGCTTTTGACTGTGTTGACCACAAAATATTACTGCAGAAGTTGGACCATTATGGAGTAAGGGGAGTAGCTTACAATTGGTTCACCTCTTACTTTAAGAACAGAAAGCAGAGGGTAATTCTCCGCAATATTGAGAGTGGTAGTGATGTTCAGTCCCAATGGGGCACTGTTAAGTGGAGCGTTCCCCAAGGGTCTGTGCTGGGGCCACTGCTGTTTCTTATTTATATAAATGATATGCCTTCTAGTATTACAGGTGATTCAAAAATATTTCTGTTTGCTGATGACACCAGCTTCATAGTGAAGGATCTTGTGTGTAATATTGAAACAGTAACAAATAATGTAGTTCATGAAATAAGTTCGTGGCTTGTGGAAAATAATTTGGTGCTAAATCACAGTAAGACTCAGTTTTTACAGTTTCTAACTCACAATTCAACAAGAACCGATATTTTGATTAGACAGAATAGGCATATTATAAGCGAGATGGAACAGTTCAAGATCCTAGGCGTTCAGATAGATAGTAAGCTGTTGTGGAAAGCCCATGTTCAGGAACTTGTTCAGAAGCTAAATGCTGCTTTATTTACCATTAGAACATTATCTGAAATAAGTGACACTTCAACACGAAAAGTAGTCTACTTCGCATATTTTCATACGCTTATGTCGTGTGGTATTAATTTTTGGGGTAATTCTTCTGATTCAAAAAGGGTATTTTTGGCTCAAAAACGGGCTGTTCGAGCTATATGTGGTGTACGTTCGAGAACGTCTTGTCGACCCCTATTCAAAAATCTGGGAATTCTGTCATTGCCCTCACAGTATATATTTTCTTTAATGTCGTTTGTTGTCAGCAATATTAACCTATTCCCAAGAGTTAGCAGCTTTCACTCAGTTAATACTAGGCAGAAATCAAATCCGCATGTAGAATGCACTTCCTTGACTCTTGTGCAGAAAGGAGTGCAGTATTCTGCTGCATCCATTTTCAATAAGCTACCACAAGAACTCAAAAATCTTAGCAGTAGCCCAAACTCTTTTAAGTCTAAACTGAAGAGTTTCCTCATGGCTCACTCCTATTCTGTCGAGGAGCTCCTGGAAGAGCTAAAAAATTAAGCAAATTCCAGTGTTACATTGTTGATTTTCTTCATTTAAACGGACGACTTGTCACCTGAATATGTTTTTTTATATTTAATTTTATCTGTTTCTAATATCGTGTTATAATTTCATTTATTGACTCGTTCCATGACCATGGGGACTTCTCCTTAATTTGGTCCCACGGAACAATAAATAAATAAACCATTTGCAGCATAGTCGACAGAACAAATTGCGGACCTCTGATACACAGCCGAGTGGAGGGTCTGAATCAGAGGGACTGATGATTCTGCGACCGTGTAGGCTGCAGATTCCTCGACTTACGTCAAAAGGTGATTGTGTGCCGGCCGATGTGATAGAGCAATTCTAGGCGCTTCAGTCTGGAACCGCGCGACCGCTACAGTCGCAGGTTCGAATCCTGCCTTGGGCATGGATGAATGTGACGTCCTTAGGTTAGTTAGGTTTAAGTAGTTCTAAGTTATAGGGGACTGATGACCTCAGATGTTAAGTCCCATAGTGCTCAGAGCCATTTGAACCATTTGGTTATTGTGTTTCCACTGAATAGGTCTGGTGTCCACTATAAACAGGAGGCGGCTACATGGGTAGCAGGAGCTGTGTGGCGTGGACTGGGTGGTTTTGTAGGTTAGAGGGCTTCGGGAAAACACAAGAAGGGCTTTAGTCACAAAGGGTTCAGGCCGAACACAGGAAGATCGTAGATACCGGAACCACCGGTATAACAGTAGTAAATTGTCGTAGCTGTGTTGGGAAAGTACCAGAGCTCCAAGCGCTAATATAAAGCACTGATGCTCAGATAGTTATAGGCACTGAAAGCTGGCTAAGGCCGAAGCTCAGCAGAAATTTTTGCTAAGAACCTAACTGTGTTCCGAAAAGATAGGCTAAGCACAGTTGGCGGTGGCGTGTTTGTTGCTATTAGAAGTAGTTTATCTTGTCACGAAAATGAAGAAGATAGTTTGAAATGTCCCCTTATAAAAATTTATACATGACTGTGCTTAAACTGATACACAATATTTTTTTAGCATATGAAACGTCCCCTTTGAACAATTTATACATGACTGTGCTTAAAACTGACACACAATATTTTTTAGCGCAACGCAATCTGACTTTCAATAATCCCTACAAAAGAATGGCCCTGACTAACATTAACCTATATGTTTCACAAATCACTTACCTCACAAAAATCTTGGTTCTTGACTGGATATTTAACTCAAACATTGTTGCATATTAACAGATTCTAAGACTGACAAAGCATACTAGTAATGTAAAGTGAAAAGTTATATGGCAAAGACAAAGTTAAAAAGCAGATTATCTCTCAATAAATGGTTTTACATGTGAAATGTGGTGTAAACCTTTACTCTTCCTAGTACGCAGAGTTTCAACTGAAAAGCAATTGTCATGTTTTATATGTCGGTAAGGAATGTTAAATCTTTTCTCAAGGTTAGTGTCTGTGTTATTTTTCTCTGAGCCAGCCAGCGCAGGTGGCTGCCTGCGGTGCAAGTCATTGTCTGTTCCTTTGTTGGCGCGTGTCGTTATTGGGATTAGGAGACCTAGCTTCTACAAATTCACGTTGTCATAAGTGCCCTGCTCTGTTTGAATCCCGCCAGTTCTGATGAAATTCAGGTCTGTCGTTATGATTATCTCGTCTGTCGTCATGTCGGTAGATTTCATAATTTCTTTCTTGTCAGTCATGTGGTGGAGAATTTCTCCCTGAATCATAACTGTGTGCTGGACCATTGCATCTCAAGTTATTCTGTCTCCCTTGATAATAATTATTTTGGTTCCCATATTGTCTGTTTCTCTGATTGTCTCTGTGATAGTCATTACCGTGGAGAGGTGATCTTTCCCTGTAATTATTACTACTCTGCCAACGTTTCCAGGTTCGAATCCTGGCAGGGTCGCCATATAAAACCTCCCCTTATAAAAATTTATACATGACTGTGCTTAAACTGATACACAATATATTTCTAGCGCAACGCAATCTGACTTTAAAAAAATCCCTACAAAAGAATGGCCCTGACTAACATTAAACTATACGTCTCACAAATCACTTACCTCACAAAAATCTTGGTTACTCGAACTACTGCTATACAGCGAGCACCACTACTGCCAGCTAAATAAAAGATTCAAACTACAGAAGGCACTAACTACTGATAGGCATAGTTAGCAAATGAAAGATTTTAATAGAGAACAAACAATGTATTTACCTTAATAGTCATAATATATATAGCAGTTCATGACAAATTTCAAAACTCCGCCATCTCTCTCCCCACATCCACCACTGCTAGCGGCTCACCTCCAACTGCGCAACGCTACGCGCTGTTCACATCCATCTGCCGCTGCCCAACACAACAATGCAAACTAGACACAGACTGCACACAGCACAGCCAGTGATTTTCATACAGAGGTGGCGTTACCAATAAAAAAACCTAAACAGCCTACTTACAAGTTCCTTTGATTTAGTGTGGGTAGAGGTCATTGTTGGCAATTGGAACAATACAATAATTGGATCCTTTTACCGACCTCCCAGTTCAGATAATAAAGTTGCTGAAAGGTTCAAACAAAACTTGAGTACCCCACTCATACAATTATAGTTGATGGTGACTTTAATTTATCCCTGATATGTTGGCGAAAATACAGATTCAATTCCGGAGATATCCATAAACCATCATCCGAAATTGTGATAAACGCATTCAATGAAAATTATTTCGAGCAGTTAATGCATAAGCCCATGCGAATAGTAAACGGTTGTGAAAACACACTTGACCTCTTACCAACAAATAATCCTGAGTTAATAACGAGCATCCAAACGGATACAGGGATTAGTGAACAAAGTGTTGTCATAGAGAGACTGAATATTGTAACCACCAAATCCTCGAAAAATAAACGAAAAATGTACCTATTCAAAAAAGAAGATAAAAATTCACTTGACGCCTTCCTGAGAGACAATCTCCACTCCTTCCAAATTAATAATATAATTGTAGACCAGATGTGGTTTGAATTAAAAGAAATAGTATCGGTAGCAATTGAGAGATTTATACCAAATAAATTAACAAACGACCGAGCTGATCCTCCTTGGTACGCAAAATGGGTCAGAGCACTGTTGCAGAAACAACGAAACAAACATGCCAAATTTAAACAGACGCAAAATCCCCAAGATTGGCGATCTCTTACAGTAGCTCGAAATTTAGCCCGGACTTCAATGCGAAATGCTTATAACACTTTTCACAACGAAACTTTGTCTCGAAACCCGGCAGAAAATCCAAAGAGATTCTGGTCGTATGTGAAGTATGTTATCGCCAAGAAACAATCAATGCCTTCTCTGCGCGATAGCAATGGAGATACTATCGAAGATAGTGCTACCAAAGCAGAGTTAGTAAATACAGCCTTCCGAAATACCTTCACAAAAGAAGATGAAGTAAATACTCCAGAATTCTAATCAAGAACAGCTGCCAACATGAGTATTACAGAAGTAAATATCGGCGGAGTATTGAAGCAACTTAAATCAATTAATAAAATCAAGTCTTCGGGCCCAGACTGTATACTAATTGGATTTCTGTCAGAGTATGCTGAATCATTAGGTCCATAGTTAAAAATCATATACAACCGTTCGTTCAACGAAAGATCCGTACCCAAAGACTAGAAAGTTGCACAGGTCACACCAATATTCAAGAAAGGTAGTAGGAGTAATCTACTTAATTACAGGCCCATATCATTAACGTCGATATTCTGGAACATGTCGTTCTCTCTTCCTGCACACGGGGTCCCGGGGTCAGGGATTTTGTCTACCTCGTGATGACTGGGTGTTGTGTGTTCTTCATCATCATTGACTCGCAAGTCGCCCAACTGGCGTCAACTAGAAAGGACTTGCAATACGGCGGCCGAACTACCCCGCATGGGGCCTCCCGGCCAACAATACTATACGATCATTTCATTTCATTTTGTGTTCGAACATTATGAATTACCTCGAAGAAAACGGTCTATTGACACACACTCAACATGGATTTAGAAAACATCGTTCTTGTGAACCACAACTAGCTCTTTATCCGCATGAAGTGTTGAGTGCTATTGACAAGGGATTTCAGATTAATTCTGTATTTCTGGATTTGTGGAAGGCTTTTGACATTGTACGACACAAGCAGCTTGTAGTGAAATTGCGTACTTACGGAAAACGGAAAGTCAGCGAGTCAAACAGAAGTGCTTCGGTAGCTCAGATGGTACAGCACTTGCCCGCGAAAGGCAAAGGTCCCGAGTTCGAGTCTCGGTCGGGCACACAGTTTTAATCTGTCAGGAAGTTTCATATCAGCGCACACTCCGCTGCAGAGTGAAAATCTCATTCTGTCAAACAGAAGTGTTTTCTGGCGTTTCCCAAGGTAGTGTTATAGGCCATTTTCTGTTCTTTATCTAATTAAATGATTTCGGAGACAATCTGATCACCCGTCTTATGTTGTTTGCAGATGACGCTGTCGTTTATCGACAAATAAAGTCATCAGAAGATAAAAAAAATTACGAAATGATTTAAAAAGCATATCTGAATGGTGCGAAAATTGGCGGTTGTCCCTAAATAACGTAAAGTGTGTGCTCATCCACATGAGTGCTAAAAGGAATCAGTTAAACTTCGGTTACACGATAAATTTGTCAAATCTGAATTCTGTAAATTCAACTAAATACCTAGGAATTACAATTACGAACAACTTAAATTGGAAGGAACACACAGAAAACGTTGTGGGGAACGCTAACCAAAGACTGCGCTTTATTGGCAGGACGCTTAGAAAATGTAACAGACCTACTAAGGAGACTACCTACACTACGCTTGTCCGTCCTCTTTTAGAATACTACTGTGCGGTGTCTGATCCAGATAGGACTGGCGGAGTACATCGATAAATGTCAAAGAAGGGCAACAGGTTTTGTATTATAGCGAAATGTGGGAGAGAGTGTTACTGAAATGATACAGGATATGGGCTGCACATTCTTAAAAGAAAGGCGTTTTTCGTTGCGACGGAATCTTCGCACGAAATTCCAATCAACAACTTTCTCCTCCGAATGAGAAAATATTTTGTTGACAACGACCTACATAGGGAGAAACGATCACCACGATAAAATAGGGGAAATCTGAGCTCGTGCGGAAAGATATAGGTGTTCGTTCTTCTTGCGCGCTATACGAGATTGGAATAACAGGCACTTACTAGTAACTTGCAGAGTATCTATGTACATGTAGATGTAGAACCTGTTCCGTGTGCTCGTAGCTTCGATAACAGTCGGCACTGTAATACCGCGTCAAATGCTTTTAGGAAAAGTAGAAATATGGAATCTGCCTGTTGCCCTTCATCCATATTCCGCAGTATATCACGTGAGAAAAGGCAAGCTGAGTTGCGGACGAGTGTTGATTCGTGGACACGAGCTTCTCGGTCACTTGGAAATTTGTTATATTCAAGCTCAGAATATGCTCTAGAAATCTGCAGCAAACCGATGTTAAGGATATTAGTCTGTAATTTTGCGGGTCCGTTCTTTTACCATTTCTAGACACAGGAATCACCTGCGCTTTTCTCCAGTCAATTGGGACGCTGTGCTGGGCGAGAGTTTCGCAATAAATGCAACCTAAGTAAGGGGCCAACGCCGCAAAGTGCTATTTGTAAAACAGAATTGGGATTCTGTCGGACGTGGGGAGTTTTTTGCTGTAAACTCTTTCACTTGTTTTTCTACGCTAGGTATACTTATTACTATGTTGTTCATACGGGACTGCATGCGATGGTCAAACGACGATGTGTTTGTACGACTTTATTGCGTAAAGGATTTCTGAAACGCGAATTTAATGCTTCGGCTTTCGTTTCTCTATCTTCAAGTGCCACAGCAGACTAGTCAACGAGTAACAGCATTAGACTCACTTAGCATTTTTACAAACGACCAGAATTTTCTCGGATTTTCGACCAGATATTTCTCTAAGCTATGGCGGTAACAGTTGGTCTATGCTTCGTGCATACATCTTCTCATAGACGCACGTATCTCTACTAAATTTTTTCCTGACGTCATTTGGGCGTCTGCTTTTGAATCGACAGCGCAACAGCGCTTGCTCCCTCAGCTTTTTCCGAATTTCGTTAGTAAGCCACGGTGGGTCTTTTCCGTCCTTAATCCACCGTAGTAGCCACATAATTGTCCAGAGCACAATTTGCAGTCTGTTTAAACTTCGGCTGTAGTTAATTTATGTCCAATACACTAGAATTAAATGACTGCTGTTAACTGCCCAAGTGAGATGGAGAACGCTGTCTGACCATCTTGCCGATTAATTGAATTTCGTGTCCATAGTCGCTAAGATAACGTCGTGATCACTAGTCTTCGTCTTTATTCTGACGCCAACTTTAAGGTCCGCCGTGTTTGTATCTACAAGGTCCAAGATATTTCCATAGCTTGTGGGCATCCGAACTTGTTGCTAAGACAGTTTTCCGACAATGTTCGAACATACGTCGCAAGACTGCGTGCCTGCTCCTCCTGCAATGAATCCATAGACGTCCCAGCCTATACTCGGTAGGTTAAAGGCATCTCCCACAAGAATCTGGGAATTTCCACATTACTGGCCGTAGACGTTCTTTGAATGAATGCAGAACTCACATAGCGTCATCAGGTGGTTGGTAGAAACGATTAACTTGGTTTCACCTAGACCTCTTATATGCGACCCTATAACTTCACTGTCACACTCAACTTCAACCTCAATTGAGATAATACTTCTATCAAACGCAATGAACACTTCCCCTCCTCTTGCGTCTAATTTGTCCTTCCAATAAAAGTTCCATGACTCGCTAAACACCCCAGAGTTTTCTACTTTGGGTTTTAACCAGCTCTCAATCCCAAGAATAATTTGTGCGTGAGAAATTTCCTGCATGGCAGTAAATTCGGGGACTTTGTTACGAATACCTGAACAATTTATTGACAAAATTTTGACAATCGAAGTATCTTTACACTGTAAGCGGTCTAATATCCCAGTCTGCGTATTGACGGGTGAGTGTTCATCAGAGTACCATCATGCGCACTCCACAAATACTCTGTTACCCGAGTAGCTGCCCTCTTTATGTACTGCACCCCTGACCTATGAAGGAGAATCATACAATTCCCCATCTGGAAATGAACGTCTAGAAATCTCCAGCCAAGAGCATCACAGAGTCGACAAACCTCCAAAACCGGAAGACATCGATCAATGCTGGGATCGATGATGCAAATCGCAGTCTCTGCTTGCATTCCACGCACTAGGCTTGCAGCCTTTATCATCTGGACTAACGACGGCATCTGAACCCATGCGAACGGCGTCATTGGTGCCAACGTGAGCCACTATTTATAGACAATTGGACCCTGCACGCTAGATAGCAGCAGGCAAGGCCGTCTCCACATCTCGAATGAGACCCCATGGCAATTATACAGAGTGCACACTGCTTTCTTTGAGCCCAGAACGCTACCTAAGGGCTCCGTAACATCCTCATTGTTACAGTTCCTGATACATAGCAAGCCCCTGCTCACGTGTGCCTGCTCAGACGCTTCTGAAGGAATGGCACCTGTTCACTCTCTGAGTGAATAGGCGATGTCAGATGCCCAACATCACGGGCAAAACAACATTCAGTTCTTCACGAACGGTGCCAGCTCCTCCTGCATCCACACACAACACGCACACGTCCTACCCATCCTTGCAAGACTAACTGAAGAAGTAAACTACAAAAGCTGATTGATAACTGGATATGCATCTTTTTACCATCCTGAAATGTCACTAATGGGCACTGATGCCTTAATGAACCGTGTAGCAGGCTGTTAAGAACAACTGACAACTGACCTACAGACTGCCTGAAATCACATTTACAAAACACGAGATTAAACCTCTTAGATAAAAAAAACACACACGAAATTTAAGCAATATATACTACTATGAATACATAGGAAAAGATAAACACATAACTTGCTGCCCTGGAGATGTGTCACAGGCGACATCTGGAGACAACACCCATATACAACAAATACTGTATGTTTCTGTGGTTATGTCGCATGGAACTGTTCATAGATTTTACTCCCCTTTTCTATAGTACATTCCTATTTCACCTGGCATTTGTTACATCACCAGATATGCTGGTATAAGATAGGCCATGGGTATAGCCTTATACAATATTTCTACGAAAACGCTTCCATATGTGCAACTACAGTGTAAGGTTCACCAGACCAAGATATAACCAAGGTATATCCTCAGGCTTGCTTGTACTATGGTTGCATCACATAGACCTACTTGTATGATCCACCTCATATTTTTAAACTGCGTTTTTTAGATGGCCATTGTAACTAGATAATAAATGCAGTGTTATACTTAGCTTCTTCCCCCTAGCAATTACATTAGTGATGATTCACTAGACCTATATGTTTCCTAGGCGCTACTGATCATACAAGATAACCTGAACAGAATATAACAGGATTTTTGGAAATGTGCTATCTATTTCATAGTAATATATTGATTATTCTGTTACAGTTATCTTACATTACACGGCAAGATATTCTGGACATAATATAGCACAGGCCTAGAATTATAGAATGTTTACTACAATTCATCCATATATGCAACTGCAGTGGAATATTCACCAAACAATGCACGTTCCCAACAATGGTTCTTGCGCTTATGAGACTTGCGGTACAAGACTCCAATTATCTATTTTCACCTGAATCGTAATTTACAAGTTCGTGCTCATATTCCAACCCAACAAATACTTCATGGGGCAGTGGTTGTGTCACATGGGCCTGTTCGTATTCCTACCCCTATTTTAGAGTGCAGTCCTGTTCATCTCTCACACAACACCACAAAATACGATAGTACACGGTAGGGCATAAGTATAGACTGATGTAACAGTTCTTACTGAAATGTGTTTATATGTGCAGCTGTGGTGCAATTTCCACCAAAGAAAGAGATAAGAAATGTATGTCCTCTGTACTGTTTGTTCTGCTTACATGATCATATTTAGTTATTCTTCAGCAAAATTCTAATTTTATATTTTGTGCCCACATTTCAGCACACCGTGTAATTCATGGTACTGCAGGTGTGTGATGTGGACCTGTTCATGTCTTTTACCCCGTTGTAAACTGCAGTACTATTCATTTGTCATACGTCAGACCACACAATATGGTAGCTCAAGTTACGTAGACTTATACAGGGCTATTCGAAAAGAAGGGATATATTTCAAACATTTATCGCTTTCACACTACAAAAGATAGGAATACAATTCCAACGCTCCCGGAATGAGAAAAGTTCAACTTTTTACGCATGTTATGTGAGTATCACGTGTTGCACGGCAAATACCAAAACGGTGGCTCACTGCCGGCCACACATGAAACAGCTCGTCCCTCGTTATCGAATTCACAGGTTCAACAAAGCAATGTCGTACACTTTCAAGGGTGTCAGACGTAGGGGAGATAAAAACGCGGTCTTTTACGTAACCCCACAGACAGAAGTCACAAAGTGTGAGGTCTGGAGACCTGGAGAGCCATGGAGTTCATCTTCTGCTCCCCTTCCAATCCAACATCGTGGAATGCTGTCATTCAGGTAACGTCAGACGTGCTTAGAGAAATTCTCATTGTTGACGCTGTGAATTCGATAACGAGAGACCAGCTCCTTCGTGTGAGGCAGGCAGCAAATGGTTCATCTTTTTTATATTTGTCCTGTACCACATGGTGCTCACATTGAAACTATAAAGATTTGAACTTTTCTCTTTCCAGAAACGTTGGAATTTCGTTTCTAACTTCTGTTGTTTGGAAGCGCTAAATGTCTGAAATGTGCTCCTTGTTTTTGAATAGCGCTGTATAAATTTTTGAACCGCGTCCATGTGTGCAGTTGGGGTGCCCCATTCATCATAGCAAGATATAACAAATGTATGCCCCCAGTAATGTTTGGTATGCTTATATAATTTGTGGTATAAGATGCCGCTTATATATTCTCCCCCAAATTGTATTAAAAATTTTGTGCCGACTTTCCAGCACAGCATGTGCTTCATGGTTCTTTGGTTATGTTACATGGACCTGCTCATATATTTTAAAATCTTGTTTAAAATGTATTCCTATGATAAGTCATTTGTTAACCAAGTACAAAAGTGCCATATAATCTTATGATCCCCGTATTGGTAAGACATGAAAAGAACATGAATGGTGGTTCATTTTGTGTAATATTTATGTAATATATTTTACATAATTCTGCTAATACTGTCCATACTATAATGGCAGTACCTGTGTATTTTATGGGGAGGAGCAATATAGTTGCGTCAAATGCTGCATTGTTCACTAATGCAGAGTCTTATATTTCCTATCTACAATAGCTCTACTTGGATGTCAATGTAAAGATGCATTAATCCTTTAGCTGCAATGTACTTCAGTTTCTTAAATGTCACTACAACAGATTTCTTTATTAAAAGTAAGCTGAATCACACTGAATGGCTGTGCAGCAATCTAGTCTACGGTTCTCATAAGAGAGTGCAACGAAGTCGTTTTTTTCCTGTTCTGAGTCGTAAGTCTTCTGACAGGTTTTATGCGGCCCACTAAGAATTCCTCTCCTGCGTCAGCCTCTTCATCTCGGAGTTACACTTGCAACCTACGTCCTTAATTATTTTCTGGGCGTATTCAATCACGTCTTCATCTTCATCTACAGATTTTCCTCATTACAGTCATAATGGCATACTAAGGTACGCCCTAACTTTCGATAATCATTCAGTATGTACTGTCAGCAATTTACAGTGTCCAAACTGCCTTGTTTATCCCCTTCTTCCTCCCCCTCTCCCCCAGTCTAACCCCTTTCTTTTCCTAGGTATAGGCACTGCAATTTCCAGTTTGTGGTGCTCAAGATATTTGTATGCGTTACATTCCACCTTACGCCAACCGCCCCACCCCCTGCACCACCACTGCCAGCGTCTTCCATACCGCTCCAATATGTCAGGAGTTATGTCATGATTAACGTATTTTATGGGATGGACGCACCGGTAGCATACACACAGTAACACAATATCATAAAACAAATACTAAAATACTACGGGATCTCTAAAGCATATTTAAACATAATATCATTTTGTAGAAGTGTATAAATTTATTACTTAAAAATCAGTTTTCAGTTAAGGAATTGTTCTGTCAGATATTTGTGATTTTCAATTAAATGTACGATATGGTTTCCAGATACCTATATAGCAGACATCTAGTGTCTGCAATTAAATGAACACGTTATCTGTGACTTACCGTGAGTCTTGAACTCTGTACTTCCCAGAATGTGGATGCACGATACATTTAGCTCTTCATGTAAATCTAAACAATTGCAATAATGTGAACTGTTACGCAGTTCAACATCTAACAAGCATCACTGCGGTGTTATGTGTGTTGACATCCTTAGCTACACAAGGCGCCTTTTAAAAGTACTGTTTTATTTGTGACAACCCGGATTTTATTTTTATTTTTAACGAACCTGTGTGTAATGTGTTATATCATATCCACTAGCATGTCAACATGGTAGGTACGACACAATCGTAATGGAACAGGACGTATAACAACAAGTTTTTAAAAGGTATGAAAACGTAGAATTTCCGTTTCCTTATTTGTAGTGGCAAATATAAATAATTGTTGCACCTATACTTTACGTAAATGCGTCCCTTTAGGTATCAGAAGGTTACAGTCGTAACCGTTGAAACCGTTAATCAGGAATAAACAGCACTGAATGCAATTTTGGGTTTGAAATTTTCTCCAAAGCAATTACTGTTCTCTCCTTATCTCTGATTAACAGAAATTTCAATCAATTTGTTGTCCACTGCTGTCTTTCTGCATAATATTTGCTACAACAAATTATGTTATTCTACAATGGACCACAACGTTTACCAAAAATTGTAACATTATTATCTATACATGGTATGATATTGTGTATTTTAGCTGGATTCTGGTATTCCGTGTGCTGCTGTCAGAAACTGAAGAGGTAATAGGTAATGACAACTAATGAACGTGCCTCTATGTGAACAGGTTCTCGTCGGTGCGGCCTTCGTGCTGCTAGCTGTATTCACGGTGGTGGTGGATGGCGCACCTTACCGCAGTGCGTGGGGCAAGGAGCACCCCATAGCTCCTCTCGTGGCGGACAACGACCTCCGCGAACGTCACCGCCTCGATGACGATTACTATGGTCATCAACCTTACAACAACCCTCGCCGTTCTCCTTTTGGACTCTTTTCCTTCGCCTGGTGAGGTGTTTTAAGAGATATTTTCAGAGATCGACTATCAAATTGCGCTTCACTTCCTACAATCGACGTGTGGTTCCATGACTACCGTGTTTTTCTGGTTGATTACTAACTGTAACCAGAGCGATATACACCTCTAATACTGGTTATACTTAATCTGTTATGTTGTAATTTGTGTCTTTACACACCTGCAATAAACTTTTACGCTTATTCGGTGCATTGTCATCAAATACATTTTCCTTTGCTTTTGTTGTGATATCATGTAGTAGACACATTTGTAGAATCCTGTCACGTTGCTCCTTTCAACAGATACGTAGAAATCATAGAAGGTAGGAGCCGACGGACAGCTTACGATCCACAAAAAGAGTAAGACCAATACCATCTGTAAATAACGATCCAAATACAAAATTATTGCAACTGTCAGAAAAATCAAGGGACAAAAAGGAATGTTGCATAATCACTAACATTAGTGTAGTTGTAACAGAAGCTCGGGTTGGAGATTGATGGAGAAGTTATCTGCATTGTTGAAGAAACCATCCACGAAATTATGAAGAGGAGATGGAGACATAACGCAATAAACCATCTCAGGTAAATTTTAGGCGAAATTCACAAAACTTACTCTATTCCAAAGGATTGATATTTATGCACTGAATATTTCTCTGCAAAGAACACTTATGTAAGTTACACATGTCAATAGCATTCGGCTACCACAGTAAATTTCTGTAATGTTAACATTGTTATTGAAGCAATTTTTTTAACTTCAACATCCGAAACTATATCGTCATATCGCTTAACGCAGCAAGCATTCGAAATACGTAACAAGTTTGTAAATGAACCTAGAAAGCACTCAGCAAAGACACTTTGATTCATTTAACGACATTATTAGCTTGACAATGAAAATTAAAAATTTGAAACAAAACGCTCAGAACGAATGCGGTCACTGGAACAGACATCGATGTAGATAACACTTCCTTAATGTGCCATTGATTTGTACTTCTCAAATGTGAATAACCGTTAAATAAACTACGCAAAAGAGCGTTTTAATTATGATGCCATGTACAGAGTTTTTATTAAATACTTTGGCACACTTTGTAGGGCATATTCTTAACGCTATACCTGGAAAACATATTGATATCAATATATGTCATTTCTGAGTTATAACGAGAGTCTACCGTCATTGAATACAGTTGCTGACGACTGTAACAGATACTTATAATTCACTTTGCTAGATGATTAAGTGAGAATACCGATACTAGCCAGCATGCCGAAACAGTTACTGTATACTGAATAGTGCTGCGTCGTTATGAAGGTACCTTTATATCTGACATTATCAGAAACTACAGAGTAATTAACCCAAAATTGGTGGTGGTGGTGGTTAGTGTTTAACGTCCCGTCGACAACGAGGTCATTAGAGACGGAGCGCAAGCTAGGGTTAGGGAAGGATTGGGAAGGAAATCGGCCGTGCCCTTTCAAAGGAACCATCCCGGCATTTGCCTGAAACGATTTAGGGAAATCACGGAAAACCTAAATCAGGATGGCCGGAGACGGGATTGAACCGTCGTCCTCCCGAATGCGAGTCCAGTGTGCTAACCACTGCGCCACCTCGCTCGGTCCCCAAAATTGGTCCGAAGCTTTTACTGCTAATCGTGGTAGACTGCGTCCATGAGAAGGCTAGGTGTGGTCTTTATGAAGAGTGAAGTAAACTGTCATGGATGCGAGGTTGCACCACTGTATCAAACGTGGTTCCGTCAAGAGAAACTCCGACGGAGGACAGTGTTCGCTGCTATTTCTCACTGAATTGCCGATACAAGAATGAAGTAACACATAATACAGATAAAGGTTATAGTAAAGTGGAACAGGGGAAAGATGTTGTCTTCAGGGGCGTCTTACTGCGCGTATGAAATTAGTCAAATCATGTCGTGGTTGTCCTCCTGCCTGGACCAATAAGATTGACTCTAGCCAAATTAATCGATATACCTATAATTACAGTGATCAGCCAGAACATTACGACCATCCACCTAATAGCTGGTGTGTCCAACTTTGGCATTGCTAACAGCGGCGACAAGTCATGGCACGGAAGCAATTAGGCCTTCTTACGTCGCTGGAGAAAGCCGGTACCATATCTGAACACACACACACACAAGTCACCTAATTCCTGTAAAGTCCAGGGAGGGGAGCTATGAGCTCTGACGCTATGTTCAATTACGTCCCAGATGTGTTCGATCGGGTTCAGAGCTGGCAAGTTGGACTGCCAGAACATCAATTGGAACCCATACTTCACATTTATGGCACGGCGCATCATCTTGTTGAAAGGCATCACTGCCGTCCGGAAATACTATCGTCATGAATGGGTCTAGGTGGTCTGCCACCAGTGTACGATGCTCACTGGCCGTCATGGACCTATGGATGGCCACGTGAATGTTCTCCAGAGATAATGGAGCTTCGCCACCTCGTAGCTCATCTCTGTCCAGTAATGCAGGTTGCAGGTGTCAAGGAGCTGTTCCTTGGAAGAAAACGCATTCTTGCACTCCCATCGGCATTCTGAAGAAGGTAGTGGGATTGGGCAGACCAAGCAACGCTCTGCCACTGCGCCAGCGTCCTGTACCGATGGTCATGTGCCAACTTTAGTCATAGTTGTTGATGCCCTGGTGTTAACATTGGCACATGCAAGAATCGTCAGCTGCGAAGGCCCATCGCTAGGAGTGTACGGTGCACTGCGGGTTCAGACACACTTGTACTCTGCCCAGCATTAAAGTGTGATGTTAATTCCGCCAGAGTTCGCCCCCTGTCCTGTTTTACCAGTGTGACTAGCCTACTAGGTCCAACATCGTTAATGAGGGCAGGTCGCCTAACATCACAACATCTATACTTTAATTCTGGTTTCGCCACTTGTTGAAGACACCACAGCTCTCATCGAACACCACACAATCCGTGCAGCTTCCGAAATGCTCGTACCGAGCCTACAGGCCATCACAATCTGCCTACAGTTAAACTCACACAGATCGCTGGCATTCCCTATTCTACACACAGACTTATACTGCATGCACCGTGGGTGTGTCTGACTTTGGTCAATCCTCGCCAGGTGACGCTGCCGTCGGCTGTACGGGTTTATATCGACAGTAGTCCGGTGGTCATAATGTTCTGGCTGGTTATTGTAATTCCAGGACAGACTTTTTAATCTACCTTTGATGAAAATGGCTTTCATAGTCACAGTAATTTACGATGCGCTCAACGGATGCGTGTTTCGGTACATTTACGTTTTCCACTGCCGCTGCCTTCGCTGGTACGCCTCGTACCTTGCAGGTGTTAAGAAACTGGGAATGATAAGGGTCCGTAAGAAGCGGTGTTCGTTACTACTACCTCTGCTACTTCATTTCGCCGAATACTTAACTATCATCTTACTCACATTAAACCAGAAGTTTAGTTTATGAAACTTCCTGGCAGATTAAAACTGTGTGGCGGAACGAGACTCAAACGGGGGACCTTTGCCTATAGCGGGCAAGTGCTCTACCATCTGAGCTACCCAAGCACGACTCACGCCTCGTCCTCACAGCTTTACTTCCGCCACTACCTCGTCTCCAACATTCCAAACTTCACAGAAGCTCTTCTGCGAACCTTGCAGAACTAGCACACCTGGCAGAAAGGATATTGCGGAGACATGGATTAGCCACAGCCTGGGGGATGTTTCCAGAATGAGATTTTCACTCTGCAGTGGAGTGTGCGCTGTCTCCGCAATATCCTTTCTTCCAGGAGTGCTAGTTCTCCAAGGTTCGCAGGAGAGATTTTGTAAAGTTTGGAATGTAGGAGACGAGGTAGTGGCGGAAATACAGCTGTGAGGACGGGGCGTGAGTCGTGCTTGGGTAGCCCAGATGGTAGAGCACTTGCCCGCTATAGGCAAAGGTCCTGAGTTCTAGTCTCGGTCCGCCACATAGTTCTAATCTGCCAGGAAGTTTCATATCAGCGCACACTCCACTGCAGAGTGAAAATCTCATTCTGAGTTTAATGTTTCCTGCATTCTTTATTAACTTCATCACAACAATAATAATGCTGTTGATTAAGGTTTGCACATCCCATCCTATAAAATCTTAATTAAGGAGGTACTAATTCGTGTACTGTCCCAATATTGCGACCAAGCATAATTGCTTCTATTATTGATGTTTATTCAAATTATAAACTCGTATTATGGTAGATAATCGAATCTTTTTAATTACCTCCAGTGCTGAATTATAAATATGAAGAAACAACATACAATTTTTTTTGTAATTGGTCATTTTAATTTCGGGGACATTAGGACGTGGTCCTCGCGTTTCGTTCGAAATGTGGAAAGAACATGAAATGGAACTGCCAAAAACACGAAAAGCGTATCTGAAGAAAAGAAATTTAACATGAAATATACATTTGTGTATTTTGCCTTGTACGGAAGTGCAACATGAACGTCAAACAACCGGGTCTAGAGATGAGCGTCGAATATTCGATTCGTAGAGACAATAATGACGAGGTACTGAATCCGACTAGGGAGAAAGAATGTTTATAGACTAATTAAATGACGGATTAAGGAATCGCAAATTTTGTAATCGAAAAAAGAAATCCGGGGATAAAAATTATAGGATCTCAAAGCTGGAATACAAGCAGGCAGGTTCAAGTGTATGTTAGGTAAGTTTTACAGAGATAATGAGGGATAGGGTAGTCTGAAGAGTTGCGTTAGACCACTCCTTAGACCTGTGTTCGTAATAACATTTATTCTGCGCCGTTATCTAAAATATATGCTTTATATACTCTAACCATCATTCTATTCAGGCAGTAAAATTGTGACATTACCTGATGTTGCCCCCGCCTGAGGTAAGTGAGCAATGCACGGCTCTGCTGCAAAGAATAGCTTGATAATGTAGTAGGATGGAGCCACACACGTCTGCTTTCATTTCCAGCAATTAGCTCGCTATTAGTTGAGGTCCTGCAGTCAAATATTGCATGTATTGACTAGAGTTACGAATTACCAAAATAAACAGAGTTATTAAACAAAACACAAACGAAGATTAATAATAAGTTATATTCTAGAGTAAGTAATTGATGTAGACAACAGAGAATTTTGTTGAATAATGCTTATTCAAGAATGTTAATTGCAAATAGACGAAATTATGACACCAAGAGACTGATAACCTTAATGTTGTTGTTGCTGTTGTGACCCTGAGTCTGAAGACTGGTTAGATGCAGCTCTCCATGCTACTCTATTCTGGGTGAGCCTCTTCATCTCGGAATAACTAATGGAACCTACATCTTTCTGAAACTGCTTGCCGTATTCATCTTTTGGTCTCCCCCTACGAGTTGTACCCCTTCCCCCCCCCCCCCCCCCGCTCCCCTCCCAAACACTTCCCTCAAACACTAAACTGGTGATCCCTTGCTTTCTCAGAATGTGTCCTATCAGCCGACTCCTTTTTCGGTCAAGTTGTGCCACAGATTTCTTGTCCGCCCACTTCTGTTTAGTACTTTCTCTTTAGTTGCGTAATCTATCCATCTAATTTTCAGCATTCTTCTGTAGCACCGCATTTCGAAGGCTTCTATTCTCTTCTTGTCAAAACTTTTTAACGTCCACGTTTCACTTCCATACATAGCATGACTACAGACAAATACTTTCAAAAATTCGTAACACTTAAATCTGTATTCGATGTTCAGAGACTTCTCTTCTTCGAAATGCTCTTCTTGCCATTGCTAGTCTACATTTTATATCCTCTCTATTTTGGCCATCATCAGTTATTTTGGTAGCCAAATGGCAAAACTCATCTGTTACTTTAAGTGTCTCGTTTCCTAATGTGATTCCCTTAGCATCACCTGATTTAATTTCACTACATTCCATTATCCTGTTCTTTTGTTAATGTTCTTTCAAAACACTGTCCATTCAGTTCACCTGCTCTTCCAAGTACTTTGCTGTCTGACACAATTACAACGTCATCGGCAACCCTTAAAGTTTTATTCCTTCTTCCTGAACTTTAATTCCTGGAGTAGGATAACCTGATTAAGTGCAATAAAGGTGCTCTGAGAGCGTTATCAGTGTGTTATTAGGATCCCCAAGCTAAATAAAGTCACGAGTAAACTAAGTCGATATCGTGATCATAATGAACGGAATATATAGTCCACAAGCGTAACACCGAGCTTGTCGGGAGGGACAGTCTTGGGGTTTGTAGCGTGTATAACAGAGAGGGCCAAGACTTAATTCTGTTCGCCTGTGTAGCGGCCTGTTTAACAAACTGTGTACACGGCCGTTTACGAGGCACGTCTAGCGCACGCCCCCGGTGCGGAATGGGGGCGATCAAAGCTAAGGGACTCAATCCGACAAATAGCTGGCTGCTCAAATGTATGAGCCGAGAAGGCACCGACATCGCACTGATCTAGTACTTGCACTACCTGCTGAAATGATGGATTGAACTATTTCAAAATTTGTTCTCTGATTTTGACATCAGGCATGTTGTACACGATAGCATCAGGCAACATTACAGTTGAATATAAAGCACCGCAAGTACTTTTGAATTTGCATTTTTGTGGCATACCTTGCAAATCACTTACCCACTCACGATAAGTTTGTTGTGGCCGTTTTTTGCAATTAAAGAGTTGATACCTAGCTGCTACCACATTCACTTGTTGGTCATAATAGTTACCGAGTCTATTGCTGCGTCGTACGACAGTTCACTCGGAGTGTTAGGAAAGAGTTTTTGAATTAATCTGAACACTGCACTTCCTACCGTGGATAATAGATATGGAAGTTTCACAGTACCTGGGACGTTATGAGGTACCATATGTGCATTGAACTGGTGCAGCCACTCGAGCCATTCCTCGTCTTGTTCACAAAACTGTCGTAAAGGTGGTATAGCAGCTGTAGTAGGCGGTGCTTGTTCCGTCGGGCGCGTAGCGTTGGCGAGTAGCTGCTGCACCTTGTTGAGCAGTATAGAAATCTGGTTCGTCTGAAACAAACATCTGCGTTAGCTCTGTGGCATCCAACGCTTGCGGCTGTGGCGCCTTAGCAGGGGCGGGACAGGTGGTGGTGGGGGGAGGGGGGTTGTTTTGGAAGACACAAATGTAACAAATAGACAAGGCAGGAATTTTAAATAACGACGAAAGCAAAGAAATCTTCTGCAATGCCCACCTGAAAATAGTTATTAGCAAAAACGACAAGGAACTGTTAAAGCAATATGTGCCCCTGCAAAGTAAATACAAGAGATAATTAAGGCGCGAGCAACAAAGAAAAAAAAAAGTTTATGTGGTTGTCGGCCCGTAGTACGTTTGAAGACTCGTCGACATTGTGCGGTCTTGCCCACTCATCGCTAAAGGGGGCCTACGAGATGCAGCGTTCTTGGAATGCTATACAACGATTCAAACAAATAACATTAGCAGTTTCATTTCTATAAATCTATAGACATTACTTATCTTATGATATTTACAAGCAATAATCGCAAATGTGGGGCGACATGCGATATAATTCAGCGTCCTTGATATGTGAATTGTTCAGGCAAGTTGATAAACGTCACTGATAAGTAAGGTCTGCGATCCGGTGCCGATCTGAGTGGCCGAGGCTCGCAGGCGCGTCGCTTACATTCCCTTTTACCAGGTGTCGCTCTTGGCGCGGCGCGGTCCAACTCTGCGCACCATTGGCCGCCGTTTACTCACCGCCTTCTCTGCTCCTGCGTTCCCCATCTTCTTCGTTCCGGTGTTTGTGATTACACCAGAACAATAACCAATAGAAATTCATACCCTGTGTATTCTCCACTGAGTAACGCAAGTGAAAATGTTGAAGTTCTGCCCTGAAGCAAATACAGACCTCACCAAAGTCAGTCCCTTCGACAGTTTAATTATTGTAGCGGACATTCACCGCCAAGAATATATCACTTATACGATCAGACACTACACGTTGTCACAGGTAGGTCCGCCTCCTTCGAAGACCCACCGCAAAGCATCCAGAATCGCTCACATGTGTGCACCACTGAAAAAGTGCCTGACTCCACTTGACTCCAGCAGTGTTCCACCACTGCCTACCTCTCCATTTGGTGAAGGCTGTCCCCACCATACATGTCCTACAGAGAGGTTTCCACTCAACTCGACCACATTACACTAACATATTAAATACAAGGAATGTTACAGGTATTCGGCCAAACTCAGACCATTTATACTAAATATAAATAATAATAAGTTAATAAAGAATGCACTGGAGACCAAACGGTGTCGAGTGTAGACTCCTGATGAAAGCTAGCGTATGTGTGCTAGTAACAATGATCCCACGACAAATGTACTAAGGGAATCAAATACTCTTTTGGTAATGGTGGGGTTCTGAGGTGACGGTAATGTGCCGCCGAAACTGGAAGTGTGATGGAACAAAAACATTTTCCAGAGTGATCTATGATGGCACTTCTTCTCATATACACCATCAGCTGATGTCCCTCGTCCATGCAGTAAAATACATACACTTTAAATAATTACTTATGTCTGCATAATAGAAGCATCTTTTGGCACTCTTTTCAATGGTTCTTTCAGTTAACACATGGGACTGATCACTTTTAAATTTCCATGGTTTTTAGCATCTGTTGCAACTGTTATTTAAATAAATTTACTGGCAAAAGAAATAAGATACACTTTCAATAACAACACATGTATGATAAGACATGAGGGATTCATTTAGTATTCGCTTTCTGTGTCACCGTGTAGGCTACGATGCTCTGGCAAACATTCGCGTAAAGAAAAAAATATAAAACATTTTGAGTAAAGAAATACATTAAATATTTATTTCAGGTACATAGCGTTCACGGATGATAGCTATAGGTCAGTGTCCTCATCTGAGGTGTCGTATCATGAAATAGTGTGAAGTGTTTAAAAGCTATTTCTTCCAAAGTTCCCTGTGAAAGTGATCAATAATTGTTAAATCTTAACTTCTGTAATTTTTTAAGTTATTGAAAATATTACTGTTTTATCTGATGTGCCCCATTTTTCTGTGTTCGCAGACGTTTTCAGATTTGTTTTATTACTTAACTGCGATTTGTTACAGAATTTCTGAGAATTGTAAGCAGCCATATTTCACTGTCTTACCTCTAGGCATTTCTGATAGAGCATCTGTTCTTCTGATCACAGAGGAATGTTCGTCCAAATTCCCAGCATTGGGCTGTAGCCGTATCTGGGCAAGCGCTGACCACTTTTGTATATGGGCATGGCTGTAGTGGTCACCTGGCCTGGAAGCTGCGCCCTGCAGCCTCCGCCGCGCTACAAATTGGCCCTAACTTCATACCAGTTCTAGACGGCAGAATCGCTCGCCTAAATACGGGTAAACTTACAACTTGCACTGACTGGTAGCTCGAAGACATCACGTTAAACAGGTAAGGATTTCGCTTTATGTGAGGAACGAAAGCACTTCCATTAATAAAGGGTACAAAAGGTAGGGACCTGGTAGTCAAGGGAAGGCAGGATTCGATTACGATTGTAGACGGGGCCGTAATCAGTTAACATTAGTTGCCTTTTACAGTTGCACACAATTTATTTTAAACCAGTAATTCCAGACTCAACAATAAATAAAAATACCACAAGTTATTAATGAAGGAAAAAACAGGTGTGTAAATAATAGTATTTTCAGCGAGTTACAATTTATCAAATCACCATTAAATACAGATACAGCAGATAATGTTTTAAAAACAAGCCACTGTGATCTGGGCAGAAGGCCTTACACGCCAGGAATGGCAATAAATTAAGAATTGCTTAAAACTCGCTGCAACTTACAAATTACAGGTATTGAAATATTGAAGGCAAGTCCCCACAAACACAGCAGAAGGCATCAGACGTCAGGAATGACAGTACATAAGGTTTTAAAGGCTTACAGCGTCAATACAAATACCAAATTAGAATTTTAAGGCTAATGACCACAATCACAGCTGAAGGCCTTAAACTCAAGGAACGGCAGTAATATAAAAAATTGAAAAACCTGCTGTAAAACAGCAAATACAATAGCAAAGGTTAATTAAAAAAAAAGCAACTGATCACCAAACGGGTGAAATAAGATGATGGTAAACTTTGTAACACAACCCTTAACATCCACTCTACACTGCTAGATTTACTCCGGAAGGCGACCAGAACTATTAACTAGACATATATAACCTTTAATGTAGTTATTACAAGGTATTGTAATAAATAATGCAATAAATGAACACGAGGACCAATATATAAGTTCCTTAAAGGGTAGTGAGGCAGATTATACCAGCAGAAGGCGTGTGCTGAAGGTGCGTTACACTGAACTATTGGCCATCAGACCTCCTTCTAGAACACACGTGTCTTACAAGAACCAAGGGGCCACAGACGGTGCTCCAGGAATCGACATCCGAGAAGGTCCGGCAACAAACACTTTCCCCAGCGATGAGATAAGCAGCCAAGAGTTGCATTCGCTTCACAAGACTAGTGGCAGTCTAACGAATGACTAATGATAATCTTGCTGAAGCTACCTGATGCAACGATGGAACAATACGACAAAGCCGGAACCGGCGGTCTGCACTACGTCCCCAGAGCGCCTGAAACGAGAAAGGAATCACTACCACCAGAGTAGAAGAATCAGCAACCGGCCTACAATCAAGAAAGCTGTCAATACTCTACGCCTTATCGGACAGCAGCGGCAAGGTGAGGAAACGTACACTGCCGTTACATACACTAACCTCCAGGGGAGGTAACTGGGGCGTTAGCGGGAAGAAAAATTACCGCTGGTTGAACTTAACAAATTGTAACAAGTTGAATGCAGTAAATAGTACGAGGGTTATTCCAAAAGTAAGGTCCGATTGATTGCCAAATTGAAACCACAGTGAACATCAGAAATGTTTTACTTGTAACAATTAGCTACACCTTTCAGCTACTTCTCTACGTAGTCGCCGTTCTGACTTAGACTTTTGTCATAGCGTTGTACCAACTTTTCAATAGCCTCATCATAGAAGGCAGCCGCCAGTGCTTTCCGCCAATTCTCCACGCTGGCCTACACCTCGTTGTCTGTGTCAAAATGTTGTCTTCAAAGACAGCGGTTCATGTGACCAGAGATGAAACTCAGGGGGGGACAATTGCGGACTGTATTGTGGGTAATCTCACATTTCCATTTGAAAACGATGCAGGAGCATCTTCATTGCCCCTGCAGAATGCGGCTGAGAATTGTCGTGAAGACGAAACAGCACGACAGTTATGTAATGTTGGCTGCATAGCTTCAGGCGAAATTTCTCACCAGGCCCTCGTACTTGGCGGCAGACACTATTTTCTAGACATCTTTACGCACTCACTGCGAGCTCAGAAATGAGAAGAGCGACGTGATGCTAACTGGAGTTATACTAGAGACACTACCCAACACATCTGTGCAAAGCTTTATCGGATTTTCATAGTCGTTTCCATTTCGCGACCGATCGGACCTTACTTTTGGAATAACCCTCGTAATAAGAAGTCGAGGAAAGCTAATCAGATCGCTTTCCCAAGCACTCCACTCGCTGCTCTTCGCCTCGGCGACACTACGAGCAGCAACGCGAACCCAAGTCAGTGGAGAATCGCGAGATACCACAGTGGTGGAGGATTCTCTATTTGGATTGAAATGCACTCATCTTAAAGCCTGCTGGATCCGGTTTACGACGAGGTCGTCGTTAAAGTCTATGCGGTCCCGACGTGTTCTGGCACTGAGCGGACCTGCCTTCTCCTGAGTCCCTAACGGAACTGGCCAACTCACACGACCCAGAAAAACAACGATAGGGCGTCACTAGATATCGATAACCGCAACTGCTGCAACTAGCAGACAGGCAACGCTTGTGCAACCGAGTGGCGCCAGCCAACACGAGAAGAAGATTAAGAACCGCAACCATGGCAACTAAACGATACCGCCTGGCCTTCAACAGAGGGCGGAAACCTACAAACAGCACCAACGCAAGCCGCAGCACGGCTCAATTTCATTTCCCGAAAAATATTGTTGGATAGTGCTTTGAACGTGTGTACAGATGGAAGATTAAAATTCAGCGTCCCGTCTACGTCGATACAGCACAAGGTTGGACTGGGCAAGGATGTGAAAGGCAATAGGTCGTTTCAAAGAAGCCGGCATTGCCTCAGGTGACTTACGAAAACAACAGAAAATATGGCAGTCTCGATGTCCAGAGGGGGATTTGAGCTGCCGTACTAGAATGCGTGTCCAGTGTCTCGCCACTGAATTGAACTCTTCTGTCTATAGATCTATTAGCTTTGATCGTGAGCTTTGTATAAGTATGCACTAGAGCACGTCAAAACGCTGCTCAGTCTCTCTCGCTTCTCGCTGAGTACGCGGCTCGTTATCGCTGGCACAGGCGCGTCAGGTGGGAATGACTGACGTCACGGTACGGAACTGAGCTGAGACGAGGATTGTCGAATAGGACACGTCCCGGCCCGAGACTGCGAGAGCGCGAGCTGGCCGAGAGACTCGCATTATCGTAACGTAGCGGTAGGCAGTAAACTGTCACGGGACTAAACTCAGCATGAGTGGTTGCGGAACCGGGACCAGTGCAATCATTGCCATCACA
This sequence comes from Schistocerca piceifrons, assembly GCF_021461385.2. NCBI lineage: Eukaryota > Metazoa > Arthropoda > Insecta > Orthoptera > Acrididae > Schistocerca > Schistocerca piceifrons. The sequence continues at coordinate 270,621,557 of NC_060139.1, forward strand.
AAAAATGTTGTGTTGAAGAAACTTGATGATGGGACGTACATTCTGATAAATAAAGTGGGAGTAAGGAGTGGCAGTTCCAGCTGGGAAAAATTTCAAGTAAGCCCTTCAGTTATTACTAAATAAATACAGAATAAAGCTTTCATTAATCGAATCCCTTCGTTTGTGTAGCATTTTTTTAATGAATTGATATGTTTGTGTCCGTAAACGAAAAGAAAAATTGTCTTCGTGAAACATACATGAAGGTGTTTATTACGACTGTTTCAGGTGGTTGTTGGAAATGGAAATGTCGTGTGGCTAGGGCCTCCCGTCGGGTAGACCGTTCGCCTGGTGCAGGTCTTTCGATTTGACGCCACTTCGGCGACCTGCGCGTCGATGGGGATGAAATGATGATGATTAAGACAACACAACACCCAGTCCCTGAGCGGAGAAAATCTCCGACCCAGCCGGGAATCGAACCCGGGCCCTTAGGATTGACAGTCTGTCACGCTGACCACTCAGCTACCGGGGTGGACAGGTGGTTGTTGAAAGAGATACACACCTTCCAGTTGGCTACGTTCAGTGCCAAAATGGAAACTGTGGAGCATCGCTTGCTTACAAAGGAAGCACAACTGGAATGAACAGATATAAATGCAACGATAATCGACACTTGTCAAGCGTTGCAGCTGCCAGTGCTGATAAAATGTGTTTTAATGTGTGTGTGACAGACCTCAGACCTCCAACCATTTAATGTAGTAAGTGGTGAAGGATTCATACGCTTAGCTCAAGAACTGATAAATACAGGAGCAAAATATGGACAAATCACCGCCTAAGACGTGCTACCTTCCCCAAGGACTGTAGCACACCATATTAAGGAATTGGCTGATCAAGTCAGGAGTGAACTTATTCCAGTAATGAATGACGCAATTGGTAAAAACCAATGACTTGCGATGTGTCAACAAACAGTTATCGTAAGACCCATTACCTGACTGTCACGTCCAGCTATATTGATGTGTCGACGGACAAATGAAAACTAAAAAACAGTGTACCCTTAACTACGAGGTTTCCTGACATTTCCAAGACTGGTGAACATATCACTACGGAAATATATGAACAAATAGCATAGTTGGAGATAACGTTCTCGGAACTAAGACAGGTGACTTTAGTTACAGATCAGGGAGCTAACATCAAGAAAGCACTAGCAGAACACAAGCGACTCCCATGTGTGATGCATTGTATTAATACAGCACTGAGGCACATATTCAATGAAGGTTTCTTAATGGATGAGATTCCTGCAGTGTATGACTCCATCCTGACTCGCTTCAATTCCGCGCCCGGCCATCCTGATTTAGGTTTTCCGTCATTTCCAAATCGCTCTAGGCAAATGCCGGGATGGTTCCTTTGAAAGGGCACGGCCGACTTCCTTCCCCGTCCTTCCCTAACCCGATGAGGCCAATGACCTCGCTGTTTGGTCTCTTCCCCCAAAACAACCGAACCCAACCCATACTGACTGTGCGCAAACTAGTAGGCTTTATGAAACGAGCTGGCTTAGTCGCGAGATTAGATAAAACCTTACATCATGATGAAGAAACCAGGTGGAACAGCGTGTACACGATGTTAGACTCATTCCATTCACAGAAAGACCAAATAAAGACAGTTTTGTATGATTCAAACAAACACGAGATGATGACGTCGTATCATAATGCGGCTGTGGAAAGCGTTATTCAATTTCTGAAGGTTTTCAAAGAGGCCACGGACGATATGGAAGGAGACAATGAGCCAACACTACCATTTGTAGTGCCATGGATTTTGAAACTGATAGGTCTCTGTTAAACTGGAGCTGACGATGTGACAATGTGTAAGCTAAAGGAAAGGACAGAACTGTTTATAAAACAGAAAGTTCTAAACGAACTACATCACATTCATTACGTGGGGACGTTCTTGCATTCCTGTTTCAAGGAACTATTGGTTTTTCCCGAAGAAAGAAGAGAAAAAATCATCAAGATGTGCGATAAATGTTAAATAACGTTGTTGATACGAACGTAAGCAAAGATGTCATCCCTTCTCCCACAAAAAAAATTTCAAAATTGGCGAACATCCACCTCAAAACAAAAAGATGAGGTTGACAAATATATGAACATAGAGAGTCCAAACGACGAGTTCACACACCTTCTTTCATGGTGGAAAACAAATTCGTCTGCCCTGTCGAAACTCAACAGTATTGTGTACTACGGTCGTTTACATAGCTTGAGTAGAAGAAAATTGGTTGTGTATAAGACGCGGCTTCTTCACTAAACAACAGATTAATTTCAATGTACTGTTTAGCAGGTGGATCAAATCCTCAGCTGCTGCTTTAAATCGTTTTTCTTTTGGATGCTATTGTACGACTGTCGGTACAACAGTCTTTGGTTGATCAGTTAGTTAAATGTTCGATAGATCATTTGAATGATTCTTTTATGGGAATCATGTGGAACAGCGTCTTTTTTTTGTATGGCTACCACCTTTTCAATAGACATTTATCAATGGAACAGAAAGAGTTGTCCACGAGAAGTGATTTTTAAGTTCGATTTAAAACTTACTTTGCTACCTGCCAGACATTTTATGTTATTGGGCAAGTGATCAAAGATGTTTGTTGCTGCATATTGAACTCCATTCTGAGCCACTGACACGTTAATAATGGGTAAGATCTTTTCCCTCTCTGGTATTCTCCCAATGGACATAACTGTTCTCCTGTTTTTAATAAAGTCACTAGCAAATAAATGTATTTTGACGCCGCGGTTAAAATGCCAACCTCCTTCAAGATTATTGTGCCTACATGATTTCCGTGAGTGAAGATCGCATGTTATTTTTACTGCTTTTTTTTGGGCAATCAGTTCTTTCTTTCTAAGTGATGAATTACCTCAGAACATCATTCCATAACGCATTTCTCTTTTTTCAGTTCAAGCGTCGTAATCTTAATGTTCTTTCAACTTTAGTAACAGGTGGATCCGGCTTTTTGTAGTTTTTCATATGTCTGTTGCTGTGATTTATACATTTCCAGTCATAAAATACAGCATATAAAAATAAAATTCCAAGGCGGAGATGGTTAACAGAAGTGTGCCAAACGATAACGAACGGTAATTACGACAGTGATTAATACATTAAGCACCTATGACCTGAAAAGTGGAATACCTCAAAAGCTGGTCGTTTCTTTCAAGCGTGTCCAAGTATGTGACTACAGAGCCTGCGAAAGACAGGTCGTAAGTCCAAAGCATCTGCCTTCTCGAACATTCTACCTATACAGCGTTGTCGCAAAAGTGAACTATCTTTTATAGAACTAGGGCCTACAACAAAATAAAAGTAAAACGCAAAAGTTACACAATTAGCGTTAATAGCAAACGTTACAAAATTAACTCTGAAACAGATAATATATTAACAACCTTGCCCTAGTTGACGGAAATCTTTAATGCTAACGGAGATCGTAATAAATACAATGAACAGTATTAAGTCGTCGAAGAGTGAAGAACCAGTGAGATAATAAATCTTTAGCTAAATAAAGAGGAACAAATAAACACGAGCATAAAGACAATGACCTTCAAAACTAATTCCGCCAAAGGAATTACGAAACACTTGTGAAATGAGACGTCACTTTAAAAACAACCGTAAGTATAAAACGCACACACACAAAATTCAAGATTAATAATTATAGTAGGCAGGAAAGTGGGTGGTTAGTTTTCCTTGCTACTGCAAGAAATGACTTCGTGTTAATGCTTAGTTTAGACCCCACGATAATCGTATCTTCATGTAGAAAATAATTTACAGTCGTCATCTCTTGCTTTATCATAAGGGTTCACGATTTCCCTTGTCGCCGTTACACGACAGTTTCCGAGTAACCAGAATGCCACCACTGATAGCAGTTTTACAGGAAACTTTGTCAGGTTCACATCTGCATTTACGTGGACTGGATTTGTTCGAATGTCTCAGTTTTTGATTCGTTCGACCGAAATGTGTCTTAAATCTCCCAAAATGCATTCATACATACCAGCACAACTGTGACATGCCACACGTGCATGTTCCTTACTAGTATACTTGTAACTCGGATAGCCGCACGCAGTACGACCCGCCTTCGCAACGGCCGCATGCAACCGGCGGCACTGCAGGTGGCCAGCCGAGAGTGTCGGGTCGCCTCATCATCGAGACCGCGCTCTCGGAACACGATAATCTCGCAGACAGCATTCTCGCTGCTCAGTCCCGCTTACGAGAACGAGCGGGAATACGGCGACAGCTGACGGCCTCTAGTATGCACTGATAAGCCAAAACATTACTACTACTGACAATCGCGACGTTGGATGCCGCCTGGTAGCGACGCGGTAACAAAAGTATATAAGCGGTACAGACACGGACATCGTATCACCTTGACGAAAACTTGGGCTGCAAATGGGGAAATCCATTGAGATAAACGACTTTGACAAAGTCGAATGTTCACGTACTACTGTCGTGGGCATCTACGGAAAGATGTTGAAGGGCAATGAAACTACCATTAGACGCTAAATGATTGGACGTTCACGACTTTTCAGAGAACTTGGGGTTCGAAGACTTTCCTGCTCTGTAAAAAGAGTAGATGGTGATCTGTGGCATCTCTGCCGAAAGAGCGCAATGCCGGTGCACGCGCAAATGTTTTGCAGCGCACCGTTCATCGTACATTGTTGAACATGGAGATTCGCAACAGACCACTGTTACGTGTTCACATGTCGATGGAACGACATCGTTCATTACGACTGCAGTGGACACGGGACCAACGGGATTCGACCGTCGATCAATGGAACCGAGTCAGCTCTTCCGATAAGCTACAATTTTTCCTACACTAGGTCGATGGTCGTCTCCTCAGACAAGGCTGTCGAGGTAAACGGCGGCTCGAAACGTGCAGCGCTCCACGGATGCAGGCTGGTGGGAGCAGTATTACGTTACGGAAACATTCTCCACTTACATGTTACCTGTGATAGTAAAAATGGCTCTGTGCACTATGGGACTCAACTTCTGAGGTAATTAGTCCCATAGAACTTAGAACTAGTTAAACCTAAGGACATCACGCACATCCATGCCCGAGGCAGGATTCGAACCTGCGACCGTCGCGGTCTCGCGGTTCCAGACTGCAGCGCCTGTGGTAGTAATCAATAGCTGCCAACCACCTGTATCCTCTCATGCTTGATGTCTTCCCCGTCGGCGATGTCATTTTTCAGCAGTATAATTGTCCGTGTCTCGGAGCCATTACCATGCTACAGTTCATTGAGGAATATTACAATGAACTCACGTTGATGTCTTGGGGACCAAATTCGTCTGATGTAAATTCTATGCAACTCATCTGGATCGCTATCTGGTGCCATCGCCGCGTACAGAAATAAGCGGCCCGTTATTTACGCGAATTACAGGACTTGTGTGTAGACGTCAGAATTTTTTAGCTATAACATATGCCACATAGTCCACAAACCTACCAACGAATTGTCGGATCTCTGATACGCAGAATCGGTGATGTATTTCGTTCCGAAGACGTATAAACAAGCTATTAAGAAGGTGGTGGTAATATTTTACATCATGAGTGTATTTATTGTTTTGGCAGCCATACGTAGCATGTTAATATAGCTGTCGTTTGGCGAACAAGGAGATTTTGTATGTCACTAACTGTCGTATCTAACTTTCCGACTTTCCGCTGAAGAAAGTTCTCCAGATTAACTTCTCTAGTAAGGAAGAACTTTTGTACTTTCATGAGTCTTTTAACTGTCAACATCATTCTTGCTGAATGGTAAACGAACTAGAACCTGCTCGTTGAGCACTATGGGCCAGCATATTACTCGACGCTGTTCTAGAACGTAACGTTAACAGCTAGATACATAGACCAGACAACAGTCCATCCGGAACTAGAGTGTGTACCAAACTACTTGGCCCCTAGCTGCGCAGGGAAAGCCAAACCCGCAGTGGTGTGGCGTTCCCTTGCCCACGGGACAGCACAGTGGCGCACGTGTAGTTCTACAGCTGAAGCCTTCTCCCTGACGCCCATCTCGCAGAACTTTTTAGCTATAACTCGCGAATCAGCAAATGCTCGTATTAAAAGGCTACCCAGTACGACCAAGAATTCGACAAGTCAACCGTTTACTATTAAAAATACAAAACAAAATGGTTCAAACATCTCTGAGGACTATGGGACTTAACTTCTGAGGTCGTCAATCCCCTAGAACTTAGAAAGACTTAAACCTAACAAACCTAAGGACATCACACACATCCATGCCCGAGGCAGGATTCGAACGTGCGACCGTAGCGGTCGCGCGGATCCAGACTGTAGCGCCTAGAACCACTCGGCCACTCCGGCCGGCTTAAAAATACGTTCGTTTACAAGCTTACACGAAAATTGCAACAGAACGAGCAATTTAGTTTGGTGTGACTTGTAAACTTGTTTCTCTACATAACGTTTTACACAGTTTCACCACACTAAGATACTTATCCACTTGCTGCTGTACCATAATCCTGGAACAGTCTATTATTGAACGAAGTGATATCAGTAAGTTACGAAAAGCTGATACTCAGTATAAAATTGCCGTTTCACCGTTTCACCAGTTATCGATTGCTTTTATAATGATAATACTATTTCATTATAAACCTGCGCCGGTCGGAGTGGCCGAGCGGTTCTAGGCGCTACGGTCGCAGGTTCGAATCCTGCCTCGGGCATGGATGTGTGTGATGTCATTAGGTTGGTTAGGTTTAAGTAGGTCTAAGTTCTAGGGGACTGATGACCACAGCAGTTAAGTCCCATGGTGCTCAGAGCCATTTGAACCATTTTTTTATAAACCTGCGTGGTTACCCGTGCGGCCTAACGCACTGCTTTCCGGGAGGGAAGGCGTGCTGCTCCGTGGCACGAATCCACCTGGCGGATTTGTGTCGAGGTCCGGTGAGCCGGCCAGTCTGTGAATGGTTTTATGGCGGTTTTCCAACTGCCTCGGCGAATGCGTGTTGGTTCCCCTTATTCCGCCTCAGTTACACTACGTCAGCGATTGCTGCGCGAACACTTTCTCCACGTACGCGTACACCATAATTACTCTACCACTCAAACATTGAGGTTACACTCGTCTGGTATGAGACGTTCCCGTGGGGGTCCACTGGCGGCCGACCCGCACAATAACCCTGGGTTCGGTGTGCGGAAGCGGTGGGGTGAGTGGACTGCTGTGGCCTGTAGTGGGATTATGAACCACTGAGGGCTACGGCGGTGACGAAGCCTCTCCGTCGTTTCTAGGTCCCCAGTTCCATACAATACAATACAATACAATTTCATTATAAAAAAATCTGTTGTTACTCACACATCCCAGCAGATAAGAAACTTTTGCACCTTCACCAAATGGCAAAATACTGTCCGCTTTACACGCTGTCATCTGCCACAAACTCGCTTTGGTATCGCACACTTTTATGAGATATGACTGATGTTATGAATATGCGTATTTCACTTTCACTGTGTAGTTTGCGCACGTGATGGGAAGTCAGTGCACTATATATATATATCCAATGTTCTCTATATCTGAGGCAGACAAAGATTTTTACTCAAGTTTAACGAAAAATTCAGTATGTTGCCTAATTTTCGTGTCCATCAATGTATGAGCTAAATACCAAACGGAAACTCATAGTGAGCTCTATTTTTAAGTGCAAACTATTCCAATTTGGTACAATATCTCACTAGGTGTCAAAGTATCACAATAACTATGGTGCAATGATTAGCACACTGGATTCGCATTCGGTAGGACAACGGTTCAAACCAGCGTCCGGGCGTTCTGATTTAGGTTTTTCGTGATTTCCCTCAGTCACTGCAGGCTAATACCGTGATGGTTTCTTTGAAAGGGCACGGCCGACTTCTTTCTCTAATCCGATGGGGCCGATAACCTCAGTGTATGGTTCCATTCACCAGCCACAATAACTATGACCTTTAATGAAATAATAGAAGGTTCATCATGAAACTGATGAATCATGCTATAAGATTCGAGAGAATAATATTTTTTCACCCAACAATTTCTTTAAAATAAATTGAAAAAGTTTGCAGAGCAGACGTTGTGTGCTCGCCCCTATTCCCGCAGTGTAACTGGCATGGCCAGAAAACGTTTTGGCTGTAAAGTACGAAGCGCAAAGCTGAGTAGGCGACAGCAAACACAGGCAGCTGCCCTTTCGGCACAGAGGGGTAGACTCGCACAGTGCCGAGAAAGAAAATACGTTTCTGTGTAAGGACCTGTAAGGGCCATGTTATCTCGAGCGAACTGTAATAGGAAATTTTAGTGCCAAGTCCTCTACAAAATCCATACCAGTGGAATAAAATCTCAGGAGAGATACAACTTTGGTTGAACTACTTTCTGCCAAAGCACTGGATTCTGCCAACACCTTTCCCTCCTCAAATAAGTATCAGTCTTATTTGAGGATGAATATGCCATTCGTGAAGTAGTTATTATGGTAGAATAGTCTCACCTAAAGAGCTTGTAGCCCGTTCAAATAGCAGTAACGTCCTTCAGTCTTTGCAGATTTTATAACTATACCTGCACCCAATAAACTTATTTTGGCATCAAACTGAAAGTGCAATTAAAACAACATAGTTGTCCAACAGGTGCTATTTATGTGGGCAGAGGACACATAGGAGTAACACAAAACAAGAATGTGGGATATCAGCGACACAGACGATGAACATACACTATGTGCTCAAAAGTATGAGGCACCCCAAAAAACATACGTTTTTCGTGTTAGGTGCGCTTTGCTGCCACCTACTGACACGTACTCCTTATCAGCGACCTCAGGAGTCATTAGACATCGTGAAAGAGCAGAATGGGGCGCTCCGTGGAAACCATGGACTTCGAACGTGGTCAAGTAATTGGGTGTCACTTGTGTCATACGTCTGTACGCGAGATTTTCACATTCGTAAACATCCCTAGATCCGCTGTTTCTAATGTGATAGTGAAGTGGAAACGTGAAAGGACACGTACAGCATAAAAGCGTATAGGCCGACCTAGTCTGTTGACTGACACAGACCGCCGGCAGTTGAAGCGGATCGTAACGTGTAATAAGCAGACATCTATCCAGACCGTCACACAGGAATTCCAAACTGCATCAGGACTTCATGGTTGGACGGCTGCTCATAAGCCACACACGACGCCGGTAAATGCCAGACGACGCATCGCTTGCTGTAAGGAGCGTAAACATTGGACGAATAAACATTTACAGTAAGCTACCATTCGAATTAAAAAATCTTAGCAGTAATCCACGAGCTTCCAAATCGTAACTGACGAGTTTCCTTATGAGTAACTCCTTCTATTCTGTCAAGGAGTTCCTTGAAAAATTAAGCTGATTCTTGTTGTATTGCTGAATGCGTTTACTTAAAATTATGGACTGACTTTTTTCGGGTCCATAAACATTTTATTTTTATGTTATTACTTTTATGTTGTAATTTCATGTAATGACACGTTCGCCGGCAGCTGTGGCTACGCGGTTCTAGGCGCTTCAGTCTGGAAACGCGCGACTGCTACGGTTGCAGGTTCGAATCCTGGATGTGTGTGGTGTCCTTAGGTTAGTTAGCTTTAAGTGGTTCTAAGTTCTAGAGGACTGTGACCTCAGATGCTAAGTCCCATAGTGCTCAGAGCCATTTGAACCATTTTTTGTTACTTTCCATGACCTTGGAGATTTGGTCCTCAGTATGGTCTTACGGGACTTGACGTGGAAATAAAATGAAAATAAATAACAGTAAAATTCGGAGGCGGTGGTGTTATGGTGTGGTCGTGTTTTTCAATGGAGGAGGCTTGCACCCCTTGTTGTTTTGCGTGGCACCATCACAACAATGTTGTAAGCACCTTATTGCTTCTCACTGTTGGAGAGCAATTCGGGGATTGCATCTTTCAACACGATCGAGCACCTGTTCATAGTGCACAGCCTGTGGCTGAGTGGTTACATGACAATAATATCCCTGTAATGGACTGTCCTGCACAGAGTCCTAACCTGAATCCTGTAGAACGCCTTTGGGAGGTTTTGGAACACCAACTTCGTGTCAGGCCTCACCGACTGACATCGATACCTCTACTCAATGCACCACTTCGTGAAAAATGGGCTGCCAGTCGCCAAGAAACATTCCAGCAACTGATTGAACGTATGCCTGCGAGAGTGGAAGCAGTCACTGGAAGCAGTCACCAAGGCTAAGGGGTGAGCCAACACAATACTGAATTCCAGCATTACCGGTAGAAGGTGTCACGAACTTGCAAGTCATTTTCAGTCAGGTGTCCGGATACGTTTGATCACACAGTGTACCAAAATCTCCTGAGTTCAGTCTGTCATGAGATGAATTTAAAAGGATAGTTAAGAAAACAAGCCTTTAAGGAATTGTGACTGCTCTGATCAATCTAAAAGAGCAGATATTCCACGAAAGCCTTGGTGGGCTTAGTTTAGAGAAAACAGGAGACAAGTTTCAAAGCTAATAAAGATGAGATTCCTCCACGATTCATACTCCAGTCGTTTGTTTACAAAAAGATTATCGAGTGTCCATGTTGTGACTGATGGAATATCAAGTAGAAATTGCAACCATGTATTGTTCTGCTGCTTGAGATACGACACTCAGCAAAAATATTTAATTAACCTATTAGTAAATGACTGACGGAATTGGAAATTTCATAACTTAATAAAATGTAATGTGTTATCGGATTAGAATTAAAGTGACGAAAATCCATATGGCTACATTAGCTGTTTATTGTAATCCTTTCATAGGCCCACGTCCGGTTTCGCACCTTATAGTTGCATCCTGAAGTGCATTTAAGTAATCACTTCATGCCTAATGGGAATTACCATGATCTGAAAGACAGGTATAAATGAAAGTGGATGATCTCTCAAGCGTTGTCATCAAACTAACATGTTGTAAAACACCGATGGTGGACGTCCCTAATAGAATCCCTAAGCAGAGAAAATGAGGGTGTGGAAGTTCCAAAAAGTGAGAGGAATGCGGAGTAGAATCTGCACAGCAACGCATTCGGTTAGTTGGAGAGTAACGCGTGAACAAAATTCGATTACCACCATCGTCGGCTGGATACCGAGAAAGGAGTGGATATCGGAAATATCAGGGCCATCGAGTGGAGGCGCCCCAGAAATGTGATACAGAGGATCTACTGCGGTGGTTAGTATCACGACAGCAAGAGCGCTATACGCCCACGCGCCGGGGGTGTCGCTGCACTGTTAATGGGTCACTAACCTGTCTAACAAGGGGGGCATCAGACCTGTTAATCACTGATTTTGATGGCTACGACGTTGGCGGTGCGGGTTCCAATCCCGCATGTGTACTTGTTTCCAGTTTCGTTGTGCAGAATATCATTAAATACTGTATGCAACTGCGAAAGGATTCCCAATACAGACTAAAGTACTGGTCCTTAATTTGGCCTCACAATACAGTCAGGAGCGAAATTCCCTGACATTTTCGTACGTGTTCAAAAACAGTTCTGGAAAATTGGTTGCAACGTGCAAAAAAAAAGTTGGCGAGTGAACTAAAATATGTGAATAATAAGAAACCAGGGAAGTTAGGCAAAGTGCTGGACGAAGAGTTTTTAAAAATCTGTGATTTTTACGTACGTAAGAGAAGAAAAATTTTCTTTATATTTCACATAAGTAGGGTGAACAGTCTAATAAGGCACTTTACGATCAAATCTCTATAAATGAAAGGAAAACATGCACCTACACCGTAAAAATTATACCACCTAATTGTAATCGATTTGCCACCCCTGTTATCTTTGTTTATAGATGCAGGTTAAAATTTTCACTAATACAATGCTCTAGACTTGCAGAAGACTAATAGAGGAATAGCTTCGAGGGAGAATTCCATAAAATAATCGTTCTTTAATTTTCCCTTATTTTTCTGTCCTTGCTTTCACAGGAATTATGAAATATGCACGGTAAACATCGAAGATGATCAATACAGGACATTTTTTTGAATTTGAATGGTGTCGAACCGCGGTATTGACCGTCCAGGCACGGTTGGACTACAGACAACACGAACCGTGTACCTCCTTCCTGCTGGAATGACTGGAGCTGATCAGCTGTCGGACCCCCTCCGTCTAATAGGCGCTGCTCATGCATGGTTATTTACATCTTTGGGCGGGTTTAGTGACATCTCTAAAGAGTCAAAGGGACTCTGTCTGTGATACAATATCCACAGTCAACGTCTATTTTCAGGAGCTGGGAACCGAGTTGATGCTAAACGGTTTTTAATGTGAGTAGATGCTACGTGTAAAAATTAAACGTCGATCGTCTCGGAAACTGTAGGCCGCCGCAAGAAAAGCTGCTGGGCAGGTTCTCAGAACTCGTCCCTGTACAAAATACCCCCGACTCTTGAAAATCCTATATTAACAGGTCTGCAGGTCCCCTTGTAAGACAGTTACGGGCACGTGGATTAAGGAGCAAAGTGTTGTGCATGTACAGAACGAACCGAACGGCAATCCTTTGCTCATTTCCTGAACAAACAACAAATTTCGTAAAAATTGTCAATCAGTTATTGCCCGCAGTCTACTGTTTGTTATTCACGAACGATATGTCGGTGTAAAAAATGTTTCTAATTTTTCCTCCGAATGTAAATAGATTGCTTAAAAGGTACCACAGGAGGTGCTGTTGACGCAAACTAGGAGAAAACTTCACATAATTATACCTCCATAATTACATACCACAGTACACACGTGTGGACAAACGCAAATCCTCGAGCAACCGCTTAGCTTTCCCAGTGGAAAGCTTTTTTAATCACACGATGTGTGGAGCAGTGGAATGAAAAATTTCCCAAGGGGGTGGCCAGTAAGAACCGCCCACCTGCAACCGGAGCAATCAGCAGATTAGTTCCGTTTTTCTGGTTTCCTCACCTGCATCCCAGCCTGACAACACGTTGGAGCAGTCACATACGTTCATATAGGATGTCTAGCAGTTACATTCGTGTTTTTTTAAACACAATCTGATGTTACGAATTCTGAGAAACAATAGATATGGTAGACTTATCTATTGTACTGCCGGTGAGGCAGAACCACCCAGAATCAAAACTACATAACATAAACACATACGCAAGTAGCACAGCTGTCATTATCCTTTTATAAATCATTGGCCTTTGGACTATTTTGCTGATGTCCACCATCTTATCCTAGATCGTGCTAATCCCTTTATATCTACGTAAATACTACTCCAACAACTAGTACTTCTAATATCTTCCATTACCTGTTTTATTCTAGTATTTCTCAGACACTGCTGCTCTTTCCAATGTCAAGTCAACCAGTTCTGATTAGAGATTCATTAATTAATAACATTGAATTAAGTCCAACAACTGTGTCGTTCTCTACATGTCAGCAGAGAAACTGACGCAAATGTAAATCCCATCATGTTCACACAGTCCTTCAAAATAGAGCTGTAGGTCCGAAAGCCGTTGGAAAATAACAATGAAATAAAAAATGCTGTGACTTAAGGTAGAATATTATTGAGTAATATATTCCTTGCCCAATTCACATCAAAAAATAAGTAGTGTGCTACTTATAGTAGCGTCACGTAACATTAAAGTATGTAAAAATGGTTTGTTTTGGATCAATGGGTATTATACATAAAAATTATTAAAGAAACAAAATACACTGGAGATGACCTTAATGTAAAAGAAGAAACATATCTGAAATGTAAATATCTCATTACAACAGGCAAATGGCAACCCACTGAGTGAAACATAACATCTGAAGAGCCTTTGTTGTTTCGACACTGGAGACGTCGGATATACACTCCTGGAAATGGAAAAAAGAACACATTGACACCGGTGTGTCAGACCCACCATACTTGCTCCGGACACTGCGAGAGGGCTGTACAAGCAATGATCACACGCACGGCACAGCGGACACACCAGGAACCGCGGTGTTGGCCGTCGAATGGCGCTAGCTGCGCAGCATTTGTGCACCGCCGCCGTCAGTGTCAGCCAGTTTGCCGTGGCATACGGAGCTCCATCGCAGTCTTTAACACTGGTAGCATGCCGCGACAGCGTGGACGTGAACCGTATGTGCAGTTGACGGACTTTGAGCAAGGGCGTACAGTGGGCATGCGGGAGGCCGGGTGGACGTACCGCCGAATTGCTCAACACGTGGGGCGTGAGGTCTCCACAGTACATCGATGTTGTCGCCAGTGGTCGGCGGAAGGTGCACGTGCCCGTCGACCTGGGACCGGACCGCAGCGACGCACGGATGCACGCCAAGACCGTAGGATCCTACGCAGTGCCGTAGGGGACCGCACCGCCACTTCCCAGCAAATTAGGGACACTGTTGCTCCTGGGGTATCGGCGAGGACCATTCGCAACCGTCTCCATGAAGCTGGGCTACGGTCCCGCACACCGTTAGGCCGTCTTCCGCTCACGCCCCAACATCGTGCAGCCCGCCTCCAGTGGTGTCGCGACAGGCGTGAATGGAGTGACGAATGGAGACGTGTCGTCTTCAGCGATGAGAGTCGCTTCTGCCTTGGTGCCAATGATGGTCGTATGCGTGTTTGGCGCCGTGCAGGTGAGCGCAACAATCAGGACTGCATACGACCGAGGCACACAGGGCCAACACCCGGCATCATGGTGTGGGGAGCGATCTCCTACACTGGCCGTACACCACTGGTAATCGTCGAGGGGACACTGAATAGTGCACGGTACATCCAAACCGTTATCGAAGCCATCGTTCTACCATTCCTAGACCGGGAAGGGAACTTGCTGTTCCAACAGGACAATGCACGTCCGCATGTATCCCGTGCCACCCAACGTGCTCTAGAAGGTGTTAGTCAACTACCCTGGCCAGCAAGATCTCCGGATCTGTCCCCCATTGAGCATGTTTGGGACTGGATGAAGCGTCGTCTCACGCGGTCTGCACGTCCAGCACGAACGCTGGTCCAACTGAGGCGCCAGATGGAAATGGCATGGCAAGCCGTTCCACAGGACTTCATCCAGCATCTCTACGATCGTCTCCATGGGAGAATAGCAGCCTGCATTGCTGCGAAAGGTGGATATACACTGTACTAGTGCCGACATTGTGCATGCTCTGTTGCCTGTGTCTATGTGCCTGTGGTTCTGTCAGTGTGATCATGTGATGTATCTGACCCCAGGAATGTGTCAATAAAGTTTCCCCTTCCTGGGACAATGAATTCACGGTGTTCTTATTTCAATTTCCAGTAGTGTATTACTAAGAGCAGGTCTGACCGTGTGAAACATAATTTCAAGCTTCTACAAGTACATCAGTGTAGCCCTGTGTGTGTGTGTGTGTGTGTGTGTGTGTGTGTGTGTGTGAGTGAGTGAGTGTGTGTGTTTTGAGGGAAAGGTAGGAGGAGGGTTGTAAAGATGTACGAGGGCGACTTCTATTTTTTTTTTCAACCGCCGATTTGTCACGAAATAGAAACCACAGCGGAAATAATTTTTTTTTATTTGCCACAATTAGCTACTTCTCTACATACTCGCCGCTTTGGCTTAGATATTTTTCGTAGCTTGGCATCAACTTTGCAGCGCCCTCGTCATAGAAGGCAGCCGCCTGTGATTTCAGTGAATTCCCTTCGCTGGTCTGCAGCTCATTGTCTGGGTCAAAATGTCATCTGCATAGTTAACGATTCATGTGAGTGTAGGTTTGACAGTCAGAGGTGGACAAATACGGGATGTATGATTGGTGATCAAACACCTCCCATTAAACACCCTGCATTAGCACTTGGAGTATGCTTCCGTGAATTGTCATGAAGAACAAAATTTGTAACAGTTATTTAACGTGGGATGTATGAAACCAGGCGAAACCCTGCAGAAGGACTTCATACTTGGCAGAATACACTATTGTTCTAGGTATCTTCACGTACTCACTGTGCGCTCAGAAGTGAAAACTACGACGTCACGCGATAGACGGGCATACTAAAGACAATGCGCAAGACGCGTGCACAAAGCTTCACCAGATTATCATTACTGTTTGAGTTTCGCTTCCGATCGATCGGAGTCTGAAAAAGGAATAGCCCTCGAATACTGTTAGTCTTTGACCGCATTCCTTCTATGGAAAACCAGAAGCTTCTCATTCCCTCACCATGTCGCCCGGCCTGCCACCATCTCCCCCCCCCCCCCCCCCGCCCCTTGAAATAACGAAGAACAGTGGAAATAACGACGCACTGCTAATAAAACATGAAAGCAAATTGGCAGTATTTTTTCTGTCTGAGGTCTATGAGATCTGGACGTTTGTGTTCAACACAGCCCAGCTGAGAGGAAGTATGCGCAGGCTAGAGAAGGTTTTTATATTTTCGTCGTTTTGCTGTGTGGATCTAATTAAAACGCACGGCCACCGCCCGCTGGGTTGAGAGTGTGTGGTGGGGTGGGTCAGAGGAACATATCGATCCCGACCCTCTTGCTGCCCACAGCAGCGGAGGAATTTAATATAAAGCTGCTCCAGGAAAGAGCTGGTCATTTCGTAGCTGGGAAGGGCCTTACCACACATTTTTCATTTCTGTTTTACAGTATATTAATCAAACTACAACGAAATGACAGCATTTGCTAAAAACGCACTGTGAGATCTGTATTTCTTATTCGAAATGTTGTTTTAATCCATACAATCACACAGATACCTTATATCTTTAATGATGAATGCGTGTGGAATACTCACAGTCATGCAAGCACCCCCTCCCCCCCCCCCCCCCCACACACACACACACACATACATTTTGTGACGTTTAATCGAGTGTCATATAATAAGATACAATACTTTTTACTGTTTACTTTAGTCACATTATGTAATTTCAATAACCTATAGCTGTTTGACTCAGCTCTGCACGCTACTGCAACACGAATAACTACTGCTACCAACATCTGTTTGAACTTGCTTGCTGTATTCAGGCTTGGAGTCCTTCTACACATTTTATTCCACACACTTCTATCTATTAGCAAACTGACTATTCCCTCATGCTTCGTGACGTGTCCTGTTATTAGACTCCTCCTTTTAGTAAAGCTGTGCCACAAATTTATTTTTTGCTCAATTCTGTTCAGTACCTCCTTATTCGTTACTCTGTCTAGCTTTGCGATCTGTACCACTCTTCTATAGCACAACATTTCAAATGCCTCTATTCCGTTTTTATCTGAATTGCTCATGGTACAGGTTTCACTAGCGTACACTGCTACACCCCAAGCAAATACCTTCAGAGAAGGGTTCGAAACATTTCAATATTCACTCTCGAAATACACTCCTGGAAATGGAAAAAAGAACACATTGACACCGGTGTGTCAGACCCACCATACTTGCTCCGGACACTGCGAGAGGGCTGTACAAGCAATGATCACACGCACGGCACAGCGGACACACCAGGAACCGCGGTGTTGGCCGTCGAATGGCGCTAGCTGCGCAGCATTTGTGCACCGCCGCCGTCAGTGTCAGCCAGTTTGCCGTGGCATACGGAGCTCCATCGCAGTCTTTAACACTGGTAGCATGCCGCGACAGCGTGGACGTGAACCGTAGGTGCAGTTGACGGACTTTGAGCGAGGGCGTACAGTGGGCATGCGGGAGGCCGGGTGGACGTACCGCCGAATTGCTCAACACGTGGGGCGTGAGGTCTCCACAGTACATCGATGTTGTCGCCAGTGGTCGGCGGAAGGTGCACGTGCCCGTCGACCTGGGACCGGACCGCAGCGACGCACGGATGCACGCCAAGACCGTAGGATCCTACGCAGTGCCGTAGGGGACCGCACCGCCACTTCCCAGCAAATTAGGGACACTGTTGCTCCTGGGGTATCGGCGAGGACCATTCGCAACCGTCTCCATGAAGCTGGGCTACGGTCCCGCACACCGTTAGGCCGTCTTCCGCTCACGCCCCAACATCGTGCAGCCCGCCTCCAGTGGTGTCGCGACAGGCGTGAATGGAGTGACGAATGGAGACGTGTCGTCTTCAGCGATGAGAGTCGCTTCTGCCTTGGTGCCAATGATGGTCGTATGCGTGTTTGGCGCCGTGCAGGTGAGCGCAACAATCAGGACTGCATACGACCGAGGCACACAGGGCCAACACCCGGCATCATGGTGTGGGGAGCGATCTCCTACACTGGCCGTACACCACTGGTAATCGTCGAGGGGACACTGAATAGTGCACGGTACATCCAAACCGTTATCGAAGCCATCGTTCTACCATTCCTAGACCGGGAAGGGAACTTGCTGTTCCAACAGGACAATGCACGTCCGCATGTATCCCGTGCCACCCAACGTGCTCTAGAAGGTGTTAGTCAACTACCCTGGCCAGCAAGATCTCCGGATCTGTCCCCCATTGAGCATGTTTGGGACTGGATGAAGCGTCGTCTCACGCGGTCTGCACGTCCAGCACGAACGCTGGTCCAACTGAGGCGCCAGGTGGAAATGGCATGGCAAGCCGTTCCACAGGACTACATCCAGCATCTCTACGATCGTCTCCATGGGAGAATAGCAGCCTGCATTGCTGCGAAAGGTGGATATACACTGTACTAGTGCCGACATTGTGCATGCTCTGTTGCCTGTGTCTATGTGCCTGTGGTTCTGTCAGTGTGATCATGTGATGTATCTGACCCCAGGAATGTGTCAATAAAGTTTCCCCTTCCTGGGACAATGAATCCACGGTGTTCTTATTTCAATTTCCAGGAGTGTATTTCAAGAAAAACTAGTGGATCGTTTTTTGACGACCGTAGATCCCTATATTAGCATCCATGATTTTACTTATCTATTGCGCTGTCGTTTACCTACATAACGATTTGCCATTATCACCACCAGTTTTCTTATTGTTATTTACTGTGGTATAACACTGAAAAATGATCAGCGAACATTTTCGTGTAACATTAGCTCGTACACTGTTATGGTATTCTATTATCCTATCAAAAATAGTGCCGTAAATGGCCTCCAACGATGAGGATGTTGACTTGGAAGAAGAAACTGTCATAGCCCATGGGGAATCTCTTCCTTGCCTACACGCAATCCAAAATTTCCGTAAAACATTTCCATCCGAATGCACTGAGGTGACAAAAGTCATGGGATATCTTCTAATATCGTGTCGGACCTTCTTTTGCCATATATAGTGCACTAATTCGACTTGGCATGAACTTAATAATTCTTTGGAAATATTGAGCCATACCGCCTCTATAGCTGTCCATGATTGCGAAAGTTTTGCCAATGCAAGATTTTGTGCACGAACTGACCTCTGAACGCTGTCCCATATATGTTTGATGAGGTTAGTGTCAGGTGATCTGGGTGGCGAAATTATTCGCTCGAATTGTCCGGAGTGCTTTTCAGACCAAGAGCTAGCAGCTGTGAACCGATGGCATGGCTCACTGTCATCCATTAAAATTCCATCATCAATTCTATTAATAGCTGTAAATAGTCTCCAAGTAACCGAACATAACCATTTTCAGTCAATGACAGGTTCAATTGGACCAGAGGACTCAGTTCGTTCTGTGTAAACACAGTCCACACCATTACGGTGCCACCACTAGCTTGCACGGTAGCTTATTGCCAACCTGGGTCCATGGCTTCGTGGGATCTGTGCTTCAAACCAACCCTACCGTCAGCTGTTATCAACTGAAATCGGGGCTGATCTGACGAGGCCACGGTTTTCCAGTCGTCTACGGTCCAAACGATATGATCACGAACACGGGCGAGATGCTGCAGGCGATGTCGTGCTGTTAGCAAAGCCACTCGACTCTGTCGTCTGTTACCATATCCCATGACCACCAGTTTTCGCCGCACTGTTCTAATGGATACGTTCGTCGTACGTCCCACATTGATTGCTGCTGTTATTTAACGCTGTACTGTTTTTCTGTTAGCCCTGACAACTCTGCGCAAACGCCGCTGCTCTCGGTCGTTAAGCGAAGGCAGTCGGCTATTGAGTTGTCCGTGGTGAGAGGTAATGCCTGGGCCGGCCGGAGTGGCCATGTGGTTCTAGGCGCTACAATCTGGAACCGAGCGACCGCTGCGGTCGCAGGTTCGAATCCTGCCTCTGGCATGGATGTTTGTGATGTCCTTAGGTGAGTTAGGTTTAATTAGTTCTAAGTTCTAGGCGACTGATGACCTCAGAAGTTAAGTCGCATACTGCTCAGAGCCATTTGAACCAAGGTAATGCCTGAACTTTGATATTGTCGGCTCTCTCTTGACACTGTGTATCGGAATATGATTTTCGAAATGGAATGTCCCATACACCTAGTTTCAACTACGATTCAACGTTTAAAGTCGTTTAGTTCCAATCGATCGGCAACATTCGCGTCGGAAACCTTTTCACATGAACCACCTGAATACAAATGACAGCTGCACCAGTGCACTGCCCTTTTCGTCTTACGTACGCGATACTACCGCCATCTGTGTATGTCTATATCGCTGCGCATGACGTTTGTCACCTGAGCGTAAAACAATAGTTAGTACGGTCTCTAGTCCTCGCAAATCCATATTGCTGGTATGAATGAACTTTCTACTCTGCAGCGGAGTGTGCGGTGATTTGAAACTTTCTGGCAGATTAAAACTGTGTGCCAGATCGGTACCCGAACTCGGGACATTTTCCATCCGTGAGCAAGTGCTCTGCCACCTGAGCTACCCAAGCGCTACTCAAAAGTCGTCCTGACAGCTTCACGTCCGCCACCTCCTCGTCTCCTACCTTCCATACTTCACAGAAGCTCTCCTGCGATCCTTGCACCCATGGGAAAAGGTCCCTAGATCGAGTCTAGGTCTGGCACACAGTTTCAAATTGCCAGGAAGTTTCATATTGCTGGTGCAAAGAAAAACAATGAAACATGAAGACGATTCAAGAGACTCCCAAATGGTTGCGTAAAAAATGTATAGCATTCGGCTGTTTGATTACGTCTGTCCTTCCTACGACTGCTTACGCGACTGGACTTTCCACGCGCTCTGTTATTAGTTACTTTTGTCCTTAACATCTCTCCTCATAAATCAAAGTCTCATCCACAATGAAAGATAATTTATAATGTAAGCCGTATAAGGGCATTGAAATAATTCAATGCCCACAAGTGAAAATACGTGGCGGATCCGGTCTCGAACCCGGGTATCGAGCAGTTGACATAGCCGCTTCGGCTGTCCTGACACGTTTCATACCCAACTTGTCACACACTGCCTCCACATTATTTCAGGGCTCTCGTACGGCTGACGTCCGTATAGGTCTTTCATCATGCATATGTAATACGACATATATACTTCCACGGAATCATGACATCATTGTGCCTGTTCTTTCGAACATGTCTGAAGGAATAGACATTACTCATATCATAGTAACAGATGCCCATAATCATGCCATTACTGCACTGCCAAATCGGACACGTCCAGAAGAATCATTAACCTATGCAGGTCACTAAATACTTTGCCATCGCTTCCCGGGTTTCAGTTACACTTCTCTGAGAGAGTCTAACCGTTTACCTGCGTCTCACCCGTAACCATGTAACATGTAACGGAACACTGTAGCTTCATTACTTTTCATCGCCGTAGGCTCCTTCTCGGTGTGTGCCAGCCCTCTTTCTTCAGCTCAACAACGGACCTCTACTTATGACTGACTAACTCTGTTTATGCTTTACCCGTCGCTATGTATTTAGATTTTTTTCTTCCATCTCATTTGCTAATTTCACCCTATTATTTCTTGCTCTCCCTCAGACCAGAAAGTACATCCTCTACCGGTAGTCATTCCTTCAGTGTTGTCATACTTTTCTTTTACATGTCTTAACCCGGATTTGGCAATAAACTAACGAGGAAATTATCCACCGCAGTGTTAATGATTGGACTGGATACGATTAGATTAATACATGTTCCTTAGATCATAAATACGACACTTCTTAATCCCGTGGAATGTATCAGTTCAATAAACGTTTTCTTTACATGTCATAATACAATTATTGTAATAATTGCTAAATTTCTAATTGATGCCTAAAAATTTATCTATTGGGTAGAAAAACTTGTCATTCAGACGCTCTTTAATTTGTTTTCAAATGATGGTTCACTATCTGTCAGGTTTTTGACGGTATTTGATAAGTTAACAAAGACTTTTGTGGCAGCAAAGTTAGCTCCTTTCCTGTGCCGAAGTTAGTTTCAACTGAGAATAGTGAAGTTCAACCTTTCTCCTAGTGTTGTTATTATGCACACAGTTATTGCTTTTGATAGAGATGGGTTATCAATAACAAATTGTCATTTGTGAAAGTATATATATGGGCTCGAGCTGTTAATCTGATTACACGTTTTTGTAGAATATATACTTTTTTTTCCTTAGGGATGAACTATCCCAAAATATGAAGCTCCAAGGAAGCAGTGACTGAAAATAGACTTAGTTAGCTTATTTCCTGATATGTTTATCGCCATATTATACGATACCCCGTAACAGCCTCAACCAAAAATTTTGAATAATCTGCCTTAGATAAGTACTTCTGTACATACTCTGTATCTGTTAGTGGTATTATGTCATGTACTACTGAGTTTTATAAAAAATTAATGAAAGTCTATTTTAAGGGAAACACTAAATAATTTTCTCAATGACATTGTTTACTGATTCAACTCTGTGGGACCCTATTCTTGATCCCTTCCAAGTCAGAGGAATCTGCTGAGATTTCAGATCCTCAATCTCCATATGGTGGAGCTTCCTGGCAGCTTTAACCAGTGCGCCGGACCAGAAATCAAACCCCGAATCCTGCCCTAATGGTCCTTGTGATTGTAGCATCCAAAAATTCTAGCAAAGGAATGAACATAAGAAATTTGTCCTTGCATTCACATTCTATACATGATTATCATCTTGTGATTTATCGAGCAACCATAAAAAGAGAATGACATTGTTCCACTAGGCTGTATAAGAGACCTACAACCCAAAGATTTAGTACTACTCTGGATGTACCGCTATGCGCACGTAACAACCGATGTGGATTCATTGTCCGTATGTCGACAAGAAATCGCATGTCATAGATATTTGTGCATAGCTCGGTCAACGTTCATCATTTAACATAAAAAGTGCACTATATGATAGTAGTTTAGACATTAACAGCATTATCACATCGCTAAACGTCCATTGGTAACACCAAGAGAAGAAATCTTGTGATGCAAAATAAGCTTTTACAGACTTGTTAATGGAACTGTTATCAGTGTATGGGTATGCGCAGGAAAATTGTACTGACAGTCAGAGAGTAAAAATTCAAAGGATCGTAAAGTACTATCGACACACGACATTAGAGTATGTCTTGTATTTTAAAGTAACACTTATCGAAAAACCGGGCGCTTATCGTCTTAAATTTGTTTTCCTTAAACTCATGCCCTTAAGTATCGCTTTCTGTTTACATATTGATTTTGGCTTGCGTGCTTCAGAAAACTGACGTTGTGTACCTGCAATGCTGTGCCCTTTTGCTTGTAGAAATTTCATCACATTTCATCACCTTTTCCCCCTGAACTAATTCTGACACGAGATCTGCCGCAGGGAGACAAAGTGATGCGATGACAATTCGAAGGCTACGTTAGCAGCTTAGTTGTTCACAGGATTACGCTTGCCCGAACCCAAACAGTACTGCCAATAAATACTGATACGTGATACACCATAATTTAGAAATTGGAGAAGCATATTTTCATAAAAATATACAATACGAGTAAACCATTGAAATCTTAAAATTTAACGCTTTTAACGTTTTATTCTCCGAAGAATTTCCACTTAGCACTGTAGTGTGTGCTTCTGCTAAAATTCCTACTGGATAAAAACTGTGGGTCAGATTGGGTGTCGAGTCGGGACCTTAGCCTTTCGTGGGCAAACGCTGTACGAACTGAGCTATCCTAGCAGGACTCACAACTCTTCCTCGCACCTTTATATTATCATCAGGTACTGGAGTCGTGAGTCGTGCTTGTAGAGCTCAGCTGGTAGAGAACTTTGTCGCGAAAGGCGAACAGCCCCAATTCGAGTCCCCGTCTGACAAATAGTTTTAACCCACCAGGAAATTTCAGCTTTTTATCTGATTCCTATTACACGTATGCAGTCTTGGTGCACACTGAAATCCCTAGATGCAGAACCGTAGTACGCCGCTAGAAAAATCAGAACGGCGCAGCTGATGTGTATGTGTGGCAATAATAAACAAACATACGACACAGAGATTCTGTTATTCATACGGATAGAATTTGGTTAAACAAATCAGAAAGACGAAAGATAAAGTGAGAGACCATTATTTGTGAAGAAGTGGGAGTCAGAAGGAAAGTGAAGGCCCTTGTCTTCAAAGAACCAATTATCTCAGTGGAGGCGATAAAGAAGAAAAAGGGAAAAAGCAGCCATAGATAAGTTTTCATCGCCTTGAACGACATTTTCTAAATTAAAAAGGTCGCCACCCTCTGCGTTCCGCGTCTGCTCACTTACATCCAATTATCCCGCCAAACTGGGACGTTGCTGGCAGTGTTGCAGTTTTATCAGGCCATTCTAAGTGACTCCTGTAGCCAACTGATCACTGAGGCACAGAGACAAAGGAGCAAAGCAACCAGATAAAACATGTCGATTTAAAATCACAGAAAAATTCGAGGATCCAGGCATTGTAGGGAAGGGTGTTTCCGAGGGTTTCTGGGACTGCCGTGATGTGGGGCCAACAGTCACATGAGTACACAGTCAAAAACCGGTATTCCGAACTAATTTGGGACGAGGTCTGTTCAGTCTCGGAAATGTTTGGATTTATCCTACACAGATGTGATTTACCATCCACAATGCAACGTAAAGTATCGATGAGAGAAAGCGGTAACGTAACGACGTGAGGAAGTGGGAATTTTGCAAATACGTACAATATTCTACAATAAGACAACTACATAGCCGATAGCAGGCGGTGGCGTGCTGCCTTGCTCAGAGGAATTAAAGCACTTTTTGTCTGGCTGCTGTTAACGGGCATTCTACGTACATTATGCAGAATAAATTAGGTTTATTTGTAGAGTACAGTGTCCATTCTCTTCGTTCATAAATTAAGGGAAGGTTTACTATCTTTTGCCCGAAAAAAGCATGTTTTTTGAGAATATTTTCTCGGGATGTGTTATAGATATCAATGTCAAATTTACTCAAAATCTTTATTGATATTTCCTCTACAAACTGGAATTTTTTTGACCGGAAATGTTGAAGAGCAAAGGCGGAAGTGCCGTCGGAACGAAAAAAAATTTCGATGTAGACCTCCATGCCCGGTACGTCACGGGTCAGCCGGCTCGTCTGAAATCAAAACTGAGTTGATATTAGCGAAGTATATAAGATTCTTTAGGAATCGGACCTCAATTAAGTTATTTGGACCATAGGAAACAAAGTGGCGGGCATTTGAATAAAAGTGTTTTTTTCATTGATTTTTCGACTTCGTCGGCCAAGTAAAAATGTTTATAGTTCATGGATCGGAATAAAAGTGGTACAACTCCTAGACAATTTAGTTACCTTCGTCGAAAAGAAAGAAATCATGCAAATCGGTTCAGTAGATTTGAAGTTACCATACCGCGCGATAAAAAAAAAAAAAACGTCATTTCAAGAAAAACGCGTTTGAAGTTTTGACTACATATAAATGCAATAGTATGCAACTTACGTTCAATCTGCTATTCCGGGTCCATAAACTAGTCCTTCCTCTTCCTCATAGAGGGCGTTCTGCTCGATCTGAGCCATCCGGCGCTGCTCCAGAGCCGCTCGTACGGCCGGTGACAAGCTGTTTTCGGCCGCTTGAATGCGGTGGGTTGTCCGAATGCTTGGCGAACTGCGTCGAATAGAGTCCCAGGGTGACGTCCATCGTTGTCACGGTCTTCAGAATTGCTGAATACCTTCGTTGAAGCTGCTCACTGTCAGGAATGTCGCAATCTCCACTGTCTTCGCACCACAATGCAAATGCTTGGGGGCTAATTTCCAAACACACGCGTTCAAACTTTCATTTGAATTTTGTGTGTTTCCTCCCAAGCACCGGTACTATAACTCATCCTCTGAAAGAAAAAAAAACTAGTGCGTGAAAAAGGCCGATTTCAGGCAGGTGCATTCTTTTGTTCTACCGCGAATAACAAACATTTACGTTCAGAATCGGAAAAACCGTTTCAGGGGTGGATTCTAAACACTTTTATGGATCCAAAAATGCAATGTAAAAAAGATAGATTTTTTTGAACCGGAAGATAGTAAACCTCCCCTTAACTGAATATCCACAAAATAGGTGTCACTGTACAGTACAGTGTCAAGAAAAAGAATACATAGTTCATGCACGTTAAAAAAGAAATTGGAAGTACTTGAGCGGCTTGATAGTGGGAAGCGCGCGGCAGAACTGACTATTGTACTTAGTCACTAGCAGTAGCTGGAAAAAATCGGAGGAAACGTGAACGCTTCTGCAGCGATGCTAGTGGAACGACGCCACAATTCCACCGAGTCTTCGTATTATAAGATTTACGACGCCCTTTCTTGCGGTTTACTCAGGAAAGATAAAAAGGCGTTCCTATTGACTGACTGATGCAAGAAAAGGAATTGCAAATGAACAACCATGTGAATGGTGATCCAGCGGTTAGTGACAGAAATGGCTGGTTAGACCTTTATGAGAAGAGACCCAAGATACGGCAACTAACGATAGTCGTATTTAAATTTTGCACATTAAGTGTATTAATCAAAATAAAATTATTATGTCACTAATTTTAGTTTTTAGAATATCTGTTCTGATTAAAATTTTCATTTCTCCATGTTTCAGTTGATCCTGCAATAACGTTTATGTCTACTAAAAAGGTAGGGAAACTTGCAAGTCACAGACTGAAAGTGCAATGCTTTACAAACTTAACGGAGATATGTACATTCAAAATTCTGAGAAGTACAACTTGCCGGAAATTATGAAATAACATTTGAGTTATATTAGAATGTGCCTCGGAACATTACTGAAGCGTGGTATTCTCTATATTAGATTTTCCTCTTGGTATTCTTTTTAGTACTTATTACCTCAGTATTGAATGTATATTAATTATATTTATGTCTACATACTTCTGCAAACATAGTTACTAAATTCTTTTTGTTGTGTGAGCGTAGTAAGGAGACAAACTATAGAGATAAATGAATATTTACTTTCTTAAAAGAAATTATATCTGCGTAGCAATATTATTACTACATTTTTTTTATAATTATGTGCAAAATCCTGGAGGCTTTATGGGTTATTTCATATAAGTTATTAATTTCCAAACATCTTCTTCAGTGAAGTAAGAGGCGAAGTGTAATCAGTGTGATAGTCAGTGTAACTGAACGACAGCCAAATAGGAAGCGCTAGGATCCCCTACAAAAAGCATTCGGTAATCCTGCCGAACTGATACGTACGTTCCTCGCAGTAGTCCGGACTGTTATGTTTGTAAACTAGCTACCCCTGAATTTTCTTCTACCGAATATGTTGATGTGAGGCAATATTAGCATTTTTTGTACAATAATGAACTTGTAGACCAACGAAAATCTGTAGCTCTTGGACAAGAAACCTTCAGAAGGATGGCAAAATCAAAAGAATTAAAAGCCGATCATTTACAGATGTTGGAAACCAGCTGTGTTGCAACACATACAATATATCTCTAACAGAATCGCCGGAAGCAAATATTTTCCACCTGTTTTGTGAAATAATAATGGATTCGTGTAATTAACTGATGGGGGCATGATGGGGTACACGACTATGACTTTAAAATTCACTTCACAGCACTTGTTCTTTCTCTAAACCCAATAAAGTAAACATGAAAATAATCAGAAAAAAACAAAGAATTTAATACGGAAATTACAGAAACCGATTTTACCATCGTTAAAAAGGAAAATATTGCAAGATATTCGAAATTCTGAGAAAAATAGGGGAAGCTATAGGAAGAGACAGGTAAAATACAATACGAACAAGAGCCCAGAGGGAATAATTAGAGTGGACGACCAAGAACGAAGTGCTCGGATCGAAAAAGGTGTATGACAAGGAAGTAGTCTTTCTCCCCTACTGTTCAGTCTGTACAGCGAAGAAGCAATGATGGAAATAAAAGAAAGTTTCAGGAGTGGAATTAAAATTCAAGACGAAAAGATATCACTGATACGATTCG
Source organism: Schistocerca piceifrons (assembly GCF_021461385.2). Classification (NCBI taxonomy): domain Eukaryota; kingdom Metazoa; phylum Arthropoda; class Insecta; order Orthoptera; family Acrididae; genus Schistocerca; species Schistocerca piceifrons. Next base: position 270,649,534 of record NC_060139.1, read on the forward strand.
CTGATGACATTGGTATCCTCAGTGAAAGTGAAGAAGAATTACATGATTTGTTAACTGGGATGAACAATGTAATGAGCACAGGATACGGACTGAGAGTAAAACGAAGAAGGACGAAAGTGATGAGATGTAGCAGGAATGAGAGCAGCTAGAAAGTTAACATCAGGATTAATGGGCACAAAGTAGATGAAGTTATGGAATTCTGCTACCTAGGCAGCAAAATAACCAATGACGGATGGTGCATGGAGAACATCAAAAGCAACCTAGCACTGGCAGTGAGACGTCTACGAGTATCAAACATAGACCATAAAGCCGCGCGGGGTAGCATGTTCGAAGGAACAATGCATCGTACTTCTGAGGAACACAGGCACTGCAATACCGTATCTTCTATTCGAAGCCTGAAATAAACATTTAAGAACACAACGAATATTATTTGCACTCCAATAATTCGTATGGGCATGACAGACACCGAAGTATACCACTCAGTACAATAGTTATTTCAGTGATTCAGCATACAGAGCGAAACTTACATGTTGCGTAAAAACATCAGATAAGAGAATGAATGAGCCCACAAGCTCTAGACAGAAGCAGTGCGGTTGTTCCTCTTTTCGCACGCGATGTCACACATTTTCTTTGCAAGATTCACACAGCTTATCATGATCCCATAAAAATATTTACAGATATATGTTTTCACGATCAAGGTGGAAGTTCCAAGAGCATACCATTAAAAATGATAGTTCTTTAAAAACGGTACAAATCTCAGTTTGGAAGTATATATATATATATATCGAAGTAATGAGCAACCAGTTGAATAAAAGAAATTCAATTTCTTAACTTAGAGGTCTCCTTCAGAAGGCTGTAAATCAAATATGCTACAAATAAACAGAAGTTGGAAATGAAATGGAAATGAAGACCCATGCGTCTTGGCAGAGTGTAGGGGAACTATACGGTAAATCCGCACCGCCGTACTAGGCAAGGTCCTAATGGAGGTGGTTTGCCGTTGCCTTCCTCAGACCGTAATGGGGATGAATGATGAAGATGATTATGACGACACAACAACACCCAGTCATCTCGGGGCAGGTGAAAATCCCGGGCGCCGCCGGGAATCGAATCCGGGACCCCGGGCTCGGGAAGCGATAACGCTACCGCGGGACAACGAGTTGCGGACAAAAATAAGTTAAAAAAGAATATTAAAATTAATGACGAAAAGTTTTAAAAAATGATTTCATGTTACGTAGTGCTCCTGGCTTCTTCATACCATTTGTGTATAGGCACTATGAAATGGATCAAATGGCTCTGAGCACTATGGGACTTAACATCTGAGGTCATCAGTCCCCTACAACTTAGAACTACTTAGACCTAACTAACCTAAGAACATCACACACATCCATGCCCGAGGCAGGATTCGAACCTGCGACCGTAGCGGTCGCGCGGTTCCAGACTGAAGCGCCTAGTACCGCTCGGCCACGCCGGCTAGCTAGGCACTATGAACGACATGTAAGCTTTTACCAGCTTTTATTGTATTAATGGATTCAATACTGTATTACTTGTTTGTCTTGTGTTTTTAGGACCACAGCAATACACTGCATACTTCTTAATGTTCACGTTCGCCTTAAAAGATAGATTAAGAAAAGACAAACCTACGTTTCTAACATTTGTAGACATAGAGAAAGCTTTTGACAATGTTGACTGGAATACTCTCATTTAAATTCTGAAGCTCGCAGGGGTCAAATAGAGGGAGCGTAAGGCTATTTACAATTTGTACAGAAACCAGATGGCAGTTATAAGAGTCGAGGGGCATGAAAGGGAAGCAGTGGCTGGGAAAGGAGTGAGACATATTTGTAGGCCATCCCCTATGTTATTCAATCTGTATATTGAGCAAGCAGTGAAGGAAACACAATAAAAATTAGGAGAAGGAATTAAAAACCATGGAGAAGAAATAAAAACTTTGAAGCTGGCCGATGACATTGTAATTCATTCAGAGACAGCAAAGGATCTGGAAGAGCAGTTGAACGGAATGGATAGTGTCTTGAAAGTAGGATATAAGATGAACATCAACAAAAGCAAGACTGAAGACCACAACAACACAATATTTAACTTTTACTTATTTTTGGTATACAGAGTCCGCCAGAAAAATGTATACTCTCTTTGTAAGGCTCTATCGAGCTAACGATATTGTCGTTCGATTTGTGTTACGAGTCTGATGTCGTATGGTCTTTGGCTCAACAGATAGTAGTACTTTAATCTCGGTGTTGAGAAATCAAGTTGGCTAGAGCACGCTTGACATTCGGGCAACGGAAATGTATTGTGAATTGGTTTTTCAGGTTTGATAATGCCGTTGAAGAGTAACGTCAGTAGAGGCGGGAATTTGAAACAGTATCTCCAACCTACCTATCAAATAAAAATCATTGACAAGTTTCAATCGCATATAACTGTTCGTGATATCCACAAAGGAAGGTCAGGAAGATAGCGTACAAGTCCTGCTTCGTCGGCTCTCGTGTTGGAAACGTTTGTTAATTCTCCACAGAAGTCTGCTACGCAACGTGCACTTGAAGTGGGGGTTAGCAGTATAAGTGCACGAAGAATTCTGAAAGCTGCAAAGTGGAAAGTTTCCATTCCACGATTACTGCACGCGATTAATGCTCACCGAGTACAGTTTTGCGAATGGTATCAGCAAATGGTAACTGATGGCGAACGATTTGTGACGAAGGTAGTGTAGAGTGAAGAGCCACAATTTAAACTTAATGGAACCGTGATTAGGCATAATAGTGTGTATTGGGCACCGGAAAATCCGCATGTTTATGTGGATGAAGCGGTCAAGATACCAGGGGTTCATGTGTGGTGTGGGCTACCATCTAGGGGCTTAGTAGGACCTTTTTCTTTGATGCTACTGGCACTGGAGAAGTGTACCTGTAAATGTTACGAACATCAAATTTGCCAGGTATACGTGCGCTTTGTGGAGCTGATGAAGAGGTCTTCTACCAACAGGAGAGGGCGCCAGCACACTACCACCTAGCTGTACGAGCTTCCATGGAAGACAATTTTCCGGGACATTGTATTGGACGAAGAGGGACCATTGAATTTCCTCCATGGTCGTCAGATCTAACACCTATGGACTCTTACTTGTGGGGAACTCTGAAAGATAACGTCTATTGACGAAAGCCACGCACGCTGGAGGAACTTTGCCAGGAGATTACAGCGACATATGTAGCGATCTCCACTGTAACATTGACTGACGTGGTTGTGGCGACCGCTCGTCGTTCTGTTATGTGTACAGCAGCCAACGTTGAACATTTTGAACATTTAAGGTAACCATGTGCTTAACTGAAGATTCCACAACATGTGTGATCAATTATTAAATGTAAAATAAACACAAAAGTAACACTTTTCGTTCCTGAAAATGTGTATACATTTTTCTGACGGACTCTGTATTTTGTGTACAGACTGGTGAAGAACGATTGTAAGTGCCTGAAACTGGTTAGGAAATTTAACATCTTTTATCCAACGGTTTGCTGATTATTTCGATGTACGCAAGTACAGTTGCAGAAAATGAATAAATTACTTTGCTTTTAAAGCAATAATTCAGTAACATAACGTCACAGACTTCCTCCCTCTCCTATCCCAGAGTATATGTCTTTAAATATCTCTTTATCGGCCTGTTTTTTCTTTTAGAAGGATAGCTCAGCACCTATGGACTCCCTTGTCCTTAACGTTTCAGGTGTAAACAACGAGAAGGGGCAAAACGTGCGGGGAAAGACGTTTGGAAGACGAATGGAGACCTGTAAGTAGCCATAAAAAACTGTCAGGTCTGACCCTGTGAGAAACATGCGTACACCGATTGTTACATCATTTTCTAGAAAGATAAACAATTGACTGCACTAAATTTTTTCCTTTGCCTGAGAGCCAGGGCGGGGTGGGATTTCGCCTCCTCTCCCCCTTGCACAACGGTGTGGGAGCCTTTTGCTGCATGATCCCATACGTTTCTTCCACAGCGCACTACTGGGAATAAGACTGAAAGTTTCCTTGGCCAAGACCAACATAGGGGACACGGCAATGTCACACCATGGCTGGTTGTAAATCACACTTTGATGAGTCACCAACGCTCTCCGTACATCTAAGGGAATCCCATACAATGAGTAAACTTCGTTACTGGAGCTTTACTACTGAGATTAACTCAGAACAGGATAATGTTGCAATACCAATTAATTAGTCACAGTATATACCGATACAACAGCTTTTGGACGGTGGAACGTATAAGCTCTGACTACAAGATACGGTTAACTCTGCTAGATTATAGAGGAATGTAAGTTGGATACTGCGGTTTTAAGACAAACAAAGAAATTTGGAAATGGTGAGGAAATATAGAGAATTAAATACTTTTCTTCGCTGGAGTCAAAACTATGCGGTAGTAGAAGTTGGTGTGTACAGAGCTTTGCCATTATAGGTACATGAAGAATATTCTCATATGGGAGATGATAACCGGTAACTTTGAACTAGTGGGCTTTAAATTTTGTGAGGTAGTATATGTACACTAACAGACATTACAGCACACGCTTTATAAATTAGAGCAAGAGGAAGGACGTGACATCAGTGGCCTGTTTCAGTGGTCGTGATGTGGCTGGGTATTTTGTAGAGGACACAGGAAATGACAATGCCCTATTAGAATTACAGTTGAGTTACCAGTTTGACTGAAAAATCCGGAACGTTCGCTCCCTCTAACAAAAAGTACGAGAGGTAATCATTAATTACAACTTCGAAAAAATATACTTACTTCCATGAAGCTGTTGATGGTGTTAGTTCATATCCACATACTACCAATCAAGTCTGGCTTCACACAGTTAGCATTAAGTATCCATGTTAGGACGCTATGTGTAGCGTAGCGTATTTTGTTTGTGAGCACTGCGTAGAGTTATCAATAAGTTTCAGAGAAAACCTCAAGTAACTGAATATCATCACTTTCATATAAACTACATGCATGGCAGAAAGGTTGTCCGGGGTAAGGGTGGGGTGGGGGGATGAATGTTATGAATTCCATATTGAATTGACGTTTGGAGTGACATCTCATAGAAGTGATTAGAGAATATCGTGATGTAATTGATAGGATTACAACATATGTAAATATTGTATATGACTCATGGGTAAAGCTGTCTGTGGGAGTGGTTTCAAATCTACCAAAGGCTGGCTTAGGTGACATATGAAACAACACCCACGATGTACAAGTTTATCTCATGTTACTGCACTCGTCGTGTGGTGTTTAGACGTTATGTGATGCACTGTTGAGATTCACTGCCGCAACAACCCGACGATGAAGTGGTCATATCTTTGCTATTTTCCATATGTGTTATGATACTTCAAAGCTGGCTAATTCACAGCACACTGTTCGAAGAATTCACAATGAACAAAGACAGTTAAGTGCGATTGCTAATCTGAGGGAAGCAGAAATTCACAGTCCGAAATTGCCGGCATATTTGGAAATGTGCATTTCCACATCATTGAGAGGTGAAAGCTCTGCCGAAAGGCAGAGTGGATAGTAATGGTCCAGTCAAGATACTATTAGATAACTTTTCGGTATCCTGCCACAGACTCTACCGCTACACCACCACACCAGATGCAACCTTGTTCCTGCTTCTTGTGTTCTCGAGACACTGCCGCTGTCTAGAGGTCGCTAGGAGGAAATGGCATTTTTTTCACAACTTAGATTCACCATAACTAAGACAATTTGTAGGAAATATTTGTTAATTATAAATAAGAACCTTCCTCTTGAATCAGTGTACCTATTAGTCAAAACTGGTTAAAGACCCATACATCAGTTCCTGAGATATGTCTGCGTATGGAGACAAACACAAACAAGCTACTTCATGGAGGGATTCACACTCCACTCCGACAAACTTTCAGCAACGAAGTATGGCTGGGAGGACTTAGTTGCAGTAGCCTTCATTGCGGTTGATCAGTACACGTTTCAGCTTGAAAATCAATTCTTCCTTATTTTGAAAATGCCTGCCACACAGTGGTCTGTTCATCCAAGGACAGAGAAAATGGTTCAAATGGCTCTAAGCACTATGGGACTTAACATCCGAGGTCATCAGTCCCCTAGACTTAAAACTACTTAAACCTAACTAACGTAAGTATATCACACACATCCATGCCCGAGGCATTATTCGAACCTGCGACCGTAGCAGCAGCGTGGTTCCGGACTGAAGCGCCTAGATCCGCTCAGCCACCTTGGCAGGCTGGACAGACAGAGAGAAGTCACCGGATAATACGTCAGTAGTGTGCGGAGGTTAGGCAACACCTGACATGTCAAAGAAGCACGTGATTGATTGTGCCTTGTGCAGAATGAGGTGCGCCTTTCTTACGAAGTAAAGCGCTCCATATGACAGTTTCTTGCCGTATTTTTTTTAACAGAAGGAGATGTATCTCCATGTTTCAGTACTGAATTTTCTACTTCTTCTTGGTTCAACCGGGTATTTATAATTAAACTGCCGGTGTTCCAAGTGCTGTAGTACGTGCTATATACGTCGCAGGATACTGAAACATCGTAAATATTTTCATTAACCCTTTCACTGCGCATTTATTCTCAGCGGCTTCCGCCCTGTGCGCGTTATTTTCACCCAGTGCGTATATATACGACTGTAGCAGTCTACCGTTATTATTGAGATAAAAATGAGACGCAAAATCCAGTATTGTCGGTGTAAATCGTTTCCTTTTTTAAAATGTTTGTTCAGAAAGTCTTATTTTGTTCAAAAAAGGTACTTTATAAGGAGAAAAAATTACAAAATATATTACATTAGTAATACTTCAAAGTGGGATATCTCTCGAAACAAAAATTCAAACATAAAGGCACGTTACATTTTACACAAATGTATCTTGTGTCACTTCGTTTATCATATTTTGCACATACAATATTCCTTCTCTGGGCGGCCTTCTTCTTTGAAGTTCCTGGGATTAGCGAGATAAAGTGGCTCTAGGTTAGGCGTAAGGGATTGTCACCATCAGCCGATCTCCTTCCACGACGTCCCTCTGTGGTTGGTGGTGAATCTCCAGGATCTCCTTGATAAGTTTCTGTTGAAAATCAGATACTGAAATATTTCGTCCCGTTTGAGTTTTATATAATGCATATGCATTGAGCCGAGACAGATCCGCCAAATGAAAAAATAATTTTTTATACCATTTTACAGTTTTTCGTACACATTCTACTGAACAAGGCATCATGTCGCTCCTGTCGACGGCTCCCATATTTTCAGTGTAGCTTACGATGCAAGCTGGTTTTGTTTTTGGTTCATTCGCGGTTCTGTCAATTTTGTCAGTCGCTGTAATTTCGCTCATATGAAGAGTTGAAACCATCCTCACTTCCAACTTGTCCAGCCACTTCAGAGCAAGAAGTTTATCTGTTGACATAAACTCGGTCCCGTCTTTTCTAAGTTCTTTTGATAAAGCAGGCATGCCTTTGCGGTTTGTTCTCACAATTCCACAGGCATTAGTCACTCTGTCATGCAAATAAGAAAACAACGTTGGGCTAGTGTACCAACTGTCAACATATAATGTGTGACCTTTATCAAGGTAACGTTCAAGTAAAGTCAGAACAAAGCTTCCAGGTATTCCAACATTTACACGAAAGTCAGTTTCATTTTTTACATCTGTTGCTGCACCCACATAAATAATAATGTCAAGAATATAACCAGTTTCACAAACACATAACACAAAAAATTTGTCACCAAATCTGTGGTGTTTGGAAGGAATGTACTTCTTGAAGAAGACACGACCTTTGAAGAGAACTAAACTTTCGTCAATGCACAAATTTTTAAAATGATAGAAAGCACCTGGAAATACTTTTCTTAAGTGATCCACAATATGACGTAATTTCCAGATTTTGTCATATCCAGGGTCCTTACTGTTATCAGCAAAATGTAACATTCTCAGTAACAGAAGATATCTATCTCTCGGTATGATTTACGCAAACATTGGAGTAGACAGTAACTGATCATTGGTCCAATAACTGTTTATTTCATTTTTTCTCACTTGAGACATCAGAAAATTTACAGCAAGGAAACAGTAAACTTCGTCACTGTTTGTGTTTTTCCAACGTCGCAGTCTTGATTTTTCACTAGCATCATTGCAAAGGTGTTCATAATATTAATTACATTGCTCAGCTATGTAGCTCACAATTTCTTGGCTAAAAAAAACTTGGAAGCAGTCGTTTACAGTACATAAATCATATAAATTGACGATTTTGCAACCGGAACCACTGCTGTCGAAATTACACACTTTAGGGTCCAAGTCAGAGTCATTCCATCTAAAATCAAGTGTTTTGCATCTCTTAGGAGATTTTTCAGGCATATGCCCAGGCTCTTCTTCGGAGTCGGAGAAAGAATCGACGATAACATCAAAATCTGGATCTGCATTTACTGGTTCAACGTTTGTTGGTTCACAAATATTTTTTATATTTGTGGTGACACATTTATCTGCCAGCTCGTCGTCGTCATTATCTGTCCACCCATAATCAGCTGGATTGGGAATGTTGATGTCCTCGTCGTCACTTTGGTTTAGAATACTCAGCAGCTCATCGTCTGTAAACGGACGGTAACGTCGCGTCATTTTATTCGGTAACGCGGAAACGGCCGCACAAAAAACTAGTTAATATAGCGATACGAATGAACTCAGTAGAAAGAGAATTCAGCATTCAATAGTCGTTCAAGTATTTCCTAGTATTCCAACAATTAAACTGCGTACTTGCGCAACGATTACCTCCGACTCGCTGGCCCGATTGTCGGCGTTATACGTAACTATTCGACTGTAGCAGGGAACCGCTGTATTTTTTATAGCAAATAGTATACATACGTCTGGAGCACTGAAACGATTAGCGTATATTTACGTCTGGAGCAGTGAAAGGGTTAATCGGTTGACCCATGCAGTATGCTGAGTAAAAATATTGGTCCACTTGCTGTCACTAGGTGGAAATATGGCACTGTAAGCAGTCTGAATGTGTTGTGGGTCGAAGGAAAGGAGAAGACATTGAAACACACGAAAACGTTTAATAGGGTGTGGTCATAAGTTACAACATGTGTTCAGTTTGTCTCCCGACTCAGCAACATGGTGCATCCGTTACCGGCATGGTCGACAGCTGTTCGCAGTACATGTGACGCAATCAGAGCTATATGCTATTCTTCACATCAGGAAACGACCGCGTACATCCATGATAGACAATCTATCAGCTATTCCCACAACCAGAACACACATGGATTTAGGTTGAGGGATCTGGAAGACCACACATCTTGCTGGAAGGCCTACCGGCTAGAAATTGTCTCCAGATGATGCGGGCGTTAGCGAAGGCTTTTCGAAGCAAATCTTTCACCTGGCAAGCGACATGTGATGTCGCGCCCATCTTGCGTGAAAGGAGTGGTGTGGACATACGCTTGTGGCGTAAGATTAACTGGGAGTGGAAGGACAGGGCAAAATAAGAATTGATCATCATTCGTATCAAGATTTTTTATCAACAATCCTCAGAAAAGATAACTTTAACAATTTGATGAACAGACAAAACTATGCAATTAGATGAAAAAATTTGGAACAATTACTGGTAATCGACCAACAATGTTACCAAATATTTCAGAGAGATAAAATAACAAAAAAGTTAAAACGTGAATTAAAAGCAGCTAACCGAGCATATGAAACCGTTGTTTGATGACAAGCACTGGAAGGACTTTGAGCCATCAGGAGATGTGTGGGTGACGACGACTCACTGCTCGCCTCCAGACCTACTCGCCCAAAGGAAAAATTTGTCGTCTCCTGTTTCTGGTGCAGGTCCCTCGTCTCTGGAAGATGCTCAGCCAGATCACCTTGGAAGCCATACGGGTGGCAGAACAAACAGCCGAACCGTTGCCCCGGAGACCTGCGTCGTCCATGCTGTTTCACTCGTCTCACGGCACTCGCGGCAAACGTGTCATGCCCTCTTCACGCTAAATACTGTATTCAAGGAGATGTGGCGCGAGCTACCGATGGCGCAACGGTTCAGGATAGTTGCATTCTAGGAAAGCAGGTGTCACTTGTTGCACAAGGGGTCCTTACAAAGTGTGGATGTCACTGTACATCTAGCAGGTCTGAAAGCACTCATCTCCTCTAACAAAAAGGAACGAGAATGAAGGACCTCGTAAAACCATACGACACAGTCACATAAGCTGAGTGCCATGGATACTGCTGCACAACATGTCGCAGAGTAGTACCCCATAGGCGACAGTTCAGTGAAATCACGGCACTGTGCAGAGTAAATAAAATGTGACTCCTCTCGCCAAACAATATTCCCCAGTAACATGTCATCCATTTCCATGCATGCCAAAAAACGAAGGGCAAAGTCATGGATTTTCAGCCTTTCTTGGAGCTTCATCTGGTGCACATTCTGAATCTCATAGGAATCCAACCTTAAAATGAACAGCAAAAATTTTTTGAACTGTTGGCCATGGGAGACGCAATTTCTGTGAAACAGCTCGAACACTGGCTGGAGAATTTGAGACATGTGTCTCCCAGTCACGTATGGCTGCAGCAACATCATCGGCAACTGCCGCCGCGCGGGGTAGCCGCGCGATCTGACGTGCCTTGACACGGTTTGCGTGGCCTGTACCGTCGGAAGTTTGAGTCCTCCCTCGGGCATGTGTGTGTGTGTGTGTGTGTGTGTGTGTGTGTGTGTGTGTTGTTCTTAGCGTAAGTTAGTCTAAGTTAGATTAAGTAGTGTGCAAGGACAGGGACCGATGACCTCAACAGTTTGGTCCCATAGGAACCTACCACCACCAGCAACTGCCATGGGATTGGGCCGCCTCGCTCTCCCTGCCACACCACCCAATTCACTTGTTTCTTCAAATTCCTTGAGCTTATTCTGTAGCCCAATTACTGGCACTCTCTCCGTCTTCAGGCCACGAGTGACCTTCCGGGACCATCCGACCGCCGTATCATCCTCAGTGGAGGATGCGGATAGGAGGTACGTGGGGTCAGCACACCGCTCTCCCGGTCGTAATGATGGTATTCTTGACCGAAGCCGCTACTATTTGGTCGAGGAGCTCCTCAATTGGCATCACGAGGCTGAGTGCCACCCGAAAAATGGCAACAGCGCATGGCGGCCCGGATGGTCATGCATCCAAGTGCCGACCACGCCCGACAGCGCTTAACTTTGGTGATCTCACGGGAATCGGTGTATCCACTGCGGCAAGGCCGTTGCCTCCCAATTAATGGCATGGGGTCTTTTTGCATCTGCCCTTGTCGGGGATACTGCCGCAACGTAGCGCACTATGGCTGCCTTTATGACAAATCAATGTTGCCAGTAGTGCACGGTCTTTCTTCTCATTAGCCATTGCAGTTATAAAGAAAACTTCAACCTTCTGAACCCTTTAGAACAACAGCCACTTCCCAAAACAAATCAAGACTCGTCGCCAAGCGACAAACAGCGTTCGGACACCAGAATAAGAAACATTCCACATTCTGACTGTTCACAGTGCCAAATGTTCACCTGCTGGCACAGAGTGTAACTATTATTTTTCTTCAGCATGCTCCGTGAGGCCACTGATTAAAGAACATATCTACGATGTTTTAGCATCCTGCGATGTATGCAGCCCGCACTACACCACACGGAACACCTTCAGTTTAACTACAACCACCCGGTAGTAAGACACAATAAGACCACTGTAATCAGACGAATCTGAACATGAGAGCCAACCCCTCTTTCCCCTGCACTTTACAGAGAGATGATCCGCTACTGTTACCGCTACTACTGCGACAGTTGATCGTACACTGATGTTGTGCACTTCCAAACCTCAAGTAAGGTGTGTCGCAGAAAACGAACTGCCAAGCTATTTATCAGAGGACTGCATCATTTTGTCTGGACTCCTATAGTGGCGTCTGTGTGGTGTAGGTGTAGCGTCTTTGACTACTAATCAAACCCGCACAAGGTTCCGGGCTAGAGCCCACCCACTGCTTAAATTTCGAATAAAAGTCATCAGTAATGGTGGCCGAAGACTTCCGGCATTACAAAACACCTTTGCTCTGTCAATGGCCTTGTCAAAGAGGAGAGTGGGCGGACAAAGATTCAGGGCACTATCCTGCCCTTGGGGTGGGAAACTGCCCCGAAAAGGCAAGAGAATTGTCAGTGATCGACTTCATGACGATGCAGAAAGCAGTGGAAACCACTGCGGTTCTAGACACATAATATGTGTGAACAGGACACGAGGCCTGCAGTCGAAAAGGTGGGGTGATGATCTCTCCATTAGCAAAAATTTCCGGGAGGGGAATGCCACGGTGTAAACTACCAGGAGGAAATGATGAAACAAAATGCTATGGCCCAATGGAGATGCGGTTGAGGTCAGTGAAGTGAAATGCAAAGAATGAAAGGACGAGTGGCAGCTACGTAAAATGATATAATTGGAGTGCGATTCGTTACGTAAAGGAAAGTAGAGAAGAGAGAGAAAGCTACTGTGAACAGTTAAGTTATAGGGTTGTTCTCATCATATTCGACAGCGGTTAAGTAATGGGGTTGTACTCATCATATTCGACAGCGAACCAATACCGAAAACAATAGCGCAGGTATACATACGGACGTCGCAAGCAGAAGATGAGGAGAAAGAGAAAGCACGTCAGGATGATGAACCGGTAATTCGGTATGTAAGTGGAGATGAAAATCTAATAGTCGTGGAAACCGTAATGCGTTGTAGGGGAAGGAGTAAGAGTAAGGGTTACGGGACAATATGGGCTTCATAGCAGAAATGAAAGAGGAGAAAGACTAATTGAATCCTGCAATGAATTTTATTTTGTAATAGCGAATACTTTGCTCAAGAATCGTAAGAAGAAGAAGATGTTGAGAAACACAGAGACAAACGGTCAGGTCCTAGCTGAATTACATCATGCTCAGGCATAAGTTTAGAAATCGAATATTTGATTGTAGGATGCACCCCGGAGCAGTTATACGATTAAATCACAACTGAGTGATATTGAACAGAAAAGGGAAGTTCAAGGCAGTCAGCTTGAAGAATGATTGTGGAAGGAAGTGGAATAGTGAAGTACTGAGGAGTGATGCAATGCATTTGAAATTCGCTAAGGATTTATGTACTGCAATAAGGAATATGAGAGTAGGTATTTCTCTAATAACGGCAGTTACAGATGTTGCACAGAGAAGCAAAATCACCGCGAAGAAACTCTTGGTAACAGAAAAAATGCTTCAACTGATTATCGAAGGAAGTAAGTATATAAATTTCAGGCAAAGTCAGAAATGCAGCAGTATATATCCCGTAGGAAATCAACAAGATGAAATAAGATTTATCTTTCTTTCAAGTGTATGCATTCAATATTTGCGCCGTAGGTAATGCTGGTAACTGTGGTGTGCTGACAGTCGATTTAATCAATAGTTGCTGTATCTTCACAAAGCCTTGTTGTGTCTACCGGGTGGTCCTTGACCTACTTGTTAAGTGCTGGATAAAACACACACACTAGCGTCTCTGAGCTTAATGTAAGATTTATGTTACGCACATACAGCTAATATTTGAGACGGAATAGTCTACAACTGATAACTGTAGTTCCAACTGACCAAATGCTTATCTAACAAGGGAACCTCCCCATCGCACCCCCCTCAGATTTAGTTATAAGTTGGCACAGTGGATAGGCCTTGAACAACTGAACACAGATCAATCGAGAAAACAGGAAGAAGTTGTATGGAACTATGAAAAAAATAAGCAAAATATACAAACTGGGTAGTCCATGTGCACGATAGGCAACATCAAGGATAATGTGAGCTCAGCAGCGCCGTGGTCCCGTGGTTAGCGTGACCACCTGCGGAACGAGAGGTCCTGGGTTCAAGTCTACCTTCGAGTGAAAAGTTTAATTTTTTGTTTTCAGACAATTATCAAAGTTCAGGTACTCACACACAATCAACTTCGCTCTCCAAAATTCCAGGACATGTTCAGATTTGCTTGGACATATGCAGGATTTGACGGTCTACACAAGGAAAAATTTGAAAACGTTAAAAACATATGTTTTGACAGAGCACAGGGAAAACTGTGCGACTGTGTAACTGTTGCATTCGGAAGTGATTATCACATCCGCAAGAAAACCTAAATCGGGCAAGGTAGAAGAATCTTTTTACCCATACGCCAAATGTACAAGTTAGGAGGGTCGACGACTTACTCCTGTCGTGTGACGCACATGCCGTCACCAGTGTCGTATAGAATATATCAGACGTGTTTTCCTGTGGAGGAATCGGTTGACCTATGACCTTGCGATCAAATGTTTTCGGTTCCCATTGGAGAGGCACGTCCTTCCGTCTACTAATCGCACGGTTTTGCGGTGCGGTCGCAAAACACATACACTAAACTTATTACAGTAAACACAGACGTCAATGAACGAACGGACAGATTATAACTATGCGAAAATAAAAAAAATTAAAATATTTACTCGAGGGAAGACTTGAACCAAGGCCCTCTCGTTCCGCAAGCGCTCACGCTAACCACGGCGCTCCTTAGCTAAAACTATCCTTGGTGTTGCCTATCTTGCGCATGGACTACTCAGTTTGTATATTTTGCTTTTTTTTTTTTCATAGTTCCACACAACTTCTTCCTGTTTTCTCGATTGATCTGCGTTCAGTTTTTCAAGGCGTATCCACTGTGGCAACTTATAACTAAATCTGAGTGGGGTGCGATGGGGAGGTTCCCTTGTAAGAAGTTTTTTCACCCTATGATGGTCTGTTCCTTCACCGAAATCCATCGACTTTAATAAAATGTACTGATGCAGCTGTGTATTTCTTACTGCGGTACTTTTTTTTTTTTTTGGTCATCAGTCTACTGACTGGTTTGATGCGGCCCGCCACGAATTCCTTTCCTGTGCTAACCTCTTCATCTCAGTGTAGCACTTGCAACCTACGTCCTCAATTATTTGCTTGACGTATTCCAATCTCTGTCTTCCTCTACAGTTTTTGCCCTCTACAGCTCCCTCTAGTACCATGGAAGTCATTCCCTCATGTCTTAGCAGATGTCCTATCATCCTGTCCCTTCTCCTTATCAGTGTTTTCCACATATTCATTTCCTCTCCGATTCTGCGTAGAACCTCCTCATTCCTTACCTTATCAGTCCACCCAATTTTCAACATTCGTCTATAGCACCACATCTCAAATGCTTCGATTCTCTTCTGTTCCGGTTTTCGCACAGTCCATGTTTCACTACCATACAATGCTGTACTCCAGACGTACATCCTCAGAAATTTCTTCCTCAAATTAAGGCCGGTATTTGATATTAGTAGACTTCTCTTGGCCAGAAATGCCTTTTTTGCCATAGCGAGTATGCTTTTGATGTCCTCCTTGCTCCGTCCGTCATTGATTATTTTACTGCCTAGGTAGCAGCATTCCTTAACTTCATTGACTTCGTGACCATCAATCCTGGTGTTAAGTTTCTCGCTGTTCTCATTTCTACTACTTCTCATTACCTTCGTCTTTCTCCTATTTACAGCCTTGTCTTACACCCCAGATCACGTTTCTTACATGATCTGGGCTGACACCCTTCTTAATACGAGCACTTCGTTCTTGATCGTCCACTCTTATTATTCCCTCTTGCTTGTTATACACAGTGTATATGACCCGTCTCTCCCTATAGCTTACCCCTACTTTTTTCAGAATCTCGAACAGCGTGCACCATTTTATATTGTCGAACGCTTTTTCCAGGTCGACAAATCCTATGAAAGTGTCCTGATTTTTCTTTAGCCTGCTTTCATTATTAGCCGTAACGTCAGAATTGCCTCTCTCGTCCCTTTACTTTTCCTAAAGCCAAACTGATCGTCACCTAGCGCATTCTCAATTTTCTTTTCCATTCTTCTGTATATTATTCTTGTAAGCAGCATCGATGCATGAGCTGTTAAGCTGATTGAGCGATAATTCTCACTTGTCAACTCTTGCCGTCTTCGGCATTGTGTGGATGATGCTTTTCCGAAAGTCAGATGGTATGGCGCCAGACTCATATATTCTACACACCAACGTGAATAGTCGTTTTGTTGCCACTTCCCCCAATGATTTTAGAAATTCTGATGGAATGTTATCTATCCCTTCTGCCTTATTTGACCGTAAGTCCTCCAAAGCTCTTTTAAATTCCGATTCTAATACTGGATCCCCTATCTCTTCTAAATCGACTCCTGTTTCTTCTTCTATCACATCAGACAAATCTTCACCCTCATAGAGGCACTCAATGTTTTTTAACAGTGGAATTCCCGTTGCACTCTTAATGTTACCACCGTTGCTTTTAATGTCACCAAAGGTTGTTTTGACTTGTCTGTATGCTGAGTCTGTCCTTCCGACAGTCATATCTTTTTCGATGTCTTCACATTTTTTCTGCAGCCATTTCGTCTTAGCTTCCCCGCACTTCCTATTTATTTCAGCGACTTGTATTTCTGTATTCCTGATTTTCCCGGAACATGTTTGTACTTCCTCCTTTCATCAATCAACTGAAGTATTTCTTCTGTTACCCATGGTTTCTTCGCAGCTACCTTCTTTGTACCTATGTTTTCCTTCCCAACTTCTGTGATGGCCCTTTTTAGAGATGTCCATTCCTCTTCAACTGTACTGCCTACTGCGCTATTCCTTATTGCTGTATCTATAGCGTTAGAGAACTTCAAACGTATCTCGTCATTCCTTAGAACTTGCGTATCCCACTTCTTTGCGTATTGATTCTTCCTGACTAATGTCTTGAACTTCAGTCTACTCTTCATCACTACTATATTGTGATCTGAGTCTATATCTGCTCCTGGGTACGCCTTACAATCCAGTATCTGATTTCGGAATCTCTGTCTGACCATGACGTAATCTAATTTAAACCTTCCCGTATCTCCCAGCCTTTTCCAAGTATACCTCCTCCTCTTGTGATTCTTGAACTGGATATTCGCTATTACTAGCTGAAACTTGTCACAGAACTCAATTAGTCTTTCTCCTCTTTCATTCCTTGTCCCAAGCCCATATTCTCCTGTAACTTTTTCTTCTACTCCTTCCCCTGCAACTGCATTCCAGTCGCCCATGACTATTAGATTTTCGTCCCCCTTTACATACTGCATTACCCTTTCAAAATCCTCATACACTTTCTCTATGTGTTCACCTTCAGCTTGCGACGTCGGCATGTATACCTGAACAATCGTTGTCGGTGTTGGTCTGCTGTCGATTCTGATTAGAACAATCCGGTCACTGAACTGTTCACAGTAACACACCCTCAGCCCTACCTTCCTATTCATAACGAATCCTACACCTGTTATACCATATTCTGCTGCTGTTGATATTACCCGATACTCATCTGACCAGAAATCCTTGTCTTCCTTCCACTTCACTTCACAGACCCCTACTATACCTAGATTGAGCCTTTGCATTTCCCTTTTCAGTTCTTAGATTACAATAAATCTACCGTAGGCTCACAAGTGTCAGAGGAGGAGACAAAGCTGCACCCGTCCCTGCAATGATTTCAGATATCCCCGGATCATGCCATAAATTTTGACAACAGTGTGCAATTGGCTGTTGCAGATCTTCAACTGTATCAACAAGAGAGAAGTACTCTTCATTTCTTCGATGGCCTCATACGGAAAACCCAGATGAATGAGGGCAGCTAATTTTGAAAGCCAACGTATAGGTCCTGATGGCCGTATCCATCTAGCACCGTACTGGCGCATTAATTGCCGTCTTATGTCAACAGTAAAATGTTCTGGTGCTCCATCATGCATGCCTCTCACTGCACAACCATTGGCCATTTGTGAAATTTGTGTGGTTTGAAGATATTCTGAACTCTGAGCGAAACTGCTATCTCTAAAGATGTTTGATCATCTAATGACACTACATCTTAAACATTTTTCTTCCTGCCTTACGTACAGTTTTCAAGAGAGACATTGAGCACTGTTGAGCACCATATCATTTTTATACGCAAATTATTCTTTGCTCGAGCAAGTGTTCCATCAGTTTTCTCATCTGACTGAGTTTAATACCTTTGTTTATACTATGATATTCCTGTGATTTATCTTTCTCGTATTTCTGGTAGGAAAAATTTTCGAAGCTTGTAGAAATTTTTCGTGTGTACTCCTCGTCATATTTGATCAACTTTTTCCCTTCTCATCGAATCTAATGGTTGTTCATAGTACGATTTCTCTGTGGCGTTTTTTGTCGCAAAACTGGTTGGAAAAAGCGTCCCTGCCTGCACATAATTTTCGCATCAGCTGCTAGCAGTATTTCATTTTTATACACTCCATAAACTAACCGCTATGTTTTTGAGACCTGTATGCGTATTCTCGTTACAAAATCGCTTTCAATTATGACACTCGATGCCAAATAAGTACCCGCGCCCTCGAATAGAATGCTGCGTGTTGGACGAGTTGGTAATTCTATGAAATAACTTCCACTCCACATGCAAGAACAGTGTAAAGGAAAATAAAGTACGTGTGAACTATACGGTAAAACCATAAAATATACCACTATAATATAGGGAATCATTACATTCGAAAACTAGTAGTAACAGATCAGCAAATAATCTGATTAAACAACGGGCATGTACCAACAATAAAAAGAGGTCGTTGTCCACTTTTTATTACGATCATGTTGAACAAGCCATTAAGGCAATCAGCGCTCTGTTATGCTATGCAGACAAGGGAGTAAATTTACGCTTATACAGCTTGTAAATCTCAAACAGTACACTTGAATGAACAAAACTGCAATCACACAAATTAAAGTAATTAATTTGCAAGCAACGTAGTATACGAGTAGGTAACATAATCAGATGTACTAGTTGCGAAACTGTAATAAACGTACTCCATAATTTGTTTTATTTATATAACACTGTTGCGCTTGCAGTTTAACTTCTGATAATTATCTCTCAAGTAGTCCGTTTACTTAACACCTTAATCGGAAATATGTGTGTCAAGAAACTAGCAGCATTCAAACACAAACAATTGCTAATGTAAAGTAATCTGCCAGTCCTGTTATCTACTGATTTGATGCGTCCGCCCCGAATTCTACTCTTCTGCTAACCATCTCATCTTGGAGTAGTAATTTGCAGCCTACGCCTTCAACTATTTGCTGGATGTTTCCCAGTCTCTGTATTCCTCTTCGGTTTTTACCCACTACAGCTCCCTCTAGTACGACGGAGTTTATTCTTTGATGCCTTAACAGATGTCCTATCACTATCTCCCTTCATCTTTCCACAGCTTTCATTATATTTCTTTCCTTGTCGATTCTGCTTAGACCTTTCTGATTCCTTACCTTATCACTCCACATAATTTTCAACATTCGCCTGTAGAACCACATCTAAAATGCCTAGATTCTCTTCTGTTCCACTTTTCCCACAGTCCATGTTTCACTATCGTACAGTGCTCTGCCCCAAACGTTCGTTCGCAGAAATTTCTACCTCAAACGGCCTACACTTGATACAAGTAGATTTCTCTTGGCTTGGAATGCCTTATTTGCCATTGCAGGTCTGCTTTTTGTGTCCTTCTTGCTCCGTCCATCACAGTTTCTTATACTGCCCATGTAGCAGAATTACTTAACTTCACATACTTCTTGACCAACAATTCTGATGTTATGTTTCTCGCTGATCCCATTTCATGCTACCGCTCATTACTTCCGTCTTTCTTAGGTTTTCTCTCAATCCATATCCTGTACTTATTAGACTGTTCATTCCATTCAGTTATTCCTGTAATTCTCGTTCACTTTCGCTGAGGATAGCAATGGCATCAACAAATCTTGTGATTGATATCCTTTCAGCTTCCATTTTAGACCTACCCTTGACCCTTCTTTTATTTAATTCATTGCTTCTTCTAGGTGAAGACCAGAAAGACTCCTCCCTGTCTTACACCCATTTTGAACCTAGCACATTGCTCTAGATCTTCCAGTCTTATTGTCCCCTCTTGGTTCTCGTACATATTGAATATTACCCGTGTATCCCTATAAGTTTATACCTGTTTTTCTCAAAATTTCTAATATTCTGCACCATTTGAGATTGTCGAACCCTTTTTCCAAGACAACAGATTTTGTAAGTGTGTCTTTATTTTTCTTGAGTCTTGCTTCCATTATGAACAGACGCATCAAAAATGCCTCTCTGGTGACTTATTGTTGTTGTCGTGGTCTTCAGTCCAGAGACAAGTTTCATGTAGCTGTTCATGCTACTCTATCCTGTGCAAGTGTCTTCATATCCATGTAACTACTGCAAACCACACCCTTCAGAATCTGCTTAGTGTATTCATCTCTTGGTCTCCCTCCACACTGCCATAAAACACTAAATTGGTGATCCCTTAATGCCTCAGAACATATCCCACCAACCAGTCCCTCCTGCTAGTCAAGTTGTGCCACAAATTTCTCTTCTCGCCAATTGTACTCAGTATCTCCACATTAGTTACATGATCTACTAATCTAATTTCAGCAGTCTTCTGTAGCACCATATTTCGAAAGCTTCAATTCTCTTCTTGTCTAAGCTATGTATCATCCATGTTTCACTTCCATACATGGCTACACTTCACACAAATACTTCCAGAGAAGACTGTCTGGCACTTCAGTTTATACACGATGTTAACAAATTTCTCTTATTCTGAAACGCTTTCTTTGCCATTGCCAGTCTACATTTTATATCATCTGTACTTCGACCATCATCAGTTATTTTGCTCCGCAAATAGCTAACCTCATCTACTACTTTAAGTGTCTCATTTCCTAATTTAATTCCCTCAGTATCGCCTTATTTAATTCGACTATATTCCATTATCCCCGTTTTGCTTACATTGATATTCGTCTTATAGCCTGTTTTCAAGACACTGTCCATTCCCTTTCAACTGCTATTCCAGGTCCTTTGATGTCTCTGACAGAATTACAATGTCATCGGCTAATCTCAATGTTTTTATTTCTTCCCCTTGGATTTTAATTCCTCCTCCAAATTTTTCTTTTGATAAGGAGGAAAGACAAAGATCGATTAAGGACCTCCACAGGCTCCAAATGCAAAACACTTTGTTCCTAGGTGTGATAGGAAACACATTCAGGTTCGGGTGAGTTGGAGGTAAAAGTTGTGGCACTTACTTGCGCAGCGATATAACGCAGATGTATTTAGTTATACGCCAAGTTTCGCCTGGCTAAAGGGAGGCTGCACACAATGTCCACACACGCTGTCATTTCTAGCAGCAGGGTGGAAGTCACAAGCCGTATTAAGCCGACATGCTGCACGGTACCTGGTACCGAAAAGCGTAATTCAGCACAGTGTTTCACTACCAGGGGTAGTATCTAGTAAGAAAAACGTCGTGGGACCCGGGTTCGAACATTGTCACTGCTTAAATTTGTGAATGAAAATCCTCAGCAATGGTCGCCGAAGACTTCCGACGAAAGAAGTCACCCTTGTTCTGCCAACGGCTTGTAAAAGAGGACTGAGGGGCGGACAGAGGTTCGGGGCAAACTCTTGTGCTTTGGGTGGGAAACTACCCCTGAAGGACAGTGATCTAAGGCATGAGGATGCAGAAGGCAATGGAAGCCATTGCATTAAAGAAGGGGCTGATAATATAAAAAGTTAGCTATTACAGAGCAAAGAGCAAAATAATAATACTTCCGGATCTTAAACATGGCTGCAGCAGCGACTGTGCAGATGTAATATATGGAATAAAAACAGCCAGCAGTTGCGGAAGAAACCTCTTGACCTAGGTTTCAACCCGTACAAATCGGCCTTCTTCAGAAGTGGTATTACGTTTTATATGCTGCTCGTGATGTGCAGCCAATAGATAGTTTTAATTATGACTAATCCGACTGGCGGCACATCATGATCAGCACTTAAAGCGTAATAAGACTTCTGAAGAAGGGCCATTTACATGCGTTGAAACCTAGGTCAAGAGGTTTCGACTACCACCTTCCGCAGCTGGTGGCTGTTTTTATTCCAAATAATAACATCTCCAAACGAGAGCTAAGATCTAAATAGGTAATGTCGAATTTTCGTATTATATTAAACGACTGCCCTACTACAGTGTTAACTGAACAGGTTTAAAATAATGTATAGATACAATCTCTTTCATAAATAACTGGTTATTTGTATCTTCAGAGTACGTTTATAAGAATGTAACTATTTTTAGACAAATTGCGGCGGCGCGATTCCTTTCCTCCTTTTACCTGAAACTACCTGTGAACTCGTTGCAACAGGTCGCCGGTAGTGAAGTCGAGCAGAAACCAACCGTACTGCAACTCGCACCAGTCTGCATACAACGTAACTATTCTAACAATCGGGAAAAGTTCTTAATTTTGAATTAAAGGGGGACGTACTGGCAAAACTTCGGTATATTCTGAAGTCAAGAATTACACATTCACTGCCAGCCCCGTGCTAATCCTAACACAGTTAAGTACAAACCCTTTCATTCACGTTAGCACGTTTATGGGAACGTATTTCCCGAAATATGAACAGCTACTAATAAGGATTGTATCTTCTCATATATAAAATTACTTAACAAATCCGTATCTGCTAAAAAACACACCGAGATAAATATGCCTTCACTTCAAAGTAATTTTGAGGCATGCAGCACAACTAAAAGCGGCAAATTATAACTTCCTTCGGAGCTCAAACTACACATGACCGTACCATTGAAAGGCTGGGCTCCGACCCCTCTAGACTGCTGTAAGCATTCTATATCTTCCAAGAGAAAAGATGAGCGAAGGATACTCCGTTCTGATTAGTCAGTTTTCTGTAAGGCGAATAGAAAAACATTACTCTCCCGCGTTAGTCCGCGCTTTTCATGACTAACCCCTCAACAAATAACACACTTTCCAACTGTACTTTTTCCCGAAATAAATGTTTAACATTGTGATAATTTGTTTATACTTTACGTTATTAACTATTTTCATTTGCAGCCGAATTATCTTTCCTTTTACCATAAATTTACTCAACATATTATGATATAAAACATTCTCAAGCTCGTTCGTTTAGCGTTCATCAGTAGAACAATGATCTACATATTTACTTTAGACCACATTCACGCATCATTCACACTACTAAAAGCGTATACAAAAGTGTACAAACATAAATAAACAAAAACGCCTTCAAGAAATAAACAGAACAATACACAAAACATTCTCTTGACCTGTTTCTCAGTCTGTGAACTACTGGACTCTGGTGGATGAAAATTACAGCTACGTTCTCGACTGAACCCGCTTCAGACCGTCTGTCACTGTGCACGCATGGGTCGTTCTCCTGATAACACAGGCTCTAGACAGGAGCGATATAAGGCGCCACGCCTCAAAATGACGATCGTAGTCGCGCGATTTTCCAGCCATTTTCACTTATTTTAGGATCTGTCACTTAGAGAGTAATTTTCTACTGAATCAGCTGCAGGATTATTGGCTACAGTCGACTTTAACGAATATGCTGGGCTACAGAAAACGGATCTGTACCCAACAATACACTTTCTTGGACAGTGTGTTCGATTACATGGGAGTTCATTGTTACTAGTAACTCCCAGAGCAGTTGGCTGTTCTTCGATGGACGCTGGATTAGAATTGTCCTTTTAGCGATGTCTTCCTCTTTTGGAAGAGGCATACCTGAAGGGATCTACGGTTGTGTGCAGTGTAATTAGCGCGTTCAGACAGTAAGGTTTCAGAAAACGTACGCATTGATTGAAAGTAGTCCCGCTGAGATACACATACTTTCCTCCTTTTGAGCACAGCTGTCCTGGTATAGTTCATGTTCCAAACCAGAACACAAGGAACATAATCGCTTTCAGTTTGGAATCATAATGACGTCAACTTCACAACCACTAAAATTTGTATCTTCGAGCACCAGCACAGAGATGGTTAGTTTGAAAAATTACGATCTACTTCTGTTCCTATCCTTCTGCACCCCGAGTCTCTGCTCCACTCTAATGATCATGTCATCGATTGGACCTGGAAACCTTATCTTAATTTCTTCTTACGTTTTAAGAGCTGATAGTCAACTAGCGGATAAAATACGTGAATACAGGATATCCAAACAGATCATAGTTCTTTTCACCAAACAGAACTCATTAACTAGTTTTTAAGTTGGTCTTTCACGGCACACCTAAGGTGTACAGCTATGCAGTAGCGCTCCTAGCATAAACGTACGGAACTGCAGACTGATTCATGCCGCCCAATAACACGATGCTCACGGGACGTTCATGGCGCGATAACTAGAATAGAAAGATTCGATTTTTTGTAAATTTGTTGTCCTGTCACATGTAAAATCTCTAAGAGGTCAGGGTTCCTATTCATTAATTAATTCTTGTTCCCTTACATAGCTAACAAAGAATTACATCATTACTGAGCTATGGTCACAAGCATTCATTTAATAATATCAGGAAACTTACTTGCACAAGCTGTCTCTATCTCCCTAGGTTTTAAATGTCATCAGCGTTATCACCATTCAGTCATGGGATCCCTATAATTACCACCTCCATACGCACACCTCACCACTAAGCATGGTAGTGTTTCTCATCCCAGCAGTATGTTTTTCTAAGCAGACTTTCAATGCACCAATTTGGGTGGAAATTGTTCCAGACGCTCTGGACGTACGCCTGCAAGTGTACACGTTACCACGCCTGAGAAACAGGAACGCTTCCAGAGCATTAACCTCCACGGTAACTATCTCAATTTACCGACTCATATGTGTACCAGGTTAGGTTTCAATTACATACAGTGCTAATAATAACAGCACCATGTGCTGTGCCATGGGCTGGGTTCAAAATACTCCCCCGAAGTTAAAATAAATAGACGTTTATTAAATCAAATGTAATTATAATGTGCATCATGTTTATATAGTTTAAATACCTCGAAAAATCCGTTTTCAAAAAATCAGACAAGTAAGTCTCAGTCTCACTAACAGCACCTTCTTGCTGGCCAGCATCTCAGGAAGCACCGATTTTGCTACGGTGCATAATGGTTACTGCTAGTGTAGTTGCTATACTAAACAGCCCATACAAGCAGACCAGTTTCGTCTTTACCTGTGGCTACTCGTACTTTATGTACTTGGGCTGTGTACGGCTCAGTAGAAATGAGAATCGGTCGATTTGGCCACAATGTTGAGCCACGCACGCCTGCTTTCATACCTCACAGCTAATTCGCTGCAGATAATAATAGGTAGCAGTGATTCTGTGGTCAAATAGTCTAGGCCCTGACAAGAATTTCCAGTTAATAAAATGCACAGAAACACAAAATAAAATGTAAAAAGCGTAATTTAATAAAATGGGCTCTTTTCTAAGGACTTTAATTGATGTAGACAGCTGAGAATTATGTTGAATAACGTTTAGTCACGAAATGGCATTTTAAGTACACTGAAAGTGGTCCAACGATGTTCAGTTAAAATACAGACAGACATTGCCCTTATCAAATGCAGCATAGTTACGTGAACACATTTAATAGAATGGTAGAAAAATCGACAAACTAAATATTCATCAAAGATACGTGAAAACTAAGACCATTTCGTTATCACAATAGATGAAATATTCATCAGCTAAAAACAGTTTAGAGTTCAACATGACACTTCCCAAATTAACATACACGATGCAAAGAATAGTAACTCATACTCTGTTTACCCTCAGTTCCTTGACACAATCGGAACAAGTTAAGAGTCCTACATTAGAGAACTTTCAGACTTCTCGAAATAGGAAGTCGCTTCAGAAGTTATTGTATAGAAGCGCATATTCACCACCCAGAATCTGTCACGTATACAACCAAATCATGCACGCTACCCCAGGCAAGTCTGCGTTCCTCAATAATTCGACGTAAAGTGTTCAGTATCACTCCCTTGAGGTCTTCACTCGATGAGTCGCAGTCTCCACTTGTCTCCTGCAGTATTCCACTACTGTCTGCTTTCCATTGGCTGAAGACATTGTCCACCAAAAATACATCGTTCTTATGTTCTACAAACATGATCTAACTCAACAAGAGCACTTCCTAGACTAAGTTGATACATTACAACAATACTTAAGTGAAGAAATATTATAAATACTCTATCACACTCAGATCGTTCACAACAATTACAAATAGAGATACGTTCATAAAAAAATAAGCTAGTACTCTTGAGCAAGTGTGTTCACGTTAAATGGCAACGACTTGTCAAATTTTGTTGGAACAATTATTTATGCCTTCTAGACAGAAGCGTCTTTTGATTCTTTTTCCAGTTATGATGTCTGATACCGCACACGATTGAACACTCTTAAATTATCACAGTTTTTCGATATCTTGCAATCAACATTTGATTAAAGTTACTGGCGATGTAGTACACTATTCACTAAATAAATACGCAAGTATTACAAAATATGAGATATTCATGCTGCATTCATTTGTTGTGCAGCTGTGGAGAATACGATGATCTGACAAAGATTTGCACAATGAAGAAAAGATATAAAAGACGTCATATGTCAATAAATAAGACACATACAAATGAGTTGCTTTATGGGATGGTAGATATCATGCAGTGCTAACAAGTAAGAGACATCGTTCCTTGAAATTGCTTGAAGCACATCAAAATGTTGTTTTTCAGAGCTTTATTCTGGAAATGTTTATTAATTGTGGAACATCAACTTCTGTAGTTTTGAAAATACTGAAAGCGTTGTTCTGTCATTGGATACATCGCATTTTTCTGACACTGCAGTTGTATTCAGACTTACTTCAAACGTCACTGTAATTATTATAGATTCTCAAAGAGCTGTAAGAAGCCGTCTTTCAGTATTTCTCATATCCCACTGTTGCTGGTCATTCCGCATTCTGATACGCGAGATAACCATTGCTGAAATTTCCAGCTTTGGGATTTACGTATTACCGGTGACTCTGCTCGAGTTTATACCTGGACTCGACCGTATACTTGCTACTGAGCGCCCTGTTCCCTGATGCCCACTGGCGTTCAGCAGTACAATAATTTCTTCTTCTTTCATACCAATGCTAGAAGGCCGATTAGGTTGCCTGCACACTCGAAACGTTAAAATACATTTCACCCACAGTTGACCACGGTAGTTCTCTGCACATATACGTTCACAAAAAGATAAGCAGTATCGTCATTAACAGTGATCCAAACACCAAATTTACTTTCTGGAACGTAATATGACTCATCATCAAAATCATCGAGAGAGAAGTTATTCTAACTTAAAGTGTTCATGGAGAGTTTTCTAGATTGTATTGTTTCCACTACTTTATATGTAGGGCAACCACAGCCGTGATTTGAATAAACAAGACTGCTGCGACTGTCAGAATTCTTTATTGGAGACTGGAGAGCACGACAGGTTTCGCAAATTAAATTTGCATCTTCAGGTACTTGAAACAGCTGAAGATGCAAATTTAATTTGCGAAATCGGTCGTGTTCTTGAATAAAGAATTCTAATAGTCGAAGCGGTCTGGTTTATTCAAATCATTGTATTGTTTATTCTTTATTTATTACAGCAATCTTTTCTATTACACATTCTTCCAAGATTCATTCACATGACTGTATTTCCTTTTCTGTTTTGCATCTGTGCATTTTTCTTACATACTCTTTCTGGTGCCAAGCGTTCTGCAGGGGGCAGACAAATATGTTGTAGCACAACCCATTTGCATGCCTAATATGGTGTAGAAAAACAGGTGTGAAAACCGCTTTCAATGGTCTCGCAGTTGCTAGATAAAGGAGCTGCGTGATTTCCAAGGGAATTCTATATCATCCTTTCTGAAACGTAGTGGCAAGTGTCAATAATGATGACGGATCAGTTAGCGATCACTCTCTACAGAAGAGCACAAAGCCTCGATAATATTGGGGTTTGGTGATTGTGGTGCTCAGGGCAGATGTGACAATTCATCCCATTAAACCAGCCCAGTACTCTGAGAAATCCCCCATCGTCTTGGAACACTTCACCATAGGGGAAGCAATATTCTCCCATGAGAAGGACCGGATCAGTCAACATAGCCACATATTCGATGACAGTAAAGTGACCTTTCAGAGTAACCGTGGGGCCCATGGAATAGCACGATAAGGCAGCCCAAGTCACCACTGAACCCCCACCATGTTCCACTCACTGCCCAGAAGTTAGAAATAGTGTGAAACAAGACTCATCCGACCAAATGACTTCCTTCCATTGCTCCATAGTCCAACATTTAGGGCTTCAACATCACGTTTTCCTGTCCCGGACATTTGCCTAAATAAAGAGTGGTTTTGGAACTCCAGCTGTGCATTTCCCAGCTTATGAAATTCTATTTTGTGTTTTTTGCTGCTGAATGGGTTCGCGAGTGCGGTATTCAGTTTTGCAGTAACGTTTGCAGATGTCATCTCCTATTTTTCGTCACAGTCCTCTTTAATTGCAATCTATCAGGATCGCTCAACGAACACTGTCGTCCACGTTGTGAATTAGGGCATGATATTTCTCCGCTTTCTCTGTGTGAGGAGTAAATCTTCGATACGGTGCCTCTTGAAACAGCAAACATTTCAGCTACCTTGGTTACAGAAGCACGTACCGTAAGAGTACTAAAAATTTCCCCACTTCCGAAATTTTCTTACCTACGGCATACTGCATTGTCGAGTACAGAGAATACTGCTCCGAGGTATCGGGGCCACTGTATAGGTGCTGCTCGTAGTCGGATACAGCAGCTAGCATCTGAATTTATGTCCAAAGGTCCATTTCTCGTTGTGTTTTCACGTTATGTGCAACCCTCGTATACCAGCAACTGCCTATTTATAAGAAGTCAGTGGTACTAAGACAGCCTCCCCTCTTCTGTAGGGGCTTTGAAATGGACCATATGTGTCTAGGTAAATTGGGTTCTTCAGATTTCTCTGAGGCAAAAAGCCAGAAAGTACCATCATTTTCTAAATCCTTAGCACAATCGAAAATATTAAGGTTGAAATTCGTTCAAGTTCTAACTGATGGACTTTTGAGTTTCATGGCTAAATAAAATATAGGAGCAGCTGCACCGTCTGTTCAAATGATTCCAAGACTTTGAAGATGCAAACTAAACATGAGCAAAAACTTGTCAGTTGCAGAGTACGTTCCTGTAACTCTGAGATCATTGGCGTCAGTTCCTCCAGTATGACAGACAGGGTAAGAATTTCCGTTAGTTCTAAAATATCATATTTTATAAGTGGTTATGTCATTATTTTGAGCAAGATAAACGACCTTCATACTTTTTCCTGTGGGAGTGTCATGTCCGTGAAGATATAGGGGCTTCTAGGTCTGTAGATAAAGCCCCCTGAATCAATCCAATGTCAACAGGTGGTGCCCCACCCACTACTAAATCTACCATGTCTTTCCTTGCGGAAATCATCAGTGTCAGGGAAAACGTTCTCCGACATGGATAGAACACACAACAGCAATAAGGCTCGCCCCGTCAGCGGCAGTTAAATGATTTTCTGCCGTTTTTATACCCCTTACTTACTTTGGCAGCCCCTGTAAGACATTAATCGTGCTTTACTTATTGCAGGTCTTTCTTCATTCCTCCCTTCTGGGTGTTAACTCTGTACCAATCAACTGAAACCAAATGTGAAACGGGGATTTACATTTGGCCCTTTCATGTTGGGTCTCGTGTTACCAGCACGGAAGGAGCTGGTAAAGAAAGAACATGTCACAACCAACGTTTTACCTAAAGTGAAATGTTAATATGAAAATATAATCCTTGATACAGGATGTCAAATATTGAACTATTTGAAATGAAACAGTCATTACTTCTGGATGGTTTGCGTTAGGACGTTCAGACTGCATGGTTGGCCGCAGAGCATCATGGGATTTAGTATGCGCTGCATGGTTTGGTTTCGCGACGAAGCTCACTTTCATTTGGATGGGTTAACCAATAGGGTAAATTGGCGCATTTGGGGGACTGAGGATCTGCATTTCTCGACTGGGAAGTCTCTTCACCCTCAAATGGTCCAAATGGCTCTGAGCACTATGGGACTTAACATCTGTCGTCATCAGTCCCCTAGAACTTAGAACTACTTAAACCTAACTATCCTAAGGACATCATACACATCCATGCCCGAGGCAGGATTCGAACCGGCGACCGTTGCAGTCTCACGATTCCGGACTGAGCGCCGAGAACCACGAGACCACCGCGGCCGGCTCTTCACCCTCAACGGGTGTCTGTGTGGTGCGCAATGTCCAGTCACTGAACAATCGGAGCGATATTCCTTGACGTTACGGTGACTACCGAACTATACGTGAAGTTTTTGGAAGATGATTGTATCCCCATTATCCAAACTGACCATGATTTCGACAAGATGTGTTTCGTGCAAGACGGAGCTCGACCCAATCGAAGCAGGAGAGTGTTTGACGCCCTGGAGGAGCACTCTGGGGACCGCATTCTGGCTCTGGGGTACCCAGAGGCCACTGGTGTGGATCTCGATTGGCCGCCATATTCTCCAGATCTGAACTCGTGTGACTCCTTTTTGTGTGACTCCAGTAAAGGCAAGGTGTACAGCAATAACTGCCGAACAATTGCTGAGTTGAAAACAGCCAATCATGAGGTCATGAACAGCACCGATATCCCGACAATTCAGCGAATCATGCGGAATTTCGCTATTCTTCTGCACCACTCCATAGCCAATGATGGCTGGAGTATCGAAAATGTCATAACCCAAATCTGAAAATCTCTAGAGAAGTTTACATGTTGAATAAAGTATCTGTACACCGTAATTAGTAAATAATTTACGTTTTTCTTCATATAGTTCAGAAATCCTCACCCTGTACGTGTGAGGAATAAGGAACATATGAAACGTTGTAAAAAATGAAATCTCGCCGTTACTGATAAAAGCAGCTACTTCATCGGGGAGCTCTACAGGCATAACTCCGAAATGGTACTTGTAAACGATACACTCACCACCACAATCTGTTGCTTTCTTTGCTTTATCAGTCAGTGTCCACGACACGATCCTTATCCCTGGTAGTATTGTTATTGTTGTTGCTGATGATGTCACTGTTGTTGTGAGTTTCAGTGCGAAGAGTGCTTCATATTTGATAAAAAATATAAATTTATTTGATCTTTTGGAAAAAAGTGATATTACTACCAGAGTTGCTAGCTTAGTTACGTAGCATAAATTTATTGCGTATTTCAACGAACTTAAACCTGAAATCGTACTGAGTTAACAACTTTATTTTGAATCTACACCGGAGGATATGTTACAAATACCAGAATAACAACTCATTTCCTGGAATACCATATCGACACCCCTCGATGGTTTTTCTTGAGAGTAGGTATGCAATATTCGTTGAATGGTCGTTTATTATGAGTTGCCTCTAAACTGCAATATCCGCGCTCTGCACACAGTTGTTTTGTGGGCATTCTATCCGACAGAAATACATGCCGGGACAGAGATCATTTCACGTACAACGTTCGCTGTTCGCCTAGTCTAAATAATAGTTTAGTCCGCACAAAGCTACAACGTTTGATGCGGAACTAGCGAGCCGTTTTTTGCACTCCTCCTTCCGTGTTGTTCAGCTGTTTGAGCGGCGGAGACAAAAGACTGCTGCAGGACACGGGGATTCACGTAGTGGAGGCGGTACCCGCTTGTTTATTGTTCCTCGTGGACGGCTTCATTTCGGCGAACAAGAGCAGCGGGGAGAAAAGTGTGAGCGGTGACAATGGCACCGCCGTGAAAGGAAGTATTACCTAGCACGCGCTGAAATTGGAAGCTTGCTATAGAATCTGTAGCTCAGAACACTGCTTCCGTAATCAACGGCAACACAACAGATGACGTGCGATGAGTAACTATAAAGTTTTGATTATCATCTACAAAAAAAAAAAAAAGCATTCTCTATTGGTTGTTGCAGGTACATGGCTGCTAAAATCGCATGCCATAGTACCACAGAGCACGCTGATAGGGGAACGAAAACAAAATAGCGCTGCGAATTTAGTTAGTGGAGTATCGTTTAACAATTACTTTTGTACAATGCAAGAACAACAACACAGCAACAATCGACGTGTAGTTGGTGGGAATATATACCGACAATGCCTCATCATACAGCTCAATAATGAGGTGGCACAGACCCTTACACTGAGCTCAAACAAGTCTAAATTAAAAGATGAAAAGCGCTTGGTAGCAAAAATTATAGGTTGCGGAACGCACCTCTTCAGCTATACAAGCTTCGCCTCTCTTCCCCCCGACCGGAGCCATAAAAATCACTTTTTGAAACCTTGTGAGATAAAACAACGAGAAATACTGTTCTGCAAACTAAATTTTAAACCATAATTTCTTATAATCAAACCACGAGAGGCCGCCATGCTGCTAGATCGCTGAGATTGCTGGCAGTCGTAACAAAAGGCGATACATACCGAATGTCACAACTCCGGAACGAAGCTCCGTGTGTTTTGAGTATATTGTGCACGTATTGAGTCACTCACACGCACTTACACTCAAATACATGCAAAAACGTACACATACATAGTACCCGTGCAATGGTTCCTTTGAAAGGACACGGCCGACTTCCTTCCCCATCCTTCCCTAATGCGAGGAGATCGATGACCTCGCTATTTGGTCTCCTCCCACAAATCAACCAACAAACCAATAGCGCCTCTTCCCAAGATGCTGCCTTCGTATCACACTGTCTGCAGCTCGTGGTCTAGTGGCTAGCGTTGCTACCTTTAGGTACGGGGTCCCAGGTTTGATTCCTGGCCAGGTTGGGGATTTTCTCTTCCCGGGGACTGGGTGTGTGTATTGTCCTCATCATTTCGTCGTTATCATCATCATCTTGATCATCATTGGTGACAGTGGCTCGATTGGATTATATAAAAACTGGACTGTGTAAAAACTGGAAATTTGTATAGGCGCTGATGACCGTGCAGTTCAGCGCCCCACAGACCAAACATCATCATGGTACCGCACTGGTCGCCCATTCTGACGTTAATATGCCCGGCGCAGCGGCAAATTGTGATGAACTTCTCATTGCTGGGATTCAGTCATGTAGAATTTCACAAAGGACGTTATATTCGCTGTTAACTGTTATTTATTTCACTTATTGCGGTTTCGCTCTTTGGGCGATTTTCAGGTTGCGCTATAGAGATTTTGCTTCAGAACATGTCAGACTTAAAGTCGTACAACACCTATACTTGTCAGCGTCAAATAGAGGCCTTTCCACTGTAGAAAAGCAGTAACATCAAATGAGTGCGAAACTCTGTACATTGTGTGAAAAGACTAATTTTTGACGAACACATGTATCCCTGACGGATGATTTTAAAGTCTTTGATGTGCTGAAGCAAAATCTTTCGCAGTACCACTTGAAAATTTCCCAGAGGCCGAAACAGCAATAATTCAAATGGTTCATATATCTCTAAGCACCATGGGACTTAACATCTGAGGTCATCAGTCCCCTAAACTTAGAACTACTTAAACCTAACTAAACTAATGACATCACACACATCCATGCCCGAGGCAGGATTCGAACCTGCGACCGTAGCAGCAGCTCGGTTAAGGACTGAAGCGCCTATAACCACTCGGCCATAGCGGCTGGCGAAACAGCACTAGTGAATTAAATAACTTTTACAATCAACGGCCATTATAACACCCTTTAAAAATTATAAGTATATTGTGATTTGACACAATTGTACTGTTTAAATATTCGATGCTGATTTGTTGCAGCGAATTCTATAATAATTCCCTAGGAGAAGCCGGAGGGTCGTTCCTCCGCGTTCCGACTGAAATGAAGCCCCGTGATTCGGAGTGGCCGACTGTCACTGTCTGTGGAATGAGAAGAATTGATGATCGCACTGGTGGTTGAGAGCTACCGTTTCATAATCCAGGTAGATTACCAGAAGTTGAAAATACCTCTTCAGTTGTAAAGTTCTTTTATTATCAAACGACCGGTTTCGGGCTCTTATAAGCCCATCTTCAGGTGTCCTACTGGAAACAGCAAGAGACGGGAGATACTTTTCACACGTACAGAGCCCTATGTTCAAAACATACTCATTTAACCCCACAGCTAAGTTTGTCACGAAAATTAAGATGAAACTTAAAGAAACAGATGCATTATCCACTCCATTTCTTAAAAAAAAACTGTAATACCGATGAATCCGAGAACGCCCACATTCAGGGGCTCGTGAACTTCATAAGCCAGAGGCTCCTGTAAGGCCAATTATCAACGCTATTAATGCCCCATATTACTTACTGACTAGGGAATTGCAAAGTTTCCGCAGTAAATATTATTTTTTCCATGATGACCATGCCATCAAGAACAGAGAGGAGTTAATTACACACCTCAAACATGTATCCAGTGATACGAATCTAGCAAGTCTCGACATTGTAAGCATGTACACGAATATACCTATTAAACAGGTGAATCCTATTATTGAATCTAACTTCCGGATGTTCTCTCGTCTAGATTCACAAAAATTAATGAATTCCTTCATTTACACGCAATTGTCCTGGGCCATAATTACTTTGTCTTCCAATACACTATATGTGGACAAACTGACGGGCTAGCCATGGGATCCCCATTGCTATTACAAGAGAAATTAGATGAATGACGAAAAATAACTTCACGTAACGAAGGTTTATTCAGCACTTGCCACATACAAGAGCGTGGAGCGAACTGCCTCCGACCAGAACACATACGGTATATATACACAGTTACAAAACATTCCAGTACAATGATCCTTGATATTTGTGGATACTTCTAGAATGTAGTCGAACCGAAAATAGAAATCAAAGTAATATAGTTCACGTGAGTTCTGAACTCACAACATTCCATTCAACAGCCTGCTATCATAACCGCAACACCACAGTGACAGTGCTACTCAGCATCTTCTGTGGCGTTATTTACATTAATCACATTGAAGATCAATTTTTTTCAACTCTCACACACACACACACACACACACACACACACACACACACACACACACACGCAAAACACCTTCAAAGAGTAGTATGTGTAGCGGAAACACCATTTAAGGTGGGAAAAAATTATATTACACAAGTTACAACCAGGCACAGGCCTGTTGACAGTAAGTTACACTTACCAGCGGTTGCGAAGTAGAATGGAGGACACAAGGCCGTAGAACCGCTGAAAAGAGCAGTCACAGCAGTTTGCATGGTGCGAGTTACAGGCAGAAGGCGCCCACTAGACCAACCTAGGTGTTATGAGTACATGACTCAGAGCGGCGCGTTAGCAAAACAGAGGCACATGGGCGCTCATAAATAGGTGCCGGTTTTCTAACGAGGGGATTCAAGTGTGGCAGCTCTCCTGGATAGCGAGGCGTGTCACACCACCGGCTACATTCAGCAGCAGATGGGGCGACAGCATTCCAGTCCATGGTGCGTCGCTGGTTCGACCTTCTGAGGCCAACACGGGGTCCATAGCAAGCCAGCGGCGTTCCACTCGATGGCTCGCTAGCGCGGGCCATCTGTTGACTGCCAACACATGCCGGAGGCATCCTGAGGCGAAGGCTACTTAGAAGGCTGCTGGTACATCCTGACATCATCAAAACACCGCGGCTGTACGCGGCCTTCAAGCTGCAGTACGTTTCACAGGTCTCTGAGGTAGCCCTTCCTTGCCAAGCTGCTTCACAGACAACGAAGTGGCATCCTCAGCATCGCAGGACCCTGTGACGCAGACAGAGAGGAACCCGGCACTGTAGCTGGGATTAATAAAACACTTGAAGATCATGGCCGAGTTTTAATACAGTGCATCCTGACAGTTTACATCCACGTTCGACATTCCTCCACTGCGTGCCAACATCTACATTTGGCAGTGATGGCTACATTTGATGTCTAAATAGCGGGCCTCGTCTGTACAGTATGATGTTCGAGTCCATCGCCTGCACTACAGTCACAAAATGTGATGAGTGTTGACCAATTTTTCTTTTTTAATGTTGGACGTTTTCTTTCTTTGCATTGTCAGAGTAAGCGTTAGTGTGTTTGGGGCAGTAAGGTCTTTTATCTTCAGTGGCATTTAATTACCTTCGTATTGCGTTGAATAAGATGTTTCATTTATCTCCTCCTAAAACTGAAGATGAGATGCTGTGCTGTAGGAAGTCAGTTTATTTTGTAGTTAATTGTTTTGTTTCTGTGGGATTTTATAGGCTTAAATGGGACTAACTGGGAACGAGAGCAACACAATGGCAGAGTCAGGGACGTAAGGTGTATTGGAAGCAGAAGCTGTAAGGATTTTATTGTAAAAGGTAGCACAATTGACAGCAGACAATACACAGTTGAGAAGTGAATTAACATCTAGGAGTGAGCGGGAAACCGCATCTGATCAGTCGCTGTTGCCTAGGGTGCCACAGCAGGAGATTTATCCAGCTGCAGCGAGTTTGATTATTCCATTTTCTGGCAAGGCGTCTGAGGATGTACGTTCGTTTGTGGAGGACTTGGAAACTTCAGCTGTGATGAATGGTTCGTCTGATGAACAGTTGTTACATGTAGCCAAGATAAGATTAACAGGTGAAGCAAAGACATATGTAATGTGTTCTCAAGCCTTAAGGAAGGCAAGACAGTTTAAACAGTTGAAGGAAGGGCTTTTATAGAGGTACAGGAAACAGAATAGCGCTCCGTACTTTAGGTAGAGGTTGAGTACAATGACAAAGAGACAGGGGGAGACGGTAGAGAAATTTGCGGACAGAATAAGAGAAATTAACGAGTATACTTACGAGCTGGGTCGTGGCGATGAAGCGAATGGTGTTCTGTTGCAGGAGGCCGAGCAAAGGGCACTTGATGTATTTTTGGGGAGTTACCGGCGCATATGGCGCGGAAAGTGTGTGAAGGGACTCCGATAGTTTTGCATTTGGCCATTCAGTTGGCAATCCAATGTGAGGAAACACACGTGGCAACAGAGGTACGTGATAGACAAAGAGTGCTTACAGCGGGTATACAATGTTATGAGTGTGGTCGTATGAGACCTGTGCAGACGCAATGTACCCAGTGACCGAGGAATAGAGGAAGGGGTGGAAATCAGCAGTGTGGAGGATGGAGAAGTGAATTTAGTAGAGGTAGACAATCGTTAAACGGCAGAGGGGGCCAAAGACCCAGCTAAGGGAGCTCCCATTTAATTTCAATGCTACAAATACGTATGCAGAGGTGGAATGTTCAGTGGCAGGATCCATAGGAACTACATCTACATCCACACTCCGCAAGCCACCTGACGGTGTGTGGCGGAAGGTACCTTGAGTACCTCAATCGGGTCTCCCTTCTATTCCAGTCTCGTATTGTTTGTGGAAAAAAGGATTGTTGGTATGCCTCTGTGTGGGCTCTAAAAGGTTTATGATTTTGTTGGACACAGGGGTGCAAATGTCAGTGGCTACTATTAGTTCAATGGGACGAAGGAAGTTAGACCCACCACATTATAGGTTGCATGGAGTGGGGGTCACTGACAG
The DNA here is from genome assembly GCF_021461385.2 of Schistocerca piceifrons. NCBI lineage: Eukaryota > Metazoa > Arthropoda > Insecta > Orthoptera > Acrididae > Schistocerca > Schistocerca piceifrons. The sequence continues at coordinate 270,686,783 of NC_060139.1, forward strand.
TTGACTTTCGCATAGGGAAAGTCCAATTTGATGCATGCATGGAGGTAGTACCATGGATAAGCGAGGGCTACGACATGATCCTAGGAGGAGATATCTTGCGTTAGCATCATGCTAAAATTGACCTGGGACAACGAACTGTGGAACTTGGTGGAATGTTATTTCAGCTAGGGGGACTCTTGTCGATGCAGAGCTGTCACGAGGGGCGTTCAATATAATGAACAAACCACTGAACCTCGTACATTAGCATTAAGGCTTAATTCGCAAGAGTGTGTGTCTAGTAGCACTGGGAAGTCACGGGAAGTGCAGAACCAAATCTACCTGTGGGTACGGTATGCATTCCTGGACCATAGGAGTATAACGAAGTTTGGGATCCATCAGGCTGTTTTGTGAAACATAGTATTGTACGCGTACAATACGGAAACGATGGGCGAATAGTCCCAATTTTAGTAGAAAATTTGGATGTACCAGATGACGAAGACTGGTGTTCGAGAAGTAGGTGAAGCGATCAACCACTGACTGCCGAAAGAACTGCATTGCATGACTAAGTTAAGCATTTTAAAAGAGAAGAAAAAGAGCATATGGAAGAATTGTTGTACGAATTTAAGAATTTTTCTCCGCAAAGGCTGTGGCCAGCAACTCCATTAGTTCAACATAGGATACCAACAGGTAACGAAGCACCTGTTTACCGTAACCCATACAGAATACCGAGGTATTTGCAGCCGATTGTGGAGGATTTCATTGATCAGCAGCTTGCGGACGGTGTTATAGAGAATAGTAATAGTTGCTGGGGAGCGGGCATTGTCATTGTGCCTAAAAATCTATGGATGGAACTAAGAAATACAGGTTCTGTTGTGACTACCGATACCTCAATAATGAGACAGTAATGGATGCATACCCCATTCCAAACACATCAGAGATCTTGGATCACTTAGAAGAGTGCCAGTACTTTTCTACGATGGACTTGACAAGTGGTTATCATCAGTTGGAGGTGGCTCCAGATGATAGTCCAAAAACTGATTTCTCTACTCCTGGAGGCCATTACCAGCACATCAGAATGGAATTCGGTTTGAAAAACGCTCCGGAAACTATTCAGAGGTTGCTAGGCAGTGTGTTAATGGGTTTGAAACCACGGCAGTGTCTTGTCTATTTGGATGACATTATAGTATTTTCAAGTAGTATGGAGCAACGTAGACAGCGGTTATGGAAGTTTTTATGAGGTTAAGAGCAGCTCGTTTGACATTGAGCCAGTAGAGGTGTCCTTTGGCATTGGAAGAAGTAAAATATTGTGGTCATATCATCAGTAAATACAGAGGGCGAACAGATCCGAGGTGGGTACAGGCTGTAAGGGATTTTTGGGATCCGAAAACAGTTAAGGAAGTGCAATCATTCGTCGGAATTTGCAATTTCTATGGAAAATTTGTGAAGGGTTTTGCAGACTTAGCACAGCCATTGACATGATTGTTACGACGGGTGTGAAATTTGAGTGGACAGAAGGGTGTCAGAAAGTGTTTGACAAACTAAAAGAAGTGTTAACATCAAGTCTGGTTCTTGTGTTTTCAGATTTTGAAAAGGAATTTATTCTAGCATGCGATGATTTGAATCAAGCATTAGGGTGTGTTCTTAATCAGGAAATTGATGGTAAAGAACATCTTGCAACCTATGCGTCTAGACAGTCGAATGTAGCAGCGAGGAATTACTCAACAACGTAGAGGGAGATATTTAGCATAATCTACAGAATCACATAATTTAAATATTATTAATATGGGAGAAAATTTCAGGTAGTAACAGATCATGCTGGGTTGAAAGTGGTTGTTGGGGTTGAAGGATCCATCCACCAGACCTGGTAGGCGGGCTGTGAGGATTAGTGAATTCGACTATGAAGTTTTGCACAAGTCTGGGAAGAAGCACGGTAATGGGGATGCACTGAGTAGAAAGGTGGCAAAAGTAGAGGTCATAGGTTATGACATAGCAGTATGGCAAGAATTACAGGACGCTGACGAATTATTGTAAATTGTATCGAACACAGCCACAATTTAATATGTATGACTGTCTTTGGTGCAGGGAAACGAAGTTAGGACCAAGGGTAGTAGCAAAGCTGAGAGATGAGGTTTTAAAAGAAGCACATGATCACGTGTTATCTAGTCATGGAGGGTGTAGAGCGACGAATAGGAGGGTGGCGGAGAGGTATTGGTGGAGAGGTAGGAAACTAGATGTGGATCAGTATATCAAGAATTGTATACCATATGCGCAGAGAGCAGATTTGAGCTGGAAACAGGTACAGCTACAACAATTGCCGGAAGCGACATGTCCTTTTCCTGCGTTGGGACTTGATGTCTTAGGACCTTTCAGTCCAACACCATCAGGGAACAGATTCGTTCTGACAATTATATACCATTTTTCGAGGTATGTCGAGATGGTGTCTATGCCAAATCAACAGGCAGCAATTGTCGCTCAAGCACTAATAAACAACTGGATTTTGAAGTTTGGTGTACCGGAGATAATAATTACTGACCAAGGGACCAACTTCAAGTCGGATTTAATGAAGGAAATGTGTAAATTGTTGTATGTAAGAAAGTTGAGGACGAGCACGTTGCAGCCACAGGCGAACAGAAGGACAGAACGGGTACACAGAGCAATCGGGATGATGCTGAGTTTTTATGTGGATTCCCATCACCATCAGTGGGACGAGTATTTGAAGCATATTGTGTGTGCATACAGTGCAAACGTCCTTACCAATGCCGGTTAGTCTACATTTGAGGTAGTGTACAGGAGAAAAATGGCGTCACTGTTTGATTTAGTGAAGCTACAGAAAGGAAGGACCGGTGAATCTGTGCGTCAGTTCATGAGGACAATTCAGGATGTTTGGAAATGAGTACAAAAGGTGAATATAAAGGCTTTGGAAAGGCAGGAAGATGCAGTGAGGCAGAAAGGAAGTTTACTGCAGTTGGGCAATGGGTAATGTTATCCAGCCCCTATATGCCAAAAGGGAAAATGAAGAAGTTCATTACGAGGTACCAAGGGCCATACCAAGGTGTTGTAACCACATGCCCCATTAATGTTAAACTTCAGCTGCCAACTAGAACAATGATAGTAGACATTGGGTGGTTGCAGCCATTTAAGGATTGTCCGGATGTGATTCCAGGCATGTCACAGTAAGGGAAGCGGAAGAAATAGAGTGTGCAGAGAGATGTTAAACACAGGGAAAACCAGGAAGATAGAGTACAGCATGATGTACCGTATTGACAGCAGTCTTTTTGAAGAGTGATGAAGGGTGATGGTGATCCCTTCCTCAGGTCACCGAAAAGAGAAGTATTGAGAAAGTTGGTAGAAGTAAAAAACTGAGGAGGTAATACTGATCTTGGCAGTTAACAGCCAGTACTCCGAGATGACAAGGGAGGAATTACAGAGCTGCTATAGAGGGAAGGTAACTTACAGTATGTCCAGCCAGGGTGATAAGCACTAATCTGGACAAGTACACGGTGCAGTTAGTTTCAGTCAGGAGGAAAGAAATAGACTGTCCAAGTGACATCGTGGAGCCAAAATTTAGCTTGCAAGACGTAAGGATGCATTGGATCTTCTCCACCTACGATAATTTTTGTAGTAGTAATAAGTTGTTTGAGTAGGCACTATTTGTAGAAGCAAAACGTATAGAGCTCGAGGGGAGCGGACTTTTAATCAGTGGAACTGCGTGTAACATAAGACGACCAACTTTCCATCTGCCAGCGTAAATTTCAAGAGTCACGCAATTGAGTGTTACATAGCCACAGCTGTACTGGCGAGAAGTAAGTTTAGAGTTTTGCCAAGGCAGAATCTGATCTTGTCAAACCAAACTCTAGAGGCAGGTCTGTTGAGATCCATAAACCAGTTCATTTCGTTGCAAGAGGGACGCATATCAGCTGAGCAGCTTGTGCAGCATGTCGCTCAATATAGGGAAAGGTAAGGAGGACAAGTCGCAATTGTTTTGAGTACCTCTGTGCCAAGTGCCGTTGCAGCCTTAACATTGTTGTGTGTTGTTTTCATTCTGATCAGGCGGAGAGTCCAGCTGATTTGATACCAAGAGCATAAGACAGGTAGGTAATGGGTTGATTGAGCATTAAGTGGAGTGGTCATCCAAAAAGGAATTTTTATGTTTAGTCTGATGTCGTGGGTTTTAAGAGGACTAGGCCACATCTAAGATTTCTAACAGTAGTAGAAAATATGCCATTAGTACATGTCAAGCCAAGCAAGGTTAAGAGTAGTTAGGGGTCGACCTGTGGACCAGGTCTTTCTGCAGGGGGGGGGGGGGAGGGAGGATAATGTAGTGGCACCACTGTTTAAGATAGGAAAATGTTAGATTCGGTGCAATGTTTCCGAGCACACAAGTTATAGCCAGGCATGGGCCAGTTCACAATAAGTTACGCTTACCAGCAGTTGCGAAGTGGAATGGTGGCTACAGAGCCATAGAACAACTGAAAAGAGTAAATGCAGCAGTTTGAATGGCGCAAGTTACAGGCAAAAGGGGCCCAATGGCCCAACCTAGGTGTTATGAGTACGTGACTCAGAGTGGCGCGTTAGCAAAACAGAGGAGCACAGACACACATAATTAGGTGCCGGTTTTCTAACGAGGGGTATTCAAGTGTAGCAGCTATCCTGGACGGCAGGGAGTGTCACACTACCGGCTACACGCAGCAGCAAATGGGGCGCCAGCATTCCAGTCCATGGCAGGTCGCTGGTTCGGCCTCTGAGGCCAATGCGGGGTCCGTAGCCAGCCAGTGGCAGGCCACTGGATGGCTCGTTACTGTGGGCAGTCTTGTTGGCTCCCAACACAAGCCGGAGGCATCTCGAGGAAAAGGCCGCTCAGTCACCTGCTGGCACATCCTGATGTTATCAAAACACCGCTGCTGTACACAGCCGGCACGCCACAGTACATTGCGTGGGTCACTGCGGTAGCACTTCCGTGCCAAACTGCTTTGGAGATAGCGAAGTGGCGTCCTCAGCATCGCGGGACCCTGTGACATGGACATAGTGAAACGTAAGACTGTAGCTGTAAATAATAAATCACTTGAAGATTATGGTCCCAGATTTAATACAGCGCATCTTGACAGTTTTCAACCATGTCCAACATTCCTCCACTGCCCACCAACATCTACATTTGGCACTGACGCCTAGATACGCTACAAAAGATATGTTGGTGACATTATACTTTTGTATAACGGGACCATCGGCCAGCTGCAACTTTTCAACATGACTTTAACAAAATGCACCCCAATATTCAGTGTACAATAGCAAAACCACTTTGGCTTTACTCTCCCACTTTAAATTAGGAAATTTTAGCATATTTAGAAAACCAACTACGATTAGTTCTATTATTAATTGCTCTTCACCCCATCCAAAGCAGCAAGAAATGGCAGCTCTTTGTTCTATGCTTTACTGTGCGGCCAGAGTCCCTCTCTGAAAAGAAAAATACCAGGGTAAGTTGGATACTATTAAATTCATAGCACACGCTAATGGCTACCAGCCAAATGTTGTTGATGTTCTTCATCAGTCAGTGCAATCGAAAGCCGCTTCCAACGATCTGTATGGCATTACACTCTCATCTACTAATAATGATAATCCTAAAAAAACATATTGGAGGATCCCATATGTAGGTGTTATATCTGACAGGATTGGCAAATGGCTTAGAAAAGAGCGGGTTATACCCGCCTTCTACACCCCGTATAAGATCGAGCACAATTGAAGCACCACAAAACCAGAGAAAATCGCTACGCACAGTCGGGTGTCTATCGCATCCAGTGCAGTGAGTCGCTTCTGCATACATAGGCCAAGATAGTGGCTCATTTAACATACGGTTCAGAGAGCATCAATATCATAGAAATTCCAAATCCGCTCTCACTAACCACCTGAAGGAAATAACCATCCCATTTCAAACATAAACACAAATTGCAGCGTTCCACATATTCAACGTAAGGGCCCGGTTTTATACATTTTAGAAGAAATAGAAATCATACACAGCATTCGCCGTGATCCGTCTGGCATTTTGAACGAGCAAACTGCGCTTAAGCACGCAGTTCTGCTGAATAACTTTTCTTTTTTGAAGCAGCGTCCAGCCTCATTTCCTTCTCTTTCTTGTCCCTGATTACTGTACGCCATACCTGTATATTTCTTAATGTGTCAGTGATTTTTTCGTCATAATTTTTGCGGCCCTCAATAGGTTTAACGAATGTACTTGTCTGTTTCCTGGAGTGACGTCTGCAGGATCCACCCAATTCATTTTACTTGGCTGTAAAATTGTCCTCTCGTAGTTTACGTGTTTTTCATTTTATCCCATCATTACGGCGCATTATTGTTCTGCAGCATTATCTGTGCCTTCACTAATTAAAAATGTAACTGTCTTTCATGATGTAAAATGCGTGTCAAGTCCTATCTCATGTAAGCCTCGATTACTTGTCGACTGTTGGTTAGCAGGTCTTAATTGACCCACTTTCGGTGTGTTCTTTTAGCGCTATTGCTGCTAGCAATTAATTAGCATATTACTTTCTGGCAGTATGGACTGTAAAGTTTCGCTACTTTCCCTGTTGGTCAGCAATGAGAGCTCGTAAATAGGAGTGGCATATGTACATGTTCTTTTAACTGATGACTGTGGTGCGTTGTTCCACGTTGCCACTTATATATCCGCACTAAATGAACAACTTGTTTGCCACTCAGGTAACAGGAGAGTTTCATTCCACTTTACGGTATATATACAAATTTTATATCGCAGCTTCCACTCACTTTTACCACAGTCCTGTACCTACCTGTTCAATAGGCTCCTTTATTACGCATAATGCACTTTTGACTTATTTCGCGTATATTTTATCTAATTTTTGTCTTTCCTTGATTTTAAATGTAAATCACTAAATCAAATTGTGAACGGCCGGGCTAGTGGCACCGCGTTCTTCTCTCAGTCAGTAGACGGCAGCACTTTTGCCACCCTGGTTTACAAGTTTGCTTCGTCTTTTCCATCCGCTACTCCCTGTTCTGCGCTCATAGGAAGCGCACCACGCCTAGTACACGTCCACCGGGCCCTCGGGGGTCACAGCATCAAGTGTAAGTGTCCTGTTATTTTTTGTATATTTCCCTACAGACAGTCGTCCGTAGTCCTGTTCGGTATCACTTCCGCATTGACATAGGTTTCACAGTACCTAGCCCGACCGTCGGTTTTTGAAATATATTTCGAACTTTTTTATGAAATTTTTTGTTTCTTATTTGTTGCTGCGTGTTAATGTTATCTCCCATCTCTTGCTACTTCCAGCACGACACCTGAAGATAGGCTTATAAGAGCCCGAAACTGGTCGTGTGATAATAAAAGAACTTTACAACTGAAGCGGTATTTTCAGCCTCTGGTATAATGCTCAGTTGCGGATGTTTGTCCAACAGGACTTTTTCCAGATAGATTAGTTTTCAGCATTATGAATGAGAGTATAGTGTCAGTTATGTGACTGGATTCGTGATTTCCTGTGGGAGAGGTCACAATTCGTAGTAACTGACGGAAAGTCATCGAATAAAAGATAAGTGATCTCTCGCGTTCACCATGGTAGTGTTCTAGGCCCTCTGCTGTTCCTTATCTATAAAAACCATTTAAGAGACAATCTGAGCAGTCGTCTTAAGTTTTTTGCCGATGATACAGTCGTTTGAAGTTTAATAAAGTCATCAGAAAATCAAAAGAAATTTCTAAACTATTTAGATAAGGTATCTGTATGGAGAGAAAATTGGCAATTGACCCTAAATAATGAAAAGTGTGAGGCCATCCTCAAGAGTGCTAAAATGAATCCGTTAAATTTCGGTTACACGATAAATCAGTTAAATCTAAAGGCCGTAAATTCAGCTAAATACCTAGGAATTACAATTACGAACAACTTCAGTTTGAAAGAACACATGGAAAATGTTGTGAGGAAGGCGAACCAAAGACTGCGTTTTATTGGCGAACACTTAGAAAATGTAACAGATATACTAAAGAGGCTGCCTCCACTACCCTTTTCAGCAGTTTTGGAGTACTGCAGCGTGGTGTGGGATCATTATCAGATACGATTAGCAGAGTATATATAGAAAGTTAGAAGAAGAGGAGAACGTTTTGTGTTATCGACAAATAGGGGGACAGTATCACTATCATGATACAGGATTTGGGGTGGACATCATTAAAACAAAGACGTTTCTCGTTGCGATGGAATCTTCTCACGAAATTTCAATCGACTGCTCTCTCCTACGAAAGAAAAATATTTCGTTGACGCCTACGAACATGATAGAAACGATCATCATAATAAAATAAGGGAAATCAGAGCTCAACAGAAAGATACAGGTGTTCGTTTTCTCATCGTGCTCTTCGAGATTGGAATAATAGAGGGTTATTGTGAAGGTGGACCCTGGAATGAAGACACCACTGCTTGGATAGAAAATTTCAGAATGGCAATGAGATGGTTCATAATCACAGTTTTTTATGTGATAATTCTTATGAGTAATGCTCGTAAAATGGCAATGCGCTGCATTACATTCGTTTGGAGATCTTTAATATATATGTGTCATGAAAGTCGAGAGCCGTTTCGAAGTATTGGGTGCTAGATGTCTACTAGGTTTCCCAAGAGCTATGATCAATATTTAGGGGTATGACACTACAACAAATGTGTTTCACAATAGCGAAGATGAAGAAGTGTTTAGAGCTCTTAACGCATGCACTTTAGAGCCCATGTTTACTTGTCATTTTTTTCTTGTTTTGGTCAGTACCGTCACCTCTCAAAATAAACAAAAAAAAGAGCTTTCAGTAGAAGAAACTTGTTTCACGGTTTCAGAGGTGAATAAATTCTTATACCTATTAAATTATTCTGCAGTCCTTGCTTACTAGAATAATTTATTCCAAATGGTCGTTCCTGTCATATCGCTGAATATAGACCATTCCTCCTGCGACACCCTCTACATCACCCGTCAAAGTACTTCACGTCCAGACTGTTCAAGAGAAGAAATTTCCATGTGACTTCCTTTCAAACATAACTTTACAGTGCCGCATCTAGTGTTCCTCATTGCTGTCCACATTACAATAAGTAAAGTAACATTCAAAACAGAGTATTAAAAACAACAAATCTGCGGACTAGTTACACACGCGCGCTATACCAAATACCTGTTGCCTTATCTATTAATATTTCAAGATGATTCTTACAAAACTCCCTTAATATCATTGAGCTGTACTTCAGATAACTTTTTGTTAGATATTTTGATATAGTCTACAAACGGGAAACCACGTTATAACCATCTTAAGAGAAGCATTAGCAGTGATCAATAATTAAAAAAAAATTATGCATTACTAAATCAGGACAGGAAATCTTACTGCCTGAAGCATGACGAGAACAAAATATGGTCCACATTCTGTCTCTCCAAAATTCTACGTGCATGCGATTTAAATTCGTTGCGGTAGCTGTTAGCTCCGCACTGCATAACCTGTTCCCAGCGCCTGTATTTTCCTCATGCAGCCCTTAAAATTTGTGAACGAGCACTTGTACAGCGCCACATGGAAAATGAATATTTCATTTCACAGCAAGCGCGGAATATGAAGTACCGCATATTAAATGAACTAACAGCTCGCACACCGTGTGAACGAAAGCAGATGAACGAATTCATCAGCGGTCCACCACACGGAAGACAGTTTTATTTATCAATTTACTGATGTATGTCACCATCCACAAGGGACCTGCTTTCGCTTGATGTACTTACTTGTTCCTATTATCACATGACCAACTGCCTCGCTAACAAACAAATTGGCTTTATATTTTTATTATTCTTTTGAGTAATTATGAATATTCTCAAGCCTCAAAGAACGTGAGGAAAACGTCAAGCTATTTTCTGTTTTTCTGTAAATATTCAGCGTCCACATATATCTAATTGGAAGTAACTGCACACCAATTAGTGGACATTAATGTGAGGTTGAAACGTCGCCTTAGAAATATTATACATGACTGTGTTTAAACTGACACACAATATTTTTAGCGCAACGGAATCTGACTTTCAATAATCCCTACAAAAGAATGGCCCTGACTAACATTAACCTATACCTTTCACAAATCACTTACCTCACCAAAAACCTTCGTTACTCGAACTACTGCAATACAGCGAGCGCCACTACTGCCAGCTTACTATTGTTCAAAAGTCATGATATATATAGCAGATCATGACATCCAGTCTTACAAATTTCAAAACTTCGCCATTTCTCTCCCCACATCCACCACTGCTGGCGGCTCACCTCCAACTGCACAACACTACGCGCTGTTAACATCCAGCTGCCCAATACTACAATGGCAGACAACAATGCAAACTAGCCACAGACTGCACACAGGACAGCCAGTGATTTTCATACAGAGTGCTACGTGGCGTTACCAATACAAAAACCTCAACGGCCTACTTACATAGCCCCCATGCTCCCCACAAAAAATTTTACAAGTTAATTTGGGCAGTGGCCAATACAGATTTGAAAAAAAATTTCATAATTACAATGACAAAGAAATCAAATGCACACACTTATTGATACAATGTTGGTCCAAAGCTAAAATTTTCTCACAGTCCATAAAGACAGTCCTGATCATTCATCACAGTAAAACCGCAGTGTTTTTTTTCTCAATGTCTGAGCAGTAAAAGAAAATGCACACGGAAGTAGTGGATTTCCATGCAGTCTTCAAGAAGTAGTAATGGAAAGACAGTGCTGACTCTTGACATGCAGACAGGTAATGGGCCACAACAGAGCAAACCCACAGCAGAGTCAGTCGAAGTTTTGAAGAATATTGGTAGGTAGGTCATCAAAGAGCAGACCCACTGTAGTCCTGGTAGAGAGTATGGTATTGGTGAGTCATCAAAGGTGCAGACCCAGTGCAGTCCTTGTAGAAATAATGGTATTGGTGAGTCATCAAAGATGCAGTCTCACTGTAGTCCTTGTAGAGACGGCCAGCAGCCAACTGCTGCGACTGTGCAGGTGTACAATCACCATCGAAGAGTCTTGCTGAGAATATAGCAAGTCCATAAACCACCACTTGTGTACTAACAAAGTTTTTGGAATTGTCCTTAGAACCAGCAATGCTGTTAACCAGTGCCTTGCTGACTTATCAACACACGTGAGAGCACTAAGAGTCCTCTGTTTTTTTTACATATTGTGCATATACTATGACCAACAGAAATGTGTGCAGTGAAATGAATGCTTACAAGTTACTTAATTTGCTGAACTGGTGTCTATTACAATATTGTAACATGAGAATACAATAACAGAGGTACAAAATATATCATTAAAGAACATAACAATACAGATAACATTTGTGGTAATACGGGCTTTACAAAAGAATCAAACTAACATATACATCAGTGAAGCAGGAATTATGACATAAGTAAATACATAAAAGATCAGAATAACTTTTGAAACATCAATTTTACACATGAGCATTAAAACAAAACAGAATAAATAATGTCTAAACATATTTACAAGGTAAATAACATATTATCAGAAAATTCTACAACATAAATCTTATTAGCTAGACACATACAGACAGGAAAAACACAAATTCACATAGTGTAATAACACAAAAATACAGGACAGGGTTTGTTTTCAGTGTAACATTTATTACTGCAGTCCAACCCAAAACTTCATTCCATAGATCTTTCGTCTTATTTCAACATTTGTTTACACCAAAAAAAAAATCCTATCCAAGCATGCTTTCTGTATTTATATGTTCACATATTTCTTACCTCATTATTTATTTTCTATTATCTTACCTCATCATTTATTTCCAAGAAAATCCTACCTAAACCTGTTGTCCCTAAACCCTACTTTTTTGTTCATATCCTCTTTTAAATACTTTTTTGGCCAAACCATTTTCTTATAGCTTCTCAATGCATTTCTTTCCATTCATCACAACTCGTTCTCTTATATAGCATACCCCATCTTAAGCTAACGTAAATCTACTGAGCTCAGATGCTAAACTGAGGGACGAGGTAATGCAGCAGTGCAAAACAATTAACACAAACAGCAATGATAAAAACGCAAATTGGCAAAGCAAGCAGCATAAATTAGCAAAGCAAATGCAATATTACAACTAATATAAGGCAATGTGCAGCAAACAAGAAAAATAAATCCATAGTAAAACTGGCTTAACAAAGTAATACAAAGTCAAATTCAGTAACACTATGCCTGGCAAACAGCAGCAGCAAATGCAATAACTTATATCTAAACATGACAAAGCTCAAGCAGAAAAAATATTACAGTAAAAATGCCCATCTTTAATACCTATGTCACATCTTAACACTAGAGTGATGCATCACCTTAACTTACACTACTAAAAAAGTTACCCAGTCATTGACAAAAACTATGTATGCAATTCCTGTGAAGGGAAATGTCTTTTTGTGGTCCCTCGTTCTTTTAAGTAGATTATAAAGTTATTATTTAGTGGATCTGTAGGCATTAAATATTTATATTAGTACATGTATAAAATTTTATTTTAACCAATGCTGCAGTGCAGCTAGAAACTAGATATTAAACAAAATGAGCAATCTCTCAACTGCAAAGACGATAGATGTATAATGTTTCTCATCATTTCATTAGGCACTTTAGTAAATATCATAAATTAAGAGCTCCACAGTGTAATCATATGTTTTCAAGCTTGAGCATGTCGTATTTGCGATGCTTTCGACAAAGAAATGTCAATAGTGAAGATAATGGCCTCTTTTTTTTCTTCACCTAATGGCTATCTCTCAGCTGGGTGCCCAAAACGCATTACGTCAAGGTCACTTACCTTTCTTACTGAAATATTTATGACAGCAGTTTCCGTTACAGTGACAGTCTCATATAAAAATATTTTCACAGGTTGAGAATTTGCGTTACAAATGTGTAGAAAATAAAATCCTATAAATATAACAGTGTCCAAAAAATTTTTGACAGCATTGTAATACATTCACGCATGTACACACATTTCATAATTCTTAAAGTACGATTCTTGGTTTCCAACATTCTTTTCCGCAAATCAGAGTCCCTAACCACTACTCATTATTCCTTACCTTATTATCCATACACATACTCGTCGACACTTCTTCAATATTTCATCATAAGAAATTCATAGCATAATCAAATTCCTCACACACGGTAGCATCATCTTATTGATCATAAACATATCTCAACAGCATAATACACATCGTCATCGTAATAATATCATAACATCTCAGTCAATTCTCAAAATCGTCGTAGCTTCCTCCAATAATTTCAAAACCTAAAAAAAATTCTCTGCTCATTTCAATAGTGTCATCTACCTCAAACGTACTTTAAAAATCATGATCCCATACCAAATACATCATTCAAAGCTCTCATAGTATCACAATGGTTCCGAAAAATATGAAAAGTTCACACAGTACAGGCAAAATACAATTTCATAAGTGTGAAGTTATCCAGCTGTGTAATTGCGTAAACATCTGTCACTGACGTAGTAAAAAAAAAAATGTTTGTCGCTCTCAGTTAAATGATCAGATAGCTGTGTAATTTATGTGTTAGAGAAATATGGTACTGACGTGTATGGTTGTATAAGCAAATACCATATTAGCTAGGGCTCCTTGTGCTAGCCAGACACATAGCACACAAAGTAAGCCTGTACCCCCAGAGGATTAATGTAATTATACCCTCAGGTGTTACAGATTACAGCAATGGAATGAAATGTATCACGGAAAACCTTTGTATCATTGTGCTTCAAATATCTTTAAAAATAAAGGTTTTAAGTACAAAATTAATCACTCAAATACGTGTACTGTAGCGCTAAACTGTGCGTCTTGTTGTAAGATAATCTCTGTGGAAGTGCCGTAGTTATCGTCCTCCGAAAGCTATGTTCTGCAGAAGTCAATGTACTTACCGCATGATAAACAAAAGTTAAATGCTTTGCGTATAGATATCTTAGTTATTACGCTTATTGCCGTGATAAAGAAAGTACTGTGCTGTAACGTATTGTTGTGCTACGGAAAAGGCTGTCTCATTGTAGCTATACCACAAAAGTTACTACTAAAACTTGTTTTACTTTCCAGAATAATTCAGAAAAACTGTGCAGATATAAAACAGAAACACGGCAAAAGCCACATTGTAAATTGTCACTCATTAGTAGCGTCGTGATAAAATCGTGTAGCTGTCACATAAACTAACCACTGTATCATCTTGTTTCTCACAGAAAGTACTTTAAATCCACACTTTATTTTCAAGTAAACCAAAATGTTGCATTAAAATCTCATTAGCAGTACTGGTAAATGTTCTAAGTATGTGAGCCTTATAGTCGTTACGTAATCGTGCCACTAACAAGCAAGTATGTTCACACACAAGAACATTGTGTCGTCTGTTCACAATTACAATGCATTCGTTATTTCTGTTTAAATAAGTTCTCTTGGTTCTTGATTGGATATTTAACTTCAAACATTGTTGCATGTTAACAGATTCTAAGTCTTACAAAGCATACCAGTAATGTAAAGTGAAAAGTTATATGGCAAAGACAAAGTTAAAAAGCAGATTATCTTTCAATAAACGGTTTTACATGTGAAATGTGGTGTAAAACTTTACTCTTCCTAGTACGCAGAGTTTCAACTTCAACGCAATTATCATGTGGCATACGTCGGATTCTGTAAGGTCCATTGTAAACTAGAAAGAATTTGTGACTCAAGTGTTTCTTCTTATGTGACAATGAATGAGCTTTAATGAGAACTTTCTGACCAATATACAATTTCTTTGCATTTGCTTTACCGTTTAGTTTTCTGCTTTTGTCTGCTGCAGAATTTATATTTTTAATAGCCAAATCAATTATGTCTTTGTGTCGAAGTTTACGTGTATTCGGGAAAGGTACAAGCTCTCTGATTCTGTTCGGTGGTTCTCCATTCTTCAGTACAAGAATAGGTAGTAAAGCAGTGGAGTCATGAGGCATTTCATTCAGCACGTTTTGAAATAAGTGTAAATATCTGTCCCAATGCTGATGCTTTCTGTGACAATAAAGTCTGCAAAGCTTATTGATTTCTTTCATAATCCGTTCAGATGTAGTGAGTACAATGAAATAAAAACAGGTTTGATTTTATGATTCCGGAGCAGACGTGACCAAACAGCAGATCTGAATTGCGGTCCGTTATTTGAAATGACTTTACTAACGTGTCCAACTTCACGTAAGAAATTTTTAACAAAGGCGTTGGATACAGACCATCCAGTGGCTTTACGTAACGAAGTGAAAGAAACAAATTTTGAAGTAAGTTCAACAGCGACTAGAACGTACGAAAATCCATTCGATGTTCTGACAAGGGGCCCCAAGAGATCAACAGCAGCAAATTATTTTGATTTAGAAGGAATGATAGGCAACAACGGAGCACGATGTGAGATAGTAGACGGTTTCGCCTTTTGACAAAGTTTACAAATAGACAAGACTCTTCCAATTCTCTTTTCCATATTGTTAAAATAAAAAGTCGTTCGAAGAATATGATAAGATTTTCGTGGACCTAAATGTGCGTAGCTGAAATGAATGTACCAAATGAGCTTATTAACAAAATCGTCTGGAATGCAAAGTACCTATAGCTTGTCATCAACAGTGCAGTGTTTGAAGAGTATGTTGTTTCTAACCAGATAATAAGGCTGAATCTGAGTGTGCGTCTTTTCATGCCATTTACTTTTGATGTCTTTCGAAATCGGATCTTTATCTTGTTCATGAGCAATGTCCTTTAAAGATATGGTGATAAAGTTTTCAAAGGCGACTTTCTGAATGTAAAGAATACTGAAATTTTTCTCGAGGTTTCCTTCTGTGTTACTTTTCTCAAGCCCAGCCGGTGCGCGTGACAGTGCGTCCGCAACAATGTTCTCCTTGCCGGAAATGTAGACTATTGTGAAGTGGAATTCTTGCAGAAACAATGCCCAACGTTTTAACCTGTCATGATTTAATTTTGAAGACATAAGAAATTGTAATGCACGATGATCACTGTATACGTTTACGTGCTTGCCAGAAAGAAAGAAACGGAATTTGTTAAATGCCCAAACGATAGCTAAAGCTTCTAATTCAGTAACGGAATAATTTTTTTCAGATTTTGTTAGCACTTGGCTTGCAAAAGCAGTGGTTTTCTGAACAGTAGTGTCATTTTCTATGGCTTCTTGAAATAAATGGGCACCAAGACCGACTTTAGAAAAATCCGTGCTAAGGCAGAAATCTTGTGACAGATCTGGATAAGCTAGTATTGGCGCGTTAAGTAGCGATTCTTTCAAATAATTGAATTCCAACTGTGCTTGTTCGTCCCAGTTCAAAATAGTATTTTTTCCACTGAGAGAACAAAGTTTTGGCGTAACTAGAATTTGCATATTCAGAAAACGAAGGTAAAAATTTACGAGACCTAGAAAACTGCAGACTTGATTTTTTGTGGATGGAACTGGAATGGTTCTGATTGCTTCTAACTTTTCAGGATCTGGCTGAATGCCTTCAGAAGAAATAATATGTCCCAAAAACTTTACCTTTCTCCTACCGAATTCAGACTTTTCCAAGTTAACTGTTATTCCAGATGCTGCCAAAATATGTAACACGCTGTTGAGGATGCGATTATGTTGTTCCCATGAGGCTTCTGATATCAGGATATCGCCCACATATAAGGTGATGTGACGTTTTAAGAACTCAGGTAATATGGAATTTAGCCCACGAATGAATGCTGCCGAAGAAATGTTCAAACCAAAAGGAAGTTTCCGAAACTGATAACAAACGCCGAAACAAAGGAAAGCTGTGTATTTTCTACATTCTGGATGAAGTTCGATCTGATAAAAGCTGGATCTGAGATCAATAGAAGACAACACTTTGACACCATCAAAATTTTGAAGAAGTTCTTCCATCGTTTGCGGCCTGTTTGTTTCAGGTATAATGATAGTATTGATTTGTCTCGAATCTAAGACAAGCCTGATCGATCCATTTTTCTTCTCAACAACATGTAATGGATTGTTGTATGAGCTTACTGCAGGCTCAATAATGCCCTCGTCAAGCATAGATTGTATTTTTGTTCTAACACGGTCCCTATAATGTGCTGGAATTACGTATGGTCTAACACAAAATTTAGTATGCTAACGAACACGAAATTAGTATTGAAATCCCTTGATTGTTCCTGTTTGGTGAGTAAAAACTGTGGAATGTGCTTGTAAAATCTCAAAAAGGTCCTGCCTATCAGTGTCATTACAATTCTCAATTGTTTGAATTTTATTCTGAATTAACTCATTAGTATCAAATATGCCGTCGATATCATACCCTGTCAGTACTTGCAGAGTGATTGTTAGTGTCTAGTTCCGTAGAAAATTCCGAACTGTTGTCTAACAGAAGGTAAAGCCGATTAATTTCCTCGTCATGGTTTGAGAGCCAATCTTCAAATTTCAAAGCTATTGACTTACCTTCTTTCTCTAAACTTATTTCGGCATCGTGAAAGTTTAAGATTGCTTTGTATTCATTAAAAAAGTCTACTCTCAATATAATTTCCGTCGACAATAATGGAACAATAAGAAAGTTCATAGAGAAGCTGTGGCTTTGACAAAAGAATTCTAAGTTGGTTTGTTGGCGTACATCTACAATTTTTCCAACGATTGCACCTTGTAATTTAATCTTACGTAACGGGAGTGTGGGGCAATCGTTCGATTTGTTGCATTTGCTAAAGGCTGTTTACTAATTACTGAAATGGGACTGCCAGAGTCAAGTACTGATGTAAATTTTACGTCATTTACTGTAATGTGAATCACAGGAGATGCAATGTTGTTATGTTTTACGTCATGTTCCTGCAGTAAGATGTCCCTAATGTCTTCCATTTTTACGTAATTACTAGCTACGGCAGCTGCGTCGTCAGTTTCATAAGTACATTTTGTGGCTGCCAGCGGTATGAGACATTGTCTATTGTCTCTTTGTTGGCGCGCGTCGTTATTGGGATTTGGAGACCTAACTTCTACAAATTCACCTTGTCGAGAGGACCCTGCCCTGTTTGAATCCCGCCAGTTCTGATGCAATTCAGGTTTGTCGTCATGTCGGTAGACTCCATAGTTTTTTTCTTGTCGGTCACGTGGGGGAGACTTTCTCCCTGAATCGTAACTGCGTGCTGGACTGTTGCGTCTGAAGTTATTCTGTCTCCCTTGATAATAATTATTTTGGTTCCCATATTGTCTGTTTCTCTGATTGTCTCTGTGATAATCATTACCGTGGAGAGGTGATCTTTCCCTGTAATTATTACTACTCTGACAACCGTTGTCATACGGGTGGTGTCTGTTTTGGTCACGATTTACGTTGTAAGAATAGCCTTGTCATGTCCATTTATTATTTCTGTCATCGCAGAATTCTGACGGATGTGACCTGCAATTGTTGTGCTCCTGTTTTGGCGTTCCGCGATTGTCAGTGTCAATTTCCAATTCTTGTAACAGTCCCTGAAAAGCTTTAATGTTGACTTTGCAACGTCCTGCCAAAATAATGTGTCGTAAGTGTTCAGGCAATTTGATTAAGCAAATGCGGATGAGTTCTGAGGGGCTGTATGGGTTTGACAGGTACTGATTCGTGTGCAACATGTCTTCAAAATATTTCACAAGGCTGGAAAATTCAGATTGTTCGAAATGTTTCATCATTATGATGCTATGTTTTACTCGGTCTTCTGTAGCTTGAGACCAATATGCTGAGAGGAAGGCATGATAAAATTCTCCTTCACTGTGACAATCGTGAATAACCGATCGCATTCTCACAGCTGATTCATTCTCTAAATAGCCACACATAAATTCTAATCTGTGCTCTAATGACCAGTTTGGAGAAAAACAATGAGAGAATTGATGAAGCCACGCTTGTGGATGAATGTCGTTGCCGAAATTCTTAAATGTTTTGAATTCACGTGTAGTAATGAAAAGTTTATAGTCAAAATCATCGTGTAGGCGAGTAGCATATCGCTCATTGTTACGTAGTGTCGGCGGTTCCATCTCAAAATTCGGTGCACCTTGCCAATTTCTTTCATAATTTCCGAAATACCCTGTGTTATTATTTTGTGGCTTTTCCGTATTTCTAATTCCCTCTTCCCGTGTTGGAGCGCGAGTGTTCTCTGAAATATGTAATTCTTGTATTACCTGCATCAGCTGATCTTGTACTTCCCGGATTTCTCTTTGGTGTTGCGTATAATTTGATTCTGATTTTGTTTCAATTTCCTAATTTGTTCGCACTCTTCTGTGTCATTAAAGACTACCGGTTTTTGTGTCATTCAGATTATCATATACCTTCGTAGATAAATTATTTAGCTGATCCGAAAGTTCAACTACTTTCTCTGATAATGAACTAATTTTCTGCATGTGTCTTTCTGAACCAATTTTCAGAGTATCTACTGTGTCCTATAAGTTTTCCTGAGTTTTTGCAAGTTGCGTAACAGAATCGGTAGATGCAACTGAGTCAATTTTAGCTTGCAAGGTCTCATGATTTTCATGAACAATAGTTTGCAGTTCTTTTATGGCTGCTTCGTGATTCTGTAATGCATTTTCATGCCGCGAAAAAATAGATTGAAAATGCTCACAGACTTCTGACATTTCGACTGAGTGTTATGTAACTCAGTAGTTAAATCTTCACGTGTTTGTTCAAGCGTGGTGTCTAACTTCCGAAGATTTTGTTCCATTGTGTCTAACTTTTGAAGCTTTTGCTGTGTTTGTCTCTGATTTTGTTCCATTGTGTCTAACTGTTGCTGTGTTTGTCTCTGCTGTTGTTCCATTGTGTCAAACTTTTGAAGATTTTGTTCCATTGTGTCTAACTTTTGAAGCTTTTGTCCGATTTGTTGCATTAATTGTAATAACAATGCACTGGTGTCTGAAACATGTTCCTCACTGCTATTCGGCAATGCATTTGAACCGGCAAGATTCGCATTTTGAAAAGCAGAAAATGTGTCTTGACTTATTTGAGAAAACGGCGAGGACGCAAAACCTGAATCTACAGTATTTGCAAGATTGTGTCCTGTCATTTCGGATTTCTGAGGCAAGCTGTTGCCGACCGATCGATCGATAATGCTTCCCTGTTCACTAATTGTTTCACTGTCTACACCATTATTTGCAGCCAGCTCCATTTCCCTATGAAAAATTACCAAATTACTACTTTGAACATTAAACATTAGTTAATTCATTACACAGTGGCGCTAACACACTGCTTTCGTCTTCACTGTCATTTCTCAGTTTACTTTGGAGCCTAGTATTACGTTTTTCACACGCCATTATTGTCACTATATTTCACACGACAACACAGAGAAGCACAATTTGAAGAGCAAAATAAGAAAACACATTAACATAGCATTGAAAATAATATCTCCTTAATTGCAAGCGCAGCTGCGAAATACTTGGTGCAAATCTACATGCATGCCACAACTGTTTTACTGTACAAGAATGAAAAACTACAACTACAAAGGAAATTCTCTCTACAATTACGCGCTACCAATAAACAAAGGCTGCGCTAATTGCACAAACTACAAGAAAAAATCAGAAGATTCCAGTGAGGTATCCTCGGCTAAGGGTCGACATATGAAACGTCCCCTTGGAAATATTATACATGACTGACACACAATATTTTTAGCGCAACGGAATCTGACTTTCAATAATCCCTAAAAAAGAATGGCCCTGACTAACATTAACCTATGCCTTTCACAAATCACTTACTTCATCAAAAATCTTCGTAACTCGAACTACTGCAATACAGCGAGCGCCACTACTGCCAGCTTACTAGTGTTCAAAAGTCATAATATATACAGCAGTTCATGACATCCAGTCTCACAAATTTCAAAACTCCGCCATCTCTCTCCCCACATCCACCACTGCTGGCGGCTCACCTCCAACTGCGCAACACTACGCGCTGTTAACATCCAGCTGCCCAACACTACAATGGCAGACAACAATGCAAACTAGCCACAGACTACACACAGCCAGTAATTTTCGTACAGGGCGCTACGTGGCGTTACCAATATAAAAACCTAAACAGCCTACTTACAAGGTGTGTCCTACCTCCACTTTTATGTCGGCTTGACCTCTTCTGGAAAAAAACTTTCAGTGAGGTGTGTGAATATCTGTGGAGGAATGGCAGCCCATTCTTTCTCAACAGCCGAAACCAGAGGAAGTACTGGTGTCTGATGATGCTGTCCGGAGCGTCATTGAGCTGACGTTCTCACCCCAGAGGTGTTCCTTTGGGATCAGGTCGGGGTCCTGGGCCAGTCCATTTCAGAGAGTTAGTTAATCGCACGTTCCACAGATCATCTGAACGTTTTCTCCTGTCGAAATGTTGTAGAACTGTTGTCTACAGTGTGAGCACAGGTGACTAATGTCAACATTAATAAAATACCTATTAATTTTAGTCCTCCCTATGCAACTTTTGTTTTTAAAAAAATATAAATTTCTACGGGCAACCAGTTTTTAAGGAAAAATTCATCAATGGAGTAGGAGTTCTCGAGGAGAAATGATTTTAAGTTTGATTTAAAACTTGCCTATTCACTTATTTCCACAATATACGAACACAACGCTGTTTGACTGCTGTACGTTGACAACATGACTTCCAATAATTAACACGAAAGAATGGCCGAATTGCAAGAAATGTTAACAGTGACACAAATCCAAAAAGTATGAAATTAAAGAAATATGAAAGTGCCTCCAACTCTGTTAATTGCCTAAACGTATTTTAGTCACGAATCCCAACAGTGCAAACCCCATTCTTTTTCATAAGTTACTTACCTCACAGAAAATCTTTGTAACACGGACTACAGCAATTACAGCAAGTAGCAACTACACCCATCTAAACGAAAAGATTGTAACTACTATAGACTCTAACTACTAGGAGGCATATGGTTAGCGAAAGAAAGATTTTGTTGAAGAGCAAATACCGTATTTAGAAGATTTTACCTTACTCATGGGACATCCAGTTCCAAATATTTTATAGTTTTCAATAATAGCATTGCCTAAACATTATCATCCAAGCATCCAACATCATACAATTCCTAGCGTATTTTCTTATGAGCACGTAATTTCATCTCACTGTACAATGCATATCCTACCAACACAGAGTCTCCACTAAGAATACCATGTTCATACACTTACCTGTAAACTCGCTAACAGCTAGTCCGTCCAACCACCAAATCTCTTGCAGATGGCGCAAAGCACTGTCAGCGATATTAACATAGTCTATAGCGCTGCCAACATACAAACAGGCTACTTACAATTGGTACCTACATGACGCCAAACGGTTAACACCGCATCTTTTTATCACTCGTACCTATGATGGCTGACACCGAAGCGAGTGATACGAGTGCGCCTTTACGGGCTTCTATGATGTCTGCTCCCTCTCCACAGGACGGAATGGGACAGGCAGACGATGAAAGCGTCGTGCAGAGGCACGCAAGAATAACTATGCTGTTAGAGCAAAACGTAAAAAATGGTAAAATTAGTCAAGCGGCTCTTAATACAATCAAAAATGAGCTATCGGCCTGGGCCATAGCTCATGCAAGACTGGAAGGCCGCGCTATGGAGTTGCAAAAGGAAAATGAAAGGTTAAGAAAACAACCCACTAAGACTTGGGCGGCTGTGGCTGCACAGGCGCCAACTAAACAAATTTCAACGAAAGACACAATTGAAAAAGTTTTAAACGGTCAGACACGGCAGTCTTCTTGAGGACCCTGCCTGGCCAAGATACTAGCGTAAAGAGAATACAAGAGCTGCTAACAACAACGATAGATCCAGTCAAGGATAAATTTAAAATTAAAAAGGTCAAACCCAATAGAAATTCCGTAATTGTGGAAGTTGCCAGTTAGGAGGACAAAGAAAAACTTCTAATTAATCAAAAATTAAACGCAGTTGTAAAGTGTGAACCACCTAGAAAGCGAAACCCACTAATAATACTGCATGATGTACCCACGGTTATGGTGAATGACGAGCTACATGAGACAATCAGATCACAAAATTTCGATGATGTGGATGAACAAGAATTCAAAAACTCTTTCAAGTTGAAATTCAAAACAGGGCCTCGAGATCGTGATGTAGTACACCACGTGGCTGAGGTCTCTGCCCAATTATGGAAAAGAATAAGATCAATGGGCAGACTATATGTAGGCTTTCACGCCATTAACACCAGGGACTATATCGTGGTACCTCGTTGCCATAACTGTGGCGACCTGGACCACATTCTGAGGCACCGCACCAGGGGGTTGGCTTGCTCCAGGTGCGGTGAGAGTGGTCACAACCGCAAGGAATGTAAAACAACAGGGGTCTGCATTCCGTGTAAAAATCGTGGGAAGAAATCCTGTGGTGCCACGGGACGGAATTGCCCCACTTACCGGATGCTAGAACAACGTCTCATTTCAAGAATTGACTATGGCTGAGCAGAACTCAGCTAACAGGATGCTTAAACACAAGTCCCCGAGTAAAAGAAGGAGGGATGCTGTGAGGGCTAATAGATTTAAGGAATTTTTAAGGTCGCTTTCGAGCACCTTAAAAACTATGGTGGACAGATGCATTCAAACTGATTATCTGGACAGGAACACAGTTCCCCCCCTCCCCAAACCGGGGAGAAAATCTTCAACGGCAGAAGCATCCTGTAGTGGTGGCGGCCTCCCTGGCCCCTACTCACGAAACTAAACAAACTAAACGACAACCACTCCAAGAAAGTACAGTCACTAGCACCAGCGCAATCCCAACTGAGGCAGATACCCCGGTAATCAGGCTACCGCCTGTAGATCCGATTAGGGTGTATCCCAACACTGAATTCACAATGCAACTGGCAAGACTGGAGCAGCCGGCTATCCTGACCACTGCTTTACGACATGTGGTCCGGGTAGGACATGAGGATGGAAGAAAGGTCATCTTCTCGGTAATGGAGGCTGTGGATAGAATACAATTAAAGTCAGTGAACCTTCCCACCGACTTCGGAGCCCTGTGAGACTTACTCAAGAAAGTGTTTGACAGACGTGGGGAGACATTTGACTTAAATGACATCTACACTCAATCAGTCCTAGCTCATGGTCGAATCGCATTTGATTGGAGCAAGACTTGGCCTAACAATAGAATGCACACTTACTTCCCATAATGACAAAACTAACTGTTGGAAAACTAAACACACATAACAGCAGACTTGTGATGCAGGAGCTCCGAAGAGAGGTGGAGGAGAAGAGGCTTGACGTACTCTGCTTGCAGGAGCCATACTCTCAAGCTGGGAAACTTTCATTTGCAGCCGCTACATGGCAAATAGCTAGTAGTGGGGAAGCCCCCAAAGCGGCAATTGTCATCACAAACCAGTCTCTACGTGTAAAAACACTTGCACAATTTTCCACCAGTCACTGCAATGTCGTGGAGGTACAGGCTCCCATGGGAATTATAACCTTTATAAATATGTA
Source organism: Schistocerca piceifrons (assembly GCF_021461385.2). Taxonomy (NCBI): domain Eukaryota; kingdom Metazoa; phylum Arthropoda; class Insecta; order Orthoptera; family Acrididae; genus Schistocerca; species Schistocerca piceifrons. The sequence goes on from NC_060139.1 coordinate 270,711,146, forward strand.
TTTCCAATATGGAGATAACATTGAACAACATCTGGATCACCTAACCAGAGTAGCCACGGCGTTGCGGGGACGCAAACTGGTTATAACAGCCGATATAAATGCAAAATCCCCCCTGTGGTACAGTGGCACAAGAGATGAAAATGGCGAGAAAGTGGAGGATATGATTATGGCTTTATAACTTGTGGTTGCAAATAGACCTGGCAACCCTCCCACTTATGCAGCGGGAGGGGGGCGTGGCACCAATATAGATGTAACGTTAGTTACACCAAATTCTGCCAACATCATTCAGAATTGGGAAGTCAGAGAGAACGCCACAACAAGCGACCATAATCTTATAATGTTCAGCCTAGGAAATGGAGGCTGTCACTGGGCCGCAGGGTGGGAGTTGCAACTGAACTTCAAGAGAGCTGACTGGGAGAGACTAGCGAGAGAGTGCGACATTCCTCCATTGCCAGAAGGTGACGCACAACAGGACCTGGACATAGACAAGCGGGCCAAAGAACTGGTAGGCGCAGTTACCAGAGCGATTAAGGCAGCAGTTCCAACCAGGAGGAGGGCCATGGTGGCCTCCCCGTCACCATGGTCAGCTGAACTTGAGGAAATGCGTCAGTATGTCAGAAGGCTGAGGAGGCACTACCAGTGCATTGTCGTCTGGTGGGAAAAGCGAAGATGGTTACTGCTATACCGGGAGGCAAAAGACAAATTTCAAAAAGAACTGAAAGAAGTTAGAATACGCAGTTGGGAAAGATTTGTGCTGGATTAGCTGGCCTTGGATCCATGGGGAATACCTTACAAACTAGTAAGGGAAACGATCCGATCCCCAATGATGCTATCAATGGTCAGGCGCGGGGATGGGATGACGGAGTCCTGGCTGGAGACTGCTGAGGTCCTTCTCCGGTCCCTGCTCCCTGACGACGATGAGGCCAGCGACACAGAGGGCCAGTCCCAGTTACGAAATCAAGATCTGGATAGAGAAGTTAACAACAGGGCAGTCTACCCCTTCTCTGAAGAGGAGGTAGCTGGTCACATTAAAGCACTAAAAACAGAAAAAGCCCCCAGCCCAGACGGCATTGTGGCGGAGGTGGTGCAGTTCTTGGCACCTCAGCTGGTGGCACCACTAACCCAGTTAAACAATGAATGTCTAAGACAGGAAAAATTCCCGAAAATCTGGAAAGAGGCAAACGTTGTAATAATCAAAAAGGGACCCAACAAGGACCCAGCGGATGTCAAGTCCTATAGGCCGATTTGCCTACTGAACATCCTTGGGAAATTATTTGAAAAACTGCTAGCTGACAGACTGACTGCACACCGAGTGCTGTGTGGGATGAGTGGCAGGCAGTTCGGCTTCAGGCCGGGGCGATCGGCAACTGATGTGATCGCTCTGGCGGCTGAGGTCTGCGACTCTACCCCATACAAGTACGTTGTTGGCATCATGGTTGACATCAGTGGCGCCTTTGACAACATGTGGTGGCCTTCGCTCTTCTCCTGCGTGCCGGAGAAGGAGTGTCCAGGATCGCTATATGGTTGCCTGAGGAGCTATTGTGAAGAGCGGGAGGTCTGGCTATCATCCCCTAGCGGTAGAGTAGGAAAATCTATAACTAAGGGATGTCCCCAGGGCTCCGTCTTAGGTCCCCTGTTCTGGGACATCCATATGGAACCGCTTTTAGATAGTTTGGAACAGAGTGAAGAAGTGGTAGAGGTGATAGCCTACACGGATGACCTCCTTCTGGTGGTCGGCGGTCGGAGCCGCGAGGACATCGAGCCAAAAATAGACAGGGTAATGACCAAATTACAACTGTGGTGCACAAATACCAAGATGACGATCTCACCGACAAAATCGACGTACTTATTACTGAAGGGACAGCTGTTAAGGAACCCTACAGTCAGAATTGGAGGCTTACCAGTTATAAGACGACAAGAGACTCGTTACCTGGGCGTCATCATCGATGAAAGGTGGAACTTTGGAAGGCACATTGAGTCCGTAATCCAAAAAGCATTACAATTATTAAACAACCTTACCTCAATAGGCCATAAACGATTTCATCTTCCACCACACCCAATCAAGTTGTACCATAATAGGATATTAACGTCAGTAGTGGGTTACGGATCGGGAGTCTGGGCACATAGGCTCACGAGGGTGGTGCCTGCCATGGCAGTGAGAAGAGTACAAAGAAACATGCTTTTAAGATCCATAGGGGCGTACAGAACATCTCCAGGAAGTGCACTTTTGATAATAATGGGGCTCTGTCCTTTAGTGGTGGTGGTGGTGGTTAGTGTTTAACGTCCCGTCGACAACGAGGTCATTAGAGACGGAGCGCAAGCTCGGGTTAGGGAAGGATTGGGAAGGAAATCGGCCGTGCCCTTTCAAAGGAACCATCCCGGCATTTGCCTGAAACGATTTAGGGAAATCACGGAAAACCTAAATCAGGATGGCCGTAGACGGGATTGAACCGTCGTCCTCTCGAATGCGAGTCCAGTGTGCTAACCACTGCGCCACCTCGCTCGGTAACTCTGTCCTTTAGATATAAAAATTCGAGAACAATCAGCATGGTATTGGGTCAAGAAGGGGAACAACGCGAAAATAGAGAACATCCTGGGAACACTAGTAAGGGACAAAGGAGAAATACGTAGAAGGGGCGAGGACTTATGGCAGCAGTCTTGGGAAATAGAAGAAACTGGCAGAAGAACCTTCAGGTACTTGCCAAATGTTAAAGAAAGGCTAGGGATGAAGTACTTCGAGCCAACGCGGGGTCTAATACATTTTCTCACTGGTCATGGTCCCTACCTGACATACTTGTGTCGGTTTGGGAAAAAGGCTGCACCCGAGTGTGACTGTGGTGCTTCGGAGGGCACTCCCGACCATGTGGCTTACGAGTGCCCCCTTTTGGATGATGTAGCAATGACACTAAGACAACAGCTTCTACATAATAACACATATGACTTATTAAGACACGAAGGAACTTTTGAAACTCTAAACAAACGGGCAAACAAGGTGTCACGAAAAGTACTGACGGCATACTTGAGTGACTTTCATGATTAAGACATATACCAAATGTGTCCCATTACGGGATACTTGAGGGTCTTTCATGATTACGACATTTACCGAATTTGTCCTTTACCCTAATCCTATACCGCCTGTGCGTGGACAGGTCGACTTTTCAGTTGCAATCCGCCACGTGCAGGACTAGGGGGATCAGGGTACACTAATGAAGACTAAAGCACCGGAATTGATGTAGGTTAGTACAGTAGTTGTAGCTTTAGATATAGATATTAAGTTAGGAACCTGCAGCGACAAACAGTCTTGGCTAGCCCAGTGTCAGGGGCACGCTCATCGGGATTAGTTCGATGAGCAGGGCCTAAAGCAGTAGGTTTATATCTATGCTGACACTCCTGTAATGCTGCAGGCAGTTAGAAATTAACAAGTAGGAAGAAACTAACAATTAGCAAGTAGAATAGAATAATAGCTGTAGTCTGCCTATTATCCTGTAGTATCCTGTCTGTAGCTTACAATAATTAACATAGTACCATATAAGAATAAATAGAAATAGCTGCTGAATATCTAATATTGTAGAATAGTTATGAGCCACTAATCACTAAGGTGGTGGGTTCCTTTGTATAAATATTGATGTTGAGTAAAGAATTAAAAAAAAAAAATAAATAAAAATAAACACCGCATTTAACTCTTGCCGCTCGCTTCTCTGAAAAAACTTTCCGCGCGACTGCTACGGTCGCAGGTTCGAATCCTGCCTCGGGCATGGATGTGTGTGATGTCCTTAGGTTACTTAGGTTTAAGAAGTTCTAAGTTCTAGGGGACTGATGACCACAGTAGTTAAGTCCCATAGTGCTCAGAGCCATTTGAACCATTTTTTGTGAAAAAACTTTCTTCTAAATTATGAGTTATCCAAGAAAATTATTGCATCCGACATTATTGAGCGGAAATATGAAAAGTATGTCAGAAGGTTGATTCGTTTGTTTGCAAAATTGTCAAATATGCGAAGAGGAAAAGTAGTTGATTTTAAGTGTTTGAGAAGATCCGTAGTATGCATCTTTCAACCCAAGTTTTCATCAGCATGTACACCCAGAAATATGGAGCATTCTAACCTATCTCTTGACTCCTGATTATGCGTTACATCTATTACATGTATCACTCTATTTATTCTACAGAAGTGAATGTAAAGTGTTTCTTTCAAAATTTAGGCAGAGTCCATTTTCACAGAACCACTTAATAATTCTTTTGAAAATATCATTTATCAACTCTCCTGAAGCATTCATTCTAATGGTAATTATTACAACACTACCATCGTCTGCAAAAAGTTACAATTTTGATTGTTAAGTGGAAGGTCTTTCCCACGTTAAAGGCCACAAAGCGCAAAACATTCCCTTGCAGATGCCTCTTTCAGACAGGGTGCATTGTAATGTTGATACAAGCGGTTATCCTCTCCCGACTGTTCCTCTTCTACTGAACGCAACACGCTATACTGTAAAATGTGTTCATATCCTTTACATTTAGCGTGTCCTCAGGCGCAATAAGAGGGTGAAAACGTGACAACGAAAAATGCCCCCACACCCCAAAACCATCTATTCTGTACTTCACTGTTTTCAATACACATAATGACAGATAGCGTTCTCCAGGCACTCTCCAAACCCAAACACTTCTATCGAACTGCTGCACGATTAGCCTGAGTCACCACTCCAAATCACTCTCTCCACTCAGAAAATGTCCAATGGCGTCCCTCTTTACACCACCTGAAGCGCCGCTCCGCATTAACTACGGAGATGTATACCTCACGAGGAGCTGCTCGACCAAGTGACCATTCTTTAACTCCCCACACGCAGTTACTGTGCTTCAAGCACTGGTGGTAGCATATTGGAAATGACTTACGTGAATCTTTCCAACCAACCTCCTCATTGCTCTGCGTTTCCTGTCAATATGTAAAAGATGTCTATCTGGTCTTGGTATAGATGCGGTTGTTCCTACGCGTTTCCACCTCACAATTACATCGCCAACAGTCGCTTGGGCAGCTTTATAAGGGAACAAATGTGCCTGATGAATATGTTACTCAAGTCACATCCAGTGTCAGTTTACATTCGAGACCTCTGAGCTGTCCATATCGAGCCATTCTGTTGTTACCACATCTCTACTTACAACGCAATACTTCCCGCCTACTTTATAATGTCGGGTCAGCATCTCGTGCAATGTAGTGGATATTGTATATTTGGGTGTCTGGATACCTTTGATCAGACAGTGTACCTTGAGATAATGTGTTTCTCTGCCGGTATACTGTACTGGGTTATAAGCTTTAAATTACATAATTTTATTTCTGATGCTCTACGCTCTATCAGATAATTTTTATGATCAGACGTTTTATAACATATTGCTTGTTGTCTATAGTTTCTTTTGTATTGTTACCACATCAAAACGCTGTTTTCCAGTACCATGTCACCTGTAAGCAACTGGAACGACAAGGTACATAACTATTGCTACATCCTCCCACCACTTTAAGCTCAGATTTGGAAGGCGTTTCCTCTGACTGTCAGCCTTCAAGTATTGACCATCGACGAGTGTGAGTCGGTTTCCTGTACACTAAATGACTAATCCGGTCTCCTGCCTTCCGATCAACTAAATCATCCAAGTATGGTAGCTTGCCATTCTCCTCCGTCTCAATGGTAAATTTAATGTTGGTATGGACACCATTCACGTGATCGACGAAAGAGTGATCAATCACAATCAGTCACAACTATTCGTGTTTTATTAAATACACAATGCATTTTGGACCCTGTGCGTCAATTATCAGGTGTAATTTCTCTTAATACATTTTTTTCCTGAGTGAGGTGAATGCATGTTTCACTGTAAGTAGGCTGTATAGGTTTTTATATTGGTAACGCCACATAGCGCTCTATATGAAAATCACTGACTGTGCTGTGTGCAGTCTGTGGCTGGTTTGCATTGTTGGAGTAGTCGCCATTTTGTGTTGGGCAGTTGGCTGTTAACAGCGCGTAGCGTTGCGCAGTTGGAGGTGAGCCGCCAGAAGTGGTGGATGTGGAGAGACAGATAGCGGAGTTTTGAGAGTGGATGATCTGAACGTGTGTCCGTCAGAGACAGTAAATTTGTAAGACCGGATGTCATGAACTGATACATTTATTATGACTTTTGAACACGATTAAGGTAAATATATTGTTGGTTCTTTATCAAAATCTTTCATTTGCTAACTATGCCTATCAGTAGTTAGAATCTTTTATTTAGCTGGCAGTAGTGGCGCTCGCTGTATTGCAGTAGTTCGAGTAACGAAGATTTTTGTGAGGTAAATGATTCATGAAAGGTATAGGTTATTGTTAATCAGGGCCATTCTTTTGTAGAGATTATTGAAAGTCAGATTGCGTTGCGCTAAAAATATTGTGTGTCAGTTTAAGCACAGTCATTTATAATTTTTCTACGGGGACCTTTCACCACATAATCCACTAACATTTTAGCACCATCATATATTCTTCTCTCCATCCTGTTGGTTCACACCACTTCACTCAAGAGGCACATTTGCATATACATACATGTACAACATAGTATATCTACAACAACAAACACACACACACACACACACACACACACACACATATATATATATATATATATATATATATATATATATATATATAAGTAAAATTGCTGGATAAATCTCATGGGATTAATAATTTTCATATATATCTGAGTGGTGACCTCATATCAACAGTGGATTCAAATGAAAAATTATCTAACAATAAATAATATAGGTAGTGCGAGCAGAACATCAGATACAGAAAAACACTTACAACCGAATTTCTTTCAGATCCACAAGAACTCACGAAAACTGACAGCAAATATTCATGTTCTAAATTTTCTAAGTTCGTAAGCACCGTCTCCCGCTATCAGTCGCTATATAATCTATTGTTCAACATTCTGAATAACCACTGCAAAAGAACATGCAACAACTTTGTTATATACACATGAATGCAACTATCACCTGCGGCAAATAATCAAATTTCAGAGCTGCCTCTAATCCCATAAACTAATTTAAAGTTCATACAGTCGCTCAAAATCAGTCACCAAAAACACGGTCAAATTGTACAAGTACTACAAAAAGATAAGATCGGTAACTCACGCTTACAGTATTATACTAAATCCAAAGGAATCTTGTATGTAACTCGCACACACACACACAAAACTGTTAGAACTCCATCGTAAAGTATGTAACCACCATTGTTGCTCAGCTCTGCAGCCACTCAACAAAATCGCACTGGCCAACATGAATCAAAGTTGAAAGGCGAAGAAAGACCATGAGTGCACTACTGGTCACCCTTAAGTACGTTCTGTGACATCACAAAGTACTGAATCCAATTTAGTCGCTTAAGTAAAGACCACCATTCGAATTTAAAGCTAATTTTACATACTTTTGAGACACTATGCAACAGAGAAAATTATTGCAGTGACAGTTTGACCTCTCATTAAAATAACAAAGCAGTATTGAAGAAGCTATTAATAACGTAAGGTCAGAAATACACTAACCGTTACCTGCGGCTGCACTCACATATCAGAATTTTTGTTATGATAAGTGATCGTGGGTAAGTAGGCGCTATTGATCGTGAGTAAGTAGGCGCTATACATACAATGGCGTCAGCTGTCCTAAGGTGTCTGCCTTTCAGGTAGCCACAGTTCGTGTGATGTGCATCACTGTACCGCCTTGGCCCAACACACGAAGCTCGACAATGCAGGACACACAGTGTCGTTGCCGAGTAGTGTGATTGGAGAGGCATGGGAATTTATACCTTATACGATGTTGCTATGTGTATGTTATGCAGCAGATTTAAGAATCTTTCTACATCGTTTAAAATCAGTGGAGTAAAAAAAAAAATCCATTCCTTCTTTCACCCTCTTAGAAGTCGGCCTTTTTCTTCTTTTCTAAGCTTTCTAAAGTAGCCTATGTTCTTTCTTTGGGTTTCAGCTATCTCCTTATCAAATTTCATCGAAATCGGATTAGTCATGAAAACGTAACCTGCGGAGACATTTTCCTATTTATAGTATTAGTATGGAAATTAAACGGAAATATTGTGTAAGCATGAACGTTAGAGATTACATAAGGATTTGAGGAATTGATGCCACCTTCATATTACATGTACCTATGGAGTATTTACAGTATTGGGCATTTGTATTTAAACTTTTCATAACCTATCTGTAATTCTCTACAAGCAGGTCTTATTTGAAAAGCAGCTTGTTGAGTTGTTTACTGTCATATTGGGCTTCCAATTGACTTGTCATATGATTAAATTGTTCTAGTGGTTTGGTTGTCATTAATTTCACAATTAGAGGCAAGAAAAACAAGATCAACTTTGTTAATATTAATGTGAAATCATCTTTGACGTTGCAATGAGCTCGTGTCATAGTCACGATTTTTCTGGCGTACTTGTTTTTTCCAGTACCTTATTTGTAGGGTCTGTAATATAGTTTCGTTGAGATACGTAATATTCATGTTCCGTTTCTTTCACCTTAGGTGTCAATTTTCCGTCACTATCCACAATTCAAGGGAGGATGATATGTCCCGGAATGGTTGCAGTACCAACTGAAGCGTAGCGCCTTCGCATCGCTCCTGTCACTTGTTAGGACGATATTGCTATAGGCATAAGTCATCGACAGATGTCACCAGCTGACATGGACCTGAGTTACGGAGCTGCACGTAGTTCTACTAGTAGGTAGCAGAGGTCAGCAGTTGATGGACAGTGCTAGCAGTCGTAGTCAAAATAACGTTGTAAAGTTATGCTTGATTAATATTGAATGTATTTGCATAATTATAATTGTGTTACATGTGTAGTAATTAGCAGTGTGAGTGTTGTATGAGTGAAGAAGAACAGAAGTAAATGAAATTTTTTTTGTTTATTCACGAAGTACCAGTTAAACTATACAGGGGATTTACTATAATTAAATGTGCAGTCAGTTTATGGTACTAATAAATCGTGAGTAGAACACAAATTAATCGGTAATTTCAGAAGGAGTAATTTTATATTTGATACTTTTCTAAATTTATTTATTTAGCAATTGCCATGGAAAGAAGTGTTTTACTATGATTGGTCATTGAAGTAAAGCGCGGGTTAGCACGGGATATTACTGCAACCTGATTTGCTGTTTGTGATATCAGCCACTCAGAAAAATGCAGGCTCGCGCTAATCAATGCTGGGAACAAAGCCTTTGGTGTGATCTAGGTGGGTCGGGGCTGAGGGTTTCAACTAGTAACATCTCACTGAAAGCAGCTCCGACGAAAGTACTGTAAAATCGCGGAAAAATGCCAGTTACGAGTTCGCGAAGTAGTACAAAGTGTATTTAGTTGAACGGTATAGTGGAAGTCGTGTGGAATTTCGGACGGTATATCAAAATTATTGCTTTTGAGTGTTAGTTAAAACCGCGTGGCGTTATGTGCGATCTAAGACTGGAACAGGTATTACGTGCAGAGCATAATGAACAACATTTAAGCGAGCATTTTCATAACTATATGATCCGGTGAACTCTGTTAACTTCACTAGTGGGTGTAAATACCATAAACTGGCTACGTGTGTGATTGTGGTGTGCGTGCAAACTTTACATTGTGTTGCCACTTAGTACGGACTCGGCAGTATCTCTATCGTAAAAATACACCTGAAAATTTACATTGCCAAGTTAAAACTTTTATTTCAGTAGCTAGCCACATTCCTTTTACCGGACAATTCTATATATGTTGCGACCTGCAATAGATAGTAATGGTCTAGTATTTTCTACTACAGCTTTTAGCTAGACAAATGAACATTGCTGGACACTGGCAGAGGATAAAAGGTAACGTGGCGCACCGCACATGGCGTATCGGCTGGGAAACTATAAAGCTGTAGGAACCGAATTCGTGATCGAGAGGAATGGTCAATAAGCAACTTTGCAACAGTGACTGAAGGTGCGAGTGAGATATTGCTATGAAGACGATCAAACGTTTCGAGATGCAACGAGGAGAGAACATGTGCAACGGAGATTTTATAGCGAACTGGATGCTACGGGACAGATGACACTGTAAGCGGACAGCAAGGCGCAGCATCTTCCATTGCAATGGCAGTGCGTGGGGGCCCTGAATCTGGTACACCGTGGGAAGAAAGGCAGATTGCTGTTTTCAACACTCTGCGACGTCGGACGAAGAAATATAAGCTAAGTTTTAAAGTGTATTATTTGCATGTGTAAACAGACTTGCTAGTATGGATGGGAATGATAATTAAGTGGTTGTGAGAGAGGGCGAAGTAAGTCAGTTTGATGTGAGTGCTAGTCAGACAAGTACTCCTGAATAAAAGCAAGTAGGCGATACCGTTAATGTGGCCGATGAAACCGCCTTCCTTGCCCTTGCCCTCATCCTACAGCGCGCCCAACACCTTCTCCAATCCCATCTTGACCGGTTCACCGCTTGGTGCAACCAGTGGTTGCTCAAGGTCAATCCCTCCAAAACCCAGGCGATCATTGTAGGCAAAACCAACCCTTCCTTCCGCCTCCTTGATTTCTACATCACCATCTATGGCTGTCCTATCGCCCTCACTCCCACCCTTAAGTACCTTGGCGTCACCCTCGACCGTCGCCTCTCCTGCACTCCCCACCTCCGGACAATCCAAGCCAAGGCACGCTCCCGACTCAGTCTCCTCAAGCTCCTCTCCGGCCGTACGTGGGGTCAGGACCCCTCCACCATCCTCCACACCTATAAATCCCTCATCCGCCCTATCCTTTGTTATGCCCATCCGGCTTGGATCTCCGCTCCCCCTCCCTTTTATAACTCCCTCCAAATCCTTGAACGCCATGCTGTCCGCCTCGCCTATCGCATCCGTCTCCCCTCCCCCATGCGGATCCTGTATGATCTCATCCACTTCCTCCACCTCCTCCTTTTCCTTGAATGGATACGGATCCTGTACACCTCCCGTAAACTCAACCCTCCTCACCCGCTCGTCTCCCCGATCCTCACCCACCCCCGCCCGCTGCCGCGCCTGTATTCCCATGTCCCACCCGGTCTCCATCTCTCAACCCTCCTTACCATCTCCCAAGGTGGCTTCCGCCAGCTCCCCCTCTCTGATGATGTCCTCCTCCCCTGCATCCACCCCTCCTATCAACTTTGATCCTCCCCCCCACCTCCTGTGTCCTTTCCTTTAGGCACCCTCCCTCCCCCCCTTTCCCTTCCCTTCTCTTTCCTTTCCCCCTCCCTCCTACCCTCTCCCCCGGGCTTCCCCTCCCCCTTCCTCCCTCCCCCTCTCTCCTTTGCCCATGGCATCTCTGCTCTCCCCTCTCCCATATCCCCTTCCCGCTCCTCCACCTCCTCTCTTGGAAGGTCCCCGGACTCGTACACGCTCAGTGAACATTCGCGCGCCGGAGATCATCGCCATCAGTGTTTAGTGTGTGTGCATCATTTTGTGTTTTGTGCAGTTACAACTCAACTGTTCACATGTGCCATCGCCGTTCTCCGTGTTTTGTGCGCCGTGTCTCCAAGTGTTAGTGTTTTTTTCGTCCAACGTGAACGGCTTCTTGTTTATAGTTTTTTTGTATCTCCATTTTTTGCCCGCCGTTTTTTGTATTGTATATATCACCTCTCTGTCATGTTTATTGTTCCACTTAAGGCTGAAGAGCAGCGTACTATGCTGCTGACAGCCCGCCTATATAGGTGTTTAAAATTACAATAAAGGAAAAAAACCGTTAATATGGAGGTATTAAGTAACGGTGTGTCTCAGATATCTCCAGTCATAAAGATGGAAGTGGAACATAATGTTCCGACCGATTCTGGTATGTGTGACAGTTTAAATCTTGATGATAGTCAGTTGAATGATTTCATTTTTAATAGTTTGATCGATGTCAGTAGTGTCAATGTGAGTGAGTAGACTGACAATACAGATACCAAATTTGGCATTTTGACTGTACAATTAGTTGAACAAAAAATTGTACAACAGGGAAACAAACCAGTAAATTTACAGGTTATGTTTGCAGCTTTAATGACGAATATGAATCAAAATTTCAGTAACATTAATCAGAATTTCCCTGAGGTAAAACAAAATTATTGGAAGATAGTTCAGAAAGTTGAACAACAGTCTGGTAGTATTATCATGCTAGCTAATGATCTCTAACAGTTTAAGTTTAGAAAATAGAACAACAGACTGTTAATCTTAAGAAGATGTGGAGGACGGATTTGCAGGTGTTTGATACTCATGTAAATAAGATAATTTCTGATGCAGAAAGTAGGTGTAAAAAGACTACAGTAAATGTAAAATGCGAATTAACAGAGCTGGGTAGCAAGGTTGCTATTGGAAGTAAACAGAATATAGATCAGATAAGAAAAGAAGTAGGTCAAGACAAGTCAAATCTGACATCAGTAGAATCTATGTGTCAAACTGCACATGGAAATATAAGTAAAAAAATTGATTCTGTGAATGAAAATTGTTTGGCCAGTTTTAAAGTTGTGTCTTTACGAGTGAATGCGGTTGTGAGTGGTGTAGAACAAATTACTAACAAAACTGAACAGATAACCCTTAAATTAAATAAGCATGACACTAGACTAAACAAAGTGGAACGTAATATTAGATTGGGTGCTAACGGTGTGAACTGTAGTATGGTGACGGAAACTGCTGAAGTGTCTTATATTACAAACAGACAGTTTCTTCGTTTTGATCCAGCTGTAAATGTTCATACGAAATAGTTCTGGAACGATTTTGAAAATGTTTTTCCTAGTTTGTGGAGTGACCGACAGAAGATTGGTTTCGTAACATCGAAAATTTTGGGTGAGGCTAGGATATGGGGAACGACTGCAACGGAACAATATGAGACGTTAGAGCAGTTTAAAGAAGCGTTTTCCAAAGAATATTGGTGCAAGCAAAAGCAAATAGAATTACAAAACAGTTTCTGTACTGGGGAATGGTTCAATCCCAGGAAAGAGAATATAAGAAGATTTGCTTTAAGAAGGGTGACTAATTTGTCATATTTGACGAACAAATTAGAGCATGAGCAAATAATTATGGGGTTAGGTGGAAAATTGCCTCTAAGCTGGAGAAATAAAATAGTTGTTGCTCCTAGGGACAACGTTGATAAGTTTATTAGCTATTTGGAAAGGGTGGAGAAGCTTATGCAGGACGAGGAGCAGACAAATCGTAGTTTTAGGCCTCAGAATACAGCTGAGAGAAGTCAGAATGTTAATGTAAACTGAATGGGTGTGTCACATAATAGCCGAGGATGGTGAGGAAGGGGTTGGCGCTGTGCTCCTGTTCCAAGGACAATTGATAATGTTGTATCAGTAATTTGAATCCTCAGGCCATACCATTTGCATACAATAAGAATAAAGTAATTGAAGTCCAAATTATTGACAATAATGATACAATTGAAAGTAGTAAAGCAAAGTATGATAGAATAGGCATGCAACAAGGTGGCTATGTAGATGGGAGCAGGCAAAAGGAGCACTGTGCTGCAGGTTGTTTGTTGGGAAAAGATGTTGAAAGTGATATAAAATCTAGCAGTGAGGGAGATGTACACGGTAGAGCGAATGAGGAATCTTGCCAGGGAGAAGGAGGAGATACGAATATACAAGGATGCAGGTGCTGGATCAGAAGTGGGTAGAAGAATTATTAATGTCAGTAAATAGGGACTTAGAGGAAGTTATGGAAGCATTTCATGCCGGTGATGACCAGAATGATGGTCAGCCGAGTAAAAATAATGTAGAAGGAGAAGATGAGGTAGAAAAATTAGAGCAGAAACTAATAACTGTAGAAAAGGGAGCTGCAGATTTGCAGAAGTGTTTTAATCTATCCATAGTGGATAGGCTAAAGAATGTAGGAAGGGAGAGTAGTGGAAGCAATCCTGTACATATTTGTATAATTTCTGGGCACAAGGAAGATTTCGAAAAGCGTAAAATTGCACACGACTTTCTTGGGGAGGATGAAGTCCCTGTTAAGGAAGAAAAGAAAGTTCGGCCGGTAATCGATCTGTTAGTGCAAGGGGAAGAAGTACAGTGCCTACCTGATGGTGGCAGTGATTTGTGTGCTGTTAGTCAGCAGTGGTTAGATGCTTTGCCCAATAAAAGAGAGCTAGTAATTATGCCTGTCATGGGAATCCAGATATTGTTGCCACAGGAAAAGTGAGGGAGCATGTAAAGTATGAAGTGATGTTGCCTATCAGTATAAATGGTAACCAGTTGTATCATAACTTTCTAGTTATTGAGGGCTTAAGTATATATATGTTAGTGGGAATTGATTTCTTAATGAAGAACAGGGGGAGGCGGGACTTTGAAAATGACAGTATAAGCCTGGATGTGAGTGGGAAAAACATTATAGAGCCTTTCTCAAAGAAAAGAAGGCTTACAAAGAGGGAAGGTGAGCAGATTCCGATTAGATATTGTAGGAAGAGAACAGATCTGGGAGGGTATAACGATAAGGGAAAGAAGTCGAGGTACATCCTGATGAAATGCTCATAGTAGACAATAAAATAGAGGAAAATGTTAGAGATATTCAAGGTTTAGACGAAACTCAAAAAGGAGAGCTGAAAGATGTCTTACTCAAACATAAAGAAGTTTTCTCCGGCCAGCCAGGCTTGGTAAGAGACTATGAGTGTTACTTTAATGTCAAAGAAGGTGCACAATACCAATTGTTGAAAAACATAAAGAAGCAATGAGGGATTCAATACAGAGCATGCTTAAATGGGGATTAATAGAGAAAGCAGTAAGTGTATTTAACAATCCATTAGTTGTGGTGATCAAGAAGGATAAGTCAGTAAAGTTGACACTTGATGCGAGAGCTTTATATAAGGTGATTTTACCGGAAAGTGACCGACCCGGAAACATTGACGAACTGCTGCAAAAATTTAAGGGAGCTAAATTCTTTACATCATTTGACGTAACTTGTGGTTACTGGAACATGCCTCTGGCTGACGAATCAAGGAAGTACACGGCATTCCTGTTTGACGGCCGGTGTTATCAGTACAAAGTCGTTCCTTTAGGATTAAATATAAGTGTTTGTGCTTTTGTTAGAGCAAAGTCACAGGTTTTAGGTGATGTGCTGCTTAGAAAAATTACAGTATATTTTGATAATGTGCTGATTTCAACATCTACTTGGGATGAACATTGCATGCTGGTAGACAAGGTTTTAGAAGCTATTGAAAAAGGGGGAATGAAATTGGAGGAGACAGAATTTGTGAAGAAAGAGTTGAAGGTTTTAGGGCATATTATTAGTGGGGAAGGAATACTTCCAGATCCTGGAAAAATGGAGGCAATTAGTGAAAATAAGGCCCCTACTAATAGAAGTGATTTGTAGGGTGTGTACGGATTATTTGGATTTTCTCGTCGTTATGTGCCAGCTCAACTGTTTAATACTCCGTGTTTAAGGAAACTTTGAAAGAAAAAAGTACCGTACAAATGGACAGCTGAGCGTCAGTCATCATTCGAAGAACTGAAAGCAGCGTTATGTAATAGTCAAGTACTACACCATCCAGTCTTTACAAAACCGTTTTGTTTAGTAGCGCATGCATGTGGGTATGGAATTGCTGTTGAGTTATTTCAAGTGGATACAGAGGGAGAAGAAGAAATTACCAAGACTATAGCGTTTGCGAGTAGGTCCTTAAAGCAGTCTGAGAAAAATTATTGTATTTCAGAACAAGAAGTCTTAGGTATCGTTTTCGGTTTTTCATAAGTTTCAACAGTATTTGTTGGGACATAAAGTGACCGTATATAGCGATCAAAGGCCTTTGACGTACTTCCAGACTTGTAAACTTAAGCACCAGAGACTAACCCTGTGGGCAATGTATGTACAGCAATTTGACATAGAAATTAGATATATAAAAGGATCTGAAAATGTGGTATCAGATGCACTATCTAGAAGTGTGGAGAATGAGGAAGAAAGTGAAAGTCCAATGTTGAGTAAGGCAGGCGTATGTAATTTTGCAGTTATGATGAAAATAGATGAGGAACGACAGTTGAAAAAGATTTGTAAAACTTTACGAAGGGAGCAGAATCAAGATGAGAATATCAATGGTGAAGAGTTATTTGGGTGATCCTGCACACCCTAAAATAGCGCAATACTACCAAACACATAAGGGCATTCTGTTTAGGAGAAAGAAGAATACCGACAGTCAGTGGAAAATTTGTTTTCCTGGGCAGCAAGTAGACCTACTTATTGACTATGCACATAAAAAGTTTGGACATTATGGGGCAAAGAAGTGCATAGCAAAGCTGAGTGAGACAGTAATATTTAATAACATGTGGCGTCGAGTACAGAAGAGAGTAGAAATATGTGACCAATGTCAGAAAGTTCGAGCCAATAACAGAATTGTGCAAGGCGAAATGTACACGGTAGAGCCTCAGTATAGACTAGATCAACTCGCGTGGACCTTTTTGGACCATTTCCTGTATCTAGAAAAGGGGGGGGGGGCTCTGAGTATGTGTTGGTTTTAGTAGATGGGTTTACAAAATTTGTGAAGTTCTATACAATTAGGAAAGCAAATGCAAAGGTATTAGTGAGTAAATTGCACAAGGACTATTTTGTTACAATAGGGGTACTAAAAGCAATATTATCGGACATTGGTCCGCAGTTTGTGTCAAAAAGATTTAGAGAATGTTTTGAAAGTAGAAGTATTGAACATATTAAAATTTCGGCATACTTTCCTCAGGGGAATATGTATGAGCGAATTATGAAGGAGCTCAACAGACTGTGTCGAACGTATTGCTACAGAATCCATACTGCATGGGCACAATATTTAGAATATTTTGAGAAAGTGATAAACCGTCTAAAGCATGAGGTAACAGGTTTTGCTCCTTGTGAACTGATGTGTGGTGTAAGACCTAATAACTTATTATTCGATGTTGTGGAATTTCCAGCTATCGTTGATTTAGCCCTGGATTAGAAGGAAACTGTAGCTCGAGAGAACATAAAGAAGAAGGCATTAGAGCGAAAGAGGAGGCATGATGAAAGGGCACCGCCTACAAGCGTTAAGATAGAAGACAAAGTTCTTGTTACAACCAGAGAAAAGTCCAAAAAGATAACTTCGGAAACTAAAAAGTTTACCGATGAGTACGTGTGTCCGCTCAGAGTTATTGAAAAGCCGCACCCAAATGCATATAGGTGGGCATATTGGAAATCAGGAAAGTTTTTGGGATTGCGGAATATTATTGACCTGAAAGATATGTGCAAGTAGAATAGGATCTGAGGGTACTAAAACCTCAGAGGACGTTGTACTCTTTACAATGCTAGGTGACCGACGATCACCAGGTCCTCGAGATGTTGACAGTACTACTTCACTTTCTTTTCGTATTATGAATCTTCCTCTTCTATCTTTATGATCTTATCTGTCATCTTTCATATTCTTCACTCTATTGGAAATGAGAAGGAGTGGCAGCGGGTTTTGTTGTGATGAATAGTGGTAACAGTGCGAGTAAAGTATGTGTGGAATAAGGAGTTGATAAAATTAGAGTAATGAGACAGATAGGTATAATTTGAAAGGTAAATTGATGCGTTATGGTGATTTTCAGTTGTGAGGGAGTCTCATCCTGTTGGTAAAGGAATGCGGAGAGTTGTTAGAAAAGTTGATGTATGAAAAAAGGGGTGTTGGTTAGCATTTGATTACTAATGGAAAGGGAGTAAGATGATTTGCGTGAAGGTGCATGGTCATTATGGAAAATTAATCTATCCCAAAAATGACATGAAATTTACTGGAGGTGACTAATAAAATAAACCAATAGAGACAACAACCAAAATATTACTAATACTAATGCTACCAGATGTGAAAGATAAGAGTGAACGGGCATATAATGGATTTTGTAAATAGTTATATGAATTTGAATTTAATATCTTAAGTGATTTTGAAGTCATGCTCATGTTTTGAATTTTGTGTATTATTTGCTATTGTAAATGACTTCTTAAAATTTTTTGAAGAAAAAATCATGAAGTTAAGCTTATTTATGGAACCTGGTAACAGCTGACATAAAGACTTTGCCGTAGTTGTCAAGTTTTGAGGAAAGATTTAGTGGATGGGGAATAATCTGAATTTAATGTGAATGAGATTTTCACTATGCAGCGGAGTGTGCGCTGATATGAAACTTCCTGGCAGATTAAAACTGTGTGCCGGACCGAGACTCGAACTGGGGTCTCGGTCCGGCACACAGTTTTGATCTGATAGGAAGTTTCATTTCAGCGCACACTCCGCTGCAGAGTGAAAATCTCATTCTCGAAACATCGCCCAGGCTGTGGCTAAGCCATGTCTCCGCAATATCCTATCTTCCAGGACTGCTAGTTCTGCATGGTTCGCAGGAGAGCTCTTGTGAAGTTTGTAAAGTAGGAGTCGAAGTACTGGTGGAAGTAAAGCTGTGTGGACCGGGCGTGAGTCGTGCTTGGGTAGCTCAGTTGGTAGAGCACTTGCCTGCGAAAGGCAAAGGTCCCGAGTTCGATTCTCGGTCCGGCACACAGTTTTAATCTGCCAGGAAGGTTTTGAATTTAACCTAATTAAGTGATTTGAGTTAATGCCTTCAATAGCAACGCATAATTTTGTTGAAGTAGTTAAACACTTTAAAGGAAAATGCAAATTTTCTAGCAGTTTAAGAGGTAAATGTTCTGTTAATTTGCTTTGAATAGTTAAAATATAATTAATTAAAGAGTATAGCATAGGGAGAACAATTTTATGCTATGTGTTTAGTCGGTTATGTATATTAGTAGTCTTAGACGAAACTATGTTTTGTAGGTAAAAAACCGCTGTACGATAAGGACTGGCCTGAGAGTGGACCAATGTGCAATGTTATGGACACCAACCAACCAAGGTGTTGTGACAAGCTAAGAGAAAAATCGTGAGGTTTTACCAGGTTCCATAAATACGCTTAACATTATGATTTCTTCTTCAAAAATTTTTAAGAAGTCTTTTACAAAAGCAAGTAATACACAAAATTCAAAACTTGAGCAAGACTTCAAAATCACTTAAGATATAAAATTCAAATTCATATAACTATTTACAATATCCATTACAGAGCTATTACAAATGATTGAAGCGATTTCATAAATTCACTGTAGCTCCATTCATTGACATATGGTCACGACACACTACAGATACGTAGAAAAACTCTAAAGGTTTGTTCGGCTGAAGCCGCACTTCAGGTTTATGCCGCCAGAGCGCTCAAGAGCGCAGTGAGACAAAATGGCGACAGGAGCCGAGAAAGCGTATGTCGTGCTTGAAATGCACTCACATGAGTCAGTCATAACAGTGCAACGACACTTCAGGACGAAGTTCAACAAAGATCCACCAACTGCTAACTCCATTCGACGATAGTATGCACAGTTTAAAGCTTCTGGATGCCTCTGTAAGGGGAAATCAACGGGTCGGCCTGCAGTGAGCGAAGAAACGGTAGAACGCGTGCGGGCAAGTTTCACGCGTAGCCCGCGGAAGTCGACGAATAAAGCAAGCAGGGAGCTAAACGTACCACAGCCGACGGTTTGGAAAATCTTACGGAAAAGGCTAAAGCAGAAGCCTTACCGTTTACAATTGCTGCAAGCCCTGACACCTGATGACAAAGTCAAACGCTTTGAATTTTCGGCGCGGTTGCAACAGCTCATGGAAGAGGATGCGTTCAGTGCGAAACTTGTTTTCAGTGATGAAACAACATTTTATCTTAATGGTGAAGTGAACAGACACAATGTGCGAATCTGGGCGGTAGAGAATCCTCACGCATTCGTGCAGCAAATTCGCAATTCACCAAAAGTTAACGTGTTTTGTGCAATCTCACGGTTTAAAGTTTACGGCCCCTTTGTCTTCTGCGAAAAAAACGTTACAGGACACGTGCATCTGGACATGCTGGAAAACTGGCTCATGCCACAACTGGAGACCGACAGCGCCGACTTCATCTTTCAACAGGATGGTGCTCCACCGCACTTCCATCATGATGTTCGGAATTTCTTAAACAGGAGATTGGAAAACTGATGGATCGGTCGTGGTGGAGATCATGATCAGCAATTCATGTCATGGCCTCCACGCTCTCCCGACTTCATGCGATTTCTTTCTGTGGGGTTATGTGGAAGATACAGTGTTTAAACCTCCTCTACCAAGAAACGTACCAGAACTGCGAGCTCGCATCAACGATGCTTTCGAACTCATTGATGGGGACATGCTGCGCCGAGTGTGGGAGGAACTTGATTATCGGCTTGATGTCTGCCGAATCACTATAGGGGCACATATCGAACATTTATGAATGCCTAAAAAAACTTTTTGAGTTTTTGTATGTGTGTGCAAAGCATAGTGAAAATATCTCAAATAATAAAGTTATTGTAGAGCTGTGAAATCGCTTCAGTCATTTGTGATAACCCTGTATATACGCCCATTCACTCTTACCTTTCACACCAGGTAGCATTAGTATTAGTAATATTTTGGTTGTCGTCTCTATCGAATTATTTTATTAGTCATCTCCGGTACATTTCATGTCATTTTTGGGATAGATTAATTTTCCATTATGACCATGCATCTTCATGCAAATCATCTTACTCGCTTTCCATTAGTAATCAAATGCTAACTAACTCCCCCTTTTTTTCATACATCAACTTTTCTAACAACTCTCCGCATTCCTTTACCATTTTCCAACAGCATAACACTCCCTTCTACAACAAGTTATGCCCTTCGGCTGAGGTTTTAGTACCCTCAGATCCTATTATACATGCACATATCTTTTCAGGTCAATAATATTCCGCAATCCCAAAAACTTTCCTGATTTCTATTATGCCAAAATCTATGCATTTGAGTATAGTTTTTCAATAACTCTGAACGAACCCACGTACTCGTCGGTGAACTTTTTAGTTTCCGAAGTTATCTTTTTGGACATTTCTCTGGTTGTAACAAGAACTAGGTCTCCTATCTTAAAGCTTGAAGGCGGTGCCCTTTCATCATGCCTCTCTTTCAGCCTAATGCCTTCTTCTTTATGTTCTCTCAAGATACAGTTTCCTTCTAATCCTGGGCTAAGTCAACGATAGCTGGAAATTCCACAACATCGAATAATAAGCTATTAGGCTCACACCACGCATCAGTTCACAAGGAGCAAAACCTGTTGCCTCATGCTTAAGATGGTATGCTGTACATACATTGCCCACCGGGTTAGTCTCTGGTGCTTAAGTTTACAAGTCTGGAAGTAAGTCATAGCTCTGTGATCGCTATATACAGTCACTTTATGTCCCAACAAATACTGTTGAAACCTATGCAAACCGAAAACAATACCTAAGGCTTCTTGTTCTGAAATACAATAATTTTTCTCAGACTGCTGTAAGGACCTACTTGCAAACGCTATAGTCGTCTGAATTTCTTCTTCTTCCTCTGTATCCACTTGAAATATCTCAACAGCAATTCCATTCCCACATGCATGCGCAACAAAATAAAACGGTTTTGTAAAGTCTGGGTGGTGTAGTACTTGACTATTACATAACGATGCTTTCAGTTCTTCGAATGATGACTGACGCTCAGCTCTCCATTTGGTCGGTACATTTTACTTTAAACGGTTCCTTAAACATGGCGTATTAAACAGTTGACCTGGCACAAAACGACGATAGAATCCAGATAATCAGTACATGCCCTTCAAATCTCTTCTATTAGTAGGGCCTTATTTTCCCTAATGGCTTCCATTTTTCAAGGATCTGGAAGTATTCCTTCCCCATTAATAATATGTCCTAAGAACTTTCTTCACAAATTCTGTCTTGTCCAACTTCAATTTCATTCCCCCCTTTTTCAATAGCTTCTAAAACCTTGTCTACCAGCATGCAATGTTCATCCCAAGTAGATGTGGAAATCAGCACATCATCAACAAATACTGTACTTTTCTAAGCAGCTCATCACCTAAAACCTGTGACTTTGCTTTAACAAAAGCACAATCACTTATATTTAATCCGAAAGGAAAGACTTTGTACTGATAACACCGGCCTTCAAACAGGAATGCCGTGTACTTCCTTTATTTGTCAGCCAGAGCCAAGTTCCAGTAATCACAAGTTACGTCCATTGATGTAAAGAATTTAGCTCCCTTAAATTTTTGCAGCAGTTCGTCAATGTTTCCAGGTCGATCACTTTCCGGTAAAACCACCTTATTTAAAGCTCTCGCATCGATCACCACAACTAATAGATTGTTAAATACACTTACTGCTTTCTCTATTATTCCCCATTTAAGCATGCTCTGTATTAAACCCCTCACAGCTTCTTTATGCTTTTCAGCAATTGGTATTGTGCACCTTCTTTGACATTCAAGTAACACTCATAGTCTCTTACCAAGCCTGGCTGACCGGAGAAAACTTTTTTATGTATGAGTAAGACATCTTTCGGCTCCCCTTTTTGAGTTTCGTCTAAACCTTGAATATCTCTAACATTTTCCTCTATTTTATTGTCTACTATGAGCATTTCATCAGGATGTACCTCGACTTCTTTCCCTTATCGATATACCCTCCCAGATCTGTTCTCTTCCTACAATATCTAATCGGAATCTGCTCACCTTCCCTCTTTGTAAGCCTTCATTTCTTTGAGAAAGGCACTATAATGTTTTTCCCACTCACTTCCAGGCTTATACTGTCATTTTCAAAGTCCCGCCTCCCCCTGTTCTTCATTAAGAAATCAATTCCTACTAACATATCTATACTTACGCCCTCAATAACTAGAAAGTTATGATACAACTGGTTACCATTTATACTTTTTATTTAGCGTATGGCTAATACAGACATATCATCAAATTACATATACATATGTACATAATGACACACAAGAAACTTAAGTTTGTCTTTACAACTGAATATCCAGTCCTTCAATCCAGCGCACTGCATCTGGAGTTCTTAGCAGGAAGTCCTCTTTGGCGCCGTGATAGGCTCGAATCCTGCATTCACTGACAATGTGATGAACAGTCTGGTATGGAGCCCCGCAGTCACAAGCTGCAAAAATACCCTACACGTGCCTCCTGGGTGGTGCTAATTGAGCAACAGTGATTACAGGCAGCCAGATTATCTATAGGATCTCCTGGCAATGACATATCAACTTAATAGCAGAAACCATTTATACTGATAGTCAACATCACTTTATACTTAACATGCTCCCTCACTTTCCCTGTGTCAACAATTATCTGGATTCCCATGACAGGCAAAATTATTAGCTCTCTTTTATTGGGCAAAGCATCTAACCACTGCTGACTAACAGCACACAAATCACTGCCACTATCAGGTAGGCACTGTACTTCTTCCCCTTGCACTAACAGATCGATTACTGGTCGAACTTTCTTTTCTTTCTTAACAGTGACTTCATCCTCCTCAAGCAAGTCATGTGCAATTTTACGCCTTTCGAAACCTTCCTTCTGCCCAGAGATTATACAAATATCTACAGGATTGCTTTCACTACTCTCCCTTCCTACATTCTTTAGCCTATCCACTATGGATAGATTAAAACACTTCTGCAAATCTGCAGCTCCCTTTTCTACAGTTATTAATTTCTGCTCTAATTCGTCTACCTCATCTTCTCCTTCTACATTATTTTTACTCGGCTGAAGATCATTCTGGTCATCACCGGCATAAAATGCTTCCATAACTTCCTCTAAGTCCCTATTTACTGACATCAATAATTCTTCTACCCACTTCTGATCTAGCACCTGCAATCCTTGTATATTCGTATCTCCTCCTTCTCCCTGGCAAGATTCCTCATTCGCTCAACTGTACACATCTCCCTCACTGCTAGATTTTATATCACTTTCAACATCTTTTCCCAACAAACAACCTGCAGCACAGTGCTCCTTTTGCCTGCTCCCATCTACATAGCCACCTTGTAGCATGCCTATTCTATCATATTTCGCTTTACTACTTTCAATTGTATCATTATTGTCAATAATATGGACTGCAATTACTTTATTCTTATTGAATACAAATGGTATAGCCAGAGGATTCAAATTACTGATACCCGTTCTGCAAATACCAGCCCCTTCACAGACGGGATCTAGTTTCCCGTGCCCTGTGATTCTGCTTCATTTCTGCCTCGCACCCCTACCAGATCTCTCTCCTGAAAATCATTGTCTTCATGAACTGGCGATCGCGATCTGTAAGCGTGCCTCGTATCATTATCAATTGTCCTTGGAACAGGAGCACAGCGCCAACCCCTTCCTCTCCTTCCTCGACTATTATGTGACACACCCATTCAGTTTACATTAACATTCTGACCTCTCTCAACTGTATTCTGAGGCCTGAAACTACTATTTGTCTGCTCCTCTTCCTGCATAAGCTTCTCCACCCTTTCCAAATAGCTAATAAACTTATCAACAGGAGCAGCAACTATTTTATTTCTCCAGCTTAGAGGCAATTTTCCACCTAACCCCATAATTATTTGCTCTTGCTCTAATTTGTTCGTCAAATATGACAAATTAGTCACCCATCTTAAAGCAAATCTTCTTATATTCTCTTTCCTGGGATTGAACCATTCCCCAGTACAGAAACTGTTTTGTAATTCTATTTGCTTTTGCTTGCACCAATATTCTTTGAAAAAGGCTTCTTTAAACTGCTCTAACGTCTCATATTGTTCAGTTGCAGTCGTTCCCCATATCCTAGCCTCACCCAAAAACTTCGATGTTACGAAACCAATCTTCTGTCGGTCACTCCACAAACTAGGCAAAACATTTTCAAAAAAGTTCCAGAACTATTTCGTATGAACATTTACAGCTGGATCAAAACGAAGAAACTGTCCGTTTGTAATATAAGACACTTCAGCAGATTCTGTCACCATACTACAGTTCACACCGTTAGCACCCAATCTAATATTACGTTCCACTTTGTTTAGTCTAGTGTCATGCTTATTTAATTTAAGGGTTATCTGTTCAGTTTTGTTAGTAATTTGTTCTACACCACTCACAACCGCATTCACTCGTAAAGACACAAATTTAACACTGGCCAAACAATTTTCATTCATAGAATCAATTATTTTACTTAAATTTCCATGTGCAGTTTGACACATAGATTCTACTGATGTCAGATTTGACTTGACTTGACCTACTTCTTTTCTTATCAAATCTATATTCTGTTTCCTTCGAACAGAAACCTTGCTAACCAGCTCTGTTAATTCAAATTTTACATTTTCTGAAGTCTTTTGAACCTACTTGCTGCATCAGATATTCCCTTATTTACATGAGTATCAAACACCTGCAAATCCGTCCTCCACATCTTCTATTATCTCATTAATGTCAGTCTTAAGCCGTTTCAGATCATTAGCTAGCTTGATAATACTACCAGACTGTTGTTCAACTTTCTTATCTAACTTCCAATAATTTTGTTTTACCTCAGGGAAATTCTGATTAATATTACTGAAATTTTGTTTCATATTCTTCATTAAAGCTGCAAACATATCCTGTAAATTTACTGGTTTGTTTCCCTGTTGTACAATTTTTTGTTCAGCTAATTGTACAGGCACAATGTCAAATTTGGTATCAGTTCTGTCTGCGTACTCACTCACATTAACACTACTGACATCAAACAAATTATTACTACTGAAATCATTCAACTGACTATCGTTAAGATTCAAACTGTCACCCATACCAGAATTGGTCGGAACACTATGCTCCACTTCCATCTTTATAACTGCAGATATCTGAGGCACATCGTTAACATATTAACGGTATCCCCTACTTGCTTTTGTTCAGGAGTGCTTGTCTGACTAGCACTCACATCAAACTGACTTACATCGCCCTCTCTCACAACCACAGAATTATCATGCCCATCCATACTAGCAAGTCTGTTTACACATGCAAGTAATACACTATAAAAAATTAGATTATATTTCTTCAGCCGACGTCGTTGCAGCCTGTTGAAAAGAGCAATCTCCCTTTCTCCCCACGCGCTGCCGCTGCGATGGAAGGTTCTGCGCCTTGCTGTCCGCTTAATGTGTCATCTGTCCCGTAGCATCCAGTTCGCTATAAAATCTCCGTTGCACATGTTCTCTCCTCGTTGCATCTCAAAACGTATGTTCGTCTTCACAGCAATATCTCACTCGTACCTACAGTCACTGTTGCAAAGTTGCTTATTGACCATTCCTCTCGATCACGAATTCGGTTCCTACAGCTTTATAGTTTTCCGGCGCGATGCACCATGTGCAGCGTGGCACGTTACTTTTTAGCGCCCTGCCATTGTCCAGCTATGTTCATTTGTCTAGCTAAAAGCTGTCGCAGAAAATACTAGGCCACTACTGTGTATTGCAGGTCGCAACATATATAGAATTGTCCGGTAAAAGGAATGTGGCTAGCTACTGAAATAAAAGTTTTAACTTGGCAATGTAAATTTTCAGGTGTATTTTTACGATAGAGATACTGCCAAGTCCGTACTAAGTGGCAACACAATGTAAAGTTCACACGCACACCACAATCACACACGTAGCCAGTTTATGGTATTTACGCATGTTACCGAAGTTAATAGAGTTCACCGGATCGTTTAGTTATGAAAATGCTCGCTGAAATGTTGTGCACTCTGCTCTTCAGGTAATACCTGTTCCAGTCTTAGATCGCACATAACGCCACGCGGTTTTAACTAACACTCAAAAGCAATAATTTTGATATTCCGTCCGAAATTCCATACGACTTCCACTATACCGTTCACTTAAATACACTTTGTACTACTTCGTTAACTCGTAATTAGCATTTTTCCGCGATTTTACAGTACTTTCTTCGGAGCTGCTTTCAGTGAGATGTTACTAGTTCAAACCCTCAGCCCCGACCCCCCTAGATCACACCAAAGGCTTTGTTCCCAGCATAGAATGGCGCGAGCCTGCATTTTTCTGATTGGCTGATATCACAAACAGCAAATCAGGTTGCAGTAATATCCCGTGCTAACCCGCGCTTTACTTCAATGACCAATCATAGTAAAACACTTCTTTCCATGGCAATTGCTAAATAAATAAATTTAGAAAAGTATCGAATATAAAATTACTCCTTCTGAAATTACCGATTAATCTGAGTTCTACTCACGATTTATTAGTACCATAAACTGACTGCATATTTAAATATAGTAAATCCCCTGTATAGTTTAACTGGTACTTCGTGAATAAACAAAAAAAATTTCATTTACTTCTGTTCTTCTTCACTCATACAACACTCACACTGCTAATTACTACACATGTAACACAATTATAATTATGCAAATACATTAAATATTAATCAAACATAACTTTACAACGTTGTTTTGACTACGACTGCTAGCACTGTCCATCATCTGCTGACCTCTGCCACCTACTAGCAGAACTACGTGCAGCTCCGTAACTCAGGTCCATGTCAGCTGGTGACATCTGTCGATGACTCATGCCTATAACGATATCGTCTTAACAAGTGACAGGAGCGATGCGAAGGCGCTACGCCTCAAGAGAAGGTGTAACATACCAATAAGAGCTAATATAAGTTCATTATACACTACAAGAAAAAAAATTTTTACGCCCTTTCACACGTTCCCACTCTACTGAAGATTTATTGTTACGTCAGTACATAAGGAGTACATGAAAGATTACAGATGAAAAGTACAAGCGATTATGAGGTACCAGGTTTCGACCAATGAAACACCCATATTAGTATGTGGTGTAGTCTCCACAGGCGGCAATGCAATCACTGACTCTGGCATCCAGGAGATCGTACGGATGGCGAATACTGTCCTGGGATACTTTATGCTATGCCTGCTCTACCTGTTCACGTGGTTCTGTAAGAGTTAGTGGTTGATAAGTCGCATGAGTCACTTCTCGCCCCATCATACACACGTGCTCGATTGGTTACAAGTCCAGTCATTGTGGTGGCCAGGGGAGTTGCTGCACGTCTCTCAGAGGACATTGAGTTTCACGGGCAGTGTGTGGGCGACCGTTATCCTGTTGGAACAACATGTCACCTTCCCATTGCAACAACGGCAAAAGAACGGGTGTAACAACATTCTCCACATACCAAGCTTTGATTAGCGTCCCCTCTAAAAACACCAGAAGTGACCGAGAGTCGTAGCTTATCGCATCTCAGACCATAAGACGCAGGCTGGGGCCGGTTTCTAGTGCGAATGCACTCTACGAGAAAGCGATCAGCAGGTCTACGCCATAAGCGCAAACAGGCGTGCAGGCAGAATTTGCTTTCATCGCTGAAGATCACGGCGTGCCACTCGAATTGATCCTCTGGGGCACTAGTCGAGCCGTGCACGTCGATGCTGTGGTGTGAGTGGAAGACTGGCTACAGGTGTGCGTATCCATAGGCCCACTGTAAATAGCTGGTTTGCAAAAGTTTTTTTGAAAAGTCGCGTCTCCCTAACTCTCTTGTATGTGCTGTGGTAGCTGTGCGATCTGCCAGTGCTGCCCTTACAGTATGACGATTTGATAAACTCTATGTAGAACTGTTGAAACCCGATGAAATACGAAATTCCCATTTTACAGATTCGGTAGCTGCTTCCTCTCGTGACTAGACTATATTGTGCTGCGTGGACATACAGAAGCTCACCTATGGATGTGAGAATGTTCACGTGACCACTGATAACAGCATCGTAGCTCAGATGACGTAGCACTTGCAACTGTGTGGAAATTCTCCGTAAGGACCACCCGGCCACTTGCAATGCCACAATTTGATCCCTTTAAAACTTTGGCAGTTGTCTGCATCTCCGTGGCTCGGTTGTCTGCTTGATTCACACGTTTGCACCACACTGAGTCTTCTGGGTGTCAGCATTCCTTATTACAGGGTAGACGCAAATGGTGCTCTAGTAGCTATGCCACTGCGCTATCTGTTGGCGGACGACGCTGAAAGCATCACTACCGCATCTACTATCCCGATGTGGCATATGCCGTTATCGAATCAAAATCAACGTCGTCTTTCCCGGTTTACTAATTTTTTTTTCCGACAGTGTAAATGAAACTCGATTTGGTAGTGACTGATGTAATATCATGTACGCTCTGAACTTCTTAAGTTCCCCTTTCGATTGCTTTACTTCTTTTTTTGTTTACAGACACCATATTTAGCCACCCGCGGTGGTCGAGCGGTTCTAGGCGCTTCAGTCTGGAACCTCACGACCGCTACGGTCGCAGGTTCGAATCCTGCCTCGGGCTTGGATGTGTGTGATGTCCTTAGGTTAGTTAGGTTTAAGTAGTTCTAAGTTCTAGGGGACTGATGACCACAGATGCTAAGTCCCATAGTGCTCAGAGCCATTTGAACCATTTGAACACCATATTTTCACGACTACTATTTATATTTAAATGAATGTCTGTTTACGACTGCAAAGGGTTACAAAGGGCACGATAGAGGTTGAATGAAAGGATTCATAAATACATAACGGAACGCTGGAGTGGTTGTGATATCTAATATCATGTAGTTGATAAGCACTATGTAGAATTGTTGAAGCCCGACGAAATACCAAATTCCCATTTTGTAGATTCGGTAGCTGCTTCCTCTAGCGGCTAGACTATATTGTTCCTTCGATAGGACTTGCGGCAGGCAACCGAAGACCTAGAAAGGTGGCGATGAGCTCAGAACACTGGGCTTGCTTTCGGGAGAACGACGGTTCAAATATTCGTCTAGCTTCCCGGATTTGGATCTTCCGTGTTTCCCCTAAATCGTCTAACGCAAATGCAAGGCGGGTTACTTTGAATGAGAATGGCCGTTTTCCTCCACCTTCCTCGACACAATCTGAGCCTTGTGCTCCGATAACCTTATTGTTGACGGGACGTTAAACTCTAATCTTCCATCCTTCTTCATTTTGCGACCGTCGGACAGTACACTGAACGCTAGACGTGATGGAAGTCCACAGTTGAGACTGGGATTGGTAAGTGAGACAAATGCCCTACTCTCAGACTCTTATCAAGTTATCGTCTCCCTCAGGATTACTGCTCAGGGAATTTTTCGCCGCCCTAGCGTTCGCAATGAGGTTACCTCGATCTTACTTGTCTCTGTGAGAATGCTCAAGTGCTTCATCGATCCAAGTTCGTTTCTCATCCCTTTAGGTACGTAAGACACTGGACTATGACACACTTACACGTTTTGCTGCGTATTATATTTATATAAGAAAGTTAACAGAGACACAGAAAACATTTCATAGCATCAACAAGTGAGATATGAAGAGAAAATGCAGAGTTTCTTCAGTCAGCATCTGACAGAATATTACTTAGATAACTGTCGAAATTAATTTACCACTCATCTGTTTCTTTATTACTCGAATTGAATATGTTTTAGCTAAAATGATAATCTCAGCGCGTAAGGGAGAAGGTGAAACATTCCTTCTAAATGCCAGAACTTCCCACTTAGGTAATCGTCCACTGATTATTTCTAACAGCGATCGTAGTCGTTCAAGTGCTACATCGAACTTTATACGAGTCGAGTTAGCTAAAATGCGTAGTCACTGAATATGACTCTCTTCATCCCACAGAGCAGCTGGGGAGGTCTTACAGTTTCCCAAAACTCCCCTTACACAGGTCAGTTCATTGCATGGTCTTATACTTGAAGTGGGATTTCTACCTGTTTTACTACAAAATCTGCACATGCCAAAGATTTGCGTTGGAAAATTCTGTATGCAAAGGAAGTGACGGTCAGTTTAGCTAAAATGATAATCTCAGCACGTAAGGGAGAAGGTGAAACAATCCTAAACTCACGTTGGTCATTCATTTCACCGCATTTCCCTTCTAACTTTAAGAGAAGTGGGACTTGCGTTCTCGATCACGAACAATAAAACACATACTCTCTGTACTAAGTATTGTGAAGTGAATTTGAGATTACCGTATTTCCCCCATGAGCAACCAAGTCTCCCTTGCTCATGAGTGAACTTAACCAAGGGTTTATATATTCTTGAACATGGAGCTGAAACCGAAAGCAATGTATTGTATATTCACTCGTTTTGTCATCAGTTCATACCATAATGAATTTGTAAAATATTTTCCTTTCAATTTGTACACTAGGTTAGGACTTTTTCCTAATTTAAGAGCCTATGGTGGCAGACAATGAGCTTTTCCGTCAAACTCTCTAAACTGTCGTTCATCTTTTTGCATTGTGAAAAAAACTTTCGCACCTAACGATATGTTGCATTAAAGGAGAGTATCTAAAACAAATTTACATAGCTTTCATTAGCAAATGAAATATACAAAAATTACATGAAGGTTTTAAATTTATGAATTACTGTTAATGAACTGCTATTAAGATATTTGTCATTTTAACAAATGCTGTGAAACTCTTTCATTATCTTTACTGCTCGCTCGGCCACCATATTTGAGCGAGGCACATCACGCACGGACCGTTCATTTCACCAGTGAATGGAAAAAGGTTTTAAAGCATTAGGGAACTTCCGTTTGGATGAAGCATGCAGCTCATTGTATGTGTCTAAATAGTGCTGATTTGAAAACCACGCCATTTCCTACGCAGCTGCGATAAAATCACAAGTAGCTTTGAGAAGATCTGTCCATTTCAAAAGGAGAAAATATGTAGTCAATGCAAAACTTGACCGTCAGTTCCTCCTGACACTATTAAAAGAAGATAACTTCTTCTATTTGATTAGAGGTCATTTATTCTCCTTCTGATGGAAATTATACCCTTCACAGTGTTGAAAAAAGAAACCTGAAGTCACATCTCCATTCTCGGTTTTCATGTGTCGGTGTCTTCTATGAGACAGAATAGCTTCTTTGCAAGTGCTCACATCCTGCTAAAACGTCTTCAATGAATTGGTAGTTCATCCTGAATTACCGTTGTTTTGTCGGGAATAACGGATCCATTAAGCGTCGTGGAAACAGACAGGCAATTTGATGTCGACACTATATAAACTGAGGCTCTTCTAGGCCTTTTTGTCTGAACTGTCTCTGGAGTTTAGCAACTACACCACTTTTATGCCTCGTTCTGACAACTGTGGTGTCTGAAATAAACATTTTGACACTCTATGCATTGTATTCGTCCAAGAAGACCTGCACCAAGCTAACGGTGTCCTCAGCTAATCCGCTTTCACAAGCCGAAATTACGAGATGCTGAGTTCTTGCAGACTGCCTGACATTCTCTGTCATCTTCGCTAGATAATGCAAGCTAAATTCCTCTTTACCAATAGGTTCTTTGAGCCTGTCCCTGACTTCTTCTTCATCCTGGATTAATTAACGCCAAATCTTCGCTTGTCGTGGTGTATATACATTTGTTCCGTCTTCAGATAGGTTTTGAAGAACTTCTGATGGCTTTCTTGTAGACAATAACACGTTTGACACCAGTTTGGCTGCAGATTTCGTAGGTTGATGCTTTAGTGTCACGATATAACAGTTTTCCGGAATATCGCCATCACTGCTGCTGCGGCTATAATTGTGTCCTTCAGCATTACTATGACTTCTGTTACTGGTCTTCCACTTTGCTTATTGACTGATCTGATGAGTTTCTTCTATGATTTGAAGTATGAATCGTTGTCAGAGTAGACAATTTCTCAGTGGTGTATCCCACTTCATCTCCTCTAAAGTTCTTTGTCTTCAATGCAAAGCCAGTTCCCACTCGGCTTTGTAATATTTAAAATATGAGTAAGAATTTTTTTAAAATTCTTCATTCCTCCTCTTTTCGTAAATTCCGAACAATTTTATGAGTTTGTCAACATTTCCATAAATGTTTTGTGTAGCAAGAAAAGGGAAGCTCAGCTTTTCCCAGAGCTTCAGTAATCTTTATGACATCTTTTGTATATGGTCTCTCTTGGTTCGTCGTACAATCCCAAAAATTTATCTCTAATGTCTGTGTTGAAAAGCATTTTGCGTACAACCTCATGCAAATTCCAAGATATTAATATTCTCTTTAGTTTCTGGTATGTTGGGAAGGTGCTCTGTAATTGTTGTTAAATTTCTCGACCATATCTGTCCAGATGACTCTGCCGCTGATTTGAATTGTTCAGTTTTAAACTACATGTTTGAACTTGAATAGAGAGTAAATGCTGTGAGAAAAGATAACTGAGCAAGCACTGCTGAAAAAAAAAATGTATTGGTTATTTTCCTATACTACATAAATGAAATTATATGGGGTGCGGGAGATTTTTACATGGCTAGGTCAAAATAATACCAAAAAGGTAATGTATAGGCAAAAGTTCACCAAACTCAACAACAGGCAAATTAACACTTGGAAAACAAAATGCTGAAAAGTTATAACTTTATAGTATACTCTGTTTATCTTTTAGAAAGATGTAAATGAACTGTTTGTATTTAATCGATAAACTAATTTCTTTTTACTTTTATTCATTGATTTTTTAAACTAACATAAGATTGCGATGCATTAGGTACGAGGCGTCAGCTGTCGACAGAAACAAATCAGTGAAAAATTCAATTACCTTTCCTTCTATGCACTAAAATATTTTTGTCACTTAGTGTGTCACTGACAGCGGATTTGGAAATGGGAGAATGTGTAACAACGTAAAATATATATAATAGCTAAATTTCTCAAATATTGTAAAAAGATGTTGGTCACGGTCAGTCTACGATACAAAAGATCGCAGGAGAATATATTAGTCACCCTCTGCGTAGAGTTCACAGGCAGCTTTCGAGGGCTGTACATGGTGTAGATCTGGTACGAGGTGGACAAATGAACCTCCGGCGCTGACGTAAGCCACAACAGTGATAAGTTGTGTGTGGTTTGTGTTCCAGTCGGTTGAATGGAACCGGCAGAGCACGATGGGTCCACGTGGAGACGCAACACAGTGGTAGAAATGAGCTCTAGTGCTCTAGTGTTTGGACGTTTCCACGACCAAATATTGAATGAAGAAGCAGGATTTGTTGGTGACTCGTGGCCTAAGCCGCTGGCACGGTAGCTCAGTACGTTCACAAGAGGTCACCCTTGTTCTGTCAATCGCCATCTCAAATGGGGTGGAGGGGCGGACACAGGTTCGTGGCATTATCTTGTAATGAGGGTGCGAAACTGTCTCAAAAAGGCCCAAGAGTCAGCGACGATCAACAGCACGAGGATGTGGAAGGTAATGGAAACCACTGCATGAAAGACGCGTGATATGTATCATAGGACTTGTAGGCTGTAACTGACGAGTGTCATGGTTCCGGAATAGTGCGGCAGTCGGATCTCCGGGAGGGGACTGACAAAAAAATGGAAATGATCGTATATCATTTTTGGCCGGGAGGCCCCATTCGGGGTAGGTCCTTTTTAGGTGACGCCCCATCGGCGAATTGCGATTCAATGACGATGAAGAACGACACGCAACACTCAGTCCCTTGCCGTGAATCGAACCCGGGTCCCCTGCGTGGTAGGTGGTAACGCTACCGCTACGCTATGGAGGCGGACAGCGGACTGATAATGGGCATGTGACCGTTAGACAATGACTGAATAACCGACTAAATGGTAACGTTCTACGAATCGTGTGTGGAATATCAGAAGGTGGAACATGCCACGGTAGCTAAACATCTGATAAAGGAAACACCGAGGCTCAATATAGGCAGAGAGGGGGTCAGTGAAATGAAATTGAAAGAAGACAATGATTTCGGGTCGGATGAGTATAGGGCAATCTCAACAGCAGCAGAAAATGGTATAACGGGAGTAGACTTCGATATAATAGGAAGGTAAGGCAGAGAGTGAGATTCTGTGAACAGTCAGTGACAAGCCTCATCTCATCAAAATCGACAGCAAACTATTGCCGACAACACTAGTTCAGGTAAACATGCCGACGTCACAAGCAGAAGATGAAGAGACAGAGGAAGTATATGATGAAACTGAACGAGTGATTCAGTAAGTAAATGGACTTGAAAATCTAATAGTCACTGGATTGCGGTTTTTAGTGGAAGGAGTAGAAGAAATGGTTCGTAGTAGGATTGACAGAGGGGAAATACTGCTTTTTTGCAATATATTTCAGCTACTAACAGCGAATACTCTGATCAAGAATTGCAAGTGGAGGAGGTATGCTTGGAAAAAGCCGGGAGATATGGGAAGTCTACAGTTAGATTACATCGTGGTCTGGCACAGATTCCGGAATCAGGTACAGCATTGTAAGGCGTACCAAGATCATATACAGAGACCCAGATCACAATTTAATAATGATGAAGAGTACGGCGAAATTTAAGAGACCAGCCAAGAAGAATCAATGCGCAAAGAAATATGATAGTGAAGTATTAAGGATTGAAAGGGCAGTTAAATTTTTCTGAGACTATAGTTACTGTGATAATGAGTTGTTCAGAAGGAACTTTAGTTGGACAGAATTGGACGTCTCTAAATACGGCAATCACAGAAGTTGATAAGACAAACAAAGGTACTGGAAAGGTAACTGCGAAGAAACCATGGCTAATAGTAGAAATACTTCAGCTGATCGATCGATGAAAGAAGAAATTACAAAAATGTTCAGGGAAATTCCGGAATACAGAAATACAGGTCACTTAGAAACGGAATAAACAGAAAGTGGAAGGATACTAAGGCTGAATGGATGCATATAAAATGTGAAGACATTGAAAAAGAAACGATTGTCAGAAGGACTTCCTCAGCATGTAGGAAAGTCAAAGCAATCTTAAGTAAAATCAAAAACAAGTGCGATAACATTAAGAATGGAATGGCAATTTCACTCTTAAATTCTGAGAGAGCGTATAGGCGGAAAGAGCAGACTGAAATTCTCTAGGCGGCTGAGGATTTGTATGATGACAGTGAAAGAAAGGTGAGTCGACAGGGAAGAGGTAGAAGGTCCATCATTAGAACTGAAAAGTGCATTGGACGACTTACGAGCAAATAAGGGAGAAAGGACAGATAACATTCCATCGGAATTTCTGAGATCATTTGGGCATTTGCAATAAAACGACTACTCAGGATGGTGTATGGAATGTATGAGACTTTCAGTATACCATGTGACTATTGGAAAAAGTTCATTCACACAATTCAGAAGATGGCAAGAGCTTAAAAGTGCGACAATTTTCTCACAATAAGCTTAACAGCTAATGCATCCAAGTTTCTGACACGTATGATGTACAGAAGATGGAAAAGAAATTTGAAGTTCTGCGTTTAGGGAAAGCAAAGAGGACTAAGAAACATCAGGACACGTTCATAGGCTTTGTCAACTTGGAAAAAGCATTGAACAATGTAAAATGATGCGAGATATTAGAAACTCTGAGAAAAAGCTATAGGGAGAGACGGCTAATAATCAATATGTACAAAACACCAAGAGGAAATAATAAACGTGGAAGGTCAGAACGAACTTCTTGGATTAAAAACGCTGTAAGACAGAGATTCAGTATTTCGTCCGTAATGGTCAATCTCACCGAGAAAGTAGTGACGGGTATTAGGGAAAGGATCAAGAAAGGGATATCAGTATTAAGATACGCTATTGACATTGCTGTCCTCAGTGAAAGTGAAAAATTACAGGGTGTGTTGAATGGAATGAACAGTGTTCTGGGTGTAGAATATGTACTAAGAGTAAATCGAAGAAATACAAGAGTAACGAGAAGTAGAAGAAATGAGAACAGAGAGATATTTAACGTCAGAATTGGGAAGAAATTTGTGATAAGTTCCTATGGGACCAAACGGCTGAGGACATCGCTCCCTAGGCTTACAAATCTAAGTGAAACTAACTTACTCTAAGGACAACACACACACACACATGCCCGAGGGAGGACTCGAACCTCCGACGGCGGGAGAGCTGCGCGAACCGTCACAAGGCGCCTCTCTTCCAAGAGATGACATCTCGCGGCCTTGTTAGGCGAAAAGGCACACCTGTACGATATAAGGACCTCCTTGTGCAATACGTGAAGGCAGCTTTTCAGGAGTGTAAATGTGTCCACACCACTATTTTCATGCAGAGTGGCTCACACTACGCGTCACTTGCCAGTTGAAAGATATGCTTGGAGAACCTTCGGTAACGATCGCAACATATCTAGGCAATGTCATGTTGTGCCGCCATCCTGAATCCCCTACCTACATCGATGTGACGCCTGGGTGTGGAGATATCTGAAAGATCGTGTTGGTGACGTATGCATCCAGACTCTTTCCGATCTGAAGGGCAGCATATGACGATATATCGCTCACATTACTCTGGATATGCTATGAGCAGCTGTGGACCATATCGTGTTACAGATGCAGGACATTGCTCAGTCGGAAGACTATACAGAACACATGTTGTAACTCGTTACCATACCCTAACAAACGTGCCAGAACCACCGCCAAAATGTGTTTCATCACCCTGCACCCACATCACGTTCTGACGCCTTACAGCGCCATAGTCTTACATGGTGGTAGAAATTCGAACCACTTTTATTTTCAGCATACTCAGCGAACGCGCAGACTAATGAAAGTATATAGGATGTTTCAGCATATTGCGATGTGTACCGCTCACACCGCAGCACTCATAACCCCATAAGTTTAATTATAATCACCTAGTACTTCTAATTATTTTCGTCTTTCTTCAGTTTAATCTCAGTCCATGATCTGTACTCATTAGACTGTTCGTTCCATTCAACAGATCTTATAATACTTCTTGACCTTCACTTTACTTGAACCGTTATTTTATTTCCGTCATTGCTTCATAGATGCATAAATTGAAAAAGTAAGAGCCAAAGACTGCATCCCTGTATTAACCCGTTTAAATCTGGGTACTTCGTCCCTGGTTTCCAGTGTAATTGGTCCCTCCTGGTTGTTGTACATACCGTAATTTACTTGTCTTTCCTATAGATTACGCCTATTTTTCTCAGAATTTCGAAATTCTTGCAACACTTTGCATTATCGAACGCATTTTCCAGGTCGAAGAATCCTACGAACGTCCAGTCATTTCTCTTCAGTTTTCATAACCAAGCATGACGTCAGCACTGCCTTGCTGGTGCCTTTCCTTTTCCTAAAGCCAAACAGGTCATCATCCATAAGTACATTTTCTTTTACGTTATTTTATAAAACATTCTTCTCAGCAACTCAGATATGCGAGCTGTTAAGCAGATTGTGCGATAGTCTTCGCATTTATCTGGTTTTTCTTATCTTTGGAACTGAATGGATCAGCCTCCAGCCTGCCTCTTGGCTTATTGTGAAACGGCGCATTTGAAACGCAACATGGTGACTACCTCATCTGCTTCTTGAGTCGGTGAATGGCGCACTACTGTTTTGGTAAAATGCTACATGGCTGAGCGAAATCTGATCACAAATTTGTAATCCGATTCTGTTAGTCACATACTGATATCATTGCAATCCGATTTTCCTGGTTCGGTGTGCAACACTGGAACTGGAGAATTTCATAGATTGTGTCATGACTTTAATTTCTATCTTATATGTCATCATTCCGTGGTACAGGATCGGTTTCCTATTAATATATTCGAAAAGTAGTAAACTTAAAATTCGACGCATTGCCAGTGAATGGGTTTTAATCAGTATTTTAGAGATATATGGACTTCCTTTTGATTCTAGCGTTCATGTGTTGTAACTTCTTATAGCAAATACTTACATTTTGGATGTAGTAATGTTCTGTTCTACATTTGCGAGCTATGATCTTTTGTTATCCATCGTATTCAGTGGTGCTATAAGCATCATTCTTTACACATTTGTCGTTACATTCAGGTGTGTGCTGTAGATAACCATGTTCACGAAAATCAGTTAACTGTTTACTATATTCACTGATGAAATAAGCAAGTCTTTCTGGTCTACGTCATATTTTCTAAACGTTGTACTCAGATAACGTAACTATATATATTGGCGGGTCTGAAGTTTGAGTATGAGAGGTAATTTGAGTTCAGGGCAGATTTCGGACTTAGGTTTGTAGATAATCCGCTTTCGAAAACAGATCGGGAGTTTAAAACGTTTGTATGAAGTAGTCGACTGCTCAGTATGAATTCGGAAATTTTGTTTGGTTAAGGACTATTTGTTGGAGCGTTTCTTGAAATGAAGTGTTGTACTGCACAACGTGTGGCATTACCTCCGTATTTCTAAAACAGTTATAATATCTTCTGAAGGGTTTTCTTTATTTATGCAGTGCTTCCGCCACTTTAATGTAAAAGATTCGTAGTTTCTCACATCGTTTAACAATTTTCAAGTTACACGTTTGATCAAAATGTAAAATTGTTCGGTACATCCTCGCAGACGACTTCTAAAGTCTTTTGTCTAAAAACCGATCATAATATGATGTCATATGTAACAATAACTTGCTGTAATTTACTGTGCGTAATCGTAAACTGAAACCGTCCTGTTAAATCGATCAAATGCTTTTTCACTCACATTCATTTTAGGGTAACTGACCTACAATGTAAAGCACTATGCAGGTTGATCATACCGTTAAGCGATAATATTCGTAATAACATCAACATCATAGTAAATTTGGCCTAATAGCGGAATTAAATTAGGGAATGATATGAAAAAAGCAGCAACTAAGTTTCGATAGTGAAATAACTGACGACGACAAAGGTACATGGTAAATTGGAGGTAAATTAACGTTAGCAAAACGTTTTTCTCATAAAAGGGAGTACGTTAAAATCGAACATGAATTCAAGACTAAAAAAGGATTTTCTGAAACTATTTAATTGTGTTCAGCCTTATAAGGAACTGAAACGTCCACGACAAACTGTAAAAACACGAAGTGAACAGAATATGTTGGAATGTGGTGTTGTTGCAAAAATATGCTGAAGATTAAGTGGGTATAGCGGATAAAAATTGAAGAGCTGCTCGGTTGCATGGGAGAGAACTATATGGCACTTGAGGGCACAATTCAACTAAACAAAGGTGCTTCGAAAGGACACATTGTGAGACTTGAGGAACCGTTGATTTGCTGACGGAGGGAAATGAGAGAGGGTTGGTAAAACTTGTGGAGGGAAACCAAAGAGTGATTACTCGCAGACGGTTCAGAGCCACGTAGGTCGTAGTATTTATGCATAGAGAAAGGGGCTGATACGGGATAGAATAGCGTGGAAAGTTGCAACATATCACTCATCCGACTACACCAACTACAGTTAATATTGCAACACATAATGATCTTCAGTTCTAACTCTTTGCCTCACAGGACGACACAACGGAAAAATGATTTGTGTAGTGATCACAGAAAAGTGCTTTGTTTAATTAATCGATAATTAGTTCAGCGAAGTTTTGGCCTGTAAATCTCGAGAGTAAATGTACAAATGCGTCATTTCACGTTTTTAACATAGGCGCCCGTGCTTGTCACCACTTAAAAAGTAACTGCTACTGTTAACCCTGCATTACTAGGGTCTTCCTGTTTTTTCCTGTTAGCCATCTTGGAAAGGGAAGGAAGCCACTAGAATTCCCTGGGGCTCTGTATGAGACAAAAGATTAGCAAGCAGCCTCGTAGTCTGCCGCGATGTTTCGCCTCAGTAAGCCTCCAGGGCACCCCTGGGCTGTTTTCTGTTACCCCGATGCCTCCAGCGCCAATCCCTGCCGCAGTGGATGCTTTTTATTCTCTCTTTTTCTCCTTTTCACGAATTTTCTCAAGGGGGCCATTAGTGGCTGCCGTCTAATGGGGGCGGTAAAGCTCAGCGAGGCTTTCGAAAATGAATAGCTGCCCAACGGACAAATTAATTATAAAGTAATCCTGCAGCGATATTCAATTCATTTCTTCTTCAATCGTTCGCGATCCTCTTTCATCCAATACCTGAAAACAGAAGACATCGAAGAACATCGTCTGTTTTACTACAAATACAAGGAAGCGGATGATGAGTTCGATATGCATTGACCTCGTCTGTAATTTTTAAAATAAATTTCCTCCACTGTTCTACGCTTTTTTTTTTAGTTTCAGTGTTAAAATTCGGTTGATAAAACTGGAGTAAAAAGACTTTCCCCAGTGCATTCGATCGATTTTGAATTATTATTCCGTTGATGCGGGTGTCTTCATTTACACATTCTTGACGAGTACCCACACATTTTGCTTCTGCAAAATCTAATACACCGGGAGCAAAGCCGGACCTTCGATATTTCTGAACCAGGGCAAAAATTTGATC
This sequence comes from Schistocerca piceifrons, assembly GCF_021461385.2. Taxonomy (NCBI): domain Eukaryota; kingdom Metazoa; phylum Arthropoda; class Insecta; order Orthoptera; family Acrididae; genus Schistocerca; species Schistocerca piceifrons. The sequence goes on from NC_060139.1 coordinate 270,751,974, forward strand.
GCGGCGCCCACCCTCTCGATCGTATGAGGATGGACTTAAAACGATTTTCGAAGTATGTTCATTTTGTAGCACACATCTTTCTGAAGAGTTAGATATAGAAAACATATAGGTTCGAGGAAAAGTAACACATGTTATTTTGTCTAAGTGTGCCAAAGTGTAGTGGTATTCAGTTTCACACTGCATTCTTCAATCGGACGTCACTGTATTTTGCTCTGAGGAATTCAAACGTGTATGATTTGTAATGGACATCAAACCTATAACCTATATTCAGGAGACTTAAAATCAAAATGTCCTGTGGTGCCTCTCCTGCTGGCAGTCGGTCAGTTTGACATTCTACAACCTACTGTAAATAAATAATAAAAAAACAGCAAGCTCGAAATAAATGGGTGGGTAAAAGAATAGCCAGCTCGCAATTAAAGGATGGGATTATTTGTTATTGGGAGAATAAGAACTCATCAGAAAATTTGCACTTTTTAATGCCTATTAACTAATAACTTTCTCTTTTGTGTGATATAAAATTAAATATAGGAGGTAAGAAACCAGTAAAGACAAGAGATAAGCAGGGCAGTTCACATTTTTTCAGTCATTAGACCGAGCATATTTTGCTCTCTATCTTGTTACAGCTTTACATGGCGTGCTTTCGTTTCTGCGAAAGAATCTGTTACCTCTGTCAAAGATCGTCAAACGTTTTGCAACATGAAAATTCAAACTCTGATGGTCTAATACTGAAAAAAACTGTTAATACTAATAGCATGCAAGGCTGATGCGGTTTCTCGAATTGATTACGTCTTTTTTGCCACAATTTCCTAGATTAAACTATACAAGCCTTTCTAATACGGCAGCAATTCACACGCCAAATCAGGGAGACTGTTGTAGGACAAATGGTAATTTCAATATACCCCTTCACATAAACAACATGACGAAATATAAAGTACGACAATCGAAAACGCCTATTAGACTTACTAGAAGAAAAATCTTTTTTGTTAGGAAGTAGTTTCACATTTCATTCATACGCTCCAGTTTCTCAAGCATGAGATCAGAAAGTAGTAGCACAAAATTTTTATACAAATTTCGAATCGTCATCTTCTCCCATATAACTGGTATGATATCCCCGTTTGTTCCCCCTCCCCATTCTTCAAACAGTCTTGTCGCCACTAATTCCGTAACTATTCCTGCCATTGTCAAAACTTATTCTCCAGTTAACTTCGCTTATCCTTCCAGAATCACCCGGTTCAGTTAGCTCGCGTTTATTCCCCGGTTAGGCATTATTACGTGTTCGTACAACACGTATTCCAAGAAAATAACTTGCTAACTGTAGACAGTACAACTGGCCCATGGTAGTGTTGCGATATGGCAAAAATTTTCTGTCAAAATTTCTTTTTCTTGGATACACCGAGAAGACTGATATGTAATCTTCCTTACCTGTTATTCCTGTTAGTCATTTAGTTCCACTCCGGTAGCTTGAATATATGGATTTCGCTAATAGTTACGAGTATAACAACGTTTATCATTCACACACCCGATTAACCACATAAACAAACAGCGACTTGCATTCACCAGTTCGGGTTTATTCGGCTCAGCTCTTATAGCCCTGTCCCCTTTGGACTGCGGGATAGTTTTTTATTCTATATGCTAAGGGGATTCCCCTGGCAGGGACATCACGTACAACATGCACGCATTCTAAAATCACCTTACGATTCGTTTAGAATGTCTTCCATAATGTTCATAAAAACAGGGATGCGTTTGAGAATCAAATGAATAATCGATAGACCATCTTGTGCCGGATGCTAGGCGCTTTGTGAAACAATTGTTTTTTGCTTCAAGAATATGAATTTGGTTCCCCTTGAAATTGCTGTAAGGGAAAAAGGGGAAGATATCCCAGTTTGCATCACCCCCTCCCTCCAGATACGGTCTGACTGGTAATAAGATTCTGAGAACCTCCAGCCTTATTGTTACGTTGTGAAAAATATGAACGGTTGATTTCGCCCAAATGTATATAGCAGCTCTGCAAGTTGCAAATGGGTGAAGGAGATGAGGCATTTGGGCACAAATGTGCCGCACACTAAAAGCACCTTTTAATAGAAGTCCGTATATATTAAACACAAATTTACAAATTTGTGCTGAAAGGAGAAGTAAAAAATGAATTTTTCTCTCGGTCTGAATGAAGAATGAAAAGTGAAATAGGAAAATGCGACACCAAAAGTAAGCTATGCGAGTTTAGATACATACTTAATTGTAGGTGTGCAGTGGATACGGACACCAACAACATTTAGAGCATCTGAAAAGGAGTCTCATGTGAATATGTGGATCACCTCACTGCGCTCGTGATCAGCAACAACTTTAACCTGCCTCAGCGTTACTGGCTTCACTACTTAAACCTCAGAGGACAATATTTTACACTAATAGAAATGTTCTGTGGAATTTTAACTGGCATTAACACTTACCTATGGACTGAGAAGAGCAATCGAATCCAGATAAAAATTCACTTTCATTGAGTGTGGAATGAAATGTCTTAAGCGGAACCCATTGGCCTACTCTCCTTTTTCTTTCTTTCGGAGGTTTATCAGTCTTTCGACTGGTTTCACTTAGACCACCATGACTTCTTCTCCTGTGTTAACACCTTTATCTTAAACTAGTGAGTTAGTTACCAGTTACACATATCATTCGAACGACTTTTTTCTATCGGAATACTGACGTGCAACGAGTCAGTGTGGAGGATATGCAGACACGATTAGTATGAGAGGATAGAAATATGCTGGTCATTTACAATGTTTTTAAAAAGCCCCATGACCTAAATATAACATTAATGAACATATTATTTTTCAGTGCTACTGATGTAGCTACACTTAAAAACTACATTTTTTTCTTTTTCTTACAGATTACAGGTTTTTAAGTAAAACTTCGCCTATGGAATAGTATGATTTGGTCAGGAGAAATGATTTTAGGTTATGTTTAAAATTTGTTTTACTGCCGGTCACACATTTTATGTTATTCGTTAAATAATCAAATATTGATGTTGATGCATGCTAAACCTCTTTCTAAGCCACTGATAGCCTAAATACACCACTGACCATTAAAATTGCTACACCACGAAGTTGACGTGCTACAGACGCGAAATTTAACTGACAGGAAGAAGATGCGGTGATTTGCAAATGATTAGCCTTTAAGAGCATTCACACAAGGTTGGCACCGGTGGCGACACCTACGAAGTGCTGACATGAGGGAAGTTTCCAACCGATTTCTCATACACAAACAGCAGTTGACCAGCGTTGCTTGGGGAAACGTTGTTGTGATGCCTCGTGTAAGGACGAGAAATGCGTACCATCACGTTTCCGACTTTGATGAAGGTCGGATTGTAGCCTATCGCGATTGCGGTTTATCGTATCGCGACATTGCTGCTCGCGTTGGTCGAGATCCAATGACTGTTAGCAGAATATGGAATCGGTGAGTTCAGGAGGGTAATACGGAACGCCGTGCTGGATCCCAACGGCCTCGTATCACTAGCAGTCGCAATGACTGTAACGGATCGTGCAGCCACGTCTCGATCCCTGAGTCAACAGATGGGGACGTTTGCTAGACAACAACCATCTGCACGAACAGTTCGACGACATTTGCAGCAGCATGGACTATCAGCGCGGAGACCACGGCTGCGGTTACCGTTGACGCTGCATCATAGACAGGAGCGCCTGCGATCGTCTACTCAACGACGAACCTGGGTGCACGAATGGCAAAACGTCATGTTTTCGGATAAATCCAGATTCTTTTTACAGCATCGTGTTGGTCGCATCCGTGTTTGGCGACACCACGGTGAACGCACATTGGAATCGTGTATTCGTCATCGCCATACTGGCGTATTACCCGGCGAGATGGTATGGGGTGCCATTGGTTACACGTCTCGGTCACCTCTTGTTCGTATTGACGGCACTTTCAACAGTGGACGCTATATTTCAGATGTGTTATGACCCGTGGCTACACCCTTCGTTAGATCCCTGCAAAACCCTACATTTCAGCAGGATAATCCACGACCGCATGTTGCAGGTCCTGTATGGGCCTTTCTGGATGCAGAAAATGTTCGATTGCTGCCCTAGGCGGCACAACCTCCAAGTCTCTCACCAACTGAAAACGTCTTGTCAATGATGGCCGATCAACTGTCTCATCACAATACGCCAGTCACTACTCTTGATGAACTGTGGTATCGTGTTGAAGCTGCATGTGCAGCTGTACGTGTACACGCCATCCAAACTCTGTTTGACTCAATGCCCAGGCGTATCAAGGCCATTATTACGGCCAGAGGTGGTGGTTCTGGGTACTGATTTCTCAGGATCTATGCACCCAAACTGCGTGAAAATGTACTCACATGCCAGTTCTAGTATAATATATTTGTCCAATGAATACCCGTTTACAGTTTGCATTTCTTCTTGGTGTAGCAATGTTAATGGCCAGCAGTAAAGGTCTTCGTTTCCAAGACTAGCAGTAACACAAAGGACAAAAGTAGCTGAACTTCATTGGAGAGCTCAGTAACATCCATCTTTTATTAAGGTTTTTGTCAATACGTATACCTGTTTAGAGGGATTATTCTACCCCGTTTAAAGACTCTTATTGATATGCTAGATTTATTTCTGATATGAATTTGTTTGTTGTGCAGAAATGAATATAGTTTCTTTTCTTCAAACCAAGGGATAGCCCATTTTCAGATAACCTCGTAATGACAGGTTTGTTTGCATGGCCATCATTCGCAGCAATTATAGATATACTGACTTTGTAAATATACCTATAACATTCACATTCAACTGCCTACAACTCGCCCTGACTAATCACACACACACACACTCACACACAGATAGAAAGAGAACTGACATGAACAGCTGTCAGTTTTCCGGATATACTTCGTTAGGCTGACAACATGTAAGTAAACAAACCAAATAGGAAGAGACATCAAGTGAAAACACATAGTGGGAAGGGAATAACAGCCCTCCACAGTAATTAGTGCAAAGATATGCAAATCATGACGAAAAAATTCGTAAGGTAAAAATCAGTGTATCTTTCATAAATGCAGCTGTAGTCCAACTTCTAGGATAAGACTAGATCAGAGAAAACGCAGGTGCCAGCTAAAAACACCAGTAACTGTAAGTGATCACTTATTTACGTAAACAATATGTCGTGAACTGTTTTATAATCTACAAATATCGCATATCAAACAAAACTGTATCATTCTAGATATCACCGAAGATGCCTTAAAATAAAAAGGCCAAATATGTCTGGAATAAATAAAATACGTTGCAGCAATAAAAAGCAGTATTTATTTACAAAACGAATGTAACCTAATAATAATTCCTTGAAAAACATCATTACTCTTACGTTTGTATATTTTTCTCTAATGGGAACGAAAATAAAGTGGAAGGTCATTCAAACATATAAGGAAGAGGAGAAGGCCCAAAACTGGAACTTCTAGGACTTCGTGGTTCCTCATAATCACTAAAATATGGCCTCCATCCATCGTTATTTGAATTATTGAGCACATATTTATGCATTCTCTTCGTTTGGTGTGATCCAAACCTGCCGTTTGTAAAGTTACCAAGTGCATGAAATGTAAGTTTTTAGGAGAGTGCTGCGTAATCCACACAATTAAAGGCATCGGACAGATCACAAAAAACAGCAACTACCGATATTTTGTTATTTAAGGATTTTAATATTTTTGTTTACTGAATGTATAAATAGCAGCCTCAGTCAAAAAGCTCTTCTCAAATGCAAAATGATCGTGCTAAGTAATTTGTCTCTACAAAAATGTTTGACTACTCTTAGCTACATTAATATAGTGTAAAAAGAAATTGTTAAGGAAATTGAATGATAGTTATTTAAACCTGTCTTCACACCTTCCTTATAAAGAAATTCCACTGAAACATCTACATTATTAAACGACTAAACTGCGTCTAGATCCTAGTTGCAGGTCGTCTAAGGGCTTATAGAGAAAACAAAAATTTTGTGTTGAGTGTTTCACACAGTTATTGACAGAATTTACAAATTTAAATGCTGTAACAATCCACTCATTGTTGTGTTACGCGTTTATCATAAGATTATAGCTTTTAGTAAGTCAAGTACTACAGTTAGAAACTTGGGGCAGTGCAACTCACGAGACTCAAAGTACCGAGACTACTTCCATCCAGTATTCATGAGAGCACTTAGCAACTTCCAACAAAGTTTACATATGATTTCAAACGTTTTCGTGAATTTTTCTCTACGACACGCCCCCACGTCATGATGAGAAGAAAAAAATATGTGGCTTATTAAATTTTCGCTGTTCATCTAGTAGGACTCCAGCATCAGGCGACTTTTAAGTACTAACTTCATTCGCAACACTGTTTGCAAACGGCATCCGTGTGTCTTTAAAACTACGCCAATGTACGGCATGTCTTTTTTTTTTAATCATCAGTCTTCTGACTAGGTTAATGACGCCCACCAGGAATTCGTCTCCTGTGTCAACCTCTTCATCTCAGTACTACTCTGAGTACTTGCAACCTACGTCCTGAGTTATTTGCTGGATGTTTTCTGGTCTATGTCTTCCTCTGCAGTTTTTACCCTTTACAGCACCCTTTAATACCATGGAAGTCATTTCCTGATGTCCTAACAGATGTCCTATCATTGCCCTATGTGTGTCCATTCTTCGTCTGTGGCACCAGACATATAATGACTCGATTCTCTTCTGATCCAGTTTTCCCGCAGTTCGTTGTTGTTGTTGTGGTCTTCAGTCCTGAGACTGGTTTGATGCAGCTCTCCATGCTACTCTATCCTGTGCAAGCTTTTTCATCTCCCAGTACCTACTGCAACCTACATCCTTCTGAATCTGCTTAGTGTATTCATCTCTTGGTCTCCCTCTACGATTTTTACCCTCCACGCTGCCCTCCAATACTAAACTGGTGATCCCCTGATGCCTCAGAACATGTCCTACCAACCGATCCCTTCTTCTGGTCAAGTTGTGCCACAAACTTCTCTTCTCCCCAATCCTATTCAATACTTCCTCATTAGTTATGTGATCTACCCATCTAATCTTCAGCATTCTTCTGTAGCACCACATTTCGAAAGCTTCTATTCTCTTCTTGTCCAAACTATTTATCGTCCATGTTTCACTTCCATACATGGCTACACTCCATACGAATACTTTCAGAAATGACTTCCTGACACTTAAATCAATACTGGATGTTAACAAATTTCTCTTCTTCAGAAACGCTTTCCTTGCCATTGCCAGCCTACATTTTATATCCTCTCTACTTCGACCATCATCAGTTATTTTGCTCCCCAAATAGCAAAACTCCTTTACTACTTTAAGTGCCTCATTTCCTAATCTAATTCCCTCAGCATCACCCGACTTAATTAGACTACATTCCATTATCCTTGTTTTGCTTTTGTTGATGTTCATCTTATATCCTCTTTTCAAGACACTGTCCATTCCATTCAACTGCTCTTCCAAGTCCTTTGCTGTCTCTGACAGAATTACAATGTCATCGGCGAACCTCAAAGTTTTTATTTCTTCTCCATGAATTTTAATACCTACTCCGAATTTTTCTTTTGTTTCCTTTACTGCTTGCTCAATATACAGATTGAACAACATCGGGGAGAGGCTACAACCCTGTCCTACTCCCTTCCCAACCACTGCTTCCCTTTCATGTCCCTCGACTCTTATAACTGCCATCTGGTTTCTGTACAAATTGTAAATAGCTTCTCGCTCCCTGTATTTTACCCCTGCCACCTTTAGAATTTGAAAGAGAGTATTCCAGTCAACATTGTCAAAAGCTTTCTCTAAGTCTACAAATGCTAGAAACGTAGGTTTGCCTTTCCTTAATCTTTCTTCTAAGATAAGTCGTAAGGTCAGTATTGCCTCACGTGTTCCAGTGTTTCTACGGAATCCAAACTGATCTTCCCCGAGGTTGGCTTCTACTAGTTTTTCCATTCGTCTGTAAAGAATTCGTGTTAGTATTTTGCAGCTGTGACTTATTAAGCTGATAGTTCGGTAATTTTCACATCTGTCAACACCTGCTTTCTTTGGGATTGGAATTATTATATTCTTCTTGAAGTCTGAGGGTATTTCGCCTGTTTCATACATCTTGCTCACCAGATGGTAGAGTTTTGTCAGGACTGGCTCTCCCACGGCCGTCAGTAGTTCCAATGGAATATTGTCTACTCCGGGGGCCTTGTTTCGACTCAGGTCTTTCAGTGCTCTGTCAAACTCTTCACGCAGTATCATATCTCCCATTTCATCTTCATCTACATCCTCTTCCATTTCCATAATATTGTCCTCAAGTACATCGCCCTTGTATAGACCCTCTATATACTCCTTCCACCTTTCTACTTTCCCTTCTTTGCTTAGAACTGGGTTTCCATCTGAGCTCTTGATATTCATACAAGTCGTTCTCTTATCTCCAAAGGTCTCTTTAATTTTCCTGTAGGCGGTATCTATATTACCCCTAGTGAGATAGGCCTCTACATCCTTACATTTGTCCTCTAGCCATCCCTGCTTAGCCATTTTGCACTTCCTGACGATCTCATTTTTGAGACGTTTGTATTCCTTTTTGCCTGTTTCACTTACTGCATTTTTATATTTTCTCCTTTCATCAATTAAATTCAATATTTCTTCTGTTACCCAAGGATTTCTACTAGCCCTCGTCTTTTTACCTACTTGATCCTCTGCTGCCTTCACTAATTCATCCCTCAAAGCTACCCATTCTTCTTCTACTGTATTTATTTCCCCCATTCCTGTCAATTGCTCCCTTATGCTCTCCCTGAATCTCTGTACAACCTCTGGTTCTTTTAGTTTATCCAGGTCCCATCTCCTTAAATTCCCACCTTTTTGCAGTTTCTTCAGTTTTAATCTACAGGTCATAACCAATAGATTGTGGTCAGGGTCCACATCTGCCCCTGGAAATGTCTTACAATTTAAAACCTGGTTCCTAAATCTCTGTCTTACCATTATATAATCTATCTGATACCTTTTAGTATCTCCAGGGTTCTTCCATGTATACAACCTTCTTTCATGATTCTTAAACCAAGTGTTAGTTATGATTATGTTGTGCTCTGTGCAAAATTCGACGAGGCGGCTTCCTCTTTCATTTCTGTCCCCCAATCCATATTCACCTACTATGTTTCCTTCTTTCCCTTTTCCTACACTCGAATTCCAGTCACCCATGACTATTAAATTTTCGTCTCCCTTCACAATCTGAATAATTTCTTTTATTTCATCATACATTTCTTCAATTTCTTCGTCATCTGCAGAGCTATTTGGCATATAAACTTGTACTACTGTAGTAGGCGTGGGCTTCGTATCTATCTTGGCCACAATAATGCGTTCACTATGCTGTTTGTAGTAGCTTACCCGCATTCCTATTTTCCTATTCATTATTAAACCTACTCCTGCATTACCCCTATTTGATTTTGTGTTTATAACCCTGTAGTCACCTGACCAGAAGTCTTGTTCCTCCTGCCACCGAACTTCACTAATTCCCACTATATCTAACTTCAACCTATCCATTTCCCTTTTTAAATTTTCTGACCTACCTGCCCGATTAAGGGATCTGACATTCCTCGCTCCGATCCGTAGAACGCCAGTTTTCTTTCTCCTGATAACGACATCCTCCTGAGTAGTCCCCGCCCGGAGATCCGAATGGGGGACTATTTTACCTCCGGAATATTTTACCCAAGAGGACGCCATCATCATGTTATCATACAGTAAAGCTGCATGCCCTCGGGAAAAATTACGGCTGTAGTTTCCCCTTGCTTTCAGCCGTTCGCAGTACCAGCACAGCAAGGCCGTTTTGGTTATTGTTACAAGGCCAGATCAGTCAATCATCCAGATTGTTGCCCTTGCAACTACTGAAAAGGCTGCTGCCCCTCTTCAGGAACCACACGTTTGTCTGGCCTCTCAACAGATACCCCTCCGTTGAGGTTGCACCTACGGTACGGCTATCTGTATCGCTGAGGCACGCAAGCCTCCCCACCAACAGCAAGGTCCATGGTTCATGGGGGGGGTCCCGCAGTTCATATTTCACTATTATACAACACTGTGCTACAAAGATACACTTCCAGTTCCAGAAATTTCTTAGTCGAATTAAAGTCTACGTTTGATACTAGAGGGCTTCTCTTGGCCATCCATGAAATTTTTGTCAGTACTAACCTGTTTTCTATGTCCTCCTTGCTCTGTCCGCCACTGGCTATTTTACTGCCCAGGTAGCAGAACTCCTTAATGTTACACTATGTGATCAAAAGTATCCGGACACATGGCTGAAAATGACTTACAAGTTCGTGGCTCCCTCCATCGGCAATACTGGAATTCAATATGGTGTTGGCCCACACTTAGCACTGATGACAGCGTCCACTCTTGCAGGCATACGTTCAATCTGGTGCTGGAAGGTTTCTTGTTGAATGGCCGCCAACTTTTCACGGAGATCTGCATTGAGGATAGGTATCGATGCCGGTCGGTGAGGCCGCTTTGGCCGAGCGGTTCTAGACGCTTCAGTCCGGAACCACGCGGCTGCTGCGGTCGATGGTTCGAATCCTGCATCGGGCATGGATGTATGTGATGTCCTTAGGTTAGTTAAGTTTACTTAGTTCTAAGTCTATGGAACTGATGATCTCAGATCTTAAGTCCTATAGTGCTTAGAGTCATTTGAGCCGGTCGGTGTGGTCTGACACGAAGTCGTTGTTCCAAAACATCCCAAAGGTGTTCTACAGGATTCAGGTCAGGACTCTGTGCAGGCCAGCCCATTACAGAGATGTTATTGTAATGTAACCACTCCGTGACAGGCCATGCAGTTCGAACAGGTGCTCGATCGTGTTGGAAGATGCCATCGCCATCCCCGAATTGCTCTTCAACGGTGAAACAAAAAAAGACGAACATGTAGGAATTATCCGAATGGAAAGGAAATCGGTATATATGGTGTACATGTACAGACAAACAAACTACTACAATTTCTGAACAATTGGATGATTTATTCAAGAGGAAGAGCTACACACATTGAGCAAGTCAATAATGTGTTGATCCACCTTTTGCCCTTATGCAAGCAGTTATTCGTATTGGCATTAACTGATAGAGTTGCTGGATGTCCTCCTGAGTGAACCACACGGTATCTGCTATCAAATGAAATCGCACCACAGGCCATCACGCCTGGCTATCGGGCCGTAATGTGGACGATAGTCACGTTGGTATATTACCGCCGTCCGGGGTCTCTGCAGACACGTCTTTGCTGGTCGTCGGGAGTCAGTTCGAAGCGGGACTCATCACTGAAGACAATTCTTCTGCATGTAATGACAGTCTGGACTGAATGTGCCCAACACCACTGTGAACGGGCTTGTATTGTACAGAGGTCACAGGAAGCTGGCGCAGCCAAGAGCTTAGCCCCCTTTCAGGGTGCCGCCTGTTAAGGGTCCTTGTGGTCACTGAACCACCAGTTGCACATCGAATCGATGGTAATGATGAACCCGGGGCTCTGAGTGCCTCTCTGACGATTGCTAGGTCTTCATATCCTGTCGTCTCTCTAGGTCAACCGCTTCCTTCTTGACGCTGTGTTTGTCCAGTTTCATCCATTTCTGCCAACATCCTCGAACTGTGGCTTCGCTCCTATTCAAATGTCGAGAGATTTGCTGGTTGTTCCAAGCGGATACTTTGGGTCCAACTACACGTCCTCTCTCAAATCCTGACAACTGCGTATATTGTTCATATACCTCTCTGCGAGACATAGCTACTGTGCAACTGAGTAAAATAAAGGAAATTCGCAAGGACTTTATGCCTTGCTACCGAAATGTCCCCCGTTTACTACCCTTGCCAGATGCGCGGTGAAACTGCGCTGCAGTGTCACACATTCATCCATCGGTCGTCTGAGTTTACAGTTTTGCAGTTTCTGCCTAAATCTGTATGAAGATCAATTTACATAATTGCTTCGTAGTTCGTTGTTTGTTTATCTTAGAGCGTTTGTTCGGGAGACATGACTGTTTAAAAATCAAGTAAGGAATCGAGATTGGAGATCATTGGTACTTTCTAGTTGCTTAAAGCTTTATGGAATGAGGTTTTTAATATTCTTACCTCTTGAATGGACCCGTTTAATGCTGTTATTTTCCTGCTACATGTAGAAAGTGATTGTTGAAAATATTTGCAGCTTGTGAAGCACCGGTCTCGACCCTGTTATTCAGTGTACCAGTAATAGTATCTTGTACATCGATTGTTTGTACTCGTTTTCCATACATTCCTTTCCTCAACGATTCTGCAGAGAACCTCATTTATTGTGTTAACCATCCACCTAATTTTCAACAATCTTCGGTAGCACCACATTTCGAACGCTTAAATTCTGTTTTCCTGTTTTTTCACAGCCCATGGCGCACTTCCACACAATCCTATTGCCCAAACTAACGCCGGCCGCGGTGGTCTCGCGGTTCTAGGCGCGCAGTCCGGAACCGCGCGACTGCTACGGTCGCAGGTTCGAATCCTGCCTCGGGCATGGATGTGTGTGATGTCTTTAGGTTAGTTAGGTTTAAGTAGTTCTAAGTTCTAGGGGACTGATGACCACAGCTGTTAAGTCCCATAGTGCTCAGAGCCATTTGAACCTAAACTAACATTCTCTGACAATTCTTTTTCAGACTGTTGTCCATGCTTAATACAGTGCGCTCAGAACGAACATTTTCAGATACGTCGTCTTCAAAATAAGGCCAATGCTTAATAGTAGAACATTTTTGTCTTTCAAGAATGGTCTCCTTGTCTGCACTGGTCCTTCTTCGTTCGTCAGTCTCGCGTCATGTTGCCTTCCAGGTATCAGAATTCTGTCACTTCATGTGATTCGTTTCCCCTAATTTCGATTATTTCATCAGTTACCTCGTTTCATCTACCCGTCCTTTTTTCTGTTTACTCTCAATGTACACTGGTTTATTTATTTATATATACGTGCCCAGAACATAGCATATTAAACATTATATATACATATAAAGTGTATGGCATATTTATACTCCATGTGCTGCCCATAATTCCCGTCCGCAGCTCATGGTCGTGCGGTAACGTTCTCGCTTCCCGCGCCCGGGTTCCCGGGTTCGATTCCCGGCGGGGTCAGGGATTTTTCTCAGCCTCGTGTTGACTGGGTGTTGTGTGATGCCCTTAGATTAGTTAGGTTTAAGTAGTTCTAAGTTCTAGGGGACTGATGACCATAGATGTTAAGTCCCATAGTGCTCAGAGCTATTTGAACCATAATTTCGTTGCACGCACTTCCTTATCATTGGCGACAACCAGATCGTCCATGGAAACAGGTTCTGATAGTTTCCTGCAGCTGAGTAGGTGCCGGTGGTCTCGAGGTTCACCGCACTCACGTTGTTCGTCCCCTGAGATGTATCTCCATTTCTTCATGTTCACTTTACACCGAGATACTCCAGTTCTGTCTATTGAGGATCTTCCATCTCACGTATGGGAGGTGTCGACCTGCAACAAGTTCTTTTTTGGGGTTGTCCCAATATTTCTCTCATGATGACCTATGCCAGAGTTGTATCCTACGGTTTGCTGGTGTTGTCTGAATTGGTTGCATTGTGTGGAGTAAACTTTTTCTTTATTTGGTTCTTGGTGGATGATGTTCTCTTCCGAACAGGGGTGTCTTTGGTCTGTCTCTTCCTTCTTTCCTTGTATTTCAGCTGCCATTCTCCTTCGGATGTGTGGAGGTGCTACGCCCATGAAGTAGTAGATTATGTTAACAGTGGTTGCCCGCAAGCAGCCGGTTACAATTCGTCCTGTTTCATTTAGGGCAAAATTAACCAGTTTGTCATGGCTGGAGTTCTGCCATACAGGTGCTGCATATTCAGCAGCGTAGAAGCAAAAAGAAAGGGCTGACGTACGAAGGACATGTGGATGTGCTCCCCAGTTGTTACCGGGAAGTTTCCTAATAATGTTATTCCTAGCACAGACTTTCATTTTTGTATCCTGTGTAGTGGTCTTTGAAGGTGAGGGAACGGTCTAACTTTATTCCAAGGTAGTTTGGGGTGTCACAGTGGGTTAGCTGTTAACCCCTCCAGGTTATTCTTAGTTTTCTCCGACCCTCTCTGTCCGTAAATGGAATGCACACACTTGTGTTTTCGACGAGTTTGGATTCCGGTAGTTGCTGTCATGGTAGTAAGATAGTGTCTTACGCCTTGCTATGAGTTTTTCTTCCACCTCCTCAAAAGTTCTACCTTGCGGAGCAAGTGGTGTGTCATCTGCGTAAATGAACGATCTTGTGACAGGATTAACTGGCTGGTCATTAGTGTAAATATTATACAACAGTGGGGCTAGCAGACTTCCTTGGGGGATATCATTTCTCTGTGTCTTCCATCGGCTCCTCTTGGTTTGTAGAGTAACAAAGAAATGTCTATTTTGTAGCAGACATCTCATAAAACGCGTTAGGTGGAAGTCTTTCGTAGTGGTATAGATCTTTCTTAACAGTTTCCTCTGATTGATGGTGTCATATGCGGGAGTAAAATCAACAAAAGCGACATCGGTGATCTGTCCACGTTCATATCCATCTTCTATGTGTTGTGTCAGGTTCAAGATATGTCCATAGGACGACTTCCGGGGGCGGAAACGCGATTGTTGTCTGATCGGTATTTGGTCAACTTGTTCCGAGACTCGATTGAGGATCTTTCTCTCTAATACTTTATATAGATGGCAAAGGGGTGATATCAGTCGGAAATTATTTGGATCTGTTGGCTGTTTCCCAGGTTTTAGTAGGGCCACAATTTTGGTATTCCTCCAGATCTTTGGTATTTGCTATCTTGAGACAGAGGTGCTCATCATATTTAGGATCCACTCCTTGGTTGCTTGTCCAAACATTTTTATTTGTATCGTCATCTAATCCTACGGCTTTATTGATCATCATTGGGCATATTGCTGTTTCTAATTCTTTCAGTGAGAAAGGTGTGCCAAAATAATTATTCTCCTCAGTAGTTCTCTGGACTTTGGAGTTACAGATTTTTTATTAACTTTACAATCCAGTAGTAACTGTAGCGCTATCTGGTTAAGGCGCTATATCAGGAAAGGCCGAGGGGCTAGCTGTTGGCTCGTTTCCAAGAATACACCAGAATATACACTGGCGTCCAAAATTAAAGCAACAGAAGGAAATTTTGCAAGGTTGAGATTATTTTGCCACAAAAGAGTGTAAACAGGTGATAGTAAAGTAGAAACAATGTAAAGAATAGAGGACGCAAACAACTGCAACATACCTAATCGTAGACAAAAATGTTTTTCTTTTTTTCCAGCTTAACGGATTTGCACACACCTTCCGACAACGAGGTGTTGTAGGATGTGCTCAGCTCCGTGTGGAACGGTAGGTCAAGCAGCGCGATCTTCAGGACGCGCTCGGGATTGGAGCCGTGCGTATAAAAAAGGGATCTGCCTTCAGACGCCTCTTGTGTGACTTGGCGGTAGGACCCTCGTCGGCCATATTCGCATTGTAAACGGACGGCGTCCAGCTTCTGAAAACTTGAGGAGTTGGCGGTAAGGTTCCTTCAAATGCGGTATAGTCGGTGGAAAAAATTGGATCCATCATGGGCGCGGTGGCAACGCACGCTGATTCGTTAGGCGTGGTCCGCCTGCTTAGCTGAGTGGTAACGTGTTTGCCTACCATGCAGCAGACACGGGTTCGATTCCCGGATGGATGGAGATATTCTCTGCTTGTGGACTAGGTACTGTGTTGCCTTTATCATCCTTTCGTTATCATCACCGACCTGCAAGTCGCCCAATGTGGCGTCACCTGAAATAATTCCTGCATCCGGAGGGCGAACTGCGCCGACTGGGGCCTCCCGGCCAACAATGCTACACGATCATTTATTATTGTCTTCAGGGGCGTCTTTTGTGCGGCGAAGCCATTGGCGACTTCAACTGTCACCGACTTGGATAACTGCTTTATGCGCTCAGGTCTTCGTGGCTTTACTAAACCATAAACGTCAGGAGCGGGCGGCTGCTTGGCCTTCTTCTCTAGCGGTGAACTTCTGCCACCAGTCTGTAAGGACAGAGCTCTTGTTTTGTTTTCTTTGGGCTGTCCTCGAGAATGTGGTGTTGTAGTGCTGTGGACTCCTCGTCTTCTGAGCTCGGAAGCAATGCTGCCAACGCGTCCTGAGCAATGTCCATCATTGCCGTAGTCACAGCTCGATTCGTTATAAGTGGCGCCGGTGTTGGTGGGTTGGAGGGGAGGGGTAGGGGGTGGACGACATGATGACAGTGACGACTACTGACGGAATAATTCGTAACTGTCCATCCGTATATATATATATATATATATATATATATATATATATATATATATGTTTATATATATATATATGTATAAATTGTATGTTATATTAACACATTCGCTGACATATATTAAATTTCACAAGTGATAAGTAGTTCCATTTTGTAGTTTATCTACGAGATAACTCATTCTAGTTCAACGTGATTGTTGTGAAGTTTACTTGAGTTTTATAGGATGGTGAGAAGTGGGGCACGTTGCAACAGAGTGTTGCAACGTTCCTGCTCGTGGTGAGGTAGGAGATTTTATGCTGTTAGATAATGTAATGCTTTTATTTTCCATCTTCTTGTATTGTGCCGTCACTCAGACTAAATTTTTACTTGCAGATAAACAAAATGCGTCATTGCAAACGAAAAACGTAAAAAGATGTTTGTAGAAATCAGCCACTTTGGTTCAGTAAAATGGAGGAAAGGGCGATTATCGTGTTAGCAAAATTACAAAAAAATGGTTCAAATGGCTCTGAGCACTTTGGGACTTAACTTCTGAGGTCATCAGTCCCCTATAACTTAGAACTACTTAAACCTAAGTAACCTAAGTACATCACACACATCCACGCCCGAGGCAGGATTCGAACCTGCGACCGTAGCGGTCGCGCGGTTCCAGACTGTAGCGCAAAATTTCAAAAGAATTTAATATTTGTTACTGCACCCTCTGTAGACACATCTAAACGAAAAAGGAAACGGAAGGGAAAGTTACTTATGGCTACTCTGAAAACATGACACTATTTTCAGACAGTCAGAAAGTAACACTCAGGGATTACATCGTGACATTCAGCAAAATTATCGACCAGAGAAAAACTACGTTTTGGGGTAGATTTCGACAAAATACTTTAACTTGAAAATACCATGATCTTTGGCACAAAAGAAAGTAGCTGAAGCTGATTGGCTTTCGGGATTTTTGGACGGAGGAAATCTTTCCAACACACAATCTGAAAACACAAATCTGTGAAAAATGATGGCATTTAATTGAAAAAATGTTGGGGAGTTGCTCCAAAATTTAGAGATGTTTGTTCTTGTTATCCTCTTCCCCCTTCCAGAATGTGGAATGTAGATGAAACGGTGTAAGTTCAAGGTTAATGTTGAATAGGGTAGTTGCACAGAAACGTGTGAAACAAGTTGAAATTTTGAGCTATGCTGTACGAGGAGAAGTAGTAACAGTAGCAGCTAGTATTTGTGCTCCATGGACCTTCACGACACGGGATAGAACCTGATTGGCTCACGGGAGACAAACACAGAGAGCCAATCCGACCACCTGACAGGCTGTGCTAACGATATGCTTGCTGAAATCGACCGCTTATAAAGACTCTACCATTTCAGTGACCCTACGAATTAATAACAAGTGAAATAGGTTCATTAGTGAACGTTGCAAACATGACGGACATCTTTCGGCATCAATGGTGCCATCCAAACGCCGAACTGTGATCTCAGTATCAGTACACTGAGCTGCCACATCAACACAGGAGTTGACAGGCATTAACAGAGACTTAGGACTTGGAGCATTTATGTTAGCGGAATCGTTTATAATTATTATGGAATTAGGTTAGTAAGCCATATCTACACAATTATGGAAATACGATTCCAATAGTCAATTACATTCAAAGTGCTAGACTCTAATAGAGTGCATATCAGAATTAGTACGGTCCTGATCATGTATCCAGCTATAGAGTGCGGTGTCCTGTGTAACGATTATTGGTGCCAGAAAATAATAACACACCGTTCGTAGGCTATGTTCGTCATTCCACGTTATCTTCCGTTCCCTCTCGCGTAAAAGTCTATTCAGAGATATAAGCGCATGCTAGCGAATGCTGGCGAATTGTCAGCGAGTGTGCGTTCGCGTGTGTTCGCTTACATTCGCTCTGATCTAAGGTCGGCTTATTGAGAACGAAAGCTAAATAACTACATTCCCCTGGAGTTTGAAACGCCATCAGCACAGTTACGTGGCAGGAATCGCCGTGTGGGACCTACGAATCGCATTCATCCATTGGCGAAAACAGCTGTCCCCTGCCAGGACAGAGGAAGCCGGTTTCGCTCTCCTAGACTCCGTTGAGTCGACATTTCATTCTCAGAACAAAGCACTCCATGCTTCTGCCCTTCCCGCAGAACGCGTTCTGCCATCAAAGCCTTCTATAGCCGTCCGCTCTCTGGTTTCGCACTGCCAAGAATTCCTATTCAGATGCTCCGGATTTGTACGGATCGCTGGGCTTGAATTTCCTTAGGTCCCTCCGCTGATATAATTCACAACTGACAGTTACTCTACAAGCCCCACGGAACAGCTGTACGTTCTGCAATAGACCATTGTTTCCTACTTCCGCATTATATTTCAGAACGCTTTCAATTAAAGGCAACGTTTAAAAGTCACGTGGCTATAGATTTCCTCACTGCATGCAGATACACGGCAGCTTGAACGTAACAGCGTGGCAGCATACGAATCCACATGTACGTCATTGTTGCTTTTGTATGCATTTAGTTAGCCACTCAATCAGCTATTGAAATTATGGCCAATAAAACAACTTTACTTAAAATACAGCTAACGGAAAATAAAGTTTTTCGCTTCGAACTCTAAATTTTTTGCACCGTTTATTAACTTCTTTTATCCACATTTAAATATCTTAGAAACCTCAACGTTGGGTCAGAAATCCGCAAAAAATTTCTTCCACTTCGTTATTATAATTAAAATTTAGGTTTCCCATCATTCACCTTTTTCACTGTGGTTCAATTCTTTAGTCGCATGGCAGTTGACTCATTTGATGTCAATATGCTCTACTAAATTATTATCTGTGTTGCATTTATTCGTGTTTATTGTTATTCACTTGCTTTTCTGCATTTTACAGTACAGAGTCTGACCGATCCTGAGTTTGATAAATAAAATGCATGAAGCCTTCCCAGGACGTGTGGGTGGATAATTCGATCTCTTTCCGCAAACAACATTTATCGTTAGCTCTCTAGTGCTGTGCATCGAAAAGGGGCCAATAAAAGTAGTTTTATTTGAATATTTACAAGTTTAAAATTGCAGCACAGCTGGATGGTAGGTAAAATAGATGGGAAATGTATTGTAAGAGGTCCATGATTAAGGAATTTGTTGCTAGCGCACTCAAGCAGATGTAATTTCGATGGATTGCTCACGCACTGCCTGCGATATATAAGCTATAAGAGAATCTCAGACCAAAGAGCAGTGTTGACTGCAGTAGGAACTGTGTAGCAGTTGGAGTAAGTAGTTGTTGCTAGCAGTCTGGTGTATTGAGTTGGCTGGGCCAGTCATGGGAGAGCGATGGCGGTGCCTGAGCGTTGTAATATAAGGTAAAAGCAGCCTCGCGCATATGTAGTATTGTTATATCATGTCCCATGTAAATGTTTAAAAAATCTCTTAATAATAATCTTTCTTACAAAAAATTAACTTTTGACAATTATTCATCTCAATTTAAAGAATTTACTAATTTCTCCAATCCATGGTCATCCCGATTATTGCAAAGAAAAATCAGTTGTTCTTTTTTACATGGCAAATCTATCGGCCAGCATTGCACTGAACTGTGCCAGAAAAATTTCTTATAGGAGCAGATATATACGAGTTATCCAGCGACCTTATTGAGGTAAGAATTTTCATTTTTATTCAGAATGATCTTTCAGTGCTATGACACAGCGCTGCTGACGTCCAAAATTTACCAGTTTAAATTCACAGTTAATTATCGAAAGGTTACAAGTGAACCACGATTTTATTGAGAGATTAGTCACTTGTATTATTCCTAGGTTATGGAATAATAAACTGTTGGAAGGTTATGCTGAATGTGAATGAAATAAATAATTATATATATATTTTACTGTTGGGAGGTTAGAGAATTTTTTGTGGGGAGGTTACACTTGGCGACCCTGCCTGGATATATTTTCTTTGTGAATTTCTGAGTAGTAGTCAGATATATATCTGCTCTTATTTACCTAATATTAAATGTAGTTTGCATTTGGCGCAACGCATTTACTAATTTGTCACTATTTCTTTCAAAGATCACCGCCAATATATTGCTCTTTGTTGTTATTGCATTTGTTCCATTTTTGCTCTGTCCTTGTTTGATTTTGTGCTTAACTTTGATTAGTGAAAATGCAGCAAAAAACTGCTAACAGTACATCGCGATGTTCAATGAGTGAAAAAGCCGACTCAAATAATTTGACCGATAATACTAGCGACAGTGCAATAGCGACAATCCTCTAATTACAGATAATCAGTGCAAGCTGATCACTAGTAATGATTTTGACCTTAATGATGAGCAAACAAATTCAATTATGTCCACAGTAAATGTAACAATTGATGAAGCGGCATGTTCCGTTACAATGAACGCTGTCCAGTATGACACACCTGATTTGCAAAATTTACATAGCGAACAGATAATTGTTTCTAACGAAGGTGAACAATATACACAAAACACGTCAGATTTATTTGATTCCGATGTAGTGACCAACAGTGCAAATCCGATTAGCAAACCTTTCCGTGAATCAGACAATGACCAAATGGCTACACAAAACGTGTCACATGCTCGTACACCATAACACATCATAGAAAATTGCGTCGCTACTTTTGGCATGGATCAGGTTATGGCAGTATTGCTACAACTTGATGAAAAACTCAGACAGTCGAATGAAAAACAAGACAAAAATTACAAACAAATTAATGAAACACTAGACAACAATTCCAAACAGTCGAATGAAAAACAAGATAACAACTTCAAACAACTTAATGAAAATCTTAAACCGTTGAATGAAAAACACGACAACCTAAATGAACAGAACAAACAACTTTGTGAGCAGATTACAGCCGTTGCTGTGCAATGTCACGATACTAAAGAACAATTACGTGAGGAAATTAAGGCTTGTGCTAGGAACAGTTGTGAAGAAATTAGATCTGTTGCACAAGAATTAAGTAATACACATGCAGCCACAACGAAATTACTTAGAGATGAAATTAGTGCAGTCGCTAAACAATGTTCTGAAAACGCAACAAAGTTACGCGACGAGTTTAAATTAATGTCAGCAGAACTTTCACGCACACTGGATGCGAAAGTAGATACGAAATTTGAACAACAAGACAGCCAAATTGACGAACGCTTTAATCACCACCTACAAAACAGTGAAACGCGTTACCGTAAATTTATACAGGAACAGAACAAAGTAAAGAAACAAGTCATGGAAACAATTACTGCACAGAGACAGGAAGATAAGCGTAAATTGTTTACGAAAGCAAAAACATACGTAGACAACAACATTGCTGCAGTATCAGACGAAATCAATACTATCAAACAGTTGAACACCGAATTGTATGATTAAATCTCTGATCTTAAAACAAAAACAGACACACACACAGTTGGCTTTCAGACGGTGACCAGCAGACTTGAACAATTGGAATTAATACAGGATTCCGATTCCATTAAAGCAGACGTTAAGAAATTGAACAAAACCACCCATAAAATCCAAAAACAAATTAATGTTTGTGACACTAAAAATGACGATAAGGTAAAAGCACTGACTGAAAAATTTGATGAATTGGCCAGTCATATAGACGTTATCGAAAATAACAATGATACCAAATCAGACGATACGTCACCATTTTCTTTCAATCAAACACCCGAATTCCAAAATTTACAGCAGACAATCAGTGAGATAAGTTCGTCCAATAATACAGCAAGAAGTGACAGAAATGAAAAATGTTTCAGCCTCTAACACGTCACAGCATTCGCCACATTGTGAACATTTGTCACATTCAGACAACCAGTGAAGTTAGGTAATTTACAGAGTGTACGTGGCATAGATTCCGAACAGTCACAGACAAACAGATTATCATACAATCCTGAACCTGCTCAGACATACAGAGACGATGATTATAAGCACTTTCTATCCGTGAGAAAATTTAAGTTATTTAAGAATGACAGAACACAGATTCACCCCTTGGATTGGATAGAACAATTTAGTTTTGCTTTTCCACCAACTTGGCCCGTAACACACAAACTTGAATTTATTTGCAGTTTGTTGGAAGGCGAACCGGTAACTCGTATGAGACCGATCGCGAGACAATGCTACTTGGTAGAAAAATTTCAGAATGCTTTCCTTTCAGCTTACTGATCGAAGACGACACAGTGCGGAATGAAGGATCAATTAATTAGCTTACCGAACTATGAGAACTCAGATTTTCCCACTGTCACGCTATTTTTTGAACACATGGTACAACAAAGCAATATTTAACTGAGCCATACAGTGAATCAGCACTTATCCAATTATGTATTTCTAAATTACCACGATCGTTAAGAGTATCACTTTTAACAGGTCAGCAGAAAGAAAATATTTCGGCATTTGGAGATCTGTTACAGCTTTTGGAAGTTCAGCAATCAGACTATTCTTTCATAAACAAAAATTTTTCAAGTCATAACCAAGGCCAACAAGCATACAGTAATTACGACCAGCCGTGCTATTTTAATAGCAAAGGTGATAGACGATCTAGGAATGACAACCACCAGAATTTTAATAACAGACAAAATTTTAATTATCAGTACCGTCAAAATTATCAGCAACAGCAAACGCATTTTGGTAACAATAGAGGCTTTTCCCCACAACAGCAACAAAACCAGCCGGTTAGCATACCTAACCAACAATGTGGTTTGCAAGGTCTACCAAGCTTTAATGTTTCGCCGCCTACACTTATAGCGTCGGCCACACCAAATAGTAACGCACATCAACATGGAAATCACTACGTACAGAAGACACATCATTTCAACTCGTATCGAAACGCG
Source organism: Schistocerca piceifrons (assembly GCF_021461385.2). Classification (NCBI taxonomy): domain Eukaryota; kingdom Metazoa; phylum Arthropoda; class Insecta; order Orthoptera; family Acrididae; genus Schistocerca; species Schistocerca piceifrons. Next base: position 270,775,017 of record NC_060139.1, read on the forward strand.
CCGTATAGCAGTGATTATCATGACAGACGTAAAAGTAATGAGCACAGTTTTCAGCGTAACAGTCGGTCTTACCAGCAGCAGAATCATCCGCAAGAATAGATTATCATGAATGAACCAGACAGTCGATATCTTCCCAAACCTAATACTTTAGGAAGAAATAACAGAACAGTACAAATAGTTGAAATGCTACAGCATCCTCCTGCAAATAACAGTACGTCAGAAAGAATTTGACGAGATACAGTACAGGTTACATCTTCCATCGACGTAAGCAATACTTTTGACACACGGAATCTTGTTCACGAAAGTGATATTACTTTTGACGACATCCGAACCACATTTTTGCATGGAAAACCACTTATTCAAAAAGCCATTTATCACCCTGTAATTGAAGTAAAGATTGGATCATCCACATTTTCAGCGTAATTGATTCTGGATCACCTATGTCAGTTATAAATGAAGAAACATTCAACGAATGTAACAAAGAGAATACCTACCCTACGTTACCATTAGGCAAAACTGAAGTAAAAGGAGCAGTATCTACACTCCTGGAAATGGAAAAAAGAACACATTGACACCGGTGTGTCAGACCCACCATACTTGCTCCGGACACTGCGAGAGGGCTGTACAAGCAATGATCACACGCACGGCACAGCGGACACACCAGGAACCGCGGTGTTGGCCGTCGAATGGCGCTAGCTGCGCAGCATTTGTGCACCGCCGCCGTCAGTGTCAGCCAGTTTGCCGTGGCATACGGAGCTCCATCGCAGTCTTTAACACTGGTAGCATGCCGCGACAGCGTGGACGTGAACCGTATGTGCAGTTGACGGACTTTGAGCGAGGGCGTATAGTGGGCATACGGGAGGCCGGGTGGACATACCGCCGAATTGCTCAACACATGGGGCGTGAGATCTCCACAGTACATCGATGTTGTCGCCAGTGGTCGGCGGAAGGTGCACGTGCCCGTCGACCTGGGACCGGACCGCAGCGACGCACGGATGCACGCCAAGACCGTAGGATCCTACGCAGTGCGGTAGGGGACCGCACCGCCACTTCCCAGCAAATTAGGGACACTGTTGCTCCTGGGGTATCGGCGAGGACCATTCGCAACCGTCTCCATGAAGCTGGGCTGCGGTCCCGCACACCGTTAGGCCGTCTTCCGCTCACGCCCCAACATCGTGCAGCCCGCCTCCAGTGGTGTCGCGACAGGCGTGAATGGAGGGACGAATGGAGACGTGTCGTCTTCAGCGATGAGAGTCGCTTCTGGCTTGGTGCCAATGATGGTCGTATGCGTGTTTGGCGCCGTGCAGGTGAGCGCCACAATCAGGACTGCATACGACCGAGGCACACAGGGCCAACACCCGGCACCATGGTGTGGGGAGCGATCTCCTACACTGGCCGTACACCACTGGTGATCGTCGAGGGGACACTGAATAGTGCACGGTACATCCAAACCGTCATCGAACCCATCGTTCTACCATTCCTAGACCGGCAAGGGAACTTGCTGTTCCAACAGGACAATGCACGTCCGCATGTATCCCGTGCCACCCAACGTGCTCTAGAAGGTGTAAGTCAACTACCCTGGCCAGCAAGATCTCCGGATCTGTCCCCCATTGAGCATGTTTGGGACTGGATGAAGCGTCGTCTCACGCGGTCTGCACGTCCAGCACGAACGCTGGTCCAACTGAGGCGCCAGGTGGAAATGGCATGGCAAGCCGTTCCACAGCACTACATCCAGCATCTCTACGATCGTCTCCATGGGAGAATAGCAGCCTGTATTGCTGCGAAAGTTGGATATACACTGTACTAGTGCCGACATTGTGTATGCTCTGTTGCCTGTGTCTATGTGCCTGTGGTTCTGTCAGTGTGATCATGTGATGTATCTGACCCCAGGAATATGTCAATAAAGTTTCCCCTTCCTGGGACAATGAATTCACGGTGTTCTTATTTCAATTTCCAGGAGTGTAGTAAAGGAGTAGATGTAAAATGACAGACACACTTACCCTTTTGTATTGCAGGTCACACGTTCCACCCAAATTTTTGGATTGTTCCCTTATAGACAACAGACGTTATTTTAGGTACGAATTTTTTGGTACAACATGACACAATTATTGACTTTCAAAATTCCTATTTAATGTTAAAGGATGGAAATATACAACTGGCATTAGAATTTCAGCACGTTTTATCAGCAGAAGAACAGACAATTAATCGAACAGAGGTAACCTCTACATCAACACGGACTGTCATTCCAAATTGTTCACAGATACGTACGTACACAACTACAATACACCAAACGAAGCCGACTATGACGTTATGCAAATGATTTCTGATAAAGTAAAACAGAGCAACGCAAATGCAGATGACGAATGTACTCAGCTACACAATATTCTTTTACAGCAAGCTCCAGTTTTTGACAACATCCCTGGTACTATGACCGGTTTTATGTATGAATTTCAAGTTAAACAGTACGACACATTTAAAGCCAAACATTATCCTATTCCGTATATCCGTACACAAAATATTGTAGCAGACGCATTATCCCGTTCTCTGAGCAACAATCAGTAAGACATCGCAACCAATTTCTGCCAAGCAAATTCTAGCGTCATGTATATTCAACAAGTTGCATTTGAAAATTTCATTTCGTCGTCATTACGAGACATAGTACAAGAGCAGAGCAAAGACAACGTATGGAAAGAAATTAAACACCTTTGGCAAGATAGGAATAACGTTACCATTAGAAACCATTATACTGTACGCAATAATATTTTGTTTCGCCGCTCTCACCTTGACAGCAATAATTGGTTACTATGCATTCCTGACGAACTTGTTAACAAATTAATTTGGTATACTCATTTAAGTTACGCACGTTATGGAGCCAGAAAATGTTTTCTTATATTGAGATAGAACTGTTATTTTGCGAACATGGAGAATCGTATTCGACGAGTTATAGTGTCATGTAAAATCTGCCAGAAAGCTAAATCAGACACGACTTCACATATTCCTCCGTAACATCCTATTGTACCGATTAAATTGAGACATATGGCCGCTGTAGACATTTTAGGTCCGATTACCAGATCTAATAGAGATTTTTGCTTCATCTTTGTCGCTGTTGAACTCACTTCGAAATTTGTAACCTTCGCTCCGTTACGCAAAGCTACTGCTAAATCTATTTCGAATGCATTTGTAAAACATTTTTTATTTCATGTAGGGCATGTATTGAAAGTAATTTAGATCTGCGATATGGACACGTATGTTATGAGCTAGAAACATTTCTCAGATCTATATATCCAGGTATCAAGCTTCTTCGAACCCTTCTGAACGACTGATGAAAGAAATTGGTGAACTATGTAGAATATACCGCCATAAAAAACATATTGATTGGGATACACACATACTCTCATTCCAGAATGTAATTAACTGCATGTTGTGTGCTGTCCTTAGGTTAGTTAGGTTTAAGTACTTGTAAGTTCTAGGGGACTGATGACCATAGATGTTAAGTCCCATAGTGCTCAGAGCCATTTTTTTAATTAACTCCATACCGAATGAATCTACTATGTTATCCTCGACTGTTATATTGAAAAATGTTGAACCACCCAACTAAATTAAAGAATTAGTATCATTTCCTACATCTCGTCAACTACGCCACCATGAAATAATCGACATTGCACTCAACAGCATCAAACGTACCGCAGAGCGGCGGAGAAGACAGTAAAAACAGGTTTGTACACGCCATGACTTTCACATAGAAAATATTAGTACTCACACATTATTTATCCAACAGAGGAAAGAGTAGATGCAGTAAATTTGAGCTTCTATACGCAGGTCCATATAGAATTGGCAGCATTCCTCACCCCAATGTAGTAAATGTCGAAACTTTGAGAACCAGGAAAAGCAAGGGCAATCACCATGTCTCCAATATTAAAACCTTTATTGAATGAACATACTTTATGATTTATCACACCGTAATGCCATTTCCAGATATTTATACGACCACTTACTGATGATGATTATATTTTTTCTTGGCAAGTGCCCGACAAGGTAAGGTTAGCACATCGCTTTCTTGTCGTTATGTATCAGACCGTGCACATTGTTCATTTTTTCGTGTATGTATGATTGTTTTCCTATCGAAAGTAGAATTTTTCTTTCTATACACTACGAAATCTTTAAGATGTAACAGTGACAAAATTTTTTGCTTTATGGTATCTCAATATCTTGACTATTCTACATTTTTTGCTACTACATTGTGATACTGTGTGTAAATTTTTTGCACTTGAAAACTGTCTATGCTTTTGACGCAATACGTTTTCTGTCATGCTATGCTGTATGCCTAGTTATATCACTTGAAACAAGTTTTTATTTAATGGGTATATGATTTAAATGCAAGATATTAATCCTTATTCATCATTTTCAGAAAGCAGTACCATGTAAAGGAAATAAATTAAACAAACCACAGTGGTTTACTATGAAATGGAAATTTCACCATCGGAATGAACGAAAGAAAATGCAATACCTTGTCATAAAGAGTAAATGGATCAGAATTAACAAGCATTAACAAGAATATACTATACACATCGTATTATAGCAGTCTTAACTAATTATTTTTCTTTCAGAATGCGTGGCGATTGATGCAGGCTGTCAGACAGAACTACACATGTTAGTTTTAGTGACAAAATATGCTAGAAGTAAGAAACTCTATACTATATGAAGTAATGAAAGATAATGAATAGTTGTATGAAGTAAATGGTAATATGAATACGAATAATGAAGTGTCTATTTTTTGCAGATGATAATAAATGATGATGAGTAGTTATATGAAGTATATTGTAAGATGAATAATGAAGTTTTTCTATGCAGATGATGATAATGATGAAGATATGGTAATTTAAATAATGACATTTTTCTTTGCCAATGATGATAATGATGAAATTTATATATTTTCTATTAGTTAAGAGATGCTATGTAGTTATTTATGAATTTGTTTCAGTTCCTTTTGACAGTATGTCTTATGTCGCATAGTATAATGACTGAATGTTTTGGGAAAGACAGCTAGAGTACACGTTTCATTACCTGTTAATTCGAAGTTTACTACTTTTCAGCATAATATGAACACATTTCTTCTTTCAGCTCAATAATCCATTTTGTATTTCTTCCAGGAGAAGCTTTTCATGATACTAATATGCTATAAGCACTTAATTATGAAACCTGTTCTAATACTTGAATTTTTTTACCCAGTTGCGTCTATCATTTATGAATGTGATCACATATACTCTACTTGTTTGACAACCTTGCTACAGCTGACTCATGACGAATGACTTTATTAATCCTTATTTCCAGCAATAAGTCAAAAGCAAATATTTTCATGCCCCAGCAATGCATTGCTAGCAACAACCAAAAAAAACTATTACCAGTCCCAACTATTACCAGTACACAACTAAATAATGCTACCAGTTTAAGATATATTTCTAATCCTGAATATAGTGCAGATTTTTCTGATGTATTAATTCCCCTGTATCTATGAATTATTGGACTACAGACCTTGAGTAATAGTTACAATGTCTTACATTTTAAATATGTCTTATGATATCATATACAGGGTGAGTCACCTAACGTTACCGCTGGATATATTTCGTAAACCACATCAAATACTGACGAACCGATTCCACAGACGGAACGTGAGGAGAGGGGCTAGTGTAATTGTTTAATACAAACCATACAAAAATGTACGGAAGTATGTTTTTTAACACAAATCTACATTTATTTAAATGGAAACACGTTAGTTTTGTTAGCACATCTGAACATATAAACAAATACGTAATCAGTGCCATTTGTTGCATTCTAAAATGTTAATTACATCCGGAGATATTGTAACCTAAAGTTGACGCTTGAAACCTCCGACGTTCAGTCGCGTGTTGTAACAAACACGGGCCACGGTCGGCGAGCAGCATCTGCAGGGACATGTTTACGATGACGACCGTGTTTACGAGTGTGGCTGTAGTGCACTGTTGTGGTTTGGTCTAGCTGTCGCAGTGTTCGCATGTAGCGCTTGCTGCTATTGTTATTCTGCATTCGCCTCCGCACACAGACCAACTGTAGTACACCGTGTTACCAGACGTCTGTGATAGTGTAGTGTTGTAGGAACTGTGACCATGTTGTATTCGAACTCTGAAAAGGCGCAGATGATACTCATCTATGCCGAGTGTCGACGAAATGCAACTGAAGCCTGCAGGGTGTATGCAGAACGGTACCCGGACAGAGAGCATCCAACGTGCCGCACATTGCAAAACAACTACCGCCAACTGTATGCAACAGGTATGGTCGTAGCACGCAAACGGGTCCGTAACAGGCCCGTCACAGGAGAAGCGGGTGCAGTTGGTGTGCTAGCTGCTGTTGCCATGAACCCACACATGAGTACACGGGACATTGCGAGAGCCGGTGGACTGAGTCAAAGTAGTGTCATGCGCATACTGCATCGTCACCGCTTTCACCCGTTTCATGTGTCGCTACATCAGCAATTACGTGGTGATGACTTTAATCATCGAGTGCAGTTCTGTCAATGGTCATTAACAGAGAATGCGTTGCAGTTCCACCTGTTTACCGATGAAGCGGGTTTCACAAACCACGGGGCAGTGAAACTACGGAACATGCATTACTGGTCCGTGGACAATCCTCGCTGGCTCAGACAGGTAGAGCGACTGCGACCGTGGACTGTAAATTTATGGTGCGGGATCATTGGCGACCACATCATTGGTCCTCACTTCATTGCAGGGGCCCAAACAGCTGCAACATACATCGCGTTCCTATAGAATGATCTGCCAACGTTGCTCGAAAATGTCCCACTGGAAACGCGTCGGCGTATGTGGTATCAGCATGATGGTGCACCTGCAGATTCCGCAATTTACACTAGGCTGACGCTTGACAGGATATTCGACGGGCGTTTCATAAGACGTGGAGGACGCATAAATGGGCCAGCCCGTCCTCCTGATCTTACACCTCTGGACTTCTTTCTGTGCGGTACGTTAAAGGAGAATGTGTACTGTCATGTGCCTACAATCGCAGAGGATATGAAAAAACGTATTGTGGCAGCCTGCGGCCACATTACACCAGATGTACTGCGGCGTGTACGACATTCATTACGCCAGAGATTGCAATTGTGTGCAGCAAATGATGGCCACCACATTGAACATCTATTGGCCTGACATGTCGGGACACTATTCCATTCCGAAATTGAAAACAGAAACCCCGTGTGTACGTGCACCTCACCCCTCATGGTAATGTACATGTGCGTCAGTGAAAAAGACTAATAAAAAGGTTTTAGCATGTGGACGTAATGTGCTGTTCCAGTCTCTTCTGTACCTAAGGTCCATCTCCGTTCCCTTTCGATCCCTACGTAATTTGGTGCTCTCCGATACACACGATCGAACAGCGGAGGAGTGGTACTCAAGCGTCAATTTTAGGTTACAATATCTCCGGATGTAATTAACATTTTACAATACAACAAACGGCACTGATTACGTATTTGTTTATATGTTCAGATGTGCTCACAAAACTAACGGGGTTCCATTTTAAAAAAAACGTAGGTTTGTGTTAAAAAACATACTTCCGTGCATTTTTGTATGGTTTGTATTAAACAATTACACTAGCCCCTCTCCTCACGTTCCGTCTGTGGAATCGATTCGTCAGTATTTGATGCGGTTTACGAAATATATCCAGCGGTAATATTAGGTGACTCACCCTGTATAAACACTAGTAGCTTGATGCTACACTCAATAACTCCTGTTTTGAATGATGACTTGTGAATAATACTGGATAGTGTTTTGTAAAACTATATGAATACTTTGTAACTGGCTAATGAGTGCCAATAATTACTGTGATGAGATGACTTAGGATGCCAATGATTACTGTAATATGATGAGTTATGCATAAATGCTATGCCAATAATTTCTGTACATAATATTTTGTTATACTCTATAAATGCTATGCCAATGATTACTGTAATGAGATGACTTATGAATGATGTTTTGTAACACTGCATAAATGAATGCCAATAATTACTGTAATGAGAAGACTTGTGATTCCAATAATTACTGTAGTTAGATGACTTATGATTAATGTTCTCTAATACTCCATACATAGTACAAAAATGTTTAGTAAATGGCCAATGAGTGCCAATAATTATTCAGATTGGTTGATACACTAATGTAATTCTGAATGATGACTAGCATGAGACTTAATCTCCTTCACCTTCTGACCTAATTACCTCCAATTACTGCTATATCTGTATGTCCTGTCCATCCTCATGAACATAGAGCTCTACATTTGCTTTCTGCACTAATTCCACATTGACGTAAGAGTATGGATTCTACAAGAATATGGTGTTGACATATCAAGCTGTGCACCACCTTGAACGATGGAGATGTTATTATGGTCCTACTGTTTGGTGTACCTAATGTACTACCAAAATGATAACATACAATATTAATGCAACATTTCAGTGCTTGGCTACACTGATAAATAATTCAGGAAGAGAACTTCAGATTGTCTCACTTGGTGTTGTGCTTCTGTAGAAAGATATGGAATTTCAGTGCAGCCACGTGCAACCCACTGTGTTACAACCATGATGCTATCCATTCCATCCCTTTCCTATTTTTGTAAAATGGTAATGACTTATTCAGTGCGTGTGCACTTTATTTCGCTTCTCAATATGTTTGAATTCTTGTAAAATGGTAGAGACTTATTCAGTGCGTGTGCACTTTATTTCACTTCTCAATATGTTTAAATTCTTGTAAAATGGTAAAGATTTATTCAGTGTGTGTGCACTTTGTGTCATTTGTTTATATGTTTTGTACTCACTGCATATACGTTTTGTCATTTCTTAATATGTTCTCAATACAGGGCGTGTGCACTCTATTTCATTTCTTAATATGTTCTGCACTTATCAATAATGTATATACTCTGTGATTGTAGACTTAGTAAAGTAAATAGATTACAGAAAAATTTGTTGCTCATGGCAAGTCCAATTGACTCACCATCGCTGCCAAATTTTGCCCCCCCCCCCCCCCCCCAGTGGAGGGTTATGTAAGAGGTCCATGATTAAGGACTTTGTTGCTAGCGCACTCGAGTAGATGTAATTTCGATGGATTGTTCACGCGCTGGGTGCGATATATAAGCTATAAGAGAATCTCAGACCAAAGAGCAGTGTTGACTGCAGTAGGAACTGTGTAGCAGTTGGAGTAAGTAGTTATTGCTAGCAGTCTGGTGTATCGAGTTGGCTGGGCCAGTCGTGGGGGAGCGATGGCGGTGCCTGAGCGTTGTAGTATAAGGGAAAAGCAGCCTCGCGCATATGTAGTATTGTTATATCATGTCCCATGCAAATGTTTAAAAAAAATCTCTTAATAATAATCTTTCTTATTAAAAACTAACTTTTGACAATTATTCATCTCAATATAAAGAATTTATTAATTTCTCCAATCCATGGTCATCCCGATTATTGCAAAGAAAAATCAGCTATACTTTTTATACATAGCAAATCTATCGGCCAGCATTGCACTGAGGTGTGCCAGAAAAATTTCTTATAGGAGCAGATATATACGCGTTATCCGGCGACCTTATTGAGGTAAGAATTTTCATTTTTATTCAGAATGATCTTTCAGGGCCATGACGCAGTGCTGCTAACGTCCAAAATTTACCAGTTTAAATTCACAGTTAATTATCGAAAGGTTATAAGTGAACCACGATTTTATTGAGAGATTAGTCACTTGTATTATTCCTAGGTTACGGAATAATAAACTGTTGGAAGGTTATGCTGAAAGTGAGTGAAATAAATAATTTTATATATATTTTACTGTTGGGAGGTTAGAGAATTTATTGTGGAGAGGTTACAGTATCATGTAGTAAAATGAAATATAATTGGGAAAAAAGATGATCAAGGGTTAGACCATTCCTAGTTTGCTCTGTCCATGATGTATTTGGTCACTCATCTGTTTGTGCATCGTTCAATTTCTATTCTTCAACATTTAAGTCTATAGTTTTGGAAATTCTCTTTTGAAAATTCCTACCTTTTCCGTTACTGCGTTTCATTTCTAGGTTAAGGTCAAATAACAGTAATTTTCTTTAGTTGCCTTCAGCTCTTCCTAACCAGCACCATACAGTCAACGATGCTTCTACGATATCTCATTTCCCATAATCTGGTAGAGCAGTGTTTCGAATGTCCTAAATTAACCCTGTAGAGGTAACAATAGAACTCAATTAATATTTTTTGCTGTTTCCGTATTTATCCATGTTCACAGTATGCTTTTTCTTCACAGAATAATATTTTATATGCCTAAACTGCAGTTAAGTTTAAGAAGTATTTGTTAATATTCTGTGAAATACAGCGCTTATTGTTGTAACGATAAGTAGCAGTGGGGAAGTGTTTAGCTTCTGTACATTGAAGAAGCAATCAAGAAGAAACTGGAAAAGGGAATTAAGCTTCAGGGAGAAGAAATAAAGAGTTTTGTCAATTACATTGTAATTATGTCAGAGATGGCAAACGACACGAAAGAGCAGTTGAACTGGATGGATAATATCTGGAAAGGGGATTATACACTGAAGGAAAGAAACCACAACATCAAAAAATAATTAACATAGAGTAACGAAATGTCAAGAATAAATTTGTCTAGGTAGCATATTTAAGTGATTAACACTGCAAGAACACAGGTCAAAGTAAGTGGGAGTTTGAAAATCTGAGATACTGATACATTACAAATCGGTGTAGAAGGCAGAATGTTGGATGCAAGCGTGCAAAAGTGCTTGCATTGTGTTGCACAGGAGTCGGATGTCACTTTGTGGTATATAGTTCCCGGTATGTTGCACTTGGTCGGTTAATACGGGGACGGTTTATGCTGTTTGCGGATGACTTTGGAGTTGTCGCCCAATGATGTCTCATATGTACTCGATTAGGGACAGTTGTGGTGATAGAGCAGGCCAAGGCAACATGTTGAAACTCTTTACAGCATGTTGGGTTACAACAGTGGTCCCCCAGAATGTTGTTCATGAATGGCAACACAACAGGTCGAATCAGTGGTACTGATAAAACAAAACGTAATTTCGGTAGTTTATTATTGCAACTTTTTGACGAAGTACTCTTAGCAGCACAAGGTGTGAATAATTCACCGTATTTTATTTTCTTACCACTATTACTCGTATATCTACTAATGTCACACTCCAATATGTAGTGTATTAGAATATCATTTTTTCTATATTACTACTTTTGGATTTGTATGCCATATGTGAACCAAAAACTGAAATGGAAACGGTATATAGTAAGAGATCCTTGAGACACCTTTCCAAAATAAAATTATTCGTTATGGACGGCATTATCGCAAAGAGAAATTTATCCAGAGTCGACTTAGGTTTATGAGGCCTTAATCATTCCATTTTAAACACGTTATACACTTGCAAATGACTTAATGTGTATCTATACATTTTTAATGAACTTCGTCATGAAGAGAGCTCCAAAACTGTAACCACAGATGTAAACAGTGAGGAATAAGGATTCGATTATCGGCAGCGAAGGACAGAAGAAAATATATGGCCCATGAGGACTAATTGTAAGAAACCGTACCCCAGGTTTGCAAGCGCCTGTATTCACTTCAAATTAAAATCAAATGTGAAACGTATTCTTCAGCAAAGTTTATATCATTTAATAATCCACATTTTGTAATTGTGACGAATCAAGGTTGTATAATTTTGCTTCCCTTCTTGTTTTGGCATCTGCTTCCTTAAAATTCATTTTTTCATGTATGACTAATCCCCATTATCATACGTGAGTATAATCTGCAATTTCATAAAACAGAAAGGTTGGCCCTCATTTTAAAGGAAAATAACACCAGATCTAATTTTGTGCTTAGTTTTACGTACATAATTGATTTTCAATTTTATTTCGACTATGCCTAGTTAGTATCATTTGTTATAGGGTGAAATCAGTAATGGTTTTGCAAGTTAAATTCTGTTCTTGATTTATAAACAAATATAAATTCTGTACTAATTATAAACTCTGGAGGAACAACTAACAGTATTCTTAAATGACCCACTTGGCTCTATTCGAAAACATGTTAGCAAAGCCAGCCCTTAATTAATTCCAAAGTTATTAACAGTTTTGCCAAAAGTATTGTTTGCCTAACGATATCTGTTCATTTCATGATTTAAACCAATAACACTGTTCTACAAAAAAAACTTTTTCTCTATTTCTGATAAAAAATATTGTGATCCTAGTTGTATTTTGAGTGCTGAATTGAAAACTGTTTTCGGTTTTTTTCTGTCAGGGATAGTTTATGAGTAATCGCAATTTTATTTCTCTTTTCAGTTTCTGATATAGTGCAGCAAACGTGAGGTGAAATTCAACAAACAAATGCACATCTTTATGATGTTATAAGTTCATCACATTAATGGAGGGTGGGATCTAACTAATAACACAGTAACGTTTGTGTACACACTTTGAAGCATTTATTTGACATGAGAAATTACAGAAAATTGACAAACAATGAGCCACTGCCTTGTAATGCACATCACTTTTTTCTCTTGTATTGTGAATCTTTCTTCTCTCGAGTGATATTCTAGCAATAATCTGCTAACATAGAAGGTACCCACTTCCCTTCATAGCGCCTTTCTATGGTAGAAATGTCTTTATGGAATCTTTCCCCATGTTCATCCGATACGTCACTACAACTCTCTGTGAAGTAGTCCTGATGAGAGTCCATCATATGTACCTTCAAAGACATAATGCACCCCAAATCCTGATATGCTTTGATCATATCCTTCACCACTGCTTTGTAGTTAGTAGTTCTTCTTCTTCTGAGGAAGTTTTGTGACACCATCTTGAAACAGTTCCATGCAGGTTTTTCCTTATCAGTTAAACATGCTTCAAAATTTGCACCTTTCTGCAGCTCCCTGATTTGTGGGCCCACGAATACACCTTCCTTCATTTTTGCAGCTGAAAGACGGGGGAATTTGGTAGTTAGATATGCAAACCCACAGCCTGTTGGATCCATGGCCTTCACGAATTGTTTCATCAGGCCAAGTTTGATGTGAAGCGGTGGAAGTAGTATATATTCAGGAGCTACCAGACTTTCACGTTGTACATTCTTTTCGCCAACTTTCCATCTTCACCTAGGCCATTTCTTTTTCACGTAGTGAGAATTTCGGTCTCGACTATCCCACTCGCAAAGAAAACAGGCATACTTTGTGTAGCCTTGTTGCATTCCCAGTACCATAGCAATTACCTTGAAATCTGCACATATTTTCCATTTGTGTTCATTGTATTTTAATGAATTTAGCATCCTTTGTACGAATTCGTAATTAAAGCTACTGGAACAGAGGGTATTTTATTTCCGTTATGGAGTGAAACACCCTTCAGACTTGTTTTCGATGCATCTATGAAAAGTCTCCACTCCTGTGAAATATAAGTGAAGTTCAGCATTTTCATCAGGCCAGCAACGTCATTGCAAAATGTCAGTGCTTCGTCAGTTGAAAAATAAGAAATAAAGGCATGTTCTCTGTGCCTGAACACACTGATTTTAGTCCTTTGGTGCAGCAGATTACACTCTTGTAATCTTGAACCAAGCAGCTGCACCTTTTGTTTACTTAGTCCTAGATCACGTACTAAATCATTTAAATCTGCCTGTGTTGACAAATGTGGCGATGCCTCACTTGTGCAGTGATATAAAGAATCATCATCTGTGATTTCTTCAGTACTACTTAATTCACTGTCACTCGGAATTTGACCTCGAGCTCTTGAAGGTACTGGAAGGTTGTCGGAATGCTGCACTGGCATTCTCACTGAAGGCAGATCTGGGTAAACAATGTGCCTCTTTGACTTTTTGTTTGTGAAACCCTGAATTTTTGTTAGACACAAATAACAATCAGTAACATGGTCCTTAGTCTCCCTCCACACCATGGGAACAGCAAACAACGCCACATTCTCTTTACCTTCCTATCACCGAATTAGTTAGCAGCAACATGTAGCACAACAGAAATGTGGTGCCCATGCTTTATCTTGGTCTCCTACCTCTACTCCAAAGTAATGTTTGTATGCTTTCTTTATGACTGAAGAAATGTTCTTCCTATTTCTGGCAAAAGTGAACTTCCCACAGATGTAGCAGAAGTTGTCCGGCTTATATCGACGTCCACGACGACGTGGCATTTCTGCAAATTTAATAATACAACTTTGGTAATACACCTGTATTAAATTAATAGAAGGGAACTAGAGGAACGCTGATGTGTAAAAACAAGCAGTCATTTTACCTTCAGCACCAGGCTCAATCAGTTTACACACAGGAACTAAAAAATTCAGCCGTGCTCGGAAATATGGCACACAGTTACTTGTCAGCCAAAACACCCACTCGTTAAGGCTGACAGAAATTGCGGCTAACACCACTGTTGTAAACTCGATGCACCTGCCCCTAGGAGGCGTGAAGCTTTACTGCGGACGCAGCGACCGGCTGTCGCCGTTCGAGTTAATGAGATGTTTCAGGTGGTCTTAATGACATAGGTGTGGCGGGGATAACCTAATGATGTCTGATTCTTCCCACCTGCTGTTGCACAAAAAATTATCACGTTCTATCACTACTGGATGCGGAACATACCCGTATTTCTCTATAACGTCTCTGTGTTTTCCATGAATTGTGAATATACATATATATATACATATTACATAAAAAGTATCCCTGACAACGATATTTTGTTTACATATTTGAATTTCCCACGGTAAAATGGTCTAGAAGCACATACTTTAATATCAGAAATAGAACCCATGTCGAACAGTGTAATACAGCTTAATCCTTGTAGTATAAGAAACTGTTAAAAAGATGCAGGTTTTCAATGTATGGAGTTAATTGAAGGAATTAAGTTTTACTTGTAATTTCTGTAAATTAAACATCAAACAAAGTGTAGATTCACTGCCTATTATTGTGCTGATATATAAGGGCCCGATTTTTGGTCCCGAGACAGTCAGCCCACGGCCAAGTCTCAGACAAGAAACCCATATTGGTTAGATCAACAACAATGCATCCACTGAACTGTGAAATAAATGCAATAGGCCATGTGCTAAAAAAATGACAGTGTCTGTTCAATACATACTGTATTACGTGGGAAGAACTGTGTGGTTAGGTTTTACTGCTCATAGATGTCCAACAGTAAGCTATTGTAGCAGTATGTGGATCTTTGCTTGCAACCTATTAATGAGACTTATCGGAAGTTAAACAATAATGGACTGGCAAATAACTGTGTATTATTGCAGGTTGTGAACGGTGAAAGTAAAGAACTGTGAAACGCAAATGCAAATGTGCACCTGTCGGCTATGTCATTTAAAGCAGTCAGTGTTGAACTATCACCCCCCCCCCCTCTCCCCATTTTTCAGCCAGTGTAGCAACACAGTACATCGAAACTGAGGACCATCAACGAAGAAATAAAGCAAGTGCCCTTGTGCATGAGCCTTATTGTAATGGGGCACAATAAACTAGGACTCATGAACTTTGAATAGTGAACTCAAGAGCAGTTTACAGTGCAATGATTTTACCAAAGGAAATGCAACATCCAGTCAGTGCATGGGTTTCATGGGCACAGTATAACAGCAACCAAACAGTGAGTGGGTTCCATGGAAGCAGCCACTGAGTACAGGAGCAGCCAATCAGCACACAGGTGGACACAGCTGATTGGGATAAACAAGACGTCTTCCTGATGGAATTGCAACTTGCAGCAGCTGTTCAGATGACAACCGCAGCAGCAGAGCAGCGGGAGGAGAGTGAATAAGAATGAGGTAATTTCATAGCAAAAGTTGTTTTATATTGATACATAATGAGTAGCCTTAACGAACATTACAGTGTGATGGACAAGAATTGACAACAGGGAAGTGATGTCAAAACTGATAACGAAGCTGTGGAGGTGAAGTTTTTAAATGGAGACAGAGACTTAATGGGGACTGAGTTCGTAGATGACAGTGGTTTTAAATCAATGAAATGAACAGAAGACTTAATGAGGACTGATTCTGTAAATGACAGTGGTTTTACATGAGACATGAGTGTGACTTTGAATGATGGGGGCGAAAGTCCTATTGTAGAGGGGTTGATAAAAGCGTCATATACATTGTATGGTGATGTGAGCGAAATTGACAATAACAGTACTGAAGTGGTTTAGATCGTTAAGGTTAAGGAGGAGGAATCTAGCAGCAATAGTCAGCAAGGGCATAAGTTTATGACAGACGGTAAAGTGGAAGCAATATTAAGGATAATTATGAGTAGTATGTGTGCGAAAGAAGACATTAGTAATATGAAGGTAGACATTAGTAGTAGCAAAGCTAACATGACTAGCTTAAAAGATGAACTGAAGAAAGAAATAAAAAAGGAAACTAAGGTAGTTAGCTCTAGCCTTTCCGAATTAAATAAGAAGGTTGAGGCAGTAAGGGAAGATTTTGTTGAAAAGATAAAGTAGTACAGAATACTAATGATGAATTAACATTAATGAGTAGTAAATGCGTAGCAGAGAGAAAGAAGCTTCGTGATAGTAGGAGGGCAGAGGCTTCCGAAAAACAGTGTGAAGAAGAAGTCAAAGCATCCAGGAAATTTTGTGTGTAAAACAGGGTTCAACTTAAGAACCAAATCTATGAGGTTAAAAATTACTTAACAGTGGTAGAAACCAAGTGTGCAGTATTTGTCGAGGAAAAACTGGTAAAAGTAAATAAAAATGTATATTCAAAATTGGCTGAAATGGAGAAAAAGATGGGAGAGGTACAAACTCTAAAGCATAGAGTATGTAGTATCCCAAACAGACATTCATTTGTTAGTCGTAAGAAATTTAATAATTTAGAAGAATGTGTGGAAGTGCATCTACTGGATTTCATTAGATAATTTAATAAATTACCTGAAACATGGAATGACAAAGGAAAAATGTCATTTGTGACAAGCTTTTTGAAAGGGGATGCTCATGGATGGGAAACTCAGGTAGCTGATAGCTGTACTTCGTGGAAAAGCTTTGAGAAAGCATTTTTAGGTGAATATTGCTCCAAAGAGAAGCAGCAGAGAATTTTGAGTGGATTTTTTGCGGGAGAGAGATTTGACTCTAGGAAGGGGACTGTCGAAGGTTTCTGTCAGCTTTCGATAAACAAACTGAAATATCTGCACAAAGAGCTAGATAGTGAATCAATAATTACGGGCTTTAGAAACTAAGTTGCAGCAGAAAGTTAGAAAATTGCTTGTCCCTTCTCATAGGGGTAATGTTAGTGATTTCTTGAATTATGTTGAAAAAGTGGAGAGCGTGAATCTCTCAGTGGAAGATCGTAGGAGGAATTTTGGTGATAATTATCAATCAGGGAGAAAATTTCAGGTAAACGCTATGAACAGTACTAATTATAGTAGAATGGGGAGGGGGGTTGTGAACAGTGAAAGTAAACAGCAGTGAAACGCAAATGTGCAACTGTCGGCTACGTCATTTAAAGTAGTCAGTGTTGAACTTCCACGCCCCCCCTCCCCTTCTACAGCCAGTGTACCAACGCAGTACGTGGACACCGAGGACCTTCAATGAAGAAATAAAGGAGGCGAACGTCACACACTGGACATCACTGTTTCTAGACGCTGTTTACAAGAAATGACCTATATTATTATAGGAGATACTACTGGTAATAGGTAGAAAAAATGTCCTAATAACATATGTCAATAAAGAAATATTGGTTTGAATGTGCGTCATATTACTTTAAACATGAATGGTCAGTACTCATTGGTGCAGGATATTTTCCTTTTGATGATCAGTTCTTATTTGTTATGGTACTCCTTTGGCTGTGATCCTGTTGTCAGACAGTGTATTTATATTCTTTTCTACTTCAGACATTCCCTACATGTAATTTTGGAGTTGCACTGGCATCTCAATAGGGGAATAGGGCTACTGATGCTCTAAACGTGATCAACCTTGTGAAATGTTGACCTATTATCCCTCTTATAAAATGTGAGAATTGGTACTGTGTACTCCTTTACTGAACAGCATTAACCGATTCGCATAAATCAAGCACTTCTCGTATGATACTACCTGAGAGAAACGCTTTGCCACCGATGGGTTGGTCGATGGAACTCCTGTTGTGTGCCCTACCGATTCAGTTTAAGTGGTCCTTATACCAAAAGTTATTTTTCCACACATACGTAAATACAATTTTCTTTTAAGTTTTTGGTGAAACATATTCTGTACTCGACGACAACGTGACGATATCCACTGACTGGCATTTTTCAGAAACTAGAGAAATTTTGTCAAGGATGCAACACCCCTGTTAACACGCCTTCAAGATACATCGACAGTAAGAGGGTCTATGTCAGGAATCATGGTCGTTATTGGCACTTGAACTGTTAGGGAACTTGAATCTAGAGGTATTAATGTGCAGAGTGCACCAAACATTCAACATTAATTAATTTATTTATTTAAACGTCAAGTTTCGCGGTTCTAGGCGCGCAGTCCGGAACCGCGCGACTGCTACGGTCGCAGGTTCGAATCCTGCCTCGGGCATGGGTGTGTGTGATGTCCTTAGGTTAGTTAGGTTTAAGTAGTTCTAAGTTGTAGGGGACTGATGACCACAGCTGTTAAGTCCCATAGTGCTAAGAGCCAGTTGAACACGTCAAGTTCCATAGGACCAAATTGAGGAGCAAATCTTCAATATCATGTAACGTGTCAGTACATAAAATTACAACATAAAAGTAATAACAGATAAAATAAAATGTTTAAGAACCCGAAAATAGTCAAGCCATGAGTTTAAGTAAATGCAATCAACAATCCAGCAAGAATCAGCTTCATTTTTCAAGGAACTCCTCGACAGAACAGAAGGTGAGGCCCGTGAATGCATTGCCTAAGGTTGCAGATTTGAGCTCAACCTCTACACCACACGGTTTCTTGGTTCAGCTGAAACTCTAAAACATTCACAGAATACCTATTAAATTTATACAGTAGAAACAGATTACAGATCGCACACGGCTCTTTGGGCTTGGGATAAAAAACTTAAAGCAAATAACACTGTACCCATTTGACCAGAAGAGATTTAAGCTAAACAGGCAACTACGGATACAAATGTTTTTAAAAAGTTTGAACATCTAAACGTGTTGACAAGAGCGTACATACAGATTTACAGATTCAATGAACGAGTGCTTTAAATACAAAACATTTATTTAGACTTTGGTCACCAAAGCGTTCTAAGTAAGACACACATATATTCTAAAGAATCAATTTCTGGGTTTAATCCGGTAATAGTTTCACAACTATCTTAATAATAACTCGGGCATGTTCGGATTACCACGGATGCTTTTCCACGTTAAAAACACAAACCGAGATTCCGGCCACTACCGAGATCTACGCAAAATTATAAGTGGGAACCCCAATCAGATTTTATTGACAAGGGCTCAGCAAATGAATGGGGGTTTTCGCAAATCGCATCCAACACTTAATCATACATAAAATAAGCTGTTCACTGTTTCTATCTATGCTGGACCTTTGTGATGTGAATAGTGCTAGCGGAACCACATTCACCACCGAAGGCAGCAGAAATCGGAACTCAGAAGACGTAACCATGACTGCGAAGGTATAGGGAAGCAGTGATTGTTCTTCACGGCAAACGATTGTTAATCACATCATGGCGACCGAACCCTGTGCTAGGCCAGCGACCGCTGTTAGCATCTGGAACTGACTGTTCAATAAATGGTTCAAATGGCTCTGAGCACTATGGGACTCAACTTCTGAGGTCATTAGTCCCCTAGAACTTAGAATTAGTTAAACCTAACTAACCTAATGGCATCACACACATCCATACCCGATTCGAACCTGCGACCGTAACGGTCTCGCGGTTCCAGACTGCAGCGACTAGAACCGCACGGCCACTTCGGCCGGCGGAACTGACAGTGAGATAAGACCCAGGGGAGAGCTGCATGTGCGATTATATGCCTTCAATGATCCGCCAGGCTGCCCCGCCGTGGGATACGACGAAAGCCGTCCCTAAGAAACAAAATCACATAAGTTCAGTGATCAGCCCGAAACGATATGTGGGCACGCGCGGCTCACATATACTCTTGTAACAGGTTTTCATGCGGAGCTAAGGAATGTTTCCAACAAACCCTTAGCCTGAGAACGCAATAAACACGTTATAAAAGCAAGACGCTATACATACAAACTTCTAGGACTTGTACGGGGTGTAACACTATTACTCAGTCTCTAATATATTAAATTTTTTGCCTTTAAGGTTTGTCGTAAGATATACAAAGACTATTTGGAAAGTGTGATATATGCGACGTTAGAGTGCTTCGCTGATATTTGTGTGTAAGTTATGTAAAGAAATTATGTGAAATGTATAATTCACTAAATAATATTTTGTCATGCATTATTGACTTGAAAATGTTCTTGTACGAAATTTTATATATTTGTACAAATTGTCATTCGGGACAATATTTAGGATATGTTATGTAGAAGATGGAGAGCTACTGTACTGTACGGAAGTTAATGTGGGAAGCGTAGAAGGTGACTGTGGTATTTGGCGCGCTGCTTGTAGAGCGAGCAGGAACAAGAGAACACAGTTTGCATGCAACAGTGAAGGACGCAACAACACTCGGATGTAGCAGGTGATACTTTGCCTGAAAATTGTTGCACAATAGCCTCGGATGACAACTGCTAAATTATTACGGCACTGGTACAAGTTGTTGGGCTATATTAAGGACGTTAAAACGACACCAGAAAAAGAATTAATTACTCTATACATCAAGACACTTGAACGTAGTAACGTGAGTAGTGTAGCCGCCCTTACTATAGGCCACACCAAACTCCTACAGTCAACGAGGTACGAACTGTATAATTACAATGGTAGAAGCGTGAACTATTAATTCAAAATTAACTTTTTTGATTAATTATTGTGTTAAATATAAAATTTGGTTCATCTGATTATTTTTTCCCTAACCATTCACCTAAATAGAGTCCTTTATTGTGTTAGATTATTCCGAGTAAACCTGTTATAAAAACATTTGAAGTGCTGTATTCAACATCTACAAGCACAAATTTTCATCATTGAATAAATATCTGAAATGAACTGTTGTGGACTAACTTTTAAAGTTCAGGTAAATGTACTGTATGATTTACGTAGTAGAAATGCCGAAGTGGAATTTTGCTTAAGCACTGAAGTAGATGTTTTCAGACAAATGTAACCACTGTAATACTCTCTTTGTAGTAATAAGTAAAGTGATAATGAGTCAATGCATTTTGTTAAAAAGACGAACTTGTCATGCATAAATATTGAGATTTTGGCAAGTTAAAGATCTGAGTAAAATGACATTCAGTAAAGTACAAAGAGTTTAAGAAATAAAATTGCTTATGTGGCTCAATAACACTGAAGTAGAGTTGCATCAAAATACTGAATGCAAAATACAGAGTGACCACACCGTACCTTTGGCCTCCGTCCACATCTACATCTACATCCACGTGTTTACTCTGCTATTCAGAATTAAGTCCCTCGCAGACAGTTCAATGAACCATCTGCAAGCTGTCTCTTTACCATTCCACTATCGAACGGGGCGCGGAAAAACGGGCACTTAAATTTTTCTTTGCGAGCCCTGATTTCTGTTTTTTTATCGTGATGATCATTACTCCCTGTGGAGGTGGGTGCCAACAGAACGTTTTCGCAATCGTAGGAGAAAACTGGCGATTTAAATTGGTGACGGTACAAACCCCCGTTACTAGATGAATATTTCTAGTATGCAAGGATTGCTTTGTGGAGAGCGAGCGCGCTACATGGTGCGCGATTCGCGGAAGCGCACGGCGCGCCCGCGCGAGATTTGCAACTGTCGCCGGGTGGCCACGTGGCCTGCAGCTTGGGGCAGTGTTTGGTTTTTCGCGCATTACACGAAAACTATGTAACTTACGGTGAAGAGCGATGGGGCAGTGGATTGTGGTCAGCAATATGCACCTTTATTTCACGTCACGAGATGCAAAAGTTGCAGTAACCTCAAAATCGGTTAATATCAAGAATACTGAAAGATCAATAAAAATAGTAAATAACAACTTACAGGAATTAGCGAGCACTCAAAATCGTTTTGTCATAGCGGTTCGAGCGACGTAGTCATATGTCAAGATTCATTATAATTAAGCCCGTAAAGAGCAATAAACAAAGTTTGAGGGAAAATTGTTTATAAAAATATATAGAAAATTCATGACGTAAAGAACGGCACTATATAATATTTTGGGTGGCATCACACGTATTTTAAACTAGTTAAGTTATACTATACACTTAACTTGCAATAGTTTTCACTGCTTGGAAATTATTATTAAAATTTATTGTCCATAATTAATTAATTATTACAGATATGAAGATTTTGAGCAGCGCAATGTGTAGATCGCTATAGATTACGTCTAAAAACAATGCTATATGCAGTTATATGTTAAAACTTTGCAGCGCAGATGTCAACAAACAAATTTGCACTTAGTGGCGAAATTTTCCAAAACCTAAAACTTGATTTAAGGGCGATAGAATAATCCTAGAAATTAATGTAACATAGCAAAAAAGTTGTACTTTTTAGCGCGGTTCCGATGGTGTACTTATTTCTGTCGACGGATGTATGTATCACAATTTGTAATCTTAAGTGGCGAGACTGGTACTTAAATAACCAGGGGGTTGGACATCCGAGCCTATATAAGCGAGCGGCCATCTTGGCCAGGGCGCAGAGAGCGGCCTGAGCTGGCGAGGCGAGCGCATCGCTGTCGTTGCGCGCTTCGCTTACTCGGCCGCTGAGAGCTCGTGAAGAGGTTTTCTGCGCTGTGGGCGCCGCGGAGAGCAGATTGTCGTGCGTTGTTCTTACAACGCGTGCAAATTGTTGTGTTCCGCGCCTCGCAGCATGGCAAAGAAGGGTGCGCAGAGGAAACCTGCCGCAACGAAGGGTCCTTCGGTTGTGCAACTCACTGAGTCTGCCGACCGTGCAAGGAACTCCCGAGAAGAGTCGCGGCCTGTCCCCCCTTTGTACGTCAAGTGCAAAGGCGGGTGGACAGCGCTGTTCGACACCATCACGAACTGCGCTCGGAACGAGGTTGTCTACGAGTCTGTCGATACAGACTCGCTGATCTGCGTTCGAGCCGCAAACGTGGCCGACCACAGGGCGATCAAGGTCGCAGTGGCCGACCACATCGTCGACGCGCCGCCGGCGCGTGAGAAGGCACCTGCCCTAGGAAGGATGAAGACGACTAAGGCACTCCTCAGGGGGTTGCCTTGGTGCTGTGACGAGGCAGCGGTCCGGGAAGGGCTGCCGCGAGCCGGGTTTGGTAATGCAACCGCAAGGTTGCACAACCGGACCAACAGGAAGAGGGCGCCGCTCTATGCCGTGACCGTGCAAACGGTCGACGGCGGGAGCGACATCTTCGACTTGCGGAAGTTGCTGGGCTTCCCGGTTACGACGGAGGCTCTACCGACCGCCATGGATCCTCAGCCCCAGTGCTTCAGGTGCCAGGGCGAGGGCCATGTTGCGAAGTACTGCCGCAACGCGACGCGGTGCGTCAAGTGCTCAGGTGAGCACGACAGCCGCGCCTGCGACCGCGGCAGCGACGCTCTGCCGACTTGTGTCCGGTGTGGCGGCCCGTAAGTCGCCAGTTGGCGCTGTTGCGCGGCTTTCTCTAGCCGCAACCGTGCCGGGGGCGGCGAAGCGGCCGCGGCCGCACCGACGCAGCAGCAGAAGAGAAGACGACGTCGGAAACGGCGTAGGGCGCAGAACAGCCCGGCGCAGCTGAGGAACGGCGCAGCAGCAGATCCACCTGCCAGGGGCGGGGACGGCCGCTCGGAAACGGGCAGCCAGGACGCAGCTCGCTCTCCCGTGAAGAGATGTGACCTCGAACTCGGCATCGCCGTGAACGAGGCCACAGCAGCCCTCAAAGCCGTCATGGCGGCGGAGAGGGCTGCCTTCGCAGCCGCCGTGGCTGCTGAGAAGGAAGAGGCCTTGAGGCAACTGCGAGCAGTCTTCGCCCAAGGCCTCAGTGCAGTCGTACCTGCGAACACTCCTGCGACCTCGCAGGAGGAAGTTCGCGCGCCTGTCGCAGCGGCTGCCCCAGCAGCACCGCAGGTGAAAGGTGCAAAGAAGAAAACCGCCGCCCCAGCGGAACCGGTGGCAACGCCGACTGTTGCGGGACCGGGCCCCGCAAGGGACCGAGAAGCCAATAGGGCAGTCTTCATCGCGCAAGCGTCGCCGCGCTGGCGCGCCGAACTTTTATGTTACAGGGAGTAAGCCACTGCGGCCGGCCCAGGAGACTACGAGCGAGCCCAGCCGCAGCACCGGACTGACCCAGCTAACGACCACGCAGTACATAGGTAACGTTGCACGATACCTCACGCTAACCCCCCTCACCTTGCATGCTCTGTCGCAGCTAGCAAGCCGCTACTGCCCTTACTACCCGTCCTACTGTCGCAGAGGTTTTTTTCTCTTGGCGCTGGCCTTGGCACTTTTTTTCCTCTGCTCTTACAACCGCTACCCTTCGATCGTTTTCGACCACTTCTATCTCCTGATGGACCATGTTAATGAGTAGTCTTACCCAGACGCATGGATAACATCACAGCCTGCATCCTGTGACGCCTGATTCAAAACTAACATGCTTACGGAGGTGACAGTAGAACTTTTGTGTTGGTCACCACGTTGGTGCGGGCGTGGAGGGGCCCCATCCTTAGTTTGGCCAGGGGCAGTCGTTGGTCAGTCATTTTGGAGGGTGGGTGGCGTGCGAGCCCCACTTGAGGGTGGCCCATGTCGTCATTTGAAAATTTTTTCTCGTGCCGATTTATGGCGACAAAGAGTATTGTTTAATAGTGCAAGTGTGCAAGCATATATTTGGTGAACTGGAAGGGCTACGATTATTTGTGTGAGTGCGAATTACGAGATATACATCGGCTTAAGTGAACATGCCAAAACTGTTAGAACAAAGAGGACAGTGCGACTTGTGATTCTGTTCGAATTATTTGAATAAATTTTCGTTTATAGCAGCCTACATTACTGCTATTTGCGGCTCGGAGTCCTATTATAATTAAAGTAGAACTCTAAACCGTCTCACAAGTGCTAATTTCATTGTGTGGAAGAAAAGAACAACGCCAATAAGCAGTGATTGAACTGTGTCGTGAAAAACCGATTTTCGTATAATAATCGCCTAATTCTTGTTCCCTAGCATAAACTGTACTTATGTCTGAGTGAATAATTAATTCGAAAACAATAACAAATGCGCGGGTGTGGAAGTGTACTAATGCATCAAGTGTGGAAATCAGCCCCTGAGACTTACGTGGGAGCCGAAATTTGCAATAACATTTTTTAACCAACATTTGTATATGCACATTTCCTGTGAAAACGCTGCAACCGCACTTCACCTCATTTTCATGAGAAAGTCCTGTCGCAACGAATAACGCCCTTGTTTTGTTCAAATGTGTGTGAAATCTTAGCGGAGTTAACTGCTAAGGTCATCAGTCCCTAAGCTTACACACTACTTAATTATCCTAAGGACAAACACACACTCCCATGCCCGAGTGAGAACTCGAAACTGCGCCGGGACCAGCCGCACAGTCCATGGCTGCAGCGCCCGAGACCCTTCGGCTAATCCCGCGTGGCTCCTTTGTTTTAATGATTGCCACTCCAATTCACGTATCATGTCTGTGGCGCTATCTCCCCTTTTTCGCTATAGTACAAAACAAGCCGGCCTTCTTTGAACTTCTTCGATGTCATTCGTCACTCCCACCTGACGCGGATCCCACAACGCACAGCAATACTGCAGAATTTTTTTTTTTTTGTATTCTGCAAGAACAGTAACTAAAATGGCTAGCTTACAATGAAATGACATAAATAAGGTGATAAATAACTACAGTCATAAATACAGCACTCATTGAATGAGGAATTATATTAAGCCTCTGGAACAGCGTGGACGTCTGCACCCACCTCAGACGCCTCATCAGCCACAGATAACGCCCAAAACCTATTCGCCAAACCAACCGGGGAAGCCCTATGATCGTGCCCTCAGAAAGTCTTTCACTGCCTACCAAACTTTGGAACCATCTTTCTCCACTAACGGCCGCCAGCGACCACTACCCGTTCGCGGAGCCTGCAGAACAGCTTCACCAGAGGTCGCAGCTATCCCAGGCACGTGATCGCAAATAGTTCCGGCAGATACATCCGCCAAACGGGCTTTATAGAACGGCGTACTGCCGGTAAAGAGCGGTTCGGCGCACCGTCTGGAAGTATACAGAGCAGTCACTCGGGCAGCCACAGCCAGACGCCTTTTCTAGCTGGCCGATCTCTTGCAGATGGACTTGGGATATTCGACAAACATCTTGACATTGTAGAATTGTTTTATTGTGATGACTCCCCGTGAAGGGACTGATCTTTTCCATTATTATTTGTTATTTAATATTTTATAGTTGGTATCGAGTCTATTGCTCTTTTGGAGACTGCACTATTGTTTCATATTGGTGAGTCCAATAAATTGTTTTCGGACTTATATTTTCTGCATTTTTATTCTGCTAGCTCAGGTACTTCAATGATGATTAAAAATTAGTGGCCTTTCTAGATCCGACCTATTGCCTGTAGTAGCTAAAAGGTTCCTGTGCCTTTCTGAGAACCATGTCCCGAAAACTTGTATTTATTTGTGAAGTTATGTTAGGGAACAGCAGAAAAGTAGGTCAGACTTACTTCTTCTGTTACCTGCAACTTAACCATTTCTTTGGCTAGGAAGGCTGGCGACCGCAAATCGATTAGGGAAACCACTTAATGAACTTACTATAGAATAGCCCTAGATTCAGTGTTATCCCATTTTAACTGTGTTTCTTTCTGTTAGAAACTCCTAGGTAAAGAACTAATAGTCTGATGTCCATATGTGTCACACAACATGGTTAAATCCTTTAAAAGGGGTAAGATTATACGACAGTTGCTGAAAGGAGGCACGTTTATGACTTCTATACTACATGTTCAGTTCTCCATGTAATAGTGTTATCGTACGTGGCTTTTTCCGTACAGGACATTTTGTTCTGTTTGTGTATAGTGTTATAAGGGGATTTAGTACATGATGTCTGAAATGGAACCTATATCTGGAAGCGTCATCAAGCGACGCTACTGACATCAAAGTTACAGGCAGCGGCGCCTGTACATGTTTGTATGTACAGGGAAATCCGTGATGATGTTACAGACTTACACGGGTGACGTAGAAGAATAAGTATGTGAACTTGAAGTAAGGGTTCCTCTACTGGAAACGAACGAATCGGAAGTTATAGGTGACCACCGTTCTGATAAATGTGACAGCACAATACATGTTATGGTACTGTTGTTGCTTACACTGTAGAGTGGACTACTTCCAGAGGTGCCAGTATGGACGAAAACAACAAAAATGTGTGGTAAGCACGGAATCTAAAATGCATACCCTAAGAGCTATGAGCGACTGGTCGGTAGATATGTATCTCACAGTACGGAAGATGAAGAAGTGCTCATAAGTATGCATTTTAGAGCCCATATTCACTGGACATTTTCCTTGTTTTGGTCCTTACTACTATTTCTGCCTAATCTTCAATCTTAACAACAACTGTACAGGTATACGTATCCCTGTCAAGAGGCATCAGAACGGTTTTTTCTTACCGCTTCCGACGTTTCCGGTTCACGGATACTTACCTCAAATTGATACATTTACCTTTATTTGTCATTCTAGAAGGGCTGTAACTTCATCTCGGAATCACCCTGTACTGGGCGCCTGTAACATTGACACTCTGTAGCGCCGTTAGATGACGTTTCGTGTCATGGGGTTCCTATTCACAATATTATGTACTCACACCCCTCTAAAAGTCTTAGAAGTTTGTAACGTGAATCTCCGAATATCCTGTATTTCGATATTGCCTTCTGAAAACAAAGCAGCACGAATCCAGTGCCACCAACTGGTTGTTCATGAAGCCACAGAAGCCACTGCTGTGACTTCGCAGTCGTTGGACTGTGTATGAAAGCAAGCAATAATCACTTCGAAAATACGGGCTCCCTCCGGTTCCAAGATCCGTCTAAAATTTGGATTATTGTGTGCTGGAGGGACCACAGCAGCTAAGATTTCTTACGAATTGTGCTTAGTTTAAATGTACGCAGTTATCAGTGCTAAGATTAAGCATTGATGTTAAGACTTTGAAGTGGCCGTGTAAATGTGCATCATGAATAACAGATTACTAGGCGCAGTATTCACACTGATAAAACCGAGCATCAAGCAGCCGAAGATGGCTTGTTTTACGAAACAGATACACGAGACGTGAATAACCTGAGGCAACGTGGAATCGAAATAACAGTCAATGGAATGATGCGATTCAACTTTGCCAAAACCTAATGAATTTGTCAAGGAATATTCTCGCTCAAGTCGTTACCTTTTAATCAATGATTTCCGAGACGAGAAGGGCGTTGGTTTTGCTGATTTGACTCCGACAGTAACAGCTGCCGTGTACTACATAACGCTTCCCGAACTAATACGTATCGAGAGACATCGACGGCTATAGAAAGCGACAATGAGCGTCCACAGACTGCTACCGGTACCGGGATTGACATCTATCACTTTTAAGAGGCCCATTGTGACGTGAAGCCTTTATTGGGACGTGGTGTCCCACACTGAAATTTATATGGCGCCGCCAAATATAGCCGAGGTGAGTAGTGGAATTCACAGCCCAAAGAGTTCTGTAGACTGATTTAGGAATATGGAGGCGTCTGCTAAATCGTCGCTTACTGACAAAAGTATAGTAGTGAGGACGGAGCGTGAGTGGTGCTTGGGTAGCTCAGTTGGTAGAGCACCGGCTCGCGAAAGGAAAGGTCCCGAAGTCGAGTTTTAATCTGCCAGGAAGTTTCATATCAGCGCACACTCCGCTGCAGAGTGGAAATATCATTCTGGATATTATACGGTTGCTCAGAAACGGCCATTTTTTAAAACTGCCAGCAATATGTAGTTGTGAATAATGAAAGAGTTTTTTCAGTGGATCTACAATGACTCCATGGGCACATAAGATCTTAAACTGCTGTGGACTGGTAATGCTCAAAATAAATTTTACGCTAATCAGTGTTTGTTATTAGGAATTTGATAGTCATTATTATCACAAGTTATGGACTATTAAGGTAGGGAACGTAGCATTGGTCATGCAAATTTACGTTATATTTGCGGCACATATTGACAGTTTTATTTTTACAGAGCGCAAATCTTCTCCTGACCAACCAGTGACAATAATACACTGAAGAGACAAAGAAACTGGTACACCTTCCTAATATTGTGTAGGGCTCCGCGAGCACGCAGAAGTGCCGCAACATGACGTCGCATGGACTCGACTAATGTCTGAAGTAATGCGGGAGGGAAATGACACCATGAAAACTGCAGTGCTGTCCATAAATCGGTAAGATTTACGTGGGGGTGGAGATGTATTCTGAACAGCACCTTTCAAGGCATCCAACTTAAGCTCAATAACGTTCATGCCTGGGGAGTTTGGCGGCCAGCGGTAACCCAAAAGTATGTTCCTGGAGCCACTCCGTAGCAGTTCTGGACGTATGGGGTGTCGCACTGTCCTGTTGGAATTGCACGGGTCCGTCGTAATGCACAATGGACATGAATGGTTTCAGGTGATGGACAGGATGCTTACGTACGTTTCACCCGTCAGAGTCGTATCCAAACCTATCAGGGTTCCCATATCACTCCAACTGCAGACACCCCACGCCATCACTGAGACTCCACCACCTTGACCAGCCCCCTGCTGACATGCAGGGTCCATGGATTCATGAGGATGTCTCCAAACCCGTACACGTCCTTCCATTGGATACCAGGCAACACGTTTCCAGTCATCAACAGACCAATGTCAGTCTTGACCGGCCCAGGTGAGGCATAAAGCTTCGTGTCGTGCAGTACACTAGTGGGTCTTCTCCTCCGAAAGCCCTTATCGATGATGTTCCGTTGAATGTTTCGCACACTGTCACTTTTTGATAGCCCAGATTGAAATCTGTAGCAATTTGTGGAAGGGTTGCACTTCTGTCAAGTTGAACGTTTCTCTTCAGTCATCGATGGTCCCGTTCTTGCAGGATCTTTTCCAGGTTGCAGCGATGTCGGAGATTTGATGTTTTACCTGATTACTGAAATTCATGGTACACTCGTAAAATGGTCGTACGGGAAAATCCCCACTTCGTCGCTACCTCGGAGATGTTGTGTCCCATTGCTCTTGCGCCGACTATAACATCACGTTCAAACTCACGTAAATTTTGATAACCTGCCATTCTAGCAGCGGCAACCGATCTCACAACTGCGCCAGACACTTGTTGTTTTGTATAGGCGTTGCCGACTGCAGCGCCGTATTCTACCTGTTAACGTGTCTGTGTATTTGAAAACGCATGCTTGTACCCGTTTCTTTGGCGCTTGAGTGTATGTTGACCTTGTCAGATCGCAGCAGGTTCGTTATCGGCCCTGTGTGCATATGTGGTTTAACGTCATCAGTGCTTCCCTTTAATTGTTATGAGCTGTTAGGAACGTGGTTCAGTGTAATGTTCGGCACCTTGTTGTGTAGCTTGTACAGCGTTACTAGTTTTCAAAGACTTTTCTGTTCTTTTGAAATCATACTGTGGCAGTGGCAGGCAGTGTGAAGCTTTATGTATCTGTTGTTAATTTAAGGCATATTTGGACTCCTTAAATTCACAACCGTGCCTACTTGTAATTTGTTTGAGAGCAAGGTGAGTAACAGTTAGTGCTGATATTTGTAATTTTAGATCTGAGCTGTTAATTTTAATGCTGTACTCGCTTTATTGGTTTATAGTTTAATTAGTTTTATTGACTATGTTTTTAATCTTGTTAACCCTGCACGTCCGAGCGATCTTTATCATTTATTACATTTAAGTGATGTTAATAAATTATCCATTCACTGTTTAAAACTCAAGTATGGTACTGAGCTCGGACAAGTTTTCTTTTAAAGAGCTTTTTATATTATTTCAGCGGTTTATTGAAATATTTCATGTGTGGTAACTGCTTCATTTTGTGCTTACTTCTGTAACTCCTGTGCATACTGTTGTGTAAAGCTCATTTCTGGTGGCTGGTGTTAGCATTCAATGAGGACTCGTAATTGGTAGTATCCACAACTAGAAACATTCATTGAATGCAACATTGAATCCATTTAATTCAATGAATTTTGATTTTTATTTAATTTTGTAATAATTTTTTTGTCATAAATTTAGAATTCAAAGTTCACTTGCTCGGGTGTGATCTGTATAAGCACTTCGTGCTTCAGTAGCTGAATAGTGTAAATTCGCGTAGTCGTCTGTCTTTTGTTTTGTTTTGAACGGACAGTGTCAGTTGCTCACAGCCATTGTGCTCCCTGCCGCCGTTGGATAAACAGCTGCCAGCAGCAAGTCGTATACGCTTAGCTCACTAATTTGTTACACAGTTTAATTCTTAATTTCTTTGCGTGTTTTTGGGTACTTGCATTGTTTAATTCATAAATTTCGGGCACATTACAGTATTAGAGAGTTGTAGCATCGCGTTTTGGTACCTTAGTAGTGTAAAATCGCGTAGTCTCCCTCCGCCGCCGAGCAGTGTGTCAGCAGTGCGCAAATAGCACCATTACTGCATTTACTAGGCAATCTTGTATTTTAATAACCGTTTAAATTTTGTGTCGAATTGTTTGTGCTCTCTGTAGATTAGTTCAGACGTTCTTTGCACAATAGTTTTTAGCATGGATAGGGACTGCAACTATTGTGTTCGGATGCGGGCTGAGTTGGCATCCGTTCGCTCCCAGCTTCAGGTAGTGTTGGCTTCGGTCACACAGCATGAGGCTGTTGCCAATGGGCATCACTGTGGGGGTCCGGATGGGGGTTTGCCGGGGACGGCCAGCTTGTCCCACGCATCCCCCGATCGGACTACGACTGTGGCTGCCCGGGATACTGCCCACATTGACGCTGACCCCTCACCTGTGGTAGAGTTGGAGGTCGTCTCGATGTGTGGCAGGGGGTGAAAGACAAACTGGAGGGATGAACGGAGGGCCTCTCCAGTTTGTCTGAAGTACTGGTTTCAGGCTCTGTCTCCAGCTGATACTGATCTTCGGCTGGACATGGCTGCTTGTCCTCTTCCAGAGGTTGCCCCTCAGTCTGCAAGATCTGGGCGGTCACAGAGGGTGGGCTTACTGGTAGTTGGGAGCCCCAACGTCAGGCGTGTAATGGGGCTCCTTAGGGATATGGCAGCAAGAGAGGGGAAGAAAACCAATGTGCACTCCGTGTGCATACCGGGGGAAGTCATTCCAGGTGTGGAAAGGGTCCTTCCGGGTGCCATGAAGAGTACACGGTGCACCCATCAGCACGTGGTGGCTCATGTCGGCACCAATGATGTGTGTCGCTATGGATCGGAGGAAATCCTCTTTGGCTTCCGGCGGCTACCTGATTTGGTGAAGACTGCCAGTCTCGCTAGCGGGATGAAAGCAGAGCTCACCATTTGCAGCATCGTCGACAGGACTGACTGCAGACCTTTGGTACAGAGCCGAGTGGAGGGTCTGAATCAGAGGCTGAGATGGTTCTGCGACCATGTGGGTTGCAGATTTCTCGACTTGCGCCATAGGGTGGTGGGGTTTCGGGTTCCGCTGGATAGGTCATGAGTCCACTAAACACAGCAGGCGGCTACAGGGATAGCAGGGGTTGTGTGGCGTGGACTGGGCGGTTTTTAAGGTTAGATGGTCTCTGGCAAGTACAGAAAGGGCAACGGCCTCAAAGGGTGTGGGGTAAAGTCAGGACATGTGGGGACCAAGTAGCAATCGGTATTGTAATTGTAAACTGTCGAAGCTGCGTTGGTAAAGTACCGGAACTTCAAGCGCGGATAGAAGGACCGAATCTGACATCGTTATGCGTACGGAAAGCTGGCTGAAGACAGAGATAAATATTGCCGAAATTTTTACAAAGGCACAGACGGTGTTTAGAAAGGATAGATTGCATGCAATCGGTGGTGGCGTGTTTGTCGCTGTTAGTTGTAGTTTATCCTGTAGTGAAGTAGAAATGGATAGTTCCTGTGAATTATTATGGGTGGAGGTTACACTGAACAACCGAGCTAGGTTAATAATTGGCTCCTTTTACCGACCTCCCGACTCAGCAGCATTAGAGGCAGAACAGCTGAGAGAAAATCTGGAATACATTTCACATAAATTTTCTCAGCACGATATAGTCTTAGGTGGAGATTTCAATTTACCAGACATAGACTGTGACACTCAGATGTTTAGGACGGGTGGTAGGAACAGAGCATCGAGTGACATTATACTGAGTGCACTATCCGAAAATTAACTCGAGCATTAAACAGAGAACCGACTCGTGGAGATAACATCTTGGACCTACTGATAACAAACAGACCGGAACTTTTCGACTCTGTAAGCGCAGAACAGGGAATCAGTGATCATAAGGCCGTTGCAGCATCCCTGAATATGGAAGTAAATAGGAATATAAAAAAAGGGAGGAAGGTTTATCTGTTCAGCAAGAGTAATAGAAGGCAGATTTGAGACTGCCTAACAGATCAAAACGAAAATTTCTGTTCCGACAGTGAAAATGTTGAGTGTTTATGGAAAAAGTTCAAGGCAATCGTAAAATGCGTTTTAGAGAAATTCTATGTACCGACTTGACAGAAAATCCTAGGAAGTTCTGGTCTTACGTTAAATCAGTAAGTGGCTCGAAAATGCATATCCAGACACTCCGGTATGACGATGGCATTGAAACAGAGGATGACACGCGTAAAGCTGAAATACTAAACACCTTTTCCCAAAGCTGTTTCACAGAGGAAGACCGCACTGCAGTTCCTTCTCTAAATCCTCGCACAAACGAAAAAATGGCTGACATCGAAATAAGTGTCCAAGGAATAGAAAAGCAACAGGAATCATTCAACAGAGGAAAGTCCACTGGACCTGACGGGATACCAAATCGCCAATTCGGCCGGCCGCGGTGGTCCAGCGGTTCTAGGCGCTCTGTCCGGAACCGCGCGACCGCTACGGTCCCAGGTTCGAATCCAGCTTCGGGCGTGGATGTGTGTGATGTCCTTAGGTTAGTTAGGTTTAAGTAGTTCGAAGTTCTAGGGGACTGATGACCACAAATGTTAAGTCCCATAGTGTCAGAGCCATTTGAACCATTTTCCGCCAATTCGATTCTACACAGAGTACGCGAAAGAACTTGCCCCCCTTCTATCAGCTGTGTACCGCAAGTCTCTAGAGGAACGGAAGGTTCCAATTGATTGTAAAAGAGCACAGGTAGTCCCAGTCTTCAAGAAGGGTTGTCGAGCAGATGCGCAAAACTATAGACGTATATCTCTGAAGTCGATCTGTTGTAGAATTTTAGAACATGTTTTTTGCTCGCGTATCATGTCGTTTCTGGAAACCCAGAATCTACTCTGTAGGAATCAACATGGATTCCGGAAACAGCGATCGTTTGTGACCCAACTCGCTTTATTTGTTCATGAGACCCAGAAAATATTAGATAGAGGCACCCAGGTAGATGCTATTTTCCTTGACTTCCGGAAGGCGTTCGATACAGTTCCGCACTGTCGCTTGATAAACAAAGTAAGAGCCTACGGAATATCAGACCAGCTGTGTGGCTGGATTGAAGAGTTTTTAGCAAACAGAACACAGCATGTTGTTATCAATGGAGAGACGTCTACAGACGTTAAAGTAACCTCTGGCGTGCCACAGGGGAGTGTTATGGGACCATTGCTTTTCACAATATATAGAAATGACTTAGTAGATAGTGTCGGAAGTTCCATGCGGCTTTTCGCGGATGATGCTGTAGTATACAGAGAAGTTGCAGCATTAGAAAATTGCAGCGAAATGCAGGAAGATCTGCAACGGATAGGCACTTGGTGCAGGGAATGGCAACTGACCCTTATCATGGACAAATGTAATGTATTGCGAATACATAGAAAGATGGATCCTTTATTGTATGATTATATGATAGCGAAACAAACACTGGTAGCAGCTACTTCTGTGAAATATCACGGAGTATGCGTGCGGAACGATTTGAAGTGGAATGATCATATAAAATTAATTGTTGGTAAGGCGGGTACCAGGTTGAGATTCATTGGGAGAGTCCTTAGAAAATGTAGTCCATCAACATACAAAACACCCGTTCGACCTATACTTGAGTATTGCTCATCAGTGTGGGATCCGTACCTGATCGGGTTGACGGAGGAGATAGAGAAAATCCAAAGAAGAGCGGCGTGTTTCGTCACAGGGTTTGGTAAGCGTGATAGCGTTACGGAGATGTTTAGCAAACTCAAGTGGCAGACGCTGCAAGAGAGGCGCTCTGCATCGCGGTGTAGCTTGCTCGCCAGGTTTCGAGAGGGTGCCTTTCTGGATGAGGTATCGAACATATTGCTTCCCCCTACTTATACCCCCCAGGAGATCACGAATGTAAAATTAGAGAGATTCGAGCGCGCACGGAGGCTTTCCGGCAGTCGTTCTTCCCGGGAACCATACGCGACTGGAACAGAAAAGGGAGGAAATGACAGTGGCACGTAAAGTGCCCTCCGCCACACACCGTTGGGTGGCTTGCGGAGTATAAATGTAGATGTAGATGTAGATGTACACTACCGAGCCTGAGCATTTACTTCTGTCGCCCTATTCTGATGGTTCTGCGTTTCTATTTATGTGTTTTCTCTTTCCATTAAATACTTTCGTTGTGCTTGTTATTAATTGAAGTAATTAATTTACGCAGAATAATGAAATCAAACCACAACATAAGGAGATTCTGAGACTTGAAGTCCATCTACCACAGTTTATTGGTGGTGGAAGCAGAGTACGTTTGTGTGCAGAGTGCGTATACACCACAGGTTAATGTTTATTTTTGCACAGATGGAGTTAGCAGCCAGAGCTGTTTTGGGATTTTCGTATTTGCGTGCCCTGAGTACGAAGTTCAGATATGGAAAACCTCAGTAGAGGGAACGGCGACAAAGCCGGTGCAGAGGCTAAGGTTCACCTTAGATCACCCGTTGAAGGTACCTGTAAACATGTCGGTGAGGGGAGTACCAACTGCGCTGCTTTTGCCAAATTGTTAGCTGATGCGTACGATTATTTAAAAATCCTAGAGCACGCAGGATCTTCGCGATCGCAAATTTTACGTGCTCAGGAGTGCTGTCAACATTTTTATACGTGGGCCGTTCAATAATTAATGCCCCTTATTTTTTTCTCAGAATATATTTATTGTTAAGAGTCAGAATTTGGTGACAATATACATCAACATGTCTTGTCCATGTCCTATTTTTCTACGTAGTTTCTATCGCATTCTATGGCCGTGCATCAACGTTGTGGAAGAGCATGTATTCCCTACTGGTAAAAGCTCTTGTTCTGTAGGCGTAGCCATGTTTTCACTCCTTGAATAACACTTTCGTCATCTTCAAGGTGTGTTCCCCGTAGAGAACCTCCAAGCGGCCCAAGAGATATGAGTCCGGGGGTGCCAGGTCTGGACTGTAGGGTGGATGAGGCAATGATGTCCAACGCAATTTTGCAATGTGTTCCCGTGTTCTCAGACTTGTTTGTGAGCATGCATTATCGTGTTGGAGCAAGATTTCTGCCGGTTTCACGCCCGCTGGCACTCGTCGGAGCCGGTACTTCAGTTTATTTAGAGTCTTCACGTATGAATTGATGGTAGACCCTCTTGGTATCACATCCACGAGAATGACACTTTCACAATACCAAAAGACTGTTACCACGAATTTTCCTGCAGAGGGGGTTCATCGAATTTCTTCCTTTGTGCTGAATGAGTGTGATACCCCTCCATGGACTGCCCTTTTGTTTCCGGCGCAAAGATATGCACCCAGGTTTCGTCACCTGTAACGATCCGCGACAGAAGGGCCTCTCCGTCGGTCTCAAAACGCTCCAACAATTCAGGTGAAATGGCCTTTCTTTGAATCTTCGCTGTGAGAATTCATGGAACCCGTCGCACCTCTTTGAATATCCGAGAGTCTCGATCACTGCAGTCGCATTTTCAATGCTCACCGACAACTGTAGAGCCAATTGTCGAGTTCTGATGCTCCGGTCGGCACGAATAATTGCATCCACACGATTCAGCATGTCTGGAACAGTGGCTGTGACTGGGCGTCCCGAGAGTGGCTGATCGTGGAGCTCTGTTTCTGCATTTCCTGAGGCTGCAACTATTTTACCCATCGCCTAACTGTACTCCTATCAACTGCAGCATCGCCATACACGGCACAAAAATGCTAATGGATGTTCACCATTTTTTCTTTTTCTGCACACAACAATTCAATAACAGTACGCTGCTTGTAACGTGAGTCGTATGTAGATGCCATTTTAAGGCCCTACTTTGGCTCTGCCATCTGCCAGAACGGTTCGAAACTTCACCGGCGCTCAGAAAAAACATCAAATACGAAGCACCAAAAAGGACGTTTGTCTACGTATATTAATGGCTTTTTTTTAAAATATGGAGCATTACTTATTCAACGACCGTCGTAATAGTGTTAAGGCCTTGCTGTTAGTCCAAATGGACGTCGCCTCTCATCAGCAAACCTTACATTTGTAAGCTGTTGTGTGTGCCTTGCAACGAAGGGTTAGCCTGCTAACTAGCAAGGGGATGTAAGACTTGAACCACTTCCCCCCCCCCCCCCCCCCTCTAGTAGCATGATCAGAACAGTGATAACCAGAATGGTTGGCACCAAAATGAATTACTGCAGGGATATGCGAAACTCTCTACATCTATATTATCAATCATGAATGGTCATAAAAATCTATCGGTTAGTGACAGACGGTAACGAAGCTCCTGTTATTAAGGGTAGCATTGGAAGAACAAGTTACGGTGGGCTTTGGAAAAAGTTAGTTGCTGAAACCATTCAAGATGGAATATTATTGTGTAAACTGCGAAATTTAATGTTAAACATAATGTAGGAAGAATCAGTGAAACATTTTATTTTATGGTTCCGGGAAAGAACAAAAAATTAAGTTCTTACGTAGAAAGGGTTCGTCTTGAGTGTATTGCCTTGTCACGGGATTTGTCGGAAGAGGAATTGGTACATATCATGCTAGAGAGGATGCGTACGCAGGGTAGGGATTGCTTGCCACCTGTAACAAACCAAGTTCATTATCAGAATTGCATAAAATCATCTTTCCCAATGAGAGTATTAAATATGCGAATCATAAGCAATCGTCACCGCCCCAGACAACTCAAAAATAATTTCAGGAAGCGTTTTTTCTTTCGTCGTCGCCAGTCAAGTCATGTATCGCCACATTCTGTGCACTAGGTGCACCACGTTCGTGTTAATAGTTTACTCTTTATTTGTGCATGTATTAAGTCTGAGCCATTGTGCGCTCATCGTTTCTCTACGTTCCGTATTGTTGCTCGATAGCAGGTATTTTTATCGCTAGTGTACCGTGATTCTTATTAACTTCGTATTTCAATTTATTTTTTTGCTCTTTGCATTAACTAATTTTGTTGTGCTCCTGATTAACTGAAGCTAGTAAGTAATTTGAATAATGTCAGCAAAGCACAACGGAAGGTGGTTCTAAAGCTAAAAGTAAATCGACCACAGCTCAAGTACTTCCTTCGGTAACTCTGAACCTCACACAGTGATCATAAACAGTTCTCGGGTTTAAAACAATAGCTTGATGAACAATAGTTCAGATTTAGTTCACTTTCCAGGCAGAAAGCCTCCATACAGCTGTATTGTGGAAACTCGTACATACTTATGAAAGATCTTAGAAGGTAATGGCAATTATAAGCTAAAGTGAATTACGTTCTAAAGAAACTAAATCCATCAACAAAAGTTACTTCTAATGAATATGTGTATTTTAATAACCAGACCGTCTTTACCTTCTTAATGTGCATCGTAACTCACAAACGTTCTGCAGGCGAAGTGTGCTGAATCATTTGATCATGTTGATGGCGGCTCCGAATTAGCGAAACCGCACCAGCCGGGACTAACAGCTGTTCACTTTCCATAGCCACAGTGCTTTCCATCCGTTAATGCTGCTCCGTGCTGAGTGGTTCGACTGCCCGCCGTGGCTATACGTCGATGTTGACGGTAAAGCTTTGCACTTGCCATCACAGGAAGCGTAATGCTATTAGTGAAACGCTCCAGTAAATTTGCCTGAATCTGTATCTGTAATTCGAAAAGCCCTTGCGATGTGTAGCGTGTGGTGGAGATTAGCGATATCATTTCTCGAATATCTCGATCCATTCAGAAAGGAGAGTGGGAACAACCACTATCGACAAACCTCCGTACCAGCTCTAACTTCTTTGATTTTATCTCGTTGTGATTTCACGAGATCTATTGAGAGATTGCAGGGCGCTCTCGCTTCTGATACAGTGTTATGCTGCGATATGTTCTTAGGGAAGTTGATCTTTACTACTTGGATGCTATACTGGATGACACCTGACTTCATTCATATGCTGAAATGGTTGGCAGCAGTCAACGCCCTTTCTTGTGTGCTCCAGTGAAGGAATAGCGGTAAGCTTTACCTGCATTCAAAGAAAGAGGGTGCCGATTTAAACGACTGCAGTAAAAGCGTGACTGAGGGCCAAAGGGAGCGTTTTTTCTGCGCAGCCTGGGTGAAAGCATTTGCAGACTGCAAAGCTGCTCGGTCTCATTGTGCAGACACATTGGATGGCACGGGTCGGTCAGTGGCCGAGGCCAAGTAGGCTGGCTAGCGCCGAGGAGTTGCAGCTGCTGTGGACAGAGCACTGATGACCGGCAGTAAAGCAGAGAATGGGCCCTTGTTAGGCAGGAAGCCGATGAGACGACTGTCTCTGAGAATTTCTGTGGGACAGGTCAGTGGCGCCCAGACATCCAGACCCCGCTACAAAACATATTTGTGAAGAGACGAGGCTTTTAGGGAGTTTATGGCCGTTCTTTGGAAAGTTCGAAATGGCCCAAACAGGGGAGATAACGATCTTTTTGTGGAGGGCTTCGGTTCCATCCAGGTCATGTTTTTAGCAAAAGACATGGCGTAAACGCGAGGGAATGAGGCCGCGAAGCTGAATCTTTTTTCCGTTTCTCTCAATTAATTTTTAAAATCGCTGGCTGACCAAGTTTGTATATGCTGAACAAGGGGCGATCTCCCAGCTTCGAGTGCCGCGCTCCATCTCCTGATTGGCTTGGGCTAAAGTAGGAGTAGTGTAAGATGTAAATGTGCTGGGCTACCGAGCTGGCGAGGAAAGGTGAAGGAAAGAGAAGAGGACACTCTTGTACTGGCGCTTCGCTAGTAAAGAACTGCAGGTCTTTACCTAAACGGTCCTTTGCTAGTGTGCCACTTAGAGCGTGTGCCAGTCATCATCTGAACCGTCAGAGTTACTGCCTCAAGCCTCATGCACACGGGTGATACGTGAGTGCTCTTAAATGTCTTGAGTCGGCCGTCTAAACATTTGACAAATTCCGTCATGCATAGTCGTAGCACAGAGTCAAAATGGTTTGGCAGGCCAGAAAATGGGTCCACCTGCACACTGGAATCCACCGGGATTTCAGAGGCTCACAGGGAAACACCTGCATTCCGAATTAGCCGAACGCAAGACAGTGTACTTGCATCTTTTTGGGCACGCGCCATTAATAACACATTGCTGCCGTTCATGACTCCAGCCGCCGAGCGCATCGTGGTGTGCTGCCCTGACCTGCGGGAAGGTAAAGTATTCGCTGCTATGGCATAGGGCTCCAATATATGTTTCTCAGTACCCTGTTCTTTGAAACCGTAATTTTCTTTATGGAATAGTAAAGCAGAGATGCTTGATAGTAGCGTAGTTTTTGGGTCATACCACGGATTCACATGTATGAAGTCAGGTAAAGCGATTAGTTCTGGTTAGTGTCCTGTATTGATTACGCAACTGATCACTTTGTTGACCATCGACCGCATATCATTGACAGCGTTTGTCCAATAGAAAAATGTCTGTGCCATTTCTTTATGCATTTTTTGTCTTCTGATGTTAAGAATGAGTAAACCTATCATTATTTAGATCACAACTCCTCCCAGCGTTCAGATTAACATTACCTTTGCCATTTTCATTAAAGCTTTGATTACAATTGGTAGCTAGCAATATAGCGTGTTTCAAAAATACATATACTCTTTTTATGACGGTAGTACTATTTATTTTAGAAATTCAAAATAATTTGAATGACAGTAGAAGCCAGAAAGTGTTCAAATCGGTGGCCATTGTGGTCCAAGAACAGCTAATAGCCCTGACTGAAGGAATCCAACAAGTTCCTGATCGTTCCAACTGGCATTTTGGTACATTCTTTTTTAATGGCTGCTTTCAACTCATTGATTGTAGATGGTCGTGTGTTACAAACATTGAGCTTCATATATCCCCCTCCCATACAAAAGTTCCATTGGCGCCAAATCTGTTGAATTTTGAGGGAACTTCTTGACGTGTGAAACTCTTGCTTGATACAACTTACTAAATTCTCCGGTCATTAGCAACCTCTTTCAGAGCATGGTGTGAACTAGGCATAAAACTTTCCCATTAGAGACGCTTCAAAATGCGGTGGACGCTCGTTTTTGGAACTCCTATCTCACGACCCACTTGTCGCACACACATTTTAGGAGATTGGTGAAGTCTTAAGATGCCTTCTCTTTGTCTTCTGCGGCCGGTGGATGATGGTGGTCTTCCGGACAGTCCCTTCTGCCTCAAACTTATCTCGTAGACGAGTAACTGTGAGTCGCATTGGTGTATCACGTTGAGTCTTCATTCTGAACTTCCTACTTCACTTACATTCTCGTCTTCCAGTAGCACTTTAGAATGAAGTTTCTAGGGTCGAGGTTCGCCCTACCCTCAGTCGTTTTTCGAGGTGCCACGTCCGAAAAAGAAGAAAAATAAATATTTATTAGCTGTCAAAGAGTGTAAACATTTTTGGGAGACCCTTCATGTGAGAAGAAGTAATGTGTCGCACGACTCATGCTGCAACATTTACTCTTGGAATTTCTGCTAGAAACCTCTGAGAGAAGCTCAACGTATCTCTTTTTTTGGTATGTTACTATAGTTTGTTGAGCATTTCCGTAACGCTATGGTGCTGAGTAAGAGATTTTGTGACGAAACGCACCGCTGTTGCTTGCATCTACTCTCTCTCTTCCAATAATCCAACCTTTTAAGGGTTCTAGGCTGCGTTTTAAAAGTCATTTCTTTAGTGTGTGAATTGTATTTCCTTAAGTGTTTATTTTAAGTAATGCAACACACCCATCACACACAAATATAAATATCAACTGCAACAAATAAATAGTACACACCTACCGCAAGTCCTGTAAACAAAGTTAAAGCTCCTAAAAGGAGTAAAATCAATCTCTGGAGACGCAGCCAGAGAATTTTAGACTGATTGAAAATTGAAGGACGTTATTTGTGATCATAAGACTATAACAAGTCCAGTGAGAGGTTAAAGTACGTAACCGACCCGTGTATTAGTGAAAGGTGGCTACACTGAGCCACAGCGCCAGAGATTGCGCCAAAGAATATTATTCAGCCGCCTCCACTGGCAGTGCTTGGAGAGAACTCGTAGTAGTCAGTGCTTGTTGAGATGTGCTAGCGAAAAGTGCTTGTTGAGAACTCGTGGTAGTAAGTGCTTGCTGAGATGTCGTAGTGGCGAGTCAGTGTGGAGAGATTGTAATGTTTAGAGTGCATTCCATCAATATAAACGAAGGTAATTTTTTTTTTTTAAATACTAAGAAGCAGTTCCATCTGTGGCATCCAACAATGTTGAACAGGTGCAGACACCAACAAGTGACATAATCTCAGTCGAAGCAGTTCATCAGTGGCAAAACAAGCACTTTTCACTAGCACATCTCAACAAGCACTGACTACTGCGAGTTCTCCCTAAGCACTGCCAGTGGAGGCGGCTGTATAATACTCTTTGGCGCAATCTCTGGCGCTGTGGCTCAGTGTAGCCACCTTTCACTAGGCATAGCAACACTCTTCACCGACTCAGAGTGACCACTCATCAGCAAAGGACCAGTGACAAACACCGCACGCGTCCTGATGCTCGCCCTTAAATACTTTCTCTGACGTCACACACTACTGAATCCAAGTCTGACACATAAATAATAACCAACATGCGTATCTAATGCTAATTTCGTCTACATATCATATACTAGGGTCCTGATAAAGTTAATTCCGTATTTAGTGACCTTTTATTAACAACACCATATTAAAAACCTTTTATAAACAAATTCACAAATCATACCTGCATCTCCTTTCTTACAGTGGGACTGGAAATTAAATAAACTTCTAAATACATATGAACAGTTTGAAGAACTAGACTCTGTCTGCCTTTCAGTTGGTATGTGTTCCGCTTTCATGTATTATTCGCGTCTGCTCGGTAATTTAAACAATATTACTAAAGTCCATTACATGACTAATCAATCAAAGCATATTAAATAAGAAATACCGACTGC
Organism: Schistocerca piceifrons; assembly: GCF_021461385.2. Lineage (NCBI taxonomy): Eukaryota > Metazoa > Arthropoda > Insecta > Orthoptera > Acrididae > Schistocerca > Schistocerca piceifrons. The sequence continues at coordinate 270,818,371 of NC_060139.1, forward strand.
TCAGTAACTAGGGAGATTAGGTAAGGACCTGGGAAACTCTGCTATCTTCATACTATGTGTTGTTGTTGTGGTGCTGTTCTCTTCAGTCGACAGCCTTGTTTGATGCAGTTCTCCTTGCGATTATACCCTGTGCAAGTTTCTTCATCTCTCAGTAACTACTGCAACCTATAGTATGTGATAAAATGTATCTGGACTCTCACAGAAACATTTGTTTTTCATATTACATGCATTGTGCTGCCACCTGCTGCCAGGTACTCCATATCAGCGACCTCAGTAGTCATCAGACATCGTGAGAGAGCAGAATGGACCGCTCCACGGAACTGACGCACCTCGAACATCGTCTGTTAATTGCGTGTCACGTGTCACTTGTGTGATACGTCTGTACGCGATATTTGCACACTGCTAAACATCCTAGGTGCATTGCTTCCGATATGATAGTGAAGTGGAAACGTGAAGGGACACGTACAGCACAAAAGCGTACACACCGACCACGTCTGTTGACTGACAGAGACCGCCGACATTTGAAGAGGGTCGTAATGTGTAATAGGCAGACATCTGTCCAGACAATCGCAAAGAAATTTCAAACTGGATCAGGATCCACAGCAAATTCAAAAATCAAATCAAATCTGTGTGAAATCTTATAGGACTTAACTGCTAAGGTTATCAGTCCCTAAGCTTACACACTACTTAACCTAAATTATCCTAAGGACAAACACACACACCCATGCCCGAGGGAGGACTCGAAACTCCGCCGGGACCAGCCGCACAATCCATGACTGCAGCGCCCTAGACCGCTCGGCTAATCCCGCGCGGCCACAGCAAGTACTATGACAGTTGGGTGGGAGGTGACAAACTTTGGATTTCATGGTCGAGGGGCTACTCATAAGCCACAGTTCGGTAAATGCCAAACGACGCCTCGTTTGGTGTAAGGAGCGTAAACACTGGATGAATTAACAATGGAGAAGGTTGTGTGCAGTTACCTCACAGCTCACAATGGCGATCCGATGGCTGGGTGTGGGTATGGCGATTGCCCGATGAACGTCATCTGCCAGTGTGTGAAGTGCCAACAGTAAAATTCGGAGGCGGCCGTGTTTTCCATGGAGGGGGCTTGCACCTGTTGTTGGTTTGGGTGGCTCTATCACAGCACAGGCCTACATTGATATTTTAAGCACTTTCTGGCTTCCCACTGTTGAAGAGCAATTCGGGGATGGTGATTGCATCTTTCAGCACGATCGAGCACCTGTTCATAATGCACGGCCTCTGGCGGAGTGGTTAGATGACAATAACATCCCTGTGATGGACTGGCCTGCACACAGTCCTGACAACGCCTCTACAATGCCTCTGGTATGTTTCGAAAGGCCGACTTCGTGCCAGGCCTCACCGACCGACATCGATATTTCCCCTCAGTGCAGCACTCCGTAAAGAATGGACTGCCATTCAGCAGGAAACCTTCCAGCACCTGATTGAACATTATGCCTGCGAGAATGGAGACTGTCATAAAGGCTAAGGGTGGGCCAACACCATACTGAATTCCATCATTAACTTGTAAGTCTTTTTAGTCAGGAGTCCGGATACTTTTGATCACATACTGTACATCCTTATTAGTCGGCTCAGTGTATTCACCTCTTGGTGTCTCTATACGACTTTCACCCTCCACGCTTCCCTCCAATACTAAATTACAGATCCCTTGATGCCTCAGAAGGTGTCATACCAACTGCTCCTTTCTTCTAGTCAAGTTTGCCATAAGTTCCTCTTCTCCCCAGATCTATTCAGTACCTCCTCCTTAGTTATGTGATCGACCCATCTAATCTTCAGCATTCTTCTGTAGCACCACATTTCCAAAGCTTCTATTCTCTTACTCTCCAAACTATTTATTGTCCATGTTTCAGTTCCATACATGGCTACACTCAATAGAAATACTTTCGGAAAAGACTTCCTGACACTTAAATGTATACTCGACGTTAACAAATCTTTCTTCTTGAGAAACGATTTCCTTGTCATTGCCAATCTACATTTTATATCCCCTCTACTTCGACCATCACCGGTTATTTTGCTCCACAAATAGCAAAACTCCTTTACTACTTTGAGTGTCTCATTTCTTAATCAAGATCCCTCAGAATCACCTAATTTAATTCGACTACATTCAATCATCCTCGTTTTGATTTTGTTGATGTTCATTTTGTATCCTCCTTTCAAGACACTGTCCTCTCCATTCAACTTGTCTTCCAAGTCCTTTGCTGTCTCTGCATCGGCAAACCTCAAACTTTTTATGTCTTCTACATGGATTTTAATACCTACTCCAATTTTTTCTGTTTTCTTTACTGCTTGTTTAGTATACAGATTGAATAACATCGGGGATAAGCTACAATCCTGTCTTACTCCCTTCTCAACCACTGCTTCCCTTTCATGCCCCTTGACTCTTATAACTGACGTCGGGTTTCTGTACAAATTGTAAATAGCCTTTCGCTCCCTGCCACCTTCACGATTTGAAAGAGATTATTCCAGTCCACATTGTCAAAGATTTATCTAAGCCCACAAATGCTTGAACGTATGTTTGCCTTTCCTTAATCTATCTTCAGATATAAGTCGTAGGGTCAGTATTGCTTCACTTTTTCCCACATTTCTACGGAATCCAAACTGATCTTCCCGAGGTCGGCTTCTACGAGTTTTTCCATTCGTCTCTAAAGAATTCGTATTAGTATTTTGCAGCCATGACTTATTAAACTGATAGTTCGGTAGTTTTCACACCATCTATACTTGCTTTCAATGGGATCAGACTTACTACATTCTTCTTGAAATCTGAGGGTGTTTCACCTGTCTCATACACCTTGCTCACCAGATGGAACAGTTTTGTCATAGCTGGCTCTACCAAGGCTAGCAGTAGTTGTAACGGAATGTTGTCTATTCCCGGTCTCTTGTTTTGTCTAAAGTTTCAGTGCTTTGTCAAATTCTTCAAGAAGTACCATATCTCCCTTCTCATCTTCCGCCATGTCATTTCCATAATATTGCCCTTAAGCACATCTCCCTTGAATATAACCTCTGCATACTCCTCCCACCTTTCTGTTTTCCCTTCTTTGCTTAGGATTGGTTTTCTATCTGAGCTCCTGATATTCATACAGGTGGTCTTCTTATTTCCAAAGGTCTCTTTAATATTACTGTAGGCAGTATCTATCTTGAAACTTCTTGGCAGATTAAAACTGTGTACCGGACTGAGACTCGAACTCGGGACCTTTGCCTTTCACGAGTAAGTGCTCTACCAACTCAGCTACCCAAGCACGACTCACGCCCCGTCCTCACAGCTTTACTTCCACCAGTACCTCGTCTCCTACTTCCCAAACTTCACAGACGCTCTCCTGCGAACCTTGCAGAATTAGCACTCCTGGAAGAAGTTTTAATCTGCCAGGAAGTTTCATATCAGCGCACACTCCGCTGCAGCGTGAGAATCTCGTTCTGGAAGTATGTATCTTAACCCTAGTGACATAAGCTTCTACCTCCTTCCAGCTGTCCTCAAGCCATCCCTGCTTAGCAATTTTACACTTCCTGTCGATCTCATTTATGAGAGGTTTGTATTCCTTTTCGCCTGATTCAGTTTTGTATTTTTTCATTTCATCAATTAAATTCAGTATTTCATCTGCTGCCCAAGATTTTCTACAAGCTCTCGTCTTTTTACCTACTGGATCCTCTGCATCCTACACTATTGCGTCAAACCTGCTCATTCTTCTTCTACTGTATTTCTTTCCCCTATCCTTGTCAATCGTTCCATAATGCTCTCTCTGAAACTCTCTACAACCTCTCGTTCTTCCAGCCAGTGTATCCTGGTCCCATCCCCTTAAATTCCTATCTTTTCGCAGTTTCTTCAATTTTAATCTACAGTTCACAGCTTTGAAATTGTGGTCAGAGTCCACACCTGCCCCTGGAAACGTCTTACACCTGAAAACCTGGTACCTAAATCTCGTTCTTACCACTATATTACCTATCTGAAATATTCCAGTGCCTCAAGGCCTCTTCCAAATATACAATCTTCTTTCATGATTCTTAAACCAGTTGTTAGCTATTATTGAGTTATGGTCTGCGCAGATCTCTACCAGGGGGCTTCCTCTTTCATTTCTTACCCCCGGTCCATATTCAGCTACTACTTTTAGTCGTAACGATCTAAATAATTTCTCTTATCACACCATACATTTCTTCAGTCTATCGATCATCTACGCAGCTAGTTAGCATATAAACTTATACTACCGTGATAGGCGTGACATTCGTGTCTATCTTGGCTACGATGATGTGTTCACTATGCTGTTAGTAGAAGCTTATCCGCGCTAGTTTTAATTCATTCTTAGACATACTCCTGCATTACCCCTATTTGATTTTGTATTTATAACCCTGTATTCACCTGAGCAGAAGTCTTGTTCTTCCTGTCATCGAACTTCACTGATTCCCACTATATCTAATTTAACCTATCCATTTCCCTTTTAAATTTTCTAACCTACCCGCCCGATAAAGGTTCTGACATTCGACACTGCGATCTGTAGAACGGCAGTTTTCTTTCTCCTGTTAAGGACGTCCTCCTGAATACTCCCCGCCCGGAGATCCGAATGGGTGACTAATTTACCTCCGGAATATTTACTCAAGAGGACGCCATCATTATTTAACCATACAGTAAAGCTGCATGCCCTCGAGAAAAATTACGGCAGTAGTGTCCCCTTACTTTCAGCCGTTCGCAGTACCAACACAGCAAGGCCGTTTTGGTTTTTGTTACAAGGCCAGATCAGTCAATCATCCCGACTGTTGCCCCTGCAACTACTGCAAAGGCTGTTGCCCTTCTTCAGGAACCACACGTTTGTCTAGCGTCTGAACAGATACTCCTCCGTTGTGATTGCACCTACGGTACGGCTATCTGTATAGCTGAGGCACGCATGCCTCCCCACCAACGGCATGGTCAATGGTCTCAAGGAAGGGGGGGGGGGGATACTACGTGTGTGTGTAGAAAATTTATCGTACTGGTACATTTAAATATCAACTTTTATGAAAGTCGTCTACAATTCTCCTCGCAGTTGCTTGAATTTAAATGTACCTCTTGTGCCATTTACTGACGTCGTCAGCCTTTATTTTATACTTCGTAGAATCACAGATCCACAGTTTCAGTTTTATTAATTTTGTAACCACTCATAATCAAAAAATTGTAGTTTCCTTAGTGTTTATCCTACAATCCTTGAAGTTGCAAGAACGTGTCCCATTGCCATGATTTTTCTAGTGCACTTGATTCTGCTGCATCACGATTATAGGATCTGTAACGTATTTCCATTGAAAGTATAATATTATCATATCTACATCTGGATCTAAACACATAGTCCATAAGCCACCACCTGGTGCACTGTGAAGGCTACCTTGTACCACTGCCAGTCCTTTTCCTGCTCCATTCGCAAGTGGAGCGACGAATAAACTAATGGCTTTGTGCCTCCGCATGAGTCCTGATATCCCAAAATATAATGTCCATTGGAATCAATCCATCCTTCTGCCAGGTGGTGTAAGGAATCAAGTGCACTCTGAAATTGTTCAGGGAGAACCACGCACCCTAATAAGACGGCGAATCACGCTTTCACACCGCACTTAATCGCCAACCACTGGTTCCAATACTTTAGTCAATTTTAGGTAGCTCCCGCTCGTCCATTTCAAACGTGAGGTCTGTTTGAGGGGCTCCTGCGTTAGCCGCTGGAAAATTCAGGAAACCAGGAAGTCAGTTTGTAGATTGAGACGTGCGTATTTTTCTGCATATAAGGCACGGGTTCGCTTCCACAACACTACCACATCCCAGATCAAAGCGGAGATCATATCCATCATTTCACGTATGAGGTATATATGGAAATGAGAAAAGGTTATATACAGAACTGCTCGTACGTAGCAACAGCACAATAACGGGGAAAGCAAATGTGATATCATTAATGTTAGTAGGTAAGACACCCCAATATACACACAGAGTTTGAACTAATTTACTGTACACACGAGTGGTACTACACAGTGGTTACAGCACAACTTAGTGCAGTGTATATCATGCTCAGACAAACGTGTGCCTACAGTGTCTTTATACCGAAAGACATTAAAGCACCTCATCCTGTTAAGGGAGCGCTAAAGCAACGACTGGGCTTACATTAGTAACCACACGTCTTCCATCACCCGTTAATAAGCGTTCAGATCTTCGAACGTATGTGTTTCCAAACTTATGTTTCCGACGCTAAGTTTACTTGTTTACACGAGTACTTCCTCTTCTCAAAGTATTCGACACTTCTTATCACATTGTATATATGAAACCTGTATTAGAGAATGCAGGTAGTAAGGGAACAGAAGATTTAGAAATATGAGTACAGAAGACTGCCTTAGACTTGATGGGTAGCTCGAATAACTAATTAAGAGATATGGAATGAGAGCGTACTGGAAGAACTCTACTTGACTGATATGCAGCACTGGCTCAAAGGACGCATCCTGAGGCATCAAGGAATAATCCATTGACTAGTGCACGGAGGTTATGTATGGGTCTAAAGGCATAAAAATTGAGCAAATCTAGCGAGTCTTGAAGACAGAAGTACAATGGAAATAGGTTGTAACATTTATGCAGAGTTTTGCACGGAGTGGAATAGCGTGGAGAGTTCTATCCAACCAGCCTCCGAACTGAAGACTAAAATACAAATGAATGTTTAGGCACTCTGTTGGTCGTACTGAAAGACGTGATCGTCCAAACACATTTTTTCACATTTATGGCCTCCTTGTGACGGTGATAAATTTATATGGTCTATATAGTTCCCCACTCAGGAATGCCCTGACACTTTGGTCTTTTGTTATAGAGTAATTCTGATGCCTCTCCTATGACCCTCCTATCCGTGCCTGCATTTGCAGCCAGACAGAATGGCGCAAGGATGATTTAGGCGTCTGAGGAGATGCACGTTCCGTGTCTTCTCAGATGAGCATCCGCCACACCGCTCCCTCCATTACCGTAATGGCCGTCACCGCCGCCGGATGGAGACCGGATGAATCCTGGCCGAGATATCGGTTACGCCTCCGGAGCAACGTAGCGCAGGGTTGCAGCCATCGCAGGCGCCGCTTCATTCCTCGCAGATGGCCGGCTTGCCAGCAAATAGACGCGTACTACTTGTCGAAGATTTGATACTTCCGCACTTTAAGTGTAATGCCTGTCAAGACAGACATATTTGGTTTATTCATTCTTCTCTTACAAAGACTCATATGTACCTCTGTACACGAATTTTTATCGACATTACTTCTCTTGAAAAAATTTGCTTTCATTTCGAAGGTACGGTGCTAAAGGGAAATGTTGTTATAGATTCACGAGTAACTGCGTTACAGACACTTTTATTTTGTTTTATTCTCTTATATTTTGTATATATTTTCCAGCAAGTTGAATGTCCAGCTGTTCAGTTTTTTATCACGGAACCAATGATTGTAAAATAAAACTATTAATAACTGGCATCACAGGCTGTAACAACCGTAAATGAAAAATGAGATTCACATAAATGCAAAGTCCTCTAATGTGTAACAATCGTAAATGAAAAATGAGATTCACATGAATACAAAGTCCTCTAATATGTAGAAATTTTAAATAAACAATAACTATAAGAGTATTTAAGACTGATTTTGTTTTTTCCTCTGGTCATGGGTCCGAAGTCTGGTTTAATGCTGCTCTCCACGGTAGTCTATCCTGTGTGAGCCTCTTCATCTGCATGACTGCTGCAACCTGTATCCATCTGAAGCTGCTTTCTTCAGTCAAACCTTTGAGTCTTCAATTTACATCAATTTACACCTCCCCCCCCCCCCTCCACACTCTCACACATTTCCCGCCATTCGAGACGTGTCCCGTCTCTTTTTTGGTGTCAGGTTAAAAACTGAACAAATATAATCATATAAGACAAACAAAAATTCCAAGTAGACGTCGTAAGACAATCTAAGTTGGTATTACTGCCACATGTGTCTGATATAAACCGTGTTACTCAGTGTTAGCAAGGAGGTGTTGAAAACAATAAGATGTCCTCTGAAATTATGTCTTTATGCGATCTATCGAGACAGTCGTAATGCAAAGGGAGAGAGAAACTGGCGCACTGACCCAAGTGACGTGGAGATGAACTCCCCACCAGGAGCTTGTTATCGCAGACTGACTCTGGAAGGGCTACCGGCTTCAGGCACTCCTGTGTGTTTGGTAGGACTCGCAATATCCGGCTGCTCTGCTTGAGCTATCAAAGGCTCTCTGCCAGCCTGCTTTCTCAGAGGCAGCGCCGATAATGTAGCTGCGGCGAGGCTGGTCTGAACAGCAAAGCGTTCTGCTCATAATCATAATCTGACCAGACGAAATTTCATTCTCCGACTCCAATAATGAATAGCCTTGGTTGGCCATCAATTTAGTACGTTCATCATGATTACTTACGAAATACGGTACGTTGACTTCGTCAGTACATTCATGACATACTACGTCATAAGTAACTCCGCCTCCGAGTTGATTGAAGCTTACGATTTCTAGATGCGGCTAGTAAACGGAACTTATGAATTTACTCTCACATCGGTTGGATTTAAGTATTCGCTGAAACAGTTATGTCTGAGCTACAATACTGCTAACAGTCACACTTTGAAAAAGACGTTGGTTCCATCAGCAGCATCTGATAGCAGACTGAAAAATAACTTCAGTATAGTCCAAAAGATAATTACTCGCCTCGGGTTCGATCCCCGGTGAGTCCTAGGATCTTTATCAGTATCTTGTGACTCATTTCGCCCCTGACAATGTTCTGATGTCTCGATGCACAGATGTGAAAAATTCTGAGGTACACCATGATTCGGTATCCACGTCAAACTGTAGGACCCAACACTACTACCGGCTAGGTGAGATCAAAAAATGGTTCAAATGGCTCTGAGCACTATGGGACTTATCTTCTGAGGTCATCAGTCCCCTAGAACTTAGAACTACTTAAACCTAACTAACCTAAGGACATCACACACCTCCATGGCCGAGGCAGTATTCGAACCTGCGACCGTAGCGGTCGCGCGGTTCCAGAGTGAAGCGCCTAGAACCGCTTGGCCACTCCGGCCGGCAGATGAGTTCAGTTCCTTATGGTCGGCGAAAGGTAACGGCACACCACCTCCACTAGGACCATGCATAGTAGAGCACTGTGATGCTCAAAACTGCTGAGGACCGCTTTTCTTGTTTGCATATCTGCTGGCTAATGGATTGTGGAATTAATGATCGGGGTGGTTCCTGTTATAAACAAAACCATCATGTGCCCTGTCGATAGAGGGTTTGCAGAGGACCCTTGCGTAATACTAAGAGAAAGGCTCTTGTTTATCCTTTCGTTACACTTTGTATGAAACACTGCTTTGGCCATTATTTTATCAAAATGTATTTACCTACACATTAAAAACACGAAGATTACAAGATGTCCAAAGCATAAAACGAAAACGACAACAACATCTTTATACTTACATACTAATGTAGATCTCTACCATGGAAACTACACATGGCTATAGGTACAATAAGAGCTGAATAAAAACATTTTTGTGCTGTATCAGCCGTTTATTAAATATATATTGATATCATCTCAAAAATTATAATCTGTTGACATATTATTAGATTATTTGGAAGGTAGCCAAAACAGAATAAGGAAATTAAAAAGGCCTCTAAAACATAAAAGTACATTTCAGTTTACAAGATGGAGCTAATGAAGCTGAGATGAAGGAAAAAATATTATTTTCAAATTAATCCTTGATCATATAAATGCTGCTTAGTCTCCTGAAATTGATAAATAACAGTACAGTATAAAAAACTTCAACAAATGGCGGGCATAGTGTAGTCTTTTGGGAAAAACTCAGGAAAGGAAACCAATCTAAAGCACACATATGCAAACACGAGGAGAAAAAGAAATATAAAACTGATGTTCAATTGAGGAGACGTAGTGAGTATAAAATTTTAGGCTTTCGCAGCAAGAAATAGATTCGGTGCCTCCATATCTATTATACATCTTGTTACACTTCAAATGTTTTGGACTTTGTTACATGTGTCCACCATCATCGTATGTAATACTTGGTAGTCAGAGGATGGCCACATACAAGAATATCTAGAATATTGATTCTCCCTTTTACAATATGTCAGAGTCCACAAGCCAGAAGAATTTCTTGCAAACCTCAAAATTTTCAAGAGTACCGGTTTATAAGAAGTAGTGTAGGAATGAATGAAGGTCTGCAGCAGAATCAGAAACATGGATATCAAATAAAAAGGGGCTTTTAGAAGTTTTGAGAAATGTTAACATTCCAGCGTGAAAAAATGCTAAAGTACTTTCGTTTACGTGCTCTGATACACGGTGTGAAAGACTGAGTACATCAGCTTTGTAAGAAATCATGTGCACAAAAAGTGCAGAAAGTGCAGAAAAAGACCGTTAATGGCTGTCAAGAAACGAGAAGAAAAAGAGCTTTATTCTGAATATTCTTACTGCAATTATGATCATAAAAATAGATTTCTGAGGAAATATAGAACGGTAGAGAAGAACAGGAAAGCAGAGTTTTCAGAATCTGGATTTTAATCGAAGCTTCCAAATGCACCAAATGTGGATATGTACATAAAGAACTGCAAAAAAATGTTAGAGAGTATGGACCTTGTAATGGTACAGTGTATGACGTTACTGTTAGGTACGTTGGCTTTTTCGGCGTCATTGTTTTTCTAGTGGTGCCTGGATGAGTTATACAGTGCTCTTTCATATGACACCCTCGATGCCGTCCGATAATGGATAGTAGTGAGTCGGCAAAACAAGGAGACACATGTAGTAGACTATCATGCTGTGTCATGATCAAACCAACAATTGGATGCGCCAGGAGTGGCCAGGAATACGGTTCGTGAGCCGTATCCTGGCTCATGTGTCACAGCGCTGGGCCTTACTCCTTACTGCAGACCTTCCCCCCCTCCCTCCCTTCCTCCCCCCTTTCGAGTCACGCCTCGATGTCTGAGTGGGAGGTGGCAATTTGGATTTGTATATATCACAAACCAAACAAATTTTCAGTATTACTTAATTTTTCGAACTCTGAATCCTTAATATAATTTTTAACTGCCGGCATACAGACAGACGTAAACACTTCCACGGATTTTTGGACCGAGGTCTCACATAATAGTGACTTACATAGTTTCATAGTGGAAAATCTTTACACACATTTGTTGATGGAAATATTACAACATATTTGCAACCTCATTATGGAGACTGGCAAATTGTATTTCAATAAGACGACGTAGGCGCCCTTGACGGTTTATCATAAAAGTAGTTGTCTTTAAAATGAAAACTGTAATACAAATGAATCATTTACATCCACACATACACAGAGTCACTTTCAACTGAAACTGCAAACCGTTTCCAAAACAGCTCTAAAACAGATGTAAGAGTGACAGTATCCTTAAAACTTTCAGAAGACTATCCTTGTAATTCTTTCAAGTCCACAATGAATTCTTATAGCGTCGTGTTTATTTTAACGCTGGAAAACTTAGGGATATGGACTGTGTTTGTCTGAATTTGGCCTTCTACAAGGTGGATTTCTTCTTAAAGGCATTCCATGAAATTAGAGGTAAGTTGTTTCTGACCTTACAATGTATTTCTCTGAGCACTGTTGAGTCTCGTCCACTTAAAATGCAACGCCTGCAATCCGTTCATAATGATCGAAGTTGAGTGAACTAACGTTGTCTGCAGTAATTTTTAACTCTCTGCGCAAGGATAACGGTCAAAACTTACAGAGGAATAATCCGTGTGACTACATGAGTTTTAGTATCTGTAAAACCGATGTTTTCACGTCCAGACTCCGTGTAAATTTAGCATCAAGAACATCTTGATGTTCAGAAAAACGAATCCTATTTCTTGATCGTTGTAACTTTTTGGTCTTTCGTTGTCAGTTAAATCTTGTTGTGATCTTGTGTAAATGTCGTTTCATAGCAAATTTCCAGTACCTGTTGACTGTGAGATTGTATATCAGATATTGAGATTTCTCACCCCTGTCATCTGTTGGTCTCATTTTCTTAAAGGCTCGTGACATTGTATCTTTTTGTGAAAAACAGCCACTGGACCTGTGAACGTCTGTCATATCACGAACAAATAGGAAAGTGTAAACGGCGCTACTACCACGGTTTTGCCGAACTGTAGAGTTTAGTGCTGACCAAATTATGTCGCACCGCAGCTCTAGATGAAGTGTCATCTGTACCGGGTACTTCTGAGAAGGATCAAAGAAAGCTGGAACAGGCCGATCCTCGACCTGCAAGCGGCTCACACATCCGGCACACGTGCCGTTTGGCACCCCGTGGCTGGCCCTGCCATACACAGTCCATCCATGAAGTTCCGAGATTGATTTTGCTCCAGGTGCTTAAGACACGTCAGCGCAGGATCTAAGATGGCTGCTTGCACTAATAACTGTAAATGACAGACGTACAGTCGACCAGTCGGCTGTGAGCAGTAGTACTGTGCGAGGGACTGTAGTGTGTCAGCCTTGTTGTGTCACAGATCACAACGAAAAATGGTTCAAATGGCTCTGAGCACTATGGGACTTAACTTCTGAGGTCATCAATCCCCTAGAACTTAGAACCACTTAAACCTAACAAACCTAAGGACAGAACACATATCCATGCCCGAAGCAGGATTCGAACCTGCGACCGTAGCGGTAGTGCGGTTCCAGACTGTAGCGCCTAGAACCGCTCGGCCACCCCGGCTGGCACAGATCACAACGGTGCAACGATGCACGGACGACTGCTGTGACTTCATTGAAACTCAAAATGAGGATTAGTACTCGTCTGGAAAAACAAATCATAATGAGTGACGAGGTTTCGTTTTATCATTATGAGCCTACCACTAAACGACAAGGTGCAGAAAGGATCGAGAATAGTTCGTCAAGAACGAAGAAGGTGCAAATGTGATGTTCGAGTTGAACAGGGCACATACCAAAAAATTTTTAAAAAGTTTCCGCTTATGAAGATGTTCTACAACCTGATTTGTCGTGTTGTAATGTACGAACTAGCGACACGGAATATCCAGAATGAGAGGGCAACTATGACATAGGCTAAACAGTTCGGAGTGACATCGAAAACCGGGGCTGCTTTAGACTGTGAATTCAGTATATACAGAATTCGTAAAAAGTGTTTCATTCCAGAAAACAAACTTTTTAAAAAATAACATTATGAACTGTTATCAGAATTTGGTCCATTAAGGAGCAAAATGGTATCCATATAAAGTTAAACTATACTATCGAGATAGACCAGTGTTTTTTATGCGATTGCATGATTAGTAAATCCAATGTTAAGCGCACACAATCTCCTCACAAACCAGAAAAGTGCAGTAATTATGTTTATGTTGTTGTTGTGATCTTCAGTCCTGAGATTGGTTTACTGCAACTCTCCATGCTACTCTATCCTGTGCAAGCCTCTTCATCTCCCAGTACCTACCACAACCTACATCCTTCAGAATCTGCTTAGTGTATTCAACTATTGGTCTCCCTCAACGATTTGTACCCTCCACGCTGCCCTCCAGTATTAAATTGGTGATCCCGTGATGCCGCAGAACATGTCCTACCAACCGATCCCTTCTTTTAGTCAAGTTGTGCCACAAACTCCTCCCCAATTCTGTTCAATACCTCCTGATTAGTTATGTGATCTACCCATCTAATCTTCAGCATTCTTCTGTAGCACCACATTTCGAAAGCTTCTATTCTCTTCTTGTTTTAACTACTTATAGTCCACGTTTAACTAACATACATGGCTACACTCCATACAAATACTTTCAGAAATGACTTCCTGACACTTAAATCAGTACTCGATGTTAACAAATTTCTCTTCTTCAGAAACGCTTTCCTTACCATTGCCAGTCTACATTTTATATCCTCTCTACTTCGACCAACATCAGTTATTTTGCTCCCAAAATAGCAAAACTCCCTTACTACTTTAAATGTCTCATTTCCTAATCTAATTCCCTCAGCATTACCGAACTTAATTCGACTACATTCCAATATGCTCATTTTGCTTTTGTTGATGTTCATCTTATACCCTCCTTTCAAGACACTGTCCATTCCGTTCAACTGTTCTTCCCAGTCCTTTGCTGTCTCTGACAGAATTACAATGTCATCAGCGAACCTCGAAGATTTTATTTCCTCTCCATGGATTTTAATACCTACTCCGAACTTTTCTTTTGTTTCTTTTACTGCTTGCTCAATATACAGATTGAATAGCATCGGGGGGAGACTATAACCCTGTCTCACACCCTTCCCAACCACTGCTTCCCTTTCATGTCCCTCGACTCTTATAACTGCCATCTGGTTTCTGTACAAATTGTAAATAGCTTTTCGCTCCCTGTATTTTACCCCTGCCACCTTCAGAATTTGAAAGACAGTATTCCAGTCAACATTGTCAAAAGCTTTTTCTAAGTCTGCAAATGCTAGAAACGTAGGTTTGCCTTTCCTTAATCTTTCTTATAAGATAAGTCGTAAGCCAGTATTGTCTCACGTGTTCCAACATTTCTACGGAATCCAAACTGATATTCCCCGAGGTCGGCGTCTACCAGTTTTTCCGTTCGTTTGTAAAGAATTGCCGGCCGGAGTGGCCGAGCTGTTAAAGGCGCTACAGTCTGGAACCGCACGACCGCTACGGTCGCAGGTTCGAATCCTGCCTCGGGCATGGATGTGTGTGATGTCCTTAGGTTAGTTATGTTTAAGTAGTTCTAATTTCTAGGCTCAGAGCCATTTGAACCATTTTTTTTGTAAAGAATTAGCGTTAGTATTATGCAGCTCTGACTTATTAAACTGATAGTTCGACATTTTCACATCTGTCAACACCTGCTTTCTTTGGGATTGGAATTATTATATTCTTCTTGAAGTCCGAGGGAATTTCACCTGTCTCATATACAGTCCTGGAAATGCAAAAAAGAACACATTGACACCGGTGTGTCAGACCCACCATACTTGCTCCGGACACTGCGAGAGGACTGTACAAGCAATGATCACACGCACGGCACAGCGGACACACCAGGAACCGCGGTGTTGGCCGTCGAATGGCGCTAGCTGCGCAGCATTTGTGCACCGCCGCCGTCAGTGTCAGCCAGTTTGCCGTGGCATACGGAGCTCCATCGCAGTCTTTAACACTGGTAGCATGCCGCGACAGCGTGGACGTGAACCGTATGTGTAGTTGACGGACTTTGAGCGAGGGCGTATAGTGGGCATGCGGGAGGCCGGGTGGACGTACCGCCGAATTGCTCAACACGTGAGGCGTGAGGTCTCCACAGTACATCGATGTTGTCGCCAGTGGTCGGCGGAAGGTTGCGACCGAACCGCCGGAATCTTTCCATCAGTAAATGGGGTATGTTCTCAAGTGACTCCGTTGTTTTAACCCCTCCACTGACAGAATGACCCGCTTCCTACTTCCGTATGTATAAAGCCAATACGGACTTGTAGCTGTCACGCCTTTGCGCTTACTGCTACGTATTTTAACCGTAAATAGCTCAGCCCTAATGGTAAGAGTTAGTAGTGAATTCTGGCGTTATTAATCTTTGAAGACAGCACAGCTGCCACAAGCTCAGCTCACTTTTACTCCACTCCTACCCTCGCCATTACACCACATTAACTAGGAGCTACATGGACCTTGCTAAATTCACTTGCGTATACATTTTTGACCGTTACTCGCCAGTATTTACCTATTGGATTAGTACACTCCTAACCGGACTATTTCTCAAAGAGCTGTGATGATTGAACGGGTTCGATCCACGGCCTACAGTGCCCTACAGTTCACACGGTAACACTGCCTACCTGACCCACTTAACTTGGTAGTGAGCTTATGTATCCAATCACCACTGCTAGCAGCAGTAGATAATCCTATCAGCACGACGAGAGCAGCAGACTTACCGTCGAATCCTCCTGAAAATACTTATAACTACGGTCGCCAGCTCTGAAGGAGCAAAAGAATAAATCAATTTTTTGGCTCGTTTCAAAGTGAAACGGCTTGAGTTGAATTTTAAACTTAATTCTGAATATTACTATTTCTGATTATTCTAGGTGATTCTACAAAGCAAATACTCTCTCAATTTCTGTGAGTTGGCTTGGTAATTACCACCAAGACAATTTAAGCAACTTAGGTTAACAAACTTCTACCCTTCAACTTATTTAATGATTTTGGGATATTACTCTTTGGACAATTGCTATAGAATTAGTTAAGTGACTTTACTTGAAAGGTTACTCAGAAAATTTTAAGTAACTATAAATAGGCGACTCATTCTGGTGTGACCATTGCTCTTTTCTACATTCTTAAACGCTAAAGTATTCTACAACCAAAAGAATTGTAAATGAAAGAGGCGATGGTGGCCTCAGTCTGATTTCACTACACTATGTTTCAGGTTACTACACTTTACAATGAAAAACATGCGTCGTAATTTTACTCATTACTATATTCTGTCCTCTGCACTTGCACAAAAGAAAACTGGTATTCTCCTTTTACATGTATACAAAGTTCGACTTAACAATTTCAAGCAGTCTTGCCTTGGGTAGACGTGTCGGTGCTGGTGGTGGGATGCATGTGGCTAACGCAGCTCTTCACGCCTCATGCCCTTAATGGCGGCTGGAACTACGAGCTGTAGCACTCGTATAAGCTACTGCACGTCCGCCATAAAATCTGGGCGCAAGAACTCTTACACTCAGCCCCAGTGGCATAGAGACGGCTTCGACAACCATTCGTCGCGTTCCACTCCACAAACGGCGACGATATTCGCCTCTTCGCTGTTGCACAATCACTTTTGCGTGAGCACAGTTACGCACGTCCGCTCACGTCAACACTCCCCAGGCCATTGCATTGTTCAGTCCCTGTGTCTCCAGCTACCTCTAGCTACGCTCGTATCACCAAGAGTGGGGGCGTTCCCCTACCACCTTTTCGCCGAAATCATTTAGTATTTAAGAATATTTATATTTATTACCCTGGAGTTCATACCAGTCATAATAATTTACTACTAGCGCCTTATAACATTAAATCATACACTAATAACTTATAATTACCAAGAAAAAGAATACATTTGACTCCGAGAGCTTAGCGCATTGTCTGAGACAGCGCTAATTCCCAGTTTCGCCAATAGATGGCATCAGGGTGCACTCCCTGGCAGTCTCACACCAGCGCGCCCGTCTCCGACGCGCGGGCTCCAAATTACTGTCAGCCCACCATCATTTCAGTTCCGTTACAAGGTGCACGTGCCCGTCGACCTGGGACCGGACCGCAGCGACGCACGGATGCACGCCAAGACCGTAGGATCCTACGCAGTGCCGTAGGGGACCGCACCGCCACTTCCCAGCAAATTAGGGACACTGTTGCTCCTGGGGTATCGGCGAGGACCATTCGCAACCGTCCCCATGAAGCTGGGCTACGGTCCCGCACACCGTTAGGCCGTCTTCCGCTCACACCCCAACATCGTGCAGCCCGCCTCCAGTGGTGTCGCGACAGGCGTGAATGGAGGGACGAATGAAGACGTGTCGTCTTCAGCGATGAGAGTCGCTTCTGCCTTGGTGCCAATGATGGTCGTATGCGTGTTTGGCGCCGTGCAGGTGAGCGCCACAATCAGGACTGCATACGACCGAGGCACACAGGGCCAACACCCGGCATCATGGTGTGGGGAGCGATCTCCTGCACTGGCCGTACACCACTGGTGATCGTCGAGGGGACACTGAATAGTGCACGGTACATCCAAACCGTCATCGAACCCATCGTTCTACCATTCCTAGACCGGCAAGGGAAGTTGCTGTTCCAACAGGACAATGCACGTCCGCATGTATCCCGTGCCACCCAACGTGCTCTAGAAGGTGTAAGTCAACTACCCTGGCCAGCAAGATCTCCGGATCTGTCCCCCATTGAGCATGTTTGGGACTGGATGATGCATCGTCTCACGCGGTCTGCACGTCCAGCACGAACGCTGGTCCAACTGAGGCGCCAGGTGGAAATGGCATGGCAAGCCGTTCCACAGGACTACATCCAGCATCTCTACGATCGTCTCCATGGGAGAATAGCAGCCTGCATTGCTGCGAAAGGTGGATATACACTGTACTAGTGCCGACATTGTGCATGCTCTGTTGCCTGCGTCTATGTGCCTGTGGTTCTGTCAGTGTGATCATGTGATATATCTGACCCCAGGAATGTGTCAATAAAGTTTCCCCTTCCTGGAACAATGAATTCACGTTGTTCTTATTTCAATTTCCAGGAGTGTATCTTGCTCACCTGATGGTAGAGTTAGTCAGGACTGGCTCTCCCTAGGGTGTCAGTAGTTCTAATGGAACGTTGCCGACCCCCGTGGTCCTTGTTTCGACTTAGGTCTCTCAGTGCTCTGTCAAACTCTTCATGCAGTATCATATCTCCCATTTCATCTTCATCTACCTCCTCTTCCATTTCCATAATATTGTCCTCAAGAACATCGCCCCTGTATAGACTCTCTATATACTCCTTCCACCTTTCTGCTTTCTCTTCTTTGCTTAGAAGTGGGTTTCCACCTGAGCTCTTGATATTCATTCAAGTGGTTCTCTTTTCTCCAAAGATCTCTTCAATTTTCCTGTAGGCAGTATCTATCTTACCCTTCATGAGATAAGCCTCTACAGCCTTACATTTGTCCTCTAGCCATCCCTGCTTAGCCATTTTGCACTTCCTGTCGATCTCATTTTTGAGACGTTTGTATTCCTTTTTGCCTGCTTCACTTACTGCTTTTTTCTATTTTCTCCTTTCATTAATTAAATTCAGTATCTCTTCTGTTACCCAAGGATTTCTACTAGCCCCGGTGTTTTTACCTACTTGATCCTCTGCTGCATTCACTATTTCATTCCTCAAAGCTACTGTATTTCTTTCCCCCGTTCCTGTCAATTGTTCGCTTGTGCTCTCCCTTAACTCTGCACAACCTCTGGTTCTTTCAGTTTATACAGGTCCCATCTCTTTAAATTCCCGCCTTTTTGCAGTTTCTTCAGTTTTAATCTACAGTTCATAACCAATAGATTGTGGTCAGAGTCCACATCTTCCCCTGGAAATGTCTTACAATTTAAAATCTGATTCCCAAATCTCTGTCTTACCATTATATAATCTGTCTGAAAACTTCTAGTATCTCCAGGGTTCTACCCTGTATACAACCTTCTTTCACGATTCTTGAACCAAGTGTTAACTATGATAAGTTATGCTCTGTGAAAACTCTACCAGGCCGCTTCCTATTTCATTTCTTACCCCCAATCCATATTCGCCTACTACGTTTCCATCTCTTCCTTTTCCTACTGTCGAATTCCAGTCACCCATGACTATTAAATTTTCGTCTCCCTTCACTGCCTAAATAATTTCTTTTGTCTCATCTTACATTTCATCAATTTCTTCATCATGTGCAGAGCTAGTTGGCATATAAACTTGTACTACTGTAGTAGGCGTGGGCTTCGTGTCTATCTTGGCCACAATAATGCATTCACTATGCTGCCTGTCGTAGCTTACCCGCACTCCTATTTTTTATTCATTATTAAACCTACTTCTGCATTACCCCAATTTGATTTTGTTTTTATAACCCTGTATTCACCTGATCAAAAGTCTTGTTCCTCCTGCCACCGAATTTCACTAATTCCCACTATATCTATAACCTATCCATTTCCATTTTTAAATTTTCTAACCTACCAGCCCGATTAAGGGATCTGACATTCCATGCTCCGATCCGTAGAACCCCAGTTTTCTTTCTCCTGATAACGACGTCCTCCTGAATACTCCCCGCCCGGAGATCCGAATGGGGGACTATTTTACCTCCGGAAAATTTTACCCATCAGGACGCCTTCATCATTTACTCATACAGTAAAGTTGCATGCCCAAGGGGAAAAATTACGGCTGTAGTTTCCCCTTGCTTTCAGCCGTTCACATTACCAGCACAGCAAGGCCGTTTTGTTTAGTGTTACAGGGCCATATCAAATTCCAGACTGTTGCCCCTGCAACTACTGAAAACCCTGCTGCCGCTCTTCTGGAACCACACGTTTCTTTGGCCTCTCAACAGATACCCCTCCGTTGTGGTTGCACCTACGGAACGGCTATCCGCATTGTTGACGCACGCAAGCCTCCCCACCAGCGGCAAGGTCCATGGTTCATATGGGGGGGGGGGGAGGAATTATGTCTATATATTTAGAAAAAATTCATAGTATAGACCCACGACTAAAACTTTCAAATAGCATGGACAGTAGAAATGTACCATTTAAAATAGCATGGACAGTAGAAATGTACCATTTAAAATAGCATGGACAGTAGAAATGTACCATTTAACTTTAATAAACAGTTAATTCGCTCTAGTTCGATGTATTTCAAACCATGAAGACCTGATAAAATGTGTCAGAAGGTGCTATGCAATAATTAAGATCTTCTAAGAAGCGCAATTCGCACATATTAATTGAGGTAAGAGGATAACATTAAAACCTGGCCACGTCCTGTGAAAGATAATACAGAAGTGTACATTACAACCAAGGGTCTAACTGTATCTTCAACGTCTACCGTCATTCAAATCCTGAAAGGTTTTTTTGTCCTTTTTATGCAGATCGAACACGGGATAGACTACAAAATATCATTATTTTCCCATTTAAACTGTCGCTACAAGCACAAAGAAGCTTTAATGGAATGCAAAAGGCAAATAACAAACAGACGGCACCGTGTCCTTGATTTCCCTCAGGAATTCCTTTGGTCTCGTCGTGGCAACCGCCGCAGTTCCGTCGCGGACTCGTCTCCCCACGACAGAGGCAAGTACCTAGGGACCTCATAGAATCACGCGTCCAGCAACCGTCTGCATCCATTACCGAATAATTGATTTGTTCACTTTGTGTAAACTCGACCATTTCAAGAATCAATACGAACACGGTAACACTTATCAGACACTTCTTTCCACATATAAGTACACACTATCTACAAGTACATTGAAAGGGAACAATGTCAGCTGTGATACGGTGCCTGTATGCCTGTGAAACGATAAAGCGTGGAGAAGAGTGATTGATAGTAGATAAGAAATGAAGCACACCTTAGTGTGTGTTTGGCCGGAGATAGTAGTACAGTGATTTTGTCTGAGATAAAAAAAGTAATTATTAATAGAAACGATAATAGCATTTCCACCACAATAATTACGCAGTGACTAAAACTGATGAGTACACTAATGCCCGGTTTAAATTCAGTATGGGAAACACCAGTCATGGCAAGTATTTGGACCGTTAAAGGATTTTTGAGGAGTATCTTCATGGTTCTGCAAAGCTTAATTTGATTCTGGAGTGTATGACAAACATTCAATATTCTACATTCGACAGAACTGCTACAGTATATATTCGTAATTGATAGTCATTCCTTAACTGTTTTTGTATGTCCATCCTTTTGGCAGGAGGTCTCTCGGACGACGGCCGTTTACTATTGTCAAAAATAAAACACCCACAGCCGTCCTTATAGTTTTATTTTATTTTATTGCAACCAGTTTCAACGCTTCGGAGCGTCATCTTCCGGCGGCTGTTGATGCGGTACGGGTTCATATGAGCCCTATATATATTACATCAGTTGCCAGCATTACTGGATACGCAGATAATATGTCAGCACTCCTACCACCAACTGCCAACTTAACTGTTGTCAAAGTTGTCTTCGAAGTGGAACGTGGATGTGCGTTTATTGTCCTGAATACAGTACGCAGAACAATAACTGCACAACCCGATGTTGTAAATCTGCTGCATCCAGATGCCAGTGATGTCCTGAGGATTTGTATGCACTGAAGGCATTGCAACTCATAAATTTGCACGTGATCTCCAGAGTACCATGAGTGCTGAACCATACTTACTTCATTATTTTCTTGGTGGGACAGATCAACAGAAATCAAATAACATTTGTGAAAGCCTTTCTTAAAGCTGACTGTTGAAATAGTTCTCCTAGCCAATTTGTAAAGGCTCAGTTAGAGATATTTCATAACCAAATTATCAACTCAGTTGTTCTCAAGATCAGGTTTAAGTTTTTTCGTTTCACTAAACTTGCTGCTCTTTTATCAGACAGGCTCCAGAGGCGAATTTTTTATTGCTATGAACACATTTTTCATGTATGACTATTCCTTTTTGTGCCATGTGATCTAGGCTGGTTACTACAGTATAGAGATCTGAATAAGATACTATAGGGTGATTACATATCAGGGTAAGTAAGATTTTGACAATGAATAGCTACTGGATGGCAACGGAAGTTGCAGCCGTTTGTCTTGAACAGTGCTCCAATTTCCCGTTACAACGTACTTTAGTTTATCGGTAGGAGCACTGAAGTACTGCTGAAACTCTTCATGAGCTTGACTCTCATATTTGCATTTACAGAATTACGTGCACACAGTATGGTATTGACAGGGACGAATGAAAATGGCATTACGTCCCTTGTTTCAGAAACAGACTTTCACATGGTTTCCTTGATTGGTGCAAATTCCCTCCTAAACATTTTCAGTTGGGAAGAAGTTACCGCCATTGCCATCTGCTTAGGAGCTGGCAGAAAGGAACGCGGAGTTAAAGTGCAGTTGCTCTTCTCAGTTGCGAAGGTAGCAAAGAAAGTAACTCTGTACTGAATGCGGAGGCAGTTTTGAGAACCATTTAGGGAACAGGTGTATATTTTAATACGCTGCAGAGTCGTGTAAATGCTATATCGTAGAAGCAGAAGTGCGCCAAGTACTTTACAACGCTGTAGAAACTACCTCAAAGGTTTCCCCCACTGAGATAATCATGTAAAAATGCAAATACAATGAAGTTATCAAAAGAAGGCAAAGTGTACATACCAGCGATCATTTTTGTTCTTCTTAAAATGAGAATATATATTTCTCACGAAATATATATGGGCTGTAAATTGGGAAAATGAGAGAGAGTGAGAAACTGTTCAACTGATATTAATGGAAACTTATTACTGGTGACGAAGCGGTGGAATCCTAAGAGGAGACGCTTCACAATTGGAAAGAGCAGAAATATTATGAAACTTGAAGGGAGAGTAGTAGAAGCTACTGAGAGGCAAAATTATTATGTTGCGGCCATTTAGAACTAGTGGATTATAAGCGGCCAAAGAAAGTGTGCATGTGGATCCCAGAGAGAAAAACGAAACTAGGACTGCCGTCTGTAAGAAGAGTGACAGACGTCAAGAAAGTTTTGCACTGAAGGGATCTCGAAGACGGGGATTGAAAATACCCTAAGTTACGGACATTACAAAGCGGGAAACGACGTTAGCTGTAAGCACTCGTAATCATAGTGATGAGCCATAATGGTACTTTCGGAGTAAGTGTGTTCAAATGTGTGTGAAATCTTATGGGACTTAACTGCTAAGGTCATCAGTCCCTAAGCTTACACACTACTTAACCTAAATTATCCTAAGGACAAACACACACACCCATGCCCGAGGGAGGAGTCGAACCTCCACGGGACCAGCCGCACAGTCTATGACTGCAGCGCCTAAGACCGCTTGGCTAATCCCGCGCGGCCTTTCGGAGCATGCTGATGCATTAGCTCCATACTTAACAATCATTACAACCGTCCGATCGACGAAAGATCCCTACCCAAAGACTGGAAAGTAGCACAGGTCACACCAATATTCAAGGAAGGTAGTAGGAATAATCCACTAAATTACTGGCCCGTACTGTTAACGTCGATATGCAGCAGGATTTTCGAACATATATTGTGTTCAAACATTATGAATTATCTTGAAGAAAACCGTCTATTGACATACAGTCAACATGTGTTTAGAAAACATCCTTCCTGTGAAACACAAGTAGCTCTTTATTCACATGAAATATTGAGAGCTATCGACAAGGAATTTCAGATCGGTTCCGCATTTCTGAATTTACGGAAGGCTGTTGACACTGCACCACACAAGCTGATTGTAGTGAAATTTCCTGCTTATGGAATATCGTCTTATTTAAATGACTGAATTTGTGATTTCATGTCTGAGAGGTCACAGTTCGTAGTAATTGACGGAAAGTCATCGAGTAAAACAGAAGTGATTTCTGGCGTTCCCCAAGGTAGTGTTATAGGCCCTTTGCTGTTCCTTAAATATATAAGCGATTTGGAAGACATTCTGGGAAGCTGTCAGGTTGTTTCAGATGACGTTGTTCGTTTATCGACTAATAAACTCATCAGAAGGTAAAAACATTTTAGAAAAACAATTTAGAAAATATATCTGAATGGTGTGAAAACTGGCAGTTGACCCTAAATAACGAAAAGTGTGAGATCATCCACATGAGTGGTAAAAGGAATTCGTTAAAACAGTCTAATGTAAAAGCCGTAATTCAGTTAAATACCTAGGTATTATAATTACGAACAACTTAAATTGGATGGAACACATAGAATATGTTGTGGGGTAAGCGAACCAAAGACTGCGTTTTATTGGCAGGACACTTAGAAGAGTAACAGATCTACTGAGGAGACTGCCTACACTACGCTTGTCCGTCCTCTTTTAGAATACTGCTGCGCAATGTGGGATCCTTACCAGATAGGACTGACGGAATACACCGAAAAAGTTCAATGAAGGGCTGCACGTTTTATACTGTCGCGAAATATAGGAGAGAGTGTCATAGAAATGATACAGGATTTGGGCTGGACATCATTAAAAGAACGGCGTTTTTCGTTTCGACGGAATCTCCTCACGAAATTCCAATCACCAACTTTCGCCACCGAATGCGAAAATATTTTTTTGACACCGACCTACATAGGCAGAAACGATCACCATGATAAAATAAGGGAAATGAGAGCTCGTACGGAAAGATACAGGTGTTTGTTCTTTCCGCGCGCTATACAAGATTGGAATAATAGAGAATTGTGAAAGTGGTCCGATGAACCCTCTGCCAGGCACTTAAATATGATTTGCAGACTATCCATGTAGATGTAGATGTAGATGTACTTCAGTCTCCTTAATAGCGTCTTGTTCCTTCCCTGGAACGCAATACAGCATCAGTTTTGCGTGGCGTGGATTCGCAGGGTCTTTGGTAGGTTTCCTGTGGCGCGTGCCACCAAATATGTAGGCACAGGTCACACAATTACTGTAAATCACTGCTTCGCGGATGTGGGCGCGGACCTGAGGAGCGATATCGTCCCAAATGTCTTCCGTTGCGTTCTGTTCATGTGAATCTGGTGGCCGATACATCAGCCTGAGTACTTTACAATGCTTCTCAAACCACTGTAGAACTATTGTGGCCTTGTCACAGGGACAGTTATCCGAACAGAAGATGGCATCGCCATCGAAGAAGATCTCAGGTATGAGGGGATTCAGATGTTTCATACTACTGTTATGGTAATCCCCAACTTTCATTGTGTGTTCGATTAGTAGCCCAAGTCGTTTGTAAATGCAGGTCAGTGTACTCCATAACATAATAAGGCCTTCAGGGGCTGCGTCTGTGGAGTTGTGTATACTCTGGACAGCCGTTAGCCCGGGCGACGGCGTATCTGAACACGACCACCGACCAAGTGTGAGGAGAAACCAGATTCATTAATTAGTTGCGCAGTTAGGGCGGCGGATTGCTAAGCAAAGGGGCCCGGGTCTGATGCCTGGCCGGGCTGGAGATTTTCTTCGCTTGGGGATTGGATGTTGTGTTGTCCTTACTTTCATATCGTTATAAATGACTTTCCATAGTTGAGACGGGTATATGAGCACACTGGCGCGACGCTTGGTGTCAGGAACTTCACCCCTCCTTCATCCCTTCGGCTAACAACTATTGGTGCTGAAAGTCCACTCACAGCCGGGTTTCGAACAGGGAACTTCTTAGCCCTGAGCCTCCGGACGGCCTTTGAGGCTGGTACTTACGCTGAGTACTGAAACTTTACCATTGTGCCATCGCCATTCTCGAGAGTGAACCATGTGCTCCAGTTTAATTATACCCCATGTTAATCAAATTTCGCATAAAGTTATAAATGCTATAAATGGTTTTGTGTCGGGCTTGCATGGACTGTAACACCCTTGAACCAATATATTTTATGACAAATGGAGAGAACAGGGGGAAAACGATGTAAGTCCAATTTTTACGAAATTCATCTTATCCTTCATATGTGGAGCTCACGTTCTGTAGTTTAGTACAGTTCGCAAATACTTAGGGGAAGAAAGGGGCTGGACATAAGACCACAGACTGTTTTGACCTATGTGAAGAGTAAAAGGAGGAAAGTGTAACCTCTACTGGGGGATGATAGGTACACATCACTAAATATGGCACTGGATCACATCCGTACTGATTTTTTTGTGTTTTTCTGAGTAGGTCTTGCTTCTCTTCGTTAAGTAGGCGACTGTTTTGTACTGCACTTCTGTCCTCACCTTAAACGATCAACACAATTTGATTGACTTTGTTGTAGTGATGGGAGAAACACTTTTGTTAATATTGTACTATCATTGAGTCTTGATGACTGGCAATACATTCTTTTCAGTAATGTGCTGGATGACCGCAGTTTATAACTGATGGACGAAAATGTTGAAATATCTGAGTTTACAATATGTACTAAAAACGTAACTTACGTGGAAGTTGAAAAGGTCGAAACAAGAAGCCCAGGTAGCAGTCACGTGAGCAATGTGAGCCTCGCGGTTGGAAATTGACGTTTTTTGACAATATTCAAACATCATAAATGTCAAATGTAACTGAACATTTTAATCCTTTGCTCCCCCGAAGCCCAAGATCACTAACCGTCATTATGGACGACGCACTTACGATTGTAACAAAAACCATTGGACTGATGGTTGGTGCGGCAAGGAAGTTCTTTATTGGATTACAAAAGTTAAGAAAACATTTCAATTTTTTCATTAACTAATCAGTGATGTATTATTATTGTTTTCTTCATATTAAACAGGTTGACAACATTTTTTCGTTTATTTTGTAAATATGGAACTCCAGGATGGCCAAATGTAATTTCAATATTTTGTAGGTGGCTGCATTAAACTTTACCATGGTTTCCACGGATTGAAGCCTGTCTTCCTCAGAAGGACGAGAAACCAACTACACATTAGCCATCAGTCAATACAGCTATCTCCTCTTGAAATGTGTCGGGCACGGTCTGTACGTCGACATGTAAAAAATAGTTAAGGCCATTAGAATCGAGGGCTTGTCACATCAGTAAAACCAATCTCTTAAAATAGCAGACCATGTTAGTAGCTACACGCCGAATAGCGTGTAGCCAAGCCCTTGATTGTAGGGACGGTTTTAATACATTCTTTTGACGTACAGACCATTGCCGGTACATTTGACGTGGAGATAGCTTTACTGACTGATTGCTAATGTGAAGTTGTTTCTTGTCCTTCTGAGGAAGATGGGTTTAAATCCGTTGAAACCATGGTCAGGGTTAATTGAAAACCGCAATTTATTGCAACTGGTTGGCTATCTATTACACCTAGTGCAAATGTGACTTATTATTTATGCAATTTACATAATTGAATTTGGTACTACCAATGAGCAGCTAAATGTTACAATACTTCCGCTTGTGTTTTTCATCTATCATAAAACTGCTCATATAAGTACAAATGGAATCCAGTTACTGCTATAAGTTGGTCCTACTTAAAATAAAGGAAGGCTACTGGTCTGCAACTTACTGTCTTTTTTTTCCTCCTGTAAAATTTATTCACACGGAATTATCCCTCTTTCCCACTAGTGTTGAAATGAGGCGATGCACTGAACGCGACGACGTCTGCATTACATGTCGAATACAAGTGGAGTAGTCAATGGACGCTCCCCTGGGGACTGTAGGAGAGGCAGCTTGATGCAGTTAGCTAAGCGACCGTAACGTGACGAAGCTGGAGTCTCCATTAAAGAGGCAGCCCCGCACGGGGCGGCAGGCACGGGTCCCCCGGGGTCGCGGAATGTTGGCCGTCCTAAATGGAATTGTCCGCCTCTCCAGTGGTGAGGCCCGGCTGATGGTGCGTAAAGATAGCGCGGCCGCGGGCTAGGAAAAGAAGGAAACCAGCCCTGCCGTTCCCCGTTCCCTCTGTGTGGGGTCCCATCTCTTTAGCTCCATCAGCCGTGTTGCTGAGCGTGTGTTATCTCGTGCAGTCTCTACTGTGGCACCATGTGACCACGTGACCTCTCTCTTTTCCGTTAGCGAATTGCGAAGATGTCCGGGAAAACAGGCTCTATAGAACACACACTTTTTCTTTTTAAGCTTTACGTTTCAGTTGCTTAGCCTAGTAATCCTAATCATCATCATCATCATCGACGTCATTGTCGACCATATCACTTCTGTCACCGCATGAAGGCCTCCAACTCACTTTTCGATACGTTGCAGTGTTCAGCAAACTGCATCCATGGTGCCCCTCCCTGTTTCCTAATGTAACCCACCCACCAATCATCGTCCCATTCTTTTCTCATTTGGAATTAAAGAAAGAACTTCTTCATTCCATCAGCCAATAATCCGGCTGGCTAAATATCTCGACGACTCTATCTCCCTTTTCTTACAGCCGCAAATCCGTGACCCACACTAAGCGTTACAAAATCAGTCTGTTACTTTGAACGACTCTCTTTAGTTCACGAACCAAAAAATGCAGAGTTGTCTGTTAAGGCACGATGATACAGGCTATAAAACTGCACATTATCGACAACACATCTCGACGTTGTTGTCTGTCAACACTGTTGTCACAGGAATTACAGCTGTATGTACGGCAACATTACGAGCCTATGTTCTGCGGCAATATTTGACACAATACATTTCCGGGGGATAAATGTTTTCACAGGTCACGCTATAGCCCCGAAGTGGATGAAGCTAGATAGTGAAAGTCATTGCGGCTCCCCTCAAATTGCATACCAGAAGGAAAAAGAATTAGCAAGAAAAGAGAAATTGGGTTACGTGGATGTGTTCTATTCTAAGCAAGCGACCTGTACCAAGGAACTTTAACTCCTGAACTCATTCTCGGTATCGTACATAAATTCTCTAAAATGCTGAACACGATTTCGAACATATCGTTTCAAAGCAATACCCCTGAGAATTGGAAAGTCCAATACTAATATGAATGACTGTACGTGAGTTACTGCCAGTTTCGCGGCAACCCTGTAGTTTTTGAGTAATCGTGACTCATACAAAGTTTGATGTATCTCTTTAAAATGATCTCCTTATCGATAAGTTCCTTGCTACAAGGCGTTTGCAACCCTTTTTGGTGGGGACTCAAGGAATTCATTAAGGTAGTTTGAAGTGGCGTTCAAAAGTTTATCTTAACATGTTCACCAAAGCAGCGAGAGAGCTATTAACTTGATAAATGCGTTGCGTCGATGAGCAGAGTTATGGGACGTGAAACATCTTGTATACAAACACCGTAAGAGGAAAACAAGAGCTGTGGCAAACTGCTACGCCTGAAATAGACGTGATGGAACTTCAAAAACGTTTCGACGTTTAATGAATCTACGTAGAATAAAATTATGTCACACTATTTCTCATCTTCTACACAGGCACTACCAATGTGTCCTTTTCCATATTTCGGTCTCTGTATTCATTATTTTCTGTGTTCCACCCTGTGGACTCAACGACGCCATCATAGCATTAAGTTCATAACAATAGTTATTATTAGGAGCCTAATGCACAAGACATAAGACACAGATGAAATCTCCCTCTACATTAAAAAATTTAGGCGATTTTGACGAAGGAAATAAATTGCATCTTCCTTACAAAAGCGAGAGCATTGATATGTACGACCAGATCCAGAGGGAGCATAAAAAAAATTAAAGCGATATGTTATACTCCGGCTGTCAACCAGAGTTTCAACGTTCGTTAACTTAATATCGTCGCTATAAGGCACTGCCATACCTATAGAACTTCCCGGCGCCACATTAAAAAACATTGAACACCCAAGGAGAGAAAGCAAATCGAATAACAGTTCTACCAAAAGCACAACTTCAGCTTGGGAATCATAAATAAACTGTCGTAACGCAGCAAGCCGTAAAGAAGAGTTATCCTATCAACACTTAGGATAAGAAACGTATACACCTGCATTAGTTAACACATGTAATGCATGAGAGTGGAACTAGGAAAGAATTTACGCATCACGTCTCGTACTCCACGACACCGGCAGACGGCAGGGACGAAGCTGCAGGATTTGAATTCTCTCCACCGGAAGGTGTAGCTACCCTGCTTTGTTTTCCAACGCGACGCACATGGTTGAGGTTGAAAGAGTTGTTTCATACCGCTCCGTGACACCGTAACTCCTTGACGCGGAATGGTAGGAGCTCACGGAGGCCCGCCTTGGTAAGGGTTGGGGGGGGGGGGGGGGGGGAAGGGGAAGCTTCCCCTCTCCACTAAGCGAAATGCGAGATACACAACGAGGAACGATGCACATAATCATCAGATAAGGAAGAGACGGGCAGTGCGGCGTCTGCAGCTGTCTGCATCATCTGAGTACTCGGAAGAGAATCCATCGTATCACACTAAGAAATGGATGCCATTGCACTAGAACAACATCTCCGTTTAGTCATCGGAATCCACAAGAAGATACGTTGCTGCGTATTAAGGAGAGGCCGCAGATGCAACATTCATTCCAACGCCAAAAGGAGCAGCGCTGGTGAAACTAAACCCGCATTTAGTGCCAGCATCCAACGCTTCACCACTGACAGAAGTACCGTCCACCACCACTCTCTAGGAGACTAGGAGAGACGAGAGTGTGGAGGTGTGACTTCAAAATCTTCACCATCCAGAGTCCATCGACGTTAAAAATTTTGCTACCGGTGCCGGCATCTTAACGGCAGCAGGAGCCGCACCTGAACATACCGGTAAGGGCGGAAAGTCGCACGAATGGGGGGGGGGACAATGTCCTCTAAAGCTGAAGAAGTACTGACAGCAGATTGCGATTCTAATGTCGAAGGACGACGTTTTCCATAGGACGACTTTAATTAGTAACACGTTGCGGACAATTGGAGCTGAGATGGTCACTTTCATTACAAAGGAAGCCTGCGTAACCATAAGCATTGAGGTGTGAATGAATATTCTTTACAACACACATCTCTACGGTTCGGATGCCACTGTAACATTGCATGTGATGTTGATCAGACCTGTGTTCCCTACGTAAATGCCGAAAGGCACCATAAGGAAGCAACGTCGCCTTAGGAAATGAAGCGTCCACTTCGGGTGGAAGATCGTAAACTCTAACCAGAATATGCTCTATCACCGCATTTTCAGGAAGGTGTGAACTAACAGAGCCATCACCTGAGAACCAACCCAAGAGAGAAGCTGTTCTACTTGCAAGAGATCTTGAAGTTTCACAAAAAATACATAGAAATCAAATTCAAACTTATCAGTATCTACTTGATCAGATGTAACTCGAATCGTATCAGTCAGCCAATCGTGGGTTTCTATAGAGTCTGGTTGAACATGAGGCGTACTCTACTAGCGTCAACAGCTCCATTCATTATCGTCAAATGACAATATACAAACTCAAACAGCAACAGTGAGCCACAAATAAAAATGACAATCGCTAATTAAACCCATAGCAACAAGAATAGCAACATACAAAACAAAAACGCCGTGAACCTACACACCAACCTAGTACTAATTATTACAATGTCTATTCCTTCAGTCCGCAGCTCGTGGTCTCGCGGTCGTGGTCTCCATTCCCGAGCACGGGATCCCACGTTCGATTCCCGGCGCGGTCAGGTATTTTCCCCTGCCTCTAGATGACTGGGTGTTTGTGTTGTCCTCATCATCATCATGAAAGTGGCGAGATTGGGCTGAGCAAAGGTTCGGAATTTGTACGGGTGCTGATAAACGCGGAGTTGAGCGCCCCACAAACCAATCATCATCATCATCTATTCCTTCAGACATGCATGGAAGTTTGAAAATGCAGCGCTGTCGGCGAGAGAAAAGAATAATCAAGACTCAGAGTGATCGGGAAGCATACAAAGTCTAGGAGAGGGGAAGCGATAGCCTGGCCATACGAAATATTCTCCACCATTGGTGACCAATATCGGCGACGCTTCGCAGTACGTCGGCAAGTACCTTCAACAGACTGTTTTATCAGAAATATGGCCCGGCCACGAGGAAATATTGCCATGTAAAGGAGATACGTTGCTGCAGTGTTGTGGCGCTACATTGCAGTAAAATAGGAACCTTGTAGACAAGCCCATAGAGTTCATAGAACGGGGGTAGTAATTTGTGTAATCTGGTACACCGTGACTTCTGACACTTTCTTCTTTTAACGTGTCTGACACTGACATCTAGTCACTGTTGCAGACATTTCACATCCGGGGTTCAGAACTCGGAGAAGAGACAGCAATGTCGGCAGTCTACCTCCAGATGCGACGGGCGCCGCTGGCTGCGCCGCTATGGTAGGCGTCGCGTCGCTTTCAAAGGAGTCTCCCGAACTCCCTGCCTTAATGAAGGCGCCACGTCACGGCGTCCGGAGGCGGTGCGTCCCCAATACACACCAGAGGCCTCACAGGCGTTGCTGCTGCTTCACGGAAACCTCGAGAAAGTGCCCAGGCTTGCAGTCACACAGTGACTTGTGAGCGTGGAGTCCTAATGAGAAGACACTGGCACTAATGAACAAAGTTTTCGACATGAAAGAGTAGAGTCCTCGCATCATTCTCCCTCGATGATCGCAAAATTAAACTTCCGCAGCGTTGCTATGGGTGTGGTCCTTGTCATTTGCTACATTCAGTTGTCTCATCTCTGCATCCTATCACTCAATGGTAATTATTCTTGTATTAGCAAATCAAATATTACGTCTTCGTGTTTCTCAGAATACATGATTAGGGTCACATATAATTTATTATTATTATTACGAAAATAAACTAATGTTGAATAACTAAGGTTAAATCTCATTCCATCTTGTGGCACATGGGACCTATGTCAAAAAGCACCACATGAATTATAAAAGCTCCGATTAAGTTGTTGTGATTGTCACCCGCAGGAGCAAGGTTATATGTGGTCAGATTCTTCTTGGGACGTACGCTCCCAAAACTGCAACTCTCCGTCATGCACTATACCTCTCTTGTAGCATCTGCCACTGGATTTTGTTAAGCATCTCAGCCACGAGTACATGATCCCTCCGTTTTTTATTCGATCTTCTACACTTGTTCTATTAATCCAACACGGTATTCGTCCCAGTGTGATGAACAATACCAAACAATCAGTCGAACAGGTGTTTTGTAAACAAGTTCTTTCATGGATGCATTACATTTCTTTATGTCATTTCTGAATGAACCTCATTCAGGCATTTGCCCTATAGCATTTACTGTTATTTGGTACAACTCAAGATACGTCTGGAAGGTTACTCCAAGGTATTGTATGGTAGTTACTGAATCCACTGATTTATCACCAATTGTGTAATTTAATAACTGTAGTGCATACCTTCGGATATTTATGCGTAAAAGTTTACATTTGCTTATCTTCAGGGTCATCTTCCACTCGATGTAGCTATCTCCGATTCTCTGCAGGCCTTCCTCCAGTTAGCAGCAGATTTCCAGTGTTCGTTGCTACCTACAGAGAACAGCATCCTCTGTATCTACATCTGTGTCTGTATAGATACTCCGCAAGCCACGGTACGGTGTGTGGCGGAAGATAGTCTGTACCACTACTTGTCGTATCCTATCCTGTTCCACTCGCAAATAGAGCGAAGGAAAACCAGTTTCTCTATGCTTCCGTATTAGGCCTAATTTCTCGTACCTTCTCCTCGTGGTCCTTAAGCGCAATGTCTGTTGACGGCAGCAGAATTATTCAGTAGTCTGCTTCAAATGCGATTTCTCTAAATTTTTGCAGTAGTGTTTCTCGAAAAGAACGTCGCCTTCTCTCCAGGGATTCCCGTTTGAGTTCCCGAAAAAACTCCGTAACACTTACGTGTTGCTCGAATCTACCGGTAACAGATCTAGGAGCCCGCCTCTGAATTTCTTCGACGTTATTCTTCAATTCGCCCTGGTACGGATCCCAAACACTCCCTTACCGCTGTACCACCCTTTCCTAATAATCTCCCAATAAACCGATGTCGACCATTCGCCTTCCTTACCCCAGTTCTCACATACTCGTTCCGCCTCATATCACTTTGCAACGCCTTGCCCAAATATTAAAACGAATTGACTGGGTCAAGTAATTCTGTATCCGAACATTACAGGTTTCTTCTTCCTATTCATCTGCATTAACTTACATTTTTCCACATTTGACTGCTATTCATCACACCAGATGCAGAGTTTGTGTAAGTCATCTTGTATCTTCCTACACACATTCAACTTCGACACCTTACCGTGCACCACGGTGTCATCAGCAAACAACCGGAGATTGCTGCCCACCCTGTCCGCCAAATCATCTATGTATATAGAGAACAACAGCGGTCCTATCACATTTCCCTAGGGCCCTTCTGACGACTCACATATCTGTGAACGTATTTCATATCCTCGTATCTTCCTTAACAGCCTGCAATTGGGCACCGTTCCGAATGCTTTCCGGAAATCTAGAACTAAGGAATCTGCCTGATACCCTTTATCCATACTTAGCAATATATCATGTGAGAAAAGGGCAAGTTGAGTTTCGCAGGCGCGATGCTTTCTGAAATCATGCTTATTCGTGAACATAAGCGTCTCAGCCTCAAAAAGTTTATTTTTACGAACTGAGAATATGTTCAAGGATTCTGCAGCAAACAGAAGTTATGGATATTGGTCTGTAATTTCGCGGATCCTCTCTATTACCGTTCTTATTTACAGGACTGACCTGCGCCCTTTTCCAGTCGCTTTGGACCTTGCGCTAAGCGAGAGATTCAAGATAAATGCAAAGTAGATAAGGGACCAATGCCGTACGGTACTCTTTCGAAAATTGAACTCGGATTCCATCCCGACATGGTGTATTACTTGCTTTCAAATCCTTGAGTTCTTTCTCTACACCAGGTACGCTTATTACTTTGTCGTCCATACGAGAGCCTGCGCTGTGGTCAAATGACAGTATGTTTCTACGATTCTAGTGCCTGAACGATTTGTTGAACTTGTACTTTAAATGTCAGCTTTAGTTTTGCTATCTTCAGCTGGCACACTAGACTGGTCAACAAGGGACTGAATGGAAGCCTTAGGCCCGCTTAGCGATTTTCCATACTACCAGAATTTTCTCAGGTCTTTTGCTGAGATGTGACTGTGGTTGTTGTATGCTTTGCGCATAAATCTTTGCACAGACGCACGAAACTCTAATAATCCTCGCTTGTCGTCATTTATGCGTTCCCTTTTGAACCAAAGCCGGCCGGTGTGGCCGAGTGGCTCTGGGCGCTTCAATCTGGAACCGCGCGACCGCTACGGTCGCGGGTTCGAACCCTGCCTCGGGCGTGGATGTGTGTGATGTCCTTAGGTTAGTTAGGTTTAAGTAGTTCTAAGTTCTAGGGGACTCATGACCGTAGATGTCAAGTGCTCAGAGCCATTTCAACCATTTTTTCAACGCTCAGAGCCATTCGAACCTTTTTTTTTTTTTTTAACCGAGATTGCAACAGCCTTTGCTTCCTCAGCATCCGCCGAATTTCGTTATTACATCATGATGGTTCTTTTCCAACCTTTATCCACTTACTAGGCACATAACTCTCCAAACTACGATTTACAATCTGCTTAAGCTTTGAACATATTTCCTCTACATCCATCGTACTGAAACAAGTGATGCCAATTCACTGTGTAAGTGAGACGTTATTAACTGTTTATCTGCTGTATCTACCAGAAACATTCTCCATGCCGTCTTGCCCGACTTATTAACTTTCCTAATCATAGTTTCTATAATGACATCATGATAGTTAATAGCCGTTTTTATACTGACGTTGTCGATAAGGACGGGCCTATTTGTAGCTACAAGATCCAGGATATTTCCAATTTATGTGGGCTGCTGAGCTAGCTGCTCGAGACAGTTTTCAGTAAACGTGTTCAAAAGCAATTAACATGACTGTCTGTCTATACCCCCCCCCCCTCCCGTAATGAATACACAGATATCCCATCTGTAGCTGACAGGTTAAAGTCGCCTCCAGCCAGTATTGCATGATCTGATATTTACGAGATATTGATTGTAGGCGGTCTTTGAATGATTTTACAACTGTCACAGCAGAATCGGGTGGCTGGTGAAAACATTCAACAATTACCTTGCTTTCACCTACACCTGTTACACGCCACAGATCACTTCACTGTCACACTCAACTTCGACCTCAACAGGGACAATATTTCTGTCAAACGCATTGAACACTCCTCTTCCTATGGCCTCTTTATTTGTCTTTCTGATATAAGTTCCACGACTCGCTAAATATCTGAGATCTTTCCACTTAGGGTTTCAGCTAGCTCTCGGCCACAAGAGTAATTTGAGCGAGAGAACTTTCCTGGAGTGCAGTAATTTCGGGAACTTTTTTATGAGTACATGAACAGTTTACTGACAACATTTTGACAGTCGAAGTGTCTTTATCGTCAACCAGCGCCGAGACGCATGCGCATTGGTGGCCGTCACAGGTGCGTCCTTTATCGGAATCCTCGCCATCTGCAAATACTGTTCCAGCTGTGGCGTGCAGGAGCACTGCGTACAGATGGCGTTCGTGTACTGTGAGTATCGTCTGACCTATGTAAGCTTTGCCACTGTGGTAAGGAGTTTTGTAAATTCTGGCTCTCCACAGTCCCAGACCGTCCTTCACCGAACCGAGAAGAGCACTAGTCCTGGCAGGAAGATAACTTTAACCTCATGTTTCCCTAGGATCGTGCCTACCATAGACAGGATGTTGCAGACATATTTAAGAAACGCCCTGGACTTGAACAGCTTTTTATCTTCTTGATGTTGTAGGTGGCCACCTTTCTTCCTCCTTAGCGCTGTACTAATCTAATGTGAAAAGTAACAATTATCTTTGAACACCGACTGTAGATGTTCTGGCTTCTTTGTAAAGCTGCTCCATCAGAAACAACATGTTCCTGTGCATCAACGTTCTAAGGATACCAGTAGTTTATGAAGGAAGATAGCAGCTCGAGTCTTGCAGA
The DNA here is from genome assembly GCF_021461385.2 of Schistocerca piceifrons. Classification (NCBI taxonomy): domain Eukaryota; kingdom Metazoa; phylum Arthropoda; class Insecta; order Orthoptera; family Acrididae; genus Schistocerca; species Schistocerca piceifrons. The sequence continues at coordinate 270,855,270 of NC_060139.1, forward strand.
TAGAGGTCCGTATGTGTGGGCTTACAGTAGACGGAATGCCCTAATTACCTATCCACTTTCCTACTAATCAAGACGTCCAAAAAGGATTTCTTTGTGGAGTGGCCATGTATGTAAAAAGCAATATTCCATTTGAGTCCGTAGACGTATCACGGTACTGCAGTGAACAGGTATTTGAATGTTGTGCAAGGGCAGTTGAATTTAGTGAAACTAAACTTCCAATTCTTGTTGCTTATAGGTCCCATAATTCTGACTTCAGAGCATTTCTGCTCAAGCTAGACAGGGTTCTCGGTTCACTTTATAGGACGTACCAAAAAGTTATATGTGACAACTTCAGTACTAATTTTGTAAGGTAATGTGAAGAAAAAGGATGTTGGAAGATGTCCTAAATTCATATGATGCGATGAAGATTGTGTTTTTTCCAACCAGGATGCAAGGAAACAGTAGCACAGCCATAGAAAATAATTTTATTTATTATTCATTACTAGATGGACAATCTATTAATAAAAGGGTGAATGCCCTTTCAGACCATGATGCGCCAATTTTAGCAGTAAAAGGTTTTTGTACTCAAACAATGATTATATATAATTACAAACTACATAGAAAATCTAATCCAAAGGCAGTACAAAGTTTTCCGAACCTCGTTAATGGCAAAGAGTTGCAGGATGCTTATAGTCCAACAACATAGATGGCAAATACAATGTTTTCCTTAACACATTTCTCAAGCTCTTTGAAAGTTGCTTTCCATTGGAATGTTCTAAACAGGTTACTAGCACCAAAAGGCAGCCTGGGTGGCTGACTAGTGGCAATGTTAGAAGTAATCACAATCGAGCTACAGTAGCCCATCACAAACAGTATTGCATGGTGCTTAAAAATGTTTTTTACGAAGACAAAGAGTATCTGGTACGCAAATAGAATAACTAATTTAATGATTAAAATTAAAACCATGTGGTTAGTCGTAAAGGAATTGTCTCGTCAGCTGCACAAGGTCGATCTATAAAGTCAATTTATAATAAAAATATTTGTAATACTGGTAAATCAGATATGTACAGTATTTAACAATCAGTTTCTGAACATTGCTGGTGAATTAAATAAAAACTTCGTTTCTACAGGGAATGATATAATTCTCTTGAAAAATGCCTTTCCGAGATTGATATCTAAAATAGTCCTCTGTGATACAGACATGGGGGAGATCGATTCTATAATTAAATCACTGAAGACTAATGACCCTCATGGCTATGATGGAGTGCCTAGCAGAATATTAAAATACAGTGCCGCACGTGTTATCCCTGTAATTAACCATATATTTAATTTTTCCTTTAAGAATGATCAGTGTGCTGGACGATTAAGGTACTCAGAAGCAGAACCGCTTTGTAAAAAGGTGAAAGGGTAGACAATTTTAGACCTATTTCTATGCCATCACTGTTTGCCGAAGCTATTGAAAAGGTGGTGTATGTAAGGGTAATTGGTTATTTTATTTCACGTAATTTGCTGTCAGATGCACAGTTCGGTTTTAGAAGTGATTTAACAACTGAAATGCTGTATTCTCTTTTCTCTGTGAGGTACTGGGTGGAATAACATAACGTTTCGAACGCTAGGCATCTTTTTTCATTTAACTAAGGCTTTTCATTGTGTTGATCAAAAACTGCTGCTCCAGAAGTTGGACCATGAGGGAATACGGGGAGTAACTCACAGTTCGTTCACATCTTACTTTATCATTAGACAGCAAAAGGTCATTATCTACAGCTTTGAGAATAACTATGACGTGAAGACTGAGTGAGGCACAGTTAAATGGGGTGTGACCCAATGATCAGTGCTGGGGCGACTCCTGTTCCTTGTTTGTGTAGATGATGTGCTGTCTAGTATTACAGGTGACTCTAAAACCTTTCTGTTTGCTGGTGACACTAGTTTGGTAGTAAAGAATATTGTGTGCAACGTTGGCACTATTTCAAACAGTGCAGTTCATTACATACGTTCACGGCTTGTTGAAAATAAACTAATGCTGAATCACAGTAAGACTCAGTTTTTACGGTTTCTAACACACAATTCAAGAAAACCTGACATTTTAATTTCACAGGATGTGCATATGATTAGTGAAACTGTTCAGATAAATAGTAAACTGTCGTGGAAAGCCCACATTAACGATCTTGTTCAAAGACTTGACGCTCCCACTTTTACTATTCGAACGTTATTTGAGGTAAGTGATAGTTCGACACGAAAAGTAGTCGGTTTTCCTTATTTTTATTTGCTTATGATGTTTGGTACTACATTCTGGGTTAGCTCATCCCATTCTCAAAGCATATTTTTGGCTCAGAAACGGGCGGTTCGGGCAATAAGTGACGTAGTTTCGCGAACTTCTTGACGAGCCTTGTTCATTAGTCTCGGTATTCTGACATTGGCTACTTAATACATACATTCTTTACTGCTGTTTCTTGTTAACAGTATCAGCTTATTCCCAAGAATTAACAGTTTTCACTGAGTTAATCCGTTCTGCATTTGGACCTCACTCCCTTGACTCTTGTGCAGAAAGGTGTATAGTATACTGCTGCACACATTTTCAATAAGCTACCTCAAAAATTCAGGAATCTTAGCAGTAATCCACGCGCTTTCAAATCAAAACTGAGTAGTTTTCTCATTGGTCACTCCTTCTATTCTATCGAGGAGTTCTTTCAAAAATTAACCTGATTCCTGTGTTATATTTTTGAGTGGGTTTACATATACTTATGAAATTTTATTACTTTTATGTTGTAGTTTCATGTACTGACACGTTCTATGACCTTGGAGATTTGCACCTCAGTTTGGTCATACGGAACTAGAGGTGAAGTAAAAGTTACTTACAAAAGGTCTCTGTAGAGACAGTAAAGTGTTTGGCAGAGGACTCAACGAAGCGTCTTCAGACTATTTTCTACCGTTCCACTGTCGAAAGACGCGCGGAAAAAATAAGCACTTCAATCTTTCTGTGCCATCTATGATTTCTCTTATTTTGTCATGATGATCATTCCTCCCCTTGTAGGTGGTTGCACAAGAAATTTTTTTCGTATTCGGAGAAAAAAGTTGGCGACTGAAATCTCACGATTAGATTCTGTCGTAACGAAAAAAACACCTTTCTGTTAATGGTTGCCACCCCATTTCAGGTATCACGTCCGGGGCAATCTCTGCCCTATTCCACTAAGATAAAAAACTAGCTGCCCTTCTCTGAACTTTCTCAGCGACCTAAGTCGATCATTTCTGATGCCGATCTTGCACAGCACAAAAGTACTCCAGAGGATCGCGGACAAGCGTGTTGTGAGCAGTCTCATTAGTAGACGTGTTGCATTTTCTGAGTGTTCTGAAAATACCACGCTGTCCTTGGTTTGCTTCCCCATAACATTATTTATGGAATCATTACATTTTATGTTATTCATAATTGTAATACCGAGGTATTTAGTTGAAGTTACAGCCTTCAGACTTGTGTGATTTGTCGTATAACCGAAATTTAGCGGATTTCTTTTAGTATTCATGAGGATGACTTCACACTTATTATTATTTAGAGTCAATTACCACTCTTCGCACCGTAAAAACATCTTGTCTAAATCATTTTTCAATTGATTTTGATCATCTTGTGAGTTGACGGTAAATGACAGCGTCATCTGCAAACCATGTAAGAGTGCTCCTCAAATTGTCTTCTGTGTCGCTTATGCAGATTAGGAACAGCTAGAGGGCTATAACGCTGCTTTGGGGAACACTATATATTACTTCTGTTTTGCTAGATGATTTTGCGTACATTACTGCGAACTATGACAGGAACTCACAAATCCAATCGCACGCAATTTGATTAGGTGTCTTTAGTGAGGTAAGGAAAATCTAAAAATATGGACTCAATTTGACATCCCAGTTGATAGCACTCATTGTTTCGTGACTATAAAGAGGTAGTTGTGTTTCACAAGAAAGATATTTTCTGAATCACTAAATAAATCTATTTCTTCGAGGTGATTCATGAAGTTAGAACACACTATATCTTCCAAAATCCGACTGCATATCGGCGTTAATGACATGCGTCTGTAAGAGAGAGGTTACTCATATTTCGGTTCTTTTTATGTACGGATCTTTCGACGAGCAAGTAGATGTATATGAGTGCTAAGTATGGAGCTATTACATCAGTATACTCTGAAAGGAATCTACTTTTATATAATCTGGGCCGGAAGCCATGCCTTTAGGGGCTATTAAGTGGTTTAATCTGCTTCACCACACTGGAGATACCCATTTCTAATTTACTCATGTTGGCAGTTGTTCTTGATTCGAATTGTGGTAGATTTATTTCGTCTTCTTTGGTGAAGGTGTTTCGGAAAACCTTAGTCAGTAACTCTGCTGTAGTCGCACTTGCTTCAGCGAAATCACCGTTGTTATCGCGCAGTGAAGGTATTGAGTGCGTCTTGCCACTGGTGCACTTTACATGTGACCAGAAACTCTTTGGATTTTCTGTGAGACTCGAGACAGAGTTTCTTTGCTGAAACTATTAAAAGAAATTTCGCATTGAAGTTCGTGCTAAATTTCGAGCTTCTGTAAAACTTCACCAGTCTTGGGGATTTTGCGTCCTTTTAACTTTGGAATGCTTGTTTCGTTGCTCCTGCAACAGCCTTCTCACTCGTTTTACGTGCCATGGTCCTATCAGTACCATCGTTTATTAATTTATTTGGTATATATCCCTCATTTGTCGTAGACACTATTTCTTTGAATTCAAACTACATCTGGTCTACGCTTACATAGTCCTCTTGGGAGGAGTGGAGACTGTCTCTTAAAAAGGGTTCAAGCGAATTTTTATCGGCTTTCTTAAAAGAGATGGACTTTGCGTTTATCTTTGGAGGGTTTGGATGTTACCGTATTCAGTCTCTCCACAACAGACTTGTGGTCACCAATCCCCGTACCCCTCATGATGCTCCCTATTTGATCAGGATCATTTGTTGCTAAGAAATCAAGTATGTTATCGCAACCATTTACATTTAGACTGGATTCCTAAACTAATTGTTCCAAATAATTTTCTGAGATAGTTTTCAGTTCGGATGACGTTTAATGCCTACTGCCGGCTTTAAACGTGTATTTTTGCCAACATATCGAGTGTAGTTTGAAATGACCACCAACTATAACTGAATGAGTAGGGAACCTTTTTGAAGTAAAACTCAAGTTTTCATTGAACTGTTCACCAGCTGTCATCTGAGTCGTGGGATCTGTAAAAGGAACACATTATTAACTTATTCCGGTTGTCAAGGATAACCTCTCTCAGCACTAACTCACAGAAACTAACTATTTGAAATTCCCTACGAGATAAACTACTTCTGGCAACAATACTGAATACGGTTAGGTTCTTCGTTAAAATTTCGGTTGAACATTCGTCCGCCTGTTTTCCAGTATTCCGTTCCTAGAATGATTAGTGGTTAACTGATTTCTATTAGCACTTGAAGCTCTTCTTCTTTCCGAGGAATAGCTATTACAATTTACAATAGTGATTGTTGCTAGATCTATCTTCATGTGTTGGCGCTGCTTCCTTTTAGATTGACGCCATTTCTGTAGTTTACCGAGATCCTCTAACCTAAAAACTTTCCCCTGCTACTCCTGTAGCCAGTTCCCGTGTGTAGTGAACCGCTGACATCTACATCTACATCTACATGGATACTCTGCAAATCACATTTAAGTGCCTAGAAGAGGGTTCATCGTACCACCTTCACAATTCTCTATTATTCCAATCTCGTATATTAAGCGGAACCCGCAAACTCACACCACGATCGAGGGATCCGCAGCCTATACGGTCACAGAACCTCATGAGCCTGTCATTAAAATCCTCTACTCGACTCTGTACCGGAGGACTACAGTTGGTTCTGACGACGATGCTACAGATGGTGCGCTCCGCATTCATCTCGCAAGCAAGACTGGACGTCTTCACTACTTCAGCTATCTGCCCTAAATCAGAGAGAACTTCAAAGTGAAAACATCTTTGGTACCGACGTGAACTACCACCTGTAGTTAGCTGCACTACACACTGGATTCGTTTCCCTCCTTGGCAGCCATATTAGAAAGGGGCCCCATTATACGCCTAACACTGGAGCTCCCAACTGCCAGTAAACACAAACCCTGCGAATGCCCAGACCCTTCGGGTTAAGACGCTTCTCCTGGAACAGAGAGAGCGACCGTGTTGGACTCAAGGACTTCATCAGCCGCAGATAGCCTGTATATCAGGCAATCTGGAGAAGCCCTTTGGAAAGCCTTTCGCTGCCTGCCACACCTTGGAGCGACCTTCCGCTCGACCACAGGTGAGGAGGAAACCTCAGTGCAGGCTGCACCCATGGCAGCCACAGTAACGGAATGACTTGGGGGAGACATGTGGGATCTGTTGGACGTCTCTCGGATCTCCATATCAGTCCCTCTCCCCCTCTCCCTCTCACAGTCATGCACGTTGGCAGCAGCTTCAAGCTGTATGACTCAAGTCAACACCGCCTGGAGCCGACTCGGCTCGCATCGGAGCACGGCAATCACAGTTCCTATCCATACCAAAGAAAGTGAAAATATTGTCTAGACAGTAAATAATTACTTAACTGTGCTAACAAATAAACAAATATACAGTATTAAAAAGCTGAGAAAGTATTCAATACAGTTTTATGCCTACAGCCGGCTTTAAACATGTAATTTGTCAACATACCGAGAGTAGATTGAATTTACCACCAACTCTTACTAAATGAGTGGGGGAGCTACTTAAAATAAGACAGAATATTTGTAATAAGAGCACAGATGGAATTTGAAACGAGCCACTTCTTATGAGAATCTGAGTCAAACAGAGGAAAGTGGTGTCCTGTGATGTACTTCTGCAGTAATGAAAGGAAGCACTCGACCCTTCCTACAACATGAAGAAACAGTCTTCGCTGCAGGGGTGTAATTTTTATTTATTTACCGAAGACATGTTTAGCCTCATTCACATATCTTCAGATTTACCTACATAAGACATATCCATTTTGTTAGAAATGGCATGAATCCATTTTGCAAAATTAGAGTTTCTAGTAAAAAGCAATACACAACCAGTTGGTATCTGACGGTGTTGGGCACATGGGATGCCGAGCACAGAAAACTTGCCAGGAAATAACTGCCCTCCTAAAATATTCGGAAACATTGCGTGATGTCCTGCAATGAAATAGAATGGAATGTAGCCTAAAAGTGGTCAAAACCAGTGACCAGCTTTCTCGTAAAAGTGTATATTACACACCATGAAAGAAGAAAAAAGTGAGAAAAAAAACAGACTACCTTGTTGAGGCATCCTACATACTTTAGTGAAAACAAAATAGAATCAAAACTACACACATCTGCCACCACGTAAACATGCTGGAGGTGCAGTTGCTCATATTTGGGTTGCGCAATAGTCCGAAGTTTCTGTAGCTCACAGCAGATGGCGTCAGTGAGCTGTTGCGACTTGTAATTGATATGAATGCGTGAGCTCTGTTCTTCGAGACATGTCCAAAACACCAGACACCATTCACTCATATAACGGATTCATCTCGATGATCAATGGATCCACAACTTTCAGTGTGGATGCACATTTACGTCCAATCTCCAGCGGAAATCTGAATTTAGCGAGCAGGGACACCACGGATAGGGACTGCGGGTAGGTGGCGCTAGGTGGGAGCGTGGGTCGACCAGGGAGCGCGTCGAGACAGTTTGCGCATTACAAGTACACACTGTGCCCGGGTGGTGCGGTGGTAACCGCAAGTGCCTAGTGAGCAGGAAATCCCGGGTTCGAGTCTCGCTCCAGCACACAATTTCCGTCGCCGCCTCCGATTCCGCGTAAAGTCCTGATGTAACTGATATCATTAGTGCCTTCCCTTCCCTTCCCTTTCCTTTCTTCCTCCACCCAGCTTCTAATAAGTATTATTTAACTGCCAAATACAGTCAAAGGTTAACTAGGAAAACACGAAAGCCATCACAAGTCATGTTGAAACGTCCGCTCAGAAAACGTATTGAATTAGTGTGCTGGTAAACCCCTTACGTTATTTGATTTTCAAACAGCTGAGTAGAACTGAACGTACGCAGACATTTCGCTCTTTACTTATTCTGATCAACACTAAACTGACACACAATATTTTTAGCGCAACGCAATCTGACCTTCAAAAATCCCTACAAAAGAATGGCCTTGACTAACAATAACCTATACCTTTCATGAATCACTTACCTCACAAAAATCTTCGTTGCTCGAACTACTGCAACACAGCTAAATAAAAGATTCTAACTACTGAAGGGACTAACTACTGATAGGCATAGTTAGCAAATGAAAGATTTTGATAAAGAACAAACAATGTATTTACCTTAATAGTGTTCAAAAGTCATTATATATATATATATATATATATATATATATATCAGTTCATGACATCCAGTCTTACAAATTTACTGTCTCTGATGGACACACGTCCAGTTCATCCGCTCTCAAAACTTCGCCATTTCTCTCCCCACATCCACCACTGCTGGCGGCTCACCTCCAACTGCGCAGCGCTACGCGCTGTTAACAGCCAACTGCCCAACACTACAATAGCATATACTCCAACAATGCAAAAACCACAGCCTTCACACACCACAGTCAGTGATTTTCATATAGAGCGCTACGTGGCGTTACCAACATAAAAACCTAAACAGCCTACTTACAATGTATATAACTCATATTAAACTACAAAAAAAAAATATGTGGTCCCAAATAACAATATAAAGGAAATAAATGAAATTACGTGCTAAAACGTGTAAAGGACAAATAATTACTAACGGCAGTAATCAAAATAGATAAAAGAGGTAACTGGTGGTATAAATTCACTTAAGGCCAAAGAAACTGGTATTGGCATGCGTATTCAAATACGGTGATATGTAAACAGGCTGAATACGGCGCTGAAGTCGACAACACCCATACAAGACAACGAGTGTCTGGAGCTGTTGTTAGATCGGTTACTGCTGTTACACAATGGCAGGTTATCAAGATTTAAATGAGTCTGAACGTGGCGTTACAGTCGGCGCACGAGCTATGGGACACAGAACCTCTGCGGTAGCGATGAAATGGGGATTTTACAGTTCGACCAATCCACAAGTGTACCGTGAATATCAGGAATCCGGTAAAACATCAAATCTCTGACAACGCTGCCGCCGGGGAAAGATACTGCAAGAACAGGAACGACGACGACTAAAGAGAGCCGTTCAACGTGACATAAGTGCAGCCCCTCCTCAAATTGCTGCAGATTTCAGTGCTGGGCCATGAACAATTGTCAGCATGGGAAACTTTTAAAGAAACGTCATCGATATGGGTTTCCGGAGCTGTAGGCCAACTGGTGAACCCTTGATGACTGCACGACACGAAGCTTTACGCCTCGCCTGGGCCCATCAACAGCGATATTGGACCGTTAATAACTGGAAACATGTTGCCTGATCGAACGAGTCTCGTTTCAAATTGTATCGAGCGGATGGACGCGTACCGGTATGGAGACAGCCTCATGAATCCATGGGGCCTGCATGTCGTCAGGTGACTGTTCAGGCTGCTGAAGGCTCTGTAATGGTATGGGGCGTGCGCAGTTGGAGTGATATTGGACCCCTGACACATCTACATGCGTCTCTGCCATGTGACACGTACGTAAGCATCCTGTGTGGTCGCCTGCATCCATTCATGCCCATTGTGCATTTCGACCGACTTGGACAGTTCCAACAGGACAATCCGACACCACACACGTCCAGAATTGCTGCAGAGTGGCTCCAGGAACACTATTCTGAGCTGAAACACTCCCACTGGCCACCAAACTTCCCCGACACGAACATTAATGAGCATATCTGTGATATCTTGCAATATGCTGTTCAGAAGAGATCTGCATCCCAACTTAGTCTTAACGGATTCATGGACAGCCTTGCAGGATTCATGGTGTCAGTTCCCTCCAGCACTACTTCAGACATTAGTCGAGTCCACGCCACGTCATGTTGCGGTACTTGTGTGTGCTCGCGGGAGCCCGACACGATATTGAACGGGTGTACCAGTTTCTTTGACCCTTTATTTGAACGGGTGTACCAGTTTCTTTGACCCTTTATTGTACAAGGTTAAAATCGAAAGAAAATTTTAGCACTAAGTACAAAAGGCGTAAAACACCGCCCATAGGCGAAGCACACAACTCATAATGTTCTCCGTAGGGAATAAATATGTCTACAAAAGCATACAAGTAAGAGAAACTTTTCCTCTGAGACGATGCGCGGAGTCAAGTGCTAGCGGTAGTGGCTGACTCATAATTTCGAAAGCGCAAAGCAAATTCTGCGGTTAATAAATAGTTTACAAACATGAGTCTCCTTAATGGGCCATACTACCAGCAAATGGTACACAAACCTTGGCGATCATCAATATGATATGCGGATTCTATACATATGGTGCACGGAATACAGAGCGAACACCCAATAATAATCCTACTCGTAGGAACCACGTAGATTTCGACTCCATGACATGACATGGCTGCTATTGAACATATATGAGCCACCTTGTATTCGTAAAAATAATTGACTATTTCTTAAATTATAGTTTCTAGCTTTCCTGTTTCACTGTTCTGTCTGAAGTATGATCATCAACTATCTCCTTGTAACCATGTGAGCGTATTTTGACAGACTTTTCAACAGATTGTTAAGCAGTTAGATGAGTTTAAGGCTTATTTAATTAAAAATGTCTGTTATGTTTTTACCATAAAATAGTAGTTTTCTTTGATGTGATGAAGTGAAAGCAATGAGTCTCATTATATCTGAAATGTTTTTGCATGTATCTCTTAATATTGTACACGAATTCCGATAGACATTTTAGCACAGTATAGTTACCGCGAAACGATTAAGCTACAAAATACCTACTTACCTTGTTTAGTTCTTGTACGATTGGCCAATTTCTGGGCTTCGAAGTCGACACTGACTCAGTCGTAAATACGTGTTAACAACAGCCGAATTGGAACCATTACATCATCCCTCAACAAATATACTGGGCTACTACAGCACATAAGGAAATTATTAAGCTATATTTATTAGATTCGGAAACATTACAGTTCTCTGTACCCAAAACCAGTCCCAATGCAACGTAATTTCACACAGTGGCTTGTGAAACACTTTTTTCTTATAAGAAATAAGTATCTTTTGCTTTACATCAATATGCTACTTGTGTAATGTTAGCACAGGTTTTTACATTTATATATAGCGATTTATCAAAGCTATAAAGACTTATTTACACACATAATTTTTACCATTCCCCTAGAAATCCATTACGCTTACGAATATTTTTGGCGTTGTTTTCTTATGCGTCCAACTGTGGTAAGGCAGACTTTGGTACAAATTACAGCCCTTAGATTGGGACTCGCAATATTACTGACGCTAGTAACTGATAGATCAACTCAACCCGAACGCACTGTACGTAAGGCATTCCATGATGGGCAACTTATGCTCGACGAGAAACGGGTAACTAATGACTGTTTGCGACTCCACGTAACTCACCCCATGTTACACAATAACGCACGACGAGGCGCGGATAACTAATGAATGTTCTCGGCAGTTGTGGTGTTCTTCCGCAAACTGCTTCCCCTACAATGACCGCTGCTCGCTGTGCTGTTTACGTACTGACCATACCTTACCTCACTACGTTGACAGTATACAGCTTTCAAACAACACCGAAATAACGCAATAACGTACGGCACTTATATAAAATAAGGCAGTAGGTGAATCTTCCAGGACACGATGTTTCCCCACAGCTTCGACAGTTATGCCGTCAGTTCTTCAGCAGCACCAATCACCTGAGAAGCTGTCCCGGGCGCTAGTGACACAGAAGGCCGGTATTAAAAGGAAGCAAAGTTAGATGACTTTCTGCGCGCCCGCCGCTCCTGAACAGGGCGAGGTTAAGCCAGCACTGCTCATGGCGCACGGCGGACGCCCGTTTCAATTTCCGCCGACGAAAAGAAACCCAGTGGCGGGTGGTTCGAGGTCTCTCAAACTTGTAATTGATTCACCAATGGCTCGCCGTCTGGGAATTTCCCTGTGACAACAAAGATTGCAGTGAGAATCAATAACTGTGAGAGGTACTGTTGACTAAGGCGTGCCATGTTCACGTACGAATCTACCAATAACAGCCATATTTTGAATGTGTTTATGGTCGACTGTTAACATTCTTCTGATACCTTTATGTGCAAGAAGTGCACACAATACAGAAACGTATTCGAATACAGTTTAGAACATACAGGTCATACATTATCTACTGGCATTGAATCACTGTTGGTTCGCTTCACAGTTTTTGCTCTCATCAAATCATTCAGTGCTGTCCTCCACTGTTTATTTTTTCCCTCTTTTCTCTCTTTGTTCCATTTTCAATTGCTTCTCATTTTTGTTATTTTGTTTTACTTCACTAATCTTTCGTTTATTCTGATTTTATTCCTTTGGGGCACCTCACAGGTGATCTCGTCAATATTTATCTTGTAATCCTTATCATTTTGAACTTCTGAAAAGATCACTTCCTTCTCTTCTTTGTCTTTATGTTAAGTATTTATAAATGTAATTTTACCTCTCCAATCCACTTTGTACTTAATTTATTGTCTCAGAGTCAGTTTTGCTAGAATAGTTATCATTGTGCACACATGACCAAAAATATTCGTCTTTTTACCGTTAATGTTCCCGTTAACTTTCATTTATTCCATCGTTAATGACTAATTTAATGTCCATTACAACATCATTTTCCAACGTCATTCACTCTTTCCATATGCACCAATACATTTACTACGGTCTTCCCTTTCATTCAAAAATTACACTGAACAGTGCCATCGATTAATATATATAACACACAAAAAACATCATTTTACTTACTTCTTGATATCTCTGCATTCCGCTATTGTATGCATCACAGCGAATTTGTACTTTTTAAGACGAAAAATGCAAATATCTTTGGTCCTGCTGATGTATCAGCTGTCTTGCTAATCCGTTATTTTCATTTTTTGTCCAGTGACTTAGTCAACTATTTACCGGATTTTTTTTTATTTCTAGGAATGATTTTCGAAATGTATCTTTGGCTAGAATAAGCAGCTGCGTGGGGATGTTCCTATAAGCAACTACCAGGGAGAGCTTCTAGTTCACGTTTACATTATGCAGGAGATACATATAAGGGAAGGTACGTATTCATCCACTGGGACTCGCCTTGTAGTCCTGCCTGTCAGGCCGTTCCAACGTTATGCTACCGGTCCGCCTGGCTCACGAATAAATCGTTTCGTCTCTTCCGCTAGAAACGTGCTTTTCGATCAAGCAGCTCCATGAAATCCCTATAAATTAATTAATGCTACAGCTTCACCAGTACTGTTTTGCGTGAAAAATGGTACATATCACTTCTGTGGCTTTCGTCATCATCTGTATGTCATTTGATTTTCCGTTCTCGCAAAACTCCACCATGTGTAAATCCTATTTAAGAAAATTACCTTTAGCACTTACGGTACAGTACATACCGGTGTGGTATAGGGATCACAATCATATTATTTATTCCTATTAGTCACCGCACCTGGCGCAACAGACTCAAAAGACGCTCTTCGGTAGGGCAGGTATATCCTTGTGAAACAGCCTGTGGGAGCTCCTTGTGACGTAGCTGTGCAAGGACAGTGGGCGCTCGGTCTTTAGAGCCCCGGCAGACTCTGTGCACTTGCAAGTTCATCACTGTGTTGGAGTTATCGACGTTCATTCAGAAGCGTCAGTCTCGTGTAACACGCTGATCAGTGTAGTCTTGTTAATAGCAGACGTTGCATGCAAAATGCGCAGATCGTGTAGGGCGGTGGGATTTGTGGTTCCTACAACTGTGTTCATCCATTTTTTGCCACAATGACTTGAAAATTAGTGACACGAGCTACCTGAAAATCACCTCAGCCGAGTTACCCATTACTTGCAGTCCTTTCACCTTGACATGGCTGAAAAATAAACTCTTACTTCGTACATCGTATTGATTTAAGTGTCAGGAAGTCTTTCTGAAAGTATTTGTATGGAGTGTAGCCATGTATGGAAGTGAAACATGGACGATAAATAGTTTGGACAAGAAGAGAATAGAAGCTTTCGAAATGTGGTGCTACAGGAGAATGCTGAAGATTATTAGATGGGTAGATCACATAACTAATGAGGAGGTATTGAATAGAATTCGGGAGAAGAGGAGTTTGTGGCACAACTTGACTAGAAGAAGGGATCGGTTGGTAGGACATGTTCTGAGGCATCAAGGGATCACCAATTTAGTACCGGAGGGCAGCGTGGAGGGTAAAAATCGTAGAGGGAGACCAAGAGATGAATACACTAAGCAGGTTGAGAGGGATGTAGGCTCCAGTAGGTACAGGGAGATGAAGAAGCTTGCACAGGATAGAGTAGCATGGAGAGCTGCATCAAACCAGTCTCAGGACTGAAGACCACAACAACAACAACAACAACTTCGTACACTAAGGGACTGAGAAAGTTACAACAAAAATTAATAGTTTACTGCTTGTAATCCATACACATTATAAAAATGGATATGTTTGTGTATATGTGTATGTATGTTCCGCGTCTTCTCCTAACCTACTACACCGATTAAAAAAAAAAAAAAAATTAGGTACACGTATCCATTACTGTCAGGAACAATCTCTGAAGAATTGCTTTAGAAACTTTGAACGGAATACTAAACTACATTTCCTTTTCCACGACAGCTGTCACTGTCTCTTCCATGTTTCGTGTACACCGACATTGACGACACGTTGCTGCCACTATCAAAGACAAACACTTCTGCTATAGATTCTTACCATCTTTGTCACCTGTATAATAGTTCCTGAAAGCTGTTATAGACTACACCACTTTTTAGCCTAAATAAAATTCTGGTTCCTTTCTCCTCCATGGTTGACTGCTGTCTCAGCTCCCCCGTGTTTGTAAAAATGTGTGTGTGTGTGTGTGTGAATTCCTAAGCGACCAAACTGCTGACGCCATGGGTCCCTAGACTTACACACTACTTAAACTAACTTAAACTAATTTATGCTAAGCACAACACACAAACCTATGCCCGACGGAGGACTCGAACCTCCGGTTGGAGGGGCCGCGCAATCCCTTACATGCGGCCTCAGACCGCGAGGCCATCCAATGCGACCCCTGTTTGTATTCCAGTCCTTTAAAAAATTACATAATTATAAAAATATCAACATTTTACGTATGCTGCTGAATAACGCAGTGGGCCGGCCGCGGTGGTCTAGCGGTTCTAGGCGCTCAGTCCGGAGCCGCGCGACTGCTACGGTCGCAGGTTCGAATCCTGCCTCAGGCATGGATGTGTGTGATGTCCTTGGGTTAGTTAGGTTTAAGTAGTTCTAAGTTCTAGGGGATTGATGACCATAGATGTTAAGTCCCATAGTGCTCAGAGCCATTTGAACCATTTTAACGCTGTGGCTACATCGCGGAGCTGAGGGGAAGGGCGGGGAAGTCCAATTATATGTCAATCTTTGATTTAGCTGTGGAAAACGGTTACGTCCGCACAGTAGACAAGTTTAGATCGCTTTCGTTAAGTGCAAATTATATTGTCTCCCGTAATATCTAGTGACTTTCCACGGACTGCGTCCTCGAACGCTTCTAGCAGACAACTATCCAAAAGTGAGCCCCGTTATAATTCTGAATATCCCTACAACCTTTGATGGGAGACTTGTGAGGGATCATTCTGAGAACCACCACGATCTCCAATAAAAATCTCATAATATCTCCTATACGGAAGTAGAAATTACACAATACTGTTTATGAATCCTGCAGGTATAGTCGTGGATCAGCATTTGAAATCTTTTGTTGTAGTATCAGTGAGAAGCGCAATATAGAGAACATGTAAAAATTTTTGATTATGAACTATGACAAATACGTAAATTCAGAAACAAAAAGTGAAGACATACTTAAGAAAAATATGCATTGCCAATTTCATGAAGTCTCCATCTTTGGACTAGTGCTTCTGTTTCCTTTTTTCATTACTTTCACATGATTACAATTCAAGATCTGCACAGTGTGAATCATAAAGAAGCTTATGGCAGTGCGTACTTTTTATGTACCAAGCGCTCTGTGTCGCTAGTTTTACGTATAGTCTGTTCGTATGAAACTCCTGCGCTCGCTTATTAGCTGCCAGTTTCAGGGCTGTGTTCTCTACTAAAGTCAGCCTTGCGGTAGTAGGAGGTGTCAGAAACGCCTGGGTGGGGCCTGCTGTTCGGCTGGTTTCATCTGCACTACCTGTAAGGTACAGATACGTGCAGGGATGTTCATAACTTCCGCCCTGAAAACCGATTTCTATAGTTGTCTGGATAGATCCTCTGGAGTTGTGCGTCCTTTTTCGTCTATTGTCTACCACTTCTGGTTTTCTAGTATTTCTCTTACTCTTCCACTTCAGTGGAACATGTCTGTGATCATCCACGCCATTCCTTTTTCTGTACGCTCCACCATGTCTCTTTCTCGTTTGACCTGACATGGGTAACATTCACTTCGACAGGATTCGAGTATGGATCGTACAGTATGCAATATCTATTGTTGTCAAATTGCTACGCACTAGTACCTAACCAAAAATTTTCCACGCCTTTGCTTTCAGCAAAGCCCAAAACCATACGTTAATCTACATTCGGTGCTAATAGCAGGTTTTCTGATACTGTGTCCAAATTTAACTCGGCGTCACTTTTAACAGGTAGGAATTTTTCATACAAAATTGCAACATACGTGACAAGCTAGGAGTGCAGCTAATATTATCTGCTTTGTCATTAGTATGTAACCGAACAGAAATGATAGTGTTGGCAGGTACAGCTTCAGTGTCTGTAAATGCTTCTCCATCCAAGATACAGTCTTCCATCCTGTCTACCACGAAATTTCCGATCCAGTCGCAAATCTTGTTAGATGAAGTATTTCCTGTAGCTGACGTCGGTGTAGTACTGAATGAACAGCTTTTCGCTAGTCTAGAAACAACGAATCAGCCTGGTGATATCTACCCGTGGCACTAAGGATATCGTGCGTGGAGAGAGTAAGTTTCGCAAAATTTTGCACGTTTTTAGAAACAATGCCAATATTCGTGGATGGCGTTATTCTCTTCCGGACAGTTCATTACGTTTGACTTGGGATATGTTCTAGTACTCTATTCCAAGTAGGATTGACAGAAGAAGCTAGATGTATGAAACAGCTCTAAATCCTTTGTTGTATAAGGGTGTGAACCGAGCCGGCCGACGCGTCTTTGACCAGGGAATGCATAATGTCTAATGGAACCTAAAAGACTAAGCAGGCAGACAATCGAACAGAAATTTAGTGAATTAAACTGACAGTATTTAAAGGGAATTGTGTAGGATGGGAAAAGACTTATTGAATCGAAAAAATAATGAATGCAGGATGAAGTGAATATTCAGAATACTCAGATTAAGGTGAAAAAGTGCTCATTTTTACTGTGCTGTAAAGAAATGTAAGTGATAAATGAAACTTACATACATGTTTATAAGTATTGAGGCTTTTATTGTATATATGAAGCCTAATGAATATCTAGAATTTTTGTCCTTCACTTAAACTGAAGGAAAAATCAGTTTATACATACAGATTTTCAGACCTGAAAATTAGTCTTTATCCAATATGTTCTGCTAATTGTATATTGAAAAATAGCAAATGAACATTTTTCCTTTGTGTACAATTTGATGTCCTGCATGTCTATACACTTATTGGGACACCAAACACAAGCCGCCAGTAAAATTATTTTCATTTCGCGTTACTCCCAATCGACGTAACGGTTTAGGTTACCCAAATCCCAAAATATATATGGTTGTTGTAATCAGATGTAGTATCACTAATAATGTTCTATAACTTTTAAGGAAAGGAGTTCAGGAGTTTCCCGATGATGCTGGTACCTATCATTTCCAGCTCAGTTTATGATTTTTATGTGCCAGGGCATCTATCAGCAAATTTTGTAAAACTGTCATCAGAAACGCTAACAAAATCAGCAACCATTTATTCCTCTACAGAAGACTTAACTAGTCTCTCCAGAAATGTATTTCATATAATTACAAAGAAAAATTTTATTTTCTTCGTTTCTTGCAGGCAAAGGACAAGTATATGAGTCTTAGAGTCAAAGGCTATCAAGGAAGCAAATTATAAATTACAACAGCGACAACAAAAATAGCAGGAGCGATTTGTTATGTATTGGTGATAAACGTGACAAGAGAAAGATGAGGGTCCATATATCGTCCCATTTGTCAAGGGACATTTATTCTGGAACGTATTCTGTTCATCAGAGGAAAAGAAAATCTTGACAACGCCCTGGAGAGTTAGACTATCAGAATGTAAATAGAAAAACGAAATGAAAAAAGTCAACTCACTTTAGGGCGCCAAAAGACCATTTGTTTGCGCAACAAGAAAGCCATTCAAGAAACAGAACACCCATTCAGGCGTTTCCGCCCACCAACTTTCCTTCACAATGCCTGCGTATTATTTGCTGTCTGTTCCAGCCGGTTGGGCCTTTTTCATCGGCAAATGCATTTGTCCATTGTGTCTCCTTGTGAAAACTGTCTGTTGCTTTGTGAAGGGCCGTCTCATAGCTGAAATTAAATTTAGCTTATGCAGAATGGAGTTGCATTGTTAACACAACAGCATTTTCTAGAGTTATTTAATAACTAATAACCGACTGCTCTCCTCAAATAACTCATCTAAAATAAAAGATTGGGAGTTTAAACAGGGATAACTTCAGCTGTGTTTCCAAATGTCAAAGATGCTGTGTCTACCTTGTTGGAAATTATTTCTGTATTATTTCGGTTACCTCGTCTTAAATGCTTGCTTTAGACACTTCAGACACTTCCTAAGATTAATTTATTTTTCACCCAGATGTATATCCGATTTCTTGATAATTTGTTACAGCATGTAATCATACTTTTGAAAATTTTTTCTTAAGTTTTAATTAGTGAGACATTAATTAGGAGATGTTACGTTTCCCACGTTTTCCTCGACATTTTGGTTTCGCTGAGTGTGCCTTCCTTTTACCTTGTCGCCGTTGCAAGACGAGTTCTTTTAGCATAGAATTTATTTTTTCGTTAAGGTTGATGTTCAAGCGCGTAAGGATTTCTTACACCCAACTGCGGTGTGGTTTTCGCAGTTGTTCACACAATTTTTCCAAAATTTATTCTGTAATACGTTCCCTTAACTTAATGACCTCTCAACAGCATTTCTAGCACAACGATCCCATAGATATAGAAAAAAGATTAATGTTATCTTGTATTTCGAACGATTCTTCAACGTTTACTATGCTTTTGAGGGAACTGAATAAATAGCAAATTACGGACTATCATTGGTTTTTCGATTATGTGTATAATTTCACTACTTATTTACTGTAATATCGCGCTAAAAAACACACGGCACCTGCAGAGCCACGGCGTCGCATGTAATGAAGTAAGTACTTAGTTAGTGTTGAGGCAACAGCTTATTGAGGGGAGCAGCCCTGCTTTCAAATTTACTTGATTATATATTTCTTGTATAAGCATGAATAGCATTAAGCGTTGTAGGGATAGTTCTTTGAATACATAGTACACAAATACGTTTCTATAATATGTTTTTTTTTGCTAACTTACATATTGGTTCGTTCCATATCCCTGAAGATTCTTCTTTACATGATCTATGTACACGATGAATTAACGGTTGAAATGAAATTAGTAAACGCCCTCATTTTATGACTGGTGACGTTACGAGTTTACTAATATGAGGAAGCACCGACATTTTTGTTTCGCGGCCCAAGGTATCAGTAACGATAGCAGTAGCTTCAGAATTTTATAACAATGAAAGTAAAGTCAGATTATCGAACCTGCCGAATGACGAGAGGGAAAACGATAACTTTGAAGTGGAGGAGAATTTTGCATCCTGCACCAATTTTCAGGTTTTCCCCTGTATCCAGTGCTGTTAATAAGTGTGTAATGTGTTTTATTATTCTACTTGGAAATTAAGGCATTCGCTTTATGTGAGCTGCAGTATCTTTCTAAAGTTACTTTTCGAAATGTGAAAATCTGTTCCAAGGAACAGCTTGCTCGTGTGGCTAGGAACAAATATCCTATTGAAATCTGTAAGTGTTGCAATTGGGGAAATCTTGTGACTACCGTATTTAATAGTCCGTGTGTCTTGGTGTTACGCTACTCCACACTAATAATTAGAAACTCAAATCAAATTAACAAGAAGAATTATGAGGAACTAGTTACTAGTTAAAATATTCTGAAATGTGAGTTATTGCAAGTCAAACAAATTTACATTTATAAGACAGGCAAACTTGTTAAGACATTAAAAAAACTCCTTTCAGTGGCTGAAATCAGGTGTTCCACAGTAGAAGACCTTCCGTTTCTAGAAACAAGATGCCGCAAGACTGACGAAGTAGGGCTTAACTCTCCATACACCATATACCTCGTTTTAAAAATATACAGAATTACCTCACCATAAAACATTGTAACTGAAGAATTACAAAATACCTCAAATAACATTACTGTATTTTCAGAACTAAAATAAGGAGATGTCTTAATATTTACAAACGCTACACAAAATACAGCCTCATGTCTCACAACAACATCAACGGCATAAAATGCCAGAAACTGCTAATGGTCGCGCCTAGTACGTGTTGCTTCATGTGATTCTAAAATTCTTCACTAGACTGAAACACATTCCAGGACACAAAACGAGACCTTAGGTACACTAGGCTGCAGGTACAACATTCTCACCTACTACTTTTACAAGACCTAAAATTGTTACAATATCTGTGCAGTATTATTACGAGAAGCAAGTGTAGCAGTAAAAAATTTAAGTCTCACATTAATCCGCGTCGTGGGAAACTTTTTGATCTCAGGAACTGTATTACAAAATTTACGAAATTTCTCACCTTCACTCCCTTTTATTTAGGAATATTTACTGACACGACGCATTTTGGTAGCATGCTGCCAGTATCAGGTATTACAGTTACACGTACATCAGCGTTTAATCTAGGTCCCTTAGAATGTGATTAAGTTTATTTTCTGGTTACCTGTAACTTTATATGCCGAAATTTGTCACCTTCCAGGATTTATTTATTTCATGGTCTGTCTTAAATATTTTGATGTTTTATAACCTCACTGATCTCTTTACTTAAATCTTTTGCTGAATATATTCTCTTCTGCTCACCCCCCCCCCCCCCCTCTCAAAGAACCATGGACATTACCGTTGGTGGAGAGGCTTGCGTGTCTCAACGCTACAGGTAGCCGTACCGCAGGTGCAACCACAACGGAGGGGTATCTGTTGAGAGGCCAGACAAACGTGTGGTTCCTGAAGAGGGGCAGCAGCCTTTTCAGTAGTTGCAGGGGCAACAGTCTGGATGATTGACTGACCTGGCCTTGTAACACTAACCAAAACGGCTTTGCTGTGCTGGTACTGCGAACGGCTGAAAGCAAGGAGAAACTACACCCGTAATTTTTCCCGAGGGCATGCAGCTTTACTGTATGGCATGGAGAGCTACAGCAAACCAGTCTCAGGACTGAAGACCACAACAACAACAACATTCTCTTCTGACAGAAAGAGCTCAAAATAGAACACCAACATTCCACACCTTCACATATAGCTGTTTAAGTTCTGAAGATTCTTAAATAATTAGATACGTTTTATTTCAGTTGCTGGGTGGTACATACACAAATGATACTATCTTCTTAATATAGGCATATTTATGTCACGCCATATATAGTTATGAAAACTGATTGTTTAGAATTTATTGGTTTGTTCACTATTGTGAATTTCAAGTTGAAATATAGGAGAGCTGAATTTCTGGTAGCCGACATCATTTTACCCTCGGTAGGAGAAGTTTGTCAACAAAATTTATGGAAAAAAAACTATAAGGCATTCATCCGACCAGTAACCAGTCGTTAGTTTCCCTGGTTCCTCAAACGAATTCATATCACAAATAATCCGCATTACACGCTTTTGGACTCATAACAAATTAGCTTCGCCCCAGAAATTTATTCCTTTTGACAATGCAGTTTGAAAGTAAGTGGAGTAGGCTGGATTTTTTATTTTTATTTGACCTACACTGGCAACATCTACATTGCAAATGAAGATCTTTTTGAATATTCAGCGTTTCTGTAGTATGCTGCTCACCACTGGTTTTACTAAGTAGTTATCATCCCAAGAATGTAGCGCTGCCATCTCTTACATCGCTCCCCGTCATATTTTAGGCATATACCGAGACGAAACGTCTTTCATTTTCTGAACGGCATTTAGTGTTTCTTTCGACAGTTCAAGGAAAACCAGTTGCCTAGGAACCTTTTATTAATATTACTGAAAATTTCATTAACCGATCCTTTTCAGGTTATAAATGAAGGTGTCAAAAGACGTGGGTTGGTGACACGTGCATATACAGACGACGGTAGTGCCGCCTACACAGGGTATTAAAGGGCAGTGCTTTGGCGGAGCAGTCTTTTGTACTTACGTGATTCATGTGAAAAATCACCGCGTGATTATGGCAGCATTACGGCAGATAACAGGCTATGAAAACGGAATGGTAGTTGGAGCTAGACGAATGGAAAACTCCGTGCCTAAAACCGTTAGGGAACTCAATATTCAGACATCCGCAGCGTCAAGTATATGCCAACAACGGCAAATTTCAGGCATCACCTTCCACTACAGATAACGTGGTGGCACAACGGATAACGTAGCTGCGAGGTTTGCGTCCAGTTGCCAATCCTAATATACAAACAACACTGCTTGAAATATCCACAGAAATCAGTGTGAGATGCACGATGAACGTATTCATTAGGACTGTGCAGTGAAGTGTAGCATTAACCGGCAATGGTTGCAGGCTGTCGACGCGATCAGCGCTTCCCCTGGGCTCGTGACCGTATCAGTTGGACCCTAGACGACTGGAAAACTGTGGCTTGGTCACATCAGTCCCGATTTCAGTTGGTAAGAGCTAATGGAAGGGTTCGAGTGTGGTGGAGACCTCACGAAGCCATTGACCCAATCTGTCAACAAGGCGCTGTGCAACCATAATGGTGTGGGCTATAAATGCAGCAATTCATGGGCTTCATGTTCCCAAACAAAGCTGGAGTTTTCATAGATGACAAGGCGCCATGTCACCTGCCACAATTGTTTGTGACTGGTTTAAAAAACATTTTGGACCATACTAGCAAATGATTTATCCACCTAGATAGCCAGACGTAAATTCCATCAAGCATTTATGGGACATAGCTGAGAGATCAGTTCGTGCACAAAATCGTGCACTGCAAACAGTTTCTCAAATGGCTCTGAGCACTATGGGACTTAACTGCAGTGGTCATCAGTCCCCTAGAACTTAGAACTACTTAAACCTAACTAACCTAAGGACATCACACACATCCATGCACGAGGCAGGATTCGAACCTGCGACCGTAGGGTCGCCCGGCTCCAGACTGTAGCGCCTAGAACCGCTCGGAAACAGTTTCTCAAATGTGGTCGAATGTAGAGGTGTATGGCTCAGTACTTCAGCGGGGGACTTACAGCAACTTATTAAGTCCATGCCGTATCGGGTTGCTGTGCTTTGCTCGGCGAAAGGTGGTCCGACACTATATTCGAAGTTTATCCCATGACTTTTGTCACCTCAGTGAACTAGATTTTCTATTTATTGCAGGGGCTGTATCATCTGCAAAGAAAAGAAAACTTAGCATCTTGTAATGTTCTTGACGAAAGGTCATTAGTTCAAACAAGGAAAAGTATGGGCCCTAAGATAGAACTTTGTGGTAAACCAGATCTAATAAGTTCCTAGTTGGATTTTGACTGTAATGTTAACACAGAACTCTTTCATGGGGAGGAGGGATCTTACGTTTTTTTACCTCTAGCCCCATCAGGTTAGTATTCCATTTCCTATTCAGCAGACAACTATGTTTGGAGCCTGTTCCTTCTATTATCTGTTGTCAATTTCCATCTCTATTTACACTTTCCCTCATTAACCCTGAGAGATTGCATGCATTCTCACTTTTGATTCGGTGTTATGCCACTTCATGTTCTTAGGGAATGTTGTTGTTGTTGTGGTCTTCAGTCCTGAGACTGGTTTGATGCAGCTCTCCATGCTACTCTATCCTGTGCAAGCTTCATCATCTCCCAGTACCTACTGCAACCTACATCCTTCTGAATCTGCTAAGTGTATTCATCTGTTGGTCTCCCTCTACGATTTTTACCCTACACGCTGCCCTCCAATACTGAATTGGGGATCCCTTGATACCTCAACACATGTCCTACCAACCGATCCCTTCTTATAGTCAAGTTGTGTCACAAACTTCTCTTCTCCCCAATCCTATTCAATACTTCCTCATTGGTTATGTGATCAACCCATCTAATCTTCAGCATTCTTCTGTAGCACCACATCCCAATAGCTTCTATTCTCTTCTCGTCTTAATTATTTATCGTTCATGTTTCACTCCCATACATTGCTACACTCCATACAAATACTTTCAGAAATGACTTCCTGACACTTAAATCTATACTCGAATTTAACAAATTTCTCTTTTTCAGAAACGCTTTCCTTGCCATAGCCAGTATACATTTTATATCCTCTCTACTTCGACCATCATCAGTTATTTTGCTCCCCAAATAGCAAAACTCCTTTACTAACTTAAACTGTCTCATTTTCTGATCTGATTCCCTCAGCATCACCCGACTTAGTTCGACTACATTCCATTATCCTCGTTTTGCTTTTGTTGATGTTCATCTTATACCCTGCTTTCAAGACACTATCCATTCCGTTCAACTGTTCTTCCAAGTCCTTTGCTATCTCTGACAGAATTACAATGTCATCGGCGAACCTTACAGTTTTTATTTCTTCTCCATGGATTTTAATACCTACTGCGAATTTTTCTTTTGTTTCGTTCACTGCTTGCTCAATATACAGATTGAATAACTTCGGAGAGAGACTACAACCCTGTCTCACGGCCCTTCCCAACCACTGCTTCCCTTTCATGTCCCTAGAATCTTATAACTACCATTTGGTTTCTGTACAGATTGTAAATATCCTTTCGCACCCTGTATTTTACCCCTGCCACTTTCAGAATTTGAAAGAGCGTATTCCAGTCAACATTGTCAAAAGCTTTCTCTAAGTCCAAAAATGCTAGAAACGTAGGTTTGCCTTCCATTAATCTAGCTTCTAAGATAAGTGGTAGGGTCAGTATTGCCTCACGTGTTCCAACATTTGTACGGAATCCAAACTGATCATCCCCGAGGTCGGCTTCTACTAGTTTTTCTATTCGTCTGTAAAGAATCCGCTTTAGTATTTTGCAGCCGTGACTTATTAAACTGATAGTTCGGTAATTTTCACATTTGTCAGCACCTGCTTTCTTTGGGATTGGAATTATTATATTCTTCTTGAAGTCTGAGAGTTTTTCGCCTGTCTCATACATCTTGCTCACCAGATGGTGGAGATTCGTCAGGACTGGCTCTCCCAAGGCTCTCAGTAGTTCTAATGGAATGTTGTCTACTCCTGGGGCCTTGTTTCGACTCAGGTCTTTCAGTGCTCTGTCAAACTCTTCACGCTGTATTATTTCTCCCATTTCATCTTCATCTACATCCTCTTCCATTTCCATAATATTGTCCTCAAGTACATCGCCCTGGTATAGACCCTCCATATACTCCTTCCACCATTCTGCTTTACCTTCTTTGATTAGAACTGGGTTTCCATCTGAGATTTTGATATTCATACAAATGGTTTTCTTTTCTCCGAAGGTCTCTTTAATTTTCCTGTAGGCTGTATCTATCTTGCCCCTACTGAGATAAACCTCTACATTCTTACATTTGTCCTCTAGCCATGCCTGTTTAGCCATTTTAGCCATTTTGCACTTCCTGTCGATCTCATTTTTGGGACGTTTGTATTCCTTTTTGCCTGTTTCATTTACTGCATATTTTCTCCTTTCATCAATTAAATTCAATATTTCTTCTGTTACCCAAGATATCTTCTAACCCTCGTCTTTTTACCTACTTGAACCTCTGCTGCCTTCACTACTTCATCCCTCAAAGCTACCCATTCTTCTTCTACTGTATTTCTTTCCCCCATTCCTGTCAATTATTCCCTTATGCTCTCCCTGAAACTCTGTACAACTTCTGGTTCTTTCAGTTTATCCAGGTCCCAACTCCTTAAATTCCCACCTTTTTGCAGTTTCTTCAGTTTTAATCTACAGGTTATAACCTATAGATTGTGGTCAGAATCCACATCTGCCCCTGAAAATGTCTTACAATTTAAAACCGGGTTCCCAAATCTCTGTCTTACCGTTATATAATCTATCTGAAACTTGTATCTCCAGGCTTCTTCCATGTGTACAACCTTCTTTCATGATTCTTGAACCAAGTGTTAGCTATGATTAAGTTGTGCTCTGTGCAAAATTCTACCAGGCGGCTTCCTCTTTCATTTCTTAGCCCCAATCCATATTCACCTACTACGTTTCCTTCTCTCCCTTTTCCTACACTCGAATTCCAGTCACCCATGGCTATTAAATTTTCGTCTCCCTTCACAATCTGAATAATTTCTTTTATTTCATTATACATTTCTTCAAATTCTTCGTCATCTGCAAAGCTAGTTGGCATATAAACTTGTACTACTGTAGTAGGCGTGGGCTTCGTATCTATCTTGGCCACAATAATGCGTTCACTATTCTGTTTGTAGTAGCTTACCCACATTCCTATTTTCCTAGTCATTATTGAACCTACTCTTGCATTACTCCTATTTGATTTTGTGTTTATAACCCTGTAGTCACCTGACCAGAAGTCTTGTTCCTGCTTCCACCGAACTTCACTAAATCCCACTATATCTAACTTTAACCTATCCATTTCCCTTTTTAAATTTTCTAACCTACCTGCCCGATTAAGGGATCTGAAATTCCACACTCTGATCTGTAGAACGCCAATTTTCTTTCTCCTGATAACGACATCCTCTTGAGTAGTCCCCGCCCGGAGATCCGAATGGGGGACTATTTTACCTCCGGAATATTTTACGCAAGAGGACGCCATCATCATTTAACCATACAGTAAAGCTGCATGCCCTCGGGAAAAATTTCGGCCGTAGTTTCCCCTTGCTTTCTTCCGTTCGCAGTACCAGCACAGTAAGGCCATTTTGGTTAGTGTTACAAGGCCAGATCAGTCAATCATCCAGACTGTTGCCCTTGCAACTACTGAAAAGGCTGCTGCCCCTCTTCAGGAACCACACGTTTGTCTGGCGTGTCAACAGATACCCCTCCGTTGTGGTTGCACCTACGGTACGGCTATCTGCATCACTGAGGCACGCAAGCCTCCCCACCAACGGCAAGGTCCATGGTTCATGGGGGGGGGGGGGTCTTAAGGAATATGATCTTTATTTCGATTATACTTCATACGTCATGATGAAATGGTGGGCAGTAGTTAATGCTCTTGCTTGCGTACTCTAGGAAAGGGATAACGGTAAGCTCTAATTGCGTTCAAAGGAATAGGGTGCCAATTTAAACGACTGCAGTAAAAGCACACGGTGACGGTGGGCCGAGGGAAGGACGTTTTTTCTGCGGAACCTGGGTGAAAACATTTCCGGATGGCCGAGTTCCGTGGTCTCACTGTGCAGACCCGTTGAATGGCGCCAGCTGGCTAGCAACCGCGTCCAGGTAGACTTACTAGCGCCGAGAAGTCGCTGCTGCAATGGGCAGCGCATTGTAGACTGGCAATAAAGCAGAGGTTGGGCCCTTGTTAGGCAGGAAGCCAACAAAACAACTCTGAGCGTTCTGGGAATTTCCGTGGGCTATGTCACTGGTGCCCAGACTTCCAGCCTCTGTTACAAGAAACATTTGTGGAAGCACGAGGCTTTTAGCGAGTTTATGGCCGTTCTTTGGAAACTTTGAAATGGATGCAACAGGGAAGATAACAAGCTTTTTATGGAGAGGTGTGGTTCCATCATCCTGGTGATGTTGTTAGCAAAAGACACATCGTAAACGCATGGGAAAGAGGCCATGAAGCTGAATCTTGTTGTTTTTTGTTTCTCCAAATTAACTTCGAAGTCTCTGATTGGTCAAATCTGTGTATGCAGAGCAAGGGGCACTCTCCGGGCTTCGAATGCCACGCTCCAGCTCGTGATTGGCTTGTGCTAAAGTGGGGGGAAGTGTAAGATGTAAATAGTTTTTGCTACCGAGCTGAGGAGGAAAGCGGACAGAAAGAGGGAATCTCTCTTGTGGCGCTTCGCGCGTAAAGAACTGCAGGTCTCAACCTAAACGGTGAGACTTGTGTCCTTTGCTAGTGTGCCACTTAGAACCTGTGCCAGTCACATTCTGAAACTTCAGAGGTACTGCTTCTAGCATCACACACACAACATGTGATTCGTGGGTGTACTTATTTGTCTTGAGTCTGCCGTCGAAACATTTGAGATATTCCGTCACGCACACTCGTGGCACAAAGTCAAACTGGTTTGTTGGCAGACCAGCAAACAGGTTCACCTGCACACTGGAATCCACTGAGTTTTTAGAGGCTCATACGGAAGTACTTGCATTCCGATTTAACCGAACGCGAGACCGAGTGGTTGCAGTTTTCGGGCGCGCGCCATTAATAACATATTGCGGCCGTCCATGACTTCAGTCGTCGAACTCGTCATGGTGTGCCACCCAGACCAGCAGAAGGTTAAGGCATTCGCTGCTACGGCGTAGAGTTCCAATATATGTTTCTCAGCACCCTGTTCTTTCGAGCCATATATTTCGTTTTGGAATGGTAGAATACAGATGTTTGATGGTGGCGTAGCTTTTGTGCCATAACCCGGATTCACGTGTACGCAGATAAAGCGATTAGTGTTCCGGTTAGTGTCGTGTGTCGATCCCTAGCTGATCACTTTGTCCACCATAGACCCCATGTTAGTGAAAGTGTTTGTCAAATGAAAATGTTTGTGTAACGTTTCTTTAGTCACTTTTGTTGTCTTGTGATGTTAGGGATGAATAAATCTATTGTCATTTAGATCACAAATTCTCCCTGAGTCCTGATTAACAACACCTTCCCATTTTATTATTAAGGTCTAGCTTTGAAACGTAAGTAGAAGGCTTTCAACCTGTGCAAACTTTTCTTGGCCTTATATAAGAGCAGCCGGTTTTTCCTCCTTTTCCATTATGTCTTATCTCTAATGCATGCGCTAGAAAAGCATTTAAAATACTGATTTTCTTAGCCAATGCCCACGTAACTTGCGTCACGTCAGTGGAAAATACACTATGTGATCAAAAGCATCCAAACACCCCCAGAAACATACGTTTTCCTTACTAGGTGCATTGTGCTACCACCTGCTGCCAGGTACTCCGTATCAGCGACCTCAGTAGTCATTAGACATTGTGAGAGAGCAGAATGGGACGCTCTGCGGAACTCACGGACGTCGAAAGTGGTCAGCTGATTTGGTATCACCTGTGTCATAAGTCTGTACGCGAGATTTCCACACTCTTAAACATCCCTAGGTCCATTCCTTCCGATGTGATAGTGAAGTGGAAGCGTGAAGGGACACGTACAGCAAAAAGCGTAGGGGGCGAGATTGTCTGTTCACTGTCAGATACCGCTGACAGTTGAAGAGAGTCGTAATGTGTAACAGACAGACATCTATCCAGACTATCACACAGGATTTCCAAATTGCATGAGGATCCACTGGAAGTACTATGACAGTTAGGCGGGAGGTGAGAAAACTTGGATTTCATGGTCTAGCGTCTGCTCATAAGCCATACATGACGCCGGTAAATGCCAAACGACGCCTTGTTTGGTGTAAGGAGCGTAAACGTTGGGCGACTGAACAGTGGAAAAACGTGGTGTGAAGTGTCGAATCACGGTACACAATGTGGCGATGCGATGGCAGGGTGTGAGTTTGACGAATGCCCGGTGAACGTCATCTGCCTGCGTGTGTAGTGCCAACAGTAAAATTCGTAGGAGATGGTGTTATTGTGTGGTTGTGATTTTCATGGAGGGGTCTTGCACCCCTCGTTGTTTTGCGCTGCACTATCACACCACAAGCCTACATTGATATTTTAAACACCTTCTTGCTTCCCACTGTTGAAGAGCAATTAGGAGATGGCGACTGCATCTGTTAAAACGATCGACCACCTTTTCATAATGTACGGCATGTGGCGGAGAGGTTACACGACAATTACATCCCTGTAGTGGACTGGCCTGCACGAAATCCTGACCGGAATCCTATAGAACAGCTCTGGGATGTTTCGTGTCAGGCCTCATCGACCGACATCGATGCATCTCCTCAGTGTAGTACTCCGTGAAGAATGGTCTGCCATTCCCCAAGAAACCTTCCAGCACCTGACTGAACGTATGCCTTCTAGAGTGTAAGCTGTCATCAACGCTAAGGTTGGGCGAACACCATACTGAATTCAAGAGTTACCGATGGAGCGCGCCAAGAAGTTGTAAGTCATTTTCAACGATGTGTCCGGATACTTTTGATCACATAGTGTATTTTGCAACATGCGTCACACCATATCTCGAAACTAACTATCCTACAGTTTGTCAGGCTTTATTCACTTATGGTAAAGCAATAACTTTGCAACAATAAGACATTCAAATCACTTAGCAACAATAATTTACGTTCACAAACTTCTGCTGTACGCAACAATAAGTGAGCAACTTACTGTTGCTGATTTTCTGAAACATACATATTAAATTTTACACTGTTTTCAGGAAATGTGAATTAAAGACTGAAGGGATCTGCTCAAATTACATTGTTGAAAAAAATAAACTCTCTAAACAGAGCTACCCGAACGTTCTCATAGCGGCATATCTGGTAATTTCGCACTTCTTGAAACGAAACTGGTTTTCGTACAGAACAACTTCAATTTTCTCTCTCGTGTTTTGTGTATTACTCAGATGAGCGGTATGTTGTGTCGTTTGATACTATTCATATTTATCGTGTCTATTTCGGTAATACTATTATGGAAATTGTTACCAATCATGAAATTTAGGCCACCAACCTCTCTACAACTCAGTCTAGGTAAGAGAGCCCTCACAGAAGAAATGCTACCTGTGTGCACTGTTCACCATCTCCTTCCCCTGGGCCAACACTCCCCTCCCTTCCTTGCCCCCTAGAAATTCCTCATCCGACCGAGAGTCAAAAAGACCATGAGATGGTGAAAATTCGGCCTGGGTAGTTTTGTGGGCAGGTAATTCCGACCTATGTTTTGGATGTATCTGAAGTTGGGTAACTTACACATTGCTTTGTAAATGTCTCAACTGAAAGTAAATGCACCTACGCTACAGACACTGTGTTTCCATAGTGGTTAGTTGTAAATGACGTGTTGGTTACTCCAGGATGCAGTAACTAGATGGCACAGTGTGTGGAAGTTCTGCATCCAGTGAGCAACTGCAGAGACAGACGTCCTAACGCTATTTCCATGTGAATGAAGCTGTACTGTTATTGCCTGCTAAATTTTAATGAGATGCAGATCGGGGAAGGAACTGCACTAGAAATTCGGGAAGGAACAGAACGCTAAACCAGTTATTGTGTAGGAGCAATATGAATTCAAAGGAGCGAAAATTCTCGCAGACGAAATCTTAAAATTTGTGTTTCTCCTGTATACTACTTTAAGTGTAAACATTTCACATACATGCTCTGTATAGTGCATTTACTTTATTTGCACATTCTTTCCGTCTCTAGAACATTTCCCTGAAATAATTTGTGAGAGTCCTACATCACCACAGAGTAAAACAATAACAGCTTTATGTGGCCTTCACTTTGAACGCAAGAAAGTGAAAATAAAATCTGCTGTTATCTACGAAACCAACGGAAATTATTGCGTCTGTAGAGCAAGCCACTGACTCAACCGTTGATACGCACACACACTATATATATAGGGAGAGACAATACACAAACAGAACGCTATTGCCTCGTTTGGGACAGCGAAAGCAATAATAGGAGAGATGTAAATCAGTTCTTACGGTGCTAATAGGTGTCAGGCAGAAACCATGACTTTATGCTGCGTGCATTTTTCTTATTAAGTGAAAAATATCGCTTTTACTCAGCATACAAACTAAAATTCAATAATGCACTTAGCCTAAATTCGGAAATGCTACATCGTTTAAAATAACAGATTGTGGACTTCCTTGCCCATGTTGACAGCAGTGCAAATAATAGCTGAGGGAAACGAAAAATTAATAATCGCTCATGGCAAATGCCTGGAAGGCTTCCTTTCCCTCCCGGGTTCCCGGGTTCGATTGCCGGCGGGGTCAGGGATTTTCTCTGCCTCGTGATGGCTGGGTGTTGTGTGCTGTCCTTAGGTTAGTTAGATTAAAGTAGTTCTAAGTTCTAGGGGACTGATGACCGTAGATGTTAAGTCCCATAGTGCTCTGAGCCATTTGAACCATTTGAGCTTCCTTTCCTATACTTTCTCGTTACGAATATGCGCTCCGTCTATAGTGATATTGTTGTTGACGGGACGTAACACAGTAATTAAAGTTTTAATATGTTCTGTCCAGAAACTGAGTCAAAAATAAATGAGCAACAGCTCGCGCGAAGGTGTGGAAGCCGTCGTTGTACGAATCTTCCGCACGTGACTACACCGAGAGTATAAATATTAGTGCATGACAATGTTAAAACTATTATCTTCTACAAGCTTCACGGTGTTTCACAGGCTATAGATGTAAATTTTGATATGAAATCGTTCCGGTCTCACAATCTCGAGAAAATGTTGTTCTACCTTTCCAATGGACTGATATTAGTCTGATATATAATTGTGTTAGCAGTATCATATTTCATTCATCTTTCGGGTAACTCTCTTTATCATTCTGCACTTTTGACTAAGTAGATTCTCATTGTGTTTGATGAAATACGTTAAAAAACGACTGTGAAATGCTTATTACGCAGTACGAATTGCTTTGACAATGAATGTTTATGCTTTTGATTCGTTCTTACGCAATGCAAGTTTGTAACAGTTCTGGTTTCTGCACATCCTAGTATATCACTGAACATGGGCGTAATATCCGATACTATTTTGGCAAGGCTGCAAATAAAAATTCATATTACTCAGCTTTAGTAGATGTTATTATTTATAAATGGATGTACATAAACTGTAACCAATAACTATCGTATTGATAGGCATCGTATTGTTTGAAATTTAATTGTATTTTACTTTAAGACATGAATCAGTACCAAGTAAAGATGACCTTGAGAACCTTAATTACTTATGCACTATGAGTTGAGTGAGGTAATACTGTTCTAACTAGTCGTAATGCTCACTTACAAGCTGAACACCATTACTGAAGACTGTTTCACCAGTTTCATTTAGTTTTATAGTGGTCGATGTAAGCCACAATAGCTGATATTATACGCTGACTTAATCCAGTGTTCTCACCTCAATATCTGTAATGCAGTGAGTAAGAGTTCAATACACCATTGTAAATAATGAGGTTACAAATGAATCCTCTTCATCAAATTTATTTATAATAGCTATTATTAGTCACATGTTTTTATGTTGGGTGGTACCTGCGGCAAGAGCAAGCCGATGATGCTTATTTTCCCTGGACAGCAGTTCAGGAGTTGAAATGTGGGTGCATGGACGCAAACTGCTTAGTCTACACTGACAAATGTATTCCACTTAGTGTTACCGTTAAGACCATTTGGAAGACAGCAGGTAGTAAATTATGCGACGTGTCTGTGGGAAGACTGTGCAAAGTAGAGGAGAAACAACGAACACACAGATGTGTGTTCGTTTTAAGGCACCACATACAAAAATGTCTGCACTTATACCCGTTACACACTGTCTATAAGCACCGGGAGGTCTGAAAACGGCTGTGTGATCAAGTGTATCAGTTATGTTTATGTTAATGTCAATGTAACGTAACACAAAGAGCAAGAGAGCTCATGTGTACTGGTGATGTGTAACGGCTGTTCGATGTCTAGTAATATATTTAGATCAGGATTAATGGCGGAAAACTGACAACTGAATTATCGGTTACATGTGAAACTACAAAGCTTAATAAGAGTTTGGTAATCAAAACATAAAATGAGAGGGACTGATGACCTCAGATGTTAAGTCCCATTGTGCTCAGAGCCATAAAATGACGTTTCTAGAAAGGATTGATAAAAGTACTTCTTAATAGACACTGAAATTCAAATTAGACAGAAAGTAAGCATCATACCCTGCCATTTCACGATATTAAGCTGTAGTTATAGCCTCAATCGTATCTTTGCTAAACTGACGTAAACAGCTCACATGCCTGTTCCTTCTTGACTGCCTGCAATCATAGCCGCAGGGAGTCTAGAATAAAAAGGAATATGAATTCTTTTACTTTAACATAGTAATAAGATTTATCTCAAAACAATTGTAATAAAATCGTAATAGTAAATACAATGTAATCCACGAACATTTAATTCGCAAGCAACAGAGACCAAAGTAGGAACAATGAACTTTCCTCCATACCACATTAATGTACTCAGAGAAGTTGTTGACTCCATGCCTACACAGTTAGTAAATTCAGAACAGTAGTATGTACATAAGTCAATATTACACATTGCATCCGTTACGATGTTTGATATCAGACTCTACCATTAACAGTTACACAGTCCGTACTATCACGTATGGTTGCAGATTCTAGCTGCGAGAGAGACTGATGCCGCTAGTGCAAATGTCATTCTCTTTGTTATTTTTCTTAGTCTTAGTGTTAAATAGTGTTTTTATATCTCCGTCGACCTTTATATATCGGTTTGTTATAATAATGTTATAACACACTGCAAAACAGTTTGGTTGTAGTGTAGAAACTGCTCGAACGTTTATATGTCTCACCAAGTCGTACTCGCAATACTGGATACTCTCTGACAATGTAAGTCCGCCGTTGTTATAACGACTGTTGGACCTCAGTAAGATGGTGCCTGCAATCTCGTCAGTCGAAGAATAATTAACGTAATTAAAGTAAAACTCTTCAATTGGTACAGGATGTCGTCTTGTGGTTGAATATTCTGTGAAAGTTTCAAGACTCTTCTCTTAGTAGCATTGGGTACTAGATTATGTCGGTTCAGTACTGCGGATAAAGTTTTAACATTAACAATAAAATATTGCATAGCTACGTGTGAAAATAGCATGTAGTCTATTTATTAATTTCACTTTAAGCAATATTCGATTTGGCCCTTGGAGAGAGCAAGCTGACTTTCGAAGTCAGTTCACAGTTAAATGCACAAAAAATCACTGACGTACACAACTTGCAGCTAATTTCATTTTAAACAATGTTAGCTTTGGCCCTTACGCAGATTAAGATACATTTCGAAGACAATTCAGTCAAAGAAGTCCATGGAACTGGCAAAATCATAGTCTCTGTTCTCTCCTAAATAACACAGAAACAGCTCGGTATAATGCTAAGAGTGATCACTGTGCATCTGCATTCTCTTGATGCAATTGTTCGTGGCTCAACGCCGCTGATTGTATTATTGCCTTCACTTACTGATGCCTTCTGCTTTGTAACTTGACAATCTTTCTACTTTTTTAATATCTTCGCTCTTGTTTTTCTTTTTTCCTTCAATTTCTCCATCTCTAACAATATCGTCTCCTGCGACGAATTTCATAATTAGTTCTCCTCTCCCATAGTGCAATGAACTATTCTAAGAATGGCGAAGCGATCGTGATCTGGAAAGTTCTGAGTTCTCCTCGGCTTTTCACATTATTACTACACTCTCCTTCAGCATACTCTGTCGTTAAGATCTGGGGTTCCTTCACTTTCCACGGCTATGAATCTGTTCTGCCTCACCAAATCATTACTTTTGACACTAACGGGCTCCATGCTCATGTCCGTCTGTCTATTCACATCCGAGACCGGCCGAAGGCCTCGACAGTGTTTCGAACGCTTTTCTTCAAATATCACCTTGCTCTCTGTACTATTTACAAAACATGTTTTTTTTTGGAAAACGCAACAGATCTTCCACTAATGATCATAAATCCCATGTCCATCGATATTAACACATCCGAGTCCCACTCCAGACTTATTCTTTCATGTGTTACTTCCATGCTAAAATATTTTTACATTTCCTACTAGACATTGACTTCAGATTACACAGAGGTTCTTGATACTCACATTGACGGAATAATACCACAAATTCACACAACATTTTTCTTTGTGTATTCACTTAGATAATCATATGAAATAAAAAAGGAAAGTTAAATGACTAGCAAAATAAAAATTTGCGATAAATTCCTTCTAGATGTTAAACTGGTTACACAGTGGTCACAAATTGGCTAAAATTTTTCGCATTGTTTATGTCTTCCAAACTGTAAGATTAACTTACTATTAATAGAACTTCCTTTCGGTACTTGTATACATGTTGTTTTTGTGCTCCTCAATCAGAAGACTAGTTCGATGCATCTCTCCATGCTACTCTATCCTCTGTAAGCCTCTTCATCTCGTAATACTGCCGTAACGTGCGTCCCTCTAAACCTGCTTAACTGTATTCATCTCTTGATCTCCCTCTACGGTATTTACCCCCCGCACTTCCCTCCAATATAAACTGGTGTTCTCTTGATTTATGAGAACGCGTCATATCACCCGATTCGTTCTTCTAGTCAGGTTGTGCCATAAATTTCTTTTCTCCAAATTTCTATGGAGTACCTCCTCATTAGTTATGCTCCTACCCATCAAGTCTTCAGCATTTTTCTGTAGCATTATATTCCGAAACCTTCTATTCTCTACTTTTCTAAACAGTTTGCCGCCCAAGTTTCAGTTACATACAAGGGTACATTCTATACATATACTTACAGGAAAGACTTCCCGACACTTAAATCTCTATTCGACATTAACAAATTCTTCTTCTTCGGAAACGCTTTTCTTGCCATTGGCAGACTACATTTTATATCCTCGCTATTATGACCGTCATCAGTTATTTTGTTGACCAAGGAGCACTACTCATCTACTGCCTCTAATCTAATTCCTTCAGCTTCATCTGATTTAATTCGACTATATTCCATTACCCTTTTTTGCTTTTGTTAATGTTCATATTATAGCTTCTTTTCAAGACACTGTCCATTGCCTCACGCTCCCTGAGTTTTGTCCCTAACACCTTCATTGCTTCAAAGAGTGTATTCCAGTAAACGTTGGCAGAAGCTTTCTCTAAGTCAATAAATGCTATAAAGGTAAATTTGCTTTTTCTTATCTTCTAAGAGAAATCGTAGGGTCAGCATTGCCTTGTATGTTCCTACGTTTCTCCGGAATCCAAACTGATGTTCCAAGAGGTCTGCTTCTCTCAGTTTTTCCTTTCCTCCGTAAATACCTGGTGTTAGTATTTTGCAACCATGACTTATTAATCGGATAGTTCATTCATTTTTCACATCTTTCAGCAATTTTTTTCTACGTAACTGGGATAATTACATTCTTCTTGACATCTGAGGGTATTTCACCTGTCTCATACATCTTGAACATGGATAAATACATAATGAAATCACAGAGTTGAATTCAAACATACACCTGCACACTCAATCTTTCATTCATTCTTACTGTGACAGAGCTGTTATGTCGCCACACTGCTAGTCATCAGTCTGCTATCTACTTTATAAATACTGAGAGATGCAGGTACTTTCCAGTGCTGCTTCTCCACTGCAGCAGTGGCTGTCCCTTAGGCCGCCACTCCTCCTTTCTGAACATTCTCCCCGTTACCACTTCTGTTGTTTCATTGCACACACAAACAAAACTTTCCGCTACAGCAATCAGGTACAGTGCTTCATGGTCACTGGTCGTGGGGCTAGCTATTTTACCTACATCACAGGCTCCAATCTCACATAACTCCATTGATTTTCTCAAAAAAAATTTATTGAAATTTTTTCTTAAGGCAAACAAAAGGCATAAACTGATCTTATGGAATAACGTTTTTCCAGACACTTATGCGTCTCATGTGATAAGGAGAAAATGGGCTGAATGTTTGAAATGAAGTTTGCGTTAGAGAGGGAACTTGCCTTAGGTAGACGGAGTAGTTGTGGGAGTCACGACGCTACAGGTGCTGTAGTGGCATGTGACTAGTAAGTAGGCGACCTGAGTTCAAGTCCAAGGCTTCTATCTTTATCAAAAATAGAACAAACTGGCATATAATACTACTAAAATCTGCCTCCAAAATAAATTCTCTCGTTGTATAATCATGTCGTTTATTCTCTTTATTAGTTGTTGTTGTTGTTGTTGTGGTCTTCGGTACTGGGACTGGTTTGATGCAGTTCTCCAAGCTACTGTATCGTGTGAAACATTCTTCATCTCCCAGTACCTACTGCAACCTACATCCTTTTGAATCTGCTTGGTGTATTCATCTCTTGGTCTCCCTCTACGATTTTTACCCGCTACGCTGCCCTCCAATACTAAATTGGTGATCTCTTGATACCGAGAACATGTCCTACCAACCGATCCCTTCTTCAAGTCAAGTTGTGCCACAAACTTCTCTTCTCCCCGATCCTATTCAACACCTCCTCATTAGTTATGTGATCTACCCATCAAATCTTCAGCAGTCTTCTGTAGCACCACATTTCGAAAGCTTCTATTCTCTTCTTGTCTAAACTATTTTCTGTCCATGTTTCACTTCCATACATGGCTACACTCCATACAAATCCTTTCAGAAACGACTTCCTGACACTTAAATCTATACTCGATGTTAACAAATTTCTCTTCTTCAGAAATGCTTTCCATGCCATTGTCAGTCTACGTTTTATATCATCTCTACTTCGACCATCATCAGTTATTTTGCTCCCCAAAAAGCAAAACTCCTTTACTACTTTAAGTGTCTCATTTCCTAATCTAATTCCATCAGCATCACCAGACTTAAATCGACTTCATTCCATTATCCTCATTTTGCTTTTGTTGATGTTCATCTTATATCCTCCTTTCAAGACACTGTCCATTCCGTTCAACTGCTCTTCCAAGTCCTTTGTTGTCTCTGACAGAATTACAATGTCATCGGCGAACCTCAAAGTTTTTATTTCTTCTCCATGGATTTTAATACCTACTGCGAATTTTTCTTTTGTTTCGTTCACTGCTTGCTCAATATACAGATTGAATAACATCGGGGAGAGGCTACAACCCTGTCTCACTCTCTTCTCAACCACTGCTTCCCTTTCATGCCCCTCAACTCTTATAACTGCCATTTAGTTTCTATATAACTTGTAAACAGCCTTTCATTCCCCGTATTTTACCCCTGCCACCTTCAGAATTTGAAAGAGATTATTCCAGTCAACATTGTCAAAAGCTTTCTCTAAGTCTACAAATGCTAGAAACGTAAGTTTGCCTTTCCTTAATCTAGCTTCTAAGATAAGTCGTAGGGTCAGTATTGCCTCACGTGTTCCAATATTTCTACGGAATCCAAACTGATCTTCCACTAGGTCGGCTTCTACTAGTTTTTCCATTCGTCTGTAAAGAATTCGGATTATTATTTTGCATCCGTGACTTATTAAACTGATAGTTCGGTAATTTTCA
Source organism: Schistocerca piceifrons (assembly GCF_021461385.2). Classification (NCBI taxonomy): domain Eukaryota; kingdom Metazoa; phylum Arthropoda; class Insecta; order Orthoptera; family Acrididae; genus Schistocerca; species Schistocerca piceifrons. The sequence goes on from NC_060139.1 coordinate 270,894,639, forward strand.
CGCCTGTCAACGCCTGCTTTCTTTGGGATTGGAATTATTATATTCTTCTTGAAGGCTGAGGGTATTTCGCCTGTCTCATACATCGTGCCCACCAGATGGTAGAGTTTTGTCAAGACTGGCTCTCCCAAGGCCGTCCGTAGTTCTAATGGAATGTTGTCTACTCCCGAGGCCTTGTTTCGACTCAGGTCTTTCAGTGCTCTGTCAAACTCTTCACGCAGTATCGTATCTCCCATTTCATCATCATCAACATCCTCTTCGATCTCCATAATGTTGTCCTCAAGTACATCGCCCTTGTATAGACCGTCTATGTACTCCTTCCACCTTTCTGCTTTCCATTCTTTGCTTAGAACTGGGTTTCCATCTGAGCTCTTAATATTCATTCGAGTGGTTCTCTTTTCTCCAAAGGTCTCTTTAATTTTCCTGTAGGCAGTATCTGTCTTACCCCTAGTGAGATAAGCCTCTACATCCTTACATTTATCCTCTAGCCATCCCTGCTTAGCCATTTTGCACTTCCTGTTGATCTCATTTTTGAGACGTTTGTATTCCTCTTTGCCTGCTTCATTTACTGCATTTATATATTTTCTCCTTTCATCAATTAAATTCAATATTTCTTCTGTTACCCAAGGATTTCTTCTAGCCCTCGTCTTTTTACCTACTTGATCCTCTGCTGCCTTCACTACTTCATCCCTCAAAGCTACCCATTCTTCTTCTACTATATTTCTTTCCCGCATTCCTGCTATATGTTCCCTTAAGCTCTCTCTGAAACTCTATACAACTTCTGGTTTAGTCAGTTTATCCAGGTCCTGTCTCCTTAAATTCCCACCTTTTTGCAGTTTCTTCAGTTCTAATCTACAGTTCATAAACAATAGATTGTGGTCAGAGTCCACATCTGCCCCTGGAAATGTCTTACAATTTAAAACCTGGTTCCTAAATCTCTGTCTTACCATTATATAATCTATCTGATATCTTTCAGTACCTCCAGGCTTCTTCCATGTATCTTCATTAGTTATATTTTCTTGAGTCAGTGACTTTTCAATTTCAAATTTTTGTGTGCGTCAAGGCTGATTGGTCTCTATACATTTCCTGCTGGTTTCTGGACGGTATAAAATGACTTTAAAATAAGTCGAAAAACTACTCCATTTTCCCGATTTCCTCTCTGGCCTTCTCATGATTTCCAACGGAAGTCAGTCTCCAGTTTGAAAATGCATGTTGAAACACGTATGTAACGTAGCAGCGATGGTGAAGCATGATAAAATCTTTGACCAGAGAGCCATTTATCGTAGTTAGTCTGCGCTTGACCGCGCGAGTGTTGCGAGCAGTACGCTAGTAGTCGTCGTGCAATACAGTCTGTCGATAGCAGTAGCTCAGTTCAGTTGCGTGCAGTATGTCGGTCAGTAGTAGCAGCCCAGTGCAGTTGTGTGATGTAGTCTGTCGGCAGTAGTGGTCTACTCATGTCACGGTCACGAGCGGGACGCAGTTGGCGAGCGTCGACATGGCATTCTGGTCAAAATGCTGAATGAGGTATATTGTTAATGTAGGTAACCATCAGATAACGTAAAGTTTATTTATTGTAATTAATTTTGAACAAGTGCCCCAATAATAATTTTGATTTCAAAGCAATTTTTAACAAAAAAAATTCATTTAATTGAACCAACGATTTCCTTCCACTTCCCTTAAAGAAAAGTTTCAGTTAAATTTCAAAAAAAAAAATATTATTTGCAATGCAGTTCCTCCAAGCCGTGGGCAACAATAAGAGCAGAAATTTGACATGCAGTTATACTGAGGTAAGAATTTAATAATGATTTTTGCACAGGGCCAAAGACCGATATTTCGGTTTAATTGAATTATTATTATCACTGAGATTTTCTTATCACTGAATGAACTTTCATTTTTTGTGAGGAACTTATACTTGGGTCAGATTGCGATTCTCATTTTTATTGTCATTATATTTAATTGCTAGAGAGGTTACGCTTTGGTCCCATTTCTATTAAATATCGTGCTTTTCAAAATTTCTCTGGGGAGGTTACACTTAGCTCAATGTCCATTAGCATTCATAAATAATATTGTCTTTTAAAATTTCGGTGGAGAGGTTACACTTGGCGACACCCAGTCCAGCATCGAATTTCGTTGAGAATCTTTTGAGCAACAGTCAGATATCTGCTCTTATTTGCTTAAGTATAATTAGGATTTGGCGCTACGCTTTTACTAATTTTGTGACTTTCTTTCCACAGATCAACGACAATTCGTTTGCTCTGTTGTATTTGTGTGCTGTTTTTGCATTGTGCTTATTTGTTTTGTGAATATTTGTGACTATTGTAAAAATACCGCGAAAGACTGTGAATAGTGTATCGCGAGGTATTACGAACGAAATTACCGGCTCAAACGACTTTACCGATAGGACTTGTGACACGCAGTGTCATGATGACAATCCTGCGTTCACTGACAATCAGTGTATTCCAATCACTAATGATGACTTTTGTCTTAATGATGAACAAACGAACTCGGTTATGTCCTCTGTTGATTTGACGACAATCGATGACGCGGGACGCTCTATTGTAATGAGCGCTGCCCAGCCTAACACAACCGGTTTACTAAATTTACGTGATGAACATACAAATTTGTCTAATGAAAATGAACAGGATACACAAAGTACGACGGATTTATTTAATTCCGAAATAGGGACTGACAGTGTATGTTTAACTGGCAAACCTTTTTGTAAATCTCAGAATAACCAAATGGTTACGGAAAGCGAGACAATTCCAGGTACACCACTAAACAACACGAAGAATAGAAATGATAATTTTGTGTCAAATCCATTTATGGCATTTTTGCTACAAATGAGTAAACAACTTAATGAAATTAGTAAAAAACAAGACGACTTTCACAAACAACTTAGGGAAACAATTGATATAAGTTTCGAACTCACAAACGAAAAACAAGACGACCTTAAAGAACAGAACAAACAAGTTAGTGAGCAGATTACAGATGTTACCGTGCAATGTCAGGATAGTAAAGAACAATTACGTGAGGATACTAAGGCTTGTGCTAATAACAGTAATGAAGAAGTTGGCACTGTTGCACAAGAATTAAATAGTACACGTGTAAGCACAACAGAATCACATAAAGACGATATTAATGCTGTCACTGAACAATGTTCAGCAAACGCAACACTGATACACGAAATTAATGCAGTCACCGAACAATGCCCTAAAAACGCAGTACAGATTCGCGACGAAGTTAATTTAAAGTCACTGGAAGCTTCACACACTGTGAATACGGAAGTTGTTAATAAAAGTGAACGACACAACAACCAAATTGACGAAAGTGTTACAGTAACAGAGTTGAAAACTATTTCAGTCACCAATACGTCACAGAATCCGCTACTTTGCGAACATTTGTCAGACTCACGCAGCGCGTATAATGTGAGCAATTTACAGAGACTACGAGACGTAAAATCCGAAAAGCCACGCGACTTAAAATCTGAAAAGCTACGCAACTGGAAATCGGAAATGACACAGACAAACAGACTTTCACACAAACCTGAACGTGTTCTCAAATTCAGTGACGAGAACGATGATTATAAGCAATTTGTATCTGTAAGAAAATGTAAGGAATTTAATAATGACAGATACACGCTTTGAGCTGTATACGACAATTTGTTTTTGTACTTTCACCGCTATTGCCTGTAATGCAGAAGCTAGCTTGGAACCTGATGCGACAATTTGCTATTGCATTTTCATCAGCATTGCGTGTAATGAGGAAACTTGAATTAACGTGCCTACAACAATTTACTTTTGGAATTTTACCGCCATTGCCTGCAACGCAAAAGCTAAAATTTATTTGCAGTGCGTAATTGACCTCAGGGGATTCATTACGCTTTAATGAATTTGTGCCGTAGCGAGCATAGGGCCCCGAGCTGTAGTAGTGCTGTTTCATCTTTAGTTTTCTGCACTGCTGCCTTTTCTTCTACTATCCTTTATATCTATCAAAACTGCTCTTTAACTATTGCTCTATCTAGGATTAAGAATATGTAATGAAAACCGGATATGACAAATCTTTACCGAATGTGACAATTTTCAGTAGGCACTCCCGTAATGACAACTACCGCCGTAATTTTAATAACAGATAAAATCGTAATCATCAGTATGTGTAAAATTAACAGCAAACGCATTTTTTGGTAACAATAGACCTTTTCACCACAACAGCATGAAAGTCAGCCGCTTAGCATATCTAACCAACAATGCAGTCTACAAGGTCAACCAAACTTTAATGTTTCGCCGCGTGCACGTATAGTCCCAGATCCAACAAATAGTAACGCACAGTAACAAGGAAATAACTACGTATAGAAAACACAGTATTTGAATTCTTATCGCAATGCACCGTATAGAAGTGACTATCATGACCAACGTAAAAATAATGAGCACAATTTTCAGCGTACATTTAATAACAGTCGATCTTTTCAGCAGCAAGAACATCAGCAACAACACATTATCATGAATGATCCAGACAATAGGTGTCATCCATAGGGTAATACGTCAGGAAGAGTTAACAGAACAGTTCAAATAGTCGAAATGCCACAGCATCTTCCCGTAAATAATAGCACGTACGACAGAATTTGACCAGACACAGTACAGATTGCATATTCCAGTAACGTAAGCACTACTTTAGACACGCAGAATGTTATTCACGAAAATGTAATTACTTTTGACGACATCAGAGACACTCTTTTACAGAAAGACCATTTGTTCAGAAATCTATTTCACATCCTGTTATCGAAATTAAAATTGGTTCATCGAAATTCTCAGCAGTAATTGATTCCGGCTCACCGATATCGGTAATAAATGAAGAAACTTTTAACGAGTGCAACAAAAAGAATACGTATCCTACATTACCATTAGGCAAAATGAAAGTAAAAGGAGCAGTGTCGAGTAAAGGAATAGACGTCAAATTACAGACGCATTTATCATTTTGTATCGCAGGTCACACATTTCACTCAAATTTTTGGATTGTTCCTTTATTGACGACAGACGTAATTTTAGGTATTAATTTTCTCGTACAACACGATGCAGTGGTTGATTTTCAAAATTCTTATTTAATGCTAAAGGACGAAAATGTACAATTGGCTTTAGAGTTTCAGCATTCATTGTCTGCGGAAGAACAAACAATTAACCGCACAGAGGTCATTTCCGCAACACGCAACTAAGACTGTAATTCTGCATTGTTCACGGATACGTACGTACACAACTATAATACTCCAGACGAAGCTGACTACGACGTAATACAGATGATTTCTGATAGGGTTAAAGAGAGCAGTGCAAATACAGACGACGAACGCATGCAGTTACACAAAATTCTTTTACTGCAAGCTCCAGTTTTCGACAACATTCCTGGTACTATGTACGGTTTTATGTATGAATTTCAAGTGAAACAGCACGACACATTTAAAGCAAAGCATTATCCCATTCCATACATTCACAGAGAACAAGTTAAAAAAGAGTTGCAGGATATGCTTGACCAAGGAATTATTGAACCGGCAGTTAGTCCGTACATACACATACTCTCATTCCAAGATGTAATTAATTCCATTCCAAATGAATCCACTACGCTATCTCCGTCTGTTATATTGAAAAACGTTGAACCACCAAACAAAATTAAAGAATTAGTAAACTTGCCTAAATGTCGTCGACTAAGACACCACGAAATAATTGACATTGCGCTGAACAACATCAAACGTGCCGCCGAGCGCCGGAGAAGACAGCAAAAACAGGTTTGTACACGCCGCGACTTTCACGTTGGACAGAAAATATTAGTACGTACACACTATTTATCCAGTAAATTAAAAGGTAAGTGCAGTAAACTTGAACTTCTATACGCAGGTCCATATCGGATTCGCAGCATCCCTCACCCCAATGTTGTACACGTCGAAACTTTGATAACCAGAAAATCGAAAGGCAACAACCATTGGTAAAATATTAAACCCTTTATTGAATGAAGACACTGTATGATTCAACACACTATGATGCCATTTACTAATTTTTTTATGACCACTTATGCAACTATATTCACATGACTAATTACTGATGATTATCGTATTTTTTCTTGGCAAGTGCCCGGCAAGGTAAGGTTAGCAGGTCGCTTTTCTTGTCGTTACACATTAGACCGTGCATATTTTACAGATGAACCTACGCATTTTATGAATAATTATGCAATTCTATGTAGTGACGTATTAATTTTATCAAATTCTCTCTCCATTAAAGTCTTTAATTATCGCCTCTATTAAGTACACTACATACAAGCTGAACACAACGAACATCACAGTTTTTCTTTCTTATATATATACGATTATTTCATGTTTTGTTCGTATGCATTATGAAATGGAAGACATAGCAAACACCAGTCGACTTTGACATTTTTTGCCTTATGACATCTCAAGATCGTGACTGTTTTACATTTTTTGCTGCTGCATTGTGATATTCTCTGTACATTTTGGCTTTGAACACTGTCAATGTCTTTGACATATTACGTTTTCTGTCATGTTATGCTGTATGGTTAATTATGTTACCATAAACCAGTCATTATTTAGTGGGTATATGATTTAAATGCAAGACATTAATCTTTGTTCATCAATTTCAGAAAGAAATGATGCGTGTAAGATATAAATTCAACAGAAATGGGAATTTCACCTACGGAATAAACGAAAGAAGATGCAATAACTTTATGAGGAAGAGTAAATGGATCAGGATTAACAAGCATTAACAAGAATATACTATACTCATCGTAGAATACCAGTCTTAACTAATTTTTTCTTTCAGAATACAAGGTGATTGATGCAGGCTGTCAGACAGAACTACACATCTTAGTTTTAGTGATGAAATATGCTAGAGATAAGGATTAGTTGTGTAATGAGTAATGAAGTGATTTTTTTTTTGCAGATGATAATGAATGCTGATGAATAATGATGAAGAATATGCCACTATGAATAATGAAGTTTTTCTTTACAGGTGATGATAATAATGAAGTTATGATAATATGGATAATGAAGTGATGGATAATGAAGTTTTTTCTTTACAGATGAGGATAATGTTATGTATTTATGCTATGTAGTTATTTAAGTATTTGTTGCAGTTTGCTTTGACAGCAGGTGTTATATTGCATAGTAGGATGACGGAAAGATTTGGAAAGGACAGCTATGGAACACATTTTTATACACATTTCACTACCTGTTAATTCGAAGTTCACTACTTTTCAGCATAGTGTGCGTTTCTTCTTTCAGGTCAATAATCCATTTTGTATTTTTTCCAGGAGAAGCTTTTCATGATACTTACTAAACATGTTACTTATTATACCTGTTCTAGTACTTGCATTTTTATTTTTTTTACCCATTTGTGTTTATCATTTATAAATGTGATCACATATACTGCCTTGTTACATAACCTTGCTACAGCTGACTCATGACGAATGACGTTACCTATCCTCATTTGCAGCAATAGGTCAAAAGCAAGTAGTTATGCCTCAGCAATTAATTATCGATCCCAACGCAATGCATTGCTAACAAAAAAAAAATGTATTAACAGACCCAAATAATGACACCAGTTTAAGAGAGTTCTGAGTAATGCTGAACAGCAATGAATAATATGTCACTTGGAAAATGATTAATTAATTATGCTATGCTTTGTAACTGGAAAAGAATGTGATTGTTTCATAATGCTTTGTAATTAGGAGAAGGCTAATAATTCTTACTATATTCAAATGACAAATGATTAATTACGCTTTGTAACTGGAAAAGAATGTGATTGTTTAATAATGCTTTGTAATTAGGAAAAGGCTAATGATTAATACTATATTGCAATGACAAATGATTAATTAACTATGCTATACTTTGTAACTGGAAAAGAATGCGATTATTTAATAATGCTTTGTAACTAGGATAAGAAGGTTACTGATTCTATGTAAAACAATTAATGAACATTTTTCTGTAATACTACATACATGGTACAGAAATGCTCAATAACTGGGCTATGAATGCCGCAAACTACTAATGAAGACTGGTATGTGACCTAATGTCCTTCACCTTATGAGCTAACTACCCTGAATTACTGCAATGTCCATTTGTCCTGTTTATCCTAGTGATCATGGAGCACTATATTTGGTTTTGCACTAATTCTACGTTGGTGTGCCTTGTAAGAGCGTGGTGTTGACACGACATGCTGTCCACCACCGTGAGCGATGGAGACGTTATTATGGTCCCACTGTTTGGTGTACCTAATGTACTGCCAAAATGAAAACATGGAATATTACTATGACAGTTTAGTGTCTTGGCTACACTGATAGATTCTGATGGGAAAAGAACTTCAAATTGTGTCACTTGGTGTTGTACTTCTGTGGAAAGATATGGACTTTCAGAACAGCTGTGTGCAATCTAAAGTGCTACAACCATGATGCAATCCTTCCCTTTCCTATCCTAATTCTTGTCACATAGTGAAAATCATTTTTTGCTAACATCATTTATGTTCATGGGTTATACATCTTTTTCGATTCGCTGAACTCCAGTGCGAGTACACTTATGTCACTGGTCAACATGATTTTTTGCCATTATGTTTATATGTTGTGAAAATGTTAAAGACATTTTTTCGATTTGTTCTGAAGTACAGTATATGTGCACTCTTGTCTTTTATATTGTATATACATTTTTATTTTGATGATATGTTCTGAACTACAGTGCATGTGCACTAATGTTATGTGTTAATATGTTTTCTACTGAACTTCAGTGCCTGTGCACTTTTCTCATTTTTCAATATGATTTGTACTCATTCTGTATGTTCAATACTTCAGTGCGTATGCACTTATGTCATTTCTTACTCATTGTATACACATTTCGTCATTTGCTGATATGTTCTCAACTCCAGTGCGAGTACACTCATGTCACTTGTTAACATGATTTTTTGCCATTCTGTTTATTTGTTCTGAAAATGCTAAAGAATTTTTTCAGTGCGTGTGCACTCTGTTATCTGTCAAATAATTTGTATATACAGTTTTCTGATTTGCTAATATGTTTTGTACTCATATCTTGTCTTTGTCTGAAATGTTTTGTACTCGGTGCATGTGCACAACATTTAATTCATGTATTTAAATATTCTGTAAATTGTAAAAGATCATTAATTAAAGAAAAAATTTTGCCGCGCTTGGCAAGTACAAATGACTCACCATCGCTGCCAAATTTTTGCCCCCCCCCCCCCCAGTGGAGGGGAGGGTTATGAAACACGTATGTAACGTAGCAGCGATGGTGAAGCATGATAAAATCTTTGACCAGAGAGCCATTTATCGTAGTTAGTCTGCGCTTGACCGCGCGAGTGTTGCGAGCAGTACGCTAGTAGTCGTCGTGCAGTACAGTCTGTCGATAGCAGTAGCTCAGTTCAGTTGCGTGCAGTATGTCGGTCAGTAGTAGCAGCCCAGTGCAGTTGTGTGATGTAGTCTGTCGGCAGTAGTGGTCTACTCCTGTCACGGTCACGAGCGGGACGCAGTCGGCGAGCGTCGACATGGCATTCTGGTCAAGATGCTGAATGAGGTATATTGTTAATGTAGGTAACCATCAGATAACGTAAAGTTTATTTATTGTAATTAATTTTGAACAAGTGGCCCAATAATAATTTTGGTTTCAAAGCAATTTTTAACAAAAAAAATCATTTAATTGAACCAACGATTTCCTTCCATTTCCCTTAAAGAAAAGTTTCAGTTAAATTTCAAAAAAAAAAAAAAATTATTTGCAATGCAGTTCCTCCAAGCCGTGGGCAACAATAAGAGCAGAAATTTGACATGCAGTTATACTGAGGTAAGAATTTAATTATGATTTTTGCACAGGGCCAAAGACCGATATTTCGGTTTAATTTAATTATCATTATCACTGTGATTTTCCTATCACTGAATGAACTTTCATTTTTTGTGAGGAACTTATACTTGAGTCAGATTGCTAATTTTTGTTTAATTGTCATTGTCAGTAGATTTCATTGCGGGAGGTTACACTTGGCTCCCATTTATTATTATATTTTTTATTTAAATATTTCTGTGGGGACGATATTGTTACTTGGCTCCATTTCTATTAAATTATGTCATTTTTTAAAATTTTTGTGGGGAGGTTACAATGTGCTTATTTTGTTACTTTGTTGTCTTTTCTTTCAATCGGTTTCTCTCTCACATTTTCTCCTGATGGCTTATCTGAAGTCTTCAGTTCCTGTTCTTCTCTGTGGAAATAACTTCATGTTTTCTTTACTTATGTCCGTATAATCGCTTTTATCATCAATTGTCGTGTCAGACCGCTAGTTTCATGAGTAGTACAGTTGATGGCGTTTTCACACATCTAGACATATATTTCCAAGCGCCATGTCTCTGTGAACATTTGGTTTTGGCTAACTGTGATATCTCTCTCTTATAGTGCTCTGACAGATTATTCGCTGGGTGGTAGGGTTTAGTCAGCAATGCTTTCATATTACAAGCAACGAGCATACATATGAATTGCAGGCCATTGTCGGACAATATAGCTTTAAAAGTGATGACGTCTTCTACATATTAGTCAACTTTAGTCACTACAGTCTTCACACTAGCTGTTTTGATTAGATACAGTTGAACAAACTTAGTGAATAAATCAAACATAACAAATATGTACCTGCGTCTATTATATTTCTAGTGAGGGGACTGAACAAATCTGCATCCACTAGTTCTTGTTCTTCTCATGCTGTATTAATCCGCTTGTTTCCTTGAATAGTTTTATTCAGGCATTTCATCTTTCACATCGATTGTAGTTGTAGATTTGCTCCTTTATCGTCTTACTCATATATTTGAAAATGAATTTCTCTGTTTCCCCAAACACTTCAAGCACCTAAACGCACAAAGTTTTAGGTGAATAAATTGTCTAGTGAGATGCCCCATCCCTTCTACATCTACATCTACATTGATACTCCGCAAGCCACCCAACGGTGTGTGGCGGAGGGCACTTTACGTGCCACTGTCATTACCTCCCTTTCCTGTTCCAGTCGCGTATGGTTCGCGGGAAGAACGACTGTCTGAAAGCCTCCGTGTGCGCTCTAATCTCTCTAATTTTACATTCGTGATCTCCTCGGGAGGTATAAGTAGGGGGAAGCAATATATTCGATACCTCATCCAGAAACGCACCCTCTCGAAACCTGGCGAGCAAGCTACACCGCGATGCAGAGCGCCTCTCTTGCAGAGTCTGCCACTTGAGTTTATTAAACATCTCCGTAACGCTATCACGGTTACCATATAACCCTGTGACGAAACGCGCCGCTCTTCTTTGGATCTTCTCTATCTCCTCCGTCAGACCGATCTGGTATGGATCCCACACTGATGAGCAATACTCAAGTATAGGTCGAACGAGTGTTTTGTAAGCCACCTCCTTTGTTGATGGACTACATTTTCTAAGCACTCTCCCAATGAATCTCAACCTGGTACCCGCCTTACCAACAATTAATTTTATATGATCATTCCACTTCAAATCGTTCCGCACACATACTCCCAGATATTTTACAGAAGTAACTGCTACCAGTGTTTGTTCCGCTATCATATAATAATACAATAAAGGATCCTTCTTTCTATGTATTCGCAATACATTACATTTGTCTATGTTAAGGGTCAGTTGGCACTCCCTGCACCAAGTACCTATCCGCTGCAGATCTTCCTGCATTTCGCTACAATTTTCTAATGCTGCAACTTTCCTGTATACTACAGCATCATCCGCGAAAAGCCGCATGGAACTTCCGACACTTCTCCGCATAAACAAAATTCAATCAAGAATGAGGCTGTGTCTAAGTAGTTTACAGTGTTTGTGCAGAATTCTATCTCATGTCTTCCTCATATAAGGGTCCGACCCTTGTAATATGTATAGCTTCTTACAACTCATTTTCATATCCACTCTTTGATATTCATAAGTTAAAATTTTCTTTTGGCATTTAATACGTTACATTCCTGTTCTGTATCTATAGGCATTCTGGGAAGTACATCAAGTATCACATTGTGTATTCCCTTTAAATATCTAATTTCAGTATCGAATTGCTGCAGAACCAATGACCACCTGATCTATGTAACATGTGAGAATCGGCATTTTTTCAGGTATGTAAATGCTGTATCATCTGCAATGATGGTAGCGTGATGTTCCCAGGCACACAGATAAAAGTGTTCAGAGTCTCCACAACGGTTAGAACTTTCCTCTCATTGATACTATAATTATTTCCGCAAATTGTCAGACGTTTGCTGGTAAAGGCCACAGTTCTTTGTTGTTTCTTCCCACCCTCATCATTTCTTGAAATGTATGGCGTTTTATTGTATGGTCGGTAGCATCTGATGGTAGACAAATGGGCAAATGCGATTTTGGGTAGTGGAATAATATGGCATTAGCTAAAGTTTGTTTGAGCAATTCAGGCGCTCACTTGCATTTGCGGATTATGTAACTGAGTCGGGATGTGGACAGACTTTTAGTCCAGCATTTACCTACTGCGATGTTTTACCTAGTGCGATGTAGGAAACCACCCAAGACCCACATCCAGGATGTTCATCACACCGACCCCTACATAAAACCATCAGATAGATTTGATCCTCAACAGTCTCACCTACATGAGTCCTGGAAGCAGCATAAGCAGCATGCTAAGGTGGGCAGCTACTGTGGTAGGCCAAATGTTAACTGTATTAACATCATAAAATGCAGAAAAGTACGTGATTCGTACGTTAGGCGGTATGATGAAAGGGAAGTGCTGACGTCAGCTGCAAGAGGTCACTGAATTAATTCAGTGGCAACAAGTCAAAGTTTGTGGCAAAGAGGGACTCGAATCCAGAGTCCCTGGTTTATGCGCTTGTACACCTTACTTTCTGACTCGAATCCACAACTCATAGCACACCATGTCTGAACCAATCCCCTGTCAAACCTCACTGCTCGCAGCAATTAGGATGATTCCCGCAAGAGGTGGGACCTAGAGTGGATCCATACTGAAGATATTTCGAGAAATGGTATCAAGGCGTGTAGGTACTACTATTATATGTATGGTGTCTGTTCATTCAGACATGTCCAAAAGAACAAACACCACACGTACAACAGTTAGGGAATAGGTCTGCCGGTTGAGGTGCAAGAGAACCACCGACTTGAGTCTGACCTTGTGTGTCACTCTTTTAACGTGTTGCTAATGGTACAAAAAGGGTGCTTTCTAGGATTCTCTAATTCTTATTCAGTTTACGTATAACGTTGACCTACACTGCTCAAGAGAATTACAGGATCACGTTTCCCAAACCAGGAAATTCCCACCCAGTGCGACACTTTAATTTTGAACTTTGGCTCAAAGGGACGTTCCATCTTCGTCTGTAACGGTGCAAAATCGTGGCGCACTGCGACGTCACCCTCGGGCTCCACGACGCTCCAAAAAGAAACGTGACGACACATACGAAAAAAGGTCACATTCAGAAGCTCATGTGAGTTTACTGGCATTGGCACTTAGTTTCATCACATTTCTCCTAAGGGCAACCGTGGACGTTTCAATGATGGGAAGGTCGTCACACCCCCTCTTATCCTCGTTTCTCCCAGTCTTCTGATGCATCTGCGATGGATCATAACGGCGACGCTAGCGTTGAAATGACGCGTTTTTCTTATGAATGGCATTTCGGCACATTCTAGGTACCATCCGCCCGCCTTTATCGAAAATTTTGAAAATGTACCTGTACAGACAGTTAGTTAGATAGCTAGTTAATTAGTTATTTACATGTTTCATAGACCATTTGAACAATTCTGATATTGAAATGATGCGGAACGTATCACTTTACAGGATATGCATACATGATTAGCGTTACCAGTAATGAACAGATTTGGTCAGCAGATTAGAAGGAGCTGTCCTTCAGAAATTGTTTTAAATTAGATTTAAAACATGCTTCACTACCTGTCAGAAATTATACGTTATTGGACAAATTATCAAAAATTTTTATTTCCGCATACTGAGTTTCTTTCTGAGCCTCTGACAGCTTTAAGAATGAGTATTAAAGGTAATTGTGCCCTCAAGTGTTGTAGTTAGGGACACCATTTTTATTTTCAGATATGACTGATTATATATGACGAATTTCATTAACAAATATATATATATTTGGTCGACACATTTAAAACGCCTAAAAGCTTGAAGAGGTAAGTACCTGACGTCCGTGAGTGATCGTGATTTATAATCTTACGTCCTTCCTAAGTAATCCGTTACCCCAGAAAATTACTCCGTAAGACATTATTGAGTATAAATAAGCAAAATATGTCAGGAAGTTAAGCCGTTTGTTTCATACATTAGCAATTTTACGAAAAGCAAAGGTAGCTGAACTTAATTGTTTGAGAAGATTAGTAATATGCTCCTTCCAGTTCAAACTTCCATCAGTATGTGGAAACACATTTTTTGAGCATTCTATGATGTTTCCTGACCCTAGCTCATGTGCTGTATCAACTTGTGCAGAACTAAATGTAGTGTGAAACTTCTTCGCAGCTGAAAACTTTGCAGCGGACCGAGATTCGAAATAGGTCATGAGTTGGCGTCTTGCTCCTCCATACAGTTATAATCTGCCAGGAAGTTTCCTATGCGGCTGATCCCGGCGGAGGTTCGAGTCTTCCCTCGAGCATGGGTGTGTGTGTGTGTTTGTCATTAGGATAATTTAGGTTAAGTAGTGTGTAAGCTTAGGGGCTGATGACCTTAGCAGTTAAGTGCCATAAGATTTCACACGCATTTGAACATTTTTTTGAAGTTTCATATCAGCGCACACTCCTGTGCTGACTGAAAACCTCATTCTGAATAAAATGTATTTTTTTCAGTTTTCAGAGAACTACTTCATAGTTTTCAGAAAATATTATTTATCCATTTTTCTATTTGTTTCTCTCTAATGAGATTTATTATAAAACTAGTACCATCTGCAAGAAGTACCAGTTTTGTTGCTAGTCCAATGGTAAGTCATTCACATATAAAGGAAAAGGAGTGGATCAGAAGTTAAACACTGTGGGATCACTTTTGTGATTTTTTCAACGGCCACTAAAATTTTATAACATTACGATGTTGTCTCAAATATTCATCACAATTATTTGATTCCTTTTTGGTGAGTATGATTCAAAGCAGCTGTAAGTAAAGCTGTCAGATCCATGAAACTTACGTTTTTCTAAGCGAGTAATATTTCCACACAATAAACCTCTAGAACAGGTCACAAAAATACCAAATGGCGACATTTTATTACTTAGGGTTTGTGGCTTTTGATGAACGAATTTATAAGTAGCATTCCCAGTCAACCAATTCTTCTGGAATCCAAACTGTGATATGCTAAGTAAATTGTTTCCACTTAAGTATGTGACTATTCTTGAGTAGATTATATTTTCGAATGTTATGGAAAAAGACGTCAGCAAGGAAGTGGCACGACAACTTTTTCAGTTTGTCTTGTCACCTTTTGTAAGAAGTGGTTCAACAACTGCGAATTTTAATCTCTTAGGAAAGACTCATTGGGCCAATGATGTATAGAACAGTATAGCACTAAAAACATTTTTCTGAATTTTTATTACTGTGTTAACTTCGGCGAAGGATGCTGATGCTACTTGTAGTTGCTTAACGTTTTATGTAATGACGAAATTTAATATATTCTCTTTCTTCTTCAACTGAACCAGTTAATCCCATGTTTATTGCCATCTTTAGACAGTGATTTTAAAACTACTTGCAACTTGTGAATCATCAGTCACAGCATTACCATTTAGTTTAATTGTTATGGCATATTGTATACTGACTATCTATCCTGTCTCCTGCTTGACAATGTCCAATATTATTATGTGAATTATTTGCTTTTGTCAAACATGCATACTTCTGGACATTTAAATGACTTTTCTTATAATGCTCCAGTATTTTTTGTTGTATGTAAGTAACATTGGATCTTGACTTACTCTAACCTTTACATAAATGTCTCTCTTTCTCTTACATGGGATTCTAATTCCCTTAGTTATCAGCAGTTTACCTGTTTTTTAATAGATCTTCTGAACACCATTTCAGGAAAGCAGTTTACAATATCGACACAAATTTAGTATGGAATGAACTGAATTTGACTTTAGCATCTCTTTCCACATATACCACATACCATACCACCCACCTTAGCTTAATATTCGAACATTCTATCCTGTTCTCATTAATAAACCTCCATTCCTCCAGGTTGTAAGATGCCATTCTGTTTACTTCCACTAATTGTGCATCAGGATCAGATAGTATATTAGGAATTGGGTACACATTACTTCGTTCAGCATCAGCACGGTCTCTAAAAATGTTATCAGTGTTCGACTATTTTGCTAGAAATGAGTTGGAAAATTTTACTACTAAAATCATATTGAAACACCAAAATAATAAATTCAGTTTATATTTCCTGTCCGTTTCTTTCAAGAAATTTACATCGAAATCTACTAACTACTTGTTCTTTTCTGACAGGTGGCTCAAGAACGCATGTTGATTTCTCATAAATAACTGAAAGTTTCCTAGAAGGCATCTTAGAAGTATTCTGCAGTAACAACTCACAAGCAAATTCTTCGAGGTTCAGATCAAACCAAAAACAATTAGTTTCAGTATTTTTGACTTAATGGCCATCATTTACATGCTGTAATGCCTCCTTTTTCCATGTTAGATCCACACAAAAGTGACGGAACTCTGAATTTTCTGACGTTTAAGTTCTCCATTCCTGTACTTATATGGCGTTCAGAGAAGCTCAGAACATCTATCACTTCAAAATTTTCCACATCATCTAAGCATATATTAAGGACAGCTATCACGTTTCCCCAACTCTCTACTGCTGTGATGAAAAAATTAATTTAATTTTCAGAACACAGTTACACTTATTCTGGTCTTATACTGCTCTAATTTCTGTCAATTCTCTGTGTCTGTATTCTGAATCTAAGCTAAAAAGTATGACCCTTTGTTTCCAGTAAGTGTATGGATTTTGTCTTGGATGTTTGTGGCCCCCTTAAACATTCTGCAGGGTGCACAATTAATCTTTCCTTCCTCGTCCTAGTTAGGTGCAGACCATGATTAGTATACCCCTATATCCTAATCGCAGCAACAAGCACGGCACAAATATGAACCTTTATTTCAGTCAAAAGCAAGTTGCACAGCCCTTTGTTCACCTGGCTAACAGGCTTCATAATCCAGTGTTCCTCACGATGCGAAACTCCGAAAAATCCCGCACTAGTTTGTGCGCTGTCGCTGCTCCTCTTTCGTACAGGTCAATTATAATGCTGTAAGTAAATTGCTAGTCAGGTTGTTTCCTGCTTCTCCTACTATAAGTACCTTAACGTCGCTATCAAAATCTCTGCATAAGACCACTATGTCCTATGTCACCTGGCTAACTTGGCACTAGGTTTCGCGATGCCTGCGATCTGGTATTCTCTCCCACGACAGCTCCCTATATGCAAGACTCTTGACTCCCTACGTGACTTTTCTACCGACCTAGCCTTCAAGTGGTTTCATTGAGTCTGCCACACCATATTAAGCTCAAAAACTGGTTGATGCTCTTTTCTTACTTCAGGTAACAAGTCAAACTAATTGCGAACTGGAAAGTGAAATTGCGAGTTGTGACGTTTAATACTTTAGCCTCTTGCTTGTAGCTCCTATCTCCCATTGACTCTTTCCCCCTTCAAACTATCTGGAAGTAGGCGTTTTAGGTTTTTATGTTGGTAACGTCACTTAGCGCTCTGTATGAAAATCACTGACTGTGCTGTGTACAGTCTGTGGCTAGTTGGCATTGTTGGAACATTCACTATTGTAGTTTTGGGCAGTTGGATGTGAACCGCGTGTAGCGTTGGGAAGGTGGAGGTGAGCCGCCATCAGTGGTGGATGTGGGAAGAGAGATGGTAGAGTTTTGAGAGCGGACGAAATGGACGTGTGTCGGTCAGAAAAAGGAAATTTGTATTATGACTTTTGAACACTATGAAGGTGAATACATTGTTTGTTCTCCATCAAAATCTTTCATTTGCTAACTATGCCTATCAGCAGTTAGTGCCTCCAGTAGTTAGAATCTTTTATTTAGCAGGCAGTACGGGCGCTCGCTGTACTGCAGTAGTTCGAGTAACGAAGATTTTTGTGAGGTAAGTGATTCATGAAAGGTATAGGTTACTGTCAGTCAGGGCCATTCTTTTGTAGGGATTATTGAAAGTCAGATTGCGTTGCGCTAAAATATTGTGTGTCAGTTTAGTGTTGATCACAATAAGTAAAGAGAGAAATGTCAGAGTACGTTCAGTTTTGCCCAGCTGTTTGAAAATCAAATAACGTAGAGTTTTTCCAGTACTGTCATTTATAAATTTTTTCTAAGGGGATGTTTCACGTCTAATTCAGTATATGCCATTTCTAGGGCATAAATCTTTCTTTCTTGTTCCACGATTTCCTTGCCTGCACTACATAATCTACAATTACAGGGAAGTCCGTCAGCTGACAATCTTTTAGCTTTCCCGCTGCATTCTCCCCTGTGAAACATCAACCTGCAGTCCTGATATGTTCCTCCCATATGGCAACATCGAAATTTGTGGCACAGCACGCTACTCCTACAGTACACTAAAATGCACTGCAGCACTGTAATAAATGAAGAATCAGTAAGGCCTTATCTTTTAATGAGTTATCCAGTTAATTTTCAGGCCTCACGAAGACGAAGAATAACATGATCGAATCTCATTGAACGTAAGCAATACAAGTAGGTTTAATAATGAATAAAAAAATAGCAGTGCGGGTAAGCTACTACAAACAGCATAGTGAACGCATTTTTGAGGCAAAGATAGACAAGAAGCCCACTCCTACCACAGCAAGACAAGTTTATATGCCAACTAGTTCTGCAGATGACGAAGAGATTGATGAAATGTATGATGAGATAAAAGAAATAATTCAGATAGTGAAGGAGGCGAAAATTTAATAGTCATGTGTGACTGGGATTCGATGGTAGGAAAACGAAGAGAGGGAAACGTATTAGGTGAATATGGAATGGGGGTAAGAAACCAAAGAGGAAGCTGCCTGGTAGAATTTTGCATAGAGGTTAACTTAATCATGGCTACCACTCGGTTCAAGAATCATGAAAGAAGTTTGTATACATGGCAGAGGACTGGCGATACTGGACGGTTTCAGATAGATTATATAATGTTAAGACAGAGATTTAGGAACCAGGTATTAAATCGTAAGACTTCCAGGGGCAGATGTGGACTAGAACCACAATCTATTGGTTATGAACAGTACGTTAAAACTGAAAAAACTGCAAAAAGGTGGGAATATAAACAGTTGCCACCTGAGATAAACTGACAGAACCAGAGGTCGTAGAGTGTTTCAAGGAGAGCATAAGAGAACGATTGACGGGAATGGGAGAAAGAAATACAGTAGAAAGAGAATGCGTAGCTTTGAGGGATGAAATAGTGAAAGCAGCAGAGGATCAAGTAGGTTAAAAGACGAGGGCTAGTAGAAATCCTTGGGTAACAGAAGAAATATTGAATTTAACCGATGAAAGGAGAAAACATAAAATGCAGTAAATGAAGCAGGCAAGAAGGAATACAAGAGTCTCAAAAATGAGATCGATAGGAAGTGCAAAATGGCTAAGCAGGGTTGGCTAGAGGACAAATGTAAGGATGTAGAGGCCTATATCACTAGGGGAAGGTAGATACTTCCTACAGGAAATTTAAAGTGGTCTTTGGAGAAAAGGGAACCACTCGAATGAATATCAAGAGCTCAGATGGAAACCTAGTTCAGAGCAAAGAAGGGAAAGCAGAGAGGTGGAAGGAGAATACAAGGGCGATGTACTTGAGGACAATATTATGGAAATGCTAAAGGATGTAGATGAAGATGAAATGGGAGATATGGTACTGCAGAAGTGTTTGACAGAGCACTGAAAGACCTAAGTCGAAACAATGCCCCAGGAGTAGACAACATTCCATTAGAACTACTGACAGCCTTGAGAGAGCCAGCCTGAGAAAACTCTACCATTTGGTGAGCAAGATGTTTGAGACAGACGAAATACCCTCAGACATCAAGAAGAATATAATAATTCCATTCCCAAAGAAAGCAGGTGTTGACAGATGTGAAAATTTATCAGTTTAATAAGTCACGACTCCAAAATAATTACGCGAATTCATTACAGTCGAATGGAGCAACTGGTAGAAGCCCACCTCGGGGAAATCGGTTTGGATTTCATAGAAATACTGGAACACTTGAGGCAATACTGACCCTACGATTTATCTTAGAAGGTAGATTAAGGGAAGGCAAACCTACGTTTATACCATTTGTGGACTTATAGAAAGCTCTCGGCAATGTTGACTGAAATATTCTCTTTCAAATTCTGAAGGTGGCAGGGGTAAAATGCAGGGAGTGAAAGGCCATTTACAATTTGTAGAGAAACCAGATGGCAGTTATAAGAGTCGAGGGGCATGAAAGGGAAGCAGTGGTTGGGTAGGGAATGAGACAAGGTTGCAGCCTATCCCTGACGTTATTCAATGTGTATACTGAGCAAGCAGTAAAGGAAACAAGAGAAAAAACTGTGACTAGGAATTAAAATCCATGGAGAAGAAATAAAAACCTTTAGGTTTGCCGATGACATTGTAAGTCTGTCAGAGTCAGCAAAGGACTTGGAAGAGCAATTAAAAGGAATGGAAAGTTTCATGAAAGGAGGGTATAAGATGAACATCAACAAAAGCAAAACGAGGATAATGGAATGAAGTCGAATTAAATCGGGTGATGCTGAGAGAATTAGATTGGGAAATGAGACACTTAAAGTAGTAAATGAGTTTTGCTATTTGGGGAGCAAAATAACTGATGATGGTCGAAGTAGAGAGGATATGAAATGTATACTGGCAATGGCAAGGAAAGCGTTTCTGATGAACAGAAATTTGTTAACATCGAGTATAGATTTAGGTGTCAGGAAGTCGTTTGTGAAAGTATTTGTATGGAGTGTAGCCATGTATTGAAGTGAAACACGGACGATAAATAATTTGGACAAGAAGAGAATAGAAGCTTTCGAAATGTGGTACTACAGAAGAATGCTGAAGATTAGATGAGTATATCACATAACTAGTGAGGAGGTATTTGTAGAGGACAAGGGGTTGTTTTTATGAAATATGGTGCGAAATTGTAATTTAGTGGGTTTCAGTGCGCGACGCGCCAGCCTAACGACAGTCGGCGGACGAAGGCTGGCCGGCGCGTTGTGCAAGTGACACAGTTTTGCAACGAGCGTTGGTATGTGTGTACGTGCGTGACAGTCATCAACAGCCAAAACGCAGCATTAGCAGATTTACGGAGGCGCGGGCCGCATGTGGCGTGGTTGCGTTAGAAAAGTCATCGAGAACATTCTACTAAAGACGGCGCCCCGCAACCGGCGGACCCAGCAGTTGTCTGCACTGTTTAAGGGCATCAGGGCCTCGTGCTGCTAACCTCCTACTGCCTGCGCAGCCGCTGACTGAGCACAGCGTTTCATTTCCCGGGGCTGCGCGCACCAGCACGTCTCCACCACGAAACGAGCGGTGGGGCTGAGCTACCGGAAAATGTATTGGAAGAACCAACAATAAAGAGGAAGATTGCTATAAGCAGCCACCTTCTTCTACCCAGCCAAGCCCTACAACCCCGACCACGTCACCCGCTCCGGTCATCCTGTTACATATTGAATAGAATTGGGGAGAAAAGAAATTTTGGGCACAACTTGACTAGAAGAAGGGATCGTTTGGCAGGACATTTTCTGAGGCACCAAGGGATCACCAGTTTAATATTGGAGGGCAGCGTGGAGGGTAAAAATCGTAGAGGGATGCCAAGAGATGAATACACTAAGCAGATTCAGAAAGATGTAGGTTGTAGTAGGTACTGGTAAATGAAGAAGCTTGCGCAGGATAGGGTAGCATGGAGAGCTGCATCAAATCAATCTCTGGACTGAAGACCACCACAACAAGAGGTAGTACAAGACACTAACTGAATGAAAGCTAAAGGTACGACATTTGTGCGCGCGGGCTCTTCTTCCCGTGGTGGCACATTGGAGTGTGAGTGTATAGTGCGAGAAGACTCACTGTCCCCCCCTTGTTTCCACTCACAATAACTGGACGGAATAAGTTGTCTGGTATAAGTGTTTATTACATTAAACTTTACAACTTGCACAGGCATCGCGCCAACTGCGGCTCCTGGCTTACCTGGAAGACATACACGCCCGTCCGCTACGGGGTCTCGCGACTACCTGCTCGGCCGTTACAACGGCTAATGCTATCACGAACCTGTAAGGAAGTCCTAGTCACTTGTAGAGCGGTAACCCCTTTGACACACTCCGACTCCAGATGCATACTAACAGGCGCAAGACCAACAGCGTAGCGGCTAAAGAGCAGCAGCGTAGCCTGCCTGCAGGCAGCTGGGACTGCCGTCATTTTTTATGCCTGTACATGTATATTTTTAAGGTACTCAGCAAAGGCAGGTGGGTGTCATCGAGGGTTTTGTCGAAGTGGGGGGAGGGGGTGGTCTTAGAAAAATCCTTCGCTGTTTTATTCATGCACATGTCAATTTCCCACTGTCTCCATCCCCCGCCCCCCCCCCCCTCCTCCGTTACCGCTGCATAGGAGGATGAGGACAAGAAGTAGGGGGGATAAAAAAGCACAAACACTTTCCAATCCCACCCAATGGTGTACAAACTTCTGTAGCAGTTCCATTCTGTACACATGAGAAAAAATTGGGTTTACTCCGAAGGGGTGAGATCACTTTTATTTGAGACGCAGCCCCTCAGTTTGCTAAGAGAAGGGATGAAACCTCCGAGGTTGTAAGTAGTGTTGAAGGCTGTGAAGAACACACTGCTGTTGAGAGCTTGTGTTTTCGACCACCAAGTGTGTGGGAATAAACAGTCAAAGGAAAGGAGAGGCTTCAATGACGTCCTTTATGCCATTTCCTGTAACATTTTTCTGCCGATTCTGAGCGGCGGTGTGCCTGCAATACTTTCCTTGGTAGCTCGTAATAAAACCGCTTGCTCTGAATGCTAGGTGTCGTGATTACAATCTCCATAGGAAACGGGAGGGTGAAATGCGCATAAGAGGGGCTGTGGAGAGCTTCCCATCGTGTGGGTGACACGTTCACCGTGTCGTTGGGCAGAATTTGGATCCACTGTGGCATCGTTAACACATCTTACACGTGACATGAACCTCTGAGCTGTGGCTTCGTTTTCTAATGAGTCGATATCTTCCTGTCTGAAGCGCCACCAAGCTCGAGGATGACGTCGAGGGCGTCCGCTTTAGCACTATTGCAGAGGAAGATTGTACGTACTTTCAAACTTAAGCGGCACGTTGGGTACGAATTATTGGGCTTCTAAAAGCCGATTCCTTAGTTCTGTTGCGGGGTGCACAGACGAACAGTGATGCTTGGATGCATATTTCAGAATAAATACCTATATGGTAGTCTATTATTCGAATAAATGAACTTTGAGTTTACAAAAAAAAAAAAAAAAAATAACGAATGAAAGATCGGTGCAACAACAAGAGATACTTTTAATTTTAGATGGTACTTCCTATGTATTACATTATGGAACTGACATCATCCGGAAACTGTAGATCCTGCAGGTGCAAGATACCTATAACCGCTGCCCGCTTCATCTTGCAGAACTTTAGGTGTACATTAGTTGGTAAGAAAGGTGAAGGCCAAAGTAAGAATTCCTAATATACCAAAACTGTATACCAATCTGGAAATAGAATGCTGACCATTGTACCACTGAGACTAATGAGCTATGAAGAATCCACTACCTATAGAAATGCCAATCTGCTGTTGCCACCATCCTGTCATCACGAAGCCTCTCTGTTCCACCTGTCTTTCTCAGCTAACTGCGATTCTGCCAGTCTAAGAGGTAAGTAATGCTGTAAAGCTATACGGGGCATTCCGAAACTATTCATTAATATAGAAGATAGAGAACATCAAAACATGTTTAGTTAGGGTATAGATGTTCTAAAAATGGTTCAAATGGCTCTGAGCCCTATGGGACTTAAAATCTGAGGTCATCAGTCCCCTAGAACTTACAACTACTTAAACCTAACTAACCTAAGGACATCACACACATCCATGCCCGAGGCAGGATTCGATTCTACGACCGTAGCAGTCGCGCGGTTCCAGACTGAAGCGCCTAGAACTGCTCGACCACACTGGCCGGCTACAGATGGCCTCTGCAGGCAATTTCTGATGTTAGGGACGATATACACAGAGGCTGGTTTAGCATGCTAATTCCAGCTGTGGCATTCACAGGAACTGCTTGAATGCGCGGCCATTGGTGTTTGTGCTCGCAGTACCTCTGCTCTCGTGTTTGTTCAGGGATTCCTGACGCTTCCGCAATGAAACCAGCAGCGACAGCATCTGGCGACGAGCTCTTCTTCCGTTTCTGAAAAGGATTCGTACACCAGCTGCTTCGTATGCCCCCTAAAAGGAAGAAATCCGGAGAGGTGAGGTCAGGCGATCTAGGTGACTAGACCACAGGGCCACTTCGGCCTATTCGTCGATTCCCTAAGATGGCTCTCAGAACATGGCTCACAAGAATGCTGAAATGGCCTGACGCCCAATCGTGCTTGAACTACGAGCTGTGCGTAACATTCAGAGGTAGGTACATCCTCCAGCAGTTCTGGCAACAAATATGCCATGAACATGCGACATCTCCGTCCTTTGCGGCGGAGAAGAAGAGTATGTGGTTTGATTAACCTGTCACGGTGTGAGACGACAACCTGTTGTAAAGGGAAAAGGCTGTTTATTCCATCAGCAACTAGCGACCGCGGGCGAACAGGTGGCGGATAATATCGGGTCATATTCGTGTTGACTACTGAAATCAGCTTGACAGGAGTACACAGAGGGCCAGTTTCACACTATGCTCCACAAATGGATTTGTCTGTGGACTTCCACGGAAACCGAAAGTAACCGAGTGACCGGCGAAACCCCTCCGTTTGGAAGCACAATGACTACTTGTTTCTCTTCGGCCGCTTTTCGCGTCCAGTGTAAAATGCGAGTTGTTGTTGTTCTTGTTGTCTTCGGTCCTGAGACTGGTTTGATGCAGCTCTCCATGCTACTCTATCCTGTGCAAGCTTCTTTATCTCCCAGTACTTACTGCAAACCTACATCCTTCTGAATCTACTTAGTGTATTCATCTCTTGGTCTCCCTCTACGGTTTTTACGCTCTACGCTGTCCTCCAATGCTAAATTTGTGATCCCTTGATGCCTCAGAACATGTCCTACCAACCTGTCCCTTCTTCTTGTCAAGTTGTGCCACAAACTCCTCTTCTTCCCAATTCTATTCAATACCTCCTCATTAGTTGTGTGATTTACCCATCTAATCGTCAGCATTTTTCTGTAGCACCACATTTCAAAAGCTTGTATTCTCTTCTTGTCCAAACTATTTATCGTCCATGTTTCACTTCCGTACATGGCTACACTCCATACAAACGACTTCCTGACACTTAAAACTATACTCGATGTTAACAAATTTCTCTTCTTCAGAAACGCTCTCCTTGCCATTGCCAGTCTACATTTTATATTCTCTCTACTTCGACCATCATCAGTTATTTTGCTCCCCAAATAGCAAAACTCCTTTACTACTTTAAGTGTCTCATTTCCTAAACTAATTCAATCAGCTTACCCCAAAATTAATAAAGATTGAGCCATACATGTCAATGAAGATCCAGTAGCCTCATTTTAAGCGGAAATGATGGATGGGTAAGGGTGTGAAGACGCGTCTTCCTTATCCTCTTTAATTTATAAGTTATTGTATGTTAAATGTTATAAATAACTCCTGAAGTGTGGAAGTGAATACCGTACAACGCATTATGCGTTTCCAACAAACAGGGGGGGGTCTAGTGATACATCTCGTAGAACTGTAACGGGCTATGTCAGAAGATATATCGAAATCATTCAGATATTTAAAAGAGAGGCTCAGTTAAAACACCTTTTATTTCTAAACAAATACAGAAACATTAAAAGTAGCGGCAGTACTGTAAATATTTATAGTGAAAGGGTACATTACTTCCCGACATATAAAAGATGTACAACAACATACTTTGTTGTTCTCGTCAGAACAGCGTTTTTGTAGAATAACACAATTTTATTTAATACACCGAAGCCGGATACCAATGTAGGGAAGGAGGGCAATTTGTATGTTTAGTTATTCAGATGTGCACTTCCTTAAAATAGATCCCTGAATCCCGTTTGGTAATGTTTGTGAATTGAATGAATGGCTGGTCGTCTGCTGACCACAGATAGTGAACGTAGATTATATAATCATCTTTGAGACAGTTCTCTGGTCACCTTTGGCTGAACCAAAGAGAGGAAGTATACCAGAGCACCAGAGGGCCTGGAATGTGGCTGACCCGTATGGTGGCAAGGTCCTCCCCCACTTCTGCGGAAGCGAGGGATGACCGGATGAACGGCCATGTTTCAGCACTCTGTCGCTGGTTCCTGGAGTGTGAAGACATGCTATATGTGTGATCCAGAAGAAGAAAGTTAAATTAAAATGGTATACATGTAGAATATTTAGAAGTAGATGAACTAATAATTTCTTTTTTCAGAAACTTTTGGTGGGAGGCTGACGTAAATTGTTCTGAAAAAGACAGGCAGGTAAAAATTCGTAGGGAACATAGGATTCATCGGAAATGACAAAAAATCCACGTGTTGTAATCATAAGACGAAATACTAGCGTCCGGTAGCATTAAGGTGAAACACTTGCATGTGTAAACCTAAGTTGAAAATAATTAACATTTCCTTGTGCAGAACTAGAATTAGAAACAAGCACTTCCATGTGGTGAGTACAGCGTGAGTCTCAACCAGACTATGAGACAATAAAAAGAATTAGAAGTGCTTGTCCTAGCATTCAGTTGAGGATCCGTGTGTGAAATAAATAAGATACCAAAACTTCCATTATGAGGTACATTCGTGTGACGCCAGCATGATATTCAGATACTCTGAGAGTGGATTATGGTGAGTCAGCCATCTACATGGCAACTCCATGAGGGTTGCATTACACAGGGAGATGTGCATAAATCCTCCAGAGTTTGTGGTAAGAAAATTATTACGTGGGTCAGTGACATGTGAATCTGGGGTGACTATTGTTTGATGTGGGAAAGCAGAACGAGTAGAAAACCAAATATTTTGCTTTTAGAGAGGTGTTTTATACTGTCAGCGTGATTTATTATGTGTATTTATTCTGTGTGATTCGCATGAGACAGTAGTGAATTTAGTAGGTCAAGCACGATTTTTTCCAGTTCAGCATGAAAGTCTGTAAATTCGTTATGTTGGTAATGAATGAAATTACAAGAGTGTGGGAGAGAATGAAGCAGCAAAAGATTGCTTACCAATCCAGAAAATGCACAGTAGCAATAGACAGAAACGTTAAGAGAACAAAGAATAGTAAAATGTTTATGTTATATTAAGCCCATTGGGTGGAGAATCCCTTGCTTTACTATTGTTTTTAAGTGTACTGCAAGAAATTTTGCAACATTAGATTGAAAGAATTTATAGTAATTTAAGAGGAGATGTATGAGACAAATAGTGGTCTTGATTATTGAGTTGTGGGTGACCATTTTGTTGAGGTATTTTAACATAACCTCCATTTTCTTGCTGGGCTGTCCACGGTTTGGATAAAATATATGCCACAGTAAGTAAATGATGCCTTGCCAGGGTGGAGTGAGCCCATCAGAAATGTTCACTAGCTGTTAGTAAGATGCGTTATCCATTCCGTTGCATTAAAAAGTAAGGACAAGAATACATTATAGCTTAACTGAAAGGCACTAGGGCTCATATTTCAAGCAGAGTCGCAGTGGGCATGATAATCATGAAAATATTTCTGATGTACGAATAATAATTGCACTCGTTTGGCAAGCCACTCATCTAGTAGGCCTGACTATTAGATGCCACAAAATGGGGTAGTAACCTCCCAATAGGACATCTAGAAAATTATTTAATGTATAATTTTCACAGTTTGTTTATATTTGCACTTATAAATCCGAAAACGGAGGAAAACCATAGAAAGTATTGTATATGAACAAACTTTGGTAGATAAAACAAAACTGATAACAGTATAATATTTCTAAGAAAATTTCAGTGTGATTTGATTTATCACATGTGTATAAAAGGTCAAAACTTAAGAATTTCAGAAACGTTCATGTGCAGTGGTTTAACTGGTAACAATATTTCTTTAGGTTTCATTTGAACTTTTTTATAATATTTTTTGCTTTAAAATTTTCACTTATTGGTACTATATTTTATGTATATGTAAGGTGAACTGTAATGAAGATTGAAGTTCTTTGCATTTTATGTGAGTAATTTATGTAAAATACTATGAAAATTATTTATTACGTTAAATAATTTTCTGATGACCTTTCGTATTTAAAAATATAAGTGTGTCTAAATTGTTCATGTTGATGTAATTTTGACAATTTAAGAAATTGTCACGCTTAGCAACAATATAAGAAATAGGAGTTATGTAAAAACCAGTGTGCTTTTGTTTAAAACGAAAGTGGCTCTGGGGAGTCGAAAAAGTGGGAATGGTTAATTGGCGCGCTACCTAGAAGAAGCTCGGGAACTAAGTCACACAGTCTGCACTCAGCAGTGATTGAGGCAACACCTTTGTGGAGCAGGAGAAGCTTTACCTGCAAATTCGCCCAAAATACCTCGGATGGAGGCTGAAAACTGCTTACGGTATAGCTGCGAAGTGTTGGGCTACTGTATGTAGAACTGAACAACGCCAAGAAGAGAAATTAAGTCCATACAGCAAGAAACTTGCAGGCCATACCGTGGGTAGTGTAACCGCTATAATTGTTCGCTACACCTAAGCCTCCAGCCACCAGATAATACTTTTTTTATGGTAAATTTACTTTCGTACAGTGTGAACCATTAATTTTAAATGTGTTTTAATAATCATTCTTGAACTTTAAAGAAAGTGATTCACTCTGTTATTTCATCCTAATCATACTCCTATTTCGGGTTCCATCCTGATAATTGCTGAAACCGAGTATCCTGTTTTACAGATTCAGGGAGTGCCAAGTTGATATAAAGAGGCACCATTTACATTGTTCTTGTGTTTTTTTAAACAATTGCAAAGTGTTACAGTAAAAGTTTGCTACCGGTACGTAAAAATCAGAGTGTAGCCAAGTTACTAGAATCTGGTAACAGAGTTAGCTCAAAGTATAATAGTTTTTGAAAGTATATTCCAGTAAGAAAGAGGTTTTCTTGAAGTGAAATTATCAGTACAAAAAGCGTGTGGTTTAGTATCTAAGTATTTTAGTATTTAAGTTTGTTGGTTATGAAAAATGCTTTTCTGAAGGTACCCCTGGTCAAATT
Organism: Schistocerca piceifrons; assembly: GCF_021461385.2. Taxonomy (NCBI): domain Eukaryota; kingdom Metazoa; phylum Arthropoda; class Insecta; order Orthoptera; family Acrididae; genus Schistocerca; species Schistocerca piceifrons. The sequence goes on from NC_060139.1 coordinate 270,923,954, forward strand.
TTTTATTAACTGCCTTGAAGTTATCTGCTGGGCTTTTTCTCTTTTAAAAGCAAATGTATAAGTGTGTACTAGCCAAAAAGAAATTCCAGTGCTTGCACCAACATTGTTTACGTCGAGTAATATTTATCTGAAGAAGTAACTGAAACAGTAGCAAGAAAGTCGGCAAAACTCATAGTTCTGCTTTTCCAGTACTTCACTGGTTCATTGCCTGGATAGGCTGGCGACCTTTAGTAGATGTTTTGAACTACTAAATGAACTTGGAACTGAGTTGTCATAGCTTCAGTACAATATTATTCATACGGCGTTTCCATTTAACCGCTGGGTAGAATCTTAGGAAAAGATTTGAATAGACTGATTTACTTATCCGTTAGGCACGACACACGGTCAAATCCTGTGAAAAGAGTAACTCTTGATTAGCTTCTCCTATTAACATTACTATCCTCCCATAGTGTACTTTATTTGGAAACTAAACTAAATTTTTGTAAGTGGCTTTCGCCGTAACAGGACTATTTCTTCTGTTGGAGTATATTATACGTGACAACACAGAGAAAGGTTTTTATGTTATTTGGGTAAAAACATACTAAATTACAATAGTAGAGGTAGGGTTGTAACCTGACTTCACTGGTGCTTGACCGAGGTTTCCTGGGAGAATGGCGGTATTCTGGAGAGGAGCCTATGTTGGAGGCGGTCGGCTGACTTTGTGCTTCCAGGAAGTTATATCTGATGAGCGATGAAGTAGCCGCTAATTTGTGCGTGTGAATTATTCACAGTTCCTACTTTCGGACATAGAAATTTTTCAGCATTTGATAAACTTCTTACTTTTCGGGTTGAGCATGACACAAGCCACACTTACAAACTTTCAGTGTGTAGCCATTGTAGAATTTATAGTTGGAGATACTGTGGAACTTAAACGGTTTCCTAAAGATAACTCACACAATTAATCGTTGTTAATTCACCCGTCCCCAAGATCTTAAGAAACTCGGTAAGGCTCTGAAATTAATTTATTGTGAACCATGACTTTCGATTTTCTGTGTTCTTATTGGGAATAAACTCGGATTTGTGATTCTTCAAAAATTTCGTGAGTGCATAAGCAAATTTTGCTTAGCAAATCCTGCATGCATTTATGTTAAATACTTTTATGGAACATTCGGTACATGGCAACAAATGTGAGTTGGTGCCCCACAGACGAAATGTAGCCAACCGCATTTAGCGGTTCATTGAAGTGTTTGTGCTTTGTAAGGTGTGGTTAATTTTTTCGTGAAGTAGCACGTGGGGGCTCCGAGCTGATACAGAACGTGTGCACAGTTTAGAACTTTGATTTTCAGCGAGTTGACGAGAGAAATTGTATTTCATTTCGTCATCCACACGCTATGCATATTTCCATACAACCCGTACGGTCGCAACCGACGGTGGCACACACATTAACACCGAAATGCTGTTGACGAGGACAAAGGCCAAGTACGTTGTGGATTCACATGTGCCCAAAGATGTAAAACGTGGGCAAACAAAACCTCGTTGGCCAGAAAGAAGGGGACAGGGCAGTCAGTTGCAAAAGCATTATTGTGCTAACTGTATGCACTGGGAAAATCTTCAGGTTCTATTACTGGTATGTGCTGAGGATCAAAAGGATGAAGCCACTGGCTGTGTAACAAATTCCACTCAAGCCTACGACTGACGCCAAGTATATGTTCACTACTCCGTGTACTAGTAGATGGAGCGTCTGCAATACGTCCAGAACCTTGTTGTCCGTTTCGGGAGTTTCCGACCTGTATTATGCGTGTTTGCACGAAAAGTGGAAAGTGGTTGTTTCACTTAGCAGGCGATTGACACGTCCGAATGTTTGGTGTTGTGGGACATATCGGTCGAGAAAGCGCTGTCGGTACTCTCTCACTGCAACTCGTCCATTTCCATTCACAGACCGGCATAATACATGAATGTGCAGTGGTACATGTCGCTCTACAAGGTAGCTATATGTCCCACGCCCCGTCTACTGTGCCGATGAAAAACGGTCGTGCAGAAACCTTACTTTATGGTAGTAGTGCTAGAGGAAAGATCGCATACTGTACGTGAATTTTTTATTCATGCGCAGATACGAAACGTAAATTTAAGCACATTGCAGCCACAAAGTGGGACAGCGGGTGCTTTACACTGGTGGGGAAGGAGGCGTTTGCTTGGAGCAGTTTAGGGAAATGACGGAAAATATAAATCAGGACGAGCGGACACAGGTTTGAAACATCGCCTTCCCGAAAGCGAGACCAGTATGCTAACCACTGCATCACCTCGCTCGGTGGGGTGCCATGGACGCCAAACAAACATAGGTCGGAACGACAATGGCTGTTGTTTCGGAAAAGAAAAACGAAAGAAGAAGTTTATGTGGAATTATTTATTTGCTTATTGACTTGATACTAACGATCTGGCTATCGACGATTTTGGTTATTAAGAGATTAAATGTGGAAGTTTAATTAATAAGCTGAAAGCGTTACGGAAACTGTTGAGTGTAGAAAGATTTTGAAAAGAAGAAGTTACATGATTTCGTAGCTAGTGAGTACCAAATACGTATTTCCGTTATTACTGCGCTTTCCCGTACAAGACGAAGAAGGTCGACATAATAAGGAGAGGCACTGCGTACCGTGTTGATTGGTTGGTTGATTTGGGGAAGGGACCAAACTGCGAGGTCATCGGTCCCATTAGATTAGGAAGGATTGGGGAAGGAAGTCAGCCTTGCCCTTTAAAAGGGACCATCGCGGCTTTGGCCTGAAGCGATTTAGGGACATCGCGAAAAATCTCAATCAAGACGGCCGGCCGCTGGGTTTGAACCGTTGTCCTCCCAAATGACAGTCCAGCGTGCTAACCGCTGCGCTATCTCGCTCAGTTGCATAGCAGGCCCACAAGTTCAAGAAGCAGACAGAGAACATTTAAGGGTAAAGGTGACAGTGAATATACGACTGACAAACCAAATGGACTGAATTGGTTGCCTGGCTAAGTACTCCCCAGCAGCGAATACAAGCGGTAACATTCGACATGTCAGCCATTTCAGCATACGTAAACAGCTCAATCGTCATTGTTGTTGTCAAAAAGGCATACTGATGGCGACGGAATCGAAGCGTTTACAGGAGAATCACTATTGTTGTCGCTGGACGGTGACGCTCACGAATGAATCAGTGTGTATCCAAGCAGACCTCAGAACAATCCATCCTTGTACGGAACAGTTTTGAATGACAGTACACATGACCAGTCAACGGATTACTAGTGGAGCTTGACGTTGTCATGGTGGACGACAGTTTAAACGTGGTTAACTGAAAACGAAGTATAGAACTCTTAATGCCTAGACCACTATCATCCTATTACAACTGAAGCACGATAACTAGTTTCAGTTGCTATCTGCCTCCATCTTCAGATCGTTCAAAATGTAAAAAATCGCTGAATATGCGTTGGGAAGTATCATTAGCTGTAGTCATGCAAGAGGCATTCGTTCGTTTAAATACCGAGACAAAGGCTGAAAGTAGTTTTAAAAAAAAATCACCCTGAGCAAGGCAGGTTTTAGACCGTAATCTCGTTGGATGACGGTAATGAAAGAAAATGGCCAGTTTTATTAGTAAATGTAGCATCTAAAGCTCATCATTAGCAACATTTACTCATGCAACTGGTTATTTTCCTTTATTACAGTCATCCAACGAGATTACGGTCTACAACATAACTTGCTCACGGTGACGGTTTCAAACTAGATATAGTCACTGTCTTGGTATTTACAAATGTAACTCATTCCATGGCTCCAGTTAATGATGCTTTCTAATGCATATTCACCGCTTTTTTACATTTCAAACGATCTGAAGATGACTGCTGATAGCAACCGAAACTACTTATCATGCTTTAATTGTAATAGTAAAATTGCGGTCAAATCATCATAAACTTTTTACTTTAAATTTTTTTTTTGTTGAATAAATATCAGTTTACGTCAGCACCAGTAACTAAATGTCCCCTAACACTACAAGTTGACTTTAGAGACCATAGGTTCCTATCGAATTATATTTACTTTGTTGTTCTCTGCTTCCTGTGTTAATATGAACGAATTGTTTGGGAACATCCCGTAGAAATGACTTGGTAGTAAACAGTGGGCTGTTCTGTGGGTCACAGCTGTAATGTATCGGGATGAAGCTGTAATTCCTGGCGGATTTCCATAAACGACCGTCCTCATTTCCTAGGCGATGCAGTACCACGTTTTACCGGATGAGCCCCCTGTGTTATGGACCGCTATCAAGCGTGATCCCTTGGGTCACCGCCTTACTGCCCTACAAAGCTGATGCCCGACTGACGACCCGTGCTTCGCGCTTTGGGGGGGGGGGGGGGCTCACCTGCCCCCTCCACCTGCTGCCGACGTCTGCTGTAACGACCTTCTGCCGTGCCGTGGGCCATAGTAGCAGCCACGGCTCACCTCTTTGGGAGCCCAAAACTACGACCATAACGCTGGTATCACCCACTGCGGACAGTGGATGCAGTAAAAAAAGGACTCCACTCCCTAAAGTTCCAGTAATTTTCTGAGCGAAACGAAGTTCACAGGAATAAAATTCAGTTATTACTAGCATAAAGACCGATCGGCGAATTACTCTGTTCCCTTCGAATTTTGAACAGCAGCGAGCTGAAGAGCAAGAGATCTAACGACGTAATGGTGGGAGCTTTATCACCTCAATCTAGGCGCTACAGTCTGGAATCGCGCGACCGCTACGGCCGCAGGTTCGATTCCTGCCTCGGGCATGGATATGTGTGATGTCCTTAGGTTAGTCAGGTTTAAGTAGTTCTACGATCTAGAGGTTGTCCCATAGTGCTCAGAGCCATTTGACCTCAATCTAATTTTGAGAATTTGGGACTTCGCTGTCAGATATAAGAAGGAACCGCATAAAACAACATACAAAACAGCTGGAATGGTGAACATATATTTAAATAGTGTAAATGACAGTATAATAAAGTGGTTACCTAATCATATTTTACACTGAATGAACTTCAGCGTGTTAGTTAACAGTGATTAATTCCATGGCGGGATTCTGAGCAAAAATAATGAAATTAAATTTAGCGAGAAATTGAAAAATAATAAAAATTGTTCTCATACACTCATTCTGTACCTTCACTCAACATGCAATAACGAGAATTAAGAAAATTGACTCTAACTTTAAATATTGTAGTGAGAACTCGAGACATCATTTCGTGACATCAGATACCGGACGCCCCATGTTGGGAGCCAAACTGTAGTGAATTCGAGAAATTAAATGAAATCAGTCATAGAGGGTAAAAGATTAAGGGGTTGCTGAGTGAATATAAAAGACTGCTTATATGTTCAAAACATGAAAGAAATGTCTATTTTTCGTGGTGTTTACACAAAACAAAACAAAATTATAAATCTCAGATCCGATTTGACTGGGCGTGGACACGACTCAGTTATTAAAGGGGAGGAGGAGGGAACGAATCGTCTCACCATTCTCGCTATCGTTCGTTGTATACTGCTGTCGGCGGCAGGCGCTGCGTCGGTGCGGCGCGTCGCGTCGGTAATCTGCTGCACTGGTTGGCTGCCCTCTTCTGCAATCTCGCCTTTGCGGCGGGTCCCAGGTACGATCTCCGCGTTGTCTGCCCGTCGTCGGCTGGGTGGCCGAAGCTGTGCATCGGAAGGCGGATGTTGGCGATGGGTGACAGAGCTCCCATGCCCAATCGCTTCCATGGTGTCTCTACAACTCCCCGTTTTCGCTTCTGCTCCATCTCTCAGCTCCTCTTCGAAACACTATTCGTTTGGACGTTGTCATTGGCGGACGAAATTTTCAAGTGGTTCAAATGGCTCTGAGCACTATGGGACTTTACGTCCGAGGTCATCAGTCCCCTAGAACTTAGAACTACTTAAACCTAACTAACCTAAGGACATCACACACATCCATGCCCGAGGCAGGATTCGAACCTACGACCGTAGCGGTCGCGCGGTTCCAGACTGTAGCGCCTAGAACCGCTCGGCCACTCAGGCCGGTACGAAATTTTCAATGTAGCCCAATGACAGATGGCCGTTTCATTGCCACGCCTCTCCGTGCAGGGTGGAAATTTTCTATCTGGCGTGAGCTGGTGTGTGCCTCGTGATTTGGCTTCTTTATCACGAGTTCACATTCTTAAGATGTTTTCGTGCATTCCGAGGCTGTTGGGAGAGCACAGCACTTCTTTAGAACTGCTCTCTCTGCGTGAGCTCTGGACAGACTCATGTTTGGGCTCCGTCCCAAAATCTGCTGGCGTCCGTCATTTACAAGCAATGTCCTCACTGTCGAGGAAAACATCTTCTTAAGAATGCTGGCTTCTTTCACACGCCTCCCTGCCCCAATTCCCCTAGCTTGTTGTAGGCTGCTCCCTGTGCCCGTGGGGTGCTGGAATTGTTGGCAATCCCTACTTCCTAAGACAGGTAAAATGACGGCCGCCAGGCCAGAACAACTCAGATGCTTTGCGTGTACATTCTTCGCGTTCCGTCCTAATGGCTGCAGATGTCCATCAGTTCTCGGCACGGCACGCTTCTCGTTGTCAGACAGGCCCTTCCCGCTGTGTGCTTGCAGAATGACTGCACTACGGGGACTCGCCCCAGTGAGTCCGGCCCCTTCCTCCTCCACTGCCGCTAGCGGGGCGAAAGTGGCTGCAGTATTACAATATAGTTGCCACAAGTGTACAGTACCAAAGTTGTTGAATATTGAGCATGCACGCGAGCAGAAAAGCTCTCATTTGTTCGAAAAACGCCGAATCTCTCATCCCATGCAACGCGTGTTACGTGTCTACAATTATCAAACTGAAATACGGACTGCTGTTCTTCGACCAATCGAAACTAAGCATACTTACGATAGGACCTCAGGTACGCTATGACATGACAGGTGGTAGTTTTCTTCAGTTTAAACATTTCGTTGACAGGTAAGGGTGACTTTATTTAAATTCCTTAATGCGTTTATTTATAGTTCTGTCAATAGTTGCAGTTATTTATTAGACGACCAGTTTCGAACCCTTACCAGTTCATTTCCAAGTCTATCTCACTGAGGCTTCATTTACAACGCCTGATTTTGACTTGGTAATAGGCACGTGTGGATTGTGGCATTCAGGCTGCTAATGTTTATTGCTAAGATCTATCTTGATTATTAAGATGAGGCACTGTCAGTACAGCCTCAGTGGGCCAGGCTTGAAAATGAACATGGAGGGTTCGAAACTAGTGGTCTAATAAATAACTCCAACTGTTAACAGACCCATAAATAAATGCTTTAAGGTTGTACTTTGTTTATTTGCAACAGTTTTTCCTTCGTTCATTGTGAAATTTCAATCTATGATACTTGTCAGGTACACTGAATGAATGGGAACAGCTATTAAAATTACTTTGCTAAATAGTCGAAAAGTTGTAGGGAGGGATGTGGAGCAAATACTACATTTACATGTTGGCACTGTTGTGGTAGATCGACTAATTACCATGTTTTGATGGAAACAACATTTTATTTTGAAAAGGAAGCAGGTAGTGCATTACATTGGCAGTTGAGAGCCTGATCTCATATCGGTGTCTTTTTCAAAAAAATTCGGGTTTTGAGGTGTCTCATCTTGTTGCGCGATTCCCAGATTGTGTGGGAACGATGAACCACCATGTTTGTATTTGGTAATTATACAATGGAAAAAAAGTCCAAATCCTTTATACATATGTTGAAGCATGCTCAAACTACTGCAACTGTCACACCCGTCATCGTAGACTTGGTGTTGTGGGATTGATGTTGGAAAGTGTGTACATTCTGAAATACGTGACTCTGATGTATTACGGAGTATATAACCAACCCTAACTTCCAGTTAATTAGGACACAATGAACCGTGTACCTAAAGATCCCTGTTGTGCGAGAAAGGCATCTACTCCGAAGAATACATGAAATCCGTGAAATCCGTGAAATGTTGGTGCAACAGAACCGAATCGCCGATGCTCAGTACTTGGAGCAATGACGACAATAAAGGAACTCGGGGAAAGTCAATTAACATAAAATTGGGCTGGTAAGAATTACAGTGCTTAGTTAAATTAAAACAAGAAACGTTATAAATTTAATCAAAATGAATGGTTGACAACACAGTACGTGAGCAAAATTATTGTCTCTATAATTACTGTCCGTTAATACTGAGAAACTTACGTAAGGATTCTTGGTTTTTTTGCAAAGCGAGAACAGCCCGTAACTGAGAACCATTGCCCTGGGAAAATTTCAGATGGAAGTGTCACAGTGAACAAATACCTTATTATAAAGTAGCAACTCATAGAAATCTGTTAGTAATAATCAAAGACTAATAAAATTTAATCAGTAGTAAACTGATACGTCAATGCAAAAATTTCGTGGTGTCACTCACGGTAACGCTCACTTCTTTAATTTTATTGAAAAATTTAATTATGTATATACATTACGGAATGCTATAATTTAGCTCGAAAATTACCGCAATGATACAGCGCCGTTCAATAGTCACTTTCCTGTGACTTACAGTTACGTAATACGCAAAGGCAACATTTAGATTGTGAAAAAATGGCAAAGTCCGTGATATGATTTTACTGACTCTTGGTTTCATGTAATATCAACTTTTATTACCATTCATAAACAATTATTGATGATCACTTTGTGCAGTAACTACTATTATTTGCTCACAACATTAACAGAAAGATCTGACTGATTGCAGTTGTGTACCTCACTTCAGGTTCAGGTATCGTCGGTGCATGTAAGGCATTGCTCGTAGACAATGTGTGGCACAGGCTCTCCCCCTTGCAGCTCCGTAACAAATGAAATTGGACCCACAGTACTCTTCGTGCTCATTTGCATCCTCTTGTGGTAATTAATCTGTGCCCACTTGATACCATATATTTCGCCCGCCCACACAAAACTATTCGCCCATCTATTACATGCTTTAGTACCACTGCTTTACGGCCATTTCTCAATGAAAGAACCGTTGCGCGACTCAACACTCCCCCACGTTCTCCTCTGCACTGCACTAAACTGCGCTCCCAGCGATAATTGAGTTGCCACTTCGCTATACTCTCTAGCAATATCGTATAGGTCTGGCTAGGCCAGCTCGTCTACTTACACTAGTTTACAACAAGCATTTATTTAACTTTGCAATGAGGAAACATCTCATCAAACAAACATTAGTATACTTATTATCTAACTTTGATTTATAGAAAATACATCAAGAAGTAAAACTGCAAGGAAAAATTTTGGTAGCCCACAGAGTTTTGTTACAAGTACATTGGTCTATACATTGTCCTACCCCGTAGCATCTTCGAAACAGTCTCTGATCAATGAGCGATACAACACAGTTCAAGGCGTACTCAGCTCGAAATGTGCAAGCCTAATATGTCCATGCATTTTGTTTTGTTTTTTTTTCTTTTTTTACAACTGACCTACCGATCTGCGTCCATTGCATAAGCGAAACCTGTCCTATTTCGTCTACACATGTAACAGAGCACACAGTTTACTCAATATTAATGACCGTCTTTCTGCAGCTCATAATATATGGTATACATGTTGATTAACGTATTCATTCGTGTCTATGCGCAGGAAAACCAACACATCGACCAGGCAACAAGTCGACAGACTTCTTGTCATCAACCTTCGACTGAATTCGATACGACAGTGCAGTGCCTGTGTTATTCCGATTTACGATGCAAAGTGTCTTCGGACATGCATGCTACAGCGGTGACTACAGCCGTTACGGAATACATCAAATGCCCAGCGATCTAAGGCGTTAAAGTCATGAACTGTGCGGCTGGTCCCTGCGGAGATTCGAGTCCTCCCTCGGGCATGGGTATGTGTGTGTTGGTTCTTAGGATAATTTAGTTTAAGTAGTGTGTAAGCTTAGTGACTGATGAACTTAGCAGTTATGTCCCATAAGATTTCACACACACACAATACATGAAATGTACTCGCAGTTACGAATACGAACAACCAATAGCTGTATAACGAAATGACGCCAATGAATATTTGTGCCGGTCCTGGACTCGCTGCCCGAACTCAACTCACTGCCAGATCCAAACTTCCATACGAAGCCAACCATGTGTCTATAAAACATAATGGATGTATTTGAATACAATGCATAATGGATGTACGAGTACAGGTTGTAGACACTTGGTTGACGACGTATGGAAGTTTGGGTCTGGCCGTGAGTTGAGCTCGGGCAACGAAATGGTAAAGCGACAGCTCGCGATAACCGGGAAATCCGGGTTCGAGTCCCGGACCTGCACAAAGTTTCACTGTCGTCATTCAGTTATACAGCTGATGGTTGCTCGTAATCGCAACGACGACTACACTTCATGTACTCTATAACTATTGTAGTCACCGCTGTAACTGTTCGTTCGGACATGCATACATGGCCGAAGGAACTTTGCAGGCACTGCAATGTTATATTTATCCGCCGTCGCCGCCCAAGCGACTTTCAAGTAAAACGTCTCCTCTTTACGGGAATACACACAATGGGTGTACGGGTACAGGTTGTGGACATATGGTTAACGGCGTAGAGAAGTACTGGTCGGGCCAGAAGTCGTGTTCGGATAGCCGAATGGTAGGTCTGGCTTTAGCGAGCGTCCGGAGCGTGTGAGCTCGTGTTTGTTTACATCGCGACTTAGCGTGCACTGTGATCATGGCAAATATGTTCAGGAAATCGATGTTACGTTTCAACTTTTGCCCGGAACATCCATGACTCAAATCCTTAGGTGTGGAACGTTTCCTCCGTGAGGACGCAAAGTTGCGGCATCGTAACTTCTGGGTATTCTCCTCTCGATTCTCAGCAACACCGTTTACGTTAAAATGATCAGTAATGGTTTTGAACGCTACCAAACAAGGAATCCGTTTCTGTCACGTTGAAGTTAACGTCATCGTGGTCAAAGCCGAACATGCGGGATTACGCGTTACAACTATTCTCGTGATCGAACTGCAACTCGAGGTACCTGTAGAGTACGTCATAATGGCTTTCCGGCCGTTCGGTGCTGTTCATAATCATAAGGTAGAACGCTCCGCCCACTTCCGCACATACCCTGTTCTTAACGGAGTGTGTCAGATCACTGATGGTGTGCGCAGTATGTTCCGTCTTATCTGACCATCAGCTATAGGGCCATAATCAAGGACAGCCACGCACTTGTTCCAGGTGTGGAAAAGAGGGACACATCAGAGCTGAATGTCTGCAGCGACGGATAACGCAGCTACCAACTGGGGGCGTAGTACTTCCCTCGTCGTCTGCGGTACTTCCGATCACATATGAGACGGCGCTTAAGGGGAGTACGTATGGTGAAATTGGTCAAAAAGTGACATTTTCTAATTATTATCTTTTAATAACATTTGATCTCTCGTGAATAATTTGATGCGTCATTTGTCGATTAATTCCAATTGGAAGAGTACTTTTTATCATTTCATAGTTAATAGTGCAGGTGTAAAAAGAATCCGGTCTTTCTGCATTGACTTGCTACCTCTGGGACTACTGAGTCTACAAGGCTGTTGTTTTCAACTATTTATTCCTTGAATTGACGTTAAGAGGTTGGATGCACTGTGTAAACAGAAATGGCAGTATTGCACTTGCAACTTGTGGATCTACTTTGTGGGTGTGGTGTTATGGCCGGCCGCTGTGGCCGAGCGGTTCTAGGCGCTACAGTCTGGAACCGCGCGACCGCTGTGGTCGCAGGTTCTAATCCTGCCTTGGGCATGGATGTGTGTGATGTTCTTAGGTTAGTTAGGTTTAAGTAGTTCTAGGGGACTGATAACCTCAGATGTTAAGTCCCATAGTGCTCAGAGCCATTTGAAACAATTTTGGGTCACCAAGGGCGTCCAGCTAGGATTTTGAAGAAGCAGCAGTTCCCGTGCTGATCGTTAAAGGGGGCCACCTGCTCATGTCAACTTCTGCGCCGTACGAAGGGCGCCAGCACTTCCTGCTTCTTCAGAACTAGATTAGATTAGATTAGATTAATACTAGCTCCATGGATCATGAATACGACATTTCGTAATGATGTGGAACGAGTCAAATTTTCCAATACATGACATAATTAAGTTAATTTAACAACATAATTAAGTTAATATAACAACTTTTTAATTTTTTCGTTTTATTTTTAAATTTTTTGTTTGTTTTTTTTCTTTTTTTTCTTAATTTATATCTAAAAATTCCTGTATGTAGTAGATGGAGTTGTCATTCAGAAATTCTTTTAATTTCTTCTTAAATACTTGTTGGTTATCTGTCAGACTTTTGATACTATTTGGTAAGTGACCAAAGACTGCCACTAGGCAGTATAATTCACCCCTTTCTGTGCCAAAGTTAGATTTAATCTTGAATAGTGAAGATCATCCTTTCTCCTAGTATTGTAGTTATGCACACTGCTATTGCTTTTGAATTGGGTTTGGTTGTTAATAACAAATTTCATAAGAGAGTATATATACTGAGAAGCTACTGTGAATATCCTTAGATCCTTAAATAAATGTCTGCAGGATGATCTTGGGTGGACTCCAGCTATTATTCTGATTACACGCTTTTGTGCAATAAATACTTTATTCCTCAATGATGAATTACCCCATAATATGATGCCATATGCAAGCAATGAGTGAAAATAGGCGTAGTAAGCTAATTTACTAAGATGTTTATCACCAAAATTTGCAATGACCCTTATTGCATAAGTAGCTGAACTCAAACGTTTCAGCAGATCATCAATGTGTTTCTTCCAATTTAATCTCTCACCAATGGACACACCTAAGAATTTTGAATATGCTACCTTAGCTATATGCTTCTGATTAAGGTCTATATTTATTAATGGCGTCATATCATTTACTGTACGGAACTGTATGTACTGTGTCTTATCAAAATTCAGTGAGAGTCCATTTACAGGGAACCATTTAGTAATTTTCTGAAAGACATTATTTACAATTTCATCAGTTAATTCTTGTTTGTCAGGTGTGATTACTATACTTGTATCATCAGCAAAGAGAACTAACTTTGCCTCTTCGTGAATATAGAATGGCCAGTCATTAATATATATTAAGAACAACAAAGGGCACAAGACCGACCCTTGTGGAACTCCATTCTTGATAGTTCCCCAGTTTGAGGAATGTGCTGATCTTTGCCTATTATGAGAACTGCTTATTTCAACTTTCTGCAATCTTCCAGTTAGGTACGAATTAAACCATTTGTGCACTGTCCCACTCATGCCACAATACTTGAGCTTGTCTAGCAGAATTCCATGATTTACACAATCAAAAGCCTTTGTGATATCACAAAAAATCCCAATGGGCGGTGTTCGGTTATTCAGATCATTCAGAATTTGATTGGTGAAAGCAAATATGGCATTTTCTGTTGCAAAACCTTTCTGGAAACCAAACTGACATTTTGTTAGTACTTCATTTTTACAGACATGTGAAGCTACTCTTGAATACATTACTTTCTCAAAAATCTTGGATAAAGCTGTTAGAAGGGAGATTGGATGGTAATTGTTGACATCAGATCTATCCCCTTTTTTATGCAAAGGTATAACAATAGCATATTTCAGTCTATCAGGGAAAATGCCCTGTTCCAGAGAGCTATTACACAGGCAGCTGAGAATCTTACTTATCTGTTGAGAACAAGCTTTTAGTATTTTGCTGGAAATGCCATCAATTCCATGTGCGTTTTTGCTTTGAAGCAAGTTTATTATTTTCCTAATTTCAAAGGGAGAAGTGGGTGAGACTTCAATTGTATCAAATTGCATAGGTATGGCCTCTTCCATTAACAGCCTAGCATCTTCTAATGAACACCTGGATCCTGCTATAGCCAGAACAATTAGAAAATGATTATTAAAAATATTTTCAACTTCTGACTTTTTGTTCGTTAAGTTTTCATTCAATTTGGTGGTAATACTGTCTTCCTGTGCTCTTGGTTGACCTGTTTCTCTTTTAATAATATTCTGAATAGTTTTAATTTTATTATCAGAGTTGCTGATTTCAGACATGATACACATATTTCTGGATTTTTTACTAACTTTTCCTAATATAGCACATTAGTTTTTATAACGTTTGATAGTTTCTGGGTCACTACTCTTTCTTACTGTCAGATACATTTCCCTTCTCCGGTTACAAGATATTTTTATACCCTTGGTAAGCCATGGTTTGTTACATGGTTTCTTTTGAGTATATTTAATTTTTTTCTTGGGGAAGCAGTTTCCAAATGCATTTACGAAAGTGTCATGAAATAAATTATATTTTAAATTGACATCAGGTTCACAGTACACCTCATCGCAGTCTAACTGCTGTAGGGTTTACCTGAAATTGGCAATTGTTAAATCGTTGATGGAACGTACTACAGTAGAGCGTCGATTATCCGAACGTCGGTCAACCGAACGACTGCTTAACCGAACGGTGTACTCGCTCGCACCTGTTACTCTCCCACCCTACTGTCCATCATCCCCCTCACTCCCTAACCAAGTTTACCACAGTAGTCGCCGCACCGGGCCACCGCTGGCGGAACATTGCTTCTAATGCCTTCACAAGGCGCTGCTGACCGGCCAAGCCGCCAGTCGCTGTGTTCCAACAATCAGCACACTTCTGTCGGCTTGGCACTGGCAGTAGAAATTGCGGCAGTATCAAAGCAGTTCACAGCAACAACTGCGCTAGCTTATATATATATATATATATATATATATATATATATATATATATATATATATATATATATATATATATTTGTTTAATAAACTGTGCCACATACTATATATTCCTACTGAAGTTGCCTTTGTATGTTACTTTGTAATACTAAAAGAGATGGCTGTTTTTATGAATAAATTTACTGTACAGTACTGCTTTTTGGCAAATAAACATGTACAGTTCGATTATCCGAACAAACCTGTTGTCCGAACACCCATGTCCCCCAATTACTTTGGATAATCGACGTTCTACTGTACTTTGGTGGACTGTTCAGTATTGCTGAATGGAGCTATGTCATATATTGTAACTAGCTGTGCACCATGATCAGAAAGACCATTCTCAACAGGCTGAGCATTTATCTGGTTAAACGTATCTTGGCCTATAAATAAGTTATCTATCAGTGAGCTGCTATTCTTTACCACCCGAGTAGGAAAGTTAATAACGGGTGTCAAATTGAAAGAACCGAGTAATACTTCAAGGTCATTTTTCCTATTACCCTCTTTCAGAGAATCTACATTGAAGTCCCCACAAATAATAATTTGCTTCCCCCTGTCTGACAGATAGCACAACAAGGAGCCCACATTTTTGGGAAATAGATGAAAATTTCCCGATGGGGACCTATATACAGTTACAATTATAAATGTGCCTTTACTTATTTTAAGCTCACAGGCACATGTTTCTATATGTTTCTCTACACAAAACTTTTTTGTTTCTATACTTTTTGCACAGTGATAACTTTTGACATATATGGCAACTCCTCCTTTCCCCATATTTTCTCTAATTACATGTGCAGAGGACTTATATCCACTTACATTTACCTTATCCACATCACTAACAATGTGATGCTCAGACCGGCATAGTATATCTATTTCATCCTCAGCTTCTAAATCTTCTAAACAAACCAGAAGCTCATCTATTTTATTCTTTAAACTCCCAATATTTTGATGAAATATACTTACATTATTTTTAATTATACTTTTATGAGAACCTTTCCTTATTCTAACATTTGCAGTACTCTCCTGTCTGAGTTTCTCATTGTGCTTAGGCCTAGTTCCTATACCAGTGGTCACATGGTGTTCAGAGAGGCAGATTATGCCAACTGGGTTGGGTGAGTTTAATTCATCAATGCAATTGCCTAGGACTGAGATACAACTTGGTGGAGATAAAATTTCTGGTGACTGGTGAAGATTTATAATTGACAGCTGTGATTGGTGATCCAATGTGCTAGAATTGTGCTGTTTAATTTCTTTCCTAAACTGAAGATTTGTTTCAATCCTGACCACTCGTAGAACTTGACATCTTTCTGTCTTACCTATCCTAAAAATGGTGCTGCTCCATCACCTGTAAACACTGGTATCTTACCATTCATGGCAGTGCCTCCCCCCCTTAAATTTCCTGCTATTGCCCCAGCCAGTTTACCCTTCCCTTTCCTGTTGAGATGTAGGCCGTGCCTGGTATAGTCCCACCTACTGAGAGAACCAACAGGAACCACACCAATATGAAACCCCACACCCGACCCAAGCAGCCGTTCCAACTCCAAATTAACTCTCCCAACAGAAGAGTTCAAATGAGGCCGGTCATGGCGTCTCGCGACAGATACAAATTCAACCTTGGTGTGTCTCGATGCCGACGCAATCTAGACATTGCACTGTTACAGGGGGTGCATTTAGCAGCGCTACCCCGGATAGAAGGATACGGCTTCAATGCCTGTCGTGGCGATCACTCTGGCGGTCTATGCACGCGAAGGCATCCTGATCGAAGACATCATTTATCTCCCGTCTGCCAGGGATATGGCTTTTACGATTCACTCCATGCGTGTCATTAATGTTGTTTCGCGTTCTGGTACTGGACGTCGGTGTGAAAGAGCACGATCTTATGTGGAAGAGATTGCCCCACCGTTCATACGGCGACGTGAACATCTGTTTGGCGGGGACTTTAACTTCGTACTCGGCGTGAAAGATCAATACCCGAATTTTACGCAGTGCCTGGTGTTATAGTTTGTCTTACGCGATTCGCCGTTTATTACTCGGAATACTCCTTTGATTGGTTTTGATTCATCAAAGACTCTATGGTTTTCAGCAGCGCTGGATTTCCATCTGTTCAGCAAAAATATCATTTAGTTCAGCGGTGATTCAGATTTCACCCACACTGCTGTGTTCTGCCCAGACATTTCTTACAGTAGGCGGCATCCTTGTGCTAGGGTCGATTCTTGTATACTACTGTGATGTCGCACTCCAGAAGACTCTGTGCTCATCTCGCTAGTCAACTTCATGGATGCTTCAGGCTAGTCAGTTGGCATAGAAAGTGATGGTCCGTCACAATGGTGAGTGGTTTGCCAAATAAATAATGCCAGAACTTGTTGATGGTCCAAAAAACTGCAAGACACAATTCCTCGGCTCTAGAGTTGTTCATCTCGGTCTTGTATAGAATTTTGGAGGCATAAGCTATCTCTTTTTCAGTAGTTTCCTGAATTTCCCTAGAACAGCTTCTGTCTGCTAGCGTCAGTATGAAGGTCAGTCTTGGCATTCTCGCCATACACTGTTAGGGCTGAAGAAGACGTCAGTGCCTCTTTAAGGACGGCTAGAAAAGATCTTTCTGCCATCTCATTCCCGGAAATTGTGATGTCTACATGCAGTATTACCCGCAAGGGGCGTGTCTTCGTACAGAAGTCTTTTGTAATGCTGAAGCATGTCGTCTGTACACACATCAGCAAGATTGTCAGTGGGCTTATATGTTCGTCAAAAGTTTTCGAAAAACGTCAATGTCATCGAAATGACAAACACACCAAGTCCATTTAAAGTGCCGACCTGGTTGTCCTTCAGACGATCATAGATGACTGGAACATTTACACTGCACAAACTGTATAACTTTGAACTCTCAGGGGCCATCAGGTGTTATGAAGGTAGTTTGTTCCTTGTCGGTCCCGTTAGACTCTGTCTGTCAGTACCCTGTCTACATGTCTACAGATGAAACTACTTTACTTTTTGAGTCTAGGGTGCCATCAATAAGCGGCAAAAGAAACAAACCTTTCCTCAACAATCCGCTGAGTGGTCAGTAGTCGATGGAGAAACACCATGTACGCCATTCTTCTCCTTCACAAGGACAACAGGAAAGGACCAGAAGCTCTCCGAACGTTTAATGATAACATCTTCTGCAGTGCCTTTCGGATTATCCCCCGTTGAGCTGCCGATATGCTACATCAGCGCATTTAGACTGAAATTTGACAACAATAGCTAACAATCGCCGCATTGTTCCTCAGTTAGACCAGCAGTATCCTGCTCTGTGTTGTCTGTAATGGTGGCGATACACGACTCGTCGTCGATGGCGCTGAGCTGCCCTTTGTGATTACTTTGGCTGCCACTATTCACAATTCCTTTAAGGACGGGCTGCGACTACTTGTGATAAATAGTGATTCACAGTTCTCCTTGACCAACTACAGCGTTTATCATCGTCAATGGCATATAGATTTCATTTGTGAGTCTGAGTACTGTTTTGCGTTCGACAAATGCTTTGGTGTTTAATTGAGCTTTTCAACTGACTACTCAAACACACTGACAGTGGTGTGATAGTAACGTGTTCAACGGAAACAATGGCGCAGAACACACTTCGTTATGTGTGGTGGTGGGGATAGTGTATGACTACTTGTGAAAGCTACAGTGAGTCCCATCCTAGGATAACATTTGTATTGCGACAAATCTCATACTGAACCATTTTGTTTGTGTGCATTGCATCTGTTGTTATGCTAATTGATTTATGACCCATTGGGGGTTGATTTATGACCTCCATGTCCTTCTGAGAATTCCTCATATGTTCCCCTATGGGAAATCCCTAACCCTTCCCCCCCCCTCCACCTCGCTGATACGAACACTCTTTAGATATAAAATTAATTGACTAATAAATTAAAGTGTTCAATTAATTACTGCCTCCCCCCTGGAAAATCCCCCATTCCTCCTCCTGTACACTCCTCCACTCCCCTCCTCCACTGTCACCTCCTCTACCCCATCCCCACTCGTTCCCTTCCCCATTTCTCCCCTCCGTACCACCTTCTCAAGATTGCAGGAAAAAGACTCGGTTGTGCTGAAGATGATGGAACTCATGATAAGAAATTCAAATCATTGTCAATAATGTATTCAGTTTGAATACTTTTTATTTATTCACCCATGGCATACACCCCATCACTAGCATATGCTTTCCTCTGTTTAAGAAAAATACAGTTTACTCCATCCGAGATGGAGATCTTGTTGCCCTTACACCTCGAATTTCTAATGCGAAATGTAGGTTTCACCTATGTATACGAGTTATTTTTGCAGACAAAAGAAATCAGAGCATTAAGGAGTTTTCATATAGCTAAGGTTTCGTTACTTGTGCCAAAACCTCTAACACAGTATGGCTTCGTTATATTTCCTCTAACTATTCTATCAACATATAAACAAAAAAATCTGTTCTTATCAGCTTAGTATCTGTTACATCCAGCATCAACGGACTAGTATATTAAACTCATTGTTAGCTGATTACTGAGTGCTAAGAGCATGTTCCACCTCTGTCACAGGATACCTCCTCATCGTCGTACTGTTTTAAGGTAGCCAGATGCCTCGTCACCTAGGAAGTGTGCCTCATCACCTATAAAGCCTCTGAAGGTAGCACCATAGTGGCGTTTTAAATGTGAGGTTTACACCATGTGTCACTTCATAAATTCGATAATATAGCTGACTATTACGATGGTCATCTCTCGCTGTGTAGATGGTACACTGAAATTTCATTAGAAGGTTTCGCTGCAACGAAATGAGGCCTGATTACTGCTCCAATTCGCCTATCATATCTGTGGGAAGGAAAACATAGGTACAAAGAAGGTAGCTGCGAAGAAACCATGGGTAACAGAAGAAATACTTCAGTTGATTGATGAAAGGAGGAAGTACAAACATGTTCCGGGAAAATCAGGAATACAGAAATACAAGTCGCTGAGGAATGAAATAAATAGGAAGTGCAGGGAAGCCAAGACGAAGAGGCTGCAGGAAAATTGTGAAGACATCGAAAAAGATATGATTGTCGGAAGGACAGACTCAGCATACGGGAAAGTCAAAACAACCTTTGGTGACATTAAAAGCAACGGTGGTAACGTTAAGAGTGCAACGGGAATTCCACTGTTAAATGCAGAGGAGAGAGCAGATAGGTGGAAAGAATACACTGAAAGCCTCAATTAGGGTGAAGATTTGTCTGATGTGATAGAAGAAGAAACAGGAGTCGATTTAGAAGAGATAGGGGATCCAGTATTAGAATCGGAATTTCAAAGAGCTTTGGAGGACTTACGGTCAAATAAGGCAGAAGGGATAGATAACACTCCATCAGAATTTCTAAAGTCATTGGGGGAAGTGGCAACAAAACGACTATTCACGTTGGTGTGTAGAATATATGAGTCTGGCGACATACCTTCTGACTTTCGGAAAAGCATCATCCACACAATTCCGAAGACGGCAAGAGCTGAGTAGTGCGAGAATTATCGCACAATCAGCTTAACAGCTCATGCATCGAAGCTGCTTAGAAGAATAATATACAGAAGAATGGAAAAGAAAATTGAGAATGCGCTAGGTGGCGATCAGTTTGGCTTTAGGAAAAGTAAAGGGACGAGAGAGGCAATTCTGACGTTACGGCTAGTAATGAAAGCAAGGCTAAAGAAAAATCAAGACACTTTCATAGGATTTTTCGACCTGTAAAAAGCGTTCGACAATATAAAATGGTGCAAGCTGTTCGACATTCTGAAAAAAGTAGGGGTAAGCTATAGGGAAAGACGGGTCATATACAATATGTACAACAACCAAGAGGGAATAATAAGAGTGGACGATCAAGAACGAAGTGCTCGTATTAAGAAGGGTGTAAGACAAGGCTGTAGCCTTTCGCCCCTACTCTTCAATCTGTACATCGAGGAAGCAATGATGGAAATAAAAGAAAGGTTCAGCAGTGGAATTAAAATATAAGGTGAAAAGATATCAATGATACGATTCGCTGATGACATTGCTATCCTGAGTGAAAGTGAAGAAGAATTAAATGATCTGCTGAACGGAATGAACAGTCTAATGAGTACACAGTATGGTTTGAGAGTATATCGGAGAAAGACGAAGGTAATGAGAAGTAGTAGAAATGAGAACAGCGAGAAACTTAACATCAGGATTGATGGTCACGAAGTCAATGAAGTTAAGGAATTCTGCTACCTAGGAAGTAAAATAATCAATGACGGACGGAGCAAGGAGGACATCAAAAGCAGACTCGCTATGGCAAAAAAGGCAGTTCTGGCCAAGAGAAGTCTACTAATATCAAATACCGGCCTTAATATGAGGAATAAATTTCTGAGGATGTACGTCTGGAGTACGGCATTGTATGGTGGTGAAACATGGACTGTGGGAAAACCGGAACAGAAGAGAATCGAAGCATTTGAGATATGGTGCTATAGACGAATACTGAAAATTAGATGGACTGATAATGTAAGGAATAAGGAGGTTCTATGCAGAATCGGAGAGGAAAGGAATATGTGGAAAACACTGATAAGGAGAAGGGACAGGATGATAGGACATCTGCTAAGACATGAGGGAATGATTTCCATGGTACTAGAGGGAGCTGTAGAGGGCAAAACCTGTAGAGAAAGACAGAGATTGGAATACGTCAAGCAAATAATTGAGGACGTAGGTTGCAAGTGCTACTCTGAGATGAAGAGATTAGCACACGAAAGGAATTTGTGGCGGGCCGCAACAAACCAGTCAGTAGACTGACTACCAAAAAAAAAAAAAAAATCTGTGGTACTTTCACCCTCACTTTCATCCGCCTGAGAGCACGTCATTGATATAAGACTGATTGAATAATTATTTAAACTGATCATGAGAGCCCCTATGCAAGATGATGGTTTTTATTTTGCTGCATTCGCTTTTCACTTGTCAGGTAGCTCATATGGGAATCCCTGTCGGGAAGATTGTGTTCTCTTCGAGTCACGCTGACGGGGGAATTTAAAGAACCAACATTTCAGCCTAAATGCAGGTGGTTTCTGCTGGTCCCAACATACGTTTTTCATAATGACCACGAAGATAAGAAACGAGAAATTAGCACTCGTATAGAGGCATATAGACAGTCCTTTTCCCTAGCTCTATTCGCGATTCATATCTGAAAGGAAATGACTAGTAGTGGTACAGGGTACCCTGCGGCACACACGGTACGATGGCTTGCGAAGAAAGCATACAGCTGTAAATGTAAATGTAGTCTACCTATTAAGATGCCACCCCATCCATTTATATCTACATAAAAATCACGGAAGGATGTTGTATCTTATTTATCGAGGGACTAAAGGTACTAAATGCCGAACTCGTGCTGCTGATTGTCTCACGGTAAAAATCCTCGTATTAGTCCTAATATTCTCAGTGTGTCTAAACAGTTGCCGTTCATAGCAGCTCACCTACTGTAATGTCAGCATATTATTCAAAATAATTGACTGAATAAACACCAACACTCATTTTCTGCATGAAGTATGAGCGTCGTGTACTCTCAACGTGTACCTCTTCAGCTTACTACAACCAGTGTTGTACTGAACCGACAGACCTCACCTTACATCATGTGAAGGGTGTAACCCTGCGCTTTTGAAATGAATAGTGTGACGGCAATGCCGGCCGGTGTGGTCGTGCGGTTGTAGCCGCTTCAGTCTGGATCCGCGTGACCGCTATTGTCGCAGTTTCGAATCCTGCCTCGGGCATGGATGAGTGTGATGTCCTTAGGTTAGTTAGGTTTAAGTAGTTCTAAGTTCTAGAGGACTGATGACCATAGATGTTAAGTCCCATAGTGCTCAGAGCAATTTGAATTTTGTGACGGCAACAGTGGAGATAGCGGATAAGTACTGTAATCAAAGAAATATCCAGCTCTATGAGGGTGATCTCACACTTGTGATATGAACCTATGCTTGCTCCAATCGTTTCTGAACCAAGAACATTGAATATTGCGTTCAATATATTACAACACAAGCACATAACACCACCCAAAAGTCCTTAGACGTATATTCAGCCAACAAATTCCACACATTATGGTGAGTAGAAGACTTTACAAACAACGTAATGTTGGTAGGACCAAGTAACTACACGATAAAATATATTGAGCGAACATTGTTGGATGAATTGACTAGACATATTAACTGGTACTATTGTGTTGTAGGAAGAGAGAGACATAATCCTCTGATAGACGAACAACTATTAAAAAAGTTAAGAAACACAATAGCATCTCGCCCTTTGTTCTACAGGAAGATGGAACTCTGTAATAACATCACACAACTATCGAAAACAAACCGCCCACTAGAATAGTGCATGTGACTTCCTATCTAAAAAAAAAGACCCCTTTTCTTAGAACAATGTGTGAGTCTTCACCTCGAGATGTCGATAGAGATTAAGCAGCTTAGAACCAATCTGGCTTAAACACCTACAACCTCTCCTCATTACTTCTCCTCCCCCTGTAGGTAGGAATATTAGTTTTCCAGGCCTGTTCTATCCTGTCGCTGATGGTACTCAAAGAACTCTATCCACTGCAGTTGCTCTGCTCTGGTCGATGCTTGGTCGACAATGATACACTGTTTGACGCTTGTAGAAATCAAACATGTTTCTAGGAAGTGACGATCCCTGGAACAATAGCGAAACACTTGACTATCCGTCACGGAACGATCAATAGCATGTTACAGCCCATGGCTATGTTACGCGGTGGGTAGATGCAGCTTGCGCCAGAGGGGTGCTATTCAATACGCTAGCGCCAGTCACCCCACTGCCGCCGTCCGCTTCCATCAGCAGCCTCCCATTGCAAGAGCACTTGGAATTAGTGTGTGTGGAAGTCATATAAATAAATGAATCCACATATTGGTATTACGCAGCTTTCAGATCCATAAATATTAACACAGAACAGTGGCCTTCGCGCTATCTATTCACATGTCGGAACCGCTCGGGTTAGCCTCGCGGTCTCAGGCGTCTTCTCACGTTTCGCGCGGATCCCCCATAGGAGGTTCGAGTCCTCCCTTTGGCGTGGGTGTGTGTGTTGACGTTAGCGTAAGTTAGTTTAAGTTAGGTTAAGTACTGCATAAGATTAGGGACCGATGACCTCAGCAGTTTGGTCCCACAAGACCTTACTACAAATTTCCAATTTTTTTCCACATATCGGAAAACCAAACTGTCATTTTTACACTCGACCGCAAGCTACAATTCTCGATATACGATACACCTGTCGATGAAGCATGAGCAAACTGTCGAGCTCGGACCTTTATAACAATCATTTTTGTCGTATTTTTCCTCAGTTTTACATAATTTTCACCAGTTTTGCAATTATATCAGACTTCTCGATAATTTCAACGAATATTACCGAATTACTCGAACTAGAAACCAAAGCTCCAGATGAATTATCACTCCAACTCCACGTCCATCTTGTGATGCTATCTGCCAATGACTTTGTAGCATGGTTCTCAATTTCTTTATCTGTGCTAAGCCAACATCTCCATTACTTGGCGAGTGCTATATACATGTGGACATATCGTGAACACTGTCACATTGGCTGCATCACATGACGCAAATACTGTTTTGTAGTGTGGAAAATAGCCAGCAGCAGAGAGGAGGTGCAAAATCTGCTTTACTCTAGATGCAGCGAAAATATTACTCACCTTGCAAAGGGGCTATTGTGATCAGTTTCATTAATTATTCAGTCAACTTGATATCAATGACTAGCAGCCAGGCAGGTGGAAATGAGGGCGAGAATACTACAGATATGTTTCTCAAGTTGGAACAGTAAACAGGCGTTTCTTCTATGCTCGCATAAGCTGTCACCAACACACCGATTGTCAAAGATGAAGTGCAAACATCGATTAGTAGGCGCTGGAGCAAGCATGCCTATCACAACAGAGACCAGAAACACATCTACAAGCAACCAAGCAACCAACTCCCTCTCGACAGCATGCATGTAGGCGGCCCTCGCTGACTGGAGAGCCTCACTCACTCAGAGTTTGGCGTCTGTCAGTACAGTTGCAGAGCGGGTTTAGTTCGTCACATGCTACGATAGTGCATAGAGACCAGATTAGCGATTATAGCAAGACTAATTTACCTCACCACAACTGTACTTCACTATCAGTGAGACATTACATCAGTCTGCAAGAGAACTATCACTGATGAGCTTTCACCACAAAACAAGGACGCTATTCAAGTTTTTAAATGTTCCAGTTCATGTAAATGAAGAACCGTATTAATCCACGTGTGTATTTGTATTGTAGAAACATGATACTGGCCACCTTAAGGACATTCTCTCCGTTGCCTCCTTGCAGTACAAGACTGTACATTTTGGTTGGGGGCGAAATCTTTTAACGAAACTTCAGCTCCCACCTACACAGGAAGAGATGACCATCGTAACAGAATCAGTTATATTACCGAATATATAACGGGATACGTTGTATAAACCTAATATTTACAACGCCTCTGTGATGCTATCTTAAGAGCCTTCGTGGGTGACGGAGGCATACAGCTACTTTAACATAGTTCAAAAGTGAGGAGGCATCGTTTGACAGAGGTAGAACATGCTCTTAGCTCCCTGTCATGAGCCAAAAGGGAGTTTAATCTTCTAGTCCAGTGATGAAGGATACAACAGATATTAGGCTGATAAGAACAGATTCTTTCGTTTACCTGCTGTGGAGAATAGTTAGAGGAAATATAGCCTATGCCATGCTGTTGTACAGGATTTTCACAAGTAACAACACTTTAGTGATGTGAAAACGTCTGTATGCTCCGGTTTCTTCTGTCTTGGGAAATAGTATAAAAAGGGGGAATCTACATTTTAAGTGAGAAATTCGAGGTGGATGGACAACATCATCCCTGTCTCAGGTTGAGTGAAGTGGATATTTTAAACTTGGAAGAGTCTATGTCAGGGGTGGAACCGCAGCTAGAGCTATACACCCAAGCCCCACCTGATTGTCTCTCAGTATGCTGCAACCAGCAGTAGGAGCAGTCATGGGGGATTGGCGAAGTAGAAGTGACGGCTTAGCCTGTGACGACTGGTTAGTTACAAAGAATGCTCCAACCTCTCAGCTCTTACTCCGCTATTCAACACCGTCTGGGTGGCTGAATAGCAAAGTATCCAGTGTGGTGGTTGTGTGGTGACAAAAGTAATGATGTATGCTGCGTGAGGACATTCAGTATGGCATGTGTTTGCACTGAACGATTATTCCGCCAATGTAAATTGATTGCTTGACTGCTGTGCGGTCACAGTGACGTATTCTCTAGCCTCTGAGCCACTGTTGTGGCTAGAGATTTGTGCGCAACTGCTGTCGTGGTCGATGTACGTGTGGACCCCTCCCAAGCGGCGGAGGCACTGCTCTCTGGTAGTCGGCAGATGGTGCACAGTTTACGACTGCAAGTGTTTGCGATCGGAAGGTTTTTTTGCCAAATCTGTTTAGTGAAAACGTTGTGGTGGAGGAGGGTACTTCTGTTCTCAAACGTCAGGGCATACAGTACGTCAGATATATTTAATGCTAAAGTCTGTTTGTGACTGCACCTTGATTGCTTGATTTGCAAAATATTTGCATGTTATCCTCAAACGTTGTAAATATCTTTTAATATGAAAAAATGTTATCAAATGGTGGTGGTGAGTGTCTATTTGGCTCCTATAAATTTTTAAGCAATTAATTTGATAAGGAAATGCATATTTCCCTCCATTTTTGATATCTCAGTTGCGTCAGCTCTCACTTTATCACCAATATTAGCCAATAGGAGCATAATATTCTGAGGAGGGATGGAAACCTCCATCTACATGTTTGAACACACTGGTTCAGGTATGTATTCATAGAAACAGGAAGTATACATTCCAGAGAGACAGGAAGCGAATCTGGAATTTCTCGATCGCAGGAATGCCACCACCTGATGCTGTGATCAGGTGTCATGAGAACAAATAGAGATCCCTCGGATGGGTAGGCACATAATCTTCGTCCGTGGGTTTGAAGCCGAGGTGTTACAAAAGGAAGGAGCCTCTTGAGATGGAGTGGAGTTGGTTTCCCGGGTATCGAGTATTAAAGGACTCCAACTTCCGGTCTGCAGTCTGTGGTATTTAGTATCGAAAATACACTGCACTTGATTCCACTCCTCGGTGCTCACATTTATTACGTCGTGTGAAGTCGGGGCTTGGTGTGCAGATATGAGCTCTAGCCAAGGCTCCTACAAACTGATTAAATAAATGAGATTTAAATTGAATTGAACAATATATTATTGACAATGATTTGAGTTTTGTATTGTGAGATCCATCCACTCCATCATAGATAAAGTCTATGGTGGAGAGGAAGGAATTTCCTGATGTAGGGGGGAGCAGAGTGGGAGAGGGGAGGCGAATGCTGAGGTTTCCCTCAGAGGGGAGGAGGTAATTAATTGATCAATTTAATTAACTGGTCAGTTAATTTGATATCAAAGTGGAGTTGTATCAGCGAGGGAGAGGGGGAGGGTTAGGGATTTCCCTGAGGGTTGGGGAGGTGGGGAAGGAGTGGGGGTTTCTCAGAAGGGTGGGTTACCCCAGGGGCCATAAATCAACCCCAAGGGCGTCATAAGTCAGTTAATATACTAATATGTTAAGGAGATTGTGTAGTTTGCCCCTGAATGTATGTTTGTGCTTGAATGAATGCAAACCACACAAACAAAATGGCTCAGCATAGGCTTATTCAATACTAACTTTATGGCCACATTCTGTTAAAAAGACAAATTCGAAGGTCTGTAGCCTGACATCGACATTTATTGTTGCAATACTTGCTTCTGTCTGCTGGACGTATTATCTGTTCTACACTTTGACGAAAATCGGTTCTTTATCGTGGGACAGAGTCTTCTTTAGCTGACGACGATAAGCATTCGACATTACAGACGAGGAAGCCCCTGGGTTTACCAGCGCCTTGACACATTCGCCAAGGATGAGTACATCAATGAGATTTCCTGTTATCTTTGTAACTTTCATCCATGGAATATTTTCATCTGCGACTGCCTCACCTCCATAGATGGTCGCCTCGCTTTGATTTCCAGAATCCAGTGACTGGGCGAGCAGCTGGTATACCAGTCTGCAGCTGCCAACAGCTGCTACAGCGTGTTGAGGAGAGGCCTCGTCTTGAGGTCGCAGGTCGGCTACTTAGTGGTGTGAATAGGACGGCAGTGACAGTTGACGTCATGCGGCGTAACAGTCACCAACCGTCGTCATCTTTTCTCTGCTATCGTGTACGACGTGTCAACGGCATCCACAATGGAAACTAGTCGGCGTGGTATTCTCCTTTCCCCAGATGTTCTTTCATCTGTGGGGCATTATCTGTGGTGGAGTGGTTGGTTGTACCTGCGGTGTTTGGATGCTGGTTGGCAGCGACGGTGTATGTACGAGTTGGCGGGCGTCAATTTTTCATGGTATGTTCGCCCAGTGATAGAGACTGGGAGCCGAAGATCGCTACATATTTTAAGGTTTTCATATGTTTTCTGCCATTGTAAGTACTTCACCTTTACTGTACTGGGACAAAGATAAATGAGCGCACTGAACAGGTAGTGAATAAGATCCTTGACTCAGTTTTAAACGTAATCTCTGGTGTGCTTGGTCACCCGTCAGTTGCTCAACGCTGGGACATTCTCATTTAAAGGACAGTAGCGAGCAGTTGTATTTTTAGTGAAGGAGTTTTGAAACTTCTGAATATGAGAGAAATTATCTGGAGTACTTTATTATCGAGGTGAAAACTGTCTCGTAAACAAATGTTATTGATTATATTGAAGGAGAAGATCTTTTGAAGGCGTTTTTCAAAGCAACCATTACGTGCACAAGAATGAATTATTTGTTTGTCTTAGCTATTAATTTGAAGGAAATCTTTGACCTTAGATAACTAATAACATTCATGATTAGTGTTAATTTGATCTCTTTGTTTCTATTATGTCACATATAATGCAATTGGTTTGAATATCTATAATTTATGTATTGATAGTACTTCGTAATTTTTAGGGTCTTCTTATATTGTACAGGCTTTTTTGACCATAATCAATGGTTAATTTTTCAAGAACGACTTCCTTCGAAGTAAAATCCATCGCCATCGTTATTAATAAAGTTTTGAAAAGAAAATATGTTGTCAGTAGTCATTTTTTGTTCAGCTGCTGCATCTGCTATTTTCGAGAACAATACAAAAAGCTGAACGTGAAGTAAGTTACTTTTAATTTAGGGTGGATCTCACTTTGCATTCTTCAGAATTAGATGCAGGTAATCTCAAACAGTTATTTTTCTTCTGAGTACAGCAGTAGTTTATTTGTGTGGACATTTTAAGTCAGAAATTGTACTTCACGTCACGATGTTATCATACTATACTTCAGTATTGAGTTTCAGTTGAATAGTTTTCACTGAATACACAATCAGTTATTTTGGCACTTAATTAGATAAGTTTCCATCATTTCAAATTCTGTATTTCAAAAAGTTAAAATTTTGGTCTCACGACACTATTCGTATGCGTAACACAGGGCCAGACAACAGTTAACATTACTTAGCGGTGGAATACGATACCTAAAGGAAACGTTACACGAAGAGAAGGTTTCTGAAAAAAAAAGTTAATATTTTCATTTCTAGACAATTTTTACAGAAAGCTTACATCTGCTTCCAAATTCTCTACGTCATTACCTCCGCACCTATGGGGCAACATTTATTGCTGCTGTCTCTTGTGCGTTATGACCGACATTTCTAGTTGGTGCATACTGTTGTACTTCTTCTGTTACTATCCAGCGTATGAGAGAGAGGAAGCTATGTCTGTCTTCCACAACTGCCATAGAGGCACATTCGCTCGTGCGCCCATGCTCTCTGGCACTCCCCTCTCCCCTACCCCCCCCCCCCCCAACACACTCCAATTTCTCTGTCTCTGTCTCTCTCTCTCTCTTTCTCTCTCTGCTGTAGTTACGCGATTCGCTGGCACGATTTGATGGTTTCTTCCGCCGTTTTGACGTCCTTTACCACTGCAGCGTGGTACGTGTCTTCTATGACTCCTTTCATAAAGTTTGAGATTTTCGTCGCCTCCGTTCGTATGTGGATTCACGACGTGACATAGAGCTAAAACATTCTCCATGTAGGACTGTGTCTTTTCCCCATGCCGCTGAGCCTTCTTATTCAGTTTTCTGCTAAGCGGGCTCTCTGCCGATCATCGCCGATCGTTTTCTTTAGTTTGGCCTGGTATTTGTCCCAGCTCTTGAACTTCTCTTCACTGTTTTCGCCTCACTGATTGACTGCGCCATCCATGTAAAACCATACCTTTGCCACACACCGGTAGTACTTAGCGATTCGGTCGATGCTTTTCAAGCATTTCGCTGGCCCATGACCAGTAGTTCCCGTAAACACTAATAGATACCTCACGTGCAAGCTGACTTACTTCTGGCTTTGAACCTAATTGCCTCTCGAATGTACCTACCATTGAAATGATATACTGCTTGTATTCCGGTTCCTCTTCGAGCAGACGACGACTTTTAAGTTGTGTAATTGTAGCCACAGAGAAGCAGGTGTTCTGAAGTACCGGGTGTCTCCTCGACACAGTGTCATGTTGTAACCGCACTGAAGCTCTAATCTCAAAGCAGAGTCATCAATGAAATACAACACTTCCAATGGAAGCATGTTCATTACCGACACAAACTCACAGCCAGAATAGAATGGAACCCTTCCACAGAGAGAGCATTTATTTCCGAAAACATCCTATATTGAAGTATACACAGATATTACAAACGTAACTTATTTCAGAAACCTTCCAGAGCGATAAATATTAGATAACAAATAGATGGGGATGATAGGGTTTAAACTGACGACTAGTGGCATGCTAGCCAGCGACGCAGACCGTACGGTAAACTTCGTGCTCCAACAACTCGGTGCCTTATACACATCAAGTAGGACACCAACATGTCTGCTGCTATCGGCGTGTTAACTTTCTGGTTTTGTTATGACAGTAGTTAGCATGTGAAAAAAAAGGTTCAAATGGCTTTGAGCACTATGGAACTTAATTTCTGAGGTCATCGGTCCCTAGAACTTAGAACCACTTAAACGTAACCAACCAAAGGACCTCATACACATCCACGCCCGAGGCAGGATTCGAACCTGCGACCGTAGTGGACGCACGGTTCCAAACTGTAGAGCCTAGAACCGCTCGGCCACTCCGGCCGACTAGCATGTGAACCTCCTAAAGCTTTTTTTCCATAAACGAAAGGTTGTTAACGTTCTTTATTCTTCATGGCTAAATATGTATTTCTCCATGCAGGCACTCTGGCGACGAATACATTGCTCCCAACGAGAGAACAGTTTGTTGATACCGTCCCATATCATGACTTTGTTGACGGAACGACAACTTCACCTCTGTTTGCACAGCTCCAGCACTATCGTAATTAAGTCCTCGGAGGTGTGTTTTAAGTTTTGGAAACAGATAAAAATCGTATGTGGTGAAGTCGGGACGGTATGGGGGATGATCGATGACAGTGAACCCAAGGCGCCGCACTGTTGCGGAAGTAGCAGCACTCTTTTGTGGTCTGACACTGTCATGCCGAATGACAAGACGCTCCGTGTGTTGACGAAATCTTCGGATTCGTACTTTCATTTGTCTCTTGCACAGACACAGCTGTACATACGTCCATTAATGAAACAGCATACGACTGCTGGATCACAACCAACCAAATATTTACAATTTCAATAACGGACCTACCTCATAAAAGCCACCCATTTTTAGACAAGTAGCATCATTCACCATTTGCAGCCAGCTATGAGTGGAGGTCTAAACCAACAACCCTTGAGGAATGGGTCACAAAGCTCCCACACCTAGGTGCTGTCTCCACCAGCTGCAGGTCTGCCAGCCACGCTCAAGTCCAAATGCTACTGACTTGTCACCTTCCAGCCAGGGGGCCAGCTGCCAGCTAACGTCCATCCATTTCAGGCCACCTACTTGGCATCCTTCTTTCATTCCTGGACCACCTAGCTGCCGACATGTTACCGCTCTGTGTGGGCCAACTGTACTGCTGCAAGCTGCTCTGTATGGACAGCATACCGGGCTGACAGTGCTGTTTCAACTGTCCACACCATGCCCACTTCGAGTCAGCGTGCTGTGGTGCGCCCCCAGACTGAGACGTACGCCACACAGCGGCAGGGCTGGCAGTAATCCCGGAGGAACCGCAGCCATACGCTGT
Source organism: Schistocerca piceifrons (assembly GCF_021461385.2). Taxonomy (NCBI): domain Eukaryota; kingdom Metazoa; phylum Arthropoda; class Insecta; order Orthoptera; family Acrididae; genus Schistocerca; species Schistocerca piceifrons. The sequence goes on from NC_060139.1 coordinate 270,955,785, forward strand.
CAGAGCCAGAGTGCTGACACGGCAGTTCCTCACCACTACACAGCTGACAGGGGACTCCGCTGCCACAATGGGTTGTTTACATGGGGGAGAACGTTACTGCCCAGCCTGCTTGCTGAGGTCGGCTCCTGTGATGCACACCAGGGCCAATTCCGAACCCTGCCCACTGGCTGCAGTATCATGACTGTGTTAAACTTGTGAATAAGTTTATCCGAGTCATATGCTTTTGATATACAGGAAGGCATCGGCAGGGTTCCTATTCGCCGCCTAGCTGCTACCACTCCTGATGTTGGAAGCTGAATGCCACTCTATCCAGTAGAAGCACGACTTCTCCCCACCACGGAGGAGATATAAATCACTACAATGCCTTGATTACATTAATTAATTTTTAAAGTAAATGGGTTCAAATGGCTCTGTGCACTATGGGACTTAACTTCTGAGGTCATCAGTCCCCTAGAACTTATAAATACCTAAACCTAACTAACCTAAGGACCTCACACACATCCATGCCCGAGGCAAGATTCGAACCTGCGACCGTAGCGGTCGTGCGGTACCAGACTGTAACGCCTAGAACCGCTCGGTCACTCCGGCCTGCTTTTAAAGTAAGCAGAGCAAATACAATTATAGTGCAGGACAGTGATACGTTGACTACCTTCTGTGGGGGACTCCTGTATTTTTAGGCGCCAATGGCTCAGTGGGCCATTGCCTTGCACACTCTAAATGGTCAACGACTTTTCAGCCTGCCACCAGCATGTTTTGCAGAATTTTCCGTGCTGCATTCCAACACTTAGTTTCACAGAGGGCTTTTGTGTGTCTCCAAGCTCCTCCCCATGTCTCAATGGTAGCTTTCCATTCAAGCACTCGCCATAGCTGCTATTTTCCATTACAGATTCCAATATCCCTCTTCCACACATCGCTGTCCTCCATCGAGAAGATCGACCATTCTGTGTAATCTTGCTTAATTGATAAGAGAAATTAATCATGGCTTCCACTATTGTGTCGTCTACCAACACTACGACATTAAGCATGTCTTTCTTTTTTGTTCTACTTTTCATCATCTTTGCGTTTGTTTTCTTGATAATGTCGGAGAACTATGTAACTTGCGAACCTTATCAATAGTATCCATTCCCTTGAACTGCTATTTCTCTCAGAAACTCCCTTCGTTGCTTCTTGCATGTACTGAAATGCAGGAGGAACTGCAACGAATTGACGCGTGGTGCAGGGAATGGCAATTGAATCTCTATGTAGGCACGTTAATGTGCTACGAATACATAGAAAGAAAGATCCTTTATCATTTAGCTACAATATACCAGGTCAGCAACTGGAAGCAGTTAATTCCATAAATTATCTGGGAGTAGTGATTTAAAATGGAATGACCGTTTACAATTAATCGTCGGTAAAGCAGATGCCAGACTGAGATTCATTGGAAGAATTCTAAGAAAATGCAGTCCGAAAGCAAAGGAAGTAGGTTACAGTACACTTGTTCGCCCACTGCTTGAATATTGCTCACTGGTGTGGGATCCGTACTAGATAGGGTTGATAGAGGAGATAGAGAAGATCCAACGGAGAACAGCGCGCTTCGTTACAAAATGGCTCTGAGCACTATGGGACTTAACATCTGTGGTCATCAGTCCCCTAGAACTTAGAACTACTTAAACCTAACTAACCTAAGGACATCACACACATCCATGCCCGAGGCAGGATTCGAACCTGCGACCGTAGCAGTCGCGCGGTTCCGGACTGAGCGCCTAGAAGCGCTAGACCACCGCAGCCGGCGCTTCGTTACAGGATCATTTAGTAATCGCGAAAGCGTTACGGAGATGATAGACAAACTCCATTGGGAGACTCTACAAAAGAGACGCTCAGTAGCTCGGTACGGTCTTTTGTTGAAGTTTCGAGAACATACCTTCGCCGAGGAGTCAAGCATTATATTGCTCCCTGCTATGTATATCTCGCGAAGAGACCATGAGGATAAAATCAGAGAGACTAGAGCCCAAACAGAGGCATACCGACAATCTTTCTTTCCACGAGCAATAAGAGACTGGTATAGAAGGGAGAATCGATAGACGTACTCAAGGTACCCTCCGCCACACACCGTCAGGTGGCTTGCGGAGTATGGATGTAGACGTAGATGTAGATGTACAAGTTGATCTGCCATGGTTCTAAGCTGAAGTTCTGCCTTAACAGGAACTTACCTGACCCGACGCTGAATTTCGGTATTGCCACTCGAGTTTTGTGTCTATTGTAAAATAATCCTGTATATGTAATTAACATGTCTTTGCCCAAAACTCGAACGTGTTAACGTAGGGTGCCAGCAATAACTGCCAGTCGGATCAGTATCTGATGTGGCCTGCTGCTCCCGCCTCTGAAAGGAACGAGGGTCGCTGTGTAGTGAGGGCGGCGCCCTTTCCCGGGTTATTGGACAGCTGAGCGGATCCCTGTCTGTCGTGTGGACGGGAGGTGTCTGGCAGAGCCACTGGCGGCTAACACCGGGGAATGTGCCGCCTGTCACTAGCGGCGTGTGTCGCCCGCCACCCGATGGGCGACGACAGGAGAGAAGACGTCGCATTCCAGATGTCTTCTCCTTGTATTCGGGAACACTGTCGGCGCGTTCCTATCCCAAGCTACATCTCTACAGGCAAAACGGACAATCTCGAAGATAATCTGAGTGGCAACAACTCATTCCCCCTCCCAAGCGCCAAACCCTGCCCCTACCTATACACACACGCGCGCACACACACAGATACACAAGCTCAGATACACAAGCTCAGATACACACATGCGCGCGCACACACACACACACACACACACACACACACACACACAAACACACAAATCACACCTGTTGTCCCCAAACGCAAGCACACTAAGAAAGAGAAGGGTGTGGGAGAGGCTGGGAGAGGGTGAGTGAGAGGGACAGAGAGAGAGAGAGAGAGAGAAAGAGAGAGAGAGGTGGGTAGGAGGAGATGAGGAGGAAGAGGAGGAGGAGGAGGAGGGAGAGGAGAGAGAGAGAATGAGAGAGAGTGAGAGAGATACAATTATTGAGGAACGAAAATCTATGTACATCACGACAACCACTGTGCTACAACAAATGTGTTTCAGAAGCACATTAAATATAGCTGACAGATTGAGAATCGTCGATGAACCTTAAGAAAACTGAAAAACTTACAAACTAAAAATGATACGGCGCAAACTATATTATATTTGTCACACTAATACTTTCTAAGATTTTTGCCGATACTTGTTTTATGGGCCTAAGACTGTTGTCTGAGTGCACGTCTGTATGTATGTTGGTTTATTTGTAAAAACTTAGTAATCGAAGATCGCATACAGAAAAGTAGATAACCAGTTTCGACCGTTTCCGGTTATCTTCACATCAGGGTATAAAAGAATGTGTCTAACGTAAGAGAACATTATGTCATTCCCTTACATTGTGACACGGCTTTTTTTTCTTTGTATTCTTATCCGAAGCTGACCGGAAAAACGGTCGAAACTGGTTATCTGCTTACCATATACAATTTCGGCAAATAAAGATTTTACAAAAACTCAACATCCATCGAAATAAGAGATCGCTGCCTCTTCAGTGGCAATGTGAAATAACTACAGCATACGTCTCTATCTACTGCTTCGTCTTCCATTGCTGAGAGACCCGAACGGCTTGTAGGTATCCAGAAGACGGCCTAAAGCCCATAAAACGAATGTCAACAAAAACACAAAAAGCCGCCATGAAAGCCTACACTGTATGTTTTTTGCAGAGCAGGACGCAGAATGAAACATCTGTGTTTGTGAGAGCCCACAGGCTCACAGTGTTTTGATAATGGAAACATGGTACTAGTAGACTGTATTCTTCTCATTATCCATACAATTGGCCAGTTTCAACAGTGGGTCATTTTCCAGCACGTATTTTGAACCTCACGCTTCATTTCACATTATAACACAAACCTGGTACATGTGGACAGGTATAGATAGTATTTCTGTGCGTATGTGGCTCAAAAACTGTACAAAAGTGTACGTGACAATTACCATCAGCTGACACGAAGAGAAAGCTGCTATATCATAGTATAGTTGTCCACATGTACCAGCGGTGTATTAGAATGCGAAATGAAACATGAAGCTTAAAATATGTGTTTGAAAATTACCCACGAATGAAACTGGCTAACTGCACGGATAATAAAAAGAATACAGCCTACTTGGAACACGTTTTTATTATCACGTCATAATGAAATGAACTAAATACTATAGGCTAGATAAACTGTCGATACACGAATGATTAACTTCATTGAAGTCTACATTAAAGCTTCCATTAAGAAATTAGTGTGGGGTAAAGCACACAGCAACAGTACAAGCGATTCAACTCGCCATAACGTATAGTGAAGGACAGTGTCAGTACCGCACCGCTAAAGTTTTTACCACTTACACTTGCAGCTACTTTCTTAGTGATTGAGTTTATAGTGACAAATGTCGCCAAGCGGATTTATGTGTGCATGGTTCCCTAAAATTATGCAGCTAACTCAGATGACATATATCTAGTTGCTACAAAAAATCGCATTTGTCGCTTAATATAGAATTAGTAGCTACAAAAAATCGCATTTGTCGCTTAATATAGAATTAGGACTCTTGGTGTGAATGAGAGAGGTGTTATTGTGGTAATTCAAATACTTACCTCAGGTTGGCTTAACATATGTCCGGGATTATCCCGGACAGTCTTGTTTTTTAGTGCTGTCCAGGGTCATGTGTGGCAAAAAAAGTGTGGGGCATTTTTTTAAATTCAAGATTTATATTTTCGACTTCGCGGCTTTAAACATTCTGTTATAGCCGTGTCTCCCTCAGGCAGCTTCGGAGCAAGCGCTGCGTCGATTGGGAGGCGTGACTTCCGGTTCCTGCAAAACTCTTCACACTCTGGCCGTGATTTGGCAACACAAGTTGAGCAATGCGTTCATGTTGTTTTCGTCCGTGAAGAGACACGTCTGCACATTTTTGATCATTTTATCTCTCATCGTTCAGCAATGTGCAAAAAAAGTATGTATTTAAAGAATTACTAATTACTCTAACAGAAAATACCAATGTTCGGGAGCAAAAATTCTTCTCAGGCGTTGACAATTTTTATGAGTTGTGAGAAACCAGGTTTGTTTCCGTTAGTAAGTTTCAGTGGATAAATTATCCGAGTGAAACTGTATGGTCTAATTTAGGAGAGAGTGTAAAAGTTGTAATTGAAATTAAAGACGATTCCATAAGTACTGATGACCTATTTGATGAACGTACATTGCTGAACCAGGTAATTCAAAACCAAAGAATAGGCTGCAGTTCGATTTATGAAAAGCGCCAGAAACTCTTGAAGATAAATGGAAAGCTTCAGTCTGCACATATAAATCGTAGATATATGAGACTTAAATAGGTCCCTGGAAACACAAAGTTTCATTTGATTAAAGCACATATGCCTGGGTTTCAGGTAGCATTCCCCGTCTCGTTCGATATTGAGGTGCTTTTGAAGTACAGTTGGACAGCCTCTCCAATGCTCTTCGAGTATAGGGGGAATACAAAGTGAGCTGAGGCGTGAAGGGAAATTTGGAATGGGGAGGGAGGAGTGATAGGAGAGTCCGTGTAGTTGTATAAAACCACCGTGTCAGGAGGGTGTAGTGGGGTAGCGCGTCTGCCTAGTGAGCAGGAGAGTTGGGTTCGAATCCCGGCCTTGGTGCAAATTACGATTCCTCGCTTCAATCTGCATATATACATCAACTTTTGAGGTGTTTCGAAAGACTGATGTTACAATATTTCTAAAATGGTTGAGTCTGCTATTTTTCTGTCTGGGGCATCTACTCCAGCTGTGAGAGGTTTTTCAATTATGTCGAACATATGGTCTGCAGAAAGACATAAATTTTCAACGTCTACTGTTAAAGGTCTTCTGAATGTTAAAATTAACTCAGAATCTCCTTGTCCTGAATTTTACAACGTAATTGAAACACACAAGTAATTTCTGAAGAATGTAATCTCTAGTGAAAGAAGCTGCTGAACAAATAAAATTTAATGCTCAAGGAACTCTTAAAGCTGTTGAGTAATTTAGAAAATATTTCCTGGGTTGGATTCAAAAGAATTGTATTATGTCATGTGATGGACCCAAAAAAATACGGTGAGCCTGTTCTTAGGTTATTTGCCAGCTTTCCAGAGCTACGGACGTGTTTGAAAACTAAGTTACATTCATTATGTCGACGGTCTTGGACCAAGCATTGGGTACAGTAAGTCGCAATGGAATAAATGAACATGGATAGGGCAGCTCTTGCACTTAACACATTTATAGGCTCAGTCATCTTAACTATTAAAACCTTTAATAAAATATGTAAATAAAAATACTGATCGTTGTACAACCGTGTCTTCTTTGACTACCAACATGAGTACAACAAACCTGTTTCACGCTTTCATCTTCAATATGAAGTCTTCGACTTCCACGACAGTAGCCAGATAGTCGTTCCTGTCACTCGAATCTGTCCTTTTCAGTCTACACAGAAAATCGATACAAACTCGCCATTCAGAGGGCTCCGTTTTCTGTACTATCGTCATTGTTACCTGCTTCTTCTAATGAGGTTTCTATTATTACAACACCGATACGATGACAGCTAAGGATTACAGACGAAATCAGTAATTGTCAAAGTTAAGGCAAGATTTTCGCCCGGCAAGGGAACGAAGGAAAAAGAAGCCTTTGTGTTCACAGATATATTTGAAAATGGTATCGTGTAGTACAGTATTGATTAAGGTGTGCACACTTTTATGAGGCGAGCAGCTTACGAGAAAATTACTCTGAACTGTGCTGCAAGTACCTTACACTGTCGGATTATTTTTCCAGGTCCAGAAATTCTAGGAACGTAAGATTTTTCTTCAGTGTGCGTTCAGTTACTATGCGGAATGTCGGAGTCTTTTCTTACACTGAAATCTAAATGATCTCCTTGTAGTACACATCGTCTATTCTTCCTAAGCATCTGCACATTATTCCGGTCACCAGATACATTCGTAACTATTCAGAGAACCTTTAGAAAGTTTTATTATTTGTACATTTGCGGTTGTATGGTTACATAATTATAATGATGTTTGGGAAACTGGCGGTTAGTTTCTATCAACAAGTTTTTAGCCATCACCACGCAAAAAATTTATTTAAATAGTGTCCAGAGTAGCACTATGACAATATCATGTATAGTATTGTGATTTTAATATTCCTTCATATACAGTGCATTTTTTATTACGGATGATGTGAAAAATTTTCAGCCTCTATTTCACTTCTTTCAACAACAAGGGGTGCAAGCTCCCTCCATGAAAAACACGACCACACCATAACCACAGCGCCTCCGAATTTTACTGTTGGCAATACAGGCGATGACAGATGTCGCTCACCAGGCATTCGCCATGTGCACACCCTGCTATCGTATCGCCACATTGTGTACCGTGATTCGTCACTCCACACAGCGTTTTTCCAATGTTCAGCCGTTTGGCATTTACTGGAGTGATGTGTAGCTTACGAGCAGCCGTTCGACCATGAAATCCAAGTTTTCTCACCTCCCGCCTAACTGTCATAGTACTTGCAGTGAACCCGGATGCAGTTTGGAATTCCTGTGTGATGGTCTGGATAGATGTCTGCCTATTACACATTACGACTCTCTTCAACTGTCGACGGTCTCTGTCAGTCAAAAGACGAGGTCGGCCTGTACGCTTTTGTGATGTTCGTTTCCCTTCACGTTTCCACTTCACTACAGTGGACCTCGGGATGTTTAGGAGTGTGGAAATCTCGCGTATAGATGTATGACTCAAGTGACACCCGATCAACTGACCACGTTCAAAGTCCGTGATGTGGCCGAGCGGTTCTAGGCCCTTCAGTCTGGAACCGCGCGACCGCTACGGTCGCAGGTTCGAATCGTGCCCCGGGCATGGATTGTGTGATGTCCTTAGGTTAGTTAGGTTCACGTAGTTCTAAGTTCTAGGGGACTGATGACCTCAGATGTTAAGTTCCATAGTGCTCAGAGCCATTTGAACCATTTTCAAATGGCTCTGAGCACTATGGGACAACATCCGTGGTCATCAGTCCCCTAGAACTTAGAACTACGTAAACCTAACTAACTTAAGGACATCACACACATCCATGCCCGAGGCAGGATTCGAACCTGCGACCGTAGCAGTCGCGCGGTTCCGGACTGAGCGCCTGAACCGCTAGACCACCGCGGCCGGCATTCTGCTCTCTCACGATGTCTAATGACTACTGAAGTTGCTTATGTGGAGTACCTGGCAGTAGGTGGCAGCACAATGCACGTAATATGAAAAACGTATGTTTTAGGGGGTGTCCTGATACTTTTGATCAGATAGTGTAGGTCACTGTGGTCTCACATAAAACAGCGAAAACGCATTATCGTAACATTATCAATCACAAAGATGCATTTATCAAATTCGTTTGGCTGCTCACATTATAATTGCATTACTAGCGAAGTATAACAATCAAGTTTGGACAGGTGAAACTATGTTTCGGAATAAAGAAATTGGTAATCCAATAAACAATTAATTGACATATTCTGACTACGATGCCGAAAACAAAGATAAATGAGTAAATCATACCTACCTAAAGTGCACAGCGTAATAAATTGCAGATACAGAATGTATAATAAGATAATGAAAATCACCTCTAAAATCCTGCGGAAACAACAAAAATGTGATGCAGATGGATGCCCCTTAATACAATCACAATGTACAGATGTGAAAAGAGAATAAATGGTTACAGTTCGATTTAGAGACAGTTGAATGATCTCACAATTCCAAAGTTTTGAATATACGTAAGTCGGCAGGTAATACTAGCCGCACCGAAGTAATACTCTAGGTAATTTTGTTTTTGTAACATAAACAACTACACTTAAGGGAATCAATCACAGAAACGCTCCAGTTAGTGACTGAATTGAAGATCTACCTTCTCTGCTGAAATTGTCATGCACAACAATGGAGTACAAATTAATATAAATATAATTAACTATTCGTAAACAGTATTGTGTGCAACAGATAGTTAAGAAAACGGTGGCAGCTTGCAGTACGCCATCAAGAAATGGCGGGAGACGATGACTATGCCACTAGGCACTCCAACATTCAGTATTTGAATTAGTGAAATTGAAATGAGAAGCAGTACCTACAGTTAATTTATATTAATGGTTCAAAATCAAGTGAACATAACTTGCAAGCCATTTGGCATCCAAATAACAAGTGCAGCGTTCTATAACCAGATTCATTCTTACTAATTCAGATGGACACAAAGGTTTTGCACGTCAACGTGGACTAGTACAAGTTCACTTCCGCAATTCAGAGCAAGTAAACTCACGGCATTAATGAACGGTTGTGTCATGGCGTACCAACACTATGGGAGTTCTATGCTATTCTTGAAGAATCAAGTTAGCCAAGATCACTAGCAATTCTTTTTATTACTACGAACAATTTATATGCGCAGATATTTTTATATGACGTACCTTGATATGTAGACAAGCAATATGTTGGTTGTCTGCAGCATCTAACACTCTTCCCATGAAAATGTCATAAAATTTACTACATGAAGTTCTCTGCACAGTCATAACTACATCACTAAGTGAACTACAACTGTCAATATAGACGTACCGTTTTCTATCCATTCTTCCGCACATCAACATCTGATATACTGTACAGAGGAAAATGGCGTACTCTTGCCACAAGGACTTAGAGGAACTAACCATCCTAAAATCATCCGACTTGTCACTTTTGTATCCGACAGTGATTTGGATTCCCCGCCAGGCACTGAGGTAGATGTGTCAGAGGTACTAAGGGTGCGCCATCTTAAGGGAAACCAAGGCCGAGATAAGCGCGTCACGCAACTGTTTTCGGCTGAGCCTGTGGCCCTGGCTTGTGGTGCGTCTCACTCGTTGCTGTACGTTATAGCTGTTCATATCGTACCACTGCACAGACCAGTTGACTTACTTTAATTCCGGTCTCGAGTGGTTTCCGATTTAAAAAGTCTTGTATTGTTACACCTACTTTGCTATCTTCCGGACTTGTTAGTGCTTCATTCGCTTCCTACACTCAGTCTATTGCAGACTAAAGGAAAGGGTTTTTGTTAACGTGTGGTTCGGTGTACTCTCTGGAGAAAGCGACGATGAACAATTTCTACGTATCCTACACAGGGCAGAGAAGGAGAAGCTACAATTCATAGTCTGCAAATAACGTTATTTAGTAAACTGTTCTTTGTTACCAATAGAAACATCTACACTTATGTCCTTATACACTACATACTGTGATGTATGAATCAGAGTTGATGAGACCGATGTGGGAATATTATTCCTTATGCACTAATGTTGTGAACAAAACATAAAATGCATCTACTTACACTGAATCTGCATTTATTGACCCTGAAGCTGTAACAACGTCCCTCCAAAACTGTGTCAACTAGGCCCAACCAAACTGTATCAACTTGTCTTCAAACTGTATCAGCTTGCCATCTAATAGTAACAACTTCCCTCTTAGCCCCACCAAAACTGCATCAGCTTAGCCTGGAACTGTATTAACTTGCCACTTAACTGTAACAGCTTGCCCCTCAGCCCCATCCAAACGGTATCAACTTGTCCTAGAACTGTATCAACTTGCCACTTAATTGTAGCAACTTGCCGCCTATCCTCCTGGACCTGTCAACATGCCCAGCAACTACTTTAACGGGCTCTGAAATGTTAATATCTTGCCCCCAAATCTTTATCACCCTCCCCCACAACTACAATTAACACCTTGCACTTCTGCACTAACCTGGGTGGCCATTTTTGCTAGTATGGCGGTGACCAAGGCAGTGTTTTGTAGAGACACGCGGTGTTGATCCTGGTGTCATGGTGTGTGTGTGTGGGGGGGGGGGGGGGGAGCTTATTTCAGGCTACGGTTGGTGTTGGTTAAGGGAATTCTGACTTCTGACGCCACAACAATACATCACTTACACTCCGTGTCTTCATGTGTTTACCTTCCATGCCGCAGTATCGTGGTGCACTCATCAATAGAATAATGCTCGTTCACACGTGGCATGTGTCTCTGAAACTGTCTGTTTGATGTTGACGTAACTTCGTGGCCCATATCTGACCTAGGCAGGAGATGTGTGGGTCCAGGCCGGATGTCAACTCCGACTTAGTGGCAATATCGACGATGTCAAGGGTCAGTTACAACATATTTGAGCAATTTTGCATTATAAGAGTATACAACGGATTTGTGACACCTCCTCCCACCCGACTCCTTGGTTACATCCAGCTCAGAGGCAGTGTAACGTCACACTGATAGCAGTCTCATCTTGATAAATTCTCTGTGAATTTGACTCAATGCTTAACCACTGAAATAACTTCAAACACCCCGTAAACCTGGGAAGTATGATTTCTTTTGCTCCAACCCTTCTGTGAGCTTTAGTTTTCTTTCTGTCAGGCCATGTGTTTATATGGGTTGTAGCTGAATTACCTTAACCGACTATGTATATATTTTCCTTACACCAAAACTAGAAAAAAATCTTCATTACAAATGAGTTACATAATGCATAGCTTAGGTGCTATGATCGCTTGTTCTACTGGAAGCTGCTTGGTTTCCATATTTAGGGAACGGAAACTAAGCAAGACTTTTCAGTAGACGAGATTTGTCAGACGACCTCAAAGATACATCTTTTCAAGGGATATACATCTTAAGATGAACGTTTCAGAGCTCATGTTTACTAAACACTTTTTTCTTGTTTTGGTGTAAGGAACCTGTTCTCAAATTAGCAAGGGGAATTTAGTTACGTGCTGTGTATGGGTAAAATTCGTTTGGACACAATTATATGCACAAATTTCATTTCTCATGCATCCTTTACGTACTCTAAGTCCCTGATCTTCCCAACAATCTTTCTGGAACGTTTTAAGATGATTATAAAAGTTAGACATTCCTCCACCTGTGCCACAGGACGACCAACAGAAAGACACGTATTGCAGGTCTCCGGTCCTGGATCTTTGTCATAAGTCTACGTGCCAGACATCTGGTCCGTTTAGACATCTATGCATATTCTCTGTTCACTAATGTAATAAAATTCTCACATAAAACACTTTTGCACGAAGACTCCTAGAATCTACATAAACTTCAACCTACCTCTTCTGTATATGAACAGTAAAGTATATTGGAACACTGCATCAATGTCTTTGGCGAAACGACTGCCTCATCGGTTTCCTCGTCGTTTCCTTTGATAGAACGTAAGATATCCGGTGAGAGCAGTACCGCTAGGAAACTCCGATCTACTCTCCCGTTAGTCGGATCCGCTAACCAGCTTCGAAATTAAAGTAATCCGTTGTGAGTGAATGTTCACCAAGAGAGGTTACATTTCGAAATGTAGCAAACACATCTTTGGCCGGATGAGTACCTTCTTAATATATTCTTTGTACTGAATGTAATGAAGAGAGTAGGACGGCTAAATATCTCAGTGAACCGTAGGCAGGATAGAAGGAAATGAGAAATTGCTCTCTGCCCCCAGATTTCGGCTGCGTGCCTGCGGTCGGTCTGGGGGTAGCAGATGAAACACGAAATTCTTTCCGCTTCTGGGCGGGGCCTTGTATTGTATCTGACAAATGGTGGAAGCAGGCGGAAACTGGAGACTGCAGAACAGCTCTCGTAGCGTGTTTCCCAATCCAGTTTTTTTTTGTTTTGTTTTGACAAATAACAACGGATCTCTGTGAAGACGCGAGATAGAAAGTCCTCTACTTGATGCGAAACATTTTTTATTTATCACTGGGAAGTAGTCTTAAATTTCTTTCTTAATTTACTCCGGTTATACTATTCTTATAGTTCTGCCAATACTACACCTTTCAAGAACTTTCAAGCTACCGAGAAGCTCTCCCCAAGTGAATAGTGGTACACGTGGATCCGCCAAAAATGCTCGCTATATTTATTGGGCCATGCATTGTCTCAGTTTGTACATAACACGATCTACACTGTTCCAAGGAGATTTGTCCTTTCAGAGCAGCAAACATGGCTCGCATAAGACTTTATAAAGTTTTGACTGCCTCATAACCAAATTGTTTTATTGTAAATATCACGATTAAATGTTCATATAAAATTTCTAGATCTGTTCTCAGTCTTTAAATCGACCATTTTTAACAAGTTCAAATTTTTCACATAATGTTCATGAGTGGGAGGATTAATTAAAAATACCCACCATAGCGTCATTATTACCGTCATTCATTTTGCGAAACTGCTGACTAGAATATTTTCAAACACATTAAACACAATGCTCTCATTTTTCATTAAACTCACTAGTACACAATGAATTCAGCATGATAGAACAGAAAATTTAATGAATGCGATATTGTATCGGCTGTATTATCCATGTTTCACATGAGCTTAGTGTGATGTCACAAACGACAAGCAGCGCTTGTGCAGACAAGACATGTCTTCTGCGGAACGGAACACTAGATGTCGGTTCAAAGGAATGATAATCGGAATGTGGGATGGGTATTATATTATGATTTAATTATTAATAATGGATTTGTGTAACGAATATTTGTGACGTACCGAGACATATATTTAATAAAATAAAGCATGCACTGCATCATGGATAATACGCCCCTGCTTCCGGACCGTCCCACTTAAATCCCGCCACTGGTTACGGACGTCCTTATGATCCTGTAAAGTAGAGAAACGAGACGTAGTTTTATAGTCCAATCGACGAATAAATCACTATAATAGGAGAACATGCCCAGTTTTTTAAGGTAGTCGATCACGTACTTTTCAAGGGAACAATTTCGGCATTTGCCTTAAGCAATTTTGAGAAACCACGGGGAAACTAAATCAGGTAGGTTGAACCATCGTTTTCCCCAACGCGAGTCAAATCGTTCCCTGTCATGTGGTGAGCCTCCACATACGCTCACTCGCAAGTGGCTGGTTTGTAGACGTGAATCATGGTACTCATCTAAAATATTTTGAACCAGTATTTATGTTATGTTAAAGATAGTCAGTTCCAGTTTTAATATTGCATTAAGTTTCGCAGAAGAAAAGTAGAAGATGATTTTAACCATCACACTGCACGGTAGTTACACCAACATATAAAAAAAGTCTTTTGATAAATTCAATAAAAGCGAACAGCTTATAAGAGAGCGGCATACGAAGATCCTCACCGAATAGGTGAAAGAGAAAGGACGGGAGACATACATATCACATATATTCAGCTGCAATAAGCCGCAGTCTTATTATAAATCTGAAAAACCTAGTACAGTCAATGTACAAGTCACCACCCAACCAGAAATCCAAATACAGCAAACAATAAAGAAATCAAAGGACAAATTAAGCTTGGGGTGAAGACAGGATATACGCTGAGTTATTGCAAAAACGGAAGACCACAACTGGAATTAGAATTGCAATTTTTTGTTAGAAACAATTTGAAAGACGTAATCTCTACGAGCAGACTGGAAAACCGCAATTATATGTCCCATATTTAAGAAGAATGATCTCATTGTATGCGATATTTACAAAGAAATTGCTTCACTATATGTCATAAAATCCTATCCATTTACTGTTAACCCAGATCCCAATAGCTGAAGAGTAACTGGGGACCAAAAATTCGATTTCCGAAGAAATAGATCCTGATTATATCAGTTATTCATTATAAGACAAATAACTTCGCTGAAGAGTGAAAGACACTGGTACGCCTGCCTGATATCGCATAGGGCCCCCGCGAGAACGCATAATTCCCGCAACACAACGTGGCATGAGCTCGACTAATGTCTGAAGTAGCGCTGGAGGGAACGGACACCATGAATCTTGCAGGGCTGACCATAAATCCGCAAGAGTACGAGGGGGTGGAAATCTCTTCTGAACAGCACGTTGCAAGGCTTCCAAGATAGTCTCAATAATGTTCATGTCTGGGGAGTTTTGTGGCCAGCGGAAATGTTTTAACTCAGAAGAGGGTTCCTGGAGCCACTCAGTAGCTATTCAGGAGCTGTGGGGTGTCACTCTGTCCTGCTGGAATTGCCCTAGTTCGTTGGAATACACTATGGACATGAATGGATGCAGGTGATCACACAGGATGCTTACGTACGTGCCACCTGGCAAAGTCGTATGTAGACTTATCAATGGTCCCATATCACTCCAACTGGACACGCCTCACACCACTGCAGAGCCTCCACCAGCTTCAACAGTCCCCTCCTGACATGCAGCATCCATGGATTCATGAGGTTGTCTCCTAACCCATACACGTCCATCCGCTTGATACAATCTGAAACCAGACACGTCCGACCAGGCAACATGTCTCCAGTCATGAACAGTCCAACGTCGGTGTTGACGGGCCCAGGCGAGGCGTAAAGCTTCGTGTCGTGCACTCATCAGGGTACACGAGAGGGCGTTCGACTCCAAAAGCCCATATCGATAATGTTTCGTTGGATGGGTCGCTCGCTGACATTTGTTGATGGCCCAGCATTGAAATCTGCAGCAATCTGCGGAAGACTTACACTTCAGTCACATTGAACGATTCTCTTCAGTCGTCATTGGTCCCGTTCTTGCAAAATCTTTTTCGGGCCACAGCGATGTCGGAGATTTGATGTTTTACCGGATTTCTGATATTCACGGTACACTCGTGAAATGGTCGTACTGAAAATCCCCATTTCGTTGTTACCTTGGAGATGCCGTGTTCCATCGCTCGTGCGCCGACTACATCACCACGTTCAAACACACTTAAATCTTAATAACCCACCATTGTAGCATCAGTAACCGATCTAACAACTGCGCCAGACACTTGTTGTCTTATAGAGGCGTTGCCGACTGCAGGGCCGTATTCCGGCTGTTCACATGTCTCTAGTTTTGAACAGGCGTGGGTATACCAGTTTCTTTGGCGCTTCAGTGTAAATGAGAAGGTGTGGAAATTCTGTCTATTAACTGGTTATAATTAAACTTGAGCTACTCAACAAAGTACAGTGTGGGCTGTAATTATCGTATGGTAGCTAAACTTGGAAAATATTCTAATCTGTTAATGCGGAGCTTTCTTACGCTGGGAATAAATAGTTTGAGTTCTGGCCACCAGATGGAAATCTGGCGCTGTACAGCACCCAGCTGCCGTCTCTGGTGCTTATAATGAACAAATCGTGTAAGTGGTGATAAACAGTAAAATCAGTCGTGTGCTTTATTCACTTGTTTCACTTTCTGCTCACGCCATGTTCCTGATCCATTACATGTGGAAACATTTCTACATTCCTTTCGTCCTTGTTTTTCAACGTAAAACCTTTTCGCATAAACACACTACAGTATCTACCAACTTTCGCTGCAGTACGGTAATCTGTGCCCACACTGGACGTCTGTGAGTAGCTGCAGTATAATTATAACCACCCAGTACACGTCTACATATTACTTTTAAATTTCGGAATAGCCTATTATAGCATACACCGACAGACGCTGCTAAATATAACGAAGGAATTTGAAATACGGTTCGAGTTAATCAGATTAGTTAACATGTGTATACAGTGAACTTTATGTTGTATGAAGACACCTGCAGGATAAACTGAAATATTTAAGAGGAACACTGCACTGATGCAAGGGAACGCCGTGTCACCCGTTTCATTTATCCTCGACCTGGAGATGATCAACAGCGAATTTTAATAAAAATGCAGATGGTGAACATTACTTGACTTGTGTACGCCGAAGACAAAGCTTTGAGACATTAATAAGTAGTTCCAAAATGTAATGAATCGGAATGATGAAAAGTTATTACAAACTCTGTGAGAAAACCGGATTACTTGTAACACGTAAGAAAATTCGAAGTGATGCACCTTTGGCCGGAGATGGATTTGCTTTAAAGACAGCTGACCGCTTCAGGCTCTTAGGAAGTCTTTTAGTAATAGCAGTAGAATCGGTGTAGAAATAATGCCCATTTACCAATAATAAACTAAATATTTTATAGCTTTAGCAAAATCTTAAAGAGCAGAGCGCTTAGTGCTACCTTCATAATCCGACTGTCATGCCAGTAACGTTATACGGATGTACAATATTAATATTTAGAAAGAAAGATAAAGAAAACTGTTAATATCAGAAAGAAAAGTACTAAGGAAATTTTTTGAACTTATGCGTGGTGAAAATAATGTGGAATGCAAGATAAGAAAAATAAAGAACTAAGAGAGCTGTACAAATAACCTATTATACCTAGAAAATTGTATCATTATACGTCACATTTTTCAGGAGATTTGACGTCATAGAGATTGAGGTACGTGAGATCGAACGACAGGAAAAAATTCCCTACAGATACTGGTGAAGTATGTGTACAAATGCATGTGAACTACGTCAGGTGTATGAGCAATATATGTGACATGTGCGTATTCTGGCAAAGAGGCGGCTCAGAAGCTCCTTCTAAACCTCTGGATCGATTTCTACAAAACGCGACACGCATATTAGTATCTGGAAAGAAAACATATGGGGGTAAGAACCAGCAACCTCCTACTTGGCTGGATGTTACAATATAGAGCGAGAAAGGGGAACGAACAGACGGACAGAGTGAGAGGGGGGGACGAGGAGACTATGTATACAGATACGAAGGAGAGGAGATGGACAGAGAGAAAGAGAAGAGGAGGAGATGGACAACAGAGGGAGCGATGTGTAACAGATGGACAGAGGAAGGAAACAGGGGCAACAGGAGATAGGCTAATGGAATTGCAACAAATGCATACCCGGGACACGACTGGTACTCATACAGTGTTTTGTGAAACTGAAATTTGGTCCCATGCTTCTGCATACTGGGATTACGTTATTAAAAAATCAGTAGAAACCCGAATGTCCGAGAACAATTTAAAGGTGAAAGGTATAGGTGTAGGCGAGGGCACTCTTTAAAAAAACGGAAAATGGGAGCTGTTTTTGAGAGCTAATAAACTCTATGGTTATTTTCTGTTCACTTAGAATACAATCTTCCCCTAATTTTTTGGAGTAGCATCTGGAATATCTGAAGGGGAGTCTCCCTCTGGCCACGTGCGGCCCCCTGTATCCAGCTGCGCCGTGTGATTCGACAGGAAAATTCCCTCTGACGGCTGCCACATGTATTATGCAACCAGAGCGTCACACCGCAAGTGGAGCGGTATGCCCAAAGCCACTGAAGCCAAACGCAGCAAACAGGAAAATCTTTACTCGCTCCACACCGGAAACATCCTTTACCCGTTATGCCCTTCCACCTCACACACTATGTAGTTTGAGGACATAGATCTGATTTATAGACGTACCTATACCAATAAACCCTATCCAAAACGCATTCATTTGCTGAAGATATCCATCTAAAGACTGAGTGCACTGTGGGGTGGTAAGTTTTTTTGCCTGTTGGATTGCTGTTGTCGTAGTCTGAATTGGCATCTGAAAAAGTGTACCGCAAAGATGGATGTAGATAGCACTTTTAACCCAGTAGTGTTGTCCCCATGTTGTTTCTGTTGATTATAGAATTAAGACGGATAGAGAGATGGAGGCTGGAGCTCATTTCTCCATTAACAGCTACAATATGGCAAGCTCACCGTCCTCACCCGAAAGGCGACCAATCAGTTGTATTACGTGTCCTCACTGTGCGAGACTCTGTGCAATAATTCTGAACCTAAGTTGAAGTGGCTCAAACTATGGCAGTCATTAACGTTACTCCACTGTAATTTGTCCTACAACTCATTAAGCTGTAAAAGTATTCATTCGTATTCACTGGATAGTTGATGGTTCATAAATGTACTACAGAAACACCGTGTAATGGAGAATCTAATACTACCGTTAGATACACAAGAGTTCAAATGGTTCAAATGGCTCTGAGCACTATGGGACTTAACTTCTGAGGTCATCAGTCCCCTAGAACTTAGAACTAATTAAACCTAACTAACCTAAGAACATCACACACATCCATGCCCGAGGATTCGAACCTGCGACCGTAGTGGTCGCGTGGTTCCAGACTATAGCGCCTAGAACTGCTCGGCCACACACGTGAGTCATGAATGAGGTACAATAAATTTCACTGAAACGCAGAAGCTTCTAACCACAATTCAACACAGATTTAGAAAACATCGTTCGAGGAACTCAGCTTGCCCTTTTTTTCGCAAGAAATAGTGTGAATCATGGATAAAGGGCAACAGGTAGATTATAAATTCTCATATTTCCACGGAATGTTTGACATGGTGCGCAATTGTAGACTATTAACAGAGGTATGAACGTACGGATTAGGTTCCCAGATATCTAAGTGACTCGGAGACTTCTTAATCAATACCGTCTAGTAAGTTGCCGTCGACGGCGAGTGTTCATCACAGACAAGGGTTTCATCAGGAATGCTCCAGGGAAGTGTAGGACCACACTTATCCTCTGCAGAAATAAATGGTCTGGCAGTTTGTGTTGGCAGCAACCTATGTTCGTTTCCTGATGTGCTGTGGTGGACGAAAATGTGTTGTTGAGTGACTGTGGGAGGTTGCAAGATGAATTCGGCAGAATTTATGCTTAATGTGATGAATGGTTCATATGGCTCTGAGCACTATGGGACTTAACTGCTGAGGTCATCAGTCCCCTAGAACTTGAAACTGATTAAACCTAACTAACCTAAGGACATCACACACATCCATGCCCAAGGCAGGATTCGAACCTGCGACAGTAGCGGTCGCGCGGTTCCAGACTGTAGCGCCTAGAACCGCTCGGCCACACTGGCCGGCAATGTGATGAATGGTAGCTTCGACGAACAATCCACCTGTCATGAAATATGCTATTCAATAACGTTTCAACCGCACGCGAGCTATGTGCCGGACATCCATCATGTTGGAAGTACATCGCCATTCTGTCATGCAGTGAAACATCTTGTAGTAACATCGGTAGTACATTACGCAGAAAATCAGCATACATTGCACTATTTAGATTGCCATCGGTAAAATGGGGGCCAGTTATCCTTCCTCACATAATGCCGGACCATACATTAACCCGCAAAGGTCGCTGATGTTCCCCTTGTCGCAGCCAAGTTCAAAGTCGTCGCCATGCAATTCCTGGTGCATAGAAATATGGTACGGGTGCAAACGACGTTGATGTAGCATTCTCAACACCGACGTTTTTGAGATTCCCGATTCTTGCGCAATTTGTCTGCTACTGATGAGCGGATTAGCCACGACAGCAGCTGAAGCACCTACATGGGCATCATCATTTGTTGCAGGTCGTGGTTGACGTTTCACTTGTGGCTGAACGCTTCCTGTTTCCTTAAATAATGCAACTATCCGGCGAACGGCCTGGGCACTTGTATGTTGTCGTCGAGGATACCGAGCAGCATACATAGCACACGCCCGTTGGGCGTTTTGATGCCAATAGCCATACATCAACGCAATTGGTAAACGGTCCATCTTAACACGGGTAATGTATCACGAAGAAAATACCTTCCGCACTGGCGGAATGTTACGTGATACCACGTACTTATACGTTTGTAATTATTAGAGCACCATCAATGGATCCATGTCACGTCGTATTGCGGCACTTCTGCGTGCTCGCGGGGCCCTACACGATATTAGGCAGGTGTAACAGTTCCTTTGCCTCTTCAATTTATTTAGTACATGCAGTACTTACAGTATCGTATTAGTCAAAATATAAGTAGCTTCCAATATTCGTTATCGAAATGGAAATATCACTGAAATACAGAGGAGTTCAACAGCTTGTGACACACATTTCGATAATGTGATCATTGTGGCTTCTGATACCGTAGATCAGGTGCTTCGTCAAGTTGAGTATGTTGCTGCAGTTCCGTTCAGTAGCGTTTAACGTTACATTTGTATGCATGAAAAACTGTTAGGTAAAATTATTACTTTCACCAGGTAAGTGTCTTTAACTGAGCAATTTTTATGTAGTCCACCAAAATTATACACCACTATGTACAGTAAGTATAAACTTTCTCAATGTCTTTTCCTTATTCCAGGCTGTCCACTCCAGTATCTTTATTTACAAATCTTGTTTACCACTTGAGCGCCCACTGAAAGTTTGACAGTGCATGTGAAACAGCCTTCCCTGCTCTTTACACTTAACAAGAAATTGTACTGCCCATTTCAAACATTGGCATTCCATCTTACTAAACCACTACTCATTATGGAGTGTAGCCATCTAATATGTCATTTTTTCTTTTGTCATGTCTGTTTCATTAAGCTACAGCTCATTATGGAACGTAGCGTTCCAGTATGTCATTTTACCAGTTTGGAATGTCCATTTCATTCTATACGTAGTTATATTTTTAAGAATCTGAAATTTACAGACATACGTTAGCAAAACTATAACAGTAATTCTTCGCAACATTGCAAAAGTGTCAAAAACATATTTTGCATAAAGATATAAACATTTTATAATACATTACATACTATTCATGACTAATTTTCAGACAGTGCAGACAGTGTTCCTTTTTTATTCTACAAAACTTACAGATGTTGCTGTGGCGATATCTGTTTATATATATATAGATTTGTCAAAGCTGGGATCGCTTTATTATAAGACCTTTATTCCAATTACTGGTTTCGACAGAATCATGATGACATCTTCAGACTGGTAATTGGTAATCTGCACAAAGTACCGATTATCTATTTTCTTTTCATACAGTGTAATTCCAGTCTGAAGCATTATTCTGTCGAAATCAGAAATTTGAATAAAGCTCTTAAATTCAAGCTATCCTGGCTTTCTCAACATATATGTATATATACACAGGGTGTCACAGAATAATGTATACACTCTTTGAAACCGAATATCTCTTTAATTAAAGAAGACAGAAGTACAATTTTTATGAGTAATAATTTAGAAGGCGGTGAAAAACATCAAATGATTTCTTGGGTTTCAGGATTGTCAGCAAACATGGCGTTATCGTTTGAACAACGCAAATGGGTGCTAACGTGTTGCTGGAAAACAGAGAATGTGAGTACGGTACACTGACCTTGGAGAGTTGAACTTGGAACAGCACCACCGACAAGAGTAACAATTACAAGAATCAGAGATAATTTTGAAGACGGAGGAACGATGTACGATATGAAGAAGGGACATAGCGGACGAAAGAGAAGTTCGACAAACAATGAGAGTGTTGATGCAGTAATCCAGGCATACACACGATCCCTCAAATAATCTGAGGCAAAGCTCTCGTGGGACTGGGATCTGCAGCAGCAGTGTTCATAGAATTTTGAAGTCTCAGAATTTTTAACCTTTCATTCCAAGACTTCTCCATGCTCTTAACGAGGATGATTCTGATGGGCGAAGCGAATTTTCTGAGGCATTCATTAACAGATATGAAGAAGATCGAATTCTTTGGTCACATGAAGCGACGTTTAAACTTCATGAACAATTAACCGCCATAACTGCGTGTACTGAGCCAGGGAGAATCCATAGGTAACCCAGAAAAGGCATGTCAATGTACCAGGAGTTACAGTACTAGTACTTGGAAATGTTGGAAATGATAACTCCTGGTCTTAGTGTTGTGTTTGGAAATGAATATTATTACTCTCAACAGGATAGGGCGCCACCTCACTTTCAACAGGATGTGAGGGCATTTCTCAATTGTACATCCCCGCCAGATGGACAGGACGAAGAGGGAGTGTGAAGATTTAACTCCTCTAGACTTCGTTCTGTTGGGTTCTCTCAAGAACACAGTTTTCACTGCTAGACCACACACACTGGATGATCTTAGAGAGCAAATTGTGCAGGATTGTGATGGTGTTCCGTTGGAAACAATAAATTTGGCATCTCGTTCAGTCGTAAGTCCAGGTCGACGGTGTATTGCGATTGACAGACACCAGTTCGAACAATTACGACCTTAAGTCGAACCATGAGGCACCTAACACCACTAAAATAGTATTTCTAACCCCTTTCCTTAAAGAGATGCTCAGTTCCAAAGACTGTAGACATTATTTTGGGACACCATATACAGGGTGACTTACTAACTATTGCCATCAAGAATATCTCCGAAAGTTTGATAGAAGCTGAAAAGTTTGAGGGACAAAATTGCATGGGGAAATGGGGGCTATAATATGACGTTGGTTTTTTGTTGCTAGGTGGGGTCGCTTCAGAGATATCAAGGTCAACTTTGTTTTTTTCTTAAATGGGATGCTGTAGTTTGGTACTTATTTTCTCATAGCGGCTAGCGAGATGAATCCAGTGATGTGAAACAGCAATATCTTTGAAGATCAGCGAAGGTAAAAAAGGTGGCATGAACATTCATTTACAGGAGGTGTTCCAATGATGACCATTGGTATCAATGCAGTGCGGCAATCTTCTTATCATGGATTGAGTGGTATTCCTTATGACATCGGCAATTATCGAAACACATGCTCTGATAATTATTTCTCGCATATCTTCAGGTGTAGTTGGAACATCTTTATAAATAATGTTTTTATGAATCCCCATAAGAAAAAATCCAGAGGCGTCAAGTTTGGTGAACGAGCCGGCCACGACACATCTCCTCTGCGTCCAGTCCAACGACTTGGGAATGGTCTCTGTAACTGATTTATAGCCATCAGCGAAAAATGTGCAAGGCACCCACCATGTTGATACCACATTCTGTTCCTTGTTCCTAAAGGTATGTCTTCCAACAACGGACCTAATATTTCTTGTAGCAATGTGGTGTACTTCCTGCCATTATGATTTCATTGTATGAAATAGGTGTCTATAACTCTGTCCTCCTGAATCCCACATCACACATTCATCGATCACGGCTTTTGGTGTGCAACTTGCTGCAGCAAACATGGATATTCAATTGGCCAACAATGCATGTATTGCAAATTAACATATCCATGGTTCGTGAAAGTAGCCTCGTCAGTCAACAAAATCAAATTAATAAATGTGTCATCCCTCTGAATCTGAAGTTGAAACCATCAGGAGAATTCAATGTGACGCATACAATTCGTACCAGTTAATTCTTGGTGGAGACTGATATGGTAACGATGATATTTATGGCGATGCAGAACGCAAACAACACTTAGCTATCTCATGCCAGATTCCCTAGGGATTTGACGCAAACTAACACAAGGATCTCGAACCACAGTGGCCAGAATACCAATTTCCGTTTCCTCGTTAGTAACTTCCCTTTGCCGAATATGTTTCCGATGCGTTAAAGATCCAGTAGTTCTCAATTTATCATACTCATATTTAGATGTACGACCTGTAGAGTGAGTACGTTGAGAATATCTTTCAGCGTGTAAGTCTCTAGCTCTCACTGAATTTCGTTGGCATTCTCCGTAAATGAAAAGCATATCTAGTTGTTGTCCGAAGAAATACATAATTCACATTTGCTTGATTGGACGATACTAGTCTCACCGTTCCTTTTAGTGTGGTATTGCGAAACCGTCAAATGGTGTTAACATGTCAATGGCAAGTTAGATGAATATGCCGTATTCGGCGAATATTTACTATTTGCACGATATACAAGAGAGAATTGTAAGAGCATGTGCGTCGATAAGTGCCGAAGTGATAAAGAATAGCTCTCAGTCTATGATAAGACGACTGCCGCACTGCATTGATACCAATGGTCATCATTTCGAACATCATGGATGTTCACGCCACCTTTTTGACCATCGGTGACCTTACTCTTACACGTCGTTGGATTCGTCTCGATAGCCGCTGTCAGAAAATAAGTACGAAATTATATCATCCCATTAAAAAAAAAAAAAGTTGACTTTGATATCTCTGAAGCGACCCAATTTAGCAACAAGAAACCAAATTGTCCCACAAACTTTTCAGCTCGTACCACACTTTCAGAGTTACCCTTGGTGGCAATAGTTAGTGACTCACCCTGTATATATATGAGTGGACATATTGTTTCGAATCCACTGTGTTAAGAACTCCGAAGGCCTTCTTTGATTTTCGATATACTGGATAGTACGCGTTGAGGTGAGTCGTTCGTTGCGGCACAAACAATTCACTGTACATGTGTTACATTTGGAAATAAACCTGCGCTTCCAGTCATGCTAGCATTATGTGCTACTGTATACAGAATAATTTCATTTCCCTGATCTTTCCATAACATGTATTGAAGGGATCGAATTTTATCCTGAGTGATATGCTTTTACTATATTTGGCAGTTAGTTTGGTTTTGGGATTTCAAATTCTTTCGTGACTTGAATTCGTTTTTGATAGTATACAGTATCGTCCACTAGTTCTCTCTAATCCTTGGTTCCGTGTTTGCTTCAGTGTTTGTTTGAAATTAGTTGATATGGTGGTACAAAATAACATTTCTTCACCACTTTCTGGATTTCTGTTACTTCACTATATTCTTCACCCTAACCGCGTTCTACATCTGACCATTCTGGGTCACTTTTCGGTTCTAACGAAAACACCTTTCTTAGACACGTTACTTTCCTCATCTGACCTTTTGTCGATTCTGAAATACTCCTCCTAATGTCATTAGTTCTTTTTCTTTCACAGCAGGCTCTTCATCTCACCTGTCATTCACATCGGCTCTAATGACGTCTACCTTTACTTTGTGTTTTGTGTAGTTTTCGTGAACTTCAGTAATTCGTAAACAATCGTCCGTATCTACTTCTCTCCGCTTACTGACAACAGTTTATTCCGCTGGCGAATTGCTAGCCAGGAATGTTTTGTCGGCAACACTGAAGATTTCGTCTTTCTCCACTCTCCTCATCGCGACCGTATTTCTTTTCTTATTATTAGTCTCAGTATTATTAGCATCTAGCGTACTTTGCGCGGTGCCCTTTTTCTTACTACTTTCCACCTCTTTGATAACAGTAGCCTGAGTATTTTACGTGGCGCTAAATTTTTCCATTTCCTCCTTGATATCAGGCCACATACAATTCTCGGCGTCCCTTTTCCTCCTTTCACTTCTATCTGACCTTTTGGTTGCACAATCCCTTTAGGACGTGGAACAGATCACCGATCTGTTCAAATCAACTAGTAATCCGTGTCAACTCATTTTAGCAAATTTTATCGTTATTCAAACTGTCGTCAGGGCTTTCTTCCTTGCCTATGAACATCTTCACTTTTACTCTTGCTCCACTGTCGTTATCAGCTGAAGCAGGTCCATTGCACTCTACAGTGACGGTCTGATTCCATTCTACTGTCCTAACTACAGCTCCCATACGAACGGCTGAATGGCCTGATTTATTCTTCTGGCTGGCGGGCTCTCTCTCTCTGCACACTAGAGTAACTTTCATCACCTTCCTCCTGTGACTCATTCCTTAGGGCACTGTTGCGGTGCTTCGTCTGCATTAGTCTGGCCTATAACATAAACAGTTCACAGTTTCCCGAGTGGTTTTTGTCGTGGTAATGTCGCGGTGCTAATCCTCTTCCACGAACACTTGAACTATCTCGTTGAACAATGTTAACGCGATACCTATTGCCGTCGTTTTCTTCATTGTCATTGTGATTATCTTATTGTCATCATTATGACAATAATCACGATTATTTCGCCAATAATATTCGTCCTCTACTCTTTCTAAAAACGCAGAAAAGCTTTTGTGATTGTTTCCTACGCATATCTTCGAATCCTCTGGAAGATCTATCCACGGTTCACATATGGTCTCGGATTCGGATCGTCTGTTTTAAAGTATGTCAATTTCCAGTGCCATGATTCACAGAAATAATTCATAGTTTCTGCCTTTAGTGTCATATAATCTAACCATTATAAATTCTCACCACAAACAATATTGTTGTAGTTCTGATCAGTATTCCTCGACAAACTTTTGTTTGAATTCGTTAAACGTCAAGGGATCAGTGTTCAAATTTAGTCTCCATCGTTTAGCATCACCTGCTAATGCACTGATAACTACGTTAATGTCTTCCTGATATGTCAAATATGCAGGAAAATTGCTATCACAATTTTTCAGAAAAATCCAGTGGGTGCCTGCCAGTATGTCTTTCAGTAGGATCAAAGTGTTCTTCACACTCCGATGGTTTCACATGTGGTATCCCATCACCGACACAACTACACTTGACTCTTATTTTCCTTTCACAACTACACTTATCTCCTATCTTCCTTTCACGGTCACAGATCTTGCCTTGCATCTGTGAAGTGTTTTGGTTGAAATTCTGTTCGCAAATATTTACCTGTTTACTTATTTATTTCCAGAACGAACTACTGTCTTTCTTAAATGTGAGGCTGCATTTCTACATTCGTTAACCATTTCGGTTTTCAGACCGAAAACCTTTCGGTCTACTTTCGTTACTACTAAAGGTTGTACCGTTTCTTGGCTCTTGATGATTTCTAAAGTGAAACTTTCGTTCACATCATCGATTTGCCCCTGCATAAGAGCCACATTGGTATCTATGGTATTTATTTCATGTGTCATGTCTTTGACTACAATACTCAAATCGTCTACTTTTTCATCTACCTTTTCCATCTGTTTACTGAACTTTACAATTAGTGTCTTAAGTTGGTTATCAAGACCACTACCTTGTGCCTTAACCTAACTATTAATGTTGCTACTTTGTGCTTTAATTTGTATAGATAAAATTTTTAACTTAACATTCATGTTGAAAGGTTTTTCACTGTCTTGGTGTGCCGTATATTCATGTTCTGATTCTACGTGATGTTCCTCGATCGGTTCTTTCTCTATTTATTGTGAACTGAACACGTAGACCGATTCATCCATGTGACGACTCTGAATCTGATGATTTACATACATGTGCTATGCTATGCAAGCCAATTGCCTTTTTTGTGGCGTTACGTGTGTACTCATTTCGGTAATTGCTGCCGGGATCCATTATGTTTCTCGGTACTCCCTGTAATGACTAGTTCTGTTCCCTTTGATCTATTATGTTTTTGTGTTCTTTTAATACTGAGTACGGATTTCAGTTTACTTTACAAGCTACCGTGATATTTGCTACTATTTGTTTTATTGTATTTACTGCAAGTTCGAGCCGCTGGACATTCAGTGATCGCAATACGTTCGTTTACTGTTAGTACATTTCCAACGATCTGTGTAATATTAGTGGCAAATATTAAATTGGCTGTATGCCGATAATGTTTTTCTTTTCAAGGGATTTTTAATTATCTAGCCGTGACGATGTGTAATAGCAAAGTATCGGAACAATTTTGTTTCCCTCAAAATTTAAGTTGAAAAAAAGTGGAAGGAAGGTAAACGGAAACTGTACCCAGGTCCTATTAGTAATCAAGAAAACTGTAATTACGTAAAAAGAAACGGTTCCCCGCCTAATTAGGTAAAGTTTTACCCAGTGCTAGTGGGATACACAAGGAAAGTGAACTATATGGGTTGACTTCATTTCACTGTAAACTTCTGTTTTGGTGATAAGTTGCCCAACAGTAGCACGAATTAGCAAGGAATGTACCAGTGATTTGGCCTGAACTACACAGGAGGAGTATTAATGTGTTAGACAACAACTGGCTCTCAATAAAACTTACCTTCTGTAACCTACAGTAGGAGGATAAATATAATTACAGGTAAATGATTACAAATGGAGGAGCTCTGTTGACTTTGGCAATGATCTTTGGTCAATTTAATTACAGGAAGTTACTACTGTTGACATGATTATGCAGTGTTAGTACCTTTTGTACTGACTATTAATTGCATTCCCAATTAACATTAAATTCCTTTTATTTACCTCAAGAGGAATATATGACCCACGGATATAGCATTGTCTGAGTATTTGTAGCCAGTTGCTTATGCTTGATTGTTGTTATTGTAATATGTTTTAATCTGGCTCAACTGTTAAAGTTGGTACCCAGAAATCAATTTATCGGCAAATTCAGACCGTAGCTAAACTCTTAAGTCACAAAACTGTATGGGAAAAACTGTTTCAATAAAATGAATCTTCGAACAATATACTTTAGCTAACCATTTATGAAAACTACGTGGAGCAATTCAAAACATACGCTCACTAAATAATTAAGCACTTTACAAACCTACAAAGTTTGTTAAGTTTTGTTTATAGCACATTACTTTTGAAATTACATTCATAGATTACTTACAATCACATAAATTATCATAGATAAAGAATAAAACATGTTATTTGTTATATCAAAGATCATGGTTATACGTAAGTCTTATTATGTAAAGGCAGAGAAAGAAGTTAGATAAGACAATTGCAGGTAATATCGACAAATCTGTCACGAACAGACGAGCAACAATGAGACTTCAGTATGTGCGTTTCCCATCTGTTCGTTGTAGTTGTTGTGGTGGTCTTCAGTCCTGAGACTGGTTTGATGCAGCTCTCCATGCTACTCTATCCTGTGCAAGCTTCTTCATCTCCCAGTACCTACTGCAACCTACATCCTTCTGAATCTGTTTAATGTATTCATCTCTTGGTCTCCCTCTACGATTTTTACCCTCCACGCTGCCCTCCAATACTAAATTGGTGATCCCTTGATGCCTCAGAACATGTCCTACCGCCCGATCCCTTCTTCTAGTCAAGTTGTGCCGCAAACTTCTCTTCTCTCCAATCCTATTCAATACCTCCTCATTAGTTATATAATCTACCCATGTAATCTTCAGCATTCTTCTGTAGCACCACATTTCGAAAGCTTCTATTCTCTTCTTGACCAAACTAGTTATCGTCCATGTTTCACTTCCATACATGGCTACGCTCCATACAAATACTTTCAGAAACGACTTCCTGACACTTAAATCAATACTCGATGTTAACAAATTTCTCTTCTTCAGAAACGCTTTCCTTGCCATTGCCAGACTACATTTTATATCCTCTCTACTTCGACCATCATCAGTTATTTTGCTCCCCAAATAGCAAAACTCCTTTACTACTTTAAGTGTCTCATTTCCTAATCTAATTTACTCAGCATCACCCGGCTTAATTTGACCACATTCCAGTATCCTCGTTTTGCTTTTGTTGATGTTCACCTTTCATGACACTGTCCATTCCGTCCAACTGCTCTTCGAAGTCCTTTGCTGTCTCTGGCAGAATTACAATGTCATCGGTGAACCTCAAAGTATTTATTTCTTCTCCATGGATTTTAATACTTACTCTGAATTTTTCTTTTGTTTCCTTTACTGATTGCTCAATATACAGATTGAATAAAATCGGGGGAGGCTACAAACCTGTCTCACTCCCTTCCCAACCACTGCTTCACTTTCATGCCCCTCGACTCTTATAACTGCCATCTGGTTTCTGTACAAATTGTAAATAGCCTTTCGCTCCCTGTGTGACACCTGCCACCTTCAGAATTTGAAAGAGAGCATTCCAGTCAACATTTCCAAAAACTTTCTCTAAGTCTACAAATGCTAGAAACGTAGGTTTACCTTCCTTAATCTAGCATCTAAGATAAGTCGTAGGGTCAGTATTGCCTCACGTGTTCCAATATTTCTACGGAATCCAAACTGATCTTCCCCAAGGTCAGCTTCTAGCAGTTTTTCCATTCGTCTGTAGAGAATACGAGTTAGTATTTTGCATCCGTGACTTATCAATCTGATTGTTCGGTAATTTTCACATCTGTCAGCACCTGCTTTCTTTGGGATCGGAATTATTAAATTCTTCTTGAATTCTGAGGGTATTTCGCCTGTCTCATACATCTTGCTCACCAGATGATTTGTCTGGATTGGCTCTCCCAACGCTGCCAGTAGTTCTAATGGAATGTTGTCTACTTCCGGGGTCTTGTTTCAACTTTGGTCTTTCAGTGCTCTGTCAGACTCTTCACGCAGTATCATATCTCCCATTTCATCTTCATCTACATCCTCTTCCAGTTCGGTAATATTGCCCTCAAAAACCTCGCCCTTGTATAGACCCTCTATATACTCCTTCCACCTTTCTGCTTTTCCTTCTTTGCTTAGAACTGGGTTTCCATCTGAGCTCTTGATATTCATACAAGTCGTTCTCTTTTCTCCAAAGGTCTCTTTAATTTTCCTGTAGGCAGTATCTGTCTTACCCCTCGTGAGATAAGCCTCTACATCCTTACATTTGTCCTCTAGCCATCCCTGCTTAGCCATTTTGCACATCCTGTCGATCTCGTTTTTGAGTCGTTTGTATTCCTTTTCACCTGCTTCATTTACTGCATTTTTATATTTTCTCCTTTCATCGATTAAATTCAGTATTTCTTTTGTTACCCAAGTATTTCTACTAGCCCTCGTCTTTTCACCTACTAGGTCCTCTGCTGGCTTCACTACTTCATGTCTCAAAGCTACCCATTCTTCTTCTACCGTATTTCTTTCCCCCATTCCTGGCAATTGGTCCCTTATGCTCGCCCTGAAACTCTGTACAACCTCCGGTTCTTTCAGTTTATCCAGGTCCCATCTCATTAAATTCCCACCTTTTTGCAGTTTCTTCAGTTTTTATCTACAGTTAATAACCAATAGATTGTGGTCAGTGTCCACATCTGCCCCTGGAAATGTCTTACAATTTAAAACCTGGTTCCTAAATATCTGTCTTACCATTATGTAATCTATCTGAAACCTGTCAGTATCTCCAGGCTTCTTCCATGTATACAACCTTCTTTTATGATTCTTGAACCAAGTGTTAGCTATGATTATGTTGTGCTCTGTGCAAAATTCTATCAGGCGGCTTCCTCTTTCATTTCTTAGCCCCAATCCATATTCACCTATTACTTTTCCTTCTCTCCCTTTTCCTACTACCAAATTCCAGACACCCATGACTATTAAATTTGCGTCTCCCTTCACTATCTGAAAATTTCTTTTATTTCATCATACATTTCTTCAATTCCTTCGTCATCTGCAGAGCTAGTTAGCATATAAACTTGTACTACTGTAGTAGGCGTGGGCTTCATGTCTATGTTGGCCACAATAATGCGTTCATTATGCTGATTGAAGTAGCTTACCCGCTTTCCTATTTTTTTATTCATTATTAAACCTACTCCTGCATTACCCCTATTTGATTTTGTATTTATGTGGTTATGTAGCATTGAATTGGCACTGGTGGGCTGTTAATACCACATCCCTTTATTTGTTATTCAATCCCATTGGAGCTACACCATGAAATTCACAGTAGTTACAAACATAAACTATCATATGAAGGAATGGGGGTGCAAAGCCCTCCATTCTCTGTCTGATTATCCGGTAATGTCGTACAATCTGTTTAGGCAAGAGGAGTGTTGGGTCCCCCTGAATTTGAGTCTAATGCAAACTTCTGCTTTATCTCTGTCGACAAAGGCTGTTTCAGAATCTCCGTCCTTCGTTCTCCAACACACAATTGTTCGTCATTGACTGTAGGAGTAACGACTTCATGACAAATACCGGGAATCTTATGTACTTAACTCTGGGGAAACTGTTGTCTCCAGAAAAACGTTAGTGCATCCCTCCTCTCCGTTTGTTGAGAGCCGCGCACAGCATTTCGATGGTACCCACGTTATGGTCACTTCTGTGCATAGCTGAAAGTGCCTCATTGAAAAATCCAGAAGAGAATAGTTACAAGCAAACTTTTGTAGACACATTTCGTATATGCAAATATATTCCGTAGTTACTTAGCGAAACAGCATTCTACTACCTGTTTTGTTCATTGTCAATGTACTCCCAGCCTTTAGATACATCTGAAACATGTGTGGCACAGGGCTGTGCTTTGAATTCAGTTCATTTTGAAACGAAATGTTATTTTACTCAACAACTTCTAACACTAACACACGGTGTCACGCAACCACTATGCTCACACGTTATTTCTTTGCGACGTTTTTATGTAATAAATATTAATAAAGGACAATGCGAAAGAAATTCAATGAATGTTGAGAGCTTTTTCCATTCTCTGTATATTTTGTGTTAAGAAAAGTGGATAACTGACACATTTACGAGTTCAATCTATGTCCGAGCTCTAAATTCCGTTTTGTTCAAAGTACAGGACTATAATTATATTTCAGTTCCCTTAATTTAATAATTTCAATCCAGAAAGACTTTCAGTTCCTAACGAAATCCTTCTGACCTGTGATAAGTTTACGGAAATATACAAAGTGATCTTCTGAAACTGTATTCGCGTTGCATAAATGGTCTGCTTTATTTGCAATTCCTGTGTGATTTCATCAGCGTTCTTATTGTGCCATTGGTAGCTTACATTCAAAGTATTGTACTGTAATAAATGAGTCAGTAAATTATTGATGGCTGGAAGTAGTACACATTGCATTGAGGATGTTTCATTAACGTGTTTCACTACTATTCGAAACTGCTTGCAGAGTTTCCTCGCAGAAGTAAGAAGTTATTATCTTTTAACTATTTCCATTAGCTTTCATTTTATAATGCATTTTAATATCATAGTTGAAGTTAGCACTTATTTGGTAACGACAAGAAACCGCGTGATTATGGAAAGTGCTTGTTTACCTCTGACTGCCCACCGTTTGTTTAACTGCCACAGCTTACTTAAGTGGTGTTGTATTACCGCACTAAGTCGCTCATTCGTGGCACTCGTCTGTTTCGGTATCTGCAGTGCATTTAAGTTTATTTTACATGTTTATGCCAATTCATGGAGCTCTACTACTACTTTAAGAGACGTAACTTATATAAGAAATGGATAATTGTTTCACGGTATAAATTACAGAAAAATCAGTGAAAGTCTGCTTATATAGCTCTCTTTTAACACAATCAAAATAGTATTACCGTCATAAGCCCCGTGAAAGGATGCTTAATACTTCTGTTCCAAACATGAGAATTACTATGTTCTCCCCTATGTCAACAGATATGGAAACATACAGTAAGCAACAAGTATTGTTTTTGAGGACGCTGTCCAGCCTGCATCGACCTAGCCAATGACACCTCTTGCCACATACGCCTGGCAGCAGGGTACTACTTGAACAGGATACTTTGGTGGCTTCCACGTACCCCTTGACATATTGTGAATAAGCAGTAGCAGCTTGTAGAGAGGTCAGCGGAGCTTCTTAATATAATTGGATCGTGCGTAGAAAATGCTTGTGCCAAGAGCAACAATATTTTTGTTAGTCGTCTACAAAGAAGCCACTGAGATCTTTTAAAGCCAAAAGGAGTAATTCTCTGCATGGGTGTGGTGCCAACTCGTCTGGCAGCCACAGCAGGAGATTGTGTGACGCAATGCGGCAGGGCTAAGACTTCAGTGCGGTATTCTACGTCGTATATCCCAAGAATGGGTTAGGGAGCTGAAACATATGGACTAACTAGTGATGGCTTACAGCTTAAAGATCTCTCCGAAGAGCAAGAACGGCGTGTCGAAGACTCCCACTGGGTGATGTGGCATTCGATGAGTACGACACAGCACTGGAAACAACTACTGTAGCCCTCCCATTGGTCCGTAAATTACTTTCTGCACTTGTCTGACTGACTCTCACTTCAGGCGCGTTTCATAAGACTTCAATGGTCCTCATTGCAGGTCGGGACGCCATGGAACCTTAGTCCGTAAGAACAACATGAAGAATGCAAGTGCGCCAGTAATTCCCTCGTAGTGTTGAAAGATGTGTATAAAAAATTAAAGAAACCGTTCTTTAGGTCAGTTTTTAAAGCTGGCCTAAGAAATTTCCATTCTTGTTCTCTATATCGAAGATCTAATGAGAAAGAGCATTATATTTATCACAATCCTAACGGACAGAAGAATCGGCTATAACCGTCCCTTGAAATAAGTGCCAGATTTGATATATTGGAAATAGTTCAGATAAAATAAATACGTAACAAAACTGAAGCTTGGTTTGAAAACCGCTGTAATTTACTACTCATACATACTGAAGCGCCAAAGACTCGTACACACATGCGTATTCAAATACAGAGGTATCTAAACAGGCACAATACGGAACTGCGGTCGGCACCGCCTGTATAAGACAACAAGCGTCTGGTGCAGTTGTTAGATCGGTTACAGCTGCTACAAAGACAGACTATCAAGATGTAAGTGAGTCTGAACGTGGTGTTATAGCCGGCGCACGAGTGATGGGACACAAAATCTCCGAAGCGGCGATTTTCCCGTACGACCATTTCACGAGTGCACAGTGAATATCAAGAATCCCGTAAAACATCAAATCTCCGACATTGCTGAGGCCGGAAGAAGATCCTGCAAGAACGGGACCAACTATGACTAAAAGAATCATTCAGCGTTACTGAAGTGCAAACCTTCGTCATATTGCTGCAGATTTCAATGCTGGACCATCAATAAGTGTCAGCGTGCGAACCATTCAACGAACCATCAACACCATCATCGTGTGCCCTTCATGACTGCAAGAGACAAAGCTTTATGCCTCGCCTGGGCCCGTCAACATTGACATTGGACTGTTGATGACTGGAAACATCTTGTCTGGTCGGACGAATCTCGTTACAAATTGTAAGGAGCGGGTGGACGTGTACGGTTATGGAGCCAACCTGATGAATCCATAGACCCTGCATATCAGCAGGGGACTGTTGAAGCTGCTGCAGGCTCTGTAATGGTATGGGACGTATGCAGCTGGAGTGATATTGGACGCCTGATATGTCTGGAAATGACTCTGACAGGTGAGACGTATGTAAGCGTCCTGTCTGATTACCTGCATCCATTCACGTCCGTTGTGCATTCCGACGGACTTGCGCAATTCCAGCAGTACAATGCGACACCCCACAAGTCCAGAATTGCTATAGAGTGGCTCCAGGGACACTCTTTTGAGTTTAAACATTCGCGCTGCCAACCAAACTCCCCAGATATGAACATTATTGAGCATATCTGGGATGCCTAGCAACGTGCTGTTCAGAAGAGATCTCCACCCCCTCGACCTCTTACGGATTTATGGAGAGCCCCCCCTCCCCCCCCCCCCCCAGCACTACTTCAGTCATTTATCGAGCCCATGTCATGTCGTGTTGCGGCAGTTCTGCTTGCTTGCGGCGACCCTACACTATGTTACGCAGGTTAGTACACCTGGCTCTTCAATGCTTATGGCGCTGTTGGATATGATTTACCGTAGCGTCTGCCGGAAACAGAGAAAATTGAAGGTTACTTTGAAACCGACCGATGGTGCAAGCACTTGTCTCTATAAACTGTCTCTGTGACGTTGATGTACTTCCGCGGCCAGCGAGATCCCCAGTTTTCCGAAAGTCCTTCACCAAAGAAGACGAAGTAAATATTTCTGAATTCCAATCAAGAACAACTGCCAAGATGAGAAACATAGAAGTAGATATCCTCGGAGTAACGGAGCAGCTTAAATCACTTAATAAAATGAAGGCCTCCGGTCCAGAATGTATACCAGTCAGGTTCCTCTCAGAGTATGCTGATAAAATAGCTCCAGATTTAATAGTCATATAAAACCACTCGCTCACAGAAAGATCCGCACTTACAGACTGGAAAATTGCTAAAGTACGCCAATATCCAAAAAGGGAAGTAGGAGTAATCTAACGTCGATTTGCAGTAGGGTTTTGGAACATATACTGTATTCGAACATTATGAAATACCTCGAAAAAATAAAACGGTTTATTGACACATAGTCAGCACGGTTTCAGAAAATATCGTTCTTGTGAAACACAACTAGCTCTTTATACTCATGAAGTAATAAGTGCTATCGACAGGGGATGTCAAATTGATTCCACATTTTTAGATTTCCAGATTCCTCACAAGCGTCTTCTAACCAAACTGCGAGCCTACGGAGTATCGCCTCAGTTGTGAGACTGGATCAGTGATTCCCTCTCAGAAAGGTCACAGTTCGTAGTAATAGACGGAAAGTCATCGAGTAAAACAGGATTAATATCCGGTGTTCCCCAAGAAAGTGTTATAGGCCCCCTATTGTTCCTGATCTATTTTAACGACATAGACCATCTGAGTCAACGTCTTGGATTGTTTGCAGATGATGCTGCTAATGGTTCAAATGGCTCTGAGCACTATGGGACTTAGCTTCTGAGGTCATCAGTCCCCTAGAACTTAGAACTACTTAAACATAACTAACCTAAGGACAACACACACATCCATGCCCGTGGCAGGATTCGAACCTGCGACCACAGCCGTCGCGCGGTTCCAAACTGTAGCGCCTAGAACCGCTTGGCCACTCCGGCCGGCGATGCTGCTATTTACCGTCTTGTAAAGTCATCAGAGGACCAAAACGAATTGCAAAATGATTTATGTAAGATATCTGTATGGTACGAAAAGTGGCAACTGACCCTGAATAAGGAAAAGTGTGAAGTTATTCACATGAGTAAAAAAAAAAAAAAAAAAAAAAAAAAAATCAGCTAAATTTCGATTAAAGTCAAAAAAATCTGAAGGCTGTAAATTAAACTTAAGTACTTAGGGATTACAATTACAAATTACCGGAATTGGAGCGATCACATTGATAACATTGTGGGTAGAGCAAACCAAAGACTGCGTTTCATTGGCAGAACACTTAGAAGGTGCAACAGGTCTACTAGACTGCTTACACCACGCTAGTCCGCCCTGCTCTGGAGTATTGCTGTGCGATGTGGGATTCGCATCAGTTGAGACTGACGAATGACATCGGAAATGTACAAAGAATGGCAAAGGGCAGCTCGTTTTGTATTGCTGCGAAATAGGGGAGATAGTGTCACAGACATGCTACGTGAGTTGGAGTGGCAATCAATAAACCAAAGGTGTTTTTCGATCCGACGGGATGATATTTCAATCACCAGTTTTCTCCTCCAATTGCGAAAACACTCTGTTGGCACCCACCTACATAGGGAGAAACGATCATCACGATAAAACAAGAGAAATCTGGTCTCGAACAGAAAAATTTATGTGCCTGTTTTTCCCGCGTGCCGTTCGGGAGTGGAACGGTGGAGAGACAGCTTTAAAGTGGTTAATTGAACCCTCTCCAGGCACTTTATTGTGAATAGCAGGGTAGTCATGTAGATGCAGATGTAGATGTACCCGATATAATGTGTCTGGGAGCAAATGGTTTAAATGGCTCTGAGCACTATGGGACTTAACATCTGAGGTCATAACTCCCCTAGAACTTAGAACTACTAAACCTAACCAACCTAAGAACATCGACGCCCGAGGCAGGATTCGATCGTAGCGATCGCGCGGTTCCAGACTGAAGCGCCTAGAACCACTCGGCCACACCGGCCGGCTGTCTTGGAGCAACTCGCACATTAATTTCGCCCGAGTACCAGTATCCAGGATGTCAAGAGCCAGTTTCAACAGTTGGGTGACATCCTGACTCACAAGAGGAAGCATCATCTTTATGGCACCTATCCCAGTATTGTCCGTGTATGCATCTAGACCAGAGGGGCTGTAACTTCATACTGGTAAGTGGGCTCATTTGCTATCATCTTTGTAAATTTGACTCGATGCTGTAATCACTGAAATTGCATCACCATCCCTCTCACTCCGAGTGATATTTTGTTTCTTTCTCTCCTTTCGGGTGCATCACTTTTTGTCGGACAGTGTTGTTACAAAACCCAACAACTGCATTAATTACTATCAATTTCGATCTTCAATGCCTCTGCAGGTATCGAAGTTCTTTTTCCCTTTTTCCTTAGCATACATCTAAACGAGCTCTGTCGAGTATACACGAATATTTAGAACCATTTGGCTCTTTTGGATCAACAGAGGTTTCGGCAGCGTCGTTAATGACGTCTAATGCAGAGAGCCTGGCCAGGAATAGCACCGTTGTTGGAGGTCTGACGTGCACCGGTTTGTCACCGCGGGCTGCCAGACGGGCTGCCCACGTGAGTTATTCACCGGCCAGCTGCTGACGTCACAGCGCGCTGAGCTGTTCACCCATTGATGAGTTGCGAGTGCCTGCCAGTGGGACCGAGCTGGCTTAGCCACTCCCGAGTTCCGGAACTTTTGTAGCAAAAATACATATTCTGGCAGGTCTTTTTTTTTCAACTGATGTGTTCCGCTACACTGTTCATCGTAGACACTATTCGCATAGTATAAAAATAATTAGAAACAAAGAGTACAGAAAAACCCACCCACACACAAACACACACAGACACACACACACACACAAACACACACACAAACACACACACACACATACACACACAACACAACACACACATGAAATGGCTATGTCAAAGATGAGCTGGGGAAGATAAGGGAATCAGTCCAGAAATCTATCGGCGCATCAGACTTGGCTGGCAAGCAATTGGGAGGAATTCAGCGGTATTCAGATCAAAAATACCAGTAAATCTGAAGAAAACAGTATTTGATCGATGCATTCTTCCTGTGCTGTCGTACGGTTACGAGACATGGACACTGAACTCATTTACAAAATGGGAACTTAGGACGGCATAGAGAGCCGTGGAAAGATCAGTTCTGGGCTACACAAGAGAGGATAGGAAAAGTGCAGATGACATACGGTCTGTAACGAAGGTTAAGGACATCTTAGAGGCAGTAGTCTCCTTGAAATGGCAGTGGGCTGGCCACGTCCTGAGAAGAAAATACAGCAGGTGGACGAAGCTAGTACTGGAGTCCGGCAGAGTATCGGAGGCCTAGAGGAAGACCACCGGACAGATGGGACAAAGAAATCAAGAAGATCGCTGGTAGCACCTGGCAGAGAACTGCCCCAGACTGTTCCACTTGGAGAGCACTGCTGAAAGCTTACCTGAATCCAAGACTCGAAGAGGCCACATCATTTAATGATTGAATTGGCTGATGATATATATATGGAATCATGTGGAATCTGGTTTAAGGTTTGCAGGTTTTCTTGTGGTCGTTCTGTTTTCGAAATATAGCACTGTAACTGCCATTTTCTGTGTCTAGAGAGTCATTAGTTTTTGTAAGTCTTGCTAACATTCTGAGCTTGTGTTTCAACTGACTTTTTCTGACTGTATGAGTACTGACACGCACACACCCACACCCACCCACCCACACACCCATACACACACACACACACACACACACATATATATATATATATATATATATATATATATATATATATATATATATATATATATATATATAGAGTCAGAAAAATATCTGTCGAAAGCAGAAGCTCAGAATGTTGGCAAGACTTACACAAACTAATGACTCTCTAGACACAGAAAACGGCAGTTACAGTGCTACATTTCGAAAACAGAATGACCACAAGAAAACCTGCAAACTTTGAACCACATTCCACATGACAGAAAGCTGTTCGGTTTACAAATAATGAATTAGACGCCGATCTTTATGTGCCTGTCCATTTTATTATAAAAATTCCTCGAACAGTTTTAAATCTATAATTTATATGTGCAAACGAAAATAAAAAATAAAGTAATATTTCAGGATATGACTGAAGAAATCTTGTAAACAAGATGAAACGTGTCTCGGTTCATAAG
The DNA here is from genome assembly GCF_021461385.2 of Schistocerca piceifrons. Taxonomy (NCBI): domain Eukaryota; kingdom Metazoa; phylum Arthropoda; class Insecta; order Orthoptera; family Acrididae; genus Schistocerca; species Schistocerca piceifrons. The sequence goes on from NC_060139.1 coordinate 270,995,840, forward strand.
AAAAATAAAAGAACTGAGGTGCATCATGCAAAGGCATTTTTCTTTCAAACTGCTGTAGTCGTAAAAGCGGTAGTATTTCACAGTCAAAATTACTCTGGAATGCTCAAAAATACTTTTCCGAACTGTTAAATTCACTGAAATATTCAACAACTCCCTAATTTGAATTAAATTACTCCATCAGTAATATATTGATTTGTGTATAGAATGCGGAGACAACTGCAAATTATTCAAGGACATTCCCAAAAGTCTTAGAACATTCCATATCATTCAGACATGTTCGAGAACGTTAAACTTTCAAGAACACTCGAGATATTAAAGAACGTTTGGAATAACCTAGAACATTCTAGAGCGTCCTAGAATAATCTCAATGCTTATATGACACTCAAATTCCCTTCTGCTTGAACCACTCCTATCTCTGTTGTTTCCATGTTTCGCTATTGTCTTTATATACCTTTAGAAGCTGGAACGTATCCCTACCAAAAGAGAAACATTGATCGTTCTAGAACATTTTCTTACATCCTATAGCACTCTAGAACATACTGTCTGGAACATTATAGAACATTTACGATATTTCTAGAAAATAATATCACATTCTGTCACATTCTAGAACAATCTTCAACCTCCTGGAAGGCTCTTAAATCTTGTAGAAACTTCTGTAGCATTCTGGAACATTCTACAATATCCTCCAACATAAAAATTCTAGAACATCGTATAATATTCTAAGTCGAACATTCAGAAAAAATCTGACCTATTTCGGCATCTTTGGCATTCGGTTCCCACCTGCTTCACCGACTTCCGTGACTACGTCCATTGGTAAGATGTCCTATTTTGACACTCTTGTATTAGAACCCAACCTCTGCAGTTCGAAGCCGAAACCTTCTCCTTGTTTGTGGATGTGGGATGGAGGTGTTAGGGAGCTATAGCTGCACGTACAGTCAAACCAAGCTTACATTTAACGTACATATGGATTTTACTAAGGGTGATGTGGTATCTAGCTTCTTCATTTCACAGATAAAGACATCTCAATTTTTATTGTTAATAATGTTCTCTTAATACACAGCATACTCCTCCATTTCTCGGGTTCATTGTAAGCACAGTTTCCCCCCCTTATACTGCTACCCGAAATTCAAGAAACTACAAGAACACAATCTCTGTCCATTTAGGCTCTATCCCAGTTCCACATAAATTCCACTGCCCATACGTCATCATGGTACGTTGCTATTGTAAGCCATAACATATATAATTTAAGCTGCATCACTTCACACCACTTTGTTAACTCCATTTGAACTTACGTTACATTGCTTTTTTATACATTTTTAGAAATAAGCATGATAGACTTGTCACACTTCGAATACCGTGCTGACACTGCCGTGCTCTGACACCATTTTCTACAGGAAGTCGGCACAGGGCGATATTTTGTAGCAAATATTTGTTTCTGGAATTATGCAGTTAATTGTGCTGTGGAGTTCGAGTACGAGAATTGTTATTCACCCTGTCCACTCCGGAAGGAAGGAACAAAGGGTAATTCGTTCCCATGTAAGCGTATGTCCTGTTTCATTTGCATATAACGAGATGGAGAGACTGCTCACTAAAGTAAATCGCGAGAGTCTTAATTTCTCTTACTATTGTGACCCTTGAGTGTTGTAAATGTGAGTGGAAGTGTTGAACACTTTTCCTGCAATACCTGTACTCCATTTTAGCAACAGCGTTACATAGTAGCAGTAAAGCCACCTTTCTTTCTTCTTTTTAGTTCTGAAAATTCCCACTAAAAGTCCCTGAACAGCTCTGTTATACTATCGTCGATCCTGTACTGACCAGTTAAAATCTTAGAAGCATGTTTCTCATTTTTTTTTCAGCGTCTATTGTTGATAAAAATATGTGAGGTGTCCTTAGAGTAGGTCACATTAGAGTCTTGAAGTTGATAACTTCATAGATGCAACGCACATTCCCAGAGTCGTTGCACAAATCTAAGTCTTCCATTTCCTGTCTTCCTGTCTCTTAAAATCTGTTTTGCCATTGGCTACAGCATACATAAGCATTTATAATTCGAAAATTCTCTAAACTGTAATGACTGAACTGTCCGATAGTTCGTATTAGAACAACGTCGAAACAGTTATCTATTTATGGTAGTGAAATAAGTTTTAATTATCTACTTTTTAGAAACACGTATGGGTATTTCTACTAGTTTCTTTCACTGATAGTATACAGGGTGTTCGGAGATTCTCGTTTTAAACTTGTATGACATTCAATGACTTATAGAGGGGAGTGAGTAGACACTAATTTGGATTGGAAACCATTTCCTGGACAGTACCATTTGGTGCTACAAGCATTTGAAAACATAATGGTAACTCCACCACTTTTAGAAGTGGTTAATTAAACGTGACCCAGTTCAACACTTGTTTTGCAGTTACACGTAGTAATAGCCAAAGAAATTGTTCGCGTACACGTTGACGGGCTCCCTTCAACGCGATGTCGGATACTTACGATTTGGAGCGCCTGTATCATTCCAAATTATGATGCAAAGTTCCCACTGAGATGCATGCATGTTGTACAACTACAACTACATCTACATGGATACTCTACAAATCACATTTAAGACAGACGGTTCATCGAACCACCTTCACAATTTTCTATAATTACAATTTCGTACAGCCCGCGGGAAGAATGAACACCTATATCTTTCCGTACGAGCTCTGATTTCCCGTACTTTATCGTGGCAATTGTTCCTCCCTATGTAGGTCGGTGTCAACAAAATATTTTCACATTCGGAGGAGAAAGTTGGTGATTGGAATTTCGTGAGAAGATTCCGTCGCAACGAAATACGCCTTTCTTTTAATGATGTCCAGCCCAAATTCTGTGTCATTTCTGTAACACACTCTCCCATATTTCGTGATAATACAAAACGTGCTGCCTTTCTTTGAACTTTTTCGATGTACTCCGTCAGTCCCATCTGGTAAGGATCGCACACAGCCCAGCAGTATTCTAAAACAGGGCGGATAAGCGTAGTGTGGGCAGTCTCCTTAGTAGGTCTGTTACATTTTATAAGTGTCCTGCCAATAAAACGCAGTCTTTGATTAATCTTCCCCACATTTTCTATGTGTTCCTTCCAATTCAAGTTATTCGTGATTGTAGTATCTAGTTATTTATTAGAATTTATGGATTTTAGATTTGACTGATTTACCCTGTAACCGAAGTTTAACGAATTCCTTTTGGCACTCATGTGGATGCCCTCATACTTTTTGTTATTTAGGGTCTCTGCCACTTTTCGCAACACTCAGATATCTTTTCTAAATCGTTTTGCAGTTTGTTTTGATCTTCTGATTACTTTATTAGTCGACAAACGACAGCGTCATCTGCAAACAACCGATTACGGCTGCTCAGATTGTTACCCAAATCGTTTATATACATAAGGGACTGCAAAGGGCCTATAACAATACCTTGGGGAATGCCAGAAATCACTTCTGTTTTACTCGATTATTTTCCGTCAATTACTACGAACTGCGACCTCTCTGACAGTAAATCACAAATCCAGTCACATAACCGAGACGATATTCCATAAGCAAGCAATGACACTACGAGCCGCTTGTGTGGTACCGTGTCAAAAGCCTCCCGGAAACCCAGAAATACGGAATCCATCTGAAGTCCCTTGTCAATAGCACACAACACCTCCTGTGAATAAAGAGCTAGTTGTGTATAACAGGCACGATGTTTTCTAACCCATGTTGACTGTGTCAATAGACCGCTGTCTTCGAGGTAATATTGTTGTTGTTGTTGTGGTCTTCAGTCCTGAGACTGGTTTGATGCAGCTCTCCATGCTACTCTATCCTGTCCAAGCTTCTTCATCTCCCAGTACGTACTGCAGCCTACATCCTTCTGAATCTACTTAGTGTATTCATCTCTTGGTCTCCCTCAACGATTTTTACCCTCCATTCTGCCCTCCAATACTAAATTGGTGATCCCTTGATCCCTTGATGAGGTAATATATAATGGTCGAAAACAATATATGTTCCAATATCCTGCTTCATATCGACGTTCATGATATGGGCCTGTAATGAAATGGATTACTCCTACTACCGTTCTTGAATATTGTTGTGACCTGTTCAACTCTCCAATCTTTAGGTACGGATCTTTCGTCGAGCGAACGGTTGTGTATGATTGTTAAGTATGGAGCTAATGGATCAGCATACTCCGAAAGGAACCTAATTGGTATACAGTCTCGACCAGAAGACTTGCTTTTATTAAGTGATTTAAGTTGCTTCACTACTCCGAGGATATTTACTTCTACATTACTCATGTTGGCAGTTGTTCTCAATTCGAATTCTGTCATATTTACTTCGTCTTCTTTTGTGAAGCCTTTTCGGAAGGCTGTTCGAAGGAACAAGCACTCTGGCAACCGCAGCCATAATGAAAGGCGTGAGATGTGTTCGCAGTTGCGAATATGGGCAGCCATCATCTGTATAATGGATTCACGACAATGGAAATTAGTGCCGCACCGGAATCGAAACCTGATTTCCTTCTTATCGCGAGCGGTCGCCTTACCATTTTTCTATCCGAGCACGACCCACGGCCAGGGAACTATTACATTCATTGTGTGTATTACCGTACAGGAGAGACACTTTAATTAAAAGTTGGTTTGCCCGCTGTCGGAGGATAAATGCGATATTGCAATGCCTGTGTTACTCCCATTTTCGATGCAAGGTTCTTTCGGACATGCGTGCACATCGCATCAAATGACATCACGGCTGACAGTTGTTCCCCCTAATCTGAGTTTATATGTGAATGAATCTCCATTTTTCAGGAGCTTCGTAAGATTACGAGTCTCGTACACTTTGTATTTTGTAGTAAACCTGCAGCTGTAAGTTACAGTAGTGAGTTCTACTAATTTTAACAGTAATATCTGCTTTGGAAAATCTTTCTCTCTTAATAGCAGTGTATCTATTATTGCAATATTTCCATATTTTGCCGGCCAGAGTGGCCGTGCGGTTCTAGGCGCTGCAGTCTGGAACCGGGCGACCGCTACGGTCGCAGGTTCGAATCCTGCCTCGGGCATGGATGTGTGTGATGTCCTTAGGTTAGTTAGGTTTAATTAGTTCTAAGTTCTACGTGAGTGATGACGTCAGAAGATAAGTCGCATAGTGCTCAGAGACATTTGAACCATTTCCATATTTCTCAGCTCGTTGATTAATTTTTTTCCAAGGAAGCGTTCGAAAACGTTTCATAGCATCGTAATCATAGTGCTTAACAAATCTACTTGCTGCGGGGAAGTGTCATCAGCGGTTAACTGACAAATCGTCCGACATTTTGTTTAGACTTTCAAAGTGAATGTCTATTGTTCACACATCTCGAAAGATACCCCCGGTCTTCGAGTTTTTTACGTCAGAGTTTACTGATCATATTAAAAGAAAAAAATTGGGAAAAAAGAACAAATAGCTACCAGGCATAGGTAACATTTATCTTTCTGTACTTCCTCCAAGTTTCTCCTATTTTCGAGTATGCCGGTGATCATTTTCGTGAAATAGTAAAAATTAGACACTCACTGTTTCAAGTAGTTCTAGGGAACCGGTGCCTTTTATCCCAAATTCTTCTCTTGTCACAATGAAAATAACTTCGTTGAGTATTGATCGCTTCAGCTGTTTTACAAGAAACTTGTGATCCTTGTAGCATAAAAGGTATCGAAATTAAGAGTAGAGGTTTCATTTTCTCTCAAACGCTGCAGCAACAACAGTGCCCGGCAACTTGCATTTCCGTTCTCATCTAGGCGGTGACTTACCTGACGTTCGTAAGCAGCTTGAAATCTTCCTGTCTTCTGTCAAGAGATTGGAAGCTACTAGATATGCATGCGTTGGGAGATCTTTCGAAAGACACGTGCCACAAATTCCAAACTTAACACAAGTACTATCCTGACTTGCGGATACTATCTGCTCTACAGGAAGTACAACATTCGCCATCACACATCCACTTAGTGGCGTATCAGTGGCTGATCTAAGGATCCTCTACAGGGGGCGCAGGACCACGGTTTTACATCCAACCCCCTGCGTCCACTGGAAGACATGAAATAAAGGCAATTTTGGCTGCGACTTCGTAGACTTATGCTATAGGGATGAGAACAGTAATGCCCCACTAAATGGATTAGGGGGATGCACTACGGGTCACAATGTTTCCACATATCTCGCGGTATGTGAATTGCACAACAGGTAATTTCTTTAAAAAAAATCTTAAGTTATTGTACTGCTTTTCTTGTCCACTACGAAAAATTGTTTCTATAGGAGAGAATGAAGCCTTAGGGGAAGACACAAAAATACCCAGTAGGCGAGACTATTAAATTCCTAGTAATGGCCGTCGAACCTCTGGTAACAAAGTTGCAGAGTTTGAAGAATCCCTACAAAGTAGTCAGGATCATACAATATTAAGTACAGAACGGTGGCTAAAACCCAGAATTGATAACTGATTATAGTTAGAACTTGAGAGTATGTGTTGCTTCTGACCACATACAAATATACTCTCTCTCTCTCTCTCTCTCTCTCTCTGTCAGTCCATTACCAAATTTGACGATGCCTTCAGGCCTCATGATGTGTCCGACGAGCCGATTCGTTCCCTCAGGCATTTCTGCCACATATTTCTTACATCTAATATATTCGCAGTTCCGAATATGGGCAACCATCAGCTATATAATGGAATGACGACAGTGAAAATTCGTGCAGGACCAGCTCTTGAACCACAGTTTCCGGACTATCGTTAGCGCTCGACTTACAATTAGGCTAACCGAGCAAGCGACTTTCAAGTAAAATGCCTCACCTGAATAGGGAAACACATAAGTGACGTTCGAGTACAGGTTGTAGACACATTGTTGAGGAAATATGGATTTTTAGTTCTAGCAGTGAGTGGTGCTCAGACAGCCTAATGCTAGTGTAGTACAGCAACTCTGTGGGCTACCAAAATATTTCATAGCAGTTTTAGTTATCGATGTATTTTTCTATGAATCAAAGTTTGTAAATAACAGAAGTGAAATTTCAGTAACGTGCAAGACTACAGTTAAAATACTTGCTGAAGTCTAATAAACAGTAAGAACCTACTATGCTGTCATAGTAGGAGGAGAGGTGATACTCCTACGTGGCGCGTCTCAGGTGGCGGATAGGGAAGTCCTCACCGGTTTACTGGCGGACTTGAGTGAAATAAAATAGCCCTCGCGGACCAAACACATCCTCTGCGCTTACCAACCGGAGTTGTAAATCGGAGCTTGCTCCAACTAAGGTTGACAACCTTCGACAGTCAAAAACGGAAAGGTCTTTTAGGAAAAAAATTCCACCGTCCTGCTCAAAAAGGCAGGAAAAGGCTACATCGGATTCGGTGGGTAGTCAACTAGAAGACAGCAACGAATCGGAGCGTTTGCAACCATCCAAATGCACACTAAAACACAAAAAGAAGATTAAACATGAGCAAATAAATTATATAGAAACACACAACATAAACTCACTACTTCAGACCGGAAAACTCAAGGAGCTCACAGATGAACTAAATAAACAAAAAATTTTAATAACAGGGATCCAAGAAAGGAGAAACACCACAGAGGACCCATTCGAATCACAAGGATACGGAATTTATAATGGGAAACCAGGACCGATTGCAACAAAACAATGTCCCAAGTTTGAAACAGGGTTTTTAGTAAACATAAAAATAACAGATTCAGTAACGGATTTCCAAGCAGTATCACCAAGAATTGCGACTCTAAGCTTTAAAACAATGAATAAAACCCATACAACAATAAATGCTCATGCCCAACAAATGAAAAAAATTGTCTAACAAAAACAAAGGAAGAGGTAGATAAATTTTGGGACCTTCTAGAACAAACTGTGAACAGAGTAAATAAAAAGAATGTAAAAATCTCATTGGGAGATTTCAATGCTCAGTTGGGAAAAGAAAGGAAATATAAAGATATAATTGGAAAATGGAGTCGACATAAATTTACAAACAAAAATGGTCAAAGACTTGTAGAACTCTGCAGAGAACACAACCTTATATCTAAATCAACATACTTTAAGAGGAAGCCAAGTAAATGTAAAACATGGAAACATCCAGACTGGAGGAAGGGCGAGTGGCAGCTAGACCATGTCTGTATGGACAAAAATTTTCATAAGGAGATCCACAATGTTAAAGTACTGAGAGGAGTAGACACAGGCTCAGACCAATATATGGTTAAAATTAAAATCAAATTCACACTGTTAAAGAAGAGGACCGGAAAAACTAATAAAATAAAAAGGAGGTTTGACCCACATCAGCTAATTAAAAATAATAAGTACCAACAAATAATACAAACCATCAAATTAACAGATGATCTAGAACAACTAGTGCCTAATCTTAAATAATAAGCAGAGAATCTAGCTCCCTTGAACCCACGAAGGAAACATGCATGGTGGACATCAGAATCTGACAAATTGCATGAAGGTAGACACCAAGCATGGTTAAAGTTTCAAACACATAAAACTGAAGAAAATGCCATCAGCCTAAAGAATGAAAGAAAAAATTCACTCAAAATGTTAGAAGAATCAAGAGAGGATTTCATAAAGATATTATAAAGTCTATAGAAGGTAATTATCATAAAACCAACTCCTGGAACTACTACAAAATCTTTGGGAAACAACTACAACAATATGAGGCCCCTACACTAATACTGAAAGATGAAGATGGAAGAATGACACACAGTAAAAAGGAAAATGCAGAAATCATGGCAAAAGCATTTTACAAACTTCTGAATTGCGAGGAACCCAAAGAACCCTTACAAATCAACATAAATACCCCAATAAAAAACAAACCTAACAGACTAGACCCTCCAACTTTCCAAGAAGTAGAAGAAAGTCTTAAAGAACAAAAAAATTATAAGGCATGTGGAGAAGATCAGGTTTTTGTTGAAATGTGGAAATATGCAAGTGACAGTGTCAAGACCTCCTTACTCATGGCTCTAACAAACATTTGGGTAACAGAACAATTTCCCGAACACTGGACCACAGCTATCATCCACCCACTACACAAAAAGGGAGATAAGAGCAACCCAGACAACTACAGAGGAATCTCTCTCCTAGATTGCACATATAAAATTCTATCCAAGATCCTATATGAAAGAATCAAGGAACAATTAGAACAGGAGTTAGGAGAATATTAGGGAGGTTTCAGACCATGGAGAAGCTGTGCAGAGCAGATAATTAGTTTAAAATTGATTATAGCACACTACAAGAAACGGAACAAACCTCTGGCAATAACATTTGTAGATTTTAAGAAGGCATATGACTGTCTCCACAGACCTTCAGTATTAAAAATTTTAAGAAATCTAGGGCTCCATCCAAAACTAATTAAAATAATACAACTCACTCTAACCAACACGAAATCAAAAGTGAAGTTTAGAGGGGAAATTTCGGAACTATTCCTCATAAAAACAGACATAAGACAAGGTGACTGCCTATCACCATTACTTTTCAACTGTGCACTGGATTACATAATGAGAGAATGGTACACGGACAATCCAAAGAGGATAAGAATTGGAAGTGCAAAAGATGATATTAGCTTAAACTGCTTGGGATTCGCTGATGATCTTGCTCTCCTAGCCAACACCGATCAAGAAGCCAGGCAACAAGTGAAATCACTACAAGAAATAGCAGAGAAAGTAGGCCTTAGAATATCATTTGAAAAAACGGAGACCACTTGCAAACAAAATTACAATAGGAGAACAGGATACCAAAATTGTTAATAAATTTAAATATTTAGGCGAAATAATAGCATACAATCTAAATGAGAATCCATCATGGCAAAATAGAATAAAAAAACTGAACTATGCAAATTACATTACCAATACTACATACAGCAAAAAGAGCCTATCTATAGATGCAAAATTAAAACACTATAAAACAGTTACACAACCAGAAATAACGTATGCAGCTGAAACTATCTTCAAAACAACTAATACTGCAGAAATTGACAGAATACTAAAAATAGAAAGAAGAATAATTAGGACATGTATAAATAAACAGTATAAAATAAATGGACATTGGAGAATAGCATCAAATGAAACAGTATATAAGAAAATAGAACCAGTCATGTGCACAATCAGGAAGAAACGCATCTCAATCTTTTGACATCTGATGAGAACTCCAGAAAACAGAATTAGTAAAAAAATAATACAAAAATTGTGGAATAGCAAGAGCGACATTAAATGGATCACAGATATTTAGGAAGATATAAAAGAACTTCAAATTACAGTAGATGACCTAAAAAACAAGACAGAGAAAACCAGAATACTGCAAGACCCGCAAACCAGACTACAAATGAAAATCAATAAAAGGAGTACAGGAAGAGTTGTCTCAGATGAAGAAAGAAAGAAAATATCTGAAAGAATGAAGAAATATTGGGCAGACAGAAGAGCAAAACACCTTTCATATAAGAATAGCCGCTAACAATTATATTACCTAAATATATTAAGTTATTGTCGAACCAAATTGTATCCATGTGTAACAACTTGTTTAGAACTTTGTATTTTTGACTAAAGTGGTCCAATGAAGGCCATAAAATAAATAATAAAATAAACAGTAAGAAAGATAGTACTCAACACATAAAGATTTAGTAAAGGATTTTTGTTTTCGCGAATTAAGAATTTTTCAATTTTACGAAACCGCTATCATCAGAAATGTTTGTTAACATCTCGAGCAGTTTATAGCAGTAACTGTACAAAGAAGCAGTAATACTTAATGAAGTATCACGATTTTTACCATTCCTTTAGAAACGAAATTTTGACTTCTCAATTTACATAATTATAACTCACAGGAAAGTGATTACTGAATGACGCTATATCACGAATAATCGTCAGTAGACAAACAGGAGGAAGTCATAACGGAATTTACTTATGCTTATTCGTACTGAGCCTGTAGGGACACTAGTATGAAGAGTTACTGCGAAGATATGTGCAAGAAAGTCGAGCTTAGTAAGAACAAATAAACGAAAAGAGCATGTTGGACACGACTAGTGCCAAATTGCTGCAAAATGTCCGTTGCTACGTTATTATGGACTGTAATAAACAACCTTTTTGAAGTAAGAGATTTAGATGTATTATCCTGTGACAATGAAACTAAATACCACAGTCACAACAGCGGTAACCAAAACCGGAATGAGAATAGTCGCAGCGACAACCACTACCAAAACAGAAACCTCAGCAATGAAAATCACCGTTATAATGATAGCTATAAAATTCAGAGTAGAAATTTTAACATCGAGTACAATGTGAGATCTGCACAAACAGACAAGGAAGAAGAGGCGGAAGAGGCTTTGGTAGCGGAAGGTGAGATCAAAATTACCGACCTCACGAAAATAATAGTACTGAAAACGGAGGTCCGCAGCAGTAGAAAGGCGTACTCGGCGGATCGCTTTGAGAGGCCGCTCCAACTTCACAAGCAATATTGCTTCAACAACAATACGGACGCAAAAAAAACACCCAAATAGTATATTTACGCACTGAGCTTGACCCCTCACCTAAGATCGAGTGGGAGGCCGGCGGGCAGCTCGTCGTGGTGCGGTAGCGTTCTCGCTTCCCACGCCCGGGTTCCCGGTTTCGATTCCCGGTGGGCTCAGGGATTTTCTCTCCCTCGTGATGACTGGGTGTTGTGTGATGTCCTTAGGTTAGTTAGGTTTAAGTTCTAGGGGACTGATGACCATAGATGTTAAGTCCCATAGTGCTCAGATCCATTTTTTTGAGGCCGGCGGCGGCGAAAGACTTCCCAAGTAAGGACTCCCCGGTTTGTCTGACAAATAGGTTCCAGATGCTGTCTGTGGCTGGCACTGTCGCTGAGCCAGGTGCTGTAGTCTGTCCTGTTTCAGAGGAAACCTCTCAGCCTACAACATCCGAACAGGGTGGGTTTATTGGTAGTTGGAAGCTCCAACGTTAGGCGAGTTTTGGTTCCCCTTAGCCCGACATGTCTGCAAAGAAGGGAAAGAAAACCAATGTGCACTCTGTGTACATACCGGGTGGAGTCATTCCAGATGTGGAAAGGGGCATCCTGGATGCCATGAAAAGCACAAGGTGCAGCCAGCTGCAGGTGCTTGCTCACGTCGGTACCAATGATGTGTGTCACTTTGGATCAGAGAAGATTCTCTCTGGTTTCGAGAGGCTAACAAAAGTGGTAAAGGCTGCCATTTGCAGCGTAGTCGACAGGATCGACTGCGGACCGAGTGGAGGGTCTGAATCTGAGGCTCAGATGGTTCTGCGAGCGTACTGGTTGAGATCTCTCGACTTGCGCCAAAGGTGGTTGGGTTTCGGGTGCCAGTGAATAGGTCAGGTGTCCACAATACGCAGAAGGCGGCTACACGGGTATCAGGGGCTGTGTGGCATGGACTGGGTGGGTTTCCAGGTTAGAGGGTCTCGGGAAAACAGAAGAAGGGTTTCAGTCACAAAGGTTGCATGCCGAACACAGGAAGAACGAAGATGCAGGTACCATCGATATAACAGATGTAAATTCTCGTAGCTGTGTTGGGAAATTACCAGAGCTCCAAGCGCTAATAGAAAGCACTGATGCTTAACTCGTTATAGGTACTGAAAGCTGGCTAAAGCCGGAGATAACCCCAGCCGAAATTTTTGCGAAGAACCTAACGGTGTTTCGAAAGGATAACCTAAACACGGTTGGCGGTGGCGTGTTTGTTGCTGTCCAAAGTAGATTATCTTGTCGCGAAATTGAAGTAGATACTTCCAGAGAGCTAGTATGGGCAGAGGTCATTGCTGGCAACCGAAATAAAATAATAATTGGATCCTTTTACCGACCTCCCAGTTCAGATGATACAGTGGCTGAATGGTTCAAAGGAAACTTGAGTTTGGTTTGAAACACGTACCCCACTCATACGATTATAGACGGTGGTGACTTTAATTTAGCCTCGATATGTTGGCGAAAAGACGTGTTTAATTCCGAAGGGTACGCATAAAACGTCATCCGAAATTGTGCTAACGCATTCTCCGAAAATTATTTCGAGCACTTAGTTCACGAGCCCACGCTTGACCTCTTAGGAACAAACAATCCTATGTTAATAACGAGCATCAAAACGGTTACAGGCATTAGTGAACACAGGGTTGTCGTAAATGAAAATACATGTTCAAAAAAGCAGATAAAAATTTACTTACGCCGTCCTGAGACACAATCTCCACCTCTTCCAAATTAATAATATAAGTGTAGACCAGACGTGGCTTGAATTCAAAGAAATGGTATCGATGGCAACTGAGAGATTGATACCGAATAAATTAAAGGACGAAGCTGATCCTCCTTGGAACACAAAACGGATCAGAACACTGTTGAAGAGAAAAAAAAATGCCAGATTTAAACAGACGCAAAATTCACAAGTTTGGCGATCTTTTGCAGAAGCTCGAAATTTAGCGCGGACTTCAATTCGAGATGCTTACAACAGTTTCCACAACGAAACTTTGTCTCGAAACCTGGCAGAAAATCGAAAGAGATTCTGATCTTTCTGAACTAGGTTAGCGGCAGGAAACTATCAATGCTTTCTCGGCGCGATAGCAATGGAGATATTATCGAAGACAGTGCTGTCAAAGCAGAGTTACTAAACAGAGCCTTCCGAAATGCCTTCACAAAAGAAGACGAAGTAAATAATCCAGAATTTGAATCAGGAACAGCTGCCAACATGGGTGAGGTAGAAGTAAATATCCTCGGAGTAGTGAAGCAACTTAAATCACTTAATAAAAGCAAGTATTCTGGTCCAGACTGTATATCAATTAGGTTCTTTTCATAGTATGCTGATGCATTTACCTCCATACTTGACAATCAATACAACGGTTCGCTCGACGAAAGATCCGTATCCAAAGACTGGAAAGCTGCACAGGTCAAATCAATATTCAAGAAAGGTAGTAGGAGTAATCCATTTAATTACAGGCCCGTATCATTAACGTCGATATGCAGCAGGATTCTGGAACATATAGTGTGTTGGAACATTATGAATTACCTCGAAGAAAACGGTCTGTTGACAAAACGTCAACATGGGTTTAAAAAACACAACTAGCTCTTTATTCCCATGAAGCGTTGAGTCCTGTTGAGAAGCGATTTCAGATCGATTCCGTATTTCTGGATTTCCGGAAGGCTTTTGACACTGTACCACACAAGCGGCTTGTAGTGAAATTGCGTGTTTATGGAATATCGTCTCAGTTATGTGACTGGATTTGTGACTTCCTGTCAGAGAGGTCACAGTTCGTACTAATTGACGGAAAGTCATCGAGTAAAACAGAAGTGATTTCTGGCGTTCCTCAGGGTAGTGTTACAGGCCCTTTGCTGTTCCTTACCTATATAAACGATTTGGGAGACAATCTGAGCAGCCGTCTTCGGTTGTTTGCAGATGACGCTGTCGTTTATTTACTAATAAAATCATCAGAAGATCAAAACAAATTTCAAAACGATTTAGAATACATATCTGAATGGTGCAAATTTTTCAGTTGACCCTAAACAACGAAATGTGTGAGGTCATACACATGAGTGCTAAAAGGAATTCTTTGAACTTCTGTTACACGTTAAATCGGCCAAATCTAAAAGCCGTAAATTCAACTAAATACCCAGGAATTACAATTACCAACAACTTAAATTGGAAAGAACACATAGAAAATGCTGTGGGGAAGGCTAACCAAAGACTGCGATTTATTGGCAGGACACTTAGAAAATGTAACAGATCTTCTAAGGAGACTGGCTACACTACGCTTGTCCGTCCTCCTTTAGAATATTGCTGCACTGTTTGGGATCCGTACCAGACAAGACTTACGGAGTACATGTAAAAAGTTCAAAGAAGGGCAGCACATTTTGTATTATGGCGAAACTAGCGATAGAGTGTCATTGAAATGGTACAGGATTTGGACTGGTCATCATTAAGAGAAAGGCGTCTTTCGTTGTGACGAAATCTTCTCACGAAATTCCAGTCAGCAACTTTGTCCTCAGAATGCGATTTTTTTTTATTTTCCCACTGAGTAGTACAGTTTGTTTAATGTTAAAGGAACACCTTAGGTATCGTTGTATACTTGTGTGATTCACTTGTCATTTGTAGTCGACCACTATTAAATTATGATGCTTACAGCGCCATGTATTTGCAACATTTTGTAACTATTTATTTTTCTTCTGACATACGTTTGGCCCTTCTCCGATAATATTCCGTTACAATCTGACATCATTCTGACCAGTGGTGTTATTTCTACAGTGGTTTGAAAGTTTAACTTTAACTATAATCACTCTGTATTACATGTGAAACGAAGGGGGCCAGGAATTTAAAAGAGATGTTAATGAAATATATGAATATAACGATGAATAACGTGAGATGTGTAATAAGTGTGTAATAATGAAGTTTTGTTGATGCCATTCCCGAACGCATCGAAGTCAGCGGTTTCGAAAAGACAACCGGGAACTGTGTTACGGGGCATGTATTAATTTGGATAACTGGGTGAGATTAGTGTGCGAAACGGACGGATCAAGTGTGTACGAAGTTACGGCAGACGTGTTTCGTTCATATCAAGAAACAGAACTCGCCTATGCAATAAATACTTTGGACGTAGAGATCATTTTGTATCGAATGGAAGAAGAAGGAGAAAAGAAATATAAAAACCCACCGTACAAAATGATGGAGCATGGTGGTAATGTGGAGTGATATGGAGACAAAACAGGATTGATAATTGGAATATAAAGGTATTATTTCGAAATGATGTTAGTAAATTATGATCCCTGTACATATACACTGTATAGAAACTCAAAAGTTGGTTAATAATGATAGCAATATCAGTGTTTTAATCCAATCAGTTTATGAGCATATTAAGGGTGAATCAAGAACAGTCGAGGATCCAGTTATTGAAGTGAAGGTAATAGGTGCTGCTGTCAGTTATGGCAAACCGTTCAAATCTCAAGTACTGAAGCAATTTAGTATTCAAAATGCAATATTTGATCATGACTTGTTAGTAGTTCCTCAGCTGAGCACTGACATAATTGCTGATATGGACTAGATGATGAAGCATAAAGTAATTATTCATGGTGATGGGACGGTAATGACTTGTTTAGTGGGAGAAAATAAAGTAAAGGCAATTTTTAATGACAATGGGGACAAGAGAGACGCTAATGTGGGATGAATTACGTTGCCGACGGGTGTAGGTTCGAGTGAAGGAGTTGAGCGTTATCATGTTAGAAATCTGAATAAGATGAACTGAGACAAATAGTTGAAAGAATTTCGGAAATATCAACAGAAAAGAAAGGGAAGTTGTACAATATTCTTGTTGACAACAAAGATGTATTTTCAGATAAACCTAGTCAGGTTGTGACTTTGAATGTAAAACTCAATCAATATTCTCAGATAAATCTGGTCTGGTACATGACTACGAATATAACATTGAAATAGTACCACATGGACTTTTTGGGGACCAGTCTGTCATATACCATTAGCTGGGAAAGAAGCAGTACAAAAGGAAATAAGCTGTGTGGAGGAATGGCGAATAATAGAACGAACTCAGATTCAGTGCAATAATCCTCTCGTCTTGGTAAACAAAAAAGATGGAGGAGTGTCGATTGTGATAGATGCTTCTGATCTTAACTGAGTAGTAAAGCGTTAAACAGGTCGACCAGAAAGTTTAGACTTAATGCTACAGAAATTCCATGGTATAAGATACATGACGGGTCTTTATTTGACGGCGAGGTATTGGCAGATTGCATTCTAACCATACGCAGGAAAACTGACGGCATTTATCTTCAGAGAGAAGCATTACCAGTATAAGGTTAACCCCTCCGGATTAAACACCTTTGTGTCCGTGTTTATCCGAACCTTGGATGGTGCGTTAGGAAAAGAGCTAAGCAGCACAATAACTATCTATGTTGACGACTTATTAGGTAGCCACTGATTCATGGGAAGAGCACTGGGAATTATTGAATGAGGTTTTTCAGGCAGTGAGGCGAGGGGGGATGAGTTTCAAAATAAAGAAAAGGGTGAATTTTTTTTATAGAGTTCGAATTCTTATGCCATATAATAACAACTACAGATTCATGGGAAGCTAGAAGCAATCAGAGAATACCAACCACCAAAGACGAAACACCAACTGAGGTTGTTTTGTTATTTATGGAATTTCTATAGCAAGTATGTAAATAGACAGGTTTTTAAAAGTCCAGATTTGTGTAACTTATTAAAGAAAAATAGTGCGTCTGTTTGGACCAAAGAGTCAAATAGCTTTCGACGGGTCATAAGAACTTACCACAAACCAAATTTTGCACCACTCGGATTTATCTTTGCCATTTCACATGGGGCAGATTCATGTGACTAAAGCATTGCGGTTCACATTTTCCAGAAGCTGAGGTAAAGGGAAGCAATAGCGATCGCAACAGCAATCGCAAGCAGGACACTAACGAAATTCGAGCGAAACTACAATGTGTCGGTAAACAAGCAAGTGTGGAGTTTTAAGAAACTGAAAGGTTTTCTATAGGGACATAAGGTGGTTGTGCTTACCGATCAGAAAGCATTAATGAGCTTTGCTTATACGGACGATTGATTACGAAATTTGTTAAATCGGAGGCGAAGACAGCAGTCTAGTGGACGCTTTGTCGAGGCTTCCATTTCAGC
This sequence comes from Schistocerca piceifrons, assembly GCF_021461385.2. NCBI lineage: Eukaryota > Metazoa > Arthropoda > Insecta > Orthoptera > Acrididae > Schistocerca > Schistocerca piceifrons. The sequence goes on from NC_060139.1 coordinate 271,013,444, forward strand.
CGGGCGGATCTATCAACAAGGTGAGTTCCGAAGAAATGGTCAGAACGATGTATTTCAAAGAATCTGAAGGCAAAAGGAAGAGAGGATACATATATTCCCATGCGTCGTTATCAGTCTGAGGACGAGTGTTTGATATTACTGAAAACTAAGTTCGATAAAAGTGACGAGGAAGGTTATAAGCCAGGAAACAAGATGTACTGTGGCCTACTGTGTTTATGCAAGGATGAGAGTAAGGAAGAGTGGCGAGTATGATGGCCAACCAAACACACAGCTGAATTGATTGATTGTTTCCATTTGGCTTACTGCCACTGTGGGCCTAAAAAGTGTGTAGATAAAATAGTTGACTCATTAACGGTTGTTAATATGCCTAACAAAGAAAAAGAGAGAGTGCAAACTTGTACAGGTGTCGAAAAGGTAAAGTGACGGACATGGTCCAATGCAAAGCGTGCAACCTTAAGATAACGTAGAAATCGCGGCCGCGGATATTTACGGTCTGCTACGCAAGACAACTGGAAACTGTGCATATATATTAGTAGTATTAGATAGTGTTTCCAAATTTGTAAAGCTCCATACTTTACGAAAAGAAGCAGCGAAAGCAGTATTCAGTAACTTGGTAAACGGCTATTTTGAGCATATTAGAAAACCGAAACCACTTTTATCTGGGAACGGACATCAGCTTATCTAAAAAATGTGGAATAAGGGAATGAAGGGAAATGTGTAGAGGTTATTCACGTATCGGCATATCACCCACAAAATAATTGTTCAGAAACCTGTATGCGTGAACTATGGAGGTATTTCATTGCATACTTCCACAGTATCCATAGAACGTGTGGCAGATATGTGTCCGAAACTCAATTTCGCATACAAGTTCAAGCTATACTCCAGTGGAAATTGTATTAGGTAACAAACCCAACAATATAATGGGGGATTTAATCGACTTTTCACCAAGGTAATATTTGGACACATCGTAGAAAAAAGAAATGGTGAGAGAAAAGGTGAAGAAACGTGCTGAGGCGTGGATTAAAAGACACGATCAGTGTGTGAAACGAGTGAAGTTTAAGGTTCGGGACATTGTCCTCTCGTTAACTCACGAAAATACAGTGACGTAAGTAATGAAATATCCAAATTAAAGTTCATATGTAACGAACTTTTAGTATGGAGAGCTTTACTTATTCTAACACTTTCTCTCTGGCCTGCCCTCAGTCAGATAGAAGAGCAGGTGTGCGAAACATGATGGATTTGAAACATTAACAGAATAGGAATAATTCGTACTTGTACTAACTGCAAAAGTGTAAATATCCATCAATTCTGAGCTGTCATTTTATAAATCTTGATAAGTATTTATGTTGGAATAATGATAATAATAACATGTATCATTTGTTTATTTTGGAAGTTAGATTATGCCAAAATGATTTTGGATATATGAGTAAGTAGTATTAGAATGAAATCATGTCACAAAAAATTTAAATGAATATGTAGTCAATCCTAAATGTTATTGGTTTTGTGAAATTTACTATGCAACTTATTTGTGTAAACACATATGAACTCAGACTTGCCATTTAAGTTGCAGGTGAAAGCGATGAAAAAACAAATATGTAGAAAAGAAACAAACAATATAATTACACAGCGAGATATCTATTCAGAACTTTGCACAAGACAGTGAACCATCTCCACTCACTTTTGACTTTCGTGCACTACACTGTGTAAAGTTTTACTTTCTCTTACAGCAAAATAAAATTGCACAGATGTATCAATCTTTGGAGACTGACCTTTCCGTTGTCAGTGAAAATATCGCAAGTGTTACGAATAATACGTAAATGGACACAGATACTTGAAATGCTGTGTAATTGAATGTAACACTTTTTCAATGTTTTAAATAATCATTTTATTGTGTGCTGTTACCTGAGAAAGAAACTGGCCGTCTACAAACACAGAGTAACGATTAGAGTAAAAAACCGACAAGACACTTTTCATTTTGAGCAGTGGAATTTTGCCAGACAATCATAAGATAAATGTATGTGCCTACTTATAAATAGTCAGTGTAGGTGCTCAACCATTTGAATATCAATTCTGATATAACAAATGTTTAGTGGAATTTTCTTAAATCTAATGTTAGTTATGATGTTTATTATTCCTGCTATACTGAGCATGGCACCGACTGTCTTATTGAGCTGAACGTTTTCTTGTTTCTTCATCTTGCGATGCAAATCAGTGAAACGTGGGGCAGATGTAACACAACAACTCTGTGAGGTACCACACTTTTCCTCGAAATTTAATTTTTCTACGTATTTTTCTATGAATAAATGTTTGAAAACACGTGTACTAATACTTGTATGATGAAATGAAATGTTTTCTCATTGCAAAGTTAAATAAATGTTAGTTGTAAGCTTGTGTAAGTAGACATGCTTGCTTAGTCAGGTGGATACGGTATTGTCAGAGAGTATACTGAAGCAAAAGCCATGTAATTACTTGATCAACTCGAACACCGCTAGCCTACGTCGTAGTTGATTGTATGTTTGACTAATATCGTGTTATAGTAAAGTGCTGACCTTCAATTTTACCTAAGACAGAATACCTGAGTAGGATCCATCATGTCTGTTATTGATGATTTGGGAAAGACATGACGATAGAGAAACTATTACAGTGTTTTATGAAATGAGTAATAGTAACTAATAATTTGCAACAGTAATTTGAAAGACAGTGCTTAACAGAGTAAGATTCTATAAAAGATATTTTATGTGTATTTTTCATGGATAAATAATTTTTCAATTTCATGGAACTGCAATCAGTCAGAAATGTTTGTTTACGTCTTGAGCAAATAATAGTAGTAATTGCTCTAGCAATAGTAGGTAATGAATAGTCATAAAAGTTGAAGTTACTTGAAATGAATATGTCAGTAAAATCATATAACGATCTTTGACATTCTTACACAGCCGAAATTTTGACTTTGCACATTACATAATTGTAACTCACAGGAACGTGATTATTGAATGACGCTATATCATTACGATAAATTTCAAGCTAAATGTCAGTTTTCAATAATGAATAAATCTAAATAATTTTTGAGTAAAATTAAAGACGGTAAGTGTTACAGTGATTAATACCAGGAATTTTTTTATTTACATACCTGTTAATTACTGGTGAGATTTTGTTGCTCTTTTATTATTAATAATTGATTTTTTGAAATGTTATTTAACTGAAAGGTATTTGTTCACTGCGAAGTGACAGATAGCAGTTTTAGCAATTGTAATTTGATTCACGTAGTGAACTAGCGACGGTTAATTTACATTGATTCATTAATTCCCAGATTTAAGTAACCACTGTAATATAATCCAACCCAGTTATATACTCATTTGCCATAAAAGACTTTCCCTTTCTTATCAGTACTGCTTCAAGCTATAACTGCACCTACATTTCATGGATTTCATTTCTTCTTCGGAATAGATGCCTTCCCCGCACAACAAGGAACTTTTGGAACACCATTAATTTAAGTCCTAACTAAACGGAAGTGCAGGGTGTTTATAGTAGGGCATCCCCTCACGATATGCGGGAAATCCTGGTTCGAGATACGGTTCCGCACAATTTTTCAATGTCATCAAATCGTTATAAACCTGATATTTGTCCATATTCGCATCTGCGAATACATTACGTGTGTTTCCTGACGGCTGTAGTCGCTACAACATATGTTCCCTCATACATGTATGTATGCCCGAAGGAGCATGGATCGTAAGTCGGAATAAAACAGGGACTGCAGAATCGTACGTTTCTCTTATTTCCCCGATTTGATTTAGTAACTCTTCATTAATTCCTTAAAGTTAAGAAATCTCCCGTGACACAAAGTTAGAAAAGCTTCTATTCTCTTCTTGACTAAACCGCTTTTCTTCACGTTTTACTTGCATATAAGGATACACTATACAAAAATGGTTCAAATGGCTCTAAGCACTATGGGACTTAACATCGGAGGTCATCATACTTAGAACTAATTAACGTTGTGTACTGAGTGTTTAAGATGCCTCCGATAATCGTGAGTCCCGCCGACTATGAAGTACGGCCTGTTATAAGATATCTTAGTGCCAAAGGCCTAAAAGCGATCGATATTCATCCTGGGATCTGTGCAGTTTACGGAGAAAACATTATGTGTGATGGAATGGTAAGAAAGTGGGTGAGAGCATTTAAAGATTGCTGCACAAATGTGCACGATGAACATCGGAGTGGGCGTCCTTCGGTCGTTAATGAAGGCTTGGTGCAGGAAGAGGACAATAAGGTGAGAGAAAACAGACGCTTTACGATTTCCTCCTTACGGGATGACTTTCCTTATGTTTCTCGGAGTGTTTTGTAAGGTATTGTGACCGAGTACTTGAATTACCGAAAATTGTGGACACGTTAGGTACCGAAAATGTTGACAATGATGTGCACAAAACCAAATGTTTAGACAGTGCACTGACTTTCCTTGAGCGGTACCACAACGACGGTGATGCTTTCTTAAGCCAAATTGTTACGGGGGATGAAACATGGGTGGCCTACGTCACACCAAAATCAAAGCAACAGTCCATGGAAGTTGAGCAAGGGCATCGTTTTGCTGCAAGACAATGCCTGTCCGCATGTGGCGAATTAGACCAATGATCTCATCACATCTTTTCGATGGGAAACTCTATATCATCCTCCGTACAGCCCCGATCTTACGCCCAGTGAGTACCATCTGTTCCTGCACTTCAAGAAACACCTGCACGGTCAGTGTCTTCAAGATGATGACGAAGTGAAAACAGTGGTGATGCAGTGGTTAACGAGTCAGGCGGCAGACTTCTATGAGGAGGATATTCTAAAACTGGTACAACGTTATGACAAGTGCCTCAATATTGACGGAAATTATGTAGAAAAGTAGATTAAGGTACAGACTTTCATGTAAAATAAAATTTTTAAGTTATCTTAGCACGTCTTTTTTTAATTTCAAAACGGTACTTACTTAAAAAACACGCCTCGTAATTGTTAAGCTCTGTCGTCCACCAGACTGACCCCAAGATGTAACTGAAAACTAGAGAGGAAATCTGTTCTCACTAGCATGCATTTTCGAGAATCATACCGTAACCGCTGTCGGAGACTTTAACCAAGCATCGATCGATAGGTGTAACTTAAACGCCATCCGAACAGGTTTTGGAAGGTCCAATCGTACCGAGCGACAGCCGTGTCATCCTCAGCCAATAGGCCTCACGGGATGCGGATATGAAGGGCCGTGTAGTCAGCACAGCGCTCTACCGGCTGTTGTCAATTTTTCTGACAGGGGACACCACTTCTAGGTCACGTAGCTCCTCAAGTAGCCTAACAAGTGTTGAGCGCGACACGGTGGGCAACTGGAAATCTACTCTGTAGGAATCAGCATGGGTTTCGAAAAAGACGGTCGTGTGAAACCCAGCTCACGCTATTCGTCCACGAGACTCAGAGGGCCATAGACACGGGTTCCCAGGTAGATGCCGTGTTTCTTGACTTCCGCACGGATTTGATACAGTTCCCCACAGTCGTTTAATGAACAAAGTAAGAGCATATGGACTATCAGACCAATTGCGTAATTGGATTGAAGAGTTCCTAGATAACAGAACGGAGCATGTCATTCTCAATGGCGAGAAGCCTTCCGAAGTAAGAGTGATTTCAGGTGTGCCGCAGGGGAGTGTCGTAGGACCGTTGTTATTCACAATATATATAAATAACCTTGTGGATAACATAGGAAGTTCACTGAGGCTTTTTGCGGATGATGCTGTAATACATCGAGAGGTTGTAACAATGGAAAATTGTACTGAAATGCAGGAGGATCTGCAACGAATTGACGCATGGTGCAGGGAATGGCAATTGAATCTCAATGTAGACAAGTGTAATGTGCTGCGAATGCATAGAAAGAGGGATCCTTTATCATTTAGCTACAATATAGCAGTCAAGCAAATGGACACTGTTAATTCCATAAATTATCTGGGAGTAGGCATTAGGAGTGATTTAAAATGGTTCAAATGGCTCTGAGCATTATGCGACTCAACTTCTGAGGTCATTAATCGCCTAGAACTTAGAACTAATTAAACCTAACTAGCCTAAGGACATCACACACATCCATGCCCGAGGCAGGATTCGAACCTGCGACCGTAGCGGTCACTCGGTTCCAGACTGTTGCGCCCAGAACCGCACGGCCACTCCGGCCGGCTATTTAAAATGGAATAACCATATAAGACTAATAGTCGGTAAAGCAGAAGCCAGACAGTGATTCATTGGAAGAATCCTAAGAAAATGCAAACCGAAAACAAAGGCAGTAGGTTACAGTACACTTGTTGGCCCACTGCTTGAAAACTGCTCACCAATGTGGGATCCGTATTAGATAGGGTTTATAGAAGAGATCGAGAAGATCCAACGGAGAGCAGCACACTTCGTTACAGGACCATTAGTAATCGTGAAAGCGTTACGGAGATGATAGATAAACTGCTGTGGAAGACTCTGCAGGAGGGACGCTCAGTAGCTCGATACAGGGTTTTGTTGAAGTTTCGAGAACATACGTTCACCGAGGAGTCAAGCAGTATATTGCTCCCTCCTACGTATATTTCGCGAAGAGACCATGAGGATAAAATCAGAGAGATTAGAGCCCACACAGAGAAATACCGACAATCTTTCTTTCCACGAACAAAACGAGACTGGAGTAGGAGGGAGAACAGATAGAGCTACTCAAGGTACCCTCCACCACACACCGTCAGGTGGCTTGCGGAGTAAGGATGTAGATGTAGATGTAAAACAGCGTTCCGCAGACCCGGACCGTCACCCATACAAGTGCTATCCAAGCCCGACAGCGCTTCACTTCGGTGATCTGACGGCAACCAGTGTTACCACTGTGACAAGGCCGCTGGAAATCTACAGGGGGACGTAGAGTTCTAAACATGAAGGGTGGAACAAGCCATCTGGTGAAATAATACTAAATTCTTACTCTGAAAACTACCTAGAACAGTAGCTCCGCCGCAGCGAGAATCACAGGTAGTGACGCTTCCGCGTCCCACTCGCTGCCGCCGTCGCCTGGCCAGGGAACGCGGTGGCAGAGACACACGGCCGCGGGCCATTTGTCACGGCGGCTTCCAGCGGCCGGAGGTGCCGAAACGCGTCCGCATTTCACGCCCAATGCGCCACCATTTATCTCCCGCATCCCCTCCACGAGGCTGATGCGCGGAGCAGCTATCGCCGACCACAGCCAGGGGGCGAGATCACATTAGAGATCAACCTATCACAGCTGTCCTGCGGATCTGGATAACCGGCGACTAAGTTGCACTTTCCGAGTAGTACCGCTCCCTCTGATACCCTAGATTTTGGTCCCAACCGTTCTTACATCACTACTCCTGAGTGCAATCAGATATTTGCTAGTACCCCACCCCTCCTCCCCTGCCGTCTTTAGAACCCCTCCCCCACATTATCACCAACTTTAGCACCTAACTAATCTGCAGAATGAAAGACTTTTCTCGGAACACTTTTATTTTCAATAGATGGAAGATGTGAAAGATAAATGATTTTTTGTGAGTGTGCGTGTGTTAGAGTCAATGATGAAGCAATTTGCAGTGCATCGCAAATGCTACCCATAATACCTTCTCAGATAAGAAAGCTGACTATACACAGTAGTGGAAGACACATTCTACCTTCCAAACTTCCTTTCTTTCAGGAGTGCTAGTTCTGCAAGGTTCGCAGAAGAGCTTCTGTAAAGTTTGGAAGGTAGGAGGCGAGATACTGGCAGAAGTAAAGCTGCGAGTAGCGGGCGTGAGTCGTGCTTCGGTAGCTCAGATGGTAGAGCACTTGCCCGCGAAAGGCAAAGGTCCCGAGTTCGAGTCGCGGTCGGGCACACAGTTTTAATCTGCCAGGAAGTTTCATATCAGCGCACACTCCGCTGCAGACTGAAAATCTCATTCGGGAAACATCCAACAGGCTGTGGCTAAGCCATGTCTCCGCAGTATCCTTTCTTTCAGGAGTGCTAATTCTGCAAGGTTCGCAGAAGAGGTTCTGTAAAGTTTGGAAGGTAGGAGGCGAGATACTGGCAGAAGTAAAGCTATGAGTACCGGCCGTGAGTCGTGCTTCGATAGCTCAGATGGTAGAGCACTTGCCCGCGAAAGGCAAAGTCCCGAGTCCGAGTCTCGGTCGGGCACACAGTTTTAATCTGCTAGGAAGTTTCACTACATTTACTGTTTGTGAACCACTTAATTGCAGGATTCCTTACTAAGAACTGACAGAAATTGGACGACTTCACACTGTTAATTCTTTGTGCCTAACTAGTTTAACAACATAAAAATTTTAATAATAATAATAATAATAATACTGCGTACAGCATTATGCAGTTACTGCTGTGTCGTGCTGTTAATTAATTCATTTATCTGTTTCGAAGTGATTAATGAAGCAATTTCTGGACGACTGCAGGTACTATCTACAACTAGACGAAGACATTTTCTTGAGATATTTAGCATTTGTAAGTATATGTCTCATTTTTATCATCAGCAATGTACGGAACAAAGCACAACATACGTACGTAGTGAGTGGACTACCACATTAATGCTACCAACTGAGGAAAAGTAATTATTGATAAATTATATACTCAGTATTAGAGTCTTACAAAATTGTGATAATAGTAATGAACTTTTGAAAATAATTTAGTTTCGTGACAAACAGAATCAAATCGTTTAGTTTTTACCCCTCAGAAATGTTCATTTTACCCCTCAGGTTGGGAACCACGGCTCCAGAGGTTGGTGACGAGCAATAGGCCTCCGTTTGGAGGAAAAGGGGAGTGATGATAGGGAGGAGAGGGTAGTAGGAGACTTCTGGCGAGCGAATTAGCCGGCGAATAAATCTGGCTCCTCTACTGCAAGCCCGGCCGCTGGCGGCCGAGCGGTTCTAGGCGCTTCAGTCTGGAACTGCGCGACGGCTACGGTCGTAGGATCGAATCCTGCCTCGGGCATGGATGTGTGTGCTGTCCTTAGGTTAGTTAGGTTGAAGTAGTTCTAAGTTCTAGGGGACCGATGACCTCAGATGTTGAGTCCCATAGTGCTCAGAGCCTTTTGAACCATTTCTACTGCAGAGCTTTATCTGAGGCTGTTATCACTTCTGCTATCGGAAACATTTTTCAGGTACACTGATTAAGCGAAACGTTATGGACACTTGCTTAACTGCATTTTGGCCCGCCTCTGGAACCCATTACAGTAGCCAAGACATCAACATGAGGTCACTGTCATGCTCTTCCTCCTACTTTCTGTGATTACTGCACTTTGAAGTGGTTCGATGACCCCCTGCCAGGCAGTTAAGAGTGATTTGCAGAGTATTTATGTAGATGTAATACGCAGAGTCATTGTCTGGGAAAACATCAACCGTCAGTGGATTTAGGTGCTCCAAAACAATGTTCACGTAATCAGCAACTCTCATTGTGCCTTTTATTACTGCTAAATGTCTCCTGTAAGGAAATTTGTGGTAAGGGGGCTTACGCACTACTTAATCTAACTTAAACTTACGCTAAAGACAACACACACACACACACACACACACACACACACACACACACACACCCGTGCCCGAGGGAGGACTCGAACCTCTGATGGAGGGAGCCGCGCGAACCGTAACAAGTCGCCCCTGACCGTACGGCTACCCCGCGCGGCTGTCATGTAAGTCGAGGTGAATGATTCCCGTAACATAATACTAGTGTGCCGGCCTGTGTGGACGAATGTAGACCAGGAGTAGCGAAAAATATAAGTCAACCGACCATGCGACACTTTTCGATTGACTCACGGACCACTCTCGATGATCCTGTGCCTACTACGGTCGTAACTGACGATGTCTTTTGGTTAACACGGAAACGCGTAACGGTTGTCTGCTACGTAGTCCCATGTTCACCATTTTCGGCCTAAATCATAGCTAGAGGAATTCCCCACTTGCATCTTCTTCTCTTACATACTCTCCCTACCACGTCACATGCCGCGATCACCTTTAGGACCCAGTCAGCCTCTTGGAGAGCAATAATCGTAATGGATTGGATCGTAAGTTTACGTCGAAACAGAAATCACAGATACTACAGTACTTTGTAAGGACTAAACCCTACACAATCATTTGAAGCGATGATCAAAACTTAATCATTGGCCTGAGGACAGAGATAGTCAGGAAGTCTTGACATATGAAAACGAAAGCATTTACGTGAAAACGTATGGAGATACAAGCATACTGATAACCCCTAACGGAATTTTGGGAGCTCACACACACACACACACACACACACACACACACACACACTTTGCACCACTGCCCACTGACATTGCAAAGTCGTGAAGAAAACGTTCAACAAGTATCAGTTGGCATGAACTGTTGGCAGTGGCTACATTCGCATATCAGTGGTTTTACCATGATGAATGATGTTGAGCAAGAAAGCAGTTGTACATCCAGTATCGTCGGCTGCCCTCACATGTCTGCCTGTTTAGTCAAGCACAGGTTGTGCTGTTGAGCTGTTCCATTTCCATTTCCTACTTCACCCTCTTAGCGATGAACTTCCTTTTTCTTTTTTTAAGTGGCCCATGTGGTTCCTCACATATTCAACGTTCCGCAATCTCCACAGACCTTCTTCGAAATCGGTTCAACGGTTTAGCCGTGAAAATGTAACAGTTAATAATATTATTATTTAAGTATGATTAAATACATTGAGGATCGTATGAGGACTGTATTCATTACATAGAATCATATTACGTACTACATGTCAAACAATAAAACCATTCTCGCAAATACGATAAACTTCAAAAGTCGAAAAATACGCAGCCTTTTTAAAGAATATTTTGTTTTTAAATTCGCGTAATTTTCTTCAAATAAGCAGCATCATGTATTACAAATTTTTTTAAGTACCCTATGTTCCTCTTCAGGGTTCAAGCTAGCATCATACGAAATTTCATCGAAATAGATTCAGTAGTGTTGTCCTGAAAATCAAAATGTAACAGACATTTACTTTCGACTTTATAACAGGGGGTGTAAGGGAAGTAGCGACGAATATTAAAATACTACAGAGCATACAAAATTTATTGTAAATGTAATTTTTTTACAAACACTGAAACGTCCCCTTAGAAAAATTAATGAATTACTGTGCTGATAGACCTCTTACATTATTTGATTTTCAAACAGCTGAGCAGAACTGAACGTACTCAGACATTTCGCTCTTTACCTACTCTGATCAACTGACACACAATATTTTTAGCGCAACGCAATCTGACTTTCAAAAATCCCTACAAAAGAATGACCCAGACTAACAATAACCTATACCTTTCATGAATCACTTACCTCACAAAAACCTTCGTTACTCCAACTACTGCAATACAGCGAGCGCCCATACTGCCAGCTAAATAAAAGATTATAATTACTGAAGGCACTAACTACTGATAGGCATAGTTAGGAAATGAAAGATTTTGATGGAGAACAAACAATGTATTTACCTTAACAGTGTTCAAAAGTCATTATATATATATATATATATATATATATATATATATATATATATATATATATATATACGGAAGTATGTCTTTTAACACAAACCTTGGAAGGTGGCTACACTGAGTCACAGCGCCAGAGATTGCGCCAAAGAGTTTTATTCCACCGCCTCCACTGGCAGTGCTTGTTCTGAAGTTGCTGTGGGAAGTCGTAGTTCAGAAGTTGCCGTGGTTAGTGCTTGTTGAGAGGATGTCAATAGCAGTACTAGTTGTGAGCATGTCGTTTGCAGTTGTTCTGATGGGCTAGACAGCCGATGCTGTTCGATTGGGGATGTTGTAATTATCAGAGTGTATATTTGGTCAATATATATGAAGGTAAAAAAACATTTTTTTTATTTCAAATTTCCTAACTAACAATGTCTCTTGGTCACAGGTTCAGTCAACAAAGCATCTGGCTTGTGTTTATGTATTAGAGTATAATTCTGGTTTCTATGTACAATAACAGTATTTCTGGTTTTTTTTAATTACTTCATTGTAAATGACGTTTAAAGCATCTTGTCGTATTGAGGAAGAACCGTGCCAGATGTGTACGTTGAATCACACTTCCACACACAGAACAGTTACACTTGTGCTTTGTTGAAACTTCCTGGCAGATTAAAACTGTGCGCCCGACCGAGACTCGAACTCGGGACCTTTGCCTTTCGTGGGCAAGTGCTCTACCAACTGAGCTACCGAAGCACGACTCACGCCAGGTACTCACAGCTTTACTTTTGCCAGTACCTGCTTTGTTGTTTTGTAGCTTTTATAGTTGATGGGGACTTAATTAATTAATTGTGTTAACGGAAATTTCCTTTCATTCTTTGTTGTTATTCTATGCAGTCAGGTTCCGTACTAATAATAGTCAGGGCCAACCGGTTACGAGTCTGCGTAACCGGACAGACAGCTACTAAAATTAAAAATATTTGCATTATATTTCATTAAGCCCCCATGCACGTGGCGACCGCTGCTTAGGCTCTTCCCTTGGAATTCTTTTGATAGTAAAAGTACCAGTCAGTAGTATTGTTGTAGTAATTCGTAGTTTAGTAATTGTAGTCTATATTGCATGTGTAGATTTGGTAATTGAACGTTTGTAGTTGTCTTGTCGTTTTTCTAATGGTATTTTTGCAGAATTTAATTTTTGATGTCTTGTATACGGGTTTGACAATTTTGTGCATTTATGAAGATTTCAACTGTTCGTTAATCGTGTTTGTCGGGAAGCATTTCGTGTGAATGGTATTGTTGGAGATAAAGTGTCAATGTGTGTAATTTTCGTATAGTGACGAGTTTTGTATGTTTTGTAAATGATTACGCGATCGATGAAAAAGGCAAAAATGATGGATAGTCAGAATGACGAAATTGTTGACATGGCGAACTTGCCAACACAGGAGAACAGTATAATGAATAATGAAGTTGAAAACAATTTAATAAGTCGGGAAAATAGGCCGGAACCATTTCAAAATTTTTCACAATCAAAAAATTTTCAGAATACGAGATTAACGACAGAAGATTCTGGAATAGTATCGAACACAGATAGCTTTACAGCTTTGACGGAAGAAGTTGGTTTAGCGGGAAATGTTAGGGGTGAAAAGAATTTCGAACCAGTTAATATGGAGCAGTTGATGAGTGCAATATTTGATTGGGGATCTGAATTAAAAACAGTGGGATCACAGTTACGATCTGAAATTAAAACTGATATGGGAACAATGGAAACACGGTTAGACTCACTGGGATCTCAAATAGGAACAATTAAAACTGATATGGGAAATGGAAACACGGTTAAGCTCACTGGGAACACAGTTAGGATCTGAATTAAAAACAGTGGCAACACGGTTAGAAACTGATATGGTAACAATGGAAACACGGTTAGACTAGCGAATAGGGACATATTTTAAAAACATGAAAGATGAATTAAAGAGAGAAATTAGAGAAGAAGTACAACCGATTCTGAATTCTCACAATAATAGTTTAATTTCAATAGAAATTAGACAAAAGGAACAGGATAGAGAACAGGAAGAAAGTGATCGCGTGATAGTACAAAAATTTTCAGACTTAAATTTACAACGTGCACACGATAAGGCAGATATTTTTGAAACAATCGAGGAATCCGTACCAAATGACAGAATAAATAACCTAACACAACAATATGAACAGTTAACTACTAAATGTGTCAATACTGAAACCCGAGTCGCGACACTTACGGAAGACGTAAATAAACAGAAAGAACAAATAGATGACTTATCGGAAAGAGTTGATGAGATTTCAAATAAATTGACAAGTCTTGGTTTAAATGGGGTCAGAGATTCAGATGATACAGCTCCATTGCTATTTGCAGAAACCGAAGAGTACCACAACATAAATAAACATGTTGAAAATCAGGGAAAATTTAATGAACGCGTTAAAAGGGAATTTAAGGCGTTACGAAAGCAAGTTAAACAAATTGAAAGCGAAATCGTAGGAAAAGACAGTAGAAGAAATTTGGAATCACCGATAACAGCGGGTTTTGAAGAAAATAATTTATTTCATTTACGAGCTGCAACAAGAGAGCGCCAGGCGCGCGAACTTGACAATAATCGACTTTTGGACTGGGATTGACGCGGTAGGTCTTTGTCGCCACGAGGCGAAAACTTTGACTATGAACACTTTTTAACTGTTCGGAAAGTTAAGATCTTTCGCAATTCTAAGGATGACATACATCCATGTTCATGGTTAGATCAATTTATGTACACACTTCCACCAAATTGGCCACTAAGTCACAAACTGGAATTTATGTGTGGATATTTAGAAAACGAACCGGCGACGTGGATGCGCGCACTTATTACTGATTGTAATAATTTAAATGATTTTTATCATGCATTTCTATCGGCATATTGGTCCGAAAACACGCAAGACTGAGTCAAACACAGTCTTATGATGCAGCGTAATTTTAAACAGTCTGAGTTCCGCACGCCAGCAGAATACTTTGAAGACATGATTCGAAAGAATCAGTTCCTTTCCAACCCTTATAGCCCGACTGAATTAATTCGCATTTGTTTAACTAAGCTCCCACAATCCATAAAACAAATTGCTTTGGCCGGAAGATGTAAAGACGACATTGAGACTTTTAAGACTTTGCTACAAGAACTTGAGTATGACAACGACGACGGGACTTCTCGTAATTTTTTCAGTAACGGTAATAACAATAGATTTTCAGAGAGAAGGGATAATGATCGGAACGGACGTTATATGGGTAACTTTGAGAATGACAGACGAAACAGACAGGACAATAGATACCAGCCTTATGACAATAACAGGCGTTCTAACAGAAATTACACGGACAATTATAATAACGGAAATTCCTACCGGAATGATCAGTCATACGGAAACAGTAATCGGTACCATCAAGACGGAAATTATTCATACAATAATAGAAATTCTTACTACAGAAATAACCAGGGTAGTAGATATAACAATAATTTCAGAAGTGACAGTCGAAATTACACAAGAGGTAGTCATGCAGATACACAGGAAAATAGAAATTCTAATAATAGACACAACCAAGAATTTACATCTAACAGACAGGAGGGACCTAATTAGCATCCTCCGCGTGACAGAAATCCCGAGACATAAGTGCAAATCGTAGAAATTGATTCGCGAAATGACGCGAATAATCAAAGGTGTGACGCAAACAATCGACAATGACTTGTAGCTTCGGCTTCTAGCAGCAATATAGACGGTTCAGAAAGTAATGACACTACGACTTTACACTACGTACGCCTGGAAGACATGAGAGACATTTTACTAGACGAAAAGGAAAATAATGTTGACGCATTTTTACATCCTGTTATTGAAGTATGAGTGGGTAAGAATAATTTCACTGCGGTTTTAGGTTCTGAGAGCCCATTGAATGTTATTAGTTAATCAGTTTTTCGTATATGTGTAAGAACTATTGCTTGTGTTACCTGTTTCTAAAACTACAATTCGAGGAGCTATTTGTGGAAAAAGTGTGGAAGTCAAACAACAGGCCAACTTAATTTTCATTTGTCAAGGATATGAATTTACTGCTAATTTTATTATTGTTCCATTACTCAGTACACAAATTATATTAGGTATGGAGTTTCTTAACACATATAAGGCAATTTTAAACTTCAAGGAAGGAAGTGTGAACTTGACTGTTGCCGGAATGCCGATATGTTTGAAGTTTTTCGAGTGTTTAAGGAAATCTGAATCGGACACAAAATGTTGAAGGTTTCTTACTTCTGATGTTTTCGCTGAGCATTATGACGACAATGTGTTCATTCATGACAACGACAATAGATACAGAGACGCGATGAATGATATAATTAACAGCGAAGAATTAATTAATGAAAAGGTTAAGAAAGCTGAAGTGCCAGATGACGTTGCAAGAGAAGAACTGCACCAAATTTTGACTTCACATGCTACAGTATTTAGTCATCACACAGGAACTATACAAGGCTTACAATATTTATTTAAAGTAAAAGAACACACACCATTTCGTGAAAAAACGTACGCTATTCCTTTGGCTTACAGAGACAAGGTTAAGAGTGAACTTCAATACATGTTAGATCAAGGCATTATTGAGCCAGCAGTCAGTCCTTATACCAGCCCATTACACGTCGTTCTTAAAAAGGATGGGTCAATTCGTTTGGTTCTGGATTCCAGACAGGTAAATAATATCATCATTCCTGAAACTGGCCGTCCACAAAATTTTGATGAACTTCTTCAACATTTCCATGGAATTAAAGTTTTATCCACGATTTATATGCGCGCAAGTTTTTGGCAAATAGAACTCCACCCCGATTGTAGAAAATACACTGCCTTTTTAGCCTTTGGTAACTGTTATCAATTTCGGAAATTACCGTTTGGACTTACTGTATCTTCTGCAGCATTCATTCGTAGTTTAAACGAAATTTTACCTTTTTTCTTCGTGACAATATTACTTCATATTTTGATGATATTCTTATTGCTAAACGTTCTTGGAGCGAGTATAACAAAATTTTGGATTCATTATTACGTATTTTTGCAAGAGTTGGCATTACAGTGAACTTGGAAAAATCTGAATTCGGTCGTTCTCAGGTGAAATTTATTGTTCACATTATTTCTACAGAAGGTATTCTTCCTGATCCAGAGAAACTAGATGCTATTCGTAATTATGCAGTTCCTACTACAAAACGTGATGTTCGTAGTTTCCTTGGTGTCTGTAATTTTCTTAGACGCTTTGTTAGATTGGACGATTTGGCCACACCTCGTTTATGTGAACTATCTGGAAAGAATTCTAATTGGTGTTGGGATGAGGAAGCTCGATCAGAATTGGAACAACTTCGTGATGCTTTAATTGCTGCTCCACGTTTTTCACATCCGGATTTATCTAAAGATTTTTGTTTGGCGGTGGACTCATCATACAAAGGCCTAGGTGCACATTTATTTCAAGAGATAGAAGAAAACGGCGTTGTAGTACAGAAAACTATTGCATTTGGAAGTCGAGTTCTCTCAAAATCAGAAAAGAATTATTCGATTACGGAACTTGAAGCCTTGGCTGTTGTTTGGGCTTTCACAAAATTTCGCATATTTTTGTATGGCAGACATACTAAGGTTTACACCGATCATCGAGCTCTGGAATTTCTTATGTCAACAAAATTAACACACGTAAGATTGTCACGATGGACTTTGTATCTACAGGAATTTGATTTTAGTATTGTTTGCATATAGGGTTCTTCAAATATTATTGCTGATGCTTTATCACGTTCACCTATGGGTTTGAAACAAAGTGCTGAGGAGGACTGCAAAGAAAATAATTATTGTTTGATGTATATTCAAGGTGTTGCGTTTGAAAATTTTATTTCGTCTTCGCTCCAGGACATCGCTAAGGAGCAAAATAAGGATCCAATCTGGAAAGACATTAAGGAGAAGTGGAGGAGAAAGGAAAGCGTAGCGATTAGACAGTATTATTTAGTTCGCAATGATATTCTTTTTAAACGAAAATCGGTCGACAGCTCTGTTTGGTTAGTTTGTATTCCTGATGAGTGGGTCAATAAATTGATTTGGTATACACATTTCAGTTATGCACACTTTGGTCCCAGAAAATGCTTTCATAAATTGCGAGAAAATTGCTACTTCAATAATATGAAAAAACGTATTCGATCTGTTCTTGCCAAATGCAAATTATGTCAAAAGGCTAAGCCGCCAACTCTTTCTCACAGAGCACCGTTGTTTCCTATTATTCCAACGAAATTAAAGGAGATGGCTGCAGTCGATTTGTTCGGTCCAGTGGTTCGTTCTCCTAATGGTTTTGCGTACATTTTGGCAGAAGTCGAACTGACATCAAAATTTGTTTGTTTTACACCCTTACGCAAAGCAACAGCTCGTTCAGTATCTAACGCTTTCATCAAACATTTTCTTAAAGAAGTGGGTGATGTTGATAAGGTTATATCAGATAATGGATCAGAGTTTCGCTCTAAAATTTGGCTTCGTACTCTACGGCGTCGTAAGATTAAACCAATTTTCATTTCACTTTTTCACCCTCAATCAAACGCTTCAGAGAGATGGATGAAGGAAATCAATAAATTGTGTCGACTTTATTGTCATCAGAATCATAGAACGTGAGATCAGTATCTTCATATTTTTCAAAACATTCTGAATGAACTCCCTAATGATTCAACTTCTTTATCACCTATATTGATATTAAAAAATAAAGCACCGACAAATCGCATTTGTGAAATAGTTCCTTTTCCACCTACACGGAAACTGCGGTATTCTGAATTTATGAACCTGGCTCTGCAACATATTGCATCTGCGGCTGCTAGAAGAGAGAAATCAGCTAAACGTCCTGGTCGTTTAAAAATCTTGTCAGTTGGTGATAAGGTGTTAATTAAGTCTCATCGTTTGTCTCACAAAGGAAAAGGCTTGTGTCGCTAATTTTTTCTGCTTTATAACGGTCAATATAGAGTACGCAATATTATTCATGACAACACTGTCGAAGTAGAAACTCTTAAATATCGGCGCTCTAAGGGAATACATCATATATCGAACGTTAAAATTTTTGTGGAATGACATACTTTTGAGAAACTAACGGTTATACGTAAACACACGGAGAGTACAAGGATACCGCGCCGTGTTCCGGCGGCGGCACAAACTCAAAGCAACAGTCAAGTGTGCGCGGTCCACAAGGCAGTCGTTGACCGCAAACAATTATTTCCTACGTCATGCGTACCTACAGCTGATCGAGCGCTCAGTGCGAATGCACTGACAGCCGTAAACAGATACACAATCTAATTTCTCTGATTAAATTCAGTATAAAGCTATAGTGACTTGATAAATTATGTTATTAACGTTCAGTGTTTTTCAGGATACAGTTGTATAAAATATTTAAGAACTTCAGGTAAATTCTGTGTGTGTCCGACGTTAAGAGGACTTGCTATCGAGAAAATTTCAGGAAGAATGTAATTTCGAAGAAGAAAGTAATAAACTAAAAAGGTAACTACTAATAGAGTTTAATTTTCAGGAAACATATTTCCACTTAGGTAAGTACTTCAGACGTAATTTGCTGCTTGCGATTACGTGATTTATACTTTGTGTTAACTGATTTTGACAATGATTGATTAATGAACAGGGTTGTTACTTATGTATATTATGCATCGCTTGGCTGCACTGCTTTTTCAATGATGTCACATACTCTTTTTGTTATGTGCCTGCTGTGCTTATTTATTTAAATTATAATTGTCACCTGATTAGTTGTGTTGATATGGTTATGTATGTTAGTTATACTTTGTGATTTTTCTGCTTGCGCCTTCATGTTTACTTATTAAGATTACATATGAACAACTATTTGCTTATGGTGATATGATGCTAATTACCTGTTTATTATGTAAGATATATATTTGCTGCTTGCGTATGGATTGCATATTTACACAATTTTGTTTTGTTGTCATAACTATTCTTTAATTTGGTACATAGAGATGGCTGATATACTGTGTACGAACATGGAGTTTAGGTCACACTATGGTATTAATTATAGATTGTTCGCTTGGCAGAGCCTCGCTGTAGGCATTGTGCTGCATCCACTTGTTGACATTCTGTTCTCTACTGGTATATTTACTCGCTATTGCATGTTTTGCTTACGCCCAGTGCTTTATATTTTAAGATAAGAAATTGAACTGCTATAATTCTACGAACGACATTGGTACAAGAAACTTCATTGAAGTCACATGATCTGGAGATTTTATAGAAGCTGTATAAACTTATGCTAATAGAAAGGAAGCTAACGATATGAAATACCAGCACTAGGTTTAGACCATTGACAGTTATTACACTGCATTCTTTGTGAGCAATTGAAATAGCAAGTGACCCTTGACACAAGAAATACTCCACATGTTTGCTTCTGTTTTGCCATGATTCTTGACGTGGTGTACACACTGTGAAATATTACGATCATTCACACTCCGTACTCGTACTTACTTACTGAAAGTTATTCAAACTAAAGGCTGTTAGAGGTCATGTATGCATTTCTTTTATTTAATGATGGACAAGGTAACCAAAATGTATTTAATAATTCATAATGAGTAGAAGATTTGGGTCAGATGGATTACACAGAGGTTGTGTGTGGACATTATGTCTTCGGATTGTATGGGATGATGAATTGAAGTTAGCACTAGAATTTTATCTGTACTTGTTCGAGAAGAGTGACTAGAGGAAAGAGTTGTTTTGGAAGTGAAATGATATTGGTGTTAGGGTTTATATGTATCGACGTATTGAAGAGGTATTATTGAGGTATTGAGATTGTGTGAAGTTAATGATTATTGGAGTTTTGGTGGACAAGAGGTAAGGTAAATGATATTGATGATAAGGTTTATATGTATCGACGTAAGAGGTATTATTGAAGTATTAAGATTATGTGATGCTGATGATTGTTGGAGGTTTGGTGGATAAGACGTAAAGTAAGTGAGGAGCATATTTTTTTGTTGGTTTATATGGAACAAGGAGGGTGAAGATGGCAGACTAGAACACTCAAGTGGAAGGAAGATTGTCTACACACACACACTTTGTTAAATCACTAAGCAGTATATACTTTTTTTTGGAGAGAGGAAGCATTTGCATATCTTGGCACATTGACAGTTGTTCAGCATCAGTACATTTTGATTTGGCTTGGCAAACATTGGTCTTGACATGATGACTATGACGTTGACTAACTATTATTGACTGTTATACATTGCTGCCACTACTGCTTGATACACATGTCGAACATCAAATCTTTGACAGAATTGCATTTACACAGTTAACACTATTCAATTACACAGTAGTACTTAATGTGGATGAAAGATGAGTGAGTGTGTTTTGTGTGTTTTCCTTTCCTAATCCCAAATAATTGGTACCGACCTATCTCCTAAATATTATTTTACTTGTTTGTTGTGGCTTGCACTGACACCCATAAATATTATAGGTTTACTGTTATTTGTGTATTGTAATAGTTAATATGACAATTATCTGATATCATTTGTGTGTTTGTTATAATTTCTATGTATAGTGAAAGAGCATTGAGAATAATTTTGTAAAAGCAATTGTGTGTGCATTTAAACTGTTGCTCATGCCTGCACCTGTTCAACATTAATGGGTGCCACTTGGAAATGTTTAATTTGTGCTAATGAACTCTGGTGAACTGTCTGATCAGTGATAGTGAATATTATGGACTTTTACATGCACTTGTTCAACATGATGTGTGCCACTTAGGAATGTTTAATTTCTGCTGATAATCTCTGATAAACTGTCTAATTAGTGATAGTGAATATTATGGACTGTTACCTGCACTTTTCAACATTACTGGGTGCCACAAATGGAACTGCGACTCCTGATGAGGTCACTTGGTGTCTGCACCTGTTTAACATTGCTGGGTGCCACTGTTGGAACTGCTTCTATTGAAATAATGTCACTTGTTGGTGTCTGCACCTGTTCAACATTGCTGGGTGCCACTGTTGGAACTGCTTCTAATGACATAATGTCACTTGTTGGTGTTTGCACCTGTTCAAAATTGTTGGGTGCCACTGATGGAACTGCTTCTACTGACATAATATCACTTGTTGGTGTCTGCACCTGTTCAACATTGCTGGGTGCCACTAATGGAACTGCTTCTACTGAATGATGTCACTTGTTGCTGTCTGCACCTGCTCAACATTGCTGGGTGTCACTAATGGAATTGCTTCTACTGAAATGATGTCACTTGTTGGTGTCTGCACCTGTTCAACATTACTGGGTGCCACTGATGGAACTGTTTAAATACTGCCGATGAAATGTTATGAGACTGCTATTTGCACCTGTTGACCATTGCTGGGTGCTACTGCTGGAACTGTCAACTACTCTGAGGAGTGCTACTTGTTTATTGAACTATTGGAAGGATTTTATGTGAATATTTGTATAAACTGATTTTTTGCGTATTTACTGTTTATGAAATGTTATGAGACTCTTACCTACACCTATTCGTCATTGCTGGTGCCATTGATTGAATGATACTTGTGTAAACTATTATATAAATCACATGTATGCAACCATTTGTATTCCCTACTGTATTTTATAGTAGGTTTTTGAAGGGTCAGTGCAAAACCAAAATTTATTGAGTTACGTGATATTTACTCATTAATATTATCTTTTATTTTTGTCTGTATTTTTTTTTGACGAATTTGGTGGTATTTTCACCACCAATGCTGCCAAAAATACCATCAAATTCTAGCCCGTGGAGGAGGGGCATATGAAAGGTGGCTACACTGAGTCACAGCGCCAGAGATTGCGCCAAAGAGTTTTATTCCGCCGCCTCCACTGGCAGTGCTTGTTCTGAAGTTGCTGTGGGAAGTCGTAGTTCAGAAGTTGCCGTGGTTAGTGCTTGTTGAGAGGATGTCAATAGCAGTACTAGTTGTGAGCATGTCGTTTGCAGTTGTTCTGATGGGCTAGACAGCCGATGCTGTTCGATTGGGGATGTTGTAATTATCAGAGTGTATATTTGGTCAATATATATGAAGGTAAAAAAAACATTTTTTTTATTTTAAATTTCCTAACTAACAATGTCTCTTGGTCACAGGTTCAGTCAACAATGCATCTGGCTTGTGTTCGTGTATTAGAGTATAATTCTGGTTTCTATGTACAATCACAGTATTTCTGTTTTTTTTTTTTTAATTACTTCATTGGAAATGTCGTTTAAAGCATCTTGTCGTATTGAGGAAGAACCGTGCCAGATGTGTACGTTGAATCACACTTCCACACACAGAACAGTTACACTTGTGCTTCGTAGTTTTGTAGCTTTTATAGTTCCTGAGGACTTAATTAATTAATTGTGTTAACGGAAATTTCCTTTCATTCTTTGTTGTTATTCTATGCAGTCAGATTGCGGAGTAATACTAGTCAGGCCAACCGGTTACGAGACTTCGTAACCGGACAGACAGCGACTAAAATTAAAATTATTTGCATTATATTTAATTAAGCCCCCACGCAACCTACGTTTTTTTTTAAATGGAACCACGTTAGTTTTGTTAGCACATCTGAACATATAAACAAATACGTAAGCAGTGCGGTTTGGTTCATTGTAAAATGTTAATTACATCCGGAGATATTGTAACCTAAAGTTGACGCTTGAAACCTCCGACGTTCAGTTGCGTGTTGTAACAAACACGGGCCACGGTCGGCGAACAGCATCTGCAGGGACATGTTTACGATGACGAACGTGTTTACGAGTGTGGCTGTAGTGCACTGTTGTGGTTTGGTCTAGCTGTCGCAGTGTCTGCATGCAGCGCTTGCTGCATTCGTCTCCGCACGCAGACCAACTGTAGTACACCGTGTTACCAGACGTCTGTGATAGTGTAGTGTTGTAGGAACTGTGACTATGGTGTATTCCAACTCTGAAAAGGCGGAGATGATACTCATCTATGGCGAGTGTCGACGAAATGCAGCTGAAGCCTGCAGGGTGTATGCAGAACGGTACCTGGACAGAGAGCATCCGACGTGCCGCACATTGCAAAACATCTACCGCCAACTGTATGCAACAGGTATAGTCGTAGCACGCAAACGGGTCCGTAACAGGCCCGTCACAGGAGAAGTGGGTGCAGTTGGTGTGTTAGCCGCTGTTGCCATGAACACACACATAGGTACACGGGACATTGCGAGAGCCGGTGGACTGAGTCAAAGTAGTGTCATGCGCATACTGCATCGTCACCGCTTTCACCCGTTTCATGTGTCGCTACATCGGCAATTACATGGTGATGACTTTAATCATCGAGTGCAATTCTGTCAATGGGCATTAACAGAGAATGCGTTGCAGTTCTACCTGTTTACCGATGAAGCGGGTTTCACAAATCACGGGGCAGTGAATCTACGGAACATGCATTACTGGTCCGTGGATAATCCTCGTTGGCTCAGACAGGTAGAGCGACAGCGACCGTGGACTGTAAATGTATGGAGCGGAATCATTGGCGACCACCTCATTGGTCCTCACTTCATTGCAGGGGCCCAAACAGCTGCAACATACATCGCGTTTCTACAGAATGATCTGCCAGCGTTGCTCGAAAATGTCCCACTGGAAACGCGTCGACGTATGTGGTATCAGCATGATGGTGCACCTGCACATTCCGCAATTAACAATAGGCTGACCCTTGACAGGATGTTCGACGGGCGTTTCATAGGACGTGGAGGACGCATAAATTCTCCAGCCCGTTCTCCTGATCTTACACCTCTGGACTTCTCTCTGTGTGGTACGTTAAAGGAGAATGTGTACCGTGATGTGCCTACAACCCCAGAGGATATGAAACAACGTATTGTGGCAGCCTGCGGCGACATTACACCAGATGTACTGCGGCGTGTACGACATTCATTACGCCAGAGATTGCAATTGTGTGCAGCAAATGATGCCCACCACATTGAACATCTATTGGCCTGACATGTCGGGACACACTCCACGAGGTGTGGCTAGAAAATAACCGGACTAGTACTGGTGAAACAATAAAACGAATGCAATAAGGCTGAAAGTCGCGTGGCCTGTCACGAGACTCTCGCTCCGCCTACTGCTCGAGTTTCATCTGCCTCCTGCACTCAGTCTGCCCGTGGCGTCTGTTTTAAGTAGTTGACGTTTTGTCTGTGCGTCGGAAAATGTTGAGTGTTCAGAAAGAACAGCGTGTTAACATCAAATTTTGTTTCAAACTAGGAAAATCTGCAAGTGAAACGTTTGTAATGTTACAACAAGTGTACGGCGATGTTTGTTTATCGCAGATTCTTCATGAAAGTTCAACATGAACAAAGTGTGTTCACAAATGGTTCCAAAGTGTCTCACAATTGAACAGAAGGAACGCCGAAGAATGATTTGTTCTGACATCCTGGAAAACATTGAAAGTGATCCCACCTTCTTACAAAATGTTATTACCTGCGATGAATCGTGGTTTTTTACTTACGATCCCGAAACTAAACGCCAATCGATGCATTGGAAAACTCCTGGTTCTCCACGACAAAAAAAAGCACGAATGTCAAAATCGAAATTCAAGGCAATGATGATTGTTTTTTTTGACATCAAAGGGATTGTGCACATTGATTGGGTACCAGAGGGACAAACAGTGAATCAGCATTACTACATTAGCGTCCTGGCTACCCTACGTGAGCGAGTACGGAGAAAACGGAACGATTTGTGGAGAAAAAAGTCATGGATCCTTCACCAAGACAATGCCCCAGCTCACAGTGCGTTGTCAGTGAAGACGTTTTTGGCAAAACACAACATTCCCATCTAAGATCATCCACCCTACTCACCTGATTTGGCCCCCTGTGACTTTTTTCTTTTCCCTAAAGTCAAGTCAGCTTTTAAAGGAACTAGATTTGGGACTGTTGAAGCAGTAAAAGAAAAAGCGACGGAAGTAATGTATGGACTTACCGAAAATGATCTGCAGCATTGCTATGAACAGTGGAAAATTCGTATGGAGCGGTGTAGAGACCGAGGAGGAGAGTACTTTGAAGGAGATAACATGAAATTGTAAGTAATTGTAAATAAATGTTTTTCCAGCATCAGTCCGGTTTTTTTCTAGCCGCACCTCGTATTCCACTCCGTAATTGAAAACAGAAACCACGTGTGTACGTGTACCTCACCCCTTATGGTAATGTACATGCGCGTCAGTGAGAAAGACCAATAAAAAGGTGTTAGCATGTGGACATAATGTGCTGTTCCAGTCTCTTCTGTACCTAAGGTCTATCACCGTTCACTTTGGATCCCTACGTAATTCGGTGCTCTCCGATACACACGATCGAACAGCGGAGGAGTGGTACTCCAGCGTCAACTTTAGGTTACAATATCTCCGGATGTAATTAACATTTTACAATGCAACAAAAGGCACTGATTACGTATTTGTTTATATGTTCAGATGTGCTAACAAAACTAACGGGGTTCCATTTAAAAAAACGTAGGTTCGTGTTAAAAAACATACTTCCGTGCATTTTTTTATGGTTTGTATTAACCAATTACACTAGCCCCTCTCCTCACGTTCGGTCGTGAAATCGATTCGTCAGCATTTGATGTGGTTTACGAAATATATCCAGCCGTAATGTTAGGTGACTCACCCTGTATATATATATATATATATATATATATATATATATATATATATATATAAGTTCATGACATCCAGTCTTACAAATTTACTGTCTCTGATGGACACGCGTCCAGATCATCCGCTCTAAAACTCCGCCATCTCTCTCCCCACATCCACCATCCACCACTGCTGGGGGCTCACCTCCAACAGCGCAACGCTATGCGCTGTTCACATCCAACTGCCCAACAGTACAATAGCGAATATTGCAACCAGCCACAGACTGCAAACAGCACAGTCGGTAATTTTCATACAGAGCGCTACGTGGCGTTACCAACATAAAAACCTAAACAGCCTACTTACAACACATTAAGTAACTTCTCCCATTTACGTATGAAAAATTACACCCTGCATATGACCACCCAAGGCCGCGCGGCAACGAGCAAAGCGTTCATTGAAATTCTCGATTAGGTGCTTACAAACATCTGGTGGGATGCCATCAATAACCCTTTCAATTTCATCCTTCTATTGGTGCACTGTTTGTGCTTTGTTCACGTACATGTTTGATTTTACAAATCCTCACAAAAAACTCACAAGGCAAAACATCGGATGATCTGGCAGGCCATTCATGCTTGCCACGCAGAGAAATAATTGTTTGAGGAAACTTTTCATTCAGCAGAGCAATCGTTTAACTGGATGTGTGACATGTCACACTGTCTTGCTGAAACCGTCATTTTCATCAATAAGAGGGAAAAACCAATCGGAAAGCGTGATTCCGTAACGGTCGCCGTTCCCAGTAACGGCAGTTCCTTCATTTTCAAAACAGTACGGTTCGATCACTGCTCCTGCCCAGAACTCACACCACACAGTCGAGAGCTGTGGATGCATCTCATCTTCCACAGTCACCTGTGGATTTTCGTTACCCAAACTTCTTAAGTTTGCTTATTGACGTACCCACTGAGGTGAAAGTGCACCTAATCTGAGAAAACTATTCTTTTGTAAAGTTCACGTTCTCCGTTTGTCGAGACAAGACCAATTGAGGAAATCGACGTCTCTTTTCATGATCTACAGTCATTAACTCTTGTGTAATTTGAAGATTATGCGAATGGATTTTCAGACCTGTTGAAAAGATTTCGTACAGTGAACTTGGTGATAAATTCAATTGTTGAGCTCGTCGGCGAACCGATTTTCGGTACGTAACGGTCACAGTGGTCATCCTGTTTTCTTAACCTTTGAAACAGAATCCGCTGTCTCAAACTTCCGGATCAGCTTCCTAACTGATAATTCCGTTGTAGCCGCGCGGAGTGGCCGCTTGGTTTGCGGTGCATTGTCACGGATTGCGCAGCCCTCCCGCCGGGGATTCGAATCCTCCCTCGGGCTTGGGTGTGTGTGTTGTTCTTAGCATAAGTTAGTTTAAATAGTGTGTAAGTATAGAGACCGAAGACCTCAGCAGTTTGGTCCCTTAGGGAAAATAAAAAAATCCGTTGGAGCAGCATTACGTCCGAGCGTCACACGCAATTCACGAACGGTTGCCGTGGGACCTTCACCGTTTTTGTAACAACTTTTTATCACTTGATTACGTTGCTGAGTTGTCATCTGCTCCATGACGAAAATAAAAATCAAACAACAAAGCTCACCACTCAGAACTATGAGGCTGCTAATGGGAAAGATAGCAGGTAACAAACATGCGAAAACCATGGCTGCCAACCGTCATAAGACAAAATGGCGCAAAATTAAAATTCTTCCTTGTTTCCTGGATACCCGTTATTACTATGGATTAAATGGTGTAGAAAAAAATAGAATGTTCTTCTTTTCATGAGCTTTAGGGTACTATAACTAAATACTTTCTGTATTCATCAGAGTGGATGTTTCCTTTATTTTTTGTGTTCCATCTCTGTCTCACAAAAATGTACAGCTAATAAGACGACGTATTTCTGGAAAGAAATAGTTTGGAAAGAATACAATGAAAGTCATCAGTTACGCCTGTGGTAAAGACTTCTCAATTAACACTCGAAGGGAGAAAGCTTAGTAATTACTCAGATGACGCCTGGTGAATGCGGGCACATGAATGGCAGTATTAAACCTCCTTCTGTGGAGGCAGTGCAATCGGAGATTCGCCTGAAAGTGCTGACATGTTGTTTATACGGCTAAATTGCCAGCTCACGGGGCTTAATTAACCGGACATTTGTTGGGAGCCGCTACAGCAGTAAATTACAGCTGGGGTCTTTTAGGGGCATGTCCGTTTAATGAGGGTCCACTTGTTGATTACTACTGTGAGGCCGGCAGGGAGACAGGGAGTCGATGCAGCCTGACAGACAAGGACAGCTAGGGGCTGGGGCTGCACACGGCAGAGGCAGTGGCGGCTTTAAGCCCCTGAGCTCCCGGATCACTTGTCCGGCAGTTAACTGGCCTTCGCGGTTCATTCCACAAATACTGGGTCTGTTAACTACAGTTAAAGGCGAGGAGAACACGACGGATTTCTCTGCTTCCGTCCAGTACCAAGAGTCTGTTTCTAGTGTGCGTGTTTCATTCAGTATTAACATCTATTACCTCTAATATGAGTTAGAGATTTTAACAGCTATTTCCTATAATCTACAACACAATCAACAAAATACTTAACATTTTTAAAATATATGATTTTTACTTAAATTTGTGAATTGTTCTGCATTATTATAGTATTGATGATTCTTTGGGATTATAATCCTCCTTGTAAGGCGATTTTATGTACAAGATGTAATGGGTATCATAGGCGCCAACTACGTGTATGCTCGGCCGCTCAAGGAAAACCCCAAGATCTGAAAGGGTATGCACAGCATACTTCACTGAAAACCGCGGTAAAAGAAAGGGGGTAAAGGTTGTCATCGGACCGAAGTGAAAGTATAAATAGTTAATTCTTGGTTCAAAATGGCTCTGAGCACTATGGGACTTAACATCTTAGGTCTTCAGTCCCCTAGACCTTAGAACTACTTAAACCTAACTAACCTAAGGACATCGCACACATCCATGCCCGAGGCAGGATTCGAACCTGCGACCGTAGCAGTCCCGCGGTTCCGGACTGCAGCGCCTAGAACCGCACAGCCACCGCGGCCGGCAGTTGCTTCTTGACTGTAATTACAATTGATGGGCGGCTGGCTTTTGTAATTCACCGCTGTAAATAGATTACCTTGAAACAAACGGCTAAATGAATTCGTAGGAATTAAAATCGATATTGACATATAAGTGAAGTGACCGTTTTCTAAAAAGTCCAAATAGTCAGAGAATGCTGCTTGTTAATTCAATAATGTAAACTCAAGGAGATAACCCTTAATTATTATTGTTGTATTAAATAACTAGATATTAAGCCAGTTGGGTTCATATAATGAAAACGTTTATACTACGAAGTACGAATTTAATGAGGAGTTTCTTTTAAGACATCCTTCTGACACAGTCACCTACACTACCAGTGGGTCGACATACCAGCTGCGAGTAGTGCTCCATCCCCCCTAGCTAAAACATTCAGTAAATCGACGGTATATATAAGTTCTTTCTGCTTCAAGTGGCAGCTCTGCAACTATCACGAAACGTCCAGACAGAGATTTTTTCTTCTGAAATCGTGTTGGATAGAGTGTAAATCATACTGAATTTGAATTTTCAGACTTCAATAACTGAACGAACGACGAAGTAGTCAGATGTCAGAACGTGTAGACCGCTGGGCGTTTGTTTGTGGTCTATTTGACCTGTGTCACCTGTGCTTCGAATTATGTCTTCATCTGTTGCGTGTCAGTCGTTAAAATGCCTTAAGTATACAGCAAAGTACAAAGTGATTCGACTCATAATCGTGATGGTGATGGTGACATCAAGTGCACAGCGTGCAGCAGTAAAAGTGATCGATCTTCAGCAGCAGCTAGTGACAATGAAATCGCGGTTACTATTTCTGGTAATACTGGTACTGAAAGTTTCGCAAAATAATCTGTTACAAATGACCCTATGACACAGAAAATGTTAACAAAACAGCTCTACATCATTCAGGCTGTCGTGGCCACTTGTTGACAAACTGCCTGTTGGGTTCTGCCTCGTCCTCTTGGTGTGATGTTTGTATCAAAATTTTTCTCAAGTTACAGAAGCACGAGTGGCTGGCATTGCGAATGCTTCACGCTCCATTGCTGGTGGGCGACTAGAGTCGAGCTCGCTGCCGCAGATTACATACTCTAGGTGACCAAAAGTATCCGGACGCAACAAAAACGTACATTTTTCATATTAAGCGCATTGTGCTGCCACCTACTGCCAGGTACTCAATATCAGCGACCTCAGTAGGAATTAGAGATCGTGAGAGAAAGGAATGGGGCGCTCCGCGGACTCACGGACTTCGAACTGGTCAGGTGATTGGGTGTCACTTGTGTGATAATTCTGCACGCGAAATTTCCACACTCCTAAACACCCCTAGGTCCGCTGTTTCTGATGTGATAGGGAAGTGGAAACGCGAAAGGACACGTATAGCACAAAAGCGTACAGGCCGACCTCGTCTGTTGACTGACAGAGACTGCCGACAGTTGACGAGGGTCGTAGTGTGTAATCGGCAGACATCTATCCAGACCATCACACAAGAATTCCATACTGCATAAGGATCCACTGCAAGTACTATGACAGTTAGGCGGGAGGCGAGTATACTTGGATTTCATGGTCGAGCGGCTGCTCATAAGCCACACATCACGCCGGTAAATACCAAACGACGCCTCGCTTGGTGTAAGGAGCGTAACATTGGACGATTGAACAGTGGAAAAACGTTGTGTGGAGTAACGAATCGTGGTACACAATGTGACGATCTGATGGCAGGGTGTGGTTATGGCAAATGCCTGGAGAAAGTCATCAGTCAGCTTGTATAGTGCCAACAGTAAAATTCGGAAACGGCGGGGGTATGGTGTGGTAGCGTTTTTCATGGAGGGAGTTGCACCCCTTGTCGTTCTGCGTAGCATTATCACAGAATAAGCCTACTTTGATGATTTACGCACCTTCTTGGTTCTCACTGTTTAAGAGCAATTCGGGGATCGCGATTGCGTCTTTCAACACGATCGAGCACCTGTTCATAATGCACGGCCTGTGGCCGAGTGGTTACACGACAATAACATCCCTGTAATGGACTGGCCTGCACAGAGTCCTGACCTGAATATTATTGAACACCTTTGGGATGTTTTGGAAAACCGACTTCGTGCCAGGCCTCACCGACCGACATCGGTACCTCTCCTCAGTGCAGTACTCCGTAAAGAACGGGCCACCATTCCCCATGAAACCTTCCAGCATCTGATTGAACGTATGCCTGCGAGAGTGGAAGCTGTCCCCAAGGCTAAGGGTGGAGGAAAGGAAAAAGCTTCACTCATCGATACATGCGCAAATAGATTTTGGTGAGATAATCCCTTGCAGAATATGAACAACAATTACAGAAAACTGTCAAAAACAAATAAATAAGTAAATGAAGACAATGATTCTAGAATCAAATTATCAGAAACTTATTCAAGTTATGATGTATTTTCGGTAGAGGGGCACATTTATCACGAAACAAGTGACTCTAAAGCCAATAGTGATATTTTAGGTGTGTACCCCAATGACATAGAAGCTCTTGAGCCAATAATATTTTTTGCTGAAGTCATCAGGAAGACTAAACGTCAACCCAGGATGAAGTGATAGATTATACGTATGATTCCGAAAGAAAATTGTTGGAAGAGGATGTAGATGGCAAAAAATTTGTAGCTTAACTGCGGAATTTCTAGCAGCATGTCGAGCAAAAGAAAGTAAACCAGAGTTAGATCTATAGAAAGATATAGCTGAAAGCATTACTGATGACGAATTTGTCTTTCCTCTCGGAGTAACAAATATTTTAATCCAATTGCAGGAAGATAGCGTTAGTGAAAAAAGCTGTGAATGAAGTTATTGGAACACAACAGGACACCGAAGTAATATTAACCGAAGATAGTGAAGAATGTGATACAGGGGGAGATGTTATGCAACAAGGGAAATAAATATTCAAGAACGTAGAAGAGGGGAGGTGGAATAAACCTCTGGGTAAACCGCTGTATGTAAGAATGGGACAGATTTGTTCGCAAGACCTGGTTATTGAATAGAATTTGTTATGGCAGACCGACGAGCACAGACAAGAAGACACAAGGACCCTAGCAACAGCCCCCATAGAGACTTACTGTCATGGTTTGAATGTTTTGTTAGATACCGGAGTGGTAATGGGTGCCATCTTTAGTGCATTCTTTGAAATGGTTAAAGAGCAACAAAGCGTGGAATACATGCGCGTGGAAAAAGTGAAGGTGACAGAAGTCACTGGAAAAGTGAACAAACTGATTAAATATCAAATGTTGTTTGTTTTTAAAATACAAGTGCAATGTTTTATACACATATGCTTGGTAGTACTTGACTAGAGTATGGAA
Source organism: Schistocerca piceifrons (assembly GCF_021461385.2). Classification (NCBI taxonomy): domain Eukaryota; kingdom Metazoa; phylum Arthropoda; class Insecta; order Orthoptera; family Acrididae; genus Schistocerca; species Schistocerca piceifrons. The sequence goes on from NC_060139.1 coordinate 271,045,877, forward strand.
GTAACTCTGGGCTTTGGTTGGCTAATTGCACGGCGAGTTGTAATTGATTGTCAAAAGGATTTGGTTAAGTGTTAGGCAGAAGAGATATCATTATAAAGTCCTACCGAGCCTGCAAATACATTAGAAGAATGTCAATCAACTGAGATGCAATTGAATCAGTTAAATCTGAATGACGGACTACGGGATAGTGTAGAAAGTTATCATACACAAACTATGGTCGAGAGTAACAACAAAGAACAGGACTTTGGAGGATACTGAAATTAACTGATGGAAAATGAGCAGACGAAAATAAGGACTTATTTAAAATTCAAATGAGAAAGAAAAGGTATTGTCAAACACTCCAGGAAGGGTAACCGGTTACGAACATAGTCACATTATTCCCCATTATTTTTGGTACAAAACCCGATTTTTCAACATGATCTTCGTTTAATGCGACGCCCTTACGGCACCTTGCTGTGAGGGCCTGTATGTCCGCAGGGTGTCCTCTCTACAAAGCCAGTGTCATGCTGAATCAGTAATCTCCTCATCTACGCACTCCTAGGTGCGGAGTGCATCGCTCATTGGGCCAACCAGATTCAAGTCGGAAGCTGTGATATCCGGGCTTCAGGTTGGATGAGGAAGAACAGTCCCGTGAGGTTTTGTGAGCTCGTCTCCGGTGTGCAGACTTGTGTGAGACCTTAAATTCTCATGGAGAAGAAAAAAATCGTTTCCATTTTTTGGCGAGGAATACTGTGAAGTTCTTTTTTCAGTTACCTGAGGGTAGCGCAATACACTTCAGAGTTGATCGTTGCACCACGAGGAAGGATATCAAATGAAATAACCACTTGCCAGACCCAGAAGATCGATGCCGTGACTCTACTGGATGAGGAGACGGCGTTGAACTTTTTCTATGGAGGAGAGGTGGTGTGGCGCCGATCCATGGATTGCCGTTTTTTGTCCGGTTCGAAGTGATGAACCTATGACGATGTTCGACAAAAAATTGTCACGATCAGCCTCGTAACGCACGTGTGTCAGCACTATAGAGAGTCTGGCCAGCCCGCACGTAGGAGGTCGGACAGGTGTGTACGACATTGTTTCGACGATGGCAGACGTCTCGCCCTACGACTCACCGTGCTTTTGTTCTCTTCTGGGTCTTCGTAGACATTCTGCAAGCGCCTATGAATCTCTGTAAATCTTTGGTTTGACGCCAAAAGAAACTGTGACAGCTCTTTCTTTGGAATGCACTTCCGTTACAAATGCCAATTTTGGAGGCAAATATAGCGCCGCCACCAATCGGAATTTTATGAAACTGTAGGGTCTCAAGCGTTATTACTCCACGATGGCCGGCCGATGTGGCCGAGCGGTTCTAGGCGCTTCAGTCTGGAACCGCGCTGCCGCTACAGTCGCAGTTTCGAATCCTGCCTCGGACATGGATGTGTGTGATGTCCTTAGGTTACTTAGGTATAAGTAGTTCTAAGTCTAGGGGACTGATGACCTCAGAAGTTAAGTCCCATACTGCTTAGAGCCATTTGAACCATTTTTGAACTCAACGATGTCTCACAACAAATTCCGCATTTCCTTAACCAGAACTGGCCTAGAGAAACGTGTAATACTTACTGCATGCCCCTAATAAATATTCTTTTATGTTCCTAGAGGCCAGAATGAGATTTTCACTCTGCAGAGGAGTGTGCGCTGATATGAAACTTCCTGGGAGGTTAAAACTGTGTGCCGGACCGAGACTCGAACTCAGGACCGTTGCCATTCGCGGGCAAGTGCTCCACCAACTGAGCTACCCAATCACAACTCACGCCCCGTCCTCACAGCTTTACTTCCGCTTTACTACTGGAGGAAGTAAAGCTGTGAGGAAGTGGTGTGAGTCGTGCTTGGGTAGCTCATTTGGTGGAGCACTTGCCCGCGAATGTCAAAAGTCCCGAGTTCGAGTGTAGGCCCGGCACGCAGTTTTAATCTGCCAGGAAGTTTCATTTGCTAGAGGGTCTGGAAATATTTTTAACTCTTTACTTCCCAACACCTTCATAATGCATCTCCAATCTTACTAACAAATAGAAGAACAGTTTCCCCGTAGGGCGGCCGTTTCAGCTCACTATGCGAGTCTTATCCACACACCTTATGGCCCAAAGTCCCGGCCACTCGTCTGATTATATAGATATGGATAAATTTAGGTTACCCATTACTCTCCGTCCCCATAGTAAACTGGATGTTTGATAACAACCAATTTATTTTCTGCCTATATTGTCGCCGCTGCACCTTCGAGGATGTCTCCCGCAGGTGGAGACGAAACGTTAGAGGAATATTTTACATCTCGACCACGGCCTGTTGGTCCGGAAGTTTCAAGTGAAGTTGATGCCGGCTTGAAAGGCTTCACTGTATAGTCAGGAAAACCAGCGTTTCTCTTTAAATCTGCCAGTTTCTCACTTAAAACTTAAATTATAGATTAAAAAGTACTATCTAAAGGAAAACATTTTAAGCTAGATCTAAAACTTGCCGTGTTTCTGGAGACGACTTTAAGATACGAATGCCGCTGCCACACTAACTTTCGTCCGATTAAGCACAGTTTCAGCCCTCACATAATTCTCACATCGCCAAATGTGGCACTCACCAGGCTACGCAACCTACGACTGCTGTGTTTTCGTTTCATTCCGTCCTTTCCCCGCCATTTAGCGCCAAGGTTACCCGCACAACCGTAGGCTGGAAACCCAAAGTGAATTCCCGACTTTCCTACTTGCTTTGTCAGAAGTAAGGTAACTATTAAATAACGAATTAATATTACAGTCTGTATAATTATAGAAATCAATCTTTATTACGGTTTTAGCTTCTTTAAACAATATCTGTTACTCCATTTACTTTTAACAAACTGTCAAAGACATTTAACATCGTTAGAAAAATCAACACTTTTAATATGATTTGAAAACACCGGTACTACTATGTATCGCTTTATATAGTCACGGTTTAATTGAAAAATTTTATTAAATTTTTTGGCCAAATTTATGCTGTTTGCCCCAAGATCATAAGAGATTTATATGAAAGACACCATCAAATACAGCTTCCTTCACGCACCCATGTGGAATGTAAGATACTACTGTATGTCACCACAGTTTTACGCTGTGACACCAACAGCACACGTGACTTGAAAATCGCAAGGGGGCGAAATTAATTAATAGCGTAAAACTATGAAATAAAGTCTTTAATTTAATAAAAATGAGTAAATTTAATGTGAGGCACTGATTGCCCTAATAAAATAGAAGCGATTATGGATCCTTTTGTACCGAAGTCTATCAGACCTCAAAGGCCTCAGCTTGCCAATGAAATTTGCTAAATTCCGAATAAGGTGGCTAAATTCCTGAGAAGACGTCTAAAGAGCGAGACTTAACGTTTAACCAAGTAATATATGGGGACTCAATACTAGACACCGTATGACGCAAAAGTACGATATTTTTTGTGGAGAATAAGAATTCCATAACATAATCTCGTCGAAATTGCGCCATGGGCTTCAAATGTGATTACAACATACTTGAGTAAGGACGACCATTCAGTAGTTGGGTCGACTCTCGAACAAAGTAATCTGTGTGTTTTTTATCGACCTCGCAGTAAGTAAATACGTGCCGGTCTAAAGGTTTTAGAACTGTAGCCTCACGTGATATTAAAACAGTGGCGTGACATTTACTGGCAGTATATATATGATGCAAGGACATGCCTTACATTTACTCTTTACGGCTCACTCCGAACAAGGATGGGTGGTTTAGAGCGGACACATTAGCCAGAAATAAAAATTTGGTTACCGCCAAATTCCTATAATTTTATGGACCATTAAACTTGCCGTTCACCGATGAGATAGTAATGTTTTTTCAGTGACGACAAAGGACTTGGAGGATAAGATGAATTGAAATGAGACTATAAAATGTGAACCGACGATGTATAGGAAAGCTAAATGAACGGAGTAGAACAAAATCCGGTACTGCTGACGTAATAAGAATGCAAAACCGGACACTGTGGCGCCCATGTAGTTAAAATATTGTAGTTTTCGTTAATAATTTCCTTATTACTTCACGCCAAGGACAGCCTTTAAACCTCTGAATATTTGTGAACATCAAATAGAAAGCAAATTTCAACCGTGTTATCTTTAGAAGGTAAAAAGACGCACTTGCTATACTTATAGCCGCTCGCAGCTGAATAGTTCACAAACTCGTGGAATGCCGAAATATTATGAATAATCCTTGACAGAAGAGAATAATGAGTACATTCAGGTTACTAGATATAAACGAGGAATATGTATTCCTGTGTTACCTTAATGTTAATAATTCAATTTACCAGCACTACAGAACCTCCACGTCCCTGAGCGTTGTACAATATAAATATTTCATTGTACACACACACACACACACACACACACACACACACACACACACACACAAAAAAAAAAGACGCATCCCCAAGGAATTATCTGAATGTGACGGAAATCGGTAGATATGATTACATAAACAGACAAACGAATGATTACAGTATCACGAGATTTGGGTGATTTGTTCTAGAGAAAGAGCTTCACAAACTGAGCAACCCAAAAACGCGTTGCTCCAACTCTGGCCTTATGTAAGAAGTTTACGGCTTATCATTGAATGACAGAGTGTCACCATGTGATGCTAGGGAGTGTCGTACCAAATTCTGTCGAATTGGCGATTTACATTGTCAAAATCCCTAAATGGTTTGAGTGACCTCCCCATAATGGTCCAAACTTTCTCTGTTGTGGTGGGGTTGCACACTGGCGACGGTCCATGGAAACACGTCTACCAAAGGAAACATATTATCTTGCTCAGATATGTGCAGTCTGACGATGGAGCATATCAGACACACCTCTCTTGGTAAACTGGTTGCAACACACAAGCACAGGGTTGCTCCCGCTAGGGCCCAGTATGAGACACGGACCCAGGATGCACACGGCATCAGCTGAGGACAGAGGCTGCTGGCATTCTTGCCGTGGTAGCCAGCCCTCGGGTGGCTGACTGCATAGGGGGAGTGTGGTGGGAGACGCAGAGGCGCCTGCTTCAGCTGTGGTGGAACGTGCCTGGGACCTCGAGATCAGCTCTCCCCCCTAGGCATATTCCCATAGATTATCCCACTAAATAGTAGTGGTGCTACCCTTTAGTTGACGCCGTAGCTAATGGCCCAAGGAATTTAGTTCAAGAGGAGTCCCTAATACGTACAGAGTGCTTAGGCAAGGTACAGTGCTCTCACAATGCTTTTTAATAATGCTGTAAGCAACATCATCACCAAAGTTCTCCGAGGATCACCAGCAGGTGATGTGAAACTCACATCATTTGCACATGATGTGATCAGTTGGAAGAAAATGAGTGAAAATTGGAAGAACATCTACACATCTGGCAGAAAGTGACTGAAGAAGCAAGCACGAAAATAAGAATAAAAAAATGAAGTAACGAAGATCAGCATGAAATACGAAAATTTGCAGTATATAATCTGGAATGGAAAAATTATTAAGGAAGTAGATGATTTCCAGTATTTAGGAAGTTTTGAAAAATTTAGGTAACGTGTTTGGAAAGAACAGCGATCAAGCAATCTATATACAATCAGCAAAAAAACAGGTTTGATTACGATGATTATTTTATTAAAGTGACCGGTTTTGGCCTAGGCTTAGACCATCTTCAGAAAGCCACCATCAGCTGAAACTGAACTGCTGAGCAGTTTCAGCGACTGAGGTCAACTGGCTGTTCTACGCATCGCCAACTGCATCTGCTGTTACTGTCTGAAGATGGCCTATGTCTAGGCCAAAACCTGTCATTTTTATAAAATAACCCTACGATCAGGACTATTTTTCAACTAATTATATCCAGGAAGTTAATTAACCAAGAAAGAAAACATAGAGAATGAAATTCCGTAGAGGACAGAAAACTGCTATAAATTTTATAATGGTGTAACAGATATAATTGGAAATTGTAAAATACCGGCCAAATCGGGGATCATGATGTATAAATTATGTTATCCACTAATTTTTACCAATGGACCAGGAAGTTTTACTTGGACAGAGCAAAATCTAAGCAGAATACAAGGAACAGAGGTGCACTGTCGTGGGAAGCTCGCGATGCAAAAGTCATATTGCCTGGAAATTTTTACCAACGTATCAGAATGCTGATTTGAGGAAAGAAAGATCTGAGCAGAGTACAAGGACCAGAGGTGTACTTTCGAGGGATCCTTGGTAAGACGAGAAGGGACAGAACTAGGAATGAGATAATATTTATGTAGAATACTCAGTATTGTAGAACACTCAATATAATGTCGTTTATTGAAACTGAGCTACCATCACTATATACACACAAAAACAAATAACTTACGACCATTCATCAAGAGCGTCGGTGAGGTCCGTCGGAGCTGGTCCTAGCTCGGCTAGGAGCTGGCTGTACTGCTGCTGCGCTGGCCTTATAAAGCCGGCGGAGGCCCGCGGAGTACTCCAACTTTCCTTGTATCTGTGAGGCGACCTCTGCAGAAAAAGGTTCTCATTGGTCTCTAGCAAGTTTTGTTTGTTTTGAAGAACTGTTTTCCTCTTGGTTGCGTCTGCAAGCGCTTGTGTATGTTATGTGGTACACAGGGGTGCCTTGAGTGTAGTCTGCCTGGCAGGGACCATCTGTGGCAGAAATAACAATTTAATACTTTGCAGATCAAACACCTGGAACGAACTATGGAGAGTAATGAATTTAAGTGGTTTGGCCGCATAAAAAGATTGCGACCAGCCAGACTTCCGAGATGACCTCTAGAATGGACAGAATCTGGATGAAGAGCAGTTGGAAGATCACAAACAAGGTGGAGAGATAAGGTGAACTATGGTGTAATCGAAAGAGAACAGCAATGGGAGGAGGTGCTAAATGAAAGACTGTCGGGGACAAGAGAAGCTTGGAAGAGGCTCTGTAAAGCTTGGCCGGTTGTTTCAGCTTTTTGACACTTTGTTGTGTAACTTCATGCAACGTAATCATGTCTGTCTGGACAGTGTCAGTGTCTTTTCTCAAATGTTTGTGCCCTGTAACGAGTGTTTGAAGCGTGATTTTGGGCATCCTTAGCTTCAGTTCTTATTTGATCTAGTTGGCTTTGATTATTGTCAGGCGTTTTTTGTATTTCCTTGTTACTTTCTTTCAGCCCTAGTGTTAATTCTTTTTGCGCTTGTGTGATGCGCCCTTCTAATTCTTTTTGTCCTTGTATTATGTACGCATCTACTACTTTTTGCTCTTGTGTTATGCGCCCATCTATATGCCTTTCTGATTCCTATGATTGTTGTAATAAACTCTGCAAAATTCCAAATATGTTGGCGTTTTCATCTACACTATTTTCGCCAGTTGCCATCTGATGCAACCATTCCCTATCTCGTGTTTCGTGAACCGTTACATTCACTTCCGAACATAGTGTAGGAGCACTAATAACACTCGTCCATTCACACAATTGCAAGCCTGACGGATTCAATATGATTAAGTTTGCTTCAGTATGCTGTAACTCACTATCTACAGACTCAGTGTCTTATTCATTAGCAATACCGTTCTCATTTCCATTCCTTGGACTATACTAAACATTATGTGTTGCATTTTCGGTCTCATTCGGCATTTCTACGTGCTCTGTCTCGTGTTGCTCACGCTGATTTACCTGCTGCGTGTCCAAACCGATCATATCAAGATCTTCAATGACTTATCTTTGTCTTAATCGATTATTTTCTGTCATTTTTAGGCATTCTACTAAGCGTTGCTGTTCGCGAACTTTCCGAACATGACTACTCTATCTGAACATAAGACTTGATTCTACCACAAAATATCGTCCACGTTCCTATATTCAATATTTGAAACCGTTTCCTCGTCTTTAATCTAGCCTTTTGGTTAATGGAGTTGAGTCAGAACTCAAACCAACCAAATTCAACGATGTGTTGCGCTAGCAAATAAGAAATACATGAATACAGTTATATCTACACTTACTACACAGTTGAGTCACATTTACATTTACATTTTTCTCCTCTAATTTCCGTCAGTTTATTGTTTGGGAGGATTATTTGTTTTGTACCTATCAAAAACAAACCATCAGTCTATCAGAATGCTGTAATTTCGCATACTGGCAGAGTCGCCATTTGTGAGATTGTCCACACTTTGTATCTGCACAGCGAGTGGACTAATGTGTGCAAACTTAGCTCACCACTTAGCGCGCAAAAGGACAAAACATCTTGTAAAGTCGTGAGTTAATGCGCGATAACTTTTGTTGCTATACAGCCCGCAGTATTGGAGCCGGAGGCTGTGAAAGAAATCTCCACTTGTGACTTAGCCCATGAGCCATGTACACCTGCTACTACGGCAGCGTGAGAACGGCTCCTGTATCACTTCTTAGCGACCCTACATTCACCACCTATAAGAACCTAAATAAATGATACTAAATATTATTCAATCATTTCCAATATCGCTACACTACTTTTTGACATTCAAGAGAAGATTGCATCCAAATTTCAGCTTTATAACTATCATAGTTTCAGCGATAGAAAAAATTACTATAGAAGTAAAAAATCGACACTTAGGAAACTACATTCAGTTAGGAAACATAATAGTTTATCCTTTGGTATTATCCAAAAACATAAACAGAACTCTCAGTGTGCAGAATTAATTAACTGAGATTTTCGTATTAGAACTTTAACTATTTTTCGCTTTCGTAATATAAAAATCAGACAAAGTTATTATTGGAGTCTAATATTGTTGTGGGAGTATATGAGAGTGAGTATGTGGGAGATTTGTCAAATTTAAAGTTGCATTATATGCCATCTTAAGTAACCTACAAGAATTACGCCAGCCTGTCGTGGGAAAATGTTCATAGGGAATTTACCCACATTGCTGCAGACGTACGTCTAGGTGTGATTGCTATTGTAACAGAACAGCCAGAAAGTCAGCTGGAGAATTATCTCTATGTAAAGGATATTTCCAGTTCTATTGCATTTTCGTCCTCGTTTATTTTACATTAGTTTAATATTTGTATATCAGAATGACATGGATGCGTCTGTATGTAAGGATTGGTGCAGGCCTGTTTTGGTGCGAGTATGATCATGAGCGAGCATTCTGATTGGCAGCGAGTATGGTTAGCCAATCAGAAATGAGATGGATCGCGCTTATTACCTGATAGTTATGCTGGGAATGAGGCCACAACAAGGGAGTGTCTCGCTAGCTTTGAACACGGGCTGCCGTGTTACTAGTGCAAGTCAAAATCATGTGTAAAATGAAGGAATATTGAGTCCATCATGCTTGATATATGTCGTGACTATCGTTGATGTAGTTACCGACAGTTTTGTGTAGTTTGGAAGCTTTAGAATTGTTTTCTTGGGAAGTTATTCGCGTGTGAAATTTGGCCTTCATAGTATCCACATGGCATGTTTCAGCATTCAACTACTGAGCTTTTTTGGCGAGCAATTTCTTTTTTGAAATCCAACAGAAGGACCAAATGTAATAACTCGTATTAATGGTGGAATTAATGACTGTGCAAATGTTGTTTAACTCAGGTCGGATATGGATAGATTTCTGGTTGCTGGTCGTATGAAATGAGTATATGAATTGTGAACTTGACGAAAATAACCAATAGTTTAAATGTGGACTGAATAGTACCGTTTCTTTGGTTATAAGAACAAGTGCACATTTTTGTGTGGAAATTTTGGACATTATTTTCCAGAACTCAGTACATTATCTTACCGCCCAATAAATTTTTTATTGACAGTTTTTCTACATAACTTTATTTCATTACCAGAGTTGCGCAGCCTCAGTAATTGTAGATATTAGATGGTGTTTTTTGTCAATACTACTTTTACATCATCTTGTAAGTAACTAAATTGTCGAGTGAAGGGACATCGAGAAGACGCTTTTGTGACGTTGGTGAATTTCTAATTTGCAGCCTGCTGAGCACAAGGAAATTAAAACCCCGCAACGCCGCAATCTGAACTGTCTTCTCAAGCCCAGCGTGTTAAACAGACATTCTACAGAAATGTTGCCCTGTAAGGCAGCTCATATCAGGTGCAGGTCATAACGAAAATCATTAGAAATGCTGCTGTTTCTTAACTAGAACGTATGAATTAATAAAAGTGAGAGTTTCAGGTCCATTCTTGAAAGACAAAACAGCTATTCCCTTCTTTATTCTACATATAATTCTGTGCTTTCAGTGGTCAAGTGCTACACAACAATCTAGTTCAATTACTTTCAACACTCAATAACAAAATACTTAACTCTTGGACATTCGAACTGACGATTATTAAAATCGTTATCTCTACATATGAAAATTTTTTTGTTACAGAAAGAATGATTAAAATATTCACTATCTCAGTTACATCTACAATGTCGTAGCTGTTCAATGCACTGAGTTGGCGGAGAATAAATTTATTTTTTAATAACTCTCATGCACTCAATGTGAGCGTAGGTTAGTATCCTAGTTTTTGATATTCAGTGGTCAAAGCGTATGCAAGCTAAAGTGAGCAAAATCTCGACTCACTATTTACTGTAGCCTAATGCACAATGGTATTTTACCAAGCTGTATCTGCAACGGCGTTGTCTCTGTTCTGGATCTGAAACGCTAACTTCCTATTCTGACCTTGACTGAATTCACTCAGTCTCAAGTTTCCCGCGTTTGTAGTTTTCCCTAGTCGCAATAATGGCTATAGCACACTCGCTAAGGGTTCAAGCGATGTGCATAGTTACTTTCCCTGCAAAATTCCCGTAGGAATAATTAACTACCACTTTGCTGACTGTCGCCATGATACGTGAAATGTATTGCCCACACTTTGCAGAAAGCAAAGCTCTCAATGCCCTTGCAGTTTTCCACACACTTGTGAGGTCCGCTGCGAAATGACAGAGATATCTGGAAACCTTAGTTTTCAAAATCCTTTTATACAATGGGGATATCCCCCCCCCCCATGTGACACGTCTGTGTCGCCCAGTATGGCTTCATCCAATCGCCGTTTCATTAGAGGTGAATTTTATTTTTGTTGCCGGGTCGCAGCCTAGCCCTGTTAAGCCATCCAGTCACTTACCCTCTGTCCCAGCTGTATTTATGTTAAGATGAATAACGTATTGTTCTGGCCTTATCCCTTTCTGTGCTGAAGCTCACCGTTCTCTTGTTAAGTGGGGTTTTCCGGTGCCATTAACCACCTGCTCGATACGTCTCCAAAATTCATTTCACTTTAACTTATTTATTCATGCTCCTGTCCATATTGGTTGTTTGGTAGTTTTTGGTATATGAGATTACTGCAATTGCCTTTTGTTGATATAATATATTTATTATTTTCTGAGGAACTCATGCTGTATTGTACTGTCGTTTTGGATCGAGCTCATGTAAGGTCCATAAAATCCGGACGCCTTCCACCATGTTTCGCAAATAACTAAAATTTGTGACTGGTACTATTAAATTAAAGATCTGTTTGACAACTTTGTCCACCTTCAACGGTTTGTGTTTTGGTGATGTGCTGTCTCCTCCATAATTCCTGTTTCACTTTGACTAAACGTTCCCTAAAAACATTTTAGTGAAGACATTAATGATTGACCACTGTTGCTTCCAAGAGTAATTGCTCTTATATAGTGTTCTTCACGAATAAGCTTTGAATTTAGCGATACTACAGTGTGAGTTGAACTGAGTACAGCTGCGACATGCTGACTGTGGAATATCCTTGCCAATCGAGCTGCTGTCCACCAAGCACCCACTGTGAGATGCTCGGCTGCGTGATGTGGGGGTCATTCATAGCCAAGACGCTTTCATCCACCTCACCATGTCCGCTCATTTATCGGCATAAAGCAGACTGCAAACACAACCTAAGAAATCTCGCTGGACTTTGATACATCCTTTGCATTTGAATATTAATTTGGATTATTTGATGAAAATCTGTTGGACTTCCTTCCAGGCGGCAGTGTAGAGACGGCGGGATGTTTCTAGGTGGAGACTCTGCATTCACACATAAGTGCCGTTTTCCCAACATAGATAATATCTTTGCACTGTATGCTGTAATACACACATACGTAAGTTTCTCACAAGCTCAGTTCATCGTCTCTGCTACTTTCGATTTTGAGAGAGCTTACTTTTTCTTTTTAGTTTGTGGTAGTTTACAAGTTTCAATACAGCTGCATTGAACTTATGCATTGACACAACGGATCTGTGTGGATCCTGGCGAACTGTGCCCAAATCACACAATATTCCAATTATATTTTTTTAATGGGTTAAAAATCTCGCTCCAAGGGCCGAGGTGGGGCGAGGTGGAGATCTTCGAATGTGTCTGCAATTACAAATGGACAGTAACATGTGGAAGTTACCTGTACTGCTGTGAGTTGTACGCTGAAACTGTAACCGAATTTCTCGCTAACGATGTGAAAACTGTCTGGATTTTGCAACTGCGTTTACGGATTCAGATTTAGAATCGGCGTAGCTGCCCTACTTTTGAACGTAGGCTTATTTATGCAAATTTCATTTTAGGAATGTGATTGTAATTTGTCTGAAATGCATCTGTCTATTTGTTACATTAGGGTGCATAAAAGAATGCTACACAAAAATACTCTAAATGTTACGTAATTTAAATGTAAGCTATTACAAAACGCATCTCTGCAATTTAAATGATATTTGACTAATTGAAAAATGTGTCTAATATTCTTTCAAAAATGCCCTACAACAAATTGTTACCTTGCAGTTGATAACTTGACTCAGCTCTGGCTGTATTCTATATGATTATGTAAAATACACAACTGATGATTTAGCAAATTAGTTTTTGATTCTATTTTCGAAGTTATTAATACAACAAATGTGCAAAGCGTGACAATACAAAATTTACCGAACATATTGTATTGAACAGTGAGGATATTATTTCTGAAATATAAACGACAAAACGAAGTATTTTGAAATACTTTTAATGGCACAAACGTGAACTCCAACTAACATGAACGATCAGTATCCTCTCTTACAGCGCCTTAACAAGTTATATGTCTTACAAAAATTTGTTTTCTTGAATTTCTAACACAATATTATTTAACTAATCGAAATGGACGGAGGTAATCAGAATGGTGAACACATGATTGACAGTTCTCCATGATTACCAGCATGTAGATATTATTGGACACAATGAAATCCTTGTACAACAATAATTACTGAAATCGCGCTTGCCAACTGCAAAACCAAAGTAAGTTACCTTTTTCTGAGTTGCTATATTATTATAGAATTGTCTTAAAAACCATCCTTCATCTTCAGGTTACATACCATGGACATCTCATATAGGAATCTCTGTGCGGCACATCTGCTATCCAAGCTGCTCGTTCTGCCGTAATATAGCATCCTCTCTACACGACTCCACAACTAATACTGCTGCACAAGGCTGAGAATCTACTCGACGGTTAATTACGAGCATGCAATCGCTGGAAACAAGAGACTGTGTGTCTCTCATGTGTGTAGCATGCAAATATATTTAACGTAGCAATATTCCGAATAAACAGATAATTTTAATTGTATTTTCATTCGAAGATGCCCTATGTGTTAATTTATCAAGCTAACTGTGATTTAATAGCATTTCATTTAGTGTATAAACCTTTATTGCGTCCAAGATAATTCCTGCGAAGATTAATATCAAATACCAGATATTGGATCATAAACTGTACGTCTCTATGTTGCTAGACATGTAATTCTTCTGTGGAGGACATGCTGTAGTCGAAAACACTGTTTTGTCGTACTCTTTCAACGCTTTCGGTTCTGATTGCCGATGCCCACTGAAGCGGTACGTGAACGCTCAGGAAGCCAGTTATCTCTAGTACTTTCACTCACCGTGAATCTTCCGCTCCGCATCTTCTCCCCACTTAATAGACCGACAAGGTTGGGACAAAGTATCAGAATTTTAAGAGGGAGGAAGGGAACAAAAGCTCAGAACTGCTCCACTGCTTCGCCCCGTTGCCACGAGGTGGGCAAAAATTTATTCGTTGAGAGGCGTGGTATTCCCGGTCGTCGCTGGAAGCGTCGCCGGGAGATTCCCGCAACTGCCGTGCTCCTGCCCGCGGCCGAGGCGGGAGGCGAAATTTAGTTTCCAGTACCGTAGTGGGCGGCGGCGGTGAGGGCGGCTTCGTTAAGCGGACTGCCTGCCCAGATTTTCACTGTACGGTATTCCACGTATTCATTACGTCATCTGTAACAGAAGTGCTGGTATTTTTGAGATAGGGCTAATAATCAGGAAAGGTCAATAAGTTTTTAGGGTCTGCTAATAGGCTTCTGATAAACTTTTCTAGTTCATCGGCCTACAGAGTACCACATAGGTGCCTGAAGTTCTGTACTGTGGTTAGCTTCTACTTATAAACAATAGTGCATAAGTAATCTTGTATAAGCTGTACTTTCTCTGCCTATGTAATCGAACTACCATGTATAAAACAGCTTCAGACGCCTGATTCTTTTACAAATGAGTTTAGGTGATAAACATTTGAGGTTCAGCGTGTAAAATATACACGGATGAAGGCGTCAAATCTGAATGAAATGGGTTTTATGTTTTCGGATGATTCTCCCGTAGCGCACCGAAAAAAAAAATCAAACCTGAACCTTCCAACACAGCTTTTTAACATCTATAATCACTTACATTCTCGATATTGAAAACTACTTACATTTTCTGAAAAGTAAATTTTTCTCCTAAACTGTTTGTTGTACATTAATATAATTTGTAGCTATATATCTTCATGCGAATACTGTCGGCAATTTGGCGGCGAACAGAGTTACTAGCAACGTAAGAATGCAATGAAAGATCAAGCTTGATAAAGATATTTTACCACATGAACAACAAAACTTAACTACCGGTAAACCATTTTCCTTTAATTATTTTGCGGAGCCGTAATCAAGAAAAACTTAAAAAGGATTACAAATTACATTTAAAGTTTTTTAGAAGACGTTAAGTGTCCTCGTTACCAAACACTGCTTGAATACATCCTAGGGATTTTGCTCTCGTTTTAAGGAAAGCTACCTTTTCATACATCTCAATGTTTATGACGCGTATCTCGTGAACTGTGTGCCTTAGAATGACAAAATGTTGCAGGTACGTTCAGTGATCCTTACGGGTACTGTATACAAAGTGTGTTTCGAATAGAAATAATAGGAATGACGTAATAAATCAAAACGTCATGTGTGATGCTGCAGTTGTACTGCAGGGACAGCCAATTTGTAGTAAGAGGTAAACGCCTTGCCTTTTGTTATTTCAGGGAGCATGTCAAGGAGAAATAGTTTCAATAACTTCAGAAATTACGTCCAAAGTTTGTACAAAATAATTAATTGCTCCCATTCTAAAATAGTGGATAAATTTTCGCGCCAAGATATAAAGGTTTAACGCAATTGATGCAGTATTAAAATTTGAAACTCTATATATATTCAAATTTTAATACTGCACCAATTGCGTTAAACCTTTAACGCAATATTATAGCTCTTAATGCGTAGATTATGACAGCACTTCAAATAGTCAATTACTGAAGCGGTCGGTGTAAGAAAGGGGCAATTCTCAACTTAGTAATGATTTCAAAGTATCTCACGTTTTTTCGAATCCCCCATGTGCTAATGGCAAATATTTCCAATACGTACCGTTAGGAATCACTTTATAGTGTATAAATCGTCTTATCCCACAGTATTTGTGTTCATATCTTTGAATTTAGCCGAACATACTGTTAAAACCTGCCTAGTAGTCGAATGTGGTGTGTCTAGGAAACCCGCTTTCTCGGATCGTGAGACAGCATTCAAACAAATCGTATTATTGAGTTTTCTTTCAAAATGAACAAATACAATACTTTACAATACTTAACTTTTTGTTAAAAAAATTGTTCAAATGGCTCTAAGCACTATGGGACTTAACATTTGAGATCATCAGTCCCCTAGACTTAGAACTACTTAAACTAAGTAACCTAAGGACATCACACACACCCATGCCTGAGGCAGGATTCGAACCTGTGACCGTAGCAGCAGCGCGGTTCCGGACTGAAGCGCTTAGAACTGTTCGGCCACAGCGGCCGACTCTCTGTTACACAGATGTGTCACAAGCAAAGAACAACATTCAACATAAGAAGTGTTTTTCAATACATACAATTCCCAAGTTCGGGTTACAAAGATTGTACAAGCAAAGTAACTAGCGTAGATGCCGCTGTAGAACTGGGCCGCGACCAGTTGGGCGCGGCGCGGTGCTTATGTCCTCTTCGTATGGAGGCCGCTACTGTCGCGTTGTCGTCCTGGAGATGTGTCACTCAGCGTGCAATTGTCTGACGTCTTCTCACAGCACTATCTGCTCTGTCGCTGCCGACTGGCGTGTCTGTACTTCACTTTACGCCGTAACACATACAATGTTCAGTGACTCAGAACATGCTCACGTGCGTTATTACTTTCTTCCGCCGACCCCTACAGTTGCACGAAAGATTGAAAATTAGGTTACTGTTGTCCCTGTTAGCCGTTAGATAGGCAGCCTGCTACTGATGACTGGGTGACGTTTCTATCCGTTTAGAAAAGCACACTTTTTGAAAAACCCAGCGATGTCTAGGTGTTTATTTATAGCTGTGCCCCAAACTTTGTACATGTAGAATTTATTTTTGACTTGTTATTAAGGTTCATGGTTTGATTGAGGAGACCGTCAAGCAGCTGTGGGAACCTGCTGAGAACTCCGCCAGTTTTTTCTGTGAGTGTATGGTTCTGAGTCGCAAGATAATGTATGACACTCTTGAGTTATTATGTGCCTCAACTTCAGAAGGAGTATGCAAAGAGGGAGTTAAAGGCTGATGTTATCGGAGTGTAACAAGTCTCGCCAGACGCTCTGCATTGGTTTCAGGAGATCAAATATCCCACAATCTTTCAGTCACTTTTAGTATTCAAAGCCTCGACCGTTTTGCAAACATTTTTATTCATTAACTAAACGGGACCAATATTAATATGTAGATACCCAAATCACAAACTAAACTCGTTTTTCCAAGAAAAGAAAACCAATTAAACGCATTGGAAGAAGCAAAGCGATGCCGTTAAGTGTTTAATACATATTGCGAAAGCAGTAGATTAGTACTTTCCATCCAAGAAAAATCAATGTTAATTTGAATTCCTGGCGATACGATTGTAATGCTTAATTCTGTCACTGACATAAAGTTACGAAAATACAGATGTCCTTTCTTAAGACTAACATCGCCATCCATTGGTTCTTAGGAGTACTATGAAGCCAACAGTGTCATCTGTTGGTTCCTTGGCGAAAAACGTCGTGATGATCGTGTCACTTAAGTAAACATCCGAACTACTGTGGTGAGCAGACGATTATAGATAGACATTAAATGACAATGTCTTTTTTTTTCCTGCTTCGATTTCCATGAAAGAAACTCTCTGTGTTGGCCCAAGGTTCACTGGAGTTACCAGTGAAAATCTCATGGTAATTCGTCCAGTAGTTTTCAAAACTAGCGGGTTCAAACAGAGAGATATTAGAATTTTACAGTTTTATTGTTAGTGTAGATATACACTGATAAGCCCGAAGGTTATGACCGGTGCCCACCGAAAGGTTGGATGCAGCCTGGTGGCGCTGCGGGCACGTGATGCTGTAAAAATAGAATTTAAGCGGGGCAGACGCGGACGGGTGATCACCCTAGCGAAGACACAGGTTGCAAACGGGGAAATCCATTGAGGTGTGTGATTTTGACAAAGGGCAGATTACTATTACGCAGGGCCGGTCAGTATCTCTAAAACGTCGAAGCTGGTCGAATATTCACGTGCTCCTGTCGTGAGCACCTACGAAAGAGGTAGGACAGTGAAACTACAACTTGGCACTAAATGGTTGGACATCCGCGACACTTTACAGAACCTGGTGTTCCGAGGCTTGTGTGCTCTGTACGGTATGATAGATGGCGATCTGGGGCATCTAAGAGCACGACGATGGTGCACGCACACGTGATTCGGAACACACTGTACATCGTACACTGTTGAACATGGAGGTCCGCAGACACAGCGACATCGCCATTACGATTTCAGTGGGCACGTGACCACCGGGCTTCAACTGTCGGCAGTTGAAACATGTCGGCTTTTTGGGTAAATCATGTTTTTGCTCCTCTAAGTCGCTGGTCACTCCCACAATCGCCGTCATCGAAGTGAACGTCGTCTCGAAACGGGCACTGCGCCACAGACGTAGGCTGGTGGGAGAAGATTACGCTGTGAGGGAGATTCTCCTGGGATTGCATGGGACCTGCGGTAGTAACCAATCCGCCCCGAGGCCGCGCGGGGTAGCCGTGCGGTCTGAGGCGCCTTGTCACAGAGCGCGTGGCTCCCTCCGTCGGAGGTTCGACTCCTCCCAAGGCCATGGGTGTGTGTGTTTTCCTTTCGTACGTTAGTTTAAGTTAGATTAAGTAGTGTGTAAGCTTAGGGACCGATGACCTCAGCAGTTTGGTCCCATAAGACCTCACCACAAATTTCCATTTTCCAATCTTTCCCAACTTCGATGTCATCTTTCAGCAGTGAAACTGCCCATGCCTCGGACGCAGAACCGTGCTACAATGGTTTAAGGAGCATTATAATGAACTCACGTTGATGATTCGGCGGCCAAATTCGATTGATGTAAATCCTGTGGCACCCATCTGGATTGCTATAGAGGGGCATCTCTGCGCACGAAAATCAAACCGTTGCTTACAAGAATTATATGACCTGTGCGTAGACATCTGATGCCAGATACCTCCTCAAACTCCGCAAGGGGTAGCCGTGCTGTCTGAGGCGTCTTGTCACGGTCCGCGCGGCTTGCCCCGTGGGAGGTTCCAGTCCTCCCTCGGGAACGTGTGTGTGTGTTGTCCTTAGCGTAAGTTAGTTTAAGTTAGATTTACTAGTGCATAAGCCTAGAGACCAATGGCCTTGAAAGTTTGGTCCCATAGTCTTCACCACAATTTTTTATCCTTTACAAACCTACCAGCAAACTGACGGACTTCTAATACTCAGAATCAGTGACGTAGTTCATTCCAATGATGGACAAAGAAAGCTATTAAGCAGGTGGTCATAATGTTTTGGCTCATGAATGTATGTATAGATGTTCTAGTGTTAAGAGGTCTCGAAGGTTAATCTTGATTCCTAATCGGGTAGGGCAACTTAACATGCCGCCCTAGCACCACTCCTCTATGATACGCGATAGTTAGCTAAGTACAACTGAGATTTTCTGGGATATTAAAATTGTGGTTCACACGATGACGGGAGCATAGGACTTTGCTTCTCACAAGCAATGGTCTTACCAGGTGAACTAGCCAGGCACGAAATATAAGGTTTCCGCACACCTTAAATTACATCACGCGCGCTGGGTATGCATGACAGCTTATGTGATATCTGTGTAACAGAACAGTGGTACGATGCGAGGTTTTCAGTTGTGAGAGGATAGTGCAGTTGATCATTGCTCGCAAAAGGTACAGTGCACTTACTGAGACCAGGTCTGACAGAAGGTTTCAGTTCGCTGAGTGGAAGATTTATTCTGAAACGCAACGCTTTAAAACAATACGCCGTAGCGAGTGGGCGAATTTGTAGTGGCGTGTTTGTGATGCTCACGAGGGTGAGTTAGGAAGCAGAAAATGAAACCTAGTGCTGGCACACTGTCATCTCCGCAGCAGAACAATGATTCCAAACCCGGGTGGCAACTACTTGCTCACAGGTAAAACGTAATTTTGTGAGAGTTAAAACAAAAGGGTTCAACTAGATTACAGTCATAAACATCTTATAACATTGCAGTTACAGAAATATAAAAATTACGTTTTGCTGTTTGCAGATGACAAATTGTAGATTGCAAAGCACACTAGCTACCAACATAAACACCTAATAGCTTCATGTAAGGTGTGTAAACTAATGCATACACCCACTCTTTTGCGTTTTAAGCTATAACTAGAACTTTACACATAAATTAATAAACAACATGCAGTGCATCAGGTCGTTAACATACAGGGTGGGTCCATCTGAAGTTTCGGATGAGATTATCCCGAAAACTATATATCGGGTTAAAATAGTGTGTAAGACAAGTTCGTAAGCTCAAATGGGTAAATCAAATCATACTATACTTGACCTCCAGCCCGCGCTCCCTTGGGTGGGACGGGCGGAAACTTTTAAACTTAAATGGAAACACCCCTTTTGTATCGGAGATTCGGATTCTCCATACAAAAGTAATCAAGTTTTGTCTGAAAGATTTTTTATACCATTGCCTGATGGCGCTGCAATCGAGAAAAAAGTAAAACTGGCGATGAACTCTGATTTATTTAGAATTATCCGGGAAAGACGCATCAAGTCGATTAAAAATTTGCGCCGCTTCTTTCATTACGCCAAAGTAAGCTAATTATGTACAAATTGTACTGCATCCTACGCTTACCGTTACCCAGGAACAACGATAAGGACGTAGTACAATGATATTCCCATGGGATGCTTCATTAGTGTGCGTCCCCTTGCCTCTCACAATTTGAGGTGCATATTTAATGAAATTAGCCACGAAGAAATTGTTCAAAATTACCCCCATTTGCTTCAATGTATGAAGTCAGTCGTCTGCGAAAGTTGTCCACAGTTCTGAGCAGCACACACGGTCTTAAAATGCGTTGCTCCATATTGTTTTGGTCGTGGTCTGTCTTTCATAAACAATATTTTTTTAATAACGCCACAAGAAAAATCAGGACATGTTACGTGTGGTGAACGTGGAGGCCACTGGATTGGTCCGCCGTGTCCTCTCCACCGACCAGGGTACAATAAATTTGAAACGTCCTGCCCATTTTTAGCGTAATGGGGAGCTGCTCCGTCCTGTTGGAACCACATTCGTTGCGTAGTTTCTAAATCAACATCTTGCATTAGCTCCAACAAGCCATCGTGGAGAAGTTGTAAATAAGATTCTCCAGTAACATTTCGGTAAAAATAAACGGTTCTATCAGGTAACCGTTTAAAATTCCACACCATACCACACCATTAACGACCATCTGGTTGATTGTCAACTGGTCTGTGCCAGTGTTGATTGATAGGGGACCAACAATGACAATCATGACGATTTAATTCGTCATTGATTCTTACTGTGGCTTCATCGGCGTACATAACGTATCCAAAAAAAAATCATTCTCTCCTCTTATCATTTCCAAGGCCAACTGGCAGAAATGCATGGGTGTTTGCATGTCTTTCGGCGTTAATGCTTGTGTCAGTGTGATATGATGCACATGACATTTATGTGCCTTCAAAATCCTCAAAACAGTTGATTTCAGTATTGCAGTTTGTCTCTGAATCGCACGACTACTCATTTCAGGATCCAGTTGCACACAGGCGCGAACGGTAAGGGTACGAGCGTCATTTTCATTGTATTCGCGATGACGAGGTGGACGGTGCGTGTATCCACTTCGAGCTCGTTGAGTGCAATTTCGAATAATGTTTTCGCTTGGATGTCGTCTGTTTGGGAAACTATCAGCATACAATTGCGCAGCCGCAGTGTAATTGCTATGGCATTCACCTAAAATTAACATCATATCAACGATCTCTCTAGGAGGATAGTGAGCCATATTTCGCCAAAGAATAATTTACTTTCGTCAGTTGATGTTTACGGTTCACAATCTGAAAGTGAAGTGACGTCTGATGGGATTGCACTGACCTTGATACTGAGCCATACTTCCAGTTTGGCCACGGTAGAGTGGGTAATGCAATTGTGAAGAGATCCCTAACGAAATTTTAATACCATTCCGCCTCCCTCCATCATAAACTGTGGCGGGTAGAGTACATTAAAAGAATAGCTTAATTTGGCGCAGTGAAAGAATTGGTGCACATTTTGTATCGATCTGATGCGTCCTTCTCGGATCATTCTCCATAAATCGGTGTTCTTCCCCAATTTTAATTTTTCTCGATTTCAGCGCTATCTGTCAACGGTTTAAAAAAATGTTTCAGGTACAACGTCATTGCTTTTTTTTATGGAGAATCCGAATCTGCAATAAAAAATAGGGGTTTCCATTTAAGTTTTAAACGTTGCCCCCCTCCCCCCCCCCCCAAGGGGGTGGGGGCTGGGGGTCTCGTGTAGTATCATTTGATGTCCCCCTTTGAGCTTATGAACTTGTCTTAGCCACTCTTTGACCTGATACATAGTTTTCGAGATAATCTCATCCGAAACTTCAGATTGACCACCCTGTATATCTGAAGCGTGAACTGTAAACAAATGGTGTATAATATTTTACAACAATTATTCATACGTGGTCAGCTCTGTCCTGGTCTTGGTAGTACAGTTTCGGTCTCTATGAACTGTCACCGCAACCGAAAAACAACAGAAGTAGTATTGGTATTAATACCAATTTTTATTGGTTCCAGTGGTCAGACACAAAACATTGTCAGCCTAAAGCCTTCCAGTTTCTGCCGGATCAGAAGTAAGAAGTCCAGAAGGCAAGTAAGTTACAAGCATTAAGCGTAAGTATAGTACAGACATTTTAACTTGATTAATTCTAAATGAGGATGGTGAATCTAGATGAGGCACTGTAGTGAGTAGAGTGGTGAGGGGAATGCAAGTTTTGTAACAACGTTCTACTCTTGGTGTGGACACTTTTCTCTTCTGTGAAGAAGTTGTAGGTAGCAATTGCGATGCAGTGAGCATTGCGTCGTCGTCCCATAAATAAAGTCTTTTTAGAAATAAGCTGTACCATCTGTCTCACTGAATCGTTAAATCGTGGTTTATTTAAACACCTATAAAAACTACACCGGTTTCCAAAATTAAAGCAACAAACCGATCCTGTGTCTAATTCACGATATAACGACACACACTGTCGACCAAAGGTCCGTACGGACGTGCTCTGCATGGAAGACAGCATTCCGGTCAGCGGGAAACCATGCCAACGATGACAGAGCACCTATGAAACGAGGTAGTGTTTGTGGCTAGCCCCGATATCCACAACCGCTGTGAACGCAGTCACAGAAGGTGCAGTACGGCAGAGAGAGGACGCCAACCAGACTCTCAGCGTTGGATAGCAATAGAAAGAAAAGAAGCAGGACAGTTGCTAACGGATGTGGCCCAATGGCTTAATGTGAATCGTTCTGTTGTTTTTCGATTGCGGTGACAATTCATAGAGACTGAAACTGTATCACGAAGACCTGGACAGGGCCGACAACGTATAACTTCAGAAGAGAGGAGCGTTATTTGGCTGTAAGGGCACGACAGTACCGCCTAAGTAATGCACGGCGACTCGCATGTGAGCTCGCAGCATCCACTGGACATGTTGCATCGACACAAACGGTGTGCATAAGACCATTATTGTTTGAGACATGCTGTACGTGTACCTCTGACGCGTCTTCACAGAAGGGAAGGTCTAAGAGTAGAGGTCGAACAGAGGGCAAATGTTGTTTCCACAGAAGAGCCGCGGTTTAGCCTGGAGAGTGATCCTCGATGGATCCGCATCTAAAGGGAATGTGAATTACGATTTTGGGAAACATACATTGTGGAAAGAGACCGAGATCGAGGAAGGTCGCTAATGGAGTGGACAGGGAATATGTTCAGCACTCTAACCCCTCTTCATGAAGTTGTACTGGTGAATCGGCAAGGTTTAATGGATGTCAGGTATCGTGACGAGATCGTGTGACTTCATTTGTGGTTGTAGCGAGGTATCATATGGATGGACGATAATGCTCGACCTCACAGAGTACAGGTGGTTGATGTTTTCTTGGAAAAGGGAGATACTGCGCTCATGGTGTGGCCTGATCGCTTTCCCAATTTGAATCCCATAGAGAATGTCTGGGGTGCACTAGGGGGACGGCTTGCAACACGTCAGCATCCACCAACCACTCTCCAAGACTGCGAGCAGCCCTGCAAAAGAAGGGGCGTTACTGCCCCAACACGAGGCTGATGATATCACTCACAGCATGTCCCGTCGTTGTCAGGCCTGTGTTGCTGCCACAGGTAGTCAATCCCCATACTGAGCACATTAACCAGTTGTTGGAGAGTGTGTGCAAATCCTTTAAGCTGCAGAAAAGGAAGAGAATTTTTGTCTACCGTTATGCATTTTGCAATTGTTGACGTTCTGTGTTCTTTACATTGTTTCTACTTTAGTATCACCTGTTTATATCGTTTTGAAGCAAAATAAAAGCAAATTGGCAGCCTTTCGGTTTGCTGCTTTAATTTTGGATGCCAGTGTAAATACCATTTATCCATCCTTATTTTAAAACTGAAAGTATTCAAAGAAAATTGTTTTTCTTTCTAAAGTTTAATTAAGTGCTAATGATGAAAGCAGGGGATAGAGCATGAAGGTTAGAATTAGTAGATATAGTCTGATTACAGTCAGGGATGATGATCTCATAAAGGGTGGAACCACTACTTAGTAGCATTAGAGGTCACCTCAACTGAACTCTTCATTCGATGAACTGACTGGCTACATGACATCCTCTTTGATTCAACAATCGAGACAAGCTTTGAGAGCTTCGATCGTCACCTGTTAAGGCCCATTTATAAGATATGGGTGAATCATGTTGTGTACGAGCGCGAAATTAGTTCTACGAAGAATCTGTGGATACAGGCCTGCGGCATGTGTGGCGAAGACAATCTACTTGCAGTGCGGCTGCAAACAGGCAAACGCTAACCTAAGATGTGTGTGTGTGCCTGAATGTGTTGTCGAGCGTCACCTTTGTATAGAACTGCACAGCTCTTAAATTTGTCTAGCTGATTTACTCTGCCAGTACTAGAAGGTGTAACGTCTCATTATCAAGAGTAAAGAAATAAAACAGCAAGTAGAGACGATTACTGCGTAACATAATATGTATAAAAAATGTGCGATGTTATATTATGATCTAAATATACTTCTGAAAATTTAGTTCCTTACAAGGAAACTTGTATAATTTAATGGTTACACTAGAGAGAGAAAATATTCTGAATAATGGAATTTAATCACACTCATCAGTGAAACTGATGAGTGTGACAAAACATATCAGCAACATTCAATATGAATGATTTTGGATTAAGAAACTGCGGTGATGAGCACTCTAATTTGGTGCGATGTGATATAATAAGTGTGGTTGATGGTATTCTGAAGCAGTGACCTCTGAGCAGTTCAATGTGCTCTGATGGAAGTTTAAAGAAAATCTGGTGTTACACATTTCCAAACATCAATATCCAATTGGTAAGTGCGGAGTTATCAATATTAAAACCATTAATGGAAGAGACGTACGTTTGGGTGTGTTTACCACTTTGTAGCCATTAAGAAACTTGTCAGCTGTGCAACAGTGGAAACATGTTAGCTAAATACATTTGTTGAAGCAAACACAGACGAAAGAGCTTCACCGCCAATATGATGTTAGCTGAACTTAAGATACCCAAGGTGATAAATCCAAACATTTCTTTATCAAAATCTTTAAGAGAACATGTTTAATAAATATTATCTATGTCAATTAGTCATCAAACATTCATTTACAGTATGTTGATACAGGTATGTTTCGGCATATTCGTTATATTTTAGTTGCAGGGACTATACGTGTTCAGGGAAAAGAGAATTCTGTCATTGATTTAAAACTAATTTTGAGATCTCAGTAGCAATAAATAACGTTGTCACTACTACATTTGTTGAAAGTTATGTAGCTGTGAAGTGTTCCTAATGTCGATGATTACCAGGCGGGTATCGAACGACAATCGCTTAGACAAAACAGATGTGTTTCACTCAGACAAGTTTTATCAGTGATGAATGCAGTGGTGCTGAATATAAACTAAGTCGGCAATAGTGTGGCCTGTTTATAATAATAAAAGGGAATTTATTTAATATTTACTAGTCACATAAGAGTTGTGAATATTGAGTCGTACAATACCAACAATTTTTTGTGCGCAAAGCTACTGTACTTAAATAACAAAATACATCTGATTAACAAGAAAGATAATGTGGGAAAACAAAAATTATAAATTACTGACATACATTTACTTGCTAAACATTACAAGGTCGCAGTTAACAAAACATGTTTTAGGTGTAGACTTTACCATGACACATTCACTATGGAAAACACATTTTCATGAACCGTCATCTAATTTCTCCTTACTGACGCAATCACCACACATTGCTAAAAAATGGTTCATATATGAATATCCGTCACATCTCTTGCAAGTATATTTAGTTCTGCGGCCTTTATTCCTTGGAAAATTAACAGAATGACTTTGTCTTTTGTGAATATTGTTAGTAAGTTATTGAGGTAAAGGTTCTGTTGAGTGTCGTTGGACATTTCCAGCGAGTTGTGTAAAGAGATTCACATTTTGTCTCTGATTCAGTTGGCTCCTAATAAGCTGAAGAGAGAAATTCTTCAAGAACTTCCGACGTATATGTTTAGCTTTTATATTAGAATCATAAATTATTTGGGTATTAATTCCTGCCACACTCATTACAGTAAAGAAGGAGGTCACCGGATACCGTCTACTGTTTCTCGATGCAACATATCAGGCAGAAAGTTCATCTAGAAAATCAACACCAGATTTTGTAATATTATAGAAAGTACTGATCTCCTGTTGTAGTGGGACGCGAAATTCAAGCGTCACCCATCCACCAGTGTCAGCCCAGTTTGCAGGTGAATATAAGTTTAATTTAGTGTTTTGTTTATGTATTTTATAATAGTTGTAATGTTTGTGAATTATCTAAAGTTTTGTATTTATTTTTAAGTTTCATGTACGGAGAGGGCGGCACAACGAACGGAGACAGCATCTTCACTCACGGGACGAGAGAGAAAATTGCTGTACACTATACGTCGCGGGTCGACAACCAAAGAGCAACAGAAGATCCTGAAACCGAGTTGTTGCGTCGTGCTTCTAAAAACTGAAAAAATAAGAATTTGTAATGTTTCTACAACAATGACGTCATAGAAATCTTAATCATGTTGTAAATGTTCAGTCCTATCTTGTCAAGGCTCATG
This sequence comes from Schistocerca piceifrons, assembly GCF_021461385.2. Taxonomy (NCBI): domain Eukaryota; kingdom Metazoa; phylum Arthropoda; class Insecta; order Orthoptera; family Acrididae; genus Schistocerca; species Schistocerca piceifrons. The sequence continues at coordinate 271,072,709 of NC_060139.1, forward strand.
TCTATATGAAGTATATATGAAGATAATAAACTAGTGTATACTACAAAAGTTTAAATACATGTTCCGAGAATTTATTTATGAAGAATTATATTAAGGAAGAAGTATTACTGCTTTATTTGACAAGATTATTAATTTTTGACAACGTTCATCGCGAGTTTCAGTCTTAAAAGTTTATTCAATATGGTTTTAATATTTATTAAAGCAGATAACTTGCAATAATATAATTTCTGAGAAGAAACAAACGACATCTAAATTGAAAAAAATTTGCGCAAAGCAGTTGGACTGAGTGACTTAATTCTGCGCATACGACTCAGATGATGATGTTTTAATTAGTTTCGTTCAAGAACCATTCAGAGACAACTTTAAAAAGAATTTAAATAATTTTTAAGTGTTTTGTAACTGACGTAGGTGACAAAGTTAGCATATGGTCATATGTCAAAAGAATATCATTTATACAAAACTTACGTCGTTACACTACACTGTTTAGCTATATCACCGGTGGATTCATCAGTGGCATCATTATGGTGCTTTGTTGACATCAGTAATACCACTTTATTCATTTGAGGGACACACGAACCAAAGATATGTCCCCATGAAAACCAAAATTGCTGGAATGAACTCGTCGCCCTCGTACGTTTACAAAGGATGAAGGACGGTCTCTCTTGTTTACCGGCATTGTAACAGCCGTTGTAAGTTTATGTTCCTTTAGAAGTTTGGCGGTTAGGTTGCAACTTGTGAACCAGCTATTTGTAGTAACATTATTACCAGAACCCGAAATAGGTCGTATAAGTATTTAAATTAAATCTTCTATTTTATTGCTAACTCTAAAAAGCTAATCTGGCTCTGACCTACGCAGACTTCTAAATTCACGGTATGATACACCTTGCATTAACTAAGGCAAAGATTTTGAAGCTCTACTTTGCTGGCTTCATGAGTATATACATTCTGAAGGAGCAGTCCGCACGAAATCCTTGTAATTTTTCGGCTAATGTGACATATTCACTGACAGAGGAATGTTTCCTACAGTTACCCACAAACTGGGTAAGAACATCTCTAACTGGAGCCAGTTTGTCTGCCTCTTTTCTGGCTGCTCGGGTATCTTGTTCATCAAAATGAAGACGGCGCCAGAGGAATCGGAATCTTGGGGCAGACATAGCTGCCAGAAAAATGTGTATACCAACTCCATCAGATGACCAAACATCTTCCAAATTCAATCCACTTGCAATGTGTGTCCCTGCTAAATACAGGAGCCCTAGGACTGCCATCATTTCGTGTTTGGCTATAGGTTTTAGTGGTTTTTCTTGTGAATACTTCTCTCTCTGGCTCTCTATGCCCTTATTTGTACAAAAAACAATTTGTTCAGTAATGTAACGAAAACAGATTGAAACGTTCTGATGGTGTAGCACACTGTTTGACATCGGCAATAGCGCCTGGAAAGTAGGTAATAATATTGTGCGACCTTGTTCTAACATTAGGCCGAGGGAATTCTTTACGCCATTTAGTCGTTCCGTCTTTCCAAAGATAACAAGATAATAACTCTCATTGAGATCATTTTCATCATTCTCATCTCCTTCCTGCTCTAGTGACGTGTTGTGATCACTTAGAATAACAGCAACGTCTTCATCTTCATCATCGGAATCGATAGGCCCCTCCTCAAGTACACCATAAGTCAGAGCTCGTAGCTGGTCCGTTTCTGGTCCATAAGTATCCATCTGTAACAAAATTTACTGTTTATTATACAATTAAATGTTGTATCTTACGGAAAATACGTTAAAATGCAACGAAATTGTTATCTTGACTTTTCTTCTTACTGGACCAGAATGGTGCGTTGGGGTTTCATAAACACCAGAGTCCTCAAACGTGTTCCAACAGCACCTCACGGGGGCCTGTTGTCAACTAAAGTTACAGAAACTTATTTGTACCTGTCTATGGACATCTAGTGGCAGCTGCCTGGAACTACAAAAGCAGTATGAGGAAGCAGTACGACGTACCATCTGGCGATTAACAACAGAAATTTGTTATATTATGTGTACCATATCCCTGCATCCCACAGCCAAGTATAACACTTACTACGTGCTTTAACAAACGTAAAACTTCTGCTGCTTTCTCAAGGACAGGGTACGCAGTATCTGATGGAAAGTGTCCAGTCACATATTAGTGAATATTAATACGGAGAGTTATAACAGTAGCCTGCAAGTTTGTGCCCAACATAGCGCTCTATCACAAACTAGCGTTACCCTCTGGGAGGAGATTTAGTTGTTTATTTGACATTGTGTATTCACAATGGACAGAGGGTATCGAAACATTAATTTCGTATAAGTGGAAATCAATAGAAAACTGAAAGACTTTACTTTGGAGGTAATACTAGTATTGACATTCATACAAATCAAATAATAAACGGTCGCCAGCCTAATTAGGCACCATAATTTGAAACATTTAGTTTCAAGGAAATTTAATATGAGCTACTAAACTGACTTTCATTAATAGTCGTCACGACTACCGGACGAACCGAGCAGTGATTAGCAGTAGTTACTATTTACGCAGATCAGCAATCATAGGAATTTTAAAAGTGATTTCACTCCGAGTAATAATAGTTACTGTTGCAATCAATAGCTAACTCAGCAATAAGGTGTTACTAAAGACCTCACGAGACTAAAATTGAGCATGACCAGAGTCCTGGTTTAACTAACATGCAGACACCACAAATGAAGTTAAATAAGATTACGGAGACACTTGTTACACTCACACTTTCATGAAAATGCTTCAGATTTCCTTAGCAAAACAATATTTAGTTTATCTTTCTTATAATACAAAAGAATATAGTGGGGACCCATAAACTGAAACTGTCTTTACAGGCTAATGTAGTGACTATTTCATGAACAAACTGCAGTTTGCTAATATACATTTATGACCCCACTTGAAATAATTTCTATGCTCAGACCTTAAAGCAAGTAATTCTAATATTAAGTCCAATTAACTTCAGAAAATAGTTCATTGTAATAATCAAAGCAAAATTACCTTTCTTATAGGTTCAGTTTATGTGCCTTATCCATTACCTGTGAAGCAGGTATTTTTATGGTAACACTACACACTTTGTTACTGAAATTTAGCACATTTAGTACAGAAGCAAACCATTAATTGGTCAGAAAAAGGATATTCGGTTTCTGTATATTTAGGATGGGTCCCTGCATTGGTTTCATGATCATAACGATTTTAACGTTCAAGCACATGTTTATATCACTGGAATTGTTATTGAAAAACACTCACACAAACATACTGGTTCATACTATGATACATATCTGAGTTCCTGAAGTTGGCAGAGCAGTGGCGCAGTAGTGGTGGCAAGCACGTGGCGGCTATCTGGTCTCATACTCTTTGATGTTGAATGCCCTTTATAGATTCTTCTTGGCGACGCATTACCCTCGTTTTAGAGCCATTCCATAATAACAAGAGCACCATACGACAGCCGAAACCACATCCGAAGCTATTTCAGTACAATTTGGCTTGCAAATGCCTCACTCAGCACCCTTGATGTTAACCGTAAAACGGCTAGCCACTGACTGCGTAGCGTGCTCTACCCGTAGCCGCCCAGTTCGACCGCAAAATCCACCTTTTAACTCGAGCCAAGCCACTTCCGTAGCAGGGGGGGGGGGGGGAGGGGGGATTGTTCCCTCCACCTTTTATACTATGCAATTTTCCTAAGCATGAACCAGCATTCAAAGTACAATTTCCCTTAGTGAACTTATATATTTTACAGGGTTTCATTATATTTTAATATTATTTTAGTTTTCATAATACATGTATTACAAAGTTCAACATTCTCTCTGACAATTCAATGACCTTCATTAGTAAAGAAGAAACACTCCATAGTCACATACACATAATTACACATTATAAACTACTTACAATCGATATTGGTGTTACAGAGTGTCCGCCCCTCCCCTTTATAATGGCTTCAGTTCTGCTGGCAACGCTTCCAATGTTGCGTCGGAATGGGGACTGATGATCTCAGATGTTAAGTCCCATAGTGGTTAGAGCCATTTGAACCATTTTGAAAGATTATTGTTCCTCAAGAGCCGAAAACAGACAAGATAGTGAGTGATGCCGTACACTGCGGTTTGGAGTGAATTCACCGTTATAGCTCATCCCAGATGCGTTCTACTGGATACGTGTCGAGACCCTGAGCAGACCAATCTACATCAGGAATGTTACTCTCGACATACGATCGCTTTTCACACGCTGCACTGTCGCGTTGACACATTCGTCGTCTCCGAACCACTTCTCTATTGCCCACAGCACGAAATGCTGTAAAATGTGTGTAGATAATACTACCCTTATTGCGAGCAGTGCGAGGAAAGTTATTGATCTGCTCTCCAAGGTGAAGACTATTTAAGTTTTGGGCTAGTTATAAACATAAAATAAACCAAAGTAATGATTATTCAACACCAAGGATTAGATCAAATTTAGGTTACAGGTTGCTTAGAGGATTTGGAGTTTGCGAATGATTGTCTGTATGTAAGACCTCTGTCAATGACACAGGATAGTGTGAGAAAGATATAAAACGGCGAATCGTCCTCGGCAGAGTCGCGGTCCTTAAACAGACTAAGATCTGCCAGAAATAGGTAATATCAAAAACAGTGATGGTGCGGGGGAGAGGGGGTGGGGATCACTGATGTTCCCTGTTCTCTTGTACGGTTGCGAGACTTGGACAATGAAAATTAGTGACAAGAGCTGAATCGAATCCCTCGAGACGAGTTGTTGGTGGAAGACGTTACGTGTACCATGGACAGAAGGAAGAACAGTACTTTGGCTATAGGAGAACCTTCAGTACACGCAATTTATGTTCGCCTGTCAGCCTTGGGCACATACTGAGAACAGAACGATAATCCTGGAAAGCAAAATAGAAGGCAGAAGACGAAGAGGAAGAGCAACGGGCAGGACAACTGGATGAAGGAGGAAGATTACCGGCGTACCTCTCCAAATTATTCTAAGAGGGCTGAAGATCTTTGTGATTGGAAACGTCAAGTCGACGATTCGACTGCATAAAAAATGAATAAAAAATGAGGTCACGTCTCTCAGGCCTGAGTAAACTTCTTAATGATAACAAATTATATCTTATGCTATCAATTTGCACTAAAACAGCTAGACCACGAATTGTTCCTTCATAGGGAAAGTCAACGCCAACGGAGCAAGGAATCTCATCCACATCATCGTAGCCACGTTGTGCCCGATTCTACTCAGATCTTTCCGCCAGCTGAAGAGCGTTGATGATGAAGTGCTCTTCGCCGAACGAAATTGTCTCCAGACTGAATATCGCCTTCAGACTGACCCACACAACAAACGCGTACCAGCCAGTATTAGGCCTGTACCACCTACGTTACCTTTTAATGTCATTTTATAGTAACTGCAGCTTCAGAAAAATAATTAACATTTGTAAGTGACTTGGTGAGAGATCGATCTTCTTTGTCTCAGTATCTTGAATTTAGGAATTAATGGCTGTAGTAAAAAGGGCATACCCAGTTAAAATGCAGGGCTGTGAATCGTTGAGTCAGTTTTTGGCGGACTCCATTGTTTTCTAGGTGTCCAGCGAAGGCGGGGACATTGATTCCCAGCCCGAAGAAGTCTAGAGTTGCGTCTCGTTACGTCACATCAGCGAAATGTGATTTTTTGCTCTCCATCTCCCTTTCAAAAACGGCTACTGTGTCCCTTTAACCGTCTGGCAAGCTTAGATGACCGGTTTCCATTTCGGAACCCGCCAGCGTTCTGTTTTTCGGTGCAACCACAGTATCTGCATTGAACTGGGTCTTTCTTTATTTTACGGGGTCGGTTCCTTTACAATGTCCAATATTAACACGAACTTTCCAGTATTGCTAGCTCCCCAGATATAGCTAAAAGTTTCATTTAGTTTCGTGGAACAATTAATAAAGTAATAGAGTAGGTGTATCGATGAGTGTTAAAATGAAAAGTAGGCGAAGCTTTCAGTTTAGTTCAGGAACTGTTGTAATTAAGACTGCCCCACTGTAGGAATTTGGATCTGTTTTACGAAACTATGTCCTACAGAAGAAAACTTGAAGAGGACTCACCACATTTGATTCTCAACATAACCAAATGCACCACATTTTATAGTATACAGAAAAACTCATGATTGCACAGTTATACGACCAGTGTTATATTGCTCAAAACAGTAAACAACCGAAGAAATCTAGGAATATGAGTTAGGAGAGATAAAATTTGAAGGAAATCACAAAACCTGTTGCAGAAATACGATATGCTACAGCGTGTTCCCGTACACGTCTCCTGAGAAAATTTAGTTCATATACGAAGGAGATAGTTACCAAAACTATTTCCAGACCGATTCTTGACTACTTCTTTTCCGTATGGGACACATTTCTGGTAATGTTTATACATAAGTAAAGATGAACAGTGAATTTCGTCATGGTTTTGTTTTCTAAGCGCAGCATGCAATTTGAGGAGGCGTTGTGCATCGTGGAGAAATTTACTTCTGAAATTCGTGAACACACGTTCAAAAAATTTCTGTTACTGTTATAACAGGTAGTGGGTTGGAACTAATGGTTACTAACTCACATCTGCAAATCTTTTTTTTACTGGTCACTCGTAAATGATTAATATGTAGGCATATTTACATAATAGTTTGTGACTTGAATATAAAATGACTCGTTCAACATTATTACGATTTGTTGTGCAAATGACCATGTAAAATGAAATTAACTATGTATCCAAACTACACATTATCATATGTAAACTGGATCTCGCAAAACGACAGTGATGTTAAAGTCAGAGAAATGCTGACTCATGGTGTAACCTACCAACGGTAATTTATCCCATGTACGATACGTAATCAGAACAGGAGAGGGTAACATTGTAAGTGTACCAAAGGTATCCAACGGCACACTTCATGAAGGATCTAGTGATCACAGCTATAGTTACAGAAACAATGTTTGTTTGTGTCAGGGGAATTGACGTCCTCAGATATCGAGCTAACATTCTCTCCGCAAAACGAAGAAATTAAAAAGTTTCCTATTGTAAAAATTGGAAATCATGATAAAATATCAGTGTACAGTATAACAACTTAAGGCTGCAGTGAAAAAGTGTACACATACCTATTTCGTCAGATAAAAGAAAAATACATAAATGGAAAATCGGTACACCTGCAAGAGAATTACGAATGAAACGCAACAGAATTCTTTTGTGCACTATGTTTATTGGTCATCATCATCATTTAAGACTGATTATGCCTTTCAGCGTTCAGTCTGGAGCATAGTACCTTTATAAAATTCCTCCATGATCCCATATTCAGTGCTAACATTGGTGCCTCTTCTGATGTTAAACCTATTACTTCAAAATCATTCTTAATCGAATCCAGGTACCTTCTCCTTGGTCTGCCCCGACTCCTCCTACCCTCTACTGCTGAACCCATGAGTCTCTTGGGTAACCTTGCTTCTCCCATGCGTGTAACATGACCCCACCATCTAAGCCTGTTCGCCCTGACTGCTACATCTATAGAGTTCATACCCAGCTTTTCTTTGATTTCCTCATTGTGGACACCCTCCTGCCATTGTTCCCATCTACTAGTATCTGCATTCATCCTAGCTACTTTCGTAACCGTAACCTCAACCTTGTTGGTAAGGTAATCTGAATCCACCCAGCTTTCACTCCCATACAGCAAAGTTGGTGGAAAGATTGAACGGTGCACAGATGACTTAGTCTTGGTACTGACTTCCTTCTTGCAGAAGAGAGTAGATCGTAGCTGAGCGCTCACTGCATTAGTTTTGCTACACCTCGCTTCCAGTTCTTTCACTATGTTGCCATACTGTGAGAATATGCATCCTAAGTACTTGAAACCGTCCACCTGTTCTAACTTTGTTCCTCCTATTTGGCACTCAATCCGTTTATATTTCTTTCCCACTGACATTACTTTCGTTTTGGAGATGCTAATCTTCATACCATAGTCCTTACATATCTGATCTAGCTATGAAATATTACTCTGCAAACTTTCAATCGAATCTGCCATCACAACTAAGTCATCCGCATATCCAAGACTGCTTATTTTGTGTTCACGTATCTTAATCTCTCCCAACCAGTCTGTTGTTTTCAACATATGATCCCTAAATAATATGAACAACAGTGGAGACAGGTTGCAGCCTTGTCTTACCCCTGAAACTGCCCTGAACCATGAACTCAATTTACCGTCAACTCTAACTGCTGCCTGACTATCTATATAAAGACCTTTAATTGCTTGCAAAAGTTTGCCTCCTATTCCATAATCTCGTAGAACAGACAATAACTTCCTCCTAGGAACCCGGTCATATGCCTTTTCTAGATCTATAAAGCATAGATACAATTCCCTGTTCCACTCATAACACTTCTCCATTATTTGCCGTAAGCTAAAGATCTGGTCCTGACAACCTCTAAGAGGCCTAAACCCACACTGATTTTCATCCAATTGGTCCTCAACTAATACTCGCACTTTCCTTTCAACAATACCTGAGAAGATCTTACCCACAACGCTGATTAAAGAGATGCCTCTGTAGTTGTTACAATCTTTTCTGTTCCCATGTTTAAAGATTGGTGTGATTACGGCTTTTGTCCAGTCTGATGGAACCTGTCCCGACTCCCAGGCCATTTCAATTATCCTGTGTAGCCATTTAAGACCTGACATTCCACTGTATTTGATGGGTTCCGACTTAATTTCATCCACCCCAGCTGCTTTATTGCACTGCAATCTATTGACCAATTTCTCCACTTCCTCAAATGTGATGCTATTTCCATCATCATTCCTATTCCGTTCTACCTCGAAATCTGAAACATTACTGATCGTATTTTCACCTACATTGAGCAACTCTTCAAAATATTCCCTCCATCTGCCCAAGGCATCCACAGGATTCACCAACAGTTTTCCTGACCTGTCCTAAATACTTGTCATTTCCTTCTTACCTCCCTTTTGAAGACTGCTAATTCATCTCCAGAATGGTTTTCCAGCAGCTTGACCCATAGTCTCCAACCTGTTTCCAAAGTCTTCCCAATATTTCTTCTTGGATGCTGCAATTATCTGTTTGGCTTTGTTTCTTTCTTCAACATAATTCTCTCTGTCTACCTGAGTTCTAGTGTGTAGCCATTTTTGATACGCCTTCTTTTTCCTTTTACAGGCTGCCTTAACCGTGTCATTCCACCAAGCTGTTTGCTTCATCCTACTTTTACACACTACTGTTCCAAGACATTCTTTAGCCACTTCATCGCTGTTATGTACTTGGGCCTGATTTCCTTATCCTGAAGTTTCTCCACTCTTATCCTCCTACTTATGGGCCTGACCTCCTGCACTTTCGGCCTCACAATCCCAATTTCACTGCAGATTAAATAATGATCAGTGTCATCAAAGTATCCCCTGAATACACGTGTGTCCCTCACATCCTTCCTGAATTCCTGATCTGTTATTATATGGTCAATGACAGATCTGGTTCCCCTGCCTTCCCGAGTATACCGGTGAATGTTCTTATGTTTAAAAAAGGAGTTTGTGGTTACTAAGCTCATACTGGCACAGATATCCAAGAGTTGTTTCCCGTTCCTGTTGGCCTCCATATCCTCTCCAAATTTACCCATAACCTTTTCATACCCTTCTGTTCGATTTCCAATCCTGGCGCTAAAATCGCCCATGAGCAGAACACTGTCCTTGTCCTTTACTCTAACAACTACATTACTGAGTGCATCATAGAAACTATCCATCTTATCTTGATCTGTCCCTTCACAATGCGAATATACTGACACAAGCCTAATTTTCTTGCTAGACACTGTCAAATCTATCCACACCAGTCGTTCATTTACACATCATATTGCAACTACGCTGGGTTCCATTTCTTTCCTGATGTAAAGCCATACACCCCATTGTGCTATTCCTCCTTTGACTCCTGACAGGTAGACCTTGTATTCTCCCACTTCCTCTTCTTTCTCACCCCTTACCCGAATGTCACTAACAGCTAAAACTTCCAGCCCCATCTTACTTGCAGCCTCTGCCAGCTCTACCTTCTTCCCAGAGTAGGCCCCATTGATATTAATAGCTCCCCATCTCATTACCATTTGTTTGCCAAGTCGTATCTTAGGAGTCCCTGTTTATTGGTAGCTTTTATAAATGATGTGAGAAAAGTAAAGCTGGAATTCTGTTATATCCATTTCCGCTGCTAATTTCAATCTGTGCCCATTGGCGAGGGTACATCGCGTTTTTAACATTGACGTGCATCAAGACACTGTTGTTTACTGCCGGCCGGGGAGGCCGAGCTGTTCTAGGTGCTACAGTCTGGAACCTCGCGACCACTACGGTCGCAGATTCGAATCCTGCGTCGGGCATGGATGTGTGTGATGTTTTTAGGTTTAAATAGTTCTAAGTTCTAGCGGACTGATGACCTCAGAAGTTAAGTCCCATAGTGCTTAGAGCCATTTTGAACCATTGTTGCTTACTTAGGAATATATCATTCAGTTTTATCAAGCACAGCTCTGAAACAAACACTGAGAGGCTTTATGGAAACATGTTCCCTTTTTATGTGAAACAGACACTTTTTCAGGATACATTTGTACTGTTATAAGTAGTATATCACCGACTTTTAACATTTACGGTACTAGTCACGTACGTAGCTCCCGTTACCTGTGGACTGGCTACAAGATACAGTTTTTTGGACGTTATAACTCGTATTTATAAATACGTAGTTGTAATATCAAAACTTTTTAGGTTTCTTGGACTCTGTACTTCAAATATACATATTTTGGAATTTCTAGTGTTAAATCTAAATCCACAGCTGAAAAATTCATACTAGTTATCACAGAAATAAAACTGAAAAGGATTTTTGGTTTTCCATTACATACTTCGTTAAGCAAACAAATGATCTTTCTGTTTAAAATTGTTTTACAGCCCATTTAAATCAAAAGAAAAACAAAAAAACGGAAGAACAAAGCAAAATTTTGCGTTCCTAGTTGTCCGGAGTGTGTTAACACACGGATACATGAAGAGGTAGATGGTCCAACATTGCATTCATGGGATCACATGATTGGCTTGAATTTCAGGTTTAAATGCTGGAAAATCCTTCATAACGAAACAATCTGCGAAAATAATATGATAAACGTGTGATGCGAACCGTCATCAAATATTTCGTTCTCCTCCTCTGCATACACGTCAGGTACTTTATAAAGTGTTTGCTCCAGACTTTCCTCCTCTTCTATAGACATTTTGAAAACAAAGTCAACACAAAAATACCACAAAACGCACGGAAAATTGAGGACATAAACTTCAGCTAACGCCTTCGAAACAGGAGACGATAACGAAAATCTCAAAATGACAGATGTTTTTAGTGGTCCCGCTACGACCACGTAGGAAAAACAACGAATCCTGCATTTCTGACAGACGTTTGCGGGAGCCATGAATATGAGTCTGACAACGCTAAAGGCCAGAGAAACTGGCGTCATAATATGTCTGTCGCACATTCCCATTTCCTGCAGGCGCCGTAATATTACGTCATCCGCATGCCAAGTGTTAAAGATGACAAGAAGAGTGGATGGGATTGTCGGAAGTACAGTTCCGTTATCGGAGCGACGTGCAGGGAATTTTGCATTCTGATAGAAACGATGTGGTGGGAGCTAGTTAAATATAGAACAGCTATCTCTAGTAAAGTAACAGATAAGTGGGCAAAGGGCTGACAAGGGTCAAACTCACAAATGAGTCAGGAGAAGACTATGAGACACGTTTCAGGTTGCTGAAATCAGTGGCTGATGTACAAAGGACATTGTTCCTTAACTTAAGAGAATGGTTTCTGCAACATTCTGGATCCTCGCATACTACAGGGGAGAGTCTCGTACCTGGAGGTTAGGGTACCTAAGAACACACGATGTTTCCAGCTGGTCGGTGTTTCAATATAGTGGCTGATATTAGTAATTCCAGTCACTGATTATGTGAAGGACTGTGCACTAGAGACCACCATAAGCAGTTTACGGCGTTATGTACTGCTTCTGATGTGACACGTGAGCTGGCGTGTTATGGACCGTTTGTAAATACTATGAATTGTACATATTTAAGTTCTGTGCAAGATATCAAAGCTACTTGAAGGATATTTGTAATTATTCTGCTACAGAGAGTGTAGTTCAGTATTTTTTAAAACTGCTTACGGTGCTTGTGGACAGTTAATCCGTAATTCGTCGGTTGTGCACCGTCTTGTACTTGAAACAGAAGTGGGTCTTCTACCATGGGACACGTTATATCTGCAAATGAACTAAGTTTCTTTAATGCCTTTTGCTTGTCTTGAAAATGGAACTTGTTGTTAGTTGCCAATGACAGTTCGAAAGGTATTTCACTTGTAACTTGGTTCTGATAACACTACTTCTTATCTTTCTTCCAGTCGGTTATTACTGGTGTAGTACATTAATAATGCAACTTGTAGACTGTTAAGTACAGTATTGGTATGATTTTCTCGATTCCTGTGCCTGTAGATTAGAACAGAATAATTGTTCCTACGTACCCGACCATATTGTAACTTGGGACAGTCTTCGCTAAGAGGCTTCCTATTCTGGAGTAATTTTTGTAATTTCAGAAAAAGATAATAATAGACATAAAATGCATACTATCAGTTCAATATGGAATATGAAAATATATTAAATTTCTGCTACAGTTTGGCTAGAGGCGAAATTCTGAAAATGTTTCTGACGTACAGCACTCTCCCCTACAAGTGAAATACTGTTAGTTGCACACCCAGAAAAATTTTAACTATGAAAACGTTAAGTTTGCGCAATGCGGTATAGCAGATGCAGGATGTAGCAGGACTTGAATGATAAATAAAGAAATGTTGCGGCCTGTGTTAATCATTCGAAGACGGGTTACTAAAGAAGAAGAGAAAGGGAGAGTAGCAATGGTGCCCACTTACGAAGAAAATGGAAGTTCTTAAAGCAATTTTCTCATTCCTTGCCATTGTGGAGAGATGACAAACAAAGTAATCTTAATGAGGCGTAGTAATTCTCTGTTTATCACGCAAAGCACTGCTTGCTGATTTTAGCAAAGGTTTTCACCATCTTCCGTGCTCGGAGAATTTCTTTCAGTACTGGTAGCGACATTTAAGTTCCCTAAGTTATTCATCTACCATCGTGGTAGTTTCCGGCCACATACAAAACGATTACTCCACTTTTGTAGTAAGTATCCCAATACCTTAATTTTTATTTCATTTTGGTAGCAGTTTAGTGTGTCCTTAGAATGGATCCAAGATTGAATCATATCCTATATTTGTATCATTATAATCAATTTCCAACTAGCTGCGATGTCAGCGACTGCCATTGTGGCACAATTACAACGAATTTATTGAAGAAAAAGCTCTTTCTGGGTAGGCTGTTCGCAGCGTGGAATAAATACACTACTCTGCCTGAAGAAGAAAACTGTATCTCCCACAAGGGGAGGACGAAACGAAATGAAACGTTATCGCTTGAGAGGTTGTACCTCGTTGTTTCAGTGATTCCAAAACCCTGGCAGTTCTAAAATGTGCTTGACAGTATGAGTCCACATGTCAGTATGAAGTAGTATCCTCTCTCAACCGGTTACATGCACTGATTCGATGTGAGAAATCGTCAGAAAACCACTGTATCCTCTTCTGAAGGAAGCTGCACCGCCATGGGAGAGATCTGTGGACTTCAAAGGTCGTGGAGGTACTTCAACATCTCGCACACACTACATGAAGACACCGCCCATGTGTGAAAGAGCGTTGTTACGTTGAAAAATGAGACGCTGGCACCTGAGAAATTACATTCAAATAGTTTTGCTTTTCGTTCCGACATATCTATAGTAAAGACATCCTCCAAGACGTAGATGTCAGAAAAACTGGAATGTACAGTAAATATTTACATTGAAAACCAATTATGTTAATGTACCTTCCACAGATAGCAAGTGATTTGGTCGTCATGTATGTGGAATAGGTAAAAAATCTTCAACGTTTTTCCATTTGAAAGTTAATAATAACGTGTCACAAAACATGTAAATTTTAAGTACCCTCGTCTGCATCTGAGAAATCTCAGGCTGTGGTAGGCGTGCATCATCAAATAAAAGAATATTATTACAACACGTATTTACAGCGATCATGTTACTGCACTGAATTTGTACAGAGGTCAGATTGTACTAATGATCACATCATTTGTAATTGTTAGTAACATATTCAGATCATTTCATTCTACAAATAAATTCGTCAGTGCAATAGGAGGAGTTGGCCATCAACTAATTCGTTGGGCTCACGTTGACCTAAAGATTATTAGTAGTTACAAATGTTATTGCTGCTAGCAAGTTATTGAAAATGTATGTTCCTTAATAATGGACACCTTTCTGGACCATCTTAAATGACTAAGTCATTGTAAATATTATTCTTATTTCAAGTATTGATTCAATTAAACGAGCTGTAGGTTTCAAAAAGAGATATATCTTTAGTCACAAATTCCATCAAGGAACAAAACGTTGAGAAACATTAGTTAACATCCCTAAATCCATAAACAGGTCTCTGTGAGAGGTTCTTAAGCTTACACTACAAATAATTCTTTTGGACACAGAAAACCTTAATTTGGCTTGATGACTTATCTCAAAAAATAATTCTGTATGACATTATGGATTGAAACCAAGCATTGTACTTCATTTTTTTAATTCTTGTATCACCTATATCTGAGAACAGTCACAATGGAAATAGATATATGTTCAGGCGCCTCAGCAGTTCTGTGGTGTGTTTCTCTCAGCTGACTTTATTTTCAAGCTGTAAGCATAAAAATTTAATACCTTCAACTTCTTCTCCCTTTTTGTCATCATATTTTAGGGTTATACTAATGGGAAACATATGATATGTTCTGAACTGCATGTTGTGTTTTTTTTTAATTTAAATGACAAGGAATTGCGTATGAAGCATTTAATGATGTTCATGAAAATTTAATTAACACATCTTCCTGAGACATTATTTGATTTGCAATTTATTGAAATGTATGCACATCTCATACAAAAGAAACCTGACATCAGTTAATGTTACAGATGAAAGGTCATTGATATACACAAAGAAAAGTTTCTCCTCAAATGGAACCTTGTGGAACACTACATGTAATTAGTTCCCAGCTGTATGATGCCTGAAAGCTTAATACATGCCTTTTTCCTAATAATATCCTTTGTTTTCAGTCAGAGATATTGAATCTGAACCATTTTGCAACATTTCTGTTACACTTTAACATTCTAATTTGCTGAAGATGATTCTGCAACGTCTTTGCTAGATCATAAACTGTACCAGTTGCCTGTAATTTGTAGCCCCATCAATTAATTACATTGTAACCATATGTGTAGATAGCCTTCTCAGTATCAGACTCTCTATAAAAATCGGAACTGTGACTGACAATATATTATTACCTGTCAAATGGTTAAGAAGCTGATTGTATATTGCATTTCGTCACATTTTCAAGAAAGCAAGCAAATTTGAACTTGGGAGGAAATTTAACGGTATTTCTGTATTTTGAGCATATTTCAGATATTCTGGAAATGTTCCAACTATAAACGCCTGCCTACAGAGAAATCGTCATATGTTACTAATCTCAGAAGCACACTCTCTAATTTTACTGATATTTTATCGTTACCGCTAGAGTTGGTTGATTTTAAAAATTTATGACGGACGTTACTTTTAAGAGTGGAGTGGGGCTCACTCATATTCTTGTTACTGAAGTTATCTGCAAAGACTGAGCTGAGGTACTTGCCAGCAGCATCTACTGAACATGACAACCTCATCTCTACAGTAGCGGTTATGGAAGCACTTGTTAAGAAGTTTTCAGAACTGTATCCATTAGCTACCAATGTATGTCTCACACTTAACACTATCTGCACCTCTTCATATCTGCTTCTACCAGCGTCCACCTTCACTGTATCCAATATTGTCTTCATTCTGTTACCTGATGTAATTACCTTTTTATGGTAATGTATTTGCTTTGATGTACATACAGTTATTTTAAATATTTTGCAGTATGTCTTGTAATGTGCTGTAGCATCAATATCAGAATTTTTCTGACGGAATGATAAAGCTTTGTTTTTGTTTCACAACGTATCTTCATTACGTGAGTGATCCCTGACTTCTTTGTAGACTAACCTGGGTTAGCCGTGGGGGAAAACAGTATTAAAATAAGGTAGTATTCATTAATAAACTGTTGTATTTTTCATTCAGTCAACGAGCACTGTGTACATCACTCTAGTCCATTCGTTGTAGAGTGTCCTAAAATAATATATTTCGTCTACAAATTCGATTTAATAGATTTTGTATCCCATTCAGTGTCAACATTTAACAAAAGGAACTGCATGTCCAAGTCTGAGAGGCCATCGGCTATTAGTTTTATAATTTAATTTTGTTCATTAGACATTTATATGAAGATGTTATCAGTACCTGTTTGTGAGTAACTAGCTACCCTAGTTGTGACGTTGATGGTAGGAGTTATGTTAAAGGATAGTGCTACAGATTAAATAAATGCTTGCTGGAAGAATTTTTAACAAAATCTATATTAAAATCGCCAGTGACCACTATGTCTCCGTTGTTTGTTGTTAAATAGGCCGGATTAGCACAAGGTGGTTTATGAATAGGTTAATTTACCTGCAGCAGCTCGGTAAACACTTATAAATATGAAGGATTAATACGGAATTTTACTTCTGTTTCACATACATCGTCATGCTGAACTGGAAAAAAATTTGTGAATGTCTTTCTTCATAAATTTATTACAATTCCTGCTGAATGTGGGAATTCCTCCATTCTCCATTTTTGCTCTACAAAAAGCGAAATGCTAACGATATGTGCCACAAACACAGTCCCTTCGGCTGTTCAGAGATGTCACTAAACCTCCCCAAAGATGTAAACAACGATGCATGAGCAGCGTCTATTAGACGAAGGGGGTTCAACAGCCGATCAGTTCCAGTCATTCCACCAGGAAGGAGGTACATGGCTCGTGTTGTATGTAGTTCAACCATGCCTAGGCGGTCAATACCGAGGTTAGATTGCGTCCGAATTGTTCCTTCGTGCCAGGAAGGGCTCTCTGCAAGGGAAGTGTCCAGGCGTCTCGGAGTGAACCAAAGCGATGTTGTTCTGACATGGAGGAGGTATAGAGAGACAGGAATTGTCGATGACGTGCCACGCACAGGCAGCGCAAGGGCTACTAACTGCAGTGGATGACCGCTTCCAACCGATTATGGCTCGGAGGAACCCTGACAGCAACGCCACCATCTTGAATAATGTTTTTCGTGCAGCCATAGGACATCGTGTTACGTCTCACTCTGTGCGCAGTAGGCTGCATGATGCGCAACTTCACTCCCGACGCCCATGGCGAGGTCCATCTTTGCAACCACGACACCATGCAGCGCGGTACAGATGACCCCCAACAACATGTCGAATGGACCAGACAATCGAATGACCCGGTCAGGCTGAACGCCTTAGACACACTGTCCAGCGAGTGCAGCAAGGTAGTGGTTCCCTGATGTTTTGGGGTGGCATTATGTGGGGCCGACGTACTCCGCTGGTGGTCATGGAAGGCGCCATAACGGCTGTACAATACGTGAATGCCATCCTCTATCAGAGAGTGCAACCATATTGGTAGCATATTTGTGAGGCATTCGTCTTCATGTACGACAGTTCGCACCTCCATGTGCACATCTTGTGTATGACTTCCTTCAGGACAACGACATAACTGGACTAGAGTGGCCAGCATGTTCTCAAGACATAAACCCTATCGAACATGCCTGGGATAGATTGAAAAGGGCTGTTTATGGACGACGTGACTCACTAACCACTCTGAAGATCTACGCCTAATTGCCGTGGTGAAGTGAGACAATCGGGACCAACAGTGGCCTAATGAAGTTGTGGATAGTATGCCACGACGAATACAGGCATCTATCATTGCTAGAGGACGTACTACTGGGTATTAGAGGTACCAGTGTGCACAGAGATCTGGACCACCACCCCTGAAGTTCTCGCTGGATGGTGGTACAACATGCAATGTGTCGTTTTCATGAGCAATAAAAAGGGCGGACATAATGCCTATCTTTATCTCTGTTCCAATTCTCTGTACAGTTTCTAGAACTCTCGCAACCGAGGTGACACAAAACTTTTTTTGATATGTGTTGTTCATTAATTTGAGTTCTTAATTTTCGAATATTTTGCTGCAATAAAGATGGCTGACATTTCACTATAACTGAGTTAAAATGGATTAAACAAAATTTGTAGTGTATGCTCAAAATTTTAATTGCTCATGCAGGACGCCAGAATTACGTTGTCTAGTTTTTTTCTGAAAGTTTGTTTCAACCTTAACTTCTCTTAAAACTTGTTTTTTTTTCCTTCCTCCCTACTGTAAAAATTGTAGTGATTTGAACCCTGCAAACAACGGTATTTCGTTGCTCATGGCAGTGCTACAAGCCCCCAACCCCCTCTCTTAAATTTTCTACTATTGGTCCCGCCAGTGTATCCTTCTCTTTCCGGTTAAGGTTCATGTCATAGCTATCATCTTTCCATCTACTCAGGGAGTCAATAAGGACCTCACCAGTAAGCACGGTGTCTTCCTTTGTGAAGCCTTTGCAAAGTGATAATAAATCCCCTGCCATGTGCTCCAGACTAGCACCAGGTTTAAAATAATTGATGACTTGGTATTCTAATATTAGTTGATAATGTTGGTCAGCACCCTTACCATGAGAATCACTTAAAATAAAACTTGTTTTGTTTTTACTGATTTTCCCGCATTCCTACTTTTCAGTTCACTGCTGAAAGCTAGTTGTGCACTGTTTACACATGCATCTGCTTCAGGCCCATCAGTGTCTAACGGTAGCATCAGATCAAACTTATTTTTCACATTCGCAACAAAGCTGTCAAACGTAGTACTAAGCCTGTTACTCCTATTGCCTGCTGAAAATCCCCACCCCTGTCCTCTCTTTACTCTTTAAACTTGTCCAGATATTCACTAGCCTTATTTAATTCTGCCTGAAGGGCGGCGACTTTCCCCTCCTGTTCTACAGTCCTTCTATCTGTACTACATATCCTACAAAACCACTGAATAGCCTCATTTACCTCCCTACTTCCCATGTCACAACAGTCTGCCAAATGGAAAAGAAACTACAGCGCCCATCACACGAAACGCCAGACTTAAGAATCATATGGCAAGTCCGGTACTTTTGACTCATGATAAATATAATACTTTAATGAGAGTGAGTCAATAAAACTACCAATAAACATGAAAACACATTTACAAAAATTAGACTTGTAGGCAGCTATATGTAACCAAACTATTAATGGGAAGTTTCTGAATAATAAACCTAAAATTTCCAGTACTTTTCAGAAATGTTAGTTAAATGATAAAGGGCTATGCTCTACTTAAACGGGTGGAAAGACAAAGCAACATTTAAAGGAGATTCTCTAAATTTCCTGCGCCAAAAAGTAAACAAAAATACAACAAACAGACTGTACGAGCTTCCCACATTTTCTAGAATATTACGTGAAGAAAAGTGAAACCTTTAATACTAAGCCTAAAAAGACGACAGTCCACGTATTTACTTAGTAATCCGTACTAAACCACCTGTAAGTGCAGTCTACATGATTTAAATGAACACAGATCAAATAACATAAGGACGTACGATGTGAGTGACTTACATTTGTCCCCCCAGAGTTCCCTCAATCACTACCAGCCATGTTCACATGTCATACCCAGGGGCTTCCAAGACCGTGAGGCCAGGAGTAATGCCGGTCGATAATGGTCTTCCGGGGTAGTGCAGAGCCGCGATTCATAGCTGAACATAGTGCGACGCCATTCATAAGCAGTTATCCATGCTTCCTGATCACACCTCCACTCCAAACGCAGCCCTTTGTGTTGTTGTGTTAACGACAGACTGCGGATGGGACGGCAATTCCCTAGACCGGTTGCTGCTAGCCTTTGTGCAATAGTGTCGTTTGACAGAGTGTTGCAGGGTGTCCATTACTTGTTCTCGGACTCCAAGTCCAGATGTGAATTGGTAGTGATGTTCTAGGGGCACAACGGCGATTCCCTCTTGTGGTGGTCAGACGTAATGGACCAGTACCTTGATGATGGGCATGTCTGCCCTCACGCTCCCATACTGTCACATCCGAATAACTAAGAAATCTGGTTACTGCACAATTTGACTTGCCCGCCAAATGTCGACCCACAAAGGGCCCCTTTCAAGCTCTGTAGTGTGCTGATACTGCTGTCTCATGAGTACACAGAGCTCCATGTCCTTCACAATGACGACTCATCATCTGTCACTGTTCGTGTCTTTTATACGTCCTACCAGGTATGGTAAGAACACCAAACACGAACAACACTAATCCTCTCTGATGTACATTCTATATGTAACAGATCTGCAACTCTTTGTCAGACTGCACATTATTACATATTATAATAGGCCGATTTAACAATTTCGTAATTTTCTGATATATTTGCACAACACCAAAGGACTTGTCATCAACATGTCAAGAGAACCTCATATGTTTTATCCAACTAACAGGACTAAGAGTTAGCAGATTTGAGGACATATCAGGAAACTAAGGATTATTCACGAATGCTATTGGAATGAACACTTTTTTAATAGACCATGATTCATTCAGTATTGGAGGGAAAGGGTACTACACAAAATCTAATAAAGTTTACAAACGAATAATTCAAGAGATGCGCAAAGCCATGGCACATGAGAAAAGCAGTTGTTTGTCGTCTGTGGAATGACCAATACGTAGACACTTCAAAGAACAATTAAATGACACTGGTTGGATAATGCATTCTATTCGTTAAATGATTAATAAAAAATTTTAACTTCTCTTTCGTTCCAGAACATGCCTAAAGAATACAACGTATATCAACAGAAGTACCATGCCCAAGGTTTGTTATTGGAAATATTCACTTACTGTCATCTCCGTAAGCTCAGCATCTTCTTCACTATGGAGGTTAACGATCGCGTTTATCCGACAGGAAAATGGAGATGGATAAATAATATAATAGCGAGCCAACGGTACTGTGACGAATGCTTCAGAAAGGCGACTGGCGTGAGGCTGAAAATATCACGCGCCGGCACTTCCCTTCCGCTGTTTATGGGGAAGACTTTTGATGAAATTACAGGCCACAGATCTTGAATATGCATATCTCTAGAGCGGGGTTGAGAGATAAACACACAATTACATTAATTGTCGAGCATAGGTTACCTTGTTAAACGTAAATCTAATAATGTCCTTTAAGCAAAAATAGAATCGAATTCAGTTCGTCGTAGTCATTGAAACTGTGTGAATTAGCTATTATTCTTATTTTTTATACTTTTAGTCACTCGAAGTAGTATTACGTGTAGCTGTCTGGTCAAAGCCAAAAACACGCTACATTTCTATGAAATTCACTGTAATCAGAAGCGAAGTGTCCAGCAGTTTCTTTCTTCCATCGTAAAACCATTGGACTGCAGTTGATCGGAGTCACAGGTGCAATAAGTATTCCTAACTATCTCTTTTTTATCATCCAGTTTTTCACCGGATGTAGTAACCTTCCATAAAGTCAGCATCGATATAAAACAGTTTTCAGATGTCACCGTTTGAGCAAAAGATGTTGGGGGCAACTCATAACGAAAAATTATGTAAATATGGCGGCAGCTCAGTATTTCCTATGTAGAACTGTGTTCTGGACGTCTGCTCTTTCCTGCATGTTATTATTACGTTTAACATCGGAAGGTTAACTCCAAGTTGCCCTGTGCGCACTGTATGCCTTAACATACTGAAAATCCAAAAACTTAAAACACATAATAAATTGTACATAATGTGATATGCCTCTCAAAAAAGAACAAGTGAAAATATTATATGTACTGCAAATTTTTATTGAAAAACTGTTCCTTCTCAACCTTTGTGTTCCTTACGTCACAGAGATTTCTCGAGGTTACGAACAATTGATATTTACAAGGTCTTAAAATGATGGCTGTTTCTGCCAGATAGAAACTCAATGGCAGTTCGGTACAAAATAATAAAACAGCTTTGAAAGTACAATCGGGAGTGCATGTTAAATCATGTCTCCACCTGATATAAAAGTATGAAATTTATTGACTCTTTTCCATTAGAAGGGAACTATCCCTATTTTTGGATGTCCTAAGACGTGTACATGGAATAGTAGTTCGTAGGCGGCTTACACTGAGGTGAGAAAAGTTATGGGATACCTCTTAATATCAAGTTGTACCTCCTTTTTCCCGAGGTAAGGCAGCAAGTACGATGTGACATGGATTCAATAAGTCGCTGGAACGCCTTTGCAGAAATATTGAGCCACATCGCCTCTACAGCCGTCCACAACTGCTAAAGAGTTACCGGTGCAGGATTTTGTGCACGAACTGACCTCTCGGTTATGTACCATATGTGATCGATGGGATTCATGTCGGGCGACCTGAGTGGCCAAACAATTTGCTCGAATTGTTCAAAATTATCTTGAAACCAGACGCGAACAATTGTCGCCAGGTGACATGGCGCCTTGTCATCCATAAAAATTTCATCCTTGATCGGGAACATGACGTCCATGAGTGGCTACATATGGTCTCCGAGCAGCAAAATATCCAGAGGACCCAGTCCATTCCATCC
Source organism: Schistocerca piceifrons (assembly GCF_021461385.2). Classification (NCBI taxonomy): domain Eukaryota; kingdom Metazoa; phylum Arthropoda; class Insecta; order Orthoptera; family Acrididae; genus Schistocerca; species Schistocerca piceifrons. Next base: position 271,095,325 of record NC_060139.1, read on the forward strand.
AAACATAGTCCACATCATTGTGGAACCACCATCATTTTGCGTAGTGCCTAACTGACAACATGGGTCCACGGCTCGTGGGGTCTGCGGCCATTTGAACCTTACCATCAGCCCTTACCAACTGAAATCAGGACTCATCAGACCAGGTCAGGGTTTCCCAATCGTCTATGGTCCAACTCATACGCTCGCGAGCCCAGCAGAGGCGCTGCAGGCGATGTCGTGCTGTTGGGAACGGTACTCGCGTCGGTCGTCTGCTTCCGTAGTCCATTAACGCCAAATTTCCCCGCACTGTCCTAACAGATAACTTCGTCATACGTCCCAGACTGACTTCTGCTATTATTTCAAGCAGTACTGGTTGTGTGTTAGCACTGACACCATTAAGTAAACGCAGCTGTTCTCGAGCGTTAAATGGAGGCTGTCAGTCACTGCGTTATCCATGGTGAGCGGTAATGACAGAAGTATGGTATTCTTGACACACTCTTGACACTGTGCATCGCGAAATACAGGAATCCCTAAGGATTTTCCAAATGGAATGTGCCGTGAGTCTAGCTCGAACAACTATTCCGCGTTCAAAGTCTGTTAATTCCTACTGAGCGGCCGTAATAAAGTAGGAAATGTTTTCACGTGATTCACTGGAGTACAAGTGAGGGCTCCGCCATGTACTTTCTTTTTATATTTTGTCTATGCGATACTACCGCCAGCTGTTTATGTGCATATCAATATCCCATAACTTTTGACGCCTCAGTGTACATTTAAAGACAGTTCCAAGAGACTGTACAGAATTCCTATCCAATGTATTCTCCCCGTAAAACAGCCATAAATAATGGAATTACTGTTTGACTCCGATTAATTCAGTCTCGCGCCAGTATTGCATAAAGTGGTTGTGAGCAATAAATATTTTACGGTTTCAGAACAGCCAAGGCAAGTAGGAAAAGATGAAGTGAAGTGAAATTAAGCTTCTCTTCTACATACAACGTAAAAGTTATCGTTGGTTTTGGTGATGGTGTACTTACTTACTTGGCCAAACAAACCACAGTTTTGCCAAACAACCCCCTTCATTTGCTGCTGTCCATGTACTCCTCCCCAGCAAGTCCCACCTAACTCTCATCCTCTCCGATCCCGTCAATTGAGCTACGCCGTGTTCCTTCACTCGGTGTTTCGCCTCTGATGTCTTGTTCCACACCTGCCGGGTGTTCGAGCCTATACGGATTACGTGCCCATCCCACTTCAGTCCTCTCTCTCTAATCACAGCCACAATGATCAGTGATTTGTACAACCCCAGCAATTCGCGATTTTCCCTTTCTCCTTTATGGTCTCCAGCCTTCACTGATCGAAAAATCTATCTCCGAAAAGGTTTCTCAAATTCAGGGAGTTTTCATTGTATCTTTTCTCTCAAAGTGCAGGTCTCTGCTTCGGAAAGGACTTCAGTTTGCATTACTGTTCTGTGGACCATAGTCTGCTTGGATCTCGGTAGAGTGCGGGAAATGAGCAGCTTTTTGAGTGCAAAATCTGACCCGAATCCTGCTTGAATTCTTGCCATTATTTTCTGACCTGCCACATTCCTTTCACTGAATGCTGCTCTAATCTATTTCATTTCTTTTTACTCTTTCAAAGATTTTGTAATCCATATTGAAAAGGTCGGTAGTCTTACAAAGCAAAATTTGCTAAATACATTAATCTCTTCCAACTTTATTGATTTTCTTATTCTTACATAACGACATATTTAAAACATGATTGCAAATTCCCTCTCGGTCACCTTTTCGAATGATGGTTCATCCTGTTGTCCATTATGAATCTCTCAAGTCGCTAACATACTCGGCAGTAAAGAAGCAGATTTTGTCGTAAAAAAAAAGTTTGTATTTTCCATACCTGCCACTGTACATGTCGTAATAGGTTATGCTGCTAGTAAAATAACGTAATAAAAATGCTGTTAGGTGTATATTTAAAGGCAGTCGCCAGTACTCGAAATAATATTCGAAATAACAAAGATGTGAAGTGTAATTAATCAAAGGAAGACAGAAATGGAATATATGTAGAAGACGATAAAACGTTAACAAACTGCTTTAAAGCATTTGCTCACTGTCCTGATATCAGAGCGGATCACTGCAGTGTCATCACGGTCCTGGTGCTATCCGCGTTGTTGTGTGTGTGTGTGTGTGTGTGTGTGTGTGTGTGTGTGTGTGTGTGTGTGTGGTGTGCGACGAGTGCAGTGTTTGTACTGACTGGGTATGAAATACGAATAAACAGTGTAACATCAGTTAGACCTGTAAGTAACTATAAGCCTGAAAGCCTGTTAACTTCTAAGTGCATTTTACTGTATTAAGCTGAAATATCTATAATCATTTCAAAATGATCGATGGGTGAGTAAACAACTTGGCAGCTAACAGCGTTACGTGTTGTGCTAGAGATGGACGTAATGTTCCTTCTAAACCATTCCTGCCAATTCCTGCTGGATCAATCAGGTAATGGAAACCTTTCATCTACAGTAACCAGATGAAATGTGGGTGACGGAATTTCCTCTCTGGCTTTTGATGTCCTAATGGACACCCAACAGCTATTGCATCCGTATGGTCGCCACATTCAGTAGCGATGGCAAGTACGGCTGTAATTTCGGAGCGTGGTTTTCGGGAATGCTATTGAAAAAGAAGGCCTCTAACATCGAATTGTTGGTAGCAATTACATAGCTTTTGTTACTGATACTTTTGATGTTTCGGATGTACACGAAAAACTAACGACTTATTTTTCTTCACGTCTACTTCAGTTAGCACTATCGTAGCTTATGTCAACTTCAAGAAGGTCGTTGTCAAATCATGGACATATTAAGCAAAGATTGCTTTTGATTCGAATGTACTATTAATATTTTACATATTTTTATAGCAGAAGTTAGACTTTCTGGAGGAAAGTCTTCGAGGTGGGCAATAGCTAAGAAATTTATCTGTTAGCTAAGAAACAGGTGCGTTAGGTAGCAGTAAAGAAAAAGGACTTGGTTTTGAAATCAGCAGCCTCTATATTGAAAGCAGCAGAAGCTGTAAGACAGAAGCAAGATTTTTAGAGACAAAAGTTGAGAATAGTCAGCAAACCTGATTCCCACATGGCGAATACTAGTTGTTATCTTGATGCTAACAATGGGAAAAATAATGTTCGTCGCAAGGATACAAATGCTAAAGCTGCTAGAATACATAACATTCCTGGCCTATTGCAAAGAAGAGATACAAGTCCTACTGAGAGAAATGGGCAACATACCTATCACGGTATTTAGAGTAACACTATACAAAGAAAAGCTGAAGGCGATGAGGAAAAGGAAAATTGGAAGTGGCTTAAAACAAACAAATTTGGAGCGAATCAGTAATGCAAGAACTGTTGACATTCTCCTATATACAATGCAACGTTACACAGGATGCCGAAAAAGTAAGTTATCAAATGTACGCTGGCATATGTCGAGAACGATTTCCTCAATAAAAGGGTTCTACTGGTACCAGAGCTTGAAATGAAAAAGGCGGTAGAAGTTCGTAAATTCAACGAACAAAACATCATTGTATGAAGATGAAACACTTCAACGAACACGACAAGAGTGGGCCTAAGACCAAGGCGTCCGCCATCCCATTAGAGAACTGAGTATTGCTCAAACATCGTTGACGTTATCCAAGGTGAAAGATAACTGTATGGTCACTTTTTTTTCAACACACTCTATAACTTAGTAGTTATGCAGTTAGGGTTTTCACAGCTTTGCAGGGTAACTGTGTCCCTACATAACGTACATGGTTTCACATGTCGGCAAAAGCAACTTCTTGAACGGAGTGTGAACGTGATTGTGTTGTGCGAGCTACTGGACAGGGTCTCATTAGTGACTTCACACAGAGAAACAATCGATAGATGACTAAGTCATGATACTGTAACGCCACTTATCGATAAAGCACCGATGAGCTGCGTTTAAGAACCTTTAACTGCTCCCTGTGACGCATTTTGTTTAAATAAATGAATGATGGTTTTATGTCTCCTTCGTTGCCGAGAAGGAGGCACACTTCGGTCTTACCTGTACTTACGACTAGACGCCCTTTCCATTACAGGTGCGGTAACAATTTTGTAATGTGTCACATTTACATAAATATCGTAAAATGTATTTAAGTTAATCCAATCATTTGTTCTAATAATTTAATTAATCTCAATCGCTACTATATTAAATAATTACCCATGCTTCTCATTACCGCTTTAGATTATCTGTGGGAGTGTTACGATATGCCGATAACAAAGAGAATTCGCCACCAGAAATTGTCAATGCTGTTATTGCAAACTGCACGTCCAAAATATCCAAGAACCCCTTCTTCTCGAACGATTAGTTCGGGGATTTAAAAGTCCGAAAAATTATACTGTCATTAATCAGTTTCAAATAACACGGTCAAGGAATCCTCTCGTTAAACAGGCAGTGGCACAAATGCTAATGTTGCCTCACATTACAGTTCTTACAGCCAGTCCCACGCACATACGCCTCTGCGGAAGAAATATGCTTCTTTTAAGTCTGATGCTCCCATTTGAGCTAAATTATATTACAATCATTAATTCAGAAATCTATTATCGAACTACTAAACCTTTCTTGGGATTGTCTGGTTAAAACCATTGCTCTCTTTTCTTGTCATCCCTCCGCAGTAAAATATGTATACACAGGCGAAATACGCTAGGGAGAAAGATACAGATATAACATTTGTAATGCTAGTTCCGATATTATATTTTTCTATTTACATTTTTTGTGGCATCGGGAAGGGGCAGGCCACAGTAGCCAACCACAGATTATCCATGACAGCCGCCTGCATAATAATATTTTGACAGCCACTGTAGTAATGCTGGTGCAGTATTCTGCAATGCAGCTGTCTACCAAAGTGGTAGACTGCTAGATGCTGCAGCATAAAGTAACGTTTCACTGTCCACTATCTGACTACGCACCTGTATGGAGTGAGTATAAATATATTGCGCAAAAGAATTAAAATGGTCACTTCCTGCGAGGCAGAAGTGTGAAATTTTACTTGAAGTTGCCTGTAGCCTTCCACTAGAAACTGTTCAAAATCAATCGATGAAATCTGAAAACGATCCGAGCAGTAAAAGCTTTTTATACTTTTACAGCCCTCCAATTTCATGTTCTGGTGTGGAGTGGGAGGAGGGGGGGAGGGAGCAGGGAGGGAAGTCAGCGGGGACGGCTGTGGCATCATAGGTAAAGGCAAAGGATCCCTCTACGACTCCTCCATTCGGCAAGACCATCGGTGCTACCTGGAAACCGTTGTTGAGCGCTCTAACAATGTATCTGTACAGAGACATCCACTGAGTGATTCACAATTGCCTATCGACAGGCAACCCATTCGACTGCCCTCAGACTTTGCATGTCCACAAGCAACTGCTAGAGCAGTAGCGTAGTGCCATTTATCTGGAGTGTGTAGAGTGAATCGGTGAAGGGTTGTCTCTGTACCGCCACATTTTGCAAGTGCTCAACAAAGATTCGAAGATGGTACCAAACAGGGGTCTTAGAGAAAACCCTTGCCATTTTATTGACACTCATGTCAATGTCATCTCGCCTCCTCGAATCCATTTCCCCTGAGTTCACATGAAATGAATACATAAAAATCCTTTGCTACTTTGGATCACGTTCAGATTTCGTAGAATAGTTCCAGAAGGTCCCCGATGGCTCCAACACGTATAGCAGAGCAAAAACTGCGGTCGTGCTACACTGCAAAGACGTCACATCACGTTGAAAGGGGTCGTAGCCCACCCATGCATTCAAGGAGGATATGAACCGTCTAGTGAGTGTTAGCAGTGTAAATAATTGTCCAGAACATCGTTACGTTGGACTTCGATTTTCATACTGTTGTTTCCGAAATCTCGATGAAAGCTCCAAACATGTACGTCTCTTACGCTAACTCTTCAGGTCCTTGCGTGTGTATCTAATGGCGTTCGCGCTAACCTGACGATTTAAAAAAAAAAAGTTCCCTCGGCCACCCACAACAGAATCACGCGATTTCCGTGCTGGGTGTCGCGGTTTTCACGTCCGACGCAGAGGCGTGAAGAGAAGAGATGCGATGTGGGTGGAATGGGGGGAGGGTGGGTTGCGACGACCTTCGTTTCGTGTGGCCCGTCCACGGTGGCATTGGGCACAACTGTGGTGAAGTTTAGTGTTGCCAGTGTGGCATCATTGACTCGTCTTACACCTCGCATGAACCTCTGCGCTATGGCCTGCTTTTTGTCATGTTTCGATACCATCCCGTTTGAAGCGCCGAAGAGCCCGAAGGTGGTTTCTCAGGGCGACACTGTTGCACCATTACAAAGGAAGACTGGAGGGTTTGGGTCAAATCTCACACTCCTGCTTCGCAGTGGGGGGTGGGGGGTGATATCAATGGTTTTCAAAAATGTGGCCATCGGGACATTTTGCGCAATGTATTCTCAGCTACTATGAATAGCTTATTGAACGCATTATTGTAGCCAAGACAGACACAGAGACTATACCCACGACAATGGTACAAATTTATATGCGAATTAGTTCCGCAGATGTTGAAGAGACTGAAGAAGTGTGTCAGATAAAAGAAAATATTCAGATGGTTATAGGAGACTGATATTTAATTGCGATGGGGGAATAGAATTCGATAGTAGGAAAAGGTAGAGAAGGAAAAATGGTAGGTGAATGTAGACTAGGAAAAAAGAATGAAAGGGGAAGCCGCTTACTAGAAATTTACATAGAGTACTAAGTTAATCATCGTTAACTCTTGATTTAAAAATCATGCAGGAAGATTGTACATGTTGAAGACACTGGAAGGTTTCAGATTGATTACGTAATGGTAAGACAGAGATTTCGGAACCAGATTATAAATTTTAAGACAATTCCAGGTGCGGATGTGGACTTTGACCAGAATTTATTGGCTATGAACCATAGATCAAAACTGAACAAACTGGAAGAAGGTAGGAAATTAAGGAAACGAGACCAGGGTAAGTTGAAAGAACCTGATGTTGTTGAAAGTTTGAGGGGTCATAAGACAACGGATGACTATAACAAGGGAAAGGAATATAGTAGAACACTAATAGGCAGCTTTAAGAGACAAAGTTGCAGTGGATCAAAAAGGTAAAAAGACAAGTCGTAGTAGAAATCCTTCACTAACACAGGTGATATTTAATTTAATCGCTGAAAGAAGAAAATTTAAAAAATGAAGCAGGTGCAACGTCTGACAGGTAGGGCAAAACGTGGCTAGAGGACAAATCTAACTATTTAATTGCATATTATACTAGAGGAAGGATAGGTACTGTTTACAGGAAAATTGAAGAGGACTTTGGAGAGGAGAGAAGCAGCTGTATGAATCCCAAGATCCTAGCCAAAAAACGGTACTCAGCAAAGAAGCGAAAGCTGAAAATAGAAGCAGTACCTTTTTTTTGGGGGGGGGGGGTCATCAGTCTTATGACTGGTATGATGCGGACAGCAGCGAATTTTTATGCTGTGCTAACCTCTTCATCTCAGAGTAGCACTTGCAACCTACGCCTTCAATTATTTGCTGAATGTATTCCAATCTCTGTCTTCCTTTACAGTTTTTGCCTTCTACAGCTCCCTCTAGTACCATGGAAGTCATTCCCTCATGTCTTAACAGATGTCCTGTCATCCTGTCCCTTCTCCTTATCAGTATTTTCCACATATTCCTTTCCTCTCAGATTCTGCACAGATCCTCCTCATTCCTTACCTTATCAGTCCACCTAATTTTCAACATTCGTCTGTAACACCACATCTTAATGCTTCGATTCACTTCTGTGCTGTATTCCAGAAGTACACTCTCAGAAATTTCTTACTCAAATTAAGGCCGATATTTAATGTTAATAGACTTCTCTTGGCCAGGAATGAACTTTTGCCATTGCCAGTCTGCTTTTGATGTCCTCCTTGGTCCGTCCGTCACTGGTTATTTTATTCCCTAGGTGGCAGAATTCCTTAACTTCACCTACTTCTTGTCCGCCCCTGTGAGCTGAGTGGTCAGTGCGACGGAATGTCGTACCTAACATCCCGGGTTCGATTCCCGGCTGGGTTGGAGATTTCTTCCGCTAACGGACTGGGTTTTGTGTTGTTCTTACCATTATCATTTCGTCCCCATCGACACATTAGTCACCGAAGTGGTGTCAACTTTAAAGACTTGCACCAGGCGAACGGTCTACCCGACAGGAGGCCCTAACCACACGGCATTTCCTTTTCCATCTACTTCGTGACCATCGATCCTGATATTAAGTTTTTCTCTGTTCTCATTTCTACTACTTCTCATTACCTACGTCCTTCTTCGATTTTCTCTCAATCCATATTCTGTACTCCTTAGACTGTCCATTCCATTCAGTGGATCATGTAATTCTTCTTCACTTTCATGCAGCATGGTAACGTCAACAACGAATCGTATCATTGATATCGTTTCTCCCTGAATTTTAATTCCAATCCAGAACCTTTCTTTTATTTCCATCTTTGCTCCCTCGATGTACATATTGAACAGTAGTGGCGAAAGACTACATCCTTGTCTTACACCCTTTTTAATGCGAGCACTTCGTTGTTGGTCATCCACTCTACTAATCCCTCTTGGCTGTTGTACATATTGTATACGAGTCGTCACTCCCTATAGCTTACCCCTATTTTTCCCAGAATTTTGAGCATCTTGCACCATTTTACATTGTCTAACGATTTTTCTAGGTCGACAAATCCTATGAACGTGTCTTGATTTTTCTTTGGTCTTGCTTTCATTATTAACCTCAACGTCAGAATCGCCTCTCTCGTCCCTTTACTTTTCCTAATGCCAAACTGATCGTCATCTAGCGCATTCTCAATTTTCTTTACCATTCTTCTGTATATTATTCTTGTCAGCAACTTGGATGCATGAGCTGTTAAGCTGGTTGTGCGATAACTCTCGCACTTGTCAGCTCTTGCCATCTTCGGAATTGTGTCGATGATGTTTTTCGGATAGTTAGATAGAATGTCACGAGACTCATAAATTCTACACACCAATGTGAATAGTCGTTACGTTGCAACTTCCCCAACGATTTTAGAAATTGTGATGGAATGTTATCTATCTTTCCTGCCTTATCTGATCTTAAGTCCTCCAGAGCTCTTCTAAATTCTTATTCTAACATTGGGTCCCCTAGCTCTTCTAAATCGACTCCTGTTTCTTCTTGTATCACATCAGACAAATCTTCCCCCTCGTAGAGGCTTTCAATGTATTCTTTCCACCTATGTGCTCTCTCCTCTGCATTTAACAGTAGAATTCCCGTTGCACTCTTAATATTGTCACCCTTGATTTTAATGCCACCGAAGGTTGTTTTTACTTTCCTGTATGAAGAGTCACTCTTACCGACAATCGTTTCTTTTTCGATCTTCACATTTTTCCTGCAGCCATTTCGTCTTAGCTTCCCTGCTCTTCCTATTTATTTCAGTCCTCAGCGACTTGTATTTCTCTATTCCTGAGTTTCCCGTAACATTTTTGTAGTTCCTCGTTTCATCGATAAACTGAAGTATTTCTTCTGTTACCCAATGTTTCTTCGCAGTTACCTTCTTTGTACCTATGCTTTTCTTTACAACTTCTGTGATGGCCCTTTTTAGAGGTGTCCATTCATCTTCCACTGTACTGCCTACTGAGTTATTCCTTATTGCTGTATCTGTAGTCTTAGATAACTTCAACAGTATCTCGTCATTCCTTAGTGCTTCCGTATCCCACTTCTTTGCGTATTGGTTCTTTCTGACTAATGTCTCAAACTTCAGCCTAATCTTCATCACTACTGTATTGTGATCTGAGTCTATGTCTGCTCCTGGGTAGGCATTACAATCCAGTATCTGGTTTCGGAATCTCTGTCTATCTTCCCGTATCACCCGCCCTTTTCCAAATATACATCCTCCTCTTGTGATTTTTGAACAGAGTGTTCGCTATTACTAACTGAAACTTGTTGCGGAACTCAGTCTTTCTCTTTTCTCCTTCCTTGTCCCAACCCCTTATTCTCCTGTAACCTATTCTTCTGCTCCTTCCCTTAAAACTGCATTCTAATCTCCCATGACTATTATATTTCCATCTACCTTTTCATACAATATTATCCTTTCAAGATCCTCATAGACTTTCTCTATCTCTTCAGGTTGCGACGTCGGCAAATATACCTGAACTACCGTTGTCGGTGTGGTTTGCTGTCGAATCTGATACAAACAACCCTATCAATGAAGTTTTCACAGTAACACACTCTCCGCCCTAACTTCCTATGCATAACGAATCCTACTTCCGTTATACCATTTTCTGCTGCTGTTTCCATTACCCTATACCCGTCTGACCAGAAATCCTTGTTTTCATTCCACTTCACTTCACCGTCACCTACTATACCTAGATTGAACATTTTCAGATTTTTCTAGTTTCCATACCACGTTTAGCTGCTTACATTCCACGCCCCGACTCGCAGGACGTTATTATTTCGTTGATTATTGAATCTTTTTCTCATGGCAACCTCCCCCTTGGCAGTCCCCTCCCGGAGATCCGAATGGGGAACTATTCCAGAATCTTTTGTCAAAGGAGAGATCATAATGACACTTGTTCAATTACAGGCCACCTGTCCTGTGGGTATCATTACGTGTCTTTTAATGCAGTGGTTTCTATTGCCATCTGCATCCTCATGCCATTGATCTTTGTCGATTATTTCACCTTTAGGGGGCGTTTCCCACCCCTAGGTCAAGAAGATGCCCTAAAACTGCCGTTGGCAGAACGAGGGTGACTTTATATGCCGGGAGTCTTTTGCCGCCAACGCTGATTATTAATCAAAATTTAAGCTGCGTGGGGATTTGAAGCTGGGTCCAAAGCCGTTTTTGATTATGAACCAAAGACGCCACTGTGCATGACAGAGAGCGTTTATACAAGGTAGACAAAGACAGTGTTACACAACTGGTAGAGGATGTACGTAATGAGATGGGAGATATGTCGCTGTGGGAAGAGAGTGACAGAGCACTGAAAAACCAAAGTCGAAACAAGGCCTCTGTAATACACAACATTCCGTCAGAACTACTGATATCCTTGTGAAAGACAGCCATTACAAATCTCTTGCATCTGGTGTGAAACATGTATGAGACAGGCGTAATATTCTCAGACTTCAGGAAGAATATAATAACTGCAATTGGATTGAAACTAGATACTGACAGGTGCGAAATTACGGACTATCAGTTTAATAAATCATTGTTGCAAAATACTAAGATGAATTCCTTACAGAAGAATGGAAAAACTGATACAAGGAAATAAATTTGTGCCACAGCCGGACTAGCAGAAGGGATCGGAAGGTATCGGTTAATAGGAGAGATTCTGGGACATCGAGGGACACGAATTTAGTACCGGAGGGAAGTGTGGGAGTAGAGGTCATAGGGAGAGATCAAGAGATGAATACAGAAAGCAAATTCAGAAAGATGTAGGTTGCAGTAGTTATTCAAAGATGAAGCGGATTGCACAAATGTAACATGGAGAGCTGCTTCAAAGCAGTATTCGGACTGCAGACCACAACAACAACAATAACAATAGCTCTCAGATCAGATGGTAATAGCATTTCCATTGGCGCCGTGCAGTCTTCCGGCACGGTCTGCACCCCAGTTATCAGTCGAATGTGTGGCCATCGAGCAACATCAGCTACAATCTGAAGCCGCTGGTATACGACATGTCAGCTAGCCGTGAGGGTTCCTGCCTTCAAACTAGTTTCACTAAGGAAAGGACACTTCAGACACCATTCTAGAGACCCACGTTCGACTCAGGGTGTCTGACTGCCCCCGCCAGCCTTCTCGGGCCATTGTCAGTGTACGCCAGTTCATCTACATCTACATCTACATCTACATCTATACTGCGCAAGCCACCTGACGGTGTGTGGCGGAGGGTAGGCGGAGGGTACCTTGAGAACCTCTATCGGTTCTCCCTTGTATTCCAGTCTCGCATTGTTCGTCGAAAGAAAAAATGTCGGTATGCCTCTGTGTGAGCTCTAATCTCTCTGATTTTATCCACATGGTCTCTTCGCGAGATATACGTAGGAGGGAGCAATATACTGCTTGACTACTCGGTGAAGGCATGTTCTCGAAACTTCAACAAAAGCCCGTACCGAGCTACTGAGCGTCTCTCTTGCAGAGTCTTCCACTGAAGTTTATCTGTCATCTCCGTAGCGCTTTCGCAATTACTAATGATCCTGTAACGAAGCGCGCTGCTCTCCGTTGGGTCTTCTCTACCTCTTCTATCAACCCTATCCGATACGGATCCCACACCGGTGAGCAGTATTCAAGCAGTGGGCGAACAAGCGTACTGTAATCCACTTCCTTTGTTTTCGGACTGCATTTCCTTTGGATTCTTCCAATGAATCTCAGTCTGGCATCTGCTTTACCGAGGATTAATATTTTATATGGACATTCCATTTTAGATCACTCCTAATGCCTACTCCCAGGTGATTTATGGAATTAACTACTTCCAGTTGCTGACCTGCTATGTTGTAGCTAAATGATAAGGGATCTTTCTTTCAATGTATTCGCAGTACATTACACTTGTCTACATTGAGATTCAATTGCCATTCCCTGCACCATGCGTCAATTCGTTGCAGATTCTCCTGCATTTCAGTACAATCTTCCATTGTTACAACCTCTCGATGTACTACAGTATCATCCGCAAAAAGCCTCATTGAACTTCCGATGTTATCCACAAGGTCATTTAGATATGTTGTGATTGGCAACGGTCCTACGACACTCCCTGCGGCACAACTGAAATAACTCTTACTTTGGTATACTTCTCTCCATTGAGAATGACATGCTGCGTTCTGTTATCTAGTAACTCTTCAATCCAATCACACAATTGCTCTGATAGTCCGTATGCTCTTCAGCACGGCTTTCAGTCTAGCTATCAATGCCAACAGTACACCATTACCATCAGACCAACGAATTATAAGCGTAACATTTATTAAAAGACAGAGTGGATCATAACTCAGTTGTCAAAAATGCGTTCATTACAATAATACCGAACAAATAAAAATAGGAAGATATTATCAACACAGAAACAGATGTAGAGTATGATGACTTTATGAAAATGCTTAAATAGTTTCTGTGCTGTTCTAACCAAACGTAGCACCCTTCTAACATTGATTTACAAATTCTGTCGCAAATATTCCGGGGAAATTGTATTTAAAATTCTGGCTGAATTTATTCCTTCAAGTGCTCAAAATCCCGGCTCTTGACGCAATAAACGACAATCTTAATACACCCTAGATCTCTTGACGCAACAAACGACAATCTTAGTACACCCTAGATTGATAAATCTAAGGGACTGATATCTCGGAATCGTGGAGGCCGTTCAATAATACACTGTCGGCCTATCCATGCATCAAATTTTTCACTTAGAAAGTCTCTCACATATTGCCGTACTAAGATTTCGTTAACTAGTTGCAGATGTTTAAATGCTGGACTATTTTCCAATTCTATCAACACTGTTAGAAGCATATGTAGGTAATATCCAGAACGGACAGTACCATTAAAACATAGGAGCTGCATAGCCTACAGCTGAATTCCATGCCCATGCACTTACGCCAGGAGAGTTAAACTCTGTCTCTACCGCCACATGGCGATTAACTTATTCCCAGTAGACATATTCGTGTCTGCTCACTCTGCCATGCACCTCAAAACTTGCTTCGTCACTTCAAGGCTTTTCCAAAACTTGCGGTCGGCATCTCCATAGATTCTGTACAACTCATCGAAATCCAGATGCCTGTTCTGATATTCTTCAGTTATGCCCTGATGTAGAGAACGCTTATATATGGTCTCACTATAAGCATTTTCTTAATCGTTCGCACGCTTGCTAAAAAGAAAATGTTCAAATGTGTGTGAAATCTTATGGGACTTAACTGCTGAGGTCATCAGTCCCTAAGCTTACACACTACTTAACCTGAATTATCCTAAGGACAAACATACACACCCATGCCCGAGGGAGGGCTCGAACCTCCGCCGGGACCAGCCGCACAGTTCGTAGGCTTGTTCTTGCTGTTCCTTGACCCTTGTAATTGAGATTTAGTCGGGGATTGCACAAAACATGAAGATTCTTCTTTTTAGTAACAGACTTTTGGCTACCGACGCAGTCTCTTCAAAACTTAAATTTAATGCGCAAATATCCTGCCAAGTTGGGTGTATGGAAAAAAGAAGCTTCCACAAACAAATCACTGACATCAGTCTATGGGTACGATTCACCACGTTCGCAAATCTAATACACGCTGCTCTGTAGTTAGCTTTCCATTCCGTTTTTTTTTTAAGGAAAAGAAGAAGAAATGTAAACTCGTACTGTTAGAGTTCGCTGACATGGGTACCATTTACTAGTCAAGTTAGCAACTGACTACCACTACGCTAGGCAATCAAAGTGATTGCTACCTATGGAGACAGAGGTAAACTCTTCTGGCGTGATGGTGCGGGCGAAGGATTGTCAGGTGTGCCCTAATCAGCTCCTACTTCTTAATGGTGCTACCGGGCCCGGAAATTACTTATATATACTTCAAGTAGTGTTGTTAGAACTGTAAAGTAGTTTATCTTTTGAACATTTGCATCCACCTAAAGAAAACCTGATACGGCAATATAATGGAGCGCCTCTCATTATGGAGCTACTGTGAGCGACTTTGTAAGTGAAAACTTCGATGTTGCTAGTGACTATGTATGGTCCAACCGCTATTCAGTAGTTTGTGCACCAAAGCTTGCAGATAGTGGTTGAAAATCATTGTGTAACACGGTGGTAAGCTTTGCAAGCATTAAGCATTGTTAACAATTTTGATTGTCATTAATCGTAATTGGTCTTAAGAAATTTTTTTATTAAAATATATGAGGTATGGAAGTGTTATGAAAGATGGTCCTCCTTCTCGAGTAAGTCGCGGTACAGATATTTGAATAAATGCAAAAATAAATTTCTGTTGCCCCAAAAGATAAACTGGATAACGCTATTCGATTCGAAAATAAGTGCAGAAACCAGCTAAACAGAACACAGTTTGATCAGTTTAGCGCTACGGAAATTTCTTAAAGGCAAAGAAGTATTTTGGACATGTGTAACCCTTCCGCTTACAGCTTCACCTGTCAATTGGGACAGTGTGCCTGATGTGTGTATGTGTACCAATAATGTCAGTCTTCACAAAAATATTTAGTTAACCAAGTGATCATTTGATCTCTCATTCGCTTTGTACACGATATTGTATGAATCAGTGAGGCAACAAAACACGACCTCTGGACACAGCAGTCAGCAAATCAATCTAAAGGTTGGTGGCCACATTGTGTGACACGTTCGACAAGTTACTTACAAAAGAATAATTCATTATAAATAAATAGAAGAGATATGGCTTTAATAACAAAAGTATTGACCTCAGACCAACAGGAAAAGATGTATCATTCCCGGGGGATGTCTTAGTCAACATTGACCTTTCATATGGTTGTCGGGTCTTAAGCCAGATCAAACTGTCATCTGCAAACGATATTTCCACAATTTACCTGGCCGCCATAATCAAATCAGGTGAGAATGGCTAAGCCGCTCTCGCTCATAACCGATTCAACCCTTTTCTATGGTAGGTTGAGGTACAGCGTCACCAGTGGATCTTGATCTTACTGTCTTGGTGTAAAGGTAAAACTGTTCTATCCTACAATGATGTCATTCCAAAGACATCGTTGGAGTGCACGTTTAAGGTGTGGCGGTGGGACTTGAAGTTCCATATCACCATCCAACAGTGAAAGTTGAAGTGCAGGCAATAGGTAACACAACTACATTAGGTACTGATATGGTGGCATATGATTGTCGACACACATCGAGTGGTCGTATCAACGCTGATATTTCATTAGTGGCTGTAACAGGGCTATTGTTAGCCATGGTCTGAATCTGTTTCCTCAAGGATGGTGAGAAGAATCGGGTGGCGTTGCCAGAGCTGGGGAGTCGTGTTGCCAATGTTTTATAAGCCAGCGAACGTGTCGTGCAGGGGATCGATTTTCTCATAGAGATACCTTGATTTCTCTCGAATAGACATCTTTAGAGTGACCATGTTTGTTTCCTCGTGGAGGTCAAATACCCTCGCGAGGGGAAGGGCATGCAGGTTCCACTAAAGCACCTTACTCTGAAGGCGCTGTAGGGTCTACATCTGGGAGGCACTAAACGTGGTCCACACAGTGGAGCCATAGGTATGGGAAGGGTGATCAACCATCCGGTACAGTAAAAGCTTGATTTCTGGGTTCTGTTCCCGACTGTCACCTTCTCTCACTTTTAGGTGACGTATTCTGCAGGTCGATGGAAGAACAATTTTTTATCCACCCAGACACCTGGACATCTGGTACCAGCGGACCATGAGACCTGGACTCCTGAAGCAGCGGCGTTGTAGCGGAAGATGGCGTCGTTTGGTGAAGTACACTGCCGTAGTTTTGGCGGAATTGAATGCAATTTTGTTTGAACGGCACCAGGTCACTGTAATGTCCACCAGCCTCTGGAGATGAGCAATGAGCTGGTCCGCGTTGCGGCCGGTCGTATAGAGCGCCGTGTCATCGGCATATTGCGCCAGGTAGCAGTACAGGATTACTGGTGTATCATTAATGTAAATGATAAAGGGGATGTGAGATAACACAAAGCCTTTATGTTTACCCCTCGACATGTGACGTAAGCTGGAGCGTTTTCCTTGCTGAGTAACCAGGAAGGTTCTATTGTGGAGGAAATTATCCACGATCTTTAGACAGATATTGGTGATGGTTATCTGTGCCAGCATTTTGTACACAAGATTGTCCTGCCAAATCTTGTCATATGCGTTTCGCAGGCCCACAAAAACCGCTAGCGTCGACATGGTGGAGTTAAACCACTTGTTGCCGTGTTATGTAATCCTAAGAACTTGGAGCTCAGCCGACAGGTGGGGAGCGAACCTGAACTGTTGTGGACGGATTGTCCCAGCAACCGCCAGAGGCTGGGAAATGCGATGGAAGATCAAAGATTCTAGAACAGTTCCCATGGTATTCAGAAGCCTAATGCACCTGTTGTTACTAGGGACTGAAGGATCAACCGAGGACTTGAGGATGGCAATCAGATTGACCTGTTTCCACTGTGGCGGACAAAGACCTGTTGTGAAACAGCGGTTCAGGGCGCTGGTAAATAACACATGTGTCTTGCATGGGAGCCGGCGGAGGAGTTCGTTCAAGATGCCAGCCAAACCTGGAGCCGACAGCCGCCGCTTCCACCAGAGAACCCGTTGAATTTCTGCTGGGGACATAAAGTGATTGGCAGTGAAAGGTGGCCTTCGTCTGAAAGCGTCAACAACCATCAGAATATCACATTCATCCTGGAGTTCATCACGTGTAAGGTCCTGGATGAGCAATTGGTTCTGGGCCTCAAATGCATTGGCCAGAGTCTCTACCACACATAGAGCATCGCAAGTTAAACCATCCACTGTGTGGATTGGATGGTAAGTCATCACTGTGGAGCACTGCAGGACTCCGACAACAGTCCATTCTGATATATGCTGGAAGAGAAAGGAGGTCATCTTGTGCCCCCATTGTTCTTTTTCCAATCGGCAACGCGGTGGCAGAATTATCGTTGGAGACGTTTCATGTGATACTTATCTGACGATCACGAAACTGTTTCCACCCCCTGCAGCAGTGGTTCTTCTGGACTTTGAGTTTCCACAATAGGGGAGGTAAGTCAATAACTGGGGTTAAATCCCTGGGGACAAGGAAGTAGAGGCCTTCATCACCTTCTGGATTTTCGTGGTAAGGTAGTCAGTAGCACTAACCAGATTGGCAGGCACTGTCAGGTCGAGGTGTTGCCGAGTGATGCTATTGAGGATCCTGGAAAATTTGTCCCAGTCCGTGAAACTCAAGGTAGAACGGATGTCTAAAGACAGAGTGACATCAGTAATGTGCAATGGCATGGGGCCGTGGTCACAGGCCAGTACGTGGAGTGTTTCCTACGAAAATTACACCACAATGTTTTTGATAACAGTCACTTCCAGAATATCTGGCTGTCAGTCAGAGCAGACTGGTATATGGGTGGGAATGTGTGGGCCATAGACTGACAGGGCCAGAGGATCTACTAGGTAAAGGAGGAGCCTTTGGGATTAGCTATGCGAGAATGCCAAGCCAGATGCTTGGCATCGAGGTCTGCCCCAACAATGAGTTTGTCAAATGATGTCAAGGTATCAAGGTACAGAGGTCTACTTCAAGAACTGGTAGGTTAGGGCTCAAATACGCCACAGCAAAAGTAATAGAACCAAATTGGGTAGAAATAGTGACTGTCATAGCCTCTATATGTTCTATTGGTTTGAGAGCCTTGCAATTATGGACGAATGTCTCACGTAGGAACACTGCCATGCCTCCACCTCGGCGATGGAGTCAGTTAGTGCGCTAGAAAACCATGTTGTGGGAACGAAAATCATCGGTGGGTTTTGAGTGGGCTTCTGAGACAAGTATAATGTCCACTTGGTGACCATAGAGGAAGGTGTTAAGTTCAGTCTTCATACCTTTAATGCCATTAACATTAAAAATACAGACAACTAGATCCTGAGGGAGCTGATGGTTGTGCAGCGAGTGATTCGCCATTATGATACGATCTGGCTTAGCCCATCAACAAGGACAATGACCTTGGTAAGCCTACCCTCCAATTGACGAATCTTTTGAGCTGTTTCACGAATGACAGCCTTGATGTGGAACTGCATGAACGGAGAGATAACCTGAAGCATCTCTCTCACATCACCCTGGAAAGAAGTATCTGTCTCCATCACTGGGGGAATATCCCAAGTGCACTGCTAGCCTCTGTGGCAGGCAGGGGTGGCTGGTGGAGAGCGTTCCACAATGGTGGGCGGTGGCACTTCTGCAGATGGGTGGGAGGAGGCAGCAGACAGTCTTTCAGTCTGTTGGGCATTGGTATTCGTCACAGAAGATTGTTGAGCAGGAAGAGACTGAGCTGCAGCAGCAAATGTGGTAGTGGGGGATGGAGCTAGAGGGGGCAGGCGCCTGAGCATCTGTGGTGGAATGGTCGTCAGGTTTACCCTATAAGCTGGTGAAACGGGTGCAGGCTCGCGATGGCGGGGTTGGCCGATTCGTCCATGGTTTCCTTCGTGGAGTGTGGGAAGACTTGATAGCCTTCTGGTATATAGGGCAACCCTTCTGGGAATCCAGTTGGTGGGGATCATGAGAGGCGCCCAAACATCAGGCACATGTGTGTTATTCTGAGGGCTGGAGTTTGGTGTCCTGTGACAAAATTGGAGGCCACAGCGATTAATTTTCGGGCATCAGGGTCACTCTGTTGTATTGGTGGACCAAAGGGTCCTCGAACTTGACACAGAGTAATGCATCCCTGACGTCTGTTTCTGTTACATCGCAGGGAAGCTCTTTGATGATGACCTTTATTCTTCTGTCACGAGAAGTCTGATAAGTGTCGTAGTTCATAACTCTTGACTTCACAAAGTTGAGGACTTGGAGATAATCGTCCTTTGTGTCAATCAGGTACTTGACTTGGTCTTTCTGGTAAACTGCCCGCAGTTCGCCTGTGATAAAGTATTGCAGTTCAGTGTTGAGTTTAACGGAGTTCATGGGATTGTAAGCCACGGTAGGAGGGATCCTCTCCTTCTGTGGTGGTGGCGACGGTGGATTCTGAGAAGTGGTATTGGGAGGGTGATCCATGTCCTGGTCCATGGCACCAATAGGTGCGGCTGTTCCAGGTGTGGAGGCATGTAAATCCCTATCACGGCCACTGCGATGTGCGCGTAAGGAAGACTGTTTAGATTTTCGACCACTTGGAGGGGGGCCAACAGGGTCGTAGTCCCCAGAAGGCCCGTTGGGCCGACGATATGGTGTAGACGAAAGTGCACAAGACGGGGCGGACACTTGGCGGTCGGTTGTATCCGTGCTGGCGCCGCCATGGCTTGACCATCACAGGGTTCACGTGAATCGTTATCGCCCTCAGTGGTTATCGGTTATTTGTGGCGGGAGGCACGATGCACTCGGTCCTTAGCCCGTTGGGTGGTGTCAGTATGGTGTTTCCAGCAGCTTGCCAGGACGCCCGTCAAACGGCCGGTGTCACACTGCCGCGCGAAGGGGCGGATGAAGAGCTTCCTAGCCGCGGATTCCTTTCCTTGGCCCTATTCATGCGTTGCCTCGGCCCGACTGACGTAGCCAGAGCGCTAGCAGACAAAATAAATTAACGCCTGTCGCCTATAAATTCCCGGTACAACGGGACACGTACGAAAAAACAACGTTGCCTTAGGAGGCGAACGACAAATCAACGTTGACTGAGACAATACGACTAAAGAACGCGTAGCATCATTCGTGACCGTAACGAACGGAGCGCAAGTAATCATAAGTTAACAGTGTCATGGCTCCAACCTGACTGGCATCAAACTATGAACGCCGGAACATTTATATACAGTGAAGATATAACAGCGCATGCACTAAGGTAAAATGCGCAGGTGCTCAATCGCCGCTGCTGCCCCCTTGGACAAGAAGAGTTGCAGCGCCTCCTGTGGTGAATAATGTCGAGAAACAATACATGGTCAGAAATTGTTACTCATAGTGTGCCGACTCAGATGGCTTTGTTTCTTCAGATCTGATGAAACATGATTCCTAGTATTACTTAGCAGTTATTCATTATGTCTGATTTCGACAGATCTCGTATGGCGATGATGTTCAATACATCTGTCATTGATGGAACGATTAGTCTGGCCGATGTATACTGGTATATTGTAAACGCCAGGCTTCCTCAGACCTAGATCGTCCTTAACAGAGTCAAGAAGTCGCCCCGTCTTAGTCGGCGGACGCCATACACATGTGACTTCCTGTTTCTCCAAAACATAATCACGACATTGATCTTTACAAACCAATGGAACGTCATCTGAAATAAGCCATTCTGCCAATTTAAGAATCCAGTGTCGCATTCTACGAAAATTAACATCAACAAATTTAATATAGCATGGAACTGAACGAAGTTGTCGGTGAATGCATTACGTATGGTAATTTGCAAGCATTCGACAAACCAACTTCGAAGCAGGGACACGCAGACATGTCCCAATACGTAGAGTAACAGTAGAAAATATTTCCAGACCAATCTCGTTACGAAAGGATAGCCTCCAAATAAATAAATGGAATAGGTGTTGCCTACTCTTTGTGCATTGCCATATCTGATCAGTGGTGTAAACGTTGGTCTGCAATAGCAGCTTTCTCCTCAAGATCAGAAACATAGCATCAAGTGCCTCTTGGACTACGCAACATCAGTTACCTACCAGAGGCGGCCACTAGTAATGGTAAACTAACACGAACTTCTGTCAAGACGCAAGGGAATCACATGTCGCGGGCCCGTGAAGGAATACTATTGGTCGAGAACAAAACGCGTAGTCCAAGATTTCAGTTTTAGTTTTTCCACAGCGCTGCAGAAGACTGGTTCCTGTCTACCTCCTATCGATACATCGAAAGTGGTGAGTGCTAGAGGTCATAGATTATGGACAATACTAGCGTCGTGATACTTACAAGACAAAACTATATTGTGAGGAAAGGAAAGTGCTCAAGTGCTGTGACCTTTGAAGTATCTTAGTGGGAGCATACAGGACATTCCATCACACTCTACATAAAGTCAAAAAACTAGAATGTATGCCGGCCGGAGTGGCCGTGCGGTTCTAGGCGCTAGAGTCTGGCGCCGAGCAACCGCTACGCTCGCAGGATCGAATCCTGGCTCGGGCATGGATGTGTGTGATGTCCTTAGGTTAGTTAGGTCTAATTAGTTCTAAGTTCTAGGCGACTGATGACCTCAGAAGTTAAGTCGCATAGTGCTCAGAGCCATTTGAACTAGAATGTATCTTTCTTCAGACGAGACAGTTGTCGGGGCTTACACCCCAACCGACGATTCCGGTCGCCTTACTTTCAGTCTTACGTTTCTGCTATGTTTTTGAGAAAAGTTTTCGATGCCAACATTGATGGGCTTCATACAGCTGTGCTCTTCTTCTCAAGAGCTTTCGTACGCTATTGAAGATAGTATATCGTCCAATTAAAAAAAATAATTGGCTCAGTATCTCGGTCGATACAGGAGGTAAGGTGATTAATCACACAACAAAATTAACTGCCCTGAAAACCTAGTTTCGATCTCTTGAATAATTCATGAAAGAAAACGGACGCAGGTTTTAGGCGCTTTGCGCCGTGTGTGTATAACCTCGTGGCACCTTATACTACGCCTTTTGCGTGCTCCCTCTGTCTTCCTTTAATGGTTGCGTTGTCATCCTTATATTACATGGGTACTTATAGCTATCTTATTTCTGAATAGGAAGTATCAGTAAAGAAAAGAGGGACTGTGTCGTATCGCATTAATGGCTGGAAGAACCGGACGAATGCTTCCGGTTGCGTGATCGGTAGGTTTTCCTTCCGTCCACCACACTGGCCTGTTTCCTCGTGGGGTATGCGTGTGTTAGATATCTGTTGCGTATGTGTATGGTGTGGTCTCATGCTTGCGTTGCACGATAATGGGAAAAGGGAGGGTGAACGTGTTGCCGGCACGAAGTCTGCTCCTCCCGAATAGCACCGATGGGGTTTGCTGGTCTTAACATCCTCACCATCTGATGGACGCATCGCCATTAATAGAATTACATGCTCTCACCGCATGAGACACAGTGCAGAGGTTTGGTTTTTCATCCTGGATATTGACGCTACGGTGGGCGAGAAGGAACTTCACGCCGCCACCTGTCCCCTCCTTGCCGAACACATATGAGTGCAGAAAATCTCCTCCAGTACCAGTTCAGTAACTCAGTAGCTACGAGGAAACCACTACAGCGCGGGCGTGCGTTAGCGACCACGCTACCGATGCGGGTGGCAGTAATACTACAAAACACGCCCTTATTACATTTTTCAATTAAAATTTTTTACTAGCTCTAATATGAATATATCGTCTTTGCAGAAAGTATAGGCATAAACACACGTCTCCATTTTTTAACAAAAATGCGGGATATTTCCGCACTGAGGCAGAAAGAAATCATACCCTCACCATTCCAGAAAGTTTCAAGGTAATCGAAATATAGTGAAAAATTTAGATGGTGGTTTTAAAGCTTGAGGCGTTTTACGTAGTCTTACCCATGTGTACAACGTACGTAACATTCACATAAAAACATGAAAATGTCAGAAAAGTCCTTCTTTGCGGTGTCGTTCAACTTGCACGTGACACCGACCTGCATTTTGGTTATGTTGACAAAGAGCTGACTCTTCATATGAATTTCGACATATTATCTTTTCCTGAAAGGCTGGTATTAATAGTAGCAAGTCTCATCACCTGTCATGGCTTACTTTTTCAGAATAGGATTGTCCGTGTTTTGCATTTCAGTCAAATTACGACAGACCTGCGTGTGATAAATATTGATCTATGACCTAACTAATTTCATGGCGTTAGAGCCTCATTTTTAGGTACATAAACAGGAGAAAAACGTAAAAAGATCCTGCTTCAATTAAAATTAAGTTGAACTGTGCATGAAATTACATAGGAAAATTATATTCTGAGATTTATTTCATAATTTAACTCAAGCGATAACCAGTAAACGACTCAACATTCTCCGTCCAGTTGTAATATAAATTTTCAACCGTCAAGAGTTTGGTAGTCAGTTTAAAATACGGTAGAATGCAGGGAATATAATCCCGAAGGAAGATTGGATTTCAAGTACCGTCGATATTGATGTCCTCTAAAGGCGGGGATTTTTAACCGTCTTTCTCCTGAACGCGAGTCCATTGTGCTATCCACTGCGCCATCTCACTCGGTACATCATTCCGATAAAGGAAGCCATGAATGAGGATATAGCGGTGAGCGAGATGCGTGTAAGGTTGTCATAAAAAAATAATATGTATATGTGATGAAAGCTACTTTAACCTCGTTAGGCAAAATAAATCTCAGAAACAGAGCAAGTATAAAGCTATTACAGGTAATGAAAGTCGAGTCTACATAAAATGCCGTTTACAAAGTAGATCATGATCGGAATAAAAGAAGGACCGGGAAAAGGAAAATTAAAAGAAAAATTTTTTGTAGGCGTACCAACGGCGTAACACCGTCGTGACGATAACGAGGCACACGGCGACTGCGAAGATTGGAATTCAGCAGAACTGGGGAGGTGCCGACAAGGAAAACGGACAAACGGACGCTTGCACGTAAGAAAATTTACAACGAGGAGCAACACGGGAACACAATCATAAAATCTGAAAGAGAACGTTGGGTGGTGGTGGTTAGTGTTTAACGTCCCGTCGACAACGAGGTCATTAGAGACGGAGCGCAAGCTCGGGTTAGGGAAGGATTGGGAAGGAAATCGGCCGTGCCCTTTCAAAGCAACCATCCCGGCATTTGCCTGAAACGATTTAGGGAAATCACGGAAAACCTAAATCAGGATGGCCGGAGACGGGATTGAACCGTCGCCCTCCCGAATGCGAGTCCAGTGTGCTAACCACTGTGCCACCTCGCTCGGTGAGAACGTTGTGTAGCATGTAGTCAAAAAATTTTACAAGTTAAAGGTAGAAGAACCTAAGGTACAATATCTATTTTATTATCTAAACAAAGGGCTACAACCATGATTAGTGAAGCACTACGATAAAATAAAACGAACTACAAAGAAACTTTTAAAAAACATCTTTCGCGATATAAAATACATAAAGGACTATATTTGTATAATAATTTGCAATTCTACAGGTCACGTATGGAAATGATAGAGTGAAGAATTGTCATTTCAGGGAAAAATGCCGATAAACTACTTGAAAGAACAGTTTAAAGTAAGTAACAGGATACATGTAGTACGTTATTCCATTCATGTAGTCGGTGTTGGCTAAGACGTTACTATGGTGTATCTCTAGTAGCCCACTGGGGGTATGAATTGGAAGAAACTGTCTTAATATATCCATCTCTTCGAGAATAATGAGATTATATCCTTTTCTTTCCCAATGAAGAATTTTCAAACTATTTTACAGATTAGTGGTAGTGTGTTCCTCCTCAAGGAGACGTTGCTTAAGGCTGACTTAGAGTTAGACAGACCAAGAACTTCTTTGAATCTGATACAGGAGCATCTACCTGTTTCTCCACTGTACTCCCATCTCATGGGACAGTTGTCGTACGTAATTCACTATATCCCAGTAGTACTGCATTTTCTATTTGTAGAGTGTTCTGTGTGCCTATATATACTCCCGACGCAATGTGGTATGAAGAAGGCTTGTCTGATGTTTTCTCGTAGCTGTGAAACAACTTTCTCTGAAATCTTACCGAACAATGGATACGGTTACAAGAAGCGTTGATCTGCTAGCGAGATTCCGCGTTAACCAGAGTGATTATACTGGCTTCGTAGTTCGGTGATTGGATCTATTCAGTTTTCCCAAAAATCCCTTGTTGGCGAAGTTGGCCTCATAACAGTTAGTAAAAACAGTGTACTAAACCAGCCGATACTCTTTATCTCTAGCTTCCTCGGAACAGAGACGTTTGTACATTGGAGGTAGCAATTCCACAGGAGCGGGCATTTCATACGGTGAGGGTGGTCAGATTAACTACAAGTTAAGAAATCTGTGATGGTGGGCTTCTTATAAATGGTGTAATGAACAGTGGATCGTTCCAGGGAATTCATGAGATCGAGAATGGGTAAAGTTCCATCAACATTTTGTTGCACAGTAAATTGAATGATAATATGAAAGCGGTAATTTTATTTACGAAAGTGCAGCAGCTTTCGTTAGTGCACGTGTAAAACAACATAGAATCTACAGGCCTGCACTGTTTAGAGCTTGTATTGGCTTCAGCTGGAATTGTGTCGTTACATCATGTTACGTTGTTGTTGTGGTCTACAGTCCAGAGACTGATTTGATGCAGCTCTCCATGATACTCTACCTTGTGCAAGCTTCTTCATTTCCAAGTACCTACTGCACTCTACATCCTTCAGAATCTGCTTAGTGTATTCATCTCTTGGTCCCCCTCCACGATTTTTACCCTCAACTTTACCCTCCAGTACTAAATTGGTGATCCCTTGTTGCCTTAGAACATGTCCTGCCAACCGATCACTTCTTCTAGTCAAGTTGTGCCACAAATTCCTCTCTCCCTAATTCTATTCAATAGCTCCTCATTAGTTACATGATCTACCCATCTAATCTTCAGCATTCTTCTGTAGCACCACATTTCAATAGGTTCTACTCTCTTGTTTTTTAAATTATTTATCGTCCATGTTTAACATCCATACATGGCTACAATCCACACAAGTACTTTTAGAAAAGACTTTCACGACACTTAAATCTATACTCTATATTAAGAAATTTCTCTTCTTCAGAGACGCTTTTCTTGCGATTGATAGTCTACATTTTATATCCTCTCTACTCCGACAGTCATCAATTACTTTGCTCCCCAAATAGCAGAAATCGTCTACTACTTTAGGTGTCTCATTTCCTAATCTAGTTCCCTCAGCATTACCTGGTTTAATTAGACTACATTCCATTATCGTCGTTTTACTCTCGTTGGTGTTCATCTTATATCCTCCTTTCAAGACACTGTACATACCGCTGAACTGCTCTTCCAGGTCCTTCGCCGTATCTGACAGAATTACAA
The DNA here is from genome assembly GCF_021461385.2 of Schistocerca piceifrons. Taxonomy (NCBI): domain Eukaryota; kingdom Metazoa; phylum Arthropoda; class Insecta; order Orthoptera; family Acrididae; genus Schistocerca; species Schistocerca piceifrons. The sequence continues at coordinate 271,121,862 of NC_060139.1, forward strand.
TGTCGTCGGCAAACCCCGAGGTTATTATTTCTTCTCCATGGATTTTAATTCCTTCTCCAAATTTTTCTTTTGTTTCCTTTACTGCTTGCTCAGTATACAGAGTGAATAACATCAGGGATAGGGTACAACCATGTCTCACTCCCTACCCAAACACTGCTTCCTTTTCATGCCCCTCGACTCTTATAACTGCCATCTGGTCTCTATACAAATTGTAAATAGCCTTACGCTCCCTGTATTTTACCCCTGCCATCGTCAGAATTTGAAAGAGGGTATTCCAGTCAATATTGTCAAAAGCTTTCTCTAAGTCTACAAATGCTAGAAACGTAGGTTTGCCTTTCATTAACCTAAGGTAAGTAGTATGACTAGTATTGCCTCACGTCCCCCAACATTTCTACGGAATCCGAAGTTATCTTCTCCGAGGTCGCTTTATACCAGTTCTTCCATTCGTCTCTAAAGAATTCCTGTAAATACTTTGGAGCCGTAACTTTTTAAGCTGATAGTTTGATAATTATCACACCTGTCAACATCTGCTTTTTTTGGAATTGGAATTCTTGACGAAGGAGGATTCTGAGCCTGTCTCATACATCTTGCTCAACAGATGGGCGACTTTTGTCATGGCTGGCTCTCCCGAGGATATCAGTAGTTCTACTGGAGTACTGTCTATTCCCGGGGCCTTGTTTCGGCTTAGGTCTTTCACTGCTCTGCCAAATTCTTCATGCAGTATCATATCTTCCATTTCATCTTCACTTACGTCCTCTTCAAGTTTCATAATATTGCCCTCATGTACATCGAGCTTGTATAGACTTTCTATATACCCTTCCCACCTTTCTGCTTGTCCTTCTTTGCTTAGGACTGGTTTTCCATCTGAACTCTTGATATTCACAGAAGTGGTTCTCTTTTCTCCAAAGGTCTGTTTAATTGTCCTGTAGGCAGTATCTATCTTACCCCTAGTGATATATGCATCTACATTTTAGCATTTTCCATCTAGCGATTCCTGTTTAACCATTTCGCACTCCCTGTCGATTTCATATCTGAGCCGTTAGTACTCCTTTTCGCCTGCTGCATTTGTTGCATTTTTACATTTTCTCCTGTCATCAGTTAAATTCAGTATCTCTTGTTACCCAAGGATTTCTACTGGTTCTCGCCTTTTTACCTACTTCATCTTCTGCTGCCTTCACTATTCCATCTCTCAAAGCTATCCATTCTTGTTCTTCCACGGTATTTCTTTCCCCTGTCCTTGTCAATCGTTCTCTAATGTTCTCTCTGAAACTCTCTGCAACCTCTATTTCTTTCAGTTTATCCTGGTCCCAACTCCTCAAATTCCCACAAATTTTTAGTTTCTTCAGTTTTAATCTACAGTTCGTAACCAATAGATTGTGTTCAGAACCCACATCTGCCCTTGGAAATGTCCTAAAAATTAAAACCTGGTTCCTAAATATCTGTTTCACCATTATACAATCTATCTGAAACCTTCCAGTATCTCCAGGCCTCTTACATATATACAACCTTCTTTCAATATTCTTGAGTCAAATGTTAGCTGTGATGAAGTTACGTTCTGAGCAAAATTCTACCAGGCGGCTTCCTCTTTCATTCCTTATCCCCATTCCACATTTACCAACTACTTTTTCTTCTCTTCCTTTTCCTACTATCGAATTCCAGTCTCCCATGACTTAAATTTCCGTCTCCCTTCATTATCTGAATAATTTCTTTTATTCCACACATGTCTTCTATCTCTTGATCAGCTGCCGAGTAAGTTGGCATATAAACTTGTACTACTGTGGTAGGCCTGGGCTTCGTGTCTATCTTGGCCACAGTAATGCGTTCACTATGCTGTTCGTTGTAGCTTACCCGCACCTTTAGTATTTTATTCATTATCAAACCTACTCCTGCATTACCGCTATTTGATTTTGTATTTATAACCCTGTATTCACCTGACCAGATGTCTTGTTTCTCCTGCCACCTGATATTTTACCCAAGAGGACGCCATCATCATTTAACCATACAGTAAAGCTCTGGTAGCCTAGCTGGAGCAATATATCACTGGCTGCGACATTCGTAGGGAACGCTGTCCCCTTTTAGTTTGTCGCCATGTCTCCAGAATCCTCCCAACGTGGCGGCTCTACGTTCCCGCGAGGATCGAACCCGTCGAGAAACGCGTTAGACGTATGTAAGTGGAGACACGACGAGCAATCAGGAAGCGTATCGCTGCTGTCGGTGGCAGTTGTACTGCAGGCGACAGTCGGTACCAAAATCTGAAACTAGAGGGAAGCGATGTTATACTTATCCTCTTCCTCACTGTGAGCCATTGAGGTACAAAAAGAGCGAATCTTTGTCGTCTTTAGAGGCTGAATTGTATATTACACTGCTTTAGGTGTGTAGCTAGTTATTTAATTCACTGATGCATCACCTGCTCGAATTAGAAGGGACGAGTAAATATAATGTGCACTATGAAAGATTAATGTTATAGAATCAGTTTTCCATTTTAAATACGAATATATGCGTCAACATTAAGAAACTGGGATGTACCAACCCACGTTAGTAAATTACATATAAATTACCTAGTTACTACCTTGTATATTAGATTTAATGCGGATAGTGGCAAAATAAAATTGTACACTACTGGCCATTAAACTTGCTACACTAAGAAGAAATGCAGATTATAAACGGGTATTCGTATTATACTAGATCTGGCAATTTCACGCACTTTGGGTGCATAGATCGTGAGAAGTCAGTACCCAAAATAACCAGTAACCAGTAATAACGGCCTTGATACGCCTGGGCATTGAGTCATACAGAGTTTGGATGGCGTGTACAGGTACAGCTGCCAATGCAGCTTCAACACAATACAACAGGTCATCAGGAGTAGTGATTGTCGTATTGTGACGAGCCAGTTGCTCGGCCACCATTGACCAGACGTTCTCAATTGGTGAGAGATCTGGAGAATGTGCTGACCAGGGCAGCAGTCGAACATTTTCTGTATCCGGAATGGCCCGTACGGAACCTGCAACATGCGGTCGTGCATTGCCCTGCTGAAATGTAGGGTTTCGCTGGGATCGAATGAGGGGTAGAGCCACGGGTCGTAACACAACTGAAATGTAGCGTCCACTGTTCAAAGTGCCGTCAATGCGAACAAAAGGTGACCGAGACGTGGAACCAATGGCACCCCATACCATCACACCGGGCGATACGCCAGTATGGCGATGACGAATACACGCTTCCTATGGGCGTCCACCGCGGTGTCGCCAAACGCGGATGCGACCATCATGATGCTGTAAACAGAACCTGGATTCATCCGAAAATACGACGTTTTGCCATTCGTGCACCCAGGTTTGTCGTCGAGTACACCATCGCAGGTGCTCCTGTCTGTGATGCAGCGTCAAGGGTAACCGCAGCCATGGTCTCCGAACTGATAGTCCATGCTGCTGCAAAGGTCGGCGAACTGTTTGTGCAGATGGTTGTTGTCTTGCAAACGTCCCCATCTCTTGACTCAGGGTTCGACACGTGGCTGCCCCATCCGCTACAGCCATGCGGATAAGATGCCTGTCATCTCGACTGCTAGTGATACGAGGCCGTTGGGATCCAGCACGGCGTTGCGTATTACCGTTATGAACCCACCGATTCCATATTATGCTAACAGTCATTGGATCTCGACCAACGCGAGCAGCAGTGTCGCGATACGATAAACCGCAATACCGATAGGTTACAATCCGACCTTTATCAAAGTCGGAAACTTGATGGTACGCATTTCTCATCCTTACACGAGGCATCACAATAACGTTTCACCAGGCAACGCCGGTCAACTGCTGTTTGTCTACGAGAAATCGGTTGGAAACTTTCCTCATGTCAGCACGTTGTAGGTGTCACCACCGGCGCCAATCTTGTGTGAATGCTCTGAAAAGCTAATCATTTGCATATCACAGCATCTTCTTCCTGTCGGTTAAATTTCGCGTCTGTAGCACCTAATCTTCGTGCTGTAGCTATTTTAATGGCCAGTAGTGTAATTCAGAATCAGGCAAAGAGAGTTTATATAGACAGCGGAGGTGGGAAATAAATACAAGCAGACATCTACAAGAACGTAACACATTTATAAGTATATTTACACTGTGTACGCGTAATAGTTGACTTATAGATAACTTTGAGTATTGTAGTTTCGTCTTTGATGCAGAGTTACATGCGAATGGTAGTATTATTCTGGATCAAGCCAAATAGTCTTGAATGCTGATTGACATATATAAGTCTTTGAATGTTACTAATTTTCATTATCCTCGTGTTACTCCGGCGCACTGTCTGTCGCTGCAGTCTTCCACATTCATGTTCATTTGTGCACAGATGCCGACGTCTGGGTCAAGGACTGAATTGTGGCTGCCAATCAGAGTTGCTTGCAGTGAGCTCCTGTCACCCAATCACGTCTCACGATCCGTCTTCACAGTTTTAATTTGACTGGAACTGCCGAAAGTACAGCTGTGAGGACACATGGGCTTAGGTAGCTCAGTCGGTAGAGCACTTGCCCACGAGAGACAAAGGTCCCAAGTTCGAGTCTCTGTCCGGCATACTTCCCTAGTATGCAAGGCTTCAGTCGCTGACAAGCTTGTGAATGCAACCAGCGATCTTAATTCTCGCTCGCAGCAGTGGTTAACTTCGTTCGTACACCAAAACATTTTTCTGTACTTTTGTTTTGATAAATCGGGTAGAAATTAACTTCTTTAAAACAGTTAAATTTTTCTCTTATCAAAATACACGAACATAACCAAAAAGAGAGCTGAAATGTGGTAGCGCGAGAACTGAACACCAGAGAGTGAAACAATCTGTAAGCAATACACCACAGACAACTTCATGTTCCTTATGCTATATTACTCTTAGTTCTTTTGACCTATAGGATTTCAGTATTATTTAAGTGTACAATTTTAAAAACATTATTTCCCCATGTTTTCTAATGTTTTCTAATCGCTTAGAACCTTAGCACCACATCTTCCATCGAAATGAAGGAATGGTTGCGCCACGCAGGTACACACTATGTGATAAAAGCATCCAGCCACTCCCAAAAACATACTTTTTTCGTATTAGGTGCATTGTGCTGCCAGCTACTGGTAGGTACTCCTTATTAGCTACCTCAGAAGTCATTAGACATCGTAAGAGAGCAGAATGGGGCGCTTCGCGGAACACACGGACCTCGAACGGGGTCAGATGATTAGGTGTCACTTGTGTCATACGTCTGTACACGAGATTTCCAGACTCCTAAACGTCCCTAGGTCCACTGTGAAGTGGAAAAGTGAAGGGACAGGTACAGCATAAAAGGGTAAAGGCCGACCTCGTCTGTTGATGACAGAGACCGCAAACAGTTCAAGAAGATCGTAGTGTGTAGTAGGCAGACATCTGTCCAGAACATCACACAGGAATTCCAAACTGCATCAGGTTCCACTGCAAGTTCTACGACAGTTAGGCGGGAGGCGAGAAACTTGGATTTCATGGTCGAGCGGCTGCCCATAAGCCACACATCACACCGGTAAATGCCAAACGATGGCTCTCTTGGTGTTGGAAGAAGCGTAAACATTGGACAATTGAACAGAGGAAAATGTTGTGTCGAGTGATGAATCACGGTACATAATGTGGCCATCCGATGCAGGGAGTGGATATGGCGAATGCCTGGTGATCGTCATCTGCCAGCGTGTGTAGTGCCAACAGCACGGCCTGTGGCTGTTTGGTTACACGACACAAACATCCCTGTCATGAACTAGCCTGCACAGAGTCCTGATCTGGATCCTACAGAATACCTTAGGGATGTTTTGGAACACCGGCTTCGTGCCAGGCCTCACCGACCGACATCGATACCTCTCCTCAGGGCAGCACTCCGTGAAGAATGGGCTGCCGTTCCCCAAGAAACCTTTCAGCACCTAATTGAACGAATTCATGCCGGAGTGGAAGCTGTGATCAAGGCTAATGGTATGTTCAAAAATGGTTCAAATGTCTCTGAGCACTATGGGACTTAACTTCTCAGGTCATCAGTCCCCTAGAACTTAGAACTACTTAAAACTAACTAACCTAAGGACATCACACACATCCATTCCCGAGGCAGGATTCGAACCTGCGACCATAACGGTCGTGCGGTTCCAGACTGAAGTGCCTAGAACCGCTCGGCCACCCCGGTCGGCGCTAAGGCTGAGCCAACGCCATATTGAATTGCAGCATTACCGATGGGTGGCAGCACGAATTCGTAAGTCATTTTCAGCCAGGTATCAGAGTACTTTTAATCACATAGTGTAGCTAATTACAAGATTCAAAATTCTGCGTGGGTCTTGAGGTCTGTGATACCACACAACCGTCATTTTCAATGTGCAATTTCCTTAATAAAAACACCATCGTCAAGTGAAATGAGAAGCAGTCTCACAAATTCAAGCATTAATAAATAAAGAAAATGCGTGTGTGCGTGGGGTGTGGGTGTTCTTTCTCTCTCTCTCTCTCTCTCTCTCTCTCTCTCTCTCTCACTGTCTCTGTCTCCTTATCCCCCACCTCTCTCTGTCTCTCTGTCTGTCGGTCTCTCTCTCTATTTCTTTCTTCCCAGAAAGAGTTACCTACGACTCATGAATTATTTTTTTACACCTCTTTATCTACATTGTAATTGGCATCCGTAAGAGAGTGAAATACGAGTAAGATTTTTAATGTAGGTGTTCATGTGAACCTCTAAGTGAGAGATATATGTAACAAAGGTAGACAGGAAAAATTGAAAGTGATGCTTTTTGTATACTCAATTTAAATTGTTGAGATGGTGTAAAAAGACGTTATTTATTACTGATTTCTGTACACCATTTCGTGAAATAATAACGTCATATATATACTAAGAACATAAAAACTTAATTATACAAGAGCTCAGTACAAATTACGGTCTGATTATATCATTAGTTTTTGTATTTCGTCAGAACACGAAATTTTCAATTGTTTGAAGATACTAGACAGATTTGAATACTTAATCAACTGGAAAAAAGGAACAGAAGTTTACAGTAATGCATTAGGAGCTTACTGTGGAAACTAATTCGAATAAAATGTGATGAATACACTACTTTAGAAAAAAAGTGAAGCACACAGAAAGTGAGGAATAGAGGCAATGAAACTTTACAGGTTTAGCTGGGTATGCGATGTTATTTCAGCGATTACATAATGGACAAAAATTTACAAATAACTTTGCAGTGTGAACCCACTCGGCAGTATGACGTTGCACGCACTTAGCCTGGATGTAGGCGGCGGTTCGACTGGAAGGACGGTCATGAAGCCATTGTAGCCTCTCGTGAGTCAAGCTGACCCACTGCTGTTGTAAATGACCACTGATATCCTCGGTAACGGGATTGAGGCGCAGTAGACGTACGAACTGGTCCTACACATGTTCTGTCGGAAACATATCTGGGGATATTGTTCACCACTGGAGTACCTCAGCATCCTGTGAACAGTTGACAGAGCCACGAGCCAAGTGTGGCATCTTGCCGTTGAAACAATGGCGTCGCCATACTGTAACATGAAAGGTAACGAACTAGGCCGCTGGATATCCATGACATACCGTCATGACATGAGTTCCGTTAATCGCTACCAGTCCTGACCTGAAGTCGTACAAGATGATTCGCCACATTGGGACGGCAGGAAAAACTCTGCTGTATCTTTCCAAATCATCGGGAGAGAGGGGCGACTGCCCAAGCCGGCTCCATACCGGCAGATGTCGTCCAGAGTTGTGTCACAGCGACGTTCACCGCTGAACGTAGCGTTCCACGCTACTCAGCAGAATTCCATGCTTCCTGCGGTTACAGCATCATCCTAAACGCAGCCGCCTGTGTTGTGGTGTTGACGGCAGCCTGCACGTGGGAAGCTAATTCTCCAGGCCGGCTGCTGGTAGCGTCCGACCAGTGGTGGGCTATGACATACCGTAGACTGTCGCAGGGCGTCTATCACTCATTCTTTGACGGCAGACGCAGGTGTGTTGGCGTTACGACGTGTACGGTGAACAGTACGGCAATTCTCACCTGTGGTTGCCAAACCTCTCGTACTCCAGTGCAGTCCAACTCCGGGCTGGTGTCACATTCGAATGCCTCACAAATCTGAGTATAGCGCGATTCGATCAGGGTGCCAAATGAAGACTCCCAGTGAGGCGTCTTGAAAATTCTTCAGGTGACGTTATCACTGTCTCACACGAGTACCTGGCATCTCCGTGTCTTCCAAAATAATCACTCTTCATCCGTCGCTTTGGACGCCTTTCGTATACCCTATTGGTAAAGCAACTGGTAACGCTCTCTGGTGGCACACACAGAATCGCAACTATAGTTATTTGCATACCCACTGACTTTGTGTTTGTGTACGAAGTTACAGTGACAACCGACCATGTGTTAGGGGTTCTTCTCTACACTTTCTTTTGTCAGTCAGTATATACTAGGAACACATTGTTTGTAAGTGCTACAGTGATAAGGCCATTTCACCTGATTGTATAAACGAGTACGAATGTTAAGCTGTTTTAAATAGTCAAAATCGTATTTATATGTCACCTGAAGTAGGCACACACATATATTCGACACCTCAAAACAAACACCTCCAAATCCTTTACACAATTATTCTGTAATAATGTTGTTACGATGTATATTCTATGTACTTTGCAATTATGTCTTCTCTTCTGCTATACGAACCTTGCACCTAGCAGATTTCAGACGCCATATTTGTTTACAAATGTAGCAGTATACACGTGATGTGTTAGACAGTGAATAGGAACCTGTCACCACTGGAGATACTCTATTTTACTTATTTTATGTTTACCATTAGATATCAGTTCAATTTTTTGTCAGAAGAAATCCAAAACCATGTTATGAAATAGTGTCTTGTTTCTCCACTAGTTCCTCCAAAAATCGTTACACAACACACGCACAGATGACATACTAAATAATGAAAATCCACCCGATGATGGTGGTTTAAACCTTTGAAACGCGTCTTGGAAATAAATAAAACGGTGACTCGTAACAGTAAACGTGTTGTTTCATTTAGTGCTACATTATCTCAGCAGATTTCAACGATTGAAAATAAGAATATTTTTGGCTTTCTAAGGTGCTACACAATAAATTTTTAGCTTCAATGGTTACATAATTGGAAAGAATATTGTCGTTGTTTAATAACGACATTCTTCATATGTTTAAAGGCTATGGAGAACTACGTACAGAAAATATTAAACTGGAGTTTAATTTCCAATGTTATCATGATGTGTTCAGAATCTTATTAGAAGTATATGAACTTAGAGGTTGGTAAGAGGGTGATACGCGTAGTATTGTGTAATACTGGCATTGTAAGATAGCAAAAATACAGTCATAATAAATGAAGAGCACGAGTTTGCTTTTGTTCTACAATATTGTAGAGCAAAAGCAAACTGGTGCTTTTCATTTATTATAATGTTGTTCTTCCAAGAACCGACGGAAGATTCTGTTAATATAGAAATACAGTTATTTATAGTACTGTTTGCTGGAAACACGGTTAGTACATAGTAAATATTAGGAGAACTTTTATAGGCTGCTATGAAACTATTTTTACCTGTCACAGGAAGCCGAGAGATGTTTGACACTCAGACCCCACAGTTTGACTTTGTTACAGCCCAAAACAGATTTATAACATGTTGGGTCTTGCCCGATCAGCTCCTATAGGGTGTCTAAAAAATCCTGCGTTCTCTGAATGCAAGTCCTCGAAGTGGCGTCAAATCGGAAGACTTGCACCAGGCGAGCGGTCTACCCGGCGGGAGGCCCTCGTCACACGACTACAATCTGATATCGTAGCACTCTCTGCTGGACCGTGCTAACACTGTCCACTTATGTACGGCCGAGGCTGGAAAGAGCGACGCTTGTATTCACTTTCTGCAGGTGTCGCTCCTGTCTTGGTGCGGTCCTAATCAGCGCATTGGCCGACGTCGTTTCACCGCCTTCTCAGGTATTGCCTTCTTCATCTTCGTTCCGTCGCGTGTGGTTACGCCAGAACATTCTTTCCCACCCCGCTCACCCCCACCCCCGACGGACCGTCGTCATGTAGGGAGTGCGACCACGCCGGGCGATGCAGGAGTGTGAGCGTAACGTCGGGACCGAAGCTGTAGCTGCGGGGACGTCAAGCCTCCGGCCGTACCCTGCCATCTGGCCTGCGCTCTGATGGAAAAGTCCCCGGAAAACGACCAGAAGGGCACGCGTCCACGTCCTGCTGCCATGACCCAGATGAAGAAGGTGGCGACTGATGTATTGTGGGTGGGTCCTGCTCCGTCGGTAGGACGAGAGGAGGCGGAGGAGGCGAAGGCTCCGTCTCCATGGGGTCGTCCAGCAGTGTCGTGATGACACCCTCTGGCGGCTCCTGTGCCCACTGTGTCCTCTGGATGCGTGACTCCGGGGGAAGAGGGATTAATCGATCATCGTGTACACGACAGAGGTGAAGTTGATTTTGATGGCGGCGCTGTAAGCAATCTGGACCTGAAAGAAGATACATGCAAGCGCCAAGTCGACGGACGATCTCGCCTCGCACCCACCGTCTGCTGTCACTAAAAACCGTATGTGGCGCAAAGCGATACTTGTGGCGTTCCTTCAGCGTCGGATGCTTAGGAGGGTGGAGCAGGTGGAGCAGTGTGCGATGGCGGCGGCCGTGAAGCAGTTCCACAGGCGATGGTCCATCTCGTGGGTGCGAACGATAAGAAGCAAGACTTGATCCCTGTTGGGTGCGGATCGAAGTTTGGCCGTCTGCTGCTAAGAAGTCCTGACAAAACGTTCCGCTTCCCCGTTTGACTGTAGTTGGAACGGTGCACTAGTTAGATACTGTATGCCATTGCGTTAAACAAATGTTTCAAATTCATTTGAAGTGAACTGAGGGCCATTGTCTGACACTATGACTTCAGTTAAACTTTCAAGATAAAATATCGATGACAACTCCCGAATTGTGCTACGTGACGTTGTCGAATTCATTGGCACAGCAAGAGGAAACTTACAATGCGAGACAACCACAATCAACCAGTGAGTGTCCCAAAAGTCACCCGCAAAGTCTATCTGCACACGTTGCCATGGCGATTGCGACGTAGGGCAAGCAGAGAATTTTTGTGGCGGAGCGGTCTGATTTTCCACACATGCGTGACACTGTGACGTCATCTGTTCTATTTGGGAGTCCATACACTGCCACGTACAGTGTCGACACACTAACTGTTTCGTAGAAACATTCCCATAGTGCCCTTAGTGAAGTAACTGCAACACTTGTTTATGCAAACTGTAGGGATCAACATACGTGACTGTCTACTGTCACTTTGAACCAGAATTACACCTTTCTGTACTGCGAGGCTATGCCGACGTGCAAAGTATCGGCGCACTACAGAGTTTTTTATGCTATGCAACGAACGAAGCCAAGATGAGCAAATGTAGGTTAGCAAAATGTTCAAATCTAGATCAGCTTCCACGGCCTGTCCAATTTTCTTATAATTCAACGGAAAAGAATGAAGCAGTTCAGAATCCTGAGCATCGATGTGACAACAAAATGCAGCAGATGTGTCAAAGTCTGTATCAGAACCAATCGAAAGACGTGAAAGAGCGTCTGCATTACCATGTTGAGCTGTCGGACGATAGACAATCTCGTACTGATATTGAGACAACAACAAAGCAAATCTTTGCAATTTTCAGGCAGTTCGTACAGGGACTGGTTTCGTCGGATGAAACAAGGACTGCAAAGGCTTGTGATCCATTGCTAAGTAGAATTTTCTACCATAGAAATAATGCTGAAATTTGGTTACACCATACACAATAGACCAACCCACATTTTTACTTTTTGAATAGCTACATTGAGCTTTGGTTTTTTGATGCGAAAGCAATATTCTTGCCTTTACCTCCAATTCCACGCGAAAGCACTGCACCGATTCCGTAAGAGGAAGCGTTAACTTGCAAGACAACTGATTTGTCATGATCAAAGTGAACTAAGCATCGATCACTGAGCAATGCATCTTTAAGTTTTTGGAAAGCTACTTGGCACTCATCAATACAAACAAAGGAGACATTCACGGACGCAAGCGATGCAATGGAGCTGCGATTTGTGAAGCATTTGGTATGAACCGAATATAGTAGTCCATTTTCAATAAGACTGACTGCAATTCTCTGACATTACGAGGAACTGGTAAATCTCGTACGACTATCAAATCCGAGTAAAGAGGATGTACACCTAGACTCTTTATGACATGGCCAAGATCCTGCAACTCAGGTTTAAAAAAATCACGCTTGCCCAGTAAACACTGTAGTCCTGCATCAGATAACACACGAAACAAAGCACATAAATTTCAAATATGTTCTTCGGGTGTATGACTTGCTACGGCAGCATTATCCAAATAGTTCGAAGAGTTACACTTGCACAGTCGGCTGTTCCAAATACTGCTGGAAAATGGGGGGTGCAGAAGGACTGTGAAAAGGCAAACGCAGATATTTAAATAAGCCCAAGTGAGTATTCACTAACAAACGTTTTGAGATTCCTCATCCAGCGGTATTTGAAGATACGCATCGCGCAAAACAATTTTTGAAAATAAGCATCCAGAGCCTAATTTGTCCATGAGATCTTCTGCGTGTGGCAATGGATAAGTGTCAATCCCATAATAATGCTGGGTTCATCAATGTTTTTGTCTGTAAGTCTTCCTTTACCATTTAGTCTCTCCATCCGATAACTTCTCTTTTCCTTTTGTCTGCTTCAATTTTCGGAGACGTGTTCCCATCTGATTTTGAACGTGGCCCACACATTCAGTCTTAAAAATGTGCTTATTACCATAAGGTTGGCTTTCCACTGCTGATTTGTAAGCCTTTGAATCACCATCCCCCAAGTACTCAGTGTAACACACACCTCTCTCCTGTTGTGAACGTCTGAACATAGAAACAATTGCAGTAGCCTCCATACTTCCACTAGTTCCCTCATAGCTCTTGGTACAATTTGTTTTATGGCTTTCACTTGTTTCATCAACTAATTTACACTGATTACAGTATTTAGTTAGCACTTCAATGTCTAAACTTTACCTGTGTCATCACTAGTAACAGTTCCAACTGCATTTTTTGGTGTGTGACGTCTCTTCTGCCATGTGCCATCAACAGCCACAGGTAAGTCTGTTGAGTTATTTAATTCTACTGCTTCTTTAGCAGCAGCTTTCATAGAAGCAACAGCAACAGATTTGACACATTCACCAAATACTTCTATGTACTTACTTGATCTGGTTGGTGGGTTAAGCAAGTTCAGCGTTACGCACAATACTTCAGCTGCAGCCAATACTTTCCCAATGCACCTCAATCCATACAGGAATCTAACATTGCTCTCAAACAAGTCATTCTTGCACTTTTCAGAAGTCCAAAATGATGTCGAGAGCGTGCAAACTTCTCACTGAATATCAAGTTTGTTAGCCAATCCAGTCCTTGCAGATGAGTCCTCAGAGATTTGCTCTCCACAAACCTTACATGACCCAGCATCTTGCAAAACTTGTCCTAACACACACAAATCTAAAAGAACATAACCTAAACTATTTTGATCTTTGCCAATAAATGAATCCTCATGGTCTCCAAGTTTCCTCTTCGAAGCACTAGTAGGCGTGTCCTTATCAGGGTCTGTGAAAAATCAATTTCAGGATCAACACTGCATTCAGATTTTGTGATATGCTGATTTCCATGGAAATGTCGCTTCTGAAAACAACCCTTTCTATTCGTCATGTTGAAAAGAGGTATAAGAGCGTATAATAACACACCAAACCACTATGTTTTCAGTTCAAAACTTATAAAACACGACAGCCACAAAGTAAATGAACAAAAAGCATGTGCTATCCCGCCATTTCTGTTTACACAGTGCATCCAACCTCTTAACATGAACATTAACATGATTTCAAGGAATAAATAGCTGAAAACCACAGCCTTCTAGTTTGAATAGTTCAAGAGATAGAGATACTTAGGGAAGTCAGTGCAGAACGACCGGATAATTTTACACACGCACTATTAACTTTGAAATGATAAAAACTACACTTCCAATTGGAATTTTTCGACAAATAATGCATCAAATTATTCAGGAGAGATCAAATATTCATAAGAGATAACAATCAGAAAATGTCACTTCCGGACCAATTCCGCGATACGTACTCCCCTTAAAACTGTACTAAATCCGGTGTGTAAACAGAAACTGCTGCTGGGCAGATACAATACGGTTTTGCTTCAGCTGGACGACCGCCATCCTTCCAAATCGCACCTGTCAACCATGATACCATCAGCGTAATTGAATCATACCCTGGCCTTCCCGGGCCCAAGACTCTGACTGCTAAACCTCTGTAGAGTCACGCTCACAGCTGCTTTGATAAAGGTCTGAGTATTTCTAATTGGCAGAGTCTGGGGTCAGTGCGCCTAGCTTTGGACGCTTCTTGACTACTGCCACAAGGGGTCTCATCTCATTATTGCCAATTAGCAGTCCTATTCTTATGTGAGGATAGTAATATGATTAGTCCGAATAACAGAGGTTTCCAATTTCGCAAGCTATTTGCAGCGTAGCTCGGTAATCAACCAAATGATTTCTGTTCCACACAAAGCGAACCATTAAAGATGTTGCCCTACGGCCTCTAACAGCTCGGTGGTTTTAATGCATTGACTGAATGTATTAATATATGGACCGAACGTTGGGATCAACCCTATTGGTTCGTTTAATACCTCCTAAGAGCATCGAAGGCCTGTTCCCGCATTATTAATAGTCATGTTTATTAGTGATGCATTTAATGTCATTTGACTCCCTCTTGTACCCAATAAGAAGCGCTACTTGAGACTGGAGTAGGAACTACAAAATCGGTTGAACTAGACATAAAAATGAAAAATGGTGAACTAAAATTGTCGGTTGTTACTGAAATGTCTATAACATTATTGAGTTTCTGACAGGAATGATTTCTGCAGTGGTTAGGATTGTCAGCAGAAGAGATTACATCGTATCGACCTAGAAATTTACGCCTCTGATACTGCCAAAGGACACAGTGAATCACAGACGAGATGCAGTGAATTCCATGTGATGGCCAACACTTTCGTGAGTTGTGTTTGTGCATCGGCGTCGCTCGAGCAACCCATTTGGAGCTGTCAGTACCTCGCTAGTTCGCCTTCTCACCTCTTGCAGAAGTATGGACGTTTCTAGTAAGTGGCTGCAACATTACACTTCGTTTGTCTTATTTTGCGCTTATCAGGATTTGCTTGAAAATCGTAAATGAGTGGCATCAGTCATTGCCAATTAGTTTACGAGACCACGTAAATAAAATGCTCAAAACACTTATCTCGCTAATACTCTGCACCCTCCCACAACCCCCCCCCCCTTTTTTTCCGAACCTCATCTTGCTTCCGCCAATTGAAAACACTGCTGATAGTAGAAATAACTTCCTTGTGTCACATTTGGTTCTGCTTTGATGAGGTCTCGGTTACTGATCAACGTTCATAAATAGAAGATATTACCCACTTTGATAATCAGTCCGGAAGTCAAATCATCGACGCGATGAAGACTTGGTTACACAAGATGAAACAACTCTCACATTTCCAGTTTTATCACAATTTTAAGATATCTCTGCGTCCTATATGGCGTATACTAACTATGTTTCTCACTCAAGAGTACAAATTACGTCTCAGAATCGCGAGCAACGAATGAACCGTACTGCAGAGAATACACGGGGCTACTGTATATAACATTTAAAATGTGGTCCCCATTTACTTCGTCACATTGGCAGCTTCATTTTTAACAACTTTCTAGAAAGCCTGGTAATTCTCTTCAGATCTTTCTTCATTTATTCGATGCATTTCCTTGTCTCTTCTTTGAGACTTCCTGATGTATCACAATGAAGTTCTACAACGGAATGTGACTGCACATATCTCTTCGATCGCCGGCCTCTGTGGCCGAGCGGTTCTAGGAGCTCCAGTCCGGAACATTTCTGCTGCTACAGTCGCAGCTTCGAATCCTGCCTCGGGCATGGATGTGTGTGATGTCCTTAGGTTAGTTAGGTTTAAGTAGTTCTAAGTCTAGGGTCTGATGACCTCAGATGTTAGAACCATAATGCTTAGAGCCATTTCTTCGATTACATTACTTACAGTTCAAACTGTCTGTTTGTGACAGTTCTTATTCTTACACCTCAGTATTGGTAGTAGACTGAGAGACAGTGAGTGTATTTGTATGTGTGTGTGTGTGTGTGTGTGTGTGTGTGTGTGTGTGTGTGTGTGTGTGTGTGTGTGTCTGTCCAGATGTTACTCCAAATTGTCCATTCACACGAAATAACGAGTGTTGCTGTCAGAGGAATTCAAGTTACTCTCACATACCTATGTTTCGAGAAGGTTTTTAAAAAACACCATTCCTGACAGGTAGCTCCCAATGATCTGGCATGTCTGTGGAGCATTGCTTCAGTAGTGGGGCTGTATTATTGATTTCCTTTCAGATACGTCATTTTTTGTAGTAACTGACGGGTTATAATCTATTGAATCATAAGCGATGTTAGAGTTTCCTTAGGGAAGTATAAAAGAAGCAGTATATTGCTCCCTCCTACGTATTTCTCGCGAAGAGACCATGAGGATAAGATCAGAGAGATTAGAGCCCACACCGAGGCATACCGACAATCCTTCTTTCCACGAACAATACGTGACTGGAATAGAACGGAGAACCGATAGAGGTACTCAACACACACCGTCAGGTGGCTTGCGGAGTATGGATGTAGATGTAGATGTAGATGCTATATAAACGATTTACGACACACATAACTAGCCCTCTTACAGTGTTTACGGATTATTATACCGTTTCCCGTCTAGTGAGGTCAACAGAAATAATAGCAAATTGCAAAATGATTACTACAAGATGTATATAGTTCGATAAGTAGCACTTGTCCTGTAAAAATGAAAAGCTTGTTGGGCCAGTTTAATACTTAGGAGTTCCAACAATTAAGAGCTTAAGTATTTCGAACCATCACACAGATAACGCAGTATGGAAAATTGATCAAAAATTGACATTTATTGGCGGAATACTTAGATGCCACAGACTTGCTAAAGAATCTGCCATGACAACGCTTGTTCGTCCTTTGGAGTATAGGAAAGCGTATTCAAGTATAGAGACGCGTAAACAGGCAGAACATGACGCTGCGGTCGGCATCGCCTATATAAGACAAAAAGTGTCTGGCCCAGTTGTTAGATCGCTTACTGCTGATACAATGGCAGTTTATCAAGGTTTAAGGGTGTTTGAACGTTGTATTACAGCCGGCGCACGAGCGATGGAACACAGCATCTCCGAGGTAGCGATGAAGCGGGCGTGTTCCGTACTACCATTTCACGGGTTTACCATGAATATCAGGAGTACTGTAAAACATCAAATCGCCGACATTTCTGCGACCGTAGAAATATCTGACAAAAGTGGGACAAACTACGACTGAACAGAATCGTTCAAAGCGACATAACTACAACCCTTCGCAAATTTATGCATATTTCAGTGCTGGGCCATCAACAAGTGCCAGCACGCGAACTGTTCATCGAAATATCATCGATATGGGCTTTCGGAGACGAAGGTCCTCTTGATGACTGCACGACACAAAACGTTACGTCTGGGCTGGGCCAGTCAACAACGACATTGGACTACTGATGAGTCGTGACATATTGTCTGTTCGGACACCGCATGTCAGCTGGGGACTGTTCAAGCTGGTGGAGGCTCTGAAATGGTGTGGGACGAGTGCAATTGAAGTGATATGGGATCCCCGATACGTCTAGATACGACTCTGACAAGTGACACGTACGTAAGCATCCTGTCTGATCACCTGCATCCAATCATATCCATTGCACATTCCGACGGGCTTGGGCAATTCCAGCAGGGCAATGCGACACCCCAATGCTACATAATTTATCCAGGAGCACTCTTCTCAACTTAAAAACTTCTGCTGGCCACCAAGATTCCCAGACATGAACATCATTAAGATGGGCTTAACAGTATAAAGGTTCTTCCCCATGATCCACATTCCCTAACTGTTTTTCCAATTGCAAAACAGATCCATCCGTGTGCAACTCGCCATCACTGTTTATAGGAGTTTCCTGACCCTTGTCCTCGTGTTTTACTTTCCTATACTGCATATATTTTTCTCTGTCCATTTTCGATAATTACAACTTGTATTACTGTTTTTATTGCCTTCACCTTCACACATAAGTCTATACAGTAAAGTAAGGCCCTCCCAGTTCTTGGCTGATCCGTGATAAGACAGGTGAAAAATTAAACTAATGGAGGATTATTAGTATTATCTCTATTTTCATTCGCCCTCTCTTTTTCTCTCCATTATCTATGTATACATTTTAATATAAGATTTCGTTACTTCATATAGTGATAAACAGAATAAGTCAAATAGAATCTGATTGAGTCCTTCGTCTTGGTAATCAGCAGCTGGCTTGCTCTAAGAGATCTTTACATTTATTATTACTGTTAAACACTGCAGTCAGTCGGGAGAATCAATCCTTTGGACAATTTGTTCCTTTTACGAAAGATTGCGAATTCCAGATGTATACGAAGCCTTTTTGGACTATTTAACACAGACGCAGTGATTGCAGGCTCTCTTCGACACAGCGGAAACTTCCCCACTAATTACTGGGCCAACGTGATCAACAAATAATTCAGAAAAAATCATTCGTTCATTCACTCCAGAACAAAAAAGTCACAAACCTTATTTATGGAGGAAATCGTGTATTAAATCCATCTCCATTACATGTCCAGATCTCCGGTGATTCCACGTCTTAATTATTTTTCTTTTTACAATCTCTTTCTCTTCGAAACAAACCGCTAGCGACACAAATGTTAATTGGCTCGCTTTAGAGAGAAGAAAAGCAGAATATGTATCTCTCAGAAACATGTCATACGCTCACCAGATACTCCAGAAGCTGTCCTCGTTACCACCCTAACAACCATCGAGAATGCATATATGCATCTCTGTTATTTCAAAGAATAAATGCACTAGAAAATACTTTGGCGTCGACGAGCTGTCGGCGCATATATTAGGAGAAAATCAGATCATATAACATTTCCAAAGTGAATGAATGTGGATGGTTTGAATGAAAATGATTAATTGGTGGGTGGTAGAGGGTATTTGCTATGGGGATATTACAAAATGTGGCCTACTTCCCTGCTATTTCCTGATATAACTTCACAAATAAATATAACTTTCAGGATATGGTTCTGAAAGAGACACGGAAATATTATAACTTCCACAACTATATACATACATAGTTTTGATCTAGAAAGACATTAACGAAGATACAATCCGATTCAGGGATTAGAGAACGTAGGGTTATCGTAGCGAGATTGAATATTTAAATCCCAAAATTCTCGAAAAATAAGCGAAAAATATACCTACTCAGAAAAGCAGATAAAAATTCGCTTGATGCCTTCCTGAAAGACAATCTCCTGTCATTCCATATTAATAATATAAGTGTAGACAAGATGAGGCTTCGATTCAAAGAAATAGTATCAGCAGCAATTGAGAGATTTATGACAAATAAATAAACGAACGACGGAGCTGATCCTCCTTGGTACACAAAACGGCTTAGAGCACTGCTGCAGAAACAAAGAAACAAACATGCTAAATTTAAACAAAGGCAAAAACCCCAAGATTAGCGATCTTCTGCAGAAGCTCGAAATTTTGCGCGGACTTCAATGCGAGATGCCAATAACAGTTTCCTTAACGAAACTTTGTTTCGAAACCTGGCAGAAAATCCAAAAAGATTCTGGTCGTATGTGAAGTATGTTAGCGGCAAGACACAATCAATGCCTTCTCTGCGCTATAGCAATGGAGATACTATCAAAGACAGTGCTGCAAAAGCAGAGTTACTAAACACAGCCTTCCGAAATGGGTTCACAAAAGAAGACGAAGTAAATATTCCAGAATCCGACATCGTTCCTCTAAAACACAACTAGCTCTTTATTCACATGAAGTGCTGAGTGCTATTGACAAGGTATTTTAGATCGATTGCGTATTTCTGGAATTACGGTAGGCTTTTGACTCTGTACCACACAAGCGGCTCGTAGCGAAATTGCGTGCTATGGAATATCGTCTCAGTTATGTGACTGGATTTGTTATTTCCTGTCAGAGAGGTCACAGTTCTTAGTAATTGACGGAAAGTCATCGAGTAAAACAGAATTCATATCTGGCGTTCCCAAAGGCAGTGTTATAGGCCCTTTGCTGTTTCTTATTTTTACAAACAATTTGCGAGACAATCTGAGCAGGCATCTTCGGTTGTTTGCAGATGACGCTGTCGTTTATCGACTAATAAAGTCATCAGAAGATCAATAAAAACTGCAAAATGATTTAGAAGAAATATAGGAATAGTGCGAAATGTTGAAGTTGACCCTAAACAACGAAAAGTGTGAGGTCATCCACATGAGTGCAAAAAGGAACTCGTTAAATTACGGTTACGCGATAAGTAAGTCTAATCTAAAAGCCGTAAACTCAACTAAATACCTAGGTATTACAATTACCAACAGCTTAAACTGGAAGTAACACATAGAAAATGTTGTGGGGAAGGCTAACCAAAGTCTGCGTTTTATTGGCAGGACACTTAGAAAATGTAACAGACCTACTACGGAGACTGCCTACACTACGCTCGTCCGTCCTCTTTTAGAATACTGCTGTGCATTGTGGAATACTTACCAGTTAGGACTGACGGAGTACATCGAAAAAGTTCAAAGACAAACAACACGTTTTTTAATATCGCGATATATGGGAGAGAGTGTCACAGAAATGATACAGGATTTGGGCTGGACATCACTGAAAGAAAGACGTTTTCCGTTGAGACGGAATCTCCTCACGAAATACCAATCATCAACGTTCTCCTCCGAATGCGAAATTATTTTGTTGACACCGACCTACATAGGGAGGAACGATCATCACTATAAAATAAGGGAAATCAGAGCTCGTACGGAAAGATATAGGTGTTAATTCTTTCC
Source organism: Schistocerca piceifrons (assembly GCF_021461385.2). Taxonomy (NCBI): domain Eukaryota; kingdom Metazoa; phylum Arthropoda; class Insecta; order Orthoptera; family Acrididae; genus Schistocerca; species Schistocerca piceifrons. The sequence continues at coordinate 271,142,811 of NC_060139.1, forward strand.
GCGTGCTATAGGAGATTGGAATAATAGATAATTGTGAAGGAGGTTCGATGAACCCTTTGCCAGGCATTTGAATGTGATTTGCAAAGTATCAATGTAGATGTAGATGTAGATATCTGGGATGCTTTGCAACGTACTATTCAGAAGAGATCTCCACCCCTCGTACTCCTACGGTTTCATTAACAGGGCCTGTAGGATTCATAGTGTCAGTGCCCTACAGAACTACCTCAGACATTAGTCGAGTCAATGCCACGTTACGTTCCTGAACTTCTGCGTGCTCACGGGGGCCCTACACGATATTAGGCAGGTGTACCAGGTCCTTTGGTTCTTCTTCTTCTTCTTAAGTTGCCAATCCTAAGATTGATTTGCAGCAGCTCTCCATTCAGTGCGATTGTCGGCCAGCCTCTTCAATTCCGTGAAACTTCCGCATCCTAGGTCCTGCATTATCTGGCTTATGTACTTTCTTCTAGGTCTGCCTCTTGCCCTTTCGCCCTCCACAAGGCCTTCCGTTATAGTGTGGAGAAGACTTTCATGTCTCAGAATGTGTCCCATACATATATCTCTCCTCTTCTTGACCGTCTTCCAAACAACTGGAACTTCCTCCGCTCTCTGCAGGACTTCTTCATTTGTCATCCTGGCCGTCCATGGAATTTTTAACATCCTTCGCAGACACCACATTTCGAATCCTTCAATCCTTCTTCTTTCGTCCTCTCCAAGTGTCCAGGTTTCGCTGCCGTAGAGAAGCACACTCCCAACAAAGGTCTTTATTAACCGCTTCCTTAACGACAGACTTATCATATTTGATTTGAGGAGTCCTTTCCTTTTATAGAATGCAATCTTTGCCTGATTTATTCTACTTATTACATCTTTCCTACTACCATCATCTGATGTTATTCTGCTTCCCAAGTAGACAAATTCTTGTATTTCTTTCAGCTTCTCTCCATTCAGCCTTATATTCGTAATTGCTTGATTATTTTGTTTGCTTGCAACTAAGATTTTTGTTTTTGACTTGTTAATTTTCATGTTGTACCGTGTAGCAAGAGTGTTTTCCATTTCCTCCAACACTACTTGTAATTCTTCCTCATTTTCCGCTAGGACAGCAATGTCATCCGCAAAACGCAGCATATCAACAATTTTTCCCTGGATCCTGATTCCATTAGCTTGTCCTAACTTTTCTCTGACCTCGTCCATTGCTTTCTGTATGTACATATTAAAGAGGACAGGGGAGAGTGCACATCCCTGTCACACACCCTGTTTAATTTTTGCTTGCTGTTGATGTTCTCCACATCTCACTGTTGCCACCTCTTCTTTGTATGTGTTCCATATCGTTCACCTGTCCTTGTACTTAGCTCCAGTTTCCCTCAATATCTGGAATAGTTTTTTCCATTCAACCTTATCAAAGGCTTTTTCGAGGTCAATAAATGCTATGTATGTGTCCTTTCCTTTTTCCATTCTTTTTTCTATTATGAGCCTTAGGGCCATAATGGCTTCTCGCGTACCTCTCCCTCTTCTAAAGCCAAACTGGTCTTCTGTGAGCATGCATTCCACGTTCCCTTCAATTTTTCTGAGGAGGATGGTCGTCAAAATTTTTGATGCATGTGATGTTACGCTGAGGGTTTTGTATTGTGCACACGATTTTGCTGGCATTTTCTTTGGTAATGGAACAATAATACACATTTTGAAGTCCTCAGGCAGGTCTCCAGTATCATATATTTGGCAGATTAATTTATACAATTTATCTTTTATTTCTGTTCCAGCTGCTTTGATGATTTCTGCAGGCAATGAGTCAATTCCTGGTGCTTTTCCGTGCTTAAGTGCCTGTAGTGCCTGATCAAATTCAGACCTTAGTATGCTGTCTCCTAGTTCATCTTTATCTACTTCGTCCTAACTTTCAATCATGTCATCTTGTACGTTGCCTCCATATAATTTCTCTAGGTATTCCTTCCACGTAAGTGCTATATCTTCATGATTATACACCATCTTATTATCCTCTCTTATTAGGGCATTACATCTAATCCTTTGTCCTCCTGAGAAGAAGCGTTTCACTGTTTTGTATGCTAATTGAAGGTTCCCTTTCTTCAGAAGGTCTTCAACTTCTTTGCATCTGTCTTCAAGGAATCTTTCTTTTACTTGCTTCAACTTCCCGTTGATTTTGTTCCTAAGCACTCGGTATGCCGTTTTCCCTTCTTCCGTTTCATTATTTTTGAGCTTCCTTCTTTCCTCAAACATAAGTATTATTTCATCAGTTATCCACTCCTTCCTCTTTTCAGGTTTTTGTTTTCCAATTATCTCTTCAGCTGCTTTTATTAGGCCATCTCTCATATTTTCCCAATGTTGTTCTACATTCTCTATAGGATGCTGTTGAATTAGACCCTTAGCCCTTTCTTGGAACTCCTTCTGCCTTCTCACGGTTTCCAAGCTTCCCTATATCCAGTTTTCCATTTCCTATTTACTTCCTTATGCATTTGCACTTGAGTCGGCATTCCGCAACAACCATGTTGTGATCACTCACAATATCTGGGCTTGCGTATGCTCTAGAGTCTTTTAGTTGATTTCTAAATCTATTTTTGACTAGAATGTAATCAATTTGGTATCGTTCTCTATCCCCTGGTGACTTCCAGGTGTATCTTCTACGGGGGTGATGTTGAAACCACGTGTTCGATATTACCAGTTGATTCCTGTTACAAAATTCTATAAGTCGGTCTCCTCTATCATTCCTTTTACCAAGGCCGTAGCGTCCAACAGCTGGCTGTACCTCTTTATCTCCTACTATTGCGTTCCAGTCTCCCATAATTATTGGCTCTTCAGTATATAATTAATGGCGACTGCCAGGCTCGGTGTCTAACGTCACAGTTAGAAAGGGCTTGTCTTGTGACGCTGATGATCCCCTTCTCTACTGCTGAACATCACCAATGAGCAGAGCACTCAACAATATCCCGTGGCTAGAAGGCTTTTGTATCGTTGCCTAACAACAGTCTGAGTGGGTCCGGAAAACATTCAAGTACGAGTTACGAGAATTCTTCCAGTTACCGCGGTGAAGACTCTTTGAAAGATACCGTAAGCACCAAATAACTTTCACTTTATTGTCTTCCTATGTTGTCAATAATTAGTTGGCACTCTGAAGGGACTTGATAAAGTAAATTACACATTATTTTGGCAGACGAAGTAATATCGACCGAATGCTACCTGACATCTCTAAGTGACAAAGAAATATGACACTATTTTTCAACGTAGACACTTCAAACAATGTCGGAACGTTCTACCGATGGTTCAGTCCCTCGACAGAAATTAGCTCCTTGGACACAGAGGCAAATGAGAATCCGCTATGTGAAGGTCTTCATCGTAGTAAATTCTGTGATCCTTTCGAATCAGTTCCTCTTCTGCCTCGACCACATCGCTTTTAGTTAAATTGTTGGCACAGTTTCACTTGGGTTGGACACAACATTTCATTTCGTTCATGTACCGTCGGAATAACACGGTGAACCTGTGCGTAGTTTAGACATTTTGGGCACAAAAAAGTGCTGTCCCGCGTTTTCCAGTTTCCTACTATGCTGCACCTATTATTCGGACAGCAGCAAAACTGCGCGTGGAAGAAACCGGTAATATGTACTCTCTTCTGACTATGTGGCATTCCTGTTGCGCACAGGTATCAATGTGGGACGACGTATGTAACTTACTTTCTAAAGATAACTGTTACGTGATAAGAGACGCGGTCCGTGATGAATGCGCGATTTGAACTGCACAAAATGCAGTTCTATTCTGCCTCTGAGCAGTACAAGTGGCCTCGGACCCCAATGGACCCCAATGCTACATAATTTCTCCAGGAACACTCTTCTCAACGTAAAAACTTCTGCTGACGACCAAGATCCCCAGACATGAACATTATTAAGATGGGCTTAACAGTATGAAGGTTCTTCCCCATGATCCACATTCCCTATATGTTTTCTAATTGCAGAACAGATCCATCCGTGTGCTACTCGTCATCACTTTCTATAGGAGTTTCCTGATCCTTGTTCTCCTGTTTTACTTCCCTATACTGCATATATTTTTCTCTGTCCATTTTCAATAATTACCACTTGTATTACCGATTTTGCTGCTCTCTCTTTCTCAAAACTGCTACAACAAACTCGTGTCCCTGAAACCTTTGTACTTCCTTCAAAGAACCGTACGTATATGTGATATGTACAATAGTACTAAGATACTTCTGGACACTTTAGTATTGTAAAAGGTCATGTCACACTCGACACATGTAACACTACCAGCTGCTATTATGTTAGTACTATTCAGAAAATGTTACACCTGAGAAAGAATTTTTACTGTGTAAGAAGCTACCGAAAGTCCTGTCATGCAGAGCCACGTGTAACACTATTACATGGCAAATTGTGCATATAGTATAATGTTACATTTTTACAGCATGTGACCCCTATGTGTGATTAATGGATATGGAAATCATTCTATTAGTTCCTTTCCTAAGAGATTTCTGGGTGTTAGAAAGAAACACAGTAGAAATGGAGTGGTATTCTGGGACCTTTCTGTAACAAGTCCATTAAGTGGCTTGTCTAATAGATTTACGGTCGCCAGCCTATATAGGCAAAGAAACGGATAAGTTTTAGGAAATCATAATAAGTAAATCTGATCTACTTTCCTGCTATTCCCTAATATAACTTCACAAATAAATATAACTTACAGGATATGGTTCTGAGAAAGACACGGAGATCTTATAGCTACCACAACCATATACATACATAGTTTTGATCTAGAAAGACCATAACGAACATACAAACCGATTCAAGGATTAGATAACGCAGGGTTATTGTAGCGAGATTGAATATTTAAATCCCCAAATTCTCGAAAAATAAGCGAAAAATATACCTACTCAGAAAAGCAAATAAAAATTCGCTTGATGCCTTCCTGAAAGACAATCTCCTGTCATTCCATATTGATAATATAAGTGTAGACAAGATGAGGCTTCGATTCAAAGAAATAGTATCCGCAGCAATTGAGAGATTTATGACAAATAAATAAACGAACGACGGAGCTGATCCTCCTTGGTACACAAAACGGCTTAGAGCACTGCTGCAGAAACAAAGAAACAAACATGCTAAATTTAAACAAAGGCAAAAACCCCAAGATTGGCGGTCTTTTGCAGAAGCTCGAAATTTTGCGCGGACTTCAATGCGAGATGCCTATAACAGTTTCCATAACGAAACTTTGTTTCGAAACCTGGCAGAAAATCCAAAAAGATTCTGGTCGTATGTGAAGTATGTTAGCGGCAAGACACAATCAATGCCTTCTCTGCGCTATAGCAATGGAGACACTATCGAAGACAGTGCTGCAAAAGCAGAGTTACTAAACACAGCCTTCCGAAATGCGTTCACAAAATAGACGAAGTAAATATTCCAGAATCCGAATCGAGAACAGCTGCCAAGATGAGAAACGTAGAAGTAAATATCCTCGGAGTTGTGAAGCAACTTAAATCACTTAATAAAAGCAAGTCTTCTGGTCCAGACTGTATACCATCTAGGTCCCTTTCGGAGTGTGCTGAAGCATTAGCTCCATACTTAACAATTATATACAATCGTTCGCTCGACGAAAGATCCGTACCAACAGACTGGAGAGTTGCACAGGTCACACCAATATTCAAGAAATGTAGTAGAAGTAATCCATTAAATTACAGGCCCATCTCGTTAACGTTGATATGCAGCAGGATTTAGAACATATATTGTGTTCGTACATTATGAACTACCTTGAAGAAAATGGTCTATTGACACACAGTCAACATGGGTTTAGAAAACATCGTTCCTCTAAAACACAACTAGCTCTTTATTCACATGAAGTGCTGAGTGCTATTGACAAGGGAATTTGGATCGATTGCGTATTTCTGGATTTACGGAAGGCTTTTGACACTGTACCACACAAGCGGCTCGTAGCGAAATTGCGTGCTTGTGGAATATCGTCTCAGTTATGTGACTGGATTTGTTATTTCCTGTCAGAGAGGTCACAGTTCTTAGTAATTGACGGAAAGTCATCGAGTAAAACAGAAGTGATTTCTGGCGTTCCCAAAGGCAGTGTTATAGGTCCTTTGCTGTTTCTTATCTATATAAACGATTTTGGAGACAATCAGAACAGCCGTCTTCGTTTGCTTGCAGATGACGCTGTCGTTAATCGACTGATAAAGTCATCAGAAGATCAAAACAAACTGCAAAATGATTTAGAAGAAATATAGGAACGGAGCGAAAAGTGGAAGTTGACCCTAAACAACGAAAAGTGTGAGGTCATGCACATGAGTACTAAAAGGAACTCGTTGAACTTCGGTTACACTATAAATCAGTATAAGCTAAAAGCCGTAAATTGAACTAAATACCTAGGTATTACAATTACGAACAACTTAAATTGGAAGGAACACACAGAAAATGTTGTGCCGAAGGCTAACAAAAGACTGCTTTATATTAGCAGGACACTTAGAAAATGTAACAGACCTACTAAGGAGACTGCCTACACTACGCTTGTCGGTCCTCTTTTAATATACTGCTGTGCGCTGTCTGATACTTACCATATAGGACTGACGGAGTACATCGAAAAAGTTCTCAGAAAGGCTGCACGTTTTGTATTATCGCGAAATATGGGAGAGAATGTCACAGAAATGATACAGCATTTGGGCCGGACATCATTAAAAGAAGACGTTTCTCGTTCCGACGGAATCTTTTCAGGAATTCCAATCATCAACTTTCTCCTCCGAAATTCGAAAATATTTTGTTGACACCGCCTACATAGGGAGGAACGATCACCACTATAAAATAGGGAAATCAGAGCTCGTACGGAAAGATATAGGTGTTCATTCTATCCTCGCACCGTATGAGTTTGGTATAATAGAGAATTGTGAAGTGATTCGATGAACCCTCTGCCAGGCATTTGAATGTGATTGGCAGAGTATCCATGTAAATGTAGATGTAGATATCTGGGATGCTTTGCGACGTGCTATTCAGATGAGATCTCCACCCCTCGTACTCTTACGGATTCATGAACAACCCTAGAGGATTCATGGTGTCAGTACCCTCTAGCACTACTTCTGACATTAGTCGAGTCAATGCCACGTTGCGTTCCTGGACTTCTGCCTGTTCGAGGGGGCCCTACACTATATTAGGCAGATGTACCAGGAGCTTTGCTTCTTCAGTGTAGAAGTAATGGCGACTGCCATGCGCGGTGTCTGACGTCACAGTTGGAAAGGGCTTGTCTTGTGACGTTGAGGAACCCCTTCTCTACTGCTGAACATCGCCAATGAGCAGAGCTCTCAACAATAGCCCGTGGCTAGAAGGCTTTTGTATCGTTGCCTAACAACAGTCTGAGTGGGTCCGGAAAACGTTCGTGTACGAGTTACGAGAATTCTTCCAGTTACCGCGGTGAAGACTCTTTGAAAGATACCGTAAGCACCAAATAAATTTCACTTTATTGTCTTCCTATGTTGTCAATAATTAGTTGGCACTCTGAAAGGACTTGATAAAGTAAAATACACATTATTTTGGCAGACGAAGTAACATCGACTGAATGCTAACTGACATTTCAAAGTTACAAAGATATGTGACACTAGTTTTCAACGTAGACAATGCTAACAATATCGGAACGTTCTACCGATCGTTCAGTTCCTCGACGACAGGAATTTGCCCTTCGGATATAGAGACAAATGAGAATCCGCTATGTGATGGTCTACATCGTAGTAAATTCTGTGTTCCTTTCGAATCAGTTCCTCTTCTGCCTGGACATCGTCCCTTGTGGTTAAATTGTTGGCTCAGTTTCACTTGGGTTGGACGCAACATTTCATTTCGTTCATGTACCGTCGGAATAACACGGTGAACCTGTGCGTAGTTTAGACATTTTGGGCACAAAAAAGTGCTGTCCCGCGTTTTCCAGTTTCCTACTATGCTGCACCTATTATTCGGACAGCAGCAAAACTGCGCGTGCACGAAACCGGTAATATGTACTCTTTTCTGACTATATGGCATTCCTGTTGCGCACTGGTATCAAAGATAACTCTTACGTGATAAGAGACGCAGTCCGTGATCAATGCCCGATTTGAAGTGCACAAAATGCATCTTTATTCTGCCTCTGAGCATTACAAGTGGCCTTCGGGATATATGTGAACACCGCTATAATGTGGGCGCGTCCAAGTCAGAAATAATTTATAATTGCTCGCCCGTCATGGAACACATAATGGTGTGAAATTTATTTTCCAATAGTGCCTAGGTACAAGGCACGATTCTGAGGGCATACCACGTACAACTATTGAAATATATCTGTATTTAAATTTCAGAGCTACTAGTTCGGACGCAATAAATCTAATTCAGGAATGGGTTAAGAGGACGTAGATGAAGGGAAACTAGACAAACCGCTATAAAGTGAATGTGAATGAATCCAACGATAACGGCGTGTACTTACAGACCTGCATCCGTTGCAACGAGTATTTCTTAGAACTTAGAAATACAGGATTTCGGTAATTATTCCTAAGTTAATCATTCTGTGTGCGGGTCTGAAGCTGTTTGGCTGGTTAGAATTGTGTGCTGATCCAGAATTCGAACTCGAACCTGTCCTTTAACGTGAAATGGAACTAAGAGTGCCCTTCGAGTTTCCGTAGCTCTTACTTTTCGTGGGGCTGCTGGCAGTTTCCTATAGTTAGTCGTAACCAATCTGATCGCGGTATACGGTAGCCAGAGAAATAGCTGATCTGATGAATTCTTTCAGCGGAAGATACGAACTGATTGCTTTTTTTTCGATATCCAGACCACTAGACTGATTTATTGATCAACACATGCAAGGCAGATGATAAAAAGAATAGAAGGAGAAGCCGTAATTCAGTAGTTTGCAGTGATCCCCATTTACCTCATCATGCTGGCAGCTTTACTTTTGTCAGATTACTAGGTAACTTCTTTTTCCTTCCAGACATTTTATGTTCTAATTATTCTTCCTCTTGGTTTAAGGCCTTCTAGTGACATCACGATTTCAATGCTAAATGCTTTCTTGTTATTTCACCTTTCCTCCAGTGTCCCTTCATTATACCACTATTTCTCACAATGTTTCACTTTTCCTCTTTTCAGAAAACTTTGCAGGAGTTCTCATTCCCTTCCTGAAGATAATCCTTCCTGGTTTGAAAACTATTTGCTTAAAAATTCTTCCAACATTCTTTCGTCTCTTGCATTATTTCTCTTCATGTCTTTCCTAAAATCTTGCGTCTGGATTGTTGTTGATTTAAACTTCTGTCTCAAGACTAGGTAGCTCATATATCACAATTGAGTCCCACAATGGAGTGTAACTGTGAATTCCGCTTTGACTATGGGACATAGACTGTTACGACTGTTGGCCCTCTTGCTTCTATGTTAATTTATCTGGAGGGAAAGGGAGAGAGAGAGAGAGAGAGAGAGAGAGAGAGAGAGGGAGGGAGAGGATGTGTGCTTGTGTGTGTGTGTGTGTGTGTGTGTGTGTGTGTGTGTGTGTATGGGCGCGCTCGTGCATGTCTGTTGAGCAACAGCAGAATTTTAACAAACCCTTCCTCCGAGATATTCTGATAGTGTATTACCTTGAATTTATGAAGGTTACTCAGCGTATATTTCCAGATATTAGTCCAACTTTTCGATAAGTACATGTCTGTTAATTTTTCTCTTATTTCTTTTAAATTTCTTTCGGACAGCATTAGTTTCACGACATAAATACTGAAAGTGAGTCCGCCTTAAGGTTCTTTTAAACACAACTGAGTCTTTATTCGCATAAGCTAACAGATGATATCGTATGGAGATCTCAAACTGATTCCAAATTTCTAGGTTTTAGGAAAACTTGACGTCGTTACTCATCAGCAACTTCTAATCAGATTGCATACCTGTCGAGCATCGAATTAGTTTCGCTGTTGATTTCATCATTTTCTCTCAGAAGGATCACAGTTAGTTGTAAATAGCGAGAAGTTTCGGAGCTGGTTTCGTCATTTTCTGTCAAAAGGAACATAGTTCGTTGTAAATAGCTGGAAGTAACTGAGTCAAACAGGAGTGATAGCTGGCGTTCCTCAGGAGAGTGTAGACTCTCTGCTGTTCCTAACTTACCTAAATTATTTAGGTGACCAAATGAGCTGCTGTCTTAGAATGTTCCGCATGATACCGTCATTAACCGTCCGGTAATGTGATCAGAATTTGAAAACGATTGCGAAATTACCTAGCCCAAATATATGTATGGTGCAGAAATAGCAACCTACATTAATGTTAATCAACAATGTAAGAGCATATGGACTATCATACCAGTTGTGTGATTGGATTGAAGAGTTCCTAGATGACAGAACGCAGCATGTCATTCTCAATGTGTGTCGTAGGACCGTTGCTATTCACAATATAAATAAATGAATTTGTGGATAACATTGGACGTTCACTGAGGCTTTTTGCGGATGATGCTGTAGCATATCGAGAGGTTGTAACAATGGAAAATTATACTGAAATGCAGGAGGATCTGCAACGAATTGACGCATGGTGCAGGGAATGGCAATTGAATCTCAATGTAGACAAGTGTATGTGCTGCGAAAAAGAAAGATCCTTTATCATTTAGCTACAATATAGAGGTCAGCAACTGGAAGCAGTTAATTCCATAAATTATCTGGGAGTAGGCATTAGGAGTGCTTTAAAATGGAATGATCATATAAAGTTGATCGTCGGTAAAGCAGATGTCAGACTGAGATTCATTGGAAGAATCCTAAGGAAATGCAATCCGAAAACAAAGGAAGTAGGTTACAGTACACTTGTGCGCCCACTGCTTGAATATTGCTCAGCAGTATGGGATACGTACCAGATAGGGTTGATAGGAGAGATAGAGAAGATCCAACGGAGAGCAGCGCGCTTCGTTACAGGATCATTTAGTAATCGCGAAAGCGTTACGGAGATGATAGATAAATTCCAGTGGAAGACACTGCAAGAGAGACGCTCAGTAGCTCGGTACGGGCTTTTGTTGAAGTTTCGAGAACATACCTTCACCGAGGAGTCAAGCAGTATATTGCTCCCTCCTAAGTATATCTCGCGAAGAGACCATGAGGACAAAATCAGAGAGATTAGAGCCCACAAGAGGCATACCGACAATCTTTCTTTCCACGAACAATACGGGACTGGAATAGAAGGGAGAATCGGTAGAGGTACTCAAAGTACCCTCCGCCACGCACCGTCTGGTGGCTTGCGGAGTCAGGATGTAGATGTAGATGTAGATGTAGAAGAAATTACAAGTGTTATCCCCTGCACATGGAAATATTAGTGTTGTCATCCTCCCAAGTCCCACATGCTGGATGAGAGCGGAAAGATCGATAAACGGTCTGAATGTTGTTCTGTGAACTCCAGGCCAAACACTTATCTATTAATTGCCGCGTATTCATGTGGATATAGGATGGAAAGTAAATACGTAACTAGCTACTCTCTATCAAACGCACATACTCTCAGCTCTAACGTCGTTATCAGCATGACTGCACGCACTGCATTCGTTAGAGTTACCATAAAACTGAAGTCCAATACATAGGAAATAGCAATGATAATAAGACTGCTTATTTCCATTTGGGCTCACGTCGAGATCTACGTCACTGTGTCTGAGAGCGTCAGGTAACGTCTGAGTTGAAAAGGGCATCTGTTGCGACGGCGAGGAACACTCCTTCTCTCCTCTACTTACCATCGAAGACGGATGGAGCCCTCAGTGACAGGCTGCAGCTGGAAGCATCGAGTACCGTCTCCTGGCAACAGTCTGAGTGGATACGGAATACATTCGAGTACGAGTTACGAGAATTCCTCCAGTTACCGCGGTGAAGACTCCTAATAGACACCGTAAACATCAAATACCTTTAGATTTATTGTCTTCCTATGCTGACAGCTAATTTTTAATACCGCACGGTCTGAGTTATGGATCTGTGTGATGAGAGGAACAGTCTGTAGAGAGAGGGCGATGTAAACTACATGAATTAAAGTTTTATTCCTCATCTAGGCAGTACCAGTCGCAGATGCGATTTATGTGAAGGCCGTTGTAATGCGATTTTACCAGCAGCAGTACAAATTTACAACTTCTTGCCCATTATTTGAAATTTAATGTCTGAAGAGCTCGTGCTGATTTGGTATGATTTATCCAACAAATTAGCTCGCAAGGAATCCTCTGAAACGGAAAATTAGATCTTAAGCCGGACAACCCTGGTCCTGCCAGGTGTCGAGATCCCAGCCACGCCGAGTGTTAGATAACAGAAGAACAGCTACCGTTGGTGTAAATAAAACACCTCAGTGAGTAAGGCGAGGGGGGAAAGTCCAGTACAAACAAAAGTCTATTCCCTGCAAAAAGGAATTTGTGACAAATTGCCATACACACTTTGGTTCAAGATGCGGAAATGGTAGGAAAATCCTCTACAAACTAGGAAGATTCCATGTAAAAATGAATAAAAAGAAAATATTTCTCAATGTCACTAGAAACTTAATACCGAGAAATATACACTCATGCTCATAAATTAAGGATAACGCTGATACATAGTGAAACAACCTCAGGGTATGACCATGCGGTGCATTTGACCTGCGGTCATCGCACGATGGCGCTGGCAACAGTCCACATAGGCAGAGGTGTGTTGTTGCATGTCAGAGTTCGGTGCATCAAGTAAGTGTGCAGACGTTTTCAGACGTGCTAATGGTGACTGTGTTGAAAATGTCTCGAAGAACACTTATTGATGATGTTATGAAGGGTAGAATATTAGGGAGACTGGACGCTGGTCAAATGCAACAAGTCGTAGCACAGGCCCTCTGTGTGCCACAAAGTGTGATCAAGATTATGGCGACGATTCCAGCAGACAGGAAACATGTCCAGGCTCTACAGTACAGGACATCCACAGTGTACAACACCACAAGAAGACCGATATCTCACAATCAGTTCCCGCAGACGGCCACTGAGTACTGCAGTTAGCCTTGCTCGGGACCTTATCGCAGCCACTGGAACAGTTGTCTCCAGACACACAGTGTACAGACGACTGAACGGACATGCTTTATTCGCCCGGGGACCTGCAAGGTGCATTCCACTGACCCTTGGTCTGAGGAGAGCCTGTAAAGCCGGGTGTGAAGAACACAGTACATGGTCATTGAAACAGTGGTCCCAGGTTACGTTCACGGACGATTACAGGTATAGTCTGAACAGTGATTCTCGCCGGGTTTTCATCTGGCGTGAACCAGTAGCCAGATACCAACCCTTTAATGTCCTTGAAAGGGACCTGAGTGGAGGTCATGGTTTGATGGTGTGGGATGGGATTATGGTTGGTGCACGTAAACCCATGCAAGTCATTGACAGAGGAACTGTAACAGGTCAGGTGTATCGGGACGTAATTTTGCCCCTGTATGTCCGTTTTTCAGGGGCGCAGCTAGGTCCCACCTTTCTCCTGATGGATGACAACGCACGGCCCCACCAAGCTGCCATCGTGGACGAGTACCTTGAAACAGAAGTTGTCATCCAGCGGAGTGGCCTACCTGTTTCCATACCTAAACCCCATCGAGCACATCTGGCTCTGAGCACTATGGGACTTAACTGCTGTGGTCATCAGTCCCATAGAACTTAGAACTACTTAAACCTAACTAACCTAAGGACATCACACACATCCATGCCCGAGGCAGGATTCGAACCTGCGACCGTAACAGTCGCGCGGTTCCAGACTGTAGCGCCTAGAACCGCTCGGCCACTCCGGCCGGCCGAGCACATCTGGGATGCTCTCGGTGGATGTATCGCTGCACGTCTTCAAACCCCTACGACACTTCAGGAGCTCCGACAGGCACTAGTGTAAGAATGGGAGGCCATACCTCAGCAGCTGCTCGACCACTTGATCCAGACTATCCCAACCCATTGTGCGCCCTGTGTACGTGTGCATGGTGATCATATCCCATATTGATATCGGGGTACATGCGCGGGTAACAGTGGCGTTTTGTAGCACATGTGTTTCGGGACGGTTTTCTCAACTTATCACCGAGATATGTGTCGTGTGTGTTCCCTATGTGCCTATTCTATTAGTGTTAGTTTTGTGTAGTGCCACGTTGTGTGGCACCACATTCTACAATTATCCTTAATTTATGAGCGTGAGACTACTAAACGTGTTTCAATTGACAATCCTGTCAGAACAGATCTGTGTACAGTGACAATATAAACTAAACTTCTGTACCCAGGCAATATTTTCTATCTTCCGGACCACTTCCTGAAATTTAAACCTCAAGATAACACGTGCATTACTTGGCTGACATGGACCTGAGAATGCGAATAATTACTCCTGTCTTATGCATACCTGAAGAGAAAGCACGCTGGTGACCTCAACATTTAACGCATGAGCGATGCGTCCTTTACCTTTCGCAGAATGCAGCGATAATTCCGGCAGCAGTCACCGTGTTTCGCCTCTTGTACTTGTTGGCCTGACAGAACTATGCTGGCTTGTGACTGAATTTAATGGTCTAAGAACTCCCTATGTTTCCGTACGTACAAATGGCTTTGTACACTCACCAAGTTTGCACGATGTGTACAATGATGCCCTAAAAAATTATAGCAAGAGCGTTAACTATGACAGCTTTTTTCGTGTCCTGCACTATGGAGAAATACGTAAAATCCAGCACAAATTGGCCTGACACGAAGCTGAATCAACAAAATGTTAGCAGGGGAAATATATATCTCTTGGCGTAACCACAGAGCATTAGGTGGTCCATGCAACACACGACACCTCCGGAGGGATATTGGCCTCAGTTATCCCTAAGTAACTGACTATACTGCCGCTATCGTAACCCACTGTACCACAACTTCGCTTCTTTCCGTGACTGGTCGCTTACTCGATCAATAAGAATGTCCGAACTAAATTCCTAACTATGTTGGACTCTTCCTCACCAACCAGCGCTCGAGATCCCGTACTTGCGTTGAAAGCTCCACGAGGCCAGGTACTCAGCAAGTGAAGCAGAGTGCACTGTTCACAGTAGCACCCCGTTATTTTACTGTTTACGAAATGATGCTACATTTTGTTCTTTCGTCTCGTGCAAATCCAAGGGCCACGACCATAGCCTATTAATTGACATCGTGCTGCGAGGGTCGCTCTGTTGTAATTCGCTAAGTGTATTTCTCTGTCGCACTTTTGTGTTGTTAACTGGCAAACCTTTCTCACTGCAATTTCATTTCACTATCACACTTTTGCGTTTCTATCTGCATGCTAATGAGGTAGGAACTGGCTGTACCGTGTACATGGGAGAAAGAAACGGATGTTCTTATGGTACTTTGTAGTATGCAAATCACCTAATTGTGTTCAAAGTGTGGCTTGTGAAATATCAAACGAATCGGCTTAACGGCTAGACTGGAAATAACGAGTAAGTTATCATGTTAGGTGGTAAACATTATCCTTCCACCTTACACATGTAGCTATTAAGGTATAGGGCACGATTCAGATGGGATACTATGCACATACGTTGAAGCACACTTTTAAAATAATTTCAAACCTTCCAGCCAGCGTGCTTTAAACGAACTATAAGAGATGGGTTGAACGGATGTACATGAAGAGAAATTCGACAACTGGCTATAGTGGTAATGCTTACACCTCTAATGTCTACGGCACCTGCTTTTTTTACAGCTCTGCAGCTTTTGCAGTGAGTATTGTATAAGAATTGCGATCAAGAATAGTTTAGCTAAATGTATTTCCCACTGTAGCGAAGTGCGTGCTTGTTTGAATCCTCCTGGTTAGTTAAAAAAATGTGTGCAGAAGTTCTAATCCAAACCGAATTAAGGAATTCAGTGGGGAAAGTGGCTAAAAGTGTCTTCCATCTCAGAGTAGCATTTGCAACCCACGTCCTCAGTTATTTGTTGGATGTATTCCCGTCTGTGTTCTACGATTCCTACCCTCTACAGCCTCCTCTAGAACAATGGAAGATATACCCTTATGCAGTAACAGATATTCTATCGTCTTATCCCTTCCTCTAGCAAGTGATTTCAATATATTCCTTTCCTCGCAGGTTCTACGAGAAGCACCTCATTTGTTACATTATCAGCCTATCTAATTTTGAACATTCTTCTGTTGCACCACATCTCAAATGCCTGGAGTCTTTTCAACACCAATTTCCTCACTATCCATGTTTCACTACAATACAATTCCAAACTCAAAAGTTACATTCTCAGTAATTTCTTGCACAAATTTAGGCCTATCCTAGATACAATGTAGAATTCTCTTGCCTTCGTTACCAGTGCTAGTCTGCTTTTAATGACCTCCTTGCTCCATCCATCATGGGCTATTTTGCTGCCTAGGTAGCTGAATTCTTAACTTCATCTACTTTCTGATACCCAATTCTGATGTCAAAATTCTTGGTGTGCTTATTTTTGCTATTTCTCATTACTTTCGCCTATGTTGGATTTATTCTCACAGCATATTCTCTACTCGTTGGACTGTACATAGAATTCAACATATCCTGTAATTATTCTTCACTTTCACTGACGATACTAATGCCATAAGCCGATATTATGATTGAAGTCCGTTCACGTTGAATTTCAATTTCACTTCTAAACCTTTTATTTCCGTCATTACTTCTTCGATGTAAAAATTTAACAGTACTGGTTGAAAACTACGTCCCTGTCCTACACCGTATGTAATCCGAGGACTTCATTGTCGGCCTTCCAATTTTATTGTTTTCTCTTGGTTCCTGTACATATTGTGTGTCACCCATCTCTCCCTACAGCTTATCCGAATTTATCTCAGAATTCCTTGTACCATTTTTTCAGGTAGACGAATTCTACGAACATGTCTTGATGTTTCTGTAGTCCTGCTTCTGTTATCAACCACAACGTCAGAGCTGCTTATTTGCCGCCTTTACATTCCTAATAGCAAACTGATCGTCATCTAACGGAGCCTTAGTTCCATTTTCCAATCATCTGTACATTATTCCTGGCAGAAACGTGGATCAATAAGTTGTTAAGCTGATTGTGCGATATTTCTCGATTTGTTGATTTTTGTTATCTTCGGAATTCGATGATTTTCTGAAAGTCTGAAGGTATATCACTAGTCTCATACATTCCAAACATCAACGTGAAAAATCCTTTTTTCGTCACTTCCCCCAATTATTTTAGAAGTTGTTGGAATTTTATTCATCCCTTCTGCCTTATTTGATTTTAAGTCGTTCAAAGCTCTTTTAATAGTACTAAATACCCTATATCATCCCTGTCGACTCGTTTTCCATCTTCTATCAGGTCGTCAGACATATCTTCCACCTCTTAGAGACCCATCCGCTCTCTCCTATGCATTTAATAGTGGAATTTCTGCTCCACTCTTAATGTTACCGCTTTTGCTTTTAATTTCACCAATGGTTGTTTTGACTTTTCTGTATGCTGAGGAACAGTCCTTCCGACAGTTATATCTTTTCGATTTCTTCAAATTTCTCATGTAACCATTTCCCTGCACTTCGTATTTATTTCATTCCAAAGAGGTCGTATTTTTGTATACCTGAATTACCTTGAAGATTGTTTTACTTCTCAGCTAAGCTGAAGTACTTCTATTACCCATGTTTTCTTTGCAGTTACCTTCCTTCTACCTGTGTTTTTATTTCTAACTTTTGTGACTGCCTATTTAAGAAATGTTCATCCCTCTTCAGCTGAACTGCGTACTGAGCTATTCATAATCGTAGTATCTATAACTTCAGAGAAAGTCTAGCGTATCTCTTCAATCCTTACGACTTCTGTATCCCACTTTACGCACTGATTCTTCCAGATTAATTTCTTAAACTTCATGAACACTGAATAAACTCAGCTGCCAATATCACTAAAATCATTTATTCATACTGATGACCGGTTCCAGCAGTTCTCTGTTGTCATCTTCGTATCTGCAGAAGATGAGACCCAGTGCTAGGATACAACTCCTAACATAAGACTGTACATAGCTATGTCCATATTTTACAGTATATGGAATACCAACATACCTATGTTTACATCATTACATAATCTCCTCTGTTAGTAAATTAGGTGGTGCATGGATATCCTTGTTGGTAACATGAGCTAAAGTCAGCCCGCCACTTTTAAAATAACGTATGTGTACACATATATTATTATTACCACGATTACATAGACATTGGGTGACGAGATTACACGTAGACTTCGGGTAATGAGATTTCATCTAAACGTCGAATTACGGATTGTCGTAAATAAGCTCGTACGAAAAGGATATTTGTTGAAAAGAAACTGGAACACTTTATAGCCACATTTTATTTTTCTCGACGTTTTTTACTTTGATTCCGAGTAATTCTGGACAGAATAAAATGAATGTAGATGAGATTATTAGGTAAATACG
Organism: Schistocerca piceifrons; assembly: GCF_021461385.2. Classification (NCBI taxonomy): domain Eukaryota; kingdom Metazoa; phylum Arthropoda; class Insecta; order Orthoptera; family Acrididae; genus Schistocerca; species Schistocerca piceifrons. Next base: position 271,161,115 of record NC_060139.1, read on the forward strand.
ATGATACATTGATGATTGTCATCCAGGCAGAATATCTATGAATATAATAATGATTATACACAGTTAGCTATGAACGATTCGCAAGATTAGACATGGATTATTTGACAAGTATTTGCAACCTAAAGGGGCCTGTAATCGTGCGTTGATCATATCTAACAAGTAAAGCCACTGCATTCAGACGTCGGCTGACAATATTGCCTGCAGACATCGGGTAACGAGCTCTCATCTAGGTATCAAACGAGCCATTGTCGTGTACAAGCTAGTACAAACAGCGTGTTTGGTAACAAAAACGCAAAACTTTAAGTTCAGCTCTCTTGATAAAGAGGTACAGCACAAATTTTTCAGATGAAAATTATAATGTAGTAACTGCACCTTTAATTCGGAGTAATTATTGATGTAGTACAACTAGCTCAAATATGGAGTTATAAGATATGCATAAGAATTTTAAAATTGTATTAGATTCATTTTATGCAATTTGGAATTAGGAATTTAAAATAAGTTTTTTGAACTATCTTTAGAGAAATTATTTTGGTGATTGGCATCTAATGTAATTCTGTACGAAGAAATTCCTTAAAGATTTGTTGTACAAAAGTGTTTCTAAAATTATGACGATTTGTACATTGTCTATATTATATTACATGATGGAATTTAGACATTAGTCATCTAAGATTAATATTGTACGAACAAATTTGTTCTAGCACGGGCATATGTAAGAGTGAGTTGGTAATGCTAGAGCATGAGGTCAGCTTAAAAGCGAGTACAATCCCACATGGTATAGTAATTGAACATTGGTTATATTAAACTTCGGAAGTGTTCACCTAGATATCAGGCGATGAGGTTTCACATGGAACTCGAGTAGTGTATTCTCTTGCAAGAGCTCACGTAAACATTGCAATCAACAATAAAAGCACAAACATGAAATAGTTCAGTTGTTGATACACGTACCCTGAATGTATGCCTGGTGAAATAAACACTATGTGATCAAAAGTATACGGACACCAGCCTGAAAATGACTTACAAGTTCGTGGCACCCTCCATTGGTTAATGCTGGAATTCAATACGGTGTTGGCCTTCCGTTAGCCTCGATGACAGCTTTCACTCTCGCAGGCATACGTTCAATCAGGTGCTTTGGAAGGTTTCTTGAGGAATGGCAGTCCATTCGTCATGGAGTGCTGCTGCACTGAGGAGAAGTATCGATGTTGGTCGGTAAGGCCTGACACGTAGTCGGCGTTCCAAAACGTCCCAAAGGTGTTCTATAGTATACACGTCAGGACTCTGTGCAGGGCGGTCCATTACAGGGATGTTATTGTCGTGTAACCAGTCCTCCATAGGCCGTGCAGTCTGAACAGGTGCTCTATCGTGTTGAAAGATGTAATCGCCATCCCCGGATTGCTCTTGAAATGTGGGAAGCTAGAAGGTGCTTACAACATCAACATAGGCCTGTGCTGTGATAATACCACAGAAACGTAAAACAACAAGGGTTGCAAGCCCCCTCCATGAGAAACACGACCACACCTTAACAACACCGCCTCTGAATTTTACTGTTGGCAGTACACACCGGCAGATGTCGTTCACCAGGCATTCGCCATGCCCACACCCTGCCATCGGATCGCCCCACTGTTTACCGTGATTCGTCACTCCAACAACGTTTTTCCACTGTTCAATAGTCCAACGTTTCCGCTCATTACCCCAAGCGAGGCGTCGTTTGGCATTTACCGGACTTTTATGTGGCTTATGAGCAGCCGCTCGACCATGAAATCTTAAGTTTTCTCACCTCCCGCCTAACTGTCATACAACCTGCAGTGGATGCTGATGCAGTTTGGAATTCCTGTGTGATGGTCTGGATAGATGTCACCCTATTACACATTATGACCCTCTTCAACGGCCGGCGGTGTCTTGTCATGTCAGTCAACAGACGAGGTCGGCCTGTTCCATTTTGTGCTGTACGTGTCCCTTCATGTATCCACTTCACTACCACATCGGAAACAGTGGACCTAGGGATGTATAGGAGTGTGGAAATTTCGCGTACAGACGTGTGACACAAGAGACACCCGATCACCTGACCACGTTCGAAGTCTTTGAATTCCGCGAAGTGCCCCATTCTGCTCTCTCACAATGTCCAATGACTACTGAGGTCGCTGATACGGAGCACCTGGCAGTAGGTGACAGCACAATGCACCTAATATGAAAAACGCATGTTTTTGAGAGAATGCAGCTAATTTTGATCACATACTGTGTCTATGTTTGTAAACATCGAGCTGTTGGTGGATGTACTAAAGTCAACCTGCATATGATACCATTAGCTGTACATTAGTCGAGTTTTTAAGTAGTTACAGTTTTTCGTAGTGATTTTGTATAAAGAAAAATTTGACAAAAAATTAGTAAGAACGTTTAAAAAATGTTTTTCAGTAATTTTCTAAAATGATATTAAGAGTTTTATACATAAATTGAGTTTTATGAATGGTGTACATTGTTCTACGGCTGTTTAAAAATGTTGATTTCTGACTTGGCTATAATGTTGATAATTATGGCACCTCTAACTGTATGAAATTATAGATACCTCTCGTAATCTGATGTGGAATGATAGTATCGAATTGTACTATCACTACGCTATCCGATGAACTTTTATACCACTAAGAATATTTACGCTAGCGCCTGTAAGTTGTAAATTAGTGATGAATTTATGCACTTTGGAGGACTTCTTATTGGGGTACCGGCCGTTATTAAACATGAATAAAGTATATTATCTTGTGCCAGTGACGGCTAACTACCACTGATTACTCAATCAAAATCGGTATTGTAAATAACTTGTTTTTATTGTATATTATCTCACGATAGAAATTACATCATATTGAACAAATCATGAATGAAAACAAATTAAACAAATTGCACACTGTTCTTAAATATACTATCCTGGTAAGATTGGCTCTCAGCTCTTAATGTTAAGTTGATGCGAAGTTAGATTTAATTATGCACCTGGAGAAGCAAATGGTGAATGCGGTCTGACTGCGTTCCTATAATCTCAATGTTAAGTTGATGCGAAGTTAGATTTAATTACGCCTCTGGATAATCAAATGGTAAATACGATCTGACTGTGTTCCTATAATCTCACTTGGGACACCACCACCAAGAAACATATCAAACAACATGCAAAAAGACAAATAACCAATAACGAATCGTAAGAAAAAATTCACGGATACTCAGTGGATGGCAAGAACACGATCCAACGACTATTTCTGAACTGTACTGCCGCTGCTGCAAGTTTTACTATACCGTCTACCAGCGTGCTGACTCCGTCGATACTGCTGGGGCGACGACTGCAGCTGCGAAGCCGCTGAATTAAGATAAGTCTCTCAAATATCTTGAGGAGAATAAACTACTCAGAAACTACTAATACCACAAGCCCTATATTTCCTCTAAATGGTATACAACACCTTCAAGACTGGCTCAACAACCTTTAAGGTGCTGCCCAGTGTGTCTTGTACTACCGTGCAATACCAGTATGATAGCTCTGTGCACTGGTTGACTACGTTCAATGGTGACTGCCAGCCTATAAGGGGGAATCAACTGCAACTATACTAGTAGTCAATGCAATGCCAATCGTGGACGCTGATGTCCTACTGTGGCTGCAGACTCTAAATCACACATAGCACATTCTTCAGAATCTAAGTCCCTATCTCAGAGCTACCGAACTTTGCGACTATCCGCTTTCACGGCACAAGACGCTCTCTTCCTGCCTCGCTCTGCACGATGCTCTTGCGACAATCTTGCCGCCAAACTCTAATCAGCCAATCTCGACGCTGCAAAGGCCTCCCACATCTCCCTCGCGGAGTGATACAATTTCTCCACCTATACAAAAATTTCTCTGTCCAAACAGCGGGCGTTGACCCTCAGCGTTTCCCGCACTTTCTTATTAACTGCCCACCCAGAGCTCAGCTCGTTTGCCGCTAAAACAGAGCGTGACCGGGCGGCGCTAGCGCGTACGCTGGACGCTCTCTGTCTGCTCGACATTTCCCTTCTCTCTCTCACCTGGCACTCGGCGGCGTTCCTTTTGATGCTTGCAGGTCAGTGGCTGCATCCCCTGGGACCCCCGGCCCCTGCTCAATGCTCTTCCGGCGCTCACCGGCCTTCGCCTCCCCGCCTCCACTGGCAAATCCACTTTGCTTACACCTAAAGCAAGCAACTAAATATTATCATTACCAAAGCCCGTATTATTTCAGACATGCGTCTAATCATCACGTATCTCTCTTTCTAATCCACCTAATAAGACTAATTAACCATTATATGGGTTTATTTACTCCAAATATGCAGAATAATCTGCGAAATGAATGTCACAAATGAAAGCCCACTTTCCACTTGTAATAATCGAATAATATGTGTGTACATAGCTGTTATTTTATAATTGGCGTTCCAACTGTAGGTGACGATACCACCATGGACGTAAATTGTACAGTAGCAGCTGTTGTGCTGGTGGAGGAGACTATGTAACTTATATTGCTGTTCCATGTATTGTAAATTTTGGACATTATTATGTGTGCTGTTACGGTAGTATCTACTCGTATATCCTATCATTTTCGGTCCCATCGTTTGCAGGTCCGAAGATGGCAACAGAGAATTCCAGAACCGGTGGTCTACATGAATAAATGATTTTAGCGATCTAGGCAGCTCAGATTCAGTGCTCATTATACTAAAGATCGCCCCCACGTTGACGATGTCCGAAGTATGCCTTAAACTTCAGCCTACTGTTCACGGTGACCAGTGAAAATCGCTCAATCTAATGATTTGTTTTGGCGAAGGATACGAACTTTTGGTTCCGATAAGGAGAGCGGAACATTAACTGATGTTCATCAGGCAGTAATGAGTGTCCATAATCATTTATTACGAATGTATCGAAATTTCCAAGCTTGTGGTTATATTGGGAGCAAATGGTATGGCTAGACATTTTAGTCAAGATTATTTGTTAGAATTTGCTCTGTCCTCGGCCCTCACACCCTCTCTGGAAATCCCACAATAAACTTGACTGTGGTGACAGATCGATTTGTTGTGTAGCACAAGGTATAAGTTGGCGGAACAAAACAGGAACCCAAAAGGGGATTACAGTAACATATTGAGAGAGCGCCGTCTATCTTTTAAGTTTGACTGGAATGTGATGGCGTGGTTATTGTTTGGTGAATTCAACTACTGTGGATATCAAAATAAGGTTGTGAAGAAACTCCTAACATGCAGCAATGTCAAAGGTTGACATTACACGTTGTAGAAATGATAGTAGAAGTTCACTTTTGTCGGCTTCCATCATGGTATGATCGCCCCATGATTTTCTCATGGCCTGGCGCAAAATACATTGACAAGCAGGGACGGACTGGCTTTTCTGCGCCAAATGAAAGGTCGGTGTATCAACAGTCGACCACAGGGAATGTTCAAATGAAAATCAGAATTCGAAAAGTGTACTGATCATCGCTGAAATGCCCACAAAGAGTTAGACTAACACTGCGTGGTATAAGCACAACAGTACTTTGGACCGCTTGTACAATGTAGAGGAAGACAACAAGTTCATAATTCTCTAGTACAGTCAAAGTGCTATTTTAAATTACGGGTAGTTACTGTCTGTAATATTTAAAGCGGAAAAACACTTTCGATTGAAATCCTAAATGGAACAGAGTGTTACTTGACTCATTACGATATTTAACATAAATTCCATTTCAGCGCTTCTTTTAACCTACAATATCTAGTGTTTACCAGGAGAATAAATTGAAGCACTCATCCACTATTAACAGAAAAACAGAAAAAAATCGTCCAAAATAACTTTAGTGTGGCATTCTTCCCCTGCCATGTGCATCTGATTCCAGCCGACTGGATATTCTCATACCGTTTCCGGTCAAATATCAGACCGGAAACGTGGACTTTAATATCGTTGAAAATATTTTTCAGTATATTTTAATAGTATCCTAGAGCACATACTAACGTGTTATTTTTTGTAAAGTGCTGGTTGGTAAAGCTATTTTGTGATCGCCCGCAAGTGGATAACCTATCTTACTGTCTTCTCAAGCAGTGTGGTAAACAGACATTCTACATAGCTATTAATTTTAGCCCTGTAATACCGCTAATGTTAGGTGCGGATCATCTCAAATTAATTATAAGTTCTGTTGTGACATAACAAGAAATCACAAATTGATATAAATGAGAGTTTGGGATTTTTTTAGAAAATGACAACACAACCTCTCCCTTATACATATACATCTACGTCTACATGGATACTCTGCAAATCACATTTAAGTGCATGGCAGAGGGCTCATCGAACCACCTTCACAATTCTCTATTATTCCAATCTCTTATAGCGCGGGGAAAGAACGAACACCTATATTTTTCCGTACGAGCTCTGATTTCCCTTATTTTATAGTGGTAATCTTTCCTCCCTATATATATCGGTGTAAACAAAATATTTTCCCATTCGGAGGAGAAAGGTGGTGTTAGAAATTTTGTGCGAAGATTCCGTCGCCACGAAACACGTCTTTCTCTTAATTATGTCCAGCCCAAATCCTGTATCATTTCTGTGACACTCTCTCCCATATTTCGCGATATTACAATACGTGCTGTTTTACTTTGAACTTTTTCGATGTACTCTCTCCCATATTTCGCGATATTACAAAACGTGCTGTTTTTCTTTGAACTTTTTCTATGTACTCCGTCAGTCCTATCTGGTAAGGATCCCACACCGTGCAGCAGTATTCTAAAAGAGAACAGGCAAGCGTAGTGTCGGTAGTCTCCTTAGTAGGTCTGTTTCATTTTCAGAGTGTCCTGCCAATAATACACAGTCTTTGGATAGCCTTCCCCGAAACATTTACTGTGTTCCTTACAATTTAAGTCGTTCGCATTTGTAATACCTAGGTATTTAGCTGAATTTACTGCTCTTACATTTGACTGATTAATCGTGTAACCAAAGTTTAACGAATTCCTTTTAGCACTCATGTGGATGACCTCACATTCTTCCTTATTAAGAGTCAACTGCCGCTTTTCGCACAATTCAGATCTATTTTTAAAATAGTTTGGCAGTTTGTTTTGAACTTCCGATGACTTTATTAGTCGATAAACGACAGCGTCAACTACAAACAACCGAAGACGGCTGCTCAGATTCAAAAATGGCTCTGAGCACTATGGGACTCAACTGCAGAGGTCATTAGTCCCCTAGAACTTAGAACTTAGAACTAGTTAAACCTAACTAACCTAAGGACATCACAAACATCCATGCCCGAGGTAGGATTCGAACCTGCGACCGTAGCGGTCCTGCGGTTCCAGACTGCAGCGCCTTTAACCGCACGGCCACTTCGGCCGGCCTGCTCAGATTGTCTCCAAAATAGTTTAAATAGATAAGGAACAGCAAAGGGCCTCTAACACTACCTTGCAGAACGCCAGAAATCCCTTCCGTTTTACTCGACGACTTTCCGTCGATTACTACCAACTGTGACCTCTCTGACAGTAAATCACAAATCCAGTCACATAACTGAGACGATATTCCATAACCACGCAATTTCAATACGAGCCGCTTGAGTTGTACCGTGTCAAAACCTTCCGGAAATCCAGGAATACGGAATCTCTTGTCAATAGCACTCAACACTTCATGTGAATAAAGAGCTAGTTGTGTTTCACAGGAACGATGTTTCCTTCACCCGTGTTGACCGTGTGTCAACAGACCGTTTTCTTCGAGGTAATTCAAAATGTTCGAACACTATATGTGTTCTAAAATCCTGCTGCATATCGACTTTAACGATATGGGCCTGTAATTTAATGTGGATTACTCCTACTATCTTACTTGAATATTGACGTGACCTGTGCAACTTTCCAGTCTTCGGGTACGGATATTTCGTCGAGCGAACGGTTGTATATGGTTGTTAAGTATGGAGCTAATGCATCAGCATACTGCGGAAGCAACCTAATTGGTATACAGTCTGGACCAGAAGACTTGCTATTATCAAGTGATTTAAGTTGCTTCACAACTCCGAGGATATTTACTTCTACGTTACTCATCTTGGCAGCTGTTCTGGATTCGAATTCTGGAATATTTACTTTGTCTTCTTTTGTAAAGACAATTCGGAAGGCTTTGTTTAGTAACTCTGCTTTTGCAGCACTGTCGTCAATAGTATCTCCGTTGCTATCGCGCAGAGAAGGTTTTGACTGTTTCTTGCTCTTAACATACTTCACATACGACCAGAATCTCTTTGGATTTTCTGCCAGGTTTCGAGACAAAGTTTAATTGTGGAAACCGTTATAAGATTCTCGCATTGAAGTCCGCGCTAAATTTCGAGCTTCTATAAAAGATCGCCAATCTTGGAGATTTTGCGTCTGTTTAAATTTGGCGTGGTTGTTTCGTTGTTTCTGCAACCGTGTTCTAATCCGTTTTGTGTACCAAGGAGGATCAGATCCGGCCTTTGTTAATTTATTCGGTATACATCTGGGTATTATTGCCGATACTATCTCATTGAATCCAAGCCACATCTGATCTACACTTATATGATTAATTTGGAAAGAGAGGAGATTGTCTCTCAGGAAGGCATCAAGTAAATTTTTATTTGCTTTTTTGAATAGCTATATTTTTCGCATATTTTTCGAGGATTTCGGGATTACAATATTCGATCTCGCTACTACAAACCTGTGTTCAATAGTTCCTAAATTTGTTTTGACACTCGTTATTAACTAAAGGATTATTTGTTGCTAAGAGGTCAAGTGTATTTTCACAACCGTTTACTATTCGCGTGGGCTCATGAACTAACTGCTCGAAATAATTTTCAGAGAACGCGTTTAGCACAATTTCGGATGATATTTTATGCGCGCCTCCGAAATTGCACATGTATTTTCGCCAACATATCGAGGGTAAATTAAAGTCACAACCAACTATTATCGTATGAGTCGGCTACGTGTTTGAAATCAATCCCTACATCTAGCTCTACATCTACATCCATACTCCGCAAGCCACCTGACGGTGTGTGGCGGAGGGTACCTTGAGTACCTCTATCGGTTCTCCGTTCTATTCCAGTCCCGTATTGTTCGTGGGAAGAAGGAATGTCGGTTTGCTTCTGTGTGGGCTCTAATCTCTCTGATTTTATCCTCGTGGTCTCTTCTTGAGATATACGTAGGAGGGAGCAATATACTGCTTGACTCTTCGGTGGAGGTGTGTTCTCGAAACTTCAACAAAAGCCCGTACCGAGCTACTGAGCGTCTCTCCTGCAGAGTCTTCCACTGGAGTATATCTATCATCTCCGTAACGCTTGTACCACGGTGGCTCCTTTCCATCTCTTACGATCTTGCTTGGCACATACTCCTCTAACACATATTGTACGATGGTTTTGAACTTTGTCCACTGATCCTCAACACTATCCGTACTTGAGACAAAACTTTTGTTGTTGAGCCGTCAGGTACTCTGTAATCTGCTTTTTGTCACTTTTGATAAACAGATAAACCTTCCTACCTTTTTTAATATTTCTATTTACTGCTGAAATCATCGATGCAGTAACCGCTTTATGATCGCTGATTCCCTGTTGTGCGTTAACTGTTTCAAATAGTTCGGGTCTGTTTGTCACCAGAAGGTCTAATATATTATCGCCACGAGTCTGTTTAACTGCGCAAGGTAGTTTTCAGACAAAGCACTCAATTAAATTTCACTGGATTCTTTGTCCCTGCCACCCGTTATGAACGTTTGAGTCTCCTAGTCTATATCCGGCAAATTAAAATCTCCATCCAGAACTATAACATGGTGAGGAAATCTACTCGAAATATTTTCCGAACTCAAGTTTTCTTTGAACGTTTCAGCAACTATCGTCTGAATTGGGAGGTCGGTAAAAGGGTCTAATTATTTTATTCTGGTTGCCAACAACGACCTCTGCCCATACTAACCCGTAGAAATTATTTACTTCAATTTCGCGACAAGGTAGACCACTTCTTTCAGCAACAAACACGCCTCCGCCAACCGTGTTTAGCCTACCCTTTCGGAACGCCGTTAGGTTCTTCGCAAAAATTTCGGTTGTGCTTATATTCGGGTTTAGCCAGCTTTCAGTGCCTATAACGATTTTAGCATCAGTGCTCTGTATTTGCGCTTGGAGCTCTGTTACCTTCCCAACACAGCTACGACAATTTACAACTGTTATACTGATGGTTCCTGTATCTACGTTCTTCCGGTGTTCAGCCTGCACCCTTTGTGACTGAAGCTCTCCTTGTGTTTTCCCAAGACCCTTTAACCAAAAAAACTGCCCACTCCACGCCACACAGCCCCTGATACCTTATTGAGGGAATTGGTTGGTTGGTGGGATTGAAGGGACCAGACTACTAGGGCCATCGGTCCTTTTTTCCATGAACTTGAAATCCCCACAAGCAATAAAAACAAACAATGGAGATAACAAGAGACGACACAGGGAAAGAAAGACATAGACAGAGACCAGAAAAAGGAATTAAAATCACACCGAATGTGACAGTGGTTGGCCGACCATAGAAACAAAAAAGGAAAAGCCAACCACCAAGAAACGCAATAAAAACCCCAGTCTAAAATCGTAGGCCAAAGGCCAGGCTCGGCACAAAAAAAGGATAAACACTTATATCAAGCGATAAAAATCCGCTGCACGAATAAAACTCAGAACTAAATGCGCCATCGCAACGTCATCTGATAAAAGTGCAATAGTGGATCAGGCAGCGCAAACATCTGCCTGAGCGGAGTTAAAAGCGAACAGTCCAACAAGATGTGGACCACAGTCAAAGCTGACCCTCAGCGACATAAAGGTGGGTCCTCGCGGTGCAGTAAATAGCTGTGCGTTATCCTGGTGTGGCCAATGCGAAGCCAACAGAGGGCAACAGAGTCCTTGCGAGAGACCCCCAAGGAGGAGCACCACGAACGGGTAACCTCCTTGAAGGCCAGAAGTTTGTTGGGTGAAGGCAGGGAGCGCCATTCTTCACCCCAGGTGTGAAGTACCTTCTGCCGCAAAACTAACCTGAGGTCACTCTCGAACGGCCAATCTCCAAGACTGGTGCAGCGGCAACCTGTTTGGCCAGCGTGTCAACACGTTCATTTCCCGGGATGCCTACATGACCTGGGTTCCACACAATGACCACAGGGCGGCCGAAACGGGCAAGAGTAAGGGGGGACTCCTGGATATCCATCACCAGACGAGAGCGAGGGAAACACTCGTCAATAGCTCGTAAACCGCTCCAGGAGTCGTTAAGAGATAAGGAAGGACTCACCTGAGCAGGAGCGGATATACTCTAGGGCGCAAAATATGGTGACCAGCTCGGGAGTAAAAACACTACAGCCAGTCGGCAATGAGTGTTGTTCATAATGATCCCCTAGAGTAAGAGCATAACCGAGACGAAACACAGTCCCTCCACCAGTGTAGACGCCTCCTGCGTATAGTGGACACCTGAACTATTCAGTGGAACCCGAAACCCAACCACCCTTTGGCACATGTCGAGGAGTCTGCAACCTACACAGTCACAGAACCGTCTGAGCCTCTGATTCAGACTCCCCACTTGGCTCTGTATCAGAGATCTGCAATTGGTTCTGTCGACTACGCTGCGCAAATGGTCACCTCTGCTTTCATCTTGCAAGCAAGACTGGCAACCTCTACCACTTTTGTTAGCCGCTCGAAACGAGAGAGAATCTCTTCTGATCCAAAATGACATCATTGCACCTGCAGCTGGCAGCAACCTGTGCTCTTCATGGCATCCAGGAGGAAACTTTACACATCTAGAACGACTCCATCCGGTATGCACACGGAGTGCACATTGGTTTTCTTACCCTTATTGTCAGCCAAGTCCCTAAGGGACTCCATAACGCACCTAAAGTTGGAGCTCCCAACTACCAATAATCCAACCCTCCATGATAGCCTGGATCTTGCAGGCTGAGTGGTTCCCTCTGAAACAGGACAGGCGACAGCATCTGGATCAGCGACAGTGTCAGCCACAGACAGCACCTGGAACCTTTTTGTCAGACATATCGGGGAGGCCATACGTGCGGCCGCCTGGGCAGTCTTTCGCCGACTGCTCCACCAGAGTGCGACCTCACAATCGACCACAGATAAGGGATCAGCCTCAATCCGACCAGTAACTGGGTTGTCCCCCCCCAGTGAGGACCGATCGGAGGACTCAGATGTGCTGGACGTCGGTTGGATCCCCACATCTGGCCCACAACGGTGGTACCCATCCACTGCTGCCTCAAGCTGTGTAACATAAGCCATCACAGCCTGAAGTTGAGAGCGAAGTGTCACCACCACGGCTCGCATCCGCACACAACAATCGCAGTCCCTGCCCATAATAAAGGCCGTGGAAAACTGAACTATGCAGATAAACGGACTATCGACTCACGCTACGGAAATCTACTGTAGACTCTGACGAAACCGTACGAACTGTGTCTAGTAATACACAGATATTGAAAAACATAACTACCGAAGCACTCAGGTGAAACTAAGTATAATATGTCACAAAATCAGTTTACTTTCCGGTGCAAATGAAAACGCGAGAACAGTGGCTATTAGATACTAAATTTTCATGCAGAAACCGAAGAAACTAAACTACTGAAGCACACAGACGATATAATAAAATTCGCTACTGTTTAGGAACTCGTAAATGTCACAAAAGCTGCATCTGTCTCAGTAGGCCACTACTGCCTTTTTCGTTCTACTGCCTTTTTCTACTGCTTTTTCATTCTACATTTAATTTATCACTGCTTTCTTGGTTCAAGTGACACATGACAAGCAAGTTCAATTACTTTCAACTCTCAACAAAATAATTAACATTTAGACATTGAATATGTGATTAATAAATCTTTTCGTGATGACTGGGTGTTGTGTGCTGTCCTTTAGGTTAGTTAGGTTTAAGTAGTTCTAAGTTCTAGGGGACTGATGACCATAGACGTTAAGTACCACGGTGCTCAGAGCCATTTGAACCATTTTTTAATTAAATCTTTATCTCTATATATGACAATGTTATAACTAGGAAAGCAATTAAACCTTCATCAGTGAAATTTACATGCACGTTGTTGTAGCTGTTCGGTGGACTAAGCTGGTGGAGAATGAAACTAATCAATCCCTCATGGACTCCATGGAGGGTTTGTTAGTATTCAAATCTTGAAATTGTATATTTAAATGTATGCAGGTTGGAGTGATAAACTTTCTATGCAACATTTAATTTTGCCTATTGCTTGTTGGTACATTTCCAGCTGGGAACTGCAGCGGCGTTGTCTTCATGCTGGATCTGAAACACTAATTCCCTACTGTGCCCTTGACAGAATCACTCAGTCTCAACACTCCTGCGTTCCATAGAACGTTAGATTTTGCCTAGCCGAAAAAATGGCTATTGCACAGTCGCTAAGGGATGGAGTGATGTGCACAATTCTCTGCCTGCAATAATTCCCACAGGAATATGACTACCGCTTTCATCTGTCGCCACAATATGTGAAGCGTACCGCCCTCACTTCACAGATGTAAGGTTCTCAACGTCTTCGCTATTTCTCCACGGATAGTTGTGGCCTGCTGCGAGACGAGAGAGCTCTGTTAATTTAGTTCTCAAAAATGCTTTTACATGACGTGACTCTCCCCACCATGTCTTTTCTGTGTCACACAGTATGGCTTCAGCCAACCACTTCCTCGTTATAGGTGAATTTTTATTTTTCTTGGCACGTCTCCACTAGCCTTGTTAATGCTGCATTGCCACTTATCCACGACCGCGGCTGTGTTTATTTAAAAGGTATTGTATTGTTCTTGCCTCAATTCTCTCTGCACTGCAGCTGGGCCTCCTTTTATTAATGTTAACTGGGGTTTCCCAATGCCATTAGCCGCGTGCACAGTCCGCCTCCAAACTTCTTTCATTTTATCTCATATACGCAGGCCACTGTCGTTATAAGGGTACATTTTGTTTTGTTATTCTATACATGAAATTATTACAATTGCTTTTTCTGGGGATTTTATTCTGTATCGTAATTATAAAGCTTATGTAAGGTCCAAAGAATGCAGATGCCTTACACAGGCCATCCCTTCCGACATGATTTTGTGCATCTGTGAGCAATGGTTGAGGCATTGGTAATTGCAGTACAAAATTATAAGCTCAATTAAATTTTGATCTTTTTTCAGCTACTGGTCTAGCTTATTCTAGATGATCTTGTCTTAGTATTCTAATTTTTTAATTTGAAATCTGGCTTTACACGGTATTTTCTATCTAATTGATTACTGCTTTTTCTTTACAGTCTTCTATAGCGGTTCTGATTAATTTAATCCTACAATATTTCCTTTGTCTTGTTGTTAACTTATGTCAAATGGTTCATCCACTCTTTATATTGTCCTATTTATATTAATAATTCCAGGCATTCCACAGTTATCAAACACTCATCACGTTGTTCATGGAATATGAACTGAAGTTAAGGAAGCGTTTGTTTCTATTATCTATAATCTCAACACATCTGTTACTTTAATTAAATTGTTATCATTTCTAAAATAATTAATAGTTTTCTGTATGATACAAACTTAACATTCATTCACCTTATGTATCTTCACAAAGATGTTTTTTTTTTTTTCTTCATTACTCATATATTGGAGTACTTACTGAACTATATATATTAAATACAAAATATAGAAACATGATACAATTTTGAATTAAATTACAATTAACAAGTGGAATTATAAAATTCAATGAATTACAATAATGCAAATCTGAAGTGGTACAGGTGATTTATTATTGACTTGTATTTCAATACTTTGTTCAGGTGAGAGCCTTTCTCACTATTTTTACATTATTACAATGACTTTGCCACCATTCACTATTTTCATTACACTTTCCCTTTAACTTTGGGCACGGTTTCTTCTCAATGGTTCTGTTGTTGCTTATTGGTGGCTGATGTGGATAGTCAGTTGTAGACTCTACTGTTGCTGAAGATCATTGGCATCTACAGTCCTGAGTGACTAAATAGGACTGCTATTGCATGGTCCGTTCATCCAAGGCACTGTCATGATATAATGACTGAGGTGTCCTTGTCCCTTTTTTGGTTCAGTTTCCATCGAGGTGGTTGAGAATAACTCCTCAACGATTGTTGCAGGTTGATGCATGAAGTCCCCAATATGCATGAAAATTATTTGAAAGGATTAACGGTCTGTTTGGTATGAGATATGAAGTTTGAATCGACCACAGAAGTGAAATCTGTCTTCAGGTATACATTTGTCCATGAGGTATTTAAGAGAAATATTCTCATGTTTATTTTTATCAGGCGGTCGTAATGGTAATGCGGAGCTTGTTTCCGGTCGCTGCTATTGTTGTGGCTGCTATTATCCATCGCTAATGGGGTTCACTTGCCTTCCATGCAGGTGTGCGACCCTTCTCCTGTGCTGTCGCTGGATTTCCCCTGTCCTTTCGGTAATCGGGTGAGGAGTGAGACACATTTTTTAACATCCACCTGGCCTAATGAAAAGGCGTGAGTCAGTGAAATCTTTCCTTCGATCGCTGGTTAGTTGCTAATACCATGTTGTACAATCATTTACTGTCTGACTCAGACCTGTAGCTTCCCATCGACTTTGCGCTTTTTTCATCAGCTTGACTGCTTCTTTCTTCCCCAGAAGATGGTAATGATGTGGTCCAGCGTCTTTTGTATCACGTTGTGACCACTACTTACAAGTATTTGTCCAAAATTTTCAACACAGTTTACATCACATTATTACGTAGATTGTTGTTGTTGTGGTCATCAGTCCAGAGACTGGTATCATGCAGCTCTCCATGCTACTCTATCCTATGCAAGCTTCATCATTTCCCAGTACCTACTGCAGCCTACATCCTTGTGAATCTGCATAGTGTATTCATCTCTTGGTCTCCCTCTACGATTTTTACCCTCCACACTGCCCTCAAATACTAAATTGGTGATCCCTTCGTGCTTCAAAACATATCCTACCAACCGATCTATTCTTTTACTAAAGTTGTGCCACAAATTTCCCTTCTCCCCAACTGTATTCAGTACTTCCTCATTAGTTATGTGTTCTACCCATCTAATTTTCAGCATTCTTCTGTAGCACCACATTTCGAAAGCTTCTATTCCCTTCTTGCCTAAACTATTTATCATCCACGTTTCACTTCCATACATGGTTACACTCCATACAAATAATTTCAGAAACGACTTCCTGACACTTAAATCTATACTCGATGTTAACAAATTTCTCTTCTTCAGGAACGCTTCTTTTGCCATTGCGAATCTACATTTTATATCCTCCCTACTTCGACCATCATCAGCTATTTTGCTCCCCAAATAGCAAGCTCATTTACTACTTTAAGTATCTCATTTCGTAATCTAATTCCCTTAGCATCACCCGATTTAATTCGACCACATCCCAGTATCCTCATTATGTCATTTCAAGACACGGTCCATTCCGTGAAACTGCTTTTCCAGGTCCTTTGCTGTCTCTGACAGAATAACAATGTCATGGGTGAGCCTAAATGATTTTATTTCTTCTCCATGGATTTTAATTCCTACTCCGAATTTATCTTTTGTTTCCTTTACTACTTGCTCAATATAGAGATTGAAAAACATCAGGGATAGACTACAACCCGGTCCCACTACCTCCTCAACCACTGTTTCCCTTTCATGCCCCTTGACTCTTATAACTGCCATCTGGTATCTGTACAAATTGTAAATAGCCTTTCGCTCCCTTTATTTTACCCCTGCCACCTTCTCAAAAGCTTTATCTAAGTTCACAAATGCTTGAAACATAGGTCTGCCTTTCCTTAATCCATATTCTAAGAAAAGTCAGAGGGTCAATATTGCCTCATGTGTTACAACATTTCTGCGGAATCCAAACTGATCTTCCACAAGGTCGGCTTCTACCAGTTTTTCCATTCGTCTACAAAGAATTCGTGTTAGTATTTAAACTGATTGTTTGGTAATTTTCACATCTGTCAACACCTGCTTTCTTTGGGATTGAATTTATTATATTCTTCTTGAAGTCTGAGGGTATTTTACCTGTCTCATACATCTTGCTCACCAGATGGTAGAGTTTTGTCATGAATGGCTCTCCCAAGGCTATCAGTAGTTCTAATGGAATGTTGTCTACTCCCGGGGCCTTGTTTTGTCTTAGATCTTTCAGTGCCCTTTCAAACTCTTCGTGCAGAATCGTATCTCTCATTTCATCTTCATCTACATCCTCTTCCATTTCCATAATATTGTCCTTAAGTATATCGCCCCTGTATAGACCCTCTACATACACCTTCAACCTTTCTGCTTTTCCTTCTTTGCTTAGAACTGGGTTTCCATCTAAGCTCTCGATATTCATACAAGTGGTCCTCTTTTCTCCACAGGTCTCTTTAATTATCATGTAGGCAGTATCTATCTTACCCCTTGTGCGACATGACAGTACATCATTACACTTGTCCTCTAGCCATCACTGCTTAGCCATTTTGCACTTCCTGTGAATCTCATTTTTGAGACATTTGTATTTCCTTTTGCCTGCTTCATTTACTGCATTTTTATATTTTCTCCTTTCATCAGTTAAATTCAATATATTTTCTGTTACCCAAGGATTTCTACTAGCCCTCGTCTTTTTACCTAATTGATCCTCTGTTGCCTTCACTATTTTACCTCTCAAAGCTGCCCATTCATTTTTTACTGGATTCTTTCCCCCACTTTGTCAGTCGTTCCCTAATGCTCTCTCTGAAACTCTCTACAACGTCTGGTCCTGTCAGTTTATTCAGGTCCTATCTCATTAAATTCCCTTATTTTGGGAGTTTCTTCAGCTTTAATCTACATTTCATAAGCAATAGATTGTGTTCAGAGTTTACATCTGCCCTTGGAAATGTCTTACAATTTAAAACCTGGTTCCTATATCTCTGTCTTACCATTATATAATCTATCTGATACCTTGTAGTATATCCAGGCCTCTTCCATATATACAAGCTTCTTTCATGATTCTTGAATCAAATGTTAGCTGTGATTAAGTTATGCCCTGTGCAAAATTCTGCCATGTGGCTTCCTCTTTCATTCCTCACCCCATTTCATATTCACCTACTACGTTTCCTTCTCTTCCTTTTCCTAATATGGAATTCCACTCACCTATGACTTATCAAATTTTCGTCTCCGTTCGCAATCTGAATAATTTATTTTATCTCATTATACATTTCATCAATCTCTTTGACGTCTACGGAGCTAGGTGGCATATAAACATGTACTACTGTGGTAGGCGTGGGCTTCGTGTCCATCTTCGCCACAATAATGTGTTCACTATGCTGTTTATAGTAGCTTACCCTCACTCCTACTTTTCTATTCATTATAACCCTGTATTCACCTGTCCAGAAGTCTTGTTCATCCTGCCACCGAACTTCACAAATTCCCACTGTATCTAACTTTAACCTACTAATTTTCTAACCTACCTCCCAATTAAGGGATCTGCGATTCTACACTCCGATCTGTAGAACGCCAGTTTTCTTTCTCCTGATAATGATGTCCTCCTGAGTAGTACCCGCCTGGAGATCCAAATGGAGGACTATTCTTCCTCCAGAATATTTTACCCAAGAGGACGCCATCATCATTTAACCATACAGTAAAGCTGCATGCCCTCAGGAAAAATTACAGCGGTATTTCCCCTTGCTTTCAGCCGTTCACAGTACCAGCACAGCAAGGCCGATTTAGTTAGTGTTACAAGGCCAGCTCAGTCAATTATCCACACTGTTCCCCTGCAACTACTGAAAAGGCTGCTGGCCCTCTTCAGGAACTACACATTTTCCTGGCCTCTCCACAGATACCCCTCTGTTGTGGTAGCACCTACGGTATTGCTGTCTGTATCGCCGAGGCATGCAAGCCTCCCCACCAACAGACATCGTTCATGGTGGGGGATTACATGGATAACATAACAAATTTGAAATTTTACATCGAATAATTACATGAATAACCTAGTAACTGAATAATTCAGTGAATTAAATGATGAATAGTAATTTTTTCCTCAGTACTTAACACGAATTTAACAGATTACTGTTATTTTGACTTCTTTATAACTATTCATTGACTTCATGAATGAGTATGGATTAGTGATATGTGGATGTGTTAGTTAGTTCTACATGCTAATATTTCCCTTTTATTATTTTCTTCTGGTCTACTTTAACAATTCAATTGATTAGCATTATGGTACTTAATTTAGAATAATTACTTGTTTGTGGCTCGTTTTATTTGCCTCTTGATTTTTGCTGCTTCCTGAAACATACTACGGTTTTTCTGTATTATCTGTGATCCATTTATTTCCATTTTCCTGACTAATGGCCATATGATAACTGTAATAAATTTTATTAATAATATGCTTTAAGGGGACTGACGCCGTGTGGACCTATAGTCTTTCCAGTTCTTGGGTTCACCAATTCCACTGCATTGGCATGAACTACCTTATTAATTTCCATAGGTCCTTTATACACAAGATAAAATTTATGACAAACCTGTTTCCCTTTATTCGATAACAAGTAAGTTCTAACGAGAACCAACTGTCCCACTTGGAATACTCGTGTGGACGCACCTCTGTCAGCTTTGAGCTTCCGTTTTTCCGCTGCTCGTTCAATGTTTTCAAGTGCCGCTTTTATTATATGCTGGTGTGATGGTCTTCTGGATGGTGGGAACTGTGACACTTCTCTTACCCTATCCATTGGCTTTTTCATTCTTGAGTACAGTGATTGGCGGTAAGCGTGTAGAACTGAGTGGCATTTCGTTAATAATAGTTTGTAACTGATATAAATTTGCATACCATGTAGTGTCGTGAACTACAGTAGAACCGACACCATGTCCCAATATCCTTCATTGTTCGTTCTGCAGTATTTGCGCTTGGTTTGTATCTCGATATGAAGATGGGTTTAATTCTATGTCTTTTTAAAGTTGCCAACCAAGGTTTATATCTATAGTGGTTCCCATTATCTGAAATCAACCTTTCTACAGGTCCTACGTGTTTGGTGAAATCACATTGAAGTGCTTTACTGATTGTAACACCCCTTGCAAGTTTCAAAGGGGTCAGTGTGTCATACTTTGATGTTAATTCTACAACTACGAAAATAAATGTGTTCCCATTCCGTGTCCTTGGTAACAATCCCATCAAATCTGATGATGCTAGATGTTTACGTTTTTTCGGTATTATAGGTGATAATGGTGGTCTAGTCTGAAATGTAACATATTTGGCTATTTGGCAATCTTTACATTTTTTAAGTATTTGACGAATTCGTCTGTCCATGATGGGGAAATGTGCAGTCTAAGTTTCATAAAACATTTCTTCGCCCCGAAGTGTCCATTACTGAAATCAGTGTACCATATATACTTGTTTATTAATTCATCAGGAACACATACAGTCCACAAACTAGTGCTTGGGTCTCGTCTGTGGAACAGTACATCATCCTTCAGAAAATAATGCTGACGAATGTCAACCGAGTTCTTGTCTTTCCACTTATGTTTGACCCTTAACACTTCTGGATGTTCGATCTGTCCGTTCGCATGCCAACTTGGTCTTGATTTGTACCGAACTTACCTGGGGTTGCACCATGTGGACACTGGGAAAGAAAATCTCCTAAGGTGTTAGCTGGTCCTGGAATATGTTTTACACAGATATCATACTCTTGCAAAATTAAAATCCAACTTGCTAGCCTACCATGATTCCAGTATGCTGTGAGTAAAAACTCGAGAGCTTTATAATTTGTGTCTACAATAGTTTTCCGCCTGAATAGAAAATATCTAAACTTTCGGAAACCCCCGACTACTGCTAAAGCTTCAGCTCTGTATTGGAATAATTCCTCTTGCTGTTTGATAAGACACGATTCTAAAATGCAGTTTTTTAATGTATTTTCTGTCCATCTTGTTCGTAGTGTTGAAATAATGCTACGTCTAATCTTGGCGCTGTCTGTTGCCATACAAAAATCTTGTTTAAGGTCTGGGTGTGACAGAATCGGTGCTTCCACTAACGCCTTTTCCTACTTCTGAAGCCGGCCGCGGTGGTCTAGCGGTTCTGGCGCTGCAGTCCGGAACCGCGGGACTGCTACGGTCGCAGGTTCGAATCCTGCCTCGGGCATGGGTGTGTGTGATGTCCTTAGGTTAGTTAGGTTTAACTAGTTCTAAGTTCTAGGGGACTTATGACCTAAGATGTTGAGTCCCATAGCGCTCATAGCTATTTGAACCATTTGAACCTACTTCTGAATTTCTTGTTCTGCCGTATCATCCCATATCCATGGAGTGTTTTTACCAGTTAAACTGCATATTAGGGGTGTAGCTATAGTGTCTATACTGATGAACCTTTTAAAGAACGTTACTAGTCCCAGGAACCCTCTGAGTGTCTTCCTATTATATGGTGTTACAAAGTTTCTTATTGCCTCCAGTTTCTCTGGATTCAGCTTTATTCCTAATGCAGATATAACATGTCCTAGAAAGTTTATCTGCTGTGTTCCAAATGGGGATTTTTCCAAATTTACCGTTACCACATGTTCTTTAAGTGTTTTCAGTAACGTATCCAAAATTTCATTATGTTTCTCCCATGATGACTCTGCTATGAGGATGTTGGTTGGTTTCGGGGAAGAGACCAAACAGCGAGGACATCGGTCTCATCGGATTAGGGAAGGATGGAGAAGGAAGTCGGCCGTGCCCTTTCGAAGGAACCATCCCGGAAAACCCAAATCAGGATGGCCGGACGCGGGATTGAACCGTCGTCCTCGCGAATGCGAGTCCAGTGTGCTAGCCACTGCGCCACCTCGCTCGGTATGAGGATGTCATCAACATAACATGTCAATCGTTCCTGTAATTCATTAGGTAACATACTTCGTAGACCTTGAATAAAAGTTGCGGTTGAAAAGATCAATCCGAAAGGGAATCTTTTAAATCTATAACACCTTCCAAAAGCAGTAAATGCAGTATATTTCCTGCATTCTGCCGATAGTTCAATTTGCCAAAAACTACTTCGTAAATCGAGTGATGAGAATACCTCCACATTATGAAATTTTTGTAGTAAATCTTCTAGTCTCTCGGGACGATCTGTTACTAGAATTATGATTGTGTTAATTTGTCTGGAATCTAACATTAAACATATTGTTCCATCCTTCTATTCTACAACACGCAACGGGCTGTTATAAGTTGATGGTACCTGTTCAATAACACCCTCTTGTTCCATCTTATTTAACTCCAAGAATACAGCTCGTCGGTAACTCAATGGAATGTTATATCGAGCTACTCTTAAAGGTTTGTGGTCCTTAACCTCGAATCTGTATTGCAAATTTTTAATTGCTCCGGGTCTCGGTTCAAATACCATCGCATGCTTGCGTAATACTCCATCTAAATCCAACTTTTGCTGATCTGTTAACCCCTCTAGACTTTGTATTTTTTTCTCGATCTCTGCATGAATGGCTTCAAGTATTTCTACATTCATAGGCCCTGATTCGTTCATCGTTAGACATCGCGGATTATCCTGACACGCAATATCTCCGTCAACTAGCTTCAGTAACTGTGTATAATTTCCGCATATTTCTTCATGACTCAGGTTGACTTCGAATTTTAAATTGATTTCTCAGAAAGTGACACTTCCTCTGCCCCTATGTAACACAGCTTTATGTTGACTAAGAAAATCAGCTCCAATAATCATATCGACTGACATCTTTGGTACTATGACAAAATTCATTTATATTATATGACGCTGGTGGTCATTTGGAAGTCTTGTCTGCCTTTTGGCGTTCGACAAACGTCCCGTATTTAGTCCGTGTATTTTAACCTTTTGTGTTTCGAACACTAACAAATCACGGTTACTATAGCAACGATTAAATAACGGCTCTGGTATCGGCATTAACTCACTCTCACTATCTATTACTCTTTACTATTACACGCAGTATCGGACTTATCTCAGAAGTACCCTCGTTTTTATTTGTGTTGGTTCGATATTTTGGGGAGACGTATTTCCTCTTAAACTGTCTAACTGCATTCTTGCCGCTTTTAGAGCAGCTTCTACCGTAACCAATCTAGATTTTAAAGGCTCATTTTGACACCCTGCTCTCTCTTGTAGATGTGTCGTCACACATCCACGTGAATTTCATTTGGATTTTAAAACATGGTACGTATTCTTTAAATGTGATAGTACCTCACGTTTAGATTCTGGGGATTCGTCAGATTCTACATTAGGAGTATCTGTACTCGCAGCCTGATTCACTTCGTTTTCATCATTGTTGTCTGCCACTGAGGGTTGCAGATGCAGACTTTCAGCTTCGACTTCATTTATTACGACGCTGTTTGCTGTATCTGGTTTGATGAGTACGTGGACACGGTAATACTGCCGTACTATGTTCTCATATGTACCACAATTGTATACATTAGACTCTGATTTATCTGCCTGTTCAGATACTTTGTGATTTGGTTCGTTTTCCGATCCAGGTGTACTTATTCATACGTTCCTCTTTTTTTCTGACCTATATTAGTCGTATTTTGTTGGTTACTCTTGTCGCCTGGATCAATCGTACTGTGACTGATTACGTTAGGATATGTATTATCCTGCAGAAAATCATCTGTCGTCTGTGCAGAATCAAACATCTGCACCATATACATCACTTCTTCCTCGTTATTACATATTTCATTATTACGTAAAGCTAGCAGTTTGTCCTCATAGTTAGTATCGCCCAATTTATCTCGTCCCAACACTTCAGTTATGATTTCCTGCCTATCTGCGGTATCTGTATGGATACTTTCGACGATCCTTCTCACGTTCCTATTTCCACTTCCGATTGCTGTCCTAACCTATTTCTCGCTGCGGTTACTTTGTTATCCGTCTCTGCAGAAAGTGTATTATCTGCTTGAGCCCTTACAATACCTAACGTCTGTTATTCCACACGCTTATTGGGATTTGATGGTCGTAATTCAACTTCACTCTGTGGTTTATTTCTCCGCTAAGTACCTGAAGTATTTGGCTGTGGCTGCATTCCTGCACCACCTCCCCATATGCTTCCTCTCCATTGACCTGGCGATCACTGATTAAAATCAGTTTGTCGGTTTTCCCGAGTTCTCCAGTTTCCATTCCTATTTTCGTCCCTATTTGTCCTGTTCCATTATTATTATTAAAGCCATATCCATTACGTTGTGGTCCCGTGTTTCCATTATTCCCATTTACGTAACTATCTCCGTTTGGTCCCGAATTCATTCCCAATACCGGCCTACCATTGCTACCTTCACTGTTATTGCCCTTATTATTATTTGTTCTTTCAAAGTTTTGGTGTCCTGAATCACGACTTCTTCGAGCGTAGTTTTCATACATGAAATCGACTTCTCGCAAAACTCCTTTGAAGGTTTCTACATTATCGCCCCCACGTCCTATCAATGCTTGTTGATATTTCATCGGTAGTTTCGTTTTGCATATCTTTATCAATTCTCCGTCACTATACGGGCTTTCTAAATATTGGTTCCTTTTAGCCATATTCTCAAAGAATTTGATTGCTGTTTTCTCTCGCGAATTTTCAAATGAGACTTTTGTAATAAACCATACTTTATTCTCATTTGCGCCTCAGGTGACCAATATCTGGCTATGAAGGCTGCACGACACGAATCATACGAATCCCAAGTTTCCGCTATCTTCTGCATCGCTCCAGCAATACTTCCTTCCATGTGTGCACAAATGAAATCTAATTTATGTTTCAAAGGCCAATAAGCTGGTATACCTACTTCGAATTGACCAATAAATGTGCGAGGACAAAGACTATTTGCATCTTCCATATAGTGCTGGTATTTGCGCAATGTCAGAAAATGGTTACCATCAATACTTCTCGCTTCACTCTGGAGTATATCGTCTGTGTTTTGGAAACTGGAATTCTGTCCCAGGTTTGTATCAGATCTACCCAAACGTGTATAATTTGGCTCATTCTGTGACATTTGTGCCACAGAATCACTTGCAGGTTTCATTGCTCAATGTTGTTGTTGTTGTGGTCTTCAGTCCTGAGACTGGTTTGATGCAGCTGTCTATGCTACTCTATCCTGTGCAAGCTTCTTCATCTCCCAGTACCTACTGCAACCTACATCCTTCTGAATCTGTTTAATGTATTCATCTCTTAGTCTCCCTCTGCGGTTGTTACCCTCCACGCTGCCCTCCAATACTAAATTGGTGATCCCTCGATGTCTCAGAACATGTCCTACCAACCGATCTCTTCCTCTAGTCAAGTTGTGCCACAAACTTCTCTTCTCCCCAGTCCTATTCTATACCTCCTCATTAGTTCTATGATCTACCCATCTAATCTTCAGCATTCTTCTGTAGCACCACATTACGAAAATTCTATTCTCTTCTTGCCCAAACTAGTTATCGTCTGTGTTTCACTTCCATACATGGCTACACTCCATACAAATACTTTCAGAAACTACTTCCTGACACTTAATTCTATACTCGATGTTAACAAACTTCTCTTCTTCAGAAACGCTTTCCTAGCCATTGCCAGTCTACATTTTATATCCTCTCTACTTTGACCATCATCAGCTATTTTTCTCCCCAAACAGCAAAAGTCCTTTACTACTTTAAGTGTCTCATTTCCTAATCAAATTCCTTCAGCATCACCTGACTTAATTCGACTACATTCAATTATCCTTGTATTGCTTCTGTTGATATTCATCTTATACCCTCCTTTCATGACACAGTCCATCCCATTCAACTGCTCTTCCAAGTTCTTTGCTGTCTCTGACAGAATTACAAAGTCATCAGTGAACCTGAAAGCTTTTATTTCTTCTCCGTGGATTTTAATACCTACTCCGAATTTTTCTTTTGTTTCCTTCACTGCTTGCTCAGTATACAGATTGAATAACATCGGGGATAGGCTATAACCCTGTCTCACTTCCTTTCCAACCACTGCTTTCCTTTCATGCCCCTTAACTCTTATAACTGCCATCTGGTATCTGTACAAATTGTAAATAGCCTTTCGCTCCCTTTATTTTACCCCTGCCACCTTCAGAATTTGAAAGAGAGTATTCCAGTGAACATTGTCAGAAGCTTTCTCTAAGTCTACAAATGCTACAAACGTAGGTTTGCCTTCCCTTAATCCAGCTTCTATGGTAACTCATAGGGTCAGTATTGCCCCACGTGTTCCAATATTTCTACGGAAGCCAAACTGATCTTCCCCAATGTCGGCTTCTACCAGTTTTTCCATTCGTCTGTAAAGAATTCGTGTTAGTATTTTGCAGCCGTGACTTATTAAACTGATAGTTCGGTAATTTTCACATCTGTCAACGTCTGCTTTCTTTGGGATTGGAATTATTATATTCTTCTCAAAGTCTGAGGGTATTTCGCCTGTCTCATACATTTTGCTCACCAGATGGTAGAGTTTTGTCAGGACTGGCTCTCCCGAGGCTGTCAGTAGTTCTGATGGAAAGTTGTCTACTCCCGGGGCCTTCTTTCGACTCAGGTCTTTCAGTGCTCTATCAAACTCTTCACGCAGTATCATATCTCCCATTTCATCTTCATCTACATCCTCTTCCATTTCTATAACATTGCCCTCAAGTACATCGCCCTTGTATAGACCCTCTATATACTCCTTCCACCTTTCTGCTTTCCCTTCTTTGCTTAGAACTAGGTTCCCATCTGAGCTCTTGATATTCATATAAGTGGTTCTCTTTTCTCCAAAGATCTTTTTAATTTTCCTGTAGGCAGTATCTATCTTACCCCTAGTGAGATAAGCCTCTACATCGTTACATTTCTCCTCTAGCCATCCCTGCTTAGCCATTTTGCGCATCCTGTCGATCTCATTTTTGAGACGTTTGTATTTCTTTTTGCCTGCTTCATTTACTGCGTTTTTCTATTTTCTCCTTTCATCAATTAAATTCAATATTTCTTCTGTAACCCAAGGATTTCTACTAGCCCTCGTCTTTTTACCTACTTCATCCCCTGCTGCATTCACTACTTCATTCCTCAAAGCTGCCTATTCTTCTTGTACTGTATCTCTTCCCTCCATTCCTGTCAATTGTTCCTTATGCTCTCCTTGAAACTCTGTACAACCTCTGGTTTAGTCAGCTTATCCAGGTCCCAACTCCTTAAATTCCCACCTTTTTTCAGTTTCTTCAGTTTTAATCTACTGTTCATAACCAACAGATTGTGGTCAGAGTCCACATCTGCCCCTGGAAATGTCTTGCAATTTAAAACCTGGTTCCTAAATCTCTGTCTTACCATTATATAATATATCTGAAACCTGTCAGTGTCTCCAGGCTTTTTCCATGTATACAACCTTCTTTTATGATTCTTGAACCAAGCGTTAGCTATGATTAAGTTGTGCTCTGTGCAAAATTCTATCAAGCGGCTTTCTCTTTCATTTCATAGCCCCAATCCATATTTACGTACTATTACATTGGGCAATATGCGCCCATAACACCCGCTACAAGTTCTGTATCTTGTCGTGTAAGCAACTCTGGCTCGTTACATACCGTATAGTAACCCACCGATATTCGTCTTATACGTTGTGATCTCTGTATGCGACGCTTTGTGCTTGACGTGCGGAATCTTGCTGCAAACCACACACGCTTATTACCGGCTGACCTGTTATTCTTTCGTCAACAAGTGGTCCACTCTGTCCCCTACTGTTGCCGGACTGTTCTGGGATATTTTGTTTTGGACTAATTTCCTGCTCTCTGTTTGCGTTTCTGGACTGACATTCACATGTGCTCTCCGTCTTACGTCACACATACTTTCGCGTTCTCTTTCTGTCATGTTATTGGCGACTGTTGACTTTGCCGTGTTCACAGTATTATCTACCGACATTAACGTGGATTCTGTCGTCGTTTGCGATTCCTCACTAACGCTTTATGCGTCTCCTCGAGTTTCTGTTGAACGCAAAACTTCCGATCTGCTGAAATTGATGTTCGGTTTTCTCTTGTATTTAAAATACGAACATCGAATTTCTTCAATGCAGCTTTGGTTGTTCTTTTGTAGGACATCGTCTCAGCAATTACATGTCTCGCTTTCGTCGCCGCTCTGATGGCAAAAGCTTCGACCTGTTGTTTAACTTTTTTGACACTTTGTTCCGTAACTTCGCGTTACGTATTCATGTCTGCTGGGACAGTGTCAATGTCTGTTCTCATTTGTGTGTGTCCTGTAACAAGCGTTTGAAGCATAATTTATGCTTCTTGAGCTCGGATTTGATCTAATTGTCCTTGTATATTATCACGTCTTTTTTGTATTTCCCTATTAGTTTCTCTCAGCCCCAATGTTAACTCTTTTTGCCCTTGTGTCATGTGCCCTTCTAAACGCTTCTCTGATTCCTGAGATTGTTGTAATAACCGCTGCAACATTCCTAATATGTTGGCGTTTTCTACTCCTACACCATTATCGCCTGTTGCCATCTGATGAAACCGCTCCCTATCTAGTTTTTCGTGAACCGTTTCTTTCTCTTCCGAACATAGTGTGGTAGAACTAACACTAGTTCTTTCATGTGATTACCAACCGGTCTGAATCAATATGATCACGTTCGGTTCTACATACTGTAAATCACTGCCAACGGATTCTAAATCTGAATCATTTGCAACGCTGTTCTCATATCCATTCTTTTGACCAGATTGAACACCACGTTTTGCATTATCCGTCTCATTCGGTATTTCTACATCCTCTGTTTCGTATTGTTCACGCTGATATAGCTGATGCATGTCCCACTCGATCCTATGAAGATCTGCCATTACATCGCTCTGCCTTTACCTATTGTTTTCTGTCATTTATGAGCGTTCCTCTAAGCATTGCTGTTCGTGAAATTTTCGAACTTCACTATGTGTTAACATCAGATCATAAGACTTGACTCTACCGCAAAATATGATTCACACAGTCCTATATTCAATCCGTTTCCTCGCCTTTCTTTTAGCGTTTTTCGTTACTGGAGTTAAGACAGAGCTCAACAGAATCCAATTCAACAATATATTGCACCAGCAATTAAACATACAGTGAATACATCTCTATCTACACTTACTTACTTACTTATTTACTTACTACTAAACATATGAGTCACATTCACTTTTATAGAATTTATTTTTCTCCATTTTGCATCAGTTTCTTGTTTACTCTCAATCTGTCAGATTTCTATCCTGTCAGACTATCAATATGCTGTTAATTCGTTGCCATTTGTAATGCGCGTTCGTACATTAGCAATCGGGAACTGTGGCGGTGTTGTCTCCGTGCCTGATCTGAAACGCTAATACCCTACTCTGGCCTTGACTGAACCACTCAGTCTCAACTTTTCTGCGTTCCGTAGAACGTTAAATTTTTCCTAGTCGAAATAAAGGCTATTGCACAGTCGCTAAGGAATGGAGCGATGTTCGTAATGCTCTGCCCCCAAAAATTCTCGCAGGAATATGAACTACCGCTTGACATCTGCCTCCATGATACATGAAGCGTACCGCCCTCACTTCGCAGACGCAAAGGTCTCAATGTCTTCGCTATTTTTCCACACATAGGTGTGGCCTGTTGCGAGACGACAGAGCTCTGTTAATTTAGTTCTCAAAAATGCTTTTATATGACGTGACTCTTCTCACCACATCTCTTGTATATCACACAGTATGGCTTCAGCCAACAGATTCCTTCGTATAGGTGAATTTTAATTTTTCTTGACAGGTCGCCGCTAGCCTTGTTAATGCTGTCTTGCCACTTACCCATTGTCTCGGCTGTGTTTATTTAAAAGGTATTTCACTGTTGTCATCTTATTTCTTTCTGTGCTGCAGCTGGTTCTTCTTTTGTTAATGTTAGTTGGGGTTTCCAAATGCCATTAACCATATCCACAGTCTACCTCCAAACTGCGTTCACTTTATCTCATTTACGCATGCTCCTGTCGTTATAAGGATACATATTGTTTTGTTATTCTATATATGAGATTATTACAATTGCTTCCTGTAAACAATATAGAGTCATTTTCTGGGGATTTTATACTGTACCGTAATTATGAAGCTCAATAAGGTCTGAAAAATGTGTACGCCTTACAACATAACGTGAAAGATTCAGAAAATTAAAAGTCGAATAATTACTGAGGACAGTAAAAGTCAATCTCGCAGCTGAATCCACGTGTTAAATAACTGCATGTGTTCGCATTAGTTATTGAACACCAGCTGTCACTTCTGTTCATGCCACGGGAAACAAATACTGCAGAGACACATCAGTTTAAATCAATCTGTGGTAATGATTCGAGAATTTCCACATAAATTCTGGAACCACTCGACCTTCTGCCACCTCGAACATACGATGTTTTAAAGATAAGTGTGAGACAGACCCTATTTACTACGCAACAGATGTCTGTGTGTGCAGGATGGACGTTGGTCATAGGAGGACAGGAGCTGCGTTAGACGAGCGATGCTGACAAGTGTTTGCCGATCACGCCATAGAACCTGTATGGAAAGTACAAGGAGCAATTATTCCTTGCTGGTCGGAGAATTGTAATTGTTATAGACAATTGAAACATGATTTGTGTAGAGACTCTGACTTAATCTTGGTGTCAGAGTTGTTAGAAGCATGACCTGTCTTTGAACTTCTGGTGGTTATTAAACCCACCACATCGTAATTGTATTTAATAGTATCTAATGGTTAACGATGCCGTTGACTTGCAAGATATATCTGATATATCTGAATTGAACTGAAAGTGTTATGAGGGCACAGAGTTATTTCAAGAGAGAGAGAAAGTCTTTTTTATTTTTTCTAACCAGCATTATTTCTTCGGAGGAGAAGTTGTGGAGATCGACACAGCCGTGTATCAAGACAAGAGGATCGGCTAAACGTTTCAAGTAAGCCAACAGTAGTAAGGGAAGCACGAAGTTTGCAATCTAGTTTTGCACCGTTTCTCTTGTCGCCGAAACCGTTAGAGTGTCCATAAATCCATAAATCTATCACAGACATAACAGAGTATAGCTTATTATGGCCACATTCGGGAAAGTCGAAATTCTATGAAACAAGAACAGTACGAACAGTGTGCAGAACCGTAAAATGCATTGCAAAATGTTGTGCCATCGAAAAGGAAAATGGCAGTCTTTACTGCAATTCTGCCGTAGAAATGTAACTCTGCTAGACGGTATGTCGTAAGATGAAACAAAATAGAAGCCTATTCGTTGTAATTAAAGTCAGGCTTGCATTTCGGACGGGAGACACTGCTGAGTATGCCATCAGGCAAACAGTTAACAAGATAGATCCGCTAACGAAATGTGGGATATATGAGCTAAATAGCAACAGTTGTGAAGAAATGTAGAGAGGACAGACTGGGAGGACTTTCAGAACTGATTCAACGAACACACAAAACAAAGCGAAAACAATCAATCCACTTCCATGTCACACCTCAGGACTAATAAACAGACGCTTCAGTTATTCAACTATTTCTAAAACTTCCACACCTTGAAAAGGATACGAAGATAAATATGTTATAGGAGATTGAGATTCGAGGACGTACTGAAAAGTACTAATGACTTTAATTTTGCATTTGAAAATTCTTAAAATTTTTTAAACAAAACACACTTTGTTAACATGTTAAATATTTGTTATTCATGTCTACATACTCTATTTATCTTTCAATTGCAGTCACGCTGGTGACAACTACATTTCTCCCAACGACATACAGGTCTGTTGATACCGCCGCTGTAAAATGTTTGACTTTTTTGGCCAAAACCTCATCTCTGCCTGCACCGCTTCAGCATTATCAACGCGAAGTCCTAGAAGGTGTTCTTTACGTTGTAAAATCAGGTGACAATCCAATGGGGCGAAGTCGGGACTGTATGGGGGAAGGTCGTTGACAGGGAACCCACGGTGACGGATTGCTGAGACTTCGCGGCGCTCGGGCGTGTTGTGGCGTTGCCATGCCGAAGGAGAGGATACTCCATGTGGATGAACTTTACGAATTCGAAACGCGGTAACAGTACGCTGTTTGTCTGAGACCGACAAAGTTACCTTACATACCGCAAAGTTACACGCTACAATTCGGAACTCTCTGGTGGGAAAGGTCTGCAAATACGTAGACAAGAATAATAATGATGTAAAACATTAATAAACTTTGTTTTGCTTAAAAAGCCTTAAAGATTTTCCCACATAAAATATTCATAGACTTTATTTTTGAGCACGCCCTCGTGTCACAACCTCTTTTGACACATTCATCTTCTTCCCATTCTTTTCATGATGTAGAAATTTTAGAGATTTATAAATATCTGAAGCGGGGTGTTGATTGTTCCTGAGGTCTGACGCGGCAGTGGACGGATTGTTTTCACCATGTTTTTGTGTGTTCGTCAAACCCAGTCTGCCCTAAATGCATAGCTCCACAACTGTCGCTATTTAATTCATATATACTTCATGTTGTTAGTTGATGTGTCCTGTTAATTGTGTTCCTAATGGTATTCTTAATAGTGTTTCCTGCCCGAAATAAAATCCTCACTTTACCATCTTACAATAGGCACCTATCTTATCTTACGGAAATTTGGAAATTTGTGGTAAGATTTTATGGGACCAAGCTGCTGAGGTCATCGGCCCCTAAGCTTACACACTACTTCATGTAACATATACTAACTTACGCTAAGGACAACACACACCCCCATGCCCGTGGCTATCCCGCGCGGCTTTTATCTTATGACATACCATCTTGCAGCCTTATATTTTTCATTATTTTATTTACAAAATGCAATATGATATGGCAGACTGTGAAGCGTGGCGCCTGATATCGCTCCTGTCTGGAGCCTGTGTATGGGGAGAATGACTCATGCGTGTACAATGACAGATGGTTTGAAGCGGGCTCAGTCGAGTGCGTAGTTCTAGTTTTCATCTGCTAGAGGACAGTAGCGGCCACATGATATTCAACAAACAGGTCAAGAGAACGTTTTTGTGAATTGTTGTGTTAACTTCTTGAGGGCTTCTTTATTTATGTTTCTACAGTTTTGTATATGTTTCTAGTATTGTGAATGATGTATGAATGTGATCTAAAGTAAATACGCAGATCATTGCTATACTGACAAACGCTGTACGAAATACAGTGAGAAATTTTTAAGACAGTGTGAATGCAAACGACGGGGAATTTTGTATCATAGTATGTTTATTAAGTTTGTGGTAACAGAAAACCCAATTCGAGTACCAATGAAAATAGTTAATAACGTTCAAAATGGTTCAAATGGCTCTGAGCACTATGGAACTTAACATCTGTGGTCATCAGTCCCCTAGAACATAGAACTAATTAAACCTGACTAACCTAAGGACATCACACACATCCATGCCCGAGGCAGAATTCGAACCTGCGCCTAGAACCGCTCGGCCAGTTAATAACGTAAAGTATAAACAAAATATCAAAATGTTAAATATTTATTTCGGAAAAAGTGCAATTTGAAAGTGTGTAATTTATTGATTGGTTAGTCATGAAAAGCGCGGACTAACGTGGGAGAATAATGTTTTTCTGTTGACCTTAAAAAAACTAACCAATCATCACGGAATATTCTTCGCGCGTCTTTTCTCTTGGAGATATACATTGCATACAGCTGTCTAAGTGGTCGATCCCAGCCTTTCAATGCTAAGGTCGTGTGTAGCATGAGTTCCGAAGGAAGTCATAGTTTGCCGGTTTTAGTTGTGCTACATTCCTCAAAAGTGCTTTAAAGTGAAGGCATATTTATGCCGGTGTGTGTGTTTTTTAGAAAGTACGGATTTTAAAGTAATTTTGTGTATGAGAAAAGACAGTAATTCTGCGTGGCATATTGAGCAGATCGGTGACTAAAAAACTTGAGTGCACTACACACCGATAAACTTAATAGAGTGGCGAGCGTTTTCATTTAAGAAGAATCCGTGCTTAGTAGCTGTTCAGATTTCGGGAAATCCGTTGCCATAAACTTGCTAAAGTGAACGAAACTGTTTGTGCATGACTGTGTTAAGATCAGCACGGGCTTAACAGTGAACGTGTAATTTTCGACTTCAGAATAAACCGAAGTTTTGCCAGTACTTTCACCTTTCATTCAAAATTAAGACCTTTTCCAGATTTTTAGAATAGTTACGTTGTATGCAGTCTGGTACGAGTCGCAGTTCGGTAGGTTTCTGCTCGACTTTCCTACCGGCGACCTGCTGCGACGATTTCACAGGTAGGTGACGGTAAAAGGGACGGAGGGAACCGCGCAACTGTTCGAACTGGTCTTGTTTGATAAAATTTCGACTATCCAGTATACGGGTATAATAAAATATAGCACGCTATACCTCTAATAGATCTGTGGATCCAGGGTCACACTAATTTATACTGTTGGGTCTTTGCTGTATCTGTTTCCCGCGGGAACAGAAGTCATAACTGGAGCTCAATGACGCAAATCAGCGCATGCAGTGATTTAAAATGTGGCTTCAGTTTTGAGGATGACTGTTACAGCGCTCAGTAAATTTCCTGCTTTTAATTTTCTGACTCTTGCACGTTGTGTGAGCGATCTCGTATCTGCTATGCAGTCATTCAGTAATCGGACAATATATTGGCACCTGTAAGTATAATTTTTATGCTGGCTTATGTAAAAAAAATTTGTTGCATGTCAATATGCTAAACGTAAAGTTGCTGTACCTTTGCTCTGTTTTTGTAGACTGCACTTTTGAACGGCCTATAGGAACGAAACTGGGCTTTCGTGTGAGCTTCAAAAAAGTCAATAATGGTTAACAACAGCTGAGATGGAAGCCTTTAAAATGTCGCCAGTGTACTTGCTAATTCATGTCGTTATTCGTATTTGCCGTGAAGAGAACGCGCTGATGGTAGTGGACGAGTTGATCAGTGACAATGAAATAGCGACAACTTGAAAACGCCTGTCAGGCGCCCAGTTCACATCCAGGACACAGCAACAAGCCGCGTATCTCGTAATACACTGAAGCGCCACAGAAACTGGTGTAGGCATGTGTATTGAAATACAGAGATATATAAACAGGCAGAAATACGGCGCTGCAGTCGGCAATGCCTGTCTAAGACAACAAGTGTCTGCCGCAGCTGTTAGATCGGTTACTGTTGCTACAACGGTAGGTTATCAAGATTTAGGTGAGTTTGAACGTGGTTTTATAGTAGCGCACGAGCGATGGGACACAGCATCTCCGACGTAGCGATGAAGTGGGGTTTCACTAGTGTACCGAGAATATTAGGAATCCGTTAAACCATCAAATGTCCGACATCGATGAGCGCGGAAAACGATCCTGCAAGAACGGGACCAACGATGACTGAAGAGAATCGTTCAACGTGACAGAAGTGCAACCGTTCCGCAAATTGCTGCAGATTTCAGTGCTAGGTCATCAACAAGTGTCAGCGTGAGAACCATTCAATGAAACATAATCGATTTGGACTTTCTGAGCCGAAGGGCCACTCGTGTGCCCTTGATGACTGCACGTCACAAAGCATTACGCCACGCCTACGCCCGTCAACAACGACATTGGACTGTTGACGACTGGAAACATGATGCCTTGTCGGACGAGTCTCGTTTTAAATTGCATCGAGTGGATAGACGTGTACGGGTATGAAGACAACTTCATGAATCCATGGACCCTGCATGTCAGAAGGAGACTGTTCTAGCTGGTGGAGTCACTGTAATGGGGTGGCACGTGTCCAATTGGAGTGATGTGGGACCGCTGATACGTCTAGATACGACTCGGACAGGTGGACGTACATAAGCATCTTTGTGATGAACTGTGTCCAACAATGTGACATGCTAGACGTCCACAATTGTTACAGAGTGGCTCCGGAAACACTCTTCTGAGTTGAAACACTTCCGCTGGCCACCAAACTCCGCATACATGACCATTACTGAGAATATCTTGGATGCCTTCGAACGTAATGTTCAGAAGAGACCTCCACCCCTTCATACTCTTACGGATGTATGAAAAGCGATGCAAGATTCATAGATTCTGTTGCATCCAGCAATACTTCAGACATTACTCGAGTCAGCGCCACGTCGTGTTGCGTCACTTCTGCACGATCGCAGACGCCCTACATGACATTAGGCAGGTGTACCAGTTTCTTTGGCTCTTCAGTGTAAATTTTTTGCCGTGTGAGGTACTGGCCTAAGGTGCCCACTGCAGAACCAGATTAGGCGTTAGGATATACCAGTTTGGTGATGACGGCTGTCGCATCTTTTTGCACCTCTCCCGCAAATTCTCAATGAGAAAACATTTTACCTAATAGGGTAGAGGTAACTCCTCCAGCGCGGTCTGAAACAGCTAATATCATACCGTAAATCAGTGGGTAACAAGTGACACGCGCTTTTGTCTGCAGAAGATGCTGCGTTTATGTGAAGCGTGTTGTCCGTTCATTGCCTGCAAGAAGCAGAAGCGGAGACGCAGAAAGCTGCCGATGGAGAACCAGACGGCTCAGCAGGTGAGTACCGATAAGAGCAGCAGCTTTGCGGGGGGCGTCGCCTAAGACGTAACAACATCGACTATTGGGTTTTAAGCAATGCCAGGTGAAATCTCATAGCATGTTCCGTCGTTGTATCAAGCATTTCGACAATTTAATTGTTCCCACAAAATAATTTCAGTTAAATGTACATTGGTTGTCAATAAAGGTGAAGCACCCAGAAGACGTGATCGGATGTCAGTGTAACCACGTGAACGTAGAAACCATCTTAGGTAGGTGAAAGACTAGAACAGTGTCCAGAGTCAGTCAGTGCTGTTTGTGTTTAGAATTGCTACCAGACCTAGTGGGTTATGCAAATGGCGTGAAGAGTACCACTTGTTGAGTAACCATCGTGCAAGGCACTCAGTTTCTGTGAATGCATGTGAGACAGAGTTATCAGCTCCCGAGAGTTCGAATGGTTCTTTATTCTGTGTTTTCATTTGGCTGGCTGGCCGAAAAGTACCACAGCCACGATTGTGGGGCATTCAGATATCTTGCGATTATCGGGATTGTGAGAGTAATCATGCTTGTCGTCAAGATTCCGGTTGTTCTCGTCTGACTAACACAAGGAACGACAGCTGTGTGGTGCACCATGCACACTGTAGCCGCTACACATCCCTATCTGTCATCCGAGAATAGTAATAGACTCCCTGCCCCTCTCTGTGTCACCCCGCACCGTCGGTCGGAGACTTACAGGAGTCGCTGTAGGTAACTGCCGTATCACGGCTAGGTTGCTGTTAACATAACAACGCAAGTGTCTGCGTTTGCAGTTTCGCCGAGAGGGGGGAGGGGGGAGGGGGCACGGACTGCTGATGACAATCAGTAATCACTATGGCGACGATCTAGTGTTGTCTGTCACTATGCCAATATTTAGGAGAGCCACACCTTGGCGATACTCCTCGCATCTTGGTGTTGGGAGCCATTGGTTGTCACAGGTCACGGTTAGTACTGACTGAGAGAACACTTGGCTGCACAACGGTTTTCACGAATGTCATGCGTTGTTATGCGTTACCATTCGTGCGACAGTATCGTGGCACCATTTTCCAACACAGCACGGCTCGTCCACTCAGTGCACAGGTCTGCCTGATGGTGAGGTACTCTCGTGGCCTGTTAGCTCCCAAGATCTGACCCCAATAGAATATGCGAGTGATTAACACGCACATCAGCTCCGTCCGAGTGCCAGTGTCCGAGATATCCAAGATATATTTCCAGAGCTGTGGACCAGCTTCCTTCAGGACGGTATACAACGGCTTTATGATACCTTCTCCGAACCGTATCAGTGCATGCTACCAGACCACAAGGGGCTACAACCGGGACCTGGCAGGTGGGCTCATAGTGTCAATGTCTTTGTAAACTGTATTCGTTATCTTAATCACTAAAATGAAGTAACGTATTCCCTTGACTTATGAACATACATTTCATTAGCTCCATCCCTTCTCGATGCTTCACTGATTTTGACAGGCAGTGTACACATATGAGAAATAATTTTATTTGGTTCCTTCCGGTAAGCTGGACGTTAGCAAGTACCAGTTGTAGTCAACCTGCTGCACGTCGAAAAGAAAATATGTTTAGTTTTAGTAGCGTATGCCTCTCTCGTCGATGCATTAACAGGCGTTTCGTCACTGTACCAGTCTTTTCAAGATCTTAGGCATATCTCTAGGGAATATCGTTCCTTTGAAATAACATACACTACTGCCGAATAAAATTGCTACACCAAGAACAAATGCAGATGATAAACGGGTATTCACTGGACAAGTATTTTATACTACAACTGACATGTGATTACATTTTCACGCAATTTAGGTGCATAGATCCTAAAAAATTAGTACCCAGAACAACCACCTCTGGCCGTAATAACGGCCTTGATATGCCTGGGCATTGAGTCAAACAGAGCTTAGATGGCGTATACAGGCACAGCTGCCCATGCAGCTTCAACACGATATCACAGTTCATCAAGAGTAGTGACTGGCGTATAGTGACGTGCCAGTTGCTCGGCCATCATTGACCAGACGTTTTCAATTGGTGAGAGATCTGAAGAACGTGCTGGCCAGGGCAGCAGTCGAACATTTTCTGTAACCAGAAACGCCTGTACAGGACCTGCAACATGCGGTCGTGCATTATCCTGCTGAAATGTAGGGTTTCGCAGGGATCGAATGAAGGGTAGAGCCACGGGTCGTAACACATAGGAAATGTAACGTCCACTGTTCAAAGTGTCGTCAATGCGAACAAGAGGTAACTGAGGCGTGTAACCAATGGCACCCCATACCATCACGCCTGGTGATACGCCAGTACAGTGATGACGAATACACGCTTCCAATGTGCGTTCACCGCGATGCCGCCAAACACAGATTCGACCATCATGATGCTGTAAACAGAACCTGGATTCATCGGAAAAAAATGACGTTTTGCCATTCGTGTACCCAGGTTCGTCGTTGAGTACACCATCGCAGGCGCTCCTGTCTGTGATGCAGCGTCAAGGGTAACCGGAGCCATGATCTACGAGCTGATAGTCCATTCTGCTGCAAACGTCGTCGAATAGTTCGCGCAGATGGTTGTTGTCTTGCAAACGTCCGCAACTGTTGACTCAGGGATCGAGACGTGGCTGCACGATCCGTTACAGCCATGCGGATAAGATGCCTGTCATCTAGACCACTAGTGATACGAGGCCGTTAGGATCCAGCACGGCGTTCCGTATGACCCTCCAGAACCCACCGATTCCATATTCTGCTAACAGTCATTGGATCTCGACCAACGCGAGCAGCAATGTCGCGATACGATAAACCACAATCGCGATAGGCCACAATCAGACCTTTATCAAAGTCGGAAACGTGATGGTACGCATTTCTCCTCCTTACACGAGGCATCACAACAACGTTTCAAAAATGGTTCAAATGGCTCTGAGCACTATGGGACTTAACTTCCTTGGTCATCAGTCCCCTAGAACTTAGAACTACTTAAACCTAACTAACCTAAGGACATCACACACATCCATGCCCGAGGCAGCATTCGAACCTGCGACCGTAGCGGTCACGCGGTTCCAGACTGAAGCGCCTTTAACCGCACGGCCACTCCGGCCGGCAAAACAACGTTTCACCAGGAAACGCCGGTCAACTGCTGTTTGAGTATGAGAAATCGGTTGGAACCGTTCCTCATGTTAGCACGTTGTGGGTGTCGCCACCGGCGCATCCTTGTGTGAATGCTCTGAAAAGCTAATCATTTGCATATCACAGCATCTTCTTCCCGTCGGGTAAATTTCGCGTCTGTAGCACGTCATCTTCGTGGTGTAGCAATTTTAATGGCCAGTAGTGTACTCACTTCAGTGTTGGCTGGTCTAAGACTTAAAAGGATCGAACATACGAGTACATGCACCAGTGTGTACCAACGTTTGTTGGAAACTTAGTTGGGCTATCTTGACCCACTCGAGTAATAAAAGTGCTGTTACGTCTTACGTGATTCTCCTGTATATGTAAATATCACATGTCTACCACACCCACTGTGCTGACCACAAGACCTCAGTCACAACCTCGAACTTAGCTTTTCGTTGGAAGTGTTGGTGCATTGTTCTAAATTAAGACCACACTTATATATACAACAGCGTCATCAGTCTGATTACTTTACTAATGAGATAATGTGATAAATATTTCACGTTAAGTATCATACATTTTTGCAAGTATTTTCAGTGGTATATTTGGACATTGTCTGCGAAATGCTCTGCGAATAGAGGTTGAAATATAGCCCCCTACAAACTAGTTTCCTTTCGTTGTTTTGTGGGCGGTGTAATGGGCAAAAAGTTTGATAAACGTTGCAGCTATGTGCTAAATCTACTGCAAGGCAGTATTATTCTCGAAGTCTGGAAATTTGCATGCGGCTGATTGCGCTGCCTCAAGACGTACTGGTGGTTCCAAGAGCAATGATCAATACTCAAGGATATCACAGGAACGATCGTTTGAAGTAAAAAGCTTCATATGGGCAGTTTCCCTACTCAGAATGGTTTCCGACATAGAACACATTTAACATACATTTTCATTTATTTTCTGTATTATTCAATAGATTATGAGTCCTACAATGTATGACAGCAAACACAACAATATGCGTTTTACACAGTACCTATTGAAAAATACCTCTTTTAGCACACTCATCTTTAAACATTTTTGCACACGTCACATTTCAACTTCCATACAGTTCACAATAAGCATTTGTGTATCACAATATCAACATCTATGCATTTTTGCACTCGTGAGTTGGAATGAATTAAGGATGACTCATACTTTTTAAAAGTATATAATTTTTTATAACACCCAAACATATTTCACCGCAGTTGTGCATCCTGAGTGGGCTTTTTTCTTCTATTTTTCTGAAAAGAAGAAAAAGAAGAAACTAGAAGACAAAAACAGCACATTGAGATGGCCACATTTGTGGTAAAACGACTATGGCAGCGATCTAGGGTATTAAAGAAAATAAGAATTGTGTACTTGCTAGAACGTGATCCATATTAATTCATTACAATTCTTTGCAAGGGCGGGAACTGGGCTCAAAGTTCCACCTGATACATGTGGTATTGAACGCCTGAGTGCCTCTGTTAATTACCTAATGAGGCAGTAGCATCCATGCTGAGACCAAGCAGTTCATCTCGCCTTTCTCACTTCGGGATTCTGCACATCAGACTTAATCTAACCCTACAAAAAAAACTGATGGCTAAGGTTTGGCGATCTTGGTGACCTATTCATTGCACTAGCAGCGGTTAGAGTATCTGGTTGAGGTGTTCCCTCAATATAATGTCGAGGGGCTCCATCATGCTGCAAGTACGTTGCGTTCCAAGTCTTCAAGGTGTTCAACAAACGAATTTTTCAAAAAATGAAAATCATTCTGTCACATCATTCGCTTTTCTCAAATGACTGGACTTATAAACACGTTACTGGTGATGCAGCACCAAACATTGGTCGAAGAAACAAACTTGGAAGTTGGTTTCCACTATAGCGTGTACATTTTCCTGCTGAATAAACAAATCGAATGTCTGTTCGTCCGCCGACTCGATCCACTCCACCCTCAGGTGTCCACCTTCCTTTCCACGCCCAGCCTATTGCCGCACCTTTACCGTTGTGTCCCACCCTCTCTCCATCTCCACATCCTCCGACTCCTTTCCCAATGCAACTCCCAGCACCTACCCCTCCCAGATGATGAGCTTCACTCTGACATCTACCCCTCCTACCAATTCTAATCCCACCTCCCCCCCCCCTACTCCTCAAGGCTCCCTCTCCCCTCCCCTTTCCCTGAGTGGTTTCCTACCCCCTACATGCCCCCTCCCTTTCACGTTTCCCCCTTCTGTGTGTCTGTGCTCCCTCCTGCCTTGTCTTCCTTCTTCATCTCCCACCTCACCCAAGTCTTGCCTCTTGGTACGCCCCCTGCCCCCTTTCTTCCTCCTTCTCTCATCCCCCTCCCCAGCCCCCCACCAAACCATCCACCCATCTTTTTCCCTCCTCTCAGGCTTCCCATCCCTCAGCGGGTGCCAATCAGCGGTTTTTATTCTTCGTGTGTGCTGTGTTGTTTACAGTTGTTTTTGAAGTGCCTCTCACTCTTTATGTTTTCTTATACAGTGGCCGACTTTTAACTTGTTTGACTCCAGTGTTGTAAGTGCCACATGAATTGTCAGCTGTTTTCTTTTAACTCTATGTCGAGTTTTTAACTGTCCCCCAGTGAATGTCCGCGTGTTGGTGTATATTTTAACTTCCTTTACAGTGTTTTTATATTCCCCTTTCTCACTCTTTTTATATATTTTGTAAAGCCACTTGGCTGAAGAGCGACGGACTGTGCTGCTGCCAGCCCTCCCCTGCCCATATGGGGCAGAAGCACGAAATTACAACAAATGTAAAATTTAACCTCATTGTCACTCTAAGGATGGCCTGACGATACGCGGCCGAAATATCACAGGAGCAAATTTTATTTGCGCAGATGAATGCCTGAAATTTAATAGATGGTTCATTACACCACGAGAAGTTGAAATGAACATTACAGTACCAGTTCTGGCCTGGAAAACACCTTCCACATACAGAGTCGTAAACATCCACAGGCCTTCAAATACTCCTGATGGCTTGCATTGTTTGAAAAGAGGAGAAAACTTTAGGCACTCGAACCAGAGTGTACTCCTCCATTCAGCCATTGTTCTACTTGCTCGCTGTTTGGCACACTGAAGATGTACAGCTTCATGTGAAACTGCAAGC
This sequence comes from Schistocerca piceifrons, assembly GCF_021461385.2. NCBI lineage: Eukaryota > Metazoa > Arthropoda > Insecta > Orthoptera > Acrididae > Schistocerca > Schistocerca piceifrons. The sequence goes on from NC_060139.1 coordinate 271,203,606, forward strand.
AACAGCCTTCTGCAAGGCTCCAGACTCCTAATGTCTAGCGCTTCTGGTGATCACTGGAAAGACGTTGATACAGACTTGCATTCATTGCAACGGCCATTTCAGTCCAGTTACAAACCAGTGGTCATTGGGAATGCGTGACACATTCTTCCCCATCCCCTGCAGGAACGGATCTTCTTACGCCCATTGTTTGTACGGCATTCGTCACACGTTTCCCCATGTCAGTCCATTCCTTGTAGACGGATTGGGCATTTGGCACTGATACACCTACACCCACATGAATATTCCATGAACCAACTGGCGGTGTTTGGCGGAGGGCACATCTGGTACCACTGCCTTACAACCCCATTCCCTTTCCAGTTGTGAATGGCTTGAGAGAAAAATGATCGTCCATGAGCCTCTATATTAGCTCTAATTTGTCACTGCACGATACATCTGAGGTACGAAGCAACAAGTCATCAGACTTCACCTGGAACTTACTCTCTCGCTATTTCAACAGCAAACTGCTACATGATGCTCAATGCCTCTTTTGTAGCGTTTGCCAAAGCCCTCCAGCCGACTAAATGACTCAGTGGCGAAATACGCAGCTCTTTGTTGGATGTTTTCTTATTTCTTCTATCACTCCTAGCTAATGAGGTTTTAGGATGATGAAGAGCACTCTAGGATCGGTGGAACAACTGTGCTGCAAGCCACTTGTTTCATGGATGACATACATTTCCTTCAGATTATTCCTGCCTTTTTCAGCCTGCAATCTGCTTTTCCTAAAATTTGTTTTATGTGGTCACTCCACCTGTGGTCGCTCTGGATGGTTTTACAGTGAGTGTGGTACCCAGCAATATGTCATAAATGGGTTAGTTGTATACCATTCGATTTCTTGTTGCATGTATGCTGCAAGCATGACATTTATTTGCGTTCAGGGACAACTGCTAGAGCCTGCGCCATTCATTAACCGTCTGCTGGTCCTTCTGCAAATCGGTACTCTTTTACAACGTTGCTACCTTCCTGTAGAGAACCGCATCATCTACGAATAGCCTTATGTAATTTCCGGCAAGAGCTCCTTTTACATCTGTCGATTTCGCTCCGTTAAGAGTGACATGTTCAGCTCTCTCTGCTAGGAAGTCTTGAATACAGTCCCAAATCTAGTCCGATACTTGGTAAGCTCGTATTTTTTCCGATATACAGCAGAGCGGGACCGTGTGAAGTGCTTTCCTGAAGACATCATGCTGAATCCACACCACTGTGGATCTCATGGAGGAAAAGAACGACCTTACTTTTGCAGGAGCTCTGTTTGCATAATCCATTTTAATTTTTATAGAGGATAGTTTTGCTCTCTAAAATGTCATACTAAGTGATCATAAGATATGTTCCATCATTCGGCAACAGACTGAGGTCAGCAATATACATACATTTTATAAAACTGGATGTACCTGTGAATCTATTTATGTACATATGTAAGTATGTATGTATGTTCCACATGTCCTCCTAATCCATTGAACCGATTTCAGCCATACTTGGTACACATATAACTTGCTGTATGGAAAGAATGGCTGTGGGGACAAGAATAATATACCTATGAAAGGGAAAGAGCAGGGGTGCGAGTGAAAAAGTTATGTAGCTCACGACACGAGTGACAGACTTGATTCATTCAGTGTCTGAGAATGAGAGAACCTACTGACTTCCAACAAACTTTATACATAAATTCAAGCCCTTACGAAACTTCTTCTCGGTGACGACCCTCATAAATAGACAACAGGAAAAAAAGGTTATCGCTTACTTATTTTCGCTGATCATACAGAAAAAACTATCGCCTACTACATTTTCGTTGATAATACAGTAAAACTGCAGCACCATTTGTGACTTCTAAATGTATTTTAGCTGCTACTATCTCTATTTGCCACTAATTTCGCAGACATTATCCGCATACGCCGATCAAAGTACCTATAATATTACACCATTGTACAACACACAGGTCAGGATATATGACGTAATAAACACCTATATGCGTGAAACCTGCTGCGATATGAATGAAGTTTTAATTTATTACTATTTAACTACTTACAGTATTCACGACAAATTTTGTGGACAATATTCACCTATATTACTGAATGTACTTACAAAATTACATCACTGTACAAGACATAGTTCTGGAGATGGAAGCAGGAGACAGGCAGAGAGTGCTTGGTAGAGAAGGTGGGCAGAAGTGGCGAGGGGTGGTGGGAGGAGAATGATACGGACAGAGAGGAGTTTGGAGGAGATGGACAAAGAGAGAGGGATCGAGATGATGGGCTAATAAAAAGAAATGGAATAATTATACACTCGGGAAAAGTAGGGTACTCCGCTACCAGGTCAATAATTGTGTGATGTTTTTCTACAACCCTTCCTGCAAACAGAAATGACCGGCACTTTTCTCCAGTAACTAGATGCACTTCATTGCTTCAGAAACCTACGATAAACTGCTGCTAGAAGAGGAGCAAGTTTTTTCCGCATCGACTCTGTACGTTCTTGCAGGTATCTGATTTGGTGCTGATGCCTTTCCACTACTGCGCGATTGCAGTTGCTTTGCAATTCCGCGATCACTTATATCATAATCTTCCGTTTAGTTGCCGTAGGATGACTGAAAGGACGTGATGCATGACTATCTATCGCCCTGAAACAATTTCGGAGAGCTGAAGTCATTATTTCGGCCTTCTCCCTGTCGAATTCAGATTCTGCTCCAGTATGGTACCTGAGTGACTCAACAAGTGACTTGGATCAGCTTACTGATTTTACGTAAGGCTAAAACGACTTAGGGGTTTTACTCTGATAGTCTGGCAAAATTTTGCATCCAAAGTCATTATGAAACCCTTCCCTCATTGCTCCCATTGCTACATAGCCAGATACTTCATTGGACGTTTTGCCTATGGGCCGGTCGAAACACGATAGCTTTTTGTGAGCCTGTGTCTCGCGTTCCATGTCGACCCATCTCTGTGCACCGACTCCAGGCTGCAGCCCTCCAAGGCGACCGACCGCTGCCAGCCGAATACTTGTGCACTTAGCTAAGACACTCGCGAAGAAGCCACTTTGAAATAATGTACTGTTTTCCTGACCTGACTTCAATGGAAGTGTGCTTATTGACGTTGCTAACTTTATTCGCTGGCGTTCTACGGAATAATTACGGATATTGCACCTTAACTGAAACTCAAGTCATTTTTAAATTTGATAATCTTATGTTGGTTAGGTGCATAAATTCGCAGCGTTTTCCGTAAGTTCAGTTAGCACGACAGATATGCATAGCAGAGACCTTAGTCAATAGGTTCAAATGGCTCTGAGCACCTTGGGACTTAACATAGACCTTAGTCATCCATAATATATTCTCCTTCATCATTTACAACAGTCTGCCAACGCTGGAGCAATTTGTCGATTTTGCTACTGCAGAAATCACGTGTTTTTGAGGTGAAGAACTCTTCGAGCGATTTTCGGAGAGCTCTTTCAAAAAATGTTCAAATGTGTTAATTCCTAAAGAACCAAACTGCTTAGGTCATCGGTCTCTAGACTTATACACTAGTTAAACTAACTTAAAGTAACTTATGCTAAGAACTACACACACACCCATGCCAGAGGGGGACTCGAACTTCCGGCAGGAGGAGCCGCCAAGTCCGTGACGTGACGCCTCAAACCGAACGGCAAGCGCACTTTCATCCGGAAAGGAAGTTCCTCGTAGACTGTTCGACAGATGGCGGAAGAGGTGAAAAATCCCAGGGCGCAAGATCAGGTGAATAGGTTGCGTGTGTGACGACTTCCCAGACCAACTTCTGCATAGTGTTTTTCGTCGGTCCAGCAGGATGCCGGCGTGCGTTACCGAGGAGTAGCAAAACTTCATAAAGTCGTGCTGGTCGTTGTACCCGAAATGCGTCTGCAAGACAATAAATGTCAACAATGATGATTACATCTGCGGAAAGCAATTCATAGCACACCACATCGTCGCTGTTGCAGAAGATGAATAACATTACCTTTGGTGAATGCTCGCAGTCATTCTGGAAGAAGTTGCTCATTTCTTTCGCTCAGCCATTCCTTTCTTTCTGTTACGTAAGCAGTTAGTCATTACCAGTAACAATATAGGATATGAATATTCGGTATTGTTCACAAGCTCGTTGATGACGAGGAAGCAGAGATGTAGTTATGGCCATCCGCTGAGTTTTGTGCTTTTGGCCTAAAGCATGCACACCCACCCACCGGATTATTGAATCTTCAACACAGGATGCAAATGACGCACGAAGGTGGAATATCCGCAGTTCATTCAATTTCCCAATTCTCGAGTAACCTGATGTGGTTATTGAGGATTAATGCGTTTAAACCATCTTCATCAATCCCTTCCTGAACGTGGGGTGTCTCTAATGTCATACCTATCATCCTAAAACGTCACCATACACGACGCAAATCGTTCTGGCTGCCTACATTGCTGTCACATCTCTAATGAACTGGAACAGGAGAATATGTGAGAAATATTTCGATTTCTTCACTTGGCACTCCGCTTAATGGCGTCCACAACTCCTCTCACTACCTCCTGGTGACAAAATCACAATGCGTAACCTCAGTACAGTCAGGTACAAATAAGAAATGACAATTGATGAATAAACCCATAGCAACCAAAGCCCAACACACAAAACAAAAACGTTCCGAAATTATGCACCAATCTGAGTTATAAAGCAAACCGTGCCCGAAAATCAGCAACCACTTATAATTATTGCTGCATAAGCACTATATTTTCAAGGAAGTGGAATTAGCAACTACTTCTTTCAGTGTGTCCCTAAACGGAAATATAACACTACAATGTAACAATACATGCTACAGAAGTAGTTGCTGATAGGTGAGTCTCTTCATCATTGTGTACAGTGGTGTACAGCAAATATCCTATGATTCTCTCTGACGACAGGCTATGTTCAATGCGACGAATCAACGAATTAATAAGTCATTTAATGTCCACAGGATGTGAGACCAGCCCTAGCACAGGTACAGTAGGAACAATGCACAAGATGTAGATCATGGGGCCCTGCTATTGAGTTGATCACGGTTATTGGAAGTTGAGTAGTTATTCACTTCAGGTATATGCTGCAACCAATCTCCACAGTTCGGGCCAATGTCGAAGAGAAACGTAATAAAAGAAATGAGGACATAACTCATAACATTCATTACACAAATCGTAACACAGTTGGGGTCTGGCGCAGTATTGTGTTAGAGATTAGACATAACTAAGAAATTACACAAAAATCCGCTTACAGTAGAAAAATATATGGAAAAATAGTCTCAGAACCATATAATAAAGGAACGCAAAATAGTATTGAGGAATAATCGACTAACGCTACACAAACTCTCATTTTTCCATGCAGAGCCTTATACCTTGTTTTTTCTCCCAACAGAGGTCTGGGGAAGACCGGAACGCAGCAGTAACATCTTGCAGCGAAAACAACGGGGCCCCAGTGCTGAACATCGTGAACATAAGTGTATCATCCCACGTTAGGGACGGAAAACACTGTAGACAGCCAACACCCATGAGCAATGATGAGAAACCTAAGGCATTACACGTTCAAATATTAGATCTCAAAGAACTATCAGCGAAAGTAAGTGAGTTCAGATCTATTGGTGATGAGCCTAAACTCAAGCACTTAAATACAGTTGCCGAGCAGATGAAGGGGCTCGAAACATACGATGTAAACTATCCAATCCCCGATTCAGATAACGAAATATATAAAATCAATCCGACAAAGAGCCTCAAATTCACTGCTAAGCACTCAGAAAGATTGGTTGGACATGAATTTGCACGCAATAGTGCGCCCGTAGCTGTGGGCGATGAACCTCAAAGAGCACACTTCAATGAAGTGCCCCTGCTGATGAAAGAGCTTGAATCAAATGACAGAAAGTTTGCAAGACCCGATTCTAATGTGGAAGGCTATAAAATCAGTGAGACAAGCAGCCTCCATGCTATTCAGAAGCACTCAGAAGAGTTCGATAGAAATCAAAAAAGTGTGCGCCATAATGCACTCTTAGTTGTGGGCGATGTGCCTCCAAGCATGCACTTGAATGATGTGCCCCAGCTGATGAAGGAGCTTGAATCAAATAATGCAACTATTGCAAGCCCCGATTTAAATGAGGAGGGCTATAAAATCAGTGAGATAAGCAGCCTCCATGCTATTCAAAAGCACTCAAAAGAGTTCGATAGAAATCAAAAAAGTGTGCGCCATAGTGCACTCTTAGCTGTGGGCGATGTGCCTCCAAGCGTTACCTTAAATGATGTGCCCCAGCTGATGAAGGAGCTTGAATCAAATAATGCAACTATTGCAAGCCCCGATTTAAATGAGGAGGGCTATAAAATCAGTGAAATAAGCAGCTCCCATGCTATTCAAAAGCACTCAAAAGAGTTCGAAAGAAATCAACAAAGTGTGCGCCGTAGTGCGCTCATAGCTGTGGGCGATGTGCCTCCAAGCGTGCACTTAAATGATGTGCCCCAGCTGATGAAGGAGCTTGAATCAAATAATGCAACTATTGCAAGCCCCGATTTAAATGAGGAGGGCTATAAAATCAGTGAGATAAGCAGTCTCCATGCTATTCAGAATTACTCAGAAGAGTTCGATAGAAATCAACAAAGTCTGCGCGATAGTGCACTCTTAGCTGTGGGCGATGTGCCTCCAAGCGTGCACTTAAATGATGTGCCCCAGCTGATGAAGGAGCTTGAATCAAATAATGCAACCATTGCAAGCCCCGACTTAAATGAGGAGGGCTATAAAATCAGTGAGATAAGCAGCCTCCATTCTGTTCAGAATTACTCAGAAGAGTTCGATAGAAATCAAAAAAGTGTGCGCCATAGTGCGCCCTTAGCTGTGGGCGATGTGCCTCCAAGCGTGCACTTAAATGATGTGCCCCAGCTGATGAAGGAGCTTGAATCAAATAATGCAACTAATGCAAGCCCCGATTTAAATGAGGAGGGCTATAAAATCAGTGAGATAAGCAGCCCCCATGCTATTCAGAATTACTCAGAAGAGTTCGATAGAAATCAAAAAAGTGTGCGCCATAGTGCGCCCTTAGCTGTGGGCGATGTGCCTCCAAGCGTGCACTTAAATGATGTGCCCCAGCTGATGAAGGAGCTTGAATCAAATAATGCAACTATTGCAAGCCCCGATTTAAATGAGGAGGGCTATAAAATCAGTGAGATAAGCAGTCTCCATGCTATTCAGAATTACTCAGAAGAGTTTGATAGAAATCAAAAAAGTGTGCGCCATAGTGCACTCTTAGCTGTGGGCGATGTGCCTCCAAGCGTGCACTTAAATGATGTGCCCCAGCTGATGAATGAGCTTGAATCAAATAATGCAACTACTGCAAGCCCCGATTTAAATGAGGAGGGCTATAAAATCAGTGAGATAAGCAGCCCCCATGCTATTCAGAATTACTCAGAAGAGTTCGATAGAAATCAAAAAAGTGTGCGCCATAGTGCGCCCTTAGCTGTGGGCGATGTGCCTCCAAGCGTGCACTTAAATGATGTGCCCCAGCTGATGAAGGAGCTTGAATCAAATAATGCAACTAATGCAAGCCCCGATTTAAATGAGGAGGGCTATAAAATCAGTGAGATAAGCAGCCCCCATGCTATTCAGAATTACTCAGAAGAGTTCGATAGAAATCAAAAAAGTGTGCGCCATAGTGCGCCCTTAGCTGTGGGCGATGTGCCTCCAAGCGTGCACTTAAATGATGTGCCCCAGCTGATGAAGGAGCTTGAATCAAATAATGCAACGATTGCAAGCCCCGATTTAAATGAGGAGGGCTATAAAATCAGTGTGATAAGCAGCCCCCATGCTATTCAGAATTACTCAGAAGAGTTCGATAGAAATCAAAAAAGTGTGCGCCATAGTGCGCCCTTAGCTGTGGGCGATGTGCCTCCAAGCGTGCACTTAAATGATGTGCCCCAGCTGATGAAGGAGCTTGAATCAAATAATGCAACTATTGCAAGCCCCGATTTAAATGAGGAGGGCTATAAAATCAGTGACATAAGCAGTCTCCATGCTATTCAGAATTACTCACAAGAGTTTTATAGAAATCAAAAAAGTGTGCGCCATAGTGCACTCTTAGCTGTGGGCAATGTGCCTCCAAGCGTGCACTTAAATGATGTGCCCCAGCTGATGAATGAGCTTGAATCAAATAATGCAACTATTGCAAGCCCCGACTTAAATGAGGACGGCTATAAAATCAGTGAAATAAGCAGCCTCCATTCTGTTCAGAATTACTCAGAAGAGTTCGATAGAAATCAAAAAAGTGTGCCCCATAGTGCACTCTTAGCTGTGGGCGATGTGCCTCCAAGCGTGCACTTAAATGATATGCCCCAGCTGATGAAGGAGCTTGAATCAAATAATGCAACTATTGCAAGCCCCGACTTAAATGAGGAGGGCTATAAAATCAGTGAGATAAGCAGCCCCCATGCTATTCAGAATTACTCAGAAGAGTTCGATAGAAATCAAAAAAGTGTGCGCCATAGTGCGCCCTTAGCTGTGGGCGATGTGCCTCCAAGCGTGCACTTAAATGATGTGCCCCAGCTGATGAAGGAGCTTGAATCAAATAATGCAACGATTGCAAGCCCCGATTTAAATGAGGAGGGCTATAAAATCAGTGAGATAAGCAGCCCCCATGCTATTCAGAATTACTCAGAAGAGTTCGATAGAAATCAAAAAAGTGTGCGCCATAGTGCGCCCTTAGCTGTGGGCGATGTGCCTCCAAGCGTGCACTTAAATGATGTGCCCCAGCTGATGAATGAGCTTGAATCAAATAATGCAACTAATGCAAGCCCCGATTTAAATGAGGAGGGCTATAAAATCAGTGAGATAAGCAGCCCCCATGCTATTCAGAATTACTCAGAAGAGTTCGATAGAAATCAAAAAAGTGTGCGCCATAGTGCGCCCTTAGCTGTGGGCGATGTGCCTCCAAGCGTGCACTTAAATGATGTGCCCCAGCTGATGAAGGAGCTTGAATCAAATAATGCAACGATTGCAAGCCCCGATTTAAATGAGGAGGGCTATAAAATCAGTGAGATAAGCAGCCTCCATTCTGTTCAGAATTACTCAGAAGAGTTCGATAGAAATCAAAAAAGTGTGCGCCATAGTGCGCCCTTAGCTGTGGGCGATGTGCCTCCAAGCGTGCACTTAAATGATGTGCCCCAGCTGATGAAGGAGCTTGAATCAAATAATGCAACTATTGCAAGCCCCGACTTAAATGAGGAGGGCTATAAAATCAGTGAGATAAGCAGCCTCCATTCTGTTCAGAATTACTCAGAAGAGTTCGATAGAAATCAAAAAAGTGTGCCCCATAGTGCACTCTTAGCTGTGGGCGATGTGCCTCCAAGCGTGCACTTAAATGATGTGCCCCAGCTGATGAATGAGCTTGAATCAAATAATGCAACTATTGCAAGCCCCGATTTAAATGAGGAGGGCTATAAAATCAGTGAGATAAGCAGCCCCCATGCTATTCAGAATTACTCAGAAGAGTTCGATAGAAATCAAAAAAGTGTGCGCCATAGTGCACTCTTAGCTGTGGGCGATGTGCCTCCAAGCGTGCACTTAAATGATGTGCCCCAGCTGATGAATGAGCTTGAATCAAATAATGCAACTATTGCAAGCCCCGATTTAAATGAGGAGGGCTATAAAATCAGTGACATAAGCAGCCTCCATTCTGTTCAGAATTACTCAGAAGAGTTCGATAGAAATCAAAAAAGTGTGCCCCATAGTGCGCCCTTAGCTGTGGGCGATGTGCCTCCAAGCGTGCACTTAAATGATGTGCCCCAGCTGATGAAGGAGCTTGAATCAAATAATGCAACGATTGCAAGCCCCGACTTAAATGAGGAGGGCTATAAAATCAGTGAGATAAGCAGCCTCCATTCTGTTCAGAATTACTCAGAAGAGTTCGATAGAAATCAAAAAAGTGTGCGCCATAGTGCGCCCTTAGCTGTGGGCGATGTGCCTCCAAGCGTGCACTTAAATGATGTGCCCCAGCTGATGAAGGAGCTTGAATCAAATAATGCAACTAATGCAAGCCCCGATTTAAATGAGGAGGGCTATAAAATCAGTGAGATAAGCAGCCCCCATGCTATTCAGAATTACTCAAAAGAGTTCGATAGAAATCAAAAAAGTGTGCGCCATAGTGCGCCCTTAGCTGTGGGCGATGTGCCTCCAAGCGTGCACTTAAATGATGTGCCCCAGCTGATGAAGGAGCTTGAATCAAATAATGCAACTATTGCAAGCCCCGATTTAAATGAGGAGGGCTATAAAATCAGTGAGATAAGCAGCCCCCATGCTATTCAGAATTACTCAGAAGAGTTCGATAGAAATCAAAAAAGTGTGCGCCATAGTGCGCCCTTAGCTGTGGGCGATGTGCCTCCAAGCGTGCACTTAAATGATGTGCCCCAGCTGATGAAGGAGCTTGAATCAAATAATGCAACTAATGCAAGCCCCGATTTAAATGAGGAGGGCTATAAAATCAGTGAGATAAGCAGCCCCCATGCTATTCAGAATTACTCAGAAGAGTTCGATAGAAATCAAAAAAGTGTGCGCCATAGTGCGCCCTTAGCTGTGGGCGATGTGCCTCCAAGCGTGCACTTAAATGATGTGCCCCAGCTGATGAAGGAGCTTGAATCAAATAATGCAACTAATGCAAGCCCCGATTTAAATGAGGAGGGCTATAAAATCAGTGAGATAAGCAGCCCCCATGCTATTCAGAATTACTCAGAAGAGTTCGATAGAAATCAAAAAAGTGTGCGCCATAGTGCGCCCTTAGCTGTGGGCGATGTGCCTCCAAGCGTGCACTTAAATGATGTGCCCCAGCTGATGAAGGAGCTTGAATCAAATAATGCAACTAATGCAAGCCCCGATTTAAATGAGGAGGGCTATAAAATCAGTGAGATAAGCAGCCCCCATGCTATTCAGAATTACTCAGAAGAGTTCGATAGAAATCAAAAAAGTGTGCGCCATAGTGCGCCCTTAGCTGTGGGCGATGTGCCTCCAAGCGTGCACTTAAATGATGTGCCCCAGCTGATGAAGGAGCTTGAATCAAATAATGCAACTAATGCAAGCCCCGATTTAAATGAGGAGGGCTATAAAATCAGTGAGATAAGCAGCCCCCATGCTATTCAGAATTACTCAGAAGAGTTCGATAGAAATCAAAAAAGTGTGCGCCATAGTGCGCCCTTAGCTGTGGGCGATGTGCCTCCAAGCGTGCACTTAAATGATGTGCCCCAGCTGATGAAGGAGCTTGAATCAAATAATGCAACTACTGCAAGCCCCGATTTAAATGAGGAGGGCTATAAAATCAGTGACATAAGCAGTCTCCATGCTATTCAGAATTACTCAGAAGAGTTTGATAGAAATCAAAAAAGTGTGCGCCATAGTGCACTCTTAGCTGTGGGCGATGTGCCTCCAAGCGTGCACTTAAATGATGTGCCCCAGCTGATGAATGAGCTTGAATCAAATAATGCAACTATTGCAAGCCCCGACTTAAATGAGGAGGGCTATAACATCAGTGAGATAAGCAGCCTCCATTCTGTTCAGAATTACTCAGAAGAGTTCGATAGAAATCAAAAAAGTGTGCCCCATAGTGCACTCTTAGCTGTGGGCGATGTGCCTCCAAGCGTGCACTTAAATGATGTGCCCCAGCTGATGAATGAGCTTGAATCAAATAATGCAACTATTGCAAGCCCCGATTTAAATGAGGAGGGCTATAAAATCAGTGAGATAAGCAGCCCCCATGCTATTCAGAATTACTCAGAAGAGTTCGATAGAAATCAAAAAAGTGTGCGCCATAGTGCGCCCTTAGCTGTGGCCGATGTGCCTCCAAGCGTGCACTTAAATGATGTGCCCCAGCTGATGAAGGAGCTTGAATCAAATAATGCAACTATTGCAAGCCCCGACTTAAATGAGGAGGGCTATAAAATCAGTGAGATAAGCAGCCTCCATTCTGTTCAGAATTACTCAGAAGAGTTCGATAGAAATCAAAAAAGTGTGCCCCATAGTGCACTCTTAGCTGTGGGCGATGTGCCTCCAAGCGTGCACTTAAATGATGTGCCCCAGCTGATGAATGAGCTTGAATCAAATAATGCAACTATTGCAAGCCCCGATTTAAATGAGGAGGGCTATAAAATCAGTGAGATAAGCAGCCCCCATGCTATTCAGAATTACTCAGAAGAGTTCGATAGAAATCAAAAAAGTGTGCGCCATAGTGCACTCTTAGCTGTGGGCGATGTGCCTCCAAGCGTGCACTTAAATGATGTGCCCCAGCTGATGAATGAGCTTGAATCAAATAATGCAACTATTGCAAGCCCCGATTTAAATGAGGAGGGCTATAAAATCAGTGACATAAGCAGCCTCCATTCTGTTCAGAATTACTCAGAAGAGTTCGATAGAAATCAAAAAAGTGTGCCCCATAGTGCGCCCTTAGCTGTGGGCGATGTGCCTCCAAGCGTGCACTTAAATGATGTGCCCCAGCTGATGAAGGAGCTTGAATCAAATAATGCAACGATTGCAAGCCCCGACTTAAATGAGGAGGGCTATAAAATCAGTGAGATAAGCAGCCTCCATTCTGTTCAGAATTACTCAGAAGAGTTCGATAGAAATCAAAAAAGTGTGCGCCATAGTGCGCCCTTAGCTGTGGGCGATGTGCCTCCAAGCGTGCACTTAAATGATGTGCCCCAGCTGATGAAGGAGCTTGAATCAAATAATGCAACTAATGCAAGCCCCGATTTAAATGAGGAGGGCTATAAAATCAGTGAGATAAGCAGCCCCCATGCTATTCAGAATTACTCAAAAGAGTTCGATAGAAATCAAAAAAGTGTGCGCCATAGTGCGCCCTTAGCTGTGGGCGATGTGCCTCCAAGCGTGCACTTAAATGATGTGCCCCAGCTGATGAAGGAGCTTGAATCAAATAATGCAACTATTGCAAGCCCCGATTTAAATGAGGAGGGCTATAAAATCAGTGAGATAAGCAGCCCCCATGCTATTCAGAATTACTCAGAAGAGTTCGATAGAAATCAAAAAAGTGTGCGCCATAGTGCGCCCTTAGCTGTGGGCGATGTGCCTCCAAGCGTGCACTTAAATGATGTGCCCCAGCTGATGAAGGAGCTTGAATCAAATAATGCAACTAATGCAAGCCCCGATTTAAATGAGGAGGGCTATAAAATCAGTGAGATAAGCAGCCCCCATGCTATTCAGAATTACTCAGAAGAGTTCGATAGAAATCAAAAAAGTGTGCGCCATAGTGCGCCCTTAGCTGTGGGCGATGTGCCTCCAAGCGTGCACTTAAATGATGTGCCCCAGCTGATGAAGGAGCTTGAATCAAATAATGCAACTAATGCAAGCCCCGATTTAAATGAGGAGGGCTATAAAATCAGTGAGATAAGCAGCCCCCATGCTATTCAGAATTACTCAGAAGAGTTCGATAGAAATCAAAAAAGTGTGCGCCATAGTGCGCCCTTAGCTGTGGGCGATGTGCCTCCAAGCGTGCACTTAAATGATGTGCCCCAGCTGATGAAGGAGCTTGAATCAAATAATGCAACTAATGCAATCCCCGATTTAAATGAGGAGGGCTATAAAATCAGTGAGATAAGCAGCCCCCATGCTATTCAGAATTACTCAGAAGAGTTCGATAGAAATCAAAAAAGTGTGCGCCATAGTGCGCCCTTAGCTGTGGGCGATGTGCCTCCAAGCGTGCACTTAAATGATGTGCCCCAGCTGATGAAGGAGCTTGAATCAAATAATGCAACTAATGCAAGCCCCGATTTAAATGAGGAGGGCTATAAAATCAGTGAGATAAGCAGCCCCCATGCTATTCAGAATTACTCAGAAGAGTTCGATAGAAATCAAAAAAGTGTGCGCCATAGTGCGCCCTTAGCTGTGGGCGATGTGCCTCCAAGCGTGCACTTAAATGATGTGCCCCAGCTGATGAAGGAGCTTGAATCAAATAATGCAACTACTGCAAGCCCCGATTTAAATGAGGAGGGCTATAAAATCAGTGACATAAGCAGTCTCCATGCTATTCAGAATTACTCAGAAGAGTTTGATAGAAATCAAAAAAGTGTGCGCCATAGTGCACTCTTAGCTGTGGGCGATGTGCCTCCAAGCGTGCACTTAAATGATGTGCCCCAGCTGATGAATGAGCTTGAATCAAATAATGCAACTATTGCAAGCCCCGACTTAAATGAGGAGGGCTATAACATCAGTGAGATAAGCAGCCTCCATTCTGTTCAGAATTACTCAGAAGAGTTCGATAGAAATCAAAAAAGTGTGCCCCATAGTGCACTCTTAGCTGTGGGCGATGTGCCTCCAAGCGTGCACTTAAATGATGTGCCCCAGCTGATGAATGAGCTTGAATCAAATAATGCAACTATTGCAAGCCCCGATTTAAATGAGGAGGGCTATAAAATCAGTGAGATAAGCAGCCCCCATGCTATTCAGAATTACTCAGAAGAGTTCGATAGAAATCAAAAAAGTGTGCGCCATAGTGCGCCCTTAGCTGTGGCCGATGTGCCTCCAAGCGTGCACTTAAATGATGTGCCCCAGCTGATGAAGGAGCTTGAATCAAATAATGCAACTATTGCAAGCCCCGATTTAAATGAGGAGGGCTATAAAATCAGTGAGATAAGCAGCCCCCATGCTATTCAGAATTACTCAGAAGAGTTCGATAGAAATCAAAAAAGTGTGCGCCATAGTGCGCCCTTAGCTGTGGGCGATGTGCCTCCAAGCGTGCACTTAAATGATGTGCCCCAGCTGATGAAGGAGCTTGAATCAAATAATGCAACTATTGCAAGCCCCGACTTAAATGAGGACGGCTATAAAATCAGTGAAATAAGCAGCCTCCATTCTGTTCAGAATTACTCAGAAGAGTTCGATAGAAATCAAAAAAGTGTGCCCCATAGTGCACTCTTAGCTGTGGGCGATGTGCCTCCAAGCGTGCACTTAAATGATGTGCCCCAGCTGATGAAGGAGCTTGAATCAAATAATGCAACTATTGCAAGCCCCGACTTAAATGAGGAGGGCTATGAAATCAGTGAGATAAGCAGCCCCCATGCTATTCAGAATTACTCAGAAGAGTTCGATAGAAATCAAAAAAGTGTGCGCCATAGTGCGCCCTTAGCTGTGGGCGATGTGCCTCCAAGCGTGCACTTAAATGATGTGCCCCAGCTGATGAAGGAGCTTGAATCAAATAATGCAACTATTGCAAGCCCCGATTTAAATGAGGAGGGCTATAAAATCAGTGAGATAAGCAGCCCCCATGCTATTCAGAATTACTCAGAAGAGTTCGATAGAAATCAAAAAAGTGTGCGCCATAGTGCGCCCTTAGCTGTGGGCGATGTGCCTCCAAGCGTGCACTTAAATGATGTGCCCCAGCTGATGAAGGAGCTTGAATCAAATAATGCAACTATTGCAAGCCCCGACTTAAATGAGGACGGCTATAAAATCAGTGAAATAAGCAGCCTCCATTCTGTTCAGAATTACTCAGAAGAGTTCGATAGAAATCAAAAAAGTGTGCCCCATAGTGCACTCTTAGCTGTGGGCGATGTGCCTCCAAGCGTGCACTTAAATGATGTGCCCCAGCTGATGAAGGAGCTTGAATCAAATAATGCAACTATTGCAAGCCCCGACTTAAATGAGGAGGGCTATAAAATCAGTGAGATAAGCAGCCCCCATGCTATTCAGAATTACTCAGAAGAGTTCGATAGAAATCAAAAAAGTGTGCGCCATAGTGCGCCCTTAGCTGTGGCCGATGTGCCTCCAAGCGTGCACTTAAATGATGTGCCCCAGCTGATGAAGGAGCTTGAATCAAATAATGCAACGATTGCAAGCCCCGATTTAAATGAGGAGGGCTATAAAATCAGTGAGATAAGCAGCCCCCATGCTATTCAGAATTACTCAGAAGAGTTCGATAGAAATCAAAAAAGTGTGCGCCATAGTGCGCCCTTAGCTGTGGGCGATGTGCCTCCAAGCGTGCACTTAAATGATGTGCCCCAGCTGATGAAGGAGCTTGAATCAAATAATGCAACTAATGCAAGCCCCGATTTAAATGAGGAGGGCTATAATATCAGTGAGATAAGCAGCCCCCATGCTATTCAGAATTACTCAGAAGAGTTCGATAGAAATCAAAAAAGTGTGCGCCATAGTGCGCCCTTAGCTGTGGGCGATGTGCCTCCAAGCGTGCACTTAAATGATGTGCCCCAGCTGATGAAGGAGCTTGAATCAAATAATGCAACGATTGCAAGCCCCGATTTAAATGAGGAGGGCTATAAAATCAGTGAGATAAGCAGCCCCCATGCTATTCAGAATTACTCAGAAGAGTTCGATAGAAATCAAAAAAGTGTGCGCCATAGTGCGCCCTTAGCTGTGGGCGATGTGCCTCCAAGCGTGCACTTAAATGATGTGCCCCAGCTGATGAAGGAGCTTGAATCAAATAATGCAACTATTGCAAGCCCCGATTTAAATGAGGAGGGCTATAAAATCAGTGACATAAGCAGTCTCCATGCTATTCAGAATTACTCAGAAGAGTTTGATAGAAATCAAAAAAGTGTGCGCCATAGTGCACTCTTAGCTGTGGGCGATGTGCCTCCAAGCGTGCACTTAAATGATGTGCCCCAGCTGATGAATGAGCTTGAATCAAATAATGCAACTATTGCAAGCCCCGACTTAAATGAGGAGGGCTATAAAATCAGTGAGATAAGCAGCCTCCATTCTGTTCAGAATTACTCAGAAGAGTTCGATAGAAATCAAAAAAGTGTGCGCCATAGTGCGCCCTTAGCTGTGGGCGATGTGCCTCCAAGCGTGCACTTAAATGATGTGCCCCAGCTGATGAAGGAGCTTGAATCAAATAATGCAACTAATGCAAGCCCCGATTTAAATGAGGAGGGCTATAAAATCAGTGAGATAAGCAGCCCCCATGCTATTCAGAATTACTCAGAAGAGTTCGATAGAAATCAAAAAAGAGTGCGCCATAGTGCGCCCTTAGCTGTGGGCGATGTGCCTCCAAGCGTGCACTTAAATGATGTGCCCCAGTTGATGAAGGAACTTGAATCAAATAATGCAACTACTGCAAGCCCCGATTTAAATGAGGAGGGCTATAAAATCAGTGACATAAGCAGTCTCCATGCTATTCAGAATTACTCAGAAGAGTTTGATAGAAATCAAAAAAGTGTGCGCCATAGTGCACTCTTAGCTGTGGGCGATGTGCCTCCAAGCGTGCACTTAAATGATGTGCCCCAGCTGATGAATGAGCTTGAATCAAATAATGCAACTATTGCAAGCCCCGACTTAAATGAGGAGGGCTATAAAATCAGTGAGATAAGCAGCCTCCATTCTGTTCAGAATTACTCAGAAGAGTTCGATAGAAATCAAAAAAGTGTGCCCCATAGTGCACTCTTAGCTGTGGGCGATGTGTCTCCAAGCGTGCACTTAAATGATGTGCCCCAGCTGATGAATGAGCTTGAATCAAATAATGCAACTATTGCAAGCCCCGATTTAAATGAGGAGGGCTATAAAATCAGTGAGATAAGCAGCCCCCATGCTATTCAGAATTACTCAGAAGAGTTCGATAGAAATCAAAAAAGTGTGCGCCATAGTGCGCCCTTAGCTGTGGCCGATGTGCCTCCAAGCGTGCACTTAAATGATGTGCCCCAGCTGATGAAGGAGCTTGAATCAAATAATGCAACTATTGCAAGCCCCGATTTAAATGAGGAGGGCTATAAAATCAGTGAGATAAGCAGCCCCCATGCTATTCAGAATTACTCAGAAGAGTTCGATAGAAATCAAAAAAGTGTGCGCCATAGTGCGCCCTTAGCTGTGGGCGATGTGCCTCCAAGCGTGCACTTAAATGATGTGCCCCAGCTGATGAAGGAGCTTGAATCAAATAATGCAACTATTGCAAGCCCCGATTTAAATGAGGAGGGCTATAAAATCAGTGAGATAAGCAGCCCCCATGCTATTCAGAATTACTCAGAAGAGTTCGATAGAAATCAAAAAAGTGTGCGCCATAGTGCGCCCTTAGCTGTGGCCGATGTGCCTCCAAGCGTGCACTTAAATGATGTGCCCCAGCTGATGAAGGAGCTTGAATCAAATAATGCAACTATTGCAAGCCCCGATTTAAATGAGGAGGGCTATAAAATCAGTGAGATAAGCAGCCCCCATGCTATTCAGAATTACTCAGAAGAGTTCGATAGAAATCAAAAAAGTGTGCGCCATAGTGCGCCCTTAGCTGTGGGCGATGTGCCTCCAAGCGTGCACTTAAATGATGTGCCCCAGCTGATGAAGGAGCTTGAATCAAATAATGCAACTATTGCAAGCCCCGATTTAAATGAGGAGGGCTATAAAATCAGTGAGATAAGCAGCCCCCATGCTATTCAGAATTACTCAGAAGAGTTCGATAGAAATCAAAAAAGTGTGCGCCATAGTGCGCCCTTAGCTGTGGGCGATGTGCCTCCAAGCGTGCACTTAAATGATGTGCCCCAGCTGATGAAGGAGCTTGAATCAAATAATGCAACTATTGCAAGCCCCGATTTAAATGAGGAGGGCTATAAAATCAGTGAGATAAGCAGCCCCCATGCTATTCAGAATTACTCAGAAGAGTTCGATAGAAATCAAAAAAGTGTGCGCCATAGTGCGCCCTTAGCTGTGGGCGATGTGCCTCCAAGCGTGCACTTAAATGATGTGCCCCAGCTGATGAAGGAGCTTGAATCAAATAATGCAACTATTGCAAGCCCCGATTTAAATGAGGAAGGCTATAAAATCAGTGAGATAAACAGCCTCCACGCTATTCAGAAGCACTCTGAAGTGTTCGATAGAAATCAAAAAAGTGTGCGCCATAGTGCAATCGTAGCTGTGGGCGATGTGCCTCCAAGCGTGCACTTGAATGATGTGCCCCAGCTGATGAAGGAGCTTGAAATAAATGATGGGAAGTTTTCAAGACCCGATTCGGATGATGAGAAGGAACAGATCATAGTGAGTCGATCCCTTGGTGATAATGTTGAGAGCCAATATTCAGAGGTCGAAACTGATCGAATAAGTAAGCTCCAAGCAAACAGTCAGAATCACATGTTGCATTCCAACCAGGTTGATGAACCAGTGGACAAGGTATCAAAATCTAGTGACGATCTTCAGAGTCTTATGTATCTGTGGGGTCGTGACCTGACTGGGCCCCCACCGTATCCTGCATTTCCAAGCAAGGCTGCCTGGACCATACCAGAAGCCGTTCAGAGGGAGGCAACTTTAAGGGGCTTTTGCATTACTGGGCCACCACCATTCGGCGCCTTCAGGTCACAAGTCCCTGGGGACGCCAGGTACATATCAAATGTCTCACAGAGTGATGCAATGTTGAGGGGCTGTCTTGTCACTGGACCCCCTCCATTTCCGGCGTTTAGGGCTCGGGCTTCCAGGGACGTGCAACACTCCATACCTACTGAAGCTTCACTAAGAGGCTGTCTCATTACTGGACCTCCCCCTTTCCGAGCTTTTGGGTCCCGGTCCCCCACGACTTCACTACAGTCTTCGCAGCGAGAAGTGAAGCTAAGGGAGCGTCGTGTTATTGGACCACCTCCGTTTCCGGGTTTCAAAGCACAGGCCGGCAAGGAGGTGCTCAATCCCATTAAATGTGTGAAATCTGATAAGCTCTCATCTGCCTGGGCCGCAGACCGTTCCTGCTATTCGACATCCAGCAGTCAGGGGTGCCTCAGAGATGACCGCGACTCTGGCTAGTGTTCTACCAGCATGCTCCTCACCAATCTCAGTGTTCTCCAAATTATTGTATTACTCGCTGGCCATACGGCATTTATATTATTCAAAATTAAGGAGTTGATAATAAATCGAACTTTATATAAAGTCCTGATGTTTATCTCCTTCTTTTTAATATTTTTCTACTTTTTTATTCACTGGATATACGAGGTGCTCTACCCTGCTTAAATATTTAGTTGTGTAGCTCACATATTGTCTTAGTATTTTACATTCACAAGTCACATTATCTTCGTTAAGTCCCCATAAAACACATTTTACATCAGGTTTCTATGTAATACGCAGCTTTAAAATGGAACAGATGCTGTAGATTTTCTAGAAATGATACCATGACTTAATATATTTTAAGTTCATTCATATGAGGGTGTTCTAAAATGTAATCTCTTCGAATTTTTTCTGTAAAAGGTCCTAAAGCTCATAATACAGAAATGAAAAACCTTTCGTTTATTAATTAGTTTTTCTCTTTGTTTTGGATTGTTACTTTTTGGGTTTCTTGTTTTAATCAAGGTTCAGTCAGAGTTTGAGTTTTACATTCTTGGGCATTATATTTTATCTACACATTATTTAAAACACATTGCTAGTGTTAGTTAACGACATTATCTATATTCATTCAGTGACCCATTACGTTTTCTGGAGTCCGAATTACAGCTCTCCACGGAATCTTGTAATTTGCTCGGCAATAATGCAGCAAGCGATCATAGCTGGAAGTTAAAAGGAAATACTGCAATGTCAATGGACCGAACGGAATCTGTTGGTGTTCAAATAGAGAATGCCCGATGAAAAGTGATTGTAAATAAAGCAGGACTTATTGTCATTCTACATCTTTATTCTTCATGTCTACATATTTGCAGCCCTCTGCCTGTAGAGGGCTCTGACTTGTAACGTGGCGATGGGTAAAGTACCTACGTGATTGCGTGAATAGGCGTGTGCCTCAACCGCGTTTCGAAGTCTAGTAATTCGCTCACACATGGAGCCTCCTCTCCTGAATGACAACGCCAAACCACGCACGACGCTGTGATATATCTCACAGTTCAGTGTTATCGATAATCCTCCATTCAATCCCGACTTGGGCGCTTCCGATTTTCATATGTTTCCAAAACTTAAAGTACACCTTTTAAGACTTCACTCTGACAGTGGTGAAGCCGTGGAAGCAGAGATGATGTTGTGGTGCAAGAGGAGATGACGTTGTGACTCCGTCAGCAAAGTCAAACCTTCTACAGTGACGAAATCAAGAGCTTCTCATTGGAAGAAATCTGTTCTTCGCCCAGATGACTGTATTTAAAAGTATATACAGCGCTTAGATATGAAGAATAAATGTGTAGAATGTTAATAAAGTTTGTCTTATTAAAAAAGCCTTAAAAATTCGGAGGCATTACTCTGAGGTGACGAAATTCATGATATAGCAATATGCAAATATACAGATGGCGGTAGCATCGCTACACAAGGAATAAAAGCACAGTTGACTTGGTGGAGCTGTCATTTGTACTCAGATGATTCATGTGAAAGGATTTCCGACGTGACTATGATCGCACAACGGGAATTATAAGTCTTTGAACTCTAAATGGTAGCTGGAGCTAGACACATGGGACATCCCGTATCGGTAATCGTTAGGGAATTCAGTATTCCCAGATCCGCAGGCGTCAGGAGAGTGTCGATAATACCATATTTCAGTCATTACCTCTCACCGCGGACAACGCAATGGCCGACGACATTCACTTAACGATTGTGAGCAGCGACGTTTGCATAGACATCTCAGTGCAAACAAACAACTCTATAAGTAATAACCGCAGATATCAATGTGGGACGAACGGTGAACGTATTGGTTACGGCAGTGCGTCGAAACGTGCCGTTTATGGGGTACGGCATCTAACGACCAACCAGAGTGCTTTGGTTAACAGCACGACAATATCTGCAGCATAGCTCCTGGCCTCGTGACATTACCGTTTGGACCCTAGAAGCTGGAAAACCGCGGCCTTGTGAGATGACTCCCGATTTCAGTTGGTAAGAGCTGGCGCAGGGTTCTATTGTGACGCATATTCTGCGAAGCCACGGGCCCACGTTGTCCACAGGGAACTGTGCAAGCTGGTCGTGGTGGCTCCATAATGGTATGGATTACGCTTACATGGAAGGAAATGAATCCTCTGGTACAACTTCACCGACCATTGACTGGAAATGACTATGTTTGGCTACTTGGAAACCGTTTTCTATCAATCATAGACTTGATATTCCCAAGCAGCGATGGAACTTTTCTGGATGACAATGCGCCATGTTATCAGGCCACAACTGTTCACGTTGGTTTGAAGAACTTTCTGGACAGTGCGAGTGAATGATCTCGCCACCTAGATAGCCCGACATGAATCCCCTCGAACATTTATGAGATGTAATTGAGAGGTCAGTTTATGCACAAAATCCTGCACGGGCAGCACTTTCGCCATTTTCGACTACTATACAGACAGCATGGCTCAGAACTTTTGAAGGGGACTCATAATGACTTTTTGAGTCCCTGCCACGTGGAGTCGCTGCACTCCGTGGGGCAAAATGATGTCCGACACAATAATAGGATGTACACTACTACTTTTGTGATCTCAGTGTACGTTTCATCATGTCTTCATATATTGAGGAAGACATAAGATGTACGGGCATCAGCCTATTATTGGGTTGTAGACTTCCGTGTAAATAATTCTTCCTTAAAAAGAAATGTAGACATATGTACACTACATCATTTCTCGGCACTACTTTCATAGGAACCACATGCGATCTGTGTCATGGAGAAAATGTAGCCTGTTCCACAAAGGGTTAGATGAATATGATTATGGGTTTATTGTGATTTAATTTCTTGATCATCAGTCTCCTCTTCCCCAGGGAAGCCGAGTGAATTGGGTGTATGATACAAGGAAAGGAGAATATTCTGCTTTGGGGTCCTTCAATGGCTGAAGTTTTCGGTAAACTAGTGAGTCCTAGTTCTAAATGCCTTGAAATCAATTAGGGCTTGTACAGGGTGTTTCAAATAGGACTTTAAATCTTTGAAAATTCATATACGAGGGTTGGAACTTAAGTAGTGGCTCCTATTTATTCACAACCGATACACAAGAGTTACAGGTTTGCACCTGTTACTGTCCTTCAAAATAGTCACCAGCGCTGTGAAGAACCCATTGCCATCGATGTGGAAGCCGTAGTATACCGTTAGCAGAGTCTGTTCTTCTGATGGTGCGAATGGCGCGGTCTAAAGTTATGGTGATTCTCGTGTACGACTGTGATGGTGTTATCCTAACGCATTACGTTCCTCCACGGCAGATCGTCAGTGCACAGTGTTATTGTTCGTGTTTGGAGCATCACCTACGACCAGCTTTGCGAAAAAAGCGGCGACACTTTCTGCGCAACCCACCCATCATTTTGCACGACTATCGACTCGGCGTGCATCTCGCGAACTGCAAATCCTACGTACGACTCTTTGGCGTGAGTTGAGAAACCGTTTGGATTTGAAACCGTACAAATTGACGATCCTACAAGGAATAAAAGACACTTATAAAATTGCTCGCAAGACGTTCCTTGCGGATATATGAAATCTACTACATGGAAATGAACAATTCTTGGACAAAATCATCTTTTCTGACAAGTCGATTTGTGACTTAAATGACAAGGTTAACATACACAACTGTAGGATTTGGGGCAGTGAAAATCCACATTAAACATCGCAACATGTTCGTGATAGGCCTAAGCTGAACGTATTTTGCGCATTGAGCAAGATCAAAGTGCACAGCCTCTCTTTTTTTTTTTTTTTTTTTTTTTTTTTTTTTTTTTTTGTTATGAGAGAACCATCAACGGGAGGGATAATAACGGGGATATATTACAACAAGTTATGATACCACAGATCGATAAAGGTGACGAAGAACGAAAGACTTCATGCATGATGGTGTACCACCCACTACCTGACACGTCCGGATTTTCTCAGTGACCGCTTTCCAGGTAAATGGATTGGCCGTGATGCGCCAATTGCATAGCCCCACCACTTTCTCCAGATCTGACACCACTCGCCTTTTTTATGGGGCTTCATCAAGGATGTCGTGTTTGTACCCCCTGTGCCGGCTTCTCTTAACTGAACTTACAGCAAGAATTTACGCCGACACTGAGCAAGTTACACCTGCAATGCTGCAGCGAGTTTCGGAAGAAATTGACTTCCGGTGGGATGTGTACAGGATAACCAGCGGAAGCCACGCAACAACATTTTCGCTTTCTCTTTTTTATTGCTCGCGTAACAACTAATATGTTGATAAATGGATGAGATTAATATGATGCTACAAAAAGAGCCCTGAAATACTTTTTAGGGATGCTGTGCTGCGACTTTCTTTGGATCACTAATTTTCAACAGAAGGAAATATATTACGTCATTATTCTGGATCTGGCTTTCTATAAAGGGAACAGTTATTCAAAAGGTTGCTGAAAATTATTTCATTATCAGTACTGATGTTACACGACGCAATGTTTGTTCAACATCAATAATTTTGCAGTGGATTTTTGTTAACAGTAAAACACCATTAAGTACGACGACTAACACGAGAACATGAGGCTATAATCAGAGAAAAAAATTTATTTACTATAATGTTTGTGTAGGAGAAAGATTGGTGGCAGCTTTTGCAATAGATTCATCAGGTAGTGATAAGGAGTATCTCTATCTATGGTTAAATAGTTATCAGGTATAGCTGCCCCAAAGCACAGGCGGGCGGTGTTCCAGGACATTTTCTTGCTGAAAGTGTCCAAAGATACAGGCACATCAGTTGTAGCATGGCTTTTATAGTAGGCGATGTAAGTTTTAAACAACATGGAGCTGGGTTTCTGAAATCCACCTCTCCAGCACCACAACGGCGACAGAAGACTGGGTTGCCATAATTTGGCATAACTCCCCCCTTACATTCCAGATTTGGGAAAGGTGGCACAAGTTAAATTATTAGAGGTTAGATTCCGTGTCACTGAACGGAAATTACGTTCTGTCCCTGTAGGGTTTAGGTTACTGTGAGGAGTTTCATGTCTCCACCTGTGGAAGGGAGCATTATCGTTCTTTCCTATAAGCTATAGCCTATCACCGTTTCAGCCACTGCTTAGTGTTACGCAGTTGATCTGTTTCGTTTTGCGATGGGGAGGGGAGATTTGACAGTTGTGTTCTTCTCTGATAATTCCAAATCAAAAATAGGGGACAAAACGAAAAGGGAAGACAGGGACTGTACCTCTAGAACACTGAGAATGCTAACTAGTACCGTTAAACGATCACTTTCGAGAGGAAATCCATGACTATAGTTTCGTACCTTTAGTCAACGTGTGTTGTCAAAGCTAAAGAATGGATCAGATATGGTGATAGGTCAGGATACCACTAGAACTCGCAGTCACGTACGAATGCGGTATCGATTGACCAGAAGTGACGATGAGGCGCCTCTTCAAGGTGACGCCAAAATCCCTTGACACTTGAAAATGTACTATTCACATACTAATGTAGGTAGAGGTTTGAAAATTGACAAAAGTGCCCGAAGTGAAACAGGGATTCACTGAAAGCAGAAACAAGTGTATAAAATTGTCTACAGATGGCGTTGGGCAGCAATATGTTAGTCGCGCCACGTGAGAATCGTGTATAAAATGAGGTGCAATGGAAAAGGGACACATGCGCGCCAGCAAATGCTGTACAGTGCTGTTCGATTACAGGGATTGTCATGAATGACGGACTACGTGTTGCGCATATGTTATAAATAACATCGTCTTTGCTAAAAGTCAGTAGTTATGCTATTATTTTTGTACCATATGGTGCCCAAGCTGTTGGTCATTTTGTACACTTTTATATTTGTTTCAGTAAAACCATGTGACATTTCAAGCATGTGAATCAATTTTTACCTCTCTGGCTACACTGTTCCGTGAAGTGTTGAATTTTCAAATGTTAACGTACTTTCGAGTCATGCTGTAAATATCTACTAATGAGCGCCCCCCCCCCCCGCCCCCTCACCCCTTTACACAGGTGTCACTGTGTATCTACGACCGGACGATTCGTCTGACATGGCAGTAATTACGTTTATAGCCCGTTATACGGAAATACGATTTAAATTCGGAGAAGAAAGTTATCAAATGGTTCAAATGGCTCTGAGCACTATGGGACTTAACATCTGTGGTCATCAGTCACCTAGGAATTAGAACTACTTAAACCGAACTAACCTAAGAACATCACACACATCCATGCCCGGGGCAGGATTCGAACATGCGACCGTAGCAGTCACGCGGTTCAAGAAAGTTATCTAATTGAATACCTGCACTTTCATATAACTTAACAATTCGAACAGCACATGCCAAGAAGTACTTCACGAAGCAGGAAAGTTATCTGCCCCATGTTTAACTGTCGTTTAGAGTTACGTCTCGTGCCAATGAAGGTAACTACGAAGCTGTCAGCTACAGCACAGCCTAGATCGCCTGACTCTAGCGCCAGTTCGACGCCAGCTGTGGACACTTGCTTGCCCCCAGCCTGCAGAACCAGTGCAACGTAGCCAGCCCGAGTGCAGTGGAGGTTTCCTCAATATACGACGACCAGCTGTCAGTATTTGAGTCCAGAGGCAGCCCAGCAAGAGCTACATTTTCTCTGTGATATTTTCGCACATTTACGCATATAACAAATCTACAAAACATCCTATTCTCTGAAACATCAATACAGAAAGTATAAAGGCACATTTGCATGCCGAGCGTGAGTTTCCTCGGAAACGCGAGATATTAATTAAATAAATAATCAGTGACAAATAAATAAAGCCTATGGCACACAACTGCAGCGCTGTGTCGCTGATAAAACAAAAGTACATTTTCGTTAGTCGTATGTTTGATTAAAAAAAAAAAAAGCAGAGCTCTCGTTGAAGTGGTGCGAGAAGCACGTATTTTAGTTTATTGTCTGGCACACCGCCATATTTCATGATATAGAAAATTACTGCGAGTTGCAACCATACTAGGCACTCGATTCTGAAAAGAATTTATATTTATAAAAGTAAGTAGGATTGTGAACAGTAGGCTTATTCATTGAATATATCTGATTTAACTAACTGTGTAATTTTTTGTTTAGTAGACAATCACCTCTGTACGACGTTTTGGCATGGCTGGCAAATTATTGTAATATTGAGATTTAGATTATGAGTCCGCACCTACCGCAGCAGTCTTTGGAAACGATTTAATTACGAAGTCCGATTATTTCAGTTTTATTTCACGGTCAACTACGAGTAACATTGCCTTTACGAAAAAGCCATTGTCAAGCGTCTGATACCGAATAATCAAAACCTGACGACTCATAGGAGAGCCAATCATACAGATAAAAAATAATTAATATTTCATTTTATTTTATTTTATTTTATTTATTTTATATTGGCGACCGTGACAGGACGTTGTTCAGTTTGTCATTTGTTACATTGTTCTCTTTGTTTCATGTGAAAAATCAACCTTCTGGTCCTGGACTTGACTATATGAGAAATAAAAAAAAATCAGAAGATATTTGCCAATTATAAAATTTTGCGGGAAGACGCAAAGAAGCTTCCAGCAAAATAAGGTAAGACGCAGCATCTTTGCATTAGCAGGCTTGACCAGACGTATAATTCAGTGTATTAGCTTTTCAGTAAAATTCTGTAGTGTTTCTTTTCCGCATAACAGTTTCAGTGATAAATTCCATTCTCAGTATTTTTCCTTAAACAATAACGTATGCAACAATACCAATACACGAGTGTACAATATGGCCGACTTCTGTACGATATCATGTAACATGGCCAGCAGCCATTACCAATAATCTCAAATTCAGTTTATATTTTTAAATTAACAGACAGCCATTGTTGCTACGACCGATTCATGCTCAACTGCATTTTATTTTAAAACCAGTGTCAAACATTAATTTCTTGAAATATATAGCACGTGTGGCATGGTAATAACTAGAAAACAATACGCAAAAATGGAACAGCAAAGACGTACTATTCAGACGCAATCCGACTCGGACGAGAGACAAATGTTAGAAAATGACTTTACGACAGCAACCGGTAGTGACGATACATCAAATATTGACGCAAGTGTCAACGGAAATTTTGACAATAGGCCGTCCACCACAAAAATTTCAAAGTCTCAGTCAGAGCCCATGTTAATACATGACGTCACGTCTAATGACGCGGCGGGGGCAGAGACCTTGCAAACAGTAAACATTGCCAACATGTTACAAATGCTAATGAAACAAAACGCAGAAAATATGGCAACCTTAAGGATGCAGAACGCGGAAAACATGGCAACCTTAAAGACACAAAATGAACAGTTAAAGACACAAAATGACGAAATTAAATCTGATCTCATAGCAATCAAGGCATGTAATGACACTTTGTGTAAACGTGTGGAACTTATAGACGCCACACTGACCGAACAGATGACTGAACTCAGTACGAAATTTTCCAAGCTTAATACGAGACAAGAAAAGACTACAAATGACGTAGCACTTTTACAGAAACAATTAAAAAACCTTAATGTCACGTGTGAAGCTCTTACTGAACAAATTCAAACATATCCTTCAGTACACGACAACCTTGAAAAACGAATTACTGACGTGCAGAATAAATTTGACGATGTTGAACAACACCTGACTGACATCTTACAATCTGATGCCACAGCTCATTTTCAAAATATTAATAAAGAATTTCATGATTGGGTAGAGAACAAAGACAAACATTTTGATAGATGCATACGTGAAAATTTACCAACAATTGTGCACGACTCCGTAGCGGAATACATCACTAATAACAAACAGCTGATTAGTGACGCAGTACAATCCGTCACTGCACCCATGAGACAATTCACCGATCAACCACAGTCTTAATGTAACGAAAATATCAGTCAAAATGTACAGTTCAGAAACCAATATACATTCGAGTATGACGCACACATACCGCACACCACAAACACACAAGAACAAAACACACCACGACTACAACACATACCACGATGTGCAAACACAAACACAAGCTATTATCATGGTAAACCACAGCAACATTATCGTAATTACTCGCCAGCTGAGCATTGCAGTAATTACAGTGGAACAAATCCATATCATAATGCAAAGGAAGAAGAAAGCTTAATAAAACACAGGCAATTTCAGGCTTTTATCCCAGAGAAACGAACCATTCATCCGGTGATTTTTCTTAAATCTTTTAGTAACGCATTTCCACGCACTTGGAGTGACCGGAAAAAGATTTCATATATTGTCGGTTACATCCAAGGCGATGCAGCTGTCTGGGCATACAGTCAAGCTGACGTATGTACCACGTACAGAGAGTTTGAGCGTGCCTTTCTGAACAAATTCTGGTCGCAATCCGTCCAGGAGCGACTCAGGAGACAAATTTTAGAACCTGAAACTTTTAACAGTAAAAATGGTAACTTACGCAGATATTTTGAAAAATACTTGAACATGGGACATTTTTTAGACGAACCAGTCGCAACACGTGATATACTCCGAGCGTTGAAGGCCAAATTGCCTTTCAACATTAAGGAAAAACTTCTACATATCCCGGATGACGATTCAGATTATTTTTTAACAGCTTTAGATTCGGTTGACATGTTACTTGAAGATCAGCGCTTCGCGCGGCAAAACAGCAGCCACAATGTTTACACTAGTGGTATGCAAAACATGCAGGCTTGCCAACACAATTCTGGCGCGCCCACAGTTGGATACGCGGTACAACAAAAACAGCAAACTCACATGCCGTCTCAGTACGGAAATCAAAATCAACACGCGTATTCCAATACGAACAATAGTTACAACAGTAATAACATTTCATGCGGCAATCCATACAAAAGGCACCGCGGTAATAACTGCAACGGTAACAACGGATACAAAGGTAATAACAAAAACACAAACAGAAATAGAAATAATAATAACTACGAGCCAAGACAGCATCAAGGTTGGACTCGTAACGATCAGTACTTTCATTCAAACTCTGCTTTACCACAGCAGTCACCAGGTCAAAATTGGAGCATACCTTACGACCGACAGGTAAGTTATAATGCGCAACAGCAACAACAACCGCAAAAGTTTGGAGATCATAATAGGCAATATCCGAATGTGAATATAATAGAAATGACACCTGATGCACAACCTCAATCTGTGTCAGTACCTAGTACAAATGATAATCCAACAAACTAGAAACAGTCACTACTTTGCCCCAGGTCGTGGCTGAAGAATCCTTGGGGGGCGGCTTCAATGTTAATCAGTTATTTGACACCACACTTGAACAACAGAATAATGATATGCCGAGTAATTCTAAACAAAAACTACCTGTTTTATTTATAAGATACAACCGCAATAACAATATATCAGATGAACTTTTACAAGACAGTACACAATGTCGTTTAAACACAAATGAAATTGTTTTAGCATCCACTACTGGTGTAGTAGGTGGGATTCCAACTACTATTATCCTAGATACAGGTGCAGCTGTGAGCGTTTTATCTTTTAATTTTTATAAAAAGATGTGTGAATTGGAACCTGTGCCTGAGTTTCCTGCCCAAAACTGTAAAATAACTACTGCACTAGGTAATAAGTCATGTAGGGTTACGAAGCAAGTTTTTGTAAACGTTAAAATAGGTAATGGAACCGTACAATGGCCATTCCTGGTTGTACAAAACCTTGTGACAAATTGCATATTAGGAATAGATGTTATGAGCGAGAAGGACTGCATTATAGACTTCTCCAAAGGTAAATGTATTTTAAATGATAAAGGCAGTGTAATTATTATTGATTTGGACAGGAGAACTCTAAAGCATGACAAACACTGTACAGGGTACAAGGTACAGTTAGTACTTGACAAAGACATTCAAGACATGCAAACACACTCATCTGACAGAGAGCTAATGGACTTGAAAACATTGCTT
Organism: Schistocerca piceifrons; assembly: GCF_021461385.2. Taxonomy (NCBI): domain Eukaryota; kingdom Metazoa; phylum Arthropoda; class Insecta; order Orthoptera; family Acrididae; genus Schistocerca; species Schistocerca piceifrons. The sequence continues at coordinate 271,234,274 of NC_060139.1, forward strand.
GATCATAAGATAAGTGAAGCTACAGCTCTCAGTGTACATGAACGTATAAAACTACAGGAAGTGTTATCCAAATATTTACAAGTTTTTACCAAACGATTAGGTGTTATCAACACGTATGTGTACAAGATTGAAGTTAAGCCTCACAAGATCTTCTACCACAAGACATATAACGTACCGTTATCTCAACGACCTGCTGTGTGGCAAGAACTAAAACAAATTACAACATAGATTATAAGTAGTATAGAAATTTTCATTTCAGCGTTCCAGAGTCGCAGTTGGAGACAGAAGAACTTTTCTTTCAACGCCGCGGCACCACCGAGAAGACTGAATATTAAAGTAAAATTTATGATTACGTAGCAGTGAATGACATGATAATTTTTCACGGAACATTTGTTATTGTAGGTACCACTGACTTGATATGACACCTGACGAACTGACAGACGTCATCTGTGAAGCGATCTTTTACTTTGAGAAATAGATTAGACGCACATCTCTCAACACGAAAAGCATCTATCAGTAGTCAAGGCCACACAGACACTCTACACACACGCACAAAACGCGAGGAATCGAACATTTTCTCTCTCTTACTATTTTGAATATTTATTGAGTAGTGAAAACGCCTGGTCTTGCCTACTGATGTAATGAATGTTGTGTCTAACCTATCTTAATTTCAGATGACATCACAAAAAACATCGATAATATCCCAGCAAAACCGCTAAAGAGGATGTAAATATCTGCAATTCATGTAATCAAATATGACACAATGTAATAACCTATAGCTATGTAATGATGATGTAAACATGTTTATGTGCAACTGTATTATGTTTATGCTAAGAAAATATGTGACGTGTGTATGTATTATTACTTATGTTTTTTTAAACTGATGTATAATGTAACTGTTACTGTGTGAAAATTTGAACGATAACGAGTGCCAAAATGTGAAAAACTTTTTAAAAAAAAAAAAAAAAAAAAAAAAAAAAATTGCGTAGTGAACCACTATTCACGGACATTAACGTACATTACTAAGTCTGCAACTACGCAGAAACCTATGTGAAAGAAACTGTTAATGACATTCATGATGCATCGTACATTACATTAACGCGATGAACGATTTCTTCGATGAGTAACCACGAACATTTAGGTGAGCTATATTTAAAAAAAAAACTGAATATGTGAAGTGCATAATTCGTGCATCGTCTAGCGACATTACTACAGTACCCAACTTCAAGATGTTAACTGGATTAAATGGACACAAAGTGCCTGTCCAGAAAACAACACGACGGGTGGAAGAATTTTGGTTGGAACTTCAGGGAATGAAATGTTCTCGAAATGTGACGGACACGCTTACCTGGACTGTCCAAGGATCGACGCCAGCTATGTGCCGTCCGAGGTTCTGCAACCAAGCTTCCACGGAATATCGAAAACGAACTGCATATGGACTAATTACTCGACGGGTCACGTCTGATCTGTAATAAACAATGCTTTTTGTCACAACGAACTGCATCACAACGACTATAATGGAAATAGGAAATGGACATGCTTATGTATCAATCACGTTGTTATACAACGATGTTACTGTGATCAAAAAACTTTACCACGACGATACTAACCTGTAAAAAATTATTGTGCAGCAGATGAATATGAACTGTGATAACGACACCATGTGTATAGGTCAACGCACCTGAAAAATACGGACATTTTTCTTTGAAGCATTTCATTGCAATGCTATGTAACTAAGAACATTCAACAATCTAAAGTTGTATTGTATTATAACAAATATTGTAATTTTAAAACTAAGTTACCTGTCATAGAATGTAGTCTTCATATGTAATCTTGGTGGAATATTTTCTTTGTGCAACGACTAAGAAATGCGCGCGCACACGAACAATATGAACTGCAATACTGTGCCGCGTGATCTAAATTTACGAAATAACGGCAGTGCCGTAGTTACACAGACGCTTCTGCGCATGCGCGCACTCTGTTTTGCCAACATAAGAACTTTTTCGGCGCACGCGCGTCATTCAAATTTTGTGTATAATATACAGTATAATGTAAGTCATGTAAATAGTTGTAGATAACTTAGATTTTCTTGTGCCTTTAGGTGAATTGCTCGCCTGCAGGTGTGTCCTTTCGCCTCGCAATTCAGGGGGCAATATAAAGGCACATTTGCATGCCGAGCGTGAGTTTCCTCGGAAACGCGAGATATTAATTAAATAAATAATCAGTGACAAATAAATAAAGCCTATGGCACACAACTGCAGCGCTGTGTCGCTGATAAAACAAAAGTACATTTTCGTTAGTCGTATGTTTGATTAAAAAAAAAAAAAAGCAGAGCTCTCGTTGAAGTGGTGCGAGAAGCACGTATTTTAGTTTATTGTCTGGCACACCGCCATATTTCATGATATAGAAAATTACTGCGAGTTGCAACCATACTAGGCACTCGATTCTGAAAAGAATTTATATTTATAAAAGTAAGTAGGATTGTGAACAGTAGGCTTATTCATTGAATATATCTGATTTAACTAACTGTGTAATTTTTTGTTTAGTAGACAATCACCTCTGTACGACGTTTTGGCATGGCTGGCAAATTATTGTAATATTGAGATTTAGATTATGAGTCCGCACCTACCGCAGCAGTCTTTGGAAACGATTTAATTACGAAGTCCGATTATTTCAGTTTTATTTCACGGTCAACTACGAGTAACATTGCCTTTACGAAAAAGCCATTGTCAAGCGTCTGATACCGAATAATCAAAACCTGACGACTCATAGGAGAGCCAATCATACAGATAAAAAATAATTAATATTTCATTTTATTTTATTTTATTTTATTTATTTTATAAAAGCCACTATCAACAAAAATTAGTACGCTGCATCCTCAGCCACACAATCACGTTATGTTGCATTTTCTGCCACGTAACATCGTTATGAAACATGATTTGCGAAGCAACGTTGTTTTGTAGAAATCTCTGACTGGTAACGTCATTATGGAAGCAGCCACTGCGATACAATTCGTCACGCACCATATATCTTCACTCTCTGCCATAAAATACCGTTACAAAGCAGCCTTTGCCATGCAAGGAAGGTACAAAGTACCTTCTGTCGCACAGCATTGGTAGGGAACACTCACTGACACGGAATATTATCACAAACCACCCTCCACGTGCAAATTCGTTAAGATTGACCCCTACCACGCTACATGGCCACGAAGAACCATCCACTACAAAAAAGTCACGATGCACTCTGTGTCATGTAACATCGGTACAAAGCACTGTCTGCCATGCAGCATTTACACGAAGCACACTCTGCAACGCAAAGTGTTAGGAAGCAATCTCTTCCAAGTAACACTGGTACTGAGCTTCTACTAACACCTAACATATTTACGAATTACCCATTGTCACATAACATCGTTACAATACAACATCTGGCACGCGACGTTGTCACGACGCACTCTCTGCCATTCAGTACTGCAATTTGATAACGTTACACAGCACCGTCTGCCAATGAACATAGTTAGGAGGAACCCTCTTCCAAGGAGCATCGTTATGTCGTTATGAAGCACTTTCTCCGACACTCAGAATCGGTACACAGCGCCCCCTGCAACGTAACATTTGTACAAAGCCCACTCTGTACCCTCCTGGCACGTAAAGTCGTCACGAAGCACTCTCTGCCACGTAGTATAGGTAGCAAGCACCCTTTGCCATGCATTATCACTATGAAACACTGTCTGCCTCACGATATCATTATGAACAAACAACCTGCATGTGAAACATACTATATTACGCAACTTCGATATGCAGTATCCTATGCCATACAACATCAGTATGAAGGACTCTCTGCTACGCAGTATCGTTTCAAAGGATCCTCGGACATGCAACATTGACACAAAGCAGTCTCTGCCACTCAAAATCGTTACAAAGAACCGTCTGGCACGTAACTCAGTTATGAAGCACCACTTACACAAAAAAAATCTGTTGAAAATCAAGCTATGAGACGATAAATAACGACAAAGCAGCATCTGCATCATTGAGGCTGTCGTGACCACTTGTTGACTAATTGCGGGTTGGCTTCTTGGTATGATGTTTGTATCATGATTTTTCTGACGTTACGGTAGCACGAGTGGCCGACATAGCCAATGCCTCTCCCTTCATTACTGATGACGCACTGGAGTCGAGCTCGCGGCAGCAAATTACATTACTTCGAGCCAACATCTGAAGGGATTTCCCAGGTCATTCCAGCTGTGCTTCTCCCCATGCTACCTGCAACTGTTATTTGCTGCAGCACGAGGATCCAGGATTCGTTCACCTTGAGATTTTCCACTTTCTTGTTGAACTGGTTGTCGTGTTTGTGGATCCCTGAAGAAGCAAACCCGACAACTCCTCTCCGTAGGAAGAACACGCGTGTAGGCGAATTTTATTTCTCAGTCTTTCTCACATAATGCGTGCTCCGCAACTATCAGTTCCTCGACCTGTCCCATCCTGCAATGCCGTTTATGTTCGACGCTTCTGGTGATGATGGATCATCCTGCCATTCCAATACAGACTATTCCTCATGTACACGAAATGTGGTATACTCTCGATATTGCGAGTGGGTTCTTTTTGTACTTTACCCATTTGAAACTGTTTTTGCGCAACATACAGTCGATTCTGTCCACCTTCCTGGGGATGTGTGTCAGACTTTCATTATCGATTTAAATATACTCTTTATGCAATGTCTGTGCAACATACGGCAGATTCTGTCCACCTCCCTGGGGATTTGTCACACAGAGTCTGTACCCAACACATCTTCATCTGATGTGTCACTTCGGTGAGTGACAGATCCCGTCACAGTTCTTATGTTACTGGCGGTGTACCCATCGCACCTCAGAAGTCTACTCCGGTGGTGCATCTCGCTGTGGCTCAGACATTCGTCTTGCACGATTTACGAGCATACTAATCATCCTTGTTTCCCGGATAGGGTGACGATTTGACAGTTTGTGCAGGTTTCCGTTAGATCCACTTCTTGCTCTGGAGAAGAGCTAAGACACCCACTTGTTCAGTGAAGCCTTAGAGATTCACAAACATAACAGCAGCATCTACAAGAAGGAGGAGAGCCTGAAGGTGAATGGTTCCTTGATTCCCGTCCAGCAGTGATCGACCGATGCAGATAGCAAGAGTTGAACGACAGCGGAAATCGCCACAGGGAAGCCCTAGGACGCTGGCACGAAAGGCACATATAATCTGCAGCACCGAGTTCGACTCTAGTTCTCCATCATCAATGGAGGGTGAAGGATTCGCAATAACAGCCACTCGTGCTGGTTAAATTTGAGAAAAATCGTCTAACAAACACCGGTTACAGAACCTGACGCAGAAGCCAACAGGTAGTTTGTCGACGCAGCTTCTGCCAGTCATTACTTTCACCAAGCACCCTCTGCCAAGCAACACTGTTACGAAGCGTTCCCTGCTATGTGACACTGGTACAAAACTTCCGTTGCCACTTGCCACATGATATCGGTAAGAAGGAACGCCTGACGCATAACACTAGCAAGCAACATTCTTGCGGAGCACCCTCCCCAGACAGTAGCGTTACAAAACATCCTATCGTACACAGTGTTGCTATATAGCGCCTCTGTCCTGAAACATCATAACGAAGCACATTCAGCCATGCAACATTGTTTTGAAGCAGTCTGTGCCACGCAATATCGTTTCAAAGCATTTTCTGCCACGTAACAGGGTTATGAAGTGCCCTCTGCTAGTGCCATTGTTACTAACCACCCTCTGACACATAAAATCAGTACGACGCGCGGTCAGCACACTCTGCCATGCAACGATGGTACAAATCAAACTCCGCTAAGTAATGTCAGTCAAAAGCACATCGTTACATAACGTGACGTAGCACTTTAAGCTCCACAATGCCGTCACTAAGCAGCATCTGCCATGTACAACGGTTACGAAGCACTGTTTTCTATGTAACATGCAGGGGACACGCAAAATAATGTGAACATGGTAGTAATGGGGTGGTTATGTTTGATAGTCAACGTGTCGCCTTGGACTGTGCGTGTTCAGTATGGACTACGTATCAGTGCAGGTTGTTTAAGAGTAGTGCGCACTTCGTACTTGGATTCTGAGGCCTAACAGAGTTCCAAAGAGGGGGGATAGCTGGGGGCCTGATTAGCTGGAGCAACAGTAACCAAGACTGTCAAGTTATTGAATGTTTCAAGAGCAACTATTCCAATAGTCTTGCACCCTACACATAACATGGAAAGACATCATCCCGCAAATGTAATTGTGGGCACAAATCGAAACTAAGTGACAGAAATCGTCTTACGCTAACATGAATTGTGTCAAAACAACACAAAACTATGGTGGCTAAAGTAACTGCAGAGGTCAATAGTCATCTTCGAGACCACGTGTCTATCGACACGGTCCGAGAATCTTCGTGGACGAGCTGCTGTACCCTAACCATTAGTGACGGCAACCAATGCAAAGAAGCGTAAGACATGGGGTCAGGAGCATAAATCCTGGGCGGCTGATCAGTGTAAACACGTCATATGGTTCGAAGACTTAACGTTTATGTTATTTCCAACATCGGGCCGGGTTTACGTCTGGAGAACGCCAAAACAAGCATACAATCCTGATTGTTTGATTCCAACGGCTAGCCATGAAAGCGGAACTGTAATGGTGTGGGCAGCCATACCATTGTATTCTGCTGGTACCATCATTACTCTCAAAAGCCGTATTACAGACAACGATTATATGAACATTTTAGGTGATCAGGTGCACCACACGATTAAAATGATAGTCTCCAAGAACTACGCCATATTTCAGGAAGTACAATTTCAGGACAGTACAATGGTGGTATGAGGAGCATGCAACTGAACTGCAGCGTCTTCCCTGGCCAACACAGTCTCCAGACCTGAACATTACCGAATCCTTGTGGGTGATATTGGTGCGCAGACTCCGGAGCATATTTTCGCCTCCCTCGTCAATACAGGAGTGAGAATAGGTTCTGATCGAAGAGTGGCATAACATTCCATTGTAGACTATACAATTACAATATGCCAGTGTTTCAAAAAGAATCGCAGTTGTATTACGAGCAAAAGGGGGTCCAACTCCTCGTTAATAAACTATTAGCAAGTAAGTACAGGTGCTAACATTATTTTGCCTATCCCCTCAGAAAGCACTCTCCCACACACGACTTCATTGCGAATTACTCTATGCCACGGAACGTAGTTCTGGAGCTACCTCTCATAAGCAACGTCCTGTGCTACGCAACATCAGTATGCACAACCGTATACCACACAACATTCGTAAGTAGCGTCTTCTTGCAACACAGCATCGTCACGAAGCAGTCTCTGCAAAGCAACGTCTTTTTGTAGCACCCACTGCCAGACAACATCAGTACAAATTACCCCACGCCATGTTACATCATTACGATGCAACCTCTGCCGTTCAAAATCATTCAAAATCACCCTAACACACGTAATGTTGTTACAAAGCAGCATTTCCCAATCAAAAATCTTTTTACGAAACGCCTTCTGCCATGCAACATCATTATAAATCATCCTCTGCCATGTAACGTCGGTAAGGAACAACCTCTGCCATGCAATATCGGTACAAAGCAGCTGCAGTGTCTGCCGTGTAACACTGGTATTAAGCACTCTTTGCTTTGCAACATTGGTTCGAAGCACCCTCTGCCACGTAATTTAGTTCCACAGCATTCTCAGCCACGCGAAAGAGTTACGAAACATCTTGTGCCACCATGCAACGTACTATGAAGCACCATCTGGAATACAAATTCGCCAGAATGCACCCTCGGACAAACGACATTGTTATGAAAGACCCTGTGCCATGTATTGCAGATACAAAGCAGACTCTAACACGTGACATTTCGACGAAGCAACACAGTATTAGTATGAAGCAGCCTCTGTCATGAAACCTGCGCCACTGTACTGTTACGCCGCGAGGGCTACTGCGATTACAAGGAGTTTTGCCACTAATGAAAACAGTCATAAGTAGTCCATCACATTTTGAGAGGAATAGTGAGTTTCATACGTACAGCACTAACAGAAAACCACCTTCGTCGTCCTATAAATGGTGTCAGTGACTCACACATCATTTCAGTTCCCATGAACTAAAATTTACGATCTTCTTCCAGATGACGTAAAATATCTCACAGGTAACATGGCAAGTTTTAGATCTAGCCTAAAATCTTTTCCCCTGGATTGAACTGATAAGTGAGAAACTGACAGCTCTTAAAGAAAAAGTGTGGTTTTTCTGATCATACAGTATAGGCTTTCAGGGCTGTATTAACTTCACTTGAAACCCTCTAACAGGCCGTGATCAACATGTAAAATATTCCCCTAACGTTTCGTCTTCACCTGCGGGAGACGTCCTCGAAGGTGAAGCTGCGAACTACATCAGAATTCGAGGGAGCGCCGAATATATAGGCAAGAAGTAAATTGACTGTTATTAAAATTCCAGTTCACTATGGGGACCGAGAGAACGGGCAACGTAATTTTTTGGACGTGTGTATAACCAATCAAGTGGCTGGTACGTTGGGCTTTAAGGTATGTGCATAAGCCACGCATAGTGAGGAAAATCGGAAAAACGCCCGACGGGGAATTTGTTCTTCTATTTGTTAGTAAGATTACAGATCCCATTGTGAAAGTGTTGGTATGTAAGGGGTTGAAACTATTTTCAGGCCCACTAGGGAGATAATAAATATTTAGGAGGGGCTTGCAGTAAGTAATGCAACCCATGTTTTTATCCGTCAGTTTCAGCTAAAGAAGTGCGGAATTTGTTGTGGGACATCGTGGAGTATTACTGCTTCAGCGCCTACAGTTTCGTGAAGTTCCGATGGGTGGTGGCGTTACACTTAGCCCCCAAAATTGGCGTCTGTAACGGAGCTGCGTTGTTTACCGTTACCTCTCTCCGGGTAACTGTTGTGGTCTAAAATTAATTTAGTTATTTCGTATAAGTCAGCGCACATTGTTACATGCGGTTTTAAATACGCGCGCAGGCGTCAGTAACAACCTACAGCGATTATAACGTAATGTAGCAGTTTAAATTCTGAATATTGCTTTTGGAACACCATGTACATTTTGAGCTCGAGTAAATGCGTCTTAAATAAACGCAGCGTGACGTAATCTCAATACGCAGGCAAAAAGTTATTTATTGTTAATGGAAATATTACCCTCTCTTTCAGTTAATGATATCATAACGTAACCTGCAGCTAACCCTGGATAATATAGAGTATGAAATGATTTATTTTCCCGGCAAATTAATCTAATGTTACACAGAAAGAAAGAATGGCACAGACACCTGCGTATTTTTAAATTAATTGCGAAGAATTTCTGTAATTTTATCGCTCTAAGAGTTGAGTTAACTTTTAATGCTTTCAATTAACTGAAAATATCTTAAACCGTGGCCGGCCGGAGTGGCCGTGTGGTTCTAGGCGCTACAGTCTGGAACCGAGCGACCGCTAGGTCTCAAATTCGAATCCTGCCTCGGGCATGGATGTGTGTGAAGTCCTTAGGTTAGTTAGGTTTAATTAGTTCTAATTTCTAGGCGACTGATGACCTCAGAAGTTAAGTCGCATAGTGCTCAGAGCCATTTGATCCAATCTTAAACCCAAGGTGAAACTTCACCTAAGCCTTGCGGTATTGCATTTCTGAATAGGTTTCGTAATCAAAAATATTAACTAATTTTAATATTGAAAACTGACTGTAAAAATTCATAAAAGCTGTTAGAATTATTTTCCTTTGCAAGTGAAGCTCGCAAACATTGAAATATATTTTAATACACGTAATGGTGGACTCAAAGCCACCTAAACAGTCAAGCCAGATGGACAACCGACAGCACTATTATTATTATCTTTAAACAAATTTCATAAGGAGGGAGAGGTATTTTAGAAAAGAAATGTAAGATACTTTCAGTTAACAATATATTATAACCTTAAAGCTTAGACAGTAGTTATACATACATCGATCCTCGGGAGAGAGAAAACAAACAGGCGATAAACAGACAGCAAACAGGGGCGAGCAACATGGCTCTTGTGTACATACAGACATCAAAAGTAAGTTTTGCATCACCTCCGTTCCGAGAGAACCGGAACGTGTACAGAAAATTGGAATAGAGATCAACATAAACATCATTTCCGCCCTTTTTATTGCTCATGGAAATCACACATTACATGTTGTACCACCATACAGCGAGACCTTCAGAATTGGTGGTCCAGATTGCTGTACACACCAGTGCCTCTAATACCCAGTAGCACGTCCTCTTGCACTGATGGATGCACGTACTGGTCGTGGCGTACTATCCACGAGTTCATCAAGGCACTGTTGGACCAGAGTGTCTCACTCCCCAACGGCGATTTGGCGTAGATCCCTCAGAGTGGTTGGTGGGTCACGTCGTCCATCTATTCCAGGCATGTTCGATAGGCTTCATGTCTGGAGAACATGCTGATCACTCTACTCGAGCGGTGTAGTTATCCTGAAGGATGTCATTCACAAGAAGTGCACTATCGGAGCTCGAAGGGCCGCGTGGGATTAGCCGAGAGGTCTAAGGCGCTGCATTCATGGATTGTGCAGCTGGTCCCGGCGGAGGTTCGATCCCTCCCTCGGGCTTGGTTGTGTGTGTGTTTGTCTTTAGGATAATTTAACTAGTGTGTAAGGTTAGGGACTGATGACCTTATGACCTTAGCGGTTAAGTCCCATACGATTTCACGCACATTTGAACATTTTTTGGAACGCGAACTGTCCTGCATGAAGACGAACGCCTGGCCAATATGCCGCCCCTAACGTTGCATTATCGGTCGGAGGATGGCATTCACGTATCGTACAGTCGTTATGGCGACTCCCATGATCACCAGCGACGTACGTCGACCCCAAATAATGCCACCCCAAAATAAAAGGCAACCTCCACCTTGCTGCACTCGCCGGACAGTGTGTCTAAGGCGTTCAGCCTGAACGGATTGCCTCCAAACACCTTTCCGACAATTGCCTGGTTGAAGGCATATTCGAAACTCATCTGTGAATAGAACGTGATGAAAATCCTGTTGTTGCGCCCATCTGTACCGCCCTGCATGGTGACGTGGTTGCAAAGATGGACCTCGCTATGGACATCGGGAGTGAAGTTGCGCATCATGCAGCCTATTGCACACAGTTTGAGTCGTAACACGACGTCCTGTGGCTGCATGAAAACATTATTCAACATGGTGGCGTTGCTACCAGGGTTCCTCCGAGCCATAATCCATAGGTTGCGATCATCCACTGCAGTAGTAGCCCTTGGACGGCCTGTTCCTATCTCTCTGTATCTCCTCCATGTCCGAACAAGATCGCTTTGGTACACTCCGAGATGCCTTGACACTTCCGTTGTTGAGAGCCCTTCCTGGCACAAAGTAACAATTCGGACGCGATCGAACGCGATATTGACCCTCTAGGCATGGAAAACTACAGACAACACGAGCCGTGTACCTCCTTCCTGGTGGAATGACTAGATCTGATCGGCTATCGGACCCTCTCCGTCTAATAGGCGGTGCTCATGCGCGGTTTTTTACGTCTTTGGGCGAGTTATGGACATCTCTGAACAGTCAAAGGGACAGTGTCTGTGATACAATATCCATAGTCAACGTGTGTCTTCAGGAGTTCTGGGAACCGGGATGATGGAAACTTTTTGATGTGTGTATATTACACTTCAAGTTCCATGCTTTCATGGAACATATTGAAATATAGTATCGTTTATCTTTGCGATTAATGGAAAATATTTACAGTATTTGTCACAGAATATTATCAGAATCGACAAAATGACTTATAATATTACAGGCATTATTTCCCTTCTTTTTAGATTTCATTAATACCAGTTGGCCGGCCGGGGTGACCGAGCGGTTCTAGGCGCTATGGTCGCAGGTTCGAATCCTACGTCGGGCATGGATGTTTGTGCTGTCCTCAGGTTAGTTAGGTTTAAGTTGTTCTAAGTTCTAGGGGACTAATGACCTCAGGTGTTAAATACCATAGTGCTCAGAGCCATTTGATCCACTTCTTATACTATCCGCGACAATAAGCTCCACCTTCAGCTCTTGAGAACCATATTCTCTCTGACCTCTGATCTCTGTTCCTCTATCTGGCATTTTTGCGGCGACGAACTCTTGCCACAACTTATCATGTTTTTTCACAGACCAGAAATTCTCTAAAAACTTCTCTTCCAACTCCAAGAACGTCAAATTTGACGAGTCTGAGTTCAAACTCCATGTTTTTGAACTATCAGCCATAGCACCAACTGATAAATGAATCTTCTCCCGATCTCTCACGCTCTATAGTTGAACGTATTCACAATTTTTTATGAAATCCGTCGGATGCTAGCCTCCCTGTTTGGTTTGACGTTGTATTTATCCTCTTTACTCAATAGCTCTGATTCTTGCACGGCATAAGGAGTACTACAAATGGTTTCCAAGTGGCCAAACATAATCATTTCCAGTCGGAGATCGGTTCAGATGGACCAGAGGACCCAGTCCATTCCACGTAAACGTAGCCCACACAATTATGGAGGCACCTCCAGCTTGCACAATGCCACTTGGGTCCATGGCTTGGTGGGGTCTGCGCCACGCACAATCCCTGCCATCAGCTCTTACCAAGTGAAGTGGGGACTCACGTGATCAAGCTATGCTTTTCCAGTCGCCAAGGTACAAACGATATGGTCACGAACGTAGGAGAGGCGGTGCAGAGGATGTCGTGCTGTTAGCAAAGGCACTTGCGTCGCTCGTCTGCTACCATAGATCATTAACGTCAAACTTCGCCGCTCTTCCCTAACGGATAGCTTCGTCGTAATTCCACATTGACTTCTGCGGTTATTTCACGCAGTATTGCTTTTCTGTTAGGGTTGAGAATTCTACGCGAACGCGGTTACTCTCGGGCCTTAAGTGAAGTCTGTCGGCCACAACGTTTCCATGGTAAAAGGTAGTGCTTGAAATTTGTAATTGTTGACAATTTCTTGAAACTGAGCAATTTGAAGTATTGAATCCCCTAACGATATCCGACAAGTCACAGGCGTCTAGCTACAATTATACTTCCACATTCGAAGTCTGTCGTATGGCCGTAATAACGTTGGAAACTCTTTCACATGAATTACCTGAGCACAAATGACACCTCTAACAATGCGAAATGAGTATGCGATTCTACAGCCATCAGTATTGTTCATATCGCTATACAATGACTTCAGTCTCACATTTATCCAAGTAAAATCCTGAACTGCCATCATTCCTCTACTTTACTAGCTGTCGTCATGTATTTTATCCTGGCATTTCGCCTTTTATTTTTTTTAATTTAGAATATTAGAAGTCAAGCCCCTTTTCAACAGAAAAGTCTTAAAAACCATGCCACGGTAACCACGATTAACCGAATCCACCGAGTCCATGTGTGATTGATTAATCTTTTATTTTTAAAGTACAACAAACTCATGCCAAAGAACATTGGAATGTTTTTGTAGCATTGATAGTTTCTCTTTTTAACTGCGAAAATAGCAATTTTAGCTGTTATATTAGATGTGTTTGCTTTCTATGACGTTTAACGTGGTACACAATAACGTTTTAAGTTACTGGAAAGACAATTCTTTGATGCCTAACGAGCTACTGCAAAACAAGCGCTCTATCGTCTTGTTTTACGATCGGTTAACGCACAACGTAACTGCTGCCTTGCGTATCGTAACAAAACACCCTCTTAATCGCCACTCTCAGTTCCCAGATACCGAAAGCCTAATGTTCGCTCAGCTGACAGTTTGTAGTTAATCTGCGCTATATAACTGTCGCTATTTTCTGATTCTAACAATATCTAATTACTGAACTGACAATGTGTAACCTAACGGAATATCGTACATTTTAGACACCTGTTTTTCTTTCGGATCTATCTCCAAAGCGCTGTGGGTATAATGTAGTTCGATTTGCAATAATTTCGACAGACGAAAACGGATATTACATTAAATAAACACTTCTCTGCCTTCCTTAAAGTTTTCAAAAAATAGTTCTAATGGCTCTAAGCACTATTGGACATAACATCTGAGGGCTTCAGCCCCTTAGACTTAGAACCACATAAACTTAACTAACCTGAAGACATCACACACATCCATGACCGAGAAAGGATTCGAACCTGCGACCGTAGCAGCATGGCGGCTCCGGACTGAAGCGCATAGAACCGCTCGGCCACAGCATCCGGCAGTTGCAGTTTTATCTTCACCACAGTAGCGAACGGATTGTAGACTGGTGTAATATTGCTGTTCGACGATACTAATTATGTGCAAATTTGTCATCCCCAGCATTGAAAGAGCAGTTTCACTGCATTCTTTCAAATATTATTTAACTTTCACTGCAATGAAATTATAATGTTACAATTAATTTTCAATGTTCTGCATAGAACCAAGATGTATACAAGCTGTGAGGTATTGTCGTAACTCAATGGCTGCTATCTTTAAAATTCGTAGTGATGCACTAATGAACACTGAATGACTTAATATCACGTGAAAGCTCTCTGAAAATCTGAAGTATTAAGTGAATTAGCAATCTGACCACATTATTTTATTCCTACACAAACAATTTTAAAACTGCGCTTTCCAGTTGAATGCACTTTTGACAAAATTTCATTGCCATGATTCTGATACTATTTATACGAACATCTAACTGTTTAGGTTTACACAAAATTATTTAAACAAACAATTATATGGAATCGATTATTCAGTTTGTGACTTTAGGATAATCACTTTAACAGATACGTTTAAGTAACTTAATGGATACAACAAAAAGATGTGACGTCTGTGGCTGTAATATTCGTTACACTTCTGATTACTTAGTTGTAAAAAAAAGTCTTGCCACGTTTATCGTGATTGTCGTGGTGCAGCAGTTGAAGACCGTAGAAAGATAATGGCTAGGGTTTTCACGCCTCCGTTGCGTTGGCTCCAAATTCCACCTTGGCTCCCACAAACTGCCACTTCTGACGACGCCTTTAAAACACAAACACCGCTGCCACTCAATCTTTCGCTCGATTACGCACAGTTATGGCCCTCACAAAATTCTGACATCGCCAAACGTCGCACTCAGCAGGCTACGCAACCTACGACTGCTGTGTTTTCATTTCTTTCCTCCTTCCCCGCCACTTGGCGCCAAGGTTACCCACACAACCATGAGCTGAAAACACAAAGTGAATTCCCTACTTTCTTACTTGCTTTGTCAAAAGTAAGATACATATTCTAATAACGTGTGAATATTACAGTTTGTATAATTATAGGAATCAATAATTGTTACGGCTTTAGCTTCTTTAAACAATTTCTATTATTCCATTTACTTTTTAACAACTGTCAAAAACATTTTACATCGTTAGAAAAATCAACACCTTTAACAAGATATGAAAACACCGATACTTCTATATATCGTTTTTTATAGTCATGGTTTGGTTGAAAAATTTTAATGAATTTTTTAGTCAAACCTATGGTGTTAGATCATACGAGATTTATGTGAAAGACACCATCAAATGGAGCTTCCTTCACGCACCCATGTGGAAGGTAAAATACTACCGTATGTCACCACAGTTTTTCGCTGTGACACCAACAGCACATGTGACCTGAAAATCGCAAGAGGGCGAAATTAATTAATAGCGTAAAACAATGAAATAAAGTCTTTGGTTTAAAAATTAATTAACTTAATGTGATGCACTGATTGCCTTAGTAAATTCGAAGTTTTATGGACCCTTTTATACCGAAAGTCTATCGGGCCTCAAAGTCCACAACTTATCGATAAAATGTGCTAAATTCCGAATAATGTGGCATAGCATAATGTCCTCGAAATTGCGCCATGGGCTTCAAATCTGATTACAGCATCCTTGTGTAAGGACGACCATTCAGTAGTTGGGTCAACTCTCGAAGTAAGTAGTCTGTGTGTTTTTTATCGACCTTGCAGTAAGTAAATACGTTCAACGGTCTATACGCGTTAGAACTGTAGACTTCACGTGATGTTAAAACAGTGACATGACACATATGATGATAGGACATACGTTACTTTTAGTCTTTACGGCTCAATCCGAACATGGCTGGATGATTTAGAGTTGAAACATTAGGCGGAAATAAAATTTGGTTACCGCAAAATTCCTGTATTCTTAAGCACCATTAAGTATGCCGTTTATCGATGAGATAGTAATTTTGTCAGTGACGTCAAAGGACTTGGTTGATGAGTTAAATGAAATAGAGACTATAGAATGTGTGCCGACAATGTATAGGAAGGCTAAATGGACAAAGTCGAACAAAATCCGGTACTGCTGACGTAATACGGTAAGGAAAACGAACTGTGGCGTCTATGTAGTGGAAATATTGTTGTTTTCGTTAGTAATTTCCTTATTACTTCACGCCGAGGACAGCCGTTGAACCTCTGACTATGTGTGAATATAAAATATAAAGCAAATATCAACCGTGTTATTCTTAGAAGGTACGCTTAGCACTGTAACGATCATTGCAATCTGAGAGGATAAAAAGGAGCATAAATTATACTTACATCCTCTCGCAGCTGAATAGTTCACATACTCGTGTAACGCCACAATGTTATGAATAATCCCTAACAGGAAAGAACAGAAGATAACGATGAGTACATTCAGGTTACTAGATACATACGAGAAATATGTATTCCTGTGTTACCTTAATAGTAATAATCCAATTTACCAGCACCACAGGATCTGCCACGTCCCTGAGCATTGTACAACATAAAAATTCCATTGCACACACAGACAAAAACACAAACATACAAACACAGACACACACTCAAAAAATCGCGCGAGGAAGGAATTATCTGACTGCGACGGAAATCAGTAGATGTGATTACATATACAGACAAACGAATGATTACAGTATCAGGAGATTTGGGTGAATTATTCTAGAGAAAGAGCTTCACAAATTGAGCAATTCAAAAATGTGTTAGTCCACTTCTGGCATTATGGAAGAAGTTTACGGCTTAGCGTTAACTGACAGAGTTGCTGCATGTTTTCTTGAGGCGTTTCGTACTAAATTCTGTCCAATTGGTGCATTACATCGTCAAAATCCCTAAATGGTTTGAGGGACCTCCCCATAATGCTACAAACGTTCTCTGTTATGGTAGGGTTGCTTGCTAGCGAATGCCCACGGAAACACGTCTATCAAAATAAACACGTTGTACAGGTGCTGACAGTTTGAGTACGGGAGTCCTTTATTTTCAATAAAAGAAAAGGGATTTTTTTTCCTAAATGCCTGAGCTATGGATGGCAATGGATCTTCACAAAGCCGTGCACGGGCCCTGGGTTGGCGACACATCAGATTTTTCCAGTATGTGCCGCTATCCCACGGCTTGTTCACGTGCTCGATGAAAAACAACCTTTCAGCTGACGGGGTGACGCTTAGGGAAGCGTCGCTTGCCTAGTCAGAGCCCCTACAGCAGCCAATCAGAAAGGTCCAGGAGATCACGTGTGGGCGCCCACCGCGCCGAACTGCGCGAACGAGGCGTGTGGATCGCTCCCTTTTACTGACAGGCCCCCGACGAGATGAGACGCATTGGCCCGTTGCCTCCGTGCACTTTTCGAGCCCCGGCTCAATCTGCTTGCGCCTTAGGGCCGCTAAACTCACATTAATGTACCCCAGCTAGGTCATCAGTAATTTTTTTTTTTTTTTTCAATAAACGGGAGGCAGTTTGCCGACTGGAGTTGAAAAATTAACTCTTGTTCTTTTTTAGACCCCACTTCCACCTCAGCCACATCCTGACATGTACAACTGGTGTCAGTGAAGTGGAATCTGACCCACCATGCGGTCTAACAAGTATTGAAATTACGGCTAGATGCCGGGACATTTTCTTTGACCTGGGGCCACGCAGTAAATTAGCTTCTTGTGGTGCTGGAAGCACCGATACGACACTGCATTATTACGTGCAGCTGTCCCTGTTGCCGTCGCGTCGGCCCTGGTGGTCCCTTTTATTTCAGCATTAACGCACGCGATACAGCGACATCGCCGCGCGTTGACCATCACGCCGCCAGCTGAGCCGCGGTCAGCCGGATGCCACTGTATCAGATGCTGCCGGGGCAGCACTTCTCACCACCGCTGTAGCGTCGCTGCGCAGCCTGCAGTCAACGCCCGGCTGGCGCTTCGTCTGCCTTCGCAGCCGCCGCCAACGTCGCCTTCGCCGCCGCTGCCAACGTCGCCGCCTCCAGCATAATGAAGTAGTGTAAGTCGCGAGCAATTTCAGTAGGCTGGCCTCGCTATCTTTGTAGCAATTCCTTGAGTTGTTTGTGAAGCCATTTTGTAAACATGCCTGACACCCGTTCAAATAAGCAGGCAGGAGCTGCTGCCGAAATTCCTGGCGCAGACCCTGTCATTATGTTAGAGGAACAGATAAGACAGTTAACCGAGCAAAAGATGGAATTGTAAGAGCAGTGCAATGCGCTAGCGGCGGAAAGCAACAAAAAAGTTACAATTGAACAAGCAGCTGCAAGCACTAGTCGCGCCTCTGCAGTTAGCACAGTTCCGCCTATGTCCACTCTTGTTGGCAGTTTTCCTGCCGTAAATTTCATCCCGACTTTCGCGGGTAAAACTAACGAAAATGTAACGACATTTTTGCAGTGTGTCAAAGATGTAGGTAGGACTTGTGGCTGGCCTGATAGTTTCCTTTTGAGTGTGCTGAAGCTGAAACTAGCAGGAGGCGCTCGATTATATGTTGAGTCAGTCGACGCTCTGCGAGATGCTATCACTTTTGAAGCCTTGGCTAAAGGGTTAGCAGAGCGCTATTCCGATAAGAGAGGTGTCAGTTATTATCGGGATTTGCTGTCTACCTTACGACAGAAAACCAATGAAGATTTAGAAGTATTTGCTGATCGAATACGCACGGTATCGTGTCGCATTTACGTGCTTAGCAACTGGCAGGCTTGTAATGAAGTTTTAATAGAGGGAGCAGAAGCAAGGGCTATAGATGTGTTCATTCGAGGGATTAACCCGCAAACCGGGACAGAAGTGAAAATGGCTTCCCCTACTACATTGCACGAAGCTGTGCGATTTTGCTGGTTCAAATGGCTCTGAGCACGATGGGACTCAACTGCAGTGGTCATCAGTCCCCTAGAACTTAGAACTACTTAAACCTAACTAACCTAAGGACATCACACACATCCATGCCCGAGGCAGGATTCGAGCCTGCGACCGTAGCAGTCGCACGGTTCCGGACTGCGTGCCTAGAACCGCGAGACCACCGCGGCCGGCTGTGCGAATTGCACTGCTACGTGAGGAAGCAGGGAGATTTGTTCGTAACCCCTCGCGAAGTAACGAGTCGCGGCGCGTGTTTCTTAATGATGCAAAATGTCAGCGTTGCGGGAAGTTTAATCATACTGCCGCGGGCTGCCGCGCACCGTATTGTGGCAGATGCCACAAGATTGGGCACACTAATGCTACATGCCCCCAAAACTATGTAACGAGACAAAGGCAGCAAAATGTTCCACAGACAAATAGGCAACGGGGTAGTTACCAACAGGGAAAAGGTCGGGGGGCAGGCTCAGCCACCAACTCTCGCCCCCGATAAAAGTAATGAAACCGGTGTATAAAAAACAGCAGAACGATGAGGTGGCAAATGTTTTGCTAGAGGGTAAACTCAGGGGTAGAACAATTAGAGTGTTAGTAGATACGGGAGCACAAACTAGCGTGCTGTTTGTCCCCTATCACGATAAGCGGAGGTAGAAACCGCCCCGCTATCACATTGCTGGATTGGGTGAGGGACTGATCATTCCTGCCGGGTCATCTTTCGTTAGTTTTAAGTTAAGTAAAAAATCATATGGTTTTAATATGAAGGTTGAACGGAAACGTAGGAGGGACTTTGATATCATTCTAGGCAATGATTTCCTCAGTGAGTACCAAGGGGTAATCGATTATAGGAGGCACACCGTCCGATTTGGTGAGGAAACTCACTTTTTCGGCGGCGTTCGACCGAAAACGTGCAAGGAAACTATGAGGGACGGCCGCTCTCACAGGATCCGACAGAGCCGCGTACATGGCCCATTAAATTGTTACGCCCAGTTACCAGTGAGAGTGGGACAGGCAAGGTTCTATGGATTGATATCAAAGCTCCACTGCCTACTAGTACAATCGTTTTTGTGGATCCGCTCCGTCAAAATGATGAGTAGGACATGTTACAAGTTCATGTGAAGAGATATTTATGTGCTGTAGAGAGAAAAGGAAAGAAGTTTTGTGTACCTATACGTGTCGATAATTTTGGTTTGAGAAAGATAGTGATTGCACGTGGAACAGTTTTAGCAAGTGGTCAAAAGAGGAGATGATGATTTTTCAGTGATAAATGAAGGTATGAGTCAAAATAGGGAGCAGTTCCCTATTAGAAGTGTGCGTACCCTGATACCCTCTTTGCAAAAGCAATTTAATGAAACGTTAGAGCATTTGCGTAAAGCAGAGCAGAGGCTAATATGGCCCGTATTGGAAGAATTTGCGTGGTTGTTTGAGGAAAGGCAATATTTGCCTGCTACTGACTTCATACAGCACGAGATTCCCACCGGGGATGCTAGACCTATATCTCAAAAGGCATATAGGATCCCTTATCATTTACAACCAATAGTGGAAGACACAGTTCAACAGCAGCTAGCAGCAGGGATTATTCAACCCTCTGCCAGCCCCTGGTCGTCCCCAATCGTTCTGTTTTGTAAGAAACCAATCAATTTCGAGAGGAATTATAGGCTCTGTGTTGATATGAGAGCGGTGAATAAAGTAACAACACCTGATACTTATCCTTTGCCTCGTATTGACGAAACCCTTGATCAATTAGGAAACTGCAAGTATTTCACCACTTTAGATATGCGATCAGGGTATCATCAGATTCCTATAGCTCCCAAGGACAGACCTAAAACCGCCTTTATTGTGCCTTCGGGTTTGTATGAGGTTTTACGCATGCCATTTGGTCTCAGGAATGCTCCTGCAAACTTTCAAAGATTTGCTGATTTATTGTTACGTGGTTTAAAGCCCACTACATGTTTAGTTTATTTAGACGATATTATTGTATTTTCTAGAACTATTGAAGAACATGCAGAAACATTGAGGTGTGTTTTGTCACGTTTGCAGAGTGCCCATTAAAGTCTGAAGATAGAAAAATGTTCATTTGCACAGTCACAAGTCCAGTACTTGGGACATGTCATTAGTGCTGAAGGTGTCAAACCAGATCCTCGGTTGACTGAGGCTGTGAGAGATTTTCCCACGCCAACCAATGTAAAAGAGTTACAGTCACTGCTTGGCCTATATAATTACTATCGCCGGCTTGTGAAAGATTATGCCACCATAGCTAAACCACTAACCAAGTTGTTGAAAAAAGGTGCAGTTTTCGAGTGGTCAGAGGAATGTGAAGTAGCGGAAAAGAAGATTAAAGAAGTACTAACAAGCTCACTTCTGTTAGTCTACCCATATTTTGAAAAACCTTTTATTCTTGCAACCGATGCCTCAGATTTTGCTCTGGGTGCAGTCCTTAGCCAAGCATATAACGGAGAGGAAAGGCCTGTTGGGTATGCCTCCCACCAGATGAATCAGGCTGAAATAAATTAAAGTACTACTGAAAAGGAATTGCTTGCTCTTATGTTCGGGATAAACTATTTTAAATGTTATTTGTATGGTAGAAAGTTCACAGTAATTACAGATCACGCGGCACTAACTTGGATGTTGAATTTGAAAGATCCTAGCAGCCGTTTAACTAGATAGGCTTTAAATCTTGCCGAATATGACTACGAGGTTAAGTATAAACCTGGTAGACTGCATTCTAATCCTGACGCCATGAGTCGTAAAGTAAGGGTAGTTCAAATAAGTGACGTTTTGATTGAGGAACTGAAAGAGGCACAAAGCCGAGAAGTTGAGTGTCATAGGTATATTACCTGTGTAGATTTCATTACTGAAGATGGTATTTTATACCGAAAGACTCCGGGTGGTAATAGAGTTGTAATTCCTAAGGAACTGTTGTCCAGAATAATACCTCAATGCCATGACAGTTTGCAAGTATGCCATAATGGGCGAAGAGCAACAAATGCAAGGATAGCTGCACGGTATTGGTGCAAAAACAGAAAAAAAGATGTCGAAAGTATATTCAAAATTGTTTACCTTGCGCTCAAAGAGCACCCCCTCCGAGGACCAAAATACCTTTGCAAAGCCTTCCAGAGACGACGAGAACATTTCAGAATATTGCCCTCGATTTCGTCGGTCCTTTTCCACAAAGCAATCAAAACAATAAATATATCCTGTCCATTATGGACCACGTTTCTCGATACCTTGTTTTGGTACCTCTCGCTGATATGACAGCAGAGACAATTGCTAGAGAATTTGTCAATCACTTAGTTTTGCCTTTCGGCAGCCCTGACGCTGTTCTAACAGACCAAGGGACGAACTTTATGTCGGCTTTATTTGTTCAAGTGTGCAAGCTTCTAGGAATCAAAAAGTGGAGAACCACCCCCTTTCATCCAAAGGCAAATGGCCGCCTGGAATGTGTCCACAGGACAATTAAGAAAATGTTAAGTTACTATGTAAACAAAACGCATTCAGATTGAGATCGTTATATCAATATAGTCGCTTCAGCCTATAATAGCAGTGTCCATGAGTCAACAGGCTATAGTCCTTATGAGATAGTTTTTGGCAAACCCATGAATTCACCTTTTGAATTGGACAAACTGCCGCCAGGTGTGGACATAACTGAAGTCAAGAGGTTAGCTCGCCGTTTTAAGTCAATTTGGAAACAAGTTCAAACCAATAATTCCAAAGCCACCAAAAAACAATTACAGCTGAGTAATAAGAATGCAGTAATGCCCCTTTACAAGCCTGGAGATTTAATCTTGTTGCACAACCCAACAGTAAGACGAGGAAGAACAAAGAAGTTGGCACCTCAATGTGAGGGACCGTATCCTATCATTCGGTTAACCTCTCCAGTAAATGCTGAAATCCAGTTGCCAGATCGGTTAGTGATAGTACATTTTGATCATCTGAAACCCTTTTATGGAAAAGCACCTTCCATTACGACCGTTTTGCCTGATCCATCGCCTAGTAGTGTATCAACTATGCTAGGACCTACAGTGAGTAAAGTAAAGAAAAAGAAGGTAAAACCATTACCTGCCAGACCTACATATTCCTTAAGAAACAAGCATCCTTATGCATTGAGGTCAAGAGACTAAGTTTGTATCTTGTTTTGTAGTGTGTCAAGCGTAGCTGTTAACTCATATTTATTTGAAGTTTCATGTAATACTTGTTCAGTTGCATGCGCTGCTGCAGCCTTAAGTGTAGCTTACTAATATGCAAGTGCAAAGTGTAGAGTAAGTAGTGAGCAAGCAAAGTGCTGGAAGTATGGGCTGGAACGGCAGTATAATTTTATTCGATGAGGAGATATCTGCTCAAACAGTACGATAATTTGTCGCAAGGGCTCCTAACCACTTCCTGAATGGAAAAAGTAATTGACAAATAATACGAGACTATCATGGTCCTACGCTAACACGAGTTTAAAACTCAATCCTGGGATATTAGATCAGTTATAGCCACTGTTTGTATCTCCCATGTAATTAAATTCTCGAGAGCTTAAGGTTACGGAATGATTACAACTGCCCACATTTTCTGCAGTTCCTGTGTATCACACTAGAGGATATCAGACCCAATGCTTGTAATCGCTGGGTCACCCTCATACTACCTTCATCTGCCTCGTCGTAAATATCACACCACATCTCTCTCTCTGTTTCCCACCCTGAGAGTACAAATCCATGTTTGAACTATGGAGTTTACCCCAGAGTTTAATTTATGTATCAATAAGGTAACAGGACGAGAATAGTGAGGCTTTGGAATCATTTATTACCGAAAGAAATAATTACGCAGTACGTACAAACCTAACATTCAGCCGGGAAGGCCACAGCAATTTTAATGATATTTCTTTTCACACGTTGCACTGTCCATCTACACCTATGCAAAGTACGTATGACTATCAGTAACAAAATACACCTACTAGTGCCACTGTAATGAAAGAGAGTTGGTAGCTGCACCGAAGTTTTAGCGAGTCATATGCCTACACTGAAATGCTGGAGAGTATGCAAAAGAACGTAGAAAGGACAGTGTTCTGTGAAGAGGAGTGATCTGTGTTATGGTACCTGGTTATGGGAACTACACTTGTAGTATTTATGCCAGTCATCCTCCATACGACAGTACTGGTAACTTCCCTTTTGAATATCGCTGCAATAGCTATTAACCACAAATCATTTTGTCTAATGCTCAAATAAAGTACACCTTTTCATAATGATGGCTGCCGACGTACACAACACAAATTGCTATCTTTTAAAAGGAACTTTTATTGATTGCCTAGCAGAAGCTAGTGAAAACTTTTCCCAGGTTACAAACCAAGTGAATATTCAACGTAAATTCTTGAATACTATGTGATGAAAAAGTAACTTATATAGTCCAAGTCCACATAGAAAGATCGTTGTCTATACTGGCACTAGTACGCAATTGGTAGAGGACTCAATCATTTCTAATGTAATGCATCTCAGTTAGTATAGCGTCCAATAATATTTCTCCGCTATCTTGGAAAACAGGGATTAAAAGTTTTTGTGTTCCGCCGTTAAAGAGACTATTGGTATTCGCGGTTGCAAGTTAAAGGAAGTAGTGCCGCTCTTGGGCGTCTTCGGGCGTACTCCTTCGACATACACATTCAGGAATTGGCGGATATACATAACTTAGTGTAGCCGGCCACTACGATGTGCATTTCTGTATCCAACCTGGCTATGTACTGAAGGGAGCTGGGCTCGGAATCGTCCGATAGAGAGCAGTACTTTAAAAAGAATAGAATCTGAATCGTAGTTAGAGTTGAAGTATTGAGTAGCGCAACTTCACTAGTTTGGCATAGTCAAACACTAGTGTACTAAAGCCATTCACCCACATAGTGACAAACAACAGGCCACGCCATCGTAGGCAAAAATAAAACCTAACTAAGCGTACGAAGAAGCGCACAGCTGACTGATAGAGCGTCCTTGCTGGAGGCGCCAGAGCAGCGCATTCCGTTGGACACGCAGCCGCACGCACACCCACACACCAGTACACACTACGTCGAATGAATCACTGTGCCACATTTTGTCATTTGTTACGTTATCTAATGAAATACACACGTCCTAGTTGATGAATTACACTTCTACACGAAGTATCTTATACCTAATCAAACGCAATTTACATAAAACACACTAGTAAACGAAATTATTCCTACCTTATCTACAGCCTTGTAACTAATTCACACTCTTATGCTGTCTTAAATGCAACCTAGGGCGTTCAACAAGAACGTATGAGAATTACAGGATACACAACTACCGTGATACACCATGAAACGGATTCTGCACTACTAGTGTAAATACGTCTCACATATACACATTTGCGGTCTTCTACAATGCAGATAATCATTTATCTTAGCTAATGAACAAGAGAACACATTAGCTATCATACAAGTGATCATTATAGAAGGCTAACTCAGACAATTATTCACTGTTTACATACGATACCCATAAAATTATGTCTTACTGATCGCAACAGCGGCTCACCGAACAGGCGCCACAGGTAAGTCATGGATCGTCGAGATGTCGCTGTGGTGCTACAGTACGTGCTCAGGTAAGCCTCCAGGACTAGGCAGATACGTGATAGAAAGACACACACCTACTGACCATAATAGAGGCAGAGTTAATAACAGCTGGTCAGCGCAATTACTCATGCAAGTCTATACTTCGAGTCAAGCTCAATAGGGTATTCTTTCTTCACTAACGTTTTCCAGTCTGTTCCTTTAGCAGTGGTCTCGCTAGATAGTGGATAGGAAGCGAGGATCTCGTCAATCCATTCAAGTGCGTCACTAATTAAAAGACGAGACGCTCACGTATCCTCACAGCCGTCGTTATTCAGCATTGAATAGCATAGCTATAGACAAAATATGCATACTTTACCATAACAGAGTAAGTAGATTTAAAGAAAGAACCATTCATTAGAGAGTGTGACATGGGTTATAGGTGGTAAAAACAAGAGAGAGAATCTCATCATTTCACTGCCACGATTTTATTACAATTTAACACCTCAAAGAATTACATTTGACTCACATCACCACAGTCCCACTCGCTCCTATTTGCTATTACCGTCATTTACGCACTTTGTACCGATCACGCCGCCTTGCATTACAAGTTATGTTTTCACACACCCAGTAATGGATGTCCTTAGTGTTAATAGCCATGGACCATGACAGTCTCCTTTCAAGTGACGTAATTCGTCCGGAATTAAATGTCTTAATGCCAACTCGTAGGAGATTGCACATCTGTTAGTCCTGAGACGATTATACTGCCTTCCAGTCGCTTTGCAATGCTTGCTCACCGATCCAAGTCATAAGCTAATTTATGCTGTGTATTTCATTTTATTGTTTTGTATTATTTTATTGTGCTGCTAATTGCATTATGCCTCATGTGAGTTTATTATATTGTATAAGTGCATTTTTTTGTCGTTTTATGTTGTATACCTTCAGTTTGTATACGCAGGGAACACGGGGGCATGTCTCAACCCTCCCCCTCCCCTCACTGTATTATGAGATAGTTACTTACTATTATCTTTCCTTTATGAATCAAATAGTATCCAAGCCATGCCGGTCACTCTGCTATCTTGCATAACAAGGAGCGGCTCCGCGATAAAGACTAATACACCTGTTTGTCTGTGGGAATGTTTCGCTGCCACCGCAGCGATGGAAGACTATCTGACAGTCACTGACGTGTCATATTGATAGGTTGGACTCAGTAAATTATGGGAACTACTCAGGAATGGGCCCAAGCGCTACGTAGTAATTGGCCAAGGGTAAAGGAACGCCTGCTGAGTTGGCCTGAATCCCAACTGGTTAGTTCAGCGAGAGAGAGATTCGCACTCACAATGGACAACGAATAATAGGGACAACTATTTCGTTGGCTCGGTTTTTTCACGCTACTGACAACTCACGACATGCTCAATTCCGTGCTGCCGAATCAGTGGATACCTGCAGTCGCCTGTGATTGCAGTTAATTTTTGGAGCCCTCCCCTTTTATTACTTACTCTACTGCCGAGCCCTCGGATCCATCCTGTCTTTCTTCTTTTGTTAATGAGTATGCAGTGGTACTGTAAATTACTCCAACAATACCGGTCCTATCCGTCTTTCCAGCCATTTTTCTCATCGAGGTATCGCTCCTCCCTTGTTGCAGTGTCCATGTTTGAGCTATTCTCCGACGATCTATAGTGAAGTGAGAATCGTGTCTCTGCTATCTAGCCAAGCGAAGAATCAGTGTCCTTCAACAGTAGGCGAAAACCTGCGTTGGAAATTTTAAAGACGTAACCATGGGCTTACTTGGTTGTTCCTAAGGAGAGCTTTATCCCTCCCTTAAAGTACATAAATACAATCATCGTGTTCGCATTTTCACTTTTCCTTGCTGCTCGTGACTTTTCGTGACACTAAACACAAGTGCGACGCGTAATTTGCGTCGTAGCAACGATACGATACGTACTTGGAAGAGCCACCACACAGTTCTTAGTGCCAACATAAATTATCTCTCAGCGTAACTCGTTAAACTAAGTACGCCAATACTCGGTCGTGTAAGAGGGACGTTTTATTCCCCGAGCGTACTACTGTGAAGCAGTGCAGCACGCAACACACGTGTGCGTACGGGCACGAGCTGCCTGATCAGCAGCCACGCGCGTACGTATTGTAACCGGTAAACTTTACTGTGCAGCTACGCTTCACCTCTCAGAATCTTTATCCATAGAATGGACAGTAAGTCACTCTGAGCTTTAAAATGCTATACAGTAATAAAATGTTGATCTGCCTTTCTTGTACTACAGTCATTACATACTGCGTCATTTCGCTGCCTTCTTAGAACCCGAGTATTATGCCAGATGTTGGCACATTTCTCCAACAGTCACGTCAGCGAATCTCGAGTTTTCATAGAAGTAAAGAGCTGAAGTATCTGTCTTGTTAAGTTGCTGTTCCCAATTTGCCTGAAGCAATTGGGGTGTTGTCACCACTTCAGTCTTGCTGTTAATTGCTTAATGCCTTGATATCATAACGAGTGTGGTCCTTGGTTGTTGCCAATGTTTCTCACGTAACCATGTCTCCGCAAATGCTTGCTATTTCATCCTTTTCTGCCATGCTCTGCCTTACTTTTACCTGATGCCAGGAAACATTTTGTTTTCCTCGTAAATATGCACTGGTTTGCTTAATCCACGAATCTCGACCACTGAATAACAGCAGTAACAAGTCCTTCTTCAAGTTAGTTACTACTTAGCCCATCTGGCAATCGCTAACCTTGTACAACAGAATCTCTTTTACGGCCGCTCTCATCGGTTTTTCCTCTCACTACCTCTGGTGCATATATGATGATGAAGTCCCATCTCGCTTTGGCAACCCATAGTGAAGAATAGCCACATATTGTCAGACGTAGTGTATGAACTACATGTTACCGCTTCATGAACACCCGCACAGCGTTCCTTACACATTCACGGACACCTCATCCACATGATACGTATACACAGTCATAGTCACCACCCCCTGAAAGGGAGAGTATAAACTCTACTACAGGAGACGTATTAAAAGGGTTCAGCTGCACTTGTTTTGTTTGCATTTCTGGCGGCTAAACCCTCTATCTGGTTATTGCTTTTGCATCTACTCACTTTATTTGGAGAAAATTATTCGTTAGATATTTCTCACCACGAAAACCTGTTACAGTTCGCGCAGAACACGCTTTTCAACATAATGCGCAATGTGTTGTCTAGGGTAGCTGTAGCGATCTGAACAGTGACCCCGGGAATAAAAGCTCCGTAGATAAAAGGCCTACGGAATTTTCTGAAAATTGTTGTCACTTACAAAATGTAATTACCGCCATTCTCTACCTGTGTGTAACCTTCTCTGTAAAGGAAACAAGCAGTCATGTATTTTATCGCATGGTCAAGTACTTCCATGAACATGCTTAACCGTTTATCTGCATCTAGTGGCTAAGAAACCTTCCACCTCAACAAATGGACTTTCATTGATATCGCACCAATATCCAGGGTGAAGATCCATAAATATTAATATATGAAACAAAAACACACACAAATAACACGTAGGCGCTGCTGATCCCCTTTCAGTCACACTTCTTACATAGCCGCGGGTTTATTCCGCTGACTAATTCACTCAGTCAGATTGTGAAGTTGCCGTGTCAGTCTTCTACACGTGATCGCTGACTACGAGTACTTGTCAGCAATGCTGACAACCCTCTTTTGGCTACTTGCTATTGTATAAAGACCCGTGACCGCTCACTTACTGGCCGGTTCAGTATTAACAGTGAAGCTGCATCCGCCTCATCGGAACGTACTACTCTCCGACTCCGTTGCATGGTAAATATTAACCAAACACTATTACGCACTGCTGTGATATATTTTGTCGTCATTACTACATACAGTCGCATAGAGATACTCTCACGCCTTCTCTCTCTTCTGAATGCACTCTGTCCTTTCACCAGTCACTTCGGCGGTGTCACTCATCTATTGGAGTTGTTGAATAACTACCAGGAGAATATCGACCAGACATCACACGATGAGATGCTGTGCTTTATTGATTCTTTTTACTGGAGCTGTCAGTCTCCCACCCTTTAGTAATCATCCGTCATCGTCAGGCATCATGTTTGAACGTTTGGACAACTTGCTATATACCCCCAATCAAGCGGTAATACGTGTCGATGTACAACTAAGCTCCATTAAGGGAGAAGAGCTAGCTTTACAACAACTTATCAATCGCCTGTTGGCCTGTGAACCTTTACTCGAACAAGCAGGGCAGACTTCCACGTTACGCACTCTGTGGGATTTAAAACAAGCACTGCTAAACACTCAAGAACAATTATGAAGCATCTTCGACACTGTGCCCCTAACTCGGGTTAAGAGAGCCTGGTTCAATGCCGGAGGTGCGATACTCAAAACTGTCTTTGGTACCCCCGACCATGCTGACGCTAACCGCTGGGACCAAACCCTACGCCAAGTAACTTTTACTACTAACCAAAATCGGGACGTACTGGTCCACCATCAATTACGCCTCACTCATATTGAAGACAGTTTATTAGCTGCTACTAGGCAAATTCGTGTCGTGGCAACTGACCTTGTACACCGGTACGAAACATTTAGGAATGTTATGCAACGGGACCTTGTATAGGAATCTTCGCTACCTCATTATTATGCGACGGCTACAGTACATCTTGTGCGAACTTCTCAAGGACAGTGGGCACGGATTTCTCTACCCATCACATGCGTCAACTGCGAGTTTGAATGCTACCGATCACACACCTTTCCGGTTACTTCGGTTGCCCTACGAAAGCAAGTGACTTGTGCAAACTAATGATATCTTAGCTAGTAGCAAAGATCACCAAAGACATTCTGTCATGCAGCTGATTGACCTCCATCAGTGCCATCACTCTAATTACTATATGTGTTCAAACTTATCCATTCATACTGGAACTAAAGACTGTGAGGTGGCCTTGTTCTTAGAGGAAACAACCCCCCCCCCCCCCCTGTCCTCGTATGTTATCGACTTTGCGTGAGCCTTGGTTTAAACCAGTAGGGGATAGTTTATTATATTTTGTACCTCCTATGACCATGTTTTCTTATCTCGGACGTATCTTTTCGCACTAGATAACAGTGGATTACTGTTCAATATGTCCACCTGTGAGTTAATAACACCTACTGTCAAACTGTCAGCACACCTAACACAAGTGAAAAATTTGAGCCTCGGACCCCTTTTACTTTATTTACCTGAGGTACCGGTGGTACCACCATCACCCAGTAATGTACCCAGGCTACCCAACGAGTCCGATGCTCGATTAGTTCAGTCAATTGACGAATTACTAGCTCACGAAAAGGGCCAAGTCGCCCTGGATCGAGCTGTTGCACACATAGCTACCTGCCGGACACAGAAACAATTGTATACAGTTACTCTGCCTAGTGCCCTGACTGTTCCAATCCTGATTGTCGGAGGAGCCGTTCTCTGGTGCCTGTATAAGAAAGGATATTGTAAACACATTAAGTCAACACAACCAACTGTCCCCGAGGCACGGCCCGAGGGTGAATTTCGACAAGAGTAATGTCAGGCATGGTCTACCGTAGTGAAATACACTCTTTAACTGAAATAAAGTTTGTATTGTCTTATGTTCATTTACTCTTATTTTTATCATGTATCAATGTATCTAATCACGTAAACTATGGGTAAAGGTACTAGAGATGACCACTGAATGTAGGAAACCTTAGTCTATTTACTACTGAAGCCCACCTCTGCAAACTTTACTGATACAATCCCTGGGGGGAGTGTTTCAGTACCTGCCTACACAATAAGCAGCTGCCACCATGTCCCTCCTTGCCGCCATCCCCACCTGAGTGAACGACAGTGTATCCAACGCTGCGCGGCGCCCTGTGCTGCCCCACTCTCCGTCAGTGGCACATGGGCCACCCTATCACAGCACCACATCTGAACCAAAGATTCTAACTTTGTTTATTTTTCAATGATTGTCTGTATTATATGTGGAAGATATACCATCAACAGTTAGAACTTTGTGTTTAACCAACTGCAATCAGTGTCCCTACACAGAAGCAAATGTCTTTTATGTAACATTATGAACATGTTTTAACTTTCTATTATCTGTATATGATGCAATCTTTTAGATTGTCAGTGTTTCAATAAGTCTTTAATTATTATTTTGAAACTATTGACCATAGAAACAACCTCACAGTTTGAGAATTTAAATGTTTTATCTCATTATTTACTATCTTCACATTCTATTTATGTTAACTACGTTTGTCAGTTGAATACTTTTATTTGGTAGAATTAACTAATTTGTTACAATTACTACTTTCATATTTTAGTTTATATTCTGAAACTGATTCCACTATGTAGCAACGAATTTAACGTTTGCCAAACAACACAAACAATTACACATTTCTAGAGGCGCCTGTAACCTTCAAACGATCAGTGCTGATTCAGTTCGGCCAGCATCTACACTTCTGCTACACCGCGTTTAGCGTTGGAAGTATATATGAGTAACAGAATCTGTAATACTTCATTCCAATGTTGTGAAACTTTTGACATACTTTTAACTTTTAGTGCTAAGATCTGCATTCTGATACAGTAATGATGATGGGAAATTATCATAATGAATTATATGTGATAAGATCAATGTCTCTAAATGTTTTATGATTTTGATCAACAATCTTCCTGTATAATATCTTTTTTTTTAAAGGGACTTTCTTTTTATGTTGTTGTAAAATCACTCCAGTATAAATGGATGTTTTTTTAAAACTTATATTCACCCCACGCCCATTTTTGGAAATATTAGCACACCCGACCAAGGGAGCAAATTGTTTTCTTTTATCAATGAGCAACAACTAATTTTCACCATAAAACCTCGCTCCCGCAGAAGGGGAAGGAGATGTACAGGTGCTGACAGATTGAGTACGGGAGTCCTTTATTTTCAATAAAAGAAAAGGGATTTTTTTTTTCCTAAATGCGTGAGCTATGAATGGCAATGGATCTTCACAAAGCCGTGCACGGGCCCTGGGTTGGGGACACATAAGATTTTTCCAGTATGTGCCGCTATCCCACGGCTTGTTCACGTGCTCGACGAAAAACAACCTTTCTGCTGACGGGGTGACGCTTAGGGAACCGTCGCTTGCCTAGTCAGAGCTCCTACAGCAGGCAATCAGAAAGGTCCAGGAGATCACGTGTGGGCGCCCACCGCGCCGAGCTGCGTGAACGAGGCGTGTGGATCGCTCTCTTTTATTGACAGGCCCCCGACGAGATCAGACGCATTGGCCGGTTGCCTCCGTGCACTTTTCGAGCCCCGGCACAATCTGTTTGCGCCTTAGGGCTGCTAGACTCACATTAATGTACCCCATCTAGGTCATCAGTAATTTTTTTTTTCAATGGACGGGAGGCAGTTTGCCGACCGGAGTTGAAAAATTAACTCTTGTTCTTTTTTAGACCCCACTTCCACCTCAGGCACATCCTGACATGTACAACATTATCATGCTCAGATATGTGCAGTGTGCCGATACAGCATATCAGACACACCCCTCTTGGCAAGCTGGTTGCAACACACAAGCACCGGGTTGCTCACCCCAGAGCCCAGTATGAGACACGGACCCAGGATGCACACGGCATGAGCTGAGGACACAGGCTGCTAGTATTCTCGCCGTGATAGCCAGCCCCCGGATGGCTGACTGCATAGCGGAGTGTGGTGGGAGACGCAGGGGCACCTGTTTCAGCTGTGTTGCAACGTGCCTGGGACCTCTAGATCCCTCCTCCCAACCTAGGCATATTCCCTTAGGTTATCCCCCAAAATACTAGTGGTGCTACACTTCAGTGGACCCCATAGCTAACGGTCCAAAGAAGAGGAGTGCTTCCTTCGTACAGAGTGCTTAGGCAATGAACAGTGCTTTCACAATGCTTTTTAATAATGTTGTGGGCAACATCATAACGAAATTTCGCCAAGGATCACCATCAGATGATGTGAAGCTCATAGCATATGCAGATGATGGGATGAGTTGGAAGAAAATGAGTAAAAATTGGAAGAACATCTACACACCTGGCAGAGAGTGACTAAAGAAGCATTCACTGAAATAAGCATATCAAAAAGTGAAGTAATGAAGATCTATAGGTAAAACGAAAAAATGTAGGCTGTACTTTGGATGGAGGAACTATTGAACAAATGGATGCTTTCAAGTATCTAGGAAGTATTCAAAATTTTTGGTAATATGTTTGGGAAATCTATATAAAATCAGCGAAAAAACAGTTTTGATGCGATGTTTATTTTATTAATATGATCGGTTTTGGTCTAGGCTTAGGCCATCTTCAGAAAGCACCATCAGCTGAAGTTGAAGTTGAACAGTTTCAGCGACTGAGGTCAATTGACTGTTCTACAAATCGTCACCTTCAGCTAATCGTGCTGTCTGAAGATGGTCTAAGCCTAGGCCGAAACTGGTCATTTTTATAAAATAACCCCACGACCAAGACGGTTTTTTCACTGATTTCATATGTGAAGTATATTAACCAAGAAAGGAAACATCGTGGATGGAATTTCAGAGAGGACAGGATATTATTCGAAATTCTGTAATTGTTTAACAGACATAATTACAAATTGGAAAATACGTGTAAAGCCAGATTATCCACGAATTTTGGCCAGTGGATCAGAATGTTGGACTTGGACAAAAAATGGTTCAAATGGCTCTGAGCACTATGGGACTCAACTGCTGAGGTCATTAGTCCCCTAGAACTTAGAACTAGTTAAACCTAACTAACCTAAGGACATCACAAACATTCATGCCTGAGGCAGGATTCGAACCTGCAACCGTAGCGGTCTTGCGGTTCCAGACTGCAGCGCCTTTAACCGCACGGCCACTTCGGCCGGTGGACTTGGACAAAGAGAGATCGAAGCAGAACACAAGGAACAGAGGTGCACTGTTGAGAGAAGCTCATAATTTAAAAGTCATACTACCTGCCAATTCTGACCAACGGATCAGAATGTTTGATTTGATCTTGGCAGAATACAAGAAACAGACGTGTACTTTCGAGGCATACCTGGTAAAACGAGAAGGGACAAGATAAGGAATGAAATAATATGTAATACTCTGCAGATCAAACCCCTGGAACAAAGTATGAAGGGTAATGGACTTACGTGGTTTGGCCATGTTAAATGATTGGAGGCAGGAAGACTGCTGAGAAGAGCACTAGAATGGACAGAATCTGGACGAAGGACTGTTGCAAGACCACAAATAAGGTGGAGGGGTCAGGTAAAGTATGGTGCAATTCTAAGAGAACAGCAACGGGAGGATATGCTAAATGAAAGACTATGGGAGACAAGAGAAGCTTGGCAGATGATCTGTGAATGACCAGCAAATCCAGAAATTTTTCAGAAAGACGAAGAAGAGAGAATACTTCAGAAAAAATGTGAGTGAAGTTTGAGGGTGCCACATGGACTCTCAAAAGAAACGTTTCCTCCCATTTGCTGACATATTTCATGTAGCAACCTTGAAGTCCTTTGTGACGCAAGTCTTTTTTGTTGACAGTGTCTACATTGTTACGGTCGCCAGACGTCAGGTTTCCGTGGTCATTAGGATAGCCGTCTTTCGTTGGAGATAACAATTCGGATGCGGATTCAGGGAGTGTCACTTATATAAATAACTTTTAACTCCTGTCCGTGAACAAAATATATTTATTTATATTTATTTATTTATTTATTTAACCTGATCAGATTAGGGCCATCAGGCCCTGTCTTACATTGGACCAGTGTTCCACACATGCAGCATTTCACACATCAGAGTTACATCATGAACATAGTTTAAATGAGAAAATTAGCTTACTCTAGTGACAATATGAATAAAGAGTAGTGACTAAGACCTAATAAAGTAAATGCGGAAGTATTTTTACAACAGTTGCTATACATACAGATTATGATAAAAGCAATAATAATAACAGTATAACAAAAAATCAAATAATAATGATAAACATGACTAAGACCTAATAAAGCAAATGCTGGCAGTATTTTTACATCAGGTGCTATACATACAGATTATGGTGAAAGCAATAATAATAACAGTAAAAAAAATTCAAATAATAATGACAGACATGAGAAAAATTGGCAATAGTAATGAAGGTTTGTGCAGATGTACATTAATATTTTGGTGTGTAAAGTAGATGTTTACTAGTATAGCGAGTTTTGGGTAAGGGAGGTTTAAGGAGGGGGAGAGAGGGAAGTAATGAGGTGAAGTGCACTCATGTACAGAGGAAGGCATTGCTGTTGCTTAAGTAGATACGTCATTAACTGTCTTTTGAAGCCGGTCATGTTTTTAAGTTCTCTAACATAACGAGGGAGGTTATTCCAGAGTCGGGTTCCCGCTACTGTAAAGGACTTGGAGAAGGTGACTCAGCGATGCAGTGGAACGGAGAGGATTTTATTATGATGGGAACGTGTGTTTCTGTCATGTTGTTCCGACATGAGTGTTAGGGACGAGGAGAGATATGAGGGACAGTGTACATTTATAAGGGAGTAGATGAGACAGAGTGTATGGAAATCTCTGCGTTTGTCTGCACGCAGCCAGGACAATTTTGCATATGCTGGTGAAATGTGATCAAAAAGTCGAACGTCACAGATATATCGGACGCAGGCATTCTTGACCAGTTCTAGACGTCGGGAATTTTCCTGAGAGAGCCTTGTAGGATAATATCGCTGTAGTCAATGATTGGGAGTATAAGCGTTTGTACTAATTTCTTTTTCAGATCGAAAGGGAAGAGTTTTTTATATTTTCGTAGGACATGAAGGGATGCTGATGCTTTTTTGCACACTGCAGTTACGTGGTCTGTCAAATTTAGATTTTCATCTATTATTACTCCCAAACTCTTTGCTGAGGGCGAGAAGTTAATATTTGTTCCATTTAGGATAAGAGGTGGTACGGATTCCCGATGTTTTGGGCTAATGAGCTTAGAGTGACCAACAAGTACCGCTTGGGTTTTAGATGGGTTTAGTTTTAGACCTATGTCCTGTGCCCATTTTGACAGTGCATCGAGGTCAGTATTGAAATTTTCAATAGCTTTCTTGAGATTGCTTCATTTCGCACTTAGATACAACTGAAGGTCATCAGCATACATATGGTATTTGCAATAGGTCAGGACTGATGACACATCATTGACGTAAAGAGAGAAGAGTATAGGACCTAATACTGAGCCTTGGGGAACGCCTGACACTACCTGCCGCCATTGTGATTTTATATCCCCAGACAGGACGCGTTGCTGACGAGACGTCATGTGTGAGCGAAACCATTGCACTGCGCTTGGTGAGAAATTTAGACCGCTAAGTTTGGGTAGTAAGATGTCGAAGTCGACAGTATCAAATGCTTTGCTGAAATCTAAGAAGCAAATGATAGTCGCTTCTTGTCTGTCCATGGCAAGTTTCAGGTCATCTGTCACCTTTATCAGAGCGGATGTTGTGCTTCGATGTTTACGGAAACCTGATTGGTATTCGTCTAGTAGGTTGTTAGTAGTTAGGTAGTTGGTGAGCTGGTCATGAACTATATATTCTAAGGCCTTTGATAGTGTAGGAAGAAGGCAGATGGGGCAGTAGTCAGAGGCTGCTGTGGCGATGTCCTTTCTAGGCAGTGGCTTAATTTGTCCCAGTTTCCAGGCCTCAGGGAAAACACTTGTGATTAATGAATCGTTGAAAATGTCTGTTATAGAGGGCAGTAGTTGGTCAATAATAAGTTTTACCATCTGGATAGTGATACCATCATGTCCAGTAGATGCTGATCTAATCCGCATTATGGCTTTCTTGACAGTACTGCAAGTGACGTGCTGTAGATAGAATTTTTCTTTGCTACAGTCGTTCATCCCAAAGAAGTAATCAATGATTCTCTGTTTTTTTGCGGATCAATTTTGGTTGCAGGTAATGTGAAGAATCGGTTTAGCTCTTCAGCTGGGACCATGGGATTTTCTGCAACTTTTATTTTGCCTAAACCGAGACTACGGAGATTTTTCCACAGGATAGCTGGTCTACATCTATTGTCAGCTAATGTACGGGCATATCTGAGCTTAACGTTTCTCACCGCTTGACTGACTTTGTTTCGTTTCTGCTTGTATACAGCGTGATTTTCACTTGTAGGGTGTATCTTGTATGCTCGATGTGCAGCATTTCTGAGATTCATGAGCTGTTTTAGTTCATCAGTCAGCAAAGGTGCAGGTTGCCTTTTTACTTTTCTGGTCTTTATTGGAGCATATTTGTCATATAGTTGAGTAATTTTGTTAGTGAAATCGTGGAGTTTGTCGTTTATGTCCATGAGGGGAGTAGAGGTCATCCCCCAAACTATTTCTTGTGCCTCAGTTTTATGCGTTTGAGGTCTCGGTATGTAGACAGTTTTTGTTTCTTTCTAGGGCATTCTAGTGAATACGTCATGGAAATGATGTCATGGGCAGACATGCCAGGCGCAGATATTTGAGAGGTGCGGATTATTCTGTTCAGAGATTTCGTTGCGAATATATCTATGAAAGTGTGATGAGTAGGTGCCAGCTGAAGTAGCGTCATATTTGAGGACGAAAGCATCCTCTTAAATTTCCCAGTGGAAGGACTATTGCACAGAAAATTAATGTTAGTGTCACCAGCTATAATTACATGTTCATATGACGATTCGAGACTAGAGAGGGCAGTTTCAAAGCAGGTGAACCCACCTACTTTAGGAGGTTCGTAAAGGACACATATTAAGCACTTTCTGTTAAGTGATTTGATCTCTATGAACATATATTCCACTTGTTTATCTGCATTGTTGTCGGATGTGTGTAGTACTGTAGGTGACAAATCAGAGCGTATGTACGCCCCTACTCCTCCCCCTCGTCTGTTGCATCTGTCGTGCCTGAGAAAGATATAGCCATCTAGGTTTACGGAAGTTGTAGGAATACTTGGTTTGATCCAAGTCTCTGACAAAAGTATTACGTGTATATCAGCAGTTTGAAATATATATTTGAACTCGTCGAAGTGAGCTGGCAGAGACTGGACATTTGCATTTGCAATATGCAGCTTGGTGCGTTCGGGTGCTGATTGCCCGAGGAGGCTGCCGACCGGTGTTTGCGGGTCGTGGTTAGCGGTGACAAGAGGGTCTGGCATGAGGAATGCGGAAGGCGTGTGAAGGGAGGGGGGGGGGGTGAGGGAGTGTCCTCCCAGTTCTGTGCAGTGAAAGCGGCCGGGAGGGGGAGGGGGTAGGTCCCCAGGGAGACAACGGGATCTGCGGCCAAGGTCAGCGAGGTCTGCAACGGTTATGGAAGTAGCCGTGGGCTGGCAGGGGAAGGAATTTCGCTAAATACAACGGGAGTAATCTGCACGTTATGACAGAGTGTGATATTAATTGCACTTATGAGGATAACAACTAAAGTATGATGGTGGGTTGCTAATTAAGGATGGAAGTGAGACTGCCTTATGCAATAATTAACAAAATTACATGAGAAAAACAATTAAAAATGAAAATAGTTATGTGGAGAAACGAAAAGTTGATAATACAAATAATAACAAATATTACCCGAGAATAAATAATTAGAGATAAAAAAATAGTTATTTAGAGAAACGAACAATTTGATAATACATTAGTTACGATATGGTTGACAGTGTAAACAATATAAACATACAGGTTAGTGGCAGCAAGATTAGACATGATTTAGCTTCTAAGGCACAGGCCTTCGAGTTCATTAACACTACAAATTGATTTCTTTCCGCTGGCAATTGTTGCCAGTTGTCACAGACTCAAGCCTGTAGCAGCGAATTGTTTATTAGAAACTACACTGTACATCGCTGCAGCCACCAATGTTTACTTCAGCACGAAGTCAGGCAGCTTGTAGCAGTTTCCAAAGGGTCACCACTGTTTATAACGAATAGCGACTCCGCGGCCGACAGCTGCCTCCATCGACCGTCCGGCAGGTTCTTACAACACACCATCCGTCTATGCTGGCACCTCACAAAAGGTCAACATACTATTTACTTACTTTGAACGTCTTCCCAACCACTCAGCCAAAGTAAGTTTGTGGAAATAATAGAATCGGCAACACTCAGTCTAAACTGTCTTCATGGAAATAACTGGCGTGTATTGAACGTTAATCGTTGTTATAACACAATACTTTCTATTGGCCAAAATTGCTTAATATTAGTGACGTTACTCTGATAGGTGCTATGAATGGATTCTTCATTATGATTCGGCAGTGTAGATCATTGTCGAACGATCTTGGTAATCTTAGAAGACGGAACTTGTTTTCTTGCACCTAGTAATTGAAAGATTATGAGAGCTAGAAAGACGCCTGAGCTAATTTACGAGCGATAAACAAGTTTCGTGTTGATTTTCTGAAGGAAAATTTCTTTCCTCCCTGAATGTCTCACCTCTTGCAAATGGTGAGCACAGAGATATTGGTCTGTTATTCTGCGCACCTGTTATTTTGTTCTTCTTACAAATCTGGGTCGGCTGTATAATGAGTGAAAAGTTCATTACTGTTGTAAGCTACGAATGGGGCTGGCTGACTCTGCAGCGTTACTGTGTTGCTATGTAAAAGGGGTTTGCGCCTTGCTCGCTTTACGTGATTTAAATTGATATTCAATATCTGTGGTGCTTCTTTAAATATAACACATTTACGAGTTTGAACAGCAGTCAAATAACGGTATTGATGGTTGAATCAGCATATTGAAATGCCTTTTTATGGTCATAATTTTTCGCTGGTGTCTCTCGTACGAACACCAGACAAGTTGGAAGGTATTAAATGAGTCAACTATATTTTACCACCCGACAGAATACCCAATGACAATGTGACTGATCACTTGTGACGATGAAAATGTGGATGGAGCAGTAAGCTTTTGGAATAAAATTTCTTAATACACAAGACATTGACGGTTCTTGTAGGTATACATTGATACAGAAGTGTACTCTATTTTATCGCTATAATCCTTTCACTGTCATTGCTACGGATATTACGTTTAATACTATTCAATTAAAATGTAATGAAAAAATACGTCTATTTGTGAAATCCTTGACAGATATAGCCAAGGACCTTACTCCCACCATCTGACCGTGTTTCGCAAATAAGCAAAATATGTGAATAGTACAATTGAATTAAAGACCTATTTTACAACTTTACCTTAATTGTTTGTATTTTGGCGAAGTGCTGTTTCCACCATAATTACTGTTTCACTTGGACTAAACGTTATCTATAAACATTTTAGTGAGGGCGTTAGTGATTGACAATTGATGCTCCCAAGAGTAACCGCTGTTACAGTGTTCTTCATAAATATGCTTTGGAATTTAGCTTTACTGCAGTGTAAGTTGAAGTGAGTACAGCTGTGACGAGCTGACTGGAATATCGTTGCCGATCAAGCTGACGTCCATCACACACTCACAGCAAGAAGCTTGGCTGCGCAAGGTGAGGGTCATTCATAAGGAAGACGCTTTCATCCTCCTCCCCAGGTCTGCTCATTTATCGGCTTAAAACAGACTGCAAACGCAACCTAAGAGATCCCACTGGAATATGATACATCAATTGGGTTTGAATATTAGTTTTGAATTCTTTGGTGAAAGTCTCTTGTACTTCCATCCAGGCGGCAGTGTAAAGAGAGCGTGACATTTCTAGGAGGGGAGTCTTCATTCACATATAGGTACTATTTTCCTACCACTGCTAACATCTTTGCAATATTTACTGTAATACGCACATATGTAAGTTTTACACAAGCTCGGTACATCGTCTCTATGACTTTAGATTTTGAGAGAACTGACTTGGGTAAGTTTATCGTATTTTTTTTTTTTTTTTTTGGTTTGGGGTAGTTTATAAGTTTCAATACGGCTGCATTAAACTTTTGTATTGCCACAACGGATCTATGTGGATCCTGGCGTACTGTGCTGAAATCAAAAATAATGTCATACTATTCCAATTATAACATTTAACGGGTTAAATGCCTGTCCAAGGGCTGAGGTGGGGCGAGACGGCGATGCGCCTGCAGCTACAAATGGACACTAATATTTGAATGTAATCTGTACTGTTGCGAGTTGTGCGCTGAAACTGTAACAGAATTTCTCGCGAATTATCTAAAAACTGTCTGGATTTTCAAATGGCGATTACAGATTCAGATTTAGGATCGGCATAGCTGCCCTACTTTTGAACAAAAGCTTATTTAATCAAATTACTTTTTATTAATGTGATTTTAACTAGTCTGAAATGCACCTACCTGTAAATTAGATTGCATAAAACAATGATTCACAAGATTACTAAAATTTTTACTTAATTTAAATGTGCTCTATTGCAAAATGAATCTCTGGAATTTACATGGAAATTGACTAATTGAAAAATATTCATAATATTCTGTCAAAAATGCCTTACAACTAATTCTTGCCTTGCAATGGATACCTCCGCTCTGGCTTAACTACAAATGAGCATGTAAAATAAATCACTGTGGCAGTTTAGCTTCTTATTCTTTCTTTCTTTTAAACTGATGATTTTCAAAAAGAGCTCTAAACAAAAGATTTGGCAGACACCAACTCATCTATTGGGGAATTTCAAATCGATCATGTAGCAATTTCATACCTTAACTACAAATCAATTTTAGAGGTCCAACTAAGGAAAGGGAGTAATATTGATTTTGACCATTATTTAATGTGAATAAAAGTAAAACTTTAACTTCTACATGTACATCTACATCTACATTTATACTCGGCAAGCCACCCAACGGTGTGTGGCGGAGGGCACTTTACGTGCCACTGTCATAACCTCCCGTTTCTGTTCCAGTCGCGTATGGTTCGCGGGAAGAACGACTGTCTGAAAGCCTCCGTGCGCGCTCGAATCTCTCTAATTTTACAATCGTGATCTCCTCGGGAGGTATAAGTAGGGGGAAGCAATATATTCGATACCTCATCCAAAAACGCACCCTCTCGAAACCTGGCGAGCAAGCTACACCGCGATGCAGAGCGCCTCTCTTGCAGAGTCTGCCACTTGAGTTTGCTAAACATCTCCGTAACTCTATCACGCTTTCCAAATAACCCTGTGACGAAACGCGCCGCTCTTCTTTGGATCTTCTCTATCTCCTCCGTCAACCCGATCTGGTACGGATCCCACACTGATGAGCAATACTCAATTATAGGTCGAACGAGTGTTTTGTAAACCACCTCCTTTGTTGATGGACTACATTTTATAAGGACTCTCCCAATGAATCTCAACCTTGTACCCGCCTTACCAACAATTAATTTTATATGATCATTCCACTTCAAATCGTTCCGCACGCATACTCCCAGATATTATACAGAAGTAACTGCTACCAGTGTTTGTTCCGCTATCATATAATCGTACAATAAAGGATCCTTCTTTCTATGTATTCGCAATACATTACATTTGTCTATGTTAAGGGTCAGTTGCCACTCCCTGCACCAAGTGCCTATTCGCTGCAGATCTTCCTGCATTTCGCTACAATTTTCTAATGTTGCAACTTCTTTGTGTACTACAGCATCATCCGCGAAAAGCCGCATGGAACTTCCGACACTATCTACTAGGTCATTTATATATATTGTGAAAAGCAATGGTCCCATAACACTCCCCTGTGGCACGCCAGAGGTTACTTTAACGTCTGTAGACGTCTCTCCATTGGTAACAACATGCTGTGTTCTGTTTGCTAAAAACTCTTCAATCCAGCCACACAGCTGGTCTGATATTCCGTAGGCTCTTACTTTGTTTATCAGGCGAGAGTGCGGAACTGTATCGAACGCCTTCCGGAAGTCAAGGAAAATGTCATCTACCTGGGAGCCGGTATCTAATATATAAAGCGAGTTGGGTCTCACACGATCGCTGTTTCCGGAATCCATGTTGATTCCTACAGAGTAGATTTTGGGTTTCCAAAAACGACATGATACGTGAGCAAAAAACATGTTCTAAAATTCTACAACAGATCGACGTCAGAGATACAGGTCTATAGTTTTGCGCATCTGCTCGACGACCCTTCTTGATGACTGGGAGTACCTGTGCTCTTTGCCAATTATTTGGAACCTTCCGTTCCTCTAGAGACTTGCGATACACGGCTGTTAGAAGGGGGGCAAGTTCTTTCGCGTACTCTGTGTAGAATCGAATTGGTATCCCGTCAGGTCCAGTGGACTTTCCTCTGTTGAGTGATTCCAGTTGCTTTTCTATTCCTTGGACACTTACTTCGATGTCAGCCATTTTTTCGTTTGTGCGAGGATTTAGAGAAGGAACTGCAGTGCGGTCTTCCTCTGTGAAACAGCTGTGGAAAAAGGTGGTTCAAAAACTCTTCAAAAGAAAATAAATGTTATCCCAAAATTTGAGACAGAAAATGATCTTTACTCTAACAAACTAACGTGACAAAAAATAATTCAACAGTTGTCAACGCGTAAGAGAAAAATTCATCAAA
The DNA here is from genome assembly GCF_021461385.2 of Schistocerca piceifrons. NCBI lineage: Eukaryota > Metazoa > Arthropoda > Insecta > Orthoptera > Acrididae > Schistocerca > Schistocerca piceifrons. Next base: position 271,278,210 of record NC_060139.1, read on the forward strand.
ACAGCACAGAATTCAATTTCACTTGGAAGGAAACAAAAACATTCTTGACGGAATGCAGATTGTGAAACAGCAGTTAAGTTTAGGCATGAGCCACTCAAAAACTGTAATAGTAACAAAACTGAAAATACATACAACACCTTTCTAACTATAAGGAAACAAACAACTTAATTAATCAGACAGACTAAAATAAACTACGAAGATGCCCACCTTTTAGAAATCGAGAAAGACTTCCCAAAGAACAATACAAGAAACCTGTATAAAACATTCAAAGCAAAACTAACCGTTTACCAACCTGGATGACTTTGCTTAAAAACGAAAATAGCGGTTTGGCTCTTAACAGCCAGCAAAATTGTAAGGTACTTGCTATTTATTTCGAAAAACTATTGAACTGTCCAGAACCAGCCAATAAATTCCAACCACAGCAAACTAATAACACCAACCCTAACTGTAAAGAACCTGACGAATAGAAATAACTAGAGAAATTAAGGGATGTACAAACAATAAAGCATACTGAGGAAACGGTATAATTGCAGAACTGCTAGGATCTGGTGGTCCTAACACTATGAAAGAGATCACTCAACTAAGAGGACCTACCTGGCAAACTGAGAAAATACCTGAAGACTGAAAACCTGCCCTAACTCATCCGTTGCATAAGAAAGGGGATGTTAATAATTACCAAGGAATCTCTCCTCTGCCGTTTATCACGGCATAGCAGTATATATGTATGTGTAGCCACTTACGGGATAATTACACTCCTGGAAATGGAAAAAAGAACACATTGACACCGGTGTGTCAGACCCACCATACTTGCTCCGGACACTGCGAGAGGGCTGTACAAGCAATGATCACACGCACGGCACAGCGGACACACCAGGAACCGCGGTGTTGGCCGTCGAATGGCGCTAGCTGCGCAGCATTTGTGCACCGCCGCCGTCAGTGTCAGCCAGTTTGCCGTGGCATACGGAGCTCCATCGCAGTCTTTAACACTGGTAGCATGCCGCGACAGCGTGGACGTGAACCGTATGTGCAGTTGACGGACTTTGAGCGAGGGTGTATAGTGGGCATGCGGGAGGCCGGGTGGACGTACCGCCGAATTGCTCAACACGTGGGGCGTGAGGTCTCCACAGTACATCGATGTTGTCGCCAGTGGTCGGCGGAAGGTGCACGTGCCCGTCGACCTGGGACCGGACCGCAGCGACGCACGGATGCACGCCAAGACCGTAGGACCCTACGCAGTGCCGTAGGGGACCGCACCGCCACTTCCCAGCAAATTAGGGACACTGTTGCTCCTGGGGTATCGGCGAGGACCATTCGCAACCGTCTCCATGAAGCTGGGCTACGGTCCCGCACACCGTTAGGCCGTCTTCCGCTCACGCCCCAACATCATGCAGCCCGCCTCCAGTGGTGTCGCGACAGGCGTGAATGGAGGGACGAATGGAGACGTGTCGTCTTCAGCGATGAGAGTCGCTTCTGCCTTGGTGCCAATGATGGTCGTATGCGTGTTTGGCGCCGTGCAGGTGAGCGCCACAATCAGGAATGCATACGACCGAGGCACACAGGGCCAACACCTGGCATCATAGTGTGGGGAGCGATCTCCTACACTGGCCGTACACCACTGGTGATCGTCGAGGGGACACTGAATAGTGCACGGTACATCCAAACTGTCATCGAACCCATCGTTCTACCATTCCTAGACCGGCAAGGGAACTTGCTGTTCCAACAGGACAATGCACGTCCGCATGTATCCCATGCCACCCAACGTGCTCTAGAAGGTGTAAGTCAACTACCCTGGCCAGCAAGATCTCCGGATCTGTCCCCCATTGAGCATGTTTGGGACTGGATGAAGCGTCGTCTCACGCGGTCTGCACGTCCAGCACGAACGCTGGTCCAACTGAGGCGCCAGGTGAAATGGCATGGCAAGCCGTTCCACAGGACTACATCCAGCATCTCTACGATCGCCTCCATGGGAGAATAGCAGCCTGCATTGCTGCGAAAGGTGGATATACACTGTACTAGTGCCGACATTGTGCATGCTCTGTTGCCTGTGTCTATGTGCCTGTGGTTCTGTCAGTGTGATCATGTGATGTATCTGATCCCAGGAATGTGTCAATAAAGTTTCCCCTTCCTGGGACAATGAATTCACCGTGTTCTTATTTCAATTTCCAGGAGTGTATAAAATTTTATTTTTATAATTATATTTTATGATTTTTGTTGGGGTGGCTTTATCTATTGTGAGCTATCATGAGACATTTAATTAACTTATAGCGCGATAAAACTCGTACGGACATCGACTGCCTCGAAGTACGTACGATATAATATTTTTTGCGTATTCCTACGCAAACTCTAATTATTAATATGGGTCTCAGGGACTACTGGTTATTTATGGACCAAACTACACAAAGATTAGCTGAGATATTGCGGAGCTTATTGGGTGTAATGATTTTCAGTATTTCTTGTTCATTATTTGCAAGGCAAAACTGGAGGCAATCTCGTTTGCGTTAGGCGCCCAAAATTAAACATACTGAACTCATTCAGTGCTGTGGATTTTAGTAAATGAAATTTATTACTACGCTTTTTAACTTTGAAATTATTGGAAGATCAGAACTGAGAATTCTCTCGCATTTACATTTAATATTATAACATGAAATTTTAATTAAATGATACAGTCAGCATAATGGCCGACTAAATCCTGCTAGGGGAGATGAGCTCCCTGCACTATGACGTTCTGTAAAAATTTGGTTAATTAGAATTAATTGTTGCGATCATGAGAGGTGACAATTAAGTCAATAATAAACACTTTCTAATAACATTTATAAGTATATTTTGCTAAATTACAACCAAACTTACATTAAATATTATCCAGCGCTACAATGGATAGACGAAACATACACAGCAGAGCGAGTTCAATCAAAGCGTTGTGTCTGATCTTCATGGCCTATGTTACACAGGTTAAACAAAAACTATTCTTTTCTAATTACATCGATATTTGTGTTTGGATAATAGTAATTGACATTCTTTACTATTTGTTACACATAGCGCAGACGTATTTAGTCTTTAGATAATTAATGGTTCACACATCTCATCTAAAAAAAACCTTCTTTTCCCTTTCTCCAAATGTCCATTTATGTGATGTACCGTCACGTTCACGTACAAAATTTTCTCGCAGTGGTTACTTCATCGAGCCCATGAACAGTTAGTACCTAAAATTGGTGAGTACCAGGCAGGCTTTCGACCAAACAGATCCTGTCTGGAACAAATTCTTCATTTAAAACTAATCCTTATGCAGCAAAGGATTTCTGGTAACAATATTGTACGCAGATAAGTGGATTTTAAAAAAGCACAGTTGATCATGAAACTCTTTTCCAAATTTTAAAGGAGCAATGGCTAGATAGTAAAACTCTAACACCGATTAAGGAAACGTTAAGTAACACTAGCTGTAACGTTAAACCCACGGGAGAGATTTCTGAACCACTTAATATAAAAACTGGTGTTGGAGTAGGAGATGGATTCTCCCATTTATTGTTTAACTGTTTTTTGGAAAAGGCGATTACAGAATGGTGAGAGCAAAAATCAAGTTAGGATGTAGATCAATCAATCAAGTTAGGCAGACGTAGTATTAGAGTAGATTGCTTCGCCTTTGCAGATAATCTATCCATTTTAACTAGGGATATTACCACAGCTCAAAAACAAATTGAAATTCTTAAAGGAGTTGCGGAAAAAATAGGACTACAGATATCAATAAAAAAAAACCGGAACATATGACTTGCAACAAACAAGCACCAAAATTTTGTAACACAAAATAGGGAAAAACAAAAAGGGTTGCTCCGTTCAAATACTTGGGTGAAATCATACACGAAAACGGCCTGGAAAAAGCTGCAAACAAAGATCACTGCCAAAAACTGTCAACGCATTCAGATTAACACAAAATATTAATAATAAAAAAGTCACTTCCTAATTCAGTAAACTTAGGCTTAACACTTCTGTAATCAAACCTGAACGTGTTTATGGAGGAGAAATTTTAATTTTAAATAGAAAGAAGTATATTGGAAAAATGCAAAAGAAAGAAAGATTATTAGGAAAATATTATGGCCATAAATTACTGATGGAGAAACTTGCAGACTGAAAAGTAATAAGAAGTTATAAGAATACACATACACACAGGGTGACATGAGGAAACGAAGACTTACATTTTATGGGCACATTAAAAGAATGACACCAACTAGGTTGCAAATAGAATTCTTCGAAAACAGAAGTAAGACCAAAACTGAGCCAATTAAATAGATCGCTGCGATTAAGATGGATCCTAGAGAAGCCGGTATAGCTCAGGGAGACGTTAGAGATAGAAAAAACATTCAGACAAAAGATATTTGATTGGAAAGTTGGTCAGAGGGAAATTTGAAAACGGACTGGGACACCGTGGTTTGATGAAAGAAAAAGACTCCATTCTGAAATGAGGAAACAAATTTGGATACAAATAAAGGCGAACCATCAAAAGGGATATTGACTGATTGTACGTCGCGTTGTCCTATTCGGCCCACACGTGAATAATAATAATAATATTACTAAAATCTGTTTTTTTAATTCCTAATACAACATTATTTAACTAATGTAAAGGAGAAGGGGGGGGCGGTTTGTAATCAGAATGGGGAGCACATGACTGGTAAGTCTCCCTGATTACCAGCACGTATATATTATTGGAGGCAATGGAATCCTTGTACAACAATAATTACTCAACTCGCGCTTGCAGCTAACAAGCCCAAAATAAGTGGTCTTTTTCTGAATTGCTATCTTTTTATACAATCATCTTATAAATCAGCCTTCATCTTTATGTTACACGTAGAGGACAGCTCACATAGGAATCTCTGTGCGTCACATCCGCTATCCAAGCTGCTCATTGTGCCACAGTAGAACGCCCTCTCTCCACCACAACAACACAGCTACTACTGGGAAAGTCTACGAATCGACTGAGTTGTTGCCCAGTAGCTTGCCATCTCTGTAAACAAGACACTGTGTATCGCTTATGTGTTTAGCATGCAAATATATTTAAAGAGGTAATATTCCGAATAAATAGCCAATTTGCATTGTATTTTCATTCAAAGATGCTCCAAGTCTTAATATTCTTAATTCACTTTGATTTAGTAGCATTTCAGTTAGGATACAAACCTTTCATACGTCAAAGATAATTGGTGTGAATATTAACGCCGAATATCAGCTGCTGAATTGTAAGTATATGTCTCTGTGCTGTTACGTATGTGAGTCTGCTGGAATGGACACGTTGTAATCGAAAACAAGGTTTTCTCCAAAGGTTTCACTGCTTTTGTTCTGTTTGTCACTGCGCTCACTGAAGCGGTACGAAAACCCTCAGGAGTCCCGTTATCTCCAGTAATTTCACTCACTTATATTCTTCCAGTGCCTATCTTCTCCTCACTTAATAGACCGACAGGTCTGAGACAAAGTATCAGAATTTTAAGAGGGAGGAAGAATAAAAACTCAGAACTGCTCCTCTTCTTTGCGCCGTTGCGTCGGGGGGCGCAAAAATTTATTCGTGGAGAGGAGTCGTAATCCCCGGTCGCCGCTGGAAGCGCCGCCTGGAGATTGCCGCACAAGTTTTAACCAACTGCCGCGCTCCTGCCCGCGATGTGAGGCGAAATTTAGTTTCCCGCACCACGCAGCTGGCGGGGCTGCTGAGGGCAGCTTCGTTAAGCGGGCTGGCTGCCCGGTTTTCTCTGTAGGGCACTCGGCGTATTTATTAGGTCAGCTGTAACAGTAGTCATGGTCTTTGTGAGATAGAACTAATAATCAGGAAAGGTCAATCAGTTTTCAGGGGCTGCTACTGGCTTCCGGTAAACTTTCCTAGTTCATCGGCGAGCGAAGTACTACACAACTGGCCGAAGTTCTGGACTATGGCTGGCTTCTACTTGTAAATAGTAGAGCGTAAGTAGTCTTGTGTGACCAGTAATTTCTCCACGTATGTTCAATATATAATCGAACTTCCATGCATAAATCAGCTTCAAAGGCCTTATTTCTTTATAAATGAGTTAAGGTGTTAAACATCTAATGTTAAATATGTAGAACATTTACGGCTGAAGGCGTCAAATCTTAATTGAACTGGTTTTATTTTTTTCAGATTATTCACCCACATCATATTGAAAAAATCAAAACCGAGCATTCCAACCAAGGTTTTTAACTCTGTAATCATTTAAACTCTCGATATCTAGCACTGTTTACATTTTCTGAAATGCAAGTTTTTCTGTTAAACTACTCGTTAATCTGCCACGAAGTTTCATACTGGTTGATCAGTAAAATAATTTGTAGCTACATATCTGCGAATACTGTCAGCAAATTTGTCAGAGAGTAGAGGTACTAGTAAAGAAACAATACATTGAAACGCCATGCTTTAAACAGATATTTTACCGCATGAACAAGAAAAACTTAATGACCAGTAAATTATTTACCTTTCATTATTTTGTGAAACTGTAGGCAAGAAAATTTTATAAAACGGTTCGTAGTACAGTACATTTAATGTTTGTTGGAAAACGGTAAGTGAAGACAATGTAAAATATACTCTGGAGAATTTGCTTTCCGTTTTAAGAGAAGCTGCTTTTTAACGCATCTCACTGTTTTCGACTTGTATCTCGTGAACTGTATGGTTTAGAATGGTTCAATTTTGAACATATGTTCAGTGGTATTTATTGGTACTGTATGCAAAATCCTTCACGAGCTGAAAGCGAATATTTTTCAGTATGTGTCGTTAGGAAGCACTTTCTGTTGTATAAATCATCTTGTACCACTTTTGTTCGAATCTTTGAATTTAACCAAACATACAACGTACAGTGACTCAGAATACGCTCGTGGGTTAGCACATTCTTCCGCTGACCCCAGGTGTTGTATGAACCACTGAAAATTAGGTTAGTGTTGGCCCTTGTAGCCGTTAGGCAGGCAACCTGCAACCATGGCATGCCGACTGGATGGCCACTCTATCCTTCCAGTAATACAGACTGTTTGAGAACCCAGCCACGCCCCGATATTTTTTTTTTTAAATATAGCTGTGCCCCAAACTCTGTACGTGTAGAATTTATTTTTGACTTGTAGAGCTTCTTGATTTGATTGGAGAGACCGTGCACCAGCTGTGGGAACGTTCTGAGAGCTTCGTGGGTTTCATCAGTGAAAGGATGGTTCTGAGTTGCGAGATACTGCGTGGCACTCTCGATTCACTTCGCGCCTCACTTTTGGAGGGAGTATCCAAAGAGCAAGTTAAAGCCTGTGTTCTCGAGGTGCAGCAAGTCTCGTCTCTCCATCTTTGGTGAATTCTTGAGATCACATTGCCCTCAGTCTTTCAGCCGTTTGGTGTATTCAGAAAGACTCGACCGTTTTTCAGTCTTTCTTATTAACAGACTAAAGACGAGATCTAAATGTAATGTGTAGGCGCGTAAATCATAAACCAAACTCAATCAATTCGTTCTTCCAAGCAAAGAACACAAATTAAAAATGTTGAAGGAAGAAAAACAATGTCGTTAAGTGTTTAATACGCAATGCGAAATCAGTAATTCTCTACGTTCTCTCTGAGAAACATCAATATTAACTTGTATTCGTGAAAATACGATTATGGCGCTTCATTCTGTGAGTGACGTAAATTTCCAAAAATACGTATGTCCTTGAGTTATCAAAATCTAGAATCACCGTCTGTTTGTTCTTTGGTATTCCGTAGCTAACTGGGTCACGATAGGTTCTTTGGTGTACTATGCCGTGATGATCGTGTCACTTAGGTAATCATCCAAACTGATACACTGAGCAGAGGGTTGTAGTTAAATTTTAAATGGCGATATCTTTTGTTCTCATACCCCGGTAAGCAAACTAATGATCTTTTTGTTTAAATTTCTTTTACAGTCCATTTAAATCTTAAGAACCACACAAAACAGAAGACCAAGGTGAAATTTAGCGTTCATAAAGTAGTACAGCGTGAAACAAACTGAAACATGGAGAGATACATCGTCCAACATTATATTCAGTGGAATCATGCTCAGACTGATTTTCTTATTTACAGGCAGGAAAATTCTTCGTAACAACACAATCTGCGAATCAATCGTCATCAAATATTTCGTTCTCATTCTCTGCAGATACGCCAAGGAATTTGTTGTAACTCGTTTCCTCCAGACGTTTCTACTCTCCGTTGCATATTTTGAAAACAAAATCAAGACAAAAGCACACAAAAAGCACGGAACAGCGAGAACTCCGTCAGCTAACGCCTATGAAACTGCAGACGATAACAAAGACCTCAAAAACGACGAATTTTTTCAGTGATACCGCTACCACCACCTAGCAAGAACTATGAAGCCTGCAGTTCTACCAGATGTTAGTGGGAGTCAGACACCGCGGAAAATCGTCGTAACTGGGCAACGTAACGTTACGTCTGACGTACGTTCCAGTTTTCCGTCACCGCCGTAATATTACGACAGCCGCATGCGAAGTGCTAAAAATGACAAGAAGAACGGATGGGAATGTCGGAAGGAAAGTTCCGCTATCGGAGCGGCTTGTAGATAATTTAGGGTTCTGATGTAAACGATGTGTTGAGAGCTAGTTAAATAGAGAGCTGCTATCTCTTGCAAAGTAACAGAAGAGTTGGAAAGGACTGACGAGGACAAAAACTACAAATGAGTGAGTAGAATAACATGAAACACATTTCAAGCGGCTGAGGTCAGTTGCCGATCTACAAAGAACACCGTTTCCTAGTTTGAGAGAACAGCTTTTGCGACGTTCTGAATCCTCGCACAATATGGGGGAGAGTGCTGTACCTGGAGGATAGTGCACCTAGGAAAACATACTGTCTGCTGGTCGGTGTTGCTATCTGGTGACTGATTTTAGGATTGCGTGAAGGAATCCGCACTAGAGACTGCCATAAGCATTTTCCGGCCTTTTTTACTGTACCTGAGGTTCAGTTTTGTGCATCGTTTGCAAATATTACGAATTCTATGTATTTATTTTCTGTGTAATATATCATAGTTACTTGCGAGTTGATGCTAATTCTTCAGCTAAAGAGATTAATAATCAGTATAGTTCAGTATATATTTAAAACTGCTTGCATTGCTTGTGGACACGGAAGCCGCACTTCGTCGGTCGTGCTCTATCTTGTGCCTGATACGTGCAAATGAACAAAGTTTCTTTAATGTTTTAAGAATTTTCCTTGGCCTAGTTGCCAATAACGTTTCGAAAAGTATGTGACTTGTAACTGGTTTCTCATAATACTTCTTCTTAACTTGCTTGCAGTTAATTATTACTGGTGTTATATTTTAATAATACATGGACCATTAAATACTGAAATGATTTCCTCGATTTCTGTACATTTTCACTGGAGTAGAGTATTTGTTCCTAGTGATATGACCATGCTGCACCTTGTGAGAGTCTTCCCTTTTCAAACAGCCTTCCTTTTCGGGAGAAATTTGTGTAATTTCAGAAAAAGACTCTAAAACACATAAACTGAATACAATCAATTCCAAATGGAATAATACAAGATATTAAAGTTCGGCAAAAGGTCAGCTAGAGCCGAAATTCTGGAAATGTTTCAGAGGTATAGCGCTTTCCCCTACAACAGAGATGTTGTTAGCTGTAAATCCAGGAAAAGGGAAACTGGGTAAATTTTAAGTTTGGGGAATGCGGTATAGAAGGTACAGGGTGTAGCAGGAATTAATGTGTGATTAAAAGAAAGCAGCGGCCAGCACTAAACGTGGGAAGACGGGTGACTAAAATAGAACAAAGAGAGAGAGTTGCAGTGGTGCCAGATTACGCAGAAGAAGGAAGTTCTTAAAGAGGTTTTCTTGTAGCTAGTTAACGAGGAGAGATGATGAAGAAAGTAGTAAAAACGAGCCGTAATAATCCTTAGTTTTTCACGCAAAGTACTGCTTGCAGAATTTAGTAGAAGTTTTCACTAGCTTTCGCGTGTCAGCGCTGAGAGAATTTCTTTGGCTACTGGAATCGACATTTCTGCTCCCTAAGCTATTCATCCGCCATCGTGTTAGTTTCCGCCGCATACAAAACTATTACTTCACTTGTATAGTTACCTCCAATTCTTCTTTATTTCATTACGGAAGTTGTTTACTGTGTGCTTAGAAGGATCCAAGATTGAATAATGTCCTACATTTGTGTCCTTATAACCAGTTTTCAACCTGTTACGATGTCAGCAACTGCCATGAGTCACAATTACAACGGTTTCCTTAAAGAAAAAGCATTTCTGGTTAGGCTGTCGACAGTATGGAATAAGTACACTACACTGCTTGAAGAAGAAAATCAGATCTCCCAAAAAGGCAGGAGGAAACGAAATGAAACACTATCGCTTGAGAGGGTATGTCATGTCATTTTAGTGATTTCGAAACCGAGTCACTTTTAAAATGTGCTTGATAGTATGAGCCCACCTGTGAGTATGAAGTTGCATTCCCTCTCAACTGGATACATGCATTGATTCGATTTGCGAGGTCGTCACAAAGCCATTGTATCCTCTTCCGAACGACGCAGGCCCACAATGGGAGAGATCTGATGACTTTAGAGGCCATGAGAGTACTTCCACATCTCGTACACACTACATGGAGACATTCCATGTGTGAAAAAGCATTGTCCTATTGGAAAATGGGACACTTTCACCTGAAAAATTAGGTTAGATTAGATGTCATTTTCAATCCGATAGAGCCCAAGTAAGGAGATCGTCTAAGATTTAGAACGTGTCAGAAAAACGAGAATGCACAGTAAATGTTTATAGAGAAAAACAAATACGGTAATGTACCTTACGCAGGTCCCAAGTGAAATCGTCTTCATGGAAGTGGAGAAAGTGAAAAGAATCTTCAACATATTTTAGTTTGAAAGTCAATAATATCTAGTTACGAAACATGTAAATTTTCAATACACTCAGGTGCACCTGACAGTAGTTAGGCTATTGTGGGCATGGACCGCTACGGTCGCAGGTTCGAATCCTGCCTCGGCCATGGATGTGTGTGATGTCCTTAGGTTAGTTAGGTTTAAGTAGTTCTAAGTTCTAGGGGACCGATGACCTCAGATGATAAGTGCCATAGTGCTCAGAGCCATTTGAACCATTTGGATTTACAACACGTATTTACAGCACTGAATTTATACGGAAGTCAGACTGTACTGTTAGTCGCTGTATTTAATACTGTTAGTAACATATTCACATTATTTGACTCCACTAAGGAATTTGTCAATGGAGTAAGAGGAGTTGGCCACCAACAAATCCTTTGCGCTCAAGTTAATCTGAAGGCTATTAAGAGTTAAAATATTTATGGCTTTTAGAATGTTATAAAAATGTGTGACTCTTAATAATGGACATTCTTCTGGGCCAAATTAAGTGACTTTAAATGTATAAAAATGTTACTCTTATTTCAAGTGCGGATTCAATTGAATGAGTTGCTGGTGTTACAAATTTCATCAAGGAACAAATATATTGAGGAACAGTAGTTTAGATTAGATTAGATTAGATTTACTTTCATTCCAATTGATCCGTAGTGAGGAGGTCCTCCTGGATGTGGAACATGTCAGAAAAACAACAATACATGACAAATATTTACAACTAAAACAAATAAGCTAATGTACCATTCCACAGGTCCCAAGTGGAATGATCGTCATTTTTAATGAACACTAAGAGTCATTTTACAAATACTAATGCACTGAATTTAAAATAAAAAACGTTATTTATTTATTTATAAGGTAATAAACATGTAATACAACTACTGTAATACTTATTTACAATGAACACATTACTGCACTGAAATGGTGCAGAAGTTAGATTATACTTACACACACACACACACACACACACACACACACACACACACACACAAATTTTCAGTGAACACATTACTGCACTGAAATTGTGCAGAAGTTATGTTGTACTTATATACAAATCAGTTGGTTTTACTAAGAAATTCATCAATGGAGTAGAAGGAGTTGGCCACCAATAAATCCTTTAGGCTTCTCTTAAACTGAATTTCATTGGTTGTTAAGCTTTTTATGGCTGCTGGCAAGTTATTGAAAATGTGTGTTCCTGAATAATGCACACCTTTTTGTACAAGACTAAGTGACTTTAAATTCTTGTGAAGATTATTCTTATTTCTAGTATTGATTCCATGAATTGAGCTATTGGTTTGAAAAAGTGATATATTTTTAATGACAAATTAATACCCCTAACTCCATAAACAGGCCTCTGAAGGATATTCTTGAGTTTACACTGCAAATAACTCTCCTTACATGGTTTTCGACACAGAAAACTTCATCTTTGATTGATGACTTATCCAAAAAGATAATCCAATATGGCATTATGGCATGAACGTAAACATAGTATGCAACCTTTTTTTAATATAATATATGTCTGTCAACAATCGCATTGCAAATAGAGCCATGTTATGCGCCTCAGAGGTTCTGTCGTGAACTCCTCTTGGTTGAATTTATTATCAACTTGTCAAGCTGTAATTCCAAGAATGTCATACTGTCAGCTTTTTCTATCTTTTTGTCATCATGTCTCAGGCTTGTACTGTGAGAAACGTAAGTTGTACACAAAATATAGTGTGTGTTTTTTTAAGGTTTTTGTGACAATTAACTGACTATGAACCATTTATCAACGTTTATGGAAATTTCACTCACCGATCTTTCTAAAACTGTATTTGATTTGATATTTATTGCAACGTATGTATCATCTGAAAAAACCTGGCATCTGGTAATGTTACAGATAAAAGGTCATTGATATACACAAGAAAAGGATAGCATTCTAAATGTAGCCTTGTTGGACACCACATGTAATTACTTCCAAGTTAGATGATGCCTGAAACCTTAAAACATGTATCTTTCCAAATGATAACCCTTGTTTCCTTCAGAGATATTAAATCTCAACCATTTTGCAAAATTTCTTCTTGCAAAATAATTTTCGAATTGGCTTAAAATTGTATTGCGATATATGCTGTCAAATATATTTGCTAGATCACAAAATCTGCCAGTAGCCTGTAATGTGTTGTCTAATCAATTGAGTATACTGTAATTGAATGTATAGATAGCCTTCTCAGTGTCGGACCCCTAAATAAATCCGAACTTTGATTTTGACAATACATTATTATCTGTCAGTTTGTTAAGAAGCTACATGTCTATTACTTCTTCTTAGATTTTCGAGAATGCCTGCGAAGTGAACCTGTGCGGAAATTTGACCTACTTCTTTATCTTCAGCGTATTTCAGCAGTTCAGGAAATGTTCCACCGATAAATGACTGGTTACACGGTACTTAATAGGTTAATAAACTAGGAAGCAGACTTTACTGATATTTTATGGTAAGCATTATAATTTTTTGATTTTAAAGGCTTTATGGTGGGCATTACTTTTAATAGTTTAGTGAGGGTCATATTCATATTGCTCAAGTTAGATACTTACTTGATAGCAGCATCTAATGAACGTGAGTCTCATCTTTTCAGTAACAGCTATGAAAATGCTTGTTAGAAGTTTTGCACCACAACACCCATTAGTTACAAATGTATAATTCACTCTTAAAGCTATCTGCCCCTCTTCTTGTCAGCCTCTACCAGGCTACCGGCCTCCGTCTTCACTGTATCCCATATTGTCTTCATTTTGTTATTTGATGTGATTATCTATTTCTCATAATGTATTTACTTTGATATCCGCATAGTTATCTTTAATATTTTGCACTGTGTCTTGTGATGTGCTATAGTATTAGCAACAGATTTTTTCTGACGGATATTTTTGTTTTACGACATACCTTTGCTATGTGACTAATCCATGGCTTCTTAGTAGAATTCGATATAATCTACAATCATGAACAGCCGTGATTCCCCGTACAAAAACATAATCTGGATTAGCACTGGGGGAATGCAATATTCAAATAAGGTAAATGGTTTATTAGTAAATTGTATTTTTCATTCAGTCTATGAGCACTGTATACACCACTATAGTTCATGTCGTGGAAGAGCGTCCTAAAATAATACATTTTGGGCTTACTGACTAACCCTCTAGAATTTCGATTTAATAGATTTTGTATTCTGTTCAGTGTTGACATTTACCAAAGTAACTGCTGTGAAAGCCTGGATTCCATTGGCTACTAATTTGGTAAATCTATTTTGTTCATTATAAATTTCTATAAAGATATTATCAATGGTTCTTTGTGAACGATTAGTTACCCTACTTGAGAAGTAAATTGTAGGAGGTAAGGTAAATGACAGCGTTACAGACTCTAATAAATTCTTATTGTGGAGGAGCATTTAAGATAATCTACATTAAAATCATCAACGACCACTATGTCTCCGTTTTTTTGTTAGAAAACAGCCCAGCACAGCACAAAGTGGTTCACTGCTAGATCAATCGACCTGCAGCTGCTCGGTACATCCCTATAATCATGAGGGATTTATTATGGAATTCTTCTGTTTCGCATCCTCCGAATGCTACCCTAGGCTAAATATATGAATTACTTTGCTCGTAAATTTATTAAAATTCCTCATGAATGTGGCAGTTCCTCCGTTCTCCATTTCTGCTCTCAAAATCGAAATGCTAACGTAAGTCCTGTAAAACCTAACTATACCAATGGTCAGATGATTTCGAGAGTGAGATGATATTTACTGGGTTGGATGACACTAATGCATCAGTGAAAGTAAGTAGCTCATCAATTAGAGTTCATAGTTCTCCAATACTTTGCTGCAATATAGATGGCTGAAATTTCACATTAACTGGAGTAAAATGTGTTTACATGTGTTTTCTAGCGTATGTCGAAATTATTTAATTGCTGGTACAGTATGACAGAAGTTTAGTATCTTTTGAATGTTTGTTTCACTTCTCAGCTCTCTTAAATCTCGGTTTCTTCCCGTCCATCGTACTGTAGAAAATGTGCTGATTTGAACACTGCAACCACTAGTATCTTATCGCTCATGACAGTGCCACTCTTCCACTCCCCCTCCCCTTAAATTTTATACTATTGCTTCAGCTAGTATTGAGCTGTGCGTGGCTCTTGATTGTGACCTGTCCTTCCTGCATTTCTGAAACTGCAAGGAAATATTTTTTTTTAGTTCTGTGTTAATGTCTTCTAGCGCCACTACCCTTGCTACCTTCGCTGTCCGTGAGTTGCAGAACCAGCGCTATCGATAGTAGCTTCGTGTTACTACCTGTGGAGCGACCGCGAGTATTTCCGGGTTCTGCTCTGACAGGAGAGAGGGAGTCGGAGGAGTGAGTCGATGGACTGAGTCGGAAGGCAGACAGTCGCATGTTACTCGGCTCTGAGTCTCAGTCCCCTTTGGGTTGTGGACTGAGTCGGGGTCGTCGTTACTCAGCTGTTGGACGAGCTGACAGTCAGTAGCAGGCAGGTCCACACGGTGTAAGTACGCGCCAGGACCGTGGTCGACGCAGACGGAAGGAAGCTGGTCGGTCGACTGGTCGTCGGATGGCGACGTGTGGTCTGCTAAGCACTGACACCAGTGTCCGTCGGGAAAGAGTTGGCAGCCAGCAACGGTCGGGTCCGTATGGTGTTAGTATTCGCCGGGACCGCTGCTGGTGATAGTGTGCTGCCGTTAGTCGTTTGCTTGGCGGATCGTCTCTCTCGACGACATCTTGGATCCTCAGGACGAACACCAGTTTCCGAGTCGGGATGTGGTTGGACCTTGTCGGTGCGTTGGATCTGAGCAGCGACGTAGTCGCCACAGCGGGAAGCCAGGCCGGGGCTTTTTGCGGTGGGCACGCGCTGTTGCATTTGGAGGCGCTAGCTGTGTGAGCGACTTTTCGCTTTTCTCCGAAGCAGAATCCACAAGCTCAGTAATTAGTTGCCTGTTCTTAAAACTCGACGGTTACGATTTCTTCGTTGTGGATTGTTCTTTCCTCAGCCTTGACGCGTGTAATAACAAGTGGTGGGTGTTGTTCCCAAGAACCCACAGCCTTCTTCCGTAGTGATTTGACAGTTGTGACTTGTGTTTTCTGTATTCTTTTAAACTTGCCTTGTGTGGTGTTTGATGCCTTGATCTTGGTGAGGCCGTGTCCGAAGTTATAGGTGTCTTGGTTTACTCGTCATTGGCTGGTATTTTCTATTACTTGTGCAGTTGGATCTGACGGTTGGAAATCGGTCGGATTGTCGGTCGGTCGTAAATCATCCCTAGGTTGTGCTGCCTTCTCTTATCTGACCTTAAGCCTTGGCTGCCTGTCCCACTTCATTACACCCTTAAGGGACCTTCTCAGGCCGATCCTGGAGTATTTTCTGAACACCACTTGTGATTGCTTTAATTTGTGTTTTCCCCTTTTGTAATTTTCTAAGTACTGTGCTTGGCCTTCTCTAGTGTATTAATGCTGTTTTTATGATTGAAATTAGACATTCAGCCGTGTTTTATTTAAATGTCTGGTTTGCTCTGTGTTTAGGGCTTCAGCCGCATTTGTTTCAGAATCTGTGGCTTTAATATGTTAATTCTTGTTTGTAAGCTTTCTCTTTAATTAGCTTGAATTCTTGAAACGGCCTTCAGCCGTGTTTGGTAGATGTTTATCTTTAGGTTGTCTGTAATTATTCTTGAGTAATTGTTTGGGCCTTCAGCCGACAAGACACTTCGAGTTTTCTTAATATGTTTTTTCTGTTGTACTGTGTAAGAGCGTAACTTTAAAGTCTCTCTTTTATTACGTAAAGAATTTTTTTTTAAAAATGGGCTTTCATCCGAATAATTAACTTGAATTTTCCTGAATACTGCCATTAACCGGAATTTGTAAATTCTTGGCTTTTAAAAAATTTCCTTAGCTGATCTGAAATATTATTTCGGCCTTTATCCGAAAAGATATTGTAATTTTACTTAAGTAAGACCTTCAGCCGTTACTCTAAATCCTGATGTTTTAAAAGCAATCATTTAAACTTAATCTGGAAAAGTTACTTGGGCCCTCAGCCGTGAATTGATCTTTGCTGTTTTAACGAGAAACCTGTGCATAGGTTTGAGGAATAAAGTTGTATGTGTTTTTGTCTAACTAACAGTAATTGACCTTGGCCCCTCTCCACAACCTGATCCGCTCTATCCTACGAAACCAGATTTGCGTAGTATAATTCCATCTATTGAGGGAATCAACAGAGATTGTACTAATATGTGACATGGCAACAACCGATTTAAGCAACTACTACAGACCCAAATTAACTTTCCTGAGTGAAGGAGTCAAATATGATCAGTTATGACATCTAAAAGAAGGTACAAACTGAACATTGTTATGCCCTTATGATGACGCCGCCTTTCCCTGGTCATACCCTATAATGTACCCAGTATCTCTTGAGTACTATTAATGGCCCACCAACTATAACCATGGTGTCTTCTTTGGCGAAGCCTTTACAGAGTGCTACTAAATCCTCTTTCAGTTGCTGCGGATCAGCATTCGGTTTTAAGAAAATTAATGCCCTTGTATTCTGATCCTAATTCATCGTCTTGGTTAGCACCTCTACCATGAGAACTACTTGAGAACAAAACTTCTTTCTCTTCAATGATTTTCCTACATTCCTACATTTCAATACGCTGCTGAAGGTTTATAGTGCAGTGTCTACACTAGCATCTGCTTGACGCTCATCAGTTCATAACTGTAGCAACAGATCAAAATCGTTCACCACAAAGCTGTGAAACGTAGTACTAAGCCCGTTATTCCCGTTCCCTCTTGCCAATCCTCCCCCCCCCCCCCTCCCCTCGCACACATCCTCTGCTTAATCTTTCACCCCTTAACCTGCCCAGATCTTCCCTGCCCTCGTCTAATTCTGCAACTTTCCCCACCTATTCTACAATCCTTCTGTCAGTACTACGTATTATGCAAAGCCACTGAATAGCCTCAGTTACTTCCCCAGTAAACTCGCCACTACTGTCTGCGAAACGGAAAAGAAACTGCAGCATCACACCAAACGCCAGAGCTAACAATTCAACAGCAAGCCAGGCACTTTTGACTCACGATAAATATCCTTATATATAAAATTCCAGTGTCACAGTGTTAGTCGCCATACTCCTCCGAAACGTCTCGGCTGATCCGATGAAATTTTACATGTATATTCGGTATGTCCGAGAATCGGTCGTAATCTATTTTTCATACTCCAAAGTGATAAGGGTGGTCCACCCCGAAACATTTTTTCTTATATTTTGGACAGGGCTTTTTATTTTTATTTTTGTATGATGTGGCATTACAAAATACACGCAACCCTAAATTTTCACCCTTCTACCACCAACCCCTATTTTTTAATAGCGATTTTAGTAATATAATACTTTTCAACCCCAGACGATAACTGATCAGTTATCACTTGATCAGTTATCCCCCCATGTGTCTACCGGTGGTATGTTGTTGTTGTGGTCTTCAATCCTGAGACTGGTTTGATGCAGCTCTCCATGCTACTCTATCCTGTGCAAGCCTCTTCATCTCCCAGTACCTACTGCAGCCTACATCCTTCTGAATCTGCTTAGTGTATTCATCTCTTGATCTCCCTCTACGATTTTCACCCTCCATGCTGCCCTGCAGTACTAAATTGGTGATCCCTTGATGCCTCAGAACATGTCCTACCAACCGATCCCGATCCCTTCTTCTGGTCAAGTTGTGCCACAAACTCCTCTTCTCCCCAATTCTATTCAATACCTCCTCATTACTTATGTGATCTACCCATCTAATCTACAGCATTCTTCTGTAGCACCACATTTCGAAAGCTTCTATTCTCTTCTTGTCTAAACTATTTATCGTCCATGTTTCACTTCCATACATGGCTACACTCCATACAAATACTTTCAGAAACGACTTCCTGACACTTAAATCAATACTCGATGTTAACAAATTTTACCGGGTATAGTCTTTCACTATTCGATAGATAGGTAATTGGAGAAAACGTACCAAAAGCAACGACTCGAATATCCCTCTTTGAATCGACGTAACTAGACCGAGAAGTTTAACTAGGTAGCGCGCGTCATTCGCCAAACTGACATTTAGGTCTAGCGCACACGCATTGATTTTTATCGTACGGAAATATGTCGTACGATCAAATTCTTTTAGTGGAACAAAGAAGTTACTATGCTGTCCTTTGTTCCTGTAAAATAATTTAATAGTACAATATTATTACGTGCGATAAGAACCGATGCGTGTGCGCTGGCCTTATTCATAATGCTCGCGTACACGTTTCAACACGAAATTGCCGCTATGTTTGTATGCTCATGGACGAGCCGTGTACCGGCTGCAATTGTTAAATCCGCGCGATTTACCGTAGAAACGCTAGAACTAATAGTGGCCGATACTGCCGGACTTCCCCTAAGCCTTTTCTCACTCCTTACACAGTTTCAGCCATTATTATCTTTTGTGTCACGAGCTCCCGCCAAGAACGGCTATTGTGTTACACGTATACATTGTGTTACACGTATACATCGTTCTTGTAGACTAGAGATAATTTATATGGCAAAGCAACGTTTGCTGGGTCAGCCGTAACGTATAAAGATTTTCATAGGCGGAACGAAGTTCGCTGTGTATAGCTAGTAATACTATAACAATAATAAGTCCATAAAACCACTAATAAACCAGAAAATACGTTTACAAACATTAGACCTACAGGCAGATAAATGTAACCAACCTATTAATGGAAACTTTCTAGATAAATGACTAAATATTTTCATTACTTTCCGGATACGTTCGTTAAATGATAAAGGGATACACTCTACCTACATTGGTAAAAAGATAAAAGAACAGTTAAAAGAGATTCTCCAAGTTTCCTGCACCAAACGTAAACAAAAATGCAACAGACTGTACGATCGTTCCACGTTTTCTGGAATATTACGTAAAGAAAAGCGGAATCCTTAATAGTGAGTCTAAAAAGCATACAATAGTCTTATTCACAGAGTAATCTGTACTAAACTACCTGTAATTGCAATCTAAATTATTTATCCTTACGTGGTCACAGAACTCGCTAGTTGGCACATAAGGACACAGGATGTCCGTGACGTTCATTTGTTCTTACAGAGTTCCGTCAATAGCTACCAGCCATGGCCAGAAGTCATACTGGATGGCTGCCGACAACACAGCTGCCGCCGACGATGGTCATCCGGGATAGTGCAAAGCCGCGATTCATACCTGAACATGATGCGACGCCATTTATAAGCAGCCCGTGCTTCGCAGTCATAGCACCATTGCAGACGCAGCTGTTTGTGTTGTGGTGTTAACGGCAACCTACACGTAGGACGGTAATTCCCCAGCTCGACCGCTGCTAGTCTCCAAGGAATGGTGCGCTATGACAGAAAGTTGCAAGGAGTCAATTACTTGTTTTCAAACGGTTGTCGAAGACGTGAAGGGGCTGGGACGTTCCAGGGGCTGGGACGTTCCAGGGGCACAGAAAGGCGATCCTCCCTCGTGGTGGTCAGACGTGGTTGACTGGTATCTTGACGACGGGTATATCTGCCCATGTTTCAGGCATTGGTCCACCATCACATTAGAATGACGAGCTTATCTCGATATTGCACAGTTCGACCAGCTGGCAAAGTGATCTGCAAAGGGCCACTTCCAGACTCTGTCATGTACTGATATTGCTGCCTCACTAGCACACAGTAGCTCCGTGTCTTCACAATGATCACTCGTCATCTGCCACTGCTCGTTCCCTTTATATGTCCTACCAGGTCTGGGAATAACACTAAACATGAACAACACTAATCCACCTGGTGTACTTCTGTAAGTCACAGTGATTTGAAACTGTAACCGCTTACAAACCATCCTATGTTGTATACGGTTAATACACTGAATAGCCAAAGAAACTGGTACACCTGCCTAATATCGCGTAGGGCCTCCGCGAGCACACAGGATTACCGGAACAAGACGTGGCGTGGACTCGACTAATGTTTGAAGTAGTGCTGGAGGGAACTGACACCATGAATCCTGCAGCGCTGACCACAAACCCATAACAGTACGAGGGGGCGGAGATCTCTTCGATCAGCACGTTGCAAAGCTTCCTAGATATGCTCAATAATGTTCATGTATGGGGAATTTGGGAAGTGTTTAAACTCAGAAGTGTGTTATTGGAGCCACGCTATAGCAGTTGTCGACGTGTGGGGTGTCGCATTGTTCTGCTGGAATTGCCCAGATTCATCGGAATGCACAATGGACATGAATGGATGGAGCTCATCACACAGAATGCTTATGTAGGTGACACCTATCAGAGTCGTATCTGGACGTATCAGTGGTTCCATATCAGTCCCACTGCTCACACCCCTCACCATTACGAATCCTCCACCAGCTTGATCAGACCCCTGCTGACATGCAGTGTCTATGGATTCGTGAGGTTGTACACGTCCATGCCCTCGCTACAATTTGAAATGAGACTCGTCCAACCAGACAATATGTTTCCAGTCATCAACACTCCAATGTCGGTGTTGGCGGGCCCAGGCAATGCGTAAAGCTTGGTGTCGTGCAGTCATGAAGAATACACGCGTGGGCCTACGGCCCCGAAAGCCCATACTGATCATGTTATGTTGAATAGTTCGCACGCTGCCACTTGTTGATTCCTCAGCATTCAAAAATCTGCAGTAATCTGCGGAGCGGGTGCACTTTGTCACACTGAATGATTCTCCTCAGTGGTCGTTGGTCTCGTTCTTGTAGTATCTTCTCCGGCCGCATCGGTATTGCAAATTTGATGTTTTACCAGATTCCTGATATTCACGGTTTCACGGTATGCTCGTAAAATGGTCGTACGGGAC
Organism: Schistocerca piceifrons; assembly: GCF_021461385.2. Lineage (NCBI taxonomy): Eukaryota > Metazoa > Arthropoda > Insecta > Orthoptera > Acrididae > Schistocerca > Schistocerca piceifrons. The sequence continues at coordinate 271,299,896 of NC_060139.1, forward strand.
AATCCGCACTTCATCGCTACCTCGGAGATGCTGTGTGCCATTGCTCGTGCGTCAACTATAACACCACGTCCAAACTCTCTTAAATCTTGATAACTTGCTATTGTAGCAACAGTAATCGAACTAACAACTGCGCCAGACACTCGTTGCGTTATATAGGCGTTGCCTGCCTGTTTACATATCTTTGCATTTGAATACGGATGCCTATACCAGTTTCTTTGGCGCTTCAGTGTATCTTACACCGACATCCGATTGTGTCTTCTGTGTGCGTCTGTTCTGTGTCAGGCAGTGTACATTATTTCATATTGTAATTGGCCGATTTAACCACATAGTCATTTTGCAGTATGCTTGCACCACGTCAAAGGTCTTATCATCGACAGAACGAGAGAACCTCATATGTTTTATACAACTAACAGGACTCAGAGTTAGCAGATTTGAGGCAGATATCAGAAAACTAAGATTACTCACGAATGCCTTTGGAATGAATATTTTTTGTAAAAGAGCGTGACTCACTCAGTGGGGGAGGAATAGGGGACTACACAAAATCAATTAAAGTTTAATAACAAATAATTTAAGATTTGCTCATATTTGTGACACATGAGGCAAGCAGTGCTTCGTGGGATGACCCATAACGAGACGCTTCAAATAGCGGAAGAAACACATTGGATAAATACTGTATTCTTTACGTTAAAGGATTGCTTAAAAATATAAAATTCGCTGTCATTCCACAGCATGCCTGCAGAGTATAACGCGTATAAGTGGAAGATGCATGCTCAAGATTCATGACAGAAAATGCTCACCTACTTGTATCTTCCCGAGCTCAACATTTCCTTTGCTATTGAGGGATAATGACTCCGTTTCTCAGACAGGCAAACAGGGACGTACAAACAGTATAATGGATAGGCAAGGACATTGTGTCGATAGTTTCAGAAAGCAGATTCGCGTTAAGCTGAACAGTAACCACTGGCGGGTGTTTCCCTCACGCTCGTTGAAAATTAATGATACTCTATAAATTAGTTATTATTCTTATCTTTTATACTTTTGGCCATTCGAAGTACTATTAAGTGTAAATGCCTCGTCAAAGCGAAAGACTTGTATTTTAATGAAAATCGGTGTAATCGGTTGCAATCGAAAGCGAAGTACCCAGCGCTTTCTTTTTTCCATCGCAAAATAATTGGACTGCAGTTAATCGAAGTCACTTGGTCCAATGAGTATTCCTAATCTCTCTGTATCACCCTGCTTTGCTTGAGGCATAGTAACGTCGTATTATGTCAGCATCGAAATAAGGCGGTTCTCAGGCGTCTCCATTTATGAAAACGTCTTCCAGGCAAATCATAACGAAAAACTAGAAAAAATGTAGGAATGTAAATAGAGCATTTCCTGCGCATAATAGTGCACTAAACCTCTGGTCCGTCCTTTGGTTAAAAAAAATGGTTCAAATGGTTCTGAGCGCTATGGGACTTAACATCTGAGGTCATCAGTCCGCTAGAACTTAGAACTACTTAAACCTAACTAAGCTAAGGACATCACACGCATCCATGCCCGAGGCAGGATACGAACCTGCGGCCGTAGCGGTAGCGCTGTTCCAGACTGTAGCGCCTAGAACCGCTCGTCCACTACGGCCGGCCCTTTCCTTTGGTTACTATACTGTTTAATTTCGGAAGGTTTGGTGGAAGTTGTACCATGTGAACTAAAGGCTTAACATTCTGAAAACCCGGAAAGTTAAAATAGGTAATAAATCGTACGCAATATCGCGGATCTCCCATAATTGAACAAATAAATGTACTGCTCCTACTGAAAACTTTCATTATCAAATTGTTTCGTGTAACCCATTGTCTTGTTTACTTCAAAGAGATGTGTATAATTTGAGAACAAACGAAAGTTACAAACACTTCAAATGATTGAGATTTTTCACTCTGCAGCGGAGTGTGCGCTGATATGAAACTTCCTGGCAGATTAAAACTGTACGCCGGACTGCGACTCGAATTCGGGACCTTTGCCTTTCGCGGGCAAGTGCTCTACCAACTGAACTACCGAAGCACGACTCACGCCCTGTCCTCTCAGCTTTACTTCTGGCAGTACCTCGTCTCCTACCTTTCAAACTTGACAGAAGCTCTCATTCTGGAAACATCCCCCAGGCTATGGCTAAGCCATGTCTCTGCAATATCCTTTGTTTCAGGAGTGCTAGTTCTGCAAGTTTCGCAGGAGAGCTTCAGTAAAATCTGGAAGGTAGGAGACGATGTACTGGCAGAAGTACAGCTCTGAGGACGGGGCGTGAGTTGTGCTTGGGTAGCTCAGTTACTAGAGCACTTGCCCCCCGAAAAGCAAAGGTCCCGAGTTCGAGTCTCGGTCCGGTACACAGTTTTAATCTGCCAGGAAGTTTCTTCAAATGATTGTTGTTTGTGGCAAACAGAAACTGATTGACAATTCGGCATAAAATAATGAAACAACTTTGAAAGTATAATTGGGAGTGCACTTGATATAAAATTTTGAACATTCATTAACTCTTTTTCTTTAGAGGTGAACTGTCCCCATGTTTGTGCGTCTGAAGTCATATAAATGGGATCGTAGCTGATAGGCCGCATACACTGAGGTGACAAAAATCATGGGATACCTCCTAATCTGGTGTCGGACCTCTTTTTGACCGGCGTAGTGCAGAAACTCGACGTGTTACAGACTCAAGAAGTCGTTGGAAGCCCCCTGCGGAAATACGGAGCTGTGTTGAGTCTACAGTCGACCACACTTGCGAAAGTGTTGCCGGTTCAGAATTTTGTGGACAAACCGACTTCTTACGTCCCCTAAATATTTCATGGGACTCTCGTAGGCGATCTGGGTAGCTAAACCTTTAACTTGAATTGTCCAGAATATTCTTCAAACAAATTGTGAACAATTGTGGTCCAGCATTATGGCGCATTGTCATCCGTAAACATTCCATCGTTGTTTGGGAACATGACGTGCATGAATGGCTGCAAATGGTCTCCAAGCAGCCAAACACCATCGTGGAACGACCACCGTTTCGTACAGTCCCTTGCTGGCAACTTGTGCCCATGGCTTCGTGGGCTCTGTGCCACACTCTAACCCTACCATCAGCTCTTACCAACTGAAATCGGGACTCATCTGACCAGGCCACGGTTCCCCAGGCGTCGACGGTCCGATCGAAATGGTTACGAGTGCAGGAGAGGCGCTGCAGGCGACGTCGTGCTGTTAGCGAAGGCACACGCGTCGGTCGTCAGCGGTCACAGCCCGTTAACGCGAAACGTCACCGCACTGTCCTAACGGATAAGTTCGTCGCACGTGCCACATTGATTTCTGCGGTTATTTCACGCTGTGTTGCTTGTGCTAGCACTGACAACTCTACGCAAACGCCGCTCCTCTCAGTCGTTAAGTGGATGCCGTCGGTCACTGCGTCCTCCGTAGTGATAGGTAATGTCTGAAATGTGGTAATCTTGACACTGTGGATCACGGAATAATGAGCTGCCTACAAATTTCCGAAATTGAATGTCTCATTCGTCTAGCTATAGCTACGATTTCTCGTTCAAAGTCGGTTAATTCCGGTCGTGCGGCTATAATCACCTTGGAAACATTTTCACAAGAATCGCCTGAGTAGAAGTGACAGCTCCGCCCTGCACTTCCCTTCTATACTTGGTGTACGGGACACTACTGCCATCTCTATATGTCCATATGACTATCTCAGTACTTTTGTCACCTTAGTGTACATTTAAAGACAATTCCAAGACACTGCACAAAGCCCCTATTCAATATATTCTCCCCATATAAAAACCATAAATACACACATCAAAAAAAAGTTTTGCATCTCCCCGGTTCTCAGAGTCCTGACAATAGATTTTTGACTGTTGATACTGTATCACACACGCAGTCCCTTTGACTGTTCAGAAATGTCACTAAAACCGCATAAAGATGTAAACAACAATGCATGAGCAGCGCCTATTAGACGGAGGGGATCCGACAGCTGATCAGTTCCAGTCATTCCACCATGAAGGAGGTACACCGCTCGTGTTGTCAGTAGTTCAACTATGCCTAGACGGTCAATACCGCGGTTCGATCACGCCCGCATTGTTACATTCTGCAAGGAAGGGCTCTCAGCAAGGGAACTGTTCAGACCTCTTGGGGTGAACCAAAGCGATGTTGTTCGAACATGGAGGAGATATAGAGAGACAGGAACTGTCGATTACATGCCTTGCTCAGGCCTCCCAAGGGCTACTACTGCTGTGGATGAACACTACCTACGGATTATGGCTGGTAGGAACCCAGACAGCAACTCCACCATGTTGAATAATGCTTTTCGTGCAGCCACGTCGTGTTACGGCCCAAACTGTGCGCAATAGGCTGCATGATGCCCAACGTCATTCCCGACGTCCATGGCGAGGTCCATCTTTGCAACTACGACACCATGTAGCGCCTTACAGATGGGCCCAGCACATGCCCAATGGACCGCTCAGGATTGGCACTACGTTCTCTTCACCGATGACTGTCGCATATGCCTTAAACCAGGCAATCGTCGGAGACGTGTTTGGAGGCAACCTGGTCAGGGTGAATGCCTTAGACACTCTGTCCAGTGAGTGAACAACGTGGAGGTTCCCTGCTGTTTTGGGGTGGCATTATGTGGGCTGATGTACGCCGCTGGTGGTCATGGATGGCGCCGTTACGGCTATTCGATACGTCAATACCATCCTCAGATAGATAGTGCAACCGTATGTGCAGCATATTGGAGAGGCATTCGTCATCATGGACGACAATTCGATCCCCAATCGTGCACATGTTGTGAATGAGTTCCTTCAGGATAACGACATCGCTCGACTAGAGTGGCCAGCATGTTCTCCAGACATGGACCCTATCGGACATGCCTGGGATAGTGTGAAAAAGGCTGTTTATGGACGACGTGACCCAACAACCACCCTGAGGCATCTACGCCCAGTCGCCGTTGCGGAGTGGGACAATCTGGACCAACAGTGCCTTGATGAACTTGTGGATAGTATGCCACGACGAATACAGGCATGCTACTGGGCTACTGGGTTCTAGAGGTACCGCTGTGTTCAGCAATCTGATCCACCACCTCGGAAGGTCTCGCTGTATGGTGGCACAACATGCAATGTGTGGTTTTCATGAGTGATAAAAAAGACGGAAATGATGTTTATGTTGATCTGTATTCCAATTTTCTGTACAGATTCCGGAACTCTCGGAACCTAGGTGGGAGTTACGATTGCTGCTTGATTCTCATTAATTCCGTCTCGAGTCAAAACTGCATAAAATGGCTCTGAGCACTAAATATTTTTACTTTTCACACCAGCCCAGGAAGTATAAAAAGATAAAGATGAAGTAAAATTAAACTTCCCATCTCCATACAACGTAATAGTTATCGTTAACTACCGTAATGACCGTCGCGTTACTTACTTAGCCACTTGTAGTTTGTCTTTCACCTGACCTACCAGCCCCTCCATCTGCTCCTGTCAACGTACTCTTGGCCAGCTAGTCCCGCCGTACTCTTATCCTCTTAGATCCCGTCAGTCCATCTCCACGGTGTTCTTCGCTTCGATCTGTTGCCTCTGATGTCTTCTTCCACCACCTCCCTGAAGACCGGGCCTAGAGTCCAGGTGTCCGCTTCAAGTAGGATCGCAGGTGGTATTACTCTCTTGTGGATTATAATCTTCATGAATTTCGATAGAATACCTGACATGAGCAGCTCTCTGAGTGAAAACCATGATCTGTTTCCTGCCTCAATTCTTACCATTATTTCCTGGTGTCTGTCTCATTCCTTTCACTGAGTACTGCTCCAAAATATGTCAGTTCTTTCAGCCTTTGAAGTGTTTTACCATTCACAGCCAAAAGGTCTGTCACTTTATGAAATATAATTTGTTAGATACATTAATCTCTTCAAATTTTTATCGCTTTTCTTATTCTCACACAACGATATTTTCAGAAAATTAGTCTTTCTCTCCCTCTTCGGATGATGGTTCTATCTGTTATCCATTATGCGTCTCTGAAGTCGCTAATATACTGGCCAGTAAAGGAGGTTGTTTGCCCGTAGTACAGATAGAACGTTGTACCGAGAAAAGAGAAAACAGAGTGTTATTATTTTCCTTATCAACGACTGTACACTTCGTAATATAGTATGTTATGATGTTACTAAAAGCACGAAATAAAAATGCTGTGGGGTATCCATTTAAAGCCATTCCTCAGCACTCGACATAAGAACGAAATGGGACTTAAATACACGTAGGAATGAAACCGTACAGAAAAACGACAGAACAATATCAAACTACTTTAAAGCATTTTTAATTACCATCCTGATATCTGAGCAGATCACTGCAGTGTCGTCATGGTCCTGCTGCAGACCGCGTGGTTGTATGTGTATGTTGTGCAGTGAGTGGAGTGTTTCTAACTGACTGGTTATTAAATACCAATAACAGTGAAGCATTAGTTTGGACTTTGGGTAATTATAAGCATGAAACTTTGTTAACTTTTAAGTGAATTTTATATCTGTATTAACCCGAAATTTCTAGAATCATTACAAAATGATCCATGGATGTGTCAACAACTTAGCAACTAACAGAGTTACGCGCTGTGCTCCAGATGAACGTTTCAAAAATTCCTTTCAAACACAGTAACGTTATTTTTAAACCATTCGTGGCAGTTCGTACAAAATTCATCAAGTAATGGATACCTTTGATCCATATTAATCAGATGAAATGTGGGTGATACGTGATTCCTTAGTCCTACCACGCATACACACCATATCTTGAGTACCATAAAAGGGGAAGTTGTATGGAATCATGGTTGGTAGTCACACTTTATAATGAAGTCAATTTATTAACATTATTCCTTTAAAAAATATTTGAAAATTACAAATTGTGGACGAGCCACTAGATAAAGCTTTGCAAATACAATTGTAAAACCAACGTACTCAGTACTCAAACAGTCGCTTATTAAGGAAACAGAATTACTGAAAAACTTCAAAAATTCCAACTCCCATATAGGATTTCCCTGAAAATACATATAGTAAAGCAATTACAAGTAAAAGGTGACTCAATGACACTTGAACACTAGTACCAAGCAAAGATCCAATTACATAACGTGATAGAACCACTTAAGTAAAGAAACTACAGCAGAAACATTGATCTTTAAAAGTAAACGTTCACGTGCTCAGACGTGTTAACAAAAAATTACTAGGAAAGGCAGCTCAAGAAACTCAGCAGATGCTATTCAGTTTAAGGTTTAGCCAGTTGCCACTCCCTAATATTTAAGAAAAGAAGTTCATATACGGACAGGTTACATACAATATGTATTTATATATCCACCAACTTAAACCGCCTTGGTTGAAGGAAGATAAATACTAAACTTTTGAAGGCAATATGTGAACAATAAATAGTTTAGACAAAAATAGAATAGAAGCTTTTGAAATGTGGTGCTACAGAGGAATCCCGAAGATTAGGTGGGTAGATCACATAACTAATGAGGTGGTATTGAATAGAATTGCGGAGAAGAGGAGCTTGTGGCACAACTTGACTAGAAGAAGGGATCGGTTGGAAGGACATGTTCTGAGACATCGAGGGATCACCAATTTAGTATTAGAGGGCAGCGTGGAGGGTAAAAATCGTAGAGGGAGACCAGAGATGAATACACTAAGCAGATTCAGAAGGATGTAGGCTGCAGTAAGTACTGGGAGATTAAGAAGCTTACACAGGATAGAGTAGCATGGAGAGCTGCATCAAACCAGTCTCAGGACTGAAGACCACAACAACAACAACAACATGTGAACAACTCCCGGTAGTGGACAGGTTCTTGAACACGGCAACATCTATACCTCGGATGACATTTCACTCCCCGCCAAGGGGCTGGCACAATCAAAAGTTTCTGCCCGAATCACAAAGACTTTCCAATAACTCTGAAACATAGAAACACTCGGCAGAACCTTTGACTCACTTACACATGGACAACTGTATTAATAGAGTGCAGGCTTTAAAAACGCCAAGATAAAATCATTCGATTGCAAGAGACTCCAAGCACTAGTAAGACTTCTGAGAAAACTTCCAAATAAAGGCCACCATTTAACTAGGCAAACTGAACGCTTCCATACAGGCTTAAGGTTTGACTATGAAAGTCTCACCATAATAATAGAGCTTAAATGGCTCTGAGTGCGTCGGTGAACAAATACAATTACGACAACTTACTTCATATCAGGTAAACAGTACGAGGGAGCGGGTTCCACAGCTTCACTGCTTCCCTTCAAATTTTGTTCCCAGCGAAGTCAGAGAACTCGTCCCTCCAAGTTACCCATGTCGGCAAGACGCCCAACCAATTTCACACCGCAACATGTAACGGTCATCACGCTCGTTCGGCAGCCGTTGACACTCGTCTCCCCGCGAATGTCACGAGATCTCGAGGGCTACCCGTCGGCGGCTAACAACCAACCCCTTCGCCGGCGACCCCGGAAGGTAAGACACGGGAAAAGCTCGTCCACAATCGATCTCAAAGATACATGAACAAAATAATACTCGCGCCAGCTCGCCACGGCTCAACCTCGCCCTCCTAAGCGAGAGGACACCGCTTAACCTGGCTGAGATGTACCGTGAACAGCTTGCCCGACGCTATCTCTCTTACCTCCAAGTTAAGCGGCTGCAAGATTTTACAGATACGACAAGGGTCTCTATATCTCTGTTTTAATTTTCCACTAGTATCTTGGCTAGACGGAGCCACCAAGTTGCGACCGAACCGCCGAATCTTTCCATCAGTAAATGGGGTATGTTCTCTACTGACTCGGTTGTTTTAACCCCTCCACTGACGGAATGACCCGCTTCCTACTTCCGTATGTATAAAGCCGATACGGACTTGTAGCTGTCACGCCTTTGCGCTTACTGCTACGTATTTTAACCGTAAATAGCTCAGCCCTAATGGTAAGAGGTAGTAGTGAATTCACGTTATTAATCTTTGAAGACAGCACAGCTGCCACAAGCTCAGCTCACTTTTACTCCACTCCTACCCTCGCCATTGCACCACATTAACTAGGTGCTACATGGACCTTGCTAAATTCACTTGCGTATACATTTTTGACCGTTACTCGCCAGTATTTACCTAATGATTAGTACACTCCTAACCGGACTATTTCCCAAAGAGCTGTGATGATTGAACGGGTTCGATCCACGGCCTTCAGTGCCCTACAGTTCACACGGTAACACTGCCTACCTGACCCACTTAAATTGGTAGTGAGCTTATGTATCCAATCACCACTGCTAGCAGCAGTGGGTAATCCTATCAGCACGACGAGAGCAGCAGACTTACCGTCGAATCCTCCTGAAAATACTTATAACTACGGTCGCCAGCTCTGAAGGAGCAAAAGAATAAATCAGCTTTTTGGCTCGTTTCAAAGTGAAACGGCTTGAGTTGAATTTAAACTTAATTCTGAATATTACTATTTCTGATCATTCTAGGTGATTCTACAAAGCAAATACTCTCTCAATTTCCGTGAGTTGGCTTGGTAATTACCACCAAGACAACTTATGCAACTTAGGTTAACAAAATTCTATCCTTCAACTTATTTAATGATTTTGGATATTAATCTTTGGACAATTGATATAGAATTAGTTAAGTGACTTTACTTGAAAGGTTACTCAGAAAAATTTAAGTAACTATAAATAGGCGACTCATTCTGGTGTGACCATTGCTCTTTTCAACATTCTTATACGCTAAAGTATCCTACACCCAAAAGAATTGTAAATGAAAGAGGCGATGGTGACCTCAGTCTGATTTCACTACACTATATTTGAGGTTACTACACTTTACAATGAACAACATGCGTCATAATTTTACTCATTACTATATTCTGTCCTCTGCACTTGCATAAAAGAAAACTGGTATTCTCCTTTTACATGTATACAAAGTTCGACTTAACAATTGCAAGCAGTCTTGCCTTGGGTAGACGTGTCGGTGCTGGTGGTGAGATGCATGTGGCTAACGCAGCTCTTCACGCCTCATGCCCTCAATGGCGGCTGGAACAACGAGCTGTAGCACTCGTATAAGCTACTGCACGTCCGCAATAAAATCTGGGCGCAGGAACTCTTACAATCAGCCCCAGTGGCATAGAGACGGCTTCGACAACCATTCGTCACGTTCTACTCCACAAACGGCGACGATATTCGCCTCTTCGCTGTTGCACAATCACTTCTGCGTGAGCACAGTTACGCACGTCCGGTCACGTCAACACTCCCCAGGCCATTCCATTGTTCAGTCCCTGTGTCTCCAGCTACCTCTAGCTACGCTCGTATCACCAAGAGTGGGGGCGTTCCCATACCACCTTTTCACCGAAATCATTTAGTATTTAAGAATATTTATATTTATTACCCTGGAGTTCATACCAGTCATAATAATTTACTATTAGCGCTTTATAACATTAAATCATACAGTAATAGCTTATAATTACCAAGAAAAAGAATACATTTGACTCCGAGAGCTTAGTGCATTGTCTGACAGGCAGCGCTAATTCCCAGTTTCGCCAATAGATGGCATCAGGGTGCACTCCCTGCAGTCTCACACCAGCGCGCCTGTTTCCAACGCGCGGGCTCCAAATTACTGTCAGCCCACCATCATTTCAGTTCCGTTACAAAGTTATGGATAAAAACCAGGTCCCCAATCTATCCCGAATCTTTTCTTGTTATATGGAAGCTGGTGTCGCCAGTGGGCTGCCGGATATTCTGTCTGGACCTTTACCAGTTCTCACGGAGGCTCTGAGCTGTGATGGACGCTGGTAAGAAGTCGTTTATACTTCACTAGTTTGATAACGGAGAATTAATGGTATAGGCAAACATTAATGCAGCAGGTGTCATCCAGGTTGTCTCATGTTTGGCCGTTCAAAAATTGTTCAAATGACTGAGCCCTATGGGACTTAACTTCTGAGGTCATCAGTCCCCTAGAACTTAGAACTACTTAAGCCTAACTAACCTAAGGACATCACACACATCCATGCCCAAGGCAGGATTCGAACCTGCGACCGTAGCGATCTCACGGTTTCCAGACTGTAGTACCTTGAACCGCTCGGCCACTCCGACCGGCTGTTTGACCGTATTAAACACCTGATTGAGCCAGGGCAAGGTGATATTCCATCAACCAGGTGACCGGGCGTGGTAGATGGTTAGGGCTGTTTTTAAATTCCGATTACTCTTTCGGCAAATGACGCCTAAGGATAATAAGGCGTGGTGGTAATATGTCTAATACGCTGAATAAAACAGAGGCCTTAAACACACGAGACAGAAAGGGGGGTGCATCGTCGCTTACCAATAATTTCGGCGGTCCGAACCAAGATACAACATTCGGCAATTGCTGGGTGAGCTCCGCAGTCACCCCCTGAGTAGGAAGCAGCCATGTACACCAGGAGAAAGCATCCACGACAACCAAGATGTAACGGTTGCCTTTCTTTGTCCGGGGCAACGGTCCAATATAGTCGATAAAAGCTTTATCGAGGGGATGCTGCTCCCGCTGTGAGTTTAGAAGCCCACGAGACACCCCGGAATCAAGCTTCGCCCTTTTGCAGAGATCACATTGCCCAACCAGTCGCCCAATGTCACGATAAAGAGAGGGCCACACAAAGTGTTCGCGGAGCCTGGCCAAGTTCTTATACAGGCCCAAATGGCCGCCAAGAAAAGAATCGTGATAATACCGGAAGACCATCGGTACTAACTCAGTTGGTAAACACACCCTCCATTGTAGATCGCCACTAGCCTGCTAACACAGTACCCCTTGTTGGAGGCAATAACCGGCACGGAAACCCCAGCCATGACCTTTACTCGAATCGGACCACAACACGGGTCCTGCGCCTGCTTCTCTTTAAACGCACCAAACACTCTAGGAAGGCTGGACAAAATCACCCTAACTCTTGTCGTGCTCGCCTTGCTCCTGACCTTCCTGGGAGTCGGGTGTTAACATAGGACTCAGAGCATCTGTAATTACATTATCCAAGCGTTTAATATGTCTGACTTGAAAAAAAAGGCAGATATACGGACTGCCGAACATGCAATTCGGCCAGTCTTCCTGACTTGAAAAAAAAAGGCAGATACACGGACTGCCGAACGTGCAATTCGGCCAGTCTTCCTAGATCTAGCTAAGACCCAACTTAATGCTTGGATGGCCGTCTCTAATACAAATTCTTTATGCTCCAAATAGAAACAAAACTATTCCAAGGCAAAAACAATGGCCAGAGCCTCTAATTCATATACAGAATAGTTGGATTCAGGAGCAGTCAGTCGCCGTGAGGCATAAGCTAGAGGTCGCCTCTCCCCTTCATGTTCTTGAAGTAAAACTGCTGCTACCCCGGTGACAGGCGTCGGTCTGTACCATAAACGTACTGCTAAACAGCCAACAAGGGGGGTTAGTAATTGCAGTCTTAATCTGTGCAAAGGCTTCTTCCGAAGATCATTAAGGGGGGCTGTAAGATGGGCGAAATTGGCAACGAATTTACGGAAGAAATTCGCCATGTCGCCGGGTGGTGTGGCCGAGCGGTTCTAGGCGCTTCAGTCTGGAACCTCGCAACCTCTACGGTCGCAGGTTCGAATCCTGCCTCGGGCATGGATGTGTGTGATGTCCTTAGGTTAGTTAGGTTTAAGTAGTTCTAAGTTCTAGGGGACTGATGACCTCAGAGGTTAAGTCCCATAGTGCTCAGAGCCATTTTTTTTCGCCATGCCAATGAAGCTAGCGACATCTTTCTTATTCTGGGGAGTGGGAAAATTCCGTAACACCTTGGTTCTATCCTGGTTGATGCTTACTCCCTTTGCTGATACCACATAGCCTAAGAAAGAAATCTGTTGTTTACACAACGTGATCTTAAATGGTTTGACGGTGAGGCCAGCGGAACGCAACCTGAGGGAAACCTGCTCCACGTGAACAAACTGTTCCTCAAAGGTGCGACTTCAGATAACTACGACATCTAAATAGTTTTAGACACAGGCTAACTTCAAGTCCCCTAATACCACATTCAACAAACGGGACAACATAGACGTACCAGTGGGCAACCCAAAAGAGACCTGGTTATACTCAAATACCAATCTGTCCAAAATGCAGTCACAGGCTTGGATGACTCGGCAAGGGGGATCTAGTAATACGCCTGATTGAGAGCTAAGATGGTGAACACGTTAGCACCAGCAAACCAGGTAAAGCAACTGTGCAAATCAGGCAAGGGAACCGACTCCAACACCACATTATTTGTTAAGCCTCCGGTAATCAACTACCATACGAAAATCGCTACCCTGGTCTTTTGGCACTAGAAATGCAGGCGAAGCATAGGGCGAAGTTGATGGTCTAATCACCCCCTCTTGTAGCATCTTATCGATTTTAGCTCTCAAAATCTTCATCTTCGATGGAGACAGCCTATAAGGGGCCTGACCGACGGGCACACTACCATTTAATTGGATGTCATACTTAAGGATCTCTGTCTCCCCCAATGTATCCGATAAGACCTGATGGTAGCGCTCCAAGACCTGGTTGAGAGCCTGCACTTGATGCCCCGTAAGACAACCCGTGTCAACCTGCACGTTGCACACATAGCTCACATTCCCTGCACAAGACTGCTAGTACGAACACAAAGAGGCGGTGAGGCGCACAAGATGTGGTGAGGCGCAAACTTAAAATAAAAGACACTCCCGGCATAAATGAATACCAAACCGGCATGCTGGATGAAATCACACCCGAGCAACAAAGGGACCCTCAAATTCTTAATTACGAAAAATCTATGAGGCCATGAAAATTTATCGACATCCAACCACCCCCCCCCCCCACCTCCCCTACTAGAGGTAACTCTTGCCCATCGGCGACCGGACATCTCTGTACCAGAGACCTCGCCGACGAAAACCTGCACAAATATCTGTATTTTATGTGCCTGTCATAATCATCTAAGGATACGGAACTATTCGAATCCAACAATGCACACACTGGCTCCTGTCGTACCCTAGCACAGACAAAAAGGAGCGTCGGGACATGTGTCGCATGAATGGCTTTACAATTCACTGGCCAGTTCGTACACTCACCCCTTTTTCCCATCCTCTGACGTCAGCTATTTGAACTAGGGCTTCTATGTACCGGACAATCCAGTACTAAATGACCGACCGCATGGCAACGGTAGCAACGCCGAAGTACTGAATTAGAACTGGTATTAATAGAGTTACTACACGTTGGTGCCTCAGATATCACTTTCCCTTGTGCGGCGTAACGCTTTTCATATGCCCAAGAAATAACGTGAAAAGAACCAACCAAACGTTGAAACTGTTCCATGGAGCAAGGGCGCTGTACAAGGTTCAACCACGTGCGATCCCGTAACCGCATGGCTTCCGCCATATGTTCGATACAATCAAGATCGGACACACTCATATCCAAAACCACCATGCGAACCCCCTCAAAATACTGCGCTAAGGTTTCGTTACACGCTTGGACCTTCCAATAACTTTCCCGCTCTAATTCGACATGCATCCGCGCCGAGAGACTTCTACTAATAATGCGCTAACAGAGCTGAACTAAGGTACATTGTTGTTCCAATTCCTAGACTATCGTGCTACTAAGCACACCCTTAGCCGTCGGATATAATGATGCTAATACGACAGACTGTGGAACCTGCAACGCATCAGCGTAAGTCTGGAGACGGCCTCACAACCACAGGATGGATTTAATCTGGCTCAAATTTTCCATATACGAGACAGATATATCTTTCAAGACATTCATAAATGGATTAGGTAACTTGGAAAATAAACTCTAATATTCTTCTTTACACTTAACGCGTGTGATCTCACTCACATTTACGGCTCAGAATCAGTACTTAAATCTCCCCCACTTGGAGCATGCGCTACAACGGGTGACTGCAGACCTCCGGTAACACCAAGCAACTTATGACGGAGAGCACCCATTGCATCATTGAGATCGACTGAAGCGATATCCGATAAACAATTACGGTAATGGGCTAAATGCACCAGCACGCGACAAATTTGTTGATACAGTACGTCGGCTGAGTAGACGCCACAAATTCAATTGTCCCAGCTACATCACTTAAAGCTGTCTCTATGTGTGACAAGAAGTCACCTACCGCGCTAACGATGTCTGTCGGTAGGGCGACGGGAATGCCAAATGCTGCACGAAGCCTGGCCACCGAATCAGACACATTTCCGTCTACAGTCAGCCGGCGCAAACAGAGTTCATACATCAACAGCTCTTTCCGTAAATAAGTTATGCCTGGGAAGGGTCGGAGACTAACGTTACGTAACTTCCTGAAACAGGCAGACAAGTCTCAAAACACATTATGACAATTTTACAAGTAAGCCACGACTACCAACCTTAGGAGAGGATAGGAAAATCAAGCCCTCCCTACCTCCTTTCTGTCTCTGCAACCAAGTCATACGTGTTTCCTTAGTCGTACCACACATACACACCATATCTTAAATACCATAAAAGAGGAATCGTGGTTGGTAGTCACATTTTATAATTAAGACAATTTATTGACTTTACGCCTTTCAAAAAATTTTGTAGATGACCCACTAGATAAAGCTTTGCGAATACTGTTAGAAAACCAATGTACTCAGTACTCAAACAGTCGCTTATTAACAAAACAGAATTACTGAAAAACTTCTAAAATTCAAACTCCCATATAAGATTTCTTTGAAAATACATATAATAAAAAAATTACAAGTAAATGGCATTTGAACACTAGTGCCAAGCTAAGACTCAATTACATAACATGATAGAACCACTTAAATAAAAAAAAACTACAGCAGAAACATTGATCTATAAAACTAAACGTTCACATGCTCAGACGTGTTAACAAAAAAAAAAAAAAAAAAAATTACTAGAAAAGGCAGCTCAAGAAACTCAGCAGATGCTATTCAGTTTAAGGTTTAGCCAGTTGCCACTCCCTAATATTTAAGAAAACAAGCTCATATACGAACAGGTTACATACAATATGTATTTATACTTCCACCAGCTTAAACCGCCTTGGTGGAAGGGAGATAAATACTAAACTTTTGAAGGCGATATGTGAACAACTCCCGATAGTGGCCAGGTTCTTAAACACGGCAACGTCTAGACCTTGGCGCTGGCACGTTCCAAAGTTTCTGCCCGAATCGCAAAGACATTCCAATAACACTGAAACATAGAAACACTCGGCAGAACCTTTGACTCACTTACACATGGACAACTGTATTAATAGAGTGCAGGCTTTAAAAACGGCAACATAAAATCATTCGATTACAAGAGACACTAAACACTAGTAAGACTTCTGAGAATGCTTTCAAATAACGGCCATCATTTAACTAGGCCAACAGAACTCTCCCACACAGGCTTAAGGTTCGACTATGAAAGTCTCACCACAATAATAAAGTTTAAATGGCTCTGAGTGCGTCGGTGAACAAACATAATTACGACGACTTACTTCATATCAGGTACACAACACGAGGGAGCAGGTTCCACAGCTTCACCGCTTCCCTTCAAATTTTGTTCCCAGCGAAGTCACAGAACTTGTATCTCCAAGCAAAAACGCCCAACCAATTTCACACCGCAAGATGTAACCGTCATCACACTCGTTCGGCAGCCGTTGACACTCGTCTCCCTGTGAATGTCACGAGATCTCGAGGGTTACCCGTCGCCGGCGAACCCGGAAGGTAAGACACGGGAAAAGCAAAGATAACTTAGCTTAACCAGTATCGAACAAAATAACACTGGCGCCAGCTCACCACGGCTCAGGGGATGACGGAGTTCGCTCTGTGGCTCCTGATGTCGTAATGGACCTGCAATAGGTACCGTGTTCCAATAGTCATTGCATTCAGCGGCAAGTACGGTAATTTAGGCGAGTGCTGTTTGGCAATGCTACTGAAAACTAAGGTCTCCTGCTGATACTCTGGACGTTTCCTATAAATGCGAAAAACAAACAGCTTATGTTTCTCCACTTTTACCTCATTTATCACGTTCATAGCTTTTGTCAGCTTGAAGAAGGTCGTGACCAACACATGGACGTATCAGCCAAATACTGCATTTTATTATACAATAACATTAATCATCTATATATTTGTGGGGCAGAAGTTATAGATACCTGGAAGAATGTCAAAAAAATGGGCTGTTAGCTAAAAAACACTTACGTTAGTAAGTAACAAAGGAAAATCACTTGGTTTTAAAATCAGTTACGTCCGCATTGAAGATAGTAGAAGATGCAAGACAGACGCAAGCTTTTTACAGGTAAAAGTTGGCAAATAGTCAACACATCTGATTCCAGCCTGGAGGGTAAAGGTTGCTATCTTGATCCTGCCAACAGGAAAAATAGTGTTAGGCGCAGCATACAAGTGTTAATGTTGCCAGAATCCAGAACAGTATTGGGCTATTGTAAGGAAGACTTACAAGACATGCTGCAATAATTGGGCAACGTGCCTATCGTGATATTTAGGTGAAGAATAGACAAAGAAAGGGGAAGGGGATGGGGTGTTCTGAAAAGGTTCAAATGGTTCAAATGGCTCTGAGCACTACTTAGACTTAGAACTACTTAAACCTAACTAACCTAAGGACATCACACATATACATACCCCAGGCAGGATTCGAACCTGCGACCGTGGCAACTGCGCGGCTGCGGACTGAAGCGCCTAGAACCGCTCGGGGACAATGGCCGGCTGTTCTGAAAAGGAATATTACAACTTGCTTAACAAAAAAAGGGGGTGGGGGAGCCACGCAGTAATGAAATGACTGACGGAACTCTTCGATCTAGAATGCTACGTTAGCAAGAAAGGCCAAAAAATGGAGTTATCAGAAGTGCATTAGTACAGGGGGAGACAGCTGCCCCAATAAAAGAGCTCTACTGGTATCACAGCTTGAAATGAGAATGCCGGAAGTGAATGTGTATGAGTACAAAACATGATTGTGTAGAACTGAAACTTTCACAATCATAAACATAGAGAAGAAGCAGACTGGAAAGATTTTAAACGCGGTACAATAGAAGAGTGTAGCAAACCGAGCAAAAGGACGCCGCACGAAATAAAGAGGTACTCCATGTATGACGAGAGAGCGTTGCAGAAGACTGTTGCTAGGTGAAAGGATATCTTACAGGGGCACTGAAACGGCATCCTCGGCTGGTTAACTTGTAGTTCCAAGGGGCAGTAATCGCCAACAAATATTAGAATACTCCAAACAAATTCCTGATTATGGAAGATAACGGGACAGTAGTTACAAAGGGATGGGCAGATCAGAATCAGATAATAACAGGTGGATAGCAACAAATATCTTCTGCTGACTTTTAATAGAAAATCATGAAACAATAAAATCGTTATTCGGCTCAGTCATTAAGAAGTTCATTGAGAGTATAAACAACAGAAATCGGACTGCGACTGAGTGATTGAGTGGTTACAGTTAAAATTGTTGCTACCCACGGACGTACAGTGTGGGCTGTAATTATCGTGTGGCAAAGAAACTTGGTAACTATGCTAAAGCGTTAATGGTCAGCAGGTGCAAATCTGGTTCTGCGAATGCGAGAAAGACGTATAGAAATGTTTCGATATGTGGATTAGAAACTGGCCTTGATCAGAAGAGTCAGACAAGTGACAAAGGCATAATATTAATTTCATTACCAACCATTTTGCATTAAAACAGTGGTTTCCAGAGTGTTGAGCTCTTCCGAAGCAGGAAACAGATTCTATACAAGGAGAAGTCGATAACGTGAAGGCGTCACGGTACAATTGGCAGGCCCTCTGGGTGTATTCTCTTAAACGGATACCGGATTCAGAATAAAGGTGTCTGTGAATCCACACCGTACAGCCACATACGGCGTGTGCAATGTCTTTTCATGAAGAGCGCGCCTTTTAACAGTACACCAAATTCGGCAGTTCTGTATATTCACTGCACTCTGTAGTGCAAACTGTGCCTCGTCACTCCATAGAATATTGCCTGGCCACATGTCATCAGCGACGTTCCGCGCCAGAAACCGAAGAGCATATTCAGAACGTTGCTGTGGCTCACGAGCTTTCAGTTGTTTCCAATCCTGAATCTTGAACGGGATCAGGTGTCATACAGACCGCGTAACTCCCGTACTGGTTACTGTGGGACGGACAATTCTCGTGACACTGCGCGAGCAGCAGCACTACCCAGGCCACGTGCTGCGTGGTCACTTCAGCAACAGCAACCTCGTCACTGATTTCCACCAGTATAGAACACCTTCCTCTTCCGTGTGCCACAAGACTCTCACCGCTTCTTCCAACTCCATTTAATGACATCCGGCCTCACCTCAGATCTTTCAGTCGGCGATACTCTCCGAGTGCATCACTGGAAATGCTGCGGTTCACATGAAGAATTTTCACAAACAGCGTACGGTCTGTCTTCTCGATAGCCATACTGTTCACGAAATTTACGGCTTGTCAAATGACACCGAGGATGTCATACGGTCAGGCAGGCAGTATACAGTGCCAGACTTGCAACTGGTGGCCACAATTGATACTAATGTGCCCTCCGGCGTAAATAGGATCCGCGTTAAAGCATTAGCATATCTACGAAATTTCGCTGCCATACGATAATTACAACCCAGACTAGACCTCCGTGTGTAGCTGCACAGTTAGTTACTCCTGACAAAGACGATGAAGGTAACCGTCGGCAGCTCGAGGTTATCTCTTAATGACGCGGCTGTAAGTCCGAGAACGTTTTATACAGCAGTGCCGTCGTGAAAGAACTCGTCCTCACCACTACAGAATATTTAAAACACTAACGCTCGTCAGCTAGCCAAGACACACATTTAGAACCAACAGCTTATAAATGGAAAATTTATTTATGGCTCTGAGCACTATGGGACTCAACTGCTGAGGTCATTAGTCCCCTAGAACTTAGAACTAGTTAAACCTAACTAACCTAAGGACAACACAAACATCCATGCCCGAGGCAGGATTCGAACCTGCGACCGTAGCGGCCTTGCGGTTCCAGACTGCAGCGCCTTTAACCGCACGGCCACTTCGGCCGGCAAAATTTATTTAAATATTTCAGTAATTCGTATCGGAAGCTTGCAGATATTTGCCGAAAATCATGTTTTATCCCTGTGAGATGCCATGAAAAGCTTCAGTATTGTCACCAGTTCAGATTATTACTACTCATGATCAGTCGGAAGATGTTTTTCTATTACAGTGTGAAAAGAGTGTATGCGTGTAGGGACACACGACCACTGTAAGGACCAAACCTTACTTTTCCGTTCTGTCTATACTCCCGGTTGCGGTACATACACAAATTTAATTTATTTAATGAATTTCAGGTTGGCAAGAAACATTGCTGTCAGGTTCGAGGATATGTGCCAGTCACAATCGAATGTGGTTTTCACTGATAGCGACAAACGTTTTTAATCACAAATATGCTCATTTATCAACATGTAGCTCTCAGTAACCAACGCTTTTTACATTCTGACGCTTGTTAAAATACACAGTTGATATTGTGGACTCTGCTGTTTCAGTTTTAACGCAACGCGCCATACGTCTCACAAGGAAGCAAGCTCGCCAGCCGCTACTGTGTGAGGCTTGAACAGTACTACTTACAGTTTGTGCAACGTTGGAAATTATTACGTCAGACTATACCAAACCTTACACAAGTGGCATACGTCGTGGGAGATGACACAGATATTTGTAGATACGCGGAAAATAAGTTTCTAAGGCTCAAAAAGGCAAATCCGAAAACGTGGTCTGATTTGAAAATATGTATTGTTTCATGTACTGTGTTTAATACTGTCTATTACATAAACTGTACTTTAGAATGTGAAACATATTTATGACACAGCTTAAGTGATTAGCACTCAGACGATTCTCGACCAATGTCACGACCTAACAGACAATATCACAATAACCAAATAACCAATAAGCCCTAATGCTGTAATATTGCGTATTTTCTTCTTCTTTCTTCGCATGGGTCATCTAAGGACCACGCACCAATTTCAATGATTCCTTCTGTGTTGTTCTTTCTTTTTCCTCCAGTATTCTTTCATCTTTTCACTGTGTATCCTTTTTCTCTCCTCAGACCATTTTACCCTGTCTTCCTCCCACTCCTGCCTTGGATTTCTTCCCTTTTTAAAACTTTCCTCTTGAAAATCTCTCTCTCTGTTGCATGTTTGTCACTTATGTTGTTTCTTTCCAAATCTTTCGTAACTTCTTGAACCCAGGCTATTGTTGACTTCTTGTCCCAAAGATAATTAAAAATCAATCTGGTTAACCTGCTGCTGTTTATACTGTATAAGCTGTAACGTCCCAACAGAAATTTTTTTTTAGATCATTCACATTTTAGTGAAACCACCCAACAGTTTACTTGTGTAATCTCGCAATAAAAATGTGACTAACCTCTCAATAAAATTGTGGTTCATATATAACCTTTCAATAATTAACTGACTGTGAATCTAAACTGGTAAATGAGGACGTCAGCAGTGGCGCGTCATGGCCCTGAAAGATCATTCTGAATAAATTGAAAATTCTTACCTCAATGAAGTCGCCGGATAACGCGTATATATCTGATCCTATAAGAAATTTTTCTGGCACAGTCCAGTGCCATGCTGGCCGCTAGATTTGTCATGTATAGAAAAACAACTGATTTTTCTTTACGATAATCGGGATGACCATGGATTGCAGAAATTAGTATATTCTTTAAATTGAGACGAATGATTGTCAAAAAGTTAATTTTATAAAAAAGATTGTTATCAAAAGATTTTTTTTAAAACATTTACATGAGACTTGGTGTAACAATACTACAAATTTAGTTGTAACAAACTACATATGCGCGCTGCTGCTTTTACCTTATACTTCATCGCCAGGCTCCGCCATCGCTCCCCACGACCGGCCCAGCCAACTCCATACACCCGACTGCTAGCTACTACTTACTCCTACTGCTACAGACACTGCTCTTACTGCAACCGACACTGCTCTTTGGTCTGAGATTCTCTTACAGCTTACATATCGCAAGCAGCACGTGAGCAATCCATCGAAATTACATCTGCTCGAGTGCGCTAGCAATAAATTCCCTAGTCATGGACCTCTTACATCACCCTCCACAGCGCGGGGGGGTGTCAAAAATTTGGCAGTGATGGTGAGTCAATTGGACTTGCCATGAGCAACATATTTTTCTATAACCTATTTAGTTTACTAAGTCTACAGTCACAGAGAATATACATACATATAACATTAACATTATTGATAAATAGTATAAGTACAGCACATATTAAGAAATGAAATAGAGTGCACACGCACTGAGTACACAACATACTAAGAAATGAATTAGAGTGCACATGCACTGCATAAGTCTTTCCCATCTTTCAAGAATTTAAACATATTGAGAAATGAAATAAAGTGCACACACACTGTATAAGTCTGTACCATTTTACAAGAATTTAAACATATTGAGAAATGAAGTAAAGCGACAAAGATGTACCAAAAACTGTTAGATCTGGAAATCGGTCCAAAAATGTGTACAGCGGCCATATGTCTTAATTTAATCGGTACAATGGGATGTAGCGGAGGAATATGAGAAGTCGTGTCTGATTTAGCTCTCTGGAAGATTTTACATGATGTTAAAACTCGTCGAATACGTTTCTCAAAAAAATAGCACTGAGCACTATGGGACTTAACATCTGAGGTTCAAAAATGGTTCAAATGGCTCTGAGCACTATGGGACTTAACATCTATGGTCATCAGTCCCCTAGAACTTAGAACTACTTAAACCTAACTAACCTAAGGACATCACACACATCCATGCCCGAGGCAGGATTCGAACCTGCGACCGTAGCGGTCGCGCGGTTCCAGACTGAAGCGCCTAGAACCGCTCGGCCACACCGGCCAGCTAATACGTTTCTCCATGTTGACAAAATAACACTTCTGTCTCCGTATAAGAAAACTTTTCTAGATCCATAATGTGCGTAACATCAATGAGTATACCAAATTAATTTGTTAACAAGCTCGTCAGGAATAAATAATAACCAGTTGTTGCTGACAGGGTGAGAGCGGCGAAACAGAACGTTATTCCGTACAGTATAATTGTTTCTAATGGTAACGTTATTCCTACCTTGGCAAAGGTGTTTAATTTATTTCCATACGTTGTCTTTATTCTGCTCTTGTGCTATGTCTCGTAATGACAACGAAATGAAATTTTCAAATGCAACCTGTTGA
Source organism: Schistocerca piceifrons (assembly GCF_021461385.2). NCBI lineage: Eukaryota > Metazoa > Arthropoda > Insecta > Orthoptera > Acrididae > Schistocerca > Schistocerca piceifrons. Next base: position 271,323,025 of record NC_060139.1, read on the forward strand.
ATATACCTGAGGGTAAAATTTGCATGGCAGAAGTTGATTGCGATGTCATGCTGATTGTTGCTGAGAGAACGGGATAGTGCGTCTGCTACAATATTTTGTGTACTGGGAATGCGAACGATTGTAAAATTAAATTCCTGTAAATGAAGCTTCCATCTGCTTAACCTGTCATGTGTGAATTTAGCGGAAAGTAAAAACTGTATAGCTCTACGATCTGTATAAACGGTAGTATGTCTTCCGTAAAGAAAATGCCTAAATTTGGTAAATACCCATAGAACACATAATGTTTCAAGTTCTGTAACAGAATAATTGCGTTCAGCAGGTGACAGAATCTGACTTGCAAACGCGATGTTTTAATTACTGTAGTACCGTCTTCTTCAATTTCCTGAAAAATTTGTACGCCTAAAGCTGTGTTAGAACTGTCGGTGGCAATGGAAAGATTTCTGGTAGGCACTGGGTGTGATAAAACTGGTGCGTTCAATAAGGCATGTTTCAGAGTAACAAACGTAGACTGTGCTTGGCTATTCCAATAACAAACAGCGTTTTTACCTTTCAATTGACATAATCTAGGGGTGTCTAAAGCAGCGTAATGAATAAATTTAGGGAAAAAGTTAATTAATCCCAGAAAGCTGCGTAGTTGTTTCTTAGCCGTTGGAACAGTGATTTCACGTAAAGCGTGAAGTTTTTCCGGGTCAGGCGCAATGCCTTCTGCCGAAATTATATGTCCAAGAAATTTGTAGAAGTTTTGCCAAAGTGCGATTTGCTAAAATTAACTGTGAGTCCTTGTGCACGAAAAGTTTGCAACAAATGTTCCAGAATCAGATTGTGTACAGACCAGTTAGCTTCTGCAACAAGGATGTCATCTACATACGTTGTGATTCTGTCTTCAAGTTCTATCGGAACTATAGTATTCAAACCGCGAATAAATGCTGCTGAAGTAATTGTTAGACCGAACGGTAATTTGCAAAATAGATAACAATCACCGAAACAGAGAAAAGCTGTGTACTTTGTGCATTTCGGATAGAGCTGAATTTGCCAAAATCCCAATTTCTAATCTAATGTGGTATAAATAGCAGTATCTTGAAATTTCTGTAAAAGTTCTTCTAGTGTCTGTGGGCGATCTGTTCCATTAATAATAATGTCATTGACATGACACGAATCAAGTACGAGGCAAAGTGAACCATCCTTTTTCTTAACGATATAGAGCTGGTTTATGTACAGACTAACTGCTGGTTCAATAATTCCTTGTTCAAGCATAGCTTGCAATTCTTTCTTAACTTGTTCTCTGTGGGTATAATGAATAGGATAATGTCTGGCTTAAAATGTGTCGTGCTGTTTAACTTGAAATTCATACATGAAACCGGACATAGTACCAGGGATGTTGTCAAAAACTGGAGCTTGCTGTAAAAGAATTTTGCGTAGCTGAGTACGTTCGTCTTCTGTATTTGCGTTGCTCTGTTTTACTTTATCAGAAATCATTTGCATAACGTAATAGTCGGATTCGTCTGGTGTATTGTAGTTATGTACATACGTATCTGTGAACAATGGGGAATGAAAGTCTATGTTACGCGATGTAGAAATGACCTCTGTTCGATTAATTGCTTGTTCTTCTGCAGATAAAGCGTGCTGAAATTCTAATGCCAGTTGTACCTTTTCATCCTTTAACATTAAATAGGAATTTTGAAAGTCAGTAATTGCGTCTTGCTGTACCAAGAAATTCGTACCTAAAATAACGTCTGTTGTCAATAAGGGAAAATCTAAAAATTTTTTTGGAACGTATGACCTGCAATACAAAATGATAAGTGTTTTTGTAATTTTACATCTACTTCTTTACCAGATACTGCTCCTTTTACTTTAGATTTGCCTAATGGTAACATAGGATTGTGTTCTCTTTGTTGCATTCATTGAGAGTTTCTTCTGACATAGGTGGTCCAGAATCGATTACTGCTGAAAATGAGGATGATCCAATCCTTACTTCAATAACAGGGAGGGAAATGGTTTTTTGAATAACTGGTTTTTCATGCAAAAGTGTATCTCGGATGTCGTTAAAAGTAATAACATTTTCGTAAACAAGAATCTTTGTGTTGCTGGAAGATGCAACCTGACTGTATGTAGTCAGATTCCTTCTGACGTGCTGTTATTTGCAGGAGGATACTGTGGCATTTCTACTATTTCTACTGTTCTGTTATTTCGTCCTGACGTATTAGGTTCGGGATGATATCGACTGTCTGGTTCATTCAAGACAATCTGTTGCTGTGGATGATTCAGCTGTTGATAAGACCTACTGTTATTAAATGTACGTTGAAAACTGTGCTCATTATTTTTACGTTTGTCATGGCAGTCATTACTATACGGCGCGTTGCGATAGGAGTTGAAATGATGTGTCTTCTGTACGTAGTGATTTCCTTGTTGGTGTGCGTTACCATTTGGCGGAGCTGACGCTATACGTGTAGGCGGCGAAACATTAAAGCTTGGTTGACCTTGCAAATCACATTGTTGGTTAGGTATGCTGACTGGCTGGTTTTGTTGTTGTTGTGGGGAAAAAACTCTATTGTTACCAAAATGTGTTTGCTGTTGCTAATAATTTTGACGATACTGATAATTAAAATTTTGTCTGTTATTAAAGTTCTGGTGGTTGTCAGTCCTTGCTATTAAAGTAGTGTGGCTGATCATAATTGCTATATGTTTGTTGGCCATGGTTATGTTGTGAAAAATTTTTGAATATGAAGGAATAATCTGATTGCTGAACTTCCAAAAGCTGTAGCAGATCTGTGATGCCGAAATATTTTCTTTCTGATGTCCTGTTAAAAGTGATACTCTTAACCATCGTGGTAATTTTGAATTACATAATTGGACAAGTGCTGATTCACTGTATGACTCACATAATTATTGGTTTTGTTGTACTATGTGTTCAAAAAATTGCGTGTAACTGGGAATATTTGAGTTCTCATAATTCGGAAAGCTAATTAACTGATCCTTGATTCCGCGCTGTGTCGTCTTAAACCAACACGCCGACAGAAAAGCATTCTGAAATTCTTCGGCCGAATAACATAGTCTCGCGATCGATCTCATGCGAGTTTCCGGTTCGCCTTCCAAAACACGGCAAATAAATTCAAGTTTGTGTGTCGCAGGCCAAGTTGGTGGAAAAGCTAAACTAAATTGTTGTATCCAATCCAAAGGGTGAATCTGTGTTCGGTCATTCTTAAATACCCTATATTTTCTCACGGACAGAAAGTACTTATTCAGAGACGATAATTTTGATTCTGTCTGTGCAGGATCAGAATTGTATGACAATCTATTTGTCTGTGTCTGTTCGGAATCTAAGTTACGTACTCTGTGTAAGTTACCTAAATTATAATGGCTGTGTGAGTGTGACAAATGTTCAGAATGTGGCGTATGCTGTGACGTGTTAGAGGCTGAAACATTTTTCATTTCTGGGCTAGTAAAGAATAACTCAAAAAATAAGAAAGACTAAATGTGCAAATAGAGAACTGAATGCAAACTGGACAAAACTAGAACATGGCATATTGAAATGGATTCAAGGACACCATAAAAATAGCACTGAAATTAATACGAAAATAATTCAAATGCCCGCTCGTTAGCTACAGCTACAATGAACTTAACGGACTTTGAGAGTGGAGTTGGTTGGTGCTACAGGTTTATGAAGTGAATTCACACCGAACGGCGCTTTAAAATGAACCACAATCAGACAAGTGTGTCAGTGGATAAAACAGGGGTGGTGTAAAGTGACAGAAGACATTATTTGTTAAATATTTCAAGAAGTGCGGCATAAGTAAAGCTTTCGATGGCAACGAAGACCATCTTACATATAAAGAGGACAACGATGACGACGAGGAGGAGGAGGAGGCGGAAGAAAAAGAAGAAGAAGAAAGTTCAGGCGATGATTTTCAGGGATTTTAAAGGTCAGTTCGGTTTTATAAACTGAAATTTTTTTAGTCTGGCTTTGGAGCCCAGTAATAAAAATGGTAAAAACGTTATTAAAAATTGCTTAAAGGTTAAGGTGCGTCTTATAGTTCGTAAAATACGGCAACCTGTAATAGTGTAATGTTGTGTAGTTTACTTACTTACTGCATCTAATATTGTCCATCGCTTAACATGTAATTTAGAGCGTTAAAAAAGCAAGTTTGATGCACGTCATTTTGTGCAAGTGGATTGTATCTGTGCTTACAATGTTTGCTACCTAAGAATTAGTGTCCCTTGCGGACGGCAGTTAGTTGTTTCCTGAAGATGGCACAATAAGCCGAAAACTAGTTAGAAATTAGAAAAAAGAAACAATTTTTCTTGTTATGGAACCTTATGTATGAAATTGTTCTACCAAGACAGGTTGGAATAATTCATAAGTAGGAGAAGTATAAAAAGAAGCCGCAGAACACACACTTCCATCAGTTAGCACAATGAGACTCCTCATATCTTGCAACTGTGAATAGAACAAAACTGAAAAAGTTCGTAAACTACCTTCTACATGTCTTAGCCTACCGCCTGCAGCATCCAGCAGTGCACTGGGGCAGTGTCCCTCCCGTGTATGCATAAAATCGTATGAGATTTCGTTTCTGGACGGGCACACAGATTGACGCAAGTTAATAACAATAAGAAGACGATATAACAAGAGGTAAATGACTGAGACGGGATTTAAGGACAAATGTATTGACGTCAAAAGCATCAGGAAGAATAGTTCGTACGGGGCTCCAACCGTACATTTAACTTTACAAACCAATGCAACATCCTCTAAAAAAGTCCGCTGTGGCATTTTTAAAATCAAATTGTGCACTCCATGAAAATTAAGATCAACGAATTTAAGATAGTACGGAATGAACAAAGCAATAAACGAATGCAATACTTAGTTTATAAGCACGTCGTGATACCAACTTCGAACCGCCAACGGGCGTCCACAGGAATTTTTTCAAGATGGTGCACGATCACGAAACTGAAAATTTCAACAAATTTGCAGGAAATTTACAAAACATACTGTATCTCATATGTTCAACAGTTGTCCAGTGAGTAATTGGGAAGTAGAGCATTTCAATACCTAAAAGGTAAGGCTGCTTCATTACTATATCATTAATAGTCTGTGAGTATGGATGTCCCTTTTTAATTTAACGAACTGCTATTACTCTCGGATATCATTAAACTTTGTCTATCCTTTTAGTTACGAAATGAGGCTATAAAATAGTAAGAAAAATCCAGAATGAGATTTTCACCCTGCAGTGGAGTGTGCGCTGATACGAAACTTCCTGGCAGATTAAAACTGTGTGCCCGACCGAGACTCGAACTCGGGACCTTTGCAATTCGCGGGCAAGTGCTCTACGATCTGAGCTACCGAAGCACGACTCACGCCCGGTACTCACAGCTTTACTTCTGCCAGTATCTCGTCTCCTACCTTCCAAACCTTACAGAAGCTATTCTGCGAACCTTGCAGAACTAGCACTCCTGAAAGAAAGGATACTGCGGAGACATGGCTTAGCCACAGCCTGGGGATTGTTTCCAGAATGAGATTTTCACTCTGCAGCGGAGTGTGCGCTGATATGAAACTTCCTGGCAGATTAAAACTGTGTGCCCGACCGAGACTCGAACTCGGGACCTTTGCCTTTCGCGGGCAAGTGCTCTACCATCTGAGCTACCGAAACACGACTCACGGCCGGTACTCACAGCTTTACTTCTGCCAATATCTCGTCTCCTACCTTCCAAACTTTACAGAAAAGCTTCTGTAAAGTTTAGATTGTAGGAGACGAGATACTGGCAGAAGTAAAGCTGTGAGTACCGGGCGTAAGTCGTGCTTCGGTAGCTCAGATGGTAGAGCACTTGCCAGCGAAAGGCAAAGGTCCCGAATTCGAGTCTCGGTCGGGCACACAGTTTTAATCTGCCAGGAAGTTTCAGTAAGAAAAATGTTTTCAGTCACATCCCATAAATGTTAGGTTTAATGATATTGGAAACACGGAAGTGAAAAAAAGAAGTACGGTTAAGTAATTGCCGTTGAATATTAACAAAAACAAGTAGCAAAACATACGAATAACAATGCTTCTCAAAGAGAAGGATAGAAAGTAAACTGAAAGTCGTTATTATAATTTAATACCACCTACACCACCTTTTTATTTTCTCTATTAGAAGTTGAAACACGATCATATTAATGGTTCTTGCATAAGAACTAATTTTTTCTGTTGTTCAGGACAATAAAAACTTGATTCGATGAAGCATACAACGAAGGTCGAAAAACATATATTCTGAAAGCTACATTTATTTCAGTAAAGTACAAATCAGGGAAATATTCGTCGATATTATTGCAGTATACCGACTTTTGACGGTGGAAGAGAGTTTTATCACGCAAGGACTCATCCAATATGGTCCTCCCCTATCCAGTTTGACACATTAATGTGCAGCTATGGCAACTAAATGACCTGAAGTTGCAATGTGTTACGCCTTGTACATTTTGAGTAGGTACCAAGTATCGATGAGGACTTATCTTCATAATATATTTTTTCCTCTTTTCTGGTGCAGAAAGTAGTAGTTCTTCCCTTCGAATGATGCACTTGGGCTTACATATGTGGTACAGACTACCAGTCCTACGCTATTCCTTTACAGTATTCTATAATCGCTCTGCAGTGTGAAACAGGACGCATTCTCGACGAATCTTCTCAGATCTTGTAAACTACGGTGGGTAGGAGGGGAAGACGATGTACATGTGACAGTTATGTATGGGTGGCAGACAGATGAACTCCACTGATCTGTCATTTTCTGTACCTCAGTAAGAACTGTGGAAGGAAGCGACACAGAAAACTTAGGGGATTCTATTGCGACAATGTTCTCCCTATGTTCACATTCGCCACGAATGCGTAAAAGCGTCTAAATAGCCAAGGCCACGAGAGAACCATGTAATTAACCTGAACAGCCTAAAGTAACTGTCTTTCCATCTGCATTCGGTAATTATATAATTATCTGCGGATCAGCAGAAATACAACTAATCGTTACAACATATACTTTAAAATTCTGTAATGGATGAAGAGTCAGTAGCTCAGACGCCAGGAGGGGGGCAGCTGCCCCCTCTTGTCCCCCACTGCGGGCGGCGATGGAAGAGCCTATTATGGTCTGCAGAGGCACGTGTGGACGCATTGCTAAGGACAACTAGTACTACCAAATATTCCCAGAATAAACTTGCCTCGAAAAGTTAACCTTAAAATAAATAAACAGATTAGATCTTGCCTGCACTTTATGCACTGCAATATCTGCTGAATGGTAGACACTTAGACCGGAAAAAACTAGCTTCCTCCTCAATATTAGAAACACAGTGTGAGTTGCCCTTCGTCCGCACGATATCAATTCCAGAACAAAAATCGCCACCAGCAATGGTAAATTCACAGGAATTATTTTAGATCAAAAGGAACTAAATGTTCCATGTCATCGGAGTAATACTATTGGTAGGGAACGTCCAAGTCCAAGACTAGGTTTTTCACGGTGAAGCAGAAAAGAGGTTGCTATCGACCACGTATCGATACATCTAAACTGGTGAAAGTAAGATATCGTAGATTATAGCAGATATCAGCTTCGTGATACACAAAATATAAAGATATATAGTGAGGAAACATAACTGTTAATCAGTTTGACCGTATCAGGTACCCGAGTTGATATATATTTTTGGCTAAGAGTTTCTAAGCAAACAATGGCGAACGCAGTATCATTCGTCATTTCGAGAGTTTTCGAATAAAGTTGAGTACATCGTTCCATTATCGAAAATACTTTGCTCATATGTCGGTCGATACAAGACTTAAGCGCCTAAACCACAATACAGTATTACGTCTCCCTCTGGCAATTATCATTTCTCTAAAACCTCGTTTCGGTATCTGAACTGTTCACGGAATAAACGAGGTGCAGATTTAGATCCTATTCGCGGTGTACGCGTAATCTCGTGGCGAGTGTCGTTCTTTAATCTCAGGTTGTGTTTTCATCGTTACATCATATGTTGTTGTTGTCGTCTGGTTTTATGTAGCTCTCCGCGCTACTCTGTCCTGAACCTGCTTACTGTATTGATCTCTCGGTCTCCCTCGACAATTAATACCTCCCTCACTTCACTTCACTACTTAACTGGTGATACAGTGATGACTCAAAATTGTCCCATCAAACTATCCCTTCTTTTAGCCAAATTGTGCACAGTTTTTTCTCTAATTATAGTCAGTATCTCTTCATTGATTAAATGAGCTGCCCATCTAATCTTCAGGATTCTTCTGTATCACCACATTTCAAAAGCTTCTATTCCCTTCCTGCCTGAATTGTTTATCGTCAACGTTTTACTTCCGTACACCAGACAAATACCTTCAGAAAAATTTCCTAACATTTGAATTTATATTCGATGTTAAGAATTTTCTCTTCTTCCCAAACGCTTCTCTTGCCACTGCCAATCTAAATTTTATACTCTCACTACATAGTTGAACATTGTTTTGTTCCTCCAGCACAGCCTGATTTAATTCGACTACAGTACATTATCCTTGCTCCGCTTTTGTTTATGTTCATCTACTGCCATCTATCAAGACACTGTAGATACCGTTCAACTGCTCTTCCAATTCTTTTGCTGTCCCTGAGTGTTCTACAATGTCATCCGCAAAGCTCAAAGTTTTCATTTCTTCTCGCTGAACTTTAATTCACTCTCCACATGTTTCTGTGCTTTCCTTTAGATTTTTCCGAATGTACAAATTGAATAACATTGGGGATAGACTACAGCCCTGTCTCACTCCCACCTCAACCGCAATTTTCCTTTCATTTACATTGATGAAAAAATAGAGAACCGTGAAAAATGGTTCAAATGGCTCTGAGCACTATGGGACTTAACATCTGTGGTCATCAGTCCCTAGAACTTAGATCTACTTAAACCTAACTAACCTAAGGACATCACACACATCCATGCGGGAGGCAGGATTCGATACTGCGACCGTAGCGGTCACGCGGTTCCAGACTGAAGTGCCTAGAGCCACACGGCCACGCCGGCCGGCTAGAAACGTGAAGAAGCGGTTTTAATGCTTCAGGCGCTGCACATAGTCTCCACCTACCTGCACACAGCACACATAATGTTCAGACAACCAAAGGAAACCGCCCGTAAATACCTTGTTTGGAATGGTGTTCAACACGTGTCACGCTGGTCTGAATGTCGATTATGTGGTCAAAGAGCCGACTCTTCATGTGAATTTCTGCATTTTGCAGTTTGGTGGTGGGACCGTATTGATAGCGACAAGTCTCGTCAACCGTGGTGATTTTTTCCAAAAAAGGATTGTTCGTGTTTTGCGTTTCAATCAAGTTGCGGCAGGCGTCTGTCCTTTTGTTCGGGAGTCAAGGTGTGCGGTGCAGACTTTGCACATTGTTCAGAAAATTTTGGGGAATGTCTGGAACGCTATGGCCGCACGTCTGCTATATGACACTGCCTGCTCACAACTGAATAGTCGAGTGCACATCTGTTGTTTACAGTTGTTAGTTCGAGGTGCCACCGTACATAATGCTCTGACGTTGCTTGTATGCCAGGAATAAAATGAGTCTCGGAAGTTTTTGGATGGTCATGTATCGCTAGTGTGTGCTTAAAACTGCGTCGTATGTGTTCCAGTTTGCGTACAAGGTAACATTTACCTTAAATCATCTGCTGCATCTGTAGTGAATACCTAATGCCTTTCTTTTCAGCTTCTCTTCATATTTAGGCACTTTCTGCTCACTTGAACTCCGAGTAATACTTCCTGCCTGTCAAAACTGACTTAATCCCGTGCCTTTTGAGCTTTGCGTTTCATTTTTAAGTCAGCGATATTGTCGTGATGCCGATACTGATACTCCTTAGCAGTTTCGCTTCAGAGGCGTTCTCCGTCTCAAACTGATGTGATTTCCAACGAGGACTAATTGAGCACCGCATCTCTCGCCTTCCTTGAAGTCTCACCCCCGTCTATTAAATTATCTGACACTGTCATCTCGATCGCCTCCCTCATTACATTGTCCGAGAAGTACATCGTCTGAACCCTGTTGCTGGAATTCTAGTATTTCATTTCATGCTCACGGGAGAGGCTGTACTTATTAGGCAAGTAGGAATAACTTAATTTCGTCCATCATAGGCAATGCTAGGGGGAAGTGTGATTTTAAAATATGGACATGTGTCCTCTCTGCCACTCACCAAGGGTGGGTACAGCAGATATTTGAAGGTTAACAAATGTGTAGATCACAAAAGCATAGATAGTAGAAGAAGCTATCCGTGCAACAGACAAGTATGAGCTGTGGAAAGTCTGTTTACATTTAATTAAAAGTGACTACAATAATTCCTTCAATTTCTTTACTTTGTGACCAACACTGACAGAACACTTCCAAGCGATTCCTTTACCTTCAGTGCCGTTTTTAAAAAGAATTTGGGAAGGACCATCGTCCATAGTCCCACTTCGTCGCTTCGTAGAAGCAACTGCGATCGGGCGGGCAGGAGACTCTCTAATTGATTACTTGTGAGATTGGCCCAAGGACGCACTAACCTAAGCTTGTGTCTTTCAGTCAAATGGAATTGCGCGGTACTACTCTACGGCACCTACACGTTCGCCGGGGCGCGAAGCATGTACTTCCAAGCGACAAAATTAGGGACTAGGCGTGAGGGGGATGTTACGCAGGAAGATTACTGATACTGAACTTACTATCACTTTTTATTGCTATTTCTGTTCTTCTGTACCATATTTGCGTTCATGGTCAGTAATTTATGTGCGTCCACTCTTAGTTGTTCTGTTAGCGAATTTCGATATTTTCGGAGACTATTAGCTAATACAGTGTCATCAAAAGTAATATTAATACCAAACATTTTCTACCAATCTTAACCTCCTGAAAAGATATATAAAGTTATATGAATCACTGTCCTAGTACGTAGGTGATCGCTGTAGTAGTTTTCTAAACTTCTTTTCTTTCACTATACAGGGCTATTCAACAAGAAGGAAAAGATTTCAAACATGTATTGCTTCCAAACTACAAAACATAGAAACACAATTACAACGTTCCTGCAAAGAGAGAAGTTCAAATTTTTATGCTTCCCGTGTGAGCACCATGTGTTACACAACAAATATCAGAACGGTGACTCATTTCCTGCCACACAAAAACCAGATGGTCCCTCGTTATCATATTCAGAGCCTCATCAATGCGATGCTGCAGACATTGAAGAATGTCAGGCATAGGGGGGATGGAAACGCGGTCTTTTACGTAACCTCACAGATAAAAGTCACAATATGTGAGGACTGGGACGTTGGATTGGAAGAGGTGGCCTCCCAGGTCTCCAGACCTCACTCCTTATGACTTTTGTCTGTGGGGTTACGTAGGAGACCGCGTTGTCATCCCCCCTATGCCTGACATTCTTCAAGGTCTGCGACATCGCGTTGCTGAAGCTCTGAATTTGATAACGAGAGACCATCTGGTTCGTGTGTGGCAGAAAATGAGCCACCGTTCTGAGATATGCCACGTGATCCGTGGTACTCCCTTGAATGCACAAAAATTTGAAATTGGATCTTAGCAGTAACGTTAGAACTATGTTTCTACCTTTTGTAGATTATAAGCAATAAGTGTTCGAAATCTGTTCCTTTTTTTGCATTTAGAATTCTCCGAGACTAATTAGTTTAGAATGCTGTGGAATGAGTGTTTCTGAATAATGTTTAAAAGGATAACTATGTGGTTATCACCAAATCATTTATTTGAGGGATGACATTTCGGTTGTAAAAAACTCTGCATCATATAAAACAGTCATTTAATTTTCTCAAGAGCCTCATATGTTTATCTTATTATATGTTCCGTGCTTTTCCCTTTTTTGATTATGGACAATGCATGGAAACTACTAGTGTAGCTGTATAAATAGTACTTAGTGATCTAAAACTTGACTTACAGCAATTAGAGCACTTCAGTTTTTGCATTAAGCGCACTGCTAAACGTGTTATATTCTGATAGCTACCAGAGAGCACATCTTTTACCCCTCCCCCCCCCCTCCCCCGTTAGCACTGTTTAATTTTGTGCCACTGCCTCTTTTTCTTGGGACGCCTGTACTGTATCTTGCTGCCGAGAATGGAACCACGTGCGAAGAATTACTACCGCCTGCGGGAACGTAGCTGGAGCAATATTTCACTGCCTGCGACATTTGTAGGGAACACCATGTCTACAGAATCCCTCTGACGTGGCGGCTTTACGTTTCCACAAGGATCGAACACGTCGAGAAACGCATTACCCGTACTTAGGTGGAGACGCGACCCCCAATAAAGAAGCGTATTGCTTCTGTCACTGGTAGATGTTCGCCGGGAGACCACCGACACCAAAATCTGAAACTAGAGAGAAGGTATCCTTACCCTCTTTCTCACTGTGAGCCATTGAGGTACAGAAACAGGGAATCTGTGTCATATTTAGTGGCTATATTTTTGACTGTATTGTTATAGGTATTACCTGGGACGAGTAAATTTACTGTGCACGGTAACAGCTTAATTTTATACTGTCAGTTTTTCCTTTTACATCTACATCTACATCTACATCTATACTCCGCGAGCCACCTTACGGTGTGTGGCGGAGGGTACTTATTGTACCACTATCTGATCCCCCCTTCCCTGTTCCATTCACGAATTGTGCGTGGGAAGAACGACTGCTTGTAAGTCTCCGTATTTGCTCTAATTTTTCGGATCTTTTCGTTGTGATCATTACGCGAGATATATGTGGGCGGTAGTAATATGTTGCCCATCTCTTCCCGGAATGTGCTCTCTCGTAATTTCGATAATAAACCTCTCCGTATTGCGTAACGCCTTTCTTGAAGTGTCCGCCACTGGAGCTTGTTCAGCATCTCCGTAACGCTCTCGCGCTGACTAAATGTCCCCATGACGAATCGCGCTGCTTTTCGCTGGATCATGTCTATCTCTTCTATTAATCCAACCTGGTAAGGGTCCCATACTGATGAGCAATACTCAAGAATCGGACGAACAAGCGTTTTGTAAGCTACTTCTTTCGTCGATGAGTCACATTTTCTTAGAATTCTTCCTATGAATCTCAACCTGGCGCCTGCTTTTCCCACTATTTGTTTTATGTGATCATTCCACTTCAGATCGCTCCGGATAGTAACTCCTAAGTATTTTACGGTCGTTACCGCTTCCAATGATTTACCACCTATGGCATAATCGTACTGGAATGGATTTCTGACCCTATGTATGCGCATTATATTACATTTATCTACGTTTAGGGAAAGCTGCCAGCTGTCGCACCATGCATTAATCCTCTGCAGGTCTTCCTGGAGTACGTACGAGTCTTCTGATGTTGCTACTTTCTTGTAGACAACCGTGTCATCTGCAAATAGCCTCACGGAGCTACCGATGTTGTCAACTAAGTCATTTATGTATATTGTAAACAATAAAGGTCCTATCACGCTTCCTTGCGGTACTCCCGAAATTACCTCTACATCTGCAGATTTTGAACCGTTAAGAATGACATGTTGTGTTCTTTCTTCTAGGAAATCCTGAATCCAATCACAAACCTGGTCCGATATTCCGTAACCTCGTATTTTTTTCACTAAACGTAAGTGCGGAACCGTATCAAATGCCTTCCTGAAGTCCATGCGAATACATGCATCAACTCTTGAAGAAACGGGGTTATATCGATCTACCATCGTTCATTACCTAAGAATTGCCTTGTTGCTAAGTTGTCTATCACATTTAGTGGTGATAGTGGTAAATTCCGAATGTAGTTCAGAATCTGGTAAGGAGCTAATGTAATATAGGTCGTGGAGGTGGCAAGTAAATACATGCTCACATCTACAAGAAGGTAATACATTTATAAGTTTATTTATACTGTGTACACGCAATAACCGAGTCACACATAACTTTGAGTGCTGTAGGTACACCTGTGACGCTGAGTTACGTGCAAATTACAATATTATTCTGGATCGAACGTCGTAGTCTTCAGTTCTATTCTATCGCTTGCACCCTGTCCCGCGGTGATGCAGGGTCGACCACGGTTAATCGGAGTTGGCATGTTAATGTTAAGGGGTGGCCGGATGCCCTTCCTGCCGCCACCCCACACCTCCTCGGACGGAATTAGTGTACCCCAGCTGTCTGCGTCTAGTGTAAATCGTGAAATAGCGTGAATGCGTTTCAAATGTCTGCGAGTCGTATAACTGAGATGGGACGTGGGGACCAGCCCGGTATTCACCTAGTAGGGTGTGGAAAACCGACTAAAAACCAGATCCAGGCTGGCCGGCATATCGGCCGTTGTCGCTAATCCGCCAGGCGGATTCGATCCGGGTCCGGCGGCCCTACTGAGTCCAGGAAGCAGCGCGTTAGCGCTCTCGGCTACCCTGGCGGGTAACGAAAGAGTGTTGAGTGCTGATCCACAAATGTGAGCCTCTGAATGCTACTAATTTTCAGTGTCGTTGTGCTGCTTCGACGTATTGTTCCTCACTGCAGTGTCCCACATACATGTTCGTTTGTCTACAGGTGTCCTCTATCAGGGACCAAGCACTGAACTGTGGCTGCCTATCATAGTTGTTCGCAGCAAGGTGCCGTCACTTCGGCATCCTCTGCTGGTGGCTACTTGCGGCGTCCCCTCTCTTCGGACGCAGCGAGTGACTGATGGGCAGCCTCATCCTGGGCCCGCCGGTGGGAGACTGAAAAGTGCCGTCTCTGCACTTAACGGCGCGCCACGCGAGGCTGACGAAGAAGCTGTCGATACCACAGGTATCCTATCACCGTAGCTAATCTCTACAGATTCCGAGTATGTTTTCAGTTCTCTAAAATCAGATATTTTGCGACTACGCGCCTAAACCCCTGGTACCTGGTTACCCTGCGTACTGCCAGCAAGAAGCTGAATACTGGAATGTTTATGAATTACCAGACTGAGGAGATCCTCACGTAATCACATACAAATTTATCTGACAAGATACAAATACATTCCGACCGTCAAACTGCTTCATTTTTTGCCTGCACTGTGTAGTGTCTTAGTGGAAAGTATTACAATATTTTTTGTTAGTTAGTTAGTATCTTTTGGAAGGAGAAGTTATTATTGTTACGGACACCAAATTTTTTCCAGTGCTGTACGTCGTAAATGTTTAAAGGTTGTACACTCTTTAAGATAAGAAAGTTTAATACTTCGTCCATAAATGTGAAAGTAACTGGAGCTGAAGTCTTCGAAAGTATTCTGGCACAAGCCCAAATGTTTTATTCCATCTATCTAAGAAAGCGTGTATACCGCTACTTGCCCATAAAGTATGAATTATGTTGTGGCGTAACCACAAACGCCGGAACGAAGAGGCGGAACGCAAGAGCACAGAAGGTTGTGAGGAAACAGCGGCCAAAGGTGCTCGGAATTGGACCGCTTCGCGACAGGCGAGCCCGCTGCAACAAGTGCATATAAACGCAGCTCCTGCTTGCCTCAGCCGCTCAAATCGGCCCGAGTCTGCAACGGGATTAGTGCTACGCTTTAGTGATCCGTATCTAGCGTTTCCTTGGACTCTGTGTAAAAAAGAACTGTACTGTTTTCGTGTCGCCTCACGCTAGCGACATTTGCTATAGTCAAGTTAAGTATTGTCAACTTGCTTCCTGGAAATAAAACTACAAATGTTATTTGTTTGAGTCGTATAGCATTCACAGAACGCTGCAGCCCATAGGCACCGTATCAGCGACGAGTGGGCGAGTACCTCACAAATCATACACCAGCAAAACAGTTTCAGCAAAAAATCCTCCATAAATCAGTAATGTTGTAACGGTTCAACATCTTTCACTTTCATACCAGCATAAACTGAGAATTAATTGTTTTACCTTAAACCTCAAGCCCAGCCATTATCCATTCTGGACTTTTTACTTACGTCAGTTCTATGCCTTTGTGGTAAAGTATTTGAGATAGTCAGGTCTCAGAGCTCCTGTGGAATGGTAATATAGCTGTCTGTGCACTTTAGGTTGCGGTATTTCATAAATATTTACGGAAAATTTAAATTTTCGTTTAATGGCGGGCAACAAGGATACCAGCCATGTTAAGTTAAACCCGCAGCAGCGTGGTCTGAAAATGATGAAAACTCAAGAATCTGGCAAAAGGGAATTACATTTCTATAACGGAAAACATGTAAGCACAGTTAACTGCTAAGTCTCTTAATAGAACAACAGACGTGAGTACAGAAATCGGGTGTTACTCACTTCGAGTACAGCAGAGCAATAGCAAGCGAAGGACAAGACAGTAGCAACAGAGAGCAAAAGGAACAGAACCCCAAAGATAATACCTTAGCACGATTATAAATCGTGAGTCACTAACTTATGACACCTAGAATAGCTCCGAAATAATGGTAGTAGCTGAAAAGTTTGTGGGACAAAAGTTGTATGGCACAACGGAGGCCACAATATGACGTTGGGTTTTTGTTCCTAGGTGGGATCGCGTCAGAGATATGAAAGTAACTTTGCTTTCTTTTAAATATGATGCTATAGCTTGGCACTTATTTTCTGATAGCGGCTATCGAGACGAATCCAATGAGTGTGACAGTAAGGTCTTTGAAGCTCAAGGAAGGTCACAACGGAGGCACGAACGTCCATTTACAGAAGATGTTCGAAGTGATGACCATTGGTATCAATGCAGTGCTGCAATCTTCTTATCACGGATTGAGCGGTATTTCTTATCACATCGGCACTTTAGCGAAGCACGTGCTCTGACAATTCTCTCTCGATCGTGCAAATAGTAAATATTCACCGAATACAGTGTATCCACCTAACGTGCCACTGACATGTAAACACAACTCGACCGTTTTGCAATACAGTACTAATAGGAACGGTAAGACTAGTATCGTCGAATCAAGTGAATGGCAATGATTTATTCCTTCGAAGAACAAGTCGATATGCTTCTCATTTACAGAGAATGCCAACGAAATTCAGTGAGAGCTAGAGAATTACACGCTGAAAGATATCCTCAACGTACTCACCCTATACGCTACACCACCTAGTCCATGATAAGAAGGTTGCACCACTGCAACTTGGTCATTACTTCGAACACCTTCTGTAAATAGACGTTCATGCCACCTTCGTGACCTTCGTTGACCTTCAAATGCCTTACTGTTACGCATCATTGGATTCGTCTCGACAGCCGCTATCAGAAAATAAATACCAGAATACAGCATCCCATATAAAAAAAACAAAAAAAAAACAAGTTGAGCTTCATATCTCTGCAGCGACCCCACCTAGCAACAAAAAACCAGCGTCATATTAGTGCCCCCGTTGTCCAAAGCAACTTTTGTCCCACAAACTATTCAGCTACTATCATACTTTCGGAGCTGTTCTTGGTGGCAACAGTTATTGACTCACCCTGTATATTTTAAATGATAACAGCCAGCGATTACGTATTGGCTTCTCCTATATACATCCTTATCATAGTCCTCAGCAACAATAAGCAAAATACTTACTAAACGTACGTAATTACAGATTTCATCATTGTTTCTAATGTCAGAATAATATTCTACTTTTAACAAAAATGCTAATAGCTTGTGTATTTTATACTTACTTGTCAAAAGTAACCTTGGGGAAACAATAACTGTTCACAACTTACACATCAAATAATCGATGTAGTCATTCATTGGTATTCCTGCCACGTAGTTCGTTGGAATGTCTATTGTCGAAAAGTTAATCACTCAGTACTCAGTTATGCCTGGAGTACAAACACGCGCTAGTGCTCAAACAGGCTCTTATAAGTTTCTGCAATTGGCATTAATAAGAAATAGTTGCGTAATTACTTCTTCTCACGAGCATAAACGTGACCGATCGTGACGAAGCTGTTTGATGATTTAGTAGTGTGGTATCCGGGCCGAAAGTATCTACGTCCGTTTCATTTTGTCAGGCCGATTTTATGTCTCTCTCTCTCTCACCTTCATTGTTCGGAAAGATACTTGTTCAGTACAGTTATTTGTCCCGTAACGGACCCGGTGCTGTTGTTCTCCCGACACGACGACTATTTCGGAATTCTGATTCTCAAATAAATCAGCAATACCGGACCATCAACAGTGATACGAAGTGCTCAAGTGTATTGGGATGAATATTAATCACTTCGGCAACACCTACTGTAAACTGGTTTCTGCAGCCGCTGCTACGACCCTGCATAACGCTCACACACCACGGAAGTTAAGCTACGAGCCCGCTATGCTGAAGTTCTGCACTCACCAGAGAGGTGACTATCGATATCCGCACGTGGGATAGGCAGCGATACTACAATATGCATATATGTCTTCTTAAACAGATCCAGTGCAGGTTCAGAAAACTTGCTGTGACTTATAATCTGGTACTACAAGTACCTGTACCGCTTAGACGTTATGGGATACGTAAAGTCAACAAAGAGAGGACGCCATTAAGCCCTTTTGTCAGCAGTATCAGGCCTCCTATGTATTTATTATCAAAATACCTCAAAGACATACTGAGCCCTTATGTGGGGGAATGCTCGCTTCACATCCGCAATTCTGTGGATTTTGAAAAATGCCTCAACAACTTCAGGCTGTCAGCTGTGTGTACATTGATGTTGTTATCACATTCACCAGGGTGCCTCTACAAGAGTTATTAAATCTCCCTGGTCACAAATCTAACACGAAGACTACTGATGTTTTGAAGAAACGCACCTTAGCGAATTTTATACTTAACAGGGAATATGAACAGGCGGAGGGGGTCACAGTGAGGAGCCCACACTCCTCTGTGACTCGCCATGTATGTATGGAGTATTTTGAGAGAGAAGCCATGAAGTTATACAGATGGAAACCTACTTTCTCTTGCAGTTAAATTGAGGACACGTCTGTCATCTGGTAGCAAGGAAAAGAGAAACTCCATGACTTTCCCGCCCATCTAAACTGTATACATCCCAACATCAGAGTGACTATGCTGGGAGATGACTACCATTCTGGATGTCATGGACGAGAGAAGAGCGGTTGGCTATTTGGACCACGCTGTACATTAAAGGAAAACGGAAAACGCACTCTGGCCAGTATCTGCCATCACCCTGCTCAGGTAACTGTGGTATTCAGAATGCTAGTACACGAGGTACGCACCATCTCAGATAGGGATATTCTTGCTCGAGCACTGGAACACTACAGAACGGAAATGGCAGAAGAGACGGACTCTGCTTCCCACCGCTACAGCACAACCTGTGCAGACGAAGTCTGCAGACAAAGAAGCAGCCACTGCCTTTCAGCCTCTGTACTGTCACTAGAACTGTATAGGCAAAAATCGGGCTCTTACTGTAAAACCACCGAGTAAAATCCGCCTTGTGCTAGGCCAATGCAACACGGTAATTACTGTGGAGCGTAAAAGATGACTCTGGCTTACCTAAGGCCAGGGCACACCAGATTCTATACCAAAGTGGCAAGACATACTTTGGCCAAAGAACGAGCGTCATCTAAGACCACTGTCGGGACAGCTTTGGTACATTTGCCTGATATAGCCCAGAACGTCAGTAGTCGCATCGCAGGCCGTTGTCTTCCCGAGTCACAGGAAAGCAGACGCACCAAGATTTTACCACAAACATCGAAATACAGGAATAGCGTCGTTACAGAGCCCATGCAAATGCTCACCGGGAACGGTTTTATCGACTGGGAGTGCGGGTACAGTCTCAGAAAGGCTATGGGACACCAATTAAGGAGGAAACACTCAACAGTAGAACTTATACTACAAAATAAAAGGAAATAGGAGAAAATGGGATGAACTTGAAGACCTTATAGGGGGAGGAAGACTGTTGCAGAAAGACTTCAGTTATAAAGCCACTGGAAAAAGGAATTTACGGAAACCATACAAAATATGGAGTGATGCATCATGGAGTTTGCTTAATATACAAATTAAAAAAGAAGAAGAAGACACTCAGCAAAGATAATGAGCAGAGAGCTAAGGCAGACGGAAAGCCCATATCCATGTGCTCGCGTCCACGACACTCCTCTGGTCCTTGACGGTCACAGCCGCAGACGTAGTCGCCTTGTACGGAGAGGACTAGGGTAGGGGACGTAAGTCGGCCGTGCGCCCTCAGGAGGTCAGTCCGTCAGTACAGCTGACGATAGCGAAATATCTGACGGCCGGAATATTACGCCCGTTGGGCACTGCATGCCCGGATTGTTCGATGAGCGAACCAGTTATGAGGTTCCTTAACAGAGCAGACGAAAATAACTAGTTAGACAGCAAAAGAAATGAATAGGACGTTTAAACTGGTCCGCACTGCTTCTGAAATAATGGCCCTAAGTAACCAGTCACTATGCCGTCCCCGTTGTTGTACGTGCGCGCGAATCAGTCAAGTCGGTTATTTCTTAGGCGAGCGTATCTCTGGTATCCCAAAAGGAGAAGAGCACAAGAACTGCACAGTCTTCTGTTATTTAGCTCTTTAAATGAAACAGTCACTGTAAGGCAAAGTTCCGCGGCCGGGAACCACGTGTGTACGTGTACCTCACCCCTCATGGTAATGTACATGTTCGTCAGTGAAAAAGACAAATAAAAAGGTGTTAGCATGTGGACGTAATGTGCTGTTCCAGTCTCTTCTGTACCTAAGGTCTATAACCGTTCCCTTTGGATCCCTACGTAATTCGGTGCTCTCCGATACACACGATCGAACAGCGGAGAACTGGTACTCAAGCTTCAACTTTAGGTTACAATATCTCCGGATCTAATTAACATTTTACAATGCAACAAACGGCACTGATTACGTATTTGTTTATATGTTCAGATGTGCTAACAAAACTAACGGGGTTCCATTAAAAAAACGAAGGTTTGTGTTAAAAAACATACTTCCGTGCATTTTTTAATGGTTTGTTTTAACCAATTACACTAGCCCCTCTCCTCACGTTCGGTCTGTGAAATCGATTTGTCAGTATTTGATGTGGTTTACGAAATATATCCAGCGGTAATGTTAGGTGACTCACCCTGTATATATTGTGAAAAGCAATGGTCCAATAACACACCCCTGTGGCACGCCAGAGGTTACTTTAACGTCTGTAGACGTCTCTTCATTGAGAACAACATGCTGTGTTCCGTTTGCTAAAAACATGCGCAGGTATGAAGGGGCTACGACGTGCGGGGTGCACAGGACGGCGATTCTCCCCTGTTGTGTCCAGTCCTTCCCTCGTATTGCAGTGTAGTCCAACATCGCGTTAGTGTCACATCCGACTGCCCCACAAATCTCAGAATAGCACGATGCGACCAGACTGGCAAATAAACATTCACAATGAGGTGTCTAGCAAATTCTTCAGGTGGTGATTTCGCTATCTCACACGGACATCTCGCATCTCCATGTCCTTCAAAATGATCACTCAACATCCGTCGCTATTCGCGCCCGTTATATACCCTACTGAGTAACAGCACTAAACGTGAGCTGCGCTAACGTACTCTGGAGGCATTTCTACCTCTTCAGCAGATCTGCAACTCTAATTTTTTCGTACCTAGGAATACTGCATTCGTGTGAGACGTTACAATGACAACCGATCATGTCTTCTGGCTCCTTCACTTTACTTTTTTTTTCAGGCAGTGTATATTAGAAACGCACTGTTTGTAAGTGCTACAGGATCTCAAGAGATTTCCACGACTGACAACAACAATGATTTTGGGTTTTTAGGGTGTAACATAATAAATTTTAGGCTTAAACACTCACATAATTGTGAAGAATGTTGTTGGTGTTTCACAACGACTTTCTTCAAATACTTAGAAGCTATAGAGAACTACTTATACAAAATACTGAATTGGAATAGAACTTAGAATGTTATCGTAATGTGTTCGAAATCTTGTTAGGTCTCCACTCAGAGGTTCGTAAAGCGGTAGAGGGCATAGTGTTCTGTAATATTGTCACAATGAGACAAAAAACTACAATCATTTATAGTACTGTTGGTTGGAAACACTGTTAGTAGACAATAAAAATTTGAAAATTTTTTATACTCTGCTGTGAAATTCGTTTTACCAGTCACAGCAAACCGAGAGGTCTGTAACAGACGTAATCCACAGCTTGGTTTTGTTCTAACCAAAAGAGTTTTATAACCAGTTGAGAAATACTTTGCAGCGTTTAGCGGTGAACGCTGCAGACTATTCTGCTACACGCTGTACTTCTACTGCAGTAGCTTCCCTCATAACAGGGCCGGATGAGGACTGGCGCTAACATGGCGGAGTTGATATCCGCGGGGCTTCTCCGTGATTTCCCACGAGAGATCCGCGACGTACCACAAAGCTGAGTCTGAGTTTCTTTTCACTGCTGCTGCACCCATTTCTGTTTCAGTAACCTCGTACAACATGCCCTAATTTATTAGACACGTTTGTACTGTACCTTATATTCACCAAGGTATTTTGTATGTCGACTGGTGCAGACAGCACTTCATTCCGATACACAACGGTCATTAACGGAACGAAAGGAAACGTAATTGCCTAATACTGGTACATTCACACTAGAACGAACGTCAACTCTACGTCACTTCACTTAGCCCAGTCTGAGACGCTTTCTGTGCTACAAAAACTACAAATGTAGTATGAAACTTAACAATTAAACGATATTTAAATTTATTAATGGCCTAAGGTAAATTATTAACGGCTATTCGTGATACAGTTTCTTTGGTACACAGCTGAGAAGGGAAATATAGCGCAATACTTCAAAACATCGTTGTCTCTGACAGGGAAAATACAAAAACCATCACACACTGTATACCCGGCAATACATTCACCCTTTTTGTTTAATCCATTGCGTTTCTCATTTTTTCACAAGCGTTAAACAACGCCGAATAAAACTGTATTCTCCCCCCCCCCCCCCTACCCACACTCCTCCCCCACAATAGCATTAAGTATTTCAATGTTAGTAAGAGGTTGTTGTATGCAAGTTATTTAATCAATTTATGTTGTTTATGCACGGTACGGACTCTTTGATTATCCAGCCACAGTAGATTGTTAATTATTTTGATTTCGGATATGTGACCTGTTCTGAGGAGGAACACTCAAAAGACAAATGTAATTCCCATTATGGAACTTTCGCAGTGCATCCCGATAACATAAGCAAATAATAAAAAGCAGAGCCAAGAAAGACTAAAACTCAACATGAATGGGCACAGTAACAGCCACGCAGTACATGCACCTATGGAGTGAGCATAGACTACCGCGCATGTTGTCAAAATCAAACCGAGCTAACCACGTGATTGTGGGGGACGCTGCTTGTCTGTAATTTGCAGTAACAGCGAAACTTGAATACACATATTAACCTTGTTTTATAGACACTGACCAGCCACAACATTATGACCGCCTGCCTAATAACCGATGCGTCCACCTCTGGCACGCATTACAGCGGCGATGCGTCATGACATTGAAGCAGTGAGGCTTTGCAGGGGGTAGTTGCCACCACATCTCCACACACAAATCATCTAAATCTCATACACTCCGGGCAGGGGGGCGATGAACTCCGACGCCACATTCATTCACATCGCAGATGTATTCAATGGGGCTCAGATCTGGCGAGTTCGAGACCAACACATCAATTAAATCGACAGTTGGAAGAAGAAAATAACTCCATAAACCTGTTCGTTGGGAAATTCGAAAAGACTGTATAACTTATACATTTTTATTGAACCTGAAATTATTTTTATTGCACATACGGAACAATATTTCCATCCGTCTGCAGCGTTCGGACAATTTCTAGGTATTGTACTTTTACTCGTAAAATTAAAAAAAGTTGATGGATTTGTTTCCTTCTTCCAACTGATTGAGAATGTGACTAAAAATAAAGAAATAAGTCAATAATGCCGTTCATATGTCATTCAAAATTGTAAAAACATAACACTACAGGCTATTGGAAAAATTTATATAGTTGAAAAGCTTAAAAGGGCATGAATTATTTGCGCAGTAAGTTTTATAGAAAAAAAACGTGGACACAAAAATCACTCATCATCATGATCACCTAGATCTGAGGTATTAGGCCAGATCATCAAGTTCTCGTAGAAGTCTTTTTTCCTGTAGAAATGTAGGTGACTATCATCTTCTCTACGTCTTGCATTTTTTCTCACATGTGGTTATTTTTCCTGTGTATGCTGTCTCTGTAGGAAGCGTTATTTCATCCAATAACTTTGGTTTCTGAACGACAAATTTTGTCTGAATGATGATATCAATGAATTCGGAGGCTAATACAGAACCCTTGATGCCATCAATGAATTTGGAGGCTATTACAGAACCCTTCAAATCAGTTGAATATTGAAGGTGTCGGCATTTGGAAATACAAAAGTTTGAATGTTTGTACTTTTTTAGATTTCGTGAAGAACTTTGGCCACCAGTCCTTATAGTCCACGATTTGTTCTGAAGTCACCTTTCTCACAGTATATCAAGTTTCTCTCGCTGTTTGCATCAACACACAATACTCGCCCGGAGTGTATATTCTGTCCATTATCCAAATCTTACACTTGGCGGTACCAAAGATCCTATCACACTGCAGGGACGAATGTCCACGAATTGGAAAATATTGGTGAATTGTAGCAAAACGGCCAGGTGATACCAAGGCAAGTAGAAACCTGACGTAAGTATTATTTCGGTTTTGACCTGCGCAAGCGTCGCTAAAAATGTGATGTTCTTTAACAGTTGGACTCATGTCCTGAATCTTAACCAAAATTGGCTACATACCTTATCAGGGCCTCTTTTAGCCACACCTTCTTTTGATATGTGCAGGAATTTGCTGATCCTGTTTTCACGTCATGCATGCAGAAAACGTACAATCAAAGCTTTCTTACATAGAACATCTCTTGCACCGGAATTTTCAGCAGTGGAAGATTTTGCATGTAGTCAAAGGCGAGGCACCCTACTTCTTCGTTTTCATCGCACAGTTGCAACACTTCTTTTTGTTTGGAGTAAAATTTCTTCGCTCGACGTAACTGGACAATCTTTTCAGCGACTGCGACACTTTTTGCGGTGTCATTGAGAACTGGTGATTTGACCTTCGTTTCCAATTCCTCACATGTGCTACAGACGTCAATTTCCAGCCTCCCAAATCTATGTACATGGTTCTCATTATAATACTTCCGATAAAAATCGTATTTTAACCTAAATGCGTAATGCGGATATTTCTCACAAAACAGGAGGTGCAAAGTTTTTATGTCCAGCTCAGCATTTGCAAGTTAGATATTTAATTTCCTTACTGCAGTAATGAGAATGGGGTATTGGGAACTCATTTATACGACCATCAATAGCACCTAGTGTTTGTGGAGGTAAGACATTACCCCAATTCATATGCTTACCGCGCATACCAACTGCAGATTTTCCAGAAGCAATTAGAGTAGTCCAACGGGAAAGCGCTTTATTTTTGATGGCACATGAAATGCACTTCTGCAAACTTAATTCATTTGTTGGCATTGTTCAGAACAAAGAAATCGAAAGCGTCTCGTTTCTTTGGGTTTTCGTTCTTTGAACGGCGGCGTTTTGGATCGCGTCGTATTATCAGACCTATTAGTAATTTATCGTCTCCATTTTTGTTTCCTCCGTCATATAAATTATCTAGAAAATATTTCCTCTCTTCAGGAGGGAAGTTATCTGTACATTTCCACTTGCAAGAACACGAAATGTTGCCGTTTGGTTTTGCAGGAGTAGTGTAACCTGTGGAGGTACTCACATATTGTTGACCAATAAGACGCTGCTTCTTCTGTACTTCAAGTTTACAACAGTGAACATTGCGAACTCCTTTATTTCGCTTGTTTCTGAACGATCAAGTCAATTCAGAATCACTCTCAGAAATCGATGACGTTATGTAAGTATGATGTAGTACGAAGAAATTAGTGATTAGTAAAAGCTCTACACGAACACGTAGCCACATCAACCAACTGTTTGCAAAGTAACCAATTAAAAAGATATCCAGCAGATGGAGCAAGAACTAACTTGTCCCGTGCGCTGCTCCCATCTTTTGGCCATACGTGGCAGTAGTTGGAAGACAGAAATAAATCGACTCTTTGTTTCCTTCTTCCAAGTTACAGAATATTCAGACCTGGTTTTGAAGGTTTGATAGGTTGGTTTTCGTTCCTTTCTTGTATTCTATAGTTGCTTGTACCCTTTCATGACTGGAATTCGGCAAAGTCGCGATTTATTATTTTGGTGTTTATTCCCGTCTTCCAACTGCCGATTCTATTGGAACTCGCCACACTATTTCTCGAACCACTCGATCACACTCCTGGCATTTAGACATGCCGCATTACCTTGTTGAAAAATATCACTGCCGTCGGGAAACATTATGGGCATGAAGGGATTCACGTGGTTTGAAACCAGTGTACTGTACTCATTAGCCGTTATGGTGCCTTGCACGAGCTCCACTGGAGCTATCGATGCCCACGTGAGTGATCCTCAGAGCGTAAAGGAGCCGCCGCCAGCTTGTCTCTGTACCGTAGTACAGGTATCAAGGAAATGTTCCCATGGAAGACGACGGATTCGCAGCTTCCCATCCGCACAATGAAGAAGGTATCGGGATTTATGAGACCGTGCAAGTCTCTGCCACTGTGGCAACGTCCAGTGTCGATGGTCACGTACCCATTTCCGTCATGGTTGCTGATGTGGTGGTAACATTGGCGCATGCATGGGTCGTTGGCTGCGGGGACCCATTACTAGGAGTGTTTAATGAACTGTGTGTTCAGACACACTTGTACTCTTCCCAGCATTAAGGTCCGATGGTATTTCCTCCAAAACCCGCCGCCTCTCCTGTTTTACCAGTCTGCCCAGCGTACGCCGTCCTACGTCTGTAATGAGGGGTGGCCGCCCAAACCCACGACATCTGGACGTGGTTTCACCTGAGTTTTGCCACGTGTTGAAGATACTCAACACGGCACTTCTCGAACACCCAACAAGTCATGCGGTTTTCGAAACACTCCGAGCCTCCGGCGCATCACAATCTACCTTCGCCCAAACTCAGATAGCTCGCGCGCCTTGCCCATTCTACACACAGACAGCACGCACACTGATACTAGATGCAGCATGCGTGTGTCTGACAAGAAATCGGTCCTCACCAGGTGATACTGCTACTAACTGGAAGAGTTTATATCGACAAGAGATTTGTGATCATAATGCTTTGGGTGATCATTGTACCATTCTCCACAGTTTAGTTTTAGTAAAAACTGAGGGGCAGTATCGTCGTAGCTACAGGTGTGAAGAGAAGTACATGGAAGGATGATTTGTTACGTGTCATGGGTAAATACAAAAAATGAGGTATGAGGCAATTTATATGTTAAAACATATTGAGACACTGTATTATGAAGTGTTGTATTGTTGGGATAATTACTTAGGGTTAATGGCAAAGTGCTAAATAAATTAGCAAGTGTGTCTGAAAAAATTGTCAGTCAGTGTCTACATACTAGTGCTATGTTCATATGCAGACAATACTTATACATAACAGTTTGATAAATTTACACCAGTTTATGCAGGTTTCCAAACCCTTGTGTACATCTGTTTCAGCATGAGGCGGTTTTCTGTATGGTATCACTGCAACGTTACTAATTAAAAGAGATTCGACAATATAACACATAAAATAATATTTTTGGCTGTAATATTTTTTATCACTCCGAAATTCAAGAAGCAATTTTGTATTTTTTTTTTTTTTTTTTTTTTTTTTGGTGCTTAGTGTATGGCTTTACTTTTCTGATGAAACAGCGATAAAATGTTACCGATAGTTTAATTGTCTATAAAAAGCAGAGGGGAAAATAAAGAACTATTGAATATAATAATGAACTAGCAGGTGGTGCAAATGGCTTACCGTGTTTACTGTAACAATTTCATAGTTCTATATGCGTTGTCTTTTCGTTGGGCTTCGCGGTGGCTACAGTGTCATTTTAACGTAATTAATTAGAACGGGGGTTCGACAATACGAATAAGTGCGACAGAAAACCATATTCTTGGCTGTCACTTCTTACCCCATTATCGAAAAAGCGTAAATGAAGTGTAACTAAGCTATGACACTCAGGAGAAAAAGCACGATACCATTGCTCTTCACTTCTTTAACCCTGCAATGATGTTTATTTTGCATGTATACTTACGACGTTCGGATGAAAAAAGACGCTTTTTTCTGTTTTCTGCAGGTATACATTGACACATTTGGGTCCTGAAATCATAAGTAAAGTTATAAGTTGGATAGTTTAATGTATTAATCACTCATATTTCACAACAGAGTAGTACAAGAGTACAATAACAGAATATTATAATTATGTGTGTGTTGATTTTGTTACAGCTTTCCTAACTTGCACTAATACATTTAACGTATGCATGTAAGATGTTCCACGCAAGTGAACTTTTGCACCTAACACAGTTCACTGAACTTTTTCCACATAAATGCCATCCGCCGCTCTTTCTAATCCTATGATCATTTTCTTCTGATGTGGACGGTACAGATTCAAACGATGTTCTTCTCTCTGCAGCTTATCTTGCAGCATTTCCTCTTGGAAGATGTCCTTGTCTCTTCATACCCCCATTAATTAGCTGCTCGCCAACGGTTTCTAGGAACAGTTCTTCGCTGTAGGCTGTTTGTTTCCATTGGTGATAAAATGCCTTACACAGCACAGAATAGATGCAAGCAGATATGTCCATGATATATGAGAACACAACAATAAGCCATCTACTTGTCTTCCTTTTTACTGCACAATTCGCACCATCATGTCAACTGCGTCCACAGCTCCTTACGTATCGGCGTAGTTTAAAATAATTTGAGGTTTCCTCTTCATGCTTTTACTGACTTTTGCATCGCGTTATAGAGTGCTTTGCACACTAACTCATTTGCTTTTCTTTGGGGTGTATGGTACAGGCGTTGTGTCGTTTGGGAAAGCATATTTGCATATTTTGATGTGTAATTAGGTATTCCTCCCCCCCTCGCCGGTGTGCAGTAGTTCTGGTGGTGTGGAAGGATTCTTTTTTCGCACAGTTCCAATCATTGCGATATTTTTCATCATCAGCATTTCTCCTAGCTCATAAGAGGTGAAAAAGTTGTCACACGTAATATTATGCCCTATCAAGCCTCCAAGTGAGTTACAACCATTAGACCTTGGTTCTTTTCACTGACACTACCTGGTCGTTTCTCATTACATGGTTGAATATGCCATACATAACTTGTTTTTTGCCACAAAGTACCCAAAACTTGATGCCCATCTTTGCCGGTTAGCTAGACATATACAGGCGGAAAGGGCAGTTTCCCATGAATGCAACAAGTTGTTCCTCTACTGTAATAAAAATTGGCATTGTATAATTTGGGTAATATCTCCACCTATTTCTGCCACAAATCCCGTATAAACAAAAACTTACCCTGTTCACGTCTTTGTAGCCTTGTCTCACGAACACCAAAACGAATGACCCTTGATATCTCTTTGAACGTTTCTAGTGACACTGTAGCTCTTGAAACTAGGTGACCCTTGTAATCATCGCATAAACTTTCAGCAGACTCATTACATGACTAATAAACTCATGCTGATAACGAGAGACCTGTGTAAGCATTTAGATCAAGAACATCTAATTTTTTTCCCTTATTTCCACATAAACACATTCTTTCAGCATTATAAAGTGTGAGTATAATATTTTCAATTGATGGAGGAGGGATGAATTTGAAAGCAGAGTATTCATTTGCAATGTGACAGGTGGCATACCTTGTTGGTACTGGAGTCAGCTGTAGTCAGGTGAACTATATTACATGCTGCATGGCGTCCCAGATGAGGTGGAGGTTCCGTCTTCAATTCAGTTGATTTATTCTTTGACGTCACAATTGCACTTCACACAATTTGCTGTTCTGGCGTATTACCTGCACCTTCTAGTGAAGGCGAAGAGCTTCATTCTGAAACATGACCTTAATCCTCCAAAACTAAATCATCACTATCAGATACGTTCATCAGTATGTTTGCTATTTTCCAATCTTGCAATGAGGCCACCGTCTTGCGGAAAAAACTTCCAAATTATATGTACTGTAAAGGTAAAAACCAAGTGGCCTGACTAGAAGTGAACCACTTTACAAACTGGTTTGGTTACAGGAAAAAACAATGACTTGCAATCCCACTTCCCTCCTTTCTAGAGAAATATACATTCCATTGTTCAAAACAAGAATGACTTCACTTCTTTATACCTACCTTACTACACCTTTACACTTTCCATTGTTGGCAAATGGAGTATTGTCAGAATTTGCTCTAATAATGAAGGTTAAAGTACACAGGATCTAAAAAGATCCAAACAGCTTGAGAAGTACTATTTCTGTGGATGACAAACTGAAGCTCCTAAATAATTTTTTTATGTCAAAACATGCTTCGCTAAGAGGTAAACAAAGTCATTGAGGGTAATTCATTAAAACCAAATATTCTGTAAATTATTGAGCATCAGAAACCCTTGTGGTTCAAAATAGAACCTATCACCTTACTAGGGTTAAAACGTCTGTAAAAAACGAATGCAAAGTTTCACCGTAGTTTTGAAGGTGATTTATCTGTGGCAGTGAAGTAATCGCACTCAAAATACGCTAAGCGCTCTACAGTCCAAAATGCGCTCTCCCAAAATCATGTGACTTGACCTATAGGAGATGATGCGGACGGAATTGTTGTTCTACGCATCCGAATGATCACTCCATAGATATTTATATTCTATGGTGACAGCATTTCAACTTATTATGTTAGCAGACGATGTCACCATCCCCCCAACTATGTGAACATCTTAGCTTTCTGCCAAAAAGATTGACGTTGCTCTCCTGTCCGACCTGTGTGAATGCCTCCGTTTATAACGCGGTGCAGAATTTATCGCCGTTCCGTTCCGTCAGAAGTGTATCGATGTTTATCCCGAGTTGAGGTACAAAATAAAACTTGGATTTGCCACATACGGCTTTCGTCTGCAGTTTGCTTAGAAAAATATAGTGACCATGTTAATGTCATACTAAACTGTGTCAATTCTCTCGAAAGCTATTGTTTTTGTCATCGCCGTAGTGTACTGTGTAGAAGCGACACACTTTAATCGATAATTTCTCGATGAAATTGGCTGTTATCTCTACTGCACTATAACTGGTACTGGTTATGACCTGGAAAATCGCTTATTGTTATGTATCAACTAACGAGAAACACTAATCTGATACAAAATAGCTTCTCCCCAAAAATTACACAATATACCCACGAACTCCCAGTATCACTGTACCACTTTTCCAGAGAACACGTGTTTCCAACGCCGATTAGTGACGTCATATTTGATACAATGCAGTAAAGTTTCGTCACACAAAACACAGCACTCAAAGTGAAAGACAAGAAAAACGTTATGTCACAGATTCCTGTCAGCCCAAGTACAAAATTACACTTTGCAGTCAAGAAGCCGATGTACATCATGCAACAGTTACAGTACTACACAAGTGCAATGTAAGTTGCCAGGTGTAAGCCATCGCATTTCTGAGTTGCTCGGTTCTAAGATAGGTCAGTGTCTCCCTCTCTACCAGGCCTAGTCTATGTCAACAGGATTTTTTCAGTACAACCAATAATTCGACATATACAGACGTTCAGTTTCAATAGTTTCTCACTAGAGTACCGAAAAAGATCGTCGCATAAACATATGAGAACCAAAGCAAAACATGATCCACACTGTGCTGCCAGAGTGAAAACCATAAAGTAAAAAGAGGTAAACAGTTCTTCGTAGCAATGTCGCTTGCAGCGATAATGACACCGTACAACAGAGAACATGTTTAATGAAGAAATTAAACGTCTGTCACCTTACAAACTGTTCAGAATTATGAACTACAAACAAATATTTTTTCTCCTACTTTCACGTCTTTCTGAAGCTGTGATGGCTTGGTAAGTACTTGTAGCTATCCTTTAGTTAACTTGTATTGTTCGAAGCATCCAAAGACACATTGCATATACTGCAGCAAGAGATAGAGTCCAGCTATCACAGTATCAACTAGGATGAGATTCTCTGAAGCACGAGCACTAGGCAACATCTGTGTATCGTCACATAGCGAAGAGGCTCCAAGTGCGGGTAGAGCGTCTGGCTCCCGCCAGCCGTCCTGTATCGCGTTGGCAGGGGGATCTCATGGTACAGAGACGCTGGAGGCATGGCTCAGCGGGCATGCTTCATCCCACATGATTTCTATTGGTGTCTTAAAGAAACTTGCGATAACATCGCAACTTCGCGACGCCCGTGGGATGGTATCGATACATGACAACACACGTAAAATGAGGCATTTGAATCCATGTGGAGGAATGGGAGACCATTCTTCCTTACGAGCTGAGTCTAGAGAAGTTAGCGATGTTGAAGTTTGGAGTCTAGAGTTCTAATTAATACCAAAGGTGTAGCTCTGTGTTCGGGACAGGACTCTGGACAGGCCACTCAATTTCAGTTATGCTATTGTCTACAAACCATTGTCTCGTAGATGCTGCATTTGTAGGGAATGCATTGTAATACTGATAGAATCATCGTCTCCAAACTCTTTCTGTACAGTATTCATTATGCAGTGCTGTAAAATATATTCATATTCTTCCACACTGAGTGTTTTCTTTATAACAATAAGTAATTACTAACTAATAATGTTAAAATGTGTGTGAATTCCTAAGGGGCCAAACTGCTGAGGTCGTCGGTCCCCAGACTTATGCACTACTTAAACTATCACACACACACACACACACACACACACACACACATGTGCCGAGAAGGACTCGAACCTCCGGCCACGTAGTCCGTGACACGGCGCCTCAAACCTCGCGGCCACCACTCTCGGCAGTTGCTAACTCTGTTTGACTATACCCTGATGAGCCTAAACAGCATGACCACCTCCTTAATAGCTTGTTTGTCCATCTTTGGAATGAAATACATAACTTATTCTGCGTATCATGGATCCGACAGGTAGATTTGTGGAGATTGTGGCATTAGATGTCTTCACACAGATTATGTAATTCGCTTCAATAAAGGTCCGCTGATCTGAGTACACGTGGATGGCGTCCGATATTGACCCTGATGGATTCCATAGGATTTACATCAGGCGAATTTGGCCACCGAGACTTCAACGTGAGTTCATTATAATGCACTTCACATCACTGTAACAGGGTTCTGGTTCCGAGACACGGGTAATTATACTGCTGAAAGAAGACATCGCCGTCGGGGAAGACACCAAGCATAAAGGGAAGCAGGTGGTTCGCAGGCGTCAGCTTGTCTTCGATTACTACCACAGGTCCCATGTAAGAGCAGGAGAACGTGTCCCGTAGCATAATACTGCTCCCACCAGACTGCGTCCGTGGAGCGCTGCACGTTTCGAGCCGCCGTTCACCTCTATAAAGGCGTTTATGGAGACGACCAATGGCGTAGTGTAGCAAAAATTAGATTCGCCCGAAGAGCTGAGACGTTTCCAGTCGTCGATGGTCGAATGCGGATGGTCCCATGTCCAATGAAATAGTATCTGACAATGTCTTGGATGCAGGATTGTGTTGTTTCGGCAGAGATGCCACAGATCACCACCTGTCACACTTTACGGATCATACAAGCCTCCAAACACCAAATTCTGTGAAGAGTCGTGGGCGTCCAATCACTAAGCGCCTAGTGGTAGATTCACTGCCCTCCTAGCTCTTTCAGTAGATGCTCACGAAAGTAGCAAGTGAACATTCGACCAGCTTCGACGCTTTCAAGATACTCGTTCACAGGCGTTGCGTAATAATTACCTGCCCATTGTCGACGTTGCTTATCTCAGTGGATTTCCCACTTTTACAGCCCATATCTTCGTTAGGGTGATCCCCGTCCGTCTCTGCTGCCCCGACCAACTTTAGAGTGTGACGTGCACGTGTCACCAAGCGGCATCCAGCTTCTCACTGTGCAGTGGTCTAAATGCTTTAGCTTTTCAGTGTAGATTGTTCCAGGCATTCAGTGACATAAGAGAATTATTCCTCATTCCTTAAGCCACTGATATTTAGGAGTGTGAAATCTCAGGGATATGCAGCCATGCGACGGTGACAAGAAGTGTTTCTCGAAGATCAACAAAAGTATGTGGGTAATGGCACTAATATGTTGCAGACCGTTTGTTCCACGGAGTAGTAAAGGAACTATAGATACTAGACAAATAATTAATCGGTTCTGGCACATTTGATTATAACTAACATTTCAGACTGTCTACTGTAAGCAACTAACATTAATCTTAATTGATGTGTTGTGTATATGTTCGAGGAAAACGCCGCCTGCTCATATAAGCCCTACATGATATTTCGGCTAGCAGTGTGAATTATGGAACGTGTCTTGAACAATTTCTTCGCAATAGAAATTATTTTTGGTAACTTTATCAGGAATTTTTCACAACCGATATGTTTTATGACTACCCGTCTGAATATATTTGTGTGCGTAAAGTTAGTGAGACTTTTAGTAGGAAAAAACAGCTTATTGCGAAACTGTGTTATATCTGCAGGAAGTACCTGTAGTATGGAGTTGATAACGATTTTGTATGTTTGTGCTTATAGAACAACACAACACAAGAACGTCTAGCAGGACCACTATGCATGATGGTTAAAAAATATCTTCGTGATACCTAGTGGAATAATTACGACTCACACGTAGCGCACCCGAGTAGCCCGTGATGCGCAGGCAGGTTGTTGGTTGGGTTCCCAGTCTGAATAACGAAGCTCGTCGTCTTGATATAGGGAACGGATAGTCAGAGTTGTGTGGTAAAGCACTGCTCTAAACCAGGCCTATGGCACAGTAATTGACTGCCACGCAGAATGCCTCTTATTTTGCTACTTTGGAGTTATTACCGAATCCACTTTCAAATTGCGTGTGTGGGGTGTCCGGGAAGTAAGGACGAATTTGAATTATGCGCCATTTTGTCATATGACGGTTGGCAGCCACGGTTTTTTCATATTTGTTATCTGCGGTCCTTTCCGTTAGTAGCCTGATAGCTTTTGTGTGGTGAGCACTGTTTCTTGATGTTTATTTTCGTCATTTACCAGAGGACCACTGAGAAACTTATCCAAGTGATGAAAAGTTATTACAAAAACAGTGAAAGTCCCAAGGAAACCGTTCGTGAATTACCTGTGACATTCGGACATAATGCTGCCCCAACCGAATCATCAATTCGGAAGTTGATTCGGATGTTTGAGACCACGGGTCATGTTTCAAACGCTAAGAGAACTGGACGACCGCGTTCTATTCGAACACAAGAAGACACAGCTCTTGTGCTTGACAATATGACAGTAGCCCCAGAAAATCGGTTCGCTGACGAGATCAACAATTGAATTTATCACTAAGTTCACTGCATGAGACCCTTTCAAAAGATCTGCATGCGTACAAGATTCTAATTACACAAGAGTTGCAACCTGTAGCGTATGGAAAGAGACATCGATTTGCTCAGTGGGTGTTGGCTCGACAAGCGGAGAATGAGAACTTTACAAAAAGAATAACTTGCACAAATGAGGCGCATTTTCACCTCACTGGGTACGTCAATAAAGAGAACTGCAGATTTTGGGATAACGAAACTACGTGAGTGACTGGAAGATGCATCCACAGCCCACGATTGTGTGGTGTGGGTTCTGGGCAGGGGAAGAGATCGCCACGGAGTTTTCTGAAAATGCCGTCACTGTTAAACAAGCTTTCTGGTTGGTTTTTCCTCTTATTGATGAACAAGATGATTTTTGGTTTCAAAAGATGGTGCGACATGACGCCGGCAGCTGTGGCCGAGCGGTTCTAGGCTCTTCAGTCCAGAACCGCGCTGCTGCTACGGTCGCAGGTTCGAATCCTGCCTCGGGCATGGATGTATGTGAAGTCCTTAGGTTGGATAGGTTTAAGTAGTTCTAAGTCTAGGAGACTCATGACCTCAGATGTTAAGTCCCATTGTGCTCAGAGCCATTTGAACTATGGTGCGACATGTCACACATCTCGTGAAACGATTACTCTGTTGAATGAAAAGTTTCCTCAAAAAATTATCTGTTTGCGTGGCAACCAGGAAAGGTCTGCCAAATCATGTGACCTTACGCCTTGTGATTTTTTTTTTCGTTGGTATTTGTGAAATCAAATGTGTACGTGAATAAACCACAAACAGTGCACCAGTTGAAGGACGAAATTAAAGGGATCATTAACGGCCTCCCACCAGATGTTTGTGAGTGCGTCATCGAGAACTTCAATCGATCCACTGCTCGATGCCGCGCGGCCTTGGGTGGTCATATGGAGGGTACAATTATACATACATAAGTGGGAGAAATAACTTAAAATGTTCCTAAAAAACATATTACAATTTCAGTAAATTTTATATGTTCTACAGCACTCTAATATTCGTCCCTAATTCCAGGAAACCCTTTATTATTCGGTAACCAGATCACCATTTCGTGTATATCCGTTTCTCAACAATAAACGGGAGTAATTCATGAAGAATATAAGCGTTTTTCTGTATATGTATCTTCACTGATCTTATAATTCCCCTCCAAAATTAATTAAACTTCCGTTCCACATTGTTTGTACTTCTGCTGACACATTCGCCGCGTATTTGTTCAACGAAAGTAAATGGAATCGAGTACTTCTAGAAATTTCGTGGTCTGTTCCCAGAGGCGAAGAGGAAACGACTCCCGATGGTCCTGCTCTTTTACGAGTACGGCCTAGTTGTTGGGCTTGTCTCAGTCGATGAAGTCTTGGGTCAGTGAGAGAAACTAGTGTCTGTTTGATGAGCTTCTACTGTGAATTACATAATCTATATAATAAACGACATATTGTCAGTCACATTAAGATTAAATGGACGAAATGAGCAGGACATTTGCGGTGAGTAATGACAGAACGATTAAGAAGATACTCAACGCAGAATCTAAAAGAGCCGGTAAGGTCGCAGTATCAAAGGTAACGAAATTTGTAATTCAGGACTGGAATATTCGGCAGTAAAGATGGTTAAACGAAATATTTCTCCACAAGAGGCCAAATTCCGTAAAAGGCTGTCTTGCCTCTGACGATGATGCCGTTACCTCATGTCACATGAAAGTAAAACAACAAATATATTTGACTACCGAGACATATTGCTACGTAGGGTCGAGTGCTAGAGTTCCCGCGGGATCTAAAGTGGCACAAGATAGGTAAACGGAACGTCACTTACAAAAATGACAACGTGATGATAATACAGCAACAATTAATCATCAGATATTAGTAGGAACATTACCTTGCTAGTTTATTTTGTGATAAAGCCTTAAACGTAGATGTTAGTACTGCAAAGCGTTTTGAGATGCGTAAGGCAAATATGCGTAGCAGGCTAGGCACTAATTAGATTCATTTCAGGGTGTGCTGATACGATGGAACCAACTTAGCAATCGTATACAAACGGTACTACCGTACGTAAGGACTGGAAAGTGCAAGATCACACCAGAACTCAAGAAATGAAACAGGACTAGTCAGCTGAATTACAGATTCATATCACTGACATCGATTTGCTGTACGATTTTGAAACTTATACAGTGTTCGAACAATACGAGTTACCTCAGAGAGAACGATCTATTGGCACATAGGCCTAGTCAATACGGATTCAGAGCATACCTCTCTCCTGAAACGCAGCTAGCTCTTGATTTCCACAAAATAATTAACACTATCGACAGGAGATCTCAAACTGATCGCATATATCTACATTTAGAGTAGGTTTTTCACACCGTTCCTCACAAGTGTCTGCTAATCATACTGCGTGCCTATTGAGTGTGATCTAAGTTGTGCCACTGGATTCGGCATTACCTTTCAGAAAGGTGACAGTTTTTAGTAACTGACGGAAAGTGTCATACGTCCTTTTCTATTCTTAATCTACGTAAACGATTTAGAAGACCAAAATGAGGAGCGGTCTTAGATTTTTTGAAGATGATGCTGTAGTGTACCGTCTAGTAAAGTAATCAGAAGACAAAATCCAACTGAAAAATTATATAGACAAGCTGACTTTATAGTAACGAAAGTGTCAATCGACACTAAACAGACTAGTGAAACGTATGAAGTCACATCCCTGAGTACGAAAAAAAAAATCCGTTCGATTGCGATCACATGGTAAGTCACACACATCAAAAGACCGTCAGTTCGGCTAAATACCCAGGGATTACTATTACGAAGAACATCAACTAGAACGATCACATAGAATATTTAATGGGGAAGGCGAACCAAAGACTGCGTTGCATTGACAAAGACTTAGAAGATGCAACAGTGTTACGAGGGAGTGCTAATAAGTAATGCCTCAGAATTTTTTATGTGGAACTTCTTAAAGATTTTTGAAAACGATCTATGTGTACATTATACATCTCTATTCTTCATGTCTACATTGTTATTTCTTAACAAGGTCACGAACTCATTTCTCCCAACGAGACACTAGTTTGTTGATATCTTCATGTAGAATGTTTGACTTCGTTGACGGAGGTACAATTTCAACTCTGTTCGCACCGCTTCATCACTATAAAAGTGGAGTCCTCGAATATTTCCTTTAAGTTTTGGGATCAGACGACAGTTGGATGGGCCAAGTAGAGACTGTATGGAGAATGATCGATGACTGTGAAACGAAGGCGTCGGACTAATGTATACATCGCAGCGCTCCTCTGTCGCCTGGGATTGTCATGCTGAAGTAGACTGAGGTCCATGTTTGGACGAACTGTTCGAATTCGTGCTATCAGTTTTCTGAGCTGTTTCTCACGCTCTGGCTTTGCAGCATTACACGCCGCCATATTCGGAGCCCTATTGTGCCAGGGGTTGTCAACTTGCGTCGCTCTGCAGGAAAGTCGACCGAGTGATATGGATGACATTTAGATACTTCATGATACTGAGAAAAGGATAAAAATTTCTGAGGCATCACTTATCAGCAAGCCC
This sequence comes from Schistocerca piceifrons, assembly GCF_021461385.2. NCBI lineage: Eukaryota > Metazoa > Arthropoda > Insecta > Orthoptera > Acrididae > Schistocerca > Schistocerca piceifrons. The sequence goes on from NC_060139.1 coordinate 271,361,724, forward strand.
TAAACTACGTTTAATCGCCCTTTACTAGAACCGAGGCAGATCAAAGAAGGACGGCTACTTTTGTATTATCGCTAAATAGGGGACAGTTTGTCACGGATTTAAAATTATGGTTGTGGTGGCCATCATTAAGAGAAAGGTATTTTTCGTTGCTGCGAGATGTTGCCACAAAATTTCAAACACAAACATTCTCCTCCAAATTTTGTTGACGTCCACCTACATAGGTAGAAATGATCATTGTCATAAATGAAGAGAAGTTACAGTAAGCACGGAAATGTTTATTTGTTCATTCAGCGCGTGCTATTCGATAGTGAGAAATACCCTAAACGTGGTCCGATGAACTCCCTTCAGAGCAGTCATAAAAATTTAGATGTAGAAAGACATAAACAGGCACAATATAACATTAAGCAGAAGGATTGTCTATGTCACATGATGCCTCCTTGCTTGTGCCTTGGTTATGAAGAGCTGTCAGGAACCAGCTTTGATCTTCTGGCATCGGCGGAAGATATTCGTGACATGACACGTGCCGTTAGCGGCGCCTTTGTTCGGGCGAGAACTGTCGGCACACAGCAACACCACGTGGCAACTCCGACAGCACGTGTAGCCTTTATTGGCCTCTGAACATACCAGCGCACACACACAAAAACACACACACACACACACACACACACACACACACAGAGCGAGCGAGGGAGAGAGAGAGAGAGAGAGAGAGAGAGAGAGCCGATGAGAGAAGCTGGCACAAGCTCCGCGTCACCGCACTGGCTTGGAACAAGTTATGTTAACCGACCATTTCACAAGTCCCTACATTCATATCGGAAAACACTAGCTTCAACTGAAATTGTGTGAATAGGACTGAAAAATAATGTATTCACTAGTGTTAGGACTAATCATGTATACATATTTCGTCAATCAATTCGTTCCACATCGTTCGATAAAAGAAGAAAAAAGCTCGAGTGATCTACGGAAAATTTAAACAACTAACTCTTAGAAAACAAATATTGCAGTTACGTCTTCCAGACCGCGCCGATGAGACGAAAGCTGCTGTCTTTGGCACCACACTCCAACTTTTTTTGTTAATTAACACCACGTAACAGTGTACAGCTGGTATAGACGTCTGCGCCGATGCAAACGCCTGTAACTCTTTAACTCCCTCGAGTTGTAAATGGTTTTACATACTTTTTTATGTGCCATAAAGACAGGTACTTGTGCCTTATTTGGCTATTCCGGTGATGATTACTATTCTCAGATATTTGTTAATGTATGCTACAAACAGCGTGTCACTGTAAGGTTAAGAGACGAGGCACAGCGGAATTTCTGGAAATAAATAAAGCAAACAGTCTCTCAGGCAGTGCTATAGAACAGTTATCTTAATTCAGGGTACGGATTTAACTAATTCAGACAATGCCACAGTGACTTGATTTGACTTTACATTTTTACTGGCGTCCCTGAAGATTATGAGATCGAGACACTGGCGACTCGTCAGTGGTGTTTAGGTTATATAACGACAATTCTACTAGCTGTCTTCTTAAAGTACAGAACTACTATATGCCTCATTGTTATTGTTATTAATTTATTTATTACAACGGCCCCTTTACAGAGGAGATTAAATAAATACACTCCTGGAAATTGAAATAAGAACACCGTGAATTCATTGTCCCAGGAAGGGGAAACTTTATTGACACATTCCTGGGGTCAGATACATCACATGATCACACTGACAGAACCACAGGCACATAGACACAGGCAACAGAGCAAGCACAATGTCGGCACTAGTACAGTGTATATCCACCTTTCGCAGCAGTGCAGGCTGCTATTCTCCCATGGAGACGATCGTAGAGATGCTGGATGTAGTCCTGTGGAACGGCTTGCCATGCCATTTCCACCTGGCGCCTCAGTTGGACCAGTGTTCGTGCTGGACGTGCAGACCGCGTGAGACGACGCTTCATCAAGTCCCAAACATGCTCAATGGGGGACAGATCCGGAGATCTTGCTGGCCAGGGTAGTTGACTTACACCTTCTAGAGCACGTTGGGTGGCACGGGATACATGCGGACGTGCATTGTCCTGTTGGAACAGCAAGTTCCCTTGCCGGTCTAGGAATGGTAGAACGATGGGTTCGATGACGGTTTGGATGTACCGTGCACTATTCAGTGTCCCCTCGACGATCACCAGTGGTGTACGGCCAGTGTAGGAGATCGCTCCCCACACCATGATGCCGGCTGTTGGCCCTGTGTGCCTCGGTCGTATGCGGTCCTGATTGTGGCGCTCACCTGCACGGCGCCAAACACGCATACGACCATCATTGGCACCAAGGCAGAAGCGACTCTCATCGCTGAAGACGACACGTCTCCATTCGTCCCTCCATTCACGCCTCTCGCGACACCACTGGAGGCGGGCTGCACGATGTTGGGGCGTGAGCGGAAGACGGCCTAACGGTGTGCGGGACCGTAGCCCAGCTTCATGGAGACGGTTGCGAATGGTCCTCGCCGATACCCCAGGAGCAACAGTGTCCCTAATTTGCTGGGAAGTGGCGGTGCGGTCCCCTACGGCACTGCGTAGGATCCTACGGTCTTGGCGTGCATCCGTGCGTCGCTGCGGTCCGGTCCCAGGTCGACGGGCACGTGCACCTTCCGCCGCCCACTGGCGACAACATCGATGTACTGTGGGGACCTCACGCCCCACGTGTTGAGCAATTAGGCGGTACGTCCACCCGGCCTCCCGCATGCCCACTATACGCCCTCGCTCAAAGTCCGTCAACTGCACATACGGTTCACGTCCACGCTGTCGCGGCATGCTACCAGTGTTAAAGACTGCGATGGAGCTCCGTATGCCACGGCAAACTGGCTGACACTGACGGCGGCGGTGCACAAATGCTGCGCAGCTAGCGCCATTCGACGGCCAACACCGCGGTTCCTGGTGTGTCCGCTGTGCCGTGCGTGTGATCATTGCTTGTACAGCCCTCTCGCAGTGTCCGGAGCAAGTATGGTGGGTCTGACACACCGGTGTCAATGTGTTCTTTTTTCCATTTCCAGGAGTGTATTTCAATTCTTGATGCATGTATTCTGCTCCCTCAAAAAGACTTGCAATACGATCATTTCATTTCTCTCACTTTCTTTCGTAGGTGCTGAACTCTGTCTCCGAAGATGTTTGATGTTATGAGGCTGTTTTCTGTTTCCTGAAGACTGATTTCTGAAATATTTACCTAAATGAATTCCTGATATGTGCGTCTAATATGTCGCAGCTTGTTTCTTCCAGGTCATTTAATGTTTGTCGAACCATGCCGGTTATCCTTTCAGAATTATAACTGTACCGAAATTTTGCTTCGTCAGAGTGTAATATTCCATTATATCCAAATTTCCGTAGAATGAAAGTCTTCGATTGTGCTTTGTGGAAATTATGTCCTCTACCTGTTCATACATACCGTTGATAGGTTGTGGTGCGTCGGATTTCAACTAAGGTGTACCAAAAAGAAAAGTGGGTGGTTAGTTAATGATGTGGTACCCAAGTATGCACTAAGTTGGCTAAATTAATTTCCCAACAGTGCCCTATACGTAAAGAATAAATTTTATCAAATATATTTGAGGAAAGAAATTAGGATGGCCCAAAGAACTAAGCAATTGGCGGAGGATGCGGGTACTGTAAATTGTGGACATTGTCATGCTCCTTGTCAGATTTCCTGTTTTTTGAACTGAAGCTCCTAATTTCAGAGTACATATTTTGGGAAAGTGCTATTGTAGGTTTTGGACGTTTCTCTGGTTCTCCTATTACTATTTTCAGTAGTTGTATAACAGGCTACTTGGTAAGAGGGTAGTCGTTGCAAAACACGATAAAGGTAGCTCTGCTACTTTGATTTCTGATGTGGAATATGTGTCTAAAACTGAGGCACTCTTTCACGCAAATAATATGCTAGCAGTTACTAGGTGTCCATTACAGAAACATTTCAGTTAGCTGTAAATGGTAATAAAAATTCAAATAATTTGCCATGAAATTCCTATATTCCGTCCGTAAATAAAGTTGCATAAAATTAATCAGTCTATCCACCCTTCGGCTAATGGTTGTTAGGGACCGGATTATCTCATTCATAGCTTCTGCGGTTCTAAGCGTAAGTCTGGGTTCACTTATACTAATACATGTCTGCAAAGAACAGTCATGAGACGCTGAAGTTGTTTAAAAATACACAAATTCCATGTGAGACGACTTTTCCTTCTTTCGATATTGCGAACCTCAGCATGAGAATCGCTATTAAAGAGGTAAGATAATGAAATGTTCCTGACGACTTATTTTTCAGTTAGATATACCTAACTGTGTTGCTTTTGTTCTTCTTGGGTTAGGCTGGTTGTCAGTATGATTGTAGTGTGTGTGGCGCCACCTAGTGACTATGTCGTTGTACCCCTCTGTACTGACATTTGAATTCTGTCAGTCTGCTCACGTTCGTTGTTAGTCAGTGGTGTAACTATATAATCCTCTGGTTTTTATCGGAAACAGGATAAGTATTGTTTTGTAAAGTTATGGATGTTGCTAGCCTTCATGTACAGCGCGGTAACATTTTTTGCATGTGTATTGTCTGTAATTATTTCGGTACTCTCCGCTTCCTATGCGCTATCGCTAAATGGCTCCATACATTTGTATTGCAGATGTATCCACCTTATATACAGACTTTGATGATGGCTAGCGTCAAAGAACATAAAAACGTAATGATAAATGAAGCAATACTGGTTACTAGTTTTCTCTGCATTACAGTTCTTCATCTGCGACCAGTTCAGCCAATTGCAGACTACACAAATTATGTTGTATCCTGTTTCTGTTGCCCTAGCGCCAATTATGGTTCTGACCATCAATTCTACTGTTTTCATAAGTTCTTTTATGCATCTTTCTGCATTTTTTTTAGCTTTTCGGCACCCTAGAGTGTCTCAGGTCTCATTACTGTATTATAATGTTTACTTTAGATGTCCCACGATCAAGTCTATTTCTTGTTTACGTTTCTTGTCTTCAGTAACGCACCGTTCATTTTAGTTGCGCTGAAATCCAGACTGTCCCTCATACTGTTTGTGCTTAGAGACTCGCCTAAATATTTGAAAAGGCTTACATTCTCGATTTTTAAGTCATTTTTGAGGAGTTTCTGTGGACATTTTTTTACAGTTGTCAGTAATTCTGCCATTGAGAAAGAATATTGTAAACCGATGTTTCCTAATTTCACAATTCGTTTTTCTACCTGAATTTCAACATTATCTGGTGCGTCTGTTACCACAAAAATATCATTTTGAAATACCAGGTACCCCACATAGATATTGTCCTTTTGATTCCTTTCATGTTTAGTTCCACCACTCTCTAATAGCGTTTTCCACAACACAATCAAAAAGGAAAGGTGGCATTCCATTCCTACTGCCTGACTCCTGTTTTATTTCAACGTTTTTGGAGAATTCTCCACAGCACCTGACTTAAAATGAAGTATCTGTTAGTGTTTTATTTCACCTAAACTGAATCCTTTCATAATACTCATGAGTGTTTCACACGCTTCCTTGAAGGCTACATATTGAACTCTTGTATCTTTCTCAGTTGCATCATTTGCAGAACTGTTGTTAGATTCCAGACGTATTCATTGCATCATCTATTTTTCCAAAATCCATCTATATATTTCCCTAATTTTATACGCAATTCGTGGATAACATACTAATATCCGCGTAATGCTTTGTGCAGTAATAATGCATACAAGCAAAGAACATCAAGAATTAAACTGCAATAATTATATCAGTTGATCAGAAATTACACTTTTGATTATGTATGTGTATCAATCATGAATTCATCTACACGATAATAGCATTTCAGTATATGAAAATAATTTTTTCTTGATTCAGAGGACCCTTTACATTTGTTCCTAATTTTATCGTACAGTTTCATTGTTTTGTAATAGAAAGTAGTGACAAACAGTGGATGAATGTGCTTGTTTAAAATCTGATATGTGTTACGCATGATATCCACGCTCAGAGGAATTTTCTACGATAGTTGTGAACTCAGTCTGGCATAATTTGTTTTATATACCTAGATAGACAGGACTGTAATTACATTACAGCTTTTAAACAGAGGTTGACATTGTTGCCTGTTCTTTATTCCAGTCATTGCATAATTGATTTCTTGTTTTCTGCAGAGTGGATCACAGTACATTTGTTTCCATCCAAGCCGCTGAAGACAAATGACAAGTGATATAGTGTACACATTGCATACAGTTTTTTAACATTTGATTCAGTATAAAACGTCATACCAAAAGAAAGACGAGGTTTTTTACCATCACACCAACATAACTTTTCCATGCCAATTTCTTATCAGTCTTCATAGTTATGAATGCTGGCGTGTTTTAACATCTGAAATTCGAGGTATATTGAAGTTCAGTTTCATATTTTCATCGAAGTATCAAACTCACTAACCATTAGTTTGACACAAGTGATTAACTCCTCACTGGTTTCGCTATAATCTAATCCTGCCGAATCAGCCGCATAAAATAGCATGTGGAAAATCAGGTTGAATATACCACAGTCTACTACAGGTTTTATAATTCCTTCCCTATTCCTTTAATTAGTTCAGAACATTTTTAATTCTTAGCAGTAATCTCAGTTTTATAATTGACGCTTATAAACATTTTTTACATTTATGGTTTTCCTACAGTGGTTTCTTATTTGTATATTATACCCTGACGTCCTTTAAAGCTGCCGATTTATATTCCTAATTGATATTTATTGAATGGCACATTTCCTTCGCGACGATGTTCTATAAAAGGTGCTTGTGCTTTCCAATAATGCAAACTTGGTGAGCACTCCCATAAGATACTTTCTGGTGTTGGCTGAACGCCTCTTCAGAGTCATACGAAGCAGGAAATCATCTATGTGCAAGTTCATTGTACGAGACCAGATGTGAGCTGGCGATGTTTCATCTCTGAACACCTTCACGTACAACGGAGGAAATAGCATGTCCTGCATTTAATGTTACGTGAGTTCAAATTTTCGACAACTATCTTTTTCTAGGATGATTCGCACGTGTAGCTAGATCTGCAAATTTTAACTCTTTTCCGACGACATTTATGTCTGTATGTAGAACCTAGTCAAAAAAATGGCTCTGAGCACTATGGGACTTAACATCTTAGGTCATCAGTCCCTTAGAACTTAGATCTAGTTAAACCTAACTAACCTAAGGACATCACACACATCCATGCCCGAGGCAGGATTCAAACCTGCGACCGTAGCAGTCGCGCGAGAACCTAGTCAGCGACAGCTTAATGTGGAAAGGAACTGCTGGACTTTAGCGTAGTTTACACTGTGCTAATTAGAAATATGAGTCCTGTATTGTACACAAAAGCTGAAAATTAATTGCTACTGCTCGTTTCCATTCGGCCACAGAACGTGATAGTAAATTTCCCTGTCTGCGAAACCACAAGTACGTGATAATGGAGCATTGCATTTGCAATGAAAGCGCCTGTTAGTCTGGTGCAGTTCCATTGGGATGTAATACACAACAGAGCTCCGACGACCGAACAAATTCTCTTAGAGGCGAACGGAACGTTATTTGCAATGGACGATCATTACAAAAAGTGTATTAAAGCGACTGTCTTCTTAAATTATGTAAAACTAATTTACATCTAACACGAGGTACACATTTTATCATTATCGTGATTTACCTTATTTTCAGAGAGTTAACTTACGACCTTTTGCAATATCCTTGCATTGAATATTTTTTCCTTCACTTTTCTGCACACATTCCTGTCTTGTAAGTATGTAGCGAGGGCGAGAGGAGAATAGGACTTCAATGCATCAAATACGTTTCTAATTTTAATCCCAATTATTGGCATTCCACTTGAGTGGGTGGAGGGCATCCTCGTTAATGGCTTAATGGCTATGTATGATCTAGTAGAATTCTCTTGGCCACAAATATCCATTCTGTGAGTGCTAGCCTGATTTCTATGTCTTCCTGCCTCCGTACATCATGGTTTATTTTGTTGCCTGCGTAGCAGAATTCCGTAACTTCGTCTATTTCGTGATCAGTATTTCTGATGATAAGTTTCTTCCTGTTCTCATTCCTGCTACTTCCTATTGCTTTCGTCTTTCTTTAATTCACTCTCAGTCCATATTTTGCACTGATTACACTGTTCATACCACTCCTCAGATCCTGTGATTCTTCTTCAGTTTCACTGAGGATAGCTACATCAGTAATTGATCATTGGTATCCTTTCACTTTTAATATAAATCCGACTTTTGAAACTTTCTTTTAAATCCGTATAGATTGAACAGTAGAGGCGAAACACTGCATCATTGTCTCACACCTATTTTTTTTAACCCTAACATTTTGTTCTTGATTCTCCAGCCTCATTGTTCCCTGTTGGTTCTGATACATGCTGTATATTACCCGTTTTCCCCTACAGCTTACCCCTATTTTTCTTAGGATTTCGAACATCTAGCACCATCTGACATTTCCTGTCACTAGTTACGTCACAGGTGGAGGTCGACATGGCCACGTGGTACCGGAGCTACAGAGTTCACAGGGCTCTAAATGTGACAAATACGTTCGATTAACGGGGTGACTAAGTTCAGTCCAGCGAATGTAGTTGTTTGTTTATAATGGGCCGTCTAAGAGAGCGTGAGAGAAAAGACAGAAGATAACGATGTGGAAAGAAGGCGGAACAGAGGTGAGTCGCAGCGGTTCTCCGGATAAAGTGTTCTGCTGCAGACTGTCCTCATAACCTCTTCTAGAAGCTACGTGTTCCATTAATGTAGTCTGGCTCTTCATTTGCATTAAAACTGGAACACTCGCGAGATAGCGCGAAGTCCATTCCGTTCCCTGTAAGCATATCTCTTACGCGTTATGCAAGTAGAGTTGCTACCACAGCTATCGCCCCCTGTTAGTCGTGCTGTGTGTTACAAGGACGTACTATAGCAGACATCATCGCCGGACGAAGATGCCCAGTGCTTTGGCGCACTGGACTAACAGTATGAATACCGTGGTTTATATCTCTGTTCTGCCACTTGGACTTAGGTTTGCCTGAGCATCACTGCTTTCGTTCCCCATTCTTTCCAGGTAAACCATTTCGAGCCACGCTCAGGATGGAAGCCACATTCACCAAAATAAACGACAATCGCATGTGCAATCCAGCAACTAGAAACAGGTGGTAAAATTCACCCAAGACAATGGCGTCGTTATAAGGTACCTAGGTAGCTCTTCGCTAACTACGAAATGAAGTAGCATTACACCAAAATTAATTGATGAAGGTGTAAAAACTTAAACACTAGAGGAAAAGCTGTAAATAAGCAATGGAGAAAAGGACCCAAAATCGACCCCAATGCTCTCTGAAAGAATCCTAGAATTACTTGAAGCAGACGCACAGATCGTCAGAGACGGTATATCTACAGCACAAAAAGAAAATGTAATGGAAGTGAAAATGTAGTTTCTTTCATATCGGTGATGAAATGTGATTTTTTCAAGGTAACGTTGTAAGTAGGCTGTTTAGGTTTTATGTTGGTAACGCCACGTAGTGCTCTGTATGAAAATCACAGACTGCATACTGCACAGTCAGTGATTTTCATACAGAGCGCTACGTGGCGTTACTAACATAAAACCTAAACAGCCTACTTGCATAACAAAGGCTGTCCCAGAAATGTTTCTACAAACTTCTAGTGGTTTTAGAGGGTATCTTGATGAGCAAACCGAGGATAAGAACCTGGGTCCGAAAACGTCATCCAAAGTCGCTACAGAGTGTAGAACTCATAGGCGCCAGCGCCTGCTATGGCCACCTCTTCGGCGGGAAACGTGACCTTTTGCGCTGGCGGTTCGTACGCGGAATGTCTTGCCACGCTGTTTTTTATTCAGTGGTAGCGTCTGATTGCCACGATCGCCAGTGGAGAAGCTAGAGCTAGCTGCTGAATAGACACGCCCTGTCTTCTAGAAATGCGATGCTCTGTTGCCTAGGTGGATGACTGTTTCCGACACATGTTTTCCTCTGTATTTTGTTTTTCTACTGCATAACGCAAAACATTTCAGGTTTTAGAGGATTCCAGGAGAAAAATAAACTGCAAATGGAAGCCTGTGTCTGGAAATATTATCCACCAAGGGAACAGAGCATCACATTCATAGGAGATAAGGTCCGTGTATACAGCAGCTAGCTCCATCTCTTCCACTGTTGATCGTGGCAATCATTAGCGATCAGTGAATAACAAACACCATTCGGAGACGTTCTGCCTATGGTCTATCAGGGTACAAATCACGTTTTCTGCTGAAAGGGTGTCGTAGTGGCAGGCGCCGGTGCCTATGACTTCAACCCCCTTTAGCGTCGTAGGATGACTTTTGCGGACAGGTTCGTATCCTCAATTTGTTGCTTTAGACACCCGCTACAACCTTTCGCACCTTTCGAACATTCCTGGGAGTCACTGTTTATGTACTATGGCCCCACATTATAAATAGATTGATAGTTAAGTAGATACGCAGCAAGATATACGTTTTCTTTCCTTAGTTCTACATTGACGAAATCGGCTAGAATGTAAAACTTGTTGAAAGTTGCTGTAAAAAAGCCACTTTCAGGTTTCAGATACAAGTGTTATTACTTGATTCCACGAGTCAGGTGTTGATGAAGTTGTGCAAAGATATTAGGTCTACAACTTTGCTTCCGCCGTTTTGCAATAGACGGCAGTAGCGGCAAGTGGGGTTCAGGTGGTTGGTCATAGGTGTAATACAATAAGCTTAGGCATCTGTAAACATAATGCCATAAAATATTAGTCGATTTGTGATTGCTTCATAACATTATTCTCGATTAAGTACGTCAACTTGCGTCCCTATTTCTCGCCATTTGCGCAGTGGTTAGCACACTGGGCTCGCATTCGGGAGGACGACGGTTCAGTCCTGCGTCCGGCCATCCTGATTTAGGTTTTCCGTGATTTCCCTAAATCACTTCAGGCAAATGCCGGGATGGTACCTTTGACAGGGCACGGACGACTTCCTTCCCTAATCCGATGAAACCGACGACCTCGCTGTTTGGTCTCTTCCCCCCAAATCGATCTCGCCATTTGCGGGAAGTTTTAATTTTCTGCTTTAACATGAAGAAATCTGCGGCTTTGGCTCTTAAACTGCTGAGTAAGACCAATGGTTAGGGAACTATTAGTGGAAGAACTTGTAGAGAATGTTTTCAACGCCTTAGGAACGGCGATTTTGATGTCGAAGACCGACATTGCGGGGGAACACAGAACGTTTTCGTGGCTACTGAAACAGACAAAGAAAGTCACAGGACATCATTATCGAAAGCTATTGATGCGTTCGAGCCCAGCACTGAAACACAAACGGCCACACTACAGCGATAGACACGTAAAGGTAATTTTGCAGCAGGTCAGTGCTCGACCCCATGTCGCAAAACCCGCCAAAATATACATGGAAACGTAGAAATGAGAAGTCTTATCCCTCCCGCCGTATCCTCCATACGGTGCTCTCTCTGTCTACCACCATTTCAGATCAGTGGCATACTATCCGGCTGACCAGCACTTCCGATCATATGAACAAGGGCAAAATTGAATCAATTCATGGATCCCTACAAAAGACGCGCAGTTCTTCCGCCACGTGATTCGTATGCTATCCGAAAGATGGGAGGATGTAGTGTCCAGGGATGGGCAGTACTATGAATCAAAAGTGTTTTTTGTAAGTTTTGCACAATAAAGCCCCGAACTTCGAGAAAAAACGGTGAAAACAAATTTGTAGACATAGTAGTATTCAATACCGTTAATTAAAGGTGACGTTGATGCTCTTCGCAATGGTCGGCGACCGTCCGTATAAGACTGGCCCAGGTAACTCTTACCAACTCGTAAGGAATTTCATTAAATTCCCGGAACTCTCGGGCCTAGATTATCTTTAATTTGTCTGGGTGGCCGGAGGACTGGTATGATTCCTTGCCTGTTTAGGACTCTAACTACACTCCTGGAAATGGAAAAAAGAACACATTGACACCGGTGTGTCAGACCCACCATACTTGCTCCGGACACTGCGAGAGGGCTGTACAAGCAATGATCACACGCACGGCACAGCGGACACACCAGGAACCGCGGTGTTGGCCGTCGAATGGCGCTAGCTGCGCAGCATTTGTGCACCGCCGCCGTCAGTGTCAGCCAGTTTGCCGTGGCATACGGAGCTCCATCGCAGTCTTTAACACTGGTAGCATGCCGCGACAGCGTGGACGTGAACCGTATGTGCAGTTGACGGACTTTGAGCGAGGGCGTATAGTGGGCATGCGGGAGGCCGGGTGGACGTACCGCTGAATTGCTCAACACGTGGGACGTGAGGTCTCCACAGTACATCGATGTTGTCGCCAGTGGTCGGCGGAAGGTGCACGTGCCCGTCGACCTGGGACCGGACCGCAGCGACGCACGGATGCACGCCAAGACCGTAGGATCCTACGCAGTGCCGTAGGGGACCGCACCGCCACTTCCCAGCAAATTAGGGACACTGTTGCTCCTGGGGTATCGGCGAGGACCATTCGCAACCGTCTCCATGAAGCTGGGCTACGGTCCCGCACACCGTTAGGCCGTCTTCCGCTCACGCCCCAACATCGTGCAGCCCGCCTCCAGTGGTGTCGCGACAGGCGTGAATGGAGGGACGAATGGAGACGTGTCGTCTTCAGCGATGAGAGTCGCTTCTGCCTTGGTGCCAATGATGGTCGTATGCGTGTTTGGCGCCGTGCAGGTGAGCGCCACAATCAGGACTGCATACGACCGAGGCACACAGGGCCAACAGCCGGCATCATGGTGTGGGGAACGATCTCCTACACTGGCCGTACACCACTGGTGATCGTCGAGGGGACACTGAATAGTGCACGGTGCAACCAAACCGTCATCGAACCCATCGTTCTACCATTCCTAGACCGGCAAGGGAACTTGCTGTTCCAACAGGACAATGCACGTCCGCATGTATCCCGTGCCACCCAACGTGCTCTAGAAGGTGTAAGTCAACTACCCTGGCCAGCAAGATCTCCGGATCTGTCCCCCATTGAGCATGTTTGGGACTGGATGAAGCGTCGTCTCACGCGGTCTGCACGTCCAGCACGAACGCTGGTCCAACTGAGGCGCCAGGTGGAAATGGCATGGCAAGCCGTTCCACAGGACTACATCCAGCATCTCTACGATCGTCTCCATGGCAGAATAGCAGCCTGCATTGCTGCGAAAGGTGGATATACACTGTACTAGTGCCGACATTGTGCATGCTCTGTTGCCTGTGTCTATGTGCCTGTGGTTCTGTCAGTGTGATCATGTGATGTATCTGACCCCAGGAATGTGTCAATAAAGTTTCCCCTTCCTGGGACAATGAATTCACGGTGTTCTTATTTCAATTTCCAGGAGTGTATATTGCTAGTCGTTACACCGCAGTATGGAAGCCGCGCTAGGTGTTGGTCCTCCTGGCACATTTGCACGGCGTCACGTCTTAGTTTCCTCAACAGCATTGATATAATGTCAGGGACGGAATACTCGTTACTTCTGAACACCGTCATCATATGCTTAATCTCGGAACCGAGGTGGTCGATGTCCGAAATAGTTCTGGCTCTTTAAAGCTGTATGGTGAAAGCTACGCCCGTTGAGATACAAATCTGTATGCGTGGGTTTTCAGTACACAGAATGGCCAAGTTGTCCATCTGAATTACTTCCCCACCTTCACTGTAAATCATGTTGGGATGTATACCATTCAAATGATCAACGAACTGCTGCAGCGCCTCACTGCCACGTGGTCAGATGGGTATCTGAAGAAGTAATATGGCTGGAAGGTAGCATTGTTCCACCATCTTTCTTCGAAATCTTAAATAAAAAAGTAAGCTACAGTTGGTGAGAGTGGTGAACCCATGGCTGTTCCATCAATCATTCACAGTAATTTCTACTGTACAAGAATTACGTGGTCGTCAAAGTGTGGCGAAATAATTTCAAAATTTCTGGAGAGAAGTGAGTGGCAGACATTTTTAACGTACCTTCCACTGGGGCCTTCGTGAAGAGGGAGACCACGGCAAGGCTAACCATTACTTCATTCGGGTCAATCTTCTTCTCCTTTATGATATCAACAAACATTTGTAAGTTTTTAATGTGGCGCCTGCAGCGACCGACTATAGGCACCAACAGTTTAGTCAGATGCTTTGTCAGCCTGCGTGTAGGAGAGGCAATAGCAGTAATAATTAGTCTTAATGGGATGCTGTCTTTATGTATTTCAGGCAAAACATATAACCTGGGTGGCCTCTGTGCTTTTCATCTTAAGTTCTTCGTCAGTGAAATCATCACTCTTAAGTAGCTCCCCTGCCTTCCTTCAAAGTGCCGATGTGGGATCCTGTTTCAGAATTTAGTAAGTACTATGTTCCAATAACAAACCGACTTTCTTACAATAATACACAGCCTTGAGGATAACTGTAGCAGTACCCTTGCCAGCTGGTAAGACAACTAGCTCTTCATTCTTCTCCAACGATCTCGGTCCTTACTTTTCAGTTCCGCTAGCACTAGACCACTCTGTACGGACGGCTGACGATCGTTGCGTCGAGCGGTAGCGTAACTTTAAATACAGGCATCTCTATAAATCTGTGGTGGGTGTGCACGTCCTATTAAGTAAGCACAGGATTTTGTTTGAACAAACTAGAATAATTCCTCGCTCTTCGAACTATTGGGACTCTGTGAACGAAGAAACTGTTGAAATCAGACTTTGTGAAAACAACTTCAACAGAGACACCGGCTATGCACTTAGAAATCCGTGGAAGCGTGCGCTAAACAAGGAAAAAACAAAGAGGAATTCCTCTCGTAATTCACCGCCTGATGCGATGATTGACGCTGCAAGGAACTCCAGCCAGACACAGAGCGCAAGCTAAATCTATGGATTTTGCCGACCGGGGTGGCCGAGCGGTTCTAGGCGCAACAGTCTGGAACCACGATACCCCTACGGTCGCAGGTTCGAATCCTGCCTCGGGCATGGATGTATGTGATGCCCTTAGGTTAGTTACGTTTAAGTAGTTCTAAGTTCGAGGGGACTGATGACCTCAGATGTCAAGTCCCATAGTGCTCAGAGCCATTTGAACCATTCTATGGACTTTAGAACGCGCGACCTCTGTCCGCACCATCATGACATTATCCAGCCAGTCGGATGCCGTTGTGTGGGAGTATAGGAGGGAACATTGCCAGTTCACGACAGTCAGTTTTAATGTTTGACGAATACGATGGTGGATGTCATCGAAAGATTGGAATTCAATCCGAATTTGCTGCGACAAGTGACCCGAGAAATTTTTGAGTGTCTACATCTACATACATACTCCGCAATCCACCATACGGTGCGTGGTGGAGGGTATCTCGTACCACAACTAGCATCTTCTTTCCCTGTTCCACTCCCAAACAGAACGAGGGAGAAATGACTGCCTATATGCCTCTATACGAGCCCTAATCTCTCTTATCTTATCTTTGTGGTCTTTCCGCGATATGTAAGTTGGCGGTAGTAAAATTGTGCTGCAGTCAGCCTCAAATGCTGATTCTCTAAATTTCCTCAGTAGCGATTCACGAAAAGAACGCCTCCTTTCCTCTAGAGACTCCCACCCGAGTTCCTGAAGCATTTCCGTAACACTCGCGTGATGATCAAACCTACCAATAACAAATCTAGCAGCCCGCCTCTGAATTGCTTCTATGTCCTCCCTCAATCCGACCTGATAGGGATCCCAAACGCTCGAGCAGTACTCCAGAAAAGGTCGTATTAGTGTTTTATAAGCGATCTCCTTTACAGATGAACCACATCTTCCCAAAATTCTACTAATGAACGGAAGACGACTATCCGCCTTACCCACAACTGCCATTACGTGCTTGTCCCACTTGATATCGCTCTGCAATGTTACGGCCAAATATTTAATCGACGCAACTCGGTCAAGCGCTACACTAATAATGGAGCATTTAAACATTACAGGATTCTTTTTCCTATTCATCTGCCTTAATTTACATTTATCCATATTTAGAGTTAGCTGCCATTCTGTACACCAATCACAAATCCTGTCCAAGTCATCTTGTATCCTCCTACAGTCACTCAACGACGATACCTTCTCGTACACCACAGCATCATCAGCAAACAGCCGCACATTGCTATCCACCCTATCCAAAAGATCATTTATGTAGATAGAAAACAACAGCGGACCTACGGGGCACTTCAGATGATACCCCCACCTCCGATGAACACTCACCATCGAGGACAACGTACTGGGTTCTATTACTTAAGATGTCTTCGAGCCACTCACATACTTGGGAACCAATCCCATATGCTCGTACCTTAGTTAGGAGTCTGCAGTGGGGCACCGAGTCAAACGCTTTCCGGAAGTCAAGGAATATGGCATCCGTCTGATACCCTTCATCCATGGTTCGCAAGATATCATGTGAAAAAAGGGCGAGTTGCGTTTCGCAGAAGCGATGCTTTCTAAAGACGTGTTTCTATAATTCTGCAAATTTATTGTCCTCCCCTGCTGCACTGCATTTTGAGTTATTCATTAAGACTTTTAACTTGATTGTTGTCTTACTTTCAAATGTTTTTGAATGTTTTATAGAAGTTCCTTGTGTTTTTCTGCTTAAAATACGATTCGTTTCACGTTAGCTGATCTCTAGCAAGTTTCCCGGCTTTTCTAAAATTTTCCCTCTTCTTGTCATCTTCATTTGCGTCACAAGTATTGGAAGCTCATTGTTTCTTTATAATTAACTCCTCAGAGTCATCATTCCACCAGTCATGTTTCTATTTCCTCTTAACAGGAATAGTTTCTTTTGCAATGTGTGTAGTGTACTTTTGATGATGTTCCCAACATTTCGTTGTTGTTTTTTTCAAAAAGAATTTTGCAATCGTTTCTCCTTGAAAGCTTCTGTGAGACAAACTTGTAGTTGAATCCTGCCTAGTCATCGAATAGGGGGTGCATAGGAAACCTGCTTTATCTTATGCTGGACAACAGTTCAAGCAAATCGTATTAATGAGTTTTATTACGAAAAGTAAATGACAATACTTAATTTAGAGAATTACATGGATGTGCCGCAAGAAAGGGCGACATGCAAAATAATAAATGTTCTTCAGTGTAACAGTTCCTAGTCTGAGCTACGTAGAATGTGCATGGAAAGTAATGAGCTTTGACGCTTCTAATCAGGTCGCTATTCTTGACCGCGGCACTTCTGTTCACTTCGCATAGAGGCCTGTCGCGTTGTGGTAATGGAGAGGGCTCGGTCAGCGTGCAATTGGCTGACGTCTCCTTCGCAGCCCTCTCGTTCGCGATTAGCGCGCCGGCACTTGGCTGTACGCCAAAACACCTTTTGTGTTGCTATTGGTTCTTTTTATTAATATTGATCTAAACTTAATGATAGGTAGTAGTGTGATTCCTAACCGGTAACTTTAGAAACTTTTACGTTCAGTTCCTCCATTGCCGAGTCTACTTATAGCAACGTGATCGACTTGTTGTTCACAACATTTCGAATTTGGTGGTACCATTTCCATGTACTTAGATTTATTGAAGTGTTTTTGAAGAAACTAGATTTTAGTGCTAATTATGCTGTCTGGCTAGACCTTAGACCCTGTGCCAGTTTGCGTCGGTTCTGTTATGAGGAACCAATTTTCCTGCTATACATCTGTAATGATATTCTTAGCCGACTTTTGCATTTAAGTCTCCAAAAAGCGTATTGAGTGGCTTGCGGTATCTGTTTGTTCTATGCATGTAATAATTCCGTTTATAATGACTCCAATTAAATTACTGTATTACAATTTCTAGTTATTTGTTTACTGTTATATTTAAGAAGCAACTTCATGGAGCACTACTTTCGTAACGTTAAATTACTGTTTGTTTCTGTTTAAGATTTTGTGATATTATTATTCCACACGTGTCGTCGTGGAGCAGTATGTAGTCGTCGTGTGTGCACCAGGATGGCAGATTTTTGGCGTTCTCAAGCACTTTACACATGAGCACGCCCCTTTCATTGTATACTGGTTGTGTGTGTTTACTGTTGTGTTTCCAACAGTCATTTTATGTTTTTCGTTCGTCTTTTGTTTGTGTTGTGGTGTCTGTCTGTACACGGCTTCATGTTCATTATTTATTATTTCTTATGTGTGTCCGTGGGTTGCTGTTCCTGGATGTACGTGGATGAGGCCTGCTCTGCGCTGAGGATAAGGTATTATTAGGTCTGGCTATGTTTCACATCACTCTTTTTTTATTGTTTTAGTGGCTAAGATGATCAGTTAGTTGTTACTTTGTTGATTTTGTTATTTCATAATTTGTTCTTCACTTCGAGAGCTCTTTCTGAAAGTTTTCCTGTAGTCTTATGAGGTTTTTGTTTAAACTGTTCGTTAATAACTGTCGTATCCTGTCCCATGTTAGATGGTTCATTTCCACATTTTATTAGGCCTTCAGCAAATGTATAACTGGTTTTTTATTTTTCCAACTTCTCACATATTCTTTGCATGCAGTTTTGAAATATGTGCTGTTATTCCAATATACACTAATGTGTAATCTTGAAATTCTGATTCGTATGTACTAGCTCACTGACATCTGGTTTTTTCTATTGGTTTTTGTAAATGGGACTGGAGTGTATCCCTTGTTCTAAATGCCATGTGCTGTCCTTGTTTCTCTGGTACGTGGGATGGATAAACAGTAGAGGCAATATGGTGATAATTCATACGAGACTTTATTGGCAGACGTTCACCGTATTACACACCCCCAGTATAGTCATCCCACATCTCGACCATGTTCCGCGTGCGGATATGGAAGGTGTCGTACACCATCAGCACGTCCGTCTCACAAGGACCGCCCTATGGCGTGCATGACGTCTTCTCTTGTGTTGTACAATGTGTGCGAGTCACCAGGGTAGAACGGCTCACACGTGTATTAGGGTGAAGAGTTCTGCGGTGGACGGAGGAACTTTGACAGCGCAAACAAATTAGTGACACACAAATGTACCCTCTATTGCGCTGCGATACTTAAGTTGTACAGCAACTCGTTGGATGTGCTTGCAGACAGGTACAACCGAACAGTGCCCTGTCAAGGCGTGTCGTACTGAATACAATGTCAGGAAGACTACGTCCGTTCTGAGCGCCACACAATCGGTCACTGTAGTAAACACTTGTCCCTGTGTCAAGGCTATAGGCGGCTCCACTTGTAGACTAAGCCTCTCAGGCAGATCTCCACTACGAACTGCAATTACTAACAGCAATCCTGGAATTCCGTATGAGAACCTTCATACACCAACGCCGTTGCTGTCTGCGGTCGCCAATTATCACCACGCGGAAGTCCATTTTGGTGGCGACTGCACGGAGACTGCTGATTGCGCCGCGATTGTGGTTGGTGGCGAGCTCCAAAATGGCACCCATTGTGAAAGTCGAGAACTGTGTAAGCACGCCATCTCCGGTTGCATCCGTTGGCGAGGACACAAAATTGCAGAGCGTGACACGAAGCGGTTGCTTCACTTTGGCCAACATGTCGTAATCGCCCGGACTCGTATCGGCTGAATGCGGTGGCTATTCCAGTATCTCCCACGCCAGCAGGGGGTTCGCCTTGTGGCATCGTGCATTGACGTGAAAGACGATAAGATACACTGCTGCAAGGAAACACTGTTGTACACTCGCACTGCAAACTCGATCCGTGCACGTTGATTCTGTTTCCGAAACATACCGTGAAGTCGTATGAGCTGGCCACCCACACAGTACACACAGCAATTGACTCAGACACAGCAGTCGCCGCTAGCTGCAATACTTCAATTGGCCTTCCGCTACCAGTTACAGACAGCATATAACATTAGCTTGTTATACGTCACTCTTCCCTAACAACCTAACCTCAAGTCCTGTCACGGAAAAGCCACGTATAAGACTAACCTGCCGTGACACAAGCTAATGTTACCCTCTGAGAGGAATTCTAATTTTGGCCGTGTGTGTATGTCTAACGGATAAAAGTATCGGATTGTAGTTTTGAATATGCTGCAATTAACAGGAAAACTAGACAGGCTTTAAATTTGGGGTTTTATGAAAGTAGTAAAATATTATGCGAATGAAAAAAAAGAACGGTCCCCAGCCGAACTAGGCACATTAATTTGGAAACAAAAGTTTAAGAAAATTGAATATCAGTTATTGAAGTTAATTTCATTGGTATTCCCTTTGAATAGCACACAGGGTGCAAACGGACACAGGGCACTCTGAGCTGTGGATAGCAATAGCTGCTAACAATCCACAAACCACTAATCATAGAAAACCAAAACGTACCAAACTCATACTAATAACAGCTACAATCAAGATCATTACCTGACTCAGTATTGAGATCCTGCTGCAGGAAGTACAGAACTAAAGTTGGACATACTGGGCTTCTAACTTAACTGACGTGTAACAACCACAAATAAAATTAAATAATACCACAATTACACTGTTTATACTCCCATTTATAGAAATATATCAGGTTTACTTAGTAACAATAATATTCCAATTATCTTTCTAATATGAGTAGAATATGGTGGGGACCCATAAACTGGTATAGTATCACTAGTCAAACTCCATGATTACTTCAGTAACAACAACCAAAGTTAATTCTTAACTTCACTTCGAATAGTTTATATTTTTACATTTATACATCTACATATATACTCCTCTAGCCGCCCAGTGGTGTGTGGCGGAGGGCGGCACTATTCGCGCTAAACTCATATTTCCCCCCATCTGTTCCACTTGGCGGATCGCGAGAGGGAAAAACGACTGTCTGAACGCCTCAGTACGAGCTCTGATTTCCCTCATCTTTGAATAGTGATCATTGCGCGATATGAAAGTTAATGGTACTAATATATGTTCTACATCCTACGCGAAGATCGGAATCTGGAATTTAGTGACCAGCCCCTTCCCTTTAGCGCGTCATGTATCTGCAAGTGTGTCCCACCTCAAACTTTCTGTGAGATTTGTAACTCTCTTACGATGTCAAATTGCTCATCACTAAGCTCAATTAACTTCAAAAAATCATTCATGATAGTAATCAAGGCTAATTTATGTTCCAAATGAGTTTAACTTATTTGCCTTTTTCATCACCTGTGAGACAGGTATTTTAGACAGTAACATTTCCACAATCTAGCACCATATTTTTGCAAAAACAATACTTTGCACTAATCTGAGGGTACTTTAGCTAATTTCTAATTTCACTTTTGTGGTTTTAACTTCAACTTTTGCTAATCTTTGCACATTTGCCCATCAAACAAATCACTACTTCCTTTGCCGGCCGGTGTGACCGAGCGGTTCTAGGTGCTTCAGTCTGGAACCGCGCGACCGCTACGGTCGCAGGTTCGAATCCTGCCTCGGGCATGGATGTGTGTGATGTTCTTAGGTTAGTTAGGTTTACGTTATTCTAACTTCTAGGGGATAGATGACCTCAGATATTAAATCCCATAGTGCTCAGAGCCATTTGAACTAGTTCATTTGAAACATGATACTCTGTTTTATGAACACTTAGGAGAGGACCCTGCATAGGTTCATGATCAGAAGTTATGGTTCCAAACACAGATTTATAGCATTTGTATTAGTATTAAAATCACTCACACAAATTAACTGGTCCATGTTTTAATACATATCTGTCGAGCGGTTATAGGCGCTTCAGTCTGGAACCGCGCGACCGCTACGGTCGCAGGTTCGAATCCTGCCTCGGGCATGGATGTGTGTGTCGTCCTTAGGTTAGTTAGGTTCAAGTAGTTCTAAGTTCTAGGGGACTGATGACCTCAGATGTTAAGTCCCATAGTGCTCAGAGCCATTTGAACCATTTTTTTAATACATATCTGTATGTATGAAGTTAGCGGAGCAGTCGCGGAGTTGTGGTGGCAAGCGACATGGCGCCTAATTGTACTCACGGCTTTTGATGTTTGAATGCTCTATAAAATTTCTTCTTGGTGACGGATTTTTAACGTATTAGAACCATTCCTTATTACCAAGAATACCAATCAACAGCCAAATCCACATCCGAGGCAAAATTCCTTGCAAAGCGGTCTCCAATTGCCTCCCTTGGCACCGTCGATATGTACCGTGGAACGGCTAGCCACTGACTGCGTACCGTTCACACCAAGGAGCCGCCCAGTTCGATCGCCAAAACCACCTTTTACATCTCGCCATGCCACTTCCGTTGTGGAGGGACTTCACTACATCTTTTACATTTAACAACACAAGTGCTCTAAGCATGAACCAGCTTCCAATGTCATTGTTTTTCTTATAAATATACACATATTATAAAATTCCATTATTTTAAACAATAATTTATCTTTTTCTATAGACACATCACAAACTTTAAATATCCTGTCTCAAATCAATGACCTTAACTAACAAAGAACACACACTCCATAATCGTAGATACACAGTTACCCAATATAAACCTGCTACTAATCGATATAAGTGTTACAAGCACACATGCCATGTGATGCACATCCTTTATGACACGGCAGTGTTGCCACTACTTTTTATCCTACTCATGTATAGTTGCTAGTTTGTTTTTGGCTTAAAAGTGTTAGTACATCTATGAAATTACTAGTTTTACGTCACTTCAGAGCTTTCCTAGCAATGTAGAGAACAAGTTTTCGCCAGCTTGAATTTGTAGAATGGTCTTAACTTTTCATGTAATAATATCGACCGAGGCTGAGTAATACGAACATTTACCAAATACTATCGAACTAGTTTCAGACATTCTGCATATCTTCGGCTTCTTGGCTGCTGCCGGCCGGAGTGGCCGAGCGGTTCTAGGCGCTGCAGTCTGGAACCGCGCGACCGCTACGGTCCGAGGTTCGAATCCTGCCTCGGGCATGGATGTGTGTGACGTCCTTAGGTTAGTTAGGTTTAAGTAGTTCTAGGGGACTGATGACCTCAGCAGTTGAGTCCCATAGTGCTCAAATCCATTTGAACCATTCTTGGCTGCTAACAGAAGAAGGAATCAAAACTTTTAGTCAGGTAGGAAGGTACTTCAGTCACATAAAATTTAGAAAATAACAACTTTTCCAAATTTTACAGTAATTATTCTTCGTTTTTCACCATTGACTAATTTCGGCTGCTGTACTATTTTTAAGTGGTAGCTGACAGGCGTAGGAACTCGACACCTAGTTGGACAATCGCTGACATAAGCCTGGCAAACATTATACTTAAAGTAGTCAAGCGTACAACAGTTGTGAATACAGATAACAGAAACATTAGCAAAACGACAACATAGCCCAGGGCGAATCATTTGCGGTAGCATAAACTGGCATATCAAGCAATCATCAAGAATGGAAAAACGGTCATATCGTCAACAACGGTGGAAATCATGTTAACTGATTCTTCAGTCGCTTCTTGGTAAAATAATACAATCATAAATAAAGAGCATAATATTTTATATGTTTTCCATTATTAATTTATTTCGTTAATCTGTTTTCAGTTTACAATGAATGTTTCATTTCATTTATATTTATTTCTTATACAACGTTTTTAATTTTTCAAGTGCATACCACAGCACTGTCAAAGATGACATCTGCTATGTGTTCATGCCTCATCTTACATTAATAATATATTTTCCAAAGTTGTTAACAAATATTGTAACTTCTTTGAGGACGATAGTTAGTTAAAGTTCGATGATGGTCTCAAAGGCCGGAAACGGTATAACTAAATAAATATATGCTGTATAGTGTACACAATATTGTGGTTTTCACTTGTATTGGCGGAAATGTTGGCATTTCAGAAGAGGTCGTTACACAGAACCAAAACTCAGCAAAAATCAGTAAGAGACATTGTCAAGAACTTCAGTCATCTCATATTACAAGTATTCAAACTGCATAACATGCACTACCCACGAATGATTTCACATATTCCACCAAAAACTTATCGATTTCTGCCATACAATAATAGCTTAATTAGGAAAAAGCCAGCATGGGGAACTGAATGAGGTATAAAGTATTCAATAATTTATATAAAGAACAAAAAGATAAATATAACAATCGTCATTAAGAAAACTCGCAACGTTCCTAATAAACAAAATACTAGACGTATTACTAAGCGTAAAGTAATGTGATGCAAGAAAAAAAGGACGGGAGATAGTTCCATCATTAACGATCTGTATAGACCACAGGGAGAACCTACGTTAGCTGTAAAACACACGTGGCAGAATAAAAGCAAATTTTAGGAAACGGATTCTGTTATGAAAGCGTACCAAAATGCGAAAAAACTCAAAAGGTTGCGCAAAGAATACCCTATGTTTCGGTGTTGAATACTTGATCATTTGCATATAGCCTGTAAATTGGCTGTTGGGCCACACGGTCGTATATCAATAGAGGGAACAGTTGTTGGAGGCGTCTCCGTATAGGAAGTATCCCCCGTAAGAAGGCGTTTTGATTCGGTCTGTGAAGACACTAGTTTGTACTGTCTTTGGCTACACGTTGTATTTTAGTGGAGTACGTTTTCTATTCTAATGAAATGCGGTGCGGGCTTCAATACTTTGTGAAATATCCACACTCACGTCTAAACTCTCAGGTACCAGATGTTAATATGTTGCCGAATGGCCATAATTTCTGCCACTCACGATTTCTGCTGTATCGTTTCACATATTTCACTCTGGCATTTCTTTTTTTAATGGGAAGTTTTGGATTGCATCTAGAGACTGTGTGCTGTGTGTACGATCTTTATGTCTGAGGAACTGACTTTTCTTAATTCACGTTGATTCTTTTCTAGGGAACTAACATTTTTTTAATTTATATTGACACTTTTATGGTAATCTCTTACTCTCGATTCGCAAGAGGTTACTATATATACTCAAGACCACGATGTCGTGCTCCCAAACAAATATATCACCATCGGTATTAATTTGCGACTGAGCATTATCCAACCTTAGTTAGAAGTCGGTAGTGAATTAAACCATAAGCTTTGTTTCATCATATCTCCCTAAACGCAACCCAAAGCATTTCTCAAAGATCGTTTCACTCAGTATTGCTGTGCTCTCTAATCCGAAGATTGGTTTCATACAACTCTCTAAACGATTCTGTCCTGTACAAGTGTCTTCATCTCAGTGTAACTGCTGCAACCCATAATGATTTGATCCTCCCTACTAAATTCGAAAAGTATTCTCGTTCTGCAATTTTTATCCCCAGACTTCGTTGCATTACCAAACTGACGATACCTTGACGTGTCAAGAAGTGTCCTGTCCAGCGACCCACTTCATTAAATCAAGCTATGCCACAAATATCTTTTATCACCAACTCTACATGGCAGCTCCTCATTAGTTCCTCCATGTTCCTATCTAATTTCCAACATGCTTCTGAAGCACCACCTCCATTCACCACTACTGCTGCCCTTTCATGCTCATCGACTCTTCCAACTGCCGTCAGTTTTCTGTACAGGTTGTAAGTGTATTCCAGTTAACATTATTAAAAGCTTTCTCTAAATCTACAGATGTTATAACCGTATGTTTACGTTTTACCAGCTAGCATCCTAGATACGTCACTGGGTCAGTTTGGCCTCGCATGTTGCTACATGTCTCCGAAACCCAAACTGATCTGCTACCAGTGGACTTCTACCATTTCTTCCATCCTTCAGTAAACATTTTGTGTCACTATTTAGCAGCCGTGACTTATTGAACTGACGATTCTCTAATAATCACACTTGTCATCTCATGCCTTCCTTCTCCGTCTGAGATCATTTCTCCAGTCTGATTTTATATATTACAAAATGGAATCATTTTATCATGGGTAGCTGCTCCAAGAACCTCAATAACTCTGTGGGAATGTCGCCAACTCTAGAGGATTACTTTCGAATCACGAGTTTCAAGGTTCTGTCGAGGTTTTCTCGCAATATTGTATCTCCTATCTCATTTATACTCTTTCACTTCTTCTTTCCTTTCTACAATATTGTCTTCAAACTAGTTTTCTTTGTGTATATCATCTACATATTCCTTCCACCTTTCATCTTTCCCTTCTTGGCTTTGTAGAGTCTTGCCGTATAACCAGCTGGTATTCATACAGCTGCTTCTCTTTTCTAAAAAGGTCTCTTTACTTTTGCTATAGGCGGCATCTATCTTTGCCCTAACCATGCAAGCTTTCACAGCCCCGTCTAGCAATTCCTGTTTTTCCAATCTGCACTTTCTGCCAGTTTCATTTTTAGCCCTCTATACTCCCATCTACCTGTTTCATTGGCTGCAGTTTTATATTTTCTCCTTTCGTCAGTTAGATTCAGAACATCTTGTACTGGCAAATGACCTTCGGCGCTCTAAGAACTTAGCGTAGGACATGAGTCTGAGATCAGAGTCCGCGGAGTCTTCCGTCTCCTGTGATAACCTTGTGTTATCACCCGTGGCAGGATTTCTTTGCCACTTGCCTTAGACTTTAGAATGTCGTAAGAAGGCGCAACAATGTCGCTCTTGTCTGCAGTACACGCATCAGTAATAGCAATTTACCACTAGAAATCTCTAACGCATAGGAGTATTATTCAACAATTCCAGCTATAAAGTAACGAAAATTAATTACAAATAATGTTGCTACGGTTTGGTTAAAATCTTTTTTATAAGGAACAAATGCACAATGATGTGAACAGCTGCAACTACTTGATGCATGGTTCTCCAATTTTATATGCAGGTCGCGGTTTTTTTTAAATATCCTAGGAGTTTTACGCTTCACTGTGTTTTCTTAATTGTTTTGGAGCTGCATTTTGCGCTCATATAACTCGAGTGTGGGATAGATTTTGGCGGTAAATTTAAAAAGCTAAGTTTAATTTTTAATAATGATTTTGGTTTGGGATCATTCGGTTTTCGCATTCACGGGTCTTACATAACAACGGCATGATGTTTTCAGCACATCATAGTATAGAGACTAAGGCCCTGTAATTAGTTATCGATATTATGTACAGCAATTAATTATTACGCGTATGAAGAATGAATGTTAAAAATGGTGCAGCTGACATTTTTCAAAAATTGTTTTACTGTTACGATAAGGATTATAATTATTTTTCGTTACTTTGTCGTTGGACTGTTTGAGCCGTGTAATTTTGTTTCATACGTGTCTGGAGAAGATTGATTGCTCTTCCGAAACTGTCAGGATTATTAATGCGCTGATAACCTTGTTGAGCGCAACTAACATGCACAGTGTTATTAATAAAGAACAATCTGGCAGAGGTAAATTTCTATTAAAAATCTGACCCTCACCGTACACTTCTTTTACGTATAGTCTGTGTCTCTCTATACTGTTGTTGTACCGCCATACAATGATGTACTCATGTCGTGTCGTATAAGTACGCTTCTACCTTCTACGTAACTTTTTCAGCGTAACGACATACTCTGATGTGTTTCTCACTTTAAGAAACACTGCGCCAGGTGCAGTGTAGTAATATCTGCTTAATGTTATATTTGTATTCTCAATGTAAAGCACCTCCTTGTTAGCTGAAAATACACCCCTAGAACTACCCCAGATAAAGCGCTGCGAATCCGCAATATTTTAACCGTGGTGTAAGATTAGACCTGGGCCAGATTAGATTCTACCCACTCATCGGATTTTGAACAAATAGTCACCAAGAATGCTACCAAACACCTCCATTTTATTTCCTTTTAGTTACCATTGCATTTACTTTGAATACGTTAAATGTGACTTTATATGGCGTAAGGCATGTATGGCCCTGGGAACCAAATGAAGGGTCAGGGGAAAAACAAGATAATTCACGTTTTCCTTTTGTAAATGAGTTGTTGCTTCAGCTCAATTCACACTCGTCACATGTGTCTGACAAAAAAAAAAAAAAAAAAAAAAAAAGCGAGTTCAGAGATATTAGAAGAGGAAGCAGAATTCTAATTGCTCCCTCCAATAAATTGGAAGCTAGTAAAAACACAAAATAAGTGGTCTATCTACACGGACTTCGCAAAAACATGGTTCCCTGTCAATTATAGCAACCAATGTCATTAACTTTAAGCGATATCTTCCGATATATTCTCTCAACATCATTCATCTTGGAACAGGCGAATCCTTTTTTGTGTGTATCCTAAATGCATTGCGAAAAAGGGTGCAAATGGTCAACACCCAGGAACATGACAGGGACAATAATTTCTAGCAAAAAAGTATTTGGACTGTAAAATGCATATGTTTAATGGGCACTTGTTCAGTACAAGAAATGTGTGTTACGTAGCAAAAATAAAATAGAAGTTAAAGCTCTTAAGGTATGTACTTTAGAGGCAATTTTTCTTTGTTTTGATCCACACTACCTCCTCCCAAAATACGGAAAGCAATTATCTTGCAGTAGAAGAGATTTGTTTCACAATATCGAAGATGAAGAAGTGCTCATAACTTATAAATTGTTCGTTTCAGAAACCATATTTACTATTAATTTTTGTTTCGAATGATCCTTTCTACCGTATCCATGAATGCTGATCATTTCTCCTAGGACATCCTGTTCTGCGATACTGCTGGTAGACAACATAAAAACTTCGTGCTACAACTTTACATGTAATGTGCTGTTTATTTACTAGTACATTCTTTACTTCCTGCAAGGAAACAAGGAGGATGAGCTTGATTACTAAGAAGTCATGGTGCAGGTTTTGTTTACTTTACTTGTCCATAAGTGAATCGCTATCGGGCGCCATCCTCGCGTACGTGGATCAGCGGTCTGTTACTCAAGCGAATTGCATGACCTGTGCGAAAACATCTAATGCCACATACCTCCACAAACCTACCAACAAACTGTGGGGTCCCTGGTACGTAGAATCACTGATGTATTTCGTTCCAAATGCAGATAAGCAAGGTATTAAGCAGCTGATCATAATGTGTTGGCTGGTCAGTGTACCCTCATATATAGAAGACAACGTCCTGAGTGACTGAATGACTCACTGACTCATCATCGCCCAGCACAAACCGCCGCTTATAGACACCTGAAATTTGGAGCAGGTTTGGATCTAATATTGTAGGCATCGTTTGAGAGGGGATTTTACGAATTGCCAACCATAATGGGGTCACTTTTTTTTATTTTTTGAGGCAATTTCGGAGCTGACCTACGAAAATTGGTATTTGATTTCTCGGTCAGACACAAACAAATACGTGTTCCAGCATTTTTGAGGAGTGAAATAGCGGATGAAAGCTTTTTTGAAAATTTATCATTGTTAAAAAAACTACTACAATATTTATAAAGCTACATCTATGAACACTGGTACCTGACTTTTCGGTTACAAATAAAAAAATACACGGTACAGTATTTTTTGGAAATACAACCCCTAAGGGGGTGAAATAGAAGATGAGATTTTTTATGAAAATGTTTTATTATGAAAGCTTTTTTAAAGCTAAATCAACGCAATTTTAAATTTGGCTTCTCAGTTAGAAATTAAAAATATATATATATATATTGACCGTTTCTGGAAATTCAACCGCTAAGGGGCTGAAATAAGGGGTGAAACGTTTCATGAAAGTGTTTCATTGCTAAAGCATTTTTACAAATAAATTTTTTAAAACCGATGTTCGGCTTCTCGGTAGGAGATGAAAAAACATGTGCTTCAGTGTTCTTGGAAATTCAACCCCTAAGGGGTGAAACAGGGTCAGACTGATTCACTGAGACATCATCGCCCAGCACAAACCGCTAAGGATACTTGAAGTTAGGAGAGGATGTGGATCACATACTGTAGGCGTCATTTGAGAAGGGACTGTCCGAAATGCCACTTCTAATGGGGTGAAATAGGGTATGAAAGGCTTTTTGAAAATATTTCGTTATTAAGGAAATTTTGAAGCTGGAACTACAAAAACTGGTATTTGGTTTCTCAGTCAGAAAATAAATCAACCTGTGTTTCAGCATTTTTGAAAAAACAACCACTAAGTGGGGGAAAGTTTTTTGAAAATAAAGATCTGCTGAAGAATTTTTAAGGCAACATCTACGACAATTTGTATTTGACTTCTCGGTTAGAAATAAAAAAATAAGTACTTCAGTGTTTCTCGAAATTTAATCTTTAAGGTAGTGCAATAGGGGATGAAATTTGTTAAGAAAATATTTCGTTATACAGTAGAGTCCCGTTAATCCAAACTAACTTGGGACCGGACCTTGTTCGGATTACCGATTTGTTCGTATTAGCCTGAATTACAGCGACGAGTTTCTAGAATCAAGTATACCAAGCAGATAAGTAGGTACACTATGGTAAATAAATGGGAACAAATGTGGGAAGAATGGCTCACCCTCAGTCCCTGCCCTTATTATTGGGCATTGTTGAGACCTGTGTAGTGTCTGAGGTCAGTGCACTGCCAGTTGGCTCGCAAAGCGCTTGGGTATGTTAGCTATCGATCACTGGCACGCGTGACAGGTGTAGTGTGTTCTTTCAGATGTATTGGTGTACGTATTTTCGTCATGAGTAAACGGCTAAGAAAAACTGAATGCTTTGAAGTGGATAGACAATGGTGAGAATGTATCTAAACTGGCAATGGAACTGGGTGTTGGTAAAGTAACCATTTGTGATTGGAAGAAGAACGGAGTGAAGCTTTTACAGTTCTGTGCAACGTCTTCGGGAAAAAACACTCGAAATTCGGCAGACTTTGAAACAGTCCCACTACGATAATGTGGATAAGCTCTTTTCCTTTGGTATACGAAGGAAGGAGAAAGGGGAACTCCTTTGCGTGGAGCACTAATTCAGGAGAAGGCTGTTTACCTGAACAAGTTAATGAATGGTGATGAGTCTTTTAGCGCGAGTACGGCTTGGTTGGACAGATTCAAAAAAACGTCACGGAATCCGTCAGCTAACAATTATTGGAGAGAAGCTTTCTTCTCACCGTGATGCAGCGAAGGAATACTTGGGTGAGTTTGAAAAATGATAAGAGAGGGGAAGTATTATCCCCAACAAATTTATAACGCTAACGAGACTGGACTTAATTTTAGGGCATTGCCTACAAAAAGCCTGGTAGCAAAAGGAGAAGACCATCCTCCTGGTTTTAAAATGTGTGAAGATCGTATGACTTTATTAGCGTGCAGCAACGCTGCTGGTACTCACAAGCTGCCTTTAATGCTGATCGGCAAATCTGCTAGACCAAGAGCTCTTACAAACTGCAACATGAAGTCCCTGCCCGTATATTATCGCAACCAGAAAAAAGCATGGGTGGTAAGCTGTTCATAAAATGGTTCAAATGGCTATGAACACTATGGGACTTAACACCTATGGTCATCAGTCCCCTAGAACTTAGAGCTACTTAAACCTAACTAACCTAAGGACATCACATAACACCCAGTCATCACGAGGCAGAGAAAATCTCTGACCCCGCCGGGAATCGAACCCGGGAACCCGGGCGTGGGAAGCGAGAACGCTACCGCACGACCACGAGCTAGGTAAGCTGTTCAAAGAATGGATTCACGGCCAGTTTCTTCCCTCTGTGCGACGGTTTTCTAAGGAAAATCATTTGTCTCCCCGCGCAATCGTTTTGACTGATAACGCGCCCTCTCACCCCAGCACTGTGGAATTATGTGATGGAGAAATCGTGGCGAAGTTTCTGCTGCCGAATGTTACACCACTTCTACAGTCGATGGACTAGGACGTACTGCAAACACTGAAACTGATTTACAGAAAACAATTTTTAAGAATGCTGGTCCAAGATGATAGCATCCTTTAGTGGACTAAATAAAAAAGACCAATGTGAAGGATGTTTATTGGGCCGCTGAGGCACGGCAGAATATTTCAGAAAATACTCTGAGAAAATCGTGGAGAAAACTGTGGACATCTTTACATCTACATCTACATCCATACTCCGCAAGCCACCTGATGGTGTGTGGCGGAGGGTACCTTGAGTACCTCTATCGGTTCTCCCTTCTATTCCAGTCTCGTATTCTTCGTGGAAAGAGAGATTGTCGGTATGCCTCTGTGTGAGCTCTAATTTCTCTTATTTTATCATGGTCTCTTCGCGAGATATACGTAAGAGGGAGCAATATACTGCTTGACTCCTCGGTGAAGGTATGTTCTCGAAACTTCAACAAAAGCCCGTACCGAGCTACTGAGCGTCTCTGTTGCAGAGTCTTCCACTGGAGTTTATCTATCATCTCCGTAACGCTTTCGCTATTACTAAATGATCCCGTAACGAAGCGCGCTGCTCTCCGTTGGATCTTCTCTATCTCTTCTATGAACCCTATCTGGTACGGGTCCTACACCGGTGAGCAGTATTCAAACAGTGGGCGAACAAGTGTACTATAACGTGCTTCCTTTGTTTTCGGATGGCATTTCCTTAGGATTCTTCCAATGAATCTCAGTCTGGAATCTGCTTTACCGACGACCAACTTTATATGGTCATTCCATTTAAATTAATCCTAATGCCTACTCCCAGATAACTTATGGAATTAACTGCTTCCAGTTGCTGACCTGCTATATTGTAGCTAAATGATAAAGGATCTTTCTTTCTATGTATTCGCAGCACATTACACTTGTCTACATTGAGTTTCAATTACCATTCCCTGCACCATGCGTCAATTCGTTGCAGATCCTCCTGCATTTCAGTACAATTTTCCATTGTTACAACCTCTCGATATACTACAGCATCATCCGAAAAAAGTCCCAGTGAACTTCCGATGTTATCCACAAGGCCATTTATGTATATTGTGAATAGCAACGGTCCTACGACACTTCCCTGACACGAATTTCAGGACAAACTAGTAGAAAATGAAGAGGAAAATATACTACAAATCATACAGACAATCCCTGGATGTGAAGAAGCTAGTGAAGGAGATGTAGACGAGTGACTGCAGCGGATGGGGCAAGTGTGGAGAACCTTACTGACACTCATTTATTTGCTGCTGTGACTCTAGACCAGGAATAAGTGGACTGCCGTGACGGAAGCGACAATGAGCCTGAAAGCGACAAAGGAGAGCTCGTGCCACACAGCGGCGCAGCAGAAGCCCTTGACGTCGCACTACGTTATTTGGAGCAACAGCCCACTGCAACACCTGCTCATTAGATGTTTATGAGACGATGACGCAACTATGCGCCTTATAACAGACTGTCCTCATTACGCCAAAAAGCAATGGCTGAGTTTTTGTCATCTAAAATGTCCGCTGTATTTTAGTATGTTTGACAGCTTTCCTTTCATTGTTATGTTATGTTTTCTTGCCAGTTTTTTAATACATGTTGACTGTACTGTGTAAATTAAAATAGTGTGTATGTACAGCAGTTTACAGCACAGTTTTTCATACTTAGACTAATATTTTTCATGTTCGGATTAACCGAACGTTCGGATTATCGGCGTTCGGATTAGCTGGACTCTGCTGTATTTAAAAAAAAAATGTTAAAGCTAAATTTATCAAAGTTGATACTTCAATCCTGGGATAGGTGTATAGAAATATTTGTTAGAGGATGGAAGTTGCTGTGGAAGTATCTCCACAAGAACGCAAAAAGTATGATTGGCAAAAACTTTTGACTCCAGTTACCAGAACCGCTTTTTGGTCCGAAGAACATTGAGAAAAGACCATTCGTATATGGCCTTAATTAGAGTGAGAAGCATAGAAGGTGTCGCAGTTTGTGAACACCATAAAAAGTCGATTAAATAAAAAAATCTCTGCAGGCCATACGGTCTAAGTGAGCGAAGCAGCGGGCGCTAAACTAGTCAGAGTATAGGAATAATATAACACGAGCGTTCAGGGCGTTACCTCTCGCATTACACGAGCTGAAGAAGAGACCGTTGCATAACGCCTTGAGCTTTCGGCCCTTTTTCGGGCGATGTCGTCACTGACCACCGTGCATATTTAAGATGTCTCGTTCTGGTTTCCCAGCAGCGTGAATCAGCCAGAAGCGGCAGTGACCGATAACACAGCTGACATGGCCAACTACTCATGCTGAATCTGTGGCCACAGACCTCTGCGAACCTGACTAAAGCGTGGGTGCAGCAGAAGAACAGGATACACTGGAAAAAAATTCACGTAAATAATACTTTGAGTTTTCGTACTCTTTACGTAAAACGACAGAGATTCAGACATTACTGGATTATTCAAACTGACAGCAGACATCTCGATGATATTTTGGGAGTGCTACTGGTCGGTTTTTTTGTATATCGGATGTAGAGGTATATCCAAGTGACGGCAAAAGGTACCACACGTAAACACTCCTTGAGCGCACGCGCGGCATACATACGTAGCCCAACAATAAATTATGTTAGTTACAAATTAGGACATAATTTAAAGGAAATACCTTGTACAAATACCAGAAATATATATATCTTCCACCTTTAACTTTTTAACTGAAGAACACAAAGAAATAAAAACTCTTTAAAAAAATCAGTGTTCAAGCACCGTTTTTGATGCCAGAATGAGATTTTCACTCTGCAGCGGGGTGTGCGCTAATATGAAACTTCCTGGCAGAATAAAACTGTGTGACAGACCAAGACTCGAACTCGGGACTTTTGCC
Source organism: Schistocerca piceifrons (assembly GCF_021461385.2). Lineage (NCBI taxonomy): Eukaryota > Metazoa > Arthropoda > Insecta > Orthoptera > Acrididae > Schistocerca > Schistocerca piceifrons. The sequence continues at coordinate 271,396,038 of NC_060139.1, forward strand.
TTTCGCGAGCACCTGCTCTACCAACTGAGCTACCCAAGCACGATTCACGACTCGTCCTCACAGCTTTAATTCAGCCGGTACCTCGTCTCCCTCCTTCCAAATTTCACAGAAGTCCTTCACCCAAACTTGCAGAACTAGCACTCCTGGAAGAGCGGATATTGCGGAGACATGGCTTAGCCACAGCCTGGGGGATGTTTCCAGAATGAGATTTTCACTCTGCATTGGAGTGTGCGCTGATATGAAACTTCCTGGCAAACTGTGTGCCGGACCGAGACTCGAGTTCGGGACCTTTGCCTTTTGGGCAAGGTTTGGTAGGAAGGTAGGTAGGTAAGAGACGAGGTACCGACTGAATTAAAACTGTGAGGACGGGTCGTGAGTCGTGTTTGGGTAGTTCATTTGGTACAGCACTTGCCCGCGAAAGGCAAAGGTCCCGAGTTTGAGTCTCGGTCCGACACACAGTTTTTATCTGCCAGGAAGTTTCACCGTTTTTGATGATTTTCACTTAATTCTAATTTAAAAAATAACTTATTAGTGTCCTTATTTCTTATCTCCTAATGGAAGCAATAAACAATTTTTCACGATCATCTTCACTCAATTGGCATACTTTCAGTGCACAAGAGAGCCTGATGAATGCTGCAAATGCTGCTTCATTGTTTACGCGTGATCAATCGCGAGTAAGAATAACAGGGTACATGGGTTGTTATGAAAACCCTAGAAGTAGTCTGCCATTCAGTTTGATAGCTCTGTGTACGTTTTGCTGCGATATTCGACGTTCAACAGAAAGTCTTGCTAATACGAATCCAACTTCTTGTAGGTAGTGACGGCGGACGAGTTTCGTTTCAGAGTAGTTCATCTGATACGTCACAAAACCATTTATGCCCGCCACAATGACAAAATTGTAAAACAGTGTGACAGGTCATCGGGAACTATTTCGAGTAACGTCGTGTCGTCCACACATTTCACCAAAAGTATCGACGCAACAGTTAGGTTGGTTATAAAGTGTGATGATTTCTGATTTTTTAGCCGCGTGGTTTGCAGGCGCCATGCCACGGATTGCTCTACCCTGCCCGCTGGAGATTCGAGTCCTCCCTCGAGCATGGGTGTATGTGTTGTACTTAGCATAAGTCAGTTTAAATAGTACGTAAGTCTAGGGACCGATGACCTCAGCAATTTGGTCCCTTATGACTTCATATACATTTGAACATATTTCTGGTCTTCTAGCATCACCATTAGCAGCATAGATTTTTTCATCATTGTGAAGTGTAGATAACAACAAAACAAGTTTATTTCGCTTTGGCACTATAACTGCTCTTTTAATTGACAACAACTGTTAACTGTTGCGCTGCACTTCAGTGTTTGCATCGCTGTACTTCTGCTTCGCCGAGTGCCGTCCGTCCGTTAATCTCCGTGTTCGTTCCTGTTCCTTGTGATCTGATAGTTCTTTCTGGTCTTGCTGATGCTACTTGGAATTTCGGTTGTTTAACCGAAATTGCTTCGCTGGATTAGCCATGGCTACAAACCTCAAGAAGAATACTCTGGTATTTGCTTTTGACAAGGAATCCCGTCCTGTTCAGCCGACATCGCTGGAAATAGATGACTGGATTACACAGGTAATTGGTCTCAATTCTGAAACCGTTCGTATCTGGCAACTGGATCATGAAAAATACTGTGTTTTTGTCAAGTTAATCAGTGCTTCGACTGTTGATAAATTGTTACGAAAGTGGGTCTATGAAGTAGATTTTGTGCATATAAATGGTTATAAAAGTAGGGTTTCCATCTATAGAGCGGACATTCATTACAAAACCGTTCGTGTCTTGAATCTTCCCATTGAAATTGAAAATGATAAGATTACGGAAGCTCTTTCAAACTACGGAGACGTTAAACCAATTCCAAATGAAAGATGGTCGCCTCGCTTTAAACTGCAGTGTTTTAACGGGATCCGCTGTGTAGAGGTGGACCTTAAGACGAATATTCCGTCTCACATAACTGTTTGTGGGTATAAGGTACAAATTGTTTATACAGGTCAGGAAGCTACATGTCATATAAGTAACGAAACCGGCCACTTCAGACGAGAATGTCCGTGGCGAACTGTTGTTCTTAAAAGTAATTTGATACAGCGTCAGAAGCTTACCTTAAATGATTTGTTACCAAAGAATAGCCCGGAACAACTGGTAGAGGATGTTAACGCAACGGGCCAAGCTGATGTCTCCCTTCACGATAACAGTCAATTTCCCCCGTTAACAACAAAAGGAAACCCTGTTGCTACTACTCGTGAAACTGAAACGCAACCGAAAAAACGACCTCTGGAGATAACTGATAGTTGTTCAGAGGACGAGCTGTCTTGTCTCACTCTCTCACTTCGCAAGCAAAAACAGTGCGATGAGAAGGCAGAGGAACCTGAAGGCAAAATGCGAATGGAAACTAATGAACAGAAAGATAATACACATACAGTACCAGAAAATGAAGGAGGTGTAAGCAGCATTGATTTGCAAGAAACATCAGGTGCAGTAGCCGATTGCAAAGACCAGAATCTATCTGTTAATAAACAAATTCAGCGAGAGGTTGCAAAACTGCAGTCTCCATTTGTTTCCCTCGATCAGAAAGTGAGTGAAATTAATAATCAGATTAAGAACAGCCGACCAGTTGCAAAGGATAAAGTAATCTTTACCTAGCTTTCAATAGATATAAATCTATCTTCTTCAGAAGACGGCCTGGGGACAATGAACATAGTAATTTATATTAAGGTATGAAACATAAGTCAACAATAAAGTTTAACATATATTAGGAAAATATTGTATTACAAGGTGTGAGAAGCATTCCTGGTACTTACAGTATTAGATTAACATGAAGCGATATGTCCTTATCGTTTTTACCAACATCTGCATAGTTTCATTAGTCAAATAAAATATAGCCCTGAGAACAGGGTTTGTCAGACAAATAAAATAGGTACATGGAAGTTGGAGAGCGCATAAGCGACTGAGTAAAATCGGCCAGCGTAGTAGCACTGCGGCCAGGGCAGGTGGCGCTCAGGTCGCGAACTATGTGCCGATTGGCGTACTGAAGTAACATTTAAATATCAATATTAAATGCGTTCTTAAATAGAGTGACAATAAACAAAATGGAAAGCATTTAACACTCCCGTTATGACATTGTGGGAGGTATAGGAACAATAACGTAGATACATACATCAAAAAGACAGGTGGCGCTTCCGCCGTGAGTTACATGCATTGGCCTATACAGCCAGAATATAAAAGTTATATTACCATATTAGTGAAGCACATAGAACGTATATAAGTCAAGACTTTAAGAACAATCTGTAATGGCTCTTAAGACATAAATTACGAAACCTGGTCCACAATCCAGTTACTACATATTTTAGAAAAAAAGAAAATTACATGAGGGCCGCTGTAGTGGCAGCCATACATCGTGAGAAAAACACATTATATAAAATAGAGTGAACTGAAAGATTTGAAAGTGCGTTATAGCTTCCTGAGGAAATATACCACTGAGGTTACTAGCATTAATGTTATATATTAAACAGTACGGGTTTGAACCCTTCGAAAAATTGTCTACAGGCAAGGTTCAACTGATCATTCAGTATATTGCCGTCTTTGAGCTCTAGATGTTTAAAAATAAATAGCTCTTCCCACAGATCTAGTCTCCGTCCTTTGACCTGTCTGTGTAGGATAACCGTGTCTTCTAACTGTTTAGGCGTATGGCCGGTTATCAAGAGGTATAAATTACGATGTTCATTGTCCCCAGGCCGTCTTCCGAAGAAGATAGATTTATATCTATTGAAACCTAGGTAAAGATTACTTTATCCTTTGCAACTGGTCGGCTGCTCTTAATCTGATTACGTGGAACCGTTGCTGTTGCGCAGCTATGTTTAAAGTACTGAAATTAATAAAGAACGAGGAAGTGGTAGCCAAACTGAAATCACGGTCAACACCTCAGAGCAGGCGCCGGCAACCGAAATTGCTGAAGCGTCTGCTGCTGCTCTAGATAAGCCGCGAAGTAAAATACCGACGCAACCAAATGAGAATGTAGCTCGTAACCAAGGGAAGGGAAAAACCGGTAGGGGCGAACCAAGCCCAAAGAATGTTCAGTCCGAAACGGTCGTACACGAATCACTGGAGGAAAAATCAGAAAGTTTACCAGGAAATCAGTCTGCTTGCGGTACAAGAGAAAACATCAGAAGTAGAAAAAAACGGGACAGTAACTAATAAACTGATTGAAGTGTTATTCCATGTTCAGCCTTCCGAGAAAACTGTTACAGCTTAACTGAACCCTGAACCACAGTAAACTAAATTAGTTCAACAAAACAACAACATAGTGACAGCACAATGACGCAATCTTATTCTGTCACCACTATAAACATAAATAAAATCACGACCGGTTTGAAATTATTGGCTCTTAAGGAATTTTTGTACGAATCCGCGACTGATATTGCCCTGTTACAAGAAGTTCTAATTTCGGATTTGGTAATTCCCGGTTTTGTCAGTTACATAAATGTGTCTCCCGAAACAAGTGTTGGAACAGCTATTTTGGTAAGGGAAGGGATTACAGTAAGCGAGGTGGAACGACTGGAATCCGGAACTCGTACGCCCCTTCAGGAAGTTCTCATCGAGCTGACAGGGCACGTTTCTTCAAAGGTGACTTGATATACTTGTTAAGGAAATCGCCAAGACAGTTATTACTTGGATGTGATTTTAATTGTGTTTTGAATCGAAAAGATCGGTTACCTAATTTTAATTTCTCAAGTGAACTAAAACAATTAGTTACTGGTTTATAATTAAAGGATATATGGGAAACCAAATACCCCTCCACTGTTGAGTTCACTTATGTCACGGCAACATCACGTAGCAGGATTGATAGACTATATATTTCTAAAAATCTTGTAACTTCCGTGACAAAAGTAGAAACCATTCCTACGTACTTTTCAGACCATTCAAGTGTCTTAGCTTGCATAAATCTAACAAGACAGCCGGTTCACCGATTCAAGAAACAGTGGAATTTGAACACTTCCTTGTTAGTAAATCATGATTTAGAAGATCTGATTACAGAAACATGGGCAATATGCCAGCGAGCCCGTAGTAGATTTGCCACTGCTATTGAATGGTGGGTTAAAATGGCAAAACCAAAGTTGAGGAAAGTTCTTATTCAATACAGTGCCCAGAGCGCAAGGGAAATGAAATCCACTATAGAGTATTACTATTCCGTTTTGAGAGATCTATATGATCAAGTCTCAGCAGGTTCCCCACTTCGGATAGCAGACATCAAAAAAGTCAAAACCAAGTTACTTAATATCAAGAGAAGTCAAATGGAAGGGTTGAAAATAAAATCGAAGGCAAATTCGGTGTCAGCAGATGAAACTACTTCCCTATATCATTTAGTGAAGCGTACGGAAAACGGGAGAAGGACTTTTACTGATGAAATTCGAACAAAACACGGTACGATTCTCAGAACCCAGCAGGATATCATGGACGAGATTTATCGCTATTATTGCGAGCTATATTCTGTACATCAAAGTAGTGATGCTTCCTTGAAGCCCGCATCTCGTGGCCGTGCGGTAGCGTTCTCGCTTCCCACGCCCGGGTTCCCGGGTTCGATTCCCGGCGGGGTCAGGGATTTTCTCTGCCTCGTGATGGCTGGGTGTTGTGTGCTGTCCTTAGGTTAGTTAGGTTTAAGTAGTTCTAAGTTCTAGGGGACTGATGACCATCGATGTTAAGTCCCATAGTGCTCAGAGCCATTTGAACCATTTTTTTTTTTTTTTTTTTTTTGCTTCCTTGGAAGAATTCCTTGACATCCTAGCCCCACAGCTGACAGAAGATGACAACGAAAATTTTTTCGAGGTTTTCAGTGAAGAAGACGTGTATGAGACTCTGTGCGCCTCACCACCAAAAAAATCCCCAGGATCGGATGGTCTGCCAGCAGAGTTTTACATCTGTTACTGGCCAATAGTAGGTGCGAAAATCACGGACATTGTAAATGAGGTTATTCAGGGTAAAATGATTCCGGCTGAGTTTAAGGAGAGTAAAATTGTTCTGGTGCCAAAAAATAATGGAAACAAAGATTTAAATAATTTTCGTCCAATTTCACTGCTGAATTCTGATTATAAATTAATAGCTAGAATAATAAACAAGAGAATTTCATGCCTTACAGATAAAATTATTAGTCAACATCAGAACTGTGCGCAAGGCAGAACCATTTTTCAAAATCTAGCGGAATTCAGGGATATCATTGCAATAACTTCTGTAACAAACATAAAGTGTGCTTTATTGTTTTTAGATTTTTATAAGGCGTTCGATGTAGTAAACCATGAATATCTTCTACAGACATTGAAGAAAATAGGTGTCAACGATAGGGTTATACAGTTGATTAAGAACATAGCAACTGGAATAAATGCTAAAATAGCGGTGAACTGTCAACAATCCAGGCCGATGCAAATACAACGAGGTGTTCCTCAAGGAAGTCCTCTGTCCATGTCGCTCTTCGCAATTTCGCTGGAACCTTTCCTCCGACATGTCCATGCTACATTAAAAGGCTTAACATTATCAGGAAACAAAACAGTTATAAGAGCCTATGCTGACGGTATAGGGGTCATTATAAGGAATAATGACGAGGTAACCACGCTAGCAACAGTGATTGATTCGTACTGTAGAGCATCTGGAGCCAATGCAAACGGAAAAAAAAGTAAGATGTTAAATCTCAGAGGTTTTGATAATATCAGCGTCGAGTGGGGAAAATTAGTCCGACAACATAAAACACTTGGGATCACCCTGACAGCATGCCCTATGAAAATGACGGCTTTAAATTGGAAAGTTGCAGCAGATAAAGTGCAAGGAGCCATTGTAGAGAATTTAACTCGATATATGAACCAAGTTCAAAGAACACAGTATATCAACTCATGCATCCTTGCTAAGGCTTATTATACCGCCCAGCTGTTTCCAATACCGAGAATGATAGCGAGGAAAATAATGTCCAAAATCACCAAATTTTTGTGGAGAGGTGAAGTGTTCAGAGTACCTGCTAAAGTAGCCACTTTAGATCCTAAAAATGGTGGACTAGGATTAACTGATATAACGGATAAAGCCTCTGCTCTTTTTTATCAAAAGGCAAGTTAATTTAATAAGAGACTCGCGAGAGAGCATAACCAGCCAACTTTTGGAGATCATTAAGCCTCCAAGCCTGCTTCCCCCGATTGACGTGCAGAATATCAACAGTCGCTTACAGCACGTGAGGATCTTCTATGTTGAGTTTTGTTATGTCAGTGTCGACCTCAGGCAGTCCCGACACTTAACGTCGAGAGCCATAATGCGGAAACGAAAGAAAAGCAAAGGAAGAAACAAAATAGAACGACAGTTTCCAAACGTTGAGTGGACTGAGATTTGGAAAAACATTAGTTCTAATGTACTCGCGTCTAATATAAAAACGTCATGGTACAAGACAGTTAACAACATAGTTAGCACCAATGAAAGACCGCACGAAATCGGACTCCGTGAAACAAATTTATGTCAACAATGCCATCTAGTTGACACAGTAATTCATAGATATACTTGCAGTGGTCACATGAATAGTTGGAAGTGGATCCGGGAGCAAATAGCTCTGACTACAAGAACATCCCCTGGGTATATATCGCTGTCATTGATACACAGGCCTGAAGCACGCTGTTTCCCAGAAGCAAAAAATAACGCTGTGTACTGGTTGCTGGGAAATTTTGTTAATTACGTCCTTAACAAATTAGGATCCGATAGCATCATAGAGTTCATGGTACACATGCTGTGTGAGTTCTACAAAATTAGAAGCTATTCTAATCACAAGAAAAAGTTTGGTAATATGCTAAAAATTGTATTTGAAAGAATGGGCATTGGTTAATATAAAAAAGAAGACTGTGTTGACACTGATGTATTGTAGTTACCCTAAGGATACTATTTAAGATTTTACAGTATATTTATGATGTGTGCTTTTCCTACTTCAGAGAGTAGTTTTTTGAAATTTATAAGCTAATGTACAGAACTTATGTGACATTGAGATTGTGTGTCTAATAGTGCCAAACACAAAACATTAAAGGTGCTGATGGACGTCGACCCCTCAGCCGGGCCGCCTTCCCAAGCGGTGGCTGTGCAGCCTGTCCTGCAGCCGCTTTCCTTGGGCACCCCCAAGGAGTCTGATCCCGCAGCGCCTTGTCCGGCGCCCACTCAGCAGCCGTCGATGGAGCGTCAGGAGACGCTGCCTCTCTTCGTGGGTCCCGACGCCTCGTCGCGTCCAGTACCAGAAGCTGCGCCCATGGTCACAGGCGTGCACCCTGACCTCGGTTTTCCGTCGGTGTTTCCCGAGGCTCCGCGCAGCCAATGCTGGGGTGCGGACCGGGGACTGCCACCGACAACAGTCTCGGCCCCGGTCTCTTCTGCTACGCCTGCGGCCAGACCTCTCCCCCGCCGTCGACGCTCGCCACGTCATTATTCAGCGACGGTGCGGGGATTTGGGGGGGAGGAGTGTTATATCCTAGCCAGTAATGCCTCCCGATCCCGCTGCCAAAAGGTTGGCAGCATCAAAGTCCGGACGCCGTCCGCATAAGCAGCGCCAGCGATACAGGAAATCGCCGCAAGTCTGCGCGCGCCACCGTTGGCTTCTGGCCTCTTAAGCGCTGGAGTCGCGAGCGCTAGGACAGTTCTGTATTCGCCGCTCAGTTGTATACTCGCCACCGAATTGTGTACTTGCTAGTCAGTTGTGTGTTCATCGCAGCAGAGTTGTTGTTTGTCGTCAACCGACGCTGACCTAGCCGCTCCGACTCGAACTAGACAGATCTCTGTAGACACGGAGTTCACTATTGTGTTTCTGTATCTTCGACAATAAAGATAAGTACCGACTTTTATTTAATCAGAGTGTTTGAGTTTTCATCTTTCTGTTCACTGTTCCAGCGGACCGGTCGGCCCGCTATTAAAAGTGTGGCGGTGACTTCGTAAGCCGTTTCTACAGCGAATTGTTTGTCGCTACGAACACCGTCACAAAAATAACATCCACAATGCTTTTGTAATATTTCATTACAGTAATTGTACCATATTAACCTGGTGCAATCAGAAAGTTAACGACCACGAACAGTCGTGCGGGGTAGAGAGATAGCCCACATACTTCAGTGACAATTTATTTACACGTCTTTGCACCGCGGGAGTCGGCACGCTGCTAGCGGGAACTGGGATTCATACCTGAGGAATACGTAAAACGGCGCCATTCTAGCCCACCAATTGTTGAAAACAAACGAGTGTTTTACTCGCTGGGCCATATGTAGCCTGCGCGTACGGTTTAGTGATGTGAGATGCTCCAACACTAGAGAAATTTCCATATTCAATAAAGCAGACCGTCTCAATGGTTTCTTGAAGTTTTACGTGGAAAGTGAATTCGTGTTGCCGTATTCACAGCCATTCAGCTTGCTGTTTCTCAGAACTGTGATCCAACTGTGTTCTGAATAACGTAGCAGTCGTAATCTTTTCACTAAATGATACAGATAATAACTGCATGCACTCAACACAAATTCCACTTGACTTGGAGGCAATTAAAAGTAAAGCATCTGCAACAAAGTTGAAAACTCTATTTATGCTCCATATTTTTAAAGTATAGGTACTGATAACATCTGAATTGGAAAAAGTGTATTCCTCAGCTATTCATACACAAAAATCCATTGACGGCCACTGTTTATTTAATTTCTAGGGCTCAAAACAACGTGACAATGTTTTTGCGTATTCCACTGATTAAAGTGTTAGGGAATAATATCATGGAGTAATTCATGACTATCAAAGAAGACACTGATTGCATAAAGCCTAAAAGCTCGACGTCCCAGATTAAGCCTCATTACTTGGAACAGATAACACTGGGGACGAACACTGGGTGGGGATCAAAGTCTGATGAGCAGACGGCAGTCAAAGGAAATACAAGAAGAATAAACTCAGATGTAAATGATTATGTCCTTTGAAACCCAAGTAGCTGCTTCGTATGTGAAATGTCCAACTAACCTATATAGGTGAGGTCTGGAAATATCTACCAAGTAATAGAAATCAAGAAGTCCAGTAATGGTACACCTTGGCATACATTTCTTAAGATTCTGGAGATTTAATATGAGAATGTAATGGTTATTCAAACAATTTGTTTTTAGCACGGTGCGTTTTTAAGACGGATTAAAAAGTTTAAGATAATTGTTAAATGTTTTTTACTCCAGTCTTTGATCACAATATCAATTCTTTTGACGATGACCGGTGTCAGTCCGTTGTGACCATCCTCAGATCTTTTTTACAACATGTCCTAAAGTGATAAGGCCATAATGGCATCGTCAAAACATGTAGATATAGTCAGCACAGCACCGTCACATAGATCTAAAATGAGGTGTAGAATAGGCCATATCGTCCACACAGTCATTATTGCTGTTGACTACTGACTATAAGATAATTTCTCCTAGCCCCATACGTACAGATAGTCCTACAGATTTGTGCTTGTGGATTTGAATTTTGTAATAGCTATTGAAATACTTTAGAATTTAAAACGTAAAACGTTGGCTGCTTGCAACAGATAATAGTAAGGAGCTGAACTATTCAAGCATCAATTAAGTACTATGTGCACCCTACGTTTTCTGTTGTAAATTCCACAAGTACTTTGATAGCTATTAAAAATTCGCAAGCACAAATTTTCAGGGTTATCTGTAGAGGGTTAAGAACCTGTGTGGTGCCCGCAGAAATTATTTTACACTTCTTGATCCGTTTTAAAAATGTGTTATATTAAAGAGTTCTTTAGTTAAATTATAATTTTCTGCTTTTCAGTCTATGTGTGTGTAAAATTTTTCATTCCATTTAAAACATTTCGGTGAGTCCACAACAGTCATGTGGTAAACTACAGTATTATTTCAGTTTCTGTTCAAATGAATCACCCAATACAGTGCTTCCTCCTGCGATTATTTCAAGGAAAGACCTCTGAGGTAAACACTAGACAGAATCGCGCTCACACAGGGCCTTAGCTGCCACTAAGGTAAGTACCAGAGAGAATGTCTCTCACACAGGGACTTAGCTGCAACCGTATTTACCGCAAGACATTCGAAAGTGGAACACGAAAAGGGGGTAACAGCAATGGTATACAAATTACTCCAGGCCTCACACCAGGCACGAAAAAGGGCTAGTCTGCAATGTCACTGAGTTCTGAGCTGTGTAGGAAGTTTCATGTCTCTAACTCAACTACAGTATAGATTAAAATGTTGCAGAATTTGCACCAGACATATAGATAAAAAAGCGACCTAATAAAAACCTGTTAAAATGATGTACTACTTTCGAAATACACTGAGCAATGAGAAATGGATGTAAGGTATAGGAACAGGCATGTAATACGCAATATGTTTAGGAGACCAAGAACGAAGCGCTAACATTCAAAAGGTTGTAAGATGGGGCTCCAGATGCAGTCTTTCGCTTCTGCTATTCGATCTTTACAGCGAACAAACAATCACAGAAATAAAGTGAAGCTCAGGGGTGGACTTAAAATTCAGTAGGCAAAGATGTCCTTGTTAACACTGGTAAACTCAGAGAAAGTGAGGATGAAATTCAGATGTTAATAGGAATAAACAATCTAAGTAGCAAGATTGTGTATTGTGAGTGTAACGGGACGTCCTCCTGTAGCATCACTTTTCATCAACATTAGTTGTCGATACCAGTAATATTTTTCGAATTTTGGGCAGGTCAGTATTACCTTACTTGCTTTCCTGAAAACTTTGATATAATTTTATACACAGTATGTTATATTTCAAGCTAAAATTCAGGAAAAGGAATTACTTTACAAAATATTTTAGTCTCGATGATATAATCGATAGGTACTATTCTGAATGTACAGTTAAAATAATTTTTCTTAGAAACATTTGAAATTACATGGATGTTTTTGTCGTGCAACCACTCCGCCACAGGCCGTGCATTATGACCGGTGCTCGATCTTATTGAAAGATGCAATCGCCAATTTGTCAAAGAGAAAGTGAAACGTCCCCTTAGAAAAATTATAAATGACTGTGCTTAAACTGACACACAATATCTTTAGCGCAACACAATCTGACTTCCAAAAATCCCTACAAAAGAATGGCCATGGCTAACAATAACCTATACCTTTCATGAATCACTTACCTCACAAAAATCTTCGTTACTCGAACTACTGCATTGCAGCGAGCGCCACTACTGCCAGCCAAATAATAGATTCTAACTACTGAAGGCACTAACTACTGATAGGCATAGTTAGCAAATGAAAGATTTTGATAGAGAACAAACAATGTATTTACGTTAATAGTGTTCAAAAGTCCCACTCTCAAAATTCCGCCATTTCTCTCCCCACATCCACCACTGCTGGCGGCTCACCTCCAACTGCGCAACGCTACGCGCTGTTAACAGCCAACAGTCCAACACTACAACAGTGAATATTACAACAATGCCACCCAGCCACAGACTGCACACAGCACAGCCAGTGATTTTCATACAGAGCGCTACGTGGCGTTACCAATATAAAAACGTAAACAGCCTACTTACAGAATCAGAACCGTGCTTTCATGGCTAAACAGTAAGGGCGAGGAGGGGAGGGGGGAGGGGTGCGGGGGAGGGGGCAAAAGTATCACAAGTCACGAACACACGTGAGCGAGCATATACTTCGAACTATACTATCATTCTAATTATGAGATAACCGTTAATGCACATATGCTGACAGTTATTAGCGTTCATCACATTTGGTGTTAGAGCAAGAAAGCCATCACAGTAAGAAACAACAGTAGAAGTGTATCTACTCCCCCATACTCTTTTAATGACATCATTATCATTATATCAGTAGTACGAAATTTTAAATAAAGCAATCTATCAAACTGCGTCAAATTAGTGTTAAGCGTAAAGTTTCGTCATTTCTCTAAAGGTCCACGCAATGTTTTGACCATATTATGCTGAAAGGAACTGCATGTCTGTAAAGTATTCTAGCACCATTACGGTGACAATTTTCTTCACATTTGCTCAGGTTCATTCCTGTTGGACAGCTTGCGTTGGGATACTTTTGTATGATTTAATTGTTGTCCTCTCTTCCCTTCTGCATGGTAACAGTGAATGTAGTATCCAGTTTCTCTTAGTTTTTGTGACTTATTTATTGTTTCAATCAGAGCTGCACGCTACACACGTGAATGACACAGACGGAAGGGGAGCTAAGTTTCCTCAAAGCCCGTTTCATACATGTATCACGTTGTTACAACTCCCAGTTTGCTGCTTATGTGATATGACGTTCTGAAAACAATCCATTTCATGAATGTTTATCATTTAGAATCGCGACGCTAACAGCACAAATTTCTGTAGATCTATTTGCAAAAGCATAATTGATACTGGTATCTCTGTGATTAGCATAGTTATTAAAAGAGATTGTAATCATTTAGTATGGACTTTCTTACAACTGATCTAGGCGAAAACAAAACTGCCTGTCTTGGTGCCAGAAAAAATATGAATTTTACAGTTTAGCTGAACAACTTATATAGGATGATTCACGAAGATATGCAATAAAACTAAAGAAAAAAATTCATATGAACATAGGTCCGCAAATGTTTAGTTACGGAGTTGAGGTTAACAAAAGATTACGCCTGAAATTCAGCAACTTCGCTAATATGAAGCCATCGCAAAACTGTACAAGGTTAAAGTAAAGTAAGATTTCCTTTTATTTTGTTGTTATTGATCTGGTGAATCTAATAAAACATGTCCCAGACGTGCATCTGCACTAGTTTTCCACAAGATCCAGAGAAATAAAGACGTAATTTCGTAAAATTTTTGATTTATTAACCACTTGGACCATTTTGTTTTTTAAATTCCAGAAAATTGCACTAAGTTTTCAACAGAAGTTGTAGAGAATTTAATTTTGGAAAATAATGGTAATAACGTTAACTAAGACTGTGACGTCACGAAAGGCAGTGCGGCTATATATAGAATGCAGCAGCAACCGGAAGACAGTCACCACTTGACAATGGCCAAGGAGTACTCGGCCGAAAGCTCGTGGATTTTATATCACTTGACGCGGCTCGAAGTCCGAAAAACCTTTACTAGTTGTATGAATGCGCCAGATAATCTGCTTTCATTAATACTGTAGCAGACATGAATTCATGTTAAACCAGAAGAACGAAGCTGTTGTTATTATGTTCTTTCACTGAACAATACAGAAAAACAACACATTTCAGGGTTAGGAAACGACTGAAACAACTCACTAACGGTTGCCTACAATCACATAAATGTTTCTACATTCTTAATGGAAAGTCAACAAATTTCCGCCAGCCGGGGTGGCCGAGCGGTTCTAGGCGCTACAGTCTGCAACCGCGCAACCGCTACGGTCGCAGATTCGAATCCTGCCTCGGGTATGGATGTGTATGATGTCCCTAGGTTGGTTAGGTTTAAGTAGTTCTAAGTTCTAGGGGACTGATGACCTCAGAAGTTAAGTCCCATAGTGCTCAGAGCCATTTGAACCAACAAATTTACTTCTATAGTGGATGTTCTGGAAAACTGCTGCAGATACACGTCTGGGTCATGTTTTATTAGGTTCACCAGACCAATACCAACAAAAAAATGGAAATCGTGCTTCACTTTAGCCTCGTACAGTTTTGCGATGGCTTCATATTAGCGAAGTAGCTAAATTTCAGGCAAAATCTTTTATTAGCCGTAGCTCCGTAACTAAACAATTGCGGACCTATGTTTATTTGAACTTTTTTCTTTAGTTTTACTTGTAGAATAACATATTAAAATATTTGCATATCTTCGTGAATCACCCTGTATATAAATTGTGTAGTAAATAACGTCGGGAGGGCTGCGATGCTCTTCTCAGACGATACTGCTGTCTGGTGGATAGCTGCAACACCAAACACAGTAACGAAATCCGTAAAGACCTGACTGGTGTGCAGGCTCTGCAGTTCACACTGAACGTAAATAAATGTAAAATGCTGTTCAGAAATTTGTGAAGAGGTCCACGACTGTTCGATTACACTTTTGAGGATAGATCGCTTGAAACAGTAATAACCGTAAAATACGCGGAAGTAATCTGCGAGAATAATTTAAAGTGGAATGGCCGTATAAAAATGGTTGTGGGAAAATCAGATGCCTGGGTAAAATAACTGAATCTTAAGGAAATGTCTCGACCACGGAAGAACCGGCTTACAAAGCACTCAAGTTTTTTAGTATTGCTCCAATCTGGCCCCTTTAGGATTAATATAAACCGTAGAGGAGACTGGAAAAAATGCAGAAGGTTTCGCCACGAGATCGCATACTCGACGCGAGAGCGTTATCGAAATGCCAACAAACGCCAGCGACAGATGTTGGAACGGAGAACAGTTGCTTCACGTAGAGGTTTACAACTCAAATTCACAGAGTGTACGTCCTGGGAGTAGCCGAGCAGCAAATTACTTTCTCTCTCATGCGTCTTGCGAAATTATGTTGACGAGAATGACAGAGAAATAATACTTCATACGGACGTTTAGCGAAAATGATTTTATTCACGCGACATTCGTGCATGGAACACGAAATGAGGAAAAATGATAGTGGTACAGAAGTACCCTCCATCCAACTCAATAAACTGACTTGCTTGAGCTTTTATGTAGATTTAGATGTACATGTAGAGCAAAGGGAAAGAGAGGTATCTGTCGAATACTATCCATTCGAGTTCTGATCATTCGAAACAATCAAGACAGGAGGACTGATAATGTCTGCGTTCAATACTGTCACTTTTTCAGGCCATTAATTGGCAAATGAATTCATACCCAGACGTTTGACCATCTGGTTACTCCGCATTCACGATACGTTTCGTACGGAACTCGGTATTGTGGTATATAACTCTCCTCGTTTGTTGTTTCTAACAGAAATGCTCGTCCTGCGGAAAGCAATCCACGATCCGTTGACCAGACGGTCATACATGGCTATTTTTATGCAGCAGTCTCGCTCCGAACTATGGAACGTAAAATTCCATGTGTGGGTGTGATGCGTGGAAACAGTGGGAAGCTAACTACAAATATTCAAATTTCATTTAGAGCAATTGATAAAAGTTGCATTAATACGTAAAACGAGCTGCAAGACATTCTGTCGCGAACGTAATGTATTTTAATACTTCCTAGCAGACGGAAACCACGAGCTAAGCTACAAAAAGTTCAGTTCGGATAGGATATACGTGTATACAATATATATGCGTCATGTGGGTTCGTATTGTTTTGCACGGAGTGACAAAATACCGAAGCAGATGAAAGCAGTGCTCCCGGTCAGGACATTACAAATTTGCTTTCCGCGCACCTTATACCGTCCGTCCAGACGCTCCAAAACCGCTTTTTACTCCTGGCGTAGGAGCGACGTCAGCGCAGTTTTCAACTACGGTGTCATCTTGAACTAACATGTGTAAACAACAATGTGCGTTCAGCCAGTCACTTGTGGGCAGGCATTGTTAAGTAGCGGACGTACTCCGTAGTGTGTCAGTTGTTGCGTCACAAATCGCAATGATGCAACCAGCACCGATTCGATTTGACGTTTTACGCGGTAAAAATGCTACGGAGACACTTGAGTCCATGAAAAAGGCTTACGCCAACAATTCTGGACGCTCGTTTCAGTAGTTAATCCTGTTAAAGCACAGTTGTAACGCGAGAACAACGAGAGGTCAGGACATCCCACCACGAGTAATTCAACGGAAACAATAATAAAGTTTGCAATCTTTTAAAAACCGATCATCACCCATGATGCAGAAGAACTATCGCTGAAAAAAATGAACATAATCAAATAAAGTGTTGAAGACATTCTGCAATACGTTTTGAAGGAGAGAAAAGTGTGTGCAAATCCAGTTCCACACGCTTTGCTTCCACTTAAAAACAACGACGGGTGGGCACCTGCTGGGACTTGGTTGAAATGAAAAACGCGGACAATTCGTCCCCGGAAAAAATCGATACGTTTGAGGAGACTTCGTGTTATCATTAGCAATCTACCAGGAAACGACAATCGGCGGAATGGATGCCTGATATTTCACCAAGCCCGAAGAATGTGCGAATAACAAAAATCGAAAGTAAAGACAACGCTCAGCGCCTTTTTCTGACACTCACGAGATTATCGACAGAGAATTTATTCCCCCCGGTACCCCTGTAAATTCCATTATCTGAGTGCGCTGGATCGGTTGCGCTTTAGGATTTAGAGGGTTTGATCCTAATAATGGAAGGCGAATGTGTTCTTCTTGCTGCACAACAAATGCGTCTGCTCAAACTGCTGCATTTGCACTGCGGCTTCTAACGGAAGTGCCAGTTCTCAGTCATATCCATATTAACCCTATTTGTTGCTGAGTGAATTTTTTATTCTCAGAAATAAAAATTCCAACATTCAAGTCGAGTTCAACATCTCAAACAACTTCTTTGATAGTTCCGCATGGTTATATCAAGGTTCTTTGCGTTGTGCTGAAATTACGAGAGTATGTATAACACACGAAGCTTTAAAACCGCTATTTTTACTTTTCCTTATTTTCTATTAATCTAGTCCCGAAGTTTTCGGACTGACGTGATAATTCACTCTACGCGATGACTGACCATTGCGATGGAGTTTTCATCGAAAACATTCACAACTAAATCAAACGTAATATATTTCTCTGCTCTTTTTCATAATTTTATGCACCAAATTTAAACGTGTGCCGGCCACGAAGTTACCCCATAGACTTTTGTACGAGCGACAAGATTGCATTATTAGCTTTGACACAAGAACTAAATGCATTACAGTCGCAGTATGTTGACTAGGAAAAAAGTCCGAGGGCTTTCGTTGCTTCGGCGCCCTAGAATAACAACAAAAACTTAAAACATAAGAACAGCTTATCATCCAGTGGCGCCACAACACGCTGTCTATGTACACTGCGCTCAACGATAGGTTACCGATAGTGCGTTTGTTTGAACTAAGGCTGAAGTTAGAAGAACAACGAACACAGTGTACAGCCCTCTAGAAAAACTGTGTCTAATATTTGCACAAAATTGCAGGTCACAACCGTCTACAGAAACGGTAGCAGAAATGATACGCACTACCACTGATATCTTAAAATATAAAATTTGAATCTCAGCTCAGACTTCTTGAGGTATCTGCAACAGAACGGCCTTCTCCATGCTAGTCAGTACGCATTCCGAAAACATCGCTCATCATATCAAAGCAAACAGGTAGATGCAGCAGTTCTTGAGTTTCGAAAGACATTTGACTTACTGCCACGACAGCTCTTACTTCCGAAAGAGCTCCCTGAAGACATGCATCTAATCAACATGATTGCTCTGCAGGTCACACTTAAATTCCTGGCACAGGACATCGAACCAAATTCGCACAATTTTTCTACCAATCCATTTTCGAATAGCGCATGGGATAAACGAATAAATGCTATGAATCTTTCCTTGTGAACTCTGATTTCTATTACTTTATTACCACGATCGTCTCTCCCATTGTAGCTGCGGTAGTCAAATTGTTTTCGCTTGCGGTGGGGGAAGTTGGAGATTGAAATACAGTGAAAAAATGAATCTGCAAACTGAAACGCCCTTATGTTAATGACTACCACTCGAACTCGCTTACCATATCCGTGATCCTCTCTTCCCTACTTCGCGATAATACAAAACGAGGTGTCCTTCTTTGGACCATTCACAAACCTGATGCTGTCCAACAACGGCAGATCGGAAAGCCAACTAAAACAACTGAAGAAAAAAGCGGAGACATAAATACAGGAACTTACGATACAGGAGCCATAAAGTCAATTATGGCTAGATGAAAAAAGATGAGACAAGTGTTTACCAGATTGACAGTACACAATTTCCACCAAGTCACATCCACAAGAAAACCTAAATCGGGCAAGGTAGAAGAATCCTTTTACCCATTCGCCAAATGTACAAGTTAGGTGGGTCGACAACATATTCCTGTCATGTGACGCATATATCAGACGTGTTTTCCTGTGGAGGAACCGGTTGACCTATGACCTTGCGATCAAATGTTTTCGGTTCCCATTGGAGAGGCACGTCCTTTCGTCTACTAATCGCACGGTTTTGCAGTGCGGTCGCAAAACACAGACACTAAACTTATTATAGTGAACAGAGACGTCAATGAACGAATGTACAGATCATAACTTTGCGAAAATAAAGAAATCAAACTTTTCACTCGAAGGAAGACTTTAGCCAAGGACCTCTCTATAAAGGCACATTTGCATGCCGAGCGTGAGTTTCCTCGGAAACGCGAGATATTAATTAAATAAATAATCAGTGACAAATAAATAAAGCCTATGGCACACAACTGCAGCGCTGTGTCGCTGATAAAACAAAAGTACATTTTCGTTAGTCGTATGTTTGAAAAAAAAAAAAAAAGGAAGAGCTCTCGTTGAAGTGGTGCGAGAAGCACGTATTTTAGTTTATTGTCTGGCACACCGCCATATTTCATGATATAGAAAATTACTGCGAGTTGCAACCATACTAGGCACTCGATTCTGTAAAGAATTTATATTTATAAAAGTAAGTAGGATTATGAACTGTAGGCTTATTCATTGAATATATCTGATTTAACTAACTGTGTAATTTTTTGTTTAGTAGACAATCACCTCTGTACGACGTTTTGGCATGGCTGGCAAATTATTGTAATATTGAGATTTAGTTTATGAGTCCGCACCTACCGCAGCAGTCTTTGGAAACGATTTAATTACGAAGTCCGATTATTTCAGTTTTATTTCACGGTCAACTACGAGTAACATTGCCTTTACGAAAAAGCCATTGTCAAGCGTCTGATACCGAATAATCAAAACCTGACGACTCATAGGAGAGACAATCATACAGATAAAAATAATTAATATAATATTTTATTTTATTTATTTTATATTGGCGACTGCGTGTCGGACTTGTTATTTTGTCATTTGTTACATTGTTCTCTTTGTTTCATGTGAAAAATCAACCTTCTGGTCCTGGACTTGACTATATGAGAAATAAAAAAAAAAATCAGAAGATATTTGCCAATTATAAAATTTTGCGGGAAGACGCAAAGAAGCTTCCAGCAAAATAAGGTAAGACGCAGCATCTTTGCATTAGCAGGCTTGACCAGACGTATAATTCAGTGTATTAGCTTTTCAGTAAAATTCTGTAGTGTTTCTTTTCCGCATAACAGTTTCAGTGATAAATTCCATTCTCAGTATTTTTCCTTAAACAATAACGTATGCAACAATACCAATACACGAGTGTACAATATGGCCGACTTCTGTACGATATCATGTAACATGGCCAGCAGCCATTACCAATAATCTCAAATTCAGTTTATATTTTTAAATTAACAGACAGCCATTGTTGCTACGACCGATTCATGCTCAACTGCATTTTATTTTAAAACCAGTGTCAAACATTAATTTCTTGAAATATATAGCACGTGTGGCATGGTAATAACTAGAAAACAATACGCAAAAATGGAACAGCAAAGACGTACTATTCAGACGCAATCCGACTCGGACGAGAGACAAATGTTAGAAAATGACTTTACGACAGCAACCGGTAGTGACGATACATCAAATATTGACGCAAGTGTCAACGGAAATTTTGACAATAGGCCGTCCACCACAAAAATTTCAAAGTCTCAGTCAGAGCCCATGTTAATACATGACGTCACGTCTAATGACGCGGCGGGGGCAGAGACCTTGCAAACAGTAAACATTGCCAACATGTTACAAATGCTAATGAAACAAAACGCAGAAAATATGGCAACCTTAAGGATGCAGAACGCGGAAAACATGGCAACCTTAAAGACACAAAATGAACAGTTAAAGACACAAAATGACGAAATTAAATCTGATCTCATAGCAATCAAGGCATGTAATGACACTTTGTGTAAACGTGTGGAACTTATAGACGCCACACTGACCGAACAGATGACTGAACTCAGTACGAAATTTTCCAAGCTTAATACGAGACAAGAAAAGACTACAAATGACGTAGCACTTTTACAGAAACAATTAAAAAATCTTAATGTCACGTGTGAAGCTCTTACTGAACAAATTCAAACATATCCTTCAGTACACGACAACCTTGAAAAACGAATTACTGACGTGCAGAATAAATTTGACGATGTTGAACAACACCTGACTGACATCTTACAATCTGATGCCACAGCTCATTTTCAAAATATTAATAAAGAATTTCATGATTGGGTAGAGAACAAAGACAAACATTTTGATAGATGCATACGTGAAAATTTACCAACAATTGTGCACGACTCCGTAGCGGAATACATCACTAATAACAAACAGCTGATTAGTGACGCAGTACAATCCGTCACTGCACCCATGAGACAATTCACCGATCAACCACAGTCTGAATGTAACGAAAATATCAGTCAAAATGTACAGTTCAGAAATCAATATACATTCGAGTATGACGCACACATACCGCACACAACATACACACAAGAACAAAACACACCACGACAACAACACATACCACAACGTGCAAACACAAACACAAGCTATTATCATGGTAAACCACAGCAACATTATCGTAATTACTCGCCAGCTGAGCATTGCAGTAATTACAGTGGTACAAATCCATATCATAATGCAAAGGAAGAAGAAAGCTTAATGAAACACAGGCAATTTCAGATTTTTATCCCAGAAAAACGAACCATTCATCCGGTGATTTTTCTCAAATCTTTTAGTAACGCATTTCCACGCACTTGGAGTGACCGGAAAAAGATTTCATATATTGTCGGTTACATCCAAGGCGATGCAGCTGTCTGGGCATACAGTCAAGCTGACGTATGTACCACGTACAGTGAGTTTGAGCGTGCCTTTCTGAACAAATTCTGGTCGCAATCCGTTCAGGAGCGACTCAGAAGACAAATTTTAGAACCTGAAACTTTTAACAGTAAAAATGGTAACTTACGCAGATATTTTGAAAAATACTTGAACATGGGACATTTTTTAGACGAACCAGTCGCAACACGTGATATACTCCGAGCGTTGAAGGCCAAATTGCCTTTCAACATTAAGGAAAAACTTCTACATATCCCGGATGACGATTCAGATTATTTTTTAACAGCTTTAGATTCGGTTGACATGTTACTTGAAGATCAGCGCTTCGCGCGGCAAAACAGCAGCCACAATGTTTACACTAGTGGTATGCAAAACATGCAGGCTTGCCAACACAATTCTGGCGCGCCCACAGTTGGATACGCGGTACAACAAAAACAGCAAACTCACATGCCGTCTCAGTACGGAAATCAAAATCAACACGCGTATTCCAATACGAACAATAGTTACAACAGTAATAACATTTCATGCGGCAATCCATACAAAAGGCACCGCGGTAATAACTGCAACGGTAACAACGGATACAAAGGTAATAACAAAAACACAAACAGAAATAGAAATAATAATAACTACGAGCCAAGACAGCATCAAGGTTGGACTCGTAACGATCAGTACTTTCATTCAAACTCTGCTTTACCACAGCAGTCACCAGGTCAAAATTGGAGCATACCTTACGACCGACAGGTAAGTTATAATGCGCAACAGCAACAACAACCGCAAAAGTTTGGAGATCATAATAGGCAATATCCGAATGTGAATATAATAGAAATGACACCTGATGCACAACCCCAATCTGTGTCAGTACCTAGTACAAATGATAATCCAACAAACTAGAAACAGTCACTACTTTGCCCCAGGTCGTGGCTGAAGAATCCTTGGGGGGCGGCTTCAATGTTAATCAGTTATTTGACACCACACTTGAACAACAGAATAATGATATGCCGAGTAATTCTAAACAAAAACTACCTGTTTTATTTATAAGATACAACCACAATAACAATATATCAGATGAACTTTTACAAGACAGTACACAATGTCGTTTAAACACAAATGAAATTGTTTTAGCATCCACTACTGGTGTAGTAGGTGGGATTCCAACTACTATTATCCTAGATACAGGTGCAGCTGTGAGCGTTTTGTCTTTTAATTTCTATAAAAGGATGTGTGAATTGGAACCTGTACCTGAGTTTCCTGCCCAAAACTGTAAAATAACTACTGCACTAGGTAATAAGTCATGTAGGGTTACGAAGCAAGTTTTTGTAAACGTTAAAATAGGTAATGGAACCGTACAATGGCCATTCCTGGTTGTACAAAACCTTGTGACAAATTGCATATTAGGAATAGATATTATGAGCGAGAAGGACTGCATTATAGACTTCTCCAAAGGTAAATGTATTTTAAATGATAAAGGCAGTGTAATTATTATTGATTTGGACAGGAGAACTCTAAAGCATGACAAACACTGTACAGGGTACAAGGTTCAGTTAGTACTTGACAAAGACATTCAAGACATGCAAACACACTCATCTGACACAGAGCTAATGGACTTGAAAACATTGCTTGATCATAAGATAAGTGAAGCTACAGCTCTCAGTGTACATGAACGTATAAAACTACAGGAAGTGTTATCCAAATATTTACAAGTTTTTACCAAACGATTAGGTGTTATCAACACGTATGTGTACAAGATTGAAGTTAAGCCTCACAAGATCTTCTATCATAAGACATATAACGTACCGTTATCTCAACGACCTGCTGTGTGGCAAGAACTAAAACAAATTACAACATAGATTATAAGTAGTATAGAAATTTTCATTTCAGCGGTTCCAGTGACGCAGTTGAAGACAGAAGAACTTTTCTTTCAACGCCGCGGCACCACCGAGAAGACTGAATATTAAAGTAAAATTTATGATTACGTAGCAGTGAATGATATATAAATTTTTCACGGAACATTTGTGACTGTAGGTACCACTGACCTGGTATGACACCTGACGAACTGACAGACGTCATCTGTGAAGCGATCTTTTACTTTGAGAAATAGATTAGACGCACATCTCTCAACACGAAAAGCATCTATCAGTAGTCAAGGCCACACAGACACACTACACACACGCACAAAACGCGAGGAATCGAACATTTTCTCTCTCTTACTATTTTGAATATTTATTGAGTAGTGAAAACGCCTGGTCTTGCCTACTGATGTAATGAATGTTGTGTCTAACCTATCTTAATTTCAGATGACATCACAAAAAACATCGATAATATCCCAGCAAAACCGCTAAAGAGGATGTAAATATCTGCAATTCATGTAATCAAATATGACACAATGTAATAACCTATAGCTATGTAATGATGATGTAAACATGTTTATGTGCAACTGTATTATGTTTATGCTAAGAAAATATGTGACGTGTGTATGTATTATTACTTATGTTTTTTTTAAACTGATGTATAATGTAACTGTTACTGTGTGAAAATTTGAACGATAACGAGTGCCAAAATGTGAAAAACTTTTTAAAAAAAAAAAAAAAAAAAATTGCGTAGTGAACCACTATTCACGGACATTAACGTACATTACTAAGTCTGCAACTACGCAGAAACCTATGTGAAAGAAACTGTTAATGACATTCATGATGCATCGTACCTTTGTTAACGCGATGAACGATTTCTTCGATGAGTAACCACGAACATTTAGGTGAGCTATATTTAAAAAAAAAAAAAAAACTGAATATGTGAAGTGCATAATTCGTGCATCGTCTAGCGACATTACTACAGTACCCAACTTCAAGATGTTAACTGGATTAAATGGACACAAAGTGCCTGTCCAGAAAACAACACGACGGGTGGAAGAGTTTTGGTTGGAACTTCAGGGAATGAAATGTTCTCGAAATGTGACGGACACGCTTACCTGGACTGTCCAAGGATCGACGCCAGCTATGTGCCGTCCGAGGTTCTGCAACCAAGCTTCCACGGAATATCGAAAACGAACTGCATATGGACTAATTACTCGACGGGTCACGTCTGATCTGTAATAAACAATGCTTTTTGTCACAACGAACTGCATCACAACGACTATAATGGAAATAGGAAATGGACATGCTTATGTATCAATCACGTTGTTATACAACGATGTTACTGTGATCAAAAAAAACTTTACCACGACGATACTAACCTGTAAAAAATTATTGTGCAGCAGATGAATATGAACTGTGATAACGACACCATGTGTATAGGTCAACGCACCTGAAAAATACGGACATTTTTCTTTGAAGCATTTCATTGCAATGCTATGTAACTAAGAACATTCAACAATCTAAAGTTGTATTGTATTATAACAAATATTGTAATTTTAAAACTAAGTTACCTGTCATAGAATGTAGTCTTCATATGTAATCTTGGTGGAATATTTTCTTTGTGCAACGACTAAGAAATGCGCGCGCACACGAACAATATGAACTGCAATACTGTGCCGCGAGATCTAAATTTACGAAATAACGGCAGTGCCGTAGTTACACAGACGCTTCTGCGCATGCGCGCACTCTGTTTTGCCAACATAAGAACTTTTTCGGCGCACGCGCGTCATTCAAATTTTGTGTATAATATACAGTATAATGTAAGTCATGTAAATAGTTGTAGATAACTTAGATTTTCTTGTGCCTTTAGGTGAATTGCTCGCCTGCAGGTGTGTCCTTTCGCCTCGCAATTCAGGGGGCAATATAAAGGCACATTTGCATGCCGAGCGTGAGTTTCCTCGGAAACGCGAGATATTAATTAAATAAATAATCAGTGACAAATAAATAAAGCCTATGGCACACAACTGCAGCGCTGTGTCGCTGATAAAACAAAAGTACATTTTCGTTAGTCGTATGTTTGAAAAAAAAAAAAAAAGGAAGAGCTCTCGTTGAAGTGGTGCGAGAAGCACGTATTTTAGTTTATTGTCTGGCACACCGCCATATTTCATGATATAGAAAATTACTGCGAGTTGCAACCATACTAGGCACTCGATTCTGTAAAGAATTTATATTTATAAAAGTAAGTAGGATTATGAACTGTAGGCTTATTCATTGAATATATCTGATTTAACTAACTGTGTAATTTTTTGTTTAGTAGACAATCACCTCTGTACGACGTTTTGGCATGGCTGGCAAATTATTGTAATAGTGAGATTTAGTTTATGAGTCCGCACCTACCGCAGCAGTCTTTGGAAACGATTTAATTACGAAGTCCGATTATTTCAGTTTTATTTCACGGTCAACTACGAGTAACATTGCCTTTACGAAAAAGCCATTGTCAAGCGTCTGATACCGAATAATCAAAACCTGACGACTCATAGGAGAGACAATCATACAGATAAAAATAATTAATATAATATTTTATTTTATTTTATTTTATTTATTTTATATCTCGTTCCGCAACTGCTCACGCTAACCACGGGACCACGGCGCTCCTGAGATCAGATTATCGTTGATGTTGCCTATCTTGCACATGGACTACTCAGTTTGTATATTTTGCTTATTTTTTTCATAGTTCCACACAACTTCTTCCTGTTATCTCGATTGTTCTGTGTTCAGTTTTTCAAGGCCTATCCACTGTGCCAACTTATAACTAAATCTGAGGGGGGTGCGATGGGGAGGTTCCCTTCTCGGCAGGAAGACTCGGTGCTCTTCTTCTGTTGGCTGCCACGTGGCGGGGCGCCCTCGTGACGGCCCGCAGCAACTTTGCTGCCAACCTGCGTTTCTTCTCGTGGCAGGCGCAGTATCGCAGCTACCGATGCTCCATATATATCACTAGAGTTAATAATTAATAAAATAAGAAATGAAAATGAAAGAAGAGAAGTTTCAGCATTGGGGTGGTGGCATGCAGTGCTCAGATCCAGTTACATGAATATATAAATGTCTTAAAATTTGACAAGTCCCAATATCCACATTATGTGATACACATTTTTATCATACTCTTGCAATGCACTTGTGGGTCTTTCGTTCTCTGTGATGTAACATAAACGACACAATAAATAGCTCACTTTAACTAGAGGAAGGTGACTGCGCAGCCAGTTGGCACAGTGCGTTCGCGCGTGTCGCCAATGTATGCCGCCTGGAACAGCTCGGAAACTTATTCACTGTGTTGTGACTTCGCTCGCTCCCCAAAGTCTCCTAGTGGCATGGCCCGACTAACGATGAGATGACGTACCGTGGGTTGCCAACAGCTCACAGAAGTAGCAGGTAGGGGGCAGGATCACTCCAACACAAATTTCGCTCTTCGCGTCGTAATATTAGTACTCACACGCAAAAATTAGTTTAAAACGGTGCAATACGCTCACGTACGGAAACATGAAATATCTGTATAAGGAAAACTTCAAATATGTTACAGAAATTGCAAATTACTTTTATAAGTTTAACCATAAATTAACGATTTGGCGAATGTTCTTCTAGACACATCCTCGCCAACTCTTAAGATCGCAAAAATTATATTCAATGAGACAGTTAAGATTAAACACTCGATAAAGACTGGGTGAACGATTTCAAGCCGTCCGGGGTGACCGAGCGGCTCTAGGCGCTACAGTCTGGAACCGCGAGACCGCTACGGTTGCAGGTTCGAATCCTGCCTCGGGCATGGGCGTGTGTGATGTCCTTAGGTTAGTTAGGTTTAAGTAGTTCTAAGTTCTAGGGGACTGATGACCTCAGAAGTTAAGTCCCATAGTGCTCAGAGCCATTTGAACCATTTTTTGAACGATGTCAAGTGGGACACAATATAGATAACAATATGAGAATCGTTCACTTTGTAGGACTATGACGGCATGCTTACTTTTGCAAATTTGAATATCATTTATTACAGACTGTTCGTCTCACAATAGACGTGTTACTGAAACTTCCAGTTACAGTGCTGTTTTACATACATGTTTATTGGTGCTGTCTACATCGATACACAAAACATGGCATAAAAGTGTTAGCATCTTGGCATATGACAATAATGGCTGTATACATAACAGAAGGGTATGCCATAACCCGGGTCTAGGTTACTGATTTAAAGTAAGCAAGTATTTGTAACCATGAAGATCTGAAGATGGCGGCTTAGCCGTGCCGAAACTACTAATCTAGTGTACCCACATGAGATCGAGGCAATAAAGACTTCATATCTGAAGCCTTCTTTATGCTGAATTCGTGCCCCCTCTTCAGCTAATAATCTTAGGTATCCGTAATATATATCTGTCTCTCACTCTCTCTCTCATTGGACATTTCGCTGGATGTATAACTTTTGCCTGGTGATGGGTGCTGTGTAGTGACGTCTCCTCACGTGCGCGACTAACTTGTAGTGTTGATTGTTTCTTTCTGCTGCATGGCTACGGCACTACTTATGTCTGCTGTAGCGAGTCGCTTTGTTCACGTCAGCTTAAGTACAATTTTAATGTCTTCCCGTTTTCTGCTCTGTGGCGTTACAGCACACTGTTGACAGGGGTAACTGGTACGTTATCTGTATCACGAAGCTTTTCATATAAATTCTTAGTGTTCGCTGTAGTATCCAGAATCCAAAACTATTGTAATTACTCGGTTATTCAATCACTGGATTCAAAGATTCTACTACAAAATGCACTTCATCTCTCAGTAATTCAGTTTTAATATCTTCATTTTGGCACCTAACCATTTGAAATCTGATGTCAGACTCACGAAACTGTTCACATGTTATGGAGGGGGTCGCATCCGAAACTACTTCTAGTTTACTGGTGATATCGCATGTTGTCGGTGTCTGTTATCTGTATGTCGGAGCAGTGAAAGGTTCCAAACTGTTACATCATTCATGACCTGCTTTTTCCACCTAGCAAAATCATTTTCCTCCTCGTGTCATTACGAAATCGTTCCTCAATGCGCACTTTTTCGCGAGTGTTCACATCCGTGCGTGTCTCGGTACCACTATTGACCGTCGCTTGCTTGACTGCGCGCTCAAAATTATCTCGTCATGTAGTGTCACATTCCTGAAAATGTTAATAACGATGAGACACGTTTTTCACCGATTCAACAGGCCTGTCCTCATGGCCAATATGTTCTAAACAATCTACAACTCCTAATAAAGCTTCACAATCATCAAACGTTCGTGAAGATGCCAACTGTTTTCTTATTTTCCGTGGTAAATGCTTTATGAAAATTATGATTAAATCGCTTAGAGAATCATCCAGATAACTATTACTCCCATAGTGTTTCTGAAGAAAATTACGCATCGACCCTTCCTGGCAGACGTACTTTTGCATGGAAGATAATTATGATTTGATGCTTCATTGTTTCTCGTGTGAGCAATATTTGAAGAGAAATGCATTTGCAAAGTCCACAAGCACGGAATACTGATCGGACAACTGTTTGCCTATTTTCTAGCACCTAGACTCATGTGTTGTACACAAATATGAATTTTGTTTCTGATTCACTCTGAAATGCTGAAAACACAACTCTTCATTGTTTCGTGAATTCCATATGATGTAACGGTTTGTAAAGATCAAATAATTCAAATTGTCCTCAACTAAGCATGTTAGCGACAATAATATTTCTACAACAAACTGTACCAAGAATATCTTGCATGACCGTTTCATCCTGTTGTCGGATAACATTTATATCGGCTGGTGCGTTGGTTATTTTTAAATTCTTCATTGTCTCTTCCAGTTCCCGCATTTTTTACTCTGAATCGGAACATTGTTGTTGTGAACCCGACACTACTTTTACCTGTCCTGGCCACGCTAAGTCGACAACAGCAGGAATTATAGTGTCGAAGGAGCCAAAACCAAATCGAGACCACAAGACAAGGCAGATGTCTACAGGGCATGTAACTGAGAGATCAAAAGAGATTGCCCTAAACATGCAAACGTCACAATCACTTAATATAAGCACGCCAAACTGCTAAGCTACTAAATACACAACTAACTTCAGTCGGCGTCTGCGGCCATTCTTCCCAGTTCGGTGTGTGCCCACATCGTTGGTTCTTCGTCCTCCTTTGCCATGGCTCTGTTGGCAGACGCAGGCACGTAAAGATAAAAAGTGCCCAGGCCTATGACTTAAAAAGTCTGGGGAAGGATGAGCGAGAAACTGGAAGCCTGGCCAGCGGTTCAAAATACGGCAACCGTTCATCTCGTCCAACGGACTGTGGAGATGGCATCTGCGGGAGTTAATCAACCTCCATTGGTTGTTTCTGACACACTGTGGAAGACAAACACCGCCGTGATCTTAAGTCATACTCAGGTTGTGGGGGTGTGGAGTCCTGTTGCCTCATATGCAGGGGGTTAAAAACTGACTTCGTCCGTACAGAGTACTGCCACTGGAGGTGCTCCTGAGGTGGCGGCTCACTACGCTCCTGTCGCAACCGTAAACGGTTACTGCGTCTCGTGCACCTATCGTCTCCGACAGTGACCACAAAATTTTGCCGACCCCTGTGCTGGACTGTCATCCTTTCTGTCCACTCTGGTAGTCGCCCAAGCGTTAGAACCCGAACCATCGCACCCTTCTGGAAACTGGGCGTAAAAGAAGACTGCTTGGGACGCGCGTGTGGCACAAAGGATGCAAACAGGTTTGAGGCTGTCATCTACGCACGAGTTCTGCCTGACTACGTCCATTTACCAGGCTGGTGCAGAACCTGGATAATAAATCCGGAAGCACCTCCTGTACTGGCACTGTTTGTACTGCCTTCCTCATATGGGTCTTAAATCTCCAAACCATCTGCCTGTCCTCAGGGTTTGATACTGGATGAAAACCAGTAGTGGTCAAGTGAATGGTACCATTGTTTCACAGAATGCCTGGAATTTCGACGCAAAAACCGGGGGTCATTATCTGAGGCCGGTGTGACTACCGCACCATCTGTGGCAAAAATAGCTGTAAGTGCCATGATGGTTGATCTCGCTGTTGTGGTTAGCATCTATTCTATAAAGGGGATGTTTCACAGGGTGTCCTCCAGTACCAAACACATCACCCCCAAAAAAAAAGAGAATGATGAAATCCACGTGTACTCTGCAAGACTACACTGGTCTTGTGGCATTGATTGAGACACTACAGGCGACTGTGTTTACATCTTAACAGCAAACCCTTTTAATTAGTAAACCTTCCAGTTGTCCTCTTGGCCCATACACCTGTTTAATTGATTCTGCATCTCGAAAATGATTAGTGTTGTTGGCATGCATTAGAGGTTATCACTTTTACCAGAATGTAAATAACCTGAATGCTCAAGTAATTTAATGAAATGGTGGGATTGTAATTACTATAAGCAATTACTGTAGGGTGGTTAATATATCAACATGGGAAAATCTTTTATAAAAATTGTGGCCAAGTTTACTGATCATAAAATAAGACAAAAAGTGAGATGATAAATTAATCATGAACAGTTGGCAACACAGATAGTTGCAACAAATAGTTAACACTCCACTGGGGGCCGACTGGTTGAGAAAAATTAATATTTGTCTGATTAATCTATTTACTCTGCTCAAAACATGGATAACGTAATCTGAAATACAGTTTGACGTTGGCACAGCTGAGAACAAGTGGTGAGGTGTAATTCTGTTTTCCCTAACAAGCCGGTACTGCAATACTATACCCCCCCCCCCCCCCCCACTCGACGCGTAGCACTGTCTCAGGTGACGGTCGTGATGCAAGCGTCTGCAGAGTAGCATTGTGTGGCGCCCACAATTTGCTACCGCGGACACGAAATATGCAAAGTCACGGCTGGCGAAGACTCAGACGGATCGCAATTACTGTCTAATCGAGTCCTGAATTCTTCGGACAAGACACTCCCATCCGCTGCCCATTATTGGACCAATCTGATTCATTGATATGGCAGTGTGCACAACGAGATCAAACGTCAAGGCGGCAGACCTAACGCGAATTAGATTGCCCTCAGAACAGTGAGTTGTTCTAGATGACTGAGGTCGAAATTGTCGGTACAGCTAAGTCTCCACAACAGTCTCCCCAGTCAAAACCAATGCCAGTGTGAAGCCACACCTAGGTCGAGTGTTCAAGAGCAACCCACTCATAACGGCAGTCAAGACCAGAATCCTCTACAGACCGGAGTCTGAATCAGAAGAACAAGATTCTGCGCTCCTCCCTTCCCATTAAAACTTGGTCAAAAACCCCCACAAGGATTTCGTGCCAATGACAAGACTCAGCGAGCTCATGTCTCCCATCTAACTCATCTGCTTCACCCTTGGCAAATCCTAAACAAAGTTAATAACATTCTTCTCTTTTCTGTAGAAGCAGCCACTTCCAGACGAGTAAATTCCCACACAGAGAGGAAAGATGTTGCTTTCTCGACGCTTTTTCTACTGCCATATAAGTCAACGGGGACAGTTGAAAATGTGTTCCCCGACCGGAACTCGAACTCGAGATCTCCTGGTTACATGGCAGACGCTCTATCCATCTGAGCCTACGAGGACACAGGGGATAGTGTGACTGCAGGGACTTATTTCTGGCACGCTTCCCGTGAGAGCCACATTCACAACATTGTCCCGCACCATATTCATAGTGCTCGTGCCCATCATACTCTTTACTCGCAGCTTTACCGCCGATTCCCGAAAGAGTTTGGGCACTGTTTCTGTTTCCGCACACAAGAAGATGGTCCAACGGCAAGTGAGTCTTTTATATATATATATATAGATGGTATCTGTTCTTTTGGACATGCCTACAGTGAATAACAAGCTTATCACAGACATCATTATGTGGATCGCCCAAAAGTTACAGTATGCCTGGCCAGGAGCCTATGCTAAACGAAGAGAAGTGCTTTTGTGTTCTAACGCACACCATTTCAGAGTGGCCATAAATGTTGCGTTCCATTTATAATTCTTTCGAAGGCCTGAGGCTTGCCAAAAAGCTCGGCAAGCGAGGGACGTCACCAACTGATGGCTCCCTCGATAGCGCCCAGTCTACAGTGAACATGGGAACTTGCCAAATTTTATGGCTGCCATTCCTGCTCACAAAGGAAATTTGCGGAAGTTTACGACACTCTCGAAACGCCTTGGCTAGGAGAATACATTTCTCCTGCGCCCCTTTATCTGTCATGGCTAGAGGCACATAACAAGTAGGTCCAGAGAGGTGTGTTTTTTCATCTCTTCGGTCAAAAGCATAGTCTGCTCACTGGCGCGAGAAATTCTTGGGACCAGGTTTCTGTCTCCAGTAAGTGCTTTGAGATCCTTCTTTCTCTAATAGCTGCACATGGCTTCCAAGCCCCAAATGTCTACTGTCAGATTAACTGTTAAATGACCAAGCTGCCTGCTGGTTCTCAGCTCTAAAAAATGCTATTTGAATAAGAGCCATCATAAAGATGCTGCATACATTGGCAACGTACACGCTTCCATCAATGCCTGCTCATGTTGTTAACTTTTTGTCATCTCACAAAAATGACGTCGTGGGTGTAAAATAAACTTTAAAGAGTAGCATTGAATATGAAAAATGGTGAGAGAGTGGCACATCCTCTCTCAGCTCCATCCCACAGTCCTACAGATGAACTGGCTGACGCCAAGGCAAAAGCTTCTGATGAGGGCTGCCTGGTTGCGCGAACAAGTGTGACACTGTCTCACTCCACGTTCCACATGAGTGTTTACTGCAGGTCACTGTACATGCTGCTGAGCTAACACTTTCATGCGAGAAAAATGAAGCAACTGAAGGACAAGGGGACAGAATGAAGGAGTAACTACCAACAGCAATTTATCATCCTCTGTTGTTGTTGTTGTTGTGGTCTTCAGTCCTGAGACTGGCTTGATGCAGCTCTCCATGCTACTCTATCCTGTGCAAGCTTTTTCATCTCCCAGTACATACTGCAACCTACATCCTTCTGAATCTGCTTAGTGTATTCATCTCTTGGTCTCCCTCTACGATTTTTACCCTCCACGCTGCCCTCCAATACTAAATTGGTGATCCCTTGATGCCTCAGAACATGTCCTACCAACCGATCCCTTCTTCTGGTCAAGTTGTGCCACAAACTTCTCTCCTCCCCAATCCTATTCAATACTTCCTCATTAGTTATGTGATCTACCCATCTAATCTTCAGCATTCTTCTGTAGCACCACATTTCGAAAGCTTCTATTCTCTTCTTGTCCGAACTATTTATCGTCCATGTTTCACTTCCATACATGGCTACACTCCATACGAATACTTTCAGAAATGACTTCCTGACACTTAAATCAATACTGGATGTTAACAAATTTCTCTTCTTCAGAAACGCTTTCCTTGCCATTGCCAGCCTACATTTTATATCCTCTCTACTTCGACCATCATCAGTTATTTTGCTCCCCAAATAGCAAAACTCCTTTACTACTTTAAGTGCCTCATTTCCTAATCTAATTCCCTCAGCATCACCCGACTTAATTAGACTACATTCCATTATCCTTGTTTTGCTTTTGTTGATGTTCATCGTATACCCTCCTTTCAAGACACTGTCCATTCCATTCAACTGCTCTTCCAAGTCCTTTGCGGTCTCTGACAGAATTGGAATGTCATCGGCGAACCTCAAAGTTTTTATTTCTTCTCCATGAATTTTAATACCTACTCCGAATTTTTCTTTTGTTTCCTTTACTGCTTGCTCAATATACAGATTGAACAACATCGGGGAGAGGCTACAACCCTGTCTTACTCCCTTCCCAACCACTGCTTCCCTTTCATGTCCCTCGACTCTTATAACTGCCATTAGATTTCTGTACAAATTGTAAATAGCCTTTCGCTCCCTGTATTTTACCCCTGCCACCTTTAGAATTTGAAAGAGAGTATTCCAGTCAACATTGTCAAAAGCTTTCTCTAAGTCTACAAATGCTAGAAACGTAGGTTTGCCTTTCCTTAATCTTTCTTCTAAGATAAGTCGTAAGGTCAGTATTGCCTCACGTGATCCAGTGTTTCTACGGAATCCAAACTGATCTTCCCCGAGGTTGGCTTCTACTAGTTTTTCCATTCGTCTGTAAAGAATTCGTGTTAGTATTTTGCAGCTGTGACTGATTAAGCTGATAGTTCGGTAATTTTCACATCTGTCAACACCTGCTTTCTTTGGGATTGGAATTATTATATTCTTCTTGAAGTCTGAGGGTATTTTGCCTGTCTCATACATCTTCCTCACCAGATGGTAGAGTTTTGTCAGGACTGGCTCTCCCACGGCCGTCAGTAGTTCCAATGGAATATTGTCTACTCCGGGGGCTTTGTTTCGACTCAGGTCTTTCAGTGCTCTGTCAAACTCTTCACGCAGTATCATATCTCCATTTCATCTTCATCTACATCCTCTTCCATTTCCATAATATTGTCCTCAAGTGCATCGCCCTTGTATAGACCCTCTATATACTCCTTCCATCTTTCTGCTTTCCCTTCTTTGCTTAGAACTGGGTTTCCATCTGAGCTCTTGATATTCATACAAGTCGTTCTCTTATCTCCAAAGGTCTCTTTAATTTTCCTGTAGGCGGTATCTATCTTACCCCTAGTGAGATAGGCTTCTACATCCTTACATTTGTCCTCTAGCCATCCCTGCTTAGCCATTTTGCACTTCCTGTCGATCTCATTTTTGAGACGTTTGTATTCCTTTTTGCCTGTTTCACTTACTACATTTTTATATTTTCTCCTTTCATCAATTAAATTCAATATTTCTTCTGTTACCCAAGGATTTCTACTAGCCCTCGTCTTTTTACCAACTTGATCCTCTGCTGCCTTCACTACTTCATCCCTCAAAGCTACCCATTCTTCTTCTACTGTATTTATTTCCCCCATTCCTGTCAATTGCTCCCTTATGCTCTCCCTGAATCTCTGTACAACCTCTGGTTCTTTTAGTTTATCCAGGTCCCATCTCCTTAAATTCCCACCTTTTTGCAGTTTCTTCAGTTTTAATCTACAGGTCATAACCAATAGATTGCGGTCAGAGTCCACATCTGCCCCTGGAAATGCCTTACAATTTAAAACCTGGTTCCTAAATCTCTGTCTTACCATTATATAATCTATCTGATATCTTTTAGTATCTCCAGGGTTCTTCCATGTATACAACCTTCTTTCATGATTCTTAAACCAAGTGTTAGTTATGATTATGTTGTGCTCTGTGCAAAATTCTACCAGGCGGCTTCCTCTTTCATTTCTGTCTCCCAATCCATATTCACCTACTATGTTTCCTTCTCTCCCTTTTCCTACACTCGAATTCCAGTCACCCATGACTATTAAATTTTCGTCTCCCTTCACAATCTGAATAATTTCTTTTATTTCATCATATATTTCTTCAATTTCTTCGTCATCTGCAGAGCTAGTTGGCATATAAACTTGTACTACTGTAGTAAGTGTGGGCTTCGTATCTATCTTGGCCACAATAATGCGTTCACTATGCTGTTTGTAGTAGCTTACCCGCATTCCTATTTTCCTATTCATTATTAAACCTACTCCTGCATTACCCCTACTTGATTTTGTGTTTATAACCCTGTAGTCACCTGACCAGAAGTCTTGTTCCTCCTGCCACCGAACTTCACTAATTCCCACTATATCTAACTTCAACCTATCCATTTCCCTTTTTAAATTTTCTAACCTACCTGCCCGATTAATGGATCTGACATTCCACGCTCCGATCCGTAGAACGCCAGTTTTATTTCTCCTGATAACGACATCCTCTTGAGTAGTCCCCGTCCGGAGATCCGAATGGGGGACTATTTTACCTCCGGAATATTTTACCCGAGAGGACGCCATCATCATGTAATCATACAGTAAAGCTGCATGCCCTCGGGAAAAATTACGGCTGTTGTTTCCCCTTGCTTTCAGCCGTTCGCAGTACCGGCACGGCAAGGCCGTTTTGGTTATTGTTACAAGGCCAGATCAGTCAATCATCCAGACTGTTGCCCTTGCAACTACTGAAAAGGCTGCTGCCCCTCTTCAGGAACCACACGTTTGTCTGGCCTCTCAACAGATACCCCTCCGTTGTGGTTGCACCTACGGTACGGCTATCTGTATCGCTGAGGCACGCAAGCCTCCCCACCAACGGCAAGGTCCATGGTTCATGGGGGGAAGCATCCTCTGTTATAAGCGACAAAACTCACTGAAGTACCCTGAGCTCTTCTGAGACTGAAATAAGAACGAAAATAGGAATGGGTGTCCTTAGGTAGGTCCAAAAGCCATCCCAACCGAGCTGCTGCAACCGCACTGGTCAACACTGGGTCATGACTTATGACTATCACTACTTCCCTAGCAGTTACGGGAAAACCTTGCAACGTCGTGTCTAACACATTGTCAAGTGCAAGACAAACAATGTCCTACCTATCAAACTCTGCATTGGGACCCACAGGCAACGTGGACATTGCATTAGCATTTGCATGCTGTGTGGTGGGCCAAAAGCAGAAATCATAAAAACAACTGTTAATAATGCCCAGATCTGCAGTCTCTGAGCAGTCTTGTCAGGGAGGCCAGTATTAGGATGGAACAACGATACAAATGGTTTTTGATTTGAGGCTAAGTGAAATTTGGATCATACAGGAAAAGGTGTATTTTCTTAGCACCATAGACTATGGACAGCGCCTCCTTCTCGTTTTGGGAGTAATTCCTTTGGAAGGGCGACAGTGCCTTAGACGTGAAAGAAATCAACTCCTCTGATCCATCCAGATTTCTGTGGGACAGTACTGCAACAATGCCATACAGAGATGTGTCAGCAGCCAGTAATAAGCTTTTGAGCCGTGTGTAAACAAAGTTT
Source organism: Schistocerca piceifrons (assembly GCF_021461385.2). NCBI lineage: Eukaryota > Metazoa > Arthropoda > Insecta > Orthoptera > Acrididae > Schistocerca > Schistocerca piceifrons. Next base: position 271,433,511 of record NC_060139.1, read on the forward strand.
GAGCAACGAGAACGGCCACTGACAAGTTTCTGACCAAATATATTTCACACCTTTCTTACAAAGCTGTCTGAGTGGTTGTGAGACATCCAATTCGTTTGGTATGAATTTGTTATGTTAGTTTACCTTGCCAAGGAACAACTGCTGCTTCCTCAAGTTCTGAGGGGAGGGAAATTTATCAATCGCCTTGATGTGGTCATCGAATGATTTAATGCCCTCCCTCCCTTTAACACATGGCACACGCACTTACCACAGGGTGCAAAGATCGTACACTTTTCCTACTTAGAACGCACATCACCGTCCTTCAGTGCCTGAAACACTACCAACATGTTTCGGAAATGATCTTTCCATGTGGCACCCACGACAATAAAATCCTCCAGGTAAGTTGCACGCTTTGTGATATCTTGAACTTTCTGTTCAATAAAGCGCCGAAAACATTCTGGGGCTGATGCAACACCAGATGGTAACATGTTAAAGTTGTAGAGAGCAAACGCTGTTTTAATAGCGAAGAACTGCTGTACTTACTGTTGTGAGGCAACTGCAGAGAGGCTTCCCACAAATCAGTCTTCGAAAAATAGTATCAACCAGCCAATCTCGACAATACCTCCTTGGGGCGAGGGTTTGATTAAGCTAGTCCTCATTGTGGACATTAACTGCGGATTTAAAATAGCCACAGAGCCGAATTCTATTACGGAGTTTTTAATCACAAAGAAAGGGGATGCCCAATGAATCACTGCTACAAGCGAAAAAACCTCTAAATCTGTCCAATTCAGCTTAAACTTCATGCCAAATGGCAAAGGCCGAGCATGGCGAAACTTAGGGCTTACAGGAGGCTTATGCTGTATGTGGGCAAGAAAATCTCTTGCTTTATCCAACGTTGGCTCAAACAACTATTTATAGTACTGAAAAAGCGACTCATCGTCGTGAAAAGGAATTTCTGAAGACACTAAATTAATGTGATTAACAACTTGTAAATGAAATGTCACAAATGGGCCAAACCACCAATAATGTTACTTGGCGCTCCACACCTTTATATTATGCCGCCACAACCAACTGACACCTCAGCGAAACGCGTTGGTGGTTGTAGGAAACCACTGTTTTGTCAACTGCTTGTAATGGAGGGCACCGGATAGGTAGCGACACCGATGAACGAGGCCGCAGCCCCAGTATCAACCTGAAACTCAACGGAGAGTTTCAAAATACAGAATTGCATGTAAGGTGACCGGCTTTGCAGGGGGGGGGGGGGGGGGCGGATGTGAAGACCGCAGTTTCTGTAGTAAAAATCGCGGCAAAGTGGCAGTCGAGAATCTGGCGTGTTTACATCTAAGATGGGTGTGTCAGCCGTCTTCACTGCAGCAGAATCGTCCTAGTTTCGGGACTGACCGACAGATGGCGGTACTTTAAAATGAGTACGGTCAGTTTGGTGTCCAGCCACGTGACGCGGAAACTCAACGGAGGGCATGCTGGCTCATGGCGGGCTTTCTCCGGGCCGCCGCTTTTAGCATAGAGCTAAAGTGAATGTATGATGTAGTAGAAATACGTAAAATGAGATCCCAATGCGGCACAAAGGAACTTGTAGGCTGATTTTAAAGCAGAAAATTAGCCAGTTGTGCTCATATAAACGAGCCTCCAGTGGCCATGATAGTTTTTGAATTATAATAAATTCAATACTACACTCCTGGAAATGGAAAAAAGAACACATTGACACCGGTGTGTCAGACCCACCATACTTGCTCCGGACACTGCGAGAGGGCTGTACAAGCAATGATCACACGCACGGCACAGCGGACACACCAGGAACCGCGGTGTTGGCCGTCGAATGGCGCTAGCTGCGCAACATTTGTGCACCGCCGCCGTCAGTGTCAGCCAGTTTGCCGAGGCATACGGAGCTCCATCGCAGTCTTTAACACTGGTAGCATGCCGCGACAGCGTGGACGTGAACCGTATGTGCAGTTGACGGACTTTGAGCGAGGGCGTATAGTGGGCATGCGGGAGGCCGGGTGGACGTACCGCCGAATTGCTCAACACGTGGGGCGTGAGGTCTCCACAGTACATCGATGTTGTCGCCAGTGGTCGGCGGAAGGTGCACGTGCCCGTCGACCTGGGACCGGACCGCAGCGACACACGGATGCACGCCAAGACCGTAGGATCCTACGCAGTGCCGTAGGGGACCGCACCGCCACTTCCCAGCAAATTAGGGACACTGTTGCTCCTGGGGTATCGGCGAGGACCATTCGCAACCGTCTCCATGAAGCTGGGCTACGGTTCCGCACACCGTTAGGCCGTCTTCCGCTCACGCCCCAACATCGTGCAGCCCGCCTCCAATGGTGTCGCGACAGGCGTGAATGGAGGGACGAATGGAGATGTGTCGTCTTCAGCGATGAGAGTCGCTTCTGCCTTGGTGCCAATGATGGTCGTATGCGTGTTTGGCGCCGTGCAGGTGAGCGCCACAATCAGGACTGCATACGACCGAGGCACACAGGGCCAACACCCGGCATCATGGTGTGGGGAGCGATCTCTTACACTGGCCGTACACCACTGGTGATCGTTGAGGGGACACTGAATAGTGCACGGTACATCCAAACCATCATCAAACCCATCGTTCTACCATTCCTAGACCGGCAAGGGAACTTGCTGTTCCAACAGGACAATGCACGTCCGCATGTATCCCGTGCCACCCAACGTGCTCTAGAAGGTGTAAGTCAACTACCCTGGCCAGCAAGATCTCCGGATCTGTCCCCCATTGAGCATGTTTGGGACTGGATGAAGCGTCGTCTCACGCGGTCTGCACGTCCAGCACGAACGCTGGTCCAACTGAGGTGCCAGGTGGAAATGGCATGGCAAGCCGTTCCACAGGACTACATCCAGCATCTCTACGATCGTCTCCATGGGAGAATAGCAGCCTGCATTGCTGCGAAAGGTGGATATACACTGTACTAGTGCCGACATTGTGCATGCTCTGTTGCCTGTGTCTATGTGCCTGTGGTTCTGTCAGTGTGATAATGTGATGTATCTGACCCCAGGAATGTGTCAATAAAGTTTCCCCTTCCTGGGACAATGAATTCACGGTGTTCTTATTTCAATTTCCAGGAGTGTATGATAACCAAGCAAGACTGTAATTTGAACATCTGGGAGACGCTTTGACAAAATTTTACGAACGAGGTGTCAAATGAAAGCTCTAAATGAGTAGTATAAAGATAGCTACGTAACTTTTTTTTGACAGATATAAAATAGGAACTATAAAGATAGTGGCAGAACGGAAAAGTAGACATAAGGAAATAGGTAATACAATAATAATATCAGTTATTTATGCATTGAAAGTATTTGAAATAATGAAAAGTTCTACATAAAGGACACGTGAATCTTAATAGTATGTGAATATGATCCCATACAGAAATTCTGATGATGAATCTGAAATCAGCAGAAAATTTCCGTCTCAATAGAAGTGTTACATGCATTATATTGCATCTATATTAAGTGTAAAAGTAAATTATATGTGCAAACAAACTTGATTTGACTTCAGAGTGTTCAAACCGAGGGCTTTCTGTGGGAGGGGGCAGTCATTCAGTTGAGTTGAAACGCCTAGCACGTGTGACTGGAAAAAGTCCGTGCACGAATTGGAATTAGAATATTTTCGTACCGCGAAGTGGCGTGGAACTTGTGATTTTCAGTAGTTGGGTGCTGGTGGACTTGAAGAATTCTCTGTGGTGCGTTTGTGAGACTTGTGAAAATTTCGCGCACGAGTTGAACTTATAATATTTTCGTACCTCGAATTCGAGTCGAACTTCAACTATGAACAATCGCTGTGGGCCATAGTGGTTTCAGCTTGCGTTTGTACTTGGGATTGTGTTTGGTTTATTATTATTTTTTTCAGGAAGTATTCTCCGCTCGGAACTTTGTTCATCTTGGGGTTTGGGACTATTTTAAAAGAAAAGTTAAGTGAATAATTGCTGAATGATTGTGATTAATATTTGAGTGCCGCTGTTGAAATTACTCGGTAAATATGTGAGGTCAGCGCGACTGCTACGGTCGCAGGTTCGAATCCTGCCTCGGGCATGGATGTGTGTGATGTCCTTAGGTTAGTTAGGTTTAAGTAGTTCTAAGTTCTAAGGGACTGATGACCAAAGATGTTAAGTCCCATAGTGCTCAGAGCCATTTTTTGTGAGGTCAAATCAAGAACACTTAACAGTATTTCAGTCATATGTGTCCTGAACAAGTTAAAATAAACTCCAGTTGGTTAAAACTGTGTTGGGTTCACTAAAAATTATTCCTGCCTGGTAACATCTGTTTTCATAAACATGACATTAATTTAAAATTATTGGGGATAGTGTAGCCGATATGGTTGGCACCACTCAGACCTAACGTAGCCAATTTAGTAAATAACTCCAACCACATTTTACGGAACCCCAAGGGGATTCGTGCTATGTAGGTGCTTGGATGATAATTTTTTTTGTGCTTCTGGCTCGAGTCATCTAGTTTTACTAGATAACTGACTTTGAACTAGAATTATTGTGATCACCCAGTGCAACCCGTGTGTTTCTCCCGATCTCGCGCGTAGAGAGAAACCGTAGCACATCGCAAATGGTTTTCTTGGCCCAGCGAAGCTCGCAAATGGGTATTTCTCGTCCGTAGTAGCTGGACTGCAACACACGCGTATGTGCCGTCTGCCAGATGTGTGAGCTTGGCGTGAAAAGGACAACATTGCTCAACATTGCGAACAAGACACTGCGTAGTACAGACAGCAGCGCTGTGGCCCTTGGGGTTGCATTTGAAACAAATTTCATTTTAATGGTGACATTTCCGCCACTTATGTTTGATGAGGCAGCCGGGGCAAGTACTAGAATCAAAGGAACCGTCTGACGCCGAGGAAGAACGGCCGTTACTGTCTTCCTTACGGATCAAGAATTGCGACGACCACAGAGCAAGGAAGTCGATCCGACGGCGGGGAAAACTGACTTCTGGCATCCACCTTATTAAGGTGCTTAACAGAGTGGCGGCGAGACCGCTTCTGAACAATTGAAGGTGACCCAGGCACGTCAGGCCCCATGGAACGAGTATCTGCTGTCTCGTCTGACGACGTACTACAGGAAGAACTACAGTCCACTTTTGTTACGTGGTACTCATCAACAACAGCTTCCTGGGCCGCCGCAGACGGCTTGTACGATCCTTCTTACTGCACCGCATCAACTACTGAAGGGTCACGCCACTCTAAAGTCTTCGCTTGAAATGATTTATCTGGGGCCAAGCGAATAACTGCATCAAGGATAAGCGGACCTGCTTAAGATACACCACGCTGACTACAGTCAAACTTACAGTCTCCAAACAAACACTGTAACTCCGTTACCCTCTTCGCGTATGCCTCGTTATTCCGCTTTCGATGTTGACTGGACGCAAGGCGCGCTGCCACATCATGCGATTTACGTTCAAAATGGGGAGAGAAGGCGGCACACAACTTACCAAAGTTCAACGAGGCAGGGTTCATGTGCAGACAACGCTTCGGTACCGAACTGTATAGAAACGAAGACAGGAGGAGTGCACCAGTATCAGCCTCTTTTATTCCTTTGCAGTAGAGGAAGAAACGTCTCAGGTAATAGTCCCATCTCTCTGTACCTATGTGAAATGGCCCAATACGCGGGGGGCGACCGGTGTCGGTCGGGGACCTGTTGCCTAGGTTGCTCCCGTGATTCCAACACCTGTATAGGCTCTATATGTTGTTGCTGTAGTTGCTGCTGTTGAATTTGCATACGCTGCTGCCGCAAATCATTAAAGCCATCAATTTGCAATCCTACCGTTATACGGGGGTATGAGACTCGCTGGTGTTTTCCTGTCCCTGCCAATCCAAGTCTTCAACAGCAGAAACGTCCGACAGCAAAAATCAAGTCGACACCGGTGTACAAACCAGAACGTCAACCTCGCTCGTAAACAAGAGATCAAACGGGAAGAGTTATCAATCAATGAAAACAGTCTCGATCGCGCTTCCAAATTATGTATTTGTTGGCAACCGATTTCGGCCCTCTTCTCAGACTATCTTCAGGCTTACACCGCAATTACGGCTGCAGGTGGTGGCAGACGGAGCGAGATCCGTAGAAGTACAACTGTCAGTATTTCTACGGATCTCGCTCCGTTTGCCGCCACCTGCAACCATATTTGCGGTGTGAGCCTGAAGATGGTCCGAGGAAAGGGCCGTAACCGCTTGCCAAAAAATAAAAAATCGAATGAAAACGTGATCTAGATTGTTTCTGTTGATTTTTAACATTTTTCTATCGATCGCTGTGCTCCAGCCAACAATGCTTTCTACAATTTAAAACAAGAAGAAATTCCCCTAAACATGCAAACGTCTAAGTGACCGAATATTCGCACTTGAAGCTGCTAAGATAGTTCAAATGGTTCAAATGGCTCTGGGCACTATGCGACTTAACTTCTGAGGTCGTCAGTCGCCTAGAACTAATTAAACCGAACTAACCTAAGGACATCACACACATCCATGCCCGAGGCAGGATTCGAACCTGCAACCGTAGCGGTCGCTCGGCTCCAGACTGTAGCCCCTAAAACCGCACGGCCACTCCGGCCGGCTGCTAAGATAGTAATCACACAACTGACATGAGTGGGCGGCAGCTTCAACTTTGCGTCTAGGAAACCAGAGGCTGTCTCTACCCTGTACAAATGGTGTGGCCGACGCTTCTCGCTCGCCCTCTTCCCAGTTCGCTGGCTGCCCACATCATCGGCCCCGCGCCCTCCGTTGCCATGGCATCATCGGCAGACGCGAATACCAAAATTTCAATGACTGGTTTCCGTTGCCGTCGCGCGCACTTTCAGCACGAACTGCATCATTTTTGTTAATGTACTGTGCAGTAGAATTTGTCACACAATTTCTTGCTCTGAGTTTACTTGTGTTTGAATCTTAACTACAGCTGCTCCTCTCTGCTGGCAGTGTCTCATGACCTAGCTTATAAACTCAGATTGTTTCTCGTCGAGATATTTACTATATTCCTGCGCAAAATTATAGAACTGAATCTGCAACTCTTTATGAAAATCTACTGTGTTTCCCTCAAACCTTTTGTCCAAATCTATTTCACTGATTGACTGCCTTCCTACTGTTTTTATTCCGATTTTCCTCAAAATTACCGATCTTTCTGCTAGTGTCCTTAAGGTGTTCGTTCAAACCCGTGCTCAAGTTTTGTTTATTATCACCGAGTTTTATTATCATAGGTGTCATGTTTGGTATTCCAATTTTGAAAAAATTCGTTTAGCACATTCTCTCTTCCTTCGACGTGAACTTGATTATTCTCTATCTCTGCCTCAGATGGTTAAAGATCTACGTTGGAATTGGGATTTCCATTTTCCGCTGCATCTATATTTTGAATTCTCCTAATTTGTTCCTACTTATTAATAAGGTACATTCCAATACTGTCCTCATTGCCACTGTCCTCTCCATTAATACCCTCACTATTTTCTTTTAAGTCCAGCCATTGTTATTCAGCTTTACACTGCACATCTAATTTATAATCAAGGTAACTGGTGAAACTTCCTGGCAGATTAAATCTGTGAGCCGCACAGAGACACAAACTCGGTACCTTCGTCTTTCGAAGGCAGGGACTCTATCGAATGAGGTACTCAAGCATGACTCACGACAAGCTCCTCACAGCTTTACTTCCGCCAGTACCTTCCATATCGAATGAGGTACCCAAGCATGACTCACGACAAGCTCCTCACAGCTTTACTTCCGCCATTACCTTCCAAACTTCATAGAAGCTCTCCTGCGAACCTTATAAGATTACCAATCCTGGAGGAAAGCATATTGCGGAAACGTGGTTTATCCACAGCCTGGGAATGTTTCTAGAATGAAATTTTCGCTCCACTGCAGAGTAAAACTTCCACTCTGAAAGTAACTGTTCATAGACAGCTCTCGCTGTCCTGACCAACAATGCTGTAACGCGACCGCTGGGTCCATGTCACATTGCTACGATACAGTTGCCTTTCACAGCTCCATGAACTAAGAGACATTTAACCAAGTGCGAGACCATTTAAGAAAGCTGATAATGTCGAGTCCGATTTAGAACTGTTATTGTTAGCATATTAGGAAAAGGAAGATCTGTTGCGGAAAGTGCTACTCAAAACAAACACATTTAGGTAAGTTACGCTCAGTTAATTAATATTCCACATGCCACCGCATGACGTCGACCTTTTCACACAGAAACACTTATGGAAACAAACGCGGGGCTAATGACTATAATGGAAACGAATTAACAACTTCAACCGAAGAATGATGGCCGGTGCATGGTCCCAAACCGACCGCTCGCATTCGACATGCAGACATCAACACTTCCTAGACATCCACACTATGCGCTTGCGCCCTGCAGCGACGATCAGACTTTCGAAACATTGTCAGCGGGCAGCGATTACTTTAAAATTCTGCCTCTACGAGACCAGAGGTAGCTGCAACATAGTCATTACGATCAAGCAGTTTGATATATATATTTTCAAATGTTACAGGTAATAGCAAGTATCCCATGACGACATGGGATACTCACAGTATCAAACGTAATTTGTAACTGTATTGATGATTTCTTAGTTGGGTGGATACAGCACGTAGTTGTGGTTGACGTTTCATGGAAAGATATAGAATTACACTCAAGGGTGCCATTGTAAGTGTTTTGGGGCCCTTGTCCGTCACGTCATATGTTAAGTACCAAGCAGGTGTGAGTTAATGAACATTTCGCTCTCGTTTAAGTACACACATCAAAAACAGTTTTGCATCACCCCGGTTCATAGAACTCCTGAAAATAGATATTGACTGTGGATATTGTGTCACAGACACAGTCTCTTTGGGTGTTCAGAGATGTCACTAAACCAACCCAAGATGTAAACAACCGTGCATGAGCAGCGCCTTCCACCAGGAAGGAGGTACACGACTTGTGTTGGCTGTAGTTAAAGCAAGCCTAGACGGTCAATACCCCTGTTCGATCGCATCCGCATTGTTTCTTTGTGCCAGGAAGAGCTCACAACAAGGAAAGTGTCCACGGGTCTCGGAGTGAACCAAAGCGTTGCTTCTCGGACATTGAGGAGATACAAAGAGCCTGTGTCGATGACATGAGTCGCTCAGGGCCACTACTGCAGTGAATGACCCTTACCTACGGATTATGGCTCGTAGGAGCCGTGACAGCAACGCTGCCATGTTGAAAAAGCTTTTCGTGCAGCCACAGGACGTCGTGTTACGACTCAAACTGTGCGCAATAGACAGCCCAACTTCACTCGCGACGTCCACGCTAAGGTCCATCTTTGCAACCACGACACCATGCAACCCGGTACAGATGGATCCAACAACAAGCCGAATGGACCGCTCAGGATTGGCATCACGCTCTCTTCACCGATGAGTGTCGCATATGCCTTCAACCAGACAATCGTCGGAGAAGTGTTTGGAGGCAACCCGGTCAGGCTGAACGCCTTAGACACACTGTCCAGCAATGTCGAGGTTCATTGCTGTTTTGGGGTGGCATTATATTGGGCCGACGTAGGCCGCTGGTAGTCATGGAAGGCGCCGTAACGGCTGTACGATGCGTGAATGCCATCCTCCGACCGATAGTACAGGCATATCGGCAGCGTATTAGCGAGGCATTCGTCTTTAAGGACAAAATTAGTACCCCCATCGTGCACATCTTGTGAATGTCTTCCTTCAGGATAAAGACATCGCGCGACTAGAGCGGCTAGCATCGAACAGGTCTGGGATAGATTGAAAAGGGCTGTTTATGGATGACGTGACCCACCAACCACCCCGAGGGACCTACGCCGAATAGCCGTTGAGGAATGGACAATCTGGACCAACAATGCATTGATGAACTTGTGGTTAGCATGCCACGACGAATACAGGCATGCGTCAATGCAAAAGGACATGTTACTGGGTATTAGAGGTAGCAGTGTGTACAGCAATCTGGAGCAACACCTCTGAGGATCTCGCTGTATGGTGGTAAAACATGCAATGTGTGGTTTGCATGACAAAAAAAAAAGGCGAAAGTGATGTTTATGTTAATCTCTATTTCAATATTCCGTACAGGTTCCGGAACTCTCGAAAACGAGGTGATGCAAAACTTTTCTTGACGTGAGTATGTGGCCGAAAGAGACAGCCCTTCAGGAATTGTGAAACGAACCCTGTCGTCCAGGACTGTGTGCCACAAACAGCGCAGAATCGCCACGAGATGGGGAAATTAACAGGTGTCTATTGTGCTGAATGAGACCTAGGCGCTGTAGTGTGCGAATGAGACAGACACCTACGTCATAGGGAAACCCCGTAGAAGCTGTTGAGGCCAGGAAGAAGTAACAGTGTTAAATGCGGTTCAACCCCTAGACGAGTTTGAGTCAAGACATTTCGAAAAAGAGGAACCACATGTGAGCCCGAACATCTTTGGGACGTTAGCTCGCACAGACAATTAATAGTAAGCTCAGATTTTTGCAGATGTTGCATTTACTTATAAAGAAGTAGAATTACAGAAAGTTGCACAAACATATACTTCAATTTTCATAAGATTGCACATTCGTTCAGTGACTGGCCACCTGTTTTATATGTTCAGAAATGTAAAGTTATGCAACTCACAAACGAAAATGCAATTTTGTCCGATGACTACGGTACCACTGAATCAGGACTACAGTCAGCTCAGACAAATATGTGAATGCAACTAGCTGCGGGAAGCCGTAGTAAAGCAGTTGAAAAACTGCAGTTCTTTGTTAGGATGCTAGTATAATGGAATCAGACTGCAAAGAAGGGAGTTACTTAACAGTTGTGTGATCCGTCCTACAATATTACGTAACTGTGTAAGACCAATCCAAAGAGACTAACGTGCAGCTCTGAACCAATTCAAAGAAGGGCAGCGTGAATGGACAAATTTTCGTATGACCCACGGGAGACCGTCATGGAAGTACTGAAAAACCTGTCCTGACAGACGCTGAAATCAACTACTATGCTTAGGGACCATAGGAAAAAGGTATCTATACTAATTACGCTCTGCGCTAATCATACGGTCTTCTTAAGACCCTTACGCGAATGCGACTGGGTTAAACCATAATATTGGGTACAGTGGGGCGTACCCTGTGCCATGTACTTCATAAGAGTATAGAAATAGATCTAGATGGACAGTTACTGACCAAGAGCGTCCATGCGATAGTACACCTGGGGCTAAGGAAAACTTTTAGTATTTTGGAAGACGATTGGAACTTGTAAGTAGCCGTAAAAAAGTTCCAGTTCCGACCCTGCTAATAACCTGCGTAACACATTTAACCATTTTATTGAAAGAAAACTATCTTACTACATTATATTTTTTCCTTGCCTTTATGGCTAGGGAGGCGCGTCCATCCCCCCTCCCCCCTCCCACCTCTCCCCTGGGAAATGGTGACCTCTGTACTGACAAATAAAAAAATGCCTCCAACTTCATGACTACTCAGGAACTGGCACCCCAGCTTTGCTGTAGGTAATGAATTGTTCAGCACACTTCTCCCCACAGTTCCAGTTGGCAGTATTATTACAGTGTTATGAAAAGTACCGTGCGCAGACAGTCGGTAAATGCGATTTACGCAACGGCCTGGTACAGGAAGGAGTCACACCGAATGAAATTCAACGGAAAATGAATTGCGCAAGAAAGTGTGGGTCCCATTGTTGTTTCTATCCGTTGTCGGAAGATCTGTGCACAATCGGTACCCCAGATGCTAGGACTTGAAACGAAGAAGCACAGACTTCACATTTTCCAGGAACTATATTCACTTTACGAAAATGAAAACGACTTCATTCTGCCTTCAGTTGTATCAGAGAAGGAAACACGAGTACAGAACTATGAACCAGAGACGAAAGGTGAGTCCCTGTACTGTCGACACGAAGGCAAGCGCAAAGAAACAAATGCAGGATCTAGTAGTCGTCTCTCAGAATCATGACATGACGTTATCCATGATCATTAACCTGAACAAGGAAAAAGAAGCAGTTGAGAGCGACGCATCACAAAGCTGTAAACTTTATACCACGGCTAAGATGGATCTGACAGGAATGGGGAAATGTTTTCCCGCAGTACAGCAATGTAAGAGAACTTTAGTTCACCACTACATGGCACTCGATACTGTTCAGAGTGACCTCTGACTAGCACTGTTTGCAGTCGTGGAAGAATTGCGGGGACAGCAAGAAGTTGAGGCAACTATTGGAGTCTGGTTACGGAAACAAAGTGGAAACTTCTTTGCTGATGGGCTCGGGAAACATGCTTCTCAGAAGCGTATGGAAATCAACTGTCTCGTGATCATGTGGAAAACTGAATATCAGTAATTAAAGTACAAATTCTAAGGATAATTTCTGTGTCTTATCTGTTAAAATACTTCCACCGAAACCCAAGTTACGAATGAGGAAACATTACCTTTTCATTCAACCATCACGGATGTAGACGGCTTAGCGACGTGATATGTTTCCAGTCAGAGACGTACACTGTGGTTCACGCTCAATAAGAAACCATACAGCGGTTGGACCAGAAACATAACACATTACTATGCGTAATATATATACTGACCTCTGATGACTACGGTGATCAAAGGAGATGCGACAATTCCTGCTAGTGTTCACAAAGGTAGTCTTGGACGATGCGAGCTGGGTGAACAATGGCCTTGTAGTCTTGGAACATACCATCACCACTGGGGAACAAAAGTTGTACCATGCGATGGATCTGATCAGACGAAATCTTCACATAATTCTTTGCACTAATGCGGCCTTGCAAATCGTCAATGGGGCCCTCGGAATACTACGACATGGCTACCAAAATTATCATAGAACGCCCACCATATTTTACTCTCAAGAAGTAAACTTGACGTGAACTTGGAAATATTGTTGAAAAAGACTCATTCGACCAAATTAAGCTATTCCATTACTTCACATTCCAGGTATATTGGTTTCGGCGCCATATCTTCCTGTTACCGGCATTTGCAGTATGGACGACTGGTTTGGGAATCGCAGCCCGCCGTGTAATTCCCTGCTTACGGAGTTCCCTTTGTTGTTTAGGTTCTGACAAGGTTCGTGACTACGAAATACAGTTCTGGAGTGACCTTTTGAGCTGTTGTACTCAGTATTTTTCACCAAAATCCCCTTCAAACACACTCCGTGACCAGCACCTAACACACAATTTCGTCCCGGTTGTAGCTTAGCAAATGATGTTTCCCCCCTTTCCTGTATGCGGTATAAATCTTCGATACCAAACTACTCGGCTCTCTTGGTTACGGAATGACCCCACAACATAACCACCAACAATTTGCTCACATTCGAATTCACTTAGCTCTGGCATGATGCACTCACAACTACGAGGCTGAGTGAAATGAAAACCTTAAATCTGTAATAACAAAAGGAAAACCGCCGAGTGACACTGAAAGACATTGCAGCATGTTCACAGATTAGTCATGGGTCAGCACACCACACTGTGCATGATATGTTCTCGTTTCACAAAGTGTCTGCAGGATGGTTGCCACGGCAGCTGACTCCTGAAATGAGAGAACGACGTGTTGATGCTTGTGAAGAACTTCTTCGGCGCTTTGAACGAGAAGGTGATGGCTTCTTTGCAAGAATCGTTACTGGGGACGAAACCTGGGTTCACTTCCACCAACCGGAAACGAAGAGAGCGAGCAAGGAATGGCGCCATTCCGCATCACGAAAACCAAAGAAGTTTCGAACAGAAACATCAGCAGGGAAGGTTATGATGACTCTCTTTTAGGACGAAAAAGGCGCCATTTTGGAGCACTACACGCCTAGAGGGACCACTGTCAACAGTGCATCATAATCAGATCTTCTAAAAGATAATATGTGGCCTGTAATCAAATCAAAGCGAAGTGGATTGCTGTCAGCAGGTATCCTTTTGCATCATGACAATGCAAGGCCCCACACTGCCCGTACAACAGTTGCAACAATAACAGATCTGCATTCTGAGTGTCTTCCTCATCCACCATACTCACCAGACCTTACCCCAAGTGATTTCCATATGTCTGGACCACTCAATGGGAGGAAAGAAGTTCCGTTGTGATGAAGAGGTACTCCACACGGTGTATGAGTGTTTGCGCGGACTACCCAAAGAATTTTTTTCTAATGGAATTTATGCACTTTGTAAGCGCTGGAGGACTTGCATTGCCCGTGGGTGAGATTATGTTGAAACAGCATTGTACCACTTCTGCTCAATAAATAATAATTAAAAATATTTAAGGTTTTCATTTGAATCACCCTCGTATACAGAACTCTGTCCCGAGACCGAGTAACACTCACAGAGTACTGAGTACACTGAACATGCGCCTTTCGTGGTCAGATACAACAGTACAATCTGCGATCTTGCCTATCACCTGCATTTATGTTCAAGCAACCATTTCTGGCGAGGTTTCTATAATTTCGTTCAACCCATGTATCTCTCTGGCCACATCACGGCTCAGCATTCGTTCAGAAACGCAATGAACACTGATCCTTAATGACTGGTTACTGTCTCTATGCCACGAACGCCACGTGCCATTAATCCAAACGGCACAGTTTGTTCGGTTTTAGCGCTTACAGAAAAGCTGTTACGATGCGAGAGCTTGTAGGACCTGGCTCTGTTCGCCAGCAGCTGCGGGAGTCTTCAGTGTTTGCACAGCAGATTGCCTCGCGATTATATTACGTCACTGCCTCCGTCAAGTTCAAAATACTTACTTGCCGTGACTTGCGCGGTCCCTTATCTGCCCTCCGACACCGTCCTGGCGTCTTCAGAGGCAGATAGTAGCCATCGCAAGTTTCACTCGTCAAAGACCGGGTCGTGATAGACATTCCGCGCCAATCAGGCAGCGCTTGCCCAAGTAGGAGTGAAAGGGCGCGGGGTTCGTGTCGGATGACGTATCGCCGTTCTGGATCTGAGCAGCGCTCAAACAACAGTGCGAGATTCCTGTAAAACTACCTTACGCGTGATCGATGCCATCTAATAACGCGTGGTAAGCTACGAACATAACTGTTTCCGACGTAAGTTACGCTACAGCGTGTGCCGAATAGTAAATGCGAAAACCTTCGATCTGTAGCTGAGAAGTAGAAACGTTTTTCCTCACAACGAAACAGTTCCCTGCAGTGTTGCTATTTAGGCACATCACTGCATCCAGTTGGTGACTGACGAATGCAGACACTGCCCCGGAATGTGGCTCTGGTACAGTCTGGTGCTGCTCGTAGTGGCTGCTGCCTTGTTCCTTCTGTACCTGTACTCCGTCAACCAGCATTGGAGTAAATTGGGGATCCCGCACCCCAAGCCGGAACTCTTCTTCGGAAACACACGCCGCTTTTTTCTACTCAAGGAATGCCTGCCAGAGGCACTGGACAGGGTCTACCACCAGCTGGAGGGGCTGCCATTTGGAGGGTTCTACCTCATGATGACGCCGTGTCTTGTCGTGAGGGACCTCGGCCTCATCAACAGAATATTTGTTGGGGACTTTGGACATTTCCATGACAGGTAAGAGCATACCATTGACAAACACTTCTACAGGAGAAATTGATTTTTTAACCGTTTTGTTATGGCAGATGTGCTGAAAATGCTGTCTTAAAACACAATAATTTTTCGAACCAGTTGTTGCAGTACGAAATATAGGTACGTAAGTGAATCCACTCTTTCTCAAGTTATGAGAGAGCGGAAGCTTATCTACATATTGCACAGTACCAAACAACAGTTCTTAGAGTCGAAGCAGATGAAAGGAACAGGTTGGTCCCGGCGGAGGTTCGAGTCCTCCCTCGGGCATGGGTGTGGGTGTTTGTCCTTAGGATAATTTAGTTTAAGTAGTGTGTAAGCTTAGGGACTGATGACCTTAGCAGTTAAGTCCTATAAGATTTCACACACATTTGAACATTTTTGGAAGGGATATGGTGAATGAGGAATGAGTGAGACATCAATGTAGCCTAGTGTCCATTTTATTCATTCTGTTCGTAGAGCAGCAGGCAAGGAAAACTAGGAACAAATGTTTATACTCACGATGTCGGAGATGACAAACAGCTAGAGCGGACTGGACTGTTGGTCGCAATAGAAATAGTATCTTGGAAAGAGGATATTGTACGAAAACCACCAAAAGTAAAATTATGAAAATGAAATCTAGTATTGTAAAGTGGTTGATGCTAGGGCAAGATTATAAAATGAGGCGGTACAAATAGGAGGTCAGATTTACTATAAGGGCAAGTAAGTAATTAACAATGCATGAAGTAAGAAATGAACGAAAACATTTAATATCAACAAAAAATTGTCTCTAAAAGTGTAATAATTTAACATCAAATACAAATTTAAGTACTAGGAAGTTTCTTTTGAAAATATTTGTCTGATGTGTATCGTTGCATGGAAGCGAAATGTAGACGATGAGCTCTGTCTAAAAGTGGAGAGCAGAATTTTTTCAAAAATAATAACGCAGACGAGCCTTCAAGATTAGATCTCTACACTGTAGAAGTACTGAAGACCTTTGACGACCGTTCCGTGCAACTAGCATCGCAGCCAAGTCGAAGGAATCACAAGGTGCTAGCGTCAATGTTTAGTGTGTGGAACAGAAATATTGTGACAAGTACTTAAAAAGAAAATCAGGTGCAGAAGTGCCGGTACGAAAGCCAACGGACTTACAACACAGTCTACATATGCAATCTTCAAGGTTCTTCTGTGTTATTATTGTTCAAAAAATTCTGTTCTCCAATTTTCGACAGAGCCCATCATCTACGTTTCACTTCCATGCAATGACATTTTCAGAAAAAAATCTTTCTAGCACGTACATATTTGTATTCGATGTTAAACCGTTACTCTTTTAGAGAAAATTTTTTCTTGTTACTTAATGTTTTCATATATTTTTTACTGCATGTGTTGTTAATTACTTACTTGCCCTTATAGCAAATTTCGCCTCCTACCTGTAGTGTCTCATTTTGAAATCTTGCCCTAGCATCAATCACGTTACAATTTTAAATTCCATTTTCCTAATTTTACTTTTGGTGGTGTTCTTATGATATCCTCTTTTCAAGACACTTCATATTCCGTTCAACTGTCCATCAAAGCCCTTTGCCATCTCTGACGTCGTAAGTTTGAACATTTGTTCTTTGTTTTCCTTCCCTGCTGCTCTACGAACAGAATGAATAAAATGGACGCTATGCTACAATGATGTCTCTCTCATTCCTCGTTCACCATATTCCTTTCCTCTGCTTCGACTCTGAGAACCGTGATTTGGTACTGTGTAATACGTAGATAAGCTTTCGCTCTCTCATAACTTCAGAAAGAATGGATTCGCTTACATATTTATATTTCGTGGATTGTGTGCTATGAATTGCATCGTCAAAGCACAACTCCCGCAACGACACTCACACTGTAGCGTCTTCAAATTAAACGAGAGACTTGTTCTTGGACTTTGTAATACGCCACAGGCATGCATAATCTAATCGCAGACTAGCTAATATAGTAGTTTCAGCTTTGCAGAAATGATCACAGGAGCGTATTTTTCTTCAAACAGCAAACATTTGTCGTGTCATTCACATCTCTGTAAACTGTTTATTTCACAACCTCTACTATAAAGTTATCTTGAGGAGTTTCATCATACTGTAGATGAATAATTGCTCAAGTCGCCAGTACCTTTTGTGGAACACTTCATATTCAATCTGAGTCACTCGTGTAAAAGTGAACACTGATATCCAATGTTTGCTACCTGTAGCACGTGTTGTTCTGGAAATCAGAAATTAAATTCTTGTAGACTCCGGTTGCTAATTGCTGTGCTGTTGGAAGACACTGTTCAAATTGAAATTCCATTTTAGATATGACGTAGCTTTTATTTCAAGAAATGTATGACATGTTTGCTGTATTGAATTTCATACATTCCGTCCTGCCGGTTTTCTTTCTAACCCATCGTCCAGGAAATCAGTAGAACAATACAATTTTCACATGTCATACAACATGCTACAAGTGCACATTATACTATAGTTTAAGTCAGAACACATACAAAACGATCACCGAGTGGGTCCTATGGCATACTCAATTGCTCAGTAAAATTTTGATGTTTTACGTATGTCAAATTGAAATAACGCACTAATTTTACATCTCATACCGGAATTTACCTGCAAAAAATTTCGCATGTGCTCCAGTTGTACAACACGGGACGATAACGCACACACGTTACAGCATATTTGTCCGTGCTACGTCACTTAATAAACAACTTTTTCGTCTCACACTGGATTTTAGATGTTTTACATATACAGGTAGCATAATTCTGAACCTCCGTATCTCGGAAATGGATTAATATATCAAGAAATTTTCGATGTTGTTTGATTTCTAGCTCATAGGATTATATAGTAAAAATTATAGCCACTTATTGTGCTTAGGCATCTTGGAATCCGCCGCTCGGTTTTGACACGAAAACATGGTAAAGAAGTGCTATTTTCCAAGTTTTCTCTGGAACTGTCATTGAACTAATGATGCCTCCATAAACCCCCTAATAACACTGTAGACCAAATCAAATGCAAAGAGAATCAACCGATCTGCTCCATTTGCCCAAGTGGGAGGAAATTTGTAATGTTTATACTTTTTCCCAAGTACTGAGTATAGTGACAGTAAGACGATCCTTCTGTTGGGTATACAAATAGTCCCCAGCCCAAGGGTTATCATAAACAAATAGCAGCACCTTTCTATCACCAACAGAACAAAAGGTATGAGCATCAGAAAAATCCCATTTTTACACGCAGCGTTTTGAAATATATTTGTTAGCATGCTGTCGCACGCGTATCGATTCTGTGCAGGCTACCTACCGGTGTGCAGAAAGGTACTTTTAGTAACTCTACATCCCCAGCTTTTGGCACTTCAGCTGCGAATGTTGCGTAGCAGGAATGACAGCTGGCAAGCCACTGTGTGAGGACGATCGTTTCTGATTTTCTTGTCATCGTCATTTCGCGAGATATGCGCTCTAAAACCTGCTATGTTGCCTTGGGATCCACGCTGTCGCGATTTTGACACTAATCTTCCACATAATTCTCGACGCCTCTAATTTCATCAGCTGTGTAGCTATCTTCAGTGCAATTATATCCAAGTCATGGTGACTTCGTAAATAAAATCGCACGTGGTACCACTTCACATTACACATAACAACAAACTGTTAAACTGTCTGTAATGTCAAGTGGTACCATGTGTGATTTTATTTACGATGAGTCGTCATGACTTCGATATAACTCAAGATAGCTACACAGTAGCCGAAATCGATCTACAGTAAACAGATTAGAAGCTTACGGCCGATGCTGTCTCTCCTCCCATCATGTATCTGAAAACTCAGAGTTTTTTTTTGTATCTTCACTCATGCCCATTAACACGACTGTCCATGATATTTAACAGCTTGCCTGTAGTGAATAAAATGCTAGCGAGAAAGCACAATTTTGTTCTCCTACTTTTGCAACCAACATTTCTGAATTACTCAAAAAGAAACGAGAATAGTTATTAATTTTTATACTTTTCGTCAATCTTACAAGGTCTTAACACTCAAATTAACCTTGGATTTCGGCGAAGTGTCCACTGCCATCAACTAGTCAAAAGTTTTGATTAATATTGACACGCCACTAGAACCAAAATAAAATAACAAACAGTAACAAGTTAAACGTCATTTCTTCTTAGTTGTAAGGGCGTTTCATTTATACTTCTATTTCGTCGCAGTACTGTACAGGCATTTATACTGCTTATAATTCCCATTTGATTATCAATAAGACTTTCGAAAATAACTTGGATGGAAGGAAATGATAAGCTTTTAAGTAATACTATCAAACATTCCAATAAATCGTGTCAATATACAGTTCTGAACTATTTAATATAAACTTTTCCTAACATAACTGGTCGTGTCTTGACAGACCTAACTAGAAGGAAAGACATTATTGCCTTTTGAACTAAAGTATAGACATATAAGCAGCGAGTAATTAACACATTACGGTATCCTTACGTTTCATATTAGACATGTAGCTGCTGCTCGCCATATAGGATTCCTTGATCACAATACTTGGTGGGCTTGTCGCTCGTGCAATTACTGCATAGGCTCAGCCTAGGACAGATATCTTGTATCCGCTGTAGTTGCATAGTTAAGACGACTTACTAATGTAGATACACAAAACCGGCTGCCGCAGTCACCGCTGTACAATATTTTAAGGCCCAGAATTATCTACTCGTGTACACTGGCTGGTGACAGCACTGCGCCGTCGTTATCTACAACTGACTGTCACTCAATGCTAGTCTCTTTAAGCAGGGCCCTAAACTCAGAAACGTAGAGGACAGCCCCGACTTTTGAGGCCGAAGACAACGGTCATAATTTTGTTAGTAAATCCTTCCCTCCGGACGATATCAGTTATTTATAAACAAGAATAAAGAAAATAATATAATGTACAACATAGTTTTGAATTAAGTAGTTTTTTTTGTCATCAGCCTTCCGACTGGCATCATGTGGCCCGCCACGAATTCCTTCCCTTTGTCAAAGTCTTCATCTCAGAGTAGAGCTTGCATCCTACGTCCTTAATTATTTGCTGTATGTATTCCAATCTCCGTCTTCTTCTACAGTTCTTACCCTCTACAACTCCCTCTAGTACCATGGAAGTTATTCCCAGGTGTCTTAACAGATATCGTATCATCCTCTCCCTTCTTCTTGTCAGTGTTTCCCACACATTCCTTTGCTCTCAGTTTCTGCGCAGAACCTCTTCATTCCTTACCTTATCAACCCACGTAATTAAATTCGTCTGCAGCACCACATCTCAAGTGCTTAAATTCTCTTGTGTTCCGATTATCCCACGGTCAAAGTTTCACTACCGTGCAATGCTGTACTCCAGACCTACATTCCCAGCAATTTCCTCCTTAAGTGAAGGCCTGTGTTTGATACAAGTTGATTTCTCTAGGCCAAGAATGACCATTTTGTCAGCATTAGTCTGCTTTGGATGTCTTCCTTGCTCCGCCCGTCATTGGGTATTTTGCTGCCTAGGTAGCAGAATTCCTTAATTTCCTCTACTTAGTTGCCATCAATCCTTATGTTCAATTTCTCACTGTCCTCAGTTCTGCTGCTACTCATTACTTACCTGTTTATTTGATTTATTCTCGATCCTTATTACAAACTCATTACACTGTTTATTTCACACAGCAGATTTTGTAATTCTTCGCTTTCACTGAGTATAGCTATGTCATCAACGAATCTTATCATTGAAGTACTTTCATGTTGAATTTTAATTCCATTCTTGATCCTTTCTTTTATTTCCATCGTTGCTTCTTCCTTGTATAGATTGAACAGTAGGGGCTAAAGACTACATGTCTATCTTACACCCTTTTTAATCCGAGCACTTTCTATTTGGTCTTCTACTCTTGTTATTCCTCTTGGCTCTTGTCCATGTCGTACACTAACTTTCTCTCCCTATAGTATACCGCTGTTTTCCTCAGAATTTCGAATATCTTGGACCTTTTTGTCATTGTCGGACGGTTTTTCCAGATAGACAAATCCTTCGTTTTCCTTTCATCTTGTTTCCATTATCAGCAGCAACGTGAGAATTGCTTCTCTGGTGTCTTCAACTTTCTTAAAGCAAAACTGATCGTCACCTAACACATCCTCAACTTCCTTTTCCATTCTTCTGTATATTATTCTTGTAAGCAACTTAGATGCACGAGCTATTACGTTGATTGTGTGATAATTCTGGCACTTGGTAGTTCTTGCAGTCTTAGTGATTTTGTGGACAATATTTTTCCGAAAGTGAGATGGTATATAGTCAGACTCCGTAAATTTTACACACCAAATTGTATAATCGTTTTTTTGCAACTTTCTCCAATGATTATAGAAACTCTGATGTAATGTTATCTATCCCTTCTGCATTATTTAAACTTAAGTCTTCCATAGCTCTTTTAAATTCTGATTCTAATACTGAATGCCCTATCTCTTCTATATCGGCCCATGTTTCTTCTTCTATCACACCAGGCAAGTCTTCCAAATCATAGAGGGATTTAAGGTATTTATTCCACGTAAATTTATTTCGTTCCTAAGTGACTTGTTTATCTGTATTTTCTAAATTTTCCTGGACATTTTTGTGCTTCCTTCTTTCACTGATCAGCTGAAGTATGTCTTCTGTTGCCAATGGTTTCTTCACAGTTACCTTCTTTGTACTTATGTTTTTCTTTCCAACAACTATGATTGCCCTTTCTAGAGATTTCTATTCCTCTTCAACTCAAGTGCCTTGTGAGCTATTCCTCATCGCAGTATCAGTTTCACTTTGGCAAGCTATGGACCGCATACAACTTAAGACTTATTGTGTTTCTTTTTCTTCCGTTCTTCCAAGTACTTCTTCATTTTCTCGCCAACTGCTCGTCTCTGCTCATCTGTCCACACTTTCTTGGGTCGAGGTTTTTGCTCATCTTCTTCATAGTTTGCGTTTTCTATAAGTAGCCTAAAGTGATTCTTGTCACGTACTATTTCTTCTGTATCTATTCATCGTCAGATTGCGACGTCGACATTTATACCTGAAATGTCGTTGTCGGTGTAGGTTTGCTATCAGTTCTGATAGGAACAAGCCTATCACCGAACAGTTCAAAATAAAATACCCTCCATCCTGCCTTAATATTGATATCGAATCCTACTCCCGTTACACAATTTTCTGTTGCTGTTGCCAATGACCTATACTCACCTGACCATAAATCCTGGTCTTCTTTCCAATTCACTAAGCTGAGCCTGGCTATATCTACATTGAGCCTTTGTATTTCTTCATCAGATTTTCTAGTTTCCGTACCACGTTCAGACTTCTCACATTTTATGCCCCACTCATAGAACGTTATCCTTTCGTTGGTTATTCAATTTCTTTCTCATGGTGACCTCCCCCTTGGCAGCCCCTTCCCGGAGATGCGAATGGGCGACCATAACGGAATCTTTTGCCAATGGAGAGATCATCATTACGCTTTTTCAGTTGCAGGCCATATGTCCTGTGGAATACCGTAGTTTACGTTGCCTTCTGCTGGCTGATGCCGTTAGTCATTGCTGATTATTCAGCCCTTAGGGGTAGTTTCCCACTCTAGGGACAGGAGAGTGCCCAGAACGTCTTTCCGCTCTTCCGCCCTGTCCTACAAGGACGTTGACAGAACGAGAGTAGCATTTTATGCCGGAAAGCTTCGGATCCGAAAGCTGATGATTTTTATTCAAAACTAAAGTGGTACCTTTGTTCGAACCCGGGACCAATGACAGGGTTGCTCCATGATGAGATTGTCAGCACCCATGTGAGGTGGGATTGGCAGACGAGATTGACCGAAAAACGGAGGAAAGCATTGAGTTTGAACAAGCAGTAACAAGTTTTATAATTACTTACCCAGTCATACAAAATGTAGAAAAACTAGAATGCTACCAGATTAGATGAGTGTAGACCGAAGGATTAATAAGTACCGAACATACGAGAAGTGATCTTGTTATTACGAGTTACGTTTCTCTGCAAATCCGTCCATCGCCTAGTCGTCTGAGAAGTCTGAATTATTCTTCACGAACCAGAAGCCTTCACTGGCACTTGTTGACTCAGAGTGACTCATGAGAGTATACTCAGCGCTACCAACATGATCACTAGCATTTCACTACACCCACTTGCCCAACAGACATTTCCTATTTGGTAATGCAACTGAAATCAGGGGCACAGATGGAATAAGTAGAGTACAAGACGTGATCCGGCATTGACGCTGTGACTGGTAGCCAAGATGTTAGACCATTTAAACACATATCCCACCACCCTGCCCAAGCGGCTCTGAGATGTCTGAGACAGCTACTTAACTCCATAGTTTAATGGCAAATATAGATTAATAACGCATTTCTTTGTATTTATGATTTCTTAAGTACTGCTTTCATTTCATGTAATGTGTTCGACACACTGTTAGTTTCAACACTGTTCCAGCAGGCAGCAGCTATTAACACGATCGAGACAAGAGGCACTAAATTATATGACAGACAGAGTAAGTCTCACCAGAAGGAACCAGTACAGTGTAACATTTAATTTGCTTTACTTCAGGTGCTACAGGATCACACATTACATGTTACCGTTACTGAAAAAGTATTTTACAGTGGAAGTAGTTGTATGACGCTGTGTGGTAGGAAGCTCGATAAAGCTAAGCCAACTGGAAGTCTGCTTCTGTTGTTGTGATGAGACCACCTATAGTTCTCTTAGTCGCATGTGTCACCTCTTGTCTGGCAGGATGAACTTCCCACATTTCAAGAGGGACCCCATGACGCACCACCTTTTCACGATGGGCGGCTCCCTGTGGAAGGAGATGCGTCTGCGCATGTCGCAAGTGTTCTCCGTGGGCCACACGCGCCGCGTCTTCTTCCTGATGCAGGAGTGCTGCTCGCGCCTCCAGAAGTCCGTGGATGTGGCCGTCCGGCGACAGCCTGGCTGCGAGGTGGAGCTCAAGCAGCTGCTGTCCACGTTCACCACTGACGTCATCGGCGTGTGCGCCTTCGGCATCGAGTGCGGTGCCATTGATGACGTCAACTCGCAATTTCGTCGTATCAGTAGCATGGTGAGTGCCACACTCTTTCTACAGTGGCTTCTAGGCAGACATGCGAGGCACCGAGCGAAGTGGTGCAGTGGCTAGCACTCGCATACAAGAGGACAAGGGCACAGCTTCGCGTCCAGTCAACCGCATTGACGTTTTCCGTGATTTCCTTAAATACAGGCAAATACTGGGATGGTTCCCTTGAAAGGTCTCCGCCGATTTCCTTGACCATTCTTGGAACAGTCTGTGCCTGTGCTCCGTCTCTAATTGTTAGGTTTGGATATTATTTTGGCCTCTCTATAATTTCTGTTCCTTACGCAAAAACTGATGTGCGTAGCTCACACAGAGCAGAACGATGCAGATAAGTAATCTTTGACTATTGCTACAATATCTTTGTGTTGCTAGAGCGCCTCTGCCTGACAGCTCTAATATTGAGACGCGTAGCTCACACAGAGCCAAACCATGCAGCTGAGTAATCTTTGACTGTTGATACAATATCTTTGTGTTGCTACATCGCCTTTGCCTGAGAGCGCTAACAAAGTTACGCGCATGCTTACATAAGCATTTTTGAGTAGCAGAAGTGTTTTCAAGAATGGTCAGGAAATTTTCTTTATAGCTGAGATATGACATTGCTGGAATTGGAGTATGATTATTTTTGATTCAGTTATGGAGAGGGAATCTAAGGAGATTATTTATGAGTTCTCGGATGTTGACATATTGAGATAAGCACGCTGCCACACAGCATTGTCTTGTGTTACTGAGATTGTTGTGATAAAACTCAGGTAGTAGGTTTGTTATACGGGTTGCTCTGATAGGAAGATGAGATTACCCCTGCTTAAAGTTATTCCTTAATGTCATGTTATGTACACTATGTGATCAGAAATATCCGGAAAACCCCATAAACATTCTTTTCTCATATTAGGTGCATTGTGCTGCCATCTACTGCCAGGTACTCCATATCAGCTACCTCAGTAGCCATTACATATCGTGATAGAACAGAATAGGGCGCTCCGCAGAACTCACGGACTTCGAACGTGGTCAGGTGATTGAGTATCACTTGTGTCATACGGTCTGTACGCGAGATTTCCACACTCCTAGACATCCCTAGGTCCACGGTTTCCGATGAGATGGAAACGTGAAGGGACACATACAGCACAAAAGCGTACAGGGCGATCACCTCATTTGACTGACAGAGGCCACCGACAGTTGAAGAGGGTCGTAATGTGTAAGAGGCAGACATCTACCCAGACCATCACAAAGAAAATCAAAACTTTATCAGGAACCACTGCAAGCACTATGACAGTTAGACGGGAGGTGAGGAAACTTGGATTTCATAGTCGAGCGGCTCCTCATAAGCCACACAGCACGCCGGTAAATGCCAAACGACGCCCCACTTGGTGTAAGGAGCGTAAACGTTGGACGATTGAACACTGGGTAAACGTTGTGTGGAGTGACGAATCACGGTACACAATGTGACAATCCGATTGCAGGGTGTGGGTATATCGAATACCCGGAGAACGTCCTCTACCAGCGTGTGTAGTGCCATAAGTGAAATTCGGAGAAGGTGGTGTTATGGTGTGGCCGTGTTTTTAGCTTTTCTTGGAGAGGGCTTGCTGCTCTTGTTGTTTTGCGTGGCACTATCACAGCACAGGCCAACATTGATGTTTTATGCAGCTTCTTGCTTCCCACTGTTGAAGAGCAATTTGGGTAACGAGATAGCATCTTTAAATACGGGCGAGCACGTGTTCATAATGCACGGCCTGTGGCGGAGTGATTACACGACAGTAACAACATCTCTGTCAAAGACTAGATGGCACAGAGTCCTGACCTGAATCCTACAGAACACCTTTGGGATGTTTTGGAAAGCCGACTTCGTGCCGGGCCTCACTGACGAACATCGATATTTCTTTTCAGTGCAGCACTCCGTGAAGAATGGGCTTCCATTTCCCAAGAAACTTTGTAGCAACTGATTGAACGTACGCCTGCGAGAGTGGAAGCTATCATCAAGGCTAAGGGTGGGCCAACACCGTACTGAATTCCAGCATAACCGATGGAGGGCGCCACGAACTTGTAAGTCATATACAGCCAGGTGTCCGGATACTTTTGATCACACAGTGTAAATACGAGGGTCACTCCAAAAGAAATGCACACTATTTTTTTTTCAAATTCATCATTTATTTCACATGTTTGAAAGTTTTAGAGTGTGTATATACATTCTTTAGGAACAATATTTTCATATCTCCACATAATTTCCATGCCTCGCGACTGCCTTACGCCATCTTGGAACCAGCGCCTGTATACCCGCACGGTAAAATTCTGGACCAACCTGTTGGAGCCACTGTTTGGCAGCGTGCACAAGGGAGTCATCATCCTCAAACCTTGTTCCACGAAGAGAGTCTTTCTGTTTCCCAAAGAGATGATAGTCAGATGGAGCCAGGTCAGGACTGTAAGGCGGGTGTTTCATTGTTGTCCATCCGAGTTTTCTGATCGCTGCCATGGTTTTTTGACTGACATGTGGCCGTGCATTGTCGCGCAACTGCAAAACATCCTGCTTTTGCCGATGCGGTCGAACACGACTCAGTCGAGCTTGAAGTTTCTTCAGTGTTGTCACATATGCATAAGAATTTATGGTGGTTCCACGTGGTATGATGTCCACAAGCAAGAGTCCTTCGGAATCGAAAAACACCGTAGCCATAACTTTTTCAGCATCAGGTGCCGCTTTAATTTCTTTTTCTTGGGTGACTTTGCTTGATGCCACTCCATTGATTGCCTCTTCGTCTCTGGTGAAAAATGATGGAGCCATGTTTCATCACCTATCACAATTCTTCCAAGAACTTCATCTCCACCATTCTCGTAATGTTCCAAAAGTTCGCTGCATACCTTTTTTCTTGTTTCTTTGTGCCACTGTCAACATCCTGGGAACCCACCTGGCACAAATATTTTTTTAACGCCAACACTTCCAGTATGCTGCAAACACTCCCTTTCCCTGTCCTAGTGTAGCGTGACAATTCCTTCACTGTGATGAGTCTGTCAGTAGTCACCAATTCGTTAACTCTCTGCACATTGTCTGGAGTGAGTGCAGTTCGAGGCCTGCCACTGCGAGGACAATCCTCAATATTGTCGTGCCCGCTTTCATTATGTAACATGCTTGCCCACCGACTAACTGTACTGCGATCGACCGCAGCATCACCGTACACCTTTTTCAACCTCTTGTGGATGTTTCCCACTATCTCGTTTTCTCAGCACAGGAATTCTGTGACAGCACTTTGCTTCTGACGGACGTCGAGTGTAGCAGCCATCTTGAATACCTGCTGTGACGGTGCCACTCACGGGAACAGGTTGAACTAAGTTTGAAAACAAGCGGGAAGGATGTATGCACTGTAAAACTTTCACACATGCAGAATGAAAACTATATTTTTACAAAAACAGTGTGCATTTCTTTTGGAGTGACCCTCGTACTATTACGAAAATTCAAGTGATTTTTAAAGTGTTACTCTTGAATGTAAAGTTTCATTTGAAGTTTTCTCGCAAGTCATTTCTTACCAGTTAAAATTCCCAGCCTTCAGCCGGTTTCTGTCCGCCTCGATAGCTGAGTGGTCAGTGCGACAGCATGCCGTGCAAATGGTCTCGGGTTCGATTTCCGGCTGGGTAGGAGATTTTTCTGCGGTCAGGGACTGGGTGATGCGTTATTTTCATCATCATCTCATCCCCAACGACGTCCAAGTCGCCGAACTTACATCTACTAAAAAGACTTGCACTAGGCGGCCGCTCTACTCGACGGGAGGCCCCGGCTACACGACGTTTCAGTTGGTTTATTACGTTTACTCGGAATCAGAGCACAGCATACAGCAGAAGAGCAACATTAAAAGAAAACTATACCATGAAGTGGAAAGTATGTACGTACATAATGAACTGAATGAAGGGTGGGAATTTTAGTTGGAAAGAAACAACTTCTGACAAAATTCAAATGAAATTCTGCATTCAAAATTAATGCTTTTAAAATCAGATAAATGTTCACAATAGTATTTATATAACACGACTTTAAGCAAGGGGAATCTTATCTTTCCATCAGAGCAATCCATATAACAATCCTGCTATGTGAACTTCGTTACTACATTCTCGACAACACGGAACAATGCTACATGCTTGTGTGCTTACCTCGATCTCGCAAATTTCCTGAAAAACTAACAAATATTCTCCTTGGCTTCTCTCTCCATAATTGCATCAAAAATTGTCATACTCGAATTCCAGCTATCTCCTATCACAATTATAAAGAAAATTTCCTGAGCATTCTTCAAAATACATCTGCTACTCAACACTGCTCAGTTCAGGCAAAGATAGTGTATGAATAGTCAAAGATTACTCAGCTACATGACTTTGCTCCATGTTAGCTGTGGCTATCGATATTTATGTGAAAACCCCGATTTCCTTGAATGATCAAAATAATATGAATACCTCACACAACGACCTCGATTTCAACAGGTCATTCAATCTTAATCTTCCTACCTATCTTTCAAAAGAGATGTGTTCATAATATACCGAACTTCCGTCTTTCCTCCGTCAACCAGCTAAGCGCGAGAGACTTTCTTCGATGGAGATATGGTAGGGATGTTGATGAGCAGCCGTGAAATTTTTTCGGCCAGCATAATGTATCAGTCGCTGGAGATCAGCCTATGTGTCGGATTCCAGTAAACTGTGAAATAAAGAAAAAACCGAGCAGTGACACGGAATCAGATTTGGCAAAAAGCTTCGGCTGTAAAAGTGCAAACAATTTGCAAGATTCATCAGGCTTTCTTGAACGATGCCATGAACAACTGAGGTACGAAGGAGTGGTGCAACAGCTTCTGAAATGGCCGCACATCAGTGGATGTTTAAGCGAATCAGCGAAAGCTTGAAAGGTCGAAACCACAGCTTCACTGAACAAATGCGACATTAGTCATCAAAGGTCGCAACACCATAGTACGAGAACCTGCGAATGAGACAGGAGCATACGTTGATTGGTATATTAGGTTTTCATTTAGGCAGAAGAAGAGTATCTGCAAAATTCGTACCGAAGCAGCTGTCAGTGCAGCAGAAGCATGCTGTCTGAAAACCGCACAGGACTTGTTGAACGATGATCGACGGTAGCACTCTGGCGTCAACACCACCAGTCGCTGGACATTACGTGTTATTTCAGATACACTGCATAGCATTTCATAATCTCCCGATAGTATCTGTTTAACACCGTTATTAAAAATATCAAGTGTCATAGTTTTCGTTTATTTAGTGTCTTCTGGTACCTAAAATTTACGTTCAGCGGACATCTGTGTTGCGTCTACATTCTCGTGTTTCCTTACGGGTGCCTGGCATCTACAAATTACCTGCACAACCCACCGAAAGATAAGTTATCAGCAATTATCAATGTATTGAAGTTTAAGTGTGTGGTAGTACTTTTTAACTTACTGTTAAAGTAGCGTCATGTGTGACAAGTTTGGATGTCACCGTGGCTTATTGGTATGCGAGAGACATGTCAAGACTGTTGGTTGATGTTTCACGGGGATGATTGTATCGAGGAAGCCATTGAGTAGCAGATGGGGGCTTCCATGGAGTTGTAGATCACGTAGTCGTATGACGAGAAGCATGGGAAAGGGAAGAAATATTTGTGCCCATCACGTAGAAGTAGAAATGGCGTATTTTGAATTTAGCTGGTGGCAGGGGATAGAACTATTTTCTATTTGGAAAGTTGTGAAAAGTAATAAGCAAAAGGAGAAAAACCTTAGATTTTCACATTCCTGTCAGCAATCAGTTAGACTTGTTAGTTGAAATGAGAGAGCAGCTTCTAACAGTTTTTGAGCAAAGTAGAATGCTTTAAGGCTACATTAATAGAAAAGTCAAGTGGAAAGAACAGAGTCCTTACGCGTGATACTAGTCGTGGGAGGCATGTCTACCAAATTCTACAGGAAAAGCTAGATATGGGATGCTACGTCACAAGCATAATGACACCTAGTGGCAAGCCTAGCCAGGTGAACAAGAACGTAGAGCCTTTACGTAGAGATTTTGATGAAAAGGATCAGGTACTTATAGGAAGAGGAGCTGATAACAATATGCCTAGCAACTTATAGTATAAAATATGAGCAGCAACAGTGCACGCACGTGTGGATTTTGTAAATGTTTTACAGCACCATGACCAAACCTGCGTTACGATTACCGTCAGCCATGTAAACAAGGAACTCAGTGAAGGCTGTCCATAAATCCGTAAGAGTTCGAGGGGATGGAGGTCTCTTCTGAACAGCACATTGCAAGGCTTTCACATATACTCAATAATGTTCATGGCTGTGGAGAATGGTGGCCAGCGGGAGTGTTTAAAATCAGAAGAATGTTCCTGGAGCCACTCTGTAGCAATTCTGGACGTGTAGTGTGTCAAATTTTCCTGTTGGAATTGCCCAAGTCCGTCGGAATGCAGAAAGGACATGAATGGATGCAGATGATCAGACAGGATGCTCACGTACGTGTCACCTGTTATTCGTATCTACTCGTATCAGGCGTCACATATCACACCAATTGCTCACGCCCTACACCATTACAGAGCCTCCACCAGCCTTGGACAGTCCCCTGTTGACATGCAGGGTCCTTGGATTCATGAGGTTGTCTCCATACCCGTGCACGTCCTTCTGGTGGATACAATGTGAAACGAGACTCGTCCGAGTAGGCAACATGTTTCCAGTCATCTACAGTCCAGTGTCGGTGTTGACGGGCCCAGGCGAGAGGTAAACCTTTGTGTTGGGCAATCATCGACGGCACACAAGTGGACCTTCAGCTCCGAAATCTCATAGCGAAGAAGTTTCGTTGAATGTTTCGCCCACTGACTCTTGTTGATGGCCCTGCATTGAAATCTGCAGCAATTTGCGAAAGGGTTTCACTTCTGTCACTTCGAACGATTCTCTTCAATTGTCGTTGGTCCTGTTCTTGCAGGATCTTTTTCCGGGCGCAACTATGTCGAAGATCTGGTGTTTCACTGGATTGCTGATATTCACGGTACACTCGTGAAATGATCGTACGGGAAAGTAGCCTCTTCATCGCTACCTCGGAGATGCTATGTCGCATCGCTCGTGCGCCGACTATAATACCAAGTTCAAACTCACTTAAATCTTGATAACCTGCCATTGCAGCATAAGTAACCATTCTAATAACTGCACCAGACACTTGTTGTCTTATATAGGCGTTGCCGACGGCATCGCCGTATTCTGCCTGTTTACGTATCTCTATGTTTGAACACGCTTCTTTGGCTTCCGTGTATTTCGTCGACGCTGATGGTGTACTGCATCATGAGTATGCACCTGCAGGCCAAAAAAATCACACTGGAATATTACTAGCAGGTTCTTTGTCAACGTCATAATGTTGTTGTGCCGGAAATGAACGAATCTGTAGCCAGGAAAAACTTGGCAGCTTCGTCATGATGACGCTCCCAACCATTCTGCGCATTTGATTCAGACTTTCAACGCCAAACAAAACATTTCTAAGGTTAGTCAAGCTCTATAATCTACCACCATCGCTTCGTATTACATATATGTTTGCAATAGTGGTGGAGCGGCAGGAGAAGTGTGTGCATTACGAAGGAGACTACTGCGAAGAGGACAAGGGATTTTATCTTCAAATACAGTATCGTGGCAACAGAAGATTAGATACTTTATTACTCCGTAGTACGTGGCAGAGACTACTTCACACGTATATTACCGATTGAATGTCCCATTGCATTCCTGTACAGTGACGAAAATACGACTGCCTTTTCCCTCTGCACGTGTCCTAGATCTCTTTTATTTCTCCCCTTGGTAGATACACGTATGTGGCAGGAGAATTGTAGCGCTGTTTTTCCTCTGGTTCTTTAAAGCTCGAGGGAACTACATCGGATGCCTTAGAAAGACTCATATTTATGCTCTGCATGCATCTCTGCAATGATGGAAATAAAGGAAATGTTCTAGGTGAAAGGGTACCATTGCTACGATTCGCTGGTGACATTGCTATCCTGAGTGAAAGTGAAGAAGACTTACAGGATCTGCTACATGGAATGGACACACTAACGAGTACAGGATATGCATTGAGAATAAATCGAAGAAGGACGGATGCAATGAGAAGCAGCAGAAATCAGAACAGCGAGGAAGTTAACATCTGGACTGAAGGTCAATAAGTAGATGAATTTAAGGAATTCTGCTTCCTAGGCAGCAATATAACCAATGACAGGCGAAGCAAGGAGAACATCAAAAGCAGGCTGGCACTGGCGAAAAGGGCATTCCTGGCTAAGAGAAGTCTACCAGTATCAAACATAGGTCTTAATTTCAGAAAGAAATTTGTGAGAATATACGTTGGGAGTACATCATTGTATGGTAGTGAAACATGGACTGTGGTGGACCGAAAAGGTAAGGAATGAGGAGGCTCTGCGCAGAATCGGAGAGAAAAGGAATACGTGGAAAACACTGATAAGAAGAAGGGGCAGGATGACAGGACATCTGTTAAGACATCAGGAACTGCCTTCAGTGGTAATGGAGGGAGCTGTAGAGGGAAAAAACTGTAGAGGAAGACAGAGCTTGGAATAAATCCAGCAGCTAATGGAGGACGTAGGTTGCAACTGCAACTCTGAGATAAAGATGTTGGCGCAGGAGAGATATTTGTGGCGGGCCGCATCAAATCAGTCAGATACGTTTTGGTCTCATTTTAAAGTCAGATATTTAAAGTTTTTTACATTATTGTTGGTTTTACCTTGTTCCTGAAATGTTAAGGTGTGTCTTCCATTGGTTATGCGGCAAACATCCCGTCTGAAGTCGATTTCTTGCACAAATCGCTGCAGCACATCAGGCGTGAGTTGCTGAATTGCGAGGCACGTTCAACCTGGATAATCCGGTAAGCGTAGAACAAAGCCTATATCCTTCATGAATCCCCAAAATAAAACGTAAAGATGTGTTAGAGGCAGTGAACATGTGTGCGACGCAACTGGCGCACCTCAGCCCGTCTGCTTACCAGGAAAGGAGATATTTAGGATATCCCAGACGTCAAAGAGGCACTGTGGTAATGCACCATCTTCCATTAACTCTACGTTTTGCTCTCATTCATCAACGTCAGTATCGCGGATCAAATTGTTTTCCAGCCTATCTAAATGCGCTACTTCACTGATAGTTTTCTCATCTAAAAAGGAAAGTCCATAAACTTTGTTGCTCCTCAGTGCACAAAACACAATCCATTCTGAGCTATCACGTTCATGTTTCTGGGATTTCCTTGGATTTACAATGCCCCAAATATAACAGCTCTGTTTATCAACTAAAAGTCGACTCTTCATTAAAGATAATCTTTTCTATGAAATCTTCATCTTCATCCAATCGATGTAACATTTAAACACAAAAGTCATTACAAGTCTACAATTATCATTTACTTTTTGCACCATTGTGAACTTGTGTCATTTGAAGTGCAACCATTCTCTTAACACACTCCAAACAGTCATGTGTTGGACGCCTGGTTCTCGAAAAGCTTCCCGGGTCGATTTTATAGGACTGTTCCCAAAGCTTTGCCTCACTTGCTCTACGACCTCATGATACGCATGGGGATGGCCTAATGATTTGTTATATCTTACCGAACATCCAGTTTCAGTATAACACTTGGCCACTCGTAAATCGTAGGATTACTGAAATGATCTTTACCACTGTCTCTACAAAAATTTCGTTACATAGTTGTTGGAACCAAAGCACATAGCGAACACACTAGGAACTGGTGAAGTCTGCCATTTTTGCAGCAGCTGCTGCTAGCGCTCGCAGTGGAGCGATTCGAAGGTCGTGTACTACGTAAGTCAAAACTGTTTTCCTTCAAAATGACACAAGACTAAGTCAGTAAGTCGTGCAAATAAGTTTGTCAGAATTTTCTAAATTGTTAAGTGACAGTGGTATGATGCTGCTTTCCTGACAACGTAATATTTCGCGGCGACATTTTTGAATAATTGCTTCACGGATTGCTTGTCGCGTCAGACTTGAATTCTATGAAAGGCCTCCGACGACTTCCTGCGTTACCATCGTCTAAACAGTGCTCCTGTTTGTTTGGTACTCCATTTAGTTGGTCGAATTAAATCATGAGACACGAATTCACTGAACTTCCATACGCTGCCAGAAATTATGTCGGTATATATGATGGAAGAACATTGGTAGCAATTTCGATTTCGTTAAATGGTGGGTTACTAAGCTATTTTATGTGGTCAATTTCAGCATCAAGCGCCTGTCTCCATGCACCACTTAGCTGTGATATATTCTGATTTCAACAGCTTCTTTGATGACAGAATTCCAGTAGAAAGAGGTATGGAATAATATTTCCGTACCATCAAACGTAAGCCTATGTTTGTTAATGAGGCTGTGATCGACAGAACCAGATTTGTGGAAATTGCGGATTTAATGTAGCAACTATCGTTCTGAAACCGTTCGTATTGAATATAGTACCATTTATATTGATCAGTCAATACGAGTTCAGAAATTTGCACAGAGCAACGTCTCCACATTAAATACCGCGATTTCAGCAAACCTCCTGTAGCCGAATCATGCCTCATGACGGAACGGATGATGTATTATCCCATTCCTCTTCCTACTAGAGTTGTTGTCTGATAAAAGAAACCATTGGGTTACGGACGTTCGGTTCCTTCGTGACGTCTCCACCTCGAAAGACGAACGAGCAAATCTATAACTGAAAGTTAAACGCAAATCTGCCTTCCTTTCTATGTCACGTTGAGAAGAATCCTCAGCTGCTGGAACAATGCTTCTTCTATAGCTTTCCCATTTTCCATTAGTTCCTATTGTATAAATACGTGATCAGTTTATATGTGAAATCCTATATTCTCTGAACGCGAAAGAATCTAATAAATCGCAACGTTCCCGGGGATAAAATTGCCAAGATTCTTCTGACAACTGCTACGAACTGGTTAGAAAAGGATAGAAAATTGCACATCGATTCCTTTTATTGCTCCCACTATCCGCTTCATCTATTCCACTATAAGATTTACTCTAGAACGAGCTAAAAATCTATAGTAATTTCACAGACACGGATTAAAGAAGTATATTTTGCATTTAATTCTGGCCAAACACCGTTACCCCAACATACAAAACAAATGAGACTTTTCGCTCGTAACCACTGTTCCAGTCTTTCCTTTTCATTATTTGAAGGACAAATAAAAATAATTTCGTTACATTGCCGACAGCGAGTAAAATTATTACGGATTTAAGCGACTTCGCTACATCTCCAGTGTAGCAGAAGTACTTTACTACGCCAGGGGCACTATTTATCCTCTTGCACTAAACAGATACATGCTGTTGATTGGTTGTATTAATATCTAGTATGTGATGTCATTTAAAGATATACTGCACATTCCCGGAACTCTTCCAACAAATTTCTGCCTTATGTTCGTCCCTCCACCTTTTATTTCACGTGCCCTTGATATTACGGATAAACATTTCTATTTTATGATGTGATTGAGATGTTCTCAAATAGCCTCGTAATGGGATACTCTCCAGTTCTTTTTCTGTGTTATAGGTAATATTTGGTGCTGATTCACTTACATTTGTCTTTACTGAGAGAATTTTCATCATTTTCCATCTTATCCAGCATGTAACACATATCAAATCGTACCATATTTGGCGTACGCTTCCGAAAGGTAGTATTCGTCAGAAGGAAATAAAGTTTGTACTTTTGAGTGTGACCTTTCCGTAGTTATCCATCGTATAATGAGAATGGTAAATATCTTCTTTAACTTAAAGAAGAAAGTTAATTGAGGAGATAACGCCACAGTTACACATAATACAGAGAGTTGTGGAATTAGTCGTATTATATTGCTACTTACTTTCCTAACAGGCAGAAAGTTATGATTCAGTAACACCACAAGGACTATGTGATCTTTAGCTTGTATACAAAAATGGTTCAAATGGCTCTGAGCACTATGGGACTCAACTGCTGGGGTCATTAGTCCCCTAGAACTTAGAACTAGTTAAACCTAACTAACCTAAGGACGTCACAAACATCCATGCCCGAGGCAGGATTCGAACCTGCGACCGTAGCGGTCTTGCGGTTCCAGACTGCAGCGCCTTTAACCGCACGGCCACTTCGGCCGGCTAGCTTGTATACAGTACTAACTATATTTCATATATAACTGCATAAGCATCAACAACTTTTCTACCTTTAAAAATAATTAGGATCAAATTCATTAGTTTGATTTTGACGTGAACTGCAGTAATAAAGTCAGTAGTTTCAGTTCCACGTTATTAAATACCAGAAAGGAGTTCCGTTTTACGTGGTACGAGTTAACCAGGAAAATCTAAATTTAACAATGAGCGTCTGAAAGGAATTGAAACAGTAGCTCTACGCCTGAACCTGAGTCAGTCGTAAAGTTGAGAAAGAGAAAGGATTGACAGTGCTGATGAGTAAGGTGACGGAAGATGAAAGTTAAATGTTAGAGTTGTGTAAATCGTTGCTTGTCCAAATTACGCCACGAGGGACACGATGTTGAGTGAGATTAGAGAATCTAGTGTTCTAACTGCCACAGTAGAGACGGCTGGAGTACGGGATATACTTGCGCTGTGCGTCACCACTGCAGTTTTAGTCTGAAGCTTAAGCTGCAGTTACTCAGCCATCGATTGAAAATAAATTTACACAGCTGAGTGGAGAAGTAGTAAGATAAAACAACAAATTTAAGAATCTGCACCTAAGCAAGAGGAAGAACACGACAAATAATCCACCGATACATGACTCTATAGTTTCACGAAGTTCCGATAGGTGGCAGCGCTGTACGTGGCCTTCCAAATGGCATCTCTAACGGAGGTAAATTCCAAGCATGGAGCTGTCGCTGGGTTTCTTTTGGCGGAGAAGCAGACCATCGCAGTTATTCAAAGGCGCTTGTAGAATATCTGCGGAGACCTGGCAGTGAACAAAACCACGGTGACCGTTGGACGAGACAGCTATCATCATCGCAGCAAGGTGTCGCAAACCTGTCGGATCTCCGGCGTGCCAGCCTGCGGCACACAGCTTTGACTCCTGCAAACTTGGACGGTGCGGACACTCTCATTCGACGGATCACAATCAAACACCTCGGTGCTCAGCTACACGTGTCTCACAAGTCTGCACACCCGAGAGGGGATCAGAAAATTTGACTGGACTGTTCTTCCTCACCCATCCTACAGCCCTGGTGTGGCACCTGCCGATCGCCACACGTTTGGTCCAGTGAAGGATGCTCTCCGCGGGAAGCAGCACGTGGATGATGGGGAAGTTATTGATGCAGCAAGACATTGGCTCTGACGTCCACCATTAGAGTGGTACCGTGTGAGCCTGCAGTCCTTCTCAGTAAGATGGCGCAGGACCGTCTCATTGAAAGGACATTTAATTATTAGATCTGTAAGATAAAAAAATGGCTCTGAGCACTATGGGACTCAACTGCTGAGGTCATTAGTCCCCTAGAACTTGGAACTAGTCAAACCTAACTAACCTAAGGACATCACAAACATCCATGACCGGGGCAGGATTCGAACCTGCGGCCTTGCGGTTCCAGACTGCAGCGCCTTTAACCTATGGTACAAGACTTTCCCATTACGTCCACGCCGGGGTGCTATTAAAATGTCGGAGAGCCCAGGCAGTAGTGACAATGTAAGGGAAAATAATCAGAAGATAATTAATTGAATTTTGTGTTGGGGAGGGCACTTAACTTGGGTAGTTCGTTCGGCACTATTGACCAGCGTGCTGTAATGGTAAGCATTTCTGCCTAGCAAGCAAGAAGACCCTGATTCGAGTCCCGGCCACAGCCCAAATTTTAATTCATGTCTTCTGCTTCGATCATTAGCTTAGAACCAACTTGCTTTACCCAAAAAAAATTGTTGCATCAGTTATTGAACGCCCCTAGTACAATGGATAAGTCTTTTATTAGGAATTTCTATGATACGAACAACGCAAAAAAATACCGGATTGCTGAATACTTCACAGCTTTTATAGCGCAGATCTGGACTTCAGTGCTGGGAAAGGAAATTCCGAGACAGACTGATCTGACAAATAGATATTGTTTTATACGATTCAAGGGTAAGCTAGTATCATGTGTAAAGGGGGAGACTTTCTCTCAAAACAGGGTATAGCATTATATTTTTACATAAGAGTGAAGCAACACAAAGTGGTCAGGAGTACTTTCTGGCAACACATAATAGAATAGATGTTGTCAATGTGATTAGTGCGTCAGAAGTAGTGTCATGGAAAGAGCTGATCAGTGTTTAGTTACACTGCTGTCCATTAAGATTTCAACGTCATGACGGCGGCGTGCAACAAACGTTGTGTGGCACGAAGTGAATTAACTGGCTGAATATGCAGAAGATAAGCATTTAATCACAATAGCATTTGGTAGGTAGCAGCAAGTAGAAGTACGAAAGAAAAGATTACACAATGGATTTCTTTCTCATTCAATAAACCGCTTCACCGTCTGCAACGAGATCTGCTGGAGTTCGGCAGAGTGGTCTCTCGAGGCAACACTTCATCGTGTCACGATATTTCTGTTCGTGTCGGTCGCGGTCCCACGCCAGGCAAGCGAAAATGGACTCAATGTGTTCAGGAGGAACATTCTTGACGCCAGTCACGTGATGTACCTTGAGTGATCTTTGTATGTCCATGCTTGTACAAGATGGTGATTGGGACTTCGGTTGGTCAATTTGAAGTAAACTGGAGTACGCCTTCAGCCGTAAATTTTGAACCTTTCATCGAGCTACCTGTTTGCATGTTACATTACTTCGTCATCTGGCCCATGCATAAACAGCAATACAGTAGGTGACAAAAGCCCAGGGATACCTCCTAATATCGTGTAGGACTTCCTTTCGCTCGGCATAGAGCAGTATCATGACTTGGTATGGACTCAACAAGTCGTTTTAAGTCCCCTTCAGAAATACTGAGCCGTTCATAATTGCGAAAGGGCACAATTTTATGCACGGACTGACCTCTCGATTATATCCCATAAATGTCGATTGGATTCATTTCGGGTGACTGGGGTGCTAAATCATTCTCTATAATTGTCCACAATGTTCTTGAAGCAGATCGCAAACAACTGTGGCCCAGTAACGTGCCGGATTCTCATCCATAAAACTCCAGTCGTTGTTTGGGAACATGAATTCGATGAATGGTTACAAATCCTCTGCATGTAGTCAAACATAACCACTGCCAGTCAATAATCGGTTCAGTTGGACCAAAGAAGCCAGTCCATTCCATGGAAATACATTTCACACCATTAGGGTGCCACTGTCGTAACGGATCCGTTCGTCGTACGTCCCACATTGATTTCAGTGGGTATTTCACGCAGTGTCGCTTGTCTGTTAGCACTGACTGTCCTACGCAAATGCCGCTGCTCTCAGTCGTTAAATGCAGGCGGTCAGCCACTGCGTTGTCCGCGGTAAGAGTTAATGCTTGAAATTTGGTATTCTCGACACGCTCTTCACGCCGTGGAGCTCGGAATATTGAATTCCCTAACGATTTCCGAATCAGAATACGCCGTATGTCTAGCTCGAACTACAGTTCTGCGTTCAGAGTTTGATAATCCCCGTCGTGCGGCCTTAACCACGTCGGGAAACCTCTTCAAATGAATCAAATGAGTTCAAATGACAGCTCCGTTAACGCACTGGCCTTTTTAACTTTGTGTACGCTGTACTACCGCCATCTGTGTACCGCTGTCCCACGACATTTGTCACCTCAATGTGCAAACAAGCCTAACAATCAACGCTAAGGAATAGTTTGGGACAGTAAATGTTGCCAATGGGTCATGTAAGTCTTATAAGAATCAATTAATATTATGAGGAAGTTAACATGAAACAATAGCCAAATTCAATTTAAGCAAAGTGTCTACCAATGTCGATGCGATAATTAGTAATATTAAAGTTGAATCCATATAAAATACTTAATAGTAATAGGAAACAGGTATACACTGTACCCGCAATATAAATAGGATACCATAACAAGAATCAGTACATATCATCTAGAAGTTAACAGACAAAATATGTGTCTCCTACACAATAATAAAATAATCTGTAACAGTCTGCTGTAGGTAACTGTAACGAACTTTCACTATGTAAAAATACTTAAGAAACATGGAAAAGACGAATAGGCAAAATCACGAATAAAATAATACCTAAGTAAAAAGTATATTCATTAAGTGAATAAACCACATGTGGGCGGGTAGGTACTAGATCAAGATGACATTGCTTGTGCATGAAATGAGTATCTGTGCGTAGGGAATAACACTATTACACAACATAAAATTGGGGGAAGAAGGTTACTGATGTATGCGAGTTGAATGGAAGAGTAGACTAAGAAGACAGCAAAATGATCATTTAATCTAAAGATTAAAAACAACAAATTTGAAAACTGCATCGAAAACTAGATAACCGTGAAGTAGAATAACTATTTACATCTAGTCTCTACACTGCGAACGACTGTGAAGTGCTTGGCAGAGGATACGTCCCACTTTCTCTCGTTCCATTTACGTATAGAGCGTGAGTAAAATGATTGTTAAATGCCTTTATATTCACTGTAATTAATCTAATCTTATCTTAATGATCCTTATGGGAGGGATATGTATGGGGTTTCAGTACAAGTATCTACGAGTATTACACAGATGGTCCTATGTAGAAAATAATACAACCTCTACTGTATTGACTGTTGCGAAAATAATTGTAGATACCAACAGAAAGACAAAAAAGATAGTTCAAATGGCTCTGAGGACTATGGGACTTAACTTCTGAGGTCATCAGTCCCCTAGAACGTAGAACTAAATAAACCTAACTTAACGACATCACACACATCCATGCCCGAGGCAGGATTCGAACCTGCGACCGTAGCAAAATAGTTCAAATGGCTCTGAGCACTATGGGACTTAACATCTGTGGTCATCAGTCCCCTAGAACTTAGAACTACTTAAACCTAACTAACCTAAGGACATCACACACATCCATGCCCGAGGCAGGATTCGAACCTGCGACCGTAGCAGTCGCGCGGTTCCGGACTGCGCGCCTAGAACCGCTAGACCACCGCGGCCGGCTGCGACCGTAGCGCTCGCGCGGTTCCAGACTGTAGCGCCTAGAACCGTCGGCCATTCCGACCGGCGGAAAGACAAAAAGTAATATATAAAATTATAAAACAATAAATATTTGTAAGACTATAATATGTATTATTTCAAATGTTGATAGTTAAAAATGGATTCGTGACTTAGTACGATTAACAATTTTAAATATGTTAATGTTAATAATAAAAATGTACTGTTGAGTATAACCATAATTTATACATCTATCTATAGAGAAGTAATATATCACACGTGAAACGTGAACACAGTCGTAAGCTACCACAATTCTGTAAAAATCAAACTGTATGGATAACATTATGTAGCAATGCAACATATGCAACAGTCTATATGATGAGACGCTGCCAGGAAAGAACTGAACAAAAAAATCTATGTTCTTTTGGATCGACACTTAAAGGGAAATCTGCACAACACCCACAATACAGTGTGATTAAAACATACAAAATATTGATAGTGCAAAACTCAAAAGTCATGTAAAATTGAAAGGCAAATGAAAAATATACGAGTAGTACTGTAGTATCACGGTAGAAATCAGCCATAAATGTACCAGTGAGCAGGTTCATATTAAAGGAATATTGATTATGCAAGGACAAAGAAAGCATGTAATTTCAGTCAAATAGCTGTACATACATAGAAAGATCTTAAATTCATCAAAAACATTAAAGTGAATGGAGATACGTTTCTACATGGTGATACAACCAAACAGCTGATGAAATAAAAGAAGTGTGAGTTAGTTCAATAAGAATATTACAAAAATAAATTAACTAACAGTCTGTGTGCAAGAAGGCAACAACACGTATCTGAGGACACAGCAACGTAAGATATG
This sequence comes from Schistocerca piceifrons, assembly GCF_021461385.2. Lineage (NCBI taxonomy): Eukaryota > Metazoa > Arthropoda > Insecta > Orthoptera > Acrididae > Schistocerca > Schistocerca piceifrons. Next base: position 271,475,893 of record NC_060139.1, read on the forward strand.
ATATAGCATATGAAGTAGCGATCGATAAAAACTACCGGGACATGTGTATAAAATATCTACATAGAACAGCAAATAATAAGGAACTTTTGTAGATAAAATACATGATATAGTGGAATGAATAAACTAGTGATAAAATAAGAACATGAATTTTATGACACAATGTAGAACACCTCACATATATCACGTATCGAGCCATGGATTATGCCCAGAAGATAGAGAAGTACACTGTGATAAAAATCATGGGATAGTGATATGCACTTATACAGGTGCGTACACAAGTTATAAAAGGCTAGTACATTAGAGAAGCTGTCATTTGTACCGAGGTGGTTCATGTGAAACGGTTTCCCGGAGTGATTATTGTCGCACAACGGGAGTTTTCGCACTTGCAAAGCGAAATGGTAGTTGGACCTAGACGAATAGGACATTCCACTTCGGAAATCCTTAGAGGATCGAATATTCTGACATCCACAGTGTCAAGAGTGTAGCGAAAATACCAAATTTCAGGTACTAACTCTCACCACAAACGCTGAAAGTCTTCACTTAACGACCGAGCGCAGCGGCATGTACGCAGAATTGTCAGTTCTATCAGACAAGCAACAGTACTTGAAATAACCACAGAAATCAGAGTGGGGTGTAGAACGAACCTGTTCGTTTGGTTAGCGAGCCGAAATTTGGAGTTAATGCGCTGTTGCAGCAGACGGCATATGCGAGTGACTCTGCTAACAGCACATCATTTGCAGCGCCTCTCCTGGACTCGTGACCATATCAATCGATTGACTCCAGATTTCAGACGGTAAGGGCAGACGGTAGTGTTCGAATGTGGCGCACAACCACGAGCCATGGATCTAAGTAGCCAACAAGGCACTGTGCAAGGTGGTGGTGTTTCCATAATGGTTTGGGCTGAGTTTACACGCACTGGACTGTTTACTCTGGTCCTACTGCACCCATCACTGACTGGTAATCGTTATGTTACACTACTTGGAGACCATCTGAAATCTTTCAAGGACTTTACGTTCCCAAATTTTTATAGATAACAGTGCGCCATGTCACAGGGCCACAACTGTTCGCAATAGGTTTGAAAAACATTCTGGTCCATTTGAGCGAATGATTTGGCTACCATCGAACATTTAAGGAACACAATCGAAAGGTCACTTCGTGCAAAAAATTCTGCATCGGCAACACTTCCGCAATAATTGACGGCTATAGAGGCAGCACGATTGAATGTTTCTGCAGGAGACTTCCAATGATACGTTGAGCTCATGCCACGTCGATTGCTGCGCCACGCCGGCCAAAAGGAGGTCCGACACGATGTTAGAGGGTATTGCATGACTTTTATCATGTCAGTGTATGACGATGTAATGTAACACCTAAACCGGTGACTTAATAAAGAGTTAAAAATTTACTGGTGGGGATGTAGTGCTTTTTACCTTGGTTGAGGAAGTGTGCTTGTTTACAGCGTGACATCCACACGTGGAGTGCGATGACATCTTGAGTTCTGCCGAGTCCCAGCCTGGCGACCATTGTTGTGCCTTCTCTTGACGGGCAGCAGAGAGAGGTTTGGTGACAGTGGTACGCCCAACAACAGAACTGGACGCAGTAGTGGCACCCTCCGTCTTTTCAGGCGGACCACGATTATGCGTACAGTATCACAAAGGACATACCAGAGTGTGAAAGCACCGAAGAGAACAAATTTTGGCATATTATATTCTTCATCGTTATACGATGCTAACACCTGTCATGATGGTACGATATTTGCCACTGTGTACGCAACGCGGTCACGTCTGGTTTGTGTAGGAGGTAAACTGGCGCGCATATGATACATTTCTGACTTCTTACTGTCTGTGGATCTGACCTGTATTCGAGTTTTCGTGAGGTTATCTTTCAACAAGATAACGGAAGTCCTCAAGTTGCCCTTGCTTATTATCCACTCCTACTTCGACACAGGGGTTACCTTTATCCTGGCCACCACCTTCTTCACATCTAGGACTCACGGAAATGTAATGGCCACACACAAGAACGTCGGCAATAGCCTGCCGCCGGCTTTGTGGCCGAGCGGTTCTAGGCGCTTCAGTCTGGAACCGCGCGACCGCTACGGTCGCAGGTTCGAATCCTGCCTCGGGCATGAATGTGTGCGATGTCCTTAGGTTAGTTAGGTTTAAGTAGTTCTAAGTGCTAGTAGGACCTGATGAACTCAGATGTTAAGTTCCATAGTGGTCAGAGCCATTTCAACCATTTTTATAGCACGCCGCTAAGAATGGCGGACTGTTCACAGGGTTGAAGTAGCATGGAATGTTGTCCGTCACGCAGCTCAGTTCGACTGGATGCTTAGCCAGGTCAAGTCCATTTCCTCTGCTAGAGACGGCAGCTTTGTGAGCTAAATTTCATGCCATCTTTTTCCGCAGATCACTTACAAATATATTCTTTCTACTATATTCTATAAGCATGACATATAAATTTTCGTCGTTTGCTATCCTTCCTGCTTCCTGGTGTCGCAGTTGTAACGACAAACAATGCGTTATGCTATACAGGACATTTAATTATACACATTTACCGTGTGACAGCGTTCTATTTGTAAGAACACAGGAGTGCATACTGCCTGTATTTCGGGCACAATTTTTAACGTTTCTGCCACTCCGCCGATGTCATCAGTCAGCTTTCCTGTGTAATAATTACCCTCTTGTTTTCATGATTTCTTGAAAGTGTACACTTATTGTGCCTACCTGTAGTTCCTTGCTTATCGTTACGATGATATTTGGTATCACCTTCAGACCGCTAAATGTCACTAACAAAATTTATTCAGCGATGGTCAAACTAGAAAAAATCACTACGTTTCCCATGAAACCTGAAGACTAGAGTTTGAGTGTGATTTTCTCTGCTTTCGGGCAGAGTTTAAAGTTGGCGATTGCCTTGCTTATGTGAATAGACATGACTCTAAAAGGGATAAAAGAATTAGCCTACAGTATCCGCTAATGTGGCATCACATGATATCATGTGTACCTGCGCATACCTTCGCTATGCTGGTGCATGATGCACTCAATTTATGGTGTTTATTCGATGTTCTGAATGAGAATACCTAAATTCATAAACTCTGTTCGTGTTCTCGTGTCCTTGGTGCTTCCAACTTCGTACTTATCATGTAATTCTGCTGATATATATTTGCCAGCTTGGAACAGGAAGAGAACAAAATGTAAAATGATCTGTTCATTCCACATCGTCTGAATTATATTAACTTTTACTGTGGGACACCATGTTGTAATCTCTGGGAAATTCATTTCTGATACTTCTTTTTTATTTTTTACAAGCTGTGGTTTAGTATTACAACGTTTCTGTTTGTTTACATTCGTATTTCCGTATTGGCAAATACAACCAAATACACGCAGTTTTGCAGATACGAAAAGCGATGTAAGAATTAGTTATTTTAAAACAAAATGTGAGTAAGTTTAAATACTTTTTTCATATATTCCTTGACCAATCGTGCACATTAATGTTCATTTATAAAAAAATGCAGAATGAAACCGTTGTAGTATTATATTTCCGGAGGTCCGTAAATTTCATTTTCGTTTTCTCCGCCTGTTCATCAGATAACTCTATTAACTTTTTAGAATTGATAACAAAACAAGATATACGGCAACTTCCGAGTTAGTCGAAATTGACGATTCTGCCTTCTTTCCAGTAATTTTTATTCCGATTTTCAGCTGCAAAACATCTTATTCCGGTTTCTCCAAGAAATACGCTATACACAGCTGCATTTGCGAAATCTTCTATCTTTCCAAATTTGTCCACAACATAATAAGAACTTATTATATCTCTGGGAGATAATATTGTGCAATCCAAATTAATTATCCTATAAATTCCATTTTTACATGAGTTACTAAAAATGTCACGTATTTCAGATATTTTCCGAAGTTCGTTACTGTTCACGATATCTATTTATTAACTAGATAGAAAATTGTTATTATGTTTCGAAAAACGTACGCCGCTTTCCATAAATACATTCGCATTGTAGAAAAAGCCAAACATTTATTGTCTTATACATATGACATATTTCAGAGTTTCAGGAGTTAATTTCATAACTAGTTAACACAAGCTTGTTATTAATTTTATCCTAACGTTTAAGTACGTATGAAATGATGCCGTTTTGTTTCAAGTGTTCACTATTGAAAACAGGATATCAGTGCAATTATTATTTTGAACTATTACCGTTTCTGTAACATACTAGAAGCCGTTAAGTTGTGGTTGAGCTTATACTGTATTGGCAGAGACTAATGCTAGCACAGTATGTAATTCAGATTCATAACTACATGAGTGATCCTAACGTAAAAGAAGGAAAGGGCGACATTATAATGCCTCCAAACTCCAATTTCGTTTTCTCTGCCAATAAATCAGATGTCTATCCGCAATTCAATTGCGGCCCTTAAATATTCATTTAACATTATTTCATTGTGGTATAAATATAATAATCTGTTTGGTACTTTTCTACTTCCTGTTAAAATTCTTCAGTTTCTTTCCAATTCCTTGGGTGAACAGGAAGAGTAGACGTAGAGCCGGAAAATATCGATTTCTGTTAATGTGCGATGATAATGATAACTGCGATAAAGATACTTTTATTTCTTACAGGTTTTTGACACATCGACCACAGCTGCATTTCGGCAAGTCGTCGCACAAACATTACCAACTGTTGCACTGCTCCCCGGAATGAGTTTCTTTTCCAATCACGTAAAGGAATTTTTCGACAGAATTGCAACAGAAACCTACCAGTACAGAGAAAAACATAATGTTCTTCGCGATGATGTGGTTCACCTGTTGATGACGCTGAGACAGGAAGGGAAGCTAACTACAGAGGAAGGAGAATGTATAGGTGAGTAGTTGACCTCTGTCTGCGTCTCTCACTTGGTGGCTAGGACACCTGCGAAAGTTATCTATTATCTTTATTAAATGAACCATTATCATAACTGCCTTGTGCCCGTTAGTAAAGATTTCACTTCAAGTGGGGAAATGTGTAACTCATCAGGGTCAAGCAACTGTATTGCATAGTTTCATTTTTCGCTTGATTCCAAAAGCACACAGCCGTGAAAATAAAATCTGCTTCCACACTTTGTTGCTCCATTCTGTGCATTTTGAGAGACTTTAACCCATTTTGGCTTACTGTCCACAAGGTGATTCAGACTTTTCTGCTCAAGCCGTCTCCACTCTTAGAATGTGGCACTCTTGATGTCATCCAATGTGTGTTTACGTTTTCTGGATGACGGACTACTGTTTTCAAATCCCAAGCATGCTGAAGTGGCCTGATGCCAGAAAGATACTGCATGCCATTACATCATTCCGTTCGTTTAATTCCTGCTTCCTAAAGAACAGTGTGCGAAGTGGGATCGGTTTCCAAGTGCTCTATCGTCGTGAAACACGAACGCATCGTAGGCAAGCTGACTGTGAGACTGCGTAACTGGTTGGAGCTTCCTGTCCAAACTGGTTGGAGCTTCCTGTCCACGTGATACGTGATCCTGATTACCTTCTACAGTGATGGTGAAGTTCGGATGTCCTTGTGCGATACTGGTCCAAAACGGATACATCCACCCCCTTCTGAATACATTTGACTGCGTCCTTGAGACGTGCCAATGGGCACTCTTCATACTCCTCTACGAGGGTCACCAGTCATCAGACAGTTCCTGCACGACGCCACTGGTCCATATTCCAATCCATCTACGTGGCCAACCACGCCGTTGGGAAAATCTACTGTCGTTCACAATGGGCTCTAACGGCCATTTTGATCGAGTGAGTAGTTTCCAGACTGTCCTGACACAGTCTCAAGAGAGTCCCGAAAGGTTGAGGACAATTCTGTTGCAAAGATACTTTGTGGCTTATCTTTTTTGTCTCATGATAGCTGTTGAATGCTCAACTTTCCGTGACGACAACGCTGCTGGTTGTAAAGCACCAATGCTCCAACGATCTAGGATGCAAATGACAATTATACTTGTGTTGACCGACCGAAAGAACGTGCACAAGTATTCATCTTGAGGCTGAAGATCTAGTGTCCGTGTTTGCTTGCCAATAAATTCGTTTTTGCATGGAATCCTCCTTCAGCAAGTAATTTTTTTCTTTTTTTACCCAGACATGATTCGTTGAAGTTTCGGCATCATAAGGGGTTTCCTTTTATTTTATTTTTATCAAACAACAGGAAAATTTTTCTTTACTATATGTACATACACAAAATTGAGTTTTTAAGAATGTGCCCACGAATTCTAAAATAGGAAATACTATTTACGTATGCTTTGTTACCACAGTCCGCGGTTTTTGTAGTTTTCTATGTTTTGCGTTACAGTTCTGTTGCCTTGTCATCTACAAACATTGTTTCATTCTGTGTGTAAGAGTACGTGTCTCTGGGTATTTGTGTGTGTGTGTGTGTGTTTTTGTGTGTGTGTGTGTGTGTGTGTGTGTGTGTGTGTGTGTGTGTGTGTTGTACATGTTTGTTTTCTGTATGTCTATATTCTGTCTGTCTGTGCTGGTATGTTTATGATTATCTGTTTGTTTTTGTCTGCTAGATGTCCCCTCAATTTTTAATTTCGTGATTTAATTTGTGTATAACGTTTGTGTGCATCCAGTCTTCATTTTTGTAGTTGTCTTTACTGAGTGGGGTACACAAGCCCCATTGTACAGTTCACGACTAGAAACAAAGTGCATATCAGCTAGACATGATCCTACAACCAAGTACGCAATTCGACAGTCACCGTTTCTACATGTTTCAAGACCTAGTCGTAGTCCAGCATGTGAACTACACTGCTCAACAAAAACTTGGAATAATATCTTAAAATATAATCTGCGACACAAGAGGTCTCATTGACGCACTTCGTACATTATTCAAACTAGAGCCCATATGGTGGATAATGTTTACTAATGACATGCTTTGTGGCCGTTTTCCAATCATGTAAACACACCACAGCCGCAACGGCACACAAAGAGATATCCAGTGTCAACAATAGCTTCATTCAGTTTTTGTTCAGCACTGCAGCGACATGCCACCCACAGGCATCCAGCACTTCGATTGAGTCAGGATACTGGCCTTACTTTCAGTAGGTCATACACAGAGTAGTGTGTCCAAGGTGTGGAGAAAGTACAGAGAGACGAGAAATGTAAACGATACCCTTCCAGTGGTCGTCCTCGTAAGACAACACCAGTTCAGGGTTGTTTCCTCCAACTGTAGGCTCATGGGCGTCCAACATCACCTGCCACATATATTGGAAATGACAACAGGAACCCGTATTTCAGATCACACAGTGCGTAGAAGTCAGCATCAGCGTCTTCTTTGTTCTAGAAGGCCTATGAGAAGTTTTGCAACGATCAAACGGAACCGGGCACCAGACATGTCAGGGTTTGGAGAAGTGCTAGACGACACCAGTAACGCCGATACTTTCAGGAAGTCCATCCGTTTGCAGGTGGAAGTGTAATGTTTCGGCGGAAATGATGGGACTGCGGATCCCTCTGATTCCCACCTAGCGGCAATTTGACTGGTCCCCAATTACCTCCAAGAGGTGCTACAAACGACTTAAGGCCCTACAGCCCAGAAGTCGGTGATCACTTCATCCTAGTCCATGACAATGCAAGACGGCACTGTACTCTAGCAGTGTCCCGCTATCTTCAGAGATGCAACACCAACAGAATGCGTTTGCCAGCACATTCCCCAGATATGAATGCAACTGAGCGTACGTAAGACCTGCTGACGGTGGCCATTGCGCAGCGTCCGAATCCACCTGACAATCTTCATGACTACACTGTGGTGTAGGACCTAGTACCCCCAGATACACTTGATGGTCTCATGCAGAGCATACCTCGTAGAGTGGAAGAACTCTTCCTTGTTTGGAGAGGTCATACTCACTATTAAATGACCGATAATCATCATCATGAGACAAAGATTTTCACCGTCTCAAGATTTACACTTAGGAGAGAGCCCGCATTTTTTTGCAATGATTTTTCGTAACTAACGGAAATCGTTTTTATTATAAGAAGTAATTATATTTGCTTTGTTAATAAGGCACTGTACAAACCTCAGTGGGTGTAGTATAAGAAGTCATTGTAGTAAACTCTGTGATTTTCCAAACTTTCATTGTGCTGTGTACATAAATAATGCATGTACACCCTTACCTTTATTACGGAAACGGCTACAAGAAACAGCACTGTAAAGTACCGAGGAAAAGATTTTGGAGAAAAATAGAACTTGATCTATGGAATTCATGAAGGCGGTGCAGGACTTTGTGTAGTACTTATTTTTATGATGACGTGGCAGTAGACCCATGAAGATCTTAATGAGAAACAACATACCAATGTTACAATTACTAGCTCAAAACCAGGTACTGTCTTCGGGATTAATATTTGGGGAAATGCTGATCAGTGACGCAGTGTTGACGGCATGGTCAGGGAGTGTTGACTGAGGCAGATCGTGCTTCTTGCAGGCTGCCCATTAGACTGAGGAGCAAAACGCAATATGTCTGGGAATTCATCCCATCAGATCGTAACGCCTATGCTGGTCTCTTCCTGCAAAGCCACAAGAACTGTGATGGGACTTTGTAACACAATTTCACTCCGGATTACGACAGACTATAGTGAGGCAGCTGTCTGCATAATATTAGAACGAACCAGCAAAGGCCTGACACGAAATATCTATCCTGTGGCCCGCAAAGGACTCCTCTCGTGGTCAAAGGACCTCAAAGCAGCACTTGCATCCTACATCGTCAATTATTTACTTGGTATATTCCAGTCTGTGTCCTTTCTTACAGTTTCTACCCTCTACAGCTCTCTCTAGAGTCATGGGTATCACCCTGTCCCTTCTTCTTATCAATGATTTTCTCATCTTCTCCTCGTGGATTTAGCGCAATATCTACCCATTTCTTGTTATTAGTCAACCTGATTTTTTACACCCAATGATGTGCTCCTAATTTGCTTTCTTTTGAAATTTTTCTGCAATTTAATACCCATGTTCGATACCCATGGGCATGAACTTCCTTTTTGCCTGCTCTATACTGATTTTTCTGCCCCCCATGTGTTATCTTGCTTCCAAGATAGCAGACTTCTCCCTCCTCGATTACCTCGTGCTTCCCAATCCTATTGAGTTCACTGCTAAGCTTTTCTGCTACTCCTTATTATATTCGTCTTTATTCTGGTTAGTATCAGGTCATTTAACACGTCCCCAATTCTTCTTCCCTTTCATTGTGGATGTCATCAGCGATTTCACTGGCTGATCCTACGTTATAAACAAGTAAATAACCACCAGATGTGCTGGCCCGACGAGAGGGATTGTTGGGAGACTATGAACAGCCTGGACTGCTACAAAGAGCCCAGTAGCTTTCCTTAAATTCCCAATTTCAAATAAGTTCTTGTGAGAGTAGTGCTCCTGGAAGAAGAGATATCACGGAAAATTAGTGCGAAGCCTGGAAAGTACGAAAGTGTTTCTGTAGGAACTAAAGCACTGGGAGCGAGCCGTGGATAGCTCAGTCGCTAAGAGAATTTCCCAAGAAATCAAGGTTCTGTGTTCGATTACTGGTGCGGGATACTGTTTTCCCCTACCAGATAGTCTCGTAACCGAAGCACACAGTCACAGGCGAAGAAAGCCGTCCTCAGTAAAACAGATCGACTGATGTTAGATATTGACACTGAAGTGACGATGAATTTTCTCAAAGCGTGCTTCTTGAGTACAACATCGTGTGTAAGGACAAAGTGGACCTTAAGAATTCCGGATATTAAGAAACTACACACGATTTAAAAGTAATGATACTGAGGAGTGTTAAAAATGTAGTCTACAGATAAACTAAGAAACAAAGACGGAAAACTTACCAGAACGAGAGAGAGGTTTGTGTATCGTCTGCCGTGGAGCCCAGGAAAGACACCATAGTAGGTGGAAACGAAGAATGGAACATGCAGAACAAATAGTGCGGGGAGTATAGTGTCGTAGCTATGTAGACATGAAAAGATAAACAGAAGATAGGAAAGGATGGCGGGTAGCAACAAATCAGTCGAAATGCTGATGGCTTAAAAAACCAGTTACTAAATGGTCACAAAAATTTTTCAGTTTTTCCCGTAAAGAAATGACCCTTAATCAGTTACGAGAAGAAATGTAAAGTCTGTCGTGAACACGGAACATGAAGAAATTTATGACGTCATAGCATGCAGTTTAACCGTTAAAACTATTCACCGGGTATTAAACATATACGATACTGTTGGTTTTACTCAACGCGCTACGAAATCCGAATGAAATCGAGCAGACCCCATGTTCGAATACTGTTTACTAAACATAAACTGGTGCGTTTTGTATTATACACTGCTGGCCATTAAAATTGTTACATCCCGAAGATGGCGTGCTACAGACCCGAAATTTAACAGACAGCAAGAGGATGCTGTGATATGCAAATGATTAGCTTTTCAGACCATTCACACAAGGTTGGCGCCAGTGGCGACACCTACAACGTGCTGATATGAGGAAAGTTTCCAACCGATTTCTCATACACAAGAAGCAATTGACCGGCGTTGCCTGGTGAAATGTTGTGATGCCTCGCGTAAGGACGAGAAATGCGTACCATCACGTTCCCGACTTTGATAAAGGTCGGATTGTAGCCTATCGCGATTGCTGTTTATTGTACAGCGACATTGCTGCTCGCGTTGGCAGAGATCAAAAGACTGTTACCAGAATATGGAACCGGTGGGTTCAGAAGGGTAATACGGAACGCAGTGCTGGATCGCAACGGCCTCGTATCACTAGCAGTCGAGATGACAGGCATCATATCCCCATGGCTGTAACGGATCGTGCAGCCACGTCTCGATCCCTGAGTCAACAGATGGGGAAGTTTGCAAGACAACAACCATCTGCACGAACAGTTCGACGGCGTTTGCAGCAGCATGGACTATCAGCTCGGAGACCATGGCTGCGGTTACCCTCGACGCTGCATCACAGACAGGAGCGCCTGCGATGGTATACTCAACGACGAACCTGGGTCCACGAATGGCAAAACGTCATTTTTTCGGATGAATCCAGGTTCTGTTACAGCATAATGATGGTCGCATCTGTGTTTGGCGACATCGCAGTGAACGCACATTAGAAGCGTGCATTCGTCATCGCCATACTGGCGTATCACCCGGCATGATGGTATGGGGTGCCATTGGTTACACGCCTCGGTCACCTCTTGTTCGCATTGACGGCACTTTGAACAGTGGACGTTACATTTCAGATGTGTTACGACCCGTGGCTCTACCCTTCATTCGATCCCTGCGAAACATTTCTGCAGGATAATGCACGATCGCATGTTGCAGGTCCTGTACGGGCCTTTCTGGATACAGAAAATGTTCGACTGCTGCCCTGGCCAGCACATTCTCCAGATCTCTCATCAACTGAAAACGTCTGGTCAATGGCGGCCGAGCAGCTGGCTCGGCACAATACTCCAGTCACTCTTCTTGATGAACTGTGGTATCGTGTGGGAGCTGAATGGGCAGCTGTACCTGTACACGCCAACCAAGCTCTGTTTGACCAATGCCCACGCGTATCAATGCCGTTATTACGGCCAAAGGTGGTTGTTTTGGGTACTGATTTCTCAGGATCTATGCACCCAAATTGCGTGAAAGTGTAATCATATGTCAGTTCTTGTGTGGTAAATATGTCCAATGAATACCCGTTTATCATCTGCATTTCTTCTTGATGTAGCAATTTTAATGGCCAGTAGCGTAACTTACAGAGTATGAAACTTTGCTGTTTATAGGCACCGACTCATTAAACGTGTATAAAAGACGCGTATTTCTGATAGCACTGTGTAGATGTGTCTACTTTGATACAATATCTCATAATGAAATTACTGGAAGTGGTACGTCGCTGGTTAAAATTGCTATTATACCTGAAGTTACACGACTGACGCTCAGAATATAAGCTTCTCCAGACTCGGCTAAATAGCTACGCTCTCCATATATCATTTCAAAGTTATTTTCGTAAAAACGATACAAAACGAGGCTGTTTAAATTATACGTGTACTTGATTAATTTTAACATCAAGGAATATATGTTTTTCAGTCCTGCTCATGCCGATATACTTAAGACTTTATTTTTATTTATAGATGCTATCAGATTTTAAATAAACATCCTTTTGTAAAGTAGAAGAAGTTTTCCTGAAGAAATGATTTTAATTTGGATTTAAAACCTGCTCTGCTACTTTGCTTTGTTACTGGGCAAATGATTAAATAAATGTTTTACGTATATTGAACTCTTTTCTGAGGCTCTGAAAGTTTAAATAATGGGCAACAAAAGTTATTTTTTCCTTTAGCATTGCAGATATTGATAACACTATTCTTCTCCAATTCTGATAAAATTATGATTACTTTTACTAGCGAAAATGTGTATATATTCTAAGATGCAGTTAAAACGCACAGCCCCTTGAAGAGATACCCATTATTATTCACTTGCAGTTAATACTCACTTTTTAAATGGTGACTTACCTCTGAAAATTATTCCATAAATCAGATTTGAATATAAATACGGAAAATGTGTTAGGAGATTTACTCACTTGTTTCCAAGTTTTATAAAATGCATAACACTGTGCTGTCTGTGATTATGTTATTCATTCTGCGACCAGTTTCGGTTCTAGACCATCATCAGTGGCAGCTGTACAACATACAAAAGTGGACAATGTGACAATACCAAACGAAATAATAAAAAATAGGAAAAACTGTTAAAGCGGTCGAAATATTCACAAAACTTATCACAAACGTATCACATGTCATATATGCTTTGACATAAGTTACCACTGAAACCCATAATTCCCAATAAAAAATTGTAACAACATTAAAAAATGATGGAACATTGACAAAAGGACAACATGTGATGTACAGCAACTCAAGTCAAAGAACTTAAAAGGCAACGATGAAATCTTGACCAAACCAAAAGGAGTTATGATTAAACACTTTTGTTGTAATCAGATTACAACACTGAACTTCTACATTTGATTGACCTTACATAAAAAATCAATAAAACATACAAAGTAATAGAATAACAGGACTGATGAATGTAAGAATATACAATATTTTACAATCCAGTCAAAAATGTAAGCATAAAATACAAGCTACAGGGCAGTCCATGGAACTAAACTCAGTCGAGCCATATCTGACTAAAGTATACATTAAAAAAATTAATACAAAGCAAATACAATTTTTATGGGGCTATAAAAACATAAAGGAATGCAAAATATGTAGATGTAACACATCTAAAATTTTTATATGTTTGCCACAATTTAGCCATTTTTTTAAATGAAGAAATATGGTATACATCTAAACTGCTACACATTGGTTAGAGGAATATGTCATCCAGTGTCTACAGAATCATAAAATTTAATTGTAATTACATTTATCTTACAGATAAAAGTTAATAAGAGATGTGGTAAGAATCTACACTTTAACACAGCGTTTCAAAAGTATTTCACGAAGACTAGCAATTATACGATGAGAAAAAGTGACTGAACTTGTCCGATGTTGAGCAGCTCAGTAATATGGTCATTCCAGCTCAAATATTCACCAATATTTACACACACAATTTTTGAGCACTTTATTCCATTTACTGACTCCCATTACTGTGCTACATCATTTGTTGGTATGACACTATTTGTTGTATGGAACTGAAGCTGAGAGGCAAACACTTCATGGATAAATATCATTCCTGCAGTTGTTTTCACTCAAACAGTACAGGTATGTATTGTAACTAGTATCATCCGCAAATAGTACCAGTTCTGCTTATGGAATGTTAAGTGGAAGGCCGTACAAGTCTATAGCAGCTGCAAAATTGAGCCCTTTAGGAAACTGTCGTCACTAAAATTTTGAATCTTTCCAACATTGTCTGAATATCAGCACAAAATTTTCATCCTTTTTGTTATGTATGACTCAGAGCAGTTGTTTGTAAGGCCAGCGGATCCATAAAACGTAAGTTTTAGTAAATGATTAAAATGATCTAAATAATCAAAAGCTTTGAAAAGATTACAAAAAAAAACCAACTATTGCTGTTGTATCTCTGATCAAGTTTGAGATGAATGTTGTTGATAATTAGGTCAGCTATTAAGAAATAGAAAATTCGATGACAAATGTGTTATATGGCGACGAAGTGCGTTTGTTAGCATACTGTTCTCTGTATTTAGAGATCTGGTAAATGTGAAGTTCGAACCCCTCAAACGTGTTTGTAGCTCTGTAAGTTGCTATACTGGTTATCTGTAATGGAATATTTTTTATATTTTCTTTCTGTGGTAATCACGTTTGCATCGATTGACACTTCCACAATAGTATCCGGGATTTTTTTGTGAATCGCTAATAATCGCTAATAATAACGGAGCTACTTCAAGTATTTCCATTTTCTAAATCTAAATTTGTGTGTTTGGTATAGCAGGTGCAACCAGTTGCCAATGCCCACAATCGATGTTGGCGCAACTGTCCTATTTGATTCTTTTGAACACACAGTAAGGATGTAAGAACCAGTGACTACATTCATGTCCACATCCATAACTATATCTATGTCAACATCTATGACAATGTAGACATGCATATCTGGAAGAGAATCTACTTACACTACCAAATAATCGTCTATATGGATACCAATCACAGCTTACATATGTGTCTAAGAACATCCACACGTCTTCACCCATTTGCAAATCGGCATACAAACCCAGATCCACATTCCTGTGCATATCTACGTCCACATTCAGATATGTATCTTAGGATTTGTTAATATCGCCATCCTAACCACCCAAGGTTGCATACATGTCCTACATCCACATACACATTAATGTTCACGTGAAAGTATAGATGCACATCTCTACCTGCATTCCCGTCAATATTACAGAGTACGATCCCACTTTCATGTCCATGACTACATCCATATCTATGTCCACATCCATTTATACATCCACATCAGGATGTATGGCTATCCTCACCCACAGTTTGCATCTAAGTGCAAGTCCATCTCGACCTTCTGCGTCTACATTCAGACCCTCGTCTGTATCTGCATCTACATTCATGTTTGTGTTCACGTCCATATAGATTTTCATGTCTTGAGTGAGTATGGGCTTACATGCAGCTGTCCAGAGCGTTGTTCAGTGGACATGTACTTGGAGCTCGTACTGTGTTTCAGAGATCAGCGACAAGCTGATGGCGGCGCACTTGCTTATGACCTTCGCGCTCGGCTTCGAGATGACTTCGACCACCATGAGCTTCTGCCTGCACGAGTTGGCAATGAACCCGGACGTGCAGACCAAGGCGCGAGTCGAGGTGGATGCAGTACTCAGCCGATATGGTGGAGAAATGACGTACGAAGCCCTGCAGGAGATGCGTTATCTGAACATGGTGGTGGCAGGTAGGGGCTCAGCACATATGGTGTTTTTCCATAGGTAGTATATTAACTCTAACGTTATTGCCACCCACAGGACAACGACGATCCCACTCCGAAGAATTCACTTTCTTTCTCGTGTCTATAAATCATTAAATACTTATAGTTTTTCGAGTAATGCACAGCTAATGTAGCAGCTCATTCACAAGCTTCCCTTACTCAATTGAGGCTACACTATACTGGAGCAGCAGAGTTTGCGTGTCTTGGACCCGATCAAATTCACAAAGGATTTGCAAGGGATATCGTCCTAATCCTCGAGGCTCTCAAGGGTCACCACAGTAGCCTGTGGCCGATTGAGGATTCTCCGGAATCCTATGCCACTATCTTCTCGGTATTATCGTGCAATGATGCTTCTTCATCTACACATACACGAATATTTTGCAAGCCGCTGTACACTGAATTGAAGAGAGTACATCGTACCGGTATTACGAACTTCATGCCCTCTTCCATTCGCGCATTTCGCGAGGAAAGAGCGACTGTCTTTACACATCCGTCGCCACCTAATCTCTGGTACCATTTTCTCGTGAGTCATACGTGGGCTACAAGTTCATGGTAGCGTAATGGTCACAAAGTCATCTTCCTATATGGATTCACTATATTTAAACAATAGGTTAACTGGGAACCACATTCATCCAATTTGAGTTCCCCGAGCATATCAGATATAATTTCGTATCAGCTAAACCGAACTGTTACGATCCTAGTACCGCTTCTCCGAAGTCCTTCGGTGTGTGTAGTTCGTCGAAATCTAAATACCCGGGACATTAATAGAACCGGTAACAGTAGCATCTTCCGTTGGATTACTTTTACAAAAATAAATGTGGTGTTCTATTCGCCTTCCCTAGTAATGCTTCCAAAAATATTACTTAAGTTCTTACAGGATGTGACATGGTCAAAATGTTCGCCACTAATCTTGTAATCAGATACGTTCTGATCTTTCTGCAAGAACTTACGACGATCTTTTCCTGCGCACAAGTGCATCAATAGTAAACAATCTTATACTAGTCTTGGCCATTACGTAATACTGTGGTTGTGTCCTTCAACTGAAATACTCACCTAACCCTTTATTTTACTCCAACCCTCTTCCCTGAGCTTCTTCATCACGAGACAACTACTGCAACCTACATTCATCTAAACCTGCTTACTGTATTCTTCACTTGCTTTCATCTACAATTTTATCCCCTGCCTTTCTCCCCCCCCTCCTCCCCCACACACATGCACACAATTTTTACCACACTGACGACTCCATCGTGCCTCAGCCTGTGTCCTATCACCCGACTCCCTTTTTCTGTCAAAATGTTCAATAAATTCCTTTTTCCCCAGTTCACTGCAGTACCTCCTCACTATATACTGCCCCCCCCCCTCCCCCAACACACCGCAATATAATATTCAGGATTCTTCTGTAGCACCACATTCCAAAGTCCTCTGTTTAGTTCTTGTATGAACTTTTTATCGTCGACGTTTCACTTCCGTTTTGGGCTACATTCCAGGCAAATATCATCCAAAACACACTTAAATTTTTCTACTACTGAATAGAGGGAAGTCTTTGCTTGACGTTGCTACCCAAAATCTCGAAATATTTACATCAAATTTTTATACGTTGCCCTAATAAACTTTCGAACGGGCATAGGTTATGTATTTCTGTAGTCGACACGGTACGGGTTTTCTGTTACATCCGACGGCGAAAAAAAATAATGCTGTACTGTTAAAATGTGTGGCTTAGTTTTTTCTAGTTTTGAATAATGAGGGAAAATGTATATACATGATTTATGTACACAGCAATGTGTGATTCTGTTTTATTCCTCTCAGTCGGTTTTAACAGATAACTGCAAAGCTGCGTTTATGGCTTACTGGCTTCTGATTAGAATACTAGTATGGAATCTGAATCGTCCGAAACTTTGTAGTCCTATCCGCTCCCACATTAAAGGCAAGCGAAATAATTAGTTTGCAGCTACTATCCTGACAGATGCAGCACTTCTAAACGTCTCTCTCACACCCTGTATAACAATAATCCCAATCGATTAACCCATTCATTTTTAGAGACTTCACTGCCCAATTAATGATTCCTTTGCAACACCAATTAACAAGCTTCAAAGTCAAAGAGAAGAGGAGGTGGACAGCGAAGAGATAGGAAATGCACATAGAGAGGGGGAAAGGAAGAAATGGTCAGAGACGGAGGAGAGCAGGAGATGGACAGAGAGATGACAAGGAGGAGAATGGCAAAGATAGGAGGGAGTAGGTGATAGGCAGAAAAAGGGGAGGAGGAGGAGGAGATGGATAAATAGAGCGGGAAGAGGAGTGAACAAACAGAGGGGGATGAGGAGACGGACAGAAAGGTACATACAAGTCACATAATAATTTAGCTACTAAGAAGCATTGCCAGGTGTTCTAGCTTTATATGTTTACAAATTCTTCTTTGTCAGAATTGCTTTTCCTGCTGTACCAGTCCAAATTTTACATCTTCTCTCATTCCACCACCATCAGTTATTTTGCTGCCAAAATAGTAAATCTCATCTACTACTTTTAGTGTCTCATTTCCAATCTAATTCCTTTAGCACCACCTGATCAATTCTACTGTATTCCATTGTTACAATTGTTGATGTTTCTTATATATTAACTTTTTTCAAGCCACTCTCAATTCTATTCAACTGTTTATTTAAGTCCTTTGCTGTCTCCGACTTAAACACAACGTCGTCGCAAAGTTAACATTTTTATTTGTTCTCCCTGAACTTTAATCCCTTGCGTGCTCTATGTAAGGAATAAATAACACTGGGGATAGGCTACAAATCTTTCTCACTCCCATCACAACCACTGCTTCACTTTCATACCCTCCGGTACTGCTAACTGCCATCTGGTTTTTGGGGGAATTTTATGTAACCTTTGGCTCCCAATATTTTACCGTTTTTTATTTCAAAATTTCAGAGAGTGTATTCCAGTCAATATTGTCAAAGGCTCCCTCTGAGTCGACTAGTGCTATAATAAGTTTGCATTTCCTCAAGTGCCTTTCCTTAATAGCCTTTTCTTAATCTATCTTCTATCAAGTCAAGATCGGTAAGAAAGTATTATATTGGATGACTGGTTTCGATAGAGCTATGCTGTCATCATTGGGTCTTAGGCTTTAAAATTTCTACAACATTGTGTTCATCAGTGTTGCCAGTCGCTTCCAGACCTGTGACTGGATTGAGTACTTCCTAGCAAATAGAATATAATAAATATTTTACGAAATGAAAATTACTTTTTCCATAACACATTAGATAGTTAGAAATTTTGATAATTCTTTTAATTACGTATTTATTCAGTGTCGTTTATGAAATTATATTATTTTATTAAAGAAATATAAAAAAAGTTTACTTTTAAACTACAACAATTAGTACACTTAAAGAAAATAAGCATAAATAAAATAAAAACACCTTCCAATTTCTACATTAGATAACGAAAAATAGTAAGGTGCCTATTAAGTGGTTACTTTAACAGGGTAAATAACCCAAATAAAATCACCCCATTAAATACAGTATAAGATTAATTAATTAAATCCATTAATCTAACAACTTTACTATAGTCATAATCTGCTCATTCGGAGGTGTATTGTTACGTTAAAGGCTTAACACAGAAAGGCAAGTGGTACTGTTAGAAATTATTTACTTAAGAACTTCCAAACCTATATGAAACACTTCCTCGCAGACACTCCTGACAAAGTGGTGGAAGGAAAAAATATACGTATATCGCTTTCTATATCTTCACTGTTCATGCAGTAAAATATGAGCATCAAGAATTACATTTTAGTTTATTGGTTATTTCTTACTAACTCTATTAGAAACGTACTTTGCAGACAATATCCATATAGACAACTGAATATACCTGCAAATTTTTATCACTGTACAACACATAGTTAATGTACTATGACATCATAAACATTGAGATGCGTGTAAAACTGGCATTTATTTAATATGCAGCGCAAATTGCCGAGAATATATCCAGTGTTTAAAAATGAAACATTTAGAGAATTCCAACAGACTTTAAGCATAATTTGATGCCTTTTCTAAAGTATGTAAAATATTGGGCACATGAACTCATTGGTAAAGCAATCGGACGTTTTCAAACTGTTGTACACTGGAAGTCAAAGAAACTGGTACACCTGCATAATATCGTGTAGGGCGCCAGCGAGCAAGCAGAAGTGCTACAACACGACGCGGCACATACTAGACTAATATATGAAGTAGCGCTAGAGGGAACTGACACAATGAATTCAGCAGAGCTGTCCGTAAATTCGTAAGAGTACGAGGGGTCAGAGATCCCTTCTGAACACACGTTGTAAGGCATCCCAGATATTCTCAATAATATTCATGTTTGGGGAATTTGGTGGCTAGCGAAAAACTCAGGAGAGTGTTCCTGGAGCAACTCTGTTGCAATTACAGACGTACAGTGTGTCGAATTGTCCTGCTGGATTTGCCCAAGTCCGTCGGAATACACAATGTACATGAATGGACGCAGTTGATCAGACAGCAAAAAAAAATGGTTCAAATGGCTCTGAGCACTATGGGACTTAACTGCTGTGGTCATCAGTCCCCTAGAACTTAGAACTACTTAAACCTAACTAACCTAAGGACATCACACACATCCATGCCCGAGGCAGGATTCGAACCTGCGACCGTAACGCTCACGCGGTTCCAGACTGTAGCGCCTAGAACCGCACGGCCACTCTGTCCGGCTCAGACAGCACGTTTACGTACGTGTCACCTTTCAGAGCCGTATCTAGACGTATCAGGGTTCCCATATCACTCACACACCACACCAATACAGAGCCTCTACCATGCTGACATGCAGGATCCATGGATTCATTAGGTTGTCTCCATACCCGCACACGTGCATCTGCTCGATAGAACTTGAAACAAGACTTTTCTGATCAAACAACATATTTCCAGTCATAAAAAGTTCCATGTCTGTGTTGGCGGGCCCAGGCGAGGCGTACAGCTTCGTGTCGTGCAGTCATCAAGGGTACACGAGTGGGCCTTGAATGGTTCGCGCGCTGACACTAGTTGATGGCTCAGCACTGAAATCTGCAGCAATTTACGGAACTGTTGCACTTCTTTCACGTTGAACGATGCTTTTCAGTCATCATTGGTCCCGTTGTTGCAGGATCTTTTTTCAGCCGCAGCGATGTCGGAGATTTGATGTTTTACCGGATCCCTGATATTCATAGTACACTCGTGACATTGCCGTATGGGAAAGTCCCCACTTCATCGCTACCTCGGAGATGCTGTGTCCCATCGCTCGTGCGCCAGTAACCGATCTACCAACGGCTCCAGACATTTGTTTTATTGCCGACTGCAGCGCCGTGTTAAGCCTGTTCACATATCTGTGTATTTGAATATGCATGCCTACACCAGTTTCTTTGGTGCTTCAGTGAATAAGAGATTTCGATTCTTTAAAGAACGGAGGTTATGGGCTGTATGATAAATGTTCTACATTCGGCACGTTGGGTGGGAACCTAAGGTATCTAGGAAGTTGGCAGTGAGCGCTCATTTATAGAGAGGCGCCGAGGAACATGGACAGTGTGATGTTTCGAAACCTGTTATCCTGTTGGGGAGAGGCCAACGCGTTCTAGTACTCTGTGCAAACGCCTCCATGAATTTCTGTTGGCAGAAACTCTGCGCCTGTACCCACCGATGGCTTACCTGATGCGGCAGTGTACTGAGCCGTACCAGGTGCCGGGCAGCGATCTGCGCCTGCGGGTAGGGGACGTTGTGTACGTGCCGCTGCTGTCGCTGCACCGCGACCCGCGCCTCTTCTCTGAGCCGCTGCGCTTCAACCCGGAGCGCTTCAGGGGCGGCCACGCCCACCCAGCCTACCTGCCGTTTGGCGACGGGCCACGAATCTGTCTCGGTGAGTATGCGCAACTAACGTGAGCCACACCCAGAGTCCCACCAATTCCGACGATAGTTCTCGAGCAAGTCGGAGGCCATTCGTAAACGGATTCGATATAGCTGTCCTAAATTACTCCATCGTGACAACTCATTGAAAATCAGTTAATTACTTAAATTTAGGTTTCTACTTTGGTCTAGGCATAATATTATGAAATACAGTGATTGGACCGAAATATGAAACTGCCTCAACAATTGTGTGTTTGAACATAAACGCAGATACTATCCAAGCTTGCAAGTTGCGCTGTTGAAATGAGTCATTATCAACATCTACGCAATATCGTCAAGACGTTTCAAGTGTCAGCTGTTGTCAGAACTGTATTCTGTAGGATATCAAATTAAACACGTTCAGTCGTCGAGTTTCCAAATTTGTTTTACTTGGCTACCAGTTTCGGCGATTTACTACGCCATCTTCAAGACCCTCACATACGTGAAGGAAGATTCCACCTCGATTCTGATTAAAACAGGTCCAGCAGTACAGGTATAAGTAGATTTCTGCTTGCCATAGCGATCATTCCCACCATCTACTATTACCAGTATTACTGGCCTCTGTTTTGATCAGAATCTTGGTGGAATCTTCCAGCACGTAAGTCACAGTCTTGAAGATGGCGTAGTAAAGCGCCGAAACTGATAGCCAAATAAAAGCTGCTCAAAGGGCGCCTGAAAGGTGTTTGGTTTTACAACCTATATCGAACAGCCGAGTCCCGCAACCATCTCTGAAAAGATGGACAATCAGAGTGTTCTGTGTAGTTTTTGGTGCATTACACTGGAGCTAAATGAATTCGTACGTGGGCAAATTTTTAGGGTTCGTATGTTGGATGCTTCCATAACCATCTGATCTATGTTTCAAGAGGCACAGTATTGAAGATTTATACCGTATACAGGGAAGCAGAAAACCATCATACGAAATGATTCAAGTGTGATTTGAATGATCGTGACAGACGCTCAGTGAAGAGGATTTTGACGAAAAATAAGGAGCTGACGGTTGCAAAAGTATTTGCAGAACTCAACATCCCACTCCCAGACTCTTTCAGCAGCAAAACAATACGAAGTGATCTCCATAAAAGATTCGACTGTGGAACAACGGATGGAAGTCATTTGGTCGGATGAGTCTTGTTTCATACAGTTCCCTACTTCTGGCCAATTTACGTCCCGAGAGTGATACACGTTGGGTGTTCGGTGTTGATTTGGGCAACTATATTGTATTATCCCATGTGTCCATGGGTGTTCTGCAAAGTCGCATTACCGCCATTCCAAATTTTCTCCCCAAAACGCGATGCTGTCCTTCTAGAAGAAAGGACTGTGTTCAAACAGCACACATCGTCCAAAACTGGTTTGGCGAGAACGAGGATAAATTGTAACGTCGCCATTGGCCACTGTAATTATCAAATCTCAATATTAATTATCCCTAGTGGATACCCTCATATGACGGGAGTTCGGAACTCGTAATGCACCCAGGATCGTTGTCAAATACGACCATTTTGGTCGTCCTGGTGATGCTGTATGTGGATGAATAATGTTGTATGGGCGTAATGACGTTCAGATCTTTGAACGCTGGTTACCGTTATTGTCACGCAGTATTGCTTCCCCATGTGCATCTTTGCAGGTGGGTACTCGGTTCTGATTTTATTTTGGTGGTTGACAAAGCGCGATGGCATCAAACAGTGCAGTGGAAGAACTGTTGGAACGAAAATATATTCAGCAAATGGACTGGCCTTACCTTTCCCCTGGTGTCAGTATCATTCAGCATGAGAGGGATGCGGTGGGAAGACGTACTGCAGTACGATCACGTGCACCAACGACACCCAGCAGTTGTCAACTGCGCTGGTGTAGGAATGGAACGTCGTATCACAACTCCCTCCCGAATTTGTGGCCAACAAGCAAGCACGTTGCAAAGCATGCACTGCCATCCCCGACAGTCACACACCTAATTACTGTCTTTTGTAATGTCCATGGGATCACAATGAGTCGCGATGACGTCAGTGCAGCTACTATCTTTGACTGAAGGTGTAATTTCTGTTCATCTCATCGCAGATGTCTTTCAGTTAGCCTCTGTATGTTCTATGTGCAATACACGTTTCATCGAGCTATGTCACTTCGCAGCGAGACATCATGAGCAAGTTACTTTCGTCCCTAATTTTTGTACATCAATGTAAGACTCTTCAGACATATTGCGAATGTCAACACATATTTGTGGAAGACACGTGCTTGTTTATCGCAGACCGCCTTAACCTGTGTTTGGTGTTGTCCTGCAGGTCAGAAGTTCGGCCTGGTGGAGGTGAAGGCCTGTCTGGTGGCGCTGCTGTCGCGCTTCGAGTTCCGCCGCTGCTCGCGCTCTCTGGACAGCCCTGTGGCGCTGGAGCCTCGCAAGATCATCCTGGCCGCTGCCAGCGGCCTCTACGTGCGGGTCACCCCCAGGGCCTGGCTGCCTGTCAGCTAGCCACCTGAAGACGCGCTCTGCGCCGAAACGTCGAAGCGGAAGTTCTGTCGGGCAAGGTGTACTCTTAAAGCAGCAGCCTGAAGTCATCCCAGGGATGGGCAGTGGACTGTACGTGCTGATTGCTCTCTTACCTAGTCACCAGATGATGAGCGGGGTTGTAAGAACGTCACAACTGGGAACTCCACCACTGTCGCACTAGGAGTAAGACACCCACCACGTTAGCGCCGCACATCTAATCATTTGAGGATGCTCAGGGTATCATGCAACGTTACACTACGAACTCCAGTTCTGTTCTGCAGTCTCCAGACAGCACATTTCCACTGCAGGTGTGCAGACAGGTAATACTTACCAGTCACTTCCAGGGCCGGACTGCGTGTCATCTAATCTGGAGACGTGCTACATTACATAAACGTCACTCTGGAAGCTGCAACAGAATCCTTCTTCTCCAAGCTCAGTGATAACTTGAGTCGTTTACCGTCATCTTAGCTTTTGACAGCAGGCTGCATGGGAGGCGTCGTTTCGAGGGTCTAGTTACCTCTGCCAGAAACAGAGCATCATCGAAATGTCACTGCTGGAATTCCTACATGAGACACTTTTCTCGCAGCTCTATGATACCAAGGGTATCTTCCTTTGAGCAGCAACATAAACTTCCAGGTCACTTCCGAAACCTTGCTGCTTCTTGTCTCAAGATGTGCACTATTGCACGAACGTCACAAGGGGTAATGTATCACACTTGCATATTCGACAGTCGCGTACCGAGTCACGTAAGAGAAGAAGACAGTATGTTTGAGTCATTTCCCGCGAATTCGTGCCTCAAATCTAACCACTTGAGGTCAATGAGATGTGTTGAAACATCGCACTTCTAGCTTCTATCCACTCACGCAGTTCCTTTCAATCCGTGCAAAATAATTCAGGTGGCAACAAGTAGGCTGTACATTCAGGTCCTTCACAGGGCCTGGTGGCCTTTCATTTTATCATGAAAATTCACAGCACTGTAGAAAGGTCCTATTGGCAGGTCCAACATTGTCACACGCTTTTTCTTTTGTGGTGTGCCCCTGGTGATTGTCATATTCATTTGACGGCAGCCAGCAAACATCCATTTCGTGTCTGCCGGGGGAATGGGTGTTTTTGTTGTCCTCGTCATTTCATCATCATTATCATTATCATTATCATCATCATCATTCGTGATAGTGGCTAAAGTGGAATGTGCTAAAACGGGGACTTTCTATGGTCGCCCCACAAATCAAACATCATCATCATCACCCTGTTCGTCGCTACCTTATACACAGTTATCAGAAGATATACGGTGTTGCAGAAATGTCACAGTCTGGACCTCCATCATAGTAGTACATAATACTGAGGACAATCGTCGTAGCGGCCAGCAGGCAGCACATACGAGCCATTACGAACATTTACTCACCTGAAGATGAGAATGTACGATGAAACGTCGCCGTGGGAGATAGAGCGGTCTGCTGGTTACACTGGTCCACTAGATCAGAGTAGTATTGTAACCTTCCCGTACAAAAATAATAAAAATGATAATTTTTTGTTAATACATTAATATCTTAACTCATGAAAACTGATAAATTTTGATGCAAGCTGCTCTACGCCATGGCTCTGCCAAAACAATCTGAATAAACTGAAAAATTCTTACCTCATGATGGTGTCTAAAAATCTGCTCGTAAATGGCACAGCTTAGTGCAAGGCTGGCCTATCTACTGATAATGGACAACATTTGTCTTAGATCTGGACTATTAGAAAAACTGACTTTGCTTATTGACATAGCTGCACAGCTGGTCGTCTGATTACTAAAGAACACATGACTATAATCTGAGTAAATTTTTGAAATATTTAAATTTAAATAAATGACTGGATCGGGACTGGTAAAAACTATATTCTGAAAATCCTTTACGTTGTTGACAAACATCTGCAATCCATTATATGAAAAATTGAATATTACAAATCTGGGTCAACTGGTGCTGACGAATCACAGAAAAGATTGAAATAAATTCATATTAACATCGCAGACAAGTGACTTAAGAATGCGCATGACAATAGATATAATAAAATTTACATTACAATACATGGCTATGAACTGCGCTGTACCAGCGACAGACTACAACTGCACTGTAGCCGCGAGCGACTGCAACTGCCGAGATTGCTCTAGGCTGCGGCTCTATTGCAGCAAAGATATTTTCTCTCGCAGGCAGCGCGAGAGCAATACATCGAAATTACATTTCCCCCAGCAGGGTGGTGAATCCCTTAGAGTATCATGATAGTAGTGGCAAGTGGGCCGCACATGGTCACTCATAGAGGAATCTGGAGATACTGCACTGCATTGCAGGAACTTCTAAATGGAACCCCCGGGAGAGTCGCGTGCTGTTCCAGAAGCTTCATGCCACCAGAGTCGCTCAAGAAAGGCGCCTCTCTGTGGTGTGCACGTCGTCACTCCTTGGGGAAGTGTACGTCTCACCTAGTCGCCTGAATTCGTGCTGTGTCACGGAAACACATCACACTGGGGGGGGGGGGGGGGGTTGCAGCACAGTGGCAAGGATCATACCAGTAGCGCTGATCCACTGAAGGTTCGACATTTCATCGTGGCGGTGGCCAAAGGCATCAACTAGTCATTTGAAGATGCGTGTCGGTGCAGACACGCCATAGTAAAACCTATAGTAGAGATTTCTAGTCTTCTGGCAGCGCCACGCCACTGATTCTGACAGCAGCTGCAATCAGTGTGAGGCTACGATATTTGCAGTCACCTGAAGACTTGCAGCGAAACAACAACGTTGCAGTGCGAGTTCCAGCAAAATTATGCTCTTCTGGCGGTACCACCCGGCTGGAAGCGCTTCGTGACGTCCCTAGCAATAGCCGGCAGGCACTGGCTTTGTGTAACACCCAGAGCAGTGCAGTTACCAAACCACGCAGCGGAAGATGCTTGGTGTTGCAGAGACGTCGCAATGGAGTTCATCATCTGATCTCTTTATGGAGACACCTGAGACGCGAATACAGTTCATCGAGTAAGCTATTATATACGTCGCTTAGCTCAGTGATTTGTGTAATTAGGACAGCACTCAAATAACTGAGGAATAAGACATGCCCCATGAACTAAGGCGCTTAATAACCACGAACACATGGAAAAGCCAGAATTAAGAAGATGTACAATTTTTTATGCACTACCTTAGAAAGACTTTGCTTGGAATTAACTGGGGTTTTATTTCTGCCACTTTGTCTTAGTTCTGAGCCCTGTCTATTTAGGGCAGAGTTAATTTTACTGAAGAATGTGATATATTTGTTTTCTACAAAACTGTCAGCAGTGCAGATGTAATAATTAGAAATAAGGAACAAAATAAAAGATTTTCTATGACGAGGCTACAATTATTTTAATTCCCTCGAGCAAACACCTGTGTGCATATACAGAAAGTAAATAGCATACAGAGAGTACAAACGAACAAAATTCCATATCTGCATAATGACAAAGCTTGAGATGCAAATGCAGAACATGCTAATGAGGGAGTCGATTTTCTCTATTACATGCAAACTGTCACTTTATTCCTAGGAGAATTTGAAAATTTGTCAGCCCATGAGTGTCAGGATATGAAGGACACGCTTATTATATGATATTCTTGGGGTGAGTAAAACGCAACCATAAAATAAATACAACAGAACAGATGCAACCAGTGCTACTCCAAACATGATGGTGGATCCATAATGAGATTTTTACTCTTCAGCGGAGTGTGCGCTTATATGAAACTTCCTGGAAGATTATAACTGTGTGCCGGACCGAGACTCGAGCTCGAGACCTTTGCCTTTGACGGGCAAGTGCTCTACCATCTGAGCTACCCAAGCACGACTCACGACCCGTCCCCACAGCTTCAATTCTACCAGTACCTCGTCTCCTACTTTCCAAACTTCACAGAAGCTATTCTGCGAACCTAGCAGAAGTAGCACTCCTGGTACGCAGAAGAGCTTCTGTGAAGTTTGGAAAGTAGGAGACGAGGTACTGGCAGAATTGAAGCTGTGGGGACGGATCGTGAGTCGTGCTTGGGTAGCTCAGATGGTAGAGCACATGCCCGCAGAAGGCTAAGGTCACGAGTATCGACTCTCGGTCCGGCACACAGTTTTAATGTACCAGGAAGTTTCATGATGTTGGATGTTCCAACACCTCCTCCTTGTAATCCTTCAGTTTTCACTCTGCTTAGTTCCTCTTTATCGTAGATGCTTTTCCTGGTAAATGGATGACATTGTGTGTGTGTGTGTGTGTGTGTGTGTGTGTGTGTTGTGTGTGTGTGCGTGTGTGTGTGTGTGTGTGTGTGTGTATTTCAGACCGCTTCCTCCGTACAACTGTTCCAGACGAATTTAACAGTATTCGCCATTAGTAGTTTCCCTCTTTGTAAAATAGTGATTGAAGACAATACCTTTGCGTCACAAACAACTATATCTGAAGTGACATTCCACGATTTCTCTGCCAAATTGATGTTTTCCGATTTTTGGCTTTATGTTCAAATTAATGGTGTTATTGTATTTCGACTATGTTTCAACAGCACCCCTAGTTGTCTTCACCTGATATCGAGAGGGCTTTTCTCTGCTAGCTTCAGGATTCAGCTAACACTGCCGCAGGCGGAACTACTAGGAGAGAACTATTAAAAGTCCTCAGTTAAGCAGGGTGAGGGCGTCAACGCCATTCAAGTATTGCATTCTGGATGTTGGTAAATGTGAAAATATATCGTAAGTTGTGTTTATAAACAGACTTTATGCGTATAAGAAATTCAGAACACTCAATGTTATTGTTGCTCTGAGATAGAGAAGATGGCACAGGAGAGGAATTTGTGGCAGCTGCATGACACCAGTCAGAGCTACAAAGAAAAGTGAATAATTAAAATACATCAGTGCGTGGTGTCTGTTTTATCGGTCTTGTCAGAAGGAACAGACACCATTCGTTCTTTCGGATGAGGAACCCATAGCTGTGGTACATTGTACGTAAATTGAAGGTGGAAGGAGCAGAAAGGAAAGGAAAGGAAAGGAAAGGAAAGGAAAGGGAAGGGACTGTTGATGTCAGTGGTATCGGGACCTGAGGTGGAATCAGCGGCGACGAGTGAAAATTTGTGCCGGACAGAGGTTTGAACTCTGGATTTCCTGATGACTATGCAGTTGCGTTAACCATTGCGGAACCCAGACACAGAGTTTATGGCAAGTGCGCAGACTACCTCGGCACACTTCTCGGCCGTCCCACACTCCCATCTAGCGCCACCTAACCGCAGTCAATGTCCATTATCTCCCATGATCGCTACTCAGAGATTGCCGCAAGCGGTCGGACATAATTGTGAAGAATGTGGATTCGTAACCCTCCTTTGGTCCCCAACTACTGTAACTGGTCCTGTAAATCCTGAATACTGCTGCTGGAACGGAGTCGACGTCAAAACTGGTGCCAACCACGCTCTATCATCGGCAGATCATGCGCCACAGGACTTCGCTAACATGGCTTAGAAATTTCACAGGAGCAAGTGGCATGTATCAAGGAGCATTGTCCTATGGAAAGTGACACTACCGCATGATACGTAACACACGGGCATGCATGATGTCCCTGGCGGACCATTGTGCCGTCGTACCTCCATCAGTCACTACCAGCCGTTACATGAGTACTTATCCGATGGCTCAACACACCGTGAGTAACATTGCTGTGGCTCTGCGAACCACTGAAAAAATGGTACTTCTTCCCAATCGGATGTCATACTGGCCAATAACGGTCGTCTGTTGTAGTGAAAAACTGCTGTTCAACAACACAGAACACAGTGCGACTCCAGTCATCAGCAGTTCATACACCCCGGTCACGCACCTCTTCAGATTCTGTCGCATACATTGTCGTGCTAACAGCAGCTTATTATTATTATAATTTTTTATTTGAATCATCAGTCTTCAAACTCGTTTGATGCTGCCCGCCAATCATCTCCAGTGCAAACCTTGTAATCTAACAGTAGCAATTCCAACCCATGTCCTGAATTATTTGCTTGATGTATTCGAATCTGTCTTCCTCTACAGTTTTTACCTTCAGAAACTCCTTCTAGAACCATGTAAGTTATTCCCTCATGTCTTCACAGATGTCCTATCACCCTGCCCTTCTTCTTGTCAGTGGCCGACCAGTGTGGCCGTGCAGTTCTAGAAGCTTCAGTCTGGAACCGCGTGACCGCTACGGTCGCAGGTTCGAATCCTGCCTCGGGCATGGATGTGTGTGATGTCCTTAGGTTAGTTAGGTTTAATTAGTTCTAAGTTCTAGGCGACTGATGACCTCAGAAATTAAGTCGCATAGTGCTCAGAGCCATTTTTTTTCTTGTCAGTGTTTCCCATATATCTCTTTCCTTGCTGATTCTTCCTTTCCTCTACATCCCTTACCATATTAGTCTAGCAAATTTTTAACAGTCATCCGCAGCACCACGTCTCAAATGCTTCAATTCTCTTCTGTTTAGGTTTTCCCACACGCCTTGTTTCACTAACATACATTACTGTGCTACAGACGCACATTCTCGGAAATTCCTTCCTCAAATTAGTATCTTTGTTTGATACTGATAGACTTCTCTTCGCCAGGAATGCCCTTTTTGCCAATGCTTTGTGTGTCCTACATGCTCCGTCCATCATGAACGCTGCCAAATTAGGAAAATTTCTTAACTTAGTCTACATGGTGAGCCCTAAATATGATGGAAGTTTCTTGCTGTTCTCATTTATTCTACTTCTCATTACTTTCCTCTTTCTCGATTTACTCTCAGTCCATATTCTGTACTCATTAGACTGTTTATTCCATTCATTACATCCTGTAACTGATCTTAGCTTCCATTGAGCATAGCAGTGTCATCAGCGAATCTTATCGTTGATACCTTTTTACCCTCAATATATCCCACTCTGAAATATTTCTTTTATTTCCGTCACTGCTTCTTCCATCTGTAAATTAAAAAGAAGAGGCGAAAGACTACATTCCTGCCTCACGTCATTTTTACTCTGAGCACGTCTTTGTCGATATTCTTCCTGTCTTATTGTTCCCTTTTCGTCTTTGAACGTATTGTCTTCCCCTACAACTTAACCCTATTTTTCTCAGATTTTCGAACACCTTGTAGCAATTTACACTGTCGAACGTTGTTTCCAAATCGATAAATCCTATCAACGTGTCTTAATTTTTCTCCAGTCTTGCTGCCATTAACGACCGCAACGTCAGAATTGCCCCTGTGATACCTTTACCTTTCCTAAAGCCAAATTGGTCGTCATCTAACAGATTCTCTGTTTTCTTTTCCTTTCTTCAATATATCTTTCTTGTCAGCATAATGGATACATGAACTGTCATGCTGACTGTGCGATAATTCTCGCACTTGTCAGCTCTTGCTTTCTTCGTAATTCTGTAGATGATGTTTTCTAAGACTCTCATGGTATATCCTTAAAGCGTTTATTAACGACATTGTCAACAGTTTTGCACTTACATCAGCGACGTAGGGAGTACCTGTGGCCTAGGGATAGCGTCTTTGATTCATAATCAAAACATCTTCGGTCCCGGGTTCCGATTCCGCCACTGCTTAAATTTTGGTTGATTATCACCATTGGTGGCCGAAGACTTCGGCCATAAGAAGTCACCCTCGTTATACCAACGGCCTTGAGCGGACAGAGGTTCAGGGCACTCTCTTGTCCTAGGGGTGGTGTGGTGTTTTTTTTATATTTTTATATTTTGATTAAACTATTATTCTCTTGTGAAGATTCAGAAACCTGTTGTGAGTTTTGCACCACTTCTTGGCGGAAAGAGAAAAGACTTTTCAAAAACTTAAGTACTGTATGTGATAGTTTGTATGTCACCTGAAATCGTTTGCAGAAGGCGAAGCGTTCTCAAGATTAAGAACAGAGTTCGCATTGCCACTTAATTTATTTGTATCATGATCAAGTTCCATCACGACTGGATATGAGACATAGCAACTACGAACAGAGAAACCTAAGGGATCAGACAGAGCTGGAAATTTGCGTTGCTATACTACACCACACATCAAAAGAAATTGGATTTAAATTACGCCGACCGGAGTGGCCGTGCGGTTCTAGGCGCTTCAGTTTGGAACCGCGTGACCGCTACGGTCGCAGGTTCGAATCCTGCCTCGGGCATGGATGTGTGTGATGTCCTTAGATTAATTAGGTTTAAGTAGTTCTAAGTTCTAGGGGACTGGTGACCTCAGATGTTGAGTCCCATAGTGCTCAGAGCCATTTTGAACCATTTAAATTACAAACAAGGTAAATGGCAATGCGCCTTCTGCCTTAACTACGACGTTTGCCGACATGCAGTCACTCCCTGGTAGCTGTATGAAAACTATAAAAACACCGTTATTTCTGTTGCCATTAATAGGAGATGGATAGCACAGAAATACTTTAAGTAACAAGCAGGCACTACAGCATTTGAGAGCACAATAACCAATTTATTTACCTTAGTCAGTATTGCTAACAATAGGCTCCGTACAATTCAATTTTATATCCTGCTGGCTGTTTCTTTAAATTACGTCCTTTAACATTTTAGACATTTCATCTAAGCTGCACACACAAATTCTTACACAGCACTCGACAATAGTAATAATTTATAATAACTAGTTAGTTATAGCGGACCACGCCATAGACGCATGCGCCGTCTATAGAAAACATATGAGGACTGTGGTAACAGAAGAGGATTACAGTTCTTCAGCTGTCAAAAATAAGAAACACAAAATATCGCTATCGATACAATTTATGAACAATTCTTTGAATTATCAGGTGGTCCCTGTTCAGCGATGATCTAAGAAATTTTTACTCAAATTGTATGGCTATTATGAGCCTGCATTGTTAGATTATCGAATGCAAGTTTATTTAAGCTATCGAAACAGATACTAATATTATAGTGGGAAACTGCCCCTAAAGGTGGAATAATCATCAATGAACAACGGCATGAGGATGCAGAAGGCAATGGAATCCACTGCATTAAAGACACATAACGTGTATCTGTTGTGTCTAGACAAGACAGCCTAGACACAATGAGAGGAAGCCGAAAGGCACGCGCAAAGCTAAAGCTGGATGGCGTGAGGTCTGAAACAGGATACGTAATGAATGCTATAAAGAAAAGTACGTAGCTTCTGGAATACTTAACTTTAATCCATCCTTTTGGTACATCTGGAGATTGTGGCGATACAAGTGAGACTCTTTAGATACATGCAATGTTACTAATGGCGCCTTGCTAGGTCGTAGCCATTGACTTAGCTGAAG
Source organism: Schistocerca piceifrons (assembly GCF_021461385.2). NCBI lineage: Eukaryota > Metazoa > Arthropoda > Insecta > Orthoptera > Acrididae > Schistocerca > Schistocerca piceifrons. The sequence goes on from NC_060139.1 coordinate 271,508,881, forward strand.
GCTATTCTAACTATCGGCTCGGCAAAGGAGCGAGGCTTCGTCAGTATAGTCGCTAGCTACGTCGTCCGTACAACTGGGGCGAATGCTAGTCAGTCTCTCGAGACCTGCCTTGTGGTGGCGCTCGGTCTGCGATCACACAGTGGCGACACGCGGGTCCGACATGTACTAATGGACCGCGGCCGATTTAAAGCTACCACCTAGCAAGTGTGGTGTCTGGCGGTGACACCACATTCCTCCCCCGCAAATCGGCGAACGGTCGTGTTATAAGGCTTCCACCCGCCGTGGGGAGGACCACATGTTGACCTATGCGATGAGGTGGGGAGCCTAACAACAGGCGAGGCTGTGCCACCCGCACCCGGCCATTCGGTCCGAGGGGAGCTAGGAAACGCCTGAAAACCTAGTCCAGGGTGCACGTCAACATGCGGTGTATGCGCCCGTAAAGAGACAGGAGGGGCCGAAGGGTCGACCTCCATTGCGTCGGGGTATCCGACGCGCGATGACGTCATGTGGTCCGGAGCGGGCAAGAGTTCCATGGCGGAGGACAGCTGGTCACGGGAAGCGATCGGCGGCGCGTGACCCAGGGAGGCGCTTGGCGGCTGCAGCGAGGCGTCCACTGCGGGCGGCGCCGGCTGGAGGACAGGCGGCGGCGGCGGTGGCGGCAGCGGCGCGTCGCCATGGGGCAAAATGGAAGGCATCGTCGGTAACACCTGGGGATGAGGCGAGCCAGTAGATGGGACCCCAGGGCGCTGACCGGACGGCACCGTCGCTGAAAGCAGACGGGGAGCGGCAGAACCCGTGCGACGACAGAGGCGCAGCTGATTGAGATGCCGTCGCACCTCACCAGAGGCCCCCAAAACCAAATACATCGCGCGGCCGAGGCAGCGAAGAATGCGCCCTGCGAGCCAACGCCGTGAACCTCGATAGTTGCGATAGAATACAACGTCGCCTGGAGCAAAAGCAGAAGGCTGCCGCTGCACAGGAATCTGATGCGGCGGGTGCAGCAAAGACATCAAGGTTCGATGAGGACGACCGTGGAGCAACTCAGCCGGCGAGCGACCATCTCGGGGCTGAGAGCGATACGATGACAAAAAGAGCAACAACGCGTCCTCCCGAGAATGCGACTCTTTCGACTTCAACATCTGTGACTTGAAAGTCCGGACCAATCGTTCAGCGGCACCGTTTGACTGAGGCGAAAACGGCGCGGATGTCAGATCTTGAATACCATTGGCCTGGCAGAATGACTGAAATTCTGCGGACATGAATTGTGGGCCATTGTCGGAAACAATAGTCTGCGGAAGACCTTCAATGCAAAAGATAGCAGACAACGCTTGGATGGTGGCAGTTGACGTCGTGGAAGACATCCGGACAACAAAAGGAAAATTACTGAAGGCATCTACCAGAACCAACCATCGAGCATTCCAGAATGGACCAGCAAAATCGATGTGCAAGCGTTGCCAAGGGGAAGTGGCTTGTGGCCATGCAAAGACTTTCCGCGGCGGTGCGGATTGTTGTTCGGCACACGCCATGCGAGAAGAACACATATTCGTAATCGCAGCATCGATTCCGAACCAAGTACAGTGCTGACGAGCAAGTTGTTTCGTTCGCACTATACCCCAATGTCCTTGGTGAAGAAGCCGTAAAACAGAGGACTGTAACGAACGTGGGACCACGACTCAGGACTGATCATTATCAGAACAGAACAACAAAACACCACGTCGAACAAAAAGTCGCTCCTTGTGAGCAAAAAATCGGCGAACCAACGGATCCTCAATCCGAGACTTTGACAAAGGCCATTGCGTAGCAACAAAACGCAAAACGGTAGCAAGGACCGGGTCAGCAGCGGTGGCTGTAGCTACACGACGAAAATCAATCGGAAACGATTCGACCACTTCATCAGTTTCCGAATCAATGAACATGCAAGCAAGTTCGGAAGAATCGAATGCTCTATCCTCAGCAACAGGCAAACGGGACAACGCATCGGCGTATCCGTGCTTAGCAGTGGACCGATACAAGATATCGTAGCGGCACTGCGAGAGTAAAATAGACCAGCGAATGAGTTTCTGCGCTGTACGCGGAGGTACAGGCTTGTTCGGATGAAAAAGCGACGTCAAAGGTTTGTGGTCTGTGATGATGGTAAAGTGACGACCATACAAGAAATCATGGAACTTAGTAACACCAAAGACGAGAGCCAAAGCTTCTTTCTCTATCTGTGAATAATTTCTTTGCGCAGACGAGAGCAATTTGGACGCAAAGGCAATAGGACGATCATGCGATCCATCTCCGTGCGCAAGCACAGCACCGATCCCGAAATCCGATGCATCTACCATCAACAAAAGGTGTTTCTGGGGATCGAATGGCGTAAGGCAAGTATTAGAAAGCAACGCCGATTTCAACTGGCGAAAGGCGCGTTCGCATTCCGTCGTCCAGACGAACGGAACACCTTTACGGCGTAAGCGATGAAGCGGAGCTGAAATGGAAGAGGCATTGCGCAGAAAGCGATGATAATAGTTAATTTTTCCCAAAAAACTCTGTAGCTGCTTCAAATTCTGCAGCGAAGGCAAGTCTTGTATGGCACGGAGGTGCTCTGGACTGGGATGTATGCCTTGTGCATTTATGACATGTTCCAGATATGGTAAGTCACGAGCAAAATACACACGTTTGTCCTTCCGCAAGCGAAGACCATTTTGTCGCAAAACCTGAAATAATGTTCTTCGATTTGCTAAATGTTCGTCGGCTGTCCTTCCGGAGATCACAATATCGTCCAGATAGTTCGCTGCAGTAGGGACCGACGCACAAACAGTTTGTAAATATTGCTGAAACAATGCAAGGGCGGACTCACATCGAAATGGCAGTCTTTTGAATCGGTACAAACCAAGATGCGTGTTAACCACCAAGATGCGCTGGGATTCTTCGTCCACCGGTATTTGCAAGTACGCATCTGCGAGGTCCAACTTCGAAAAGTATTTACCCGGGCACAGTTTATCAAAAAGATCTTCTGGGCGGGGTAAAGGAAAAGTTGCAGTCACTAGTTGTGGATTCACAGTGGCCTTGAAGTCCACACAAAGTCTCAATTTTCTGGAAGGTTTCGGCAAAATTACTAAGGGTGAGGCCCAGAGAGAAGCCTGCACACGTTCAATTACACCTTGTGATTCTAAATCATGTAATGTTCTTGCGACCTCATCACGCAATGCGTGAGGAACATTGCGCGCTCTGAAAAATTTCGGTTGCGCGTTGACTTTCAGTTCCAAATGTGCTTCATAGTTTTTAGCGCAACCTAAGCCCGGTGCAAAAATGTCTGCAAATTCTTCACACAGACGAGAAACACTATCTGAAGGCACAGTCTGATTCACTGATAGGACCTGATTTACTATAGACATGTTAAACAACTGAAATAAATCTAAACCAAACAAGTTCACTGCAGAAGAAGAACGAAGAACGTAAAATGACACAAGTTTTGTTTGTCCCTTATATGTTGCAAGAAGGCTACACTGTCCTAACACAGGGATATTCTGACCTGAATAACTATGTAACTGAACATTTGCGGCACGCAACGAAGGTTTGCCCAGTTGGTTGTACGTGTCGTGATTGATCAATGAAACTGCAGCTCCTGTATCGAGCTGGAATGACATCACTTTGCCTTCAAAGTCCAAGTCTACAAAAAGTTTATTGTCCTGCTGACGACAAGAGCGACTGTCTCGTGCAATTTGAACTGATACAGGTACAGAAGCACTTGCGACCTGACGGGATTTCCGTCGACGGCGACGCACACGTTTTGTGGGACGAACACTGTCACTGTTAGAGAAAATGGCACTGGACGGAGAGGAATTAACTACATGAATGTCCATGGGCGAAGGTTCACGAGCCTGAGTGTCCTTGGTTCGATTCCGGCGCGAAGCAAAGGGCCCGGAATGATGAAGAGTGTCTGATCTGAGCTTTTTCTGGCAAACACTTTGAACATGTCCTTTGTTATTACAGAAAAAGCAAATAGCTTGGCGCGACGGGCAATGTTCACGCGAATGTCTAGTAGCACACCGCGGGCATGATTTCACTGCATTTGTATGCTGGCGCGGCACACCTGGTTTAGAGCGTGGCGGCAGCTGCGCAGACGTGCGCGAGGGCAGTCTACCGTGCCGTGCAGCGCGCCCGGCGGGCCGGTTAATGTTACACACGGCTGGCGAAGTTGCAAATGATTCCTAAGCAAAGTCTAGCGTGTCTTGTCTATCCCATCCTCGTCGCCAAAAAATGTTGTGTCTAGACAAGACAGCCTAGTCACAATGAGAGGAAGCCGAAAGGCACGCGCAAAGCTAAAGCTGGATGGCGTGAGGTCTGAAACAGGATACGTAATGAATGCTATAAAGAAAAGTATGTAGCTTCTGGAATACTTAACTTTAATCCATCCTTTTGGTACATCTGGAGATTGTGGCGATACAAGTGAGACTCTTTAGATACATGCAATGTTACTAATGGCGCCTTGCTAGGTCGTAGCCATTGACTTAGCTGAAGGCTATTCTAACTATCGGCTCGGCAAAGGAGCGAGGCTTCGTCAGTATAGTCGCTAGCTACGTCGTCCGTACAACTGGGGCGAATGCTAGTCAGTCTCTCGAGACCTGCCTTGTGGTGGCGCTCGGTCTGCGATCACACAGTGGCGACACGCGGGTCCGACATGTACTAATGGACCGCGGCCGATTTAAAGCTACCACCTAGCAAGTGTGGTGTCTGGCGGTGACACCACAATATCCACAGGACATGTTGCCTGTAATTGAAGAAGTGTCATGATGATCTCTCCATTGGCAAAAGATTCCGGAACAGTCGCCCATTCGGATCTCCGGAAGGGGGCTGCTAAGGGGGAGGCTACAATGAGAAAAAGAGTCATTAATCAATGAAAGGATAACGTACTACGTGTCGGGGCGTGGAATGTCAGAAGCTTGAACGTGGTAGGGAAAGTAGGAAATCTGGAAACGGAAATGCAAAGGCTCAATCTTGAATATGTGGAAAACACTGATCAGGAGAAGGGACAGGATGGCAGGACATCTGTTAAGACATGTGAAAATGACTTCCATTGTACTAGTGGGAGCTGTAGAGAGCAAAATCGGTACAGAAAGACAGAGACTGGAATACATCCAGCAAATAATTGAGGACGTAGGTTGAAAGTGCTACAGTGAGATGAAGAGGTTAGCACAGGAGAGGAATTCGTCGCGGCGGCAACAAACGAGTTTGAAGACTGATGACACTAAAAGAAAAATAAACAAAAGTAGTTTCGAACCTCACAGTTTCATTTTCAAGCATGTGCTACTGAGGCTACAAAAAGGGATACATAGCTATCAGTGAACTGTGAATATAAAAGTGGTATTACAACAAAAAGTTCAAATGGGAGAGATACTGTAAGGTTTGTAACTTGTAGCCTAGTATAAATATTGAAACTGTTCACAGAACGTTAACAAACGCTCTGAGAAATTTAATAAAGTCGCTGGTTCCCTGTGGACAAGATGTTGAAACTGATGGAGTAATTGACTATCTCCAGTCTCATACTTTCTAGGCCCTAACGCGAATATTTGGTTTGTTCCGCTTACCCTAATGATTTTAGAAATTCCAAGAACTGGAAAGAAGAAGGGTTTCACAGTAAATGTAAAGGAAAAAATCAGATATCTGTTAAAGTTTTAGACAAATTATGGTAACCACTCACCTATTGTTTTATTATTCAAGTTTTATTTTCAATCACTGGTTTCAAATCGTCTAGCGATTCATCATCAGATGGTACACATTCATTGCATGCTTGCAGCATTGTAGGGTCGTGGATCTGTTGCAAAATGTATAAACGGTAAATGTACGCGTTTCTTTATAACATCGATTTAGTCGGCATTTCTTACAGTTAGCAGTATCTATTGGTTTGCTCTTGGTTCACACATTGCTAGGCTCAATGCCGTTTCTTCCAAATCCACCAGAAACAAACGCAAAATAATTTTATTTAAAAAAGCGGATAAAGTGGCACTAGAAGCCTTCCTAAGAGACAATCTCCATTTCTTCCGAACTGACTATGCAAATGTAGATGAGATGTGGCTCAAATTCAAAGGTACAGTAACAACAGCAATTGAGAGATTCATACCTCATAAATTGGTAAGAGATGGAACTGATCCCTCGTTGTAAACAAAACAGGTCAGAACTCTGTTGCATAGGCAACGGAAAAAGCATGCGAAATTCAGAAAAACGCGAAATCCCGAAGATTGGCTGAAATTTAGAGACGCGCGAAATTTGGCACGGACTTCAATGCGAGATGCCTTTAATAGGTTCCACAACGAAACATTGTCTCGAAATTTGGTAGAAAATCCGAAGAAATTCTGGTCGTATGTAAAGTACACAAGCGGCAAGTCGCAGTCAATACCTTCTCTGCGCAGTGCCGATGGTGCTGTTACCGACGACTGCGCCGCTAAAGCGGAGTTATTGAACGCAGTTTTCCGAAATTCCTTCACCAGGGAAGACGAATGGAATATTCCAGAATTTCAAACACGAACAGCTGCTAGCATGAGATTCTTAGAAGTAGATACGTTACAGGTTGCGAAGCAACTCAAATCGCTTGATACGGGCAAGTCTTCAGGTCCAGATTGTAAACCGATTAGGTTCCTTTCAGATTACGCTGATACAATAGCTCCCTCCTTAGCAATCATATACAACCGCTCGCTCACCGATGGATCTGTACCTACAGATTGGAAAATTGCGCAGGTCGCACCAGTGTTTAAGAAGGGTAGTAGGAGTAATCCATCTAACTACAGACCTACATCATTGACGTCGGTTTGCAGTAGGGTTTTGGAGCATGTACTGTATTCAAACATTATGAATCACCTCGAAGGGAACGATCTATTGATACGTAATCAGCATGGTATCAGAAAACAGCGTTCTTGTGCAACGCAGCTAACTCTTTATTCGCACGAAGTAATGGCCGCTATCGACAGGGGATCTCAAGTTGATTCCGTGTTTCTAGATTTCCGGAAAGCTTTTGACACCGTTCCTCACAAACGACTTCTAATCAAGCTGCGGGCCTATGAGGTATCGTCTCAGTTATGCGACTGGATTCGTGATTTCCTGTCAGGAAGGTCGCAGTTCGTAGTAATAGACGGCAAATCATCGAGTAAAACTGAAGTGATATCAGGTGTTCCCCAGGGAACCTCTGCTGTTCCTGATCTATATAAATGACCTGGGTGACAATCTGAGCAGTTCTCTTAGGTTGTTCGGAGATGATGCTGTAATTTACCGTCTAGTAAGGTCATCCGAAGACCAGTATCAGTTGCAAAGCGATTTAGAAAAGATTGCTGTATGGTGTGGCAGGTGGCAGTTGACGCTAAATAACGAAAAGTGTGAAGTGATCCACATGAGTTCCAAAAGAAATCCGTTGGATTCGATTACCCGATAAATAGTACAATTCTCAAGGCTGTCAATTCAACTAAGTACCTGGGTGTTAAAATTACGAACAACTTCAGTTGAAAAGACCACATACATAATATTGTGGGGAAGGTGAGTCAAAGGTTGCGTTTCATTGGCAGGACACTTAGAAGATGCAACAAGTCCACTAAAGAGAAAGCTTACACTACACTCGTTCGTCATCTGTTAGAATATTCTTGCGCGGTGTGGGATCCTTACCAGGTGGGATTGACGGAGGACATCGAAAGGGTGCAAAAAAGGGCAGCTTGTTTTGTATTCTCACGTAATAGGGGAGAGAGTGTGGCAGATATGATACGCGAATTGGGATGGAAGTCATTAAAGCAAAGACGTTATTCGTCGCGGCGAGATCTATTTACGAAATTTCAGTCACCAGCTTTCTCTTCCGAATGTGAAAATATTTTGTTTGGCCCACCTACATAGGTAGGAATGATCATCAAAATAAAATAAGAGAAATCAGAGCTCGAACAGAGAGGTTTAGGTGTTCGTTTTCCCCGCGCACTGTTCGGGAGTGGAATGGTAGTGAGATAGTATGATTGTGGTTCGATGAACCCTCTGCCAAGCACTTAAATGTGAATTGCAGAGTAGTCATGTAGATGTAGATGTAGAAAACAAAACTTACGTTTTCCTCTAACGTTAATTATACACCACTTCACAAATTTAGTCATAGGTAACAACTTCCACAGGCTTTAAAAAACTTAATAAAGGAAAGATCATGATTAAAGTTACAATCTAAAAGTTCACGTTGGAGCAGAGAGTTTCTTTGTTCAGCACTTGTTTACTTGTTTTGCACATTGGCGACAATAAGTATGGATCAATTTATATTATACACTACGTGATCAAAAGTATCCGGACACCCCCTAAAACAGTTGTTTTTCATATTAGGTGCATTGTGCTGCCACGTACTGCCAGGTATTCCATATCACCTTAGACATCGTGAGAGAGCAGGATGGGGCGCTCCGCGGAACTCACGGACTTCGAACGTCGTCAGTTGATTGGGTGTCACTTGTGTCATACGTTTGCACGCGAGATTACCACACTCCTAAACATCACTAGGTCCACTGTTTTCGATGTGATAGTGAAGTGGAAACGTGAAGGGACACGTACAGCACGAAAGCGTACGGGTCGACCCCGTCTGTTGACTGACAGAGACCACCGACAGTTGAAGAGGGTCGTAATGTCTAATAGGCAGACATCTACCCAGACCATCACACAGGAATTCGAAACTTCATCAGGATCCACTGTAAGTATTATGACAGTTAGGTGAGAGGTGAGAAAACTTGGATTTGATGGTCGAGCGGCTGGTCATAAGCCACACATCACGCCGGTAAATGCCAGATGACGCCTTGCTTGTTGTAAGGAGCGTAAATATTGGACGATTGAACAGTGGAAAAACCTTGTGTGGATTGAAGAATCATGGTACACAATGTGGTGATCCGGTGGTAGGTTGTGGGTATGGCGAATGCCCAGTGAACGTCATCTGCCAGCGTGTGTAGCGCCAACAGTAAAATTCGGAGGCTGTGGTGTTTTGGTATGGTCGTGTTTTTCGTGGAGGGAACTTGCACCCCTTATTGTTTTGTTTCGCACTATCACAGCATAGGCCTACACTGATCTTTTAAGCACCTTCTGGCTTTCCACTGTTGAAGAGCAATTCGGGAATGACTATTTCATCTTTCAATACTATCAAGTACCCGCGGAGTGGTTACACGACAATAATATCCTTGTAATGGACTGACTGCACAGAATCCCGACCTGAATCCTATAGAACACCTTTGGGATGTTTTGGAACGCCGACTTCGTGCTAGGCCTCCCCGACCGACATCGATTCCTTTCCTTAGCATTCCGTGAAGAATGGGCTGCAATTCCCCAAGAAACGTTTCAGCACCTGATTGAACGTGTGTCTGCGAGAGTGGAAGCTGTCATCAAGGCTAAAGGATAGGCCAACACCATATTGAATACCAAAATTACCGATGAAGGACGCCATCAACTTATAAGTCATTTTCATCTAGGTGTCCGGATACTTTTGAAACATAGTGTATTTATCCTTGCAAAAATAACATAAATTTGCATTAAGAACTTGATATATGCTGCTTATAAAACCTATTAAACAACGAGCTTGCATGATATTTCAACTACTATTTTAGTGCTGGAATTACGTTGGACATTTATCTTGATGTTTAATATACGTTCGTCATATCTTATGGAATAAACGTTAACGCTCTGCATTAAGTGTGTGTGTGTGTGTGTGTGTGTGTACTAGAACAAGATAGAGACTGATGAGTAGAAGTATCATTGCAAAAAGATGTTTGTGTGTGTGTGTGTGTGTGTGTGTGTGTGTGTGTGTGTGAGAGAGAGAGAGAGAGAGAGAGAGAGAGAGAGAGAGATAGAGACAGAGATGAAAGATTCTTTGAAATTTTGAAAAAAATGGGTTGTTTGCTGATACCCTTCATTCAGTTTAAATGGTGTGGGGCGATTTAATGCTATGAGTTGGAACCTGTAATTGTTCCAGAGGATACCTCTTTATTCCTTTGTCGATACTGTGTACGATACGTAGGTTTTTTTTATGTCGATGTAAATGAACGAGTGTTTGCGCTAGCTGGGCTGCAAAAACGAGTTTATTCAAACGTTTGAAACGGAGTGCGTCTTTGTGCTGTGTTACGAACGCGGTGACGGCTCGGCAGTATCAGGCCGGCCGCTAGTGGTTGAACCGTTGTACGTGCGAGCACATGCGCGGGGCGTCCTGCAACGTATCACGTGACTGAGTGGACGCTGTCAGTTAGTCTAACAACAGGCGCAGAGTGAACGTGGTTTGCGGTTTATGTTTCAAGTTTCGATGTCAGCAATTTTCATCACTGCTCTAAAAGAACGTAGTGTTTTGTGGGATAGGAGAAATAAAATTATAACAATCATTTAATATCGTACTGTAAATGGGACGAAGCTGCCAAAATAACTGGTACTACAAGTAAGTACGTATGACACATTTATTAAATAGTGTACTTTGTATTCCTTGTGTAGAATTTTGGGGAAAACCTAATTTATAATTTACCCTCCCTTTTACTGTTTGTCAAGATGAAGCATTACACACTGTCTGACAAGAAAAGTAAAGAACATAGAAGAGTTGGTGGGATTTCAGTGAAATAAACCTGTGTTTAGAACCACAACTTTTGTCCTAATCACGATCCGATTCAGGATCCCCTCCTAAGTGTTCAGAAACCAGAGTACCCTATTTCTAACAAACTAGTAATTTATTTCTGTGTATTAAATGTGCAAAAATTCAGTGCCAGTCTGTGTAAATATTACTGTCTAAAATATCTGCTTCACAGGTGATGAAAAAGGCACACAAACTGAACTTGTTTGAAACATAATTTAGCCTTGATTGCTATCACGAACGATTTTTTAAGTTAATCGAGCTAAGTGTTGAATAATATGTTTTGGAGGATGAAAACATAAACTATTCCAAGTGAGGCTAAGAATTAAATTTAGCTGAACTGAATCTTACTACTGAAATAATGATAGAGTTTGACTAGTGATATAATATTAGTTTATGGGTCCCCTCCATATTCTTCTCATATTAGAAAGATAATTGGAATATTATCATTAGTAAAGGAATCTGATACATTGCTATAAATGGGAGTATAAACAGTGTAATTGTAGTATTCTTTAATTTTATTTGAGATATTTATTTGTCAGTTAAGTCAGAAGCCCATCCATGCCCAATTTTAGTTCGGTGCTTCCCGCAGTAGCATCTCAATAATGAGTCAAGTAATGATCGTGATTGTGACTGTCATTATTATGAGTTGGGTATAACTTTTCTTTCTATGACTGCTGGTTTGTGCATTAATGGTAACTACTGCTACCCATAACTTAGATCACCCTGTATTCGTGTCTATCTAGTGTGCTATTCAAAGGGAGTCTTAATGAAAGTCACTACAACAACTAATCTTCAATTGTCTTGATCACAGTATTTCTAATTAATGTGCCTAATTGGGCTGGAGACCGTTTACTGTTTCCTTCGTATGAACTTTTTTACTTTCATGGAGCCACAAAGTTAAAGCCTGTTTGGTTTTTGTGTTAATTACAATATATATTCAAAATTACTGTCCGATACCTTCATCCATTAGACACACGCATGGTCAAAATTAAACATCCTCCCAGAGGGGAACATTGGTTTATGTTACAGCAAACGAGTGTTATATGTCAAGGTGCCGGCCGACCAAGTCTGACCACTACAAGGTAGACTCTTAGTACTGTGCATCGAGCACATTGTAATCCTTTCACTTCCATGCCAGTCATCCGACATCAAGTAAAGGATTCATTGTATTATTCAGTCTCTTTACAGCAATATTTGAAGCACAGCAGCGGGACAATGGAATTACGGTAGGCTGCCATTAACACCACAACAGAAACGGCTGTTTTTCGACTAGTAAGCTTGGGATGCTAGTGAATGGCATAGGATTCTGTTCACCGATGAATCACGCTTCTGCGCTATCCAGAATAACCATGTTCGGAGCGTGTGACGGAGACACGGAAGATGTCCATTCTTCCAAAGTTTGGAGGAGCGCTTTAGTGTCAGTGCTGACGTCAAGGTGTGAGAATGGGTATGACTCCTGGTCATTGTGTTTGAGGGTGGCACAACGGTGGGTCACTGACATCCTGCTTTCTTACGTGTTACTTGTCATGAGACAGTATCGTGGAGCCATTTCTCAATAGGACAATGCTCGTCCACATAGCGCAAGATTACTTGTGAACAGTGTGCATGACTCTGACATACTTCCAAGGGCAGCACGATCCCCAGATCTGTCCCCAATGCAGTATCTGTCCCCAGCTCAAACATCAACCCTCGATACTGTACATTGTATCGTTTTGTAAACTCTACTGCAAACTTCATATTCCACAGCAACGAAGTTCTCATTGAATATTATGACCCATTTAAAACTTGGTCTGGAGATGCATTTTCTTATGCCACAGCGCCCATCGTATTCGGTTCTAATGAAAATTTCACCGTTTTCCCTTAAATACTCCACCGTTTTGCCGAAAATTGATTTGTTCGTTAATTTGAAGAAATCTTTCTCAAAGTTAAACGTCTCGGAAGCCCTCAGAACCATATTCAAATAAACATACTCCTTCAACCAGGGGCATTGCATGAAGGAGGTAGCTCCGGTGGTTCTAAACAGCCTCATCCCCACTCTGAGACATTTCACGAGTTTATGAAAGTGCATAATGTATCTCCACTTATATCCCAGTGTTGTCATCAGTTTTGGGTGGAATCTCTCTGTGGAACTAATTGCTCCAGATACTGTAGCAAATCGGCCCGCGTGTCATGCAGACTAGAAGGGGAGGGGGAGTTCTGCCTAAAGCACATCGGAATCAGTCGCCACAAGCTCGATTTTTCCAGCTAATCCCTTTCATTCTTCTTTGGGCAGCCGCGAGAACTGGCCAATCGGCAGTGATTGTTGCATGATGTGGCTGTATAGGTTATTAACATCCACGTACGTGATGTAACTCGAATCAAGGGCCGTATTGAACCACCAAACATCCGAAAGTTATTTGTGTTGGCGTGCCTGTGGACACATTGGCAAAGACCCCACAGAGCCCTCACTCAAGGAAAAGAAGCGAGTTAGCATCGGTCAGTACCTTTATGGTGCGCTTTGTTTTCTTGTGCATTGCATCCCAAGACAACCCAGGTGCTGTGTAGTAAAATGTGGGATCTGGAAAATATGTGGCCATGCATAGACTCCAGAATATCTCGAAAACATCCACGAACAGGTCTACGTAAGTGTTTATGTAAAGGTGTGCACTCTCTCCTAAAGTGGAGATGTTGATATTCTGCCAGACATTCACAGCAAGCTCATACTCTGCATCGATTATGCATCACCTGTAAGGTTGCTGGAGAATGCTATTTTAGCTAGCTTGATTTCGTTGAGTTTTGTCACACTATCTAGGTCTCGCCTGGAAAAGCGACCATCCTAGTACAAGCTGAAATTTTTCCTGCTCGGGGAATGCAGCTCAGGTGATGACTATATCCTTCTGAAGCGCAGCAAAGCGTTCGGACGCACCGCGAGCGACCCGTCTACTGATATAACAACCAATATATCAAGTATGAAAAGAGTTATCATTCCGGGTTCAACTTTAAATAAAAGTTAGATGTATTGGTTATATTTCCTACGCAGTAATGTATGGCTTTAATGTAACTACACTCCTGGAAATGGAAAAAAGAACACATTGACACCGGTGTGTCAGACCCACCATACTTGCTCCGGACACTGCGAGAGGACTGTACAAGCAAAGATCACACGCACGGCACAGCGGACACACCAGGAACCGCGGTGTTGGCCGTCGAATGGCGCTAGCTGCGCAGCATTTGTGCACCGCCGCCGTCAGTGTCAGCCAGTTTGCCGTGGCATACGGAGCTCCATCGCAGTCTTTAACACTGGTAGCATGCCGCGACAGCGTGGACGTGAACCGTATGTGCAGTTGACGGACTTTGAGCGAGGGCGTATAGTGGGCATGCGGGAGGCGGGTGGACGTACCACCGAATTGCTCAATACGTGGGGCGTGAGGTCTCCACAGTACATCGATGTTGTCGCCAGCGGTCGGCGGAAGGTGCACGTGCCCGTCGACCTGGGACCGGACCGCAGCGACGCACGGATGCACGCCAAGACCGTAGGATCCTACGCAGTGCCGTAGGGGACCGTACCGCCATTTCCCAGCAAATTAGGGACACTGTTGCTCCTGGGGTATCGGCGAGGACCATTCGCAACCGTCTCCATGAAGCTGGGCTACGGTCCCGCACACCGTTAGGCCGTCTTCCGCTCATGCCCCAACATCGTGCAGCCCGCCTCCAGTGGTGTCGCGACAGGCGTGAATGGAGGGACGAATGGAGACGTGTCGTCTTCAGCGATGAGAGTCGCTTCTGCCTTGGTGCCAATGATGGTCGTATGCGTGTTTGGCGCCGTGCAGGTGAGCGCCACAATCAGGACTGCATACGACCGAGGCAAAGAGGGGCAACACCCGGCATCATGGTGTGGGGAGCGATCTCCTACACTGGCCGTACACCACTGGTGATCGTCGAGGGGACACTGAATAGTGCACGGTACATCCAAACCGTCATCGAACCCATCGTTCTACCATTCCTAGACCGGCAAGGGAACTTGCTGTTCCAACAGGACAATGCACGTCCGCATGTATCCCGTGCCACCCAACGTGCTCTAGAAGGTGTAAGTCAACTACCCTGGCCAGCAAGATCTCCGGATCTGTCCCCCATTGAGCATGTTTGGGACTGGATGAAGCGTCGTCTCACGCGGTCTGCACGTCCAGTACGAACGCTGGTCCAACTGAGGCGCCAGGTGGAAATGGCATGGCAAGCCGTTCCACAGGACTACATCCAGCATCTCTACGATCGTCTCCATGGGAGAATAGCAGCCTGCATTGCTGCGAAAGGTGGATATACACTGTACTAGTGCCGACATTGTGCATGCTCTGTTGCCTGTGTCTATGTGCCTGTGGTTCTGTCAGTGTGATCATGTGATGTATCTGACCCCAGGAATGTGTCAATAAAGTTTCTCCTTCCTGGGACAATGAATTCACGGTGTTCTTATTTCAATTTCCAGGAGTGTATATTGAAATTCTACGCAATGTGATTTTACCTCTGCAAATTCTTAAAAATTTCGTGCACTCATGTACTCAGTTACGTACAGCATAATAACTATGATGAGTAACGAAATAAATGGCTGAAATGGCGCTGAGCACTATGGGACTTAACTGCTCAGGTCTTCAGTCCCCTAGAACTTAGAACTAGTTAAACCTAACTAACCTAAGGACATCACACACTTCCATGTCCGAGGCAGGATTCGAACCTGCAACCATAGCGGTCTCGCGGTTCCAGACTGTAGCGCCTAGAACCGCACGGCCACTCCGGCCGGCAACGAAATCAAATTTTTTCACCGAACAGTTTTCTTAAAATCTGATGATAAGTATTCCATAGCAGCCGTCGCATCCGCTCCACTGCCTTACTGAGAAGACACGTGGCTGTCGCTCTCGCTGTCGCGCGTGCTGCAGCAAGATCCCAACACGTTTGAATTCAAACGTCGCTAGTTGTAGCCATAGACTTACTAAATAAAAAGTAGACCACGCATTGGCGCTAGTGTCGCGTCCCTACTTGATACAAGCCGCCATTTGCAGGGAAACAGTGCGTAAACATGGTTCGTTCGTGTGCTGCTTTTAATTGTAACAGTAAGAATGGAAGCAAGACGAAGACGGAAACAATGTTAAACTTCACAGGACAGTCAATTCTGGTTTTTAGTTACTTTCTATTACTTGTATATAGCATTTTCATGGAGAAATAAAACATGATGAGCGTTTGTTTTTGTTTACGTTTCCCCCTTACAAATGATTTTCTAAAACGGAAATGGATAGTTGCTTCTCGGAGAGAGAACTTCCAACCGACAGCAAATCATTTGCTGTGCTCGCTTCAATTTGAAGAGAATTGTTACATGGAAAATTATGTAAATAGACCTCAACTGAAGGACGATGCTCTACCGACAGTATTAGGATTTCCAACTCATTCCAAAAAGGTATAGTGTCCTGGAAATCGTGCTATATAGGCCTAAGTTAAATAGTGTGGAAATACTGTCAGTGTGCATAATTTTGAACGTTCCTTTTCCATGTTACCAAGGCAAGGAAACCGCCAAAGCCAAGAAATGTTGAGATAGTAGAAAACGTGTGTGAGGATGTGCACATTTCTGGTTACAATGGAGACCACAATTACTCACTTCCATCAAGTCCAAGTAAGCTGAAGGAAAAGTTCGAAAAAATTGAAGAAAGGAAGGAAGAGAAAATTGTGCAATATAAGACTAAGCTAAATACTGTTTAAAATTGAAAATAGCGTTGTTGTATCATTTCAACTCTTGCATTTTACCACCAGTGTATGAATTAGCAAGACAGCAGTAAATGTCTTTCTTATGTATGTGTACAAGATTAAATCCTGTGAACTTAATTATACCACCTCTTACCTCCTTCTACTGAACATTACATGAGCATTATACCATGGGGTGTGGAATGAAGTTAGAGATGTAGATGTCAGTGTAAGACAGTGAAAGACAGTGAAAAGTCATTACATCATTGTACTCAAGTGCTAATTCTATAACCGAAATAGTAAATTTAAGATTTACTGAATATATTTCAAGGAGTTGCCACATAGAAAGTTCTTTGAGTGTTTTGACCTCCACTACATGACATTCATTGTATTATTCAGTCTCTTTACAGCAATATTTGAAGCACAGCAGCGGGACAATGGAATTACGGTAGGCTGCCATTAACACCACAACAGAAACGGCTGTGTTTCGACTAGTAAGCTTGGGATGCTGGTGAATAGCATAGCATTCTGTTCACCTGTGCTCTAGTAAGTTACTGAAAACATGGATAGCTGACTCTTCTTAGTACCTTTAGGTCTTTGCAGAGGTTATTTTGGTCCTAGTATTTTATTTCCATGCTTTCACCATTTATTTAAAGTGAGAAATGTTGATAATGATAAAGGGTATTAATGGAAAGTTGTCAAAATACGAATAATAGGTTGTTACAGAATATTCTTGAAGTGACACTACATCTTGGTTGTGATAAACCAATATGTGATGCCTCTGAGTTGTAGGTTAAATTGGAAAGTAACAATTTGTTTGCAAAGCCAATTAATGCAAATGTTAAATGTATGTGACAGCAGATTGTTCTATAGCCTAACCTGATGTCTATATTTACACCTTACACTGTATCTAATAAACTTTCTGCTACAAAAATAGCAAGCTACATAGGGAAAAAGTTGCAGAGTTAGATTACAGACAAAGGTACTTTGTTGTATGTCAAGTACTTACATCGTATTTGCATATAAATTACTAAAAATACTAACAGGGTTAATGTACTAAGTTGAACTGAATGAAGAACTAGGCACATGATAGGTATTTACGTTTTTGATCATGAAGAGGTAGGTCGAAAAACTGCGTTTAGATACTTAACATGTGTTGTCAGGTGGTGATTATACTTCGTAAATGGTCAAATATTTGATCAAATGCGCTTTCAGAGGTGCTATCAGTGTTAAAAACCAATGTGCGAATGAAATTTCTTCGGTATTTAAAGTGATATGGGTTATTACAATTAATCATACCAAAATTCGAGTGTAGACAATACTGTGCTAAACGAAAGTAAGCGTGCAAAATGTACACAGTAGTCGGCAAAAAGCAAACAGGACCTGACAGGAAAATTACGTGAATTAAATAATAATCGCACTGTCTGCTACTTTAAAAGTTTCATGTAATTATCTAATGCAAATAACTCGATGTAAACTTGCTCGACCTTGTCAGGAAAGAGCCTTACATTCTTAAATTTCGCGTCTCTATGCAGACGTATTTCGGATTTTAGGAAACTTCATTCATTTAAGTATACTTTTAAAATTGACTCAAATACTGAGTATTTTTTAAACAAACGTGTTTAATTTGTGCTTCAATTTGTTCTTGTTGCGTCTCATAAACTTCAGATCACATCCCCAGTACTAGGATTCATCCCTGCAAATGGCGGCGATCAGCTGCTTCAATTGGGGGACAGTTGCCTCGCTTCTGCGTTACGGCGTGGCAGGGGCTTTGTTGTAGCAGAGAACAGGCAACGCCACGTAGGACACTTCCGTAACTATACCGAGCGATTGTGTTTTGTCGCCTGAAGCTGTCGCGCGGTGTCAGTCGCTTCTGTCGCTCACGTAGGACACGACCTGCCAGTTGTCAGGTCTCAGTTGATGCGACAGCCTAGCATAGTACGCTCTTCGGTAAACAGATGGCACCACACATTATTGGCAGTTATTTGAATAACCGTTAGTATTAGATGTGCGGTTATTACGGTAAATGCGACTTCTCAGTAAAAGTTGATTTCTATCAATTAAGTTATTTTTACCATCTTTAATACATACTTTTCTCTTAGAGCCTGACTACCGAAGTTTGTAGAATGTAATGCCTTAGACTGATCGTTAAGAGTGAAAAATATTCTGAAATTAGATTCTGGGTATAAGTAAAGGCGAGAATTGTTAGAAGAAAAATATCTGACTTCTAATTAGACACCCATCTATGTCCTAAGTGTTTTAACCATATTAAGTGATTGAATTAAAACAGACATTAATAACAAAAAATGCATGACACTGGTGTAATATTCTACAATAGTTCTTATTTTAAAAACACATTCTGGGCTGTTACGTCACTGTCAAAAAGAGCGTAACAGCCGAACAGCGGTTTGTAAAATAATAACTATTGTTGAGTATTACACCGGCGTCGTGAGCTTTTTCATTCATAATGTATAAAATATTCTAGAAAGATTCGACAGAGCAGTCAGTTAACGCAATAAGTACATATGTAACGGCTATGGTTTAGCGCGTTGTCTGTTACGCGCATTAGAACCAACGTCTTCGGTAAAAATTTTAATTATAACGTATCAAACAAAAAAATAATGGCGATATCTGTCAGATCGGAAAACTGGCATGAGGTATTACATTCGCTTGAATACTTCAACATCCATCCAGAGAACGACGAATAATATGTATAAAAGGCAGAAAGAAAAAAAAATCAAAATATTTCATAATTAAATGACAAAATAATATATCAGCTGCTACAACGGTGAAGAAACATCATTTATAGCTGCTCTTTGAACAGGACGTTTATAAGTACAAGCGCTTTATGACATACATCCCAACCGGTTTAATGTATCCATCGAGGCTAGAGGTTGTGCTGCGCCATACAAAGGGAGCTCAAACCGCGATATTATTCATAAGTTTGACTCGGCATTATCATCACCGAAACAAGATGACATACCCCCTCAACGCAGTAAGTTTCATTTAGTTTCCTCCTCCACTTCTGGGTTTTTCATTTTTCTTGTCCGGTAGTGTATCTCTGTCCTAAACAGTCTTTGGTTTTGGTAGTATTTAGGTATACATTCTGGAAAAATGTAATCTAAACGTCATTTGTCGACTGCTTCTCACGTATAACGTTGTAAAATAACGTTCTAACTTCCACGATATGTACTCCAGGTTGGATGTAAGATTCTAGATTTAAATGTTACAGAAGTAAAAGAACAATCTTCCAATACTCTTGACGGAGATAATCGATATATTTAGTGTCATCTACATCTGTTGTTCCTTCTGAAATGGCCTCATTAAATTTTGGACATACAAAGCTATAAAACGTATAGGCACTGGACACTGGAGCCTGGCAAACACTCGTTTCTAGGTGTCCTTGATCTTCCCTTTTCTATTGCGTGTCGGCAGCATAATTCGTGAAATACACCTGCGTTGTCTTCCGTGGCGTAGTAGCCGATGTTGCTTCAGTGTTTGACACTTTACGTAGGAGTTTTCCGTTAGAAATGTCTTTCGTTCGTCCTCGATGAATTTGCTGTGCTGTCTGGTCGGGTGTGAGAACGGAGCGTTTACGCGGCTGCGCTGCTCACGTAAGATGTATTAACAGCTTCGCTCTGCTTCACCTTGGACCGCTCGCATGTTTCCGCGGTCACGCGACGAGGCTTTTTTAAAAGTCCCATTCGCCAAATGATCCACTTACGTACATGCGGGACTTGCAAAGTAGTAAAACACACAGCAGCGTCAAAACCGGGTGGCGTCTGGCACGTGACAGTCGCCTGGGGCAACGGTGTTTGATGAACAGCTCGACTCGCGATTACGCTACGTCACCGCCCCGCTGAAGGTCGAACCACTCGGCGCGACTTCCTTATCTGCTGTGTCTGTGCTGGTCGCACATCAGACGCAGTAAGCAGTAACGGCTGCGGCTGCCATGAGGTCAGTTCACGGCTGCGGCAGCCGAGTAGCTTGCGTCGCTGGGACGGCGCGGCGGCGAGTTGGTGACTGAGAGACGCAGACGTTGCCCCGCCATGTGGCTGTGGTACAGTCTGGTGCTGCTCGCAGTGGCTGCCGCGTTGTTGCTCCTCTACCTGTACTCCGTCAACCAGCACTGGAGGAAACTGGGGATCGCGCACCCCAGGCCGCAGCTCTTCTTTGGAAACACCCGCCGCCTGTTCCTCCTCAAGGAATGCCTCCCAGAGGCGCTGGACCGTGTCTACCACCAGCTGGAGGGACTGCCGTTCGGAGGCTTCTACCTCATGACGAGGCCGTGTCTTCTTCTGAGGGACGTCAACCTCATCAACAGAATCTTTGTCGGAGACTTTGGACATTTTCACGACAGGTAAAGTCTCGACCAACAAATGAGCGACTGTAAATTAATAGCTTTTTTTTATTTAACGAGTTTCCTGAACAGTATAATTCAACAACCTCTTACGATTTCCTTCCTTGCGTCAACCTCTTCATCTCAGAGTAACATGTCTACATCTACATACATACTCCGCAATCCACCATACGGTTCGTGGCGGAGGGTACCTCGTACCACAACTAGCATCTTCTCTCCCTGTTCCAGTCCCAAACAGAACGAGGGAAAAATTGACTGCCTATATGCCTCTGTACGAGCCCTAATCTCTCTTATCTTATCTTTGTGATCTTTCCACGAAGTAAGTTGGCGACAGTAAAATTGTGCTGCAGTCAGCCTCAAATGCTGGTTCTCTAAATTTCCTTAGTAGCGATTCACGAAAAGAGCGCCTCCTTTCCTCCAGAGACTCCCACCCGAGTTCCTGAAGCATTTCCGTAACACTCGCGTGATGATCAAACCTACCAGTAACAAATCTAGCAGCCCGCCTCTGAATTGCTTCTATATCCCCTCTCAATCCGATCTGATAGGGATCCCAAACGCTCGAGCAGTACTCAAGAATGGGTGGTATTAGTGTTTTATAAGCTGTCTCCTTTACAGATGAACCACATCTTCCCAAAATTCTACCAATGAACCGAAGACGACTATCCCCCTTCCCCACAACAACCCTTACATGCTTGTCCCACTTCATATCGCTCTGCAATGTTACGCCCAAATATTTAATCGACGTGACTGTGTCAAGCGCTACACTACTAAAGAAGTATTCAAACATTACAGGATTCTTTTTCCTATTCATCTCCATTAATTTACATTTATTTATATTTAGAGTTAACAGCCATTCTTTACACCAATCACAAATCCTGTCCAAGTCATCTTGTATCATCCTACAGTCACTCAACGACGACACCTTCCCGTACACCACAGCATCATCAGCAAACAGCCGCACATGGCTATCCACCCTATCCAAAAGATCATTTATGTAGATAGAAAACAACGGCGGACCTACCACACTTCCCTGGGGCATTCCAGATGATACCCTCACCTCCGATGAACACTCACCATCACTCTGGGTTCTATTACTTAAGAAGTCTTCGAGCCACTCACATATTTGGGAACCAATCCCATATGCTCGTACCTTAGTTAGGAATCTGCAGTGGGGCACCGAGTCAAACGCTTTCCGGAAGTCAAGGAATATGACATCCGTCTGATACCCTTCATCCATGGTTCGCAAGATATCATGAGAAGAAAGAGCGAGTTGCGTTTCGCAGGAGCGATGGTTGCTAAAGCCGTGCTGATGCATGGACAGCAACTTATCTGTCTCAAGGAAATTTATTATATTCGAACTGAGAATATGTTCGAGAATCCTGCAACAAACCGATGTTAAGGATATTGGTCTGTAATTTTGAGGATCCGTCCATCTACCCTTCTTATATACAGGCGTCACCTGCGCTTTTTTCCAGTCGCTCGGGACTTTACGTTGGGCAAGAGATTCGCCATAAATGCAAGCTAAGTAAGGAGCCAGTGCAGTAGAGTACTCTCTGTAAAACCCAATTGGAATCCCATCAGGATCTGGCGATTTATTTATTTTCAACCCATTCAGCTGCTTCACAACCCCAGGGATGTCTATTACTATGTCCTCCATATGGGAATCTGTACGAGACTCAAACGGCGTAATGTTAGTAAGATCCTCCTGCGTGAGGATGTCTTCAATTATTTGTTGAAAATATTCCAATCTCCGTCTTTCTGTCCATTGTTTGCCCTCTACGCACTTCTTAGTAACTGCGACGTTATCGTCTCACACATTAACTAATGTCTTTTCATTCTGTCACGTGTTCTGCAGTTGTATTTAAAGTAGCTGCGATTCGAGGCCGAGCATGCTGGATTACTCCCGCCAGCGATGCACTAGCAGCTTTGCTACCATTGTCGATTCCCACTTTGTTGCCACTTCGCTGCGCAGAGCATCATGCTTGCTAACTCTCTAGTAGAAAACTTTCCCGGATGCGAAAATTTCTCCTGTTCCGGCAAGAAACGGAAATAGAATCCTAATTAACATTAAGAACAGATCTTTGATCCTCTTACACACATTAAGATACGTTAGTCGTGCATTATTTCCACAACGCTTTTCACAGGTTCAAACCTCCATCATCAGGATTATTTATTTATATTAATATGACCTACGTGTGTAGTCTTAACGATTTTGGAGAAACCTGTGGCACTGTGCAGCACAGAACCAAAACATTGCTCCAGAACATGGTTCTATTGATATATTTCACCAAAAACTGAACATTAATGTAAAATTGCAATTAAAAGGAGTAAAATAGAATACCTCCAGTGATCACAGGATCCTTACACAGTCTTAATATATCACTTATAAACTGCCACTCAATGTCGACAAAGATGGTGTCGAAAGAATGACTTGCGCAAGGAAACAGCATAAACAGAAATATAATTTCAAACTAGGAATAAAATAAAGCAAAAAGAAAACCATTATTTCGGAAGCTATTGGGAGATAATGGAGTCTCAAAGCATTGAAACGTGTTGAGGAAATAAATTAAACAGTAATCTGTTACAAAAACGTTTTGTTTCATTCGATATCAATAACAGTCCTGCCAAAGCCTTAAAAATGTTGATTTAAAAAATAAAATAAAATAAAAAAGTCCATTTTCCGCAGCTGGTACGTAGTAAACGCAATGCGATAGGAAATTTTGGAAAGATACTTTGTCTATCTATGTAACTGGAAATTAATGAAACGAAAATTATTTCAGTGGGTTCAACAGTTTGTGATATATATAGTGATGAGCTTTAAGTTATTTACCAGACAGAAAAATTTTCTACGTTAGAAAAAGCAAAACTTCTGTATCTTCCTCTAATTAAAGTGAAGGACATATATTTTATATGCTAGGAAACACAGTAGAAATCTGTAACATGAACACGTCTTGTTATCTTTGCTTTGTTTTTGTGGCACATAGAGACTTTAAAGCGATTTTTATCCCCGCAGGGAGCGAAGTGCTGTGCCGACAGGACGGTGCTCGCAGATACAACGTCACAACTTTGTTCCTTAAACGTCAGATGCAAACTAATTTAAATTACAGTGTTCTCCACGTAAGAGTTTCCTCGACGATGCTACATAGCACCATGCCATTTGTTATCTTATCAGTCTACTTAACTGTCACAATAACTCGCTAACACCACATTTCAATCACTTAAATATCTCGATTCACTCCTTCAAGTTTTTTTCCATACTCTGTCATGGACTTTCACATAATGTTGTGGACCAGAGGTTCATTCTCAGAGAGTTCTTTCTCAAATCAAGGCTCATGCATTATACCAGCAGACTTCTGCTGGTGACGTATGTTCTCTTCTAGTGTGCGTCTTACGTCCCCCACGGCTTCTAGTGCCTTTTTCTGTTTATCACTTTACTTGATCGTCAGCTTAAAATGTTCGCTTACTGCTATATTCAAAATCTTATTACCAAACGAAAATCGTCGCCTTCATTATTCTTATCAATTGCGAAACAGTGATGGAGATATACTGCATCCTTGCCTATCTCCTTGACTCCCTTGTTTATGTCATCTCTGACGGTGACTGCTTCAACTATTTTCTCCTTTGATATAAATTATGGTATATTCGTCTTTAAATAACGTATCACTGTATCAGGAAAGATTTGTTTCACGCTAATCGTAATTCTCTCTTTTGTATAACTAAACGTTGTCCTTCATCTGCCGCTTCCCTACGGTCTGTTCCTGTCTTACCATCTCTTCCTCAGTCTTCCCATACTTCTCTTTCCTCACTGCTTATATGCCAACCCTAGTTTAGGAATTCTTTGTGACGGCCAAAGAAGTGCTTGTTCTCTCTGTTTTTCTTTTTTTCATTGCATTTCCTTTGGGTTAAGGGTTCCATCCCTAATTCTTTCCTTATTGTTTCGTTTTTAATTTTGTCTTATTTAGTGCAGCCTTTCACAGATATTAGAAATTGTATATGTTTCTCAGCTTCTCAATTTCCACATCTTGTAGTAAAGTGTATACTGTCATGACTTTCAAAAATTTCAATTGTTTTCCTTTCTTGTTTTATCCTTAAGTGTTCATCTTGTTGCGCCACATATACGACGGTGAATGTTAATTTCTTTCTGTACATCGATATTTTGCTCATCTGGTAAGTCACATCCTAAATAATGGGAACGGGCTACACATTCTACCGCTTCATTATTGAATACTATTTTTGTTTGTATTGAATGAAGATTGTAGCTTGCGCTTATTTAGTTTAGTTTATGCAAGCCATTGGTAATTTATCTTCGCTGTCTTGTATAATAACTTGATTATCTGCAAATAACATCGCACTGATATGTTTACTCCTCGTTATAGTTATGCCTTATGATATTCTGTCTGTTTTTTGTTCTCTGATCATGTCATTTTCAAAGATATTGAATAATGTTGGTGAGAAGCTACGAGTGTGTTTAACTGCTTGATTTCCATGTATTTCATGTGCTATCTCTCTATCTGTGACAGTTCTAATTCTTGTGCTCATATACAGCCATGTTTCGAAATGGGTCGGCTCTTCAGGCATTCCTCGTTTTTCCGTTATTGCCCATAGCGCTTCTCTGAGAATTCTGTGAAATGGTTTTTCTTGGTTCAGAAATGCTAGGTGAGTTTCTAGATGAGATTCCCGTCTTTTCTATATTATCTGTTACGTTGCGAAAACACCATCTTTGTGTGACCTTCTATTTAGGACACCTGCTTATTCCTTCACTGAAATTATATACAAGGAATTTCTGAGCCTTTCATTTATTACTTTACTGCAGATTTTGGAAGATTTTTCCAAAAAAACGTATACCGCTCTAGTTGGATGTATTACTTCTTCCGTTTTTCTTATGTGTGCTGAAGTGACCTTGGTTATTTTCCATTCCTGTGGTATCTCATATTTTACCCAGCGCTTGTTAAAGGTATGTAGCATTCTTAATTGTAGCCAAATTCCTCTGTGGTTGATTAATTCTGAATTTGGTCTTTGTTTTCAATTTTTTATAACTGTCTTCAATTCCATCAGGTATGTAAGTCTATTCCTTGGGACAGTTATTTTTTATCTTTTTCTTTGGCTTGTGGATTGTACCCTAGTCCTTCATAATATTTAATCCAGTCAGACTGTTGTATTCTTTGCTAGTCTACATGCTATTTCTCGTCTCCCATGGATATCCATAGATATTATGTTCATCTCTGCTTATAAATGTGTATACTGATTTTTGTATCGCTTCCTCTTCACTCTTTCCAGGTGTTATCGCGCTTTACCTTTCAATAATTTCTTTAAGGGCGGCATGTTAATCTCTTAGAAAAACCGAAGTTTTATGGAATTGATGGCTTTACACATCATACTTAACAAAGAGAGTGCAAAACGGTGTGCTCAATAATTCAGATTATGCTGAAAGGTAGAATATTCTAATGACTGGGAGAAGAAGTCCACAAAGGGGGTCCCACAGGGTTAAATTTTGGGTCGAAAACTATTGATTGCACAAAAGCGAGCAGTAGTATCTGGTGTTCACCCAAGTGTGTCATGTAGGCACCTTTTCAAGGAGCTAATCATTTTAGCTAGGCCGTCATAATAGATATAATCACTAATGAAATTGGTCAGAAATAATCCAGCACAATTTGAGATGATCAAAAAGTCCTTACCTACAACACTGCAGTGGAAAATAAACTTTGTAATCCATTGTTAAAGCTTCCTGTGGCTCAGAAAGAAGTTCAGTTTGCCATCACAAAAATATTTGATTATTTGCCCAACGACATAAAATGTCTAAAATGTTTGAGATGTAGCAAAGTAAGTTTAAAATATAATTTGAAATCATTTCTCCAGGACAACTCCTTCTATTCCATTGACAAGTTTCTTCTTAAAATCTGGTATCCACTACAAAAAAGGTAGTTACATGAGTAGACTGCAAATGATAATGTATTCATTAATGTTTAACATTAATCATGTATACACACCCTGTAAACTGACTCGTTCCACGCCACTTCGATAAAAGAATCGTTCAAACGGTCTATGATACATGTAATTAACAAAGTCCTCACACTTTCATTGTGAAAATTCGTATATCTGCTTTTTCCATAGATATGTAGAACTATTTATTTTACTCTGTATCAGGCGCGGCTCGTACTTAAAATCTCTGTGGTGGAGCTGCTCCAAAATATACGTTAAAATACTCAGCTTCGTATTACGAAGTTTGAATTATCAGAACGTATTTCGCATATTTTCCACACGGATTTTAATATCACCGGTCAACGTTTTTGAACCTTGGACATGTGATATAAAGCAATGGTTTTCAAAGAGGTAGTAGCTATGGTAAAGGTTGCTCCTTGAAGTGCCGCTTAGTTCTGTGTGGAAGAGGTTCGGCGCATGCTTCTTAAGAACACAGCTTTTGCGGGCTACCCGTAGGCTGTTATCTTTCAGCCTAAAGGTGTGCTACCAACCTCCACACAATTTTCACGTGCAACTGCTTGCATTGATAGAGAATGAACAGAATTGATAAAACTTTGCTAACTAACCCCTGTCTCTGCATATCTCTCTTAAGCTTTGATGAATAATTAATCGACGTTTAGTATTGTTGTTTTGATAGTGTTTCAGATGGTGTTTTTTGTTTCTGCTATTGCCTACTTAATCCCCTGTTAGAATAAGTTTGAAAATGTCTCGCTAGAGTTAGATGCGGTAACATAAGTTTCACCAACTAATGAGTGTTTACGAATGATTAAAGGAAAACGAGCGCGAAGTATGTACCGTTCATTTAGTTTCTACTATGTTGTGAATAACTGTAATATACTACGAGTCAGAAAACAGCACAATAACAGTTCATGGTGCAAATTATGAGAAAAATATTGAACATGAGCACTGGATGAAAGTGAAGGAAATTGGGGCACCACTACCCCATCTAAACTTGAGTCAAGTACTGGAACAAAATTCAGGCAAGGCTATACAGGCAATTTTAACACTGCAATGTACAATGCAGTTGAGCGATGCTTCGGATGTGAAGTGAAAAAAAGATTTTTCTGTTTCACTTGCCCAGTTACAAATAGTACTGATAGCACCTGGACTGAGAGAGGTATTAAAATCTTTAAAAAATTTCAAGCGAAGCTAAATAAACATAGTTTCAGTGAAAAACAGTTAAATGGTTTAAGTCTAATTCCAATGCTAGGGATAGTGGACATTAAGTACCAACTAGTAGCGCTTATCGCCTTAATATAAATATATATAATGAAAATGTGTAAACAATCCGTATTATATTGAGTAAACTGACAGACTGCATTAAATTTTGCAGCCAATTCCAGCTTGCCTTAAGGGCAATGACGAAACAGAAAATCCCGAGAACCCGGGAACCATCTGTATTGTAATTAATCTAACGTCAGAACAAGAGCGCATTTTCTAGCTGCACCCTGAAAAATCATAAAATAGAGTTATCTTAGGCCTG
Source organism: Schistocerca piceifrons (assembly GCF_021461385.2). Classification (NCBI taxonomy): domain Eukaryota; kingdom Metazoa; phylum Arthropoda; class Insecta; order Orthoptera; family Acrididae; genus Schistocerca; species Schistocerca piceifrons. Next base: position 271,536,988 of record NC_060139.1, read on the forward strand.
CCCAAAACAGTTCAACATGAATCCCCTCAATCAGTTTATGAGGTATGCCTCAATCTTATCTGAAGTGGTCGAAGACGAATTTCCTCGCTGTCGAAGTTGATGGAAAATTTTGCATATCTCATCCTAATAATTCGGTATGAGCTACAGACGAAAATAAACGAAAGATTTTATATCCATTGTACGACCAAAACGTTACAGTGCAGACGATGTACCGGCAGCTGTTCTCTGAGAGCTAGAGGTAATAAAGCCAATGAGACGCCTGAAAAACGATCTCAGTGTTACGATAGTGCTCCTGTTATGAGGGGCCACAAAAGTCGAGTTGAAATAAGAATTAAAGAGATGTACGTAAATGCTTCCTGGATTCACTAGTATGCACGTAAGTTAAATTTAATTGTTGAGTGTTGTGTGATGGGCAATGAGCAAGTGCGTATTTTCATCAGCAACTCGGAAGGAATTTCTTCCCTTTTTCCTCATCTCATAAACTCAAAGCCGTTCTTGGTTAGACAATGAAGAATCGTATTCCTACCTGCCCTCAGCACATCAGTTGGAATTTAAAAGCGACGAGCGTAATCACAGTATTTTTAATACCAAAAGAAAGTTGTTGAGTGCATGGAAAATATTATTGATGATAAGGCCAACGACTATAGCACTCCAAACAAGGCTATGGACCTGAAGAGTTTCCTACACGACGAAGATTTCCTTTTACTTACATTTTTAAAATAAAGTCATGGCTCATTGTGACATTCTGTTGAATCAACTACAGTAAGAGAATACTGATGCAGTGAACACAACTTAATATGTATCTCACTGTGCAATTTCCGTCCTGACTGTTAGGTTCTCACTTGACACTGACGATCACTGGGAACAGGAAGAACTAGCAATAACACGAGAACGTTTCACTGAATCAAGAACGATGTGTGCAAAAGGGGTATGCGACCACATCATGACAGATCAGTGGTCGATTCAGTTTGGTGTTCACTTGTCACTTGTAAAGCTGTTTGAACCAAGACTGAAAGAGGGTCGTTCCCCACCACTGATCTTACAGCATACGCTCCATTAGTAACTGACACACTTTGTGGGAAGTGAATACACTTAGTAGATTGAGCAGTGCCCAGAAGGAATGCGACGAAATTTGTGCTTAGAAAGGCCAGCCACAGAGTCCAACACCACTTCGCAACCCCTGATAGACTTCTTGAAAATCCGCTGCAGCGTGTCAGGCGTTACTTGTTCAGTTGCGAGTTGGATTCCGGCTCCCTGACCTCCTACAGAACAGTCTAAACCTGACATTTTCCTTCACGGTGTAATCACGACTAAGTCTGTAAGTCTTACGAATAAGATTGGACGAATTTTCGAGGTTGTAAAGTACTTTCTGATATGCCCTATAGTTTGGCTGAGCCATCCCATTTTCCTTTTTAGATTTTATAGCTTTATTATCGCGTCGAACTCCTGTCGTTCCAATCCAAAATCTTTTGTCAGCAGATGACCATTATAATCATTTCTTAATTATAGGTCTCCTGCCTTGTGAATACAGATTGTATGCAGCCGGCCGAAGTGGCCGTGCGGTTAAAGGCGCTGCAGTCTGGAACCGCAAGACCGCTACGGTCGCAGGTTCGAATCCTGCCTCGGGCATGGATGTTTGTGATGTCCTTAGGTTAGTTAGGTTTAACTAGTTCTAAGTTCTAGGGGACTAATGACCTCAGCAGTTGAGTCCCATAGTGCTCAGAGCCATTTAACCATTTTTAACAGATTGTATGCTTTTAATGTAGTGGTCTCCGTTGGTTTCTACGTCCTCGTGCCGCTGATCACTGCAGACTCTTCCATCAATTAGAGGCAATTTCCTGTCCCAGAGGGTAGAAGGTGCCCCGTACCTCTGTTCAACTGTGTGTGAAGTCTTATGGGACTTAACTGCTAAGGCCATCAGTCCCTAAGCTTACACACTACTTAACCGAAATTATCCTAAGGACAAACACACACCCTCATGCCCGAGGGAGGACTCGAACCTCCGCCGGGACCAGCCGCACAGTCCATAACTGAAGCGTCTTAGACCGCTCGGCTAATTCCTCGCGGCCCCGAACCTCTGTTCGCTCCTCTGCTCTCTTCGAGAACACCGGTGGCAAGAGTAGGGTACAATGGAAATCTTCGTTCACCAATGGTAATGATATTCATTTCAAATTTAAGCACTGTCTTGGCTCGAACTCGGAATTCAGGAGGTACTGATTACTGATCAGAGATGCTACCTCTAGACCACACGACCAATGTTGAAGAAATGACACTGTGAGATATGGCAAATCACCCTCTTGTCTGGGTTCTCAAATGCAGGCAATTTCTTAATCTTGTCCGCTGCTTCATGAAATACAATTCTGTTGTAGGAAATACGACCCTGCTGAAGATTGTAACGCATGCATTTATATGCACCAAATACTTCATAAGAGTATTTTTAGATCTGTGGAAGGCCTATGAACCTACTTACAGCAATAACATCCTCGGATATGTCCGTCAGTGGGTGTTCTGGGGATAGCTACTTACCATTCTACAGCCCTTCACGTAAGGACCTTATTTCAGTTACCAAATTGGGGAATTCGTATCAGACCAGTATTAGCTGGAGAACGACATGCCTGAAGGAAGCGTACTCTTATTCTGTTTTGTAATGATTAACTGTATTACTTCTCAATAAGGAGAGAGCGGTAGGAGACTGTAGACGTGCAAAGAGTGTCGATGGAATTTCGTCATTCGTGATACGTATATAGCAGTAGTAATAATAGGGCACAATGTTATAAGCGTGAGATTTTAAACTTTAGGAACCTAGTTTTTAACAAAAGGATTTGTGGCTACCACACCTGAGAAACCTGGACGCACAGACTCTTAAAGCACACATAATGTTAAAGAGCGCCGTCCACATTCCTCGGGGCTTTGACAGAGAGAACATTAGTCCTTTATGGCTTCTGCGAAGTTTAAGCTGGATTGAGGCCGCCAGGTTTGTTGGTATATAAACGGCATGCCACGTCAGAATTTTTCTTGGGACACGACTGTAGCTACGTCTATGTCTGTTGATGACTATCCAACATAACATGCGGCATTGTCGCCACAAAGACTTCGTCAATGCAGTCTCAGTTTTAATTTAATTTTTTAAGTGTTCATACTTCCATTAAACCACCAGTATACCTAGACGAACATTAACAGGATGGAAATAAAGGTACTAGTGTCACAGCGTAGTGTAGGGCTGGAAACCTATAAGAACTTATGGTTTCCTAATGCGAAAAGGAAAAGAAAATCAGATCCCAAAATTTCTTCCTGAAACTGCCTCACTCTGTCCTGTAAACCTCTATTAGTGGCCGGCTCTGAATGCAAAGTGCCCCATATTCTAATTACAATTACAACATAGTAGCTGCCCAGTAAACCCCTATTAGTAACCAGCCCTGAATGCAAAGTGCCCCAAATTCTCACTACGACTACAACAGCGTAGCTGATCAAGGCTCAAACCAGCTTGCTGTCTATCCCGTCATGTCCACCAACAGTAACACGGGACTTAAGCTCAACCTTGCTCAGTATAACAAATGTGGAAAGCGTCTCAGAAACGTGATGCCTCACGAACGTCTCTTCGCACTGTTTCAGGATGAACTTCCCGCAATACAAAAAGGACCCGATGATGCAACACTTGTGCACCATGGGCGGCTCCATGTGGAAGGAGATGCGGCTCCGCATGTCGCAGGTGTTTTCGGTGGGCCACACGCGCCGCGTCTTCTTCATGGTGCAGGAGTGCTGCTCGCACCTCCAGAAGTCCGTGGAGGCGGCCATCCGGCGCCAGCCCGGTTGCGAAGTGGAGCTCAAGGATCTGGTCACCTCGTTCACCACTGACGTCATCGGAGTGTACGCCTTCGGAATCGAGTGTGGCGCAATTGATGACGCCAACTCGCAGTTCCGTCGCATCAGTAGCATGGCGAGTATTTTACTGTGTCTTTCGACGTAGGGGTACAATGAGACCACAAGCTGCTTTGGGCCAGACAGGGGCAGCAGGGAATGTACACAGTTAACGACGGTCCAGGACAGCCATGAAGCGCTATTGTACAAAGGCCTTTAAATGAGTACTGCAACGCATTTTTTCCTCGAATAGTTCCGGATGAAAAAATGAGGAATTTGCTGTGGGACATTGTAGAATATTCCTTCTTCAGCCCCCATAGTTCCATGAAGTTCCAGTGTATAGTAGCGCTATAGGTAGCCCCTTCGAAATGGCATCTGTTACGGAGGTTCGTTCCAAGCAGAGAGCTGTTACTGATTTTCTTTTGACGGAAAACCAGAGCATCGCAAATATTCTTAGGCGTTTGCAGTGTGTCTACGGAGACCTACCAGAGGACAAAAGCACGGACAGGCGTCTGTTGTAATCGCAACGAGATAGCGCAAAACCTGTCCGATCGTCCGTGTCCTGGCAGGCCGCCCACAGCTGTGACTCCTGCAATGTTGCAACTTGCGGACACTCTCATTCGAGTTGATAGACGGATCACAAAGACCTCCCTGCTCAACTGGACGTCTCTATTGGTAGTGCCGACACACTCGTCCACCAGATGGGGTACTTAAAGATGGCGGGCCGGTTTGGCCGTGCGGTTCTAGGCGCTTCAGTCTGGAACCGCATGACCGCTACGATCGCAGGTTCGAATCCTGCCTCGGGCATGGATGTATGTGATGTCCTTAGGTTAGTTAGGTTTAGGTAGTTCTAAGTTCTAGGGGACTGATGACCACAGATGTTAAGTCCCGTAGTGCTCAGAGCCATTTGAACTTACATATGTGTGGCTGCTGGGTTCCTGGTCGCCTAACAAATGACCATAAGGAGGAACAACAGAACTGGAAGTGCTTGAGCGCTACGAGTTGATCGTGACAGTTTGCTGTCGAAGATCGTCACAGGCGACGAAAGAGGGGTTCATCACTTCGAACCGTAAACATAACGGCAATCTATGGAGGGTCAACGGACGACCATCTTGCGGAATTGTTTGCGAGTTACGAGGCTGATAGCGACCATTTTTCACGAAAATTGTCACTAGCGATGAAACACGGGATCATCACGTCGAAACAGAAGTAAAACAGCAGTGCATGGAGTGGCACCATACCATCTCACCTGCGAAGAAAAATTTCAGAACCGAACACGCCGGTAAGCTCATGGCTACGGACTTCTGAGACTCTGAAGGGGTTATTTTTTTGATGACCTCCCTCATGGTGCGACGAGCAACTCTCAAGGGATCCGGAGAAACGGCTTCAGCATGCTCATTGCCGCAAAATTGCAAACTAACTTTTCGTCTGCCATGACAACGCAAGGCCTCACACAAGTCTGCATAGATGCTCACAAAGCGTCACTGGACTGTTCCTCCTCATCCCGCATACAGCGCGGAGCTCGTATCTTCTGACTTCCAACTGTTCGGCCCAATGAAGGATGCACTCCGCCGGAAGCAGTACGTGGATGATGGGGGCGTTATTGATGCAGTAAAGACACGGGCTCTGATGTCGCCTAGTAGAGTAACAGCCAAAAGAGTGGGGAATAATTTGGAATCCTGAATAAAACCAACTTGCTTTCTCAAACGCTCCTCACAGTAGCTGTAGAAACGAGATACGTATTCAGGGTGTTTCTGTGTGTAAATTAGGGTAACTGTACAAAGGTCATGACGGAACGTAACATATATTTAGGGAAACGAATTGTTCAGTGTCAGGTACTGTCGTTACACTCAAAGATGATACGAAAATTGATACAGAAGTGGAAACTGACGGTCGCACATTCCGGCTGGGGATTTCGAGAGCCGCAATAGCACTCTGTGAATGGACAGATGGAATGCGACCCAAGGGAAGTTGCAGTCTGTTCTGTGCCAGGCTCAGCTTTTGTCGCGTGATAGGGAAAACCGAACGCCCAAAGATGTACTGTAGCCCACCAAAAGCTGAGCCACGAAACATGCAGCAGCGATGCAGTGACGACTTTGGATAGAAACTGACCTCTGGCTTTTGGGTCGCCAATATTCATGTGTAGGAGAGAGTGTATTGACGACATGAGACCCCCACTAGCCCACCCTCCCTGCCTCACCCATTCTTCCCTACCGTTTCACCTCTACCTTCCCTCACCCCATTCCCGCGCCAGATTCTCCTATCCTAAACTAAGCCACGTACTTGGTAACAGACGACTAGGAAAACTTCTAAACCAACACAGACACACACACGCGCTCAATTCTGTTACATTCCCAATCGCGCACAGTATTTTATTGCAATGAGATAGCTTATAGTGGTAAGGACGGACTGTGAGGTACAAAATCAACAAATCTGCTGCTTTTAGGTTTCCATTTTCACTATCACTGCCCATCTATAACAAGTAGCTACAATATTGCTTTCATAATACATCTACGACATGTAGGCTAAAGTAGATCTCAATTATATTTCGTCCAAAACCAAAAGGTTACTACTAAATCAATTACAAGTTGCCCCGGCTTGCAGACACAGATGCTGATTAGCCCTAACATCTCTAACACGACCCCACGCTACTGGATCCACTTCATCACCGAGTATGAAGCGTTTATCGACTTTTGCGATAATGTCGATTTACAATACTGGCCATTAAAATTGCTACACCACGAAGATGACGCGATACAGACGCAAAATTTAACCGACAGGAAGAAGATGCTGCGATATGCAAATGGTAGGCTTTTCAGAGCATTAACACAAAGTTGGCGCCGGTGGCGACACCTACAACGTGCTGACATGGGGAACGGTTCCAACCGATTTCTCATACAAAAACAGCAGTTGACCGGCTTTGCTTGGTGAAACGCTGTTGTTATGCCTCGTGTAAGCAGGAGTAATGCGTACCATCAAGTTTCCGACTTTGATAAAGGTCGGATTGTAGCCTATCGCGATTGCGGTATATCGTATTGCGACATGGCTGCTCGCGTTGATCGAGATCCAATGACTGTTAGCAGAATATGGAATCGGTGGGTTAAGGAGGGAAATACGGAACGTCGTGCTGGGTCCCAACGGCCTCGTATCATAGCAGTAGAGATGACAGGCATCTTATCCGCAAGGCTGTAACGGATCGTGCAGCCACGTCTCGATCCCTGAGTCAACAGATGGGGACGTTTGCAAGACAACAACCATCTGCACGAACAGTCCGACGACGTTTGCAGCAGCATGGACTATCAGCTCGGAGACCATGGCTGCTGTTACCCTTGACGCTGCGTCACAGACATGAGCGCCTTGCGGTGGTGTACTCAACGACGAACCTGGGTGCACGAATGGCAAACCGTCATTTTTTCGGATGAATCCAGGTTCTGTTTACAGCATCATGATGGTCGCATCCGTGTTTGTCGACATCGTGGTGAACGCAAATTGGAAGCGTGTATTCGTCATCGCCATACCGGCGTGTCACCCGGCGTGATGGTATGGGGTGCCATTGCTTACACGTCTCGGTTACCTCTTGTTCGCATTGACGGCACTTTGAACTGTGGACGTTACATTTTAGATGTGTTACGACCCGTGGCTCTACCCTTCATTCCTATCCCTGCGAAACGCTACATTTCAGCAGGATAATGCACGACCGCATGGAGGTCCTGTACGGGCGTTTCTGGACACAGAAAATGTTCGACTGTTGCCCTGGCCAGCACATTCTCCAGATCTCTCACGAATTGAAAACGACTGGTCAATGGTGGCCGAGCAACTGGCCCATCACAATACGCCACTTACTACTCTTGATGAACTGTGGTATCGTGTTGAAGCTGCATGGGCAGCTGTACCTGTACACGCCATCCAAGCTCTGTTTGACTCAATGCCCAGGCATATCAAGGCCGTTATTACGGCCAGAGGTGGTTGTTCTGGGTACTGATTTCTCAGAATCTATCCACCCGAATTGCGTGAAAATGTGATCATATATCAGTTCTAGTATAATATATTTGTCCAAAAAATAACCGTTTATCATCTATATTTCTTCTTGGTGTAGCAATTTTAATGGCCAATAGTGTACATTGCTTTATAGAGTAGACAGTACCTAACATTGTATACTTGAAAGTTAATTTATCGACATCATTTAATACACTATCTCAATTGTCATAAGTGCTTAATTTATTTGCTGACGCCTGTTTCACAAAAAAAAAAAAGATGTTCAAATGGCTCTGAGCACTAAGGGACTTAACATCTGAGATCATCAGTCACCTAGAACTTAGAACTACTTAAACCCAACTAAACTAAGAACATCACACACATTCATGCCCGAGGCAGGATTCGAACCTGCGACCGTAGCGGTCGCGCGGTTTCAGACTGACGCGCCTAGAACCGCTCGGCCACACCGGCCGGCGTCTGTTTAACACATTTCACTCTTAGCATAACGCGTTGTGTTTTAGTTTCGAGAGCGTACGATGTTACTTTTAATTCTGTGATGATCTGTCTTTATAATTCATCTTCCGCTAACACCACTTTTTTATTGATGCATGAGATGATGTAAATATTATTGACTGGGTAACCAAAATTGTCAAATCACTTATGCAGCTGTCTAATAACGCCCTAAGTATTAGAGGCTGTCAAACAATATATTACGCTGACCTTGTCAGAGCTAATGTTTTTACCTCGACTTTCTTCAATATGTGCCCATAATGGAAATTCACAGCATCTTAGAAATCCTCAAAACATCCATTTCCAGATTGTGGGTCAGCCAAAAACGATGCTAAGGCTACTAAATTCAATAGCAAGCAAATTTTCCTTAAATGGGACACTGCGCTTCAGATTCGGTCTTGCTATCAAACCATTAGCTCTGTATCTACGTTCTACGAGTTACTAGCTTCAAACATCTCAGCTTCGCACATTCTGTATTTTTTATTCCAAATACACTCTAATTGAGTAAAAAAACCGGTTTTCGCATTCATACATTTCTCAGCGTTAACATCATTATATTGCTTCATCCAGGGACCTTGATGGAATGATAATATGCTGTAAATTTTGCTTGTAATATGAGAGTTGTCTAAATTTCTGTTGCGAACCATTTGAATAATACGAATATGAGCTTTTGCGGAACTCCTGGCTATTGAATGCTAGGTTGTGGTACCAGTTTCTCTGGGAATAATGGAAGGACATATTGATGTTCATGTATACTTCCTGGACACTCAAGGTCCACATATAAAATGCGACCTCTGCCTGAATCATGCAGAATGTTCATTACGTCAAACCTGGCCAGAGACAGACATACAAAATCAGAGATTGGTAGCTATGGCAGATTGATAGACATGGCACCATGGCTCAGCGTTAGAGACCAAACACATTGAGCTGTTTAACGTACAATTCGTCGTAGTATTTATTATAATCAGTTATGAACCTGTGGATTGCATTATCATTTCTATGGAAGCAATGAACAGTGCCCGCCTCTGGTGCCAAGCACAACAGACTGTAGCTGTCCTGCATCTATAAGTCGTTACGTTAATCGTTTTTAACTAAGCGCCCTACGGTAAAGCAGGTGAAGCCACATAATAGGCTGGCTCCAGTTCATGCATTTAGGTACTCAGTGTGTGGTAATTTTCAGAGGCGTCTTATAATAGCCTGAAACCGTTTTGAAAATATAAGTCAGAGTAATCTCCTAATGTTTAGCATTCAAATAAACATCACACTTGGCACGCTGTTTGGTATGCCAATTGTTCCTCCGTGGTCAGCTAATCTGATGCTCCAGTTGGTGACAACTGTTCATCCAACAAAAGGGATTCGGCGATTCGTCAGTTATATACTCATACAGAAACTTGTCTTCCTTATTAATTAAATGAAATTGTTTTCTTTCGTCCGATTTCAAATATCATACACATTATATTACTGATATTTTTCTAGGTGGCACACCAGACAGTTGAAGGTATCTATAAAACGAAATTCTAATCTGGTGTGTTCTCGGAGGTTTAACTATGCTGAGGTACTGACTATGGCATGGTTTAGTAAACAGGTGTGCTGCAGAGCACATAAAATATAACTTGTTGCAAAACAAGGTGATGACTTTTTAATCCTAATGAGGAAAAAGGGTTTTGAACAGCAGAAATTCGCCAGCTGTTCAACCATACTTATGTGAAAGACAAAGATCATTGTCATTTTACATGCAGATTTCGAGGCCCACATATACACACATAAGTTGATGCACTATTAAGTAAGGGGAAGTGGTTGCCAAAGTTTCCGTGTAAGTAGGCTGTTTAGGTTTTTTTATTGGTAACGCCACCTCTGTATAAAAATCACTGGCTGTGCTGTGTGCAGTCTCTAGTGTTGTTCCATTTGTTGCATTAGCTGTAATAACAATGCATTAGTGTCTGGAATCTGTTCCTCTACGCTTTTCGGCAGTGCATTTGCACCGGCAACATTCACATTTTGACAAGCAGAAAATGTGTCTTGACGTATTTGAGAAAACGGTGAGGACGCAAAACCTGAATCTACAGTATTTGCAAAATTGTGTCCTGTCATTTCGGATTCCTGAGGCGAGCTGTTGCCAAGCGATCGATTGATAATGCTTCCCCGTTCACTAACTGTTTCACTGCCTACGCCATTGTTTGCCGCCCGCTCTATTTCCCTATCCACAATTACCAAGTTACTATGTTGAACATTAGTTAATTCATTACACGGTGGCGCTAACACACTGCTTTCGTCTTCACTGTCATTTCTCAGTTTACTTTGGAGCCTAGTATTACGTTTTTCACACGCCATTATTGTCATAATATTTCACACGATAACACAGAAAAGCACAATTTGAAGAGCAAAAATAAGAGAACACATTAACATAGCACTGAAAATAATATCTAGTTAATTGCAAGCGCAGCTGCGAAATACTTGCTTCAAATCTACATGCATGCCACAACTGCTTTACTGTACAACAATGAAAAACTACCACTACAAAGGAAATTCTCTCTATAATTACGCGCTAGCAATAAACAAAAGCTATACTAATTACACAAACTACAAGAAAAAAATCTGAAGATTCCAGTGAGGTATCCTTGGCTAAGAGTCGACATATGAAACGTCCCCTTTTTGAAGAATTATACAAGACTGTGCTTAACCTGACACACAATATTTTTTATTTTTAGCGCAACGCAATCTGACTTTCAAAAACCCTACAAATGAATGGCCCTGACTAACATTAAACTATACGTTTCACAAATCGCTTACCTCACAAAAGTCTTGGTTACTCGAACTACTGCAATACAGCAAGCGCCACTACTGCCAGCTAAATAAAAGATTCAAACTACGGAAGGCACTAACTACTGATAGGCATAGTTAGCAAATGAAAGATTTTAATAGAGACCAAACAATGTATTTACCTTAATGGTCATAATATATATAGCAGTTCATGACAAATTACAAAACTCCGCCATCTCACTCCCCACATCCACCACTGTTGGCGGCTCACCTCCAACTGCGCAACGCTACACGCTGTTCACATCCAGCTGCCGCTGCCCAACACTACAATGGCAGACAACAATGCAAATCAGCCACAGACTGCACACAGCACAGCCAGTGATTTTTATACAGAGGTGGCGTTACCAATAAAAAAAACCTAAACAATCTACTTACAGCCTTTGAAATTCAGCAAACAGTGAGCGCAAATATTCTGCCAATTGCCATTGTGTCAAAAATCTGCGGATGCCAGTCATTGAATGATGGACCTTATTTTGACTGGAAATGAGATGGGAATCTTCCTACACGTCGGTCAGGGGGCCTGAAGATGGCGTAATGTGTCACCGAAACTGCTTACTCAATAAAATAACAACTGGAAATTTAGGCGACTGACATGTGTTTTGATTCAGCATTCTCAGTATTTTATTGGGTTACAGCTTATAGTGAACAAACGCGGAACTTGCTTCGGTGTTGTAAAGTATGAGATTCTGTTGTAGGGTTCAGATATTTTTGTTATACTTATCTACATCAATGACCTACCGATCAACACGGCTTGCGATGCAAACTATTTTCTGTTTGTAGATGACGAAAGTGACATTCTAAATAGGGAGGAATTTAACAATTATGGTACTCTTTAACTACAGATAGTGGTGGAGAACATCCACTATGTGATCAAAATTATCCGGACACCCTCAAAAACATATGTTTTTCGTAGTAGGTGCATTATGCTACCACCTACTACCACGTACTCCATATCAGCAAACTCGGTAGTGATTAGACATCGCGAGAGAGCAGAATGAGGCGCTCCGCGGAACTCACGAACTTCACCGTGGTCAGGTGATTGGGTGTCACTTGTGTCATACGTCTGTGCGCGAGATTTCCTCGCCCCTAAACATCCATAGGACCACTGTTTCCGATGCGATAGTGAAGTGGATACGTGAACGGACACGTACAGCACAAAAGCGTACAGGCCGACCTCGTCTCTTGACTGACAGAGACCGCCGATAGTTGAAGAGGGTCGTAATGTGTAATAGGCAGACATCTACCCAGACCATCACACAGGAATTCCAAATAGCATCAGGATGCACTGCAAGTACTATGACAATTAGGCTGGAGATGAAAAAACTTGGAGTTCATGGTCGAGCGGCTGCTCATAAGCCACACATCACGCCGGTAAATGCCAAACGACGCCCCACTTGGTGTAAGGCGCGTAAACATTGGACGATTGAAATGTGTTCAAACGTTGTGTCGAGTGACGAATCACGGTACGCAATGTGGCCATCCGATGGTTGGGTGTGGGTATGGCAAATACCCGATGAACTTCATCTGCCCGTGTGTATAGTGCCAACAGTAAAATTCGGAGGCGGTGGTGTTACGATGCGGTCGTGTTATTCATGGAGGGGGCTTGCACCCATTGATGTTTTGCATGGCACTACCACAGCACAGGCCTACGTTAATGCTTTAAGCACCTTCTTGCTTCCCACTGTTGAAGAACGATTCGGAGATGGCGATTGCATCTTTCAACACGATCGAGTACCGGTTCATAATGCATAGCCTGTGGCGGAGCGGTTTCACGACAATAACATCCCTGTAATAGCGTGGCCTGCACAGAGTCCTGACCTAAATCCGACAGAACACCATAGGGATGTTTGCATCTCTGATTTCGTGCCAAACCTACCGACCGACATCGATACCTCTTCTCAGTTGCAGCACTCCGTGAAGAATGGGCTGCCATTCCCCACGAAACCTTCCAGCACCTGAATGAATGTATACCTGCGAGAGCGGAAGCTGTCATCAAGGCGAAGCGTCGGCCAACACCAAACTTAATTCCAGCATTACCAATGGAGGGCGCCACGAACTTGTGAGTCGGTTTCAGCCAGGTGTCCGGATAGTTTTGATCACATAGTGTATTTTGTGTTGTCTTACATAAAAAGAGTAGGGTGCCGTGCCCGAAATAGGAATACCATTCATCGGTAATTTTAATACTGAAAGACGAAGAAATCATTACTGCAGGCGAATATCTCAAATCATTATGACTGGGGAGATATGATATCACATTTTGGGTGTCTTATCATTCTGAATGTTGCAGTCGTGACTGCTTGACTAATCTACACTGTTACTGAAAGTTCACCTGAAATTATATGTGATTAGTCTGCACTGTTACTCGTAGTTCACCAGAACTTACATTCTCAACGGTTTCCATTTGTCATATACATAGCATAGTTCGTCATTGTAGTTTAAGCATTGCAGTTTCTTGTCAGAAGATACACTGCCGGAAAGAGAAATTAGTACACTGGGAAAGACGACGTGGATTTTGTTCCGATGGCGGTGCATGCCAGTATGGGGACTAGTAGATGTAGTGATAATGGTATCAAAGTGGTCCGCCAATCAGAGAGCTAATTGGTACAGCTACCAGAGCGCCATCTATGTCTACCTTCAAAATGGAAATCTCACAGCCAGAAGGCTCAGTGTGGTGCAGACATGTGAAGAAAGCAGACAACCATGTTACGGTGATCCACTCATGCTTGCTACAGCCAACTGGGTGAGTCGGAAAGAACAAAAATTGTGGCCGTCCAAGTGGCGCAATACTCCATTCGGCCACAGAGGTTGGAGGTGATGCGTCGGTTGTGCAACGTTGCTGGCTTCAATGTTCACTTGAACATTCTTGGGTTCTGGATGTCCACCAGCATAGACAATCTCCAGGATTTTCGTATTGTAAGAGCAGCATTGGCAGATCGTGCAGCTACCACAGCACAGATAAGAGTACTTATGAGCCCAAACGTGTAAACATGGACTGTTGAAACTCGGTATTAACAGTGGGAGTACGGGCACGCACACCTGTAGCTGTTTCACTCATGCCACAGCATAGACTGCGTGGCTGGAGTGATGCCATCAGAGGTTCAGTTGGAAGATGGAATGGCGCGCGCTGGTCTTCAGCGATGAAAGCACATTCTGGCTGCACTTATGTCACCGTCGATTTCACGTACGATACAGACCTGGTGAGCGCTGTCTCTTAGAGTGCATTCGTCCGAGACACACTAGCCCCATGTCAGATATCATGATCTGAGGTGTGACAAGCTACAACTCTCGTTCAGCTTAGGTGATTTTTGAGGGGACGCTAACCAGCGCTCGGTAGGGGAAGAATGTTGCTAAACCCGTTCCTTTCCGTTTTTGCAACAGGAAGGTGATGTGTTGTTCCAGCAGGATAATGCTCTCCCACACACACTGCCGGTGAAACTCTACGTGCTCTGCAAGGCGTGCAGCAACTTCTATGGTCAAAACGAACTCCGGACTTGTCGACAGTCGAGCACATCTGGGATATGATATGACGAGCAGTGACACGTGCGACTCGTCAATGAATTTACAGAACAGATGTGAAAACTACCGAACTATCAGTTTAATAAGTCACAGCTGCACAATACTAACGCGAATTCTTTACAGACGAATGGAAAAACTGATAGAACCTGACCTCGGGGATGATCAGTTTGGATTCCGTAGAAATGTTGGAACACGTGAGGCAATACTGACCCTACGACGTATCTTAGAAGAAAGGTTAAAGAACGGCAAACCTACGTTTCTAGCATTTGTAGACTTAGAGAAAACTTTTGGCTATGTAGATGGGAATACTCTCTTTCTAATTCTGATGGTGGCAGGGGTAAAATACAGGGAGCGAAAGGCTATTTACAATTTGTACAAAAAGCAGATGGCAGTTATAAGAATCGAGGGGTATGGAAGGGAAGCAGTGGTTGGGAAGGAAGTGAAACAGGGTTGTAGCCTATCCCCGATGCTATTCAATATGTATATTGAGCAAGCAATAAAGGAAACAAAATAAAAATTCGAAAGTTCGGAGTAGGTATTAAGATCCATGGAGAAGAAATAAAAACTTTGAGGTTAGCCGATGACATTGTAATTCTGTCAGAGACAGCAAAGGACTTGGAAGAGCAGTTGAACGGAATGGACAGTGTCTTGAAAGGAGGGTATAAGATGAACATCAACAAAGCAAAACGAGGATAATGGAATGTAGTCCAATTAAGTCGGGTGATGGTGAGGGAATTAGATTAGGAAATGAGACACTTTAAGTAGTAAAGGAGTTTTGCTATTTGGGTAGCAAAATAACTGATGATGGTCGAAGTAGAGAGGATATAAAATGTAGACTGGCAATGGAAAGAAAAGCGTTTCTGAAGAAGAAAAATTTTTGAACTTCGAGTATAGATTTAAGGGTCAGGAAGTCGTTTCTGAAAGTATTTGTATGGAGTGTAGCCATGTATGGATGTGAAACGTGGACGATAAATACTTTAGACAAGAGGAGAATGGAAGCTTTCGAAATGTGGTGCTACAGAGGAATGCTGAAGATTAGATGGGTAGATCACATAACTAATGAGGAGGTATTGAATAGGATTGGGGAGAAGAGGAGCTTGTGGCACAACTTGACTAGAAGAAGGGATCGGTTGGTAGGAGATGTTCTGAGACATCGAGGGATCACCAATTTAGTATCGGAGGGCAGCGTGGAGGGTAAAAATCGTAGAGGGAGACCAAGAGATGATTACACTAAGCAGATTCAGAAGGATGTAGGCTGCAGTAGGTACTGGGAGATGAAGAAGCTTGCACAGGATAGAGTAGCATGGAGAGCTGCATCAAACCAGTCTCTGGACTGGAGACCACAACACAACGTGAACGAGGTGAGAAGGCAAGTCACAACGTATCCCAGGACAGTATTCGCCATCTGTACAATCGGCTAGATGCCAGAGTCAGCGCCTGAATTGCCACCCGTCGAGGGTACACTAAGTACTCTTATATGTGTTTCAGCGTGGATCGATACATGGCACCTCAGAACCGCTTATGCTATGTGGTATGTAAATGTAGTCATTTCATATACTTCAAATGCCCAGTTGCAACAATAAATAGTGAGTGAACTGCAAAACTCTGAATGGGTGTATTAACTTTTTTCCAGTAGTGTACTACGAGCATGTATTCCGACAGGAAAGCTAATTATTTTTCTTTCTCAAAGGAAGGGTACGCAACGATTGGTTGATATCATTTCAAGGATAATTGATAAAGGTAATTCGAGAATCTGATTGATGTATTTTTTTTTTTTTTCCAGGTGTTTGACACTTCGGCCACCAATGCATTTCGGCAGATTCTCTTGCTGATTTTGCCAGCACTGGCCGCTCTCCCCGGGATGAGCTTCTTTTCTACGGCCGTGACGGAGTTCTTCGACAGAATCTCAGCGGAAACTGTGCAGTACAGGGTGAAGAATAAAGTCCTCCGCGATGACCTTGTTCACCTGATGATGACGCTGAAACAGAAAGGGCTCCTGGTCACGGAGGAAGGAGAGTCTATAGGTTGGTTTTTACTGTGTGTCACACTTATGAGCTCGCAGAAGTGCCGTCTGCCTTCAGATAACTAACACTCGTGGGATAGCGATGTAGCCGGCCGCGGTGGTCTAGCGGTTCTAGGCGCTCAGTCCGGAACCGCGCGACTGCTACGGTCGCAGGTTCGAATCCTGCCTCGGGCATGGATGTGTGTGATGGCCTTAGGTTAGTTAGGTTTAATTAGTTCTAAGTTCTAGGGGACTGATGACCACAGATGTTGAGTCCCATAGTGCTCAGAGCCATTTGATAGCGATGTACTGCTGGCGGTATGGTATCGCGTACGCGACGTATTTAAGGGCTGTTCACTGGCGGAACTGTCCTATTTACTCTGATAATTCATGTGAAGAGGTTTCCGACGTGATTATGGCCGCAGCACGGCAATTAACAGACTCTGTACGCGGAATTGTAGTAGGAGCTAGGCGCACGAGACATCCCATTTTGGAAATCGTTAGGGAATTTAATAATGAGAGATCCACAGTGTCGGGAGTGTGCCGAAGATACCATATTTCGCGCATAACCTTCCGCCACGGACAACGCTGTGACTGACGGCCTTCACTTAACGAGATAGAGTAGCAGTGTTTGGATAGAGTTATCAGTGCTATAGCGCGTAATAACCGTAGAAATCGATGTGGGACGTTTGTCAGACGTATCGATTAGCACTTTGCGGCAAAATTTGGTATTATCGGGCTATGGCAGCTGACGACCGATGCGAATGCCTTTCCCAAAAGCATGACATCGCTTGCAGCGCCTTCCCTGCGTTCGTGACCACATGGGTTGGATCCTAGACGCCTGGAAGACTGTGGCCTCATCAGGTGAGTCCAGATTTCAATACATAAGAACAGGGTAGGTTTCGAGTGTGGCTCAGACTGCAATTATCGAGATACCCAGGTCGTCAGCAAGCCATTGCGCAAGCTGGTAGTGACTCCACAATGGTGTGTGCTGTGTTTACATGCAGTGGACTGGTTCCTCTGAACCGATAATTGACAAGAAAAGTTTATGTTCCGTTACTTGGAGATCATTTGCAGTCGTTCAAACAACGATGGAGTTTTTATGGATGACAACGCGCCATGTCACCAGCCCACAATTATTCTTGACGGTTCGAGAGAATGATTTAGTTAACCAGATGGCCCGACATAAATCTCATCGAATATTTATGAGACATAATCGAGATATCAAATAGTGCGTAGCACTGCATGGCTCAGTATTTCTGCGGAGGACTTTCAACCACGTGATGAGTCCATGCCGCATCGAGATGCAGCACTACCCGGGGCAAATGAGGTTCGACACGATATTAGGTGGTATCCTATGACTTTTGTCACCTCTGTACGTAAGCTACAACCTAAGTCAGAATGTTTGATGAATTGTAATGTTTTATTGTTTTCCATCAATACTAAACACTTTGATTAATGATTTGGAAAATACTTAAACTGCTAAACAAAGAAATAAGAGTTGTGTCGCTTCAAACTGAAATGCTCACGGAGTCATCTTTTGCGTCTTTTGGGACTTTGCACTGAGTATTAGGTGGTATCCCCTGACTTTTGTCACGTCAGTATGTAAGTTACAACTTAAGTTAGAATAATTGATGAATTGTCATGTTTTATTGTTTCCCAGCAAAACTAAACACTTTGATTAATGATTTGGAAAATACTGAAACTGTTAAACAAGGTTTCAGCAAGACGCGTCATTCCTCCATTACAAACAGTATTAAAATTTCAGGTTTGTAACTATTGTACTTAGGCGTAACTCGAAATATTATAAGTACTTGGTTTCCTCGAATACTACTAATTAATTTTTCGAGTAGGCCTTTTACAGATGACGTTGAATCAATACTTCAACTCTTGCTGAATGGAGTCCTGTTGCACTTACTCAAATTCGTTTCGCACGTTCTGATGTCTTCTTCCGGAGCTATTTGATATTATGGGACTGTTTTCTCTTAGTGTCTTGTTCGTCCCTGAAGAAAATTTTCTGAACTTCTTAATAAATAAATTCTTTATGGTGTGTCCATCATGCTGATATATGCTTTTCTGAGGTCATTCAGTGTGTGTAACTGCCATTCCCTTGTTTTTTAAGCTTCAGAACCTACTAGATAATTGCTTCCTCAGTACGTCATCATTCATTCTACTTCTTTTTTATGCAGTGGGCTGTATTTGGCTTCCTATCTGATCCTAGATTTCTTTTTTAGGTATGGCGTGTTGCATTCTATTTATGCCGTCCGTGCACCAAGAAATCATCTAACCAGTTTTCTTTCTACGTTCATAAGTTTGTTCATACCAGTTTCCTGCACCAATTTTAGTTTTTTACCTTAAAACTTCTTTATGCCTAACATTTCTGAGCCTTGAACAAATTTCATTGTTCAGTCTGAATAACATTTACGCGCAGGCTCCAGAAAGTGAGAGTAGGAACCCCTCTGTCCATCAGCGTGTGTGGCGAATTATCGAGTTGTTAGTACACTAAAAGCACATTTACTTGTGTGACACCTCTGTGCGTTTGGTGTCCTCTCTGAATTCCGTGCGGTAAGTATTCTATGGGAGGACGGACTAGCTTAGTGTAAGCAGTTTAAAGACTGGTTTTGGTGCACATTACGGGTGTTCCTAATTCGAGTCTCTGCTGCGCACAGAGTTTTTCTTTTCTGTGCCTTCGATGTGCGTCACTCCCAAGTAAGGAGGGTCCCTCCCTCAGGTGTTGCACTTACTAGAGATATGGAGAGCACACCCCTCTGTTTCAGAAATCAGCGACAAGTTTATGGCAGCGCAGCTGCACATAGTGTTCGCACTCGGCTTCGAGATGACTTCCACGGCGATGAGCTTCTGCCTGCACGAGCTGGCCATGAACCCAGGAGTGCAGACCAAGGCGCGAGTCGAGGTAGACGCTGTACTCAGCCGACACGGTGGCGATATCACGTACGAAGCACTCCAGGAGATGCGGTACCTGGACATGGTGGTTGCTGGTAAGGAATTCGCCTCCCCACAGCAGATAGCATTCTCTGTCTGATCTGTTACATTAGTATAGTAGAGGTTAATCCTGAATGTCCCACTGTGGGTTCTACATTATCTACCTGGCGTTTTAATAACTGCGGCGATTCGAGCCAGAGAAGGCAAACTGCAAAAGGTCGAATATTTAAAGCTAGCAAAAGCTTACGTGAAGGAATTGCGAAAAGAGGCGAATGACATACATAAAAAACAAACAAGTACTATATTAATTGGTACTGCATATTGAATAACAAAATTATACAGTTGTTCAGCACACCACTGTGCCGCCTGGCCTCGGTGACAGACACATCGTGTGTTAATTATTCTATTTTTTGTGTCATTGTTTTGTTTGAACATGATGTACCACGACTTCCTCTCTTCTGCCAGCTTCTTCACCTCAGAGTGGCATAATTACTTCTTGGATATATTGCAGTCTTTGTCTTATCCTATGACTTCTATGATTCCTCGTCGTACAAAATTTTTACTGAATGTTGATTACATATCTTGTCGTACGGTCGCTTCTTCTAGCCAGTGTTTTTCACACCTTCTATTCCAACTCGATTTACTGGAGGATCTACTCATTTCTCACCTTATAAGTCCACTTAATTTACAGCGTCCTTCTGTGGCAACAAACTAATCCATTCTCTTCACTTTCACTTTTTCCGCAATCCATCATTCACTTTGAAACAACAACTCTAAATCTGTATTTCCGTGCAACTGAACTCTGTCTTTGCTACTGGTGAGCTTCTTTCTTTAGCGAATGATGTCCACTTCTGCTGGGCAAGTTTTTCTTCTTATATGTCTTTGCTTTACATCAGCTTTACTGAATGGTTAAATGATGATGGCGTCCTCTTGGGTAAAATATTCCGGAGGTAAAATAGTCCCCCATTCGGATCTCCGGGCGGGGACTACTCAGGAGGACGTTGTTATCAGGAGAAAGAAAACTGGCGTTCTACAGATCGGAGCGTGGAATTACAGATCCCTTATTCGGGCAGGTAGGTTAGTAAATTTAAAAAGGGAAATGGATTGGTTAAAGTTAGATATAGTGGGAATTAGTAAAGTTCGGTGGCAGGAGGAACAAGACTTTTGGTCAGGTGAATACAGGGTTATAAATACAAAATCAAATAGGGGTAATGCAGGAGTAGGTTTAATAACGAATAAAAAAATAGGAGTACGGGCAAGCTACTACAAACAGCATAGTGAATGCATTATTGTGGCCAAGATAGACACGAAGCCCACGCCTACTACAGTAGTACAAATTTATAGGCCAACTAGCTCTGCAGATGACGAAGAAATTGATGAAATGTGTGATGAGATAAAAGAAATTATTCAAGTAGTGAAGGGAGAAGAAAAATTTAATAGTCATGGGTGACTGGAATTCAAGAGTAGGAAAAGGGAGAGAAGGAAACGTAGTAGGTCAACATGGATTGGAGCTAAGAAATCAAAGAGGAAGCCGCCTGGTAACATTTTGCACAAAGCATAACTTAATCATAGCTGACACTTGGTTTAAGAATCATGAAAGAAGGTTGTATACATGGAAGAACCCTGGAGATACTAAAAGGTATCAGATTACATAACGGTAAGACAGAGATTTAGGAACCAGGTTTTAAATTATAAGACATTTCCAGGGACAGATGTGGTCTCTGACCACAATCTATTGGTTATGAACTGTAGATTGAAACTGAAGAAACTGCAAAAAGTTGGAGATTTAAGGAGATGGGACCTGGATAAACTGAAAGAACCAGAGGTTGCACAGAGTTTCAGGGAGAGCATAAGGGAACTATTGACAGGAATGGGGGAAAGAAATACAGTATAAGAAGAATGGGTAGCTTTGAGGGACGAAATAGTGAAGGCAGCAGAGGATCAGATAGGTAAAAAGACGAGGGCTAGTAGAAACCCTTGGGTGACAGAAGAAATATCGAATTTAATTGATGAAAGGAGAAAATATAAAGATGCAGGAAATGAAGCAGGCAAAAAGGAATACAAACGTCTCAGAAATAATATCGATAGGCAGTGCAAAATGGCTAAGCAGGGGTGGCTAGAGGACAAATGTAAGGATGTAGAGGCTTATCTCACTAGGGGTAACATAGATACTGCCTACAGGAAAATTAAAGAAATCTTTGGAGGAAAGAGAACCACTTGTATGAATATCAAAAGGACAGATGGAAACCCAGTTCTAACCAAAGAAGGGAAAGCAGAAAGGTGGAAGGAGTATATAGAGGGTCTATACAAAAGCGGTGTACTTGAGGACAATATTATGGAAATAGACGAGGATGCAGATGAAGATGAAATGGGAGATATGATAATGCGTGAAGAGTTTGACAGAGCACAGAAAGACCTGAGTCGAAACAAGGCCCCCGGAGTAGACAACATTCCATTAGAACTACTGACAGCCTTGGGAGAGCCAATCCTGACAAAACTCTACCGTCTGGTGAGCAAGATGTATGAGACAGGTGAAATACCCTCAGCCTTCAAGAACAATATAATAAATCCAATCCCAAAGGTGTTGACAGATGTGAAAATTACCGAACTATCAGTTTAATAAGTCACAGCTGCAAAATACTAAAGCGAACTCTTTACAGACGAATGGAAAAACTGGTAGAAGCCGACTTCGGGGATGATCAGTTTGGATTCCGTAGAAATGTTGGAACACGTGGGAAAATACTGACCCTACGACTTGTCTTAGAAGAAAGATTAAGGAAAGGCAAACCTACGTTTCTAGCATTTGTAGACTTAGAGAAAGGTTTTGACAATGTTGATTGGAATACTCTCTTTCAAATTGAGAAGATGGCACGGGGAAAATACAGGGAGCGAAAGGCTATTTACAATTTGCACAGAAAGCAGATGGCAGTTATAAGAATCGAGGGGTATGGAAGGGAAGCAGTGGTTGGGAAGGAAGTGAGACAGGGTTGGAGCCTATCCCCGATGCTATTCAATATGTATATTGAGCAAGCAATAAAGCAAACAAAATAAAAGTTCGAAAGTTCGGAGTAGGTATTAAGATCCATGGAGAAGAAATAAAAACTTTGAGATTCGCCGATGACATTGTAATTCTGTCAGAGACAGCAGAGGACTTGGAAGAACAATTGAACGGAATGGACAGTGTCTTCTAAGAAGGATATAAGATGAACATCAACAAAAGCAAAACGAGGATAATGGTATGTAGTCTAATTAAGTCTGGTGATGCTGAGGGAATTAGATTAGGAAATGAGATACTTAAAGTAGTAAAGGAGTTTTGCTATATGGGGAGCAAAATAACTGATGATGGTCGAAGTAGAGAGGATATAAAATATAGACCGGCAATGGCAAGGAAAGCGTTTCCGAATAAGAAACATTTGTTAACATCGAGTATAGATTTAAATGTCAGGAAGTCGTTTCTGAAAGTATTTGTATGGAGTATAGCCATGTATAGAAGTGAAACGTGGACGATAAATAGTTTAGATAAGAAAAGAATAGAAGCTTTCGGAATGTGTTACTACAGAAGAATGCTGAAGATTAGATAGGTGCATGACATAACTAATGAGGAGGTATTGAATAGTATTGGGGAGAAGAGGAGCTTGTGGCACAACGTAACTAGAAAAACGGGTCGGTTGGTAGGACATGTTTTGAGACATCGAGGGATCATAAATTTAGTATTGGAGGGCAGCGTGGAGGGTAAAAATCATGGAGGGAGACCAACAGATGAATACACTAAGCAGATTCAAAAGGATGTAGGCTGCAGTAGGGACTGGGAGATGAAGAAGCTTGCACAGGATGGAGTACCATGGAGAGCTGCATCAAACCAGTCTCAGGACTGAAGACCACAACAACAACAACATGTCTTTGCTGCTACGACCATGATTTAATTAGCTTCCATGATAATGAAATTGCTTGATTTCGCATCGAATGTCGATCTTAAATTTGTCCCTAATCTCATTTTTGATAGTACTCACAACGTCCATTGGTCTCTGGTTTTCTAGAAATACATGTCTTACTCTCATGAGTCTACAGATTCCACACAACATATCCTGTAGTTTTTTCCCTCCTTCAATGTGGATAACGTCATCAACAAATCTTCCATTGGCCTTCTTTCATCCTAAATTTTATTCCTAATCCACAAACTTCCGCTTACATCCGTCAATGCTTCTTGAATGAACAGTAGGGGAGGAAGACTGCATCTCTGTAATAAGCTGTTTTTAACAGATTTTGACTGCACATGGGTCAGTAAATGCAGTTTCATTGTCCCATTACGGTTCTTTGGAGAACATCTGAGTGAGGTGTGCTGCTGGTTTCTGTGTCGCCAATCTGGTAACAAACGATTTGTTAGTCAGCATAAAGGGCCGAACAGACGTGTGTAGATAACAATTACAGACTTCATAAATAACTAGACTTCAGAAGAAACTATACTTCCGCAGTTTGTAATCTTAAACGCCTGTTTGTGTAGCTGGTTTTAATTATTCTGTTCCACATTGACTCCACTTTTTCTCTCCTTTGTGTCATTGACCACAACTGATATTTAATTCTTGTAAGACTGCAAGATGTTATTACTCGTTCAGATTTTTTACTTTCTCTCAGTTGACGAGCTATACTCATTTGTCTCTATAACTCGTTGTATTTCATTTGAGCTCTACATACCACCGTAGCCGGTTTGCAGGCGTCACATTGATTATCGTACTCCAGTGTCGATTACAGTAAGAAGGGCTTTAATTGTAGCCAACATCGTCTCGTATGCAGATATCTGCTCACAGTAGCGGTAGGTTTAGAGGACTAGGGAATTCAGGAGAGTGTTGTTTTTCTTTAGAAATTGTGGAGATGTGCAGGTTCTGAAGACTTTAAGGCACCTTGCCAAAGGTGCGAGCTGATACCTGCTCAGGCTAGTAGCATAGGAGGAGGGAAGTGAAAGTAGCAAAAGTTTTTGGAAATTTGTGGTAAGGTCTTACGAGACCAAACTGCTGAGGTCATCGGTCCCTAAGCTTACGCATTACTTAATATAACTTAAACTAACTTACTCTAAACACACACACTCGTGCCCGAGGGAGGACTCGAACCTCCGACGGGGGGAGCCGCGCGGACCGTGACAAGACGCCTAGACTGCGCGGCTACCCCGCTCGGCTAGCAAAAGTTTGCAACTGCCTTTGGGTTCACAACATCGTGAAAATCTAAGACGAAGAGGTTATCGATGAAAATGTTGACCGGCGAGGATTGATCGATAACCGACTAACAGGAGTACTCACGCAATATAACGGCATCCTGTCACTGTCGCTGCAAACGCCATGGGAAGGGGTAACTGATATTACTCCCGAGTTGGTTAACAACTGGTGAATTTTCCTTAACCTAACAAAACACTGCTAAACTAGCCCTTCCTTCATGAAACTAAATACGCTGCTGAAATTTGTCGACGTAATTGAAAATGTGAAATATATTGACACCGAGGGTAATTGATTAAACTACAACCATGACACTGTTAACTTCATTCGTTAAAGCTGTATAACTAATTACTTACTGCAAAAGCTGTACATTAAAATTATCGCTATAATGTAAAATCTGTTCTCACTTTATTATTAAATGAATATAAGCGCATTGTTCCATCGGAACAACGTACGCTCTTTATAGAGAATCACTGTGTAACCTGTAGTGTTGACAGATTGCAACACTACACACATTATTTAAGGGAGGCGGCCATTAAGCAAGCAGGCGGACTTGATGGTCTGAAACAGGATACTTCATAAATGCGATAAAGAAAAGTGCGTAGCTGCTGGAAGACTTAACTTTAATCCACCATTTGTATACAGCGTTCTTGATGAGACATTTCATACGATAACTATCAAACTATGTAAGGGTAATGGCGCCTTGCTATGTCGTAGCCATGGACTTAGCTGAAGGCTATTCTAACTATCTGCTCGGCTAATGAGCGATGCTTCGTTGTGTAGTCGCTAGCAATGTCGTCCGTACAATTGGGCGAGTGCTATCCCGTATCTCGAGACCTGCCTTGTGGTGGCGCTCGGTCTGCGATCACACAGTGGCGACACGCGGGTCCGGCATGTACTAGTGGACCGCGGCCGATTTAAAGCTACCACCTAGCAAGTGTGGTGTCTGGCGGTGACACCACATTCCTCCCCCGCAAATCGGCGAACGGTCGTGTGATAAGGCTTCCGCCCGCCGTGGGGAGGACCCATATGTTGGCGTATGCGATGAGGTGGGGAGCCTAACAACAGGCGAGGCTGTGCCACCCGCACCCGGCCATTCGGTCCGAGGGGAGCTAGGAAACGTCTGAAAACCTAGTCCAGGGTGCACGTCAACATGCGGTGTATGCGCCCGTAAAGAGACAGGAGGGGCCGAAGGGTCGACCTCCATTCCGTCCGGGTACCCGACGCACGAAGACGCCATGTGGTCCGGAGCGGGCAAGAGTTCCATGGCGGAGGACTGCTGGTCACGGGAAGCGATCGGCGGCGCGTGACCCAGGGAGGCGCTTGGCGGCTGCAGCGAAGCGTCGAATGCGGGCGGCGCCGGCGGGAGAAACGGCGGCGGCGGCGGCAGCGGCGCGTCGCCATGGGGCAAAATGGAAGGCAACGTCGGTAACACCTGGGGATGAGGCGAGCCAGTAGATGGGTCCCCAGGGCGCTGACCGGACGGCACCGTCGCTGAAAGCAGACGGGGAGCGGCAGAACAAGTGCGACGACAGAGGCGCAGCTGATTGAGATGCCGACGCACCTCACCAGAGGCCCCCAAAACCAAATAAATCGCGCTGCCGAGGCAGCGAAGAATGCGCCCTGCGAGCCAACGCCGTGAACCTCGATAGTTGCGATAGAATACAACGTCGCCTGGAGCAAAAGCAAGAGTCAGCCGCTGCACAGGAACCTGATGCGGCGGGTGCAGCAAAGACATCAAGGTTCGATGAGGACGACCGTGCAGCAACTCAGCCGGCGAGCGACCATCTCGGGGCTGAGAGCGATACGATGACAAAAAGAGCAACAACACATCCTCCCGAGAATGCGACTCTCTCAACTTCAACATCTGTGACTTGAAAGTCCGGACCAATCGTTCAGTGGCACCGTTTGACTGAGGCGAAAACGGCGCGGACGTCAGGTGTTGAATGCCATTGGCCTGGCAGAATGAATGAAATTCTGCGGACATGAATTGCGGACCATTGTCGGAAACAAAAGTGTGTGGAAGACCTTCAGTGCAAAAGACAGCAGACAACGCTTGGATGGTGGCAGTTGACGTCGTGGAAGACATCCGGACAACAAAAGGAAAATTACTGAAGGCATCTACCAGAACCAACCATCGAGCATTCCAGAATGGACCAGGAAAATCGATGTGCAAGCGTTGCCAAGGGAAAGTGGCTTTTGGCCATGCAAAGACTTTCCGTGGCGGTGCGGATTGTCGTTCGGCACACGCCATGCAAGAAGAACACATATTCTTAATCGCAGCATCGATTCCGAACCAACTACAGTGCTGACGAGCAAGTTGTTTCGTTCGCACTATACCCCAATGTCCTTGGTGAAGAAGCCGTAAAACAGAGGACTGTAACGAACGTGGGACCACGACTCTGGACTGATCATTATCAGAACGCAACAACAAAACACCACGTCGAACAAAAAGTCTCGCCTTGTGAGCAAAAAATCGGCGAACCAACGGATCCTCGATCCGAGACTTTGACAAAGGCCATTGCGTACCAACAAAACGCAAAACGGTAGCAAGGACAGGGTCAGCAGCTGTGGCTGTAGCTACACGACGAAAATCAACCGGAAACGATTCGACCACTTCATCGGTTTCCGAATCAATGAACATGCAAGCAAGTTCGGAAGAATCGAATGCTCTATCCTCAGCAACAGGCAAACGGGACAACGCATCGGCGTTTCCGTGCTTAGCAGTGGACCGATACAAGATATCGTAGCGGTACTGCGAGAGGAAAATAGACCAGCGAATGAATTTCTGCGCTGTACGCGGAGGTACAGGCTTGTTCGGATGAAAAAGCGACGTCAAAGGTTGGTGGTCTGTGATGATGGTAAAGTGACGACCATACAAGAAATCATGGAACTTAGTAACACCAAACACGAGAGCCAAAGCTTCTTTCTCTACCTGGGAATAATTTCTTTGCGCAGACGAGAGCAATTTGGACGCAATAGGGCGATCATGCGACCCATCTTTGTGCGCAAGCACAGCACCGATCCCGAAATCCGATGCATCTACCATCAACAAAAGGGGTTTCTGGGGATCGAATGGCGTGAGGCAAGTATTAGAAAGCAACGCCGATTTCAACTGGCGAAAGGCGCGTTCGCATTCCGTCGTCCAGCCGAACGGAACACCTGTACGGCGTAAGCGATGAAGCGGAGCTGAAAGGGAAGAGGCATTGCGCACATTCACTCACACCTTGTGATGCTAAATCGTTTAATGTTCTGGCGACCTCATCACGCAATGCGTGGGGAACATTGCGCGCTCGGAAAAATTTCGGTTGCGCATTTACTTTCAGTTCCAAATGTGCCTCATAATTCTTAGCGCAACCAAGGCCCTGTGTAAAAATGTCTGCAAATTCTTCACACAGACTAGAAACACTGTCTGAAGGCACAGTCTGATTCACTGATAGGACCTGATTTACGATAGACATGTTAAGCAATTGAAATAAATCTAAACCAAACAAGTTCACTGCAGAAGAAGAACGAAGAACGTAAAATGAAACAAGTTTTGTTTGTCCCTTGTATGTTGCAAGAAGAGTGCACTGTCCTAACACAGGGATCTGCTGTCCTGAATATGTAGTGAGCTTAACAGTTGCGGCACGCAACGGAGGTTTGCCCAGTTGTTTGTAAGTGTCGTGATTGAGCAATGAAACTGCAGCTCCGGTATCGAGCTGGAATGGTATGACCTTGCCATTAAAGTCCAAATCTACAAAAAGTTTATTGTCCTGCTGACGACAAGAGCGACAGTCTCATGCAATTTGAACTGATACAGGTACAGCATCACTTGCTAATTGACGTGATGTCCGGCGACGTCGATGCACACTTTGTGTGGGACGAACACTGTCACTGTTAGAAAGAGTGGCACTGGGCAGAGTGGAATCAACTACATGAATGTCCATGGGCGAAGGTTCACGAGCCGGAGTATTCTTGGTTGTGATTGTCTGATCTGAGCTTTTTCTGGCAAACACTTTGAACATGTCCTTTCTTATTACAGAAAAAGCAAATAGCTTGGCGTGACGGGCAATTTTCAAGCGAATGTCTAGTTGCACACCGCGGGCATGATTTCACTGCATTTGTGTGCTGGCGCAGCACACCTGGTTTAGAGCGTGGCAGCAGCTGCATGGATGTGCGCAAGGGAAGTTTACCGGGCCGCGCAGCGCGCCCGGCGGGCCGGTTAATGTTACACACGGCTGGCGAAGTTGCAAATGATTCCTGAGCAAAGTCAAGTGTGTTTTGTCTATCCAATATGTCTATCACTTGCTGAAGGGAGGGATTAAGTAGTTTCAAAATTTGCTCCCGTATACGAACATCAGAAACGTTCTGTGCTATTGCATCACGTACCATAGTATCTGAATAAAGGAGTCCACATTCACACTCAAAAGCACAATCCCTTGTAAGGCCTTGCTATGTTGTAACCCACTCCCTATTAGTTTGACCGGCCGTACGTTTTGTACGAAAGAAAGTATACCTTTTTGCAACGACATTGACTGTTTCTTTGAAATAGGCGTCCAATGCCGACAAAATTTCATCGTAGCACAGAGTTGCTACGTCACGTCGGGGAAACAATTTCACTATCACACGGTAGGTGGACACACCGACACAGGATAATAAGTGAGGCTGCCGCTCATTACCTTGAATTCAGTAGGCGACGAGGAGGGGATTAAAAGAGGATTGAAGGCGGTTTGTAACGTCGGTGCCATAAATTAGAGCAAAACGAACGCGAAATCCTCTTTTAATCCCATCCTCGTCGCCATTTGTAGTGTTGACAGATTGCCAACACTACACACATTATTTAAGGGAGGCGGCCATTAAGCAAGCAGGCGGACTTGATGGTCTGAAACAGGATACTTCATAAATGCGATAAAGAAAAGTGCGTAGCTGCTGGAAGACTTAACTTTAATCCACCATTTGTATACAGCGTTCTTGATGAGACATTTCATACGATAACTATCAAACTATGTAAGGGTAATGGCGCCTTGCTAGGTCGTAGCCATGGACTTAGCTGAAGGCTATTCTAACTATCTGCTCGGCTAATGAGCGATGCTTCGTTGTGTAGTCACTAGCAATGTCGTCCGTACAACTGGGCGAGTGCTATCCCATATCTCGAGACCTGCCTTGTGGTGGCGCTCGGTCTGCGATCACACAGTGGCGACACGCGGGTCCGACATGTACTAGTGGACCGCGGCCGATTTAAAGCTACCACCTAGCAAGTGTGGTGTCTGGCGGTGACACCACATAACCCACACAAGAAACAAGTCTGGTGCAGACAAACATTATATTTATGTATCATCTAATCGTCTACCACATACACACAGGGTGATAACTTCTCCGTCAGTACACTGTCAATGAAATATGCTATTACGTATATTAGGAGAGAGTGTAACATTTGCTGTCTAAAAGACAGTATAAACGTTTCAGTTATGTACAACAGTCACCGTAATGGTGTCAGTATTACTCACATTATGAGTAAGTACATGAACCAACAAAAGAAAAACGAGGATAGTGGAATGTAGTAGAATTAAATCAGGTGGTGCTGAGGGAATTAGATTAGGAAATGAGGCACTTAAAGTAGTAGATGAGTTTTGCTATTTGGGCAGCAAAATAACTGATGACGGTCGAAGTAGAGAGGATAGAAAATGTAGACTGGCAATGGCAAGGAAAGCGTTTCTGAAGAAGAGAAATTTGTTAACACAGATTTTTTCAGGAAGTGTTTTATGGAGTTTAGCCCTATATGGACGATAAACAGTTTGGACAAGAAGAGAATGGAAGCTTTCGAAATGTGGTGCTACAGAAGAATGGTGAAAATTAAATGAGTGGATAAAATAACTACTTAGCGAGGTGGCGCAGTGGTTAGCACACTGGACTCGCATTCGGGAGGACGACGATTCAATCTCGCATCCGGCCATCCTGATTTAGGTATTCCGTGATTTCCCTAAATCGCTTCAGACAAATGCCGGGATGGTTCCTTGGAAAGGGCACGGCCGACGTCCGTCTCCATCCTTTCACAATCGGATGAGTCCGATGTCCTCGCAGTTTGGTCTCCTCCCCCCCCCCCCCCAAAATCAACCATACAATCACATAACTAAATAGGAGGTGCTGAGTAGAATTGGGAAGAAGTGTTAGGTTGGTAGGACACGTTATGTGGCATTGAGGGACCACCAGGTTTGTACTGATGGGAAGCATAGGGGGGGGGGGGGGGGCAGAAATTGTAGTGGAAAACTGAGAGATGAATACACTAAGCAGATTCAGGAGGATGTAGGTTGCAGCAGTTACACAGAGATGAAGAGGCTTGCAGAGGATAGAGTAGCATGGAGAACTGCATCAAACCAGTCACTGGACTGAAGACCACAACAACATGGATCCTCCACCTGGCAATGTAACACAATCTTTGTTACTAAAGAGGCGGATTCTTCATGGATATAATCTCATCAATTATTTTCGCACTTCTTTGTAACTGCGACAAATAAATTTTACTCAAATGTGCATAAAGACTCCTGCCCAGCATCAACCGCATCACTTAAATTGAGTTCTCCAGGATCCAGACAGATGGTCAGAGGCTGTGACAAATCTCAAGACTGCAGCAGGTTTGTAACCACCTCCGAATGAGACAATGAACTTTTTCAATAATGGCGTATGGTGTATTTGATCCTGATGACCACAAAGCAAGCTACTCCAAGGACAGGCAGAATGACAATGGTTGCTTCGTACTGGATGATATTTATGACAATCATTCCGCTATGGGTTGTACCGTCGGATCAAAAGGAAATATTTGGGAACCATCAAGACTAGTGACTCCTCGAAAATACTGTGCTGCATACATCACAGAAAATTTACACAACGACATTACACACAGCAGTCGTAGAACTTGCGAACATCGGAATTAATGTATAGCTAAAGCAGCCACATGTCGCTGAAAATTTGATTTCATAACCAGATTCGCTCGTCAAACCGAGCATCATTAGATAGATAAATGTTGTCCTGGTGGCAAAAAATTAGGGTGTCAAAAGTAACGTTCGGTGCCTCAGTCAAATACAAGTTTGAGTCTGACTGTGCTACTGAATGTTGCTTTTGACATCTGAATGTGTTGCCACCAGGACAATAATTATCTGATATTTCAAAAACAAAACAGTCTTGGTTGCAAAAAAAATTGGTTCAAATGGCTCTGAGCACTATGGGACTTAACTGCTGTGGTCATCATTCCCCTAGAACTTAGAACTACTTAAACCTAACTAACCTAAGGACATCACACACATCCATGCCCGAGGCAGGACTCGAACATGCGACCGTAGCGGTCGCGCGGTTCCAGACTATAGCGCCTAGAACCACTCGGCCACTCCGGCCGGCTCTTGGTTGCAAAATAATGATTGTTTAATAATACTTTCCGGCCTTTTGGAGCATCATCAGATTATCAACAAAGAGAAAAAAGAAAAATATTAACACGAAAAGGAGGCTTCTATCTACCCTCCGACCATCCACCTCTACAACAAGTAAACAAATAATTTACAAATCGTCGTAAGAGTAAACTTATGCAGTATTCCGCAAATAAGCATTCGTAAAAATGTACGAATTGGAGCATGGACTTATTAGGGACGGCGGTTATCGCTAAAACATCAGGTTATATCAATTTTTTCCCACGCCATTTTAACCTAGCTGTTAAATTCGCTCAAAATAACCGGGTTTTTATTTGTAGTATTTCCTGCAATAAACGTAGAAATCGAACAAAGAGTGAAAAATTTAGATTCACTGCATTTCAAGGTAAATAGGATCACTTTATTAAATTTAATAGGCACACAAGAAACTTAGTCCATCCACTGTTTGCAGCTTTTCTCGAAGAGTGATAAGTGACTGTATACTACAAAAATCACCAGTATGATTTTACTGATTTTTGTTTTCTGAAACTCTGCTCAAAATTATATTTTAGTCGGGGATTATACCACTATTTGGGCATTACAAACAGTCGGTGCTAAAAGGTGAACTCTGAGGTAGCTTTTTTCTGTATGGCACCTTCAGGGGGGTCTAGAACGATGCATTTTTGTTTTCTTATGTGTTATTTTTAGGTTATAAAACAGTTTACTTCGGTTCATTAATTTAAATACGTAATTACAATTCTTTGCATTTTTGGTTGCCATATGTGTTTCCTCTGATCTGGTCTGAAAGTCGCACTACCACTTCACTTACGAAACATAAGTACATTTTTAAATACCGAACTGTTCCCTTTACACTGTTCATCTTGTTTACCCCTCTTTTCGTGGTGCACAATTACTCTTATGACAAAAATATTTGTTCGAAAACTGTGCTTTCAGATGCGAAAATACTCTGAGTTCACTGTGTCTCACAGCGTCTTTGGTTTGTTTACCTACATGTCGCCAACCTCATGACGTATACGCTGAAAGCTAGGTATATTCATGATGTTTATATCAGTGTGTGTGTGTGTGTGTGTGTGAATGAGAGAGAGAGAGAGAGAGACAGCGGTTACATTCGTATTCAACACTCTACGACTCACACTGGACAACCGCCTCCTCCCCACACTGCACACAATCACACACACACACACAAACACACACACACACATACACACACACACACACACACAGACACAGATACAAACATCATGGATAGTTGTTAGTTTTCAGCAAATGCGTCGTTAGGTTGCCAACATGTAGGTAAGCAAACGAAAGAGGATGAGACACTGAGAACTCACAATATTTACGCCTTTAAAAGCACAGTTTTCGAACAAACATCTATAACTTGTGCACCACAAAAATTAGGGTAAACGGGATGAACAGTGTGAAGGAAAAAGTTCGGAATATAAAAAGTGCTTATGTTTCGTAAATGTACTGGTAGTGTGATCTCCAGACCATATGAGAGGAAACGTATATGCCAACCAAAGACGCGAAGAACTGTAGGTAACTAGATATTTACATAAATAAACGCTACTTGAACTGAAACTGACACATATCAAAACGAAGCTGTGTAGTTTTAGATCCCACTGAAGATGTCTTAGCGTAAAAAAGTCACGACCCAAATCTGGTCGAAATAAATTACAATGCAGCAAGAAAAGACGGTTTTTATTTACAAAACAAATAAATCTTGACAATGTTGCCAAGAGGAAAAACTGTCACCACAGCGTAATTACAATAATGATTTCTCATCTGTATGAAAGTACGTATATATTTTCGACAAATGCTGCCTTGCCACTTACAGTTGTTCCACTTGTATCCAGCAAATAGTTTTCTTTGTATTTACACAGTTATCTCCAGCAATATAAACATGTACACGAATGTATTAACACCTGAAGATGGGAAAAAGCCCGAAACCGGTCGTGTAACGAATAAATAATCTTTTAATGTGACTGGTAGCGGAAATTTTTCTCCGCCCTATAAAGGAACAGTCACGGAGTTCAACTATAAATAAAATTCACTAAAAGAAAAAAGATGAGTAATTTCAAAACTTACCGATTTAGCGCATTTTGGTTGCCACAGTGAACTGCTATTTTTTACTGTTGTCTTCGCTAATTTTCTTGCCTCTGTTGCTACTTGGATGAGAGTATTCTTGCATACTTGTCTGCATACAATGGGGGCTTAGTATTTTATATCTGATTTTTCGATCTCTGTTTATTTACAAAAGCAAAACGAGGATAATGAAATGTAGTCAAATTAAATCGGGTGACGCTGAGGGAATTAAATTAGGAAATGAGACACTTAAAGTAGTAAAGGAGTTTTGCTATTTAGGGAGTAAAATAACTAATGATGGTCGAAGTAGAGAGGATATAAAATGTAGACTGGCAATGGCAAGGAAATCGTTTCTGAATAAGAGAAATTTGTTAACATCGAGTATAGATTTAAGTGTCAGGAAGTCGTTTCTGAAAGTATTTGTATGGAGTGTACCCATGTATGGAAGTGAAACATGGACGATAACTAGTATGGACAAGAAGAGAATAGAAGCTTTCGAAATGTGGTGCTACAGAAGAATGCTGAAGATATGGTGGGTAGATCACATAACTAATGAGGAGGTATTGAATAGGATTGGGGAGAAGACAAGTTTGTGGCACAACTTGACTAGAAGAAGGGATCGGTTAGTAGGACATGTTTTGAGCCATCAAGGGATCACAAATTTAGCATTGGAGGCCAGCGTGGAGGGTAAAAATCGTAGAGGGAGACCAATAGATGAATACACTAAGCAGATTCAGAAGGATGTAGGTTGCAGTAGGTACTGAGAGATGAAGAAGCTTGCACAGGATAGAGTAGCATGGAGAGCTACATCAAACCAGTCTCAGGACTGAAGACCACAACAACAACAACAACTCTTAATCCTCCTCAAAATTATTTGCCTCGCAGATTAATAATATCTTATCTGATTTGGCGGTTCATGATATTCTATACGCTGTATGTTACAAAAATCTATGCCAGGACTCTTGCAGGTCACTATGTTTTCCTTTTATTCATCTTCTTTCTTTTATCTGTAATTCCGCTTAAACATTTGTAGATTTTATTGTTGGTTATTGTAACTGTTCATCATATCTTAAATATAGTAATCTCTATGTTATGTCAATCTGTGTCAACAAGTTGAAGTTACCCTTACTAAACTTCACGTACCATACAGTTGTCCTACAATTCGACATATATGGTTACATGTCTGTTTTGAGGAAACTAATGCTACACTCTTAACATTGGTAAGCGTGGTCCTAATTATGCGCTTCTACGTCTGCGAATGCTGATGTTTTCATGAAAAGGTTTACGATTATGCTCCGGCGGCTTTGCACTTTTTGTCCCTTTTGTCTACAACATTAAAATATTCGTATCGCGATATTTCCTTTATACGACCACGCCCTATCTCGGACATTTCGATGAAGACAACGTAAGTTCTCCCTACTTATGCCTCAAAGGATGAAACGTGTTATTAAATTATCACTGATTTGCCACCAAGACTGTTTCCCTGTTTAAATAAGTCGTAACAGTTGTTATACCTGGCTGGTAATTACGTGGAAAAGATTTTAAATTATTCGATGTTGCTCGCGTTTCATGGGTGAAACTTGTTACAAAATCAAAATGTGTATGGCCAATAGGTAGTTTACCTGTATGTTAACTACAAAAGGTATCTCGATCCTAAATCGTAGTGTTAGTTCCCTTTAGAAGAGCTGTAGAGTCAAATGACTATTTTATTTAAATCCCAGTCGTTCTGGTAGCGTTGATAGCGAATGTTTTGATAACCTTATTTCTTGTCAACTGCCATGTCGTGATGTTCTAACGTTCTGCGTGGTGTCTGTTGTTCTATGTCGCGTCTCCCTACCACTTTCGCGCAACGACGCTCTGAGCGTGTTTTTTAGGGAATTGACTAGTTTGAACCTGGGACCTGTTGCTGGTAAGGAGACGCCAGACCACACATGACGTGTAGAGTTCAGAAGAGTTCAGTGAGAAAACGATAATATAAACAAATACTTAATGATTTCTGCGTCAGCTCCACTGCACTCCCTGTAAAAGAATCTTAATACTAACTAAATTTAGTGGAAGGGGTTCAAGGCTTTCCTATTTTTAGTTAGCAGGTAAAATAGCGTCGAAAAAGCAGTTAAGTTTACCATTGGAAATTTTATTCTACTCACAAAACATTGTTTATAATTTGCACTTTGATAAAATGAAATATGTTAATACAGGATGATAAAAACCAATTGCGTTCAACAAAAATGTGAACGAATATTCCCCAAGTGGGTTTCCAAGTTCTACAATGCATCGAAGGATGACCTTTGCCATATCACATCTGTAATCTAGGTTTAAATTCAGTTTCATAAAAGAGAAAACTATCAAAATGGTCTACAGTGATCCTCAGTTATCTTTAATTACTTATCTGACTTGTCGTAAATTACAGTGGCTGATGTGGCTTCTCAATAATTATATAACAGAAAAATCATCGCGTTTCAGATTTTAACTTACGTAGCAAATGTGAATACCATGAGCTTCAAGTGATGATCGACACTAGTATTACGCCAAAAGGCGATGTAACAGACGAGACTTCTGCAGTTCTGAGTGAAGCCTTATGCGCTCAAAAATGCGGCATTTTGTGCGTTCATTACCTTGTCGGTGTTCGTCAGGTGGCGGCGGCCGGCGCAGCTCCATACAGCTCTCTGTCTCGGAAACAACTCTCCACTAACTTCTCCATACTACAATTTACCGAAGTTGGTTAAAAAAAAAACTATCTGGCTCTGTTTTCATCTGACAAATCAGGGTCTCAATGTTAATCTTAAGCTCTGCCTACAGAAATTCTGTCTATCCAATGAGAAACGTTATATTTTTCGTGGTGGGGCAATGTTTTTAACGTTTGCAACGTAACAGAGACTCGAAAAAGTCTCACGCTAAAACATGCAACTGGTGTGGCCCTTTTAGTGTTATCGTAAGATCTATACTGTTCTTCTGGAGGGCTCTCGCTTTTAACAAGGGCTGGGGGTGGTCCTGGTGGTTAGCTGGCGACGTGGGTGTCCGTCCCTTATCGTAGGGCCTTCTAGGTTAACACGGTTTTGCTGTCGGCTTCTGTTCTCGTTTCTCCCCTCGGAACTGCATCTGTCTCACGGTGGGAAGGTATGACATGCATTTAGGCATTCTTGTGTTAGTCTGTGGTATTCCATTTGCTCACTCGTTACTCGTATTACTTTGGTTAATTTAATGTCACGATTTATTTGGAGCTATGTGATTTGCTTATCATGTCAGGGTTTTCATGGAAGGTGTTGGATTTGCCTGACACCTTACATATCACCACCCTTCAAACGTAATTTTTGCACTGAAGTTAGGCAATGATTGAATCGTAGTGTAAGTCAGTCAAAAATTATTCCTTTATCTAAATTTTGTTGCCTACTGTTCAGCCACATTATTCTGGTTCTATGCTAGTTTGTATTACTCAGTGATATTTCCATATTCTTCCACATTATTCTCAAAAATATGTTTATATTGAGAAGAAAAGAATATTTTTATGCTATTATTATTACTGTTAATTTTTGATTATTTCCTTTCTTTATTTAAGTGTGAAGTTTGTTTTTTAAGAAGTTTGTTATCGAAGGTGAGGAGTCTTTCACATCGA
Organism: Schistocerca piceifrons; assembly: GCF_021461385.2. Classification (NCBI taxonomy): domain Eukaryota; kingdom Metazoa; phylum Arthropoda; class Insecta; order Orthoptera; family Acrididae; genus Schistocerca; species Schistocerca piceifrons. Next base: position 271,574,911 of record NC_060139.1, read on the forward strand.
TTTTCTTAGAAATATTTTTTTTTCTTATAAATGTAGTAATTTAGTAAAATCTATTGCTAACACATTTTGAAATTTTATGTACAAGTAAATTGTTTTTGTTTCTAGACACTCATTTCAACATTGTTACACTAACAAATAAGAATTATTTCCAAGAATTGCTTTGACAAAGAAATCTACATACACAAGTATTGAGATATTATCCTAACAAATGGTACAAATGTAAAAAAAAAGGGAAAACATTCAACAAGATAATTTTTTTATTCTTTGTTTTTATAAGGAGAAACTAAATAAAATATAGTTATTCTTTTATTATTATGAGGAGAAAGTAAGTGGCATATAGTTTTAGTGTTTATTATGCCTTACTTTTGATCTTTATATACTGTCCATTTAAGAACTAATGACTTATTTTTATCGATAGTCTATTTTTTACTTAAGTCCATAGTAAATGACTAGTATTTTGTAGTTTATTAGGTGTCTGGTGTGCTTAACTTATTTAGTTTTTCACACGTTTCTTTTGCACAATTCCTACATCACATAATTTGATCTCACACATTCACACAATCCTATGAATGTTTAAGCTTGAGGTTGGCGAATGATTTTGCACGAAGATGATGGACTTGAGCAAGATGGATGTGGGCAAGTATTTGACGTACAGCTTCGTTCGTCGTTCCTTGTTGGCTTTGCAAGTGTGTGTTGCTGTTGTGGAGGTCCCATAATGGAATGGAGCTGTGAGTGCAGAATCTCGTGGTTTACTGGCTTTGTATGCGTGAAAGTCATCGTTATGTGTCGCTGAAAACAGTCGTTTTTCGTTGTAATACTTCGCAGACGACTAGTTTACAATAGGATAGGGATTTGGGAAGGTATGTCGTCTATTCTTCACCCGTCTTGTTTCTTGGTCTCAATCTTGCGAATCTTCAACTTCTGTTCTTCCTGCTTTCTCTGCTTCTTACTTGATTCTTGGTTCTTCTCTGGGCAGGATATGGAAATATTTATTGATAACTAGTCCCTTTGAAGTTCTCCTCTTAGTAACAGTTTGATAAATTGTTTGGGATTGTCATTTTTACTTTGTGGAAGTTTTCTTCAGTTTCGTGCATCAGCGTGCTGTTGAATAACAGTAGTGTGACTTTTACACATATTATTTTTTTGCCAGTGGTGGCTTGCCCAAGCGGTCTTCTCGTCAGGCCATTTTTTGCTCGCTCCACTGATTCAGGGTGTTCCAAGACCCTCTTGGCATTCCTTGTTCCACCACTCTGTGGTTCCGTGTTCTGTCTCAGCAGGATTCCGCCACTCTGTGGTTCAGCAGATTTACTGTCCACTTCAGCTACAAGGGCCCTCTGTTGGTCTCGCTGTCCTTTCCGGTCTCTTGATGCTTCTGCTTTGTAGGAATTGTGTCTTGCTAATTACGTCCTTTTCTTTCTTGATACTTCTCGCATTGCAACTTGTGGGTCGTTGCACCTGGTCTTTGCTGGAGTTTTTACAATGGTTCTTACAAAAAGTTTTACTTATAATCATCCAACATATGTCTAGTACCTACATTGTTTTACGCCTTCTTAAAAAGCTTCACAAATTTTGGTACCCTTTCCATGTTACAATTCTAAGATATTTTGAGTCTTAGCTTCTACAAGAATCCTCAAATTCCTTTTTTATTTTTGTGTAGTGTCGTGGTGTACAGCATTAGTATTTCATGCTGTTAGACTATCTACGCTTTATCCCTTCACCTTAATCTATGGTACTATTAGTGTTATTTTTGTTTTTGTTTTTATTGAAACTACTTTCTTTTCCCCACCTTTCTCTCTCTTTATTCTTCTTTCTACTGACGATCTTATCTGTAACATAATCTTGAAATATTATGCTGATTATTTACCAGTAATGAAATTAATTTTCAAACTTTTTGATATGGCTCACATGGTGAAGTCCTAAGGTTTTGCCTGTTTTTGGGTTCATTAGTTCCACAGCATTATCATGAGAAATTCGGCTAATTATGACAGGTCCTTTGTATGCAGCGTAAAACTTATGTATTTTGTGTTTCTGTTTGCTGGAGAGTTGGTGTGTTTTTACAAATACTTTCTACCCTTCTGAGAATGTTCTTTTAGTTGCTGTTCTATCTCCTCTTTCTTTTCTTTTAATGGCTGCCTTTCTGATGTTGGAGAGAGCTGTTGCTATGACTTGTTTGTGCTGTCTACGTGGTACAATAGGAAATCTAACATTTGCTCTGGTTATGTTTGGGGATTCAATATTTTTAAGTACAGTAACTGGACGTAGTAGTGTAGTGCTATGTGGCATTTCATTTATTACTTCTTGAAAATGTTTAAGGTATACATCCCAAGTGATGTGTCTTTTGCCTGCATATAATCGGCAGAAAGTGCCTATGCCCTTGATAGATTGTTCTGCTGGATATACGCTAGGTTTGTACTTAGATTTGTAGATGAGTTTTATTTTGTGTTGTTTTGTGTTCTGCCATTGCACTGATTTGTATTGTGGGCCATTATCCGAAATTATTCGTTCCACTCGACCTACTTGTCTGAGAAAATCTTGTCTAAATGTTTTACTTATAGTAAGACCTGTTGCCCATTTTAATGGTGTCAAGGTAACATATTTAGAAGTAAGTTCCAAAACGACAAATATGAAAATATATTCATTTTTTGTGCGTGGGAGGGGCCCCATCAAAGCTGTTGCAGCTATTTGTTTTAATTTTTTAGGGATTATTGGAAACATAGGTGGTTTGCTTTGGAAAGTGACGTGTTTAGCCCTCATACATTTTTTGCATTTGACTAATACTGTTCTAATTCGTCTTTCCATATTAGGAAAATGGCTTGTTTGTTTTATTTTTAAAAAGCATTTCTTTGGTCCAAAGTGGCCATTACTTAAATGTGTATACCACACGTACCTATTAATTAGATCATCTGGGACATAAACTAAACATTCATTCGTTTCAACATTTCGTCTAAAAAATAAAACATTGTTTTTTACGAGTTAGTGCTGTCGAATGTCTGGAAAATCCTTACTTCTCCACTTGTGTTTGATTCCTAGTATTTCGGGATCCTTGTCCTGTTCTTTGCCTATGTTTTTCAATGCTGTCGTAATGTAGTTTTCGAAAGGTACTTGTTTCATGTAGTACAATGTAAACTGATCTTCTGCTGCTTCCAAACCTATCTTATTGGATGCACCCTGTGGACATTGTGATAATGCATCTGCTAATACATTCGCTGGTCCTGGTATGTGTAACAGTGAAGTCAAATACTTGTACTATTAACATCCATCTGGCTAACCTCCCATGAGTTCGTTTGGCGGATAACAGATATTCTAATGCTTTGTGGTCAGTGTATACTTTAGTTTTTCTTCCGAATTGGAAGTATCGAAAACGTTGGAAGCCCCATACAATGGCCACTGCTTCCAGCTCCGTGACTGAATAGTTTTTCTCGCTTTTTGTGAGTACCTGACTGGCAAATGCAATTGTTCTATATGATCTTAGCTCTGCCTGTTTGTATTCTTGGAACAAAACAACTCCTAAACCTGTTTTCGCGCTATCAGTGGCCATACAAAAATTTTGTGTTAGATCAGGATGTGCTAATATCGGTGCTGTTGTTAGTGCGTTTTTCACTTTTAAAAATTCTTCATTGGCTTGTTGATCCCATACCCATGTCGTGTTTTTTCCAGTCAATGCACATAGGTGTGGTGTTGCGAGAGAGTCGATCCAAATAAATTTTTTATAGAATCCGGTGAGACCTAGAAATCCTCTGAAAATTTTCTTATTATATGGAGTCCAGAATTCTTTGATTGCCGTTAGTTTTTCTGGGTCGGGCATTACCCCTTTCTCTGAAATTATGTGTCCTAGAAATTTGACCTCTCGCCTTCCAAATTAGGATTTTGTTATATTTACTGTGACTCCATGCTCTTTCATGATCTGTAAAAACTGATTTAATGTGTCGTTGTGATGTTCCCAAGAGGGTTTTGCTATAATCACATCATTAACATAACAATGTAGTTCTTTGTAAAATTTCAGGACTGAGTATGGTATTAAATCCCCTCATAAACGCTGCTGATGACTTGTTTAAACCAAATGGCAATCGTTTAAACTGGTAACATCTACCGAATACGAAATTTGCTGTAAATTTTCTACATTCTGGGCCAATTCTATTTGCCAGAAACTACTCCATAAATAAATTGATGAAAATATCTTAGCACCGTGGAAGTTTTGTATCAATTCCTCTAATTTTTCTGGGCGATCTGTCTCAGTGATTATGATTGTGTTGATCTGTGTGGAATCAGGCACTAACCTGATGCTCCCATCTCGTATTTGTACAATATGGAGCGGGCTGTTATATGTGGAGGTAGCTGGTTCAATAATATCATCATCTAACATTTTAGATATCTCCTGGAATACTTTATTCCTGTAGCTGAATGGGATTGTATAGGGTGGCACTCTAAATGGTTTGTGCTGTTTTAGTTCAAACTTGTACTTAAAGTGTTCAATACTGCCAGTCTTAGGTAAAAATACCTCTGCCTTATCTCGTAAAATACCCTCTAATTCTCTTTTACTGTGTTCCAAAATACCTTGAACTTCTTGCAATCTTTCGTCGATTTATTTATGGACTTCTAACAAGAGTTGAGGCGATTCCCCCTTTTGTGCATACCATTCTAATTCTTCATCCTCTTTATCTCGCGTCATTCTTAATTGTTTGTTTATAACTGGTATTTCTTCTAATTTTAGCTTTTGCTCAAAGATAAGTGTGACATTCCCGAATGTTACGCTACCTTTCCCCATATCTATTATCGTTCGTCTCTCATTTAAAAAATCTGCACCTATAATCAAATCTGCAGTTAGTTTAGGTATAATCACGAAGCTGGCTTCGACCTTTTGACCTTGGGACAAAAGAGTTAACCTAGTTTGTCTCGTAACTTCCGCAGCACTGTTTCTAATAGGACCTCTTACTTTAATCTTACGTGTTTTCAGAATTGGCAATTCCTCATTGGCATTACACTACATGAATAAATTTTCTGAGATCGCAGTCAGTTCACTTCCGCTATCAATTACAATATTGACTGGGATATTCTTTACCATGGCCTTCACAATTGGCTGAATTTGAAAGGGTTGGTTCTGTTCTTCTTCTTCTTGCAACAATGAATCCTCCACTGAATCATACATGAGTCTTTTCAGGAACTTCCCTTGTGAATTCGAACTTTCTGTAGGATAAGCTGCGACTGCTACTTCTCTCTCTTTTATTTCCTCTTCTCTATTTCTTCCTTCATTTACGTTTTCTTCAACATCCTCTACTTTTTACTCATCCTCGTCTATCTTCTCCTTCTTCGTCGCTACTTCCACATAATCGCATCTAAATGCGCTAATTATCGCTTCATAACTTCCTTCTTTGGGTTGTGTGCCAACTAGTAACTTATTTTCACCTTCTGTCGACTGCGCATTATCTTCATTGAATTCGCTTTCCCTGGTTTCCATTTCAAATAGCTCTGCAGTACTCATTACTTCGTCCTGTCCTCCTACATTCGTTGTGCATGTCTCTGGTAATTCATCTTCCTCGTCAGTATTCTCCCAATTAATTTCTTCCCAACACGATATTGTTATTTTCCTGTCTTCGTTTTCATCTGGTCCCTGCGGATTTGTTTCTTCCTTCTTCTTTTCTCGTGATAAGGTATTTACTTCTCTGTTCAAGGCGCTACAATTGTCCTGGGTCTGTGCGTCATTCTCTTTGGCATGGGCGCTTAGCTGTCAATTCGAACGTTTATCGGGGTTTGGTGGTCTTACCTCCACCTCTTCTATCTGTATTCTCTTTTCTTGTTCAGCTTGTTGATATTGGTTTCTTTGTTGGTAATTTGTCGGACTATTGGTTCTCCAATACCCGTTCCGGTTGTCGTTATTCCCTCCGTAATAGTTGTTGCCGTTCCTGGGTGAATTACAGTTATTGCCGTATTATCTTCTAAATCCATAACCGGTTATTTGTTGAAATCTATTGTCGTTTCTTGGTGCGAAGTTATCTCGTGGTTCGTAATTATTGTTTCTTCGTACTGTGTCTTGTGGATTCCACTGCTTTTTGCTTTCGTTTTCACGTGCGCTTCGTCGTTTCTTGCGTCATTTTCCGACAATATGAACTCTAGTTCTCTTAGAATACCTTTAAATGCTTCGACGTCATTGCCTCCGCGACCTACTAATGATTGCTGGTGTTTCAATGGTAACTTCATCGCGCATAATTTAATCAACTCTCCGTCACTGTATGGTACATCTAAGCATTGATTTTTCTTTGCCATTAATTCGAAAAATTTCACGGGACTCTTCTCTCCTGAATTTCCAAAATATGGGTTCTGTAATAATTCGTACTTCACTCTGTTCTATGCTTCGCTGGACCAATATCGTGAGAGAAACTTCTCTCTGAAATCTTCGTACGATCGGCATGTCGCTGCAACATTCTGCATGGTTTCTGCGACTGTTCCTGACATGTGTGCACATATAAAGTCTAATTTGTGTGCTAGCGTCCAGTGTTCTGGTAATCCTACCCGGAATTGATAAATAAAAGTTCGTGGATGTAATGAGTTTCCTTCTCGAAAGGGTCGAAATTTTCTGACTGTGAGGAAATGATCGTTGTCGTACTTCGTCATAGTTCCATATGAAATTCGCTACTCTTCGCCATTTTTGTTTCTGATCATTTCTCCCGTCGTTCTTTCCGGTTGTGGTAGATCCATTGGATATTGTCCACTGTAACTTTCGCCTACCCTTGCATAGTATCGTTGGAGTGGTACGCAGTAATTTTCTTCCATCGGTTGTGAACGTGTAGCTGAATGCATTGCACTGTACTCTTCGCGACCTGGCTTTCCATTGTCAGATATTGGTTCGGTATCTTGTCTGGCTAAACTTGCTGCTTCATTGCACGATCCAAACTGTCTTGACACATACATTTGTGGTTCTGCATGTGTTTGTGGTGCCGTTTGTTCATCAAGAATTTCGAAACGTGTTTGTTGCGGTGCAGGCTGTCTGATTTCACGTATGTTATTTTCCGCCTGTGATTGGAATCGAAAATGCATGATATCTTCGTTAATTGCTTGTTTTTCCGGTGCTGTTACAGATACGGATGTGGTTGGAGACTCAGTGCTTGTTCGATCCTGTTCACTACGCTCTTCAATACAACTCTGTTCGCAATTTCTGAAATTGTCGCTTCGTTTGCGCTTCTATTTTGACTATGCGGTTATCATATCTTTTCAGCGCTGCTTTTGTGATACGTTTGTGTAACACACTGTTTTCAACAATTTCACGCGCTGTACCTGCTGCTTGTCTAGTAATTACTTTTATCTATTTCTCTAGTTTCGTGACTTCTCCCTGGGTGTTGTTACGTAATGTTTTTATCTCGTCCTGAATGTCATTACGCAATGTTTATACGTCCGCTTGTACCTTGTCAGTGTCTGTTCTCAATTGATTGTCACTTGTTATTAAATTTCCTATCACTTCTCGAGATTCTTTTGCCTCGTCTTCAATATGACTTAGGTGTAAGTGAATTTTTTTGTTTTGTTCTTTAATCGAACGCATTTGTCTCGTGGTTTCTGGAATATGTTTCGTCGTTTCTGCATTCTGAATTTTAATTTGGTTCGCTATTTCTTTATTTTGCCTTGTCATGGTTTCCGTCATTAATTGTAATAATTCTGCCAGATCGGAGGGTCCTATTGCGTTTTCTTCCGACGTCCTGCGCTCTGTGTTTTCGCCCAAGTGTTGGTTTGCAACCGATTGCATTGAACTGTAAGGTGACACGTTTCTGCTCGAATTCCTTGTACTCTGTCGTGAGGGAGCTCTGGTTACTTGTACTATGGGTTCTACGTATTCAAGACGCAAGTTAGAATCGTCATCGGCTGTCTCTCTACTTTCTTGCTCCTCTGTCGTATGCTGACCTAGGTTTTCTGTGCCTTGGCGTACATTATCCTCGTTATGGTGCGTTATTTGTCCTATTTCTCGCGATACTGCATCGTCTGTTGTACTGTCTTTCATTCTCTGTCCATCTTCATGTTGGGTCTCTACCTGAATTCGGTCAAGGTCTCGATCTTCCATTGCTAATCTTTACGAATCCCTTATTTTCTGTTTTAAAAGCAATTCACGCGCCCTACTTCGCGTCAACATGCGCTCATACGATCCGACGCGTTTCATAAACTTTTTGCACATACGACTTGACTACCCATTCACTTACTTGTTGGGTCAGAACCAACTTGTCAACGATGTATCCGCCACCTGTGCGCTTGCATTGGAGAGAAAACTTAATTCTAACAATATTAAAATTCATAACTTAATTATACTATTGTCTCTGCTAGAATGTCTCACGTTCTATTGAATACTTTCTTACTATCTATCACTGCAGCTATTGTTTCCCACTATTTACAACTTTAGGAAAAAAATTTTGTTACAAAAATTGTTCAACAAGTTATTTTTCTGCCCTAGTTAGGCATGTGGTCGACCTTCCATCATGGTATTTTACCATCCTGGCAGGGTCGCAATTCTCAAACATTCTGCATAGTGTCTGTTGTTCTATGTCGCATCTCCCTACCACTTTTGTGCAACAATGCTCTGAGCGTGTTTCTTAGGGAATTGACTAGTTTGAACCTGGGACCTGTTGCTGGTAAGGAGACGCCAGACACTAGTATTACGCCAAAAGTAACAGACGAGACTTCTGCAGTTCTGAGTGAAGCCTTATGCGCTCAAAAATGCGGCATCACTTGCGTTCATTACCTTGCTGGTGTTCGTCAGGGGGCGGCAGCCAGCGCAGCTCCATACAGCTCTCTGTCTCGGAAGCTCGGAAGCAACTCTGCACTAACCTCTCCATACTACAATTTACTGAAGTTGGTTTAAGAAAAAACTATCACTGTGTTTTCATCTGACAAATCAGGGTCTCAATGTTAACCTTAAGCTCCACCTACAAAAATTCTGTCTATCCAATGAGAAACGTTATACTTTTCGTGGGGGGGCGATGTTTTTAGCGTTTGCAACGTAACACAGATGCGAAAAAGTCTCACGCTAAAACATGCGGCTGGTGTGGCCCTTTTAGTGTTATCGTAAGATCTATACTGTTCTTCTGGAGGGCTCTAGCTTTTAACATGGGCTGGGGGTGGTCCTGGTGGTTAGCTGGCGACGTGGGTGTCCGTCCCTTATCGTAGGGCCTTCTAGCTTAACACGGTTCTGCTCTCGGCTTCTGTTCTCGTTTCTCCACTCGGAACTGCGTCTCTCTCACGGTGCGAAGGTATGACATGCATTTAGGTATTCTTGTGTTAGTCTGTGGTATTCCATTTGCTCACTTGTTACTCGCATTGCTTCGGTTAATTTAATGTCACGGTTTATTTGGAGCTATGTGACATACTACTGGTTTTGCTTATCATGTCAGGGTTTTAATGGAAGTTGTTGGATTTGTCTGACACCTTACAACGTATGTAATTTTGTTTCACGCACTTCCATCCATTGTGTTGGTTCAGAGTTTGTATACTTTCACCCCAATCATATGTACTTATTGTACAGTGGGTGTCGAGACATAGTATACTGTGCACATACAGATTCCAGAGACCACTTTGTCGAGGCACATATCTGCCAGCCGTCGTCATTGATTACTTGCCTAGAAAATAAAACCTGTTGTAATAACTTTTATTTGATATGAGGCTACAAAAATAGATTTTAAGGAACTGTATGATTATCATGCTCACCAGAGCGCCATTTCTGTACTTCTACATTTCCTACTTTTCCTCCAGGGATTCTCAAAGCATTGACACTTACGTGATGTATGAACCCACCAGTAACGTAGCAGCCCGCATTGGAACTGAATCGATCTCTTCTCTCTGTCCAAAGATTAGGTGTTTTAGTCACCTGTTCAGGTTTGTATCATCGTTTTATCAATTCTACCTAGTTCTCCCTTTCATTCGACCGAAAATTAATCATTTTTGGTAGTCTTTTTTCTGTCATTCTATCAACATTTCATTCTATTCTCTTCCGTCTTCCCGTTAGCTGAAAAGGTTTAGAAATCTGTTTAAACATTTATTTTATCCATTTTATTACAACCCCTTACATATCTCATGAACTTAATCTCTGCTGCCTGTATACATAATTTTTCATTTTTGTTGTAGTCCATGATTTGAAACCATATACAAGAATAGGTAGAGCCATAACTACGTTTATGACCTGTTTCTTGTTTTCCTTTCGTAAGCCCTTCAAATTGTTCTCCAGATAGCTCGAAATTTATTACCCTCGTTGTCAATGTCTTGGTAATTCAAGTGTTCTAAAATAATTTCATTTATTATTACTTCTGAACTGACTGGATTTTCTGTCTGAAAGCCATTATCTTTGAAGTGTTTGATTATACAGCTAAACTGTAGTATATTCGATTGTGGCTCAATTTTTATACTGCTCTTTCTACGTTATCTACCGTTTCCTTCATAATTATCTGATCATCAGCACAAATAGATTATTTAATGTTAAGCTAGATTGTATTTTATTTCCTTTCTTTCACCTTTTCAGCTTGTAACTAGGTCACCAACAGTTAAATCAATTAAATTTAGGATAGACTATACTATTGTCAAACATGTTGGTTTACTAAAATTTCATCCAAAATTTTTTAACCTGTAATTGTAACCATTTTCGAATTTTTGTAGACTCTTTATTGTATTAATAATGTGTAAGGAAAACTTTATATTTTATATTATTTTTGCAGAAAGTGTCATTTTACCTTATCAGAGGCTTCCTCACACTCAGTACATGCTGAAAGCCTTTCTAAGCCAAATTACTGAAGTTCCTCAATAATTGGTCTTATTATGAATATGTTATCATAGCGTGAATATCCCTCCACAAAAATTCATTGCTTCTCGGACATTGATTGTTCTCATGAAATTACTGCATCAGTTATACTTTGCAGTCTTCGATTAACAATTTTTCGATACGTTTTGTATCGTGTACTTAGTAAACTTATCCATGTGCAATTAACTGAGTCTTTCCTGTTACCGTTTTTTAAATACAGAAATAAATTCAGTATGGAATAGTTCTTCTAACCCATATTCAGAAAACTGAGAAACCAAAATTCTAATCTGATTTCTCTATATTTGCTTAATACAGCATTATTTCCATCCAGGTCAGTAGCATTCCTATTTTTTGTTACATTTAGGGGCCCTTTTAGTTCACTTATGTCTATTCAAGCCACAGTGCTATTACCAGTTTTTATTTACTAATTTTCTTCATTATCTTCTTCATTCCTTAAATTTCCATAATGTTCTATGCATTGATTTTCTGTTGTTATAATAGGTATTTGCTGTATCTTAATTCATTTCATAAGTTTAAATGTTATGTCCTGTCTTCCATAAATTTCATGTTAACCATTAGCAATCTGTATGTTCCTGGATTCAGCATGATGCCTTTTTATCAACATTTTTGTACTATTTATTACCTGTTTATATATATCCTAGGCTTCACTGGTGTTTGTAAATAGGCATTATAAGCATTTTGTTTTTCTTTAATATTGTTGGCTATTTTTTCGTTTCATGTTTTCAGACCTCTTTTCTGGTCTGATACTTCCCTTTTCCAGTTTTCCTTCAGTATTGTGTTTAGTTTCAACCATTTGGAGTTTGCATGTAAATCTTTCTTGATGTAATTTCCATGTTCTTTCTTCCCATTGAAGATAAAATTTTGAGTTTTGTCCCTGTATTTTCTTTACATTGGTTTGTTTCCTCCATTTTTTCCATTTTTCAGTCTAGTAATTGGGAAGTGGAGAGAGCATGTATTATCTCTAATATTTATTTATTAGCTATTACAGAGTGTGTGCATCTTGTGCTAAAGTTGTATTTCTCTATGTATTTCCTTCTAAAGAGTGTAATTGTAATTTTTAGTTGAGTAAGCACAGAAAAATTCCTTTTAGGCCTTTTCATTAACGTCATCTAACCCAGTATGCCTACTATATCCTCTACCAGTACCTCTTCTGTTTCTGTATTTAAGTCTTCTAATGTAAAAAATGGTTTTTCTAGATTTATAAGCTTGATTTGCAGTTCGTCATTAAAGATTTCAGAAACTTGATATTGTCTTTCTTCCTCCTATGATGTGTTAATGTCCTCTACCAATTCTAAATGTAGCGTTTGCTACCCTTTCCATCATATAATCATACAAAAGAATCTTCATTTCTTTTCCATTTACCATCTATAAGAATACCTCTTTCACTCACTTCTAATTGCATTTGTTCATCTCAAGTGTAAATTAGTGAATAATTATGTAAACCGTTTGTTACTCTGTTTCCTCTTTCTGTGATTACATCACCATTTATTTTTCTTTATTTCATATTTTCTGTATGTTATGTTTGCTTTGCTTTAAAAACACATTTATTCCAGGTATCTATACATAAACTGTCTTTAGCACCAATTTGTTTTCTTGTACCATGGTCTTGTTGCCATCTTTGAGAACTTTCTGGCTTTTTCTTAGGAAATGATGAATTGCAAATCTTTTGCTATGGATGGGCAGCCAGAACATTGCACGCCCTCCATTCTGAAGGACTATGTGTTAAATCAGAATACATTCTCCTCGGTAGATAGCCGACCAAGCTTTAAGAGTCTTACCTCACATTTTAGTCTCTGTTTATTGAATTACAGCAGAGAAGGTTACTACTTTCGCTCTTTGAGTCACTGTAGAGAGCGCCTGGTCGCTGGTGAACCTCCTGCTTTCTCAGTCGGTGTTGGGACTGGCTACGGTGCCTATGCCTTGGAAATGTATAACACTATGTGGATACAACCTAAAGCACACACTACTTCCCTTTATCGATTTTGGTAAATCATCATTGCAGTCTTTTATGAACTACAACTCTCTCTCAGTTGGGCCATTTACAGATTTCAGTTTAAGAACTGGTGTTGACAAAATTTTCATTTTCATGCTACTACGAAGGGTCTGGCTTAAGAAATTACTCACTAAAGTGAAACCTATTAGAAAGACACTCAAATATTATTAGAAATACACTGTTCAACCCCCTTATCGATAATTTTGGAGGCTTTTAATATTTTCTTCACGGTGCTGTCAGTTTCCAGTTTGGATTCAAGAGAATCAAAGGTAGCCATGGGAACAGAACAAGAGATAGGTAGAATAAACAGAAACATTAGCCCAAAATCAGATATGGAACTGAAATAAAGGATTTCAAAAGTATTTGTGACTGGTTGTATTATTCACCAACTATCATTAACAGCCGAAAAGTGTACGAGATCCAGTTTGCATAAAATAACGTAAAGGATTTTTCGGAATTGGTAAAGACACATTGGAGGCATTGTAATCATCGATTCCATTGACCACCCTAGATCTTCTTTTCAGTCGTGGATCTGCCTATCTTCTTCAAAAAGCAACGATCTCCAAAGCATTAGCGTATGCTGTTTTGACCAGTTTCTATTCGCTTGTGATACAAAGCTTTTAATTTTGGTCTGGATTTTTCCTGCTCCCGTGGCGAGAAGCGTCAGATATCCCAACAAATCATCCGCCCTTACCTGCCCAATGTGATTCTTCGATGTACAGTTGATTAATACATTTGCAAATTGTGAACTTGTGTTTGACAAAAGGTCCTTTTCCATAGAACTGAAGAAGAAGTACTGCGTGCTATGATTGCTACCTTTCTGTAAAAGTTGATGACCACTGAGGTAGTCCACGTTAAGTTGTAAAAAGAAAAGAAAGCTTAGTCCCTACTCTTACTATCTGTGTGCGGTCCATATACCCATCACGTCACTTGAACAAAGTGGTCTGTGTAAACAACAAGAGAGTTAACTAAGCAAACTGAACGAAACAACCGGTTAGCATTAGGTAATGAACGAACTTACGATGCAAAAGTATTATTTTAAAAAGTTTATTGTAGTCTTCCTTTTCTCATTATGTCTGTTTTTAAGCCCTAGGGGCACAGTTTCCTTTATTCTACTGAGCCGGTATCTTATGCAGCTAATTTTCACATGAAATGGAACACAACTGGCGAGATATCTCATGAAAAATTATCAAAAATTTTAAAAAGTGCCATATAAGAACCACCATAATTTTGATTCGTTTCAGGCTTGTGTACCGTATTCAGGGTTGCATTTATGGTAAACCGGTGAAGCGCAAGTGCCATAAATGTGTGAAAAGTTGGTTACTTCATTGAAGGAATTACACTGAGCTTGCAGCTGCTGGAGCCTCTAACAACCCTACCACAACAAAGGTCAAAATTTAATAATGATTGTGGTGTTGCTCACGCTGCTAAATACCGCATTTTTGGGCAACAAGAAAGTTATTATGTGGCAGGTGTCATTAGAGCACAGTTAATAAAGTCATTCCATGTACCAATGAATAAACTAGGCACTCACCTTTTCGTGTTTCCCACGCTGGTCTCGTTGTAAAATCATGGCTCAATCGTCGAAAGTCTAGGTGGTGATGATTCCAAGCTCGGATGCAAAGAGCCCTAGGTTTTTTTATGCGAAATTCGAAAGTTTTGTAGATGCGCTTCACAAACCATCCTTGAAGATTAAACCTTTGAAAGTTAGCACAATGGTGATGTAAAAATTAATCAGCACTCCGAATTTAAGTTACACTTCCTTTTTATTTCTTTTGTTGCAATATCACGTCACACACAAAACATCACTTCACAATATAAAACATACTTGAAAACATCTTCCTCACTGTTAAAGTTCACATTTTATAAGCTCACTACACTATGCATCTTTTCAACATGACGTCCAAGACTTGACTTTTTCAAGGTCCGACTCTCTAACTAATAACCACGCCCAAAAATCAGAGTTCCAAGTACGTCAAAGTTCATAGTGACAAAAGAAAGAACACACATAAGAATAATATCATTGCAACAATAAACATATCGATGTATAAATGTACCTCTACATTAATGAAATCTAATCAAAATGTTGTCTCAGAAATACGTGACCTACTTTACAGAAACACATCAGAATATTGCTGGCATCAAGAGGTTGAGCTCAGGTGCCGTAATGGTTACCTAATTCAAGTACCATTACAAGCCCCTGACTGTTTTCCCCTCGGCAGAGACTCTGCGCCTGTACCCGCCACTGGGCTTCCTAATGCGGCAGTGTACTGTGCCGTACCAGGTGCCGGGCAGCGACCTGCGCCTGCGGGTAGGGGACGTTGTGTACGTGCCGCTGCTGTCGCTGCACCGCGACCCGCGCCTCTTCCCTGAGCCGCTGCGCTTCAACCCGGAGCGCTTCAGCGGCGGCCACGCCCGCCCAGCCTACCTGCCGTTTGGCGCCGGACCAAGAACCTGTCTCGGTGAGTGACCTAGCATTACAGACAAGTCGTGGTTCATATAAGTGGACGGCAATCAATACGTATACAAAAAGGAAGAACGAATTGTTTTTGTGGAAATCGATATACACTACCGGCCATTAAAAATGCTACACCACGAAGACGACGTGCTACATACGCGAAATTTAACTGGCAGGAAGAATATGCTGTGATATGCAAATGATTAGCTTTTCAGAGCATTCACACAAGGTTGGCGCCGGTGTCGACACCTACAACGTGCTGACGTGAGGAAAGTTTCCCACCGATTGCTCATACAAAAGCAGCAGTTAATCGGCGTTGCCTGTTGAAACATTGTTGTGATGTCTCGTGTAAGGAGGAGAAATGCGTACCATCATGTCTCCAACTTTGATAAAGGTCGGATTGTAGCCTATCGCGATTGCGGTTTATCGTATCGCGACATTGCTGCTCGCGTTCGTCGAGATCCATTTACTGTTACCAGAATATGGAATCGGCGGGTTCAGGAGGGTAATACGGAACACCGTGCTGGATGCCAACGGCCTCGTATCACTAGCAGTCGAGACGAAAGGTATCTTATCCACATGGCTGTAACGGATCGTGCAGCCACGTCTCGATCCCAGAGTTAACACATGGGGACGTTTGCAAGACAACAACCATCTGCACGAACAGTTCGACGACGTTTGCAGCAGCATGGACTATCTGCTCGGAGACCGTGGCAGCGGTTACCCTTGACGCTGCATCACAGACAGGAGCGGCAGCGATGGTGTACTCAACGATGAACCTGGGTGCAAGAATGGCAAAACGTCATTTTTTCGGATGAATCCGGGTTCTGTTTACAGCATCAAATTGGCCGCAACCGTGTTTGGCGACATCGCGGTGAACGCACATTGGAAGCGTGTATTCGTCATCGCCATACTGGCGTATCACCCGGCGTGATGGTATGGGGTGCCATTAGTTTACACGTCTCGGTCTCCTCTTGTTCGCATTGACGGCACTTTGAACAGTGGGCGTTACATTTAAGATGTGTTACGACCCGTGGCTCTACCCTTCATTCGATCCCTGCGAAACCCTACATTTCAGCAGGATAATGCACGACCGCATGTTGCAGGTCCTGTACGGGCCTTTCTGGATACAGAAAATGTTCGACTGCTGCCCTGGCCAGCACATTCTCCAGATGTCTCACCAACTGAAAACGTCTGGTCAATTGTGGCCGAGCAACTGGCTCGTCACAATACGCTAGTCACTACTCTTGATGAACTTTGGTATCGTGTTGAAGCTTCATGGGCAGCTGTACCTGTACACGCCATCCAAGCTCTGTTTGACTTAATGCCTAGGCGTATCAAGGGCGTTATTACGGCCAGAGGAGGTTGTTCTGCGTACTGATGTCTCAGGATCTATGCACCCAAACTGCGTGAAAATGTAATGACATTTCAGTTCTAGTATAATATATTTGTCCAATGAATACCCGTTTATCATCTGCATTTCTTCTTGGTGTAGCAATCTTAATGGCCAGTAGTGTATTATTTCTGAAATTATACCTCCTGACAAAAAAAGTGAAGCACGCAGATGACAGGAGGAAACGCAATGGAACTTCACGATTTGAGAAGGTATGTGATGTTATTTCAACAATTACAAAATCGAGTCAAAGCTTGGCGATATGAGCTCACTTATCAGTATGACGTTGCAAATACTCTGGACTCGATGCATTCACTGATTCGTTTGTCAAGAGGATCATAAAGAACTTCAATTTTCTGCTATGGCAAGATGGGACACGTCTGTAGTACAGCTCTGAAATAAAGAAACGTCTTGGTGGCACAATTCTTTTGGAGATGGATAACACGACAGAGAAATAAACTAGCAGAGGAGAAAAGCAGGAGAATTTTGGAATAGTGTCAGAAGCCTGATATGGAGAAAGGATGTAATCCAAATCAGTAAAAAGGTTATACAGGGTGGTCCATTGATAGTGACCTGGCCAAATTCCTAACGAAATAAGGGTCAAACGAAAAAACTACAAAGAACGAAACTTGTCTAGCTTGAAGGGGGAAACCAGATGGCGCTGTGGTTGGTCCGCTAGATGGCGCTGCCATAGGTCAAACGGATATCAACAGCGTTTTTTAAAATAGGAACCCCCATTTTTATTACATATTCGTGTAGTATGTAAAGAAATATGAATGTTTTAGTTGGACCACTTTTTTCGCTTTGTGATAGATGACGCTGTAATTGTCACAAACATATGGCTTACAATTTTAGACGAACAGTTGGTATCAGGTAGGTTTTCTAATTAAAATGTCGTACGTAGGTACGTTTGAACATTTTATTTCGGTTGTTCCAATGTGATACATGTACCTTTGTGAACTTACCATTTCTGAGAACGCATGCTTTTACAGCGTAATTAACTGTAAATACCACATTAATCCAATAAATGCTCAAAATAATGTTCGCTAACCTCAATGCATTTAGCAATACGTGTAACGATATTCCTCTCAACAGCGAGTAGTTCGCCTTCCGTAAGGTTCGCACATGCTTTGACAATGCGCTGACGCATGTTGCCAGGCGTTGTAGGTGGATCACGATAGCAAATATCCTTCAACTTTCCCCACAGAAAGAAATCCGGAGACGTCAGATCCGGTGAACGTGCGGGCCATGAATGGTGCTTCGACGACCAATCCACCTGTCATGAAATATGATATTAAATACCGTTTCAACCGCACGTGAGCTATGTGCCGGACATCCATCATGTTGGAAGTACATCGCCATTCTGTCATGCAGTGAAACATCTTATAGTAACACCAGTAGAACATTACGTAGGAAATCAGCATACATTGCACTATTCAGATTGTCATCAATAAAATGGGGGCCAATTATCCTTCCTCCCATAATGGTGCACCATACATTAACCCGCCAAGGTCGCTGATGTTCTACTTGTCGCAGCCATCATGGATTTCCCATTGCCCAATAGAGCATAATATTCCGGTTTACGTTACCGCTGTTGGTGAATGACGCTTCGTCGCTAAATAGAACGCGTGCAAAAAATCTGTCGTCGTCCTGTAATTTCTCTTGTGCCCAGTGGCAGAACTGTACACGACGTTGAAAGTCGTCGCCATGCAATTCCTGGTGCATAGAAATATGGTACGGCTGCAATCGATTTTGATGTTGCATTCCCAACACCGACGTTTTTGAGATTCCCGATTCTCGCGCAATTTGTCTGCTGCTGATGTGCGGATCAGCCGCGACAGCAGCTAAAACACTTACTTGGGCGTCATCATTTGTTTCAGGTCGTAGTCAACGTTTCACATGTGGCATAACACTTCCTGTTTCCTTAAATAACATAACTATCCGGCGAACGGTCCGGAAACTTGGATGATGTCGTCCAGGATACCGAGCAGCATACATTGCACACGACCGTTGGGCATTTTGATCACAATAGCCATACATCAACACGATATCGACCTTTGCCGAAGTTGGTAAAGGGTCCATTTTAACACGGGTAATGTATCACGACGCAAATAACGTCCGCACTGGCGGAATGTTACGTGATACCACGTACTTATACGTTTGTGGCTATGACAGACCCACCTATCACAAAGCGAAAAAAGTGGTCCAACTAAATCATTAATATTTCTATACGTACTACACGAATATGTAATAAAAATGGGGCTTCCTATTTTATAAAATGGAGTTGATATCCGTTTGACCTATGGCAGCGCCATATAGCGGGCCAACCATAGCGCTATCTGGTTTCCCCCTTCAAGCTAGACGAGTTTCGTTCTTTGCAGTTTTTTTTGTTTGATACTTATTTCGTGAGATTTGTGGCCCGATCACTATCAATGGACCACCCTGTGTACCGGTCACACTATGTTCCGATCTTGACGTATGCATCAGAAACCTGGGTTATGAAAGGAAGAGAGAAGAGCAAACTATAAGCTAGTGAGATGAAATTCTTGAGAAACAGCATTGGATTGACAAAGGTAGACAGGTTAAGAAATGAGAGGATCAGAGATGTAATGAAGGCGGATCCATTACAGAAGGAGATAGAGAAATCAAGGCTGAGATGGTATGGACACGTTAAGAGAATGGAGGAGGAGAGGATACTCAGGAGGATTCACGAGATGGAACTTCAAATGTTTCAAATGGCTCTGAGCACTATGGGACTTAACTGCTGAGGTCATCAGTCCCCTAGAACTTAGAACTCCTTAAACCTAACTAACCTAAGGACATGACACACATCCATGCCCGAGGCAGGATTCGAACCTGCGACCGTAGCGTTCGCGCGGTTCCAGACGAGAACGCCTACAACCGCTCGGCCACTCGAGCCGCTGAGATGGAACTGGAAGGAAAGAGACCAAGAGGATGACAGAGAGACAGATGGCTGAAAGGGCTAGAGGAATGCATCTAGAAGAAAAGAGAAGCCTGGACCAAGATGAAGACAGAGGGATGGCGGCAAGACGGAAGATGATGGAGAGGCCTATGTTCCATACAGACTCGGCCAGAGACTGGAAAGTGTACAAGATGATGATTATGATGATGATGACATAAACTATTAAAAATGTTAACATGCTTTACACAAAGCCCTATAATCAATTTTACTGTACATTATTTACTTGTGAGAATTGTGCGACCAAGACCTTTCTATATTTCAAAGTTGTACCTAATCCTCGCCTATGGAAGTGTTTCTACATCACGTAATGCACATCTGTAGTAATTTGACCTTCTTACCTTGCGTACCGGCACTGGGATGGAATATATGTCGAATGTAGAGCCAGACATGTTATATTAGGAACAGATTTGGCCATCTTTTTGACAATGGGAGTACCTCAAAGGCACACAGACAGTTCATAAAGAACCTGCCATGTGTGAATGAAAATTGTCCTGTTGAAGAATAGTAGCTCAATACTGTCGCATCTGGCGTAATATTTGAGGACACACAATGTCCGTGTGACCTACTGCTGTGCTGTCAGCATTCCCTCAATGACTACCAGTCGTGACCTGAAGTCATATCGTGCGTTTCCTAACAGATATACACCAGGAGTATTGAATTTCCGCACTATAAGAGGATTGAAGGGCGATCTATTTCAGTTGCTAAAAACTATTGAAAAGCCAAGACGGCACAAAATATTTTGTATCCAACACAACTGCCATCTTCAGGTCTTAAATATCTTTTTGTAGTGAAAAATGTTCATTTTACGCTGGACCTTATGCACAAGATGTCAAGTGGATGACAAACGTTTACAATGTGCTGAGGTTTATCCCTTTGACACCTCGTGCGTGAGTTTCAGCGTAAAATGAACATGCTTTACTACAAAAAGATGTGTAATAACCGAAGATGACAGCAAAGGCTGTTGAAACTGATAGTCTTGAACGAAAAATATTTTGTGTGCTCTTATCTTTTGAATTGTTTTTGACACCAGGAATAACACCACTGTGTCTCCTCAAAGCAGTGGAAGGATGGGACCTCTTCCAGGTCACCGCCATCCTCACGATCCAACGCTGGACATTATCTATTCGTAACATTGTCTATTCATCAACAAGCACCAAATGGAGCTCTTGAGTTTTTGCAAACATTTTCTGACACATCTGGCGTACAGTTAACGCACCTCGCCAGAACCGTCCTTTGTGTTTTGAAGAGAACGATAGCCTGCACTCTAGGCAGAAGTTCCTTAGTTAAAATGCTGCTCTTCTCTACCCAGTGATGCATAACTACACAGAATGTTGCTCGGAGTCTGTTACTTGTCGTCGGATGATAGCTGAAGATGTAGCTGGCGCACAATACGGCGGTCCTACCTCCTGGTGGGCAGACGTGGATGACCAGAACCCTGACAATGACTGTGCTTGCTCTCACGTTCCCATGAACTCCAACAGTGGGCCACTGTTACACTTGCATAATACACCTCGATATTCCACGACTCGACCATCTGACTAAATGGAGATCCACAATGACACCCCTTTCATTGCCATCACCTGCTGATAACATCGTCTCTTGCGAGAACGCGATGACTTCATCTCCTACGCAGTGATAGCCCAAAATCACACTCCGTTCATGCCCCTTGTACATCTTACGAGGTCTGGTAACAACACTAAAACTGAACAGCCCTAAAGATGCCTGGCACCCATTCCACCTGTCAGAGAAATTTTCGACTCTACTCGCTTGCATACCTTCCGATAGTGTGTATATGCACTAAAATTGACATCCACTCTCGTCTTCCCAGTACTTCAGTTTTTGGCAGGCAGTGTAGTTTTCTTTAAAAGATGTAAACTTCTTCATGCCCTCGTAGTATTTCAGGAAACTATTTTCCGTCCACGTTCTTGTCTTGTGACAGCCAGAGCGAGAGCACCAGCAGCAGCGAGTACTGTTTGTATAAAGCGTTTATTTTCATTTTGTTTACGACCTTCCACTAAGGAAGGGATTCTATTTGTGTTTATCTGCTCTGCATAGTAACTAACAGTTCTTGATAAAACTTTACGTAGTTTTCGTGTTAGATTTCTTAGTGTTTTCTTGATCGTTTAGAACAGAAAGCGCCTTAAAACCGTCTTTTGTTTGTTTCGCGGCCGTTAGCCACTAGTCACTTGAATCAGCAGTTGTCTTGTGACAGCCAGAGCGAGAGCACCAGCAGCAGCGAGTACTGTTTGTATAAAGCGTTTATTTTGCATTTTGTTTACGACCTTCCACTAAGGAAGGGATTCTATTTGTGTTTATCTGCTCTGCATAGTAACTAACAGTTCTTGATAAAACTTTACGTAGTTTTCGTGTTAGATTTCTTAGTGTTTTCTTGATCGTTTAGAACAGAAAGCGCCCTAAAACCGTCTTTTGTTTGTTTCGCGGCCGTTAGCCACTAGTCACTTGAATCAGCAGTTGTCTTGTGACAGCCAGAGCGAGAGCACCAGCAGCAGCGAGTACTGTTTGTATAAAGCGTTTTTGTACTTATTTGCTGCGCTTAGCTTTTGAATAGTTTTTCTGGGAAAACCTAGCGTAGTTTTCGCGTCTCGTATTTCAGTGAGTGTTTCTTGATTATCAGAGTAGCTCATCAGAAGATTATCTTGGGAATTTGTCACCGTATAGAGTAGGCTAAACATAGTCATGTGTAGGGACTGTGGTTGTTGTGAGCGGACGCAAGGAGAATTGGCCACTCTTCGGGGGCAGGTGGAGGCTTTGTCTGTTAGGCTCATCGAGCTCGAGGCGCAGGCGTCGGCTCGTAGTGGCGTTGGGGCAACTGTGGTGAGACCTATGCCTACTTCGGTGGCCTTGGAATCACATGGAACCCCTGATGTCGCTGCGTCTTCCGGTAGTGAGCATCTTACCGGTAAGCCATCACTCCAGGGTGAATGGCGGACAGTGGTGGGCTCGCGCGTGCCTGGCCGAAAGGCGAAGGTGGGATCTGGCCGCGTGGCAGCTGCCTTACCCCTTTCCAACAGGTACGGGGTGCTTCCTAGTGGTGATGACATCGTTTCCGAGCCACCACAGGATGCCTCGCCTGTTGGGCCAGTGGCCGATTCTCCGGCAAGGTCCCGACAGTCACAGAGGGCGGGCCTATTAGTTATAGGGAGCTCCAACGTTAGGCGGGTTATGGAGCCCCTCAGGAAAATAGCGGGTAGGTCGGGGAAGAATGCCAGTGTGCACTCGGTGTGCTTGCCGGGGGGTCTCGTCCGTAATGTGGAGGAGGCCCTTCCGGCAGCTATTGAACGCACTGGGTGTGACCGGCTGCAGATAGTAGCACATGTCGGAACGAATGACGCCTGCCGCTTGGGTTCTGAGGCCATCCTTGGTTCCTTCCGGCGGCTGGCTGATTTGGTGAAGACAACCAGCATCGCACGCGGAGTGCAAGCTGAGCTTAATATCTGCAGCGTAGTGCCCAGAGTCGATCGCGGTCCTCTGGTTTGGAGCCGTGTGGAGGGTCTAAACCAGAGGCTCAGACGACTCTGCGACTATAATGGTTGCAAATTCATCGACCTCCGTTATTGGGTGGAGAACTGTAGGGCCCCCCTAGACAGGTCAGGTGTGCACTACACACCGGAAGCAGCTACTAGGGTAGCAGAGTACGTGTGGCGTGCACACGGGGTTTTTTTAGGTTAGAGGGACCCCCCCTTTGGCGAAACGATAAAATACCTGACGGCTTACCAGAGAGGACATTATCATCGTTGATAAAGAACGTCCGTCCTCAGAGACCAAAAACAGGAAAAGTTAACGTAATATTGGTAAACTGCAGGAGTATCCAGGGCAAGGTTCCTGAATTAGTATCTCTTATTGAAGGAAATAGTGCGCATATAGTATTAGGAACGGAAAGTTGGTTAAAACCGGAAGTGAACAGTAACGAAATCCTAGACACAGAATGGAATATATACCGCAAGGATAGGATAAACGCCAATGGTGGAGGAGTATTTATAGCAGTAAAGAATTCAATAATATCCAGTGAAGTTATTAGCGAATGCGAATGTGAAATAATCTGGGTTAAGTTAAGTATCAAAGGTGGGTCAGATATGATAGTCGGATGCTTCTATAGACCACCTGCATCAGCAACCGTAGTAGTTGAGCGCCTCAGAGAGAACCTGCAGAACGTCGTGAAGAAGTTTCGTGATCATACTATTGTAATAGGGGGAGACTTCAATCTACCAGGTATAGAATGGGATAGTCACACAATCAGAACTGGAGCCAGGGACAGAGACTCTTGTGACATTATCCTGACTGCCTTGTCCGAGAATTACTTCGAGCAGATAGTTAGAGAACCAACTCGTGAAGCTAACGTTTTAGACCTCATAGCAACAAATAGACCGGAACTTTTCGACTCCGTGAATGTAGAAGAGGGTATCAGTGATCATAAGTCAGTGGTTGCATCAATGACTACAAGTGTAATAAGAAATGCCAAGAAAGGAAGGAAAATATATTTGCTTAACAAGAGTGATAGGGCACAAATCGCAGAATATCTGAGTGACCACCATCAAACGTTCATTTCTGAGGAAGAGGATGTGGAACAAAAATGGAAAAAATTCAGGAACATCGTCCAGTACGCCTTAGATAAGTTCGTACCGACTAAGGTCCAAAGCGAGGGGAAAGATCCACCGTGGTATAACAATCATGTACGAAAGGTACTACGGAAACAAAGAAAGCTTCATCATAGGTTTAAGAGTAGTCGAATCATAGCTGATAAGGAAAAGCTGAACGAAGCGAAAAAGAGCGTAAAGAGAGCAATGAGAGAAGCATTCAACGAATTCGAACATAAAACATTGGCAAACAATCTAAACAAGAACCCTAAAAAGTTTTGGTCATATGTAAAATCGGTAAGCGGATCTAAATCCCCTATTCAGTCACTCGTTGACCACGATGGCACCGAAACAGAGGACGACCGAAGAAAGGCAGAAATACTGAATTCAGTGTTCCGAAACTGTTTCACTGCGGAAAATCGTAACACGGTCCCTGACTTCAGCCGTCGCACGGACGCCAAAATGGAAAATATTGAAATAAACGATATCGGAATTGAAAAACAACTGCTATCACTTAGTAGCGGAAAAGCATCCGGACCAGACGAGATACCCTTAAGATTCTACAGTGATTATGCTAAAGAACTTGCCCCCTTTCTATCAGCAATTTATCGTAGATCGCTGGAAGAACGTAAAGTACCTAGCGACTGGAAGAAAGCGCAGGTCGTTCCCATTTTCAAGAAGGGTCATAAATCAGATGCGAATAATTATAGGCCTATTTCGCTTACGTCAATCTGTTGTAGAATAATGGAACATGTTTTGTGTTCTCGTATTATGACGTTCTTAGATAATACAAATCTCCTTCATCATAACCAACATGGATTCCGCAAACAGAGATCATGTGAAACTCAGCTCGCCCTATTTGCCCAAGAAATTCACAGTGCCGTAGACACTGGCGAGCAGATTGATGCCGTATTCCTGGACTTCAGGAAGGCATTTGATACGGTTCCGCACTTACGTTTAGTGAAAAAAGTACGAGCTTACGGAATATCGGACCAGGTTTGTGATTGGATTCAGGATTTCCTAGAAGAAAGAACACAACATGTCATTCTTAACGGTTCAAAATCTGCAGATGTAGAGGTAATTTCGGGAGTACCGCAGGGAAGCGTGATAGGACCTTTATTGTTTACAATATACATAAATGACTTAGTTGACAACATCGGTAGCTCCGTGAGGCTATTTGCAGATGACACGGTTGTCTACAAGAAAGTAGCAACATCAGAAG
This sequence comes from Schistocerca piceifrons, assembly GCF_021461385.2. Taxonomy (NCBI): domain Eukaryota; kingdom Metazoa; phylum Arthropoda; class Insecta; order Orthoptera; family Acrididae; genus Schistocerca; species Schistocerca piceifrons. The sequence continues at coordinate 271,600,338 of NC_060139.1, forward strand.
ACTCGTACGTACTCCAGGAGGACCTGCAGAGGATTAATGCATGGTGCGACAGCTGGCAGCTTTCCCTAAACGTAGATAAATGTAATATAATGCGCATACATAGGGGCAGAAATCCATTCCAGTACGATTATGCCATAGGTGGTAAATCATTGGAAGCGGTAACGACCGAAAAATACTTAGGAGTTACTATCCGGAGCGATCTGAAGTGGAATGATCACATAAAACAAATAGTGGGAAAAGGAGGCGCCAGGTTGAGATTCATAGGAAGAATTCTAAGAAAATGTGACTCATCGACGAAAGAAGTAGCTTACAAAACGCTTGTTCGTCCGATTCTTGAGTATTGCTCATCAGTATGGGACCCTTACCAGGTTGGATTAATAGAAGAGATAGACATGATCCAGCGAAAAGCAGCGCGATTCGTCATGGGGACATTTAGTCAGCGCGAGAGCGTTACGGAGATGCTGAACAAGCTCCAGTGGCGGACACTTCAAGAAAGGCGTTACGCAATACGGAGAGGTTTATTATCGAAATTACGAGAGAGCACATTCCGGGAAGAGATGGGCAACATATTACTACCGCCCACATATATCTCGCGTAATGATCACAACGAAAAGATCCGAGAAATTAGAGCAAATACGGAGACTTACAAGCAGTCGTTCTTCCCACGCACAATTCGTGAATGGAACAGGGAAGGGGGGATCAGATAGTGGTACAATAAGTACCCTCCGCCACACACCGTAAGGTGGCTCGCGGAGTATAGATGTAGATGTAGATGTAGATACTTAAAAAAAAATGTACTTTGATGGTTTCAGTAGGTTTTGAAGTCATCAAAATCGCTATGCACTTAATTGTTGTGTACCATAAGCGATCAAAAACAATTCCTCAGTCGATACATTATGTGGATACTGACAATGACGCATTAATTCGATATTTTTCTCCGTCAAGCACTTCATAGTCTGACGCGCTCTTTGTCATATAGCACTGCAACCACGAATAACAAGTGCTATGATTACGAGAGTATTTCGTATTTCATTGGCGCCTTCTGACAAACAAATTATTGTATATCATTGAGAGTTAACTATTTTTTGGTCCTTGCAAGCAAAGGTCGTCACATGTGTGGTGCAGTTAGCGAAACAGACGATGATTACGTTAGAAGTACATCGCAAAGAAACTGTTTTAATTGTTTTCAGTTCATTTGGACAACCCAGAACACCGAGTGAAGCTTAAATTTCTATTAAAGCGTTACATAATGTTTCTCCATTTCATGAGAATTTCCTTACTGCAAACGACATTCGGCTATATTTGAACTTCGATCAAATGTCTTAGATATGTTTACGTATGACTCCATCTTGTACGTAGTAAGACACATGCCGATGCTCTCCAGTCTCCAGTCTTCAATGAACGTCGCAACAAAACCCAATTTTGGTTGAGCTTCACGAAAGTCATCGTAGAAACTAGCACGATCACAATGAAATGTTACAAACCAATTGTAAGTGTAAACAGTCTTTCCTGAGGATGCTTCATTTGCAGCATTTTTATATTTTCTATTTTTGTCAATTACATTCAATATCTCCTGTATTATCTAAGGATTTCTATGAGGCCTTGCCGTTTTACCTACTTGATCCTGTTCTGCTCTCACTATTTCATATCTCAAGACTACCCCATTCATCTTCTACTGTATTGCGATCCCCTATTCTAGTCGACCAGTGTCTACTGCTCCCCTGGTATTCTCAGCAACTAATAGCTCTTTCAACTTATCCAGATGCCATCTATTTAATTTTCTATCTTTTTGCAGTTTTTCCGTTTTAATCTACAGTCCATAAACAATAAACTGTGTTCGGTATCCACATCTGACCCTGCATATGTCTTACACTTTAAGATCTTTTTTATAATTCTCTGTCTTATCATTATAGAATCAATCATAAACCCTCTGGTTTCTTCAGGTCTCCTCCAAACATTCAATCTTAGCTCAAAATCCTTAAATCAACCATCAGCGATTATAGAATTATGCTCTGTGGAAAATTCTACCAAGTGGCTTCCTCTTTCACTCATATCCCCTCAGTCGCCATACACATAGGACTACTCTTTTCTTCCTCTTCCCACTATCAAATTCAGGTTACCCATCACAATTAAGTTTTCGTCTCCCTTAACTATTTGAATAATTTCTTCAAACTCTTCATCTTTGGAGCTACTTAGTATATAAGCTTGTACAACTTTGGTTTGGTGTGTCTATCTTGGCTATGATAATGAGTTCACTATACTGTTCCTAGTAGTTTACATACATCCCTTTTTTTTCTTAATCACTATTAAACCCAGCCCACCATTAGCCCTACAGGATATTGTGTTTATAATCCTGTAACCACCAGACTAGAATTCCTGTTGCTCCTCTAACCAAACTTCACTAATTCCCACAATACCGAACATCAACCTATCCATTTCCTTTTTTAAAATTTTTAATATATCTGCTCGGTTACAGGATCTAACATTCCACACTCCGATCCATTCCTGTAATGACGAAACCCCCAAAAGTACTCCCACCTTGAAATCTGAATGGGGGCTGTTTACGTCTGTACTAATGGTGCCTTGCTGGTGATGCATTTATAACATAATCGTGTTGTGACTGGCACACACATAATCACCTGATGGGAGGAGAGCAGTGATTGAGAGGGGAGCATGACAAGAGCGCAGCCTATATCTCATGATATTCAATCTGTATATTAAGTGAGCAGTAGAGGAAAACAAAGAAAAATTTGAATAGGAATTCAAGTTCACAGAGAAACACTGAGAATTTCTGATGACAATGTAATTATGAGAGACAGCAAATAACTTGGAAGATGAACAGAATGGACATTGTCTTTAACACCAACAAAAGCCCAACAAGGATAATATAATGCATAATCAGGTGATGCTGAGGAAATAAGACGCAGACTAATATATGAGTTTTGCCATTTGGGTAGCAAAATGACTACTGATGTCCAAAGAAGAGAGGATATGAAATGTAGACTCGCAATGGCCAGAAAAGTGTTTGTGAAGAAGAGTAACTTGTTAGTATCGAAGTTAGATTATGAAGTATTTTCTGAAAATATTTGTATGGGTGTAGCCATGTATGGAAGAGAAACGTCAACTATAATTAGTTTACACAAGACGAGAATAGAAGCTTTTGAAATGTGGTGCTACAGAAAAATGAATGTGTTAATCATGGGTACTGAAATGATTTGGGGAGAACAGATATTTGTGACATGACTAGATGAACAGATCGGTCATAGCATACTTTCTGAGTCATGAATGGATCAACAGTTAAGCGTTAGAGGGAAGTGTGCAGGGTAAAATTCATAGAAGAAGACCAAAAGATGAATACAGTAAGCAGATTCAGAAGGTTGTTGTAGTTACATGCGAGTGCAGGCTTTCTCGGTGAATTTCATATATGAAGTCTTCACGGGTTGTCAGCCGAGTAGCATCGTCTTCTCGTAGCAACGTTTCGATGCAATGCGTCTCCATCATCTTCAGGTGAAGATGATGGAGACGCATTCCATCGAAACGTTGCTACGATACGACGATGCTACTCGGCTGACAACCTGTGAAGACTTCATATATGTTGTTGTAGTTATTTGGAGATGAGGAGGCTCACACATGATTGAGTACCACAGTGAGCAGCATCAAACGAGTCGCCGGACTGAAGACTACAAAAACACAACGCACTGTTTAAGTAATCACTCCTGTTGTTAAAAATTTTTTTAGACTCCTTTGTGTAATTCTCGCTATCTGTTGTGGTAATGATGTCTCCTATTACATTAATGTGCCTGTCGTTTTGTCGGTAGAACAGCTGCAAGTTATTGAGTTGTACTGTTCTACAGGTCAGACGTTCTCTCTGGTCGAGATAAAAGCTGGGCTGGCGGCTCTGCTGTCACGCTTCGAGTTCTGGCGGTGCGCGCGCTCAGCTGGCAGTCCAATCCCGTTGGAGCCTCGCAAGGTCATCCTGGCGGCAGCCAATGGGCTGTATGTCCGAGTCACACCTAGAACGTGGCTGCCTGTCAACTGAGCGCCTGAAGATACGCAACAGTTCAGAAACGCTGCGCTGCTATTTCGGGCATCTCTGTTACGTCTGTCCTAGTAGTCGGTGGCAGCTGACACATTTGTACCGTAACCTGGCTGTTACTGGCGCTTACATAATAAACTGAAGATGTGTTATAGCAGAGGTATAAGCTGTTATGGCATATCTGTCCCCCTAGAGTAATTTGAGATTGTACTAGCATCACAGAGGGTGAAACTTACATATGTAGGTCCATGAAGTGAGCGTCTCACAACGACAAAGCTGGAGAAATGCGTATGTCAAAAAAATACAACAGCTGTTGCCACTCAGTGCTATACTCTTTCTTGGTAAGTCCTTGCTAATTCAACCTCACACTGGTTATACACATCATGTTCCTGACACAGACAGCTCTACACGCAGCTGCCGAAGATGCTCTGGGGTATGCAGCTGCTATAATGCAAGCGATAAGTCGGCTCCTACTCTTGCAGTGGCCCAGACCCAGCTGAGTGGCATGAGATAATTCCTCTTCACTCACCCTCAGTTATGCAACTGAAGGTAAGTGTCTGTGCAGGAACTTTAAGTCTGGTGTTGTGATAAATCATCTGGAAACACCACCCCACAGCAGCTGCACGGGCTGGACATTGTGAAACATCTTGAGTTCATTTGGCTGTCAAACGAAGAGATGCAGACTTTCCGGACTTCAGAAATGGTGAACTGATGTTCTGTTCCTGGTCTCCTGACAACAATGCAGCAGGCGTAAAGCTCATTTTATGGAATGTCTACAGACCTGTCTCCTAGACTCACATGAAATGGGCCACCTCGTCATAAATGAACACTGTAGTGCAGGTATCTATTATAGATCAGTCCTGATATTCTTGTCTTATGCAAATATAACTGAATGGGGATCCTCTGTTAAAGATTTTATCTTTCGTTTATGCATTTAGGAGGATCTGACGGTAGCACAAGGGTCTTGCTTGTTTCAGTTATGCGAATTCTGTCCACTGATATGTTCGTTATACTTCAGTTCAAAAGTGGCTTAATTATATATGGATATAGTATCCGTGCAGTCATATTAGAAAGTTGTATCCTGACACAATAAATCTGCCGCAATACAGCTGAAAGAGTAGACGAAATAGTCAAATGGATAAGAGATAATTATATTTTAAATTTGTGAGACACTACGTTCAAAGAGCATTTTTAGATACAATTTACTCTTCTAATAGTTGTAATTTTCCAAGTTGTAAATAAGAAATTACATTATTTGTATGCTGTGTTTTATACTGATTATATGTAACCATGGTTTTACAATTTTCATTTGTATCTCATTTAAATGCATAGCCAGTGTCATGTATAATGATTTCTTTTTGTACATTCATTTCTTACGTAAATTGCTTTACTTTGTTGTAACGTTACACACATGCAGGCGAGCGATTTGGCCGCTTAGGGTTGGTACTTGGAGAGGTGAACCTGATTGCATGGCTGAGTGCGAGTCAGTGGGGCTAGGAAGTCATGCGGTCTCACCAGGTAAGCTCAGGTAAAAAGGCAATCAGCCTCAGTTGCTGGAAATGGGTACGTCCTAATGGAGATGAAGACGACAATGGTTACTCACATGGTTGGTGTAGGAGATGTAGGAAAAATGGCGAATTTTAAGAGAGTCTGAACTAAGGCAGCATATTGCTCATAGAAATACTACTGTAAATGACAGTTACATAATAAAGCAAATCTGAATACAGCAGCTATGTCAGAAAAATGAGGCACATCCAGTAAAACAATAATATTTTCAATAACTTAAAAACTGCAAAATGTAATATTTTACAGTCACTAAATATTTTCACAATCAGCATTTGAATTAACGACTTTTAAATGGTTCATGAAGTTTCAACAAACGATACCTCAGATAACAGCTTTGCACTATAGCTACCATTCCTGAATTTCAATCGTCTGTATCTACTTTGTTTATTGATTTATCATGTTTTGAGATCTCTTAATTATGCAGTTGTTTGTCCAAACATCATATCCTGTACAGCAACCCAGCATTAATACGTCATATCTTGTATTTGTGTAGTTATTCAAGCAATATTTTTTTCCATGTTTGCCACTAACTTAATTTAAACATAATTACAACCGTATAAAAAAAAATTAAAACTGGTCGGTCACATATGTTAGCTGACACCGCTACTGAAAAGAGTACCAAAAGACGTTTCTTCCTACCAGACATCAATAATTGTGTAAGCAATATGTAACTAAAAGCAGTTGTCATTTAATGTGAGTGCACTTACGTAAGAATAACCGTCAGTTTATTTATGAACAAACTTAAAACTTATATTTATTGTAAATGATCTGAATGTTACTGAATGTTTATAACAATTTTTTATTTAAATATTGTTGTTATAGTTTAGTTTAGGGCAGAAAGTGTGAGTCTGAGTCAAAACCATGTCTCGAGAATTTAAGAAAGATGTACTTTTGGTGGGGACAGCCTTTAGCCAGTGGAGAAGCAACCAGTGGTGGAACACTAATGGAGTCAGGTCAAATAATTTTAGAGTGCGGCGCTCAACAGAACGATTGGCAACTTTTACGCCAGTTTTTAAAGGATGAAGACCTGCCTGTGAGTTAGTGAGATTTTCGTCCGTGTGGGGAAGATATTGGATGAGGAACTGCTGCTAAAAGGCCTTAACTTTTAGTCACTTTCCATTGAGATCTGGTGGAAGACAGAGCTGTCTGTGTAACATAGGCTATTTGATGGTGTGGGTAATTGATTCTGGGTGGTGAACGGTCCTTACACTACTTTAAATATTGATGGGACACTGACTTTCATGAGGAACAAATGTGCTTCAGTCCCGAATTTTAACTTATCCGCTTGCATTACAGAACTGAGAATATAGAGAGTATGAGTTCCTACTCGTTATCTCTCATGTGGTATTTTGTAGATCATCGTACTGAACTCTGAATTATTTTGAGTGGGCTAATATTTCATGTACTGTTATCACGATAAAGTTTGTCACATGTCTTGAATGACTAGTTAGTTTGGGGATTTTGTTACCATTCTCGTAATGCTCTCAGCGCAACTTTACTACATTTTATAAGGATAACTGTTATCATAAGACCCTTTTCTCTTTAATCGATTTACCTTCATGAATAAACATTAGTTAATATACATCTCGTCTACATCAACTACAGGCATTAGGGCAGAAACCTTTTCCTTAATTATTAATTTATCGTTCATTTAATATTTCAGATAGTTTATTAATTCGCAGTTCTAGCCAATCCAGAGACTACTCGACTGCAGGATGACAGCTACAGGTAATTAAGTGCAGCAAGCTAGCTGCTCGTAAAGAAAGCAGACGTGTGAGGCTTGACTCTACTACGTTATCGAGGTATTCCTTTTAAAAGGAGCCATAAATTGCCCAATTACGTTAAGGTATGGCTGACCACAGGCAAAATAGCAACTGGTTTGCTCGTAAGGGACTCTGATTAGAGAAGCCACTCGCCAAAATATCCCATTAGGTAACGTCACAGTGTACAGGGCGCATTGTGATAATGAAATTCTTATAGCTTGTGTAAGATCGGAATCAATGTTTAGATACGCAAAACTTGTGCATCACAAGTAACTAAAACCTGTGGGATGGTATTTTATAAATTTGGAACTATTTATTTATTGAAGAAGTATCAAGGATTTGTCGCTCTACAAAAAGGATCCGACAGTAAGTAGTACACGACGTTCAAAATTTTCAAAAAAACAGATGTCAGCTATAGGGTCATACGGTTTTTCGCCGTTAGTGTTGAATTTATACATCGAAGAAACATTGGCGGAAATAAGAGAAAGGTTCAGGAGATATTAAAATTCAGGGTAAATGATTATCAGTAATATGATTCGCTGATGACATTGCTGTCGTGTCTGTGAAAGTGAAGAAGAAGCAGATGTCAAACAAAACAAATGGGGAATCTGGACCGAAACTAAACTGAAGAAAGATGAAAGTGATGAAGAGTAGGAGAACTGAGATTAGTGATAAAATTAACATCAAAATTGGAGACCACGAAGCTGATGAAATACATAAATTCTACTAACTTGCAAATCAATTAGCACCTGATGGACGAAGCAAGAAGAACATGAAAAGCAGACAAGCACAGAGAGGTGGCATTCCTAGCATAAATAAGTCTCCTAGTATCAAACATTAGCCTTAATATGAGAAAGAAATTTCTGTGAATGTAATTTCGGAGTATGTTAGTTGTGATGAGACAGATGATTGATGGCAAATGTTCATGTACGAGACTAACTGTATACTACAGTACGGATAATAAATGAAGAGAGATAGAGAGAGAGAGAGAGAGAGAGAGAGAGAGAGAGAGAGAAGCTAAAACTTGTAGCTTCCACAAAATAGTTCTTAAGTCAGCAGCTTGTGAGCCCCCTTGAACAATAAGGGTGTAAATCAGAAAGACACTGTATGTATGGCGTCCAGAATTAATGGTCAGATTTTCAAGTGTTCGCTACTCCACAGTCTAGAGGTCAATCAATGCAGCTGTGGCATCAACCCAAAATTATCCAGTTGCTAAGTACAAATACACGCAGGCAGGGATTTTTGGTGAAAACAATGCCCAGTTCTCACAGTGTTTAAATTTATAACAGAACTAGGATTATATCGGTGAACTTAACTCTTATGATAGTTAATAACTATTCATAGCTGATATATTAATTATCTGAGCCAGGACTTAAATGAAATCGAACAGTAATTCACATTCCAGTAAATTTCGGATTAAATTGTGGAAATATAATCAAAGCTCCTTTACTGCAATTCCAAAGTGTAAATTCTACAAACGCTAAATAATTAAATTCTGTGTGTTGATAACCGACAGAAATAATTGAAATAAGCTTTCAGAGTCAGACAAGTTCTCCCAACATGAAATATTAAAAGTCGACATGTTAAAACTACGCGTATTTCGGAATAGTTACGATAGATACACTTGAGTATCACATATTGAAGTGTCGGCAGAAGTGCCAACACCGTGTTGTTTGAGGAAGCCGAAATGCACGCTATAAGCTCACGCAGGATGGCGTGAGGTCTGAAACAGGATACGTAATGAATGCTATAAAGAAAAGTACGTAGCTGCTGGAATACTTAACTTTAATCCACAATTGGTGAACATTGGTCTTGTTACTGTACATGCTTCATTAGATACATAGCAAAGGATAAATGGCGCCTTGCTAGGTCGTAGCAATTGACTTAGCTGAAGGCTATGCTAACTATCGTCTCGGCAAATGAGAGCGTAATTCTCAGTGAACCTTTCCTAGCAAAGTCGGCTGTACAACTGGGGCGAGTGCCAGGACGTCTCTCTAGACCTGCCGTGTGGCGGCGCTCGGGCTGCAATTACTGACAGTGGCGACACGCGGGTCCGACGTATACTAATGGACCGCGGCCGATTTAATGGCTACCACCTAGCAAGTAAAAAGAGATCACCACACTCGAAACGCTACCTAGTGCGGCACGTACGTTACCCACGCTCCAAGATTTCTGAACAGGTGCAAAGTGAAGAGCCGAAAAGCTACGTGCAAAGATTGCCACCACTATTTAAATCGTCTTATTGACGTGAGTCAACAAACACACTTGTGACTTCTTTAGCACGCATATTTTTTGTTTTTATTTTATTTTATTTTTTTCTGTCCTTATTTTTCTCCAACTTAAATTTTTAGTCATAAACAATGATTTTGTCCAGGTAAACAATACGCTGAGGCGACAAAAGTCGTGGAATATCTCCCTATATCGTGTCGGAGCTCCTTTTGCCTGGCATAGTGCAGAAAATGGACCCCACAAGTCACTGGAAGTCCGCTGCAGAAATAGAGCCATGCTGCCTTTATCGCATTCCATAAACGTGGAAGTGTTACCAGAGCATGATTTGGTGGACGAACTGACTGACCTCTCGAGTATTTCCCATTTTTTATTTGAAATTTGGTTTTCTCGGCACAGTCCTGACAATGTGGATCGATGAATATTGAATTTCCTGACGTTTTCCGAAAAAAAATATCCCATGCCTCTAGCTCCAACTACCACTTCTCGTTGTGTCTTAATTCTCGTCGTGTGGCTATAATCACATGTGAAACATTTTCGCATTAAAGACCTGACTACAAATGACATGTCCGCCAATCCATGTACACATTGTATACGTGATACTACCATCATCCGTACATATCACTAGCTCGTGATTTTGTCACCTCAGTGCACTTTGCATTTTCCTATAACTAATAAATATAAACAATTTCAAATAAGCATGCTGATGAATTCCTAACTATATCTAATCAAAATAGGTAATGATTAAAGAATATATCTACTATGTTGGTCCGATAGCGCTCAATGAGTCATATCCATAGATAGTTTGTTTGTAAAAATCACTTAAGGAGTTGTTGAGATATTATTTTTTTATTTAATTATAAACACGAAAGATTCAACATTAAATAACTTATAAATTACACATCCTACGGAAACCACGTTTTCACCTACACACTCGTCTTACGTTAGTCTTGTTTTTAAATATATTACTGGATTTTATGTCACTATATTGGTTCAGGTTTTATTTGAGTTAGTCTTATTTGCTATTTTCCCCTACACACTCGTCTTACGTTAGTCTTGTTACTAAACATGTTACTCGGATTTCTGTCACTATATTGGTTCAGGTTTTATTTGATTCAGTCTTATTTGCTATTTTATTCTGGACTCTGAATCCAGCCATGACGGTTACCCCTCCATGTTCCACACCAACAGCTGGAAGCCCTGGTTTCCACGCCTATGGGGGCAAGAACATGCGTTTACCTCACCAGCGTTCTAAAATAGTCATTTTCAGAGCATGAGCCAATCACTGCGGCTCGAAGGGTGCCGCCAGCTGTTGATGACACGGCGAATTTGAGTCCTGCCTCATTCCCGAGGCAGGACTCAAACCTGCGACCGTAGCGGTAGCGCGGTTCCTGACTGTAGCGCCTACAACCGCCTGGCCACACAAACCGGCAACAATCTACACATGGGTTTGGTGTGGGGGAAGTGGGTTACATCCGAATCACTCAAATCAGTTTTACAGGTTACTTTATAAATACAAACAAGGTATAGTCTTGAATACACGGAGAATTGCTTAAAACTTGCACCACAAATATTGTGGAAATGGAAAGTGCTATTGATGTGCGCCTTACACAGATTGGATTAGTAGTCAGGGGCTCGTATTGTTATCAAATCAACAGATTGTAATAATTCTTAAAAAGCGCATTTATTGTGCGTATATACACTTTCTTAATGGAACAAGCGTATTGACATTAACAAACTGAAGCTAGGGTAAATTAGAATGTCAGAGGTGTTGGTTGCAGGATTCTAATGTGAGTCGTCTATGAGATACCGTATTTTAAAAAGTTCCCACAGTGACACTTGTACAGCAGCTGTGATAGCACACACTAAAGAACAACATGCAGGAGCACACAGAACGAACTGAAGCTCTACACTGAGTGAGAGAAGAAAAGCTTGCAACCTGAAGAAAGAAGAGGTACAAGGTGTCAAGAATGCCGCCAGGAGCATATTGGTACTGCCTGCTGATAAGGGAAATGCAACCGTCGTAATGAAGACCGAAGATCCGGGACTCATTAAATCCGACGACTTACCTAAAACTAAGCGCAGATCCAACGGAGCGTATCACACGGAATACGAATCGATTAATCAAGACGTTTTCTCTGCCGACGTACTTACAGAGGAGCCTGCTCAACACAAAAGCCCTGCCGCCTCGGCTGTGTGTATTAGGTAAGATCTATAAGGAAAACATTCCACTAAGACCGATTGTTAGCGCTCCTGGTTTACCGACGTATAAACTGATGGCAAAACACTTGGCCTCTCAGCTCCAGCCACACGTGGGGAAGACTGACACATACATTAAGGACTCAGGACATTTCATTGAAAAGCTGAAGAAACTAAAACTTACGCCAAACGACATCCTGGTCAGCGTTGATGTTGTTTCTTTGTTTACAAAAGTGCCACTCAGGGACTCTCTGGAGCACATTGGCTCCATCTTCACGCAAGATATAACAAAGCTTTTTCATGGATGTCACATCTTGAGCTATTTCTGATGGAATGGCAACATCTACGAACAGCTGGAAGGCGTCGCCATGAGTAGTGCTCTGGTGGCCCACTTCTTTATGGAACACTTCAAAGCACAGGCACTGGACTTGGCACCTTGTAAGCCTAAAGTGTGGTACAGATACGTCGATGATACCTTCGTTGTGTGGAGACATTGTGAAGAACAGCTCGGTGACTTCCTGAGACACTTGAAAATTTCTCATGTCAACATATAATTTGCTATGGAAGTAGAGAAGGACAAAAAACTACCTTTTCTAGATGTGCGGGTGCAAGAGATGGTGAAAACCTGGGACACATCATGTATCGAAAACCGACACACACGGACCGATACATGCACAAACAACCAAAGCACCACACGAGCCAGAAAAGAGGCATGATCAAGACGCTCGTAACGCGGGCAAGACGATTATGTGAGCCACAGCACCTCGACGCGAAATACAACACTTGGAAAGCATTCTGTTGAACAATGGATACTCCACAACTTGTATAAGAAGTGTAACAGAGTCACGCAATTGGCGATGTGACACATAGGAAAAAGGAATGTCGGCTGCGGTCTTTCTGCCATATATTCCCAGAGTGGCAGCCAGAATCGGCCTTATATTGCGCAAACACGGCGTAAAGACTATTTACAAACCGACAAAGAAAATCAAAGAGTGTCTCTGATCGGCAAATGAGAAAAGGGACCCACTTGCAATGCCAGGAATATACGGCATACCATGCACACAAGGAAAAGTTTATTTTGGAATGACTGGACGATCAATCAACACTAGGATTACAGAACATAAACGACATTGCAGGTTGGGACAGGTGGAGAAATCCGCTGTGGCAGACCACTCGCTGCGTGAGACCGACCACGTAGTAAAATTCGCCAACACGGAAGTTCTGGCTGTAGGGAAGTACTATCACACCCTCTTACTCAGAGAAGCTGTAGAAATACACGAACACGAGAAAAGCTTCAACAAGAAAGAGGAAAGCCTCAAGGTAAACGGATCCTCTCTTGTAGTTCTTCATGCTTTCCCGGCGATCTGTTCACATCTTGGAATTCGGGAATCCAGCCGCATATCTGCGTCGTTCTCGCACGATATTTCAACAGCGTGCCTCGCTGTCTTCTTTAGGTGCTACCTGAGACTGGTCCTTCGGTACTGCACTGCAAATCTCTGGTGACATCAACTAGGAGTGAAACAGGCTAAGCAGCGAAGCTGCTGTTTGTGGTCCTCAATAACGATTTGTGGCCTCAAGGGTGGGATTGGCCTATGCGAGTGGCCGCGTTGGAGCGGACGCTTCGTCGAAATCGGCATCGGGGCTGCAGAAGAAACTACTCCGCAGCAGATGAGGCCAGTGCATGGTCGGCCTGTGGTGGACTTGGTGTCCCAGTCCACGAATAAGACGACTGCCAGAGTGTTCGGCGGAGGCATAGAACACACTGGCAGGCTGCCTGAAGCGATCCCACAGCAGCGGGACGCCTGCTTCCTCGTGAAGGAGCCTCGTTGAATAACGAGGCGGCTTGTGTAGAGCGAGTCAGAGCGCCCGATTCTGGATGCGCTGGAGCATGGCGGCTTGCGACGGGGCTGCATTCCCTCACACTATGGCGGCGTACTCGAGCACTGGACAAGGGCCAAGTAAACAGTCAGGCCGTGGCGAGGTGGGAGGGTGGATTCGGGGTTCAGCAGTGGGTAGAGAGCCCGGAGACGCCCAATCGCCCACCCCCTGATGTCTCGGATGTGCGGCAGCCAGGTGAGATGCCTGTCCAGCGTCACACCGAGGTATTTGCCGGACGGTGACCACGGGATGGGGCCTCCAAAGGTCGTGACTGGCGGCAGGGCAGGAGGCAGTCGTCTCCGAGTGAAGACCGCTCTTGGCAGCGTTAAATTTGAGTCTCCACTTAGTGGACCACGCCCGCAGGACGTCGCACGCTAGTTGGAGTCGGCGGCACATCGCGACCACGTTCATGCTGTGGGTGAACAGCGCAGTGTCGTCGGCATAAAGAGCCAACTCCACGCGCGCCACCCGCGGTGCGTCAGCGGTGTACATGGAGTACAACAGGGGGCTGAGAACCGACCCCTGCGGTACCCCCGCACGAATCGCCCCGTCGGTGGAGGTGCCTCCGGCAATCCGAACGTGGAAGGTGCGGTCCGCGGGGTAGGACTGAAACAGAATGGCGTGTGACTTCGGGACCCCGTGTACAAGGAGCTTGTACACGAGGCCCTCGTGCCACACACAGTCGAACGCCTTGGAGACGTCGAGGAGTACCGCCCCAAGGCACTCCCGCGTCTCCAGCGCCCGCATCGCCTGTTCCACCAGATGTAGTAGCTGTTGTGTGGTCGAGTGGCCCCTCCGGAACCCGAACTCCTCCTGCGAAATGAGCCCTTCGGCAGTGAGGTGGCGCAACAGCCACTCCACGTACCGCCTCTCAAAGATCTTGGAGAGAGATGGAAGCAGGCTGATTGGCCGGTAGTGCTCTGCCCGGCGCGGATCCTTGCCGGTCTTGGGGATAGCCACCACTTCCGCGTGTTTCCATGCGGAAGGGAAGGTCCCAGAGCGGAGAACGCAGATGAATGTGTCCGCTAGCGATTGATGTAGTTCCGGCGGCAGTAACTTCAGGATGCGGTTCGTGACACCATCGGAGCTACCCGCTATCCTGGGGTTGAGGCAGAATAGCGGGAGTACAACCTCAGGGGCTGTGATAGGTGCGATCACCGGCCCTGGTGGCGAGGAAAACTGGCAGGCGGTCTTCCACTAGACGAATGTGGTCGGCATCGAAGACGTCCGCGATGGGGCGGAAGTTGTCGGCGAACACGTCGGCGAGGGCGTTGGCTTTGGCATCCGGGACACAGACAACCTCGCTACCGACGTGGAGCAGAGGAACCCGCTGATGGCTGCGGGGGAAGCGCTTGGCGGTCCGCCAGGCACTCCCATCGCTCGTGTCCAGGGTGGCCACAAGGCCAGCGCAGTCACGGTTGTGGTGTTCATAGCGGCCTGGATTTCGCGACGTGCCCTATTGAGGCAGCACTTGGACGCAGGCTGGCGAGTGAGCTGCCACTCACGGATGAGTGGCGGAAGCTGCTATGACATCTCGTGAGGCCTCTGTGGCTGTCTGGGAGACGCAGCTGCTGCAGCGCTGAGAGTGTGCCACTTGAAGAAGGCCATTGCAGCATCGGCCCCCTCCAGGGCAGGGTCGCGAACACCATCGAAGCGGTCGAGCAGTTCAGCCAGAAATCGGGCCTCGTCAATGCCATGGAAGGTGCAGCGGTCAGTCGGCAGGGAGGTGCCGACGACGTCCACGTCGTAGATCACCGGAAGGTGGTCAGAGGACAGGGCGCATCGGATGGTAGCCGACGTAAAGTGCCCGAAGCCTTTCAGGACGGAGGTGGTAGTTCGCCACCCTGACGTCCACACCACGTTTCAGGAACGTCTCGCAAACGAGACAAATGTCTATTCCCTCGTCATGGAGGAATTCGCGGAATTCCCTTTGTTGGGGAACCAAACCGTGTGTGTTAATACTACACACTGTGAGCCCATGAACATGCGCATTATCCATGGCGGGCAGTAAGAACAACGCCGGCCTGGAGGGCGGACGTGACGGCGGTGACGAGCACCAGGAACTGCTAGAGCAGCTGGCTCAACCAACGCAGGAGCGAACGGAGCTCAGCCGCATCGTGGGCCGTAGGGGCCTCTGCGGCAGCCTCCATGGCAGGAACAGCAGGTTAGCAGGTTGGGGAGGGACCGAAGGAGGCGGCCGCCGCGGCAGCTCAGCCCGAGGTGCGGACTGTTGCTGCGCCGATGGGGCAGCAGTGGTCGGCTGATCCGCCGCGGGGGCGACCCTGCGCGGTCGTCGGCGATGCCTGCGGGGGGCAGTAGCTTGTTCGGCAGGCGTGAGTGAAGGGCAGCAGCCGCCTCTGACGAGGCAGGCCGCAGCTGTGCAGCGCTATCGGAGGCAGCAGGCCGCTGGGGAGAGGGGGCGGGCGCCCCCCACCCTCTTGGCGGCATTAGTGAAGCTGGTGCCAGGCTCCACCTCGTGGGAAGGGGCAGCCTGGCCACGGTGCTGAAGTCGGCCACACTGAAAGGATGGACACCCTCGGTAACTCGCGACGTGCGTCGTTTTGTCCTCTCGGGGGAGTGTGCACTCTTTGTTCTGATGCTGGGCCCCACAGTTGACGCAGCGGAGCTGCATCGAGCAGTAGCGAGACATATGGTCGAGCTGTTGGCAAGAGATGCACTGGGCCCTCTTGCCGTTGGCCCGCAGTGGCTCCACTTCGACGTCGACCCACCCCACCCGCCGCACCTGAATGATGTTGCACTTTTCCAGGTTGTCGACAAGAACGACCTGGTACAGCGGCATGGCGCAGTGGGTACACGGGGAGTTCATGAGCCCCGTGTGGCGGATGCTGAAGCCCATGTCCTCCAGTTCTTCACGGAGGTAATCCGCCCCAAACTGGAGGGGGAGGCAGCGGAACACCACCTTCAACAGCTTGAGCGGTTCCGACGGGTGCGTGTAGCAGTGGACGCCATCTTTGCAGATGACATCCATTACTGCACGGTAGTTCTCGACAGTGGTCACGGAGAGTCGGTAAAGATCATTGCCGGCAGTCCTGACGCTGGCAGTGGGCGGCACCCGAGTGATCTTCTGCTCGAACCGCTTATAAGGGCCGTCCCACTGGACCACAATCGGTGGCGGGCGCGGTGGTGCTTTCCGGGGGCCGCCCCGGCGTCATCAGTGACGTCATCAGACGCGTCCTGGAACGCCTTTGCGGTCGGCAGAGGCAGCGCAGGCTGTAGGACAGCCGCCCTTGCCACGTGCCGCCTGGCAGGGGTGATGAACCCGTCCTTGTCAGGGTGGTGCACGGGAGCAGGCCCTGTGGTGGACTGCTGCTCCCTCGCGCGCGGCTTCTTCGCTACCGTCTGGGCCGCAGTGGCAGCAGTGGCACGAGAGGCCTTAGGGGCCTTCTTCCATGGCCGAGTAGTGTCTGAGGCTTGGGGGCGGACGTTAGAGTCCTCAGCCGTGTCAGCCCGGTGCTTCCAGAGTGCACAGGCATCGTCAGCGTCACGTCTGTCAGCGTCGGCAATTGCCTCCGCGAGATTTGCGTCTGGCAATTCGTCGTCATCTTCGATCACGGCGGCCTCTTGAGCTGGCTTTGCACCCGCCCTGACCGCGGTAGTGTGCGCAGGGCGGGCAGGAACTGGCGTGACTACGGGCTCTTGCTGTCGCAGGGCCGTAGGGGCAACCACGAGCGAACCGACCTCTTGCATGGACGGCCCCTGTGGCGCACCCAGCGAGACCGCCGTCGCCAGGGACGCAGACTCTTGCAATGCGCCCGGCGAGGTCACCCCCGGCTCACCTGCTGCTTGACGCCCCGTGCCCGGCAGTGCAGCAGCCTTCCGGATCCTGCAGTATGCAAGCACGGCTGCTACGTCATCCTCACGACCATGATAGTCGCCCCCATGAGCAAGCTTGTGCATTCGCGGAGGCAATTGCCGACGCTGACGGCCGGATGGGGCTGCCGATGGGAGCAACTCAGTCGCCTGAGCTGACCCCGCCGGACAGCGATCCGCCACACCCTTCGCTCGATCGTCAAACACGTCCTCTCGCCTTGACATCGCAACTCGGAGTGCGTGCGTCGTGTGTGCGTGGTCCTTGGGTCGATCGAGTGCAGTATTTACGCCTGGAAGGAGCAGGGCGTTCCGTCTTCGGTCCGCCCCAAGTCGAGTGTTCGCTGTGTGGTCCGCGCCCACCAGACTCGGCTTCAATGGAGCCCTCCAGTAGTGGATGTTCCAACTGCCGTCCGCGCCCGTTTTGGCCGTCCCCACCGGTTGTGGACGTCATCTGTGGTGTGTCAGACCCGATCTGAGATGCTGGGTACTCTGTCTCATGACAGTTACTATGATTTCCACTTCTGTTTCGTGCTGCGCGCTCCATAATCGGTCCGCGACGTGTTGCGTGTTCCGTCTGTGGTCCGCATCCGCCATACGCGGCTACATTGGTCCTCTCTGGTCGCCGGTGTTCCGATCGCCGTCCACGCCCGGCCTGGCCGTCTACTGAAGTCGAGTTCATGATCTGTGGTGTGTCAAATCTGGTCTCTAATGTCCGACACCTTGTCTCACAGCTGTTCTCTCTGCCTCCGCTTCTATTTCTCGTAGAATCCAGGAGTGTCCTGCGTTGAGTTTTCACAAGCTCAAGTGCTAGATTCCAGGCAGTGCTGATTTGGTATCCCGAGTAACGTCTGATTAGATTATCTGTGTCCTTAATCTCAATGGCTTCTGTAATGACACTGTCCAAAATCTGTCATCAGCGAATCCTGTCACTGATATCCTTTCACCCTGAACGTTAATTTCACACCTGAGACTTTTTTTATTTCTCATTGCTTCTTCGGTGTACAGATTGAACAGTAGGGGCGGAAATCTACATCCCTGTGTTACGGTCTTTTTAATCCGAGCACTTCGTTCTTGGTCGTCCACTCTTGGTCTTGGCTCTTTTAGATATTGTATATGATCCATCTCTCCTTATAGCTTACTCCTGTTTTTCTCAGAATTTCTAACATTCTTGTACCATTTGACATTGGCGAACGCCTTTTCGAGGTCACAGAATTCTATGAACATCTCTTGATTTTCCTTTGGTCTTACGTCCATTATCAACTTGGATGCACGAGCTGTTAAGCAAATTGTGTATTTGTCAGCTCTTGTTATCCCCTGATCTGTGTGGATGATGTTTTTCCGGAAGTCAAATGGTATATCGTCAGACATACATTGTACACATCAAAGTGCATATTCGTTTCATTGGTACTTCCCACAACAATTTTTTAAATCGACACCTGTTTCTTCTCCTATCACATCTGACAGATCTTCCCCCCTCCCCCCACCCCCCCTGGAGGTCTTCAATGTATTGTTTTCACTTGTCCGTTCTCTCTTTTGCAATTAACAGTGTAATTTCCATGCCAGTATTAGTGTTACCAAACTTATTTTTCATCTCACCGAAGATTGTTCAAATGGCTCTGAGCACATTGGGACTTAACATCTGTGGTCATCAGTCCCCTAGAACTTAGAACTACTTAAACCTAACCAACCTAAGGACATCACACACATCCATGCCCGAGGCAGGATTCGAACCTGCGACCGTGGCGGTCACACGGTTCCAGACTGAAGCGCCTAGAACCGCACGGCCACACCGACCGTCCCGAAAATTGTTTTGACTTTCGTATATGCTGTATATGCTGAGTCGGTCCTTCCGACAATCATTTCTGTCTCGATTTCTTCACGTTTTTCAAGCAGCCATTTCATCTTATGTACGCTACAAGTTCTACTTATTTAATTCCTAAGGAACTTGCATTTCCTAAGGGACTTGTATTTCCTGAACTCTCCTGAACATTTTTGTACTTCCTTCATTCCTCGATCGACTGAAATGTTTCCTCTGTTACCCAATGTTTCTTCACTGTTACTTTCTTAGTACCTATGTTTTACTCTCCCAACTTCTGTGATTGCCCTCCTTAGGGGTACCCAGTCTTCTTCAACTGAAGTGAGTGCTGTGTTACTCTTTATCAGAGTATCTATAATCTTAGAGATCTTCAAGCGTATTTCCTCACTCCTTACTGCTTCCGTATCCCTCTTATTTGCGATTGGTTCTTCCTCATTTGTCTCTGAAACATCAGTCTGATCTTCATCATTGCTGAATTGTGACCTGAATTAATATCTGCTCCCGGATACGCCTTAGAATCCAATATCTCATTGCAGAATCCCTGCCTGACCATGATGTAATATAACTTAAATCTTTCCGTATCTCCTGGGCTTTTCCTAGCGAACCTCCCCCTCTTCTGTTTCTTGAATGAGTGTTCGCTATTGCTAGCTGAAATTTATTGCATAAATCAGTTAGTCTTAGTCCTCTCTCATTCCTACTACCAACCCCAGATTCTCCTGTATCCGTTTCTTCTACACCTTACCTACAACCGCATTCCGGTAGCCCACGGCTATTAGATGTTCATCTCCATTTAAGTACCGAATAACCATTTCAATTTGCTCATATACTTTCTCTGAGTCTTCGTCTTCAGCTTGCGACGTCGGCGTGTATACCTGAACTACCTTTGTTGGTGTGGGTTTCCTGTCGATTCAGATGAGAACAACCCTATCACTAAAATGTTTACAGTAACACTCTCTGCCGTACCTTCATATTCATAAGGAATCGTTCTCCAGTTATA
This sequence comes from Schistocerca piceifrons, assembly GCF_021461385.2. Classification (NCBI taxonomy): domain Eukaryota; kingdom Metazoa; phylum Arthropoda; class Insecta; order Orthoptera; family Acrididae; genus Schistocerca; species Schistocerca piceifrons. Next base: position 271,620,650 of record NC_060139.1, read on the forward strand.
CCATTTTCTGCTGCTGTTGATACCACACTATACTCATCTGAACAGAAATCCTTGTCTTCTTTCCATTTCACTTCTCTGACCCCCACGATATCTCCAGTGAGCCTTCGAATTTACCTTTTCGGATTTTCTAGCTTCCCTACCCCAATTCATAAAACCTTATCCTTTCGATGGTATTCAATCTTTTTCTCTTGGTCACCTCCCCCTATGCGGTCTCCTCACGAAGATACGAGTTGGGGAATGTACCGGAATTTTTTTCTAGTGGTTAGATCATGACACGTCTGCAATTACACCACACATGTCCTATGGATATGCATGGTGTCTTTAATGCAATAGTTTACATTGGCTACTGCATCCTTATGGCATTGATCGTCTCTGATTCTTCCATCTTTAGTGGTAGATCCTCACACCAAAGGCAAGAGAGAGCCCTGAAACTCTGTCCGCTCTTCTGCCTTCTTAGACAAGGCCGTTGGTGGAATGAGGACGAATTCTTAAACCGAAAGTCTTCGGCCGCCAATAATGATGTTATTGATTCAAAATTGGTGTTTCATACTGCATTCCTATATTTCTAAATGAAGAGTTGTCCCATTCATTTTATGCTTTCAGTTCTAGTTCATTTACTACATTTGTTAGCCCTCATACAATAAGAGGCTTACTTTTTATCTCATGCTCAACATTGAAGTATAAATTCTATATCTGTGTCACACTGAGAATATTGTGTACATTGATTTCCTCCTTCATTACCCCCCCCCCTCCCTCCCCAGCACTGTTTTCTCCATCCACTTAATCGTAATATCCCACCACAACAGCCACCTTCTACATCTACCACAATCCTCCATCCCTTGCCTATGCGTTACTTGTAATTTATTTCTGTTAACTGCAACCTTCACTTTACCTTCGCCCACTATGCTTATTTCAGTTAACTGTAACCTGCACTTTACCTTCGCTCACTATGCCCCCATTCCCCACTTTTTCCTTTGTTCTTCCTGAATGCTTGGTCGTTTATACGAATCTTTAGGGCTTTTACGTAAAGAGGGTTGTAGCTTTTAACAATGTTGATAAAAATTTGTTTTATATTATGAACCAGGTATCATAATTCTGTTGTATAAGGAGATGTAATTTTAACTATGTTTATAACTATTTTTAACCGACCATTTATCAAATACTTAACTATCTCGCAAGGCTGAATTTGTATGTCTCTTAAATTATGACGGTTTATGTCGCGGCCTTGTGAAGTTAGTTCTCCGTGCCATATAATGTACACTCTGGCATCTTGTACCTATAGCAGAGATAATGTAACCAGCTTGTTAAGTAAATATTTCCACTGCCTGGTTCCCTGGCGCACCATAGATTACGTGGTGCAGACTTTGATGTCTCTGTCACGATGTTTGACGATCGTTTCAGTTACGTTTATATTGGTTGCTGCTTAGAAACAGTGAAACGAAGTATGAAACTGTGATCTATTCATCAGTTTTACTTCACGGCCTTGTTAATAAGTCATATAAGTCACCAGCCAATTAACATACCACAAATATGTTACCACTTTCACTTGTGAAACATCAGGTGTATAGAGTATAACCAAAGATATATATTTTAAACAACTCAAATGATTTTTGCCATTTAAGTAAGAAAACAGATCATGTAATCCATACATTAAATATATTTTGCCCTGATTTTCTGCTACTTTCCTCCTATTTGTACTTTTAGTGTGCATTTATTCCAGTCGTAAAATTAGAAAATGGTCGAAGGCTGAAATCTAGATCGCGTAATAAAGCAAATCGTACAGTCAGATGGCGGTTATATCTCTCCGTAAATACAAAGACACGTTGCTTTGTTTATTTGCAGAGCCACACGAGATGTGACAGTGCTGTATTATTTCCGTATAGCCGGCCAGTGTGGCCGTGCGGTCTAGGCGCTTCAATCTGGAACCGCGTGACCACTACGGTCGCAGGTTCGAATCCTGCCTCGGGCATGGATGTGTGTGATGTCCTTAGGTTAGTTAGGTTTAAGTAGTTCTAAGTTCTAGGGGACTAATGACCACACGTGTTAAGTCCCATAGTGCTCAGAGCCATTTGATTTTTATTTCCGTACCCACAATCATTCCCGAATATAAATTCTCATTAGAATCAAACAACTCGTTTCCTTCCTAGTCAATTTCAAAGGTAGCGGGTCGGAAAAATTCCGAGACGTACTAGGAGCCATGTTTTCCATTCTTCCGAAAGCCTGAAGAATTGATGAGCTGGCGGACATGCTGGCGTAATATGTTGACGTGACCGAAAAAGATTCCATTTGCAGCTGCCAACATGGCTCCTCGAACCTTGAAAAAGGTGCCGTCTGTATACACTAGCAGTTTAAATAGATGTAAGACGCATTTTAAATGAGAGGAACGACACAGGTGCAGAAGCGTGTTCTCCTCCACTTCCATGAAATGGGGTAGCTATAAAGTACTGCGTCGGGAATTGTAATACTTGTAAAATAAACACATAATAAAATTTTCGTCATGCTTGAGTCAATTGGGAAGAAGGAGTCACCAAACTTTAGATTAGTGAAGTTGTTGAGATAATGTCGAGTAAAACAACTGACAATTAAGACGTCACAGATGGTAGACAGATTGCTTACAGGGATAGCAGCCCATTGTTGATAGGAAATCGTGATGGTTTCGTCCTAGAGCAGATTATTTCACCGGTTTCAATCTGTTCGGAGAGGCGCAGTAAGCTGCGATATAACGAATGAAATACGAGGAACATTTGGAAAGTAGGAACGTTTTGTTTTGACATGTCACGACGTCCCCCTACCACCAGCGCCAACCAACCAGTGACCCAGGTACTCATCCGCTTCTGTTTGGTGGCAGCTGCATTCCAATACGGTTGGTTACTGCTTAGCTGCGCGTCTTTAAAATGTGTGACAAAATTGCCGATACTATCAAGTGTGAGTTGCGAAATGTTATACGCTTTTTAAACGCACTTAACGTCCGACCCATCGAGATATATAAACATATAACCGAGGTTAACGGTAATGTGATAAACGAAGCATCAGTTTGGAAGTGGAGTATCATCAGTAGAACGCAGAACCAGACCAGATTTGCTAATTTTACTTTTTTTAATCACTCGATGAGACCCATTTTCAAATCGTCGTAAGATAGTCGAAAATGGGATTTCCGAAAATATGAAAACTTTCTCAAAAAGTGCAACAAACAGTTACATCTCATACAGATAACTTTGGACTGGCTTTTCGTTCCACTGATTAACAGAAGTTGCTGACCCACGGTTGCTCCAGCATGCTGTACTGATTTTATAGTGTGTTTCACGTTGGTGTTTTATTTTAGGTGTTTGAAAATTATGTAAACGGCGAATTCGACCGACCGCACTTTTAATAATGACTAATACAGCATAGTATGGACCATGTTTTCCTTTATATTAATACCATTGACTGCAGTGAGAAGAATCCTAGCGATTATGATATCTCACAGTTCCAAATTTACAAATAGACATTACAAGGCAGCCTTATTAGAAATGATGATTGTCTGATAGATGAAAAACGTGGTATTACTTGAAATCAAAGGAAAAATTCCTCCAAATTCGTAGCCGAAGAGATTTTGGTACAATAAACGACTTGAGTGTCTTACCATAAAAAGTTTGAAACTTACATTCACTTATATTTTGTAGGGAATCCGCCAAACGCATCGCAGCTGCACTGGATTCGGCAAATGGGATTCTGGGAAAACTTGCTTCATCCGATTTGCTCCGTAAAGGCATGGTAGACTGCATTCTGAGGGATGAGGCGCAGTTTCCTCTTGATAACAGTTTCTTTCACGTTTCCTTAGCCGAAGACACAGAAGTCTGAATACACTTGCTGACTTTGGAAACTTCTAGCTTAAAAGTTTCTCACATATTGTGCCTGACGTATTTCTGAGGAGAAGTCGAGGAGAGTTTGCATCGCGCCTAGAAAAACTGCCAATCACTTCAGTTCCTGTGGAGACTTGAGTAATATCTCATCAGAAGTTTTAGAATATTCTCACGCCACATGACACAAGTGTTCTATAGCATATCAGAAAACGCAACGCAGGGAGAATGTCATGGTGACGATCTAACACGTGTAAAGGCAAAACACATATAAAGAATCTGCATAATCCAGAAATAACTACCTCATTTTCGGTCGATTCAATTCAACAATTTCGCTTTTGCAAATGTCGCTTTCCTGAAGACATGAAACGGGTTTGGCGAGTAAAAGGTACCAGTGACTTTATCGCAGGATAATAACTGTCATCTCGTAATACAGTCACTTATCTCGAGATTGCTTTGAAATATTCGTTAGTTTTAACATCACGAGATATATTATCACACCCAAAAGCATCTGAACGACCTGAATTGCGTTTCGGCCGTATTTGCACGCAGCGCACAGAACGTAGCTGTCTTCCAGCTCCTCTAATCTCTTTGCAGTACAGTCGTTTGACTGTACAAAATAGGTATCACAAGAGAGAACACTGCTCTTTAATGTAACCAGCCCAGATGTAAATCAAAACCAAAATATTATAGTTACTAGGAAATGCGTTCTTAGAGATGAGACGGTTCGTAACGCTTGTGAACTCAATTCCACAACAATAAATGACATTTAAAAATCTCTACCACACTCGTTGTAATTTGAGTTAACTAGCTCCGTCACGTAAGGTATCCCAGCAGTCTTTAGTAAATTAAATATTTTTATGAATAAGAGATTCTGAGGCAATACCTGGACTTTTCTACGACAATTTGAAGTGTTTTTCCTCTTTAAAAGGATTTCGGCGTCTGTGTAATGACGTATCTGATGCGATTGCTTTTAAATAAATTGAATGTTGAGCTAACCAGTTAAAAGCAACGCGATTCACAGCAGCAGATACCCCATGGAAACGACAAAATTAACATTGTTTGACCAGCAATTTTTCTGTATTCATGGTTGAGCAAATATTTGTGCACGTAATTGAGCTTTAAACGACATGAACTTTTTCCTTCTGTAACTGTATTGAAACCAAGCACTCAAACCACTGGAAGTAAGACAAGCTATTGTCCCTGACCGAGATTACATCATAGCAACGTTCAGCATTGGTGACTAAGCGTAAAAGGTCGTGAAATACCTGCCTGGAATCCTGTCCAGACCAGTATCTCACTGTTAACTACCAAAAGCGTTTAGTATAGTAAGTGACATAGTTTGCTCATGTTTAAAACGAAGTGCGACGATCTAAACTTATGTGACAGGGTCTCGAACCTAGCAAGTAATAAGACTGCTAATTAAGTAAAATCACATGTTAGAGATCGAATTTTTCACTAGCAGTGAGATGTCTGCGTTTGAAATGAGGAGTCAACTCTTTTGCCTGACCGGGAATCGAATCCGACATCTGCGGCCGTTGTTTTCTGTCCACGAATTGCTTGCTCAGCAGTAAGGGATGTGTACATGTTTGCTGACAACACTTGACGTTAGTTAAAATAGAAAATTCTTTGTCGTTAGTAGTTTGGTGTGCATACGACATGGCTTTAAATAAAACCAAGGACATTTTTGTGCTGGACCAGAATTCAAACCTACATAAGTGCCTTTCGTTGAGTTTGTAACTTGGGGAAGACAACGAAATGATCAAACTATGTTGTACTGTGTGTGTTAGATACCACGAAAGAGGAGATTCAAATTCGGATCTTAGTCCAGCACAAAATTTTTCTACATCTCAAGTTCTAATAAAAAATTGCTCTGTGGCATTAAATGACCATTGGCTCATTAAATAAAGTTTCAGATGTAAGGAAGCTCACTGCCAGCAGAGTTTCTGTTTTCTGTGACTTCCGCTTCTGTTATGGCACAACGTAATCCGGCTCTGCTCCATTGGTAACGAAGCCGTATGATGGTTACAACGCTGAATCTGAACGATGGTGCAACCTGGAGTTCTTCACTTGGCATTACTAGAGCTGACGGAGATCTGTTCGCGTGTTTTAAAATAAAGGTCGGAAGTGAGAATCGAACCCATATCTCACAACTAGAAATCGGGATGAATACTCCAGACCTCTGAACCCCACAGTTGTTACAGTCATGCTTGTGTCTTAACGCATTATGCGCTTGGTTTACAAAATAGACACGGTGAAACAATTAGGTTCTCTATTAACTAGTTATTTATCAGCAGGTTCTTGACACGGAAATTATGCTAACCACATATCAGCCGGATAAAATGATGATTTTTAGCCATCTTAGCCTCTATTCGACGCCATTTTGAAATTTTCAGTGTTTCAAGGAATCTCTTAGATTGATAAACACTGTTCATGAGCATGAAGTTAGCAAATACTTAGATTATTACTGCCATTGTCGCTACTGGTTTCTTCATTCTGCTGCTGCTACACTCGTGCTTGAAGGAAATATTTAATTCTTCTAGGTCATTTTTAGAAGCAGTGGCCCAAAACAGCTACCTTTTGTTCGCAGCAAATGGTTGTGGCATTCTGTGGGAACTGGACCGTCCTTTTTGCAGTCATTACTACTGCGAAATAATGGAGACCGTAATGCTTCCTTTTGTTCTTTAGAGAGTTTCCGGTGGCAGATTAATCTTATAACATGACCGTTTTCCTGTCCATACAGAAAAGTGTGTAAAACACTGGTTTGAGGTGAACAAAGATGTTGAGTTGTTGGCCTGGCCTCTCGAAAAATGCTGACCTTAATCCCATGGAGCACTTATGGACAGAGATTGAGAAAATTATTAGGCACAGAAGACCAGCGCCGACAAACAAGACAGCGATGTCCGAAGCAGTTAATGACGCGTGAAAGAGTTGTCACAGAGTGACAGATTTATTGGGAAACAATGTTTACATGTGCTGGACACATAAGAACATAAGGTTTCTGAATGTGACAGAGTATGTATTGTGCTTGATTTCATCAGATCTGCTTATTTGCGATATGTTGTGTGTGGGAGAGTGTGAGAACTTAATAGCTGCTAACGCAAGTGTCATAAAATTCAGGCACAGTGATGGCGAAGCTACTCTTGTGGCCACTGCTCGTGCAGAAAATTGCTTGAGAATCTTTGAGGTATATATTTTCTGACCATGATCGAAATGTATCAGAAAATGGAGTTGAATTATATACTTATCGTATCCATCTTACGACGAAAGTTTTATGTAATGAGAGAGAACTGTTCGTTTCAGTACAATCGGGAATTGATTCAACCATATCACACAATAATCAAAACGTATATTTACAAGGAAAATGTATCTCATCCGATGTAGATACAAGAAGGAAGACACGAAAAAGCGTCTAATTCTGCTGCTCAATACGTTTTTCACATCCAGATTCACCTTAGTATGTCCACAGCTTCCATAATGTTTGTCTCAGGAAATGATTCCCTAAATGACAAACGACACACAGGAGTCATTTCTGAGTCATTCTTTGAAGTAACTAAGTATGTCAAAAACAATCACTTCTCCCCAGTGATTCTATAAACTTTGTGCTCTGTAAACGTATGGTAGCGCATTCGAGTTTACCCCATTCCCTAGCTCCTTCAACTCGGATATCTGCTAAAGTTATCTGTGTTGTGGAAGCTCATTGCTGCGTCGAGACCACATCAGTTTTCGCTCTAGAGTTTCCTTTGTCCCACAGCAGCTACCAGCCAATGGCCATACGCCGTCCGCGACCGTGCCGCGGCGCTATGAGTGGATTTACAAACGGTTATTTTCTTATTCTAAGTTCTCGTAATCCCGTGTGGAGTTTGCTGGTCTCCCATCGGGCGCCTCCCCAGGTGGCGGATAGGGGAATGCTCACCAGATATGGTGGGTACCGGGGAAATAAAATACCCGGGCTGGACCAAAACTAACAACTGCTGCCTTGTAGTATGATATTGGCTTATCAAAGGCTAAAGGAAGAAAACCTTGAGTAAAAATTACCTGGTCCTCCGGGTTGAGGGTTGTGCAGTGGGCCAGCTCCTCACTCGCATAAAAACATAAAAATGCTAAAAAAACCGAATAATATGCCTCAGAAAAATTGGAACTTTGGACGACGAACTGGCGATGAGAAACGGAAAATTATGTTTGGATGGTGGAATGTGCAAGGTATTACACTAAAATAAATTTACTGCCTGCGGAACTTGACATGTTCAACATGGATGTGGTCGTACTCTCTGAAACAGAGAAGAAAGGCCAAGGAGAAGAAGAACTGAATAATTATGTACATATCTCGAGTGGGGTATCAAAAGCAGTAAGAGCCAAAGCAGGAGTCTCCATTATGATAAAGAAATCATGGAAAGAAAGAACCACAATTTGGACATTCATCAATCAAGGTATTATAACTGTTGAAATAATATTATTTGCTAGGGAAGTTGTGATTATTGGTGTATATGCACCCACGAACGACACAAAAGATAAGGAGAAAGATACATTTCGGGACAACCTCAGGGAGACCATTGAAAATATCCCAAGGAGAAAGGAACTGATTATCCTGGGAGATCTGAATGGATGGGTAGGAATTAGAGAATCTTGTAGAATAGCAGGAAAACATGGAGAGGACGAATATAATGACAATGGGGAACGATTGATTGCAATTTGTGAACAATTTGATCTAAAAATTACCAACACATTTTTCAAACATAAGTACATTCATAAATATACTTGGCAACAGAGCACCAAAGAACTTCGTTCTATAGTAGATTATATTATCATTAGGCAAACAAGTAGTTTCAAAGCAGTAGACGTCAGATCTTATAGAGGAGCCCAGTGTGGATCAGACAACCATCTAGTTAAAATGAAGTCTTTCTGGCCATGGAAGAATGCAAGGAGTGATACAAATAACATAAATAAAACCAGCCAGACTGAGAAAAAATGGCTCTGAGCACTATGGGACTCAACTGCTGAGGTTATTAGTCCCCTAGAACTTAGAACTAGTTAAACCTAACTAACCTAAGGACATCACAAACATCCATGACCGAGGCAGGATTCGAACCTGCGACCGTAGCGGTCTTGCGGTTCCCGACTGCAGCGCCTTTAACCGCACGGCCACTTCGGCCGGCAGACTGAGAAAAATGAAAATTTACCTTTTAATATTGACAGCCTACAAGACGAAAGTATCAGAAACACTCTTTGCGGCCAGGATGGAAAGGAAACTGGTTGAATCATTTGAAGGAAGTACAGAGGAAATATATGACTATATAAAAGCTAATGTGAAAATCATAGCAACAGAGGTGTTGGGTAAAAAAGATAGCAACCACAACCGTGCAGCAGAGTGGTGGTCAGAGGAACTAGAGGTCCTCGTTAGAGAAAAGCGAAATGCGTTCCATCAGTGGTTGAATGATAAATCAGAAGAAACAAGATCAATATACAAGGAAAAGAAGAATGAAGTGATGAAAAAAATAAGGATGGCCAAAAATGAAGCATGGGAAAGAACATGTGCCAAGGTGAATAGCAAGTTAGGATTTGGGAGAGCAAAAGAAGCATGGTCAGTATTGAAAGGGCTTCGACAGGATACAAAAAGCAAAACTAATCTCCAAGTGATAACACAAAAGGAATGGGAAGAGTATTTCCAAAAATTATTAAATGAGGACAGAGAAGAATATCTAGAAGAAGGAACAGGGGAAGATAAAGGACATGAAGATGATGAGATCCAGATTTTAGAAAGTGAAGTACTTCAGGCGTTGAGAACAGGAAAGAATGATAAATCATCAGGACCAGGCAATATCAATTTGGAGTGTCTGAAATATGGTGGTGACAAAATTGTGAAACTGATAACATAGCTCTTCAACAAAATGATGCATGGAGATTCAATACCCAACGAGATGAAGCTAGGTTACATTAATACAATATTTAAGAAAGGGGATCGCAAAATTTGTTCAAACTATCGAGGAATTTGTGTTACAAACACATTAATCAGAATTTTTGCGAAAGTAATTCAAAACAAACTGGAAAAAAATTTTAGAACCCAAGAAGAAAAATGTGGATTCACGGCTGGGAGATCATGTGTAGACCATATTTTCACATTATGACAGATTTTGGAGAAACATAAGGTAAAATCAAAAAATATAGGATTAATTTTCATAGATCTAGAAAAGGCGTATGATACTGTTCCAAGAAAATTACTTTGGAGAGCACTACATATGGCAAACATAAACCCTTCCTTGATTAAAATAATACAACAGATGTATAAAGATAACATTTGCCAAGTGAAAGTTGGTAATAAACTTTCACAGAAATTTGGAACAAGCAAAAGCCTTTTACAGGGCTGTTCCATGTCACCATCATTATTTAAAATATACATAGATATTAGCCTTAGAACATGGTCTCGTAAATGTAATAGTATGGGATTAGAAATAAGAGATGGAGTTTACCTACATCATTTATTATTTGCTGATGATCAAGTAGTCGTAGCACAAGATGGGGAGGATGCTAACTATATGTGCAATCAACTAGCAGTAGCATAGAAAACTTGGGGTTTGAAAATTAATTACCAAAAAACAGAATAGTTGACTAATGATTCAGATGAGATATACATCGAAGGAAAGAAAGTCAAAAAGATAAACACTTTCTGTTATTTGGAATCCATTTTAGAAATCGAGGGAAAATCAGAGTCAGAAATCAATAAAAGAATTAGTAGCGGACGGAGGGTCATTGGGATGCTTAACTCAGTCTTATGGAGCAGGAATGTAATGAGCAGAACTCAAAAAATTAATATACTAATCCATATTAGAGAGTGTGGTTCTGTGTGGAACGGAGACCTGGACAATTAACATGAAGTACATAAAAAAATTAGAAGCTCTAGAGATGGACTTTTGGAGAAGATTGGCAAGAATCTCCAGGAAAGAAAAGATAAGGAACACCAAAGTAATAAGGAGAATGGAAATAAAAGAAAGAATATATGACGTAATGGATAGGAAGAAATTACAGTGGTACGGGCATGTACGACGAATGGAGAAAACCAGAATACCAAAATTGATACTGGAGTGGGAACCGGAGGGGAGAAGAGGAAGACGAGGACCTATGACCACCTGGCTCCAAAATGTACAGCACACAACGAGGAGAATTGGCGCAGAGGAAGAGGACACACAAGATCGAAACACCTGGAGGAATATTTTGAAAATATAGTTTAAGAACGTTTATTGTTTGTATTGTAATTTCCAAGTAAATTATTATGTTGGAGATAAGCCTCTGTAATGAGGAAAAGCTCAAAATAATAATAAATAAAAAAGTTCTCGTATTTATCACGCAGCAACGATTTGGTAATTATATGCCTGAAACTTATAAATGTAGTTCAAGTGTGATAAAATATAGTCACAAATGAAAAATTGTCAAACTTTTGCGACATATTGTTCGCTTTTAGTTTAGTAAAGGGGTAAAGATAACACAGGCAGCTCAAAAGCTTCGTATTGCGTGTATGGTAAGTCTTTTGGGAAAAACACAATAGAAAAAAGTTTTTTACTTCAAGAAACATTCTGGTAAGAATGATTTTGCGCATTCAGGAAGCCTGGATTACAGATATATGTGATGGAGTGCGACCATTTAAGCATTGTGTGACGTTTGAATCCATTAAGCGTGGTTCAGAGGTTGAGAACAGCAGTACTGCATGGTATGATTCACAAGGGGTTACTATTACTGTATTTTTCCTTGCTCGTCATCAACTGGTTCATTAAGCATTCCAGTGCTATATTCCTACTGGGGACTAGGTATGACGTTAACTTCATAAGAAAAAATGATGGGTCATCTCTAACAAGTGACATATTCTCGAGCAAAGGGTAGTGTGAAAATAATATTTTGCCCATGGTGGCACAAAAAGGATGCTGTGCTTTTTAAAAAAAAAAACTTCCCAGAGGAGACTATACTTTAGTTGGAATTTTTTTCTAACGGCTAAGATACGGATCGGTCGCGGTGCGAGAAAAACGACGTACAAAACTTCATCACGTCTTGATACCACACGATAACGCACTTTGCTCACTTCACTGACAATAATGTTCACGAGTTTGAAAAGTCACTCATTCTTCTTATCTTACGCCCTCACATGTTTACCTTACGGGCTCCTTATCGAAAAACAGTCAAGATAATTAATCTCTGAACCAAAATGTACTTCAAATCTGGTTTTACAACATCTTTAACTCAGATCCATTAGGTTTCTGCAGGCGTGGAACTTTAATGAAACATAAGGTGTCTGTGACAGGAATATCCCTCTATAAGCACTAATTACTAAGTAAGATATTACTTATTCTTGATTTCGAAGCTGTCTATGTTTGCTTGTTGTCCTGTATCGCAGTGAAATAGTATGGAATGTGGCATTTCATAAATAAATCAAATTCCCTTATTGATTCTCGATCTGTCTGATTGTAGCTATATCAGGAAACGGCTAAAAATATATTATTCAGCGAGCCAGGAACCAGGAAGCAAACGATACACCAGTTTACTGGTGACGACCTTAGCTCAGAGTTGGGGTAACGCTGTGGTCTTCAGTTCTGCCTCATCGCTATAGTGCGGGCTAGGACAGATAAGCCCAAAACGTAAAAGCCGAGACTGATGCAGTTTACACGTTGAATGACTCACCTGAACTCAAAGCCAAACATTGATATTTTTATTTGACACCTTATGTGAAAATCACTCATATTTATTGATGGAAATGATGCCAACATATCAAATGAATTTTGTACGTTAACACTGTGTCATACACATAACTCTTCGGTCACAGGGTTGCCAAACATATCCTACGCTGTTTAAAAGTTTCAGTTATACTTCTAGCAGGAAATACCACTTTTGGATGGTCTAGGAAGTGACTATAGTTTGTGTCTGAAAGACGTGGCGGCCGAGCGCCGAAACACACAAAGTACAAGTCAGTGAGTCTTATTCACGTTTCTGTAACTGGGTTTAGGGCTACGGGGTCGTCACTAATAAAACTCAGAAGCGCCGACTGCAAATTGAACAACATAAATCATAAACTGTCAGATTTACTTGTGTTGTTCTGTCTTAAGCGTACTGAAACTAGAAAGCTCAGCCCGTCGCCAGACATGTTTCTCATTTTTAGAACATCTCCAGTAGTTATACTGTAAGCGTTATGAGAAGGCAACACATCTTTTTTATAAAACTTGGAAAATATTTTCCTTCAGACCGATGCCAACGCCAGTGTTCATGAAAGACTGGCACACAAATGAAGAGATAACAACACAGCATCGATCGCAAAATGTAACATCCACAGAGACATTTCGTGAGCTATGATTAACGTGAAGTTCCAAATAAAGAAAGGATGCCATGCAGCAAACCATATGAAATGACAGAAAATATGGGCTTGAAGTTCCGTTGACATTTAAACTAGCGAATGTAGCAGTGTAATTTCTATTCCAGCTTCCAAGAGAAGTAGTGTTATCAGAAAGTGGAACAAGGAACACAAAACGCTGACAGTAATGTCTAGAATAAGTCATCTTTAAGTAAAACTGTCATTTAATGCGTAAATACCAAAAGAATGGTAAGTTTGATCTATTCGTTGTCATTAAAATGTATCGGCTGCTGAAGCTTTGTCAATTAAAGCGAAAAGCGCCTATGTTGAAGAGCTTTTCAAAGCGCTGTGTGCTAAAGACAAATAGAACCCGAAATAACAGCTAGCCCTCCGAGCTGAATATGGTGCTGAGAATGTATGCATCGCTTGCGCTGAGTATTATTAATTTTGCCCCTAACGTTTCAATACTAACGACGCCTCTTGGCTGTCACAATAGTCATACGAGAATCATCGAGTTCTGTTGCGGCGGCACAATCGAGCAGATGGCTTTCGAATTTATAGAGACTATCTTTCACAGAGACTATCCATACGCTGCTGAATCATAAGGTCAAACTACCACAACATTAGATTATAGGCCATACTTAATTCCTACTTACGGAAGAATTGCTCAGCAGTGCCTGAATAGCGTAAGATTTTCTGAATGGATATTCTACCAATGCTCTCAAGAGAAATACTTCAAGGAAATACGAATATTCTCTATGGTCATCATCCAATGTTTACATTCTTCCAGATCCTTTCCGCCAAAAATTGAGAAAATAAGAGACAAAGAAGAACCTATGAAATAATAAATAATAATCAGTGTGATGAAGCATACTCCAACAGTCATCTGAAGATTGTGGAAAACTTCTTATTGACCTTTACAACACTGTAGTACAATCTTAAGGATTCCGTAGGAATCTGTTACTTACATTACATTCGTTGCGGTCTTTATGACTTAGGATAGAGGAGGAGGAAAATATATGGCTTTAAATATACTATTCCAGCGGGGTTTGAGCCTACGACTTTAGCACTCTGCTACTCAGAAATCAACAATATGAAGAACGTCCTCTCATTGGAGTAGTACAGACTACGGCGGAGAGAACCGTGTTTCGCTCGTTATCAGGGACTTACGCATACAGAAAACTGTAACATAAAGATAAATACCTAACCTGACATAGAACCGTTTTCTTCACTGTTCGCTGCTGGTGCGGCTATTAGAGTATTTGGGTGTGGGGGCGTCAGTGGGTGGCCAGAAATCAACATCCAGTGGTGCCTTATGCTGGCATGGAACTGTGCCGTTCTGACGCCGTAGGCTGGGTGGGAAACATGGTGTTCCAGCAGTTATTGTGGTTCAGTATCGCATGGTGATAAGAAATCAGCTGTCTGTTAATAAATTATTGAATTTAACTTCTAAGTCAAAAGATTGAAACTTATCTTTAGGACGAGAAGACCCTATGTATCACTTGCTCATTTTCGAATTAGGCTTCTCAAATGTCATTTGCTTTCTGGTTCTCTGGAGGAGCTGTGTTGTGACATTACACAGTTGCACTGATTAATCTGACACTGATTTGAGCGTAATTATTCTACAGAGTCTTGGTTCCTAAATCTAGCAAGTGTGGCAACAATTAATGAAGAAAGAAGCAGCTTTCTTACAGAGTTCTATATGTACTTAGAGTAGCCCAGGTGAAACTCTATTCGCATATCGGACGGAGTAAGTCGAACCACTATAATGGATAAGATGTGACAAAACATGACGTGAGCGTAGGGTATTATCAACAGCAACAGAAAATAATATAACGGGAGAGGTATTCCTTATGAATAGGTAGGAAATGTAGAGAGAGTGTTGCTGGGAAAACTTCAGCGATAAGGTTGGTCTCATAAGAATCGACAACAAACCAACAGCTGCAACGATAGTTTATTTATGCATGCCGACATCGCAAGCTGAAGACTAAGAGATAGAGAAATTATGTGAGGACATTGAACGGGTAATGAGGTGCGTAAAGGGAGATGAAAATCTGTCATGGGGGACTGGAATGAGGTTGTAGGCGAAGGAGTGGAAGAAAGGGTTACGAGAGAGTATGAGAGAGGGGAGAGACTAAATGAGTTCTGTAATATAATTCAGCTAGTAACAGCAAATGCTACATGCAAGAACCACAGGAGGAGGAGGTATATTTGCTAAAGGCCGGGAGATGTGGGAAGATTTCACCTAGATTACGTCACGATCAGACAGAGATTCCGACATCCGATACTGGATTCTAAGGCGTTCCTAAAAGCAGCTATAGGTTCAGATCAATGTAGTAGTGATAAGAGGAGACTGAAGTTTATCAAGAGATTATTCAGGAACAATTAATACGAAGACAAATGGGATACGGAAGAACTAAGGAATGAAGAGATACGCTTGAATTCTTTAAGGCTATAGGTGCTGCAGTAACAAATAGCTTAGTAGGCACCACTGTTGAAAAAGAGTGGACATCTCTAAGAAGGGCACCCGAAGAAGTCTGTAAAAAAATATTCGTACAAGGAGGATAACTGTGAAGGAACCATGGGTAACAGATGAAATACCGTTGTTGATCGATGAAAGAATGAAGTTCAAAACTGTTCAGGGAAGTTCAGGAATAAAGAAATACAAGTCGCAGAAGAATGAAGTAAACAGGAAGTGCTGGGAAGCTAAGACGAAATAGCGGCATGAAAAAAAAAATGATTATCAGAAGGACTCAGTGAGCGTATAGGTAAGTCGGAACAACCCTCGGCGAAATTAAAAGCAAGGGTGGTAACATTAAGAATGAAGTGGGAATTTCCCCGTTAAATGCAGAGGATAGAGCGAATACGTGGAAATAGTACAATGAAGGGCTCTGTGATTGGGATGATTTGTCTGATGTTTCAGGAGTCGATTTAGAAGAGGTAGGTGATCCCGTATTAGAATCAGAATTGTAAAGAACTTTGGATGACTTAAGATCAAATACGGCAGAAGGGATAGATAACATTTCGTTAGAATTTCTAAAGTAATTGGGGGTAGGGGCAACAAAACGACTATTTATGTCGGTGTGTAGAATGTATCAGACTGGCGGTTTATCATGTGACCTCTGAAAAAATATCACCCACACAGTTCTGAAACTGCAAGAGCTGGCAAGAATTATCGCCTAGTCAGCTTAATATCTCATGCATCCAAGTTGCTGAAACAAAATAATATACAAAAGAATGGAATAGAAAATTGGGGATGTGTTACATGACGATCAGTTTGGCTTTATGAAAGGTAAAGGCGCCAGAGAGACAATTCTGGCGTCACGGTTGAAAATGGAAGCAACACTAAAAAAATCAAGAGACGTCATAGAACCTGTCGACCTGGAAAAAGCGTTCGACAATGTCAAATGGTGCAAGAAATTCGAATGTCTGAGAAAATAGGTTGCAAGCACAGGGAGAGACGGGTACTATACAAGACGTACAAGAGCCAATAGGGAGTAATAAACAAAGAAGACCAAGAACAAAGTGCTCGGATTAAAGAGGATAAAATAGGATTGTAATCTTTCGTTCCAACTGTTCAACCTACACATAAAAGAAGCAATGATGGAAATAAAAGAAACGTTCATTAGAGGAATTAAAACTCAAGATGAAAGGAGAGCGATGACACTATTGGCGGTTCACATTGCAATCCTCAGTGAAAGTGACAAAGAATTACATGATTTGCTGAAGGCAATGAAGGGTCTAATGAGTACAGAATATGACTTGAGAAAAAATCGAAGAAAGACAAAAGTAATGTGAAGTAGTAGAAATGAGTACAACGAGAAACTTAATATCGGGATCGATTGTCACAAAGTAGATGAAGTTATGGAATTCTGGTACCTAGACAACAACATGACCAATGACGGATGAAGTTAGGATGACATCAAAAGGAGACTAGCATTGGAAAGAAGGCGTTCATGGACGAGAGAAGTCTGTTAGTATGAAACATAGGCCTTCATTTGAGGAAGACGTTTCTAAGAATGTACGATTGGAACACAGCATTTTATGGTAGTGAAACTCAGACTGTGGGAAAAGTGGAACAGAAGTGTATCGAAGGATTTGAGATGTGGTGCTACAGACGAATGTTGAAAATTAGCTGAAGGTAAGAAATGCGGAGGTTTTGCTCAGAAACGGAGAGGAAAGGAACATGTGGAAGACACTGACAAGAAGGAGGGACAAGATGATAGGACATCTGCTAAGACATCAGAGAATAACTTCCATGGTACTAGATGGAGCCACAGAGGATAAAATCTCCATAAAAAGACTAAAACTGGAATATGTCCAGCGAATAATTGAGTTTGTAGGTTGTAAGTGCTACTGTGAGACTGAGATGAACAGATTGGCCCAGGAGAGGAATTCATGGTGGGCTGGATGAAACCAGTCAGAAGAGTTCGAATCCTGTCACATCCACAAATTTTAATTAGTGGTAAGAGTTATTTGTTTAGGGGTCTAGCAGAATTATTAAGTGTTACGACTACACTACTGGTCACGCGCCTCTTTTCCTCTTTATGTACTGTGATTTCTGCTTCGCATTAAAAGAAAATGATATCTACTTCCTGCTTTCGTCCCTATTGGCGTTCCGCCTGCGTGTAAACAAAGAGGAGTCAAATTAATATGATGCATTTTCTCGACGTAAGAAAACTATTCTTTCTCTGTAGTATCTTCATAGGTATTGATGTCATGCGCCAGGTGGAAAAAAAAAACAAGGAAACCAAAAAGAAATAGTGTCATGATTGTTTCGTGAAATAATTTAAAATCAAGAGTCTATTCGACGACTGAAAGAGTGAAACGGACAGCCTAGCTTTTGCATCTACTGTGCTCAACGTTACAATAAGAAAAAAGAAGAAGAGAGATAAGACAATCTAATACTACTCTTCTTCCAAGGAGAACAAAACATACTTTTCTCATAAACAATTTGTAGCTAACAACGCAATAATTCAGTGCCGTGTCTAGTTTTCAACCTGCTCTACAACTGCATTTAGCCCACTAGGAAGAGAGACAACAAGTTTCCGGATGAATCTGTTATTCTGTGACAACTCTTCTCATGCACCCTGACTGCTTCGAATATTGCTGTCTTGGTTGTCGAAGTTGGTCTTCTGCAGGTAATAATTTTCCCCATTTCTGCCCATAGGTGCTCGATGAGACTGAAGTCGCCACAACTTCGAGGCCAGTCCCACAGCCCAACGTCTTCGTCTATCTGAAACCAGTGTTTTACACAGCACGCTGTGTGGACAGAAAAA
The DNA here is from genome assembly GCF_021461385.2 of Schistocerca piceifrons. Taxonomy (NCBI): domain Eukaryota; kingdom Metazoa; phylum Arthropoda; class Insecta; order Orthoptera; family Acrididae; genus Schistocerca; species Schistocerca piceifrons. Next base: position 271,639,096 of record NC_060139.1, read on the forward strand.
ACGGTCACGTTGAAAGATTAATTTGTCACCAAAAAAATTCTAACGAACAGAAGGGAGAATCACGATCTCCATTATTTCGCGATAGTAATGACTAGATAAAGGACGGTCTAGTTCCCACAGAAGGCCGCAACCATTTGCTGCGAACAAAATCTCCCTGTATTTTTGCCAATGCTGCTAATAATGACGATGAATCATTAAATGTTCGTTTCAGGCACGCTTGTGGCAGCAGCAGAATGAAGAAGTTAATAGCGAGAATTGTAGTAATAATCGAAGTATTTGGTAACTTCAACGGTATTTCTCGACCTAAAAGTCTCTGGAAATAGTGAAAAGTTCAAAATGGAGATCTGTTCACGTGTTTTAAAATAAAGGCCGGCAGTGAGAATTGAACCCAATATAATAAACGTTTTCCGTGGTTAGCTAACAGAGAAGTAAAGGTCTTGACAGGATTCCAGGCAGATATTTTACGACTCTTTACTCCTGATCACCAATGACGAACGTTGCTATGATCGAGTCTCGGTCAGACACGATAGCTTAGCTTAGTCCCAGTGATTATAGATGTTTGGTACCATTACAGATACAGAACAAAAAAAGTTCGTCATTTCGTTTAGAGCTCAATCATTGACACAAATATTCGCTCATTCATGAGTGCTAGAAATTGCTGCGGATACGATATTAATTCTGAGGTTTCCATAGAGCGTTTGCCGCTGTTAATCGCAATGCATTTAACTTGTTAGCCTAACATTCAGTTTATGGCTAACCACGATTATCAGGAACGACATTTCACATGCTCTGGGAAACGTTTCAAAGAGTAAAAATACTTCGAATTGTCATAGAACTTCAGGAGTCCTGATATTGTCTCGGAATCTGTTGTTCACAAAAATTTTAATTTTGCCTAAAGATTGCTGTGACGGAATTAGTTCACTCAAATTCCAATGAGTATAGTACTGATTTTGAAATGTCAGTTACTGTAATAAAATTGAGTTTACAAGCGTTAAGGACTTCATCATCTCTAATGACGCATTTTCCAGTTGGTGTTGATTTGCATCTGGAGTGATGACGCTAAAGAACAGTGTTCGCTAGTGATCTCTTTTGGTACCCATTCTGTATATTCAAACGACTCTACTGCAAAGACATTATAGGACTTGCAAGACAGCTAAGTCATGTGGGCTGCATGAAAATCAGGCGAAGCACAATTCAGGTTGTTCGGATATTTTTCGATATGCTAGTAGACTGGTTTTGGTATAGTACATCACTGAATTATGCTTCTGTTTTATGTTTACGATAAGCATATCACGTATTTACCATTTTTTTGGAAAATGGAATATCTTACGATATTATAAAAACAAAATAAATAGACGTAGCTGTTAACGATTTAAGAACTTCATTATGTTACGAGTTTCCACAGCTGCAAAGCTAGTTTGTCATTTGTTCCGTTACAACAAATAAAATGACGAATGCTTATTATTATTGCTTTGTCACGTGAGGAACAACTCCCTGATTATTGATGTAAATGTAGCAGGCAAGAAATGCGTTATTGTTGTTTAAGTATGACCTTTATTGAATAATGTGAATTGAGAGGGAAGACAATATTGAGAACAATTTCGCCTGCACCGAAACATGAACCCACCAGCATGAATGGCACAGACAAAGACAACAAATTATACCGCAAAACACAAGCTTTCGAGACTACATGTATTTTACGTTCACTCCATTTTCAGATGTTTACATTTTATTACGCGTCGCAACCTTTGTTCCTTAACTTACGACGTTTTACAATAGCTGTCTTGAAAACTTTCGTTGCAAATTCTGCAACGCCGTTACGGAAAAATTTCCACAACATGTACATAAATGTAAACATCTGCAGATGCAAGATCAGGTCTCTTGAAATGTCATCATGGAACAATAAAACTTCTACAAAAACAGTTGGCTACCACTAATTCACTATAAATTACCCTCAGTTTCAACAGTTTCCATGTCCTAATACGTTTACGCTCTCTCTAGCATGAATTTCTTCGGCGGGCCGGATACAAAGTGATCGCGGAACCGATACAATCCGTGGGTCGCCATTTTCCCGTGCATGCTCTACAGTGACTGGTGTGAGAGAAGTTTGCAAGCAATATGAAGAAGATGGGTGAAGTGAAGCTTCTCGAAGAACCAGCAGGAAACAGATATTGACAAAACCGACATTGACTGTTCAAGACTGTCACAGAAACTGCCATCCCTGCAAGATCGTCAGCGTACCGCTAAAGAAGTAAATGACATCTTCAAGACTTAAGAGCCTGAAGATTCTGATCTAACGGTCAGACAAAAGTTTCGTGAAAATGATTTGCGAGCGAGGATTCCTAAAAATAGGTCTATCTGCACAAAACGCTGAACAAGAAACATATCAATTGGCCTTTACCACACAGGGTGTGCACGCAAGAAGATTGGGCTAGGGTTATTTGGAGTGACAAGACCTAGATCAGCATCTTTGGAAGCGATGGAGTTAAGGTCTCTCGATATCGACCACATGAAGACTTGTTGTCTGAATACACAACTGCTGTTTGGAGCTTTCCATCAGCGTCATCGTGTGGGGCTGCATGCCAAGAAATGGAATTGGGCGACTGTGGGTGTTACGGGATAAAATTATCGACAAAACAGCACCAAGAATAAGCCTCAGTGCTGGATTTGTTACCATCTGTATTTGATTGCTTTGAAGGTAACAACAATCAGTGCATCTTTCAGTAATACAGTCATAGCCCTCGAATCAATCAGAAATGGTCCTCAGCCAACCGCATTAGTGCGCTGACTTGGCCTGTCAACAGTCCCGACCTAAAAACGAGAACATGTGATCAATACGGAAAACTATGATTTCACGATGGAATCCCGGTAATGAGAGTGAGCTGCCAGAGCCCATAGTCAGTTCATGGTCCAAACTGATCGGACCAGAAGATCTCAGACTTTGACACACTCGATGCCATGAACAGTTGAGGCAGTGATTAAAGCAAAAGCATATCAAACTAAATACTGAGAAACATAGCATTAACTTCTGTATCAAATAATTACTCAGCAATTTTCTGAAATTATTCGGTGTTAATTACTGTTTGATTTTTAATTAAATTCTCGAACAGTGGACATTAGGACATGTTTCTTCGAAATTTACAATAAATTATAGTGTACGAGGTGCGTTCAATAAGTAATGAAACATATTTTTTTCTCATGGTAGGTTGGTTTTATTCATGATTCGAATACACCATTCTTCCCCATTATTTCCGAAAAAAAAAACATGTTTTCCTATACAATCTCCGTTCAGTAAGACGCCATTTTGAAGGCTACTATAGCGCTACCTCCTGAAACTTCAGAGGCTGAAGCGGAAATATTCCACACCAAATTACGCATTTTTTCAACCAAAAATGGCCAAGGAAAAAGTGTGTTGCTTTGCTTATTGTACACCCCTCCCATATTTGAACCCAAATCAAGTCCTGAAATGAATAATAAGCGTCCAGAAATAATGCGAGTACTACGTAGACACATTGGAAGTACGTCTTCCTGCTCAGTTCTTCAGTGTTGGCTGTTAGTTCTCTAACAGAAGGCTCTTGTTCACATACCAACAGAAAGTGTGCATTGGTTGGAAATAAACAATCCACTACTTCGAGTTGCATTAACTGCACCCCACACTCCCGTTTTCCAACCACGTGGAGGTTTGTGACGAGCTTTTTCGAACCTCCAATGTGGACTGATCTGTGGGTTAATGCAGCACAATCAAGTGCCGCTCCTAGCTCGTTCAATTCGGGTAAACGAGATTCGACACTTGCCAGAATCAGAAGGACAGGCCGGAGAGTTTGTACTATAACAATGAAAGCCTGCCTCCCCATTATTGACTCCAAGACAACGCCAGGCATAGCGCTTCTGGCGTGCGTGGAGTGCAGTAGCAAAACAAAAATTAAGAATGGTGTTGCCGTGTTTATGTGAGACGCACACAAGCAACTGCTCAGCATGTTACCGTATTTCTTAACTGTCGACTTGCAGTACATTTGTGACTTAACAGCAATTTCCAACATCTTAGGAAATGGTCGCAATTATTTTCCATGGAACGTGTAGGCAGGTGTCATTAATTCATCCACCAAAACCCTAAAACTGTCCATCATCAATTCTCTTCCGATTTCCTCCACTATTTTTAATTAATATCCAACATAATTGTGACAAATGCTTCCCAAAAATATTTCTATGAGATCAAAGGTGTTCGGAAAGTCCTATGTAACGTAGAACTGGCCATTAGAAATATAAAAGGTATAAAAGGAAGCGGGGCATATTTTGCTTTCATTAGGGAAATCGTAACAGCAGAATGGATCGGTCAGGAGAGCTTAGTGATTTCGAATGCCGGCTATTCACTGGATGTCAGCTGAGTAACAAATTCATCTGGGACATTTCAACCTTTCTAAAGCTGCCCAAGTCGACTGTTGCTTATATGGTTGTGAAGAACAGATGCACCTCACGTAGCGACGGAAAGGACCATCGATCATTGTTGCCGGTGGCTATAATAAGCCTCATAAAATCGGCGGAAGGACTCACTCGTGAGTTCTAGAGTACTACCAGCGGTACACCTAGGACAATGGCTGTTGAGTAAGGAGTTATAAAGAATGGGATGCAATGGTCGAGAAGCTGCCTGCAGTAAATGCCAAGCGACACTGGAGGTAGTGCAAAGGGTGACGTGACTGGACGGTGGACGACAGGAAACAAGTGAGCCGAAGGGGGTGGCCGAGCGGTTCTAGGCGCTACAGTCTGGAACCACGGTGCTAACACGGTCGCAGGTTCGAATCCTACCTGGGGCATGGCTGTGTGTGATGTCCTTAGGTTAGTTAGCTTTAAGTAGTTCTAAGTTCTAGGGGCCTGATGACCTCAGAAGTTAAGTCTCATAGTGCTCAGAGCCATTTGAACCATTTGAATCAAGTGATTTAAAGTGATGAATCAAGTTGTACCGTGTAACAGTCGGATGCAAGGGTCTGGATCTGGTGAATGCCTGCAGAGCGTTACTTGCCATCACTTGTTGCGCCAGTATGGATGAGATGGGCTTATTGGACTGCGATGTAAATGGCCGTGATCGCATATTTAACAATGAGCAAAGTTATCGTTACCGAAGGAAAATAATATCGGTTCTTAGGAGGAAAGTGTACGACAGACCCTTCTGAAGGAAGGCTCCATTCCTAACCTAATCTAAATACCGGCAGCAATTTCGAAATTTAGTGCAATCGCTCACGATACACAGTGTGGGGGGGGGGGGGGGGGTGGAGGAGGGAGGGGGGCGTGTACCACGTAATATTTAATACAAAAATACTGATTAGCAAAACGTGATAGTAAAACACACTAGGACAATGAATATGCAGAATCCTAAGAAAGTTAATGGTAAAGAAAATTGAGTAAATGACCATTGTCGTGTGGCAACCGAAGTCTGTAATGCTTTTCCATAACACAACAATTCACGAGAAAATAAATGACTAAGTGAGCACTGATTTTGTAGTTACTTAATTTAAAATACTAAATTTGGAAAGCAAAGTTAAATGAAGTTGACGGTTATGAAAATGACTGACTGCAGCTGAAACTGTTACGTATGATTATCAGCAACCTGAGCGTGCCTTACTGAAAAATTCCGATAAAGACAAGCAATTTACTTTTAAGAATTTAAAGACTGAATTGAATATACTTTAAGAAAATGAGAAACTAATTTACCTTTAACACAAGAACAATAAAGCACATACGAAGCCAGCAGAAGTCACTCGGTAATCTAAATGTAGAATAAATGAAATTGCGCACTTTTAATTTGTGCTGTTTCTTTAGTTATTAGTTTTGCCAGTGAAATCTTACGTGGCTTCAAGTAAGTGAAGTTAATACTCAACAGTGCAGATCAGCTAAGTCTCTGTCATGCAATGCTAGAATAAACAGTTACTTAGGCAACAAAATTTAGACTGAAACTCTTCTTTAGCATACTAACAAAACTGGCACTAAATAGTTAACCAGTTTTCATATTTTTACGACATTCCGTGATTGCATGTAAAGGAAAGGGACCCTGCTTGGTAATAATGTCTGAGGAAAATGACATCTCAGCTTGTAGTGGGACGAAATTGAAGCGTCACCCATCCACCAGTGTCAGCCCAGTTTGCAGGTGAATATAAGTTTAATTTTGTTTTGTTTATGTATTTTTCTTAATATTTGAAATAGCTGTGAATTATCTAAAAGTTTTGTATTTTTTTTTTATGTTTCATGTACGGAGAGGGTGGCGCAACGAACGGAGACAGCATCTTCGCTGCCGCGACCAGAGAGGAAATTGCTGGCCACTATACGTCGCGGGTCGACAGCCAAAGAGCAACAGAAGATCCTGGAACCGAGTTGTTGCGTCGTGCTTCTAAAAAATTAAAAATGAATTTTTTTGTAGTCTTTTTGTACAACAATGACGTCATAGAGAGCTTAATCTTATTGAAAAGTCAGTCCTAGTTTGTCAACTGTCAAGTTCACATCTGTATGCGTAGGAAGCTAATAAAATAGTGGATGCTACTCAAGTTGAAACACGTGTTCTGAGGATTTATTTATGAAGAATTATGTGAACGGATTAATAATATATTTGACAAGATTATTGAATTCTGACAGCGTTCATCGAAACTTTGAATCTCAAAGGTTTATTCAATGTGTGATTCTGATATTGATTAAATCAAGATAACGTGTGTCAATATAATTTCTGAGGAGAAACAAACGAAATTTAAATCGAAAAAGTTTACGAAAACCAATTGGCCCAAGTGATGTAATTCTTTGCATACGACTCAACTGATGCTTTACAGTTTCGTTCAAGAACCATTCTATGACAATTTAAAAAAGAATTTAAATAATTTTCAAGTGTGTTGTAACTGACGTAGGTGACGAAGTCTGCACATGGTTATATGTCAAAGAAAATCATTTATACAAAACTTACGTCGTTACACTACAAGCTGCCCTACAAAAATGAACTATTGCAAGTTATTACTCCAGAAAGGTATTGGGTAAAGCCTCTACTGTACCGTATCTGTCAGTTAACAGTCTTATGGTGCTGTAGCTATCGGGACATCGAAGAATGTAGCCGACGACAATGCCTAACTGCTGCTATTGCTGCTGCTGGTTGAGAACCACGAGTCGTTTCCAGAGTCGCGGATGATTATGAGACAGGCAGTGGTTAGAGTTGCAGCTTCCTCTGCCTGTCCAGTACTACGGTGCTCTCAGAAATCGCGGAGTAACAAAGTAGGCGCGCCTACACTGGAGCGATCACAGCTGCACACCTCGTCCGCGGGAGCGCCGAAGTAACACTTCCACACACTTTCATCATTCAAGCCACTCTGCTTCCTCTCTGCTCGCAACGCGACACAGACTCTCCATATGCAAACATAAACAACGGCACAACTACTGACATTTCGTCATTGTTATCGATACATTTGAACACAGTTCCATTGGCCATTACCCAGGAATTTTAAATATAGACATTATATTTACAATCGATTATATATATTCACAAATAAATACACTATTACGTCCACAGCACGTTAAATACAGTCCTTGTACTAAAGCTTACAGATTCATAATCAGCAGAATATAATAATTTATCACCAGATTGTAAAGGGCGATAAATTTTGGATTGTATCGAAGCTATTTTATCTGCGTTTTCTGTGTTACAAAGGTACAGCGGTGTTTTTCGTGAGCAGTGTGTGGTCTCCTTACGCTAAATGTAGAACGAGTGTGTGGTCTCCTTACACTGGAACGATATGAAAACATTTCACAGCATCCTGCACTGCATAGACAAGAGGTGCATTTTGGGCACGATGTTTATTTTAACTGCATGGAAGTCACAAAGCAGCGTCCGTAATGGTAAGTGGGCAATAAGGTTCCCGAAATGGACTGGACTATCTAGAGTCCCCACATTAACCCAGTGGTACACCTTTTGCACGATTTATAGCGTCGACTCCGCTCCAGGTCTCAGCATCCAACGTCACTACCTTCTGTGTTTCAAGTTCTTGAGGAAGAATAGGTCGCCATTCCTTCACAGACTTTGAGATGCCTCTCTGAAAATATCTTCAGCAAACTTAAGGCAGTCGCAAAAAGGAAGCGTGGACACACCCCATATTGTTGTTCACTCGTAGATACCCAGATACTATTCATTCCATACAAAATATAATGCATTTCTTCCTCCCCTCATGTTCAGGGAAATTTATCACCTATAAATGACAATAACGTTCTGTATCTCGTGACAGGAGTCGAGTGAGACGCTCAGTTGTGACCATATGACGGTATGACAACACTGTACTCCTCAGACTTGGCCGATATATAGGCCTTTCGATTTTATTCTGGTGGTACAAAATGAAGACAATTGTGATATTGAAACCGTTACTACGGAGTGTTATATAGGGATGAAAACTCATCAGTAAAATACTATTTCAAAAACGTCTCCCAGACAGTAATTTTCACAGTTAATATCTACGTACCAGAAATTTTAATTCAGTGCCGAGCCATAAACTACTGATCTGACGCATATAAATTTATGAGCAATACAAGTAGTTGATGGAATGTTGCATGCCTGAGTAGCAATTTTTCCTGTGTGATGAAAATCGAGCTTACGCAGCTCTTTAATGAATATGTAATGAAACTGTCTTTTATTCAATGTTGTATTAAATTTAGTCCGGTTACACGGAAAACAATTACTGGGACAAAAATTGGCATTGTGTGAATAGACAGTATGCATCTGACAGCTGACAGGGCATTATAAGCGAGATTTTATATTCCTTTCTCTCCTTGTGTGACCATTCATGTGCAGGTTTATTGTTCCAACCTCCCATGCTGCCCACGTACTCTATAGCGAGGACAAAGGGCAGGTCGAAACAATGTACTACTGCAGGCGGCGTTAATTACCTTCATGCCCTTAAACGTGATCTTTTGTCCCCTGTGTTTGCGCCGGGACGCACTTCACTTTGTTGGCTCAAGAAGCAAAGCGAAACACCGGAGGTCTTGGGTAAATTAAAGGCAACTTAGTCTCTACTTTTCTATTAGAGATAATTTCCAGTACTCGACGTAATGTCTACGTTCGCAGTTTCTTTATTTTCTCTACTAGCTACGGCACCATCCTCAGGTCACCCTAGAGCAACTCTCACTTCGTGACTCTTAAGAAGTCAAAAATAATAATAAAAATAAAATAATAAATATAATACTCTCTGTACATAGAGGACACTCTTATGCTCAACATTCACGTTTTCGTTTAGTGTTTGACACACCTGCTTGCGAATCAAGCACTTAAAATTCCTCTTTAAAAATGATTTTCCGTCCACACTGGACGTCGCTTGAAAGACGTAATGAGCACCATTTGTCTGGATCGATTCCAGCTACGCAATGCTAAAACGAAATTGCAAATACCTGTCGAAATAGCGATGAAAATGCCACTGTTGACACATAGAAGTGACCCTCAACATATAATGAGTTAGCTGTCATAAAATATTTTTAAATTGCTCTTGTACCGCTCTTTTAGTATGGCCTTACGATGGTTCACTCTATCGAAACCGGCGTCAGGAATATGTAAAATAGCGTGTGTTGTTAATTCTGGAGCATTCTTGTTAAATACAACGTCTTGACAAGTAGCAAACTTGCAGCACACAAAGTATCCAGAAATCCATTTCTGACTGTAAGAACTAATGAGCCAGCAACTTAACATTATTGGTAAAACGACTGTTAAATACTTGTTGCTACAGTAATGAATACACCAGAAGACAAATCTGACATTCCGTGGAATCAGTCTCTCCACTAGATAGTTTCTTCTTACGAGGCCGCATGAATTTAATTTGTGATGCAAACGTTTTCCATATTTGGAGGTGAGAATACTATTTTTATCGGTATTAGAATTTATTTTACTGCTTGATACCTTCAGCAAAAGTAAACATATCTCCATATCTCCTTCCGAGAGATTCTTTGGTGTAATGTCGTTTAGAAATGGACTGGGTTTACATTATGATTTATAGCTACAATTATAGTGTGATTAATAAGTTAGAACACTAACGTATGGATAGATAGACACTGAGACACATTCATTAACTTAAAAAGGTAAAAACTACGTTGTTTTCATTAGTTTCACAAATTATTTATTTCTGCGACCCTCGTTTCAGTTCATTAGTCCACTGTGTCATATTACTGGCAAATACAGGTGTGTTACTGTGTAGATGCAAAAGCATACACAGCAAATAATTTACAGTAACGAAGGAAACTAACTTAGCACCCGCCGTGCTCGCTTTCGGGTAGTAATTACGACAAGAATAATTTTATAAACATGTATTAGGCCTGGTGAAAAAATAATGTATTAATGAGTCGGTTCTTTTTATGCAATTCTGACTAAGTCGGTTTGTCGTGGTGGATGGCCGTTAAGTAGCTTTCTATGATTTAGTTCACAAATTGCTAAACTTTTCACGCTAATTAAAGCTTCTCAGGCATGGTAATTTCCGGATGTACTTTCGATAAACAAGAGAGTCGGGTAGCTGGAGACCACTGTTATTATTAATCATGACTATGGCATTCTTTTGGCAATTTTACCACAGAAACTTTCATCCCCTAACACGTGTTCCTTTAAATCTAACCGAGAAATGAAATTCCACTCTTCATGGACTCAACTATTTTAATATAATATTTTACATCCCCTATCTTTCCCTCCTCGGGGTTGAATTAAAAAAAACTGTAGAAAACACATCCAACAGAGATGCTAAATACCAGTTTTCAAAGATTTGAGTTTAAGACTGCTGTCACAATGAAACATCTTCATAACAGACTTGATCCTCTACTTCATCCCCTTGGAGTAGGAATTTCCAAAAATAATGAAACACGAGTATTTTTATTTTGAACTTCTTTCATAACAAAATGTTTTCATAAAACATTTCATCCGTTATTTTTTCCCGTTAGATGAATTTCCAAAAACAATCGATTACATGTTTTTCTTTTATTTCCAACCGATAAATGAAATAATAATTTTCATAGACGTAGTTTCAGGAACACTTTAATAGTTTCTGAATAACGATTTATATTAAAGATAAATTCCACCCACTATTCCCCCCCGATTGGGGTTGTTGTGGTCTTCAGTCCTGAGACTGGTTTGATGCAGCTCTCCATGCTACTCTATCCTGTACAAGCTGCTTCATCTCCCAGTGCCTACTGCAACCTACATCCTTCTGAATATGCCTAGTGTATTCATCTCTTGGTCTCCCACTACGATTTTTACCCTCCACGCTGCCCTCCAATACTAAACTGGTGTTCCCTCGATGCCTCAGAACATGGCCTACCAACCGATCCCTTCTTCCAGTCAAGTTGTGCCACAAACTTCTCTTCTCCCCAATCCTATTCAATACTTCCTCATTAGTTATGTGATCTACCCATCTTATCTTCAGCATTCTTCTGTAGCACCACATTTCGAAAGCTTCTATTCTCTTCTTGTCCAAACTATTTATCGTCCATGTTTCACCTCCATACATGGCTACACTCCATACAAATATTTTCAGAAACGACTTCCTGACACTTAAACCTATACTCGATGTTAACAAATTTCTCTTCTTCAGAAATGCTTTCCTTGCCATTGCCAGTCTACATTTTATATCCTCTCTACTTCGACCATCATCAGTTATTTTGCTCCACAAATAGCAAAACTCGTTAACTACTTTAAGTGTCTCATTTCCTAATCTAATTCCCTGAGCATCACCCGACTTAATTCGACTACATTCCATTATCCTCGTTTTGCTTTTGTTGATTTTCATCTTATATCTTCCTTTGATGACACTGTCCATTCCGTTCAACTGCTCTTCCAAGTCCTTTGCTCTCTCTGACAGAATTACGATGTCATCGGCGAACCTCAAAGTTTTTATTTCTTCACCATGTATTTTAATACCTGCTCCGAATTTTTCTTTTGTTTCCTTCACTGGTTTCTGTACAAATTGTAAATAGCTTTTCGCTCGCTGTATTTTACCCCTGCCACCTTCAGAATTTAAAAGAGAATATTCCAGTCAACATTGTTCAAAGCTTTCTCTAAGTCTAGAAATGCTCCAAAAGTAGGTTTGCCTTTCCTTAATCTAGCTTCTAAGATAAGTCGCAGGTTCAGTATTGCCTCACGTGTTCCGATATTTCTACGGAATCCAAACTGATCTACCCCGAGGTCGGCTTCTGCTGGTTTTTCCATTCTTCTGTAAAGAATTCGCGTTAGTATTTTGCTGCCGTGACTTATTAAACTAATAGTTCGATAATTTTCACATCTGTCAACACCTGCTTTCTTTGGGATTGGAATTATTATATTCTTCTTGAAGTCTGAGGGTATTTCGCCTGTCTCATACATCTTGCTCACCAGTTTTTTCAGAACTGGCTCTCCCAAGGCTTTCAGTAGTTCTAATGGAATGTTGTCTACTCCCGGAGCTTTGTTTCGACTCAGGTCTTTCAGTGCTCTGTCAAACTCTGCACACAGTATAATGTCTTTCAGTGCTCTGTCAAACTCTGCACGCAGTATCATATCTCCCATTTCATCTTCATCTACATCCTCTTCCATATCCATAATACTGTTTCAAGTACATCGCCCTTGTATAGACCCTCTACGTTATACTTCCAACTTTCTGCTTTCCCTTCTTTGCTTAGAACTGGGTTTCCATCTGAGCTCTTGATTTTCATACAAGTGGATCTCTTTTCTCCAAAGGTCTCTTCAATTTTCCTGTAGGCAGTATCTATCTTACCCCTAGTGAGATAAGCTTCTACCTCCTTACATTTGTCCTTTAGCCATCCCTGCTTAGCCATTTTGCACTTCCTGTCGATCTCATTTTTGAGACGTTTGTATTCCTTTTTGCCTGCTTCATTTACTGCATTTTTATACTTTCTCCTTTCATCAATTAAGTTCAATATTTCTTCTGCTACCCACGTATTTCTACTAGCCCTCGTCTTTTTACCTACTTGATCCTCTGCTACCTTCACTACTTCATCCATCACAGCTACCCATTCTTCTTCTGCTGTATTTATTTCCCCCATTCTTGTCAATTGTTCCCTTATGCTCTCTCTGAAACTCTGTACAACATCTGGATTAGTCAGTTTATCAAGGGGATACATTTCCAAAATTATTGAAACATATGTTTCGTGGGTCTAGCAAAGTGGTCTTAATAGCGACATATTTTCAAAAACTTTCATCGCATATTTCACTCTCTCAGGTGCGGAACTTTTTTTAAAATATCGCTTCTTCAGCGACGCCTACAATATAAAATCAACACCAACCCTAAGTTTCGAGTTTCTATCCTTAGTGGTTTGACCTGGCCGATGTTGAGTTAGTGAGTGAATCAGTCAGTCCGGACATTGACTTACATATATCAGTGATTACTAAAATAGAATTTAATTGATTTACAATCATAGAAATATAGAATAAATAACTGTTGGCTATATTTATAGTGGCGCACAACATAACGTAGATGGACTGGACCGTCAGTCAGCTTTGGGAGTTCCAAAGAGTGCATTTAACCAGATCTGTTCGTTCATTCAGTAGCTATTCGTGATGGTTCTTTATCACAGCATTTAAAGTACAGACAGTTTCATTTCATTGTACACAGATTGTTGTACACTACTGATCATTAAAATTGCTACACCACGAAGATTACGTGATACAGACGTGAAATTTATCCCGACAAGAAGATGATGCTGTGATATGCAAATGATTAGCTTTTCAGAGCATTCACACAGGGTTGGCGCCGGTGGCGACACCTACAACGTGCTGACATGGTGAAAGTTTCCAACCGATTTCTCAGACACAAACAGCAGTTGACCGGCGTTGCCTCGTGAAACGTTGTTGTGATGCCTCGTGTAAGGAGGAGAAATGCGTACCATCACGCTTCCGACTTTGATAGAGGTCGGATTGTAGCCTATCACGATTGCGGTTTATCGTATCCTGACATTGCTGCGCGCGTTGGTCGAGATGCAATGACTGTTAGCAGCATATGGAATCGGTGGGTTCAGGAGGCTAATACGGAACGCCGTGCTGGTTCCCAACGGCCTCGTATCACTAGCAGTCGACATGACAGGCATCTTATCCGCTTAGCTGTAACGGGTCGTGCAGCCACGTCTCGATCACTGAGTCAACAGGTGGGGACGTTTGCAAGACAACAACCATCTGCACGAACAGTTCGACGACATTTGCAGCAGCATGGACTATCAGCTCGGTTGCGGTTACCCTTGACGCTGGATCACAGACAGGAGCGATGCGATGGTGTACTCAACGACGAACCTGGGTGCACGAATGGAAAAACGTCATTTTTTCCGACGAATCCAGGTTTTCTTTACAGAATCATGATGGCCGCATCCGTGTTTGGCGACATCGCGGTGAACGCACAGTGGAAGCGTGTATGGGTCGTCGCCATACTGGCGCATCACCCGACTGCATCACCCGACGTGGGAAGCCATTGGTTACGCGTCTCGGTCACCTCTCGTTCGCATTGACGGCATTTTGAACAGTGGGCGTTATATTTCAGATGTGTTACGACCCGTGGTTCTACCATTCATTCGATCCCTGCGAAACCGTACATTTCTGCAGTATAATGCACGACCGCATGTTGCAGGTCCAGTACGGGCCTTTCTGGATATAGAAAATGTTAGACTGCGGCCCTGGCCAGCACATTTTCCAGATCTCTCACCAATTGAAAACGTCTGGTCAATCGTGGCTGAGCAACTGGCCCGCTACAAGACGCCAGTCACTACTCTTGATGAACTGTGGCATCGTGTTGAAGCCGCATGGGCTGCTGTACCTGTACCTCTGTTTGACTCAATGCCCAGGGGTATCAAGGCTGTTATTACGGCCAGAGGTGGTTGTTCTGGGTACTGATTTCTCAGGATCTATGCACCCAAATTGCGTGAAAACGTAATCACATTTCAATTCTAGTATAATATATTTGTCCAATGAATACCCGTTTGTCATGTGCATCTCTTCTTGGTGTAGCTATTTTAATGGCCAGTAGTGTATTTCTGAATGTTCTACATAATTGTCCTATATTACCCAGTCTATATTTGTCAAGTTGTGCACCATCATGGATAATTTCGACAGTTCTCTAGTTTATTTTTCTCTGAAAGTGACTGTGTTATTTTGTTTATTGAGTATTTAACATTTCGTACTGTTGGTTACTATAAATCAGTCACTGTTTACAGAGTCATGCACGCTCGTGTTCATGCCATTTGTTGTTTGTCATTTTCTATTACGGTACTGCCGCCTTGTTTTCTTATTCCATTTACTGGCGTCCCTAACTTCCTGCCTCACTTGCCTGTGAGCGGCAGCAGCAGTGCGTATCGATAAGTGCATTGTCGTACCATCTCTGGAGCGACCGATAGTATTTCCGGGTCGTCGTGTGTCTGGTAGTCAGTTGGAGACGGACCAGCAGTGCACTCGGCGCGCAGCAGCAGTGAAGTACGGGACGGAGCGCCGGTGAGGCGCCGACAGCCAGTGCTCGCCGACCGCTGGCGACACACACGAACTGTCCGACAGAGAGAGATTGGAGCGGGACGACCGTTGGTTGGCCGTTCGGTTGGTCGTCTCATCGGCCGACGTATATTTCGTCCTTTCACCGCTTCCGGGCCTGCGCAGTTGGTCTGTTGGTGTGGGGCAGCGAGGAAATCTCCGCAGCGCGTAGTTTGGCCGAGGCCGCTAGCGGCCTCTACGGGGTGTCGGAGTGTGTGGTGCTGTTCCCATTGCTACGAGGTCCGTGGATCACCAATCCTGGACACGAAAGTTGGGTTTTGACTTAATCTACCAGCAGGTCACAACTGTTCACATTGTGTCGTCAGGATTTCTTTGTCGGCTGTTGGGACATTGCCGCGAGCAACAACGTGTGGTTTCAAGTTGGCAAATTTTAGCTACCCTCCGGTGGAGTTTAACTGTACTTGGTTATTTTGAATTGAAGTGCACCAGCGGAATCGTCTGCCTTGTGGCCGTTAACGTTCCGGTTACCTGCCCTAGCCGTTGACGCAAATTATGGCAGTGTATTTTCCTCATCTTGTTGTCTCTGTCCGGCACGATGTGAAGTTTGACAGCTCAATGCATTATTGGTTGTGGGCGCCAGTACCTTCTATGTTGTTCCGTTAAACTCACTGTTGTGTGCTGGTCGGGTGGAGCGGACGTTATCTTGTCAGTGGGTCCGTTGACTGTCTGTCCGATGGGTTGTCGTCGGATCGAGAATGGTTGGGCCGACTGCCTGTCTCACCTGAGCGAGCGTTAGTGTTTGAATTCCAGGCAAACCCTCGGAAACTTCTGAGCGCCGTTGGGTGTACTGCCTTTCTTATTTGTTCTTGTTTTTTGTATTTCTATGGCTTCTAGCCGATTTTTAAATTAAGGTTGTTTTGCTCTTAAGGCGTAAGATTGTTTGAGCCTTCAGCCTAATTTAAAGAACTGTTTTAAGATAAGGTCTTTTGACCTTTTAATAATTTATTTTGGTTAGAGTCTTAAGAGATGGGTCTTCAGCCGATTGTTTTTTTTTTTAAATTAAAGTGTTTTTGCTCTTAAGGTGTGAGTTTGCTTGGGCCTTCAGCCTAACTGAAAGAACTGTTATAAGATAAGGCCTTGTGCCTTTTAAATTTCTGAATCTGGTTTAAGTCTGAAGTTACTGGCTTTCAGCCAGTTTTAAATTAAAGTGATCTTGCCTATAAGGCATGAGATTCTATGGCGCATTCAGCCGCTAAATTAATGCTGTATTTTTTTTTTAAAATTTCTTGGCTCTTTAATGTTTGGTCAAATAAACAAAGTTGTATGTTCGAGTGTAACTGACAGCCCCTTATTTTGGCCCCTTTCCACAATTTAAACTACCTGTCCTGGCCTACGGGCTTAGCAGGGCGTCTCATTTGCTTTTGTAACAGTACGAGCGCTACTACGTTTCAATTAAAATATTCCACGTTACTTTGCCACGGTCGTCTTGAAACTCAACGTTTCGTCTCCATCTGTGGAATACGCTATCAAGGGAGACTATAACTTTTTCTATGCACCCCTGTTCATTACTGACCGAAACAAAATTGCATGTCGTTCTGAAAACTCTAGCGCAGTTTCTTGTTGTTGGTTGCTGACGTCCGCTGTCCCTCATCACACTACAGTGGGAGGACCGGTACACATCAGCAGGACCCAGATATCATTCAGTTCCACATCCTACTCCTTCCGATAAAAAATATCTACGCCTGTCTTTACAGCCTGCTACAATATCCTCTTATGGCACCGTCATTTGAATCTTTTTAAATCGAATCCGGTGTTCTCCTGGCCACAAAGCAGATTTCGCACAGTTTACAGTTGTCGCTGTGCTCTTGTAGTTGTTCTTTTAGTAGTACCCACGTGCACGTCCCCACAACTACACGATATCGTTCTTTTACCAGTGGTTTGCGAGCAGCCTTGAAACATTTTAGAAGCTTTTTTGGGTCTTTCGAGACGGTATGTAGATTACAACGATTTTCTGTTTCTTATGCGGTCAGTAACGTCTATAATAAACGGCAAGAACACTTGCATTTCACAGACATCACTAAGAACTTTTACAGGTTTTCTAAACACTCTTCTCTTCATAGCGAACAATTATGCGTTTTTCAGAAAAGTCTCGGTAGTATATTCCAGTTCCGCTTCAAGCAGGTCCCGTACACGAAGGTTCCTCGCTATCCACTAATGATTTTACAATGCCTCGTTTTGGCGCGTCTGGTAATTTTCTTTCGTGACAACCAACACATCAAGGGAATGTTGCCTGTCGTCTACCCCTCTGCAACTGTGAATGCATTCTTCGGTTTAATCTCACGATTTAGTCTCTCTTTCCTATTAAGGCTCTGCTCGGCTCTGTGAAAGATGATTTGCGCCTTAGGCAACCCGGTGTGTACAAAATTCCATGTCAATGTGGGAAAGCTTACATTGGCCGTTCGATTCGCACACTGCATGACAGGTGTGTGGAATATCGCCGTGATACGTGGCTACAACAGCCGGAAAAATCGGCAGTAGCAGAACACTGCTTAAATGAGGGACACGGTATGAAAACTGATGAAACTGTGGTAGTTGTCAACATTTCAGGTTTTTGGAACAGTGTCTATAAAGAGGCGATTGAAATTAGGTTGGCTGATAATTTAATCAAAGAGACAATCGGTTTCCTTTTAGCAAGACGTGGAATCCTGTATTATCTCGCATCAAAACTGAACGTTCTTCGTTGCGGCCCTGAGTGCGATATGTCGTTGCCAGCAGTGTTTCACTAAGGGCGGCGCCACCTCCCTGTCTTGGAAGGCAGAAACCGTGATGGACGGCGCATGCGCCTTGTACTGAACGGTGGCCTATATAGGACGTCGATTTGCA
Source organism: Schistocerca piceifrons (assembly GCF_021461385.2). Taxonomy (NCBI): domain Eukaryota; kingdom Metazoa; phylum Arthropoda; class Insecta; order Orthoptera; family Acrididae; genus Schistocerca; species Schistocerca piceifrons. The sequence continues at coordinate 271,657,421 of NC_060139.1, forward strand.
ACCATGACGATCTTCGACGATTAAGTCGAAGAGAAAATCCCAATACCCGATCCCTTAATCCTGTTCCTTCCTATATAACACCAATCATCTCGCCTACCTCAGGCAAGTACCAGACACAAACAGAGCAATCATCACATTTCACAGACACCAAAAAACTGCAGAAATAATCACACACACACGTACACAGGGGAGCAAAAACCGAAAAGCTACAAACTCCCCCTCACACTTCCCCAAAAAGGGGGAAAGTAAAAGATGAGAGCAGCCTGAACCTAGCGTCAGTTCTCAGCGGGACTCATCAGCAGAAGCAGCATCTTCCTGAAGATGGCGACCAGTTGGATCGCCGAAATATCGAGTCAAGTTGATTTTAGTATCCGGCAGCTAACCCGAAGACACTTTCAAGACATATTACGCCGGGAAAGCCTACGTAATCACATCCATTATGTTTCGAATATTTCCACGAAGACGCTTCGTATCATCACCCTTAAGGGACTCACTACAGTACACGCTGTCCGTCTGTTAGTAAAACTCAATTTTCCGCTTCGAGTACGTCGTTGTAAGACAGTGTTCAAATAGTTCTGCAATATAGCAGAAAAAGTCTGATACATGGCGCGGTGATTTGGGCGAGAGAGGGTTTAGTTGGCCGTAACACTGCGCTGAGTCCATGTTCTTCGATTGTTTGAACAGCGGAAAGTTACAAGAAATACGGATACAGAATTATTTTCGATAGACGTCGAAATAATCTGAAAGTACTTACAAATTTTATTGAAGGTTCGTACTCTTTTGTGAACTGAGGGTTTCGCGGCGTATACGCTGTTTGAAGGGTTCTCGGGTGTCCAGCCGGATACGATCCTCGAATGTCCACGATATTTCGGCAGATAACCGTTCCGCCATCATCAGATGGTGGTGTTGCTTGTTTTTGGAGAGTTGCAACGGCTAGAGCAGCAGTAATTATGTGGTGCCAGCTTCTCCAACAATCTTTAACTCCCCCGTGTGTGCTACCCTTTGGTTTTGAACAGTCACCGCGGGATGGGACTTAGGTACTTTTGATCAGACGTGTTTAAGTGTCACACTCTGAACATTTTCATGTACATAATGTATCGTACACTGGAGATATGAATTAAAAAACGCCTTCAATCACAAATTTTCGTGTTTTATTAAATACACGATGCAATTCGTCAGGGGTAATTTGTCTTAATACATGTTTAATTTCTTCTCTTGAATGAGGTGAAATGCATATTCCACATAGTCCAAGAAAAGCGTTTTAACGTTTTAGCACGAAAAGTTGTGACTGAAGGCGTTTTTTAATTCGTACCTCCACTGTATTGAATACAGTCACGTTTGAAGCTGCAAAATATGGATAAAATTAAATTATGTTTCGTGTTAGCAAAGCAGCGTGGCACCACAAATGCATCTCGGGCACTTGTTGATGTTTGTATTTTAAGACGAGTCAATGTGTTGTTGTGGTCTTTAGTCCCAAGTGCAAGTCGCCGAAGGGGCGTCGACTCAAAAGACTTGCACCAGGCGACCAGTCTACCCCACGGAGGGCCCTAGCCACACGACATTTCATTTTCACTCATAAAAAAATTACTGTTTAGCTAAGAAGGGGATAATTAAACGGTCACCAGCCCGCTACGAAACGCACTGGCAAAGAAATTTTAAATAAATAATCAGAAGGCAACAGAAGGTTGTCACGCTTTTCGACAACACAAGAGTTCAGGAGGAAATAAATGAAACAGAAAGTACTGAGTCTGCAGTTTCTTATTTTGAAATGCTAAATTTGTAAAGGAAAGTTAAATGTAGTTACTGGTTAAATAAATGACCAGCTTTAGCTTAAACTTTGTTACGTGAAAAATAACTTTTATTAACCTCAGTGAAACATAATGCAAATTTAGAAAAAGACAAGAAGTTTACTTTTGGCTATTGAAAGACTAAATTCAGTTTTCTCTAAGCAAATGAGCAACTGATTTTCCTTTTAATATAACAACAATAAAATTCATACCAAGCAAGCAGAAGTCACTCGCTAAGCTAAATACAGAATAAAATGAGATTGTGCAATCTTGATTTGTGCTGTATATTTAGTTATTAGCTTTGCCAATGAAATTTTACGTTAATTTAAGTGAATGAATTTAACACTCAAAATTGTAAATTCATTACAACCAATTATACACTTTCAGAAATAAATACACTATTACACCCAAAACATATTAAATGTAGTTTCTGTAACAAAGCCTACAGATTCAGAATTAGGAGTACACTACATGTTATCAATCGCTATTAAACGGCGATAATTTTGTATGATGCAAAGGTATTTAATTTGCATTTCTGGTGTTACAATTTGATGTCTCTGAATGTGTCCTATCAGCCGATCCCTTCTTTAGGTCATGTTACTCCACAAATTTCTTGTCTCCCCAGTTCTATTCTTTCATCGTATATGTTTCACTTCCATATATGGCTACACTCCAGACAAATACTTTCAGAAAAGACTTCCTGACACTTAAATCTATACTCGACGTTAACAAATTTCTCTTCTTCAGAAATGCTTTTCTTGCCATTGTCTGTCTCCACTTTATATCCTCACTACTTCGTCCATCATCAGTTACATATCTGCCCAAGTACCAAAACTCATCTACTGCCTTACGTGCGTCGTTTCCTAATCAAATTCCCCCAACATCATCTGATTTAATTCGACTACTTTCCATTATCCTTGTTTTGCTTTTGTTGATATTCATCTTATATCCCCCTTTCACGACAATGTCCACTCCATTAAACTGCTCTTCCAAGTCCTTCACTGTCTGACAAAATTAGAAAGGCAAACCTCAAAGTTTTTATTTCTTTTTCCTGAACTTTAATTCCTGATGCAGATTTTTCCTTGGGTACGGTGACTAAATATCTTGTGAAATAACTATACACTCTTCAAATGATGATTTTGATAACTGTTTTCAGTAAGAACTGGCGCGATCTATAGAAAAGTATATTAACTATTTGACCATAAGGTGTGTTTAACGTTTGTGATATTATTGGATTTCAGACATTTTGCATATGAGAAAACGACAGCCATCGAGCTGTAGTTTGTAATGATACTAAGCATGACAACGCGAGAGTAAAGAAACGAAATCTGTTTATAATGTGCGCCTATACCAAGACGCTCGGCCTGCGTTTAAAAGGTACTTTTAAACACTATGACTCGCTGGGCGCAGATATTTAAAATCATTGCCGCAGCGCTTCATATCAAGACACTGCGAAACAGAATAAAGAACAATTTATCATTTGTTAGGAAAATTCTAGAGTCTTTATAGTTAGTTGTACTTCTGGTCGCCGATATGTTAACATGTACTTCATTACCTTTGATGTTTGGTCGCCGACTTGTTAAGACGTGTTGTGTAGCACCGCTACAAGTTATATTTCATTTTGTGTGAAAAACCACGTTATCATCAAGAAAGAAAACGCTTTTGTAAACCTTGTGACGATAAAAAATACTTACGCGCACGCCAGGACATTTAATTCCTTACAAAATATCACACATACAAAAGCAGCGATTGTTGGACTGTTCCATGTATGAGAAAAACATAAAAATGTAAGTTTTGTATTCATTGTAAATTTGTTAATGTTTGTAGTTTAACGCCTTTGTTCTTTGAGAATATATTGATGCTTCACTGTACAGAAAATCTATGCTTATTCTTTTCTTTAAATGAATCACAAATAATGTTTATGTTTAAATGAACTTTGTTACAGGTTCGCTCTTTATCGCGGTGTCTCCATTGTATTTGGGATACCATTAACGTGTTCAATTTCCGATCTGACAACCTTTTTTACAAAATTTCACTGTTTTGCATTCATTTCCAATTTTCCTTATTATTATTCAAATAGGTCCCTTAGGTAATTTCATTGAAGAGTCTGATTGCGTGAAGGCAATCCGGGTTAAGAGGTCATTTGAGAAACTATTTTCACGCAATCAATCTGTACGTCTCCTGAACACAATCGAGAACCGACGCGTCGGCGATCATTCATTAATGTTCCTCTCTTTTCAAGTCGTACCAAAAAACGGCCGAGGAGAACTGCCGTGAGTACGCAATCTAGTGTTAAAGGTTGCATTCTTTATCTTGTCGGCAAACATTGCCATAAATTATCATCATCAATGTTATATTTGGTTAAATGAGAAAAGCCCAAAAAACCTTTTAACGCTAGATGTGGCGCCCGAACAGGGACTTGACTAAACTAATTTGTTCTTTTTATTTTCATGCTACCATGTGGAGAAAATTGGAAGCCAAAACCAGTGATAAAAAAAAAAGAACGCATATGCAGAAAATCGCACTAAGAATCCACAACAGCAATAAATAGCAGCGCGCAAGACAACTAATGTGAGTACGATTTTTCATTACGTTTGAAGCTTTGCGTACCGAACATTCAATCGGCTCGTGACATTCACTCTCTACGCTTTTTTCCTTTTCCTCAAGCAATTTAATTTCCAAATTTCTGTTTCCTTTTGCTATTAGATCCGCCTCTATCTCATCATTTCGCTTACAATAGTTAGAAATAGTTAGCAAGAATTTCCATTGTTGTGCATTTTAGTAAATCACAATGGCCGCTATCTGTGCCAGTTTCAGTGCTCTATAAGTGTTTTTCATTTATTTTATCACTCCCGTTGCCATATTGGCATTTTCGTTTGTCAGAGTTTCAATTGTTTATAACGTGCAAGCAATATCTGAGAAATCAGGACGCGAAATCGTTGGCGCACCTGACAAGTGAAAATTATAATTTAAAAAAATTATCTTTTCTAGCTCGTGCAGTGTAACTACTTTAAATTTACGATGGCTGATGAGCGCGCGGGTGTAAACAAACCTGAATCTCGTAGTGAGGGAACAACAGACGACGAAGCGACACGTGAGCTGTCGGCGCCACAGACCGCGTCGCAGTCACGTGAATGCTCGCTGTCAGATACACTAAAATTGTTTGCTGATGTGAAAACCAGTTTTGAAGCAAACATGGCACAGCTCACATGGGTAATCTTGGAACGCAAATCAGTCAATTAGGAAATCAAAGTGACAGAAGGTTCAACAGTTTAGAATCAAGGATAGAGGACATCCAAGCACAAATCAAAATTTCGAATGACACCATGGAGGAGAAAATTAAAGCCATTACCACTGCTTACGCAAGCGAGCTAACCGCAAGCGTACACGCAAAAATTGATAATGTTCTTTCGATGGTGGAATCCGCCGAGACCAATATTGGTAGCAAGTTCACAGATATGCAGGCCCAAATAGATGTGTGTAAATCAACTGCGAGTGACTCTTTGAAACATTACAGTGATGTTTCAAAGGGAGTAAGCCAATTGACAGAAGGTGTAAACCACGTTGGCGAGCGAGTTGAAGACCTTGCTCAGCAATGGAACGACAGGCAGCGGATACAGTTCATCTTAGGCTATGTACACGGTGAAGGATCAATTTGGGGTACAGAAATAATAGACAAATGTGACACCTATGCAGATTTTGAAAAGCATTTTTTGAATAAATTCTGGAGTTCAGGTATACAACAAAGACTCCGAAAGGAGGTTTACAGCGCCGAACCTTTCAACACCAAAGGAGGAGGTTTGAGACGTTATTTTGAAAAATATCTACGTAAAATTCAGTATTGGGACACGCGCATTTCAACCAAAGATGTAATCATGATCCTAAAGTCAAAACTTCCTGTATCAATAAGAGAAAAACTAGTTAATGTGAGTGAAGAAGACCTAGAAGTCTTTCTTTCTGTTCTTGACAGTTTGGATATGATCTATGAGGATGTGCGTGCGAGTGCTGCTCCGCAGCAGCACATAACAAATTGCGTCAATGGAATGTCGTATCAACATAACACGGGACAACCAAATGCTCAGCCTTACGGCAATCACAACAGCTTCAACTGCTGTAATGGAAAACAATATAACAGATATCCACACCAGAATAGATACAATCCGATTTATCAAAACACACAGCAACAATACGGTAATTGACCGATAAATCACAACGGTAATTACCAGTACCAGAACAACAAGACGAATAATGGAAAACGTCACAAGGGAAAGAAATGGAACAATTGTAACAGACCACAACAGTACAGTCAGCCGAGTCACTTCACTCCCTCTCACCAAATGAATTTTTCACAGCCGTAAAATGCGACATTTTCTCACCAACCCAACCACCAGTTCAGGAACAATAGTCAGGACAATTCGTCGCATGCTTTTCCTGACACCGCCGGTCATAATAGCCAAGGAAATCCGACCATTTTCTACACACAGGCGAACAAAGCACCAAATGCGATGTCAAATAACACGCAATCAAGAGATGCACAAGTCGTATGGGATACGTACGCAAATTTTCGACCTGGTAGGTCGCAAAATAATATTCAAGTAAAAATAACTGACATTTCAGCTCCACCCCAGTCGGAAAACCATTAGCAGCTTCTTTAGGCCTCCACGGGGAAGCTGCGGAACCAATAAGCTCTCATATATTTAACCACTCATGCCAACCTTAGAAAAAAGGCGCATGACAAACACATTAGCAAAGTCTTATCGTATCGTATAAATGAACGAGTGCTATTAAAGACCCACTTGAAACCATCTTTGATTCGTCATAAGAATCGCAAGTGGCAGCACTTGTATGAAGGACCATATATTATCTTAAGAAAGCCGCACATTGGTTGCTATCTATTAGCTGACCCTGTATCTGGACGAATAAAAGGATTGTTTCATCACGCAGACTTGAAGAAATACAGAGTCAACCATTGAAAATATCTGTTAAGTTAAGCTGCTAAAATAAAATATACACACACACTAGAAGTTGTCATACTATGTGTGAAGTACCAACGTATGTAAGAGTAATGCACAGCACTAACATCCTGTCGACCTGCCACAACAAGATAAGTAATTTATATGAGCACCTTAAGTAAAACACATTTATTGTAGGAGAGCAAGATTTGCCTTAGATGTAAGTTAGTTTTAAGTTAATTGAGCCATGAACGGTCACAGCCGAAAGAGCTGACAAATAAATATTATAGTAGGGACGTGCTAAGTGCCACCTGCTACCACTAGTATTAAGTATAGCAAAGCTCTCTCCTCTTGAATGAAATAAATTAAAATGATCATTCAGACCAGAATGATTGCTCGTAGGAAAAAGAAATTTGATTAAGGTCGCTTACTCTAATGAGGTAAATGTTGTGCTATGCATAAGGAGTGTGTGACAACAAATTTTATGAGACCACCTATGAAACGCAGCAGGCAAAAAGCAGCAGCTTAGCATATAAGAATCAAGTAAGTCAATAACGATCCAGGTAGCAGGAATGAAGTGCGCAACTCAATTATTTTATTATAATACGAAGAAAACCGCCTTCGCTCTTAACAATTTTACGGCACAGTGCAGCTGAAATACCTACAAAGACCATTTATAAATAAACTAATTTAGTACTAGAAATATCTATTTCAGGTCTTCGAGATACGATGATTTTTTTTTTAGAAAACCAATTTTACGATGCATGGAACAGAAGATAGTTAACAGACACAGTTCACTGCTAATGCATGGTTTAAGTAATTTTAGATATACATAGATAATTGTTTAGAGAGCTGGATCAGACGACACTGTATCGATTTAATTATACTATTTGTCATGAAAAACTAAGGTGATAATAATTTATGTTAAGCTCATCATATCATACGTCATTAACACTGTGTATTCAAATCTCTTCACTCCATAGAAGTCTTTTGTGTTTTCCTGTAACCAGTATCCTTACCATCCTACCTTATCCAGTAGAGAAGTGAATTTTACGAGCTGGTTGCACGATTGATACATACAGGCTATACGAATGGATAGTCGTGACACATTGGTTGTCGACGGGCTTTGCTTATTCTCCGCAAATTGCGAGTTCAATTAAGATTTGTTATGTGCAGTTGCACGTCAGGGAACACCAAGCTTCCCAATTTCCCTAATGGTAGTTAGAACACGAACTGTTCATCACGTAAACGAAGCCACATTGACTATGTGTTCAAACTAACGACGTAACAGAGAGAAAATAAAAGAGCTGAACTTCAGAAAAGAGTAACTATTGTAAAAAGAAAAGAATAACAAGATTTCGAACAAAGTGTAAACCTAAAGTGCCTTGGAAGCACAAACTACGAACAAGAGACACGCTTTTCGTCAGGCCTTGTAGTCACAGAGACTAAATATTTCTTTGTAAATAATTTTTAGACATGATGTGTATAATAAATGTTAACTGTATTTTGTAGTAAAAATGCAGTCAGCAATAAATGGACACGTATATGCTGCTGCGTGTGAACCGACTATAGACAAGTAATTAATGGACACGTATAAAGGTGGTGAGTGTGAACCTTAACATGACCAAATAAATGTGAACACGAATTAATAATAACGAGTGACCTGAAAAGGTGATAACTCCAAGGACACGTGTGAAATACCGCGTGTGAAGTAATGTTATAAGTACTTGTACCACGAAACCACGATGTAGAAAGCCGCAGAGTAAAAGTGAAGAAGTGTTGTACTTACCACAAACGGTACTGTACGCCTTTTCACGGACACATTCTTCGAAACAGCTGCGGGAGTCGCCGCATCTGGCTGCTTCCGTAATCCAGAGTCGATGAAAAACTGTGTAAAAACTCACACCACGGCTAGTAGACACCAAACGCTCTGCTTCTCGCAGAATACTGCTGCTAGCGTTGTGGAACTGTCAAGTTATTGTCACGTGATTGTGACCAACGGACGTAACACTATGTACGCTGAGCACTCAACAATCAATTTTTCTTTGCACAACGAGCGCGGATGCCAAATGTGTTTGAAATGCATTCAAAATAAAATATGATAAAGCAATGAATTAAGCACTCGTGTACCTTGTAAAATTATAAAGACACTGATCGGAAGAGTCTTAAGCCCGATTTTGACATTTGTTACCGAATTTACTGACCAGGCCGAGTAATGACGAAAACGCGTCTAACCAAATAAAACCAGAAAAATAGATAAATATGAGAACTGAGCATTCCTAAGAGAATGAGACCTTATGTACATAAACAATTGTTATCCTTATCTAATCGAATTTTATTTTAGACTAAGTTATTAGTAAGTAAGCACATTCTAATACAAATTTTTTTCTGTATTTTTCATGTACGAAAACATAAATGGAAGCACGGACATGTGTCAAGTGAAATAGAGACCGCCACCATACGGCTCAACATGTTGCAGAACCAATCTTCCAGTTCCTTACCCACGGGGTATTTCCAACGCAACATCACACCCCGACAACTACTCCAACTTCCACAGTGAAAGTGATGCCCTACTTTTCCTCCACTGTGAAAGTGTAATCAATTTCCCCACTCAAGTGCAGTGCTATCAATTATACCCGAAGTTCTACCACTCCCAGTGCAACTCGTACCTACCCAAGTGTAGTGAAATATTTTTTTTTGCAGGCCATGAAAGCCACAAATAAGTAAAGTGCTACGTATTTACTGCAAGAAATCTTCGACGAAACAACGACAAGAATATTCCTGTAATATGTCATTGTAAAACAAGAATGTCAATTTTTTGTAACATATATTTTCCACAAGTGCACACAGCACCCAGACTTCTTGCGAAGTCAAGTAATTTATTTCTTTGTTATTTTTTAATATTTATTATGCCACGTATAATGTATCGATGTATGTGTATCTTCATCTTAATTTCATTATCTTTTACCGAGAAATGAACATTTGTTATCCTTGTACAATACATTAGAAAGAGCACAGTTCAATTGTCATGTAGTTACCCTATGAACAAATTACTATCAATTTCAGTCGTACGAATATACTTACATGATGCTCTGTATGTTAACCACTTTACCTGATGTAGTGTGTAAAATCTATTGTAAAGAATTTTTGCAAGTAATACTAACTTGTCTCACGAAAGCTATAATATCATGACTACGCATGAGTCGCGATGATCCTGACGGAGTCATCGCTCCTCACGCGGGAAGCAATGTGATATTATTGGATTTCAGACATTTTGCATATGAGAAACCGACAGCCATCGAGCTGTAGTTTGTAATGATACTAAGCATGACAACGCGAGAGTAAAGAAACGAAATCTGTTTATAATGTGCGCCTATACCAAGACGCTCGGCCTGCGTTTAAAAGGTACCTTTAAACACTATGACTCGCTGGGCGCAGATATTTAAAATCATTGCCGCAGCGCTTCATATCAAGACACTGCGAAACAGAATAAAGAACAATTTATCATTTGTTAGGAAAATTCTAGAGTCTTTATAGTTAGTTGTACTTCTGGTCGCCGATATGTTAACATGTACTTCATTACCTTTGATGTTTGGTCGCCGACTTGTTAAGACGTGTTGTGTAGCATCGCTACAAGTTATATTTCATTTTGTGTGAAAAACCACGTTATCATCAAGAAAGAAAACGCTTTTGTAAACCTTGTGACGATAAAAAATACTTACGCGCACGCCAGGACATTTAATTCCTTACAAAATATCACACATACAAAAGCAGCGATTGTTGGACTGTTCCATGTATGAGAAAATCATAAAAATGTAAGTTTTGTATTCATTGTAAATTTGTTAATGTTTGTAGTTTAACGCCTTCGTTCTTTGAGAATATATTGATGCTTCACTGTACAGAAAATCTATGCTTATTCTTTTCTTTAAATGAATCACAAATAATGTTTATGTTTAAATGAACTTTGTTACAGGTTCGCTCTTTATCGCGGTGTCTCCATTGTATTTGGGAGACCATTAATGTGCTCAATTTCCGATCTGACAACCTTTTTTACAAAATTTCACTGTTTTGCATTCATTTCCAATTTTCCTTATTATTATTCAAATAGGTCCCTTAGGTAATTTCATTGAAGAGTCTGATTGCGTGAAAGCAATCCGGGTTAAGAGGTCATTTGAGAAACTATTTTCACGCAATCAATCTGTACGTCTCCTGAACACAATCGAGAACCGACGCATCGGCGATCATTCATTAATGTTTCTCTCTTTTCAAGTCGTACCAAAAAACGGCCGATGAGAACTGCCGTGAGTACGCAATCTAGTGTTAAAGGTTGCATTCTTTATCTTGTCGGCAAACATTGCCATAAATTATCATCATCAATGTTATATTTGGTTAAATGAGAAAAGCCATAAAAACCTTTTAACGCTAGACGTTAGAACCTTCCAACGTTGCCCGCAACCGTTTTAATAAATTTTAGTGCAAGTGACTTTTTTGCTAGGAATGGTGTTCTTTCGTTTTTTCTTACGCCGTTGTCGAAAATCATATGGGGAGATGAAAATGAACTGGAACGGATTGAACATTAGGCTAACTGCAAGCCCAGCACAGTTATGATGGATTAGGTAGATAGACACGATTCAGCTGAACGTTTTGTATGTCCTACACTACTTTACGTCATTTTATTTCAAGAAATACTAACATAACGCGACGCTTTTATTGACACATCTGTAAGGCGTCGATGGCTTTAATCCTCCCCCCTTTTTTTCGCTGCAGACCCATTGCATTTATTCAAATGACAGTCAGGAGGTGACATTGGTTCAAATGACTATCTGGGCATTCAGACTGAAGTTTCTCGTGGCTTCGCTACAGCGCTGAAAGGAGGTGTCAAGTACTACCTTTGAAATTAACAAGACTACTGCCTAACCCCTTTCTTCCTCAACCCCACCTTGTTGTCTGGCCCTAATGACGTCATAGTAGACGGAACGACGAACGCTTTTCCTTCCTTCCCTCTTTAGTTTCTGAGCAAGGAAATATGACGGTGTCCACTCTATTCTTCATCGGCCACTCTCAGCACGGATAACTGGCAGCTCTCGCTAACCAACACAAATAGCTTGTACGGAAGTGTAGCTTCGGCTGCGGTAGCTGATATCTCAAGGTATTTGTTTTGCTCACCTAAGCTGGCGAGTGCTGATAATTCCACGGAGTGAATAACCACTAAGCTCTGTGTACTAGTCATATGCAGTTACTGCTAATTAAATTACTGGGTAATACTTTACGACTGTGTGATTCAGCTGTTTACGTATCGGAGACTGTTAGTGAGGCAAAATAATACAGATGCGAATATCAAAACTCGTCACTAATGTAGTGTCCTGTCATCGTGAGTTTCAGCTGCGAGTACATCTACGTTATCGTACAATGGAAAACCTTATCTTACAGACTTTATCCACAGCAAGAGATACGTTATCATCCAGCATGACAGTTCGCTCTTCTTCTCACGCGTCATCTCCAAAACGTAGTTTTCGTGAAGATCCAAGGCTTTATATCGAGTCCTATTTCATCTTAAATTACTTTCCTTTAAAAATCATTGGAAAATATGGAGACACTAAATTACTTCTTTCTGAAACGCAAAACTTTTTGAGCTGAGCCTGTTCATCAAGTCCTAGGGCAACTAAATTAGTATGTGAAATCAAGAATCGTTTCAAAGTTCATTCAGGGCACTAAACGCTCTTCGTTTCTTCACGGAAATGTTTTCGGCCCTCACTCTTATTTCAAACCGTGTGCTTAATTCCCGTTGGCGTATTGGGTTTTGGTTTCGTCCCGGGATCTGCTACCGATATTTATTTAATTTTTTGTGATGCTTCTCCAGGTCCATGACAGACATCGTGCATTCCTCAGGGTAGCGGAGGGTGTATCTTTGCCAAAGAAAGTCACTCGTGCTGGCGGAACGTGAGAGAAAAACACGGTAAGCCGGGTGCAGATAACGATTCGAGAAGGCAATAAGCACTCAGTCCGCCTCCCGAGTCTCAACAACTGTTGCGCTAATATCAAAACGTTGATGATAGAGATGATTAAGGTTCCATCTACGCTACAGAGGAAGCCTTAGCCCAAAATTACAAAGCATTCCATCTTACGTTTCTTAATTACAATTATAAGTCACAAATTTTTTTTCAGAATTCGTTCGTTAACATTCATCTGACTTGTATAATACACTCCTGGAAATTGAAATAAGAACACCATGAATTCATTGTCCCAGGAAGGGGAAACTTTATTGACACATTCCTGGGGTCAGATACATCACATGATCACACTGACAGAACCACAGGCACATAGACACAGGCAACAGAGCATGCACAATGTCGGCACTAGTACAGTGTATATCCACCTTTCGCAGCAATGCAGGCTGCTATTCTCCCATGGAGACGATCGTAGAGATGCTGGATGTAGTCCTGTGGAACGGCTTGCCATGCCATTTCCACCTGGCGCCTCAGTTGGACCAGCGTTCGTGCTGGACGTGCAGACCGCGTGAGACGACGCTTCATCCAGTCCCAAACATGCTCATTGGGGGACAGATCCGGAGATCTTGCTGGCCAGGGTGGTTGACTTACACCTTCTAGAGCACGTTGGGTGGCACGGGATACATGCGGACGTGCATTGTCCTGTTGGAACAGCAAGTTCCCTTGCCGGTCTAGGAATGGTAGAACGACGGGTTCGATGACGGTTTGGATGTACCGTGCACTATTCAGTGTCCCCTCGACGATCACCAGTGGTGTACGGCCAGTGTAGGAGATCGTTCCCCACACCATGATGCCGGGTGTTGGCCCTGTGTGCCTCGGTCGTATGCGGTCCTGATTGTGGCGCTCACCTGCACGGCGCCAAACACGCATACGACCATCATTGGCACCAAGGCAGAAGTGACTCTCATCGCTGAAGACGACACGTCTCCATTCGTCCCTCCATTCACGCCTGTCGCGACACCACTGGAGGCGGGCTGCACGATGTTGGGGCGTGAGCGGAAGACGGCCTAACGGTGTGCGGGACCGTAGCCCAGCTTCATGGGGACGGTTGCGAATGGTCCTCGCCGATACCCCAGGAGCAACAGTGTCCCTAATTTGCTGGGAAGTGGCGGTGCGGTCCCCTACGGCACTGCGTAGGATCCTACGGTCTTGGCGTGCATCCGTGCGTCGCTGCGGTCCGGTCCCAGGTCGACGGGCACGTGCACCTTCCGCCGACCACTGGCGACAACATCGATGTACTGTGGAGACCTCACGTCCCACGTGTTGAGCAATTCGGCGGTACGTCCACCCGGCCTCCCGCATGCCCACTATACGCCCTCGCTCAAAGTCCGTCAACTGCACATACGGTTCACGTCCACGCTGTCGCGGCATGCTACCAGTGTTAAAGACTGCGATGGAGCTCCGTATGCCACGGCAAACTGGCTGACACTGACGGCGGCGGTGCACAAATGCTGCGCAGCTAGCGCCATTCGACGGCCAACACCGCGGTTCCTGGTGTGTCCGCTGTGCCGTGCGTGTGATCATTGCTTGTACAGCCGTCTCGCAGTGTCCGGAGCAAGTATGGTGGGTCTGACACACCGGTGTCAATGTGTTCTTTTTTCCATTTCCAGGAGTGTAGCTCATATTGTGGCAGTGAGTTGTTTTGTTATTTATTGTTTTCTTTGTTTACCTTACACTGTTAGGTAATTTAATATATCTTCAGTTACTATAAGCCACTGAACACTTCACATTTCACGGTTGTTCCTTGAAACCTGCTTACCGTCTTCAATACACCTACTACGCGGGGCTTTCAGTAAGAAATACATATATTTTTCTCCGATAGTTATGGTTGAAAAAATGTAGAATTTGTGTGAAACACACTGGACTATTCCCTTTTCAGTCCTTATAGATCGTGAAGTTCCGATAGGTGGCGGCGCTATACGTTCCCTTGATATTGGCGTCATGAGCGGACGTACAGTCTTAGACATAAAAACTGGCCGCCGGCCGGCCGCCACAGAGACTAAGTCCGAGTCGTTCACTTAAGGTGGCCAATAAAACTGACCACCCCTGACAACACTAAGTCCGGCTATCTGCACAATCTGGCAACACTGTAAGATGCGGGAGTGTTAGAAGGAAGAGTTGTCTACTTCCGAGCTGTCCTCGGACTGGGTGAGCCCGTGGTCTAGTGGTAATCGTCGTGCATTCTAAACTTGTAGTCGCATTTTCGCGTCCAGTGTATTTTTTTTTAACTGCATGTCGGACTGAAGTTATGAGTCTGATTAAATATGAAAGAAGATTCGCTTAACATTCCACCCACCAGCAACTACAAGTATTCCAGAAACAATTCCGCAGGACAGCTCGTGGCTGCGTCGCGATCATAACAACTTACGAAACTTCCTGGCAGATTAAAACTGTGTGCCCGACCGAGACTCGAACTCGGTCCCGAGTTCGAGTCTCGGTCGGGCACACAGTTTTAATCTGCCAGGAAGTTTCATATCAGCGCACACTCCGCTGCAGAGTGAAAATCTCATTCTCATAACAACTTACGCTCGAGCGTTTCCTCGCGCTGCAGCGGCTACCGGTCACCGGCCAGACGCCACCCCCCGCCTGAAATCCGGCGCCGCCCAGGTGAACGCGGCGCGACGCTGTCAGTGTATGTATCAAGTGTCATTTTCGAATTTGAAGTTCTCATTATCATCTCGCAGTTAAGCATTGGATTTTGCATACTCGAAAATCATGAACCACAGTTAAGCATTGTAAAATTGAGTCGCAAGAGGAAAAAGGTTCAACATCTGCAACACAACGATTACTTTTCGTATAACAGAGGGGTGAACGCAGAGGAAGCAGCTAGAAAGATCTAAACTGTGTTTGGAGCGAGTGCTTTTGGGAAAAATACGCCAAAGACCGTTCTGGCATGAATGATTTTCCACATTAAGGAAGTCTCGACTACTGATATGTGTGATAGATTACCATTTTACAATCATGCGACATTTGCATTCAACAGGCAAAGTTCAGAAGTCTGGTGTAGGAGTACTGCATGCTCTAATTCGAAACAACAAAAATCAACGGAGTGACTATTATTGAACGTCATCAGGTCGCTCATTGAGCATTCCTATGCAGTACTGTTACTGGTGACGTGTTGTGATGCCTTTATCGTTAACTTCCTAAGAAGAAATGAAGGACTGAGCCCCATAAAAGTCGTAAACTCAAGCAAATAGTAGTGTTAACATATTATTTTACATCTGATAGCTCCAAAAGTGTGTTTTGGGCTACGAATTCGGCCCCAAGGGGTGTGTGCAACACAGCTGGAATTTGTTGCCAACAACATCCAGGAGATTGATAGGAAAGTCGTCTCTCAGGCACTTGAATTGATAGGGAAGTCCTCTATCAAGCACTAGTCCCTCTCGTCATACATTCGTAAAAATTTAACTTTCCCGCTCTTGATCGATCAACCGTCGAGGCCATTTATTTCTAGACGAAAATACTCTTAAAACTACTCTGGTTTAATGACATCGTTAGAACCAATGGAATTATACGGGCGTAGAATTTGTAAACAACTTTAGCATTGTCAGATTGTTTTAGATATCGCGAAAGAAAATTCTGCTGCTGATTAATTTTTCTTTGATGATTACTGTTGCGTTTAGTAAACTAATGGAAAATGCAATTAAAATATTCACTGTACTAATACAAATTAAATTCAGCTTACTACAGAAACATCACGACAGCAGTCAATCTTAATCTTAATAAAGCGTTAAGTGTCTGTAAGATGATAGAGCCTATTTTAACAGGAATTAGTAGGATATTAGCGACTTTTAAGTCGTAAAGATTTGTATTTACTTCATTTCCTCTATTATTCGCAAGTATTATGAAAATGTGTCATTTCATAGATAAATTTTGTATTCACAACAACAAAAAATACGTCGGCAGAAAACAAAAGTGACATCAATTTGGCAGTAGCGTACGGTTTTCGCTCTGACACTGAGGATTACTGAAAGTAGCAAGACGAATTTTGCTCGAGCGTTTTCTTATGATTCCCTTAGTGAGTTTGTATCTGCCTGCTTGTAGCTCTGCTACAAAAGAATTAAAAATCTGCCCTTCAGCTAGTCTCGAAAGGCGAACGTAAGCAGCTTGCACCTGGCAGCCAAGCATATTAGCTGGGAACTGGTTTTTTCCTAAAGTGGGAAGATATCCTTTTGTGGTTGAATTGTTGGTAGATGTCTATCAGACGTGTGCCGTTGGTCTCAGCGTTTTGGCGTGTTGAATTTGTACCACTGATTTTTCTATTGGTTTTTTCTGTCCCAAATAGAGTGTTGAAGTCTCCCCTTAGTATTATCACGTCATCTTTACCAGAGATCTTCGATATTCCTTGCCGTGATGACCTGGACTCTCCAGAATCCGAAAATCCAACTGCTGCCTGTCGACAGCCGGGTTGTGTACCACCTAGGGTAAAGCTGACATTGCCTGCATAGTTGATGTTTGGTTGTGTTTCATTGGTTTGGCTTCGGTGATACCAGGACTGGACTGGACTGGACCAGAGGATGTTGAAGCCTTTGGAAGCAAATATTTTCAGCCGAGCTCATTGAGCTAACAGACGGTGACCAGAGTAGCGCTGATTCTCACTCTGACGCGTCTGGATTTTGGGTTCAACGGATTGAGTAGCCGTTCAGGATTGTGTTAGTGTTTGGTTCACCCCAAGTGTTTGATTTTCTCTGTACCACCCATATGGGGGGGGGGGTTCCCCTTTCCCCAAACGTGATTATTATTATTATTATTGTCATTATGTCATCAGCAAATCCGGTATGGTTGATCTTCCCAACACTGAAATATATGTGTATTGTTCGATTCAGTATTTCCAACACATACGTACGGGTTGTAATTACGTTACACTGCTGCTAGTACACATATTTCTCACTTTTTCTTAGACAGTTGCTACCTGTTACTCCATCATAGGAATTTATGTGCGCAGCATTGTTGCAATACGGACGTTTAAATTATCCGTTTTCTGTAATTTCATTTTGATACCAGATCGTTCAATCGGATTCAGTCAGTCAGTCTTAATGTGCATATCCTACTACGACTCTCATCGTATGATGGATTTAGTAAACCACATTCTTAATCGGACTGTTGAATGAAAATCTAATACAGGGCCTGAATTCTTTACAATGTGGAAAATATTAATCCAATATGCTTATTACAAACACGTTATTTAAATATAAGTATGTGCACTAACGAGATAACAGTTTATTTACAGGAGCATAGCCCCATCCATCATAGCAGAGCAGTGTGAGATTGGTTTCAGGTCCAAGAGACCTGAATATAGAAAATGTATTGTGGGAAGTAAACCATCACGCTACACTGTCGACGGCTTAATGAAATCAATGGCCCTACGCCTTCGAGAAATCTTACGTAATGATCGTGGGTGGGGTGGTTACTAAAAGTATACTCGTCCACAAAACCCATGTGGACAATTATCTGATAATCGGTCAAGCTTTTCTTTGTGCAGCTCTTTAGCATAAAAGTCCATTTACTTTCAGTCCCCTGCTTACAATTCTTGCAATGCAAGGTAATTGAAAAATCTCATCCACTCAACGCCAGCTGAGGAATTGACTGGTGCATGTGTTGTTCAACACACAGTAGGTGTCACCCTCACTGGATACAATGACTGTTTGCGCGCGCGCGCGCGCGCGTTACCCATCCCACGTCCCGCATATGCGTTAAGTAAGATGGATTAACTCCATAGTATCGTTAGCAGAGACAGTGCGCTCTTTTTGTCGAGGCTCGCGACAAGTGCAGCGATTAGCAGCGCCCAATGCCGCCGCGATTTGTTTATGTTGGCAGAGCGTGGACACTGCAGCAGACGCTTCGCCATAAACAGAAAGAAATCACCTTGGCTCTGACTGCAGTGAGCGGATATCACTGCCTGCGTGTTCTTATAGTAACCAACGCGAGTCTCTACTCACAATTGCAACGGGTATTATGGCACAAAGGAATGTGAGGTGATATCAAGATTTATCCAACATACAAAAATTAACTGCAGGGCTTTCATGTATGCAGTAGTAGCACATAAGGGAATATTATGTCTAGGAAGCGTATATTTCATTTCCTCTTCTCATATTAACGCCCTTGTTTTAGTATGAAGTGAGAAAATAAACACGAAAAACAAAAGTTCCTGTGAAGCATATAAGACATTTCCTCTTCTCATATCATCACTTTTGTTTTAGTATGAATTAAAAAAATAAACAGTTTAGGATTGTGAAGCATAATATGACACCAGATTCTTATCGCAGGAGCTATCGGAAACGCATAAAGCAGGGAGCTGTCCATTCTTTTGTCCAACAGTCTGTTTCCTTTCATGCATTACTCCCGCTAGGAGATTCTTATTTAAGTACTTGTGGGCATCAAGTTCTTCAGCAGAATAAGCCTATTGTCATTGTGCTAATTACGGTGTGCAACAAAGACTAGTTCCCCTAGAGCAGCGAGGATATTTGCACATGTCTGTATTCAGCAATGACTGCCAGCTGCCACAACACTTCACACAATCCATGCGGCAGGCAACACAACTGTGCGTGCACTTCAGACTTCATTCAGTAAGACGTCAGGAGATGGATGGTAACGTCAAATTAACGTCGTTTTCCGAGTCGTATTCAATCCAGAATGAGGTGTTATTAAGGTAGTTGAGCGTTCTAGAAATTACACTTTTATAATTCCCAAGTGAGTATTTCGGTAGGCAAAAGAACCCGTCAGTGTGAAACCATCGGGAAATGCATTAGTATCAAACTGCCAGAACTTGAGACAATATGTGGACTTTTCTCTTCGATGGGTGACCTATTACTGTTATTTAGGTTTCTCTCCGTCCTAGTCGTAATGCAAATGGAACTTCAGAGGCGCTTTCCACTATTCTTGACAAACGTCAGCAACTTGTAATCAATACGAGTCACAAATGCGTGATGGTAATGGTTCAGGTTGTCAGTAGTTGTGGTGGTGGTGTGCTGTCAAACTGCGTTCAGTAGCGTTAATGGTGGCGCACATAATTTAGCACTGACTGCCTACTTAAATAAAGATAGTGTTGTGGCGTCGTCTCTTCTCTTTATTTGGACTCAGCTTGAATAATCCGATTTAACGAACATAGTACTCCATTCGCGGGCTGCTAATGATACAGTAAGACGATAGAGATCTTCGTGGGGGTATTACATTAATTCTGCAATGAATTGCTTAACAAATATTACCCTCAGCTGTGTAGCTGGAATGATTCACTATCAGGTACTCTATGTTTCACTTTGTTAAGTGATCAGTTAGCTGCAATTCTGCTTCTACTGTTCGTAAATACGTGTATACTTAAAAAATGTTTCAAATGGCTCTGAGCACTATGGGACTTAACTTCTGAGGTCATCAGTCCGCTAGAATTTAGAATTACTCAAACCTAGCCGCGAGGGATTAGTCCAGCGGTCTGAGGAGCTGAAGTCGTGGACTGTGCGGTTGTTCCCGGCGGAGTTTCGAGTCCTCCCTCGGGCATGGGTGTGTGTGTTTATCCTTAGGATTATTTAGGTCAAGTAGTATGTATGCTTAGGGACTGATGACCTTAGGAGTGAAGTCCCATAAGATTTCACATACATTTTTTTTTAACTTAAACCTTAGGACATCAGACACATCCATGCCAGAGACAGGATTCGAACTTGCGACCGTAGCGGTCGCGCAGTTCCAGACCGTAGATCCTAGAACCGCTCGGGCACTCCGGCCGACATACTTGTATACTGACTATTCGTTATTTGACTAAATATGAACTACAATCTGATTCGCATAGATATGACATGGGCTAGCGTTGGCACAAAGCAATGACTAAGGGTTGGATGCCGTTGAATCCTGTTACATGGATGACAAGAGAAATGTTCGCAAACCACCTCTATTTCCTCAAAAAACAATTGCATCTTAAATATCGAAGGACCGACGTCCACACTGTCACAGCGCGTTGAAATACACCAACGACGGCAGGTGAAAATTTGTGACCGACTTGGGTTCAAACCTGGACCTTCTGCTTACTAGAGACATGTGCTGATCACTGCACTAGTATTTTTTGTTTTAAGTTGAGAAGGCTTTCAGCACCAGGTAGGCTGAGGCAAAGAGGGTAGGGGTTGAAGATCCGAGGCCTAGCCACAATGCCTCCTCCATACCTATTACTGAGCAGCGGCATTATTCCCATGTATTCCATGTGTGCACCCATATATTACTTTAAATTGTAGAACAAAACTGATGTAGTTACTAAGGTAAAATAAATTACAGACTGCAGCCTCCAATGGCGTGCGTTCCTTGTAGAACACAACTTATAACAGTGAGAAGGGTGACGGAAAAATACATAGCAAACATTCATTCAGAAATATATTCACAGTTTAAGTTATTATGCACTGGATGCATATGAGGTCTGTAACAAAGCCATTTATTTTTCAACCAATTAAAGAAATATCGGAGCCGGAGGGGTTTTACCAAATTAGAACAGTTCTGATTTTAGAATCAACGAAAAAGAATATTCCAGGGATGCAAAAAGTAAAAGAATAGTATTCTGCTTCTAATAAAAAAACTGTCCACCTCTCTGTAGCCCACATACACATTAAAAAAATTAGAAACTATTCCTTATATTTGTTATTCTTCTTCAGCTAAAAATGTTCTTCTGTAATATAATACATGTACTCTTCTATGTTCTAAGTTTTGTTTGTTACGACGTAAAACAGAAACTGACCCAGAAGCCACGAATAACTGTTATTTTTAGCGGACGGTGTAACCTTCCCCTCACTTATCGACCTTAATGGCAGGGAAAAATTAATCCGCGTGTGTCTAATGGAAATTTGGAAAAAGCAATCGTCACCGAAGTTAATCTTTCGGTAAAAAGGGAGGAAAGGGTTACATCTAAATGAAAGGAAGAATGCAAATGAAACTGGTGGAAATTAATTTTGAAAAGGGGTAAAGTTAATAAAGAAAGTAAATGTGCGGCCGTTACGTTAACAATTAACTAGCGGTAATTAGATATTTGAGATTTGGGGGAAATGACGGTCGCCAGTCCTATGGACAATTACTATAGTAACTGAAAAAGAAGGATTATTACACATATAATTAGCACTAGAAGCGTGGCAACTGAAGGTTGACACGTGTAGTGTGAAAACTGAATGTTTGTCAGAAGTAATAAATTTCGCTACACTCTGACTTAATTTAGCAAAAGAATAATAAAACTGGAAAACTGAAAGTTAATTTAGTGACTGAAATTAATAGAGAACTTAGTTTCTGAAGCACTACAAAATTTAGTAAAGTAAGGTTAGTCATGGGCTACCTCGACAATCATTTCAGAAGCTACTTGAATCTACGTAATTTAGAAATAAGAGATTTAACTTTGAACTTGAATTAAATGATTCTGAACAATTAACAATAGTAAAATTTAGTACGTACCAAGCTGAGCTGCAGTCACAGGTAAGCTAAAATATGGTAACAAAACTCGCACTCTTAATTTTTGCTTGTGTAATCTAAATATTGTAGCCAGCTATGAATACTTTAACTGAACTTTGAAATTAAAGCAGTGAAATGGAATGATATTACTTTAATGCTGGCGTTTGAATTTCAACGACACTCGGGTTCATTCCGGAAAAGGAAGGGACCCTGCTTGGTAATGCCATTGGGACGATGAGCAACAAAGGTTCATGCTACGTTGCTGTAATTTAGTGAGATAAATTTAACAGTTTGAAAAGCTGAGGACTGCCATACAGTTCTAAAACTTTACGTGCTTCCAGTCTTCCTTGTTGGTTGATTGAAGGTTTGAAGCCGTCGATCGAGGAGGTGGCGACAGTCACGCATTGTCGGCCGTCGCTGTTGCAGAAGCTGGATGTTGGCGAGCCTTCTTCTCGACACGGTCTCCAGCCGAAACGGTCTCTTGGTGTGTGCCAGCTAACGCTCCCGTCCGCGACACCGTGTCAGAAACTATCGTAGCAAGTCGAGCGCAATTACATGCTGCCATACCCTGAAATCGCGGCAACTCGTGGGAGCGTCACACCACACACCTGCTCCACCGCCCACTACAGCCAGACTCTCTCTGCCCGCGCTCCATGCGGCAGAGTTAACACTACCAAAGATCCTAAACACTTTGGTTCTCCACACGACCTATCGATGTATTCGTTCGATAGCATAGTTTTCTCTATGCAAGACCCAGCGTAAAAATACAAATAGTATTTACAAAACAAACCAATTATACATCTACATAAATGCATGTATATACAACTAGTAAAACAATTACAATATACAAAGACACAGAAACGTCATATCTTCAGGTAACAAAATAAGGAAAAAAATTTGTAATACAATAGATGGAAATAGGAGGATATGCATTTCCGGCGTTACAACGGGTAACATTTCCAGTCGGGTTGTAAAGATTCAGTTATCGGTATATGACTTTCTGCGGTTCTGTTGATAGTGCTAATTTCTTCCTAGTCCAGTTCCAAATTCTGATTCACATAAGAAGATGTGCGCTACAGTTTCTACAAGCTGACACTTGTCGCAGTATGGAGATGGTCTCAATTTGATTTTCCATAATCGTTCCGCTGTGGGTATGGCTTCGTTTACGTCGTACCATACGGCACTGACTCTAGTTGGTAGAATTTTATTGCTGATATTTTTCCAGACGTTCCTCCAGTTTTTTTGTAGGTTAATTTACCGGATTTGGTTTGTGAAAACGATGTCTCGTAATGTAATCATAGACGGTTCTAGTGTTGGTTTGTGCTGGTGGAACTCTTATACTCTTATATAGCTCCAATCGCTATAGTACTTTCGGACGTAATCTAAGCTGGGACGCTACATTAACAGGAGCGTTCCTATCCCCAATAGCTAACGACAGGAAGAGAAGTTTCGTAATGGCTGTCTTCGTGGCCTGTATTAGTTTAAAGTACGTCTTTAATTCCTAGTCCTCCGTTCTGCCTCTGCAAAGTCGCCGTGTGGAAGGATACTTTGAAGATATTTTATTTCCACACATACCAAGAGGCTACAGCTAATATTTTATGTGCAGTGACCTGCGGTATCGGTAAGACTGCTATGACAGTTTTTTTGCTAAGTATGTATGTATTTATAGAGTGAACTTTCCGCAGTCGGTCTAACGATCGCATGTCAAGGTCCTTCAACAAGGTTCCGATGACATTAATTGTCCTCTCCCAATTGTTCGTGGCCATGCGCTTGGGATCCGCCCTTAACCACAATCCGAGTTGGAGTCTCTCATCAGTTACATCTAACCAGTGCGCACCTATTGCACTATTGTAAAAACCGAGATGCAATATTTTGGATTAAAAATTTTGTAAATTTGTAGTAAGAATTTATGAGACCAACCTGCTTAGGTCATCGGTCCCTAAGCTTAGACACTACTTAATCTAACTTAAACCGACTTACGCTGTGGACAACACACACACCCATGCTAGAGGGAGGACTCGAACCTCCGACGGTGGGCACTGTCGGGACACAGCAGCCAACCTCTCTGCAGCACCTGTCTACACACGCTCCTCGTCAGACGCGAATTCCCATCTTTGCCACATACGCAGTACCCCCGGCCCCCCCCCCCCCTCCGGCCATTATTTCACATTCAACTCGCTCGCGGCCACACTGTATTCCCGCGACTGTTCGGACGATGTCGTGCGTCTAGCACTGAAAGCATTCGATGACCCTTTGAGAGCCAAATAATCATACCGGATGATTTAGGAGGAATAGTAAATACTGTAGGAGGAGAGAGTATAGACAAATTGCAGAAAAAATGCCATATAACATCCTCTATATGAATATATGTGTGGTGTCTGTTCTTTCGGAAATGTCCGAAAGAAAAGACACTGCGAATCCGGGTCCGAAGTTGGTCAGGCACAAATTTTCATCTGACGCCATTGTTCTATTTTAATTCCCATGACAGCCTGGACATCTGTCCTTCAATCTTTAGCTGATTAACAAGGCTGTCTATTTCGATTCGTAGTGTCTGTTCTTCCGGAGATGTCCGAAAGAACTGGCACACACACACACACACACACACACACACACACACACACATTTTTATCTTAAGTGCCATTCGGAAAATGTTTGGCAACTCAGTGATACTGCCGGACTACAGCTACATCAACCTACTCATTTCACTAAATATAGATGTAATTTTCTGAACAATTCCTGTTTAATAAGTGACAGCGACAGTGTCTCTCACCGTTTACTTTGTCGGAAACCTGCTTCTTTCTGCCCTAGCCTATACTATTGCAATGAGTGATTGCTCACATTCTTGATATCTCACTGGACGTGCTACTGCAACTGTAGCCAAAGATTCAAATTCCGCTGGAAAAATATGTTTCAAGTCAGATGGTTTTGCTGCTCCCGTACTGCCATTGAAAACGATCACAACGAAATTAAGTATAGGTATCCTATGAAACCGCTGAGCTCATACTGCGGTGCTGTGAAGATGAAAAAAGTAGCTTTTCACAATTATCAGATGACAGATGGAATTTGTCAGATTCCACTAATTATGCATGCATTATTAACTCTTGGTTCACAGGCGATTTTCTGCCGCTTATTGTAACTGTTATTTGAATGTTCGAGATGGAAGAATAGAAACATCAAACTTTCGCCATATGGAATGTTCGAATTCACCTTAAGTCTTCACGTTTCGAACAAAGGCAGAGTATCAGACAGGAAAGCTGACAACAATAAGCCATGCCAGGCTTGTCTTCTGGCGGATGTGCCAATGACAGTGATCTCAATAACAATATTGTACACCGAAGATACATTGCCAACTCAACCACTGTAGAAGCTCCAAAATTGTGAATTGCGTCTGGTGAATACGCTTTCAAGGTTTCGGTCCGATTAAGACAGTAAAACACACATAATTGTCGCAGTTAATAATTTATGACATTTAGTTTGCATTCAGTGCATCGATGTATTACAAGTAATTGCACTCTAGCCCCTAAACCTACTTACAGAAATGCGAATAAGGTTCATTGACATATATTGATGATCTTGTGGCCCTTGCCACCCGCAACTTTGAGACGAAGCTACATTCACTCCTGAGGTAACTCACAGAACACATCAGCTGGTATGCTTCCTGGCAGTATAGCTGAAACTTGGAAACAGCGCAGAATATGTTTGGCAATTCTGTGACCGACGAGTTACTTCCTTGATGGCACCGAACTATCCTGCTAAATTCACTTGATATTATCGTGTCGCTTCAATTGAATACTGTGAGTGATTTTCTCTTGAGATGTGACATAAGGATATCAGTTAATGCTTTTGAGTCAACGAAAGTGGTTCCACACGGGAAATACAGCTACTCTCGTCTCTTATGTTGCGATTTATGTGCCATAGCGGCTACTGAGCCAATAAGTACGTCAAAGACCCGCACCTGTTCGCTAGCTCCTAGGTAATGTGCTTGCCTGCCAGGTGCACGCTGCCTTTGTTTGCCTTTCAAGACTCGCTGAAAGCCAGATTTTTAATTCTTTTGTAGCAGAACTACAAGCAGGGAGATACAAATTCAATGAGCGAATCGTATGGCAACGCTCTAGCAAAATTCGCCATGCTCCTTTTAGTAACCCTTAGTGTCAAAGCGAAAACCTTACGGTACAGCCAAATTCATAGTGGCACTTTTGTTTTCTGTCGACATATTTTTGTTGTTGTGAATACGTAATTTTATCTATGAACCGCCACATTTTCATAATACTTGCGAAGCAAATCATGTGAAGTAACTCTGTGGAAAAAGCACTACGCTTTCTGGACGCTCTCTGTATCTTCCTGGATGTCGAGGGGGTTCTAGTAATACAACCTTCGAGTAAATGGTTAGAGATGAAGAACCTAGTGGTGAATGAACTCATAGACGAGATGAATGCGAGAGACTACTCTTGAAAACAATAAGTAGACGATTTATTCACAGTAAGACTTAGAAAATTTGCTAATACTGTTAAACCTATGTGCACTGAACATTGTGTAAAAGTATTTAAAGACGAGCCCCACGAAAATTGGTGTAGTATTATTTATGGTGAAGCATACCAGCACACAAACTGAAAAATTATGTATCTCGAAGAAACTTTAGAGAGGGTTGTAGTGCGTCTAGAGGTAGCCGTGGATGGAAAACTACTATGAACACCTCACATAAAGAATATGTTCCACAGCGAAAGATAATCTTACAAGCACTAGAAGCTGCTGTAGGGTAAACTGGGGTCTAAACCCAGTACGTACTGAATATACACCTCAGTAAAAAGGCCAATGATAATTTATTGGGCTATAATATGAACAAAGTCGAACAGAAGGTGGCTGCTAGAGAGTCTGACAAAGTGCGGGCACTGGCCTGCTTTCACAAACAGAGGGAATTAGCAGGACATCCACTCTCGGAATGGATATTATGCTAGACATGCCCTCCTTACACATGTGGCTTAAAATGGAGGCAGCGGCAGGGACATAAAGGCTAAAAATAGGAAAGAACTGGATATAGTTAGAATGTACGGAATCCCAAATCAGTATGGCTATGGCTGGGGAAATGCCGACTAACTATATAATAACTTCTAGCTGTTTCAATAAACCTTGCTTGTAACAGTTAGAAGGAGGGAGCAGTGGAAGAACGAACCACTAAACCGTGCAGGAGACGTAATATAGTGGTTTACTGACAGGTCGAAAACAAATGACAGTACTGGGTCTGGTGTACTGCCTAGAATCTCTTTAGGGAAGATGGCCACAGTATTACACGGTATCTTCTATCAGCATGTGCACGGAGGAGAATTAGAGTAGACCCTACAAAAATCGTAGCATCTACTTTTATTGAGACAGCCAAGCAGTTCTGAAATCTCTATCAGTCCCTGCAACTAGATCGAAGGTCGTTGCTGACTACCATGAAGCATTTTCTCTTGGACATATCGGAAAGAACAGACACCACACATATATCCATACACAGGGTGTTTCAGGAGGAATAGTATATATTTTAGCAGGTAGGTAGTACAGACGAACTGCATAAAAAATTCCATATAAATGCGTCAACTTTTTATTGAGTACAGAGATACAGCTGTTAGTACGTAACCCTAACAAACTCAAAGAAAGGCAAATGAGGACATTCAAAATTGATTTTCAAAAATTCCCCCACCAACTTTAATGCACATTTGACTTCTCTTGATAACACCACGTGTAGCCCTTCTGAGGTAGTCTTTGCGTTCTTTTATGAGGACTGCACTATTCATAATCCGAACGATCAAATCGGCTCTTGGGTTTACTTTCTCTTTGTAGAATTCGCCTTTAACCATCCCCGAAGGCAAAAATACAAAGACCTTGAAGGCCAAGAAAAGTGCCAATATCTAATGATCCATCTTCCGGGAAATGTTAGGTTTGGATAATGTGTCACTTGACGACTAGAATGCGCAGGAGCACTGTCATGCTGGAGGAACATACGCATTCTTGTAGCCCAATGAACCTGCATCTCGGTTCTTGCAATAGTGCAACAGGTGCGCACTGGTTAGATGTAACTGATGAGAGACTCCAACTCGGATTGTGGTTAAGGGCGAATCCCAAGCGCATGGCCTCGAACACTTGGGAGCGGACACTTAATGTCTTCGGAACCTTGTTGAAGGAGCATGACATGCGATTGTTAGACCGACTGCAGAAAGTTCACTTTATAAATACATACATACTTAGCAAAATCTATCATGTCCCAGCAGTCTTACCTATACTGCAGGTCACTCTACATAAAATATTAGCTGTAGCCTCTCGGTATGTGTGGAAACAAAATATCTTCAAAGTACCCTCCCACACGGCGACTTTGTGCAGGCCTTGCAGAGGCAGAACGGAGGACTTGGAATTAAAGACGTACTTTTAAACTAATACATGCCACTACGACAGGCATTACGAAACTTCTGTTCCACTCGTTAAATCCTGGGTTTAGGAACGCTCCTGTTAATGTAGCGTGCCAGCCTAGATTACGTCCGAAAGTACTGTGGCGATTGGAGCCGTATAAGACTTCCAACAGCACAAACCAACACTAGAACCGTCTATAATTATATTACCAGAAATCGACTTCACAAACCAAGTCCGGTAAATTAACCTACAAAAAAACTGGAGGAACGTCTGGAAAAATATCAACAATAAAATTCTACCAACTAGAGTCAGTTCCGTATGGTGCGACATTGTAAACGAAACCTTACACACAGCGGAACGATTTTGGAAAATCAAATTGAGACCATCTCCATACTGCGACAAATGTTGGCTTGTAGAAACTGTAGCGCACATCTTCTTATGTGAAATAGAATCAGAATTTGGAACTGGACTAGGAAGAAATTAGCACTATCAACAGAACCGCAGAAAGTCATATACCATTAACTGAATCTTTACAAACTGACTGGAAATGTTACCCGTCCGCTAAGAATAACAGTTATCGTGGCTTCTGCGACAGTTTCTGTTTTACGTCGTAACAAACAAAACTTAGAACTTAGAAGAGTACATGTTTTATATTACAGAAGAACATTTTAAGCTGAAGAAGAATCAAATATAAGGAATAGTTTCAAATTTTTTTAATGTATATGTGGGCTACAAAGAGGTGGACAGTTTTATTGGTTAGAAGCAGAATACTATTCTTTCACTTTATTTATTCCTGGAATATTCTTTTACGTTGGTTCTAAAATCAGATCTGTTCTAATTTGGCACAGCCCCTCCTGCTCCGAAATTTCTTTCATTTGTTGAAAAATAAATGGCATCGTTACAGACCTCATTTGCATCCAGTGCATAATAACTTAAACTGTAAATGTATTTCTGAATGAACGATTGTTATGTATTTGTCTGTCACCATTTTCACTGCTATATGTTATGTTCTACAAGGAACCCACGCGATCGGAGGCTGTTATCTGTAATTTATTTTACCTGACCCTAGTTGGTGGAATATTATTGTTGATATTTTTCCAGACGTTCCTCCAGTTTTTTGTTGGTCAATTTACCGGAATTGGTTTGTGAAGACGATTTCTGGTAATATAATTATCGACGTTTCTAGGTTGGTTTGTGCTGGTGGAAGTCTTATGCAGCGTCAATCGCCATAGTACTTTCGGACGTAATCTAGGCTGGCACGCTACATTAACAGCAGCGTTCCTAAACCCAGGATTAAACGAGTGGAACAGAAGTTTCGTAATGCCTGTCGTAGTGGCATGTATTAGTTTAAAAGTACGTCTTTAATTCCAAGTCCTCCGTTCTGCCTCTGCAAGGCCTGCACAAAGTCGCCGTGTGGGAGGGTACTTTGAAGATATTTTGTTTCCACACATACCGAGAGCATTGCAGCGAACTGATCACTTAACAAAGTGAAACATAGAGTACCTGATAGTGAATCATTCCAGCTACATAGCTGAGGGTAATATTTGTTAAGCAATTCATCAGAATTAATGTAATACCCTCACGATGATGTCTGTCGTCATACTGTATCATTAGCAGCCCGCGAATGGAGTACTATGTTCGTTAAATCGGATTACGCAAGCTGAGGCCTAATAAAGAGAAGAGACGACGCCACAACACTATCTTTACTTAAGTAGGCAGTCAGTGCTAAATTATTTGCGCCACCATTAACGCTACTGAACGCAGTTTGACAGCATAACACCACCACAACTACTGACAACCTGAACCATTACCATCACGCATTTGTGACTCGCAGTGATTACAAGTTGCTGACGTTTGTCAAGAACAGTGGAAAGCGCCTCTGAAGCTCCATTTGCATTACGACTAGGACGGAGAGAATATTAAATAACAGTAATAGGTCACCCATCAAAGAGAAAAGTCCACGTATTGTCTCAAGTTCTTGCAGTTTGATATTAATGCATTTCCCGATGGTTTCACACTAACGGGTTCTTTTGGCTATCGAAATACTCATATGGGAATTATAAAAGTGTAATTTCTAGAACGCGCAACTACCTTAATAACACCTCATTCTGGATTGAATACGACTCGGAAAACGACGTTAATTTGACGTTACCATCCATCTCCTGACGTCTTACTGAATGAAGTCTGAAGTGCACGCACAGTTGTGTTGCCTGCCGCATGGATTCTGTGAAGTGTTGTGGCAGCTGGCAGTCATTGCTGAATACAGACATGTGCAAATATCCTCGCTGCTCTAGGGGAACTAGTCATTGTTGCATACTGTAATTAGCACAATGACACTAGGCTTATTCTGCTGAAGAACTTGATGCCCACAAGTCCTTAAATAAGAATCTCCTAGCGGGAGTAATGCATGAAAGGAAACAGACTGTTGGACAAAAGAATGGACAGCCCCCTGCTTTATGCGTTCCCGATAGCTCCTGCGATAAGAATCTGGTGTCATATTATGCTTCACAATCCTAAACTGTTTATTTTTTTAATTCATACTAAAACAAAAGTGATGATATGAGAAGAGGAAATGAGTTATAAGCTTCACACGAACTTTTGTTTTTCGTGTTTATTTTCTCACTTCATACTAAAACAAGGGCGTTAATATGAGAAGAGGAAATGAAATATACGCTTCCTAGACATAATGTTCCATTATGAGCTACTACTGCATACATGAAAGCCCTGCAGTTAATTTTTGTATGTTGGATAAATCTTGATATCACCTCACATTCCTTTGTGCCATGATACCCGTTGCAATTGCTCCATGGCACCTGTGAGTAGAGTCTCGCGTTGGTTACTATAAGAACACGCAGGCAGTGATATCCGCTCACTGCAGTCAGAGCCATGGTTAATTATTTCTGTCTATGGCGAAGCGTCTGCTGCAGTGTCCACGCTCTGCCAATATAAACAAATCGCGGCGGCATTGGGCACTGCTAATCGCTGCACTTGTCGCGAGCCTCGACATAAAGAGCGCACTGTCTCTGCTAACGATACTGTGGAGTTAATACATCTTACTTAACGCATATGCGGGACGTGGGTTGGGTAAAAATTCAGTTTGTAACTACCCATCGCATTAAAATACTTTACAGTCATATTTGATGCAATATTTATTGTTGGTTGTCCCTCCAATGTTAATAGTATTGATTCAGATTGTGCGTGAACACGAAAACACACGCACACAGACACACACACACACACACACACACACACACACACACACACACACACACACACGCAAACAGTCATTGATTCCAGTGAGGGTGACACCTACTGTGTGTTGAACAACACATGCACCAGTCAATTCCTCAGCTGGCGTTGAGTGGATGAGATTTTTCAATTACCTTGCATTGCAAGAATTGTAAGCAGGGGACTGAAAGTAAATGGACTTTTATGCTAAAGAGCTGCAAAAAGAAAATCTTGACCGATTATCAGATAATTGTCCACATGGGTTTTGTGGTCGAGTATACTTTTAGTAACCACCCCACCCACGATCATTACGTAAGATTTCTCGAAGGCGTAGGGCCATTGATTTCATTAAGTCTTCGACAGTGTAGCGTGACGGTTTACTTCCCACAATACATTTTCTAAATTCGTGCAAGGGTCGCTTGCATTTGTAGGTCCACATGGCAATGACCTTGTTACCTCTGCCCACATATTCTCTATCTGGTTTATGTTCGGTGATCGTGGAACAAAAGGCAACATCTTATTCCTCTCTTGGTCCTGAAACCCATCTCACACTGCTCTGCTATGATGGATGGGGCTCTGCTCCTGTAAATAAACTGTTATCTCGTAAGTTCATATATTTAAATAACGTGTTTGTAATAAGCATATTGGATTATTATTTTCCACAGTGTTTAAGAATTCAGGCCCTGTATTAGATAAGTGATATACATTCAACAGTCCGATGAAGAATGTGGTTTACAAAATCCATCATATGATGAGAGTCGTAGTCGGATATGCACATTAAGACTGACTGACTGAATCCGATTTGAACGATCTTGTATCGAAAAGAAATTACAGAGATCGGATAATTCAAACGTCCATATTGCAACAATGCTGCGCACATAAATTCCTATGATGCAGTAACAGGCAGCAACTGTCTAAGATAAAGTGAGAAATATGTCTACTAGCAGCAATGTAACGTAATTACAACCGATATGTATGTGATGGAAATACTGAATCGAAGAATACACATCTATTTCAGTGGTGGGATGATACTCCATATCGGATTTGCTGATGACATAATGACAACAACAACAACAATAATAATAATAGTAATAATAATAATAATAATAATAATCCCGTTTGGGGACAGGGTAGACCCTACCCCATATGGTTGGTACCGATGACATCAAATACTGCCGGCCTGGTTGGCCGAGCGGTTCTAGGCGCTACAATCTGTAACCGCGCGGCCAATACCGTCACAGGTTCACATCCTGCCTCGGGCATGGATGTGTGTGATGTCCTCAGTTTAGTTTGGATTAAGTAGTTCTAAGTTCTAGGGGACTGATGACCTCAGAAGTTAAGTCCCATAGGGCTCAGAGCCATTTGACCCATTTTTAAATCAAATTCTTAGCAAATACTAACACAATCCTGAACGGCTACTCTATCCGTTGAACCCAAAATCCAGACACCTCTGAGTGGAAATCACCGCTACTCTGGTCACCGTCTGTTAGCTCAGTGAGCTCGGCTGAAAATATTTGCTTCCCAAGGCTTCAACACCCTCTGGTCCTGTCCGGTCCTGGAATCACCCAGCCCAAACCAATGAAACACAAACAAACATGAACTGTGCAAGCAAAGTCAACATTACCCTTGGTAGTACACAACCCGGCTGTCGACAGGCGGCAGTTGGATTTTGAGATTCTGGGAAGTCCAAGTTAGCTCGGCGGAGAATATCGAAGAACTCTGGTAAATTTCCCTACAAGCAGAAAATATGAATTTGAAAACTAAACATCGATACATTGATCCAAATACGAAAACTAAATAATCTCACATAAGAAATCAACCGACAAAAAATTCTCATCCTTGTTCTTCAAGAACCACGACTAACTGACAATGAATCCTTGCATTACAGTAACCATTGTATCTTCAAGAGCAAAATACAACAAAAGGTAGCGAAAGGCGTACCAATCTTCGGCATGGCAATACTCGAGCACAGATCTATCATCATCTCTGCCAAAGAAATCACACCCATCAACAATCGATTAATGACTATGCTCATTAAGAGCCCCAATAAAAAATATACACTCATCAATGCACATGCCCCCACCAACATCGAAAATAAGAGAAACACCGAAAATGTCGAAAAATTCGAGAACACACGCGAAGATACTACGAGCAAAATTCACCAAGATGACGTGAAAATTCTAATGGGAGACTTCAACTCTCTATTTGGTACAGAAAAAAACCTATAGAATAGCAGTGGTACAAATTCAACACGCCGAAACGCTTAGACCAACGGCACACGTCTGATAGACATCTACCAACAATTCAACCACAAAAGGATATCTTCCCACTTTAGGAAAAAAACAGTTCCCAGCTAATATGCTTGACTACCAGGTGCAAGCTGCTTTCGATCGCCTTTCGAGACTAGCTGAAGGGCAGATTTTTAATTCTTTTGTAGCAGAGCTACAAGCAGGCAGATACAAACTCAATAAGGGAATCATAAGAAAACGCTCGAGCAAAATTCGTCTTGCTACTTTCAGTAACCTTTAGTGTCAGAGCGAAAACCGTACGCTACTGCCAAATTCATGTCACTTTTGTTTTCTGCCGACATATTTTTTGTTGTTGTGAATACATAATTTATCTAGAAATGACACATTTTCGTAATACTTGCGAATAATAGAGGAAATGAAGTAGATACAAATCTTTACGAAGTCAAAAGTCGCTAATATCCTACTAATTCCTGTTAAAATAGGCTCTATCATCTTACAGACACTTAACACTTTGTTAAGATTAAGATAGACTGCTGTCGTGATGTTTCTGTAGTAAGCTGACTTTAATTTGTATTAGTACAGTGAATATTTTAATTGCATTTTCCATTAGTTTACTAAACGCAACAGTTATCATCAAAGAAAAATTCATCAGCAGCAGAATTTTCTTTCGCGATATCTAAAACTATCTGACAATGCTAAAGTTGTTTACAAATTATACGCCCGTATAATTTCAAGGTTCTAACGATGTCATTAAACCAGAGTAGTTTTAAGAGTATTTTCGTCTAGAAATAAATGGCCTCGACGGTTGATCGATCAAGAGCGGGAAAGTTACAATTTTACGAATGCATGACGTGAGGAACAAGTGCTTGATAGAGGACTTCCCTATCAATTCAAGTGCCTGAGAGACGACTTTCCTATCAATCTCCTGGATGTTGTTGGCAACAAATTCCAGCTGTGTTGCATACACCCCTTGGGGCCGAATTCGTAGCCCAAAACACACTTTTGGAGGTATGAGATGTAAAATATTATGTTAAAACTACTCTTTGCTTGAGTTTACGTCTTTTGGTGGGGCTCAGTCTTTCATTTCTTCTTAGGAAGTTAACGATAAATGCATCATAACACGTCACCAGTAACAGTACTGCATAGGAATGCTCAATGAGCGACCTGATGACGTTCAATAATAGTCACTCCGTTGATTTTTGTTGTTTCGAATTAGAGCATGCAGTACTCCTACACCAGACTTCTGAACTTTGCCTGTTGAATGCAAATGTCGCATGGTGGTAAAATGGTAATCTATCACACATATCAGTAGTCGAGACTTCCTTAATGTGGAAAATCATTCATGCCGGAACGGTGTTTGGCGTATTTTCCCAAAAGCACTCGCTCCAAACTCAGTTTAAATCTTTCTAGCTGCCTCCTCTGCGTTCACCCCTCTGTTATAACAAAAGTAATTATTGTGTTGCAGATGTTGCACCTTTTTCCTCTTGCGACTCAATTTTACAATGCTTAACTGTAGTTAATGATTTTCAAGTATGCAAAATCCAATGCTTAACTGCGAGATGATAATGAGAACTTCAAATTCGAAAATGACACTTGATACATACACTGACAGCGTCGCGCCGCGTTCACCTGGGCGGCGCCGGATTTCAGGCGGCGGGTGGCGTCTGGCCGGTGACCGGTAGCCGCTGCAGCGCGAGGAAACGCTCGAGCGTAAGTTGTTATGATCGCGACGCAGCCACGAGCTGTCCTGCGGAATTGTTTCTGGAATACTTGTTGTTGCTGGTGGGTGGAGTGTTAAGCGAATCTTCTTTCACATTCAATCAGACTCATAACTTCAGTCCGACATGTAGTTAAAAAAAAAAAAAAATACACTGGACGCGAACATGCGACTACAAATTTAGAATGCACGACGATTACCACTTTTCTTTTTAATTTTTTTTTAATTCTCATTTTGTCCGCGTTTGTTCTTTGTATCTACTCGGGGCGTACGTCGTAAGACATCCGATTAAATTCATTGATGATCGATTAACTCAGTTTTTTTTATTACAGAGGGTATGTAACCCTCCGTCCGATCACGCTGAGCTACCATGCCAGCACCACTAGACCACGGGCTCACCCAGTCCGAAGACAGCTCGGAAGTAGACAATTCTTCCTCCTAACACCCGCATCTTACAGTGTTGCCAGATTGTGCAGATAGCCGGACTTAGTGTTGTCAGGGGCAGTCAGTTTTATTGCCCACCTTAAGTGAACGACTCGGACTTAGTCTCTGTGGCGGCCGGCCGGCGGCCAGTTTTTATGTCTAAGACTGTACGCTACTGGCCATTAAAATTGCTACACCAAGAAGAAATTCAAATGATAAACGGGTATTCATTGGATAAATATATTATACTAGAACTAACATGTGATTACATTTTCACGCATTTTGGGTGCATAGATCCTGTGAAATCAGTACCCAGAACAACCACCTCTGGCCCTAATAACGGCCTAGATACGCCTGGGCATTGGGTCAAACCGAGCTTGGATGGCGTGTACAGGTACAGCTACCCATGCAGCTTCAAATATGATACCACAGTTCATCAAGAGTAGTAATTGGAGTATTGTGATGAGTCAGTTGCTCGGCCACCATTGACCAGACGTTTTCAGGTGGTGAGAGATATGGAGAATGTGCTGGCCAGGGTAGCAGTCGAACATTTTCTGTACCCAGAAAGGCCCGTACAGGACCTGCAACATACGGTCGTGCATTTTCCTGTTGAAATGTAGGGTGTCGAAGGGATCGAATGAAGGGTAGAGCCACGGGTCGTAACACGTCTGAAATGTAACGTCCACTGTTCAAAGTGCCGTCAATGCGAACAAGAAGTAACCGAGACGTGTAACCAATGGCACCCCATACCCTCACGCCTGGTGATACGCCAGTATGGCGATGACGAATACACGCTTCCAATGTGCGTTCACCGCCATGTCGCCAAACATGGATGCGACCATCATGATGGTGTAAACAGAACCTGGAGTCATCTGAAAAATTGACGTTTTGCCATTCGTGCACCCAGGTTCGTCGTTGAGTACACCATCGCAGGCGCTCCTGTCTGTGATGCAGCGTCAAAGGTAACCGCAGCCATGGTCTCCAAGCTGACAGTCCATGCTGCTGCAAACGTCGTCGAACTGTTGGTGCACATGGTTATTGTCTTGCAAACGTCCCAATCTGCTGACTCAGGGATCGAGACGTGGCTGAATGATCCGTAACAGCCATGCGGATAAGATGCCTGTCTTCTCGACTGCTAGTGATACGAGGCCTTTGGGGTCCAGCACGGTGTTCCGTATTACCCTCCTGAACCTACCGATTCCATATTCTGCTAACAGTCATTCGATCTCGACCAGCCGGCCGCGGTGACCGAGAGGTTCTGGTTGCTTGAGTCCGGAACGCGCGACTGCTACGGTTGCAGGTTCGATTTCTGCCTCGGGCAC
This sequence comes from Schistocerca piceifrons, assembly GCF_021461385.2. NCBI lineage: Eukaryota > Metazoa > Arthropoda > Insecta > Orthoptera > Acrididae > Schistocerca > Schistocerca piceifrons. The sequence continues at coordinate 271,694,899 of NC_060139.1, forward strand.
GTATGCGTGTGATGTCCTTAGGTTACTTAGGTATAAGTAGTTGTAAGTTCTAGGGGTCTGATGACCTCAGATGTTAAGTCCCATAGTGTACAGAGCTATTTGAACCATTTTTCGACCCCGACCAACTCGGGCAGCAGTGTCGCGATACGTAAACTGCAATCGCGATAGGCTACAATTCGACCTTTATCAAAGTCGGAAACGTGATGGTACGCATTTCTCCTCCTTACACGAGGCAGCACAACAACGTTCCACCAGGCAACGCCGGTCAACTGCTGTTTGTGTAAGAGAAATCGGTTGGAAACTTTCCTTATGTCAGCACGTTGTAGGTTTCGCCACCGGTGCCAAACTTGTGTGAGTGCTCTGAAAAGCTAATCATTTGCATGTTACAGCATCTTTTCCTGTCGGTTAAATTTCGCCTATGTTGCACGTCATCTTCGTGGTGTAGCAATTTTAATGGCCGGTGTACTTTCCAAGTAGAAAGCTGTCATTGAGTTTCTTTTGGCGGAAAAACCAGAGCAGCACAGATATTTATAATCGCTTGCAGAATGTCTACGAACACCTGAAGGTGAACAAAAACATGGTGAGTCGTTGGGCGAAGCGTCTGTCACCATCGCAACAAGGCCGCGCAAACATGTTCGATCACCCGAATGCCAGCCGGCCGGACGCAGCTGTGACTCCGGCACTGTTGGTGTGCGAGGACATTTATTCAAGGTGTTAGATGGATGACAAACATCTCGCTGCCCAACTGGACGTCTCTCTTTGTAGACACACTCCTCCATCAGCTGGGCTATTCAAAGATGGGTGCACGCTGCGCCATCTAACGGAAGACCGTAAAGGACAAAGAAAGAGCATCTGTGCGGAATAGCTTGCGCGTTACGAGGCTGATCGTTACAACTTTGTGTCGAACATTGTCACCGGCGATGAATCATGAGTTCACCTCTCCAAACCGGAAACGAGACGGCAGACCATGGAATGGCGCCACATCCTCTATCCTCCAAGTATAAAATTCAAGGCCGCACCCTCAGCCGATAAAGTCTTGGCAGCGTTCTTTTGAAACTCTGAAGTGTATTGTGCTACCCTCAGGAAAGCGAAGAAACGACTTTAGCGTGCTCGCCTTCACACAAATACAAACGAACATTTACTTCGCCATGACAATGCAAGGCCTCAGACGAGTCTGCGCATCCGGGAAGAGCTCACAAACCTTCATTGGACTGTTCTTCGCCATCCACCCTAAAGACTGGACTTCACACCTTTCGACTTCCATCTCTTTGGCACAATTAAGATGCAGTCCCCGGGAAACAGTAAGTGGACGATGGGGAGCATGTTGATGCAGTAAATTTTGGTTCCGGCTTAGAGCAGTAGATTGGTAGCACGCGCGTGCAGGCTCTCCGAGTAAGCGTGAGGCCCTTGCATTGAACGGAGATTCTGTTGAAAAACAAGGTTTTCTAGACGAAAGAGTGGGGAATAATATTTTGTATTGGACACGTGAATAAAACCAACATGCTTTCAGAACATACATCTGTTGCATTACTTATTGAGTGACTCTCGTATTCGTCAAACACATCTCAACACCTATTAGCAGACATTAATACGCAGTGTGTCCACCCTTGACTTTGACGGCTTGAACTCTGGTGGGAAAACTTTCAGTGAGGCTTATGAATGTCAGTGAAGAAATGGCACCCCATTCTTCCTCAAGAGCCTGTAACACTACCGGCCCTTACCAAATTGGCGGTCTCCTATAATGTTGATCTTTAGTGTAGGGTTTTGGCCTGACCACGGTTGTACCGAAAGACAAGAAATCGGATCATAAATCCATAATCGCCAGGTAAGTGAAACAGTAAAACAGCAAAGCAAACGGAGTTTGAATTTACATTCTACTAATACGAAACTAAACTGTAATTATACACTACTGGCATTAGAATTGCTACACCACGAAGATGACGTATTACAGACGCGAAATTTAACCGACAATAAGACGATACTGTGACATGCAAATGATTAGCTTTTCAGAGCATTCACACAAGGTTGGCGCCGGTGGCGACACCTAGAACGTGCTGACATGAGGAAAGTTTCCAGCCGATTTCTCATACACAAACAGTAGTTGACCGGCGTTGCCTGGTGAAACGTTGTTGTGATGCCTCGTGTAAGGAGGAGAAATGAGTACCTTCACGTTTCCGACTTTGATAGAAGTCGGATTGTAGCCGATCGCGATTGCGGTTTATCGTATCGCGACATTGCTGTTCACGTTGGTCGAGATCCAATGACCGTTAGCAGAATATGGAATCGGTGGGTTCAGGAGGGTAATACGGAACGCCGTGCTGGATCCCAACGGCATCGTATCACTAGCAGTCGAGATGACAGGCATCTTATCCGCATGGCTGTAACGGATCGTGCAGCCACATCTCGATCCCTGAGTCAACAGATGGGGACGTTTGCAAGACAACATCCATCTGCACGAACAGTTCGACGACGTTTGCAGCAGCATGGACTATCAGCTCGGAGACCGTGGCTGCGGTTACCTTTGACGCTGCATCACAGAGAGGAGCGCCTGCGATGGTGTACTCGACGACGAACCTGGGTGCACGAATAGCAAAACATTTTTTCGGATGAATCCAGGTTCTGTTTACAGCATCACAATGGTCGCATCCGTGTTTGGTGACATCGCACATTTTAAGCGTGTATTCGTCATCGCCATACTGGCGTATCACCCTTCGTGATGGTGTGGGGTGCCATTGGTTGCACGTTTCGGTCACCTTTTGTTCGCATTGACGGCACTTTGAACACTGGACGTTACATTTCAGATGTGTTACGACCCGTGGCTCTATCGTTCTTTCGATACCTGTGAAACCCTACATTTCAGCATGATAATGCACGGCCGTATGTTTCAGGTCTTGTACGGGCCTTTCTGGATACAGAAAATGTTCGACTGCTGCCCAGGCCAGCACATTTTCCAGATCTCTCAGTAACTGAAAACGTCTAGTGAGTGGTGGCCGAGCGACTGGCTCGTCACAACACGCCAGTCACTACTCTTGATGAACTGTGGCATCTTATTTGAAGCTGCATGGGCAGCTGTACTCGTACCCGCCATCCAATCTCGGTTTGACTCAATGCCCAGGCGTTTCAAGGCTGTTATTAGGGCCAGAGGTGGTTGTTTTGGGTACTGATTTCTCAATATCTATACACCCAAACTGCGTGAAAATGTAATCACATAGCAGTTCTTGTATAATGTATTTGCCCAATGAATATCCGTTTATCATCTGCATTTCTTCTTGGTGTAGCAATTTTAATGGCCAGTAGTGTACTTGTAGATATAGATTGACATGGATGGGATAGAGAGACTGCCCTGGTCTAATAACAGGAACCATGCCTGAAGTAATTTAGAAAAATCACGGGAAAACTAAATCAGTATGGCTTGATGAAGATTGGAGCCCCCACCCTCCCGAATTTTGTCATTATTGAGAAGAACCGCTGCCATTATAGCTGCTGAAGTGAGAGATGAGAATGCGTGTACGTTGCACTTACTAATTCTTCTTTTTATCTTTCAGTGCAGATTAAAATTAACTATGAGCCGTTCGTTCTAGTAGTGTCACGTTCGTGTAAAGAAAACTTATTTTCACAGAGGTAAAAAGAGGAATTCACTTTTCCCTATGTACAGAAATAACTGGAGGTGACTGCTGTACTGTGATTCGTATGTGTATGCACTGGTGGAAAAAAATCGCAACACCAAGGAGTTGTGCGGAATAAATGCAAGTCGGTGGGCGTATTTCTACATCTGAAAATTGTTGTTTATTCAAATTTCGTGCCAGTCGCTAGTAGCGCCACTATGAGAATGTAGAGCGGATGTGCTTTAAATACACTCTTTAACGGTCGCGAGAGGTAGTTATCTTTGAGATTGGACGTGGTGAGTTGATGTCTGTCAAGAATGTCTTTTAGGCGACAAAGGCGCCATTATGAACCAGTTGGTGTAATAGGGCTACGAGAAGCTTGATCTTTTCTGCGATATCGCAAGAAAAAGCTTGGCAGGAATGTAGCCACAGTAGATGCAGCAGCAATTTGCGCAGCAGTTGGCACGACAGTACACAAAGAACTGTTACAAATCGGTTACTTTATGAACTGTTCCGAGCCAGACGCCCTTTAGCGTGAGTTCCACTGACGGCAAACCAGCGTCATGCTGGTGGCATGCAACAACTCAGTGGAGGGCAGGGCGGAAGTCTGTTGTGTTTTCAAATAAAAGCTGGTTCTGCCTCGCTGTTAATGATATCCTTGTCTTATTCACAAGGAAGCTACTTCAGGACTTGTAGTCAACCTATCTGCATACTAAACATACTGGATCTACACTTGGTGTTATGGACTGGGATGCGATATTGTATGGCAGCAGGAGGTCTGCGGGGGGTAGCCGTGCGGTCAAGGGCGCCGTGTCACGGTTCGCGCGGCTGCACCTGTCGGAGGTTCGAGTCCTCCCCCGGGAATGTGTGTGTGTGTGTGTGTGTGTGTGTGTGTGTGTGTGTGTGTGTGTGTTTGTCTTTAGCGTAAGTCGGTTTAAGTTAGATTAAGTAGTGTGTAAGCTTAGGGACCGATGACCTCAGCAGTTTGGTCCCGTAGGACTTATCACAAATCTCCAAATTTATGACAGCAGGAGCACTCTCGTGGTTAACTCACGCACCCTGACTGCAAATCTGCACGTTAGCCAGGTGCTTCGGACTGTTGTACTGCCATTCATGAACAGCATTCGGGGGGTGTTTTCCAACAGGATAACTCTCGCCCACATACAGTTGTTGTAACACAGCACACACTACAGTATGTCGACACATTGCCTTTGCCTGTCGGATCACCAGATCTGTCTCCAATCGAGCGCATATGGGATAGCATTGGACGACAAATACAGCGTCGTCCACAACCAGAATTAACTCTCCCTGTATTTTCCGACCAAGTGCAACAGGTATGGAACTCCATCCCGCAATCTGACTTCCGTAACTTGTACGACACAAAACATACTCGTTTGCGTGCTAGCATTCCACATTCTGGCGGCTACATCGGTTATTAATGAACCAGTATTTCACATATGCAATGGCTTATCGCGAGCTTATATTACGCAGTGATCTTGCAATGTTAATCCCTTAAGCGTCTGGTAGAAAGAGGGTGTACGATAGACCCCATGGGCCGTACTTTCGCGTATAACAGCGAGATGGAGGCAATGGCACAGCTGAGATTCTGAATAGCTGTGAACGGTATTTACACAGGTGAGCTCCAAGCGTTTTCCTCATTCGTGCACTTCTTCGTTCTCTGTGTTGGGGTTCACTGCCCCCCACCTCTCCGTGCCTGTTGCCCGGATTTTCATCCAACACTGCTGAGGCAGACGAAAGTGACAGATGTTTTGTAGACTCGTAATACTATATATATTAATACACAGTATCATACTTAACGATGTAAATAACAATTGTTGTTTTATAATGGCCAATAGCATTCGTCTGTTGTATTATATTATAATCATTTGATTATAGTATAATGCAATTATGCATATTATATTATATTTTAGATGCCGAAATATGGATTTGAAAGCGCTAGGCCGAAGGAGCTACTGCAAAACGTGGAGGAAGAAAATGAGGAAGCCGAGAATATGGAGGATCACCAACTGCACGAAATGCTACCTGTTGATGATGGGCGCGAGGAGTCTGACGGTCAAATTGCAGAGAGTGAATACGACACTGGCTCATATGAGGATGCCAGCAACGACGGAATCTACGGCCATACCAAATGTGACGACTTCTCCCTCGGGGAAAAGGGCGTCACCAAGTGGATGAAGAATCCTCGCATAAGGCTAGGACCAGATCTTGCAACATCAATAAAGAAGTCCCTCGACCCGACGAGAAACGCAAGGAATGCAAGAAAGCCCTTAACCTTTTCAATACACCAAAGATTGTCCAGATCATCGTCGACTGCATCAGCAAGAAGTTAGAGACATGTGCCGAGAAGTACAAGACCAAGACATGTAGCCTGTATGGGAAGACAGACAAACCTGAGGCCCTGACTCTCCTCGGGCTCTACTGGGAGATTCAGAGCTAGACGAATGAAACTGGCAAGTTCGGTGAGACTGGTGTTGAGATCTTCCACCTGACGATTACCGTGAGTCGAGTTAGGTTCCTCCTGCTCTGCCTCAGGTTCGACGATCTCGGTGCCCGACAAGCTCGGCGAGCACAGAATAAACTCTGTTCGATCCGTGACAAGATGTGCCAGAATAGTTACATCCTTGGTAGCAACTTTACTGTCGACGAGAACGTGGAGAGTTTCCGTAGCCGATACTCTTTCATTCAATACATGCCGACAAAGCCGGCTGAGTACGGCATCAAGATCTTCGCCATATCCGACTCCGAGGTGTTCTACACCTCCTGCATGGAGGTGTACAGGGCAAAGCAACCTCATGGAGCTTTCCACAAGAGCAATTCACCACTGATGTGACTGAACACTGGACAGCCAAGATATCTGGATCTCGAAGAAACCTAAAGATGGCTAACTGGAACACCAGCGTTCCACTGGCCACAGCACTCCTACGCAATCACAAGATGACCCTCGTTGGAACTGTTAGGAAAAACAAAAAAGAAATCCCTAAAGCAATCACTGAGACCACTGGCCGCCCAGTTGTTCTGATTCAGTAACCAGATCACCTTGGCATCCTACTTTCCAAAAAAGAAGAAGGTTGTGGTTCTTGTCTCCACATTTCACCACGATGATCATATAGACGACGACTGGGGACAGGAACAAGCCTGTGGGCAGTACCTACTACAATAAGACCAAATTCGGTATCGACACTGACGTTCAGTTGTACGAAACTTTCGACGTGAGCGGAACGAACAGAAGGTGGCCACTTAGGACCTTCTTCTCGCTACTCAACGTCGTTGGCATTAATATGTAAGTGAGCAACTTCTGCAGCTCGCTTCGAGCAACACTAATACGTCCACAGTTCCTCACTATCCCCAACGCCGCCCTTTACAAGGGCCAGGAGGCATTCAGGCACCTTCACGTTGTATCAGCACCTCAAGGACATCGTTCCTAGTCCCAGCTCCTCCGCCAAAAGAGATGAAAAAGAATTCAAGGTGCGGAGAGCGCGGCCACAAAAAGGACAAAAAGACGAAGTACGTATGGAGAGCTTGCGGGCAGTACATTCGTCTCGCCGACCATACGACCTTCCTTTGTCCCGTCTGCGTCCCTGAGGCTGAAGCGCCTGCCAACTGACTCCAAGGCTGTTGTGAAGGATGAGTACAGGCACAGATACGGCACTTGGCGATTATATTGTAAGTTGGATTTATCATGCAAGCACTAATGCGTTCATTGTCAAATGATATAAAGATGAATAAGTTGTTCGTTGTAAAATGTTATCCAGTTACTTAATTGTTTCATTCCAAAGTATTCTAAAGCTATAATGAAGTGTGAAGAGTAGAGAAATAGAGTAGATTGCCTGGCCTTTGCAGATGATCTGGCATTTTAACTAGGGATATTACCACAGCTCAAAAACAAACTAAAATTCTTAAAGTATTTCGGAAAAAAGTAGGACTACAAATACCGAGTGATCAAAAAGGCAGCATAAATTTGAAAACTTAATAAACCACGGAATATCGTAGATAGAGGGGTAAAAATTAACACACATGCTTGGAATGACATTGGGTTTTATTAGAACAAAAAAAAAAAAAAAAGTATTGCTAGATGCGTGAAAGAGCTCTTGCGCGCGCGTTTGGTGATGATCGTGTGCTCAGCCGTCACTTTCGTCATGCTTGGCCTCCCAGGTCACCAGACCTCAGTCCGTGAGATTTTTGGCTTTGGCGTTACCTGAAGTCGCAAGTGTATCGTGATCGACCGACATTTCTAGGGATGCTGAAAGACAACATCCGACGCCAATGCCTCACCATAACTCCGGACATGCTTTACAGGGCTGTTCACAATATTATTCCTGGACTACAGCTATTGTTGAGGAATGATGGTGGACATAGTGAGCATTTCCTGTAAAGAACATCGTCTTTGCTTTGTCTTACTTTGTTATGCTAGTTATTGCTATTATGATCAGATGAAGCGCCATCTGTCGGACATTTTTTGATCTTTTGTATTTTTTTGGTTCTAATAAAACCCCATGTCATTACAAGCATGTGTCTCAATTTGTACCTCTCTATCTATATTATTCTGTGATTTATTCAGTTTTCAAATTTATACTGACTTTTTGATCACCCAGTATCATTCGATGAAACGGAATATATGACATGGAACAAACGAGCACCAAAGTTTTTGAACATGAAATGTGGAAAATATAAGGGGGGGGGGGGGATGTCATACAAGTAAATGGTCTGGAAAAAGTAGCAAAAGGAGATCGCTATCAAAAAATGGCAACGGCATTCAGATTAACACAAAATATTTATAATAAACAATCAGTTTCTAAATTCAGTAAACTTAGGCATTACAACAGTGTAATCGAATCTGAATGTCTGTATGGCGCAAAAATTTTAATTTTAAATGGAAAGAGGGATACTGAAGAAATTCTGAAGAAAGGAAGGATTATTAGTAAAATATTAGGCCCCAGAATTACTGATGGAGAAACTTATAGGCTCAGAAGTAATAAGGAAATATAAGAAAACACAAACATACATGGTGACATGAGAAACCGAAGACTTAAATTTTACAGGCACCCACTAGGTTGATAAAACAAATAGTGGAATTGTACAAAAACGGAGGTAAGGCCAAAACTGAGCCAATTAAATGGATAGCTGCAGTTAAAGAGAATCTTTAAGTACCCGGTACAACTCAAGCAGACGTTACAGACAGAAAAACATTCGCAAAAATGATATTTAATTGGTAAGTTGGTCAGAGGTAAGTTAACTAACGGACTGGAATACCGTGATCTTTCATTGTGAAAGGATGAAACCAATTTGGACTCAAAGGAAGCCCAACCATCAAAAGCGACATTGATGGACTGTACCTCACGTGGTCCTACTGGGCCCATACGCGAATAACAATAATAAATAAAGAGTGAAGAACAAACGAAGCATATAACAACAAAGTAATACATATCTTACACTGAAAATCAATGAGGCAGGATAGTTGTTGGCATTGGGGTGTACTGCACATGACCTTTGTCTCGGTGGTATAGCACCCACCTTTCTAACAGAGGGTTAAATATGTTACCTACACAAATTAACTCCAGAAATATCATTACTACACATTGATTCTTCTTCGGTGTTGCCATTTTTTCCCAGCACTGAACATTAATGCCTCAGTAAGGGGAGCCCGAAGCATGCACTTCGGTAAACATGTGGCCACAATTCCGGCATTTAGAAACTGCTAATACCATGTGTAGCTACTCACGGAGGTCCAGTGTCGGCTGTAAATATACTATGGCAGCGAAAATTGGTGGAAATGCGTTAACGCGGAAACGATTTACGGTGGAAAAGATTCGTTCCGATTGTCACTACGAGGAGCAAATGTAACGCTGTGTACAGTTGACATCCCCGTAGTCATTTGACACGCTTTAACAGTGTGGCTATCGAGAAGAGAAACGGGACGCTGTTGGCGACACTGCTTTATGTGAACGGCTGCGCTGAGAGAGTATCGCCGACTGAAACGCGTGAGGATAAGCCTGGCGTCATTCAGTGGTTTACGGAAGACGATAATGAAATTCGAAAACACGCACCAGCTCGCTGTGGCACCTGGGAGAGGAAGGCGGAAGTTATTGAAGAAGTCACTGTTCACTGTTGCTGTAACTGAGCCGGCCGCAGTGGCCGAGCGGTTCTAGGCACTTCAGACTGGAACGAGGGACCGCTACTGTCGCAGGTTCGAATCCTGCCTCGGGCATGGATGTGTGTGATGTCCTTAGGTTAGTTAGGTTTAAGTAGTTCTAAGTTCTAGGGGACTGATGACCTCAGATGTTAAGTCCCATAGTGCTCTGAGCCATCTGAACCATTTTTAACTCCGTATGCAGCACGTGGCCCGGTAGTGCTAGTGCTTGTTCAGTGTCAAGAGAGGAGTCCAGAACAGTACGGAAACGTGTGCAGTCTACATTACACTGGTACCCATGTACAATCCGTGCGGTGCAGCAACTCAAGTTATTCACATGAATACAAAAAGAAATCCGCTACATTTCAATTACGCGATAAGTCACACAAATCTGAAGACTGTAAATTCAACTAAATACTTAGGGATTACAATTGAAAATAACCTAAATAGGAACGATCACATAGATAATGTTGTGGATAGAGCAAACCAAAGACCGCGATTCACTGGAAGAATACTTAGAAGATGCAACAGGTCTACTAAGGAGATTTCTTACGCCACGCTAGTCCGCCCTATTCTCGAGTATTGCTGTCCGGTGTGGGATCCGCATCAGGTGGGACAGACGCATGACATCGAAAAAGTTCAAAGAAGTTCAAGTGGCTCTGAGCACTATGGGACTTAACATCTGTGGTCATCAGTCCCCTAGAACTTAGAACTACTTAAACCTAATTAACCTAAGGACATCACACACATCCATGCCCGAGGCAGGATTCGAGCCTGCGACCGTAGCGGTCACGCGGTTCCAGACTGATGCGCCTAGAACCGCGCGGCCACACCGGCCGGCAGTTCAAAGAAGGGCGGTTCGTTTTGTATTATCGCAAAATAGAGGAGATAGTGCCACAGACATGATACGTAAATTGAAGTGGCAATAATTGAAACATAGGCGTTTCTCGTTGCGACGGTATCTTCTCGTGAAATTTCAATCACCAATTTTCTCCTCCGATTGCGGAAACATTCTTTTGGCACTCACCTACACAGGGAGAAATGATCGTCACGATAAAATAAGAGAAATCAAGGGTTGCACAGAAAAATTTAAGTGCTCGTTTTCCCGCGCGCCGTTCGAGGATGGAACGGCAGAGAGTCAGCCTGAAAGTGTTCATTGAACCCTCTGCCAGGCACTTTATTGTGAATAGCACAGTAATCACGTAGACGTAGATGTAAATACTTCATGATTCGCAGCAACATTTTTAATTATCCTTTAGGTTTCTGCCATAGATCAAAGTTCAAGACATGCAACCGGGAACTTTCTGTTGGCTGACGAGGCACATTTTACACTACAGAGTGCACCGAATATACAGTACAGCCGAATTTGGGGTCCTTCAAACCGCGTGTTGTTCACCAAAAGCCATTGCACTCCCTGTGTGGGACTGTGTCGTGTAAATTCACAAGCGTCTTTATTCTCGGTCCGTTCTTCTTTGAAGGACATACACCCAGGAGGCCTGTCAGGTCTACCGTGACGTCTGCAACTTATTAAGACCTCATCGTACAGCATCTGCTTAATGGAACCTTCCACGAATGTGTTATCACCAGAGGATTTCCAGATGCATCGCCTACAATATCACCTGATCTGAATGCACGTGACGTTTGGCTCTTGAGATATCTAAAGGAAACTATGTAGCACGGACACGTTCGGTCTATACCTGACCTGAACGCCAGTATACATGGAACATGTTATTCAGATTTCACCGGAACTGCTGCAAGCAACTGTTGATCACGTCGTTTTACGGGACATCTCGTCGACGTCTCCGGTGCTCATACTGAAGAAACTGTGTAAGCAGCACTTGACAATAAAATCAACAATATCGTTTTCTCACTTGCTTGACCTTTTCTGCCAATGTCCCGCTCCTAATCCATTACATATGGATACATTTCTGTACGTATTCTTTACATTCACAGCTCCAGATTTGCGCCTGGTGACCGAAACTTGAACCAACGTTTTTTCCAGCGTAAATCAGTCCTGGATTAGCGGATTAGAATATCTGCCAAGTTTCGGCTGCCATACGACAATTACACCCCATGCTGGACGTCTGTGAGTAGCTGAACTTTATATATAACCACGCGGTCTAATAACTGGAAGTGTTCGACATATTTATTCCAGTCAGCAATATAGGACGCAAAAGAACTCAGAAATGTGCAGCAGTTGTGTATATCATTACTGCAGCGCAGTATATATCACAGTTAGCTCTGGAAGCTAATGTCTGACTCACAGTCAAAATTTTCAGTGCTCATCGGTAATTATCATAAAACAATTTTTTAATAAATAAGTTTTGATTCTATTCATTGTTTGTCAATACTGGGCACCAATGTCACATGATTCTCTCCACCTTATCATCACATTACCAAAGACGCTCCCGCTGCGGCAGTGATCAGACAGACCATGACTAGATGGTATGATGAGTTCGGTGAGATATATTTCTTGCCAGGGACTTTTTTTTTTTTGTGTCATCAGCCTTCCGATGCGGCCCGTCACGAATTCCTCTCCTCATCTCGGAGTAGCACTTGCAACCTTGGTCCTTAATTATTTCCTGGACGTATTCCAACTTCTGTCTTCCTCTATAGTTTTTGCCCTCGTCTGCTTCATCAAGTACCATACTGATGTCTTAAAAGCTGTCCTATTATCCTGGCCCTTCTCCTTTCCAATGTTTTCTATATGTTTCTTTCCTCTTCAATTCTGTGCAGAACCTTGTCATTCCTTACCTTATCAAAAAAACTAAAACTAAACTCCTCCCGCACAGGCCATGAAGGCCCAAAAGTACCGTCTGGCCGCCGTGTCATCCTCTGCCCACAGGCGTCACTGGATGTGGATACAGAGGGTTATGTGGTCGGCACACCGTTCTCCCGGCCGTATGTCAGTTTCCGAGACCGGAGCCGCTACTTCTCAATCAAGTAGCTCCCCAGTTGGCCTCACAAGGGCTGAGTGCATCCCGCTTGCCAATAGCGCTCGGCAGACCGGATGGTCACCCATCCCCAGTCCTAGCCCATCCCGATAGCGCTTAACTTCGGTGATCTGACGGGAACCGGTGTTACCACTGCGACAAGGCCGTTGGCCCTTACCTTATTAGTCCACCTAATTTTCAATATTCGCCTGTAGCACTACATCTTAAATGCTTCGACTCTCTTCTGTTCCGGTGTCCCACAGACAATGTTTCATTACCATATAATGCTGTGCTCCAAACGTACATTCTCAGAAATTTCTTCCACAAATTAAGGCCTATGTTTGATAGTAGTAGACTTCTCTTAGCCCGGAATTGCCTTTTTGCCATTGCTAGTCTGCTTCTGATGTCCTTGTTTCGCCCGTCACTGGTTATTTTGCTGCCTAGGCATCATGACTATCCTGATAACTTTCCCGCTGTTCTCATTTCTGCTACTTCTCTTTACTTTCGTCTTTCTATGATTTACTCTCAATTCGTATTTTGTGCACATTAGACAGCTCATTCCATTCAGCAGGTGATGTAACTATTCTTCACTTTCACTCAGGATAGCAATGTCATCAGCGAAACCTTTCACCTAGAAATTTAATCCCACTCCTGAACCCTTATTTTATTTTCATTATTACTTCTACGATGTACAGATTGAGCAGATAGGGCGCCGGCCGGAGTGGCCGTGCGGTTCTAGACGCTACAGTCTGGAGCCGAGCGACCGCTACGGTCGCATTTTCGAATCCTGCCTCGGGCATGGATGTGTGTGATGTCCTTAGGTTAGTTAGGTTTAACTAGTTCTAAGTTCTAGGTGACTGATGACCTCAGAAATTAAGTCGCATGGTGCTCAGAGCCATTTTTGAACAGTTAGGGTGAAAGACTGCATCGCATCCCTATCTTTACCCGTTTTAATGCGAGCACTTCGTTCTTGGTCGTTGTGACGTATAATTTTATATATATAAATTTTCGGTGCCTACAGTGTCACGTCTCTCAGTGTCACACAATTTTTTATTTCTAAACGGGATCACTTAAGACTATTTCCATGGGTTCGCCCCTCAAATTTCTCCCTCATATCACACAATTGGCGCCTGATGTAGTACAAACTGAAAAAATAAATTCCTTTTAAAGCACAGTTTCGTATATAATTTATATTCAAAACCTTACGCCTCTGTCACAAAACAAATCCTATATCGAGAATACTTTACACAAGTTTAAGGGAAGAAATGCTTCCGATAATTATTACAGTATTTAAAGAACGTACAAATATGAACAGGCTGAAATGAACAAACAGTACATGAGACTATGTTAATCAGTTCAACTGTAAAAAGCTAAGGAGCATATTATTAGCATAATGAGAAATATGCAAAAGTGAAATGCCAAAACGAGCACTTCTCAATTGGGAGTAAATCAAAACAATCAGTATTGCCGAAAGAGAGCACAATAACATGAGCCGTAAACGAATAAGAGCTAAGCAACTAAGCAAAATAAGAGAATAGGCAAAAATGATATGCCAACAAAATGAGAGCTGGCCGAACTCCGTCGGCACTTATATACGGTTGCGCCCGTGGCGGCACCTCGCGGCCCGTACGCAACACGCGCGCCTGCGACCGCAATGCACTCTTAGCGCTCGCGGCGGCGTCTAGCGGCCCCTACACAAGTCGTGCGATTGCTGTCGCAGGTCGACCCTTAATCTATGATTTTACATCGTCCACTCTTATTATTCCCTCTTGACTGTTGTTCATATTGTATATTACCCGTCTCTCCCTGTGATTTACCCCTACTTTTCTCTGAACTTCCAATATCTTGCACCATTTTACACTGGCGAACGCTTTTTCCAGGTCGAGAAATCCGATGAAAAGTTTTGATTTTTCTTTACTCTTGTTTCCATTGTCTACCGCAACGCCAGAATTACCTCTCTGGTGCCTTTACCTTTACTGAAGCTAAACTGATAGTCTGTACATTATTCTTGTCAGTAACTTCGATGTATGAACTGTTAATCAGATTGTGCTATAATTCTCACACGTGTCAGCTCTTACTGTATTGGGAATTCTGCGGATGATATTTTTCAGAAACTGAGATGGTGTGTCTCCAGACTTATACATTCTACAAATCGATTTGAGTAGTCGTTTCATTGTCACGCCGGCCGATGTGGCCGAGCGGTTCGAGGCGCTTCAGTCCGGAACCGCGCTGCTACTGTGGTCGCAGGCTTGAATTCAGCTTCGGGTATGGATGTGTGTGACGTTCTTAGGTTAGTTAGGTTTAAGTAGTTCTATATCTAGGGGACTGATGACCTCAGGTGTTAAGTCCCATAATGCTTAGAGCCATTTGAACCATTTGTTAATGTCACACCATCCAATGATTTTAGAAATTCTGATGGAATGTTATCCATCCCTTCTGCCTTATTTGATCATAAGCCCTCCAAAGCTCTTTTAGATGCTAATAACGGATCTCATATCTCTTCTACCGCTTCAGACAAATCTTCCCCTCATAGAGGCGTTCAGTGTACTGTTACCACCTATTTGCTCTGTTCTCTGCATTTAGTAGTTGAATTTCGGTTTCACCCTTAATGTTACCACTCCTGCTTTTAATTTAACCGAAGGCTGTTTTGACTTTCCTGTAAGTTGAACAATCCTTCCGACAATAATTCCTTTTTCTATTTCTTCACATTTTCCAAGCAGCTACTTTGTCTTAGCTTCCTTACACTTCGTATTTATTTCATTCCTCAGCGACTAGTATTTCTGTATGCCTGAATTTTTCTGAACATTTTTGTATATCCTTCTTTCATCAATCACCTTCAGTGTGTCTTCCGTTACCCATGGTTTTTCGCAATTACCTTTTTTTTGTATCAGTACCTCCTTTCCAACTCCTGTGACAGCCCTATTTAGAGACGTCAATTTCTCCTCAACTGTACTCCCTACTGAGCTATTCCTTGTTGCTGTAACTATAGCCTTAGGGAACTTCAAGCGTATCTCATCATTCCATAGTACTTATGTATCCCACTTCTTTGCGTACTGATTCATCCTGACTAATGTCTTTGTAGTGTTGACAGATTGCCAACACTACGCACATTATTTAAGGGAGGCGGCCATTAAGCAAGCAGGCGGACTTGATGGTCTGAAACAGGATACTTATTGAATGATATAAAGAAAAGTACGTTGCTTTTGGAATACTTAACTTTAATCTATCCTTGTTGTATACAGCGTTCTTGATGAGACATTTCATACGATAACTATCAAACTATGTAAGGCTAATGGCGCCTTGCTAGGTCGTAGCCATGGACTTAGCTGAAGGCTATTCTACCATCTCTCGGCAAATGAGAGAAAGGCTTCGTCAGTATAGTCGCTAGCAAAGTCGTCGTACAACTGGGGCGAGAGCTATTCCGTATGTCGAGACCTGCCTTGTGGTGGCGCTCGGTCTGCGATCACACAGTGGCGACATGCGGGTCCGACATGTACTAAATGGACCGCGGCCGATTTGAGCTACCACCTAGCAAGTGTGGTGTCTGGCGGTGACACCACAGTCTTAAACTTCACCCTACTGTCCATCACAACTACATTCTGATCTGGGTCTATATATGCTTCTGTGTACTCCATACAATCCACTATCTGAATTCTGTCTGATCATGATGTATTCTAACTGAACTCTTCCCGTATCACCCGGCCATTTCGATGTATACCCCCTCGTCTTTTGATTCTTAAACAGAGTGTACTCTATTCCTAACTGGAATTTATTGCAGTACTCAATTCATCTTTCTCGTCTCTCATTCCTTGTCCCAAGTTCATATTCTCCTGTAACCTTTTCTTCAACTCCTTCCCCTAAATTTGCATTCCAGTTCCCCAAGACTATTAGATTTTCGTTTGCCTTTATGTATTGTATTACCCATTCAATATCCTCACACTCTTTCTCCGTCTCTTCATCTTCAGCTTCCCATGTCGGCATGTATACCTGAACTATCATGGACGGTGTTGGTTTGCTGTCGAATCTGATAAGAACAACCCTATCACTGAACTGTTGACAATAAAACACTCCTTGCCATAGATTTCTATTCATAATGAATCCTACTCTAGTTATACCATTTTCTGCTGCTTTTGGTGTTACCCTGCACTCATCTGACGAGAAATCATTGTCTTCTTTCCATTTCACTTCACTGACCCCTATATTAACTAGGTTGAGCCTTTTCATTTCAGTTTTCCGCTTTTATAGTTTCCCTACCACGTTCAAGCATCTGACGTTTCACTCCCCGTTACCTTTCGCTGATTATTCAATATTTTTCTCATGGACACCTAGCCCTTGGCAGTCCTCTACCAGAGATCTGAAGGGGCACCATTCCGGAATCAATGGAAAGATCATCACGACACTTTTTCAATTACAGGCCACTTGTCCTGTGGATACACTTCACGTGTCTTTAATGCAGTGGTTTTCATTGCTTTCTGCACCCTTACGCCGTTGATAATTGCTGATTCCTCCACCATTAGGGGCAGTTTCCCACCCCAAGGAGGGGAGAGTGCCTGAACCTCCGTCGGCTCCTCGACCTTCTTTGCCAGCATTATTAAGGGGAACGAAATGGTGAATAGAACAGCCAAGGAGGTACGACGCGACCCGCAGTTCTTTCACTGTGCCGTGCCGTCCATCTGTCACCTCGTAGTTGAGGTACAGTCATGCGTCGATGGGAAGACGTGAGGGCCGGCCGGTGTGGCCCAGCGGTTCTAGGCGCTTCAGTCTGGAAACGTGAGACCGCTATGGTCGCAGGTTCGAATCCTGCCTCGGGCACGGATGTTTGTGCTGTCTTTATGTTCGTTAGGTTTAAGTAGTTCTAGGGGACTGATGACCTCAGATGTTAAGTCCCATAGTGCTCAGAGCCATTTGAAGACGAGAGGCTGGAAGTGACAGGGAAGAAACTGCGTCTGGTAAAGTCCACAACTCGGCCATGGTTTATCTCTTTCCACTCACGCAGGCGGACGAGGGCCTTCTCACTTGGTCTTCACGCAGACCACAGCCCTATGATGCATGGCTTCTTCCTCCGGCAAGATGACCCTGCAAAGTGTGGTGCTTGTGGCGAACAGATCACGGTAAAACACATTTTGATTGACTGCATTATGTCTTCATGCTCGTCGTCAAATATCAAGTCCGGCTTTGTCATCAAATATGGGGTCTCTAGGAATCCTTCGTACTCGATTCGCTATACAATCAAATCAAACAACTCGTAATAATGAATTTTATTACCAAAAAAAAAATGGCTTTGAGCACTATGGGACTCAACTGCTGTGGTTATCAGTCCCCTAGAACTTAGAACTACTTAAACCTAACTAACCTAAGGACATCACACACATCCATGCCCGAGGCAGGATTCGAACCTGCGACCGTAGCAGTCCCACGGTTCCGGACTGCGCGCCTAGAACCGCGAGACCACCGCGGCCGGCTATTACAAAAAAGCATACAGCTATACTTAACAAATACATAGATGTGTCGGAAGCACAGCGCGACATACGAATATTAAATCTTATTCAGTATAAACAATTCCAGATGCTACATAGATAGCACAAGCGATGTAACTAGAGTTGATGCTTCTATCCAAGTTCCTAGTCTTGAAGTGCTTCAACTGGGGCGTCGCCAGTCTGTCGCGGTGCTTACGTTCTCTTCACATAGGGGCCTCTCCTGGAGAAGGGTCAGTCAGCGAGCGATGGACTGACGTCTTCTCATTGCCATCTCTTCTCTGTCGTTCCCGACTAGCGTTCCGGCGCTTGCCGTTACGCCGTAAGAGACAGTATTCAATATTTACTCAAGATGGTAGCAGCTTATTTGTTAACAAATTTGTTCTCTATTTTAAATGAAAATGACACGAGTGTGGTAGGGCACTTTAAGTTTCGCGCAGTGTAGACATTGTTCCCTAAAATTTTAGGGCGACTGTGTTAACGTGATTTCAGGGTCGCTGGCTTATCCGTGTTCTTTCGTAACTGATCGACCAGTCAAATAATACTCTGAATCTATTTTAGTTTTTTTTCTTTTCTTAGTTGGCCTGTAATTGTCAATTTCAGCACATCTATTTTGAATGGTGTAATTTAGTGTGATTGCGGGAGTGATCATGAGTGACATTTTGAGAGAACGAGTGTGATTGTATTTGATTGCATTTGCATTTATCGTATTTTCAATGTTTTAACTACATTCGTTTTCCATCAGGCTTCATATGGGCCTGGTAACCTTTTCGTTGAGGGCCCTAAACCAGAAACACACAAACACACGCACACACACACTTTAACGCCGCAAATGCATATCCTCCTATTTCCATCTATTGTACTATAAATTTTTTCCCTTATTTTGTTACCTGAAGATATGACATTTCTGTGTATTTATACATTGTAATTTTATATATATATATATATATATATATATATATATATATATATATATATATGTCGATGTATAATTGGTTTGTTTTGTAAATATTATTTGTATTTTTATGCTGGTTCTGGCCTAGGGAAAACTATGCTATCGAACCACTCCATCGATAGGTCGTGTGGAGAACCAAAGTGTTTAGGATCTTTGGTAGTGTTAACTCTGCCGCATGGAGCGCGGGCAGAGAGAGTCTGGCTGTAGTGGGCCGTGGAGCAGGTGTGTGGTGTGACGCTCCCGCGAGTTGCCGCGCTTTCGGGGTTTGGCAGCAGGTAATTGCGCTCGACTTCCTACGATAGTTTCTGACACGGCGTCGCGGACGGGAAGCATTATCTGGCGCACATCAAGAGCCCGTTTCGCCTGGTGACCGTGTCGAGAAGAAGGCTCGCCAACATCCAGCTTCTGCAACAGCGACGGCCGACAATGAGTGACTGTCGCCACCTCCCCGATCGACGACTGGAAACCTTCAATCAACCAACAAGGAAGACTGGAAACACGTAAAGTTTTAGAACTGTATGGCAGTCCTCAGCTTTTCAAACTGTTAAATTTTTCTCACTAAATTACAGCAACGTAGCATGAACTTTTGTTGCTCATTGTCCCAATTGCATTACCAAGCAGGGTCCCTTCCTTTTCCGGAATGAACCCGAGTGTCGTTGAAATTCAAACGCCAGCATTAAAGTAATATCATTTCATTTCACTGCTTTAATTTCAAAGTTCAGTTAAAGTATTCATAGCTGGCTACAATATTTAGATTACACAAGCACAAATTAAGAGTGCGAGTTTTGTTACCATATTTTAGCTTACCTGTGACTGCAGCTCAGCTTGGTATGTACTAAATTTTACTATTGTTAATTGTTCAGAATCATTCAGGTTCAAAGTTAAATCTCTTATTTCTAAATTGCGTAGATTCAAGTAGCTTTTTAAATGATTGTTGAGGTAGCCCAAGACTAACCTTATTTTATTGAATTTCGTAGTGCTTCAGAAACAAAGTTCACTATTAATTGCAGTCACTAAATTAACTTTCAATTTTCCGGTTTTATTAATTCTTTTGCTAAATTAAGTCAGAGTGTAGCGAAATTTATTACTCCTGGCAAACATTCAGTTTTCACACAACACGTGTCAACCTTCAGTTGCCACGCTTTTAGTGCTAGTAGTTGTCCATAAGACTGGCGACCGTAATTTTACCCAAATCTCCAATATCTAATTAACGCCAATTAATTGTTAACGTAACGACCGCTCATTTACTTACTTTATTAATTTTACCCTTTTCTCAAAATTAATTTCCACCAATTTCATTTGCATTTTTCCTTGCATTTAGATGTAACCCTTTCCTCCCTCTTTACCGACAAATTAACTTCGGTGACGATTACTTTTCCCAAATTTCCATTAGGTGCACGCCGTTTAATTTTTCACTGTCATTAAGGTCGATAAGTGAGGGGGAGGTTACAACACACACACACACACACACAGACACACACACACACACACACACACACACACACACACACACACACATCGTTTTGTATTAGCTGTTCAGCCCTTGATAGGCCTAATCAACACGACTGCTTCTTGACTTTTCTGCAACCTCTCCACTGTCGGCCATCTTTTCTCCTTCAGTGAGGGATCGCAATAATTTCTACATCGCATTTCTCGTGAGATGACACAAATAAGCAATTTACCTTCTTTTAACTGTAATTTACAAGACAAATTGTTTCTTTATTACCCGCAGAACTCCTTCATTAATCACTGCACTGTCTGTGGAATTTAGAGCACACGGTGGTGGGTTGGCGTTAAGGTGTCTCTGTATTGTTCTTGTTGGAGGTTTCCAATATTCAACCTTCCGTTCCTCACAGTAGCACCTGCTCTGATCAGACGAAACTACAATTGTTCTCCAGCAGTCGTGGGATTTTGACGATCGAACGATCCACTTGTACAGAAGTTGCACGACATCCCCCAGAGCACATCCAATAACTCAATTAATCCCATGCTGAACGACTGCTTGCATAAGGACCTGAGGTGGACTATCGAGTTATTTTCAGTTTGTGCAGCTCAATTTATTCTGAAACTGTAATCATTTGTCTTCTCTACATTTACACCAGGGCCGCATGTACATCATGACTACCGATTTTCGTCCTATTCGGGTAATTAATTCGTGATGTGTCGTTTCTTTCTTTCTTCTAAGAGTGACGTCACTGTCACCAAGAACTGTGAGCAGTGGAGCGACACACCACTGTTAGGAAAGATGCGGCTCGGTTGTTGGACCAGACAGACGTGCACCGAGTGTTGCTCTGTGAGGAATGCACAATATACTTTTCTAATGCTCATAATAGACGTTGTCTACATAGAATCACTCAGGTTGTTAATCTTTTGGAAGTGTTTTAAGTATATATTTGCTGGTGCCAAGCTCCTGAGGCTTGAACACAGGCAGTTTAAGAGCATAGTTCATGTCGTGTGCGGCGCATCACTTCCGAGTATGACGGTAGGTTGGGGCGCAACGTACTGGCAAGCTGTTTACTACTTAGGTGTTGTGATCTTGTGGCTGCATGTGAACTTTTGATTCTGACTCGTAATTTAGTGAGAATTGACGTCTCTGAGGAAATGCAATTAATTATTTTAGGTTTTCCATACTATCCTGGCGAGTTGTGATAGCTGCCATGTTGGAAAGTCCTTTGATTGCATCTCCTCATCATATAATAGCTGTGTTGTGGCATTTGTCTTCTACTGGGTGTTCTGAAATCCCCAGTACAAACTTCTACGACTTGCAGTGGAGAGTCGGCACATAATATTTTTAATAGGAACCAATGTCCGGAAACTTACCGTTTCCATTCTACAACGGTTTCAGTTCAGATGTGTAATGCGTCCACCTCTTCCAAGGGAAAGAGAAAATTCTCATAGTTGCTTGGCATGGCATGCAATAGGGTAGACAGGAGGACTTGTACTACGTCAGACGGTCAACTGGTGTCACTGAACGACCGCATTACCGTGAGACCAAGGCCTGTACGTCTTCGATACAGTGAACTTGGTTCGAGGTAACGGTAGAGCAGCTGGTCGGTTTGTATCAAGAACGTTTTCGGCAACGTAGCACGCCATGGCACAAACTTTTTGCCCCAGTTGCGCTGCGGCTCCGAGGAACATGCACCCTCACCGTGACGAGGTATGACTGTGGTGTTACACGGCCAGACCGGACGCCCGAATTTGAAGAAGATGTTCGGCATCGCCTCGAGGAGAATTCGCCAACGAGTACTCGAACACTTGCGTCTGCGACGTTCTGCGTGAGCAACAGTTACATCCATATCACTTACAAGAGGCACACGCTATGTGTGCAGCCGTTTCCCCACAAGGCGTTGCTACTGTACGTGGTTCCTGCACCGCTGCATCGACACGCCCCTGTTCCCAAGTGGAGTTGTGTTCACACAGGAATGTAAGTTAACAATGTGTTCGTGAAACAGCCGTGCCTGGGCAGACGAAAACCCTCGTGCCACGCATGTTCAAAGATTTCAGCACCGGTTTGGTATTAACGTGTGTGGAGGTATTCTGGTGATGTGATTGGACCGTATCTTCTTCCACTGGTCCTACTTACCTCATCTCCCTACGAAACGTGTTGTACTGATATAGGAAGCTAGGCCACTGAATGACCATCAGGAAATGTGTTTGAGCATGATGGTGCACAACGTCACTTCTCACGCATGGTTCGACGACATCTCAGCAGATGACACAGTAAAGATAGACAGGCCGGGATCGTTCAGCCGCGTGGCCGCCGCTCCTAAGGACTGCTTCTTCTAATATCAACTGCGAAGTTTAATTTACGAGACTCCTTTATAAACGTGGAAAGATCGGCTGACACAGTCCTGGCCACTGCACTACAAACTGAAGAGACGCTCAGTGTATAATGTCTATAACAACTTTGTTGGTCCTCATATCGATGTAATGCATCAGTACTAATTTGTACTTACAGTATGCTGAGTTCATCATTGTTGTGAAATAATGTAAACACATAATGTTTAAGGGTTAATACTGAAAAATATGCTTATGTGACAAATATATCTATCCAATGGATGGTGGTGGGAGTGAAAAGATAGTGTAGTCCCCCACGTGTGAATTTCCATAATTCATTCATGCAGTATTTGAGACTGAGACCACCTAGTTACTTGCAACAAACGTAACACGTAATATCAAACCTTTGTGAAACTTTTTCTCACTGACAACCCCACACAAGGGGAAAGCAAAACTGTTTATAGCTTGTGATTCTTGAGTTTCTCCCGGCGTATTTGATAATCAATATATCCACGCGTATGCTGCCGGTCTATAGTGTCCAACGGGCACAATATTTCGGCGATCAAACATGTCGCCATCATCAGGTGAACTGACGGACTGAGCTCCTGTGAACGTGCCGGCACGGAGATCCGTACGCTATGGCTGCTCAGAGGGAACTGGGTTCGGTCGCGGCGGCGGCCGATTTAAATACCCTCCGCCCACGGCGCGCTCCCTCCGCCGTCCGCGCCCAGCGCCACGGTCGCGTGGTGGAACAGATTGCGACGGCGTCTGAGATGACGTCGGTGTGATGGCTCTGTCCTCCGTGGTCGTCACAACTATACGTCTGCTCGATTTACTCTTGATTAACCCGATCGCTGGTTCCCAAGCCTTGCTAAGATTATAGCCACAGTCACGGTTTATGAGGTCGTCATTGGTGCGAATTTCGATGGCCTCTCTAACAACGCTGTCCCAGTATCTCGACGTCTGTACCAGAATCCTCGTGCGGTCATACTCCATGGCGCGATTTTCCGACAAACAATGTTCAGCGACCGCCGACTTGCTCGGATACATCAGTCGAGTGTGCCTCTGGTGTTCACGGCATCGATCCTCGACGGTACGCATCGTCTGACCAATATACGACTTGCCACATTGGCACGGAATCTGGTACACGCCGACCTTCCTCAAACCGAGGTCATCTTTGGCGCTCCCCACCAGTGCACGAGTTTTATTTGGAGGACAAAACACAGTTCCGACCCGGTGTTTCTTCAGAATGCGGGCGATTTTTCCCGAGAGTGCGCCTGTGTATGGAATAAATGCAGTGCCTACCTCCTCCCTCGTGACTTCATCCATCTCAACAGGTTGTGCTGCAGTGGTTGGGCGGAGAGCACGTTGAATCTGCCACTCTGAGTACCCATTTTTTTTTTTTCGAAATACAGTTCTCAGACGTTCCAATTCCTGGGGTAGACTCTCTGCGTCAGAGATAGTGCGCGCCCTATGTACTAGAGTTTTAAGTACCCCGTTCCTCTGTGAAGGGTGGTGGCAGCTGTCTGCATGCAAATACAGATCAGTGTGCGTAGCCTTCCGATAGACCCCATGACCTAGGGTGCCGTCAGCTCTTCTCTTGACCAAGACGTCAAGGAAAGGTAATTTACCCTCCGTTTCAGTCTCCATAGTGAATTTGATGTTGGGGTGTATGGAGTTTAGATGTGTAAGGAAGTCAAGAAGTTAATCCATACCATGTGGCCAGATGACGAACGTGTCGTCAACGTAACGGAAAAAGCAAGTAGGTTTCCATACGGATGACGACAGGGCTTCCTCCTCGAAGTTCTTCATGTACAAATTCTCACCGGTGGTAGCGAATTTGTACAAGGAGAACTTCGAGGAGGAAGCCCTGTCGTCATCCGTATGGAAACCTACTTGCTTTTTCCGTTACGTTGACGACACGTTCGTCATCTGGCCATATGGTATGGATAAACTCCTTGACTTCCTTACACATCTAAACTCCATACACTCCAACATCAAATTCACTATGGAGACTGAAACGGAGGGTAAATTACCTTTCCTTGACGTCTTGGTCAAGAGAAGGGCTGACGGCACCCTAGGTCATGGGGTCTATCGGAAGGCTACGCACACTGATCTGTATTTGCATGCAGACAGCTGCCACCACCCTTCACAGAGGAATGGGGTACTTAAAACTCTAGTACATAGGGCGCGCACTATCTGTGACGCAGAGAGTCTACCCCAGAAATTGGAACATCTGAGAACTGTATTTCGAAAAAATGGGTACTCAGAGTGGCAGATTCAACGTGCTCTCCACCCAACCACTGCAGCACAACCTGTTGAGATGGATGAAGTCACGAGGGAGGAGGTAGGCACTGCATTTATTCCATACACAGGCGCACTCTCGGGAAAAATCGCCCGCATTCTGAAGAAACACCGGGTCGGAACTGTGTTTTGTCCTCCAAATAAAACTCGTGCACTGGTGGGGAGCGCCAAAGATGACCTCGGTTTGAGGAAGGTCGGCGTGTACCAGATTCCGTGTCAATGTGGCAAGTCGTATATTGGTCAGACGATGCGTACCGTCGAGGATCGATGCCGTGAACACCAGAGGCACACTCGACTGATGTATCCGAGCAAGTCGGCGGTCGCTGAACATTGTTTGTCGGAAAATCGCGCCATGGAGTATGACCGCACGAGGATTCTGGTACAGACGTCGAGATACTGGGACAGCGTTGTTAGAGAGGCCATCGAAATTCGCACCAATGACGACCTCATAAACCGTGACTGTGGCTATAATCTTAGCAAGGCTTGGGAACCAGCGATCGGGTTAATCAAGAGTAAATCGAGCAGACGTATAGTTGTGACGACCACGGCGGACAGAGCCATCACACCGACGGCGTCTGAGATGACGTCATCTCAGATGACGTCATCTCAGACGCCGTCGCAATCTGTTCCACCGCGCGACCGTGGCGCTGGGCGCGGACGGCGTAGGGAGCGCGCCGTGGGCGGAGGGTATTTAAATCGGCCGCCGCCGCCACCGAACCCAGTTCCCTCTGAGCAGCCATAGCGTACGGATCTCCGTGCCGGCACGTTCACAGGAGCTCAGTCCGTCAGTTCACCTGATGATGGCGACATGTATGATCGCCGAAATATTGTGCCCGTTGGACACTATAGACCGGCAGCATACCCGTGGATATTTTGTTTATAGCTTGTTCCATTTTCTCATTTGATGCAGTAATACTGCTGCATGAAGCATTAAGTTTTAATTGGTCATTTCTTTACTACCAATTGTATTCGCGACCCGTTGTACAGGGTTCACATTTACCACTGAACTCAAGATTATATCATTGTACTGAAATAGTTCCGGAGGTAGATCATAAACACAGAGATGCATAAAAAATTGCTGCATCACATATATCGTTTAATTTTATTACTTCATTACGACTAACGCTACTAGAAACACATTTCGCAGATAATATGCACATGTGTCAACTAATGTACCTAGGAAGACACTTTATTGGATAACACATTATTCAGGAGACATGGCGTCATAACTACTGATAGTGTTGGAAAATTACCATATCAGGCGTGATGTTTTAATTTATTAGTCCTTTGCTACTAACTGTATTCACAACATATTTCGCAGACAGTAGCCACATGTAAGACTGGATGGACCTGCAAAATTACGTCATTGTATGAAACAATTCATGGGATACGACGGGATAAAAATTGATCTGAGTGAAAATGAAACAGCACGGTGAAATTCGCTAGAGATACAGGTGGAATACGTGTACAGTATGTATGAATTATATTAATACATGTGATTTCAAACAAATTTGGTAGACATAGTAGTTGTAATCTGTGAGGAAATACTGTAGCGGTAAGAACCACCAACATCCTATTGGGGTGGGTGTGATTACATGGAGAGAGGAGAAGAGAGAAGAAGCTAGACGGAGAGAGGGGAAGGAGGAAATGGACAGAGAGAGGGGGAGGCGAAATGGACAGAGAATAGTATGAGGTAGAGGAGGACAAAGAGTTGGGGTGGAATAAGTGGATGGTGAGTGGGGAGAGGAGGAGATTGACAGAGTTAGGGGGAAGGGGGAAATGGAAGTGAGAGGGTGGAGGAGGAGTTTGGGGTAGGAGGAGATAGACCGAGAGAGGGAAAGGAGAAGGTGGATAGAGAGGAGGGTGGAGAAGGTGGACAGAGAGAGAGAGGGAAGGGAGGAGGAGGATGTTGGTGGAAACAGGGGGATGGAGAAGATTGAGAGGGGTGAAGGAGGAGGTGGACGGAAAGAGTAGAAAGGAGAAGACAAACTAATACAACATTGAATTAAATGCGTGTCCTGCAACGCCGGGCACTTAGCTTTCTCTTCATATACAAACACAACAACAAGTTCTGTACAGCGAATTTCTTCAGTAGATATCTGGATCTCCATACACACCGAGACAATTATAACTATTCCCGTGCTAAGCATGTGGAAAGCAGCGGTGAAATTATTGACTCCCTTTTATGGCACATTTTGTAATTTGCTGCTCGGTCGCGGAAAAAGTTTTCCGCAAAGGAAAACTGTGAGCAGCGTGCGACATGGGTTCTGTCAGCTTTTCTCATCACCTTAATATTAGGTTTCCCTCTGACGACGCGCAGTTTGCTGGGCCATAAGTGACCCGTGCCGAAAAATTTCCAGGAGATAACTTTTGAGATGGCGCATATACGTGGATAGTGAGTTTCGACATAACAGTTTCCTGCAAGCTACTGTTTTCCTGTAGGTACCAAGAGGCGCAACTAGTAAAGCATTACGGAGGGGTGCAACGGAAAATGTAAACATTTATTTAAAAAATCATTATTAATGTAAAAATTTAAAATGTTGCGTGTGTAAAGCAAAGAGCTGTGTTTTAAAGGAAAAATAAAAGATGCAGAATTAATGTTTTGCCAGATATTAGATTTTTTAATTTTTTCTTTGTCTTTTTTATAAAAAAACATAACTCAAATTCTAATCATGCAATTGATCTGAAAATTTTATTGTAGAGTCTTGGATGATTATAAGACCACTGAAGTACAGTTATTAATTTATGGCACAAATTGTATCATTAATAGAGTTTTCAATTTTGCACATCCCAAATTAACTTTTTTTATACATACAATCATCCAAAAATCAGAATGTAAATGCAGGATCTCGTATTTCTTAGTGCCATGGGTACAGCAACACGTTGCGAACAGTGCCTGAAAATTTCGTAGCATTAGCGCGTATACTTCTTGAGAAAAGACCTAATAACGTAAAAAATGTAAAACAGAGAAAATGAGGTTCAAAGATTTTCTTCTCATACTTACATATATAATAAGTTTACCTCAGTTTTAAAATCCTCCTTACTGAAACTCTTCATCCTCCAGGTTTCTCTTCTCTCCTCTTCTAATCTGCTTAGCCTGTATTCGCATGTAAGACACTGATCTGTTAGCTTTCTTGACCCTGCTCTCGTCAATGGTGTAAAATGCTTTTGTTGTAAACGCACCAGGATCTATACCAACCTCTACAGCACTTCAGTTCTGCCATTATTTCTATTATCGTAACATAAAACTGCATCATAGGCTCCTATTTTGAGTACTTTTAGTCCACAGAATGTCCTTCTTGAGCATTTAACCCAAATTACTGAGGCTTTAATTTGTATTGTGTGTCTTCCCGTGAAGACACTTCCTCAATAAATCAGGGTTTGCAAGAATCCTGTATGTGGGCTTAACTGCATTCATAACAGGTTGTGGTGATGAGTGTTTATGTGAAAACGTCTCATTTCTGTTGCTGAACTTATACAAATCGTCTTTCGGACACAGATTGTGCATTGGAGTTTGGTCAGTGGATAGTTTGTGGAAAAAAATTGCCACCAAAGCTCGCCTCATTACCTCTAAATTATGTATGTTTTTCCTGATAGCTCTTCCATAAAGTAACTGTAGAGAATAAATGTCTTTCAGAATAAGCGTGACATTTCCGCCTAGTGGCTTTCCAATCTCAAGTACCTCACCTTTCTTCTCTTTCAGCAACCAACGAAGCCTACCACCAAGTCTCTTTTGTATGTCGCCAACACATTTCAACTTTTATATTGTTGTATTGCACGTATTTTCATCTGTTACAGCTTTGAACGAAGAGGAGTCCACATCACCAAGGTATTTAGTATATCTAACACCATACTGGTCTCAGATCTGGAGAACACCCTCACAAGTGCAGCAACCTCAACGCCCCCACTTGAGCCACTATAATTTTTAGAGCATGCTCCTGCATGCTTTTCTTATCATAGTCTCTCACTGTCTTCATTGCTGGACATTTTCCTTGTTGCACACTGGTGGCAGTATTTAGACATAATTTCTACATCTAAAACTTTTCCTGAGTCAGTACCAATAACAGATGCTACTCCATACAGAAATGTGTGAACCCTTTTCATCCAGGTCCCATCTAGAGACACACACAGGTCAGTAACATTTGTAGGAGATTCGCCGTCACGAATATTTAACCCAGGATGTATGTCTTTTTGGTTTATTTCCATCATTTCCTCCACTACTTTCTCCATAGAAACTTTGGCAGTATCGCACACAGCATCAGAAAT
Organism: Schistocerca piceifrons; assembly: GCF_021461385.2. Taxonomy (NCBI): domain Eukaryota; kingdom Metazoa; phylum Arthropoda; class Insecta; order Orthoptera; family Acrididae; genus Schistocerca; species Schistocerca piceifrons. The sequence goes on from NC_060139.1 coordinate 271,724,361, forward strand.
TACTTTATTCATATTTTCAAACCTTGTACAAGGTGGTGACACGTTCAGAAAACCACACAATAAATTACCTCTTTCTCTGTCCTGGCCAAGGCATCTCAGAGCATATGCTAAACTAAAATTGCTTTCACAAGTACCAGTGTCAGTTTTTTTGGAGAAGGAAATTGAAAATTCGTAGCCACACGAATTACAAATTAATTTTGAATCACAAGCTATTCCCACTCTTCTTTCTTCAACAGCAATCACGCATTCCGTATTTTTACAGCTAACACATAAACATGAAAACTTTATAGCCTGGCAGAGAAGTTCTAAATCAATAAGTCTGAATCCTGTGCACTTGATATCAACATCATTCACACGCATCTGTACAATTCTTCTGTCCCAAGTTTTGATGCTGAATACGAGAGCCTATGTACTCCATTTCGAGCTGCTTTTTGTTGGTAAGCCGATTTGCATGAAACCTCCGTTTCCTAAACACAGTTTTCCCACCACCCATTATGCATAAATCTTGACTTACATGTAAATGTTTGCGAATTCAACATTCCATCTACTAATATGTGTGTTAGTATTGTCAAAACGTAAATAAACCGCATGCAAGAAGGTTTCCAGGCAAAGATTTAGATGTCATGCAGAGATATAGATGTCAGCCAAAGATATCGAAAGAAGATGGCCTTCACACTGACAAAAATTCCGCTGAAGCAAGCAGTTTCCCGAACGTCGGAAAATGTGGGAGTGGCCACCAACGCAGATTTAATCAGTTCAACAATTCAAAGGCATTTCTAAATCTATTATCACTATAAAATTTACACACAACATATATTAAACTGTGTAATCAAGAAAATAATATTTTGGAAAAATCGATTTTTTGGACCAAAATCCATTGCATACCCCCTTGATCTTTACGTGAATGAAGTTTAGCGTGTGACCTTATCCCAGTGGCATCGGCTCAGTTGTGCCAGAGGAAGCTCTTCAAATTCTGATAAGGGCCATCACTGATTTTGTTTCGATGTTATTGCGAATGTACAACCACTTATTCTGAGGAACTGGCGTCCACAATATAGATTAATTTTGTCAGGATTAGTTTATCTTTAATTGTAAGTGTTGGAAAATTCGCTATATATGGTTGTCCTGATAACTTAATAAGGCAGAATTCACGTGTTGGAGCGCAACTCCCTTGAGGTAAGGCCAGCTGAGTTCGACACGTTGAGGAAGAATAGTTGGTCTTCTAGAATGGAAGGCTAGAATGGAAAGTCAGTATCAAAATCAGAATAAGGTATATAGCGGTAGGTCAGTATCAACAGTGGAGCACATGCCACAGTAAACAGGTCCGACCTTATGTGGCGCGGGGCCATTTGCAAAACTTCGACTCGTGGCTCCCCGCCCCTCCTACAACACAGTTTATACAACTTCGTTACGTTCAAAAGAATTCTATGTTCCGCCATTGACATACTACCAATATGTCAAAACACTGTTACTACATCAGACCTACTGATGTGATAGGAAAGTAACTAATCGGATGAGGAATCTTAATGTTTATGGTAATTAAAAAATTGTTAATAATAAAAACTGACTTAGCTCTGGGAATCCTTCCAGTTTAATGAAATTCAAAATCAAATAAGGTTCAAAATTGCTGTTAAGGACACACACTTCAATGTCGTTAACACTTGACTGTATTTTCAGGCAGAAATGAGTGGTACCTTGTAAAGACTAAGGGCTTTCTGCTTTACACATTTTACACAAAATACCTTTTCCTTGCTTCTTGACGAGCAAATGCCTCAATAATATCTTCAGAATTCAGTTTTGAAACCACGTGGTGTTGCACTGAGAGTATAGCGAGAGAAGACGGGCGTTCTTGCGAAATGCGGCTTCTGAAATAATTCTTGATAATCTTTAAACATGAGAAGCTCCATTCAGCATAGGCGACAGTCATTGAGAAGGTTCGCAAATTCTGTAGGCAATATAAATGTTGGTAAATGGGTTTCCACAGTTATTCAAGTGCTCCAGTTTTATCATAGGAGTTTTCACATCCTCGGGCACCAGTTCTGTGAGCAGTTTAATTTCTATCAAAAGGTCTGATGCAAAAATCTCTTTCGAACATTCATCATTTATGTTTACACTTAGCTCTTTCTCAAGGGTTTTACATAGCATTTTGAGTTCTTCGTCCTACATACATTTTAAATTTATGGACAAAACAAAAAGCTGAATATTTCGGAATACTTAGCCAGTTGGCCAAACCATCCTTTGACACTTTTTAACACTGTGTCAACTATAGTGTAAAAAATCGATTTTGAATTTCTCCTCTGAAGGCCGAGCCCTGCAGATTATGTCGTCACCTTCTTAATCAAACTGTTTCCCTATCTTGCCAATTCTCTTTTCTCCAAATTTTGGTTCAATCTGTAAACTTTGAGCTATCTGTTCGCTGTTCGCTGTTACCTGTGCAATAACAAGAAAAAATTTCTTCACTAAATATCTCAACATCGCTTGATTGTCGAGGGATATAGTTGCTACTTTCACGTCCATATTTTCCGCTTGAAGTGCCTTACTTGCTGCGTTAATGGAAAAGAGAAGGTCATACCATATGACAACACCTACAATTAGCTCGAAGCTCCCTAATTAGTTCACAGAAAGCGAGTGTGCTTCGCTCTTTGGTTTCAAAACTGCTGGTGGTCACTTCAAGAAGTGCACTCTGACTTCTCTCAGCTTAACACTCTCCACCCTACTTTCCCATGGAGTATCTGAGAGCTTTTTCACTGTTAAAATTGGTACCCTGTTCAAAGATTTCCCATATCTCAGTGGATGCACGCAAAACAATGTATATTCTTTGAATTACTCCAAAAAATGTGAGTGCTTTTGCTGTAGATTTTGCCGCAGGTGATGGTCTGTGGGTAGCAATTTAGGATTGTGGATTGAGCATCACTTCAATAACCTTTCATATTTGCGACATTATCGTACCTTTAGCCTCAGCGAATATCGAGTGCTAGTTCATCTAGCTTCGACAAAACGGTTTCAGTCAAACTCTCTCCTGTTGCTGAAGTGACATTCAGAAAGTCGAGGAACGGTTCTTGTACAGTCACTAAGTCTTCTAATAAATTTATAAACCTAACAATCGTTGTCAGTTGTTCATTATGGCTTGTATCAAGAGTACAATGAAGTATGACAGAAAAATATTTACCTTCGTTTACAAAATTAACAATGCTTTTTCTTACCTTGTTGGCAAGCGAACTTATGAGTTCATTTTGAATGTTTTCCGCCGATATAATGGTAATGAATTTCTTGAGTTTTTATTCCCTTAAATGTTCCTGCAAAACACCGTCAAATTCTGCTGTCATTTCGATCAACCAAGAAAATTACCATTATTTTCTTGATAGAGCTCGTCGCTGGTTCCCCTTAATGGCCATATTATGTTGAGCTATGGACCTGATGCTGAGTGTAATATTTTTTAGGACCTGACGCCAACGTTACTTCTTTTTTCCAATAGTTCAAGGTCAATTTGAGCAACACAACTTCTTTGTTTGAAACGTATCTCACATTCTATCCATTATTTCTGCAGTTTATGCGTTTAAACTATAGTTCATGCTCTTGAAGCCGATTTCCTAAACGAACCTAATCACAGAGTCATTGACCTGAGAGCTTGTTTGAAGATACCCAAAAAGTTTACAAGAAAATCAAAAGACTTTGTTGGTAAATTTCGGTAACACAACCGATTTGCGATCCCTTTTTTCTCCATTTGGTAAAGTTCTTGGGTAAAAATGAGTTGAAAAATTTCTTCTGTTCTCATATAAGGGATACTCAAAATTTGTAATATTAGTAGGGCCTTTCTGTACTACTGCATTTGTCATGGAGGATATCAACGTATTAGACCCAAGTGCCTGGATCCGAATTTGTGATAACTTCACAACTGCTACTATTAGGGCTACCTGCATGTAGGACCGCAGGAGGTCTGCATTCCAATGATTCGTGCTCACTTGCACCTAAAGCACCACATGATGAGAGGCTGCTGTTAATGCATCGTCCTTTAAGCACACTTTAGTCTTACTGTCTGAAGTTCCTGGTCGAATAAATTTTTCGAATGCACCTTTTTGTGAGTTTGAAAACTGTTCATATTGTAGCTTTTCCTTAGTCTTTCGGACACCTGAATTGTATTTTCTAAACAGTCCCTTCACAAGACATTCCTTTTGGCACTTCGAACATCACAGGGCAAACAAAAGCACTGTACCCGAGTGCACAAACAACACGTGAAACACCGTGAACTGGAAAAGTACCGTAGGTTTAATCTGACGGCAATGAACAAATCACTGTGTGAGAAACCCCTGTTGTCGGAAGAATGTAATGCTTGATTCCTAGATACAACAATGAGTAGAAAGGGTGCGGATAGGAGCTACGAAACAATGGATGGCGTACCTCTTAATTTGCAAGTGAGCAATAATCATATGTCGACAATAGATATTACAGAAGGGCATCAGTGCCATAGCCCCTGGTTTTCTCGATACCGATGCAAGCGTAATTTTCTGAGACCTACTCCAGTGGCCATAGTTGTGTCACAATTTGTACATCACTGATTTACATTACATTTCAAGTAGTTTCAGAAGCATCTTCCTTTATTTTTTCAATTTATCTGTAATAACAAAATTACACGTGACAATTTTCAAACTATTTTCTACTGTTTTGCTCGGGACCCCTAGAAACCCGGGGCCCTTCGTGATTGCAGCGTTTGCACATGCCTAATGCTGGCCTTGCCAGTAAAGTGACGCATACCTAACAGTGCGTTGTGCCCAACAGTGCATTCTCAATTAGTTTTGTATGTCCGTCCTTCTGATAGGAGGTCTTTGGGACGACGGATATTTACTATTGAGAGAAAAGGAAACGCTCTCAGCCGTAGTTGTGGTTTTATTTATTTTTGAGTTGATGGTTAGAGTTTTCAGATAGTCTGCGCATCCAGTTATGCTGGCCACTGATGCGATATGTGAAGGGATCGTGTCAACCCTTTCGGCTTCAACTCCAGTCTGAAGATGGCTCATTGAAGAGCCGAAACTAGTTGCAATAAATATAAAATCATAAGGGCTGGCGAAGACGATATATTATCTCAGAATTCTTAGTTACGGTTTGACGCTCTAAGTTCTCTCGGAATCGGTCGATGTAAAATTTGTTCTGTTGTTAGCACCAAAATTGTTAAAGTCAGCTTAAGACTTAACAAATCATAAGAGCATATCAAAAATATTTCAGTATGACCACTTGTTTCTGGGCTACGAACGTTTTCAGTGAATGAATAGAATTGTCCCATACGAGATAGTACAAAAGCAAACAGCTCTTGGCGTTCAGTGTGGTTTACTAGAGTTACGCTTCTGCACAAAACCGTGAACGTGATAATCCCAAGATAGCTTTACATCTATTATCAGTACTAATTCTTTAAAATGTCTGACTTCACTTACTTACTGTTTGACAGCTTTTGGGCAGTAGAATCAGAAGCTGGATGCACTGCGTTTTGTTACAGTTAAGCGTTAATCTATTCTCTAGAGGTCACATGCTGTTACTGACTAGCCTATGAGGTATTCTAGTTTCATATTCGCCAAATAAAGGCTCAGACATTCAGCTGTAGTGTACGGAGTGGATTGTGATGTTCACCAAGTAGTTGCGCATCCTCTGGCTCGGGCACTCCTTCTTCTCCTTTTCCCAGAGAACACCAGTGCTCCCTCTTGATGGTTCGTCCAGGAGCCGCACTTACTTAAGCATTCTCCTACGGGATGCCTTGTCTCTTAAGTCTGTTTCTGCAACTACCAGTTCCTGGAGATACTTCAGCACTTCCATCAATCATTGTGACTTCGCTTTCCTCTTTTGCCATCGCGGGAGAAACTGACTAATCTACTTGTCAGCCGGCCGGTATGGCGGAGCGGTTCTAGGCGCTTCTATCTGGAACCGCAAAATCACTATGGTCGAAGGTTCGAATCCTGCCTCGGGCATGGATGTGTGTGATGTCATTAAGTTAGTTAGGTTTGAAGTAGCTCTAAGTTTTAGGGGACTGATGACCTCAGACGTTAAGTCTCACAGTGCTCAGAGCCATTTGAACCATCTACTTGTCTCCTTGCTGGGATGGATCATGCAGACATGTTAATACCGGCTCAGAAATCTGTTCTTTGCTATACCTATTTTTTTCTGTGTTTTAGTGTCCCTGGTTTGGTCGTCTTACAATCATTACCTTCTTTGACTCGTCCCAGCATCTTTCTCGTTATATTTCTCTCCTGAATTTAAAGCTTGTGTATGAATCCCATCGTGTTTTGTACTAGACATTCTGGAGCATATAGAGCTACATGAATGACTGTCTGTAGAACTTGATTTTTATTTTACTGGAGGGAAACATCTGCATCTGCATCTACATCGATACTCAACAAGCCACCGTGTGGTGCGTGGCGGATAGTAGCCTGTACCCTACTTGTCATTTCCTATCCTGTTCCACTCGCAAATAGAAGGAACGAAAACGACTGTCTATATGCCACCTAATGAGCCCTAATTCCTCGCATCTTCGTGGTCCTTACACCCAATGTACACTCCTGGAAATGGAAGAAAGAACACATTGACACCGGTGTGTCAGACCCACCATACTTGCTCCGGACACTGCGAGAGGGCTGTACAAGCAATGATCACACGCACGACACAGCGGACACACCAGGAACCGCGGTGTTGGCCGTCGAATGGCGCTAGCTGCGCAGCATTTGTGCACCGCCGCCGTCAGTGTCAGCCAGTTTGCCGTGGCAGTCTTTAACACTGGTAGCATGCCACGACAGCGTGGATGCGAACCGTATGTGCAGTTGACGGACTTTGAGCGAGGGCGTATAGTGGGCATGCGGGAGGCCGGGTGGACGTACCGCCGAATTGCTCAACACGTGGGGCGTGAGGTCTCCACAGTACATCGATGTTGTCGCCAGTGGTCAGCGGAAGGTGCACATGCCCGTCGACCTGGGACCGGACCGCAGCGACGCACGGATGCACGCCAAGACCGTAGGATCCTACGCAGTGCCGTAGGGGACCGCACCGCCACTTCCCAGCAAATTAGGGACACTGTTGCTCCTGGGGTATCGGCGAGGACCATTCGCAACCGTCTCCATGAAGCTGGGCTACGGTCCCGCACACCGTTAGCCGTCTTCCGCTCACGCCCCAACATCGTGCAGCCCGCCTCCAGTGGTGTCGCGACAGGCGTGAATGGAGGGACGAATGGAGACGTGTCGTCTTCAGCGATGAGAGTCGCTTCCGCCTTGGTGCCAATGATGGTCGTATGCGTGTTTGGCGCCGTGCAGGTGAGCGCCACAATCAGGACTGCATACGACCGAGGCACACAGGGCCAACACCCGGCATCATGGTGTGGGGAGCGATCTCCTACACTGGCCGTACACCACTGGTGATCGTCGAGGGGACACTGAATAGTGCACGGTACATCCAAACCGTCATCGAACCCATCGTTCTACCATTCCTAGATCGGCAAGGGAACTTGCTGTTCCAACAGGACAATGCACGTCCGCATGTATTCTGTGCCACCCAACGTGCTCTAGAAGGTGTAAGTCAACTACCCTGGCCAGCAAGATCTCCGGATTCGTCCCCCATTGAGCATGTTTGGGATTGGATGAAGCGTCGTCTCACGCGGTCTGCACGTCCAGCACGAACGCTGGTCCAACTGAGGCGCCAGGTGGAAATGGCATGGCAAGCCGTTCCACAGGACTACATCCAGCATCTCTACGATCGTCTCCATGGGAGAATAGCAGCCTTCATTGCTGCGAAAGGCGGATATACACTGTACTAGTGCCGACATTGTGCATGCTCTGTTGCCTGTGTCTAAGTGCCTGTGGTTCTGTCAGTGTGATCATGTGATGTATCTGACCCCAGGAATGTGTCAATAAAGTTTCCCCTTCCTGGGACAATGAATTCACGGTGTTCTTATTTCAGTTTCCAGGAGTGTATTTTGACGTCAGTAGAATCGCTCGGCAGTCAGCTTCAAATGCCAGTTCTCTAAATTTTCTCAACAGTTTTCCTCGAAAAGAAAATCGTCCTTCCTCCAAGGATACCCACTGAGTTCCCGAAGCATCTCCGGAATACTTACGTGCTGTTCTAACCCACCGTTACAAAATCTAGCAGCCCGCCTCTGAATTGCTTCGATGTCTTCCTACAATCCGTCCTGGTCTGACATCAAACACTCGAGCAGTACTCAACAATAGGTCGTACCGGGATCGTATATGCCGTGTTCTTAACAAGTGAACCACTCTTTCCTAAAATTCACCCAATAAAATGAAGATGACCATTTGCCTTCCCTACCACGGTTCTCACAAGCTCGTTTCCATTTCATACTGCTTCACAACTTTACGACCAGGTATTTAAACGACTTTACTTCGTCAAGCAGGACACTATTATTACTGTAACTGGACATTACAGATTTGTTATTCGTATTCATCTGCATTAACTTACATTTTTCCCCTTTAGAGCTAACTGTAATTAATCACACGAACTAGAAATTGTGTGTAGGTCGTCTTGTATCTTCCTACAGTCATTCAACTTCGACACCTTTCCGTACACCACAGCATCATCAGCAAGCAACTGCAGATTGCTGCCACCCCGTCCTTTCTCTTCATAGCATCACAGCGGTGCATCGACGATATTCTATAGCCTGTTTAATTGTCCTTCAAAGTAAGCCTTCTTAGGCTTGTATTTAACCAAGGTAATGCCCGCCCGCACGCTAAGAGTGTTTCTAATACTTGTCCTCATCCTTGCCAAACCGTATCTTGGCCAGCAAGGTCGCTGGATCTGTCCCCAATTGGAGAACATTGGGGCCATTATGGGTAGAGCTCTTCAAGCAGCTCGGGAGTTTGACGACCTAATGCGCCACATGGACAGAATTTGGCACGATTTTCGACAGGAAGATACCTAACAGCTCCATGAATCAATGCCATTCGAATAACTGCTTGCATAAGGCCAGAGGTCCACCAACGTGTTATTTGTAAGGTTCTTTCTCGTGAATAATCATCCAATTTTCCGAAATTGTAATAAGTTGTTTTTCTGTACCTGTACGCGCACGATCTCCGTCTCATTCGTATAATTCATTCGTGGCGCGTCTTTTTTGCATTAATCTGTCTATGAGTGACTACCCAGAGCGACCTTAAGCGGAATGACCAAATAAAACAAATAGCAGGGAAAACAGATGTCGTTCTGAGATTCATAGGAAGCATTTTAAGGTAAGCGGCGTGTTTCGTCACGAGATCGTTTAGTTCGCGCCACAGCGTTACAGAGATGCTCAATAAACTGCAGTGGCAGGCGCAGCAAGAGAGGCGTTGTGCATCACGTAGAGGGTCACTAATTAAATCTCGAGAGACAACTATCCGTGAAGAATCGAACAAGACTTCACTTCCTCCCAGATACGTCTCGCAAAATGACCACGAGGAAAATATTCGAGAAATTACTGCTACTACAGAAGTTTACCGAGAATCATTCTTCCTACGCGCCATTCGTGAATGGAAGAAGGAAGTGGGAATCATTATAGCGCTAGAAGTATTCTCCTCCACATACCATCAGGTGGGTTGCGGAGTAGTGATGTAAATCCGAATCTATACACTCGCTCGACTCCACTAGTGTGTTCAGATAAAATAGTTACTTAAATCGGTAAATACAATGCGTTGCAAGCTGCTGTACAATGAACACTGTTACTTGCCACGTAATAATTAAGCATTTCATTCGTTGTATACGTCCGCCCCAGTAGTTGAATGGTCAGCGTGACGGACCGTCGTTCTAACGGGCCCGGTTTCGATTCCCGCCTGCGTCGAGGATTTTCTCCGTTCAGGGACTGGGTGTTGTGTTGTCTTCATCATTATTTAATTCCCATCCCGCTCGCAGGTCGCCCAATGCGGCGTCGAATGTAATAAGACCTGCACCAAGGCGGCCGGACCTGCCCCGCAAGGGGCCTCCTGGCCAATGACGCCAAACGCTCGTTTCCATTTTCCATTCCTTGTAAACCAGATAATTTGTACAAGGAGAGGTTAATAGTGTACGTTTTTAATTTTCTCATGAACTGGTTGGGATTCCTCGTTTCTTACTTTATTTCAGATAGGAGCTTGTTGGGTACCTTTGCTGCGATTACTTGAATCTTATTTTTGTGTGTTCAGTTTTGGCGGAGCAGATCGCAGTGGACCTAGAACTAATTTTTATTACCAACAATAAAAGTCATTGTGGATTAAACGTGCAGACAAGTAAGTCTGCTCGTGTCCAACGTCTATAAAAAGGCCTGTGGTAGCTTTGCGGTTGTCTAATTTATACAATATTCTTCCCTCTCGCTTCTGTTATATAAACATTGTGTTCACTTCAGGTGCACTGCCGCAGAAGGTAATTCCATAAAGCAGAAGGGATGCGAATATATACGATATCCTTAGGTTACTAAGTAGGAGACATTTTTAGAGGGAAAATATACTCAATTGAGCTTCTTTAGTAGTTTATCAACTCGTTGTCTACATTTCAACCTGTTTTTATTTAGTTGAACAGGGTGATTTTTCAGTGGAATGAAAATTTATTTGCACACAATCCAAGGCACTTTCGACATGGTTCACGATGTATTATCTCCTTGTCCGTACTTAAGGGAATCATTCTTGCTATGGAAAAGTGAAAGATATTACTCGGAAGAGACTTCAGTCGGAAGACTGATTCTACTGGTCCTGTTTCTCGTAAAGATATAATGACTGCCTACCGGTTTGCTGCAATCTGAGCCTCCATTGGGATGCTGTTAGCGTGGCGCAGGGAAAATGCTGGATCGACGGACCGAAAGCATTGATTTCGCGCCGTGACGAATAATCCCCCACCCTTTATCCGTAAAATAGGCCGCCTGTCACGCTTCTTTTGAATGGCTTCAAGCACAGTCAGCGGGCTGCTACACCTCTCTCTTCACACCCTCTCTACTGCTGTCAACGGTTATGGAAGATCAGGGTGCACGTTGGACACATGCGTCAGTAGTGTTTATGGTCGACTTTCCTAGCTCCAGACTGCGGTTTAGATACGTTGACCAAGTCTTTAAGCTATTAATGAAAGACAGGCTTCAGCAGTCAGTCGCAAATTCACTCTTTTTAATACAGATCTATATATTAGCTATTTAATAGCTAACTTCAGTGCTAAAAATACGATGCAATTACACGAGAATCAGTACTTTTTAACTCACATGCTGTTGTACCATTTTACAACGTACACTGTCAGATTCTAGGTGAGGCTGTTGCTTGCAGAGCAGTGCAAGCAGCCTCAGCTCACGCCATATGGCTAATGCAATTCCCTCTATAGCACTAACATCAACTCAAAGTTACCAGTACAATCTTTTTATTAAACTGATATCCAATTTAAAAAGATACTACAACCAAATAACCTGTATTAAGATTAATAATTTTAGCATTTAGTTAGTTACATGATGAAAAACTACAAAAACATTGAGCTTGTGCGAAATTATGCACTAACAATTATCAAAAGAATTTAAAATATTTTAAAAACATTTTTATAAAACTATACAGGGTGATTCAAAAAGAATACCACAACTTTAGGAATTTAAAACTCTGCAACGACAAAAGGCAGAGCTAAGCACTATCTGTCGGCGAATTAAGGGAGCTATAAAGTTTCATTTAGTTGTACATTTGTTCTCTTGAGGCGCTGTTGACTAGGCGTCAGCGTCAGTTGATGCTAAGATGGCGACCGCTCAACAGAAAGCTTTTTGTGATATTGAGTACGGCAGAAGTGAACCGACGACAGTTGTTCAGCGTGCATTTCGAACGAAGTATGGTGTTAAACCTCCTGATAGGTGGTGTATTGAACGTTGGTATAAACAGTTTACAGAGAATGGGTGTTTGTGCAAAGGGAAAAGTTCTGGACGGCCGAGAACGAGTGATGAAAATGTAGCACGCATCCAGCAAGCATTTGTTCGCAGCCCAGGAAAATCGACTCGCAGAGCTAGCAGAGAGCTGAAAATTCCACAATCAACTGTATGGAGAGTCCTACGAAAAAGGTTAGTTATGAAACCTGAACGTCAACTACCCGAGGCGATGGATTGGCCGCCAGGCAGCCCGTGGCAGAGCACTTCATCACTGGCCTCCAAGAAGCTCTGATCTTACCCCCTGCGATTTTTTCTTATGGGGGTATGTTAAGGATATGGTGTTTCGGCCACCTCTCCCAGCCACCATTGATGATTTGAAACGAGAAATAACAGCAGCTATCCAAACTTTTACGCCTGATATGCTACAGAGAGTGTGGAACGAGTTGGAGTATCGGGTTGATATTGCTCGAGTGTCTGGAGGGGGCCATATTGAACATCTCTGAACTTGTTTTTGAGTGAAAAAAGAACCTTTTTAAATACTCTTTGTAATGATGTATAACAGAAGGTTATATTATGTTTCTTTCATTAAATACACATTTTTAAAGTTGTGGTATTCTTTTTGAATCACCCTGTATACTTAATCTGTCTTAATCATTAATTATTATATTTCCATTTGTTGACATTATGTGAGCACATTAATTAACGGAAAATGATCCTTTGAACTGCAGTGCCTTAGCCGTTGAGAAGAACTGCTGTATACAAGCTGCCTTAAATTTTAACTACCAGAATATTAATAAATGTATATTGGGTGCAATTGACGCTAAAAATGTGAACATGCAAAACAAAAGGGACAAAGTGGAAGACTACCAACGACTACAAGTAGCAATAAATTTTGTTCTCATATTACTAATTGCCAAGTATTGTCATACAATGAGGAGAGTTGTTAGGTAGAGCTGTGTTGTTCTGTGCCACCAAGCATGTAGTTATAGGGAAGCTCTCAAAAATGCTTGCTTTCAGTCACCTCCCACTTATTGAGCAGGCGGTTATCAGATCTCAGATGACAAATACTCTCCATTTCCTGGAGGAGGTTAATAAATCACACATACGACTGCAAGAATGAAAGATTATGCACTGTCTCAATCAGATGCGCAGCGAAGTTAGACTTTTCAACCATATCACATCTGTCCAAGGCTATATGTTCCTCAAACCTATCTTCTAGTCTTCCTCATGCTTGCCCCACATAACAGGCGTCACAGTCTGAACATTTTGCTTCACGCACAGATGATTAGTGAAAAATACATCTTCTGTCAATACTGTTAGTTAAAATATGCACAAGGCTTTTTTCACCTGAGAAAGAAACCACTGTCTTATGTTTCCTTAAAAATAATGCTATTCTTTATTAATTTTACCGTAGTAAGGCAAAAAAAGGTTTTTATTGTTGCTGTCTTCCAGTTTATTGCTAGATTTCTTTTCTTTTGGCATTCATTGTACCACTCTAGCTAGTTACGCAGATTCATACAAGTTGTTGTTATTCAGTAATGTAATATAATTCAATAAGACAATTCAATAGTATGTAGTTATAGAAGGACTATTATTATTTATTATTATATGAAGAGTGTTTTGCTGATCTGCCTGCCAAATACTTCAGTCTTTCTGATATTTTCTTTCGTTCTTCGTCTGAGAATACTATTCCTGTAGCCCTTTTAGTGATCTTCGTTTGTAGACTGGTTTGAGTGTTTTGCAGTATTCTGGTTCTCTATGTTTAGTTTTTAGGTTATGTACTGTAATCTGAAGTTCTCTCAAATCATCCTTAATATCTGTAGTCCATTTAATATTGCTCTTATTAGTCCACAGTTTTTCTATTATTCCTTTGCTAATTGTGTTTTCTGGTGTTCTCATCAGACGTCCAAAGAATGAAATACGTATTTACTTGATCGTTTTCTCGTATACAATTTCAATCGAAGCTATTGTCTAATGACCGTTTACTTCATAATATTTATTTATGCATGTTCTAATTATTCTTCTTTCTGTCTGTAGCATTTTGGCCATTTCTACTGCATTAGTTGAAGATGGTTTCAGGCATTTAAGCTATTTCTGTTTGTGTAACTCTTTTACAATGTTTTAATTTTCCATCTATGGATTAACTTTTTTTGTTGTATGAATTTCCGCTAATGTAATTTTCTTTCTACAGTGTTGTTTACTTTTTTCTGGCATGCTCGATTCTCATTTAGATTTTAAGTTACGGTTTCACTCAAGTGTTTAATTTTATCATTAATTTTGTTTTTTTGTTCTCCTGTTGTAATTATTTTGCAAGTGGTGAGTCAGTTAACAGTGCACAGTTGAACAGTAATACTGATGGACAATCAGCTTCTCTTAAGTCTGTTTTTATAAGGAATGCCTTGGAAAATTCTCTTCTGAATGTCACTTTAAATTTGGTGTTGGTTAGAGTGAGTTGAATTAATTTAATTAGTTTTGGATGGAGTCCCTGATTTCTTAAAATTTTTAACACTGATGGTCTATGGAGACAGGCATGTGCCTTCTTAAAACCTACAAATTTTATTGCCGGAGGTTTGTTCCATTCCCTGTAGTATGCCATAATCAATTACAGTTTTTCCATGGTCTGAAACCTCCCTGGTTTTCGCGTAAGTCTTGTTCTAGCTGCTCCTTGATTCTTCCATGCGGGACTGTGGCTGGAATATTCTATGTGCAGAGATTCCTGTTTAGTGACCTGGATTGCTCTTATCACCCTTCTTCTTTCATGACTGTATGATGACTGTGGCCGAATGTTCAGGGATTGGCTCTGTTATTCAAATTTTTGTTAGAGCCTTGTGCAAGGAGGTCTTGACTGTGTCGCTTGAATATATCCGTTTGAACAAAAGCGCGGTCTTCTCCACTTGCCTTATAATTTTTTTGTTCTTTGAGGTCTTTTTCCACTTCTTGGAAAGCTGTGGGTTCTAATACCTTAGGTTTGAATTTTTAGGATATTCTCGTCTATATGTAAGAGTTCCTTCGGTTCTTCACTATTTAAAAGATTATAAAATGTTGTTGCCATGATCTCCGCATGTCCTTTGTTACTTTATACCATTCCTTTATGTTCATATTTCAGTATTTGCATATGCAGCTTATATTGTTGTAGTTGTTTCCCATAGATTTTATAGTAGTTCCTGGAACTAGTTTTGTGACAATAATCCTCTACAGAGTTTATTATGTCTTTATGGAATCTTCTCTTAATACTACCAATATTTTGTGTAAAATTTTTGTGCGACCTTTTTCTTTCATTTTCGCAATTGATGATATTTTCTCCTGTTTTGTGTGTTTGAAACTTTATCCATGCTTGGGGTCTCTCTTCATAGAATCTGTCACATTTTGGAGTCCATTATGGAAGCTAGATTCTTGGCTTGTTTACTGAGACTTGGTACCAGTTTTTCTAGATCGTCTGTTACTTGAGTGGTTCGTGTTTTCTGTTAATATTTTTCGTTTTAATTATCTACTGTTGGTCGTACCTCCTTCTTGTTTTATCAGTTTTTGTAGTCGTTTTCTTTAATGGAGTAAACTTGATTTTAAATTTAGCTAAGTAGTGGTCTCAATATATGTCTACTCTTTTCAGTACTTTAACATTATAGATTTATTGATAGTAATAGGTCATACATCTTGTTCGTGCTTCATTTCAGTTTTACAACAAATTTCACATTATGCGGCAGATTCTCATACACATTCACAATGTATTTTAGTACCTAGTTCTATTTCAGGTTAAGATATTTGAGTGGGAGTTTGAGTTGGTGATTAATAGCAAAAAGGGGAAAAACGATTTTATGTTGGCTTGGTTGATGATTTACAACAGTGTCTGCGCAAGAAGTTTTCCCCAAAGATCAAAAAACCAAGTTTTACATTTTCATCCTAATATTCAGATCTAACAAAGTAATGAAGACATTGACTTCCAGTTCACATTTACACTAGATTTTCTCATGTAAATCACTGTAGTTAGTGGCGATATCACAAATAAAGTCAGTTTGCCATTCACTAACAAAAGCGTATCGACTACATATCTGAAACAGCACACAATTTTTTCTGTTAAACTGAGATTTTCTATTTTCAAGGTAGTTGATGAAGACATAGGCCAGCAGACCAGAAATGGAGATTCTCATGTCAAGTCCGCCAAACAGAGTGTATCAAAAAGAATCATCCGATTTGGCACATCTACGTTTCTGAAACTAATAAACATATGAAATGAATTTTGTTTCTTGATGAACAGGAAACTCAAAAGAAATTTTTTTCATAGCTTTTCATAGCTGTTCAATACGCCACTCTTGAGATGCACGGCGTATGTCAGTGCAATATTCTAATTGTTCCCACACTGCAGTAAGCATGTCTTGAGTTACAGGTTCCACAGCCGCTGTTATGCAATGTCTCAGCTCATTCAGGTCGTTGGTAACGGAGGCACATAAACAGAGTCTTTTATAAACCCCATAACAAATAATCACATACAGTCAGTTCCGGCGACCTTGGAGGCCAGTAATGTAAGGCTGTATCATTTGGTCCAGTGCTACCGATCCGTCGTTCAGTACACCTTTGATTTAAATATTTCCGCACTTCTAGATGTCAGTATGGCGGTGCCCCATCCTGTTGGTAAATGGAGTCGGTGGAATCTCTCGAACTGTGGGAAAAGAAAGTTCTCAACCATATCGAAATATGTGCTTCCTGTAACAGCGTTCCTGGCAAAGAATAATGGACCATACACCTTCTCCTGTGAAACTGCAAAAAAACACATTAATTTTGAAGAGTCCCTCTCATGTTGTACAATCTCATGTTGTTGTTACGTACCCCGTATTCTCCCATTATGACGGTACCATTCCATTTAAATGGAACGTTGCCCCATCGCTAAACACTAAGCCTGAAAGAAAAGTGTCATCCTCCATCTTGCCAAGAACGAAATTACAGAACTCCACACGTTGTTGTTCGTCACGTTCACGCAGACCTTGCAGTAGCTGAATGTTGTATGGTTTCATGTATAAACGTTGACGCAGCACACGCCAGACGGACATCGAGGGCATGTTGAGCTGTCGAGCTGCACGACGAACGGATTTATTCGGACTCCTTGTGAAACTACGGCAAATGCGTTCGACGTATGCGTCAGACACTGGGGGACAGCCAGGCGATTTGCCTGTACGCTAACAACCTGTATCTCTGAATTGTTCATTCCATAGTCTAATACGCTGTGCTGTAGGATGATACACACCATACTTAGTACGAAAGTAACGCTGAACAGTTGTTACTGACCCTCACTAAACAAAGCATACAACAGAAAAGTCTTACTGTTGTCCACATACCATTTTTACTAGAACGGAAGAGGATGCACACTGCTGCTACCTAGCGGGAGCCATGCAAAGCTCGAGACTTTTCTCTTTCCAACAGTACGCTGTTCACGCACATATCTCAAATGACATAATAGTGGCGATTTTTTTAAAAATTGTATGATCCTTTTTGATACACCCTGTATTTCATGATTAAATTTAAAATAATTATACCTCAGAACTAGTGACAAAGTTCGATGAAATCATTAATTTCTTATCTAGAAAGCCTGTTCTTTTCCTTTCCATTTTTCTTCATAATTTTAGTGGTGTTGTTAACTGGAATATTAACGTATAGGTTCACTACGTCTAAGGAGATAAATTTCGAGTCTAGTGATATTGGTATGTTACGAATGTTAGCGGCCAAACCACAACTATGTTTGACAGATTATTGTTTACTGTAGTGAAAACGTTTCTTTAAAAATCTGAGACATTTCGTGATAACTTCACTGAAAGGACTACAACTGTCATTGACTTAAAGTCATATTTAAAAAAAAAATGCAGAGAATTCTTCCCACCTAGAGATATACACCAGCTTAAGGTCATAAACCTACGTTCATCCTCACTTACGGCCCAGCTTAAGACTCATAAGGAAATTATAGCTTTAAGACCGATTGTTGACAGAAGAGGTGGTACTTTCTGTTAAGTTGCCAGGAAAGGTTTCAGTTTTTAAAAGAAACGTTTTGACTACAGTAGACAATATCCTGTCGAAAATAATTTTGACTTGCTCACCAATTTGGTAATATTCAAATTAATAAAAACCGTATCTTTGTAGTAAGCTCTCCGGAAGACTGCAGGCTGATACACAAACCACTTTCCAAAGTCTAGGCGCCTCACAAAACACACCTATACTGGACAGCAGCAACTGTACATCCCGTTATAATTAAGAAATAACAGTAAAATGCAATCACAAGTGGCGAAAGAGACTCGCAGATTTTAAGCTATCTCGTGCAAAGACAAACGCAAACGCTAACAAGCGACTCTTACATGAAAATCGCAAAGGCGTGCCAGGCTGCAGCCATGCACCGATCAGGAACTCTCCACCGATTGAGACACGAGCAGTGGCTGTGTACTCATCCAAAAGTCTCCACCTCCAAACTCTAAGCGAACACCGACTAGAATTAGTCTCACACCTCTCAAAATTACAGTAGGAGGGGAGAAAATGACAAGGTTTGCCAAAGGGACAACTGAAAATCTGCTTCTTTCTTTCTGCGTACAGGGAAAGCCTGCAGAATTTTCTCATCCAACAGTAGTTGTATTCGCTGTTAACAACTTCGCTGAACTTGACAGAATACCAGCCCTCGCCTTACGATTGGCCGAACGATATCTGGGCGCATAAATGCAGCTCGCTTCCCACTCTGTTAGCGGTAATGTCTGGGTGGCCTTGCCTCCGTCTTCTCGAACGACCTACGGGCTTTGTTCGAATGCCTCAGGAGCTGTCGTTGCTAGCACGGCTTCGGAAGGCGCTTTTGTAGTACTCAGCTTAACAGACACTCAAAGCGGCTTACTCGCGCGACCGCTGCCCTTTGAGAACTTCTGTTGGCAAACCTCGCGGAATTCCGCTGTTGTCAACCCACTAACAAAGACCCTCAGGTGGCACACCTTGCCACATTGCACGAACTGAGGAAAACACGAGGTAACATGCCGGAAGTCATAGGTCCTGCTTTTCACCTCAGAATCATTACGAGAAAATCTGAATTTTGTGGTAAGGACTATGGGACCAAACTGCTGAGGTCATCGGTCCCTAGGCATACGCACTACTTAATATAACTGAAACTAACTTATGCTACGGACAATACACACATTCATGCCCGAGGGAGGACTCGAACCTGCGACGGGAAGCTTTATGAGACTACAACATAAAATTATTATATGTTTTGTCGCTTAGTGTTAGTGACCTGTGTCGTCACACCATTATACGTTGGGGAAAATATCATCCACTCCATGCTGAAGATAGCAAGAGTCGAAAAGTGCGAAAATCATCGCATAGTCAGGTTAACAACTCACTTACCCAACTTGGTGACAGGAGAAATATACATTTGAATGCATACAAAGTTTGGGCTCAGGAAAGGTAACGGCATGAGAGAATCCGGTGTGACCTAGAACATGATAATGGAAGCGAGACGGGGGAAATACCAAGGCGTGCTCGACCCGGCAAAAGTGTTCGACATTGTAAGGTGCTGCAGCACGTTCGAATTTCTGAGAAGTATAGGGGTAAACTACATAGAGAGACGTGTAATACACAGTATGTGCAATAGCCAAGGGTGAACAGTCACAGCGGGAGACTAAGAACGAAGTGATCGTATTGAAAAGGTGTAGAACTGGGATGGAGTCTCTCGCACCTTCTGTACAAACTGTACACTTAAGAAGCATTCAAGACAGGTTCTAAAATTCTGGGTGAAAGTGTATCAACGATAAGATTCACTCGTGTCACTGGTGTCTTCAGTGAAAGTGAAGAAGAATTACAGAATCTTTTGAATGGTAAGAACAGTCTAACGAGTACAGGATATGGATCGGAAATAAACCGAAAAAAGACAAAAGTTATGAGAAGTTGGAGAAACGAGAATGTCGAGAATTTAACATCGAAATTGGTGATCACGAGGTAGACAAAGTTAAGGGATTCAACTGTCTTGGAAGGAAAACAACCTATGACAGAAGACGCATGGAGAACATAAACAGCAGACTAGCGCCATCAAATAGGGCATTTCTGGCCAAGACAAGTCTTCTAGTATAAGACATAGACCTTAATTTGTGGCCGGCACTAGAGGCCGAGCGTTTATAGGTGCTTCAGTCTGGAACCGCGCGACCGCTACGGTCACAGGTTCGAATCCTACCTGAGGCATGGATGTGTGTGTTGTCCTTAGCTTAGGTTTAACTAGTTCTACGTTCTAGGGGACTGGTGACCTCAGATGTTGAGTCCCATAGTGCTCAGGGCCTTAAATTGAGAAACAAATTTCCGAGAATGTAGGTGTGGTGCACACTACTGTATTGTACTGAACCATGGAGAGTAGAAAATCTCGGAATAGAAAAAATTGAAGCGTTTGAGATGTGGTCAGAAGAATGTCGAAAATTAGGTGGACAAATAAAGATAACGAACGAGAAGGTTCTGTGCAGAGTAAGCAAAGAAAGGAACGTATATAAAACCCTGATAAAAACAAGGGAGAGAATCATAGTACGTGTGCTTAGACATCAGGTAATTCCATGATATTAGAGGGAGCTGTAGAGGGCTAAAACCGTAGGGGAAGACAAAAAATTGTATATCTAGCAAATAACTAAGTGCGGAGAGTGCTAGCGCTACTCTGACAAGATGAGTTTAGCGCAGCCAGAGGCGTTCGTAGTGAGCAACATCAAACCAGTCGGAACACTGATGAGAAAAATAAAAATAAAAATAAAAAATACTGGAAATTGCCATTCTCATTGATGATGTCCTCAGACAGTGGTATTTCCAGTGAATCATTAAGGACAATGCCGAAAACTTTGACCTATAGGCTTCAATTTTTATGTCATTTTATTTCTTAGAATGGTTAGTAGAAATAATATGTTTGCGACAGGATTTGCTGGCTAGGAGAAGAACGAATATGCCGCCGGAAATCCTTGATCAACTCCTGGACAATGCGCGTTTCTGCCTTATGTAAAGCTCGATGGAGAAGTTTCGTTCTGAAGGCCGTAGTCCAGAGTCGGTCTGCCAATCAGGCAAAACTGCCGTGAGGACGCAGCAGACTGACCTACGTGTTTGCTAAAACACTAGGTCCTGTTGCGTGAAGAAAACTGTAGCTGTTTGCTGCACAGCCTCGTTCTACAGGAACTGTCGACCCTTCAATGGCTTTTTCAAGGACCGAAGGTGTGATATTCGCATGAGAATAGATGAGGACTACAAGGCGGGCGCTCAGTTGCCTTCGCCTTGAGTAGGCGCAACTTCTATGTAACGACATTTTCGATATGGCATCGAAAGGCGACCTGCACAGAACTTAGTGCACCATTCTACAACGCTACGTATCGACAGACATCATGCCCCATACACATTCTTCATTCTACGATTGATGTCTTCCGTGTAAGAGGTCCATGAGTAAGGAATTTGTTGCAAGCGCACTCGAGCAGATGTAATTTCGATGGATTGCTCACGCGCTGCCTGCGATATGTGAGCTATAAGAGAATCTCAGACCAAAGAGCTGTGTTGTCAGCAGTAGGAACTGTGTAGCAGTAGGTGTAAGTAGTAGCGAGCAATCTGGTGTATGGAGTTGGCTGGGCCGGTCGTGGGAGCGATGGCGGTGCCTGAGCGTTGTAGTATAAGGTAAAAGCAGCCTCGCGCATATGTAGTATTGTTATATCAAGTCCCATGTAAATGTTTTTAAAAAAAATCTCTTAATAATAATTTTTCCGATAAAAATTAACTTATGACAATCATTCATTTCAATTTAAAGAATTTACTAATTTCT
Organism: Schistocerca piceifrons; assembly: GCF_021461385.2. Classification (NCBI taxonomy): domain Eukaryota; kingdom Metazoa; phylum Arthropoda; class Insecta; order Orthoptera; family Acrididae; genus Schistocerca; species Schistocerca piceifrons. The sequence continues at coordinate 271,745,954 of NC_060139.1, forward strand.
CCAATCCATGTTCATCCCGATTACTGTAAAGAAAAATCAGTTGTTTCTTCTATACATGATAAATCTATCGGCCAGCATTGCACTGGGCTGTGCCAGAAAAATTTCATATAGGAGAAGATATATATATGCGTTATCGCGTCATCATTGAGGTAAGAATTTTCAATTTATTCAGAATGATCTTTCAGGGCCATGAAGCAGCACTGCTGACTACCAAAATTTACCAGTTTAAATTCACTGTCAATTATTGAAAGGTTATAAGTGAGCAGAATTTTTTATTGAGAGATTAGTCACATTTTATTATTGATAGGTTATGGAACTTAACTGTTTGGAGGTTACGCTGAATGTGAATTACGTACTTATATTTTTTACTATTGGGAGGTTATTATACATATTATTTATCTGTGCGGAGGTTACACTTGGTGACAACCGGCCAGGATCGTATTTCCTTTGTGAATTTCTGAGAAGTAATCTACATCTGCTCTTATTTACTTAATGTTAAATGTAGTTTGCATCTGGCGCAACGCATTTACTGATATGTCACTCTTTCTTCCACAGATCATCGGCTATTTATTGCTCTTTGTTTATATTGTATTTGTACCATTTTGGGTTTGTCTCTGTTTGATTTTGTGCTTAACTTTGATTTGTGAAAATACCTCGAAAATCTGCTAACAGTACATCGCGATGTGCAATGAGAGAAAAAGCCGACGCGAATAATTTGACTGATAATACTAGCGACACTCAGTGTCATAGTGATAATTCTCTAATTACAGATAATAAGTGCGTGCAGATCACTAGTAATGATTTTATTCCAAATGATGAACAAACACATGTCCACACTTAATTTAACGGCAGTTGATGACAGGGCACGTTCCGTTACAATGAACACTGTTCAGTTTGACACACATGATTGGCAAAATTTACACAGTGAACAAACAAAGGTGAACAATGTACTCAAAATATGTCAGATTTATTTGAATCCGGTGTAGTGACCAACATTGCACATCCAATTGGCAGACCTTTTCAAGAATCTGAGAATGACCAAATGGTTTCATAAAAAGTGACAAATGCAGATACAGCATCACACAGCACAGAGAATAGAGTAGGTAATATTGGCATGGATCAAGTTATGACATTATTGCTACAGCTTAATGAATCGAACAAGCAACTTAATCAAAATCTCAAACAACAAGTTACTGAAAATCTCAAACAACAACTTAATGAAAGTTTCAAACAGTCGAATGGAAAACACGACAGGTCGATCAAACAAATTAATGAGAACTTTAAACAGAATAATAGAACAGATTGCAACCGTTGCCGTGCAATGTCATGATACTAAAGAACAATTACGTGAGGAGATTAAGGCTTGAGCTAGGAATAGTAGTGAAGAAATTAGATCCGTTGCACAGGAATTACATAATACGCATGCAGACACAACAAATTTACTTAGAGTTGAAATTAGTGCAGTTGCTAAACAATGTTCAGAAAGCGCAACACAGTTACGCGACGAGTTTAAATTAATGTCAGCAGAACTTTCACGCACAATGGATGCGAAAGTAGACAAGAAATTTGATGAACGAAACAGCTAAATTGAGGAAAGTTTTAATCACCACCTACAAAACAGTGAAACGCGTTACCGTAAATTCATACAGGAACGGAACAAAGTAAAGAAACAAGTCATGGAAACAATTACTGCACAGAGACAGGAAGACAAGCGTAAACTGCTTACGAAAGCAAAAAATACGTAGACAACAACATTGCTGCAGTATCAGACAAAATTAATACTATCAAACAGTTGAACACTGAATTGCATGATGAAATCTCCGCTCTTAAAACAAAAACAGACACACACACAGTAGACTTTCAGACAATGACCAGCAGACTTGAACAATTGGAATTAATACAGGATCACGATGCCATTAAAGCAGACGTTCAGAAATTGAACAAAACCACTCGTAAAATCCAAAAACAAATTAATGTTTGTGACACTAAAAATGACGATCAGGTAAAAGCACTGACTGAAAAATCGATGAATTGGCCAGTAGTATTGATGTTATCGAAAATAACAATGACACCAAATCAGACGATACGTCACCAATTTCGTTCAATCAAATACCCGAAATCCAAAACTTACAGCAGACAATCAGTGAGATAGGTTCGTCCAATAATACATTACGTAGAAAATTGTCATCTTTACAGCAAGAAATGACAGAAATGAAAAATGTTTCAGCCTTTAACACGTCACAGCATACGCCACTTTCCGAACATTTCTCACACTCTCACAGCCAGTATAATTTAGGTAATTTACAGAGAGTACGTGGCTTCGATTCCCAACAGCCACAGACAAACAGATTATCATACAATCCTGAGCCTGCTCGGACATTCAGAAACGATAATTTTGATTACAAGCACTTTCGATCCGTTACGAAATTTAAGGCATTTAAAAATGACAGAGCACAGATTCACCCTTTGGATTGGATACAACAATTTAGTTTTGCTTTTCCACCAACCTGGCCCGTAACACACAAACTTGAATTTATTGCTGTTCTTTGGAAGGCGAACCGGCAACTCGTATGAGACCGATCGCGAGACAATGCTACTCGGTAGAAGAATTTCAGAATGCTTTTCTGCCAGCGTATTGGTCGAAGACGACACAGCGCGGAATCAAGGATCAACTAATTAGCTTACCAAATTATGAGAACTCAAATTTTCCGTCACGCAATTTTTTGAACACGTGGTCCAACAAAACCAATACTCAAACGAGCCATACAGTGAATCTGCACTTATACAATTATGTATATCTAAATTACCACGATCGTTAAGAGTATCACTTTTAACAGGTCAGCAGAAAGAAAATATTTCGGCATTTAGAGGTCTGTTACAGCTTTTGGAAGTTCAGCAATCAGACTATTCTTTCATAAACAAAAATTTTTCGCATCATAACCAAGGCCAACAAGCATACGGTAATTACGATCAGCCACGCTATTTTAATAGCAAAGGTGTTAGACGCTCCAGTAATGACAACCATCAGAACTTTAATAACAAACGAAAATTTAATTATCAGTATCATCAAAATTATCAGCAACAGCAAACACATTTTGGCAACAATAGAGGCTTTTCCCCACAACAACTACAAAAGCAGCCGGTTAGCATACCTAACCAACAATATAGTCTGCAAGGTCAACCAAGCATTAATATTTCGCCGCCTACACATATAGCGTGGGCTCCGCCAAATAAAACGCAGAGCAACAAGGAAATCACTACGTACAGAAGACACATCATTTCAATTCCTATCACAACGCGCCGTATAGCAATGATTATCATGACAGACGTAGAAGTAATGAACACAGTTTTTAGCGTAACAGTCGGTCTTACCAGCAGCAGAATCATCCGCAACAACAGATTATCATGAAAGAACCAGACAGTCGGTATCATTCCGAACCTAATACGTCAGGAAGAAATAACAGAACAGTACAAATAGTTGAAATGCCATAGCATCCTCCCGCAAATAACAGCACGTCATAAAGAATTTGACTAGATACAGTACAGTTTGCATCTTCCAGCAACGTAAGCAATACTTTTGACACACAGATTCTTGTTCACGAAAACGTTATTATTTTTGACGACATCCGAGACACACTTTTGCATGAAAAACCAGTTATTCAAAAAACCATTCCCCACCCTGTCATTGAAGTAAAGATTGGATCGTCCACATTTTCAGCAGTAATCGATTCCGGATCACCTATGTCAGTTATAAATGAAGAAACATTCAACGAATTTAACAAAGAGAACACCTATCCTACGTTAGCATTAGGCAAAACTAAAGTAAAAGGTGCAGTACATGGTAAAGGAGTAGACGTAAAATTACAGATACACTTATCATTTTGTATTCCAGGTCATACGTTCCACTCAAATTTTTGGATTGTTCCCTTATTGACAACAGACGTTATTTTAGGTACGAATTTTTTGGTGTAACACGACTCAATTATTGGCTTTCAAAATTCCTATTTAATGTTAAAGGATGAGAATGTATAACTGGCATTAGAATATCAGCACTCTTTATCTGCAGAATAACAAACAACTAATCGGGCAGAGCTCATTTCTGCATCACGTAACACAGACTGACATTCCACATTGTTCACAGATACGGATGATCACAACTACAAAACACCAGACGAAGCCGACTATGACGTTGTACAAACGATTTCTCATAAGCATAAACAGAGCAGTGCAAATACAGATGACAAACGTACTCAACTACGCAATATACTTTTACAGCAAGCTCCAGTTTTTGACAAAATCCCAGGTACTACGTCCGGTTTTATGTACGAATTTCAAATTAAACAGCACGACGCGTTTAAAGCCAAACATTATCCTTGTCAACGACATTATTATTAATGAAACAGATCGCCCACAGACACTAGAAGAACTGTTACAGAAATTTCATGCTACTTCTATTTATTCCACATTAGATTTAAAATCGGGTTCAAAATGGCTCTGAGCACTATGCGACTTAACGTCTGAGGTCATCAGTCGCCTAGAACTTAGAACTAATTAAACCTAACTAACCTAAGGACATCACACACATCCATGCCCCAGGCAAGATTCGAACCTGCGACCGTAGCGGTCGCTCGGTTCCTTACTGTAGCGCCTAAAATCGCGATTTTGGCAAATTCAGCTCCATCCGAACTGCAGAAAGTACACAACATTTCTCTGTTTTGCTGATTGTTATCAATTTTGCAAATTACCGTTCGGTTTAACAATTTCTTCAGCAGCATTTATTCGTGGTTTGAATAGTATGCTTGCGACAGAACTTAAAGACAGAATAACAACATATGTAGACGTCATCCTTATTGCAGAAGCTAACTAGTCTTAACACAATTTGATTCTTGAACAACTGTTGCAAACTTTTCGTGCACAAGCACTCACAGTTAATCTTAGCAAATCACACTTTGCCAAGACTTCGATAAAATTTCTTGGACATGTAATTTCAGCAGAAGGCATTGCGCCTGACCCGGAAAAAACTTCACGCTTTACGTGACATTACTGTTCCAAAGACGAAGAAACAACTACACAAATTTCTGAGTTTAATTAACTTTTTCCGTAAATTTATTCATTACTCTGCTTTAGACACCACTAGATTATGCCAACTGACGGGTAAAACGCTATTTGGTCCTGGGATAGCCAAGCACAGTCTGAGTTTGTTAATCTAAAACATGCCTTGTTGAATGCTCCACTTTTATCACACCCAGATACTACTAGAAATCTTTCCATTGCCACCGACAGTTCTAACACCGATTTAGGCGTACACATTTTTCAGGAGATTGAAGAAGACGGTACTACAGTAATTAAAAACATCGCTTTTGCAAGTCGAATTCTGTCAGCTGCTGAACGCAATTATTCTGTTACAGAACTTGATACATTATGTGTTGTATGGGCATTTACCAGATTTAGGCATTTTCTTTATGGAAGACATACCACCGTTCACACAGATCATAGATGTATACAGTTTTTATTTTCCGCTAAATTTTCACATTACAGGTTAAGCAGATGGAAACTTTATTTCCAGGAATTAAATTTTACAATTGTTCGCATTAGCGGTACGCAAAATATTGTAGCAGAGGCACTATCCCGTTCCCTCAGCAACAATCAGCAAGACATCGCAACCAACTTCTGCCAAGGCAGTTCTAGCTTCATGTATATTCAACAAGTTGCATTTGAAAATTTCATTTCGTCGTCATTACGAGACATAGCACAAGAGCAGAGCAAAGACCACGTGTGTAAAGAAATTAAACACCTTTGACAAGATAGGAGTAACGTTACCATTAGAAACCATTATACTGCACGCAAAAATATTCTGTTTCGCCGCTCTCACCCTGACAGCAACAACTGGTTATTATGTATTCCTGACGATCTTGTTAACAAATTTATTTGGTATACTCATTGAAGTTACGCACATTATGGAGCCAGAAAATGTTTTCTTATACTGAGACAGAACTGTTATTTTGATACCATGGAGAAACGTATTCGACGAGTTTTAGCGTCATGTAAAATCTGCCAGAAAGTTAAATCAGACACGACTTCGCATATTCCTCCGTTACATCCCACTGTACCGGTTAAACTGAGACACATGGCCTCTGTAGACATTTTTGGACCGATTCCCAGAACTAATAGAGGTTTTGGCTACATCTGTGTCGCTGTTGAACTCACTTCGAAGTTTGTTACCTTCACTCCGTTACGCAAAGCTACTGCTAAATATATTTCGAATTCATTTGTAAAACATTTTTTATTCCATGTAGGACACGTATTAAAAGTAATTTCCGACACTGGACCACAATTTCAATCTGCGATATGGACACGTATGTTACGAGTTAGAAACATTTCTGCGATCTAATATCCAAGTATCACGCTTCTGCGAACACTTGTGAACGACTAATGAAAGAAATTGGTAAACTATGTAGAATATACTGCCATAAAAGACATATTGATTGGGATACACACATACCCTCATTCCAGGATGTAATTAACTCCATACCAAATGAATCTACTATGCTATCTCTGACTGTTATATTGCAAAATGTTGAATCACCTAAAAAAATTAAAGAATTAGTATATTTTCCTACATCTCGTCGACTACGCCACCATGAAATAATTGACATTGCGCTCAACAACATCAAACGTGCCACAGAGCGCCGGAGGAGACAGTAAAAACAGGTTTGTACAAGCCGTGACTTCCACATAGGACAGAAGATATTAGTACGCACACATTATTTATGCAAAAGAGGAAAAAGTAGATGCAGTAAATTTGAGCTTCTATGCGGAGGTCCATATAGAATTCACACCATTCCTCACCCCAATGTAGTACATGTCGGAGCTCTGAGGACCAGAAAAAGCAAGGGCAATCACCATATTTCCAATATTAAACCCTTTATTGAATGAACATACTCTATGATTTATCGCACTGTAATGCCATTTCCAGATATTTATATGACCACTTACTGATGATGATCATATTTTTTCTTGGCAAGTGCCCGGCCAGATAAGGTTAGCCGGTCGCATTTCTTGTCGTTAGACATCAGACCATGTACATTTTCCATTTTTTGTGTATGTATGATTGTTTTCCAATCGAAAGTAAAACTTTTCTCTGGATGCACTATGAAATCTTTTAGATGTAACAAACACCAGTTGACATTGACATTTTCCCTTATGATATCTCAACATCTTGACTATTCTACGGATTTTGGTATTACATTATGATACTGTGTGTACATTTTTTGCACTTGAAAACTGTCTATGTTTTTGAAATAATACGTTTTCTGTTATGGAATGCTGCATGCTTAGATATATCACTAGAAACAAGTTTTTATTTACTGAGTATATGATTTAAATGCAAGATAGTAATCCATATTAATCATTTTCTGAAAGCAATACCATGTAAAAGAAATAAATTAAACAAACCACAGTGGTTTACTATGAAATGGAAATTTTACCTTCGGAATGAAAGAAAGAAAATGCAATACCTTGTCATGAACAGTAAATGGATCAGAATTAACAAGCATTAACAAGAATATACTATACACACTGCATAATAGCAGTCTTAACTAATTATTTTTCTTTCAGAATACGAGGCGATTGATGCAGGATGTCAGACTGAACTACACATGTTAATTTTAGTGATGAAATATGCTGGAAGTAAGAAACTCTATACTATGAGTAATTGTATGAAATAAATGGTAATATGAATAATGAATAATGAAGTGTCCATTTTTTTGCAGATGAAGATAAATGATGATGAATAGTTATATGAAGAATATGCTAATATGAATAATAAAGTTTTCTTTGCAGACGATGATAATGATGAAGTTTATATATTTTCTGTTAGTTAAGAAATGCTATGTAGTTATCCAAGTATTTGTTGCAGTTCATTTTGACAGTATGTCTTATGTCGCATAGTATAATGACTGGGTGTTTTGGGAAAGACCGCTAGAGTACATACAGATTAAGTCCACGTTTCATTACCCGTTAATTCGAAGTTTACTACTTTTCAGCATAATATGGATACATTTCTTCTTTCAGCTCAGTAATCCATTTTGTATTTTTTCCAGGAGAATCTTTTCATGATATTAATACGCTATAAGCCATTAGTTATTAAACCTGTTTAATACTTGCATTTTTTACCCACTTGTGTCTATCGTTTATGAATGTGATCACATATATTGTACTTGTTTCATAACCTTGCTACAGCTGACTCGTGACGAATGACATTATTAATCCTTATTTCCAGCAATAAGTTAAAAGTAAATAGTTTCATGCCCCAGCAATCCATTGCTAGCACAAAAAATGATTACCAGTCCCAACTATTACCAGTATACAACTAAATAATGCTACCAGTTTAAGATATATTTCTGGTCCTAAATATAATGCAAATTTCTCTGATGTATTGAATCCATTATATCTATGTATTATTGGACTACAGACCTTGAGTAATAGTTACAATGTGTTACATTTAAAATATGTCTCATGTCACTTGCATGATATATATAAACACTAACAATTTGATGCTACATGCAATAACTCTTGTTTTGAATGATGACTTCTGAGTAATACTGAATGATGTTTTGTAATAATGTGTAAATGCTATGCCAGTGATTACTGTAATGAAATGACTTATGCATAAATGCTATACCAATGATTACTGTAATGAGATGACTTATGAAAGATGTTTTGTAACACTGCATTAATGAATACCACTGATTACTGTAATGAGATGACTTATGCATAAATGCTATTCCAATAATTATTGTAATGAGATGACTTATGAATAATGTTCTGTAATACTCCATACATACTACTTAACTGCCGTGTAAATAGCCAATGAATGCCAATAATTATTCAGATCAGCTGATACACTAGTGTAATTCTCAATGATGGCTAGCATAAGACTTAACGTCCTTCACCTTCTGACCTAATTACCAGCAATTACTACAATATCCGTATGTCCTGTCCATCCTCATGATCATGGAGCACTATATTTGGTTTTTGCACTAATTCTACATTGATGAAAGAGTATCGATTCTACCAGAATGTGGTGTTGACGTCAAGCTGTCCATCAGTCTGACCGAAGGAGAAGTTGTTATGGTCCTACTGTTTGGTGTAACTAATGTACTACCAAAATGATAACATACAATATTAATACAACATTTCAGGGTCTTGGCTACACTGATAAATACTTCAGGGAAGAGAACTTCAGATTGTCTCACTTGGTATTGTGCTTCTGTGCAACTATATGCAAGCCACTGTGCTAAAACCATGATGATATCCCTCACATTCCTTTCCTAGTTCATGTAAAAATGCTGAAGACTTTTACAGTGGGTGTGCACTTTATTTCATTTCTTAATCTATTCAGTTCTTATAAAAAATGCCAAAGACTTGTATAGTGTGGGGCACTTCATTTCATTTGTTTATGTGATCAGTTCTCCTAAAGATGCTAAAGACTTCTACAGTGCATGTGCACTTTATTTCACTCCTTGATATGCTTAATTCATGTAAAAATGCTAAAGACTTTAACAGTGCATGTGCACTTTATTTCATTCCTTGATATGTTTAATCCATGTAAAAATGCTAAAGGCTTTTACAGTGTGTGTACACTTGATTTCACTCCTTGGTATGTTTAATTTATGTAAAAATGCTAATGACTTTTACAGTGCATGTGGACTTTATTTCACTCCATGATGTGTTTAATTCATGTAAAAATGCTAAAGACATTTACAGTTCGTGTGCACTTTATTTTATCTCTTAATGTATTCAGTTGATGTGAATATACTAAAGACTTCTACAGTGCGAGTGCACTTTATTTCACTCCTTGATATGTTTAATCCATGTAAAATGCTGAAGAGTTTTACAGTGCATGTGCACTTTATGTCATTTGTTAATATATTTTGTACTCAGTGCGTGTGCACTCTATTTCATTTCTTAGTATGTTCTGTACTTACATTATTTATCAGTAGTGTTATATATATATATATATATATATATATATATACTGTGTAACTGTACACTTAGTAAACTACATAGACTATAGAAAAACTTGTTGCTCATGGCAAGTCCAATTGACTAACCATCGCTGCCAAATTCCCCCCCCCCCCCCCCCCCCCATGGAGGGTTATGTAAGAGGTCTATAATTTAGAAATTTGTTGCTAGCGCACTCGAGCAGATGTAATTTCGATGGATTGCTCGAACGCTGCCTGCAATATGTGAGCTATAAGAGAATCTCAGACCAAAGAGCTGTGTTGTCAGCAGTAGGAACTGTGTAGCAGTAGGTGTAAGTAGTAGCGAGCAGTATGGTGTATCAAGTTGGCTGGGCCGGTCGTGGGAGCGATGGCGGTGCCTGAGCGTTGTAGTGTAAGGTAAAAGCAGCCTCGGGCATATGTAGTATTGTTATATCAAGTCCCATGTAAATATTTTTAAAAAAATCTCTTAATATTAATCTTTCCTATAAAAATTAATTTTTGACAATCATTCATTCCGATTTAAAGAATTTACTAATTTCTCCAATCCATGGTCATCCCGATTATTGTATAGAAAAATCAGTTGTTTCTTCTATACATGATAAATCTATCGGCCAGCATTGCACTGGGCTGTGCCAGAAAAATTTCGTATAGGAGCAGATATATATATATATATATATATATATATACGTTATCTGGCACCGTTATTGAGGTAAGAATTTTCAATTTATTCAGAATGATCTTTCATGGCCATGACGCAGCACTGCTGACGACCAAAATTTACCAGGTTATAATTGAGTCACAATTTTTTATTGAGAGATTAGTCACATTTTATTATTGATAGGTTACGGAACTTAAGTGTTGGGAGGTTAGGCTGAATGTGAATTATATACTTACATTTTTTACTGTTGGGAGGTTATTATACATATTATTTATCTGTGGGGAGGTTACAACCGCTGGGTGCTTTTTGCCAGCCAAGAAAAGAATAACATCACATTGGTCCTGTTTGGACGCATTTGGAAATAACGACGCTAAGCATTTACCACATGCAAGTGGGAAAGATATGAACGCCACACAGATCCCTTGTCTACGTGTCTGTGCTTATACGCCCGCATCGGAGTCGCGATGCATTGCCCATACATTGAGGTGACAGAAGTCATGGGATAGCGATATACAAGTATACAAATGGCCGTGGTACCGCGTATGCAACGTATAAGAGGGCAGCCTATTTGCGGAGCTGTTGGTTCTACTCGAGTGATTCTTTCCCGACGTGATTATGGCCGCAATACGGGAGAGATGTGGTGCTATAGACGAATGTTGAAAATTAGATGGACTGATACGGTAAGGAATGAGGAGGTTCTACGCAGAATCGGAGAGGAAAGGAATATGTGGAAAACACTGATAAGGAGAAGGGACAGGATGATAGGACATCTGCTAAGACATGAGGGAATGACTTCCATGGTACTAGAGGGAGCTGTAGAGGGCAGCCGGCCGCGGTAGTCTAGCGGTTCTAGGCGCTCAGTCCGGAGCCGCGCGACTGCTACGGCCGCAGGTTCGAATCCTGCCTCGGGAATGGATGTGTGTGATGTCCTTAGGTTAGTTAGGTTTAAGTAGTTCTAAGTTCTAGGGGACTGATGACCATAGATGTTATTCCAATAGTGCTCAGAGCCATTTTTTGTAGAGGGCAAAAACTGTAGAGGAAGACAGAGATTGGAATACGTCAAGCAAATAATTGAGGACGTAGGTTGCAGGTTGCAAGTGCTACTCTGAGATGAAGAGGTTAGCACAGGAAAGGAATTCGTGGCGGGCCGCATCAAACCAGACTGACGACAAAAAAAAAAAAAAAAAAAAAAAAAAAATGGGGATTTGGATACTTTAAGAGCGGAATAGTAGTTTGAGCTAGACGCATGGGACATTACATTACGGAAATACTTAGGAAGTTCTGTATTTCCAGATTTACAATATCAAAATTGAGACAAGAATGCAAAATTTCAGACATTATTCAGACATTACCTCTTGCCATGGACATCGCAATGGACCACGACTTTCAGTTAACGAACGAGAGCAACTGCGTTAGCTTGGAGTTGCCAGCGTTAACAGACATGCAACAATGCTTGAAACACCAGCAGAAAAAAATGTGAGACGTACGGCGAACGTATTCGATACGACAGAGACGCCAAATTTCACATTAATATACTATGTCAACAAACGACTGAGGCGATTGCTTTGCTAGCAGGACGGCATCGCCTGCAGCGCTTCTCATGGGCCTGTGAACATATCGGTTGGACCTTTTTTTCTGTCTTCAAACTGGTTTCAAGCAGCACGAATTCCTCTCCTGGATAATCATTTCATCTCAGAGTAGCACTTGCAAACGACGTCCTCAGTTATTTGCTGTATGTATTCCTATCTATGCCTTCCTCTACATTTATGACCCTCTACACCACGCTCTAGTACCATGTAACTTATTCCGAGATGTCTTAGCAGATATCCTATCATCCTATCCTTCTTTCGGCGTTTTCCACACGTTCCTTTCCTATCCGACTCTACACTCTACGTCGTGATTCCTTACCTTAAGAGTCCCTATTTTTCAACTATTCTGTAGCATCACATCTTAAATGATTTGATTCTCTTCTGCTCCGATTATCCCAGAGTCCATGTTTCAGTACTATACGATACTGTGTTCCGAACGCACATTCTCAGAAATTTCGTCCTCAAATAATGGTCTGTGTTTGATACTGATGAACTACTCTTGGCCAGGTATGCCTTTTTTGCCAGTGGTAGTCCGCTTTTTATGTACTCCTTGCTCCGTCCGTGTTTGGTTATTTTCCTTCCTAGGTAGTAAAATTCCTTTGTAAGGGTATGGTTTTTTTTATTTACTTTCTTTTTAATCCCTGACTTGAGAACCACTGTGTGAGGTGAAATGACCAGTTTATCGTCGCAATATTTCTCACCACATTACAGCTTTTCACACAGTTTTCAACTCGCCAACATAAAAACAGCGTAATGGATAACGTATCGCCGCGCGGGATTAGCCGAGCGGTCTAGGGCATTGCAGTCATGGACTGCGCAGCTGGTCCCGGCAGAGGTTAGAGTCCTCCCTCGGGAATGGATGTGTATGTTTGTCCTTCGGGTAATTTAGGTTAAGTAGTGTGTAAGCTTAGGGACTGATGACCTTAGCAGTTAAGTCCCATAAGATTTCACACACATTTGAACATTTGATAGCACATCTTGCCAACATCAAAAAGTGAAATAAGTTTATACACAACAATGTTAAATTTTAACTCTCTCAAGGAACATTAATCGTAAGCAAAATATTATGAAAGTTAAATTGCAGGTTTCTTTACATTAATCCTAACCACAATATTATGAAAGTTTAATTGGATACTTCTTTACAAAATTGCTCCTACACATACATTATGATGTTGGTCAGTACTACGAAAATCGTCCGATTCCGTTTCAAAGTTCGGTACTGTTTAAGATGACAATCAAGTCTACGGTGTATAGTTAGTCAATTGACAAATTTGAGTGCAAGATTACCCAAGGCCGCTCGAGTTTACAGTGGACGCAAGCTGGTGAACCAATAAAGTTTACGCCTCTGCACGCGGTATTTACCTTAAGCTGTGGCGTACGGCTATCTGCAAGGCCACTCTCTCCCACTGAAATTCCTGCCCTTTGCTGAACTTTCCAGCAGAAACTTTCACTATGTTTCTCGTTATGTGAGAAATCATGTACTCAGCCCTAGTTTTATTATGTGGCGATATACAAGCGCTTGGTTGGAGCAGCATGCATATTATAGTGCACTTTCAGTTCTCATAAGAACAGTTATCTAATTGGGCTTGTTCGTTTCTCCACAGTTGGAGTTAAACGTTGCTACAGCTGATTTAAGCTGGAGTGCAGCTGCTGTCAACGCAGTGTGCACACCAATATCTCCTTTGCATCGTATTGAGCGTTAAGCGCTCTGTTCTGCACTTGACGCCAGTTCAGAGAAGAGTCCCCCACAAAATTTCTCTCTTGTCCTAATCATGGCACAACTGCCTCCCTCCACTTGGGTTCCTTTATCACGTCACGGCTATTTTCGACCAATACGAGCGTTCCTCTCATTTTGTAGAAACACCCTCCACCAATCGCAACGTCCCTTCTATCAAACTGCATCGAAGCTTCAATAGTTTTCTCCTTCCTAGTGAGTATCCGCCAATCGGACGTTTTGTGCCCTTTCTAGATGCCTAAAGCACACTGACCTTTCCGTGTGTCGCACTCGCTGGATAAAAACGCGTCACTTGCTTTTGTTTCTATCCTGCTAGATTTTCAAAACACAGTTTTCTTCTCTGCTCTTGTACCGATGCCCTCGCTACAGGCGGCCCTCCAGCTTGAATCACCTAGCCTGGGGTCGCTGTCCTCTTTCCTGCCAATCCTTTAAGTGGTTGCTGGCATAACTCCCGCAGCGCGGCTTCGCTACGCCATTGTGGAGCTGGCTTTTCAAAGTTAAAAGTAACTCGACTCACATTCCCTGTTCAACCTTCCGCTCAAAGACATGCATTGTATAGAAATGGTGTGTTAATTACTGTTGATTAATTGCCATCCCTTTTTGCTTTGCAAATCGATAGGCAAATGTTCTCATACTTGTCGATTTACTTTAGGTGTCATCTTCACCTTCTCATTGCCATTTGTAAAGGTCTCATGTAAGGTGTGAATCTGACCATTTATTCTGCCACCTTACATATCCTCCTCCTTCCGTCTTCAGTTCTGTACTGGGTCAATCAATGGTTGCGTAATTGACTGAAGACAGTACAAAATTGGTTCAACTGCTGACTGTAGCAATTGAAATGTTTACCAACCAACTACCTGTCTTAATATTTAGTATAATGTACACATTGGTTTTATTCAGTCTCCTACATTTACCTCGCACTTGATTTCCTGATCTTTTGTACTATTCTATTGAACTAATTTAAGGCATCATTTTCTTTCAAACATAGTTGACTACACTGAAATTCAAACATGTGCATATCTTTATAAATTTGTATCATTTGAAAATTCTCCTTTTTATTTTGAGACTCTTCTAGTTTATTTAGTTAATTTATTTTAAATGATGATGGATATGTATTGAAGTTGAGGAAACCTTCATTTATTACTTCTTTCTTTTAGATTACACATAACTAAAGCATGTTTAATTCTTACAGTTAAACTTTATAAGCTATATCTCAACCTATCTCATGATTTTACAGCTATAATCCTATTTATGACACTGTTTACGTTCTCCAGAAATCTTAATCCTACGCATCATGACTTTACAAAAATTATCAACATTGACTTTCACAAACACTGAATTTCTAAACGTAATTTTTGCTTTACAAACCTCATATTGACATCCTGCAGTAGCTAAATCCATTCACGTTTATGAATACATTACACTGAAAAATTGTTAATACTAAGTTTTTATTTACTTAACAAGTTAAAAAAACTGCAATATAAGAAAACATTATTTACATGCCAAAATGAGCAACCAAACATCGTTAATAAAGATTTATCACTAACACAGGGAAAGTTTACATTAACATATCCTTAAATTCAATAAGAAATTAGACTATTGTTGTCCCTTTTATTACTCTTTTTTTTAGATACACTGCTGGAAATGGAAAAAAGAACACATTGATACCTGTGTGTCAGACCCACCATACTTGCTCCGGACACTGCGAGAGGGCTGTACAAGCAATGATCACACGCACGGCACAGCGGACACACCAGGAACAGCGGTGTTGGCCGTCGAATGGTGCTAGCTGCGCAGCATTTGTGCACCGCCGCCGTCAGTGTCAGCCAGTTTGCCGTGGCATACGGAGCTCCATCGCAGTCTTTAACACTGGTAGCATGCCGCGACAGCGTGGACGTGAACCGTATGTGCAGTTGACGGACTTTGAGCGAGGGCGTATAGTGGGCATGCGGGAGGCCGGGTGGACGTACCGCCGAATTGCTCAACACGTGGGGCGTGAGGTCTCCACAGTACATCGATGTTGTCGCCAGTGGTCGGCGGAAGGTGCACGTGCCCGTCGACCTGGGACCGGACCGCAGCGACGCACGGATGCACGCCAAGACCGTAGGATCCTACGCAGTGCCGTAGGGGACCGCACCGCCACTTCCCAGCAAATTAGGGACACTGTTGCTCCTGGGGTATCGGCGAGGACCATTCGCAACCGTCTCCATGAAGCTGGGCTACGGTCCCGCACACCGTTAGGCCGTCTTCCGCTCACGCACCAACATCGCGCAGCCCGCCTCCAGTGGTGTCGCGACAGGCGTGAATGGAGGGACGAATGGAGACGTGTCGTCTTCAGCGATGAGAGTCGCTTCTGCCTTGGTGCCAATGATGGTCGTATGCGTGTTTTGGCGCCGTGCAGGTGAGCGCCACAATCAGGACTGCATACGACCGAGGCACACAGGGCCAACACCCGGCATCATGGTTTGGGGAGCGATCTCCTACACTGGCCGTACACCACTGGTGATCGTCGAGGGGACACTGAATAGTGCACGGTACATCCAAACCGTCATCGAACCCATCGTTCTACCATTCCTAGACCGGCAAGGGAACTTGCTGTTCCAACAGTACAATACACGTCCGCATGTATCCCGTGCCACCCAACGTGCTCTAGAAGGTGTAAGTCAACTACCCTGGCCAGCGAAATCTCCGGATCTGTCCCCCATTGAGCATGTTTGGGACTGGATGAAGCGTCGTCTCACGCGGTCTGCACGTCCAGCACGAACGCTGGTCCAACTGAGGCGCCAGGAGGAAATGGCATGGCAAGCCGTTCCACAGGACTACATCCAGCATCTCTACGATCGTCTCCATGGGAGAATAGCAGCCTGCATTGCTGCGAAAGGTGGATATACACTGTACTAGTGCCGACATTGTGCATGCTCTGTTGCCTGTGTCTATGTGCCTGTGGTTCTGTCAGTGTGATCATGTGATGTATCTGACCCCAGGAATGTGTCAATAAAGTTTCCCCTTCCTGGGACAATGAATTCACGGTGTTCTTATTTCAATTTCCAGGAGTGTAGTAGTCTGTCACAGACAGTTCTTTCTCAATCTGTACCATGGTTCACTTTTTCTTCAAGTGTTTCGACACGATTACGTCGAACGTGGAATGACGGTTGGCTCTGTGCCTCACCGTGTCTCCTTTGAGTGTGGTATGACGCTTGGTATGCGTCTCGCCGCGTTTCTGTTGAGTGTGGCATGGCGGTTGCCCGTGCCTAGTCATGTTCCCATCGAGAACGGAATGACGGTCGCCAGAGAGAACGGTCTGAAGGTCTGAGTGTGTCGTGAATACGGGGTAGCCGTTGTTCCATTATGCATATGCCTGTGGTGCAGTTGAATTCGAGATCAGTTTTTGGCAGCCAAATCTTTTCCGCTTCCACATTCGTCGAATCCTTGTGCCGATTCACCATAGGTGATTTCGTCGGTAGGTTTCCATACGAGTTGTTCTCTTCCATCTTTCTGGTATACCATCTAAAAGTGTTGCAATCTGCCATAAAGAACATCGAATATGTCTGCTGTTAGAACAGTTAAATTATATTCTTGTTAATAGTTAAATGTAATAACGGTCTTTTATGGGAAGGGCATTGAAAAGGTTTCTTGACCTCTTCTGGTCCAGGCTCTTCTTTCTTCCAAATCTTCTGCATTGTGTTTCTGTTCTTGGTGCTTCTTGCTGTCTTCTTACTTTTGTCTTCGTTCTTCTCTGGACTGGGAGTTAGGATTAAAGACCTGTTTAACATCTTTATCTTTTCTCCGTTCTTATGGCGTCTTCTTCACAGTTGTTGTCTATTCTTCATTGTAATCGGTTGTCCATCTAGATAAGTTGAACAGCCTTCCATCCTTTACCTGCTCCGTCCCATGTGTTGTCAGGGATTGACAAGCACATGTTGAATTTCGTATGGTCTGATGACAGTTTCCGCTATTCTGCACAATGAGTTACTGAAACGCGCTTCTTCTTCCTGTGGTGAATCTAAGCCTCCGCTCGTTCTCGCCGTAATATGCCCACCTCCGTTCCGGTTCGGTGGACATTCTTTATCCCTTCGTATGCAGCTTTGAATAGGAAGGAATAAAGCTCACTTCAGAGAGCAAGTTGCTTGCATTCAGGCTGCGTTGTATCTCTTCAAACTTTTCCACAGAGGAGCTATCCTCTAGGAACGTCGTTTCCACCAAGGCCCCTTCTTTTGTTATCTCGTGAGCTGACGTACCAGGCACTCACACTCAGTGTTCCTTTCTCTCATTCCTAACCGCTCTCCTCAGTCTCGTCGTCGATCTCGCCCCAATCATGCTGCACCTTGGCTGCTGACTTCATCTACTGTACGCGACAATCTTATTTTCCTTACATCCCTAGATTACGCTATCAGCTTTACACTGTGCAGTTAACGAACATTAAACAAATTTTTTATATGACTTTACAAAAAGTATCATCAATTCTATCAAAATTAGCTTCCCCCTTTTTATTCATTTAATTTGTTCTACTATTAAGATAAAGGTCATGGTTTCCTCATCTTCATCACAATGGATAGTAAGAGTGAGATTGATGGTGATGATCCTAGTATGTTAGTAACCCTCTTTTTCTTCATAATTACAGGTATATTATGTTGTTTCAAAAACTTCGCACCTTGACTCCGACTCCAGCGTCTTTTTCTCTGCAATCTCTTCTTTTTGTCCTTAGCTGTAACAGAACCTCACAATACACTTTTTGTTTTTTTGTTATCACCCTTCAAAAACTGTCTTTATTGTTCTGTTGTATTGTTTTTAACTTCGTACTTATCCCTTCCTCCTAATATTTCGATCGGAAACTTTTACATTCCTGTCTTCCCTCTTTGTACTCTTCCATATAGAAATGTTTTCTCGGTGAACTTAAGCTCCTACTGTTCTACCTCCTGCCACTAAATAGCATGTCTCTTGCTTATCTTAATATTTCAATTCTCTTTCCTAAAAGTTACCTCCTAACGACTTCTTATTCTTCTTTCTCTCATTTTTCTATTTCAATATCAGATTCTGGTATCTTCCACAAATCCTATATGCTTCACATATTCCCCAAAGTATCTCTTCAATTATTTGTTCACCGTCCTAGACGGAACTGAAATTAAAATGTTTATCTCCTCCCCCCTTAATCGTCTACTTCCTACCTACTTCTTCACTTCTTTTCTTCTACAAAAATCAACTTGCTCTCCCTTCACACTATATATTTAAGAGAGAATCTACTACTATTTCGTTAAACTATCCACATGCTGATCTTTATTTTTCTTCATACGTTCAATTCCTTCCCCAGAACACATTTAGTTTGCAGAAGAGTTACGTTAGTTGTAACTTTCCTGTCTTCTCATCATCATTATTAATTTACCTCCTTACGAAATTTATTTTATTTAATTAATCGAGATAAGTACAAGTTAAAAGTTTTATTTGTGTGCATTTGCTCTCTTTCCTATTCTTTGATTTCAGGACATACCGTACAACTAAATTCTCGAGTGTAGTCTTTTTTCTTTTGTCTAACCTTTGTACGTAGGAAAGAATTCTACTTTCCGCGCTGAAACCTTCCCATCGCTTGGTGCTAATTTACAAAATGTCTATGTTTTACTTTAGTTACTGGTGGGACTTCACTTCTAACTTAGGTATCACTATTGGTGTGGTCAATGGTGCTTTGTCCTCATGGCATACTATTACTTTCTCCGTTTCGTATAAACGAATATTACTTTCTCCGTTTCGTATAAACGCGCTACATCTTCTACAGTTTGGTCATCATCATCAATTTTTGTCCTGCTGTCTATATTAACCGTTTCTGACCTGTTCCTCATCATCGTCGGTCGGTTCCCAGTCAACTGAAGCCCAGCATGCTGGTGTCTGTATTCGATCTCCCATTAAACCTACTTCAAAATCTGGCTTATCAAAACTAAGACTACTTACATGTTTGATTATACAGTTCATTATTCTATCGAATTACTGGTGACTGGTCTTCTTACTGCTGATCTTGTCAGTTTCGTCCTTTACCTGGGTTTGGTGGTCTCACCTCGATTTCCTCTATCGGTTCCTTTCGCGTGTTTTTTTCCGCTGAAGTTTGATTTTCCCAACTTTTCTGCGTTCTGGCCATTCCACTTCCATCTGAATAACCTCGATTTGGCTGCTGTAAACCTCTAAAATTTCCGGCTTCGTTTGCACGGGTATTGTATCTCGGATCACAGTTACCAGTTACCACCATAGTTTCCAGGACCAAATCCTCAATTATAATTCCTCGGTCCCCCGAAACCATCATTGTTATTTTCCCTCTGTACGTTACCAAAACCATAGTTATTATTGTTCTCCCATGGGCGATTACCACTCTTTACAAAACCATTGACTTTTCCTATGTTATTCTCACCTATGGAATTATTGTTAAAACCTTATTGGTTACTGCTACTCCCCATACTACTGTTTTCTCTGCTTCTACGTTGGTTTCTTGCGTCATCTTCACTGAAGATGAATTCAAGTTCTCTTAACATTCCTCTAAATGCTTCTATGTTATCTCCTACCCTACCAACCAATGACTGCTAATAACGAAACGGTACTCCATTGTGCACATCCGTATCAGTTCCCCCTCACTGTACGGATTATCGAAGCACTGATTTTTCATTGTCATATCTTCAAAAAATCTAACTGGATTCTTTTCTCCGAAATTTTCTAACAACTCTTTCTGCAGCAACTCATACTTTATTAGGTTTTGTCTTTATGTGGACCAGTACCGCTCCAAGAATGCACTTTTAAATTGATCATATGAATGACAGTTCGCCACTACTCTTTGCATGGTTTCCGCTATTGTGCATGGTTTCCGCTATTGCTCCGTCCATATGCCCACAAATGCAGTCAAGTTTATGGCTAAGTGGCTAGTGCTGTGGTAAACCGATCTGAAATTGATTTATGAACATGCGTGGATGTAAGCTGTTCCCACTTTCTTTGTAATGTTGGAATTTTCTGACTGTCAAAAAGTGATGTCTTCCACCATACGGCGTTTGTATTTTCACTACATGACCCGTTCTTTTACTTGTGTCATATTTTCTTATACTAGTTCTACCACATTTGGGCCTTGAGCTGACATATTTATGTCCCATTTAGCATCGTATCTACGCAGTGTTGTGCAATTGTCTACACCGTACCGTTCCTCGTGTATCGGATTGAAAGATTCATTTACATTTCCCCTTACTGGTTCCGTGTTTTGCCTTTCTATTATATTCACATTAGCTTGCGGTGAGTAACCTGTTGTCCTGTGACTCGGCAATTGTGGAATTGGTACATGTGTCGTCGCAAGTTGCTCTGCTCTCGCGTCACCCTCGTACTTTCGGAGGGTCGGCTGCCGCTCTGCTGGAATGCGCACGTCTACCGTTCCTTGCTCCCCTTCCTGGTGTGACCGAACATCACCTACTTCGCTCCCCTGTGTTAACTGTTTCTTCCCAATTTGTTTTTGTTTTGCTTCAGTAACTATGGACGCAACCTCCTGTGGATGTACGACTGGAATCTCATGACATTTTTGTGTTTCCGCTAATGCTACGGAAGATTACAGAACTGACTTATTACTTTCTGGAATGCTCTCCATTACCATATCGGATGATACTACCGATTCTGCCACCTCGTTTCTACTTTCTGTAAGATTCTCGATACACTGTTTCAATTCTGTGCGAAGGTCTTCAGACTGTTTCTGATTTTTCGAGACTATGCTTTCAATGCGTGTGTCAAATCTTTTTAATCCGGCTGAATCCAGCTGAATCACCTGGCCTGGGGTCGCTGTCCTCTTTCCTGCCACCCCTTTAAGTGGTTGTCAGTGTAACTCCTGCACTGCGGCTTTGCTACGTAGTTGTGGAGCTGGCTTTTCAAAACTAAAAGGGACTCTACTCGCGCTCCCTGTTCTACCTTCCACTCAAAGACATGCATTGTATAGGAATGGTGTGTTAATTATCATTGATTGACTGTCATCCCTTTTTGCATTACATATCGGTAAGCAAATGTTCTCATAACTGTTGATTTACGTTAGGTGTCATCTTCAGCTTCTCATTCCCATTTGTAAAGGTCTCGTGTAAGGTGTGAATCTGACCATTTATTCTGCCACCTTACACCTTAACTTCATCTACTTCGTGACTGCCAATCCTGATGTTCAGTTTCTTGCTGTTCTCATTTCTGGTATTTCTCGTAACTTTCGTCTTTCTTCGATTTACTCTCAATCCAAGTTCTGTACTCAGACTTTTCCTTCCACTCAGCAGATCATGTAATTTTTCTTCACTTTCGTTGAGGATATCAATATTACTAGCGAAGATATCTCTGATATCCTTCAACATGCATTTTAATTCCACTCCTCAGCGTTTCTTTTATTTCCGTCATTGCATCTTCGATGTACAGATTGTACAGTAGGCGAAAGACTACAGCCCCGTCTTACACCATTTTTAATATGAGCGCTTCGTTCTTAGTGTTCCTCTTTTACTATTTCCTCTTAGCACTTGTACATGTTGTATCTTACCCTTCTATTCCGACAGTTCCGACCTAATTCCCTCAGAATTTCGAAAATCTTGCACCATTTGATATTGTCGAACGCTTTCTCCAGGTCGACAAATCTGATGAAAAGTCTTGATTTCTCTTTAGTATTGCTTCCATTATCAACCCCAATGTGATAATTTCCGCTCTGGTGCCTGTGCATCATCTAAAACACCCTCAATTTTCTTTTCCCTTCTTCTGTATATTATTCTTGTCAGCAACTTGCATGGATGAGCTGTAAAGCTGATTGTGCATAATTCTTGCACTAGTCAGCTCTTGCAGCCATTGGAATTGTGCGGATGATATTTTTCCTAGAGTCAAATGTTACATCGCCAGACTTACATATTCTACAGACCAACGTGAATAATATTTCTGTTGCCACTTTCGCCAATGATTTGAAAATTCTGATGGAATGTTGTCAATCCCTTCTGCCTTATTTGTTCATAAGTCTTCCAAATCTCCTTTAAATTCTGATTCTAAGGCTGAACCTTCTAAATCAACTCCTCTTTCTTCTTCTATCACATAAGACTAATCTTCTCCCTCATAGAGGCCTTCAGTGTACTCTTCTCACCTATCTGCTCTCGCCTCTGCATTTCGCAGTGGAATTCCCATTGGACTCTTAATGTTACCACCGTTGTTATTAATGCTACCGAACGCGGTTTTGACTTTCCTACATGATGAGTCAGTCCTTCCGTCAATCATTCCTTTTTGGATTTCTTCACATTTTGTACGTAGCCATTTCGTCTTAGCTTCCCTGCACTTCCAGTTTATTTCATTCCTCCTCGACTAGTATTGCTGTATTCCTCAATTTCGCTGAACAGTTTTGAACTTCCTTCTTTCAGCGAACAGCCGATTTTTATTACATAACTCAATTAGCCTTTCTCTTCTCTCATTCCTATTACCAACCCCATATTCTCCCGTGACTATTACTTCTACTCCTTCTCCTGAAACCGCATTTCAGACCGCAATGACAATTAAAAATTTTCATCTTCTTTACGTAGTGCATTATCCCTTCAATATCCTTATGTAGTTTCTGTATCTCTTCATTTCCAGCTTGCGACGTCGGCACATTTATGAACTACGTTGTCGGTGTTGGTTTTCTATCGATTCTGATAATAAAACAACCCCATCACTGAACTGTTTACAGTAACGCACTCTCTGCCCTACCTTCCTATTCATAACGAAGCCTACTCCCGTTACACCATTTACTGCTGTTGTTGGTGTTGCCCTATACTTATCCGACCAGAATACCTTGTCTTCTCTCTATTTCACTTACTGACCCCACTATATCTAGACAGAGCCTCTACATTTCTCTTTTCAGCTTTTATTCCTTCCCCCTCACGTTAAATCTTTTGACATTCAACGTACCGACTCGAAGAACATTATCCTTTATTGGGTTATTGAATCTTTTTATCATGGTCGCCTTTTCCTTTAGCAGTCCCCTCCCAGAGATCCGAATGGGTGACTATTCTGGAATAGTATGCCAATGGAGGGATTATGACGACACATATGCGCTGTGGATATACGTTATATGTCTGTAATACAGTGGCTTCCATTGCCTACTGCAGCCTCATGTCGTTGATTACTGCTAGTTCTTCGGCCTTTAATGGTGGTTTCCCGCAAAAAGACAAGAGAGTACCTGGGACCTCCGTCTTCTCTTCCGCCCTATTTGACAAGGACCTTGGCAGAATAAAGGTGACATCTGATGCCGAAGTCTACCGCAGCCAATGCAGAAAATTATTCAAAATTTACGCGGTGGTTGGGTTCCAATCTGGGACTGTAGATGACTGATGACGTTTTTATTACTAACCATACACGCTACCCCTAGACTACGGATGGACCATAGATGACTGGAAAGCGTGGCTTTTTCAAAGGAGTCCCAATTTCAGTTCGTGAGTGGGATGGTAACGTCCCAATGTTGCGCAGACCCCACGATGCCATGGGCCCAGTATAGGTACTGCGCAAACCGATAGTGGCTCCATAGTAGTGTGGGCTTTTTTACATGCAATGGAAAGAGTCTACTGGTCCAACTAACCGATCCCTAAGTGTAAATCGTTATATTGTCCTAATTGGACACCATTTGCTGCCATCCATGAACATCATTTTCCCAAACAACGATATAATTTTTATGGATGACAGTGCTCCATGTTGTAAGGTGGGTTTATCATAATTGATTTTTGTATGTTATCGATGTGCACGTCAGAGAGAGAGAGAGAGCCAGTCACGTTACTATTAAACGATCTTTAGTCGTGTTGTGACACAGTCCTTAACTCTGCGCAATTTGATATATTCTTAGCTGAAATGTGTTAGGTGCCGGACATATTCAGTAGTGCTGTGTTGAGTTGTGATTGTGTGTGATGGATGAAGGAAGATGTAAAACGCAGCAAGGATTAATAAGATGATGTATATACTGGAAAGCGAAGAGAATACAGATTTTTAATAGCTTTATTATTTTTTTAAAAGAAGATGTTTGTGGTAAGACTACAGCACTACGCACATAATTTATTGAGGTGATTAGTGGCAACTGATTAACTGGTTAACTTTCTTCACTCACTCAGAACTGAGAGAAAGATCACCCCTCATCCCTAAGTCATACATTGACATATGAACTGATCAAGCTGTTTGTTTTTTATAGAAATTCTCTGTTAGCGCTGCACAGACTAACTTTATACCTAAAGATCACGTCAAGGTTTACTCTATCTTTTCGAATACATACTTCATTCTAAAATCGTTGTCTTGGAATATTATGTTACGGGAATAGTTACTTTTCCCAACCTACTGCTTATCATTACCCATTACCACATTAGCCATTGTGGTACGCAACAGTTTAAATATTTATTTAGAAATAGAAATCTAGCTTAGTCGCTTCCTGCTTGCGGTTTGCTGTTGTGGTTTCGAGAAATCTGCAGCAGTGTTGTCAAGACACGAGATAAGTAAAGATTTTGATTGGGGCCAGATAATTCTTTTGTTTCAACTGCGCATTTAATATGAAGACAGGTTGTATGGAGACTAGTTGCAGTTAACTTGAAATTAGGTTCTGCGAGCACACGAGTTTAACAGTTTGTGTGTACATAGTTTTGGTAATATGTAGAGTTTTTGTAGAGTGGGACGTGAAGTTGGGCTACATTTCGCATAGAAACATATATATTGCGGAGATTACGTATGGCGAACTTTACGCCAGGATAGTTTGTTGGTTCTTCTTGTAATACGTAGTCAGGCAGTGTTGGATATCTGGAATGTAAAACAGAAGGAAAAAATTGCTGTGTGCTAGTTTTACTGATGTTTTACTTCTATTACAAGCAGTTCATTTACAATTTTGTGTTCAGTTTATGAAATTTTTGTGTCTTGCGACGATTATCGATTACTTTATTATGTAAACGTTCTACATAACAAAATATGTTCTGTGTGCATTTCATTCATTGTTGAGTATTTGCGTGCACAATAGTAAAATCTTATGTTTGTTTGTATGGTGATTTTAGCAATTTTGTTATTCCAAGAAGTGATGTTTCATTACGTTTGGTACAATGATAAACAATATGAAAATCTGTTGTAGCACAAGACAACAGAGGATGTTGGCGAATAACGATTCGGTACAGTACGGGATAAACCACTTTCAGTAATTAGCAAATGCCAATAATTTACATGAGATTGCAGGGAATAGCCCTGACCGACAATTGTAAACCAATTTAGCGAACAATAAAGAAACACAACAAAAGATAGGCAATTCTGAAGTTAAGTCAGTCGGCGATAAGTCACCTCAGTCTACCGAAAGATTACAAAAGTGCGAAATTTTACAAGAAGTGGTAAAAGACACATCAGAACCAGGTTTTGTTACAATGTCTTTTGAACCAGCAGAACCCACATCACGTTCAGCAAACAGTTAAATAGAACCACAATTCTCGAATCCGACATATTTTCTAGAATCAACTCATCAGATGCTTAACAAAACACAAGATGAACTGAGTAAGAAAATCGACAAAACACAGGATGAAATGAGTAACAGAATCGATAAGTTACAGGAAGGAAACTGCAAAACACTTTCGGAAGAAATAAAAAATCCCAGAGTAAAAACAGAAAATCACAGGAAGAAATGAAATTATTGACATTAGGAAAGAAATTAAAAATGCTTTCAACCAAAAATTAGCACTTTTGCAACTAAATTACGTGACCTCGAAAAAGAACACGGCAATATGAAAACAAATTAGCGTAATAATAAGGACAAATAGTTAGCTAAACTCAACACTAGTTCCTAGTGCGTTAGTTACACAGATAAAAGAACAGAACGAAGAACTGAGTACAACGCTAAAAGAAATTAGCGAACACGTGGAAACTTTGATATCAAATTCTGAAGAACAAAATGAGCAGCTATCACAATTAGAGGAGACATTGATGACTCTCAATAAAAATGGTAAAATCTGTCAACCAGTACAGACAGAGATTCAAATGACACAACACCAGTACAGTTTTAAGACATTGCAGAATACCAGTCATTAATAAATTCTAAAGACAACCGGGAGAAAAATATTTGGGTAAATAAGGAAAACTGTGAATTAAAAAGTCGAGCGTATTCAAAGAAAGCTTAATTGCGCCGATGCAAAAGACGAATTTGACCGTTTCCATTCATATTCAGAAAACATAAGTGACCATACAAATCGACGCCGTTTAGGTGATTTTCCACGAGAACAGTACCACACATTCAGATACTACAATGAATCGTCGATGTGGTGCAATAGAGAAAAATCAGGTTTACACAGAAATTGTAACTTCGATTTCAAACACTTTCTGACAGTACGTAATTTCAAAGTTTTCAGGAATCGCAGTAATCAGACTTCCCACCGAGATTGGACTAATCAGTTGCTATATTCTTTACCGCCAAATTGGCCATTTGAAAATGAACTAGATTTTCTCTGAGCTTGTTTGAAAAATGAACTTGTGGTAAGAATGCGCTCAACGGTGAGAGATTGTCAATGCGTAATTATTTCTTCCCAGCAATTTGTCAACCTATTGGCCGCAGGTCACACAATTTCGGATGAAACCTTGCATTATAATGTTAAATAACTTTGAACAGCTAGACTTCTCTAGCCCAGCAAAATACTTGTAAGGCATGGTACGCAAAAATCAGTACTTACCAAGGCCATACAGTTCGTCAGACCTAATTCGCATTTGCTTAACAAAGTTACCTACCAATTTGAAATGCGCAATTTTAGCTGGCAGGTCTAAAGATAATTTAAAAGCATTTCAAATATTACTTCAGGCATTGGAACTTGTCAGTGACAACGTTTTAACGAAAAGGCCCAATAACAATCACACAGAAACTGTAACACGCATGACGCATTTGTACAGCGTGAAAACAAAAATTACGGGAACTCGCATAGCGCACACAAGTACAGAAACAATCACAGACGGGGCATCCAACATCGTCCGTATGATGCACCAGTCTCGCAACTGTATAATGATATTGTGATATGAGTAGTTTCCGTAAAAGTGACAATGAACATATTAGCGGAATCACAAAAATTACAGTAGCTGATAGATGCGAAATCACAATTACCATAGATCAATATGATCAAAGACAGTACTCTAACATCAATTGTAACTGCGCCTAGTTTGAAGGGCACAATTCAGATAGATCAAATCCGTAAAACACATGTCGCAACAACAATTAAGCAGATAGCAACTAACACAGTCAAAACCAACACAATCACATCAATCAACATCATAATTCACAGTGGCAAAATTCTGGATTGGCAAGCCCGGTGCAGCAGTCAGAAATAACTGAAGTCAGATCACTAAATCCACCAGATAATCAGCGATGGGGAAACAATAAAGGACGAAATTGAAACTATTTGGACACGAAAAAGCAAGGGACTTCATCATAATTTGCATTTCAAACCATATATAGAATAATTCTATTTAGTAAAGTAAAGTGGTAAAACTACATACCACCTATTTCGAAAATATTTCTTGCCCTACCGTGCACAGTGATAGTTAACGATAAACAATGCGCAACTTTTGACAAGAATCGGCCGGCTATCGTAGCGCAACAAACTTCATTTACAGCGCAACGAATCGAACGATTTGCTGGAACAACGCGTGCGCTGAACAAACTGTTACGAAATTCGAAATTTCATCTAGAATACGAATAAGAAAAAATAAATTCCAATAAAAAGAACACATAGTATTTTGAAACCAGTTCTGAGTGGATGTAAAGGTTATCAGCACTGTGTTGTTCACATGAGAAATATTTTTGGCTGTTCACAATGATGATAACACTGAGACATATAACATTTTCTACCACTTTTGATGGGATGTGTAAGTTGTTAGGACGGTAACAGTGTTTCTGGAAAGAATAGTAGTACCTATTTTGATAAGAAGTTTTTCTGGATCTATTGTGAGTTAGTGAAGCTGTGTTTTCTGAACTGTAATATTTATAATTATAGCTCTGGATTGCTGCCTGTATGGAAATCAGTGGCCGAAAACAGAGCAGGCAGTTGTTATTTGACGTGTATATTGGGACGAAGACAGTAAATATCTTTAATGTAGGATAATGAGATTCTTGTTTTTTTTTTTTTTTGGGTAGGTAAATCTGATGATAACGATGAGATTTATGATGCATACTGCGATACAATGATTATAAGGAGTAATGTAGAGAAAGAGTAAGTGAGTAATAGTGAGTGCATAGGGACCCTGCTTCTTGTTATAGTCAGTTTTACCGTGTGGATGCATTCCCTTTTTATAAGCGTAAAAGGTAAGTTTTTGAAGAGATGTGGCTGTATGAAAACTGTGAATGATGGTAACGTGCCTTTGAGACAACACAGTTGTTTCTTTGATCCGCAGTTTGTGCAAATTATTGAACTTTTTGCTAACGTACAGTCTCAATTTTTCGTCGTAACAACACAACATGTAACAATTACTTCATTCCTGCAGTAATTCGAGAAGTGTACCTTTTTATTTCCATTTCTGCACAAAAAATGTTTTGCCAAGACGTGGCCCAGCATTGACTGCCGCTCTGTACCATGACACACTCTTTTACTACGAGTATATGGTACCTCAATGAACTTTTTGTGACTTGTCTTTGTAGTAGTGTCTATTTTCTTGTTTCTATTGATGAATGAGTTTTTCTGATTTCTAGGTAGCTATATACACGCCATATTTAAATTCTGGTGAATTCTGTAAAACTAATCTGCTTCTTTTTGTCTAACAGATAAACTTTACATCTGTAAAAAAACGATGTCACAACAACATTGTCCGTCAGTCTAGATGTTTGCGAAATTTTAGAGGTGAAGAACAAATGCTCCACTCGGGAGGTGTGACATGGACAGACAATATATTTAGAAAAAGAAGGCAGTAAGAGAAATGAGGTGCAGGAAGTATGAGTGACACTACTGATGATTTTTCCCTACTTCTCAGCTGTATTCTTTCTGCCATGGCATAGTATAAGATTCTTTCGTATATATATTTCTACTAACATGTGTGACGTTGCAGACTAACTGTCTTCTTATATGTACGTATGATGTAACATAATAACTTGCATTGCTTTAGTTTAAGGAATTTTCACGTTGAATTTGCCTATTATGCTTATGTCATTAATTGAGTGTTTTTGTAATGCATATTCTTTGTATAAATTGGTACTGGAGGTTGCAGCGCCATTAGTATGATAATTACGTTGAGTGTTGTACTGTAAGGAGCCCTCATAAGTCTTGAAAGATATATAAGAAGTCGTGAAAGATGTTTACGGAGAAAGCAAAGAGAAAATGGTAAGAAAGGAAGTTCTACAACATATACGTTAGCAAAGAAGTGGTTACAAAGATGAATGTGAGATATGAAATGGTTAGGTAGGGCAAAGATGACAGATTGTTAGGTAGGGCAATGGAGCTAAATTGTATGAACATACGAGAACGTAATATATATATAACAGAAAGAAGGGAGGAGATAAAGTAAACAGTGGTATTTGTTGGAAGTTTGACAAAATTATGAGCAAAAAGGATTATGAAGTGCACAAACTAAAGGATGAACTGTAACGAGACAGCATGAGAATCACTGACTACATAGGTATAATAATAGACTGACATTTGACTGACTGCATGAAGTACCCTTTCATGTGAACCTTGGTTACTCCCTCATCCATGTTCTTCCTGGTTATACATTTGTGTTCTTCTTACCTGTGTGTGTGTTACCTCAATTCCTATACGTTTATTTGTTACGTGATCGCTATCCTTATGTGTGTCTTTCTACCTTGTATTTTATTGTATGTTAACCGGGGACCTAGAAACGACGGAGAGGCTCTGTCCCCGCCACAGCCGCAGTGGTCCACAATCCCACGACGACTACCGCAGTCCACTTCACACCTCCGCCGCCCCACACCGAACCAAGGGTTATTGTGCGGTTCGGCCCCCGGTGGACCCCCCAGGGAACGTCTCACACCAGACGAGTGTAACCCCTATGTTTGCGTGGTAGAATAATGGTGGTGTACGCGTACGTGGAGAACTTGTTTGCGCAGCAATCGCCGACATAGTGTAACTAAGGCGGAATAAGGGGAACCAGCCCGTTTTCGCCGAGGCAGATGGAAAACCGCCTAACCATCTACAGACTGGCCGGTTCACCGGACCTCTACACAATTGCGCCGGGCGGATTCGTACCGATGAATGTCTTTCTGCCTTACTCACTATACTTTTGTGTATTTGAATGACGAATATTCATACGTATTTCGTAGAACAGATTTAGAATTTTCTTTAGGTCATTTTGTACATTTTTAATGATCGTTTCTGATCATGTCTTTTACTGGAAGCTGTTTCACATTATTCACCATTACCACAACGCTACAAAATGTGACTTACGAACTTCCTCAATAACCCTGTGCAGAACGTTCTCATAGACTTCATAAAACATTATAACCTACCTGTGGTGCATTCTATGGATTACAAACATCACATGCAATTTTGTAAATATTTCTTATTTGTAGTTCTTTAACCCATGTTCGTGTCAAGTTATTTTTCTCTTTATATTTGTAACTAGTTTTGCATGATCCCATCCATAATGTTTAGAGTCCCGTTCCTATCTGAAATGACCCAATTACAAAATTCTGCTCGGGAAAGGTGGAGGATATGTCAGGTGGGCACGCCATTTTCCATTTTGTTATCGATGTGCAGAGAGAGAGAGAGAGAGAGAGAGAGAGAGAGAGAGAGAGAGAGAACAAGTTACGTTACTGTTAAACAATCTTTGGTCTTGACGTGGCACTTTCTTTGCTATCTGCGCAGTCTGATACATTCTTAGCTGAAGTGTGGTAGGTGATGGGCGCGTTCAGTAGGGCTGTGTTGACTTGTGACTGTATCTTTTAGATGAAGAAATATTTATTGTAAGGGACAGCAAGGATGAATAACTTGTGGGCTATATACTGCAGTGCGAAGAGAATATAAGTTTTGAATAATGTTATTATTTTTTGAAGAGAATAAGTTTGAGGTAAGACCGCTGCACTGCAGACCTGATGTGTAGAAATCATTATTGGAAGCTAGTTAACTTCGTTCACCTGCTCAGAGCCGACGGAAAGACAACCTCACTTCCCTGAGTCATGAATTAATATATCAACGGTCTAACATTACACCCTGTTATCATTATATCCTTTTTAAATAATTATTTACTTTGTTAAGCACGTTTTTCAGACTATTGTTACTTGTAAAGATCAGAGTTCTGCTCTGTCTTTTTGAATACTTACTTCATTCTAAAATCGTTGTCTTGGAATATCATTTCATAGGAATAGTTACTCTCCCCAATCCTACTGTTTACCATTAGGCATTATCGCATTGCTCCATGTGGTAAGCAACAGTGTGAATATTTATTTAGAAATAGAAATCTAGCTTAGCCGCTGCCTGCTTGTTGTTTGCTGTCGTGCTTTCGAGAAATGTGCAACAATGTTGTCAAGACGCGAGGTACGTGGAAATTTTGATTAGGGGTCAGATAATTGTTTTACTTCAGTTACGCATCTAATATATGGACAAGTTGTATTGAGACCAGTTACAATTCACTTAAAATTAGGTTCTGTTAGCATACGAGTTTAAGTTGGATAACAGTTTGTAAGTTCATAGTTTTTGTAACGCGCAAATTTTTTATAGAGTGGGAGGTAAAGCTGAATTAAATTTCATGCAGAAACATGTGCTGTTGGGAAGTTACAATGTCACCAGACCACAGACGTTGGCGATTGGTTTGAAGAACATCCTGGACAGTTCGAATGAGTGATTTGGCCACCCACATTGCCCGATATGAGCCCCATCGAACATTTATGGGACGTAATGGACAGGTCAGTTCGTGCACAAAATCAGGCACCGGCAGTGCTTTAGCAGTTATGGAGGACTATAAAGGCAGCATGAATCGATATTTCTGCAAGGGACTTCAAGCAACTTGTTGAATCCGTGACACATTGAGTTGTTGCATTACGCCGGGAAAAAGGAGGTCCGACACGATATTAGGAGTTATCCCATAACTTTTGCCACATTAGCGTACGCTGCAGCAACGCTCTCAGGCGGAATGTTTGTGGCTGCCCTGATATGAGATTGGTCGCATCGCACGGATTCCTAGACGAAACCTTTACAGAGGTCTGTCTTTGACAGATCCCACAGGCGCAGAGATTTTTGATGGAGGACGAAAAGTCACTTTCGATTTGTCTTATTAATATTTTTCCACTTTCTTGGGAACTTTTCTGATGGATGTCTTAATGGCCTCAGTCTCTTCCTTTTTCTGACATTTGTAAGTCTGAAGCGCCCTCTGTATCTGCCTAAAGAATCTAGCTGAAATATCGTGAAAGCTGGTTACAAACATCAGCTGTTCACCTGAGACAGCGTGGGACAATCCATTCTTCTAGAGAGGTGTTACATTTTACCCTGTTGTCCATTTTCGCATAACACCGCATCGGGAGATACTTTTGCTACGCTTAATTCATTTGTTAAGTTGTGTACATCCATATTTGCTTCGTTATTGATGACATGGCAATCAGTCATCAGATGTTGACATGAATCATTACTGATGGTTAACCTCTTCGTGTCACTACTAATACATATAATTAAATAGAGAACTTCTGTGAGTCGTTTTCCGATAGTTACTCAAAATGTTTTTAAGTGAGAGTTGTTCCATATTGCGCAGCTACCCCGCCATTCCACCTAGCGTTTGCTACATTCTCTCACACTTACCACCCAATAGCGTACACGACTTCCAGGACCTATACTACTCGCCATCAATATTAAGTTGCTATTAATAATCTGAAACCGAGCGAGGTGGCGCAGTGGCTAGCACACTGGACTCGCCTTCGGGAGGACGATGGTTCAATCGCGCGTCGTGCCTTTGAAAGGGCACGGCCCACTTCCTTCCCCGTCCCTCCCTAATCCTATGAGACCGATGACATCGCTGTCTGGTCTCCTCCTCGGAAGACAACACACCAACAACAATAATCTGAAACAGAAACGAAACTAGTTCTACATAACTGCAAGAAACATAAAGATCGTAATTACTTATGAAAATGAATTTTCGAGCTTTCTTTTGTGTTCCCGAAGAAACCCAACTTTTATAAAGCGCTGAGAGCGAGCGCCGACATTTTTCCATCGATCCAAATTGCAAATGTTCAGCGGTAGAAAAACTGAAGCATGTGCAATGCTCAGAAACAGAAATGAGTTAAGTTCCAGGCTTCGTATTAATTTTTCTGTAGCGAACGGGAATGACACTGGCGGAAGAAACTTTTCGCCGCTTTTTTCCGTATTCTCAGATTGTCAGTCAGCTTCTGAACACATAGATGAAATTATTGAACAGGAAAATAGCTAATACAGCCCATGCAATGTATTTTGAGACTCATAGTTTATTTTAGCAAATCCGTTGTACAAAAGTGAGCGTGTCTATGCGTCCGCTCAGCTTCAGAACTTTGAGAAGACTAATCAAGCCATGCTTCTCTTCATTTCTTTTGAGACAGCTGAAAATAAGACGACGGCAGAGGTAAAACGTTTCAGGTGAGCGCTTAATCCATGACACATAATAACCAAGAAGAAAAATATAAGACGGTACAATACATGACACCACAAAACGAAACAGAGTTATGTCGAAGCGCCCGGCGGTACGATATATTACGCAAGCCTAGTCAAAATTTGATCTCGTGATTCATCCATCAACTCTGTTTCTTCTGATCAGCAAGATGCTCTTTTGCAATCACTCGATCACTTATCAAGCGTGTAGTTCCCCACAGTTGGACTGCTGAGACGTTAGATCGGCCTACTGCTAACTGGGGATACATGACAGAGCGCAGGCAGGGATAATGTAGACACGAAAGTTGTTGAATATCCTTCGTGGCAGAGGCCTGGTCACAGTATTATACGAGTTACTAGGTGACAGTTTTAAAGGTAAAACTGGTAGAGTGAGGTATACAAACTCAGTGTCGGAGAGAAACGAGTTCGTCAAAGAGATGGAATGTCACCTTGCCAAATTTTTGCTAGATGGAGTGACCAAACGCCGGAAACAGGTGAACTTAGTGTCGGAGAGAAACGAGTTCGTCAAGGAGATAGATTGTCACCGATTCTGTCCAAATTTTTGCTAGATGAAGTGACCAAACGCCGGAAACCGGTGAAGAAACGTATGACTACAGGAACTGCTCATATTGGGTTCCAAGTGAAACGCATCACCTTTGTAAGCCACCTAGCCTTTGCTGAAGATAAGGCATTCCTTCTCGATAATGAAGATGTTTCGAAAATGGCACTGGAAAATCTTTCTGTAGTTGCAGCTGACCTCAAGATTGCCACAATAAGACCAAGGTCTTGAATGCAGAGACGAAACCCAAGATTGAAGATCAAGTCACGGATAATGTGAACAGCCTTTGCTACGTGTGTGTGTGTGTGGGGGGGGGGGGGGGGGGGGACATAACAGGTAAGGTACAGGTGAATAAGGGCATAACTGATAGGTGCTAAACGCTACAGAAATACTGTATGTTATAAAGATAACCTATGGGCAGAAAAACCTGTCCACGAACACCAAACTGAAACACTGTTTGTCTAAAGTCAGAAATACCTCACCCTACGCAACGGAGACAGGCATCTTCGACAAGATCTTGAGATACATCTGGAGCACGAAAAAACAGTGTGAAGTCTGCACAGATGGGTCAAAGCAGAAACTTCATGAGAGTGTTAAACCAATTTCAGTCATGATAAGGAAGAGATTTGCCTGGAGCATCATAAGGCTGTAGGACGACACGTTGACCAATACGTTCTTAACAATTAAAAACTAGATGATAGAAATCAGTGGAGACAGGAAAGCAATTGGAATAAGCGAAAAATCCACACGCAGCAGTGCAGGATATGAATACAGTGGATGGTCGTAGGTGGAGAGAAACCAGAAACGAAATTATGGTCATGGAAGCAGAGAGAATCAAAGGAGCAAGTGCGAAACGCACTGATCAAGACACTCGTGATATTGAAAGAATGAAACGAACCAAATGAATGAATAAAACCGAAAAATAGCTTTGTTTTGAGTAAAATAAGGTTATTTATAAGTTACTTCGATTTTCCTGGTTTTCCAAGGAAAAGTTAGGAGTGAATAATTTCAAAAAATAATATTGTAGAACAAAGCAAACTGGTGCTTTTCATTTATTATTAATTTCAAAAACAAATTATGGACACATTTATTTAAGTCGTTGTTGTTGATTTATTTACTATGTGGCCAGCCACTGGAGAATTTTTTCCTGTTCTCCATACTAATGCAGTGTTATAGCTAGCATAAAATCAGTCGAAGTCAACATACATTTGCCAGCCTTTTATACATTACACTTCCATACCAAATCAGTTTCACACAGAACTGAATATTATTTAATTCACAAGAGCAATTAAAGAGACAGCGGTTGGTTTTAGTCACTTTAGTCCTCTTTGACCGCTAATGAGCTACAATATTACTGAATATTTCTGTATGCATATGTACCAATGACGAAATCATCCAGCTCGATTCAACCACTTGTATTTCCCACACTTTCTGTACAACCGGTGCAAGCTACGGCCTCCGACTGAAACGCTGTGAAACGGCGCTCTCCGGAAATACCGCTCCACCAGCAGCACTGCCTGTGCCCGTTGAATACCCTCCAGATACTGTGCGACATCTTTCGGTGCACGAGATGCCCTCTGTAATCATTCGCGGTTCCTCTTCGTGCTGCTCGTGTGTCGCATAAGTGTTCCTTATTAGCAACAGAAGATTTCCATGTCTCCATTGCACAGTGAAAGCCATATGCGGCTATCTTCTCACACTATATTCTGAATTTAGTTAAGCCACTTAAAAAAAACCGTCATATAACAACCACGGTTCGTCGTCACAACCAAAAGAAGGAACTCCTCTTCAAAACGCAAAGGTGACCTTCCGAAACAAGCAGTACTCTTCCAAAGCAACGAGCAATCCTCTTTTATAACAAAGAAAACATATCGACTGAGCTATCCTGGTTATACTTAACACGACTGCCCCCGCCAAATCGAGCATCACTTCTAGTAGTAGAAAACTTCTACCTCCCGGACTTGGCGAAATGTTTCTACATACCTTGTTGAAATATCACTCCTAGGTGAAAGGATATCACATATAGTTTGGGATTATGCAGTAAATATGTTAACGGATACTCAGAGATCTTCACTGTATACTCCTTTCGTTGTCACACTAATCCGTTTTACATTTTTTTTTTTATAAATCGCCAGATTTCAAAAATATCCTATCAGGCCTTGTTTGCATACAGCCTCAGAGAAAACAGTATCTCACCGAAAGGTTTTATACATGTAAAAATAGCCGAGCGTGCAATCGTAATGCTTCACATATGAATTATATTTTTTTGCCTTAGCAGGTGTGCATAAATAATACTTAGCAAATATATGGCACCACGATGCCATCTATTGGCGAAACCGGGAATTAGCGCTACCTGTCAGACAATGCACTAAGCTCTCGGAGTCAAATGTATTCTTTTTCTTGGTAATTATAAGTCATTACTGCATAATTTAATATTGTAAAGCACTAGTAGTAAATTATTATGATGGTATTAACTCCAGGGTAATAAATATAAATTATCTTAAATACTAAATGATTTCAGTGAAAATGTGGTAGGGGAACGCCCCCACTCTTGGTGATACGAGCGTAGCTAGGGGTAGCTTGAGACACAGGGACTGAACAATGGAATGGCCTGGGGAGTGTTGACGTGATCGGACGTGTGTAATTGTGCTCACGCAAAAGTGATTGTGCAACTGCGAAGAGGCGAATATCGTCGCCGCATGTGGAGTGAAACGCGACGAATGATTATCGATGCCGCCTCCATGCCACTGGGGCTGATTGTAAGAGTTCCTGCACCCAGATTTTATGGCGGACATGCAGTAGCTTATACGAGTGCTACGGCTCGTAGTTCCAGCCGCCATTAAGGGCATGAGGCGTGAAGAGCTGCGTTAGCCACATGCATCTCACCACCAGCACAGACACGTCTACCCAAGGCAAGACTGCTTGCAATTGTTAATTCGAACTTTGTATAAATGTAAAAGGAGAATACCAGTTTTCTTTTATGCAAGTACAGAGGACAGAATATAGTAATGAGTAAAATTACGACGCATGTTGTTCGTTGTAAAGTGTAGTAACCTCAAACATAGTATAGTGAAATCAGACTGAGGCCACCATCGCCTCTTTCATTTACAATTCTTTTTGTTGTAGAATACTTTAGCGGATAAGAATGCTGAAAAGAGCAATGGTCACACCAGAATGAGTCGCCTATTTATAG
This sequence comes from Schistocerca piceifrons, assembly GCF_021461385.2. Taxonomy (NCBI): domain Eukaryota; kingdom Metazoa; phylum Arthropoda; class Insecta; order Orthoptera; family Acrididae; genus Schistocerca; species Schistocerca piceifrons. The sequence continues at coordinate 271,784,223 of NC_060139.1, forward strand.
TTACTTAAATTTTTCTGAGTATCCTTTCAAGTAAAGTCACTTAAGCAATTCTATATCAATTGTCCAAAGAGTAATATCCAAAATCATTACATAAAGTTGAAAGATATAATTTTGTTAACCCAAGTTGCATAAATAGTCTTGGTAGTAATTACCAAGCCAACTCACAGAAATTGAAAGAGTATTTGCTTTGTAGAATCACCTCGAATGATCAGAAATAGTAATATTCAGAATTAAGTTACAATTCAACTAAAGCCGTTTCACTTCGAAACGAGCCAAAAATTGATTTATTCTTTTGCTCCTTCAGAGCTGGCGACCGTAGTTATAAGTATATTCAGGAGGATTCGACGGTAAGTCTGCTGCTCTCGTCGTGCTGGTAGGATTATCCACTGCTGCTAGCAGTGGTGATTGGATACATAAGCTCACTACCAAGTTAAGTGGGTCAGGTAGGCAGTGTTACCGTGTGAACTGTAGGGCACTGTAGGCCGTGGATCGAACCCGTTCAATCATCACTGCTCTTTGGGAAATAGTCCGGTTCGGAGTGTGCTAATCATTAGGTAAATACTGGCTAGTAACGGTCAAAATGTACACACAAGTGAATTTAGCAAGGTCCACATAGCACATAGTTAATGTGGTGCAACGTCGAGGGTTGGAGTGGAGTAAAAGTGAACTGAGCTTGTGGCAGCTGTGCTGTATTCAAATATTAACGGCGTGAATTCACTACTACCTCTTACCATTAGGACTGAGCTATTTACGGTTAAAATACGTAGCAGTCAGCGCAAAGGCGTGACAGCTACAAGTCCGTATTGGTTTTATACATACGGAATTAGGAAGCGGGTCATTCCATCAGTGGAGGGGGTTAAAACAACCGAGTCAGTTGAGAACATACCCCATTTACTGATGGAAAGATTCGGCGGTTCGGTCGCTACCTCTATTCGCCGCTCGTGTAACTGTGCAAAGTAAAAAGTAAGACAGGGATTTAGTATTTCGGCCCTGCCGCTCGTTCTGTACATCGAAGAAGTGATGATGGAAATAGAACAAGTAGAGTAAAAATTCAAGGTGAAAGGATATCAATTATACGATTCGCTGATGACATTTCTATCCTCAGTGAAAGCAAAGAAGAACTACATGATCCGCTGAATCGAATGAACAGTCTCATGTGTACGGAATATGGATTGAGAGTAAATCGAAGAAAGGCAAAAGTAATGAGAAGCACCAGAAATGAGAACAGCGAGAAACTTAACAACATTATCGACGGTCACGAAGAAGATGAAGTTAAGGAATTCTACTACCTATGCAGCAAAATAAGCAATGATGGACGGAGAAAGGAGTATATCAAAAGCAGACTAACACTAGCAGAAAGACGTTCCGGCCAAGAAAGGCCTACTAGTATCAAAAGTAGGCCTTAAATGGAGGAAGAATTTTCTAAAAATGTACGTCTGGACCACAGCTTTGTATGATAGTGAAACATGGGCTGTATGAAAACCAAAACGGAAGGGAATCAAAGCTTTGAGATGTGGTGCTGCAGAAAAATATTAAACATTAGGTGGTTTGGTAAGGTAAGGAATGAGAAAGTTCTGGGCTGCATCGGAAGAAAAAGGAATATATGGAAAACACTGGCGAGAAGAAGCGACAGAATGATTGGAAGTCTGTTAAGACATCAGAGAGTAACTTGAATAGTACTACACGGAGCTGTAGAGGGTAAAAAGCGTAGAGGAAGACTTAGACTGGAATGCATTCAGCAAATAATTGTGGACGTAGGTTCCAAGCGTTACTCTGAAACGATGAGGCTGTCACAGGAGAGGGATTTGTGGCGGTCTGCATCAAACCAATAAAAAGAAAAAGAAAACTGTATACAAATGGTATTTGATACATACGTTTGCGTGTCATGTGAACATGGAGACAAACTGTAAGACTTTGTGCAATTCTGCAAACAACATATGCTTTAATCCATTAAATTATGGACATGTAGCCGCGCAAATAAATTTTCTTTAACTGATAATTCTCTTATCGTCCGGCCATCCTCAGAGTGAGTCTCACCACAGAAGCCTCGAATGTGAGTGGACATGTTACCGAGTGCTGGGCACTCTCTAATGAGCAATAACGATAGGATTATCTGCTGTGGTTCAGTTAGGGCCTGCTTAGTTTGTCAGGTTACTCATCAGTAACTTCAGACACGCTTCATCTCAGAATATAGTGTGTGCAGTGAATGTGCTTTAGTGTGAATGATTTTGTCCCTGCCTGACATTTACTGCAATGCCCTGTGTAACGTTAAAAAGCAGGAGGCGTTATTGATCTAGAACTTTACGTGATCAAGTAATGAGCGAAGTATTAGAATTTCTGAGGGTATTTTTCTTAAGTCGTTACAACTACAAGAAAATTTGTGTTTTCCTCACCATAAGCTTTTCGAGTTCTTGAAGTAAAGCATCATCTGCGGTGGTAATTTCTGCTTGGTTTCTCGTCTACATCAGAAAATGCTGACTGTTGGAATGTCTTTGGTTTATTCCTTCGTTAGAAACTGATGTTTGTGGCTTCTTTGCGCTGTTTTATAGAACTATACATTTTTTACCTTTTAAACAGCGCAGTTTTTCGTACACCACTGTTTACTGTCACAAAGTAGAAATAGCCAGTAAACAGCGGTGTTTGAAAAAAATGTGCTGTGCAAAGCAGAGAGATATTAGATAGCAACTATCAGTGTCTAATGAAGAAAGAAACCAACGACTTGCTAGCAGACCCTCAGGAATTGTAAAGCAACTATGGACAATATGGCCAGACAAATTAAGAAGTGTTATAAATCTGCTTGCACTTTGATGGACAAAAATATTTATCAAGCTGCATTACATCTGGCAGTTTGTGGATTGAAAATAAGACGATTGTTAGGCTACCACTTTGCACTTACGTATGTGGCGTTGTTCATTCTCATTACCATTTTAAGTGCTCGGTTTTCTGTAGCTGAGAGGATGTGAATGACGCGTATTATTGCTGACGTGATGGATGTCAGAGCGGTTCTAGGCGCTTCAGTCCGCAACCGCACTGCTGCTACGGTCGCAGGTTCGAATCCTGCCACGGGCATGGATGTGTGTGATGTCCTTAGGTTAGTTAGGTTTAAGTAGTTCTAAGTTTAGGGAACTGATGACCTCAGACGTTAAGTCCATTTTGTGAAATGAATGTGTTTGTGTCTTTTGTCCTGATTGCAATTTTTTTGCTGGCAAGGGGATGGCCTCAGACGTGAGCCACTGATTCTGGTTAAGTTTTTGAAAGGACCTTCTATATTAATAATAACGAGACACGTGTTTCGTCTTTTTGCTAGAAACTTTCTGGTTTCTGAAAAAATCGGTGTCAAGGTAATGACGAAAAATCGTACTTGCAAAATCTCTACAAAGAAAGAACTTTCAAGAAGCAGGCTTTTTATTAATATAATACGTGGTCCAAAGTTAATACCGTTTATGTGATTTTATGTTGTAGTTGGGAGACCTCTGTGGCGTTCGCTGCGTTATTCAGTGTTTGGTATTTAACTAATTGGTAAATGAAAATGATAATGTTATTTCATTACAGTGAGTAATTACAAAATAATTTTTTCTCCCGGCTGAAGATTTGGTCAAGTTGCTAAAGAAATTTATGTTAATGTTGTGTTAAAGTGTTGTCTGATAAGTTGTGTAAGTGTCGCTAAATCACAGTTCATACAGCAGATTCTATACAACTATTGATTATGATGGAAACAGTTATCTTCAGTAAAATGATCATTAAAACCACCGAATAATAGCCGCGCACAACACTGACGTATGTTACCCGAAACAATATTCTTCGCAACTCGTGCGTAATTAATTTTGGCTCCATACATCAGCAAGAAAAGTTTGCTATATGGATCGTGCTATGAGCACTGTTTTTTAAAGAACCAATCTGATTCGAATTATTCTCATTAAAATGAGTTCGGGACCACCGGTGCACATTTATTTTTACACATTTGTATTACCTTCGGCATTTATATCTGCAGAGTTTCGTAATTTGAATTTGCCATTGAGATAATTGTTAAGATGGCGGCAGACAATTGACAGAGATTTTCTATTGTTAGAGCAAATTTCCTTTTAACAGTATAAGTATTTGAATTAATGCTTATTAAACTTTACTTTTATATTGTGCACTATTTAGACTAATTTTTAGCAAGCAAACCTTTGATACTTTCGAAAGAAACACACATAAAAATGCGATACAAATCGCTATCGTCAATGGCTGCGCTCCTTGAAGCGGAAAGAAATAATTAACACAGATAATGCATATTGAGAGAGGAATTACAGTTACAAATAATTATTCACTCATATTTATAATAATAATGAACTCTATTCTCAAGTAATAACAAACAAATAATTACAATTTCTTAACAGACCTCAGTTTGATATGCGTCTTGCGTCAGCAACCTACAAAAGCCAACCAAAGAAAGGTAAAAACAAAGGAAGGCAAACGTAGATCATAAAAGGAATTTACAATTATCATTGTCTTTGTATGATACACGTCTATATGTCCAATTACATCATAGAATATTACATAAATAATTAGTATTTATTATCGTTTCGTTTTATTTTAATGTCGGATAGATAATGTTTATCACTGTTAGAGGCATTATTTCCTCTCGTCGGTCTGTATCTAAAATTTATCTCGTGGATGTTACACCTCTCATTCTAGGCGACTAGCAGAGAGCGGTTCTGGTGGAGCGGCGAATGCGTTAGGCTACCAAACTTCTGGTCCATATTCGGTTCTTGGTCGTGGCTTACTTTCACTAGATTTTTTTTTTTTTGTGTATCTGACAATATTCTGATAATCGGAGTACTTTTCTTTGCCTCTTTTTGACTTAAAATTTTCTAGGTGTGATGAATAATCAAATAAGTATATATAACGTACGGGCAGTTGTTTTTAACGTGATAAATAGTACAAAAATACACTTGAAGTATATTATTGAGTAATTATAACTGATCGTCTATTAGTGGGCGTTCTTGATATCAGTGGGAAAAAACTCATCACAGAAATAGGAAAAACATTCGTATTTCTCGTAGCATGCGCAAAACACGAACGGAAATTCACATTCCTGACATGTTTTCGGTACATCGTTCATCTAAAACATATATGACACGCGTTGATAAAAACAAATATGGCAGATGTCAATTTGGATGTGTATCAAGCGTATAAAATCATGTCTCTGTAGACGATCTGTCGATGTATACTGCACAAAATACGATTTTCTGCCGTAAAATCGAATTTTGTGAAAAACTGTTTTTGTTGTGGTCTTCAGTCCTGAGACTGGTTTGATGCAGCTCTCCGTGCTACTCTGTCCTGTTCAAGCTTCTTCATCTCCCAGTACCTACTGCAACCTACATCCTTCTCAATCTGTTTAGTGTATTCATCTCTTGGTCTCCCTCTACAATTTTTACCCTCTACGCTTCCCTCAAATGCTAAATTGGTGATCCTTTGATGCCTCAGAACATGTCCTACCAATCGATCCCTTCTTCTAGTCAAGTTGAGCCACAAACTTCTCTTCTCCCCAATCCTATTCGGTACCTCTTCATTAGTTATATGATCTACCCATCTAATCTTCAGCATTCCTCTGTAGCACCACATTTCGCAAAAATTCTATTCTCTTCTTGTCCAAACTAGTTATCGTCCATGTTTCACTACCATACATGGCTACGCTCCATAGAAATACTTTCAGAAACGACTTCCTGACACTTAAATCTATACTCGATGTTAACAAATTTCTCTTCTTCATAAACGCTTTCCTTGCCATTGCCAGTCTACATTTTATATCCTCTCTACTTCGACCATCATCAGTTATTTTGCTCCCCAAATAGCAAAACTCCTTTGCTGCTTTAAGTGTTTCCTTTTCTAATCTAATACCCTCAGCCTCACCGGACTTAATTCGATAGCATTCCATTATCCTCGGTTTTTTTTTTTTTTTTTTTTTTGACGTCCATCTTATATCCTCCTTTCAAGACACTATCCATTCCGTTCAACTGCTCTTCTAAGTCCTTTGCTGTCTCTGACAGAATTACAATGTCATCGGCGAACCTCATAGTTTTTATTTCTTCTCCATGGATTTTAATATCTACTCCGAATTTTTCTTTTTGTTTCCTTCACTGCTTGCTCAATATACAGATTGAATAACATCGGGGACAGGCTACAACCCTGTCTCACTCCCATCCCAACCACTGCTTCCCTTTCATGTCCCTCAACTCGTATAACTGCCATCTGGTTTCAGTACAAATTGTAAATAGCTTTTCGCTCCCTTTATTTTACCTCTGCCACCTTCAGAATTTGAAAGAGAGTATTCCAGTCAACATTGTCAAAAGCTTTCTCTAAGTCTACAAATGCTAGAAACGTAGGTTTGCCTTTCCTTAATTTAGCTTCTAAGATAAGTCGTAGGGACAGTATTGCCTCACGTGTTTCCTTATTTCTACGGAATCCCAACTGATCTTCCCCGAGGTTGGCTTCTACCAGTTTTTCCATTCGTCTGTAAAGAATCTGCGTTAGTATTTTGCATCAGTGATTTATTAAACTGATTTTTCGGTAATTTTCACATCTGTCAGCACCTGATTTCTTTGGGATTGGAATTATTATATTCTTCGTGAAGTCTGAGGGTATTTCGCCTGTCTCATACGTCTTGCTCACCAGATGGTAGAGTTTTGACCGGACTGGCTCTCACAAGGCCGTCAGTAGTTCTAATGGAATGTTGTCTACTCCCGGGGCCTTGTTTCGACTCAGGTCTTTCAGTGCTCTGTCAAACTCTTCACGCAGTATTGTATCTCCCATTCCATCTTCATCTACATACTCTTCCATTTCCATAATATTGTCCTCAAGTACGTCGCCCCTGTATAGACGCTCTATATACTCCTTCCACCTTTCTGCTTTCTCTTCTTTGCTTAGAACTGGGTTTCCATCTGAGCTCTTGATGTTCATACAAGTGACTCTCTCTTCTCCAAAGATCTAATTAGGGAGTGCCTATCAAAAAGCCGAAGCACGTACCTCACTATTTTCAGTAAAGAATGTCCTTGCAGAATGTGATCAAACTCGGTGATCCACATCGCATAACCTGCCCTTTTGAAGTGCAACTGCGTCCTACACAAATCGACTTTATGAACCAACATTGCTAATAATGTGCTCACTGTAATATGATTGATGAGAAGTGCTTCAGTAAGTTATTTTTTGATTTTTCGTATATTTATATGTTTCTGTGTGCATATTTTGGAGCAGATAATTTTATGCAGTTTCTGTGTTTTGCCGTGCGATCCGTAACTACGACAGCACATTACTTAATCAAAAAAGTGTCGTTTCACTGCAGTAACTATGTTTTCGACACTCAGGTGGTGACAGCTGTATATGATATGCACAAAATGCCCTTTTAACGCAGTTAAGAACGTCATTTATACCGTCATTCTTTAGTTACGAGAGACTTGCGGAATTATTTCACTACAACCGCTATGAGCGATAATTTTTTGACGAGTCAGAATATCCCGTCATTTCTGAGTTATACATAAAGCAATCCTGGTACTATGGCATTTACTGGAACCATATCCTCCGTGTTATGGTGCATTATGTAGTCGAAGCTAGGGTACAGAAGCAGTTCGTCTTATTTCCAATTTCCTTTTAGATCAAAATAAAATCGAGAAACCTCCACTCGTATTCCGATATTACATTTCAACTGCAGCAAAATAGCTACGTTCTTCACTGTAGTTCGCTGCCACAATCCTTCCAATACACTCACCCATCTCAATTTTAGAACGACAGTACTTCAACTCCCTTTGGTAGGAGATAGTAATTGATGATGTGCTGTATATCGAGTAATGCAGTCACACCAAAGTTGTTACTAATTGAATCGCATATGAATCGATTGCTGTTCCTGTAGGCCTGTGGTTTCCGGCAATTTAGAATATGAGATATATTCATTCTGCATATAAACAAGTATCAGATAGTGATAAAAATTGGGAAATAATAATATTGGAACGAAGAAAGGATAATTAGGGTTTAACGTTGTAGTGCTACTACGATGAAAATTAATATTACGACGATGTCAAACCTTATTTTCATGATTTAAAGAAGTATTCACGATATTAAAAATGTAATTATAATTTTATTATTTTCATTTTTGTGCTCAGTGTATCAAAGACTTTCTAGTGCACGGAATAAATTAGCATTGTTTGTACTATGAAACTATATATGATTGTTAAGGGTTAAGCATGTAATAATTCGATGTAAGTCATTTTGTTGAGTCTGAATTTTGTTCTCGTACTGGTTGCTAGAGAAGGAAAAGTTCCATAATCGATGTGAAGGTATAAAGGCTGTGAAAAGGAGAGAGAGAGAGAGAAGGTAAATACAAGTTATTCAAAACAAATATCTCTAAAGTGTAACGTCTTGTGATTTCTTATAACTAAAAATTGCAAGGTCTAATCTGAGCCTGTCCTGAACAACAGCGAAGAACATTTATGTTATCATATATTTTCTTCGTTTGATCACGGTTGTGATTCGCATGTTTCTTTTTGTTACGCAACGTGTTATGAATATTTTCATTATACGCGCAAAAGTGCACACAGTTTTAATCGAATCTGCGTCTTTCGGAAACGATAACTTTTAATCAGCACAATTACACGAATACCGTCTAAATCGCAACCGTGATCGTAAAAGTGTTTCCTGGACCAAATAATTCTTGCAAAATGTGTATTCTCCAAAGCGAGCAGCACTGCACTATCGCCGACTCGCAACAGTCGAAGGAGTAAAAACAGTGCTTAAATAAAATTGCCACCTTTTAATAATTGTTATTATCCCATTAAATAAATAAATACCAATTCAGTGGCTATCCAATCAATAAACAGAGAGGACAATTCAACGTCCAATAAACAGTGACGTCTAGTAGACAGAGATAAGTCTCGGAAATCGGCTGCGTCTTTCTCGAAGGAACTACCCTTCCATAAGCCTTAATTGATTTAGGGAAACTATGGAACATATAAATGTTGGCGGCCATAAGGGAACTTGAACCATAGTCCTTCCGAATGCTATAAACCAGGTTACAATTTAACATCTTACCGATATCGACTAAGATACCACGAACTAGGATTACTATAGTCGGGGAGGAAAACCGACTGTTAGTTATAAGAGGAAACAGCGTCATACCAAAACGTATATCGGAGTATACACGCTAAAGTTATCGAATGTGATGAGAAACAAAAATTATTTTAGGGGTACTGAAAATGACGTTGAACTTCAGTTGAATTTGTGTCATAAGATATTACAAAAAAAAGATATATTTACTACAAAATTTGTTTTCAGAATCTGTAGATATGCACAGCTCCCTCACATATTAAATGTACTGTTTGTGTGCGGCTGATAGATTCCAGCGCAGAACAATTTCGATGTTACTGCTAAATTAAGAATAGCTACTAAAAATATTCGGTACAGAACATATCAGGTAAATATTTACATGATGTGCCAATAAATGAAAACATGACTGTTGAATGAGGACGGGAACAAACTAAAATAGCTCAAAATGAATATAGGTTACAAGAAACATAGTGCAGAACTATTTGTACAAATAACAAAAAAAAAAATACATTCCACCGTTATCATTGGCAGCACAAACAACGAAATGTAAGACGTAAAAGTGCTTCTCGCTCGAGATATAAGGCTGTATATATGAAGAGTGAGAACAGAAAACGTGTGAATTGTTATTTTATCATGAAAGCGTTTTCAGTGCTATCGCGTTCTCGGTGCTCTGTTGTATTCCATAAAAACTGACTCAGGAACTAAAAACGTAATGTAAAGTATACAGCAGTCTGAAGATGAGCCTGTTGGTTCAAAACCGATAACGGGGAAAATTTTTGGAAACAAATATCATCATTAACAGTGGGTGGTTCCTGTTTTCGTCGCAAAACAATCAACTAGGAAAAACTTTGTTATTGGCACCTAGAACCAGTCGGTCTCCCGGTATTACACTCAGAACTTATTTGATAATTTAATTTGCCTCATTATTATATGGAGTGATGTGATGAACAGTAAAATTTCGTGGTATTAGAATTCCGGAACTTTTGAGTACTGTGGATGCAAATCAGTTATGTACAAACAGAGACATATTACTTTTTCCTTCTGCTGACAAAAGTGAGATTCGGCGCTTACAAAGCAATGTTCATACACTCCTTGTTCTTCCACGTAGAGTTGATCATAACGAATACAACGCCAACGGAATTGTTTTATGTGTACTGCATGATTCACAGTTACAAAAAACAGCAGCAACCTGGCTGTCCCTGCGCTGGTCGCCAGTTCTGTCTCTCACCACAGGCGGGCAGTCAGCAGTTGGTGTTTCACTCAGCAGGTGAGATATTGCACCGCAGGGAACTGCAGCTACAGCGGAATCACAGAGGAGCACTTGTCCCCCACCCCTCCCCGTCCCTCTCTCACTTGTTTACTTGTTTACAGTACACAACCCAGACTCTGCTCCCAAGAGGTGCAAGTTCTCTGTGTGGCTGCCACAACTCCACTCCAATTAATGCGGTGCTACCTGAATTGGTGCACTGCGTCTACATGCTGCTACATTGCCTAGTTGTCTGTAATCCCCACACTGCAATATGTTTTTCTTACAGTCTCCAAAGATTGAGTATGCAATCTGCTACCACTTATTTCCAGTGTTTTCGTACACATTTTGTAATTGTATTGTTTCACACTAAATTAACATTTATTCAGTTTAGTAGTGGTCAAACTGAAGTTTCTTTACTTGTGTGGCCATAGGGTCTCTACTTGCGTTAAAATTATTAAAGCCAATTCAAATCTGTCTTAGAAACTCCTATGTCACCACCTTCACTTCGTTTATTAATTTAAAATATCGCCAGTCATCTGCAACAATAAACAAAGAAGTATAGAGACTAATCCCAAAACTGAAAGAAACACCGGACAGATAACCAACAATCTCTTATCTACCAGCTCAGTTAGAGAGACAGTGACAAAATGCACGTCGGGATTACTGGCACGACCCATGATGCAATGTATAATGAACACACCATGGCATGAAAATACTGTACAAACCATTTTAATTTTGCTGACCGAAAGAAACGCCAGTATTGTAGCTGCACCACCGTTTAGGATAGGGAAAGTTAGTTTTGTTCAATATTCTGAACACAAGTTACAGCCAGGTGCGGGCCAGATTGCAGTGAGTTACGCATACCAACAGTTGAGAAGTAGAATAGAGGCCACAGGGCCGTCAAATTGCTGTAATAGTGTACGCAGCGGTTTTACATGTCGCAAATCACAGTCAGAGGGGGCCCACTGGCCAACCTAGTGTGTTATGAGTATGTGACGGAAAGTGGTGCGTATGGCAAAACAGGGGTGCACAGCCACATATAAAAAGTTGCGGGTTTCTAACGAGATTCATTCAAGTGTGGCAGCTCTCCTGGATGGCTGGGCATGTCGCACCACCAGCTACACGCAGTAGCAGATGGGGCGCCAGCTTTCCAGTCTATGGCAAGTCCCTGGTTCGACCCTCTGAGGCTGATGTGGAGTCCATAGCCAGCAAGCAGTCGGCCACAGGCAGGCGTCCTGACTTTCAACACACGCTAGAGGCATCCCAAGGCGAAAGCTGCTGATTTGGATGCCGTATCGCAGGAACTTAATGTCTCTGAGACATCAGACACACCAGCGAGAAGCATGCAGCTGGCTGTTTGCAGCTCACACCAAGCGGCGCTGAGTTGATAGGGGTGCAGATCACCAAGTCAACTGTCGGCAATCTGACGACGCCGCAATTCCTCTGGCATACAAGGCTGACACACAGTGAGTGCACAGGTTGCTGAGGCAGCCATTCCGTGCCAAGCCGTTTCGCAGACAGCAAAGTGGTGTCCTCAGCATTGTGGGACCCGGTGACACAGACTGTAGTTGGAAACAATAAATCACTTGGAAAGCTTGGACAAGTCTTAATATAGTGCCTTCTACCTCTTCCTGCTACATTTGGTCATCCTGATACATTCGGTGGCAGAAATCGCAACTACAGTATTATTGGTCAAGCACAACAGAAAAAGAGATAGCCTTAAAATCAATAAACACAGATATCTCCTCACTTTCCAAGAGAATTATCTCCTACAAAAAGCACTAACATGGAATAAAAACCTGTTTAAAGGCCAGATAAATATTGAAAATGTAGTGACGTAACAAGACTGTTACGCCACACGGTAGTAGCCAAAAGAAAGGCACGCTAGACTAATGCAGTAGCCGATAGTGCACGGACAGCATAAAGCAGACGGGCGTGAAGTCTGGAACATGAGAACTTATGAATGAATAAGAAGAAAAGTATGTAGATGCTTTTTACTTATCTTTTTAATTATCCTTGGAATACATCTGTCTTGAATACTCGTAAGCTATAGGCACTGATACAAATGGCTCCTTGCTAGTTCGTTGCCATTAACTTAGCTGATGGCTATTCTGTCTCTCGGCTAATGAGAGAGAAAGGCTTCGTACAACTGGGCGATAGCTAGGTTCGCGTACAACTGGTCGGTAGCTAGTGCTCTCGTACAACTGGGGTCGAGTCCACTCTCGTAACACGAGACCTGCCTTGGTGGTGGCGCTAGGTCTGCGATCACAGTGGCGACACGCGGGTCCGACATGTACTACATGGACCGCGGCCGATTTAAACTACCACCTAGCAAGTGTGGTGTCTGGCGGTGACACCACATTCCTCCCCCGCAAATCGGCGAACGGTCGTGTAATAAGGCTTCCGCCCGCCGTGGGGAGGACCACATGTTGACGTATGCGATGAGGTGGGGAGCCTAACAACAGGCGAGGCTGTGCCACCCGCACCCGGCCATCCGGTCCGAGGGGAGCTAGGAAACGCCTGCAAAACTAGTCCAGGGTGCACGTCAACATGCGGTGTATGCGCCCGTGAGAAGACATGAGGGGCCGAAGGGTCTATGTCCATGGCGTCGGGGTAGCCGACGCGCGATGACGGCATGTGGTCCGGAGCGGGCGGGAGTTCCATGGCGGAGGACAGCTGGTCACGGGAAGCGATCGGCGGCGCGTGACCGTGGGAGGCGCCTGGCGGCTGCAACGAAGCGTCGAATGCGGTCGGCGGCGGCGGCGGCTGCTGCTGCTGCTGCTGCCGCTGCGGCGGCGGCGGCGCGTCGCCATGGGGCAAAATGGAAGGCAGCGTCGGTAACACCTGGGGATGAGGCGAGCCAGTAGATGGGTCCCCAGGGCGCTGACCGGACGGCACCGTCGCTGAAAGCAGACGGGGAGCGGCAGAACCCGAGCGACGACAGAGGCGCAGCTGATTGAGATGCCGACGCACCTCACCAGAGGCCCCCAAAACCAAATACATCGCGCGGCCGAGGCAGCGAAGAATGCGCCCTGCGAGCCAACGCCGTGAACCTCGATAGTTGCGATAAAATACAACGTCGCCTGGAGCAAAAGCAGGAGTCTGCCGCTGCACAGGAACCTGATGCGGCGGATGCAGCAAAGACATCAAGGTGCGATGAGGACGACCGTGGAGCAACTCAGCCGGCGAGCGACCATCTCGGGGCTGAGAGCGATACGAAGACAAAAAGAGCAACAATGCGTCCTCCCGAGAATGCGACTCTTTCAATTTCAACATCTGTGACTTGAAAGTCCGGACCAATCGTTCAGCGGCACCGTTGGACTGAGGCGAAAACGGCGCGGATGTCAGATGTTGAATACCATTGGCCTGGCAGAAAGACTGGAATTCTGCGGACATGAATTGTGGGCCATTGTCGGAAACAATAGTCTGCGGAAGACCTTCAATGCAAAAGATAGCAGACAACGCTTGGATGGTGGCGGAGGACGTCGTGGAAGACATCCGAACAACAAAAGGAAAATTACTGAAGGCGTCGACTAGAACCAACCATCGAGCATTCCAGAATGGACCAGCAAAATCAATGTGCAAGCGTTGCCAAGGGGAAGTGGCTTTCGGCCACGCAAAGACTTTCCGCGGCGGTGCGGACTGTTGTTCGGCACACGCCGGGCACGAAGAACACATATTCGTAATCGCAGCATCGATTCCGAACCAAGTACAGTGCTGACGAGCAAGTTGTTTCGTTCGCACTATACCCCAATGTCCGTGGTGAAGAAGCCGTAAAACAGAGGACTGTAACGAACGTGGGACCACGACTCTGGACTGATCATTATCAGAACGCAACAACAAAACACCACGTCGAACAAAAAGTCTCTCCTTGTGAGCAAAAAATCGGCGAACCAACGGATCCTCGATCCGAGACTTTGACAAAGGCCATTGCGTAGCAACAAAACGTAAAACAGTAGCAAGGACAGGGTCAGCAGCTGTGGCTGTAGCTACACGACGAAAATCAATCGGAAACGATTCGACCACTTCATCGGTTTCCGAATCAATGAACATGCAAGCAAGTTCGGAAGAATCGAATGCTTTATCCTCAGCAACAGGCAAACGGGACAACGCATCGGCGTTTCCGTGCTTAGCAGTGGACCGATACAAGATATCGTAGCGGTACTGCGAGAGGAAAATAGACCAGCGAATGAATTTCTGCGCTGTACGTGGAGGTACAGGCTTGGTCGGATGAAAAAGCGATGTCAAAGGTTTGTGGTCTGTGATGATGGTAAAGTGACGACCATACAAGAAATCATGGAACTTAGTAACACCAAACACGAGAGCCAAAGCTTCTTTCTCTATCTGTGAATAATTTCTTTGCGCAGACGAGAGCAATTTGGACGCAAAGGCAATAGGGCGATCATGTGAGCCAACTTTGTGCGCAAGCACAGCACCGATCCCGAAATCCGATGCATCTACCATCAACAAAAGGGGTTTCTGGGGATCGAAAGGCGTAAGGCAAGTATTAGAAAGCAACGCCGATTTCAACTGGCGAAAGGCGCGTTCACATTCCGTCGTCCAGACGAACGGAACACCTTTACGGCGTAAGCGATGAAGCGGAGCTGAAATGGAAGAGGCATTGCGCACATATTTATGGTAATAATTAATTTTACCCAACACACTCTGTAGCTGTTTCACATTTTGAGGGGACGGCAAGTCCTGTATGGCACGGAGGTGCTCTGGACTCGGATGTATGCCTTGGGCATTAATGACATGTCCCAGGTATGGTAAGTCACGAGCAAAAAACACACATTTGTCCTTCCTCAAGCGAAGACCATTTTGCCGCAAGACCTGAAATAATGTTCGTAAATTCGCAAGATGATCTTCTTCTGTCTGTCCAGAGATCACTATATCGTCCAGATAGTTTGCTGCAGTAGGGACCGACGCACAAATAGTTTGTAAATATTGCTGAAACAAGGCAGGGGCGGATGCACACCCGAAAGGCAGTCTTTTGAAGCGGTACAATCCAAGATGCGTGTTAACCACCAATACGCGCTGGGATTCGTCGTCCACCGGTATTTGCAAGTACGCATCGGCTAGGTCCAACTTTGAAAAATATTTTCCCGGGCACAGTTTAGCAAAAAGATCTTCCGGGCGGGGCAAAGGAAAAGTAGCAGTCACTAGCTGTGGATTCACTGTGGCCTTGAAGTCCACGCAAAGTCTCAATTTTCCGGAAGGTTTTGGCAAAATTACTAAGGGTGAGGCCCAGAGAGAAGCTTGCACACGTTCAATTACACCCTGTAATTCGAGATCGTGTAACGTTCTTGCGACCTCATCACGCAATGCGTGGGGAACATTGCGCGCCCTGAAAAATTTCGGTTGCGCGTTTACCTTCAGTTCTAAATGTGCTTCATAGTTTTTAGCGCAACCTAAGCCCGGAGCAAAAATGTCTGCAAATTCGTCACACAGCCGAGAAACACTGTCTGTAGGCACAGTCTGATTCACTGATAGGACCTGATTTACAACAGACATGTTAAACAACTTAAATAAATCTAGACCAAACAAGTTCACTGCAGAAGAAGAACGAAGAACGTATAATGACACAAGTTTTGTTTGGCCCTTGAATGTTGCAAGAAGGCTGCACTGTCCTAACACAGGAATTTTCTGTCCGGAATATGTAGTTAGCTTAACATTTGCGGCACGCAATGGAGGTTTGCCCAGTTGTTTGTACGTGTCGTGATTGAGCAATGAAACTGCAGCTCCGGTATCGAGCTGGAATGGGATCACTTTGCCTTCAAAGTCTAAGTCCACAAAAAGTTTATTGTCCTGCTGACGACAAGAGCGACTGTTTTGTGCAATTGGAACAGACACTGGTACAGAATCACTTGCTAATGGACGTGCTTTCCGGCGACGTCGACGCACAGTTTTTGTGGGACGATCACTGTCACTGTTAGAGTAAGGGTCACTGGACGAAGTAGAATTAACGACATGAATGTCCATAGGCGAAGGTCCACGAGCCTGAGTGTCCTTGGTTCGATTCCGGCGCGAAGCAAAGGGCCTGGAATGATTGTGATTGTCTGATCTGAGCTTTTTCTGGCAAACACTTTGAACATGTCCTTTCTTATTGCAGAAAAAGCAAATAGCTTGGCGTGACGGGCAATGTTCACGCGAATGTCTAGTAGCACACCGCGGGCATGATTTCACTGCATGTGCGGGCCGGCGCGGCACACCGGGCGTAGCACGCGGCGGTCGCTGTGTGTCCGTGCGCGAGGCCCGGGTACCGGGCCGCGCAGCGCGTCCTGCGGGCCGGTTAATGTTACACACGGCTGGCGAAGTTTCAAAAGATTCCTGAGCACAGTCAAGTGTGTCCTGTCTATCCAAGATGTCTATCACTTGTTGAAGGGAGGGATTAACTAGTTTCAAAATTTGCTCCCGTATGCGAACATCAGAAACGTTCTGTGCAATTGCATCACGCACCATTGTATCTGAATAAGAAAGACCACAGTCACATTCAAAGGCACAGTCCCTAGTAAGTCCTTGCAATGTTGCTACCCACTCCCTATTAGTTTGACCGGCCGTACGTTTTGTACGAAAAAACGTATATCGTTTTGCAACCACATTAACTGTTTCTTTGAAATAGGCATCTAAGGCAGACAAAATTTCCTCGTAGGACAGAGTTGCTACGTCGCGGCGGGGAAACAATTTCACTATCACACGGTATGTGGACACACCGACACAAGAAAGCAAAAACGGCTGCCGCTCATTACCTTGAATTCTGTAGGCAGCCATGTGGAAGTTGAACTGGCGAGACCACTCTTGCCAGGTCTCGTGGTTCGGGTCGTAGTGCCTAAAAGGCGGTGCAACGGCAGGTTGTGGCTGCGGTAGCGGTGAAGCGGCTGCGGCCGCATCGGTGTGCAGCGCACGTTGACCCTGGACGAGCTGTCCAAGGGCATCCAGTAACGCCTGCGTCTGCTGATTCTGCAAGCGATAAAATTCGGACAGTACATCTGGAGAATGTGGCGAAGCCATGACACAATTAAATGTAAGCAATCAGAAAGAAGTTTTTACTCGTCGCCAATCTGTAGTGACGTAACAAGACTGTTACGCCACACGGTAGTAGCCAAAAGAAAGGCACGCTAGACTAATGCAGTAGCCGATAGTGCACGGACAGCATAAAGCAGACGGGCGTGAAGTCTGGAACATGAGAACTTATGAATGAATAAGAAGAAAAGTATGTAGATGCTTTTTACTTATCTTTTTAATTATCCTTGGAATACATCTGTCTTGAATACTCGTAAGCTATAGGCACTGATACAAATGGCTCCTTGCTAGTTCGTTGCCATTAACTTAGCTGATGGCTATTCTGTCTCTCGGCTAATGAGAGAGAAAGGCTTCGTACAACTGGGCGATAGCTAGGTTCGCGTACAACTGGTCGGTAGCTAGTGCTCTCGTACAACTGGGGTCGAGTCCACTCTCGTAACACGAGACCTGCCTTGGTGGTGGCGCTAGGTCTGCGATCACAGTGGCGACACGCGGGTCCGACATGTACTACATGGACCGCGGCCGATTTAAACTACCACCTAGCAAGTGTGGTGTCTGGCGGTGACACCACAGAAAAACATACAATAAACAAAATTACTCAACACATCAGCTAAAGCGAAAAAAAGTACTCTGTCTCTCTCTCTCTCTCTCTCCTCACACTGACCTTATTTCCCTTTTAACCTCACTTCCTCATCTTATCCATCCAACATCCAATTGCCAACACTCTCTGCCTCCCTGCTATTTATTATATCTTGATTACTTTTGCTAATCATTCCCTTACACCCACCCGCAAAGTACTCAACACTTCCATACCGAAATTCCACACTGCTCGTTACTTAAATTGAAGACTTCAGCTCTGAACAACGGTAAGGCACCGCTATTTTGAATCTGCATCCACTTATTAATAAACTTTCTTTTGAATAAATATGGGTGAATTGAGAAACATTGATGTTGAGAACTGAAATCCACTACTGGGAAATGTATATTAATGATTTACACTAGCCTGATCCAAAAAAACCTTAATAAAAGAAACGTGACAGAAAAATGCTCTGTTACTTTTTACTAGAGGTATGGCGTGTCATACCTGTGTTGGAAATTCTTTTTCTGCTTGCTGCAACGCTAATAAAAGCTGCTGGTGTGGTATTACTAGTCTTGTACTCAAGTATCCTTGTGTGGCATGGTGAACTGCTTCTATAGCCATTCAGTATCTATAATGGGACCTTCCATGGTATTAGGTAGTTCATGTAATAGTCTGGCTACTAAAGGAATCTCATCTAGTGTCCTTAAAGATTTTGTATCCATGTTGTAAGAGGTCTGAGCAGATGTAATTTCGATGTATTGCTCATGCACTGCCTGTGATATGCAAGGTATAAGAGAATCTATGACCAGAGAGCAGTGTTGACTACAGAAGAAACTGTGTAGCTGTAGAAGTACAGTACATTGTCGCTAGTCTGGAGTCTGCTCTGGTCTGGTATGGTGTATCATGTTGGCTGGCCCGGTCACGGTGCAGCGATGCCGGAGCCTGAGTATTATTGTATAAGGTAAAAAGCAGCCCCACGAATATGTAGTAATGTTATCTCAAGTCGCATGTAAATGTTTTAAAACTCTCGTAATAATAATCTTCCTCATAAAAGCTAACTTTTAACAACCATTCATTTCAATTTAAAGAATTTACTATTTTCTCCAATCCATGATCATCCCGATTATTGCAATAGAAAAATCAGTTGCTTCCTTTCATAAATGACAGATAGGTCGGCCAGCATTGCACAGAGCTGTACCAAAAAATTTATTGTAAGAGCAGATATATCCGGCGACTTCATTGAGGTAAGAATTTTTCCTTTTTTATTCGGAATGACGTTTCAGGGCCATGACGCAGCACTGCTGACGTCCAAAATTTACCAGGTTAAATTCACAGTGAATTATTGAAAAGTCATAAGTGATCGACAATTTAATTGAGAGGTTAGTTACATTGTTTTATTACCAGGTTACTGAATTTATTTTTTTATTGGGACGTTACACTCAATGTGAATGACATAATTATAATTTTTACTGTTGAGAGGTTTAGGAATTTTTCTGTTTTGCGGTTACGCTAAATGTGAATGAATTTTGAGCTTAGATTAAATCAGAAAGAATTTTGTGCGGAGGTTAATGTGAAAAAAATTTTGTAGGGAGGATACAAATGAGAAAGAATTTTGTTTTGAGGTTACACTAAATGGGAACGAATTTTGGTGGGGAATATTATTCATATTATTTACTTTAATATATTTTGTGAGGAGGTTACACTAAATTAGAATCATATTCATATAATTTACTTTATTTTGTGGGGAGGTTACACTTGGTGACAACCGGCCAGGATCGTATTTCTTTAAGAATCTGTGAGAATTAGTCATATATCTGCTCTTATTTACTTAAATGTAGTTTGCATCTGGCGCAACACATTTACTAATTTGTCACTCTTTCTTTCACAGATCATCGGCAATTTATTGCTCTTTGTTGTAATTGTATTTGTTCCATTTTTACTTCGTCTTTGTTTCATTTTGTGCTTGATTTTGATTTGTGAAAATTGCCCCGAAAAACTGTTAACAGTACATCACGATGTGCAATGAGTGAAATAGCCGACTCGAATAATTTGACCGATAATACTTGCGACACTCAGTATAATAATGATAATCCTCCATTTACAGACAATGTGTGCGCACCAATCACTGATATTGATTTTGATCCTAATGATGAGCAAACAAATGCAATTATATCCAGAGTAAATGTAACAATTGATGATGCGGCACATTCCGTTACAATGAACACTGTCCAACTTGACACACCCGGATTGCAAAATTTGAATTGTGGTCAGATAAATTTTTCTCACGAAGATGAACAATGTTGTCAAAATACGTCAAATTTATTTGATTCCGATGTAGTGATCCACAGTGCACGTCCGATTGGCAAACCTTCACACAGTACACAGAATAGAGCCGCTAATTTTGACTGGGATCAAGTTATGACATTATTGCTACAACTTAATGAAAATCTCAAACAACAAATTAATGAAAGTTTCAAACAGTGGAATGAAATACTAGATAACCATTTCAAACAAATTAATGAAAATTTCAACAACCATTTCAAACAACTTAATGAAAAATACGACAACCGTTTCAAACAACTTACTGAATCGTGCAAACAACTTAATGAAAGTTTCAAACAGTCGAATGAAAAACACGACAACCTTAACGAACAGAACAAACAACTTAGTGAACAGATTACAGTCGTTACCGTGCAACGTCTTGATACTAAAGAACAATTACGTGAGGAAATTAAGGCTTGTGCTAGGAACAGTAGTGAAGAAATTAGATCTGTTGCACAAGAATTAAGTAGTACACGTGTAGCCACAACGAAATTACTTAGAGATGAAAGTAGTGCAGTCACTGAACAATGTTCTGAAAAAGCAACACAGTTACGAGACGAGTTTAAATTAATGTCAGCAGAACTTTCACACACACTGGATGTGGAAGATTTGAACAACATAGCAGCCAAATTGACGAACATTTTAAAGTGACAGAAATGAAAAATGTTTCAGTCACTAACATGTCACAGCATACGCCACATTACGAACATTTGTCACACTCACACAGCCAGTGTAACTTAGGTAATTTACAGAGACTACGTGACTTAGATTCCGAACAGTCACAGACAAACAGATTGTCATACAATCCTGAACCTGTTCAGACATACAGAGACGATAATTTTGATTACAAGCAATTTTTATCCGTAAAAAAATCTAAGGTATTTAAAAATGACAGAACACAAATACATCCTTTGGACTGGATACGACAATTTGCTTTTGTATTTTCATCAGCTTGGCCTGTAATGCAGAAACTAGCATTGGACTGGATACAACAATTTGTTTTTGAATTTTCATTGGCATTGCCTGTAACGCAGAAACTAAAATTTATTTGCAGCGCGTAATTGACCTCAGGGGATTCAATACGCTTCGATGAATATGTGCCGTAGCGTGCACAGGGCCACGAGCCGTAGTAGTGCTATTTCATCTTTAGTTTTCTGCACTGCTGCCTTCTCTTTAACTATCCTTTATATCTATCAAAACAGCTCTTCAACTATCGATCTATGTAGGATTAGAAATGTGTAAAGAAATCTGATAAGACACGTAATACTTGAAAGTGACAGTTATCATTATACGGTCCAGAAATGACAAGAACTACCAGCTTAATTTTAATATCAGACAAAATTTTAATCATCAGTATGTACAAAATTTTCAGCAGTCGCAAACACATTTTGGTAACAATACAGGTTTTTCTCCACAACAGCATCAAAGCCAGCCGGTTAGCATACCTAACCAACAGTGTAGTCTGCAAGGTCAACCAAGCTTTAATGTTTCGCCGCCTACACGTATAGCGTCGGCTCCGCCAAATAGTAACGCACAGCAACAAGGAAATCAGTACGTACAGAAAACACACCATTTTAACTCATATCGCAATGCAACATATAGAAATGACTATCATGACAGACGTAAAAGTAATGAGCACAATTTTCTACGTTTCGTAACAGTCAGTCTTACCAGCAGCAAAATCATCGACAACAACAGATTTTCATGAATGAACCAGACAGTCGGTATCTTCCCGAACCTAATGCGTCAGGACGAAATAGCAGAACAGTACAAATAGTGGAAATGCCACAGCATCCTCCCGCAAATAATAGCACGTCAGATAGAATTTGACTAGATACAGTACAGGTTGTATCTTCCAGCAACGCATGCAATACTTTTGACACACAGAATCTTGTTCACGAAAATGTTATTACTTTTGACGATATTCGAGACATACTTTTGCAGGAAAAACCAGTTATTCAAAAAACCATTTAACACCCTGTCATTGAAGTAAAGATTGGATCATCCAAATTTTCAGCAGTAGTCGATTCTGGATCACGTATGTCAGTTATAAATGAGGAAACTTTCAACGAGTGTAACAAAGAGAATACATATCCTACGCTACCATTAGGCAAAATTAAAGTAAAAGGAGCAGTATCTGGTAAAGGACTAGACGTAAAATTACAGACACACTTATCATTTTGTATTGCAGGTCATACGTTTCACTCAAATTTTTGGATTGTTCCGTTATTGACAACAGACGTTATTTTAGGTACAAATTTTCTGGTACAACACAACGCAATTATTGACTTTCAAAATTCCTATTTAATGTTAAAGGATGAAAATGTACAACTGGCATTAGAATTTCAGCACTCTTTATCTGTAGAAGAACAAACAATTAATCGTATAGAGGTCATTTCTGCATCACGTAACATAGACTGTCATTCCACATTGTTCACAGATACGTACGTACACAATTATAATACTCCAGACGAAGCCGAATATGACGTTATGCAAATGATTTCTGATAAAGTTAAACAGAGCAGTACAAATACGGACGACGACGCACACAACTACGCAAAATTCTTTTACAGCAAGCTCCAGTTTTTGACAGCATCCCTGGTACTATGTCCGGTTTTATGTATGAATTTCAAGTTAAACAACACGACACATTTAAAGCCAAACATTATCCCATTCCATATATTCACACAGAACAAGTTAAGAAAGAATTGCAAGCTATGCTTGACCAGGGAATTACTGAGCCGGCAGTTAGTCCGTACATAAACCCGCTCCATATTGTTAAGAAAAAGGATGGTTCACTTCGCCTCGTACTTGATTCGCGTCACTTCAATGACATTATTACTAATGAAACAGTTCGCCCACAGACACTAGAAGAACTTCTACAGAAATTTCATGGTACTGCTATTTATTCCACGTTAGATTTGAAATCGGGATTGTGGCAAATTCAGCTCCATCCGAACTGCAGAAAGTACACAGCTTTTCTCTGTTTTGGTGACTGTTATCAATTTTGTAAATCACCGTTCGGTTTAACAATTCTTCAGCAGCATTTATTCGCAGTTAGAATACTATACCTCCGACAGAATGAAAAGGCAGAATCACAACGTATGTAGATGACATACTTATTGCAGAAGCTAACTGGTCTGAGCACAATTTGATTCTTGAACAACTGCTACGAACTTTTCGTGCACAAGGACTCACAGTTAATCTCAGTAAATCGCACTTTGGCAAAACTTATATAAAATTTCTTGGACATGTAATTTCAGTAGAAGGCATTGCGCCTGACCCGGAAAAACTTCAAGCTTTACGTGACATTACTGTTCCTATGACGAACAAACAATTACGCAGCTTTTTGGGTTTAATTAACTTTTTCAGTAAATTTATTCATTACTCTGCTTTAGACACCCCTAGATTATGTCAATTGACAGGTAAAAACACTATTTGGTCCTGGGATAGCCAAGCACAGTCTGAATTTGTCAACCTGAAACAAGCTTTGTTGAATGCACCACTTTTATCACATCCAGATCTTACTAGAAATTTTTCCATTGCCACTGACAGTTCTAACACCGCTTTAGGAGTACACATTTTTCAGGAAATTGAAGAAGATGGTTCTACAGTAATTAAAAACATCGCCTTTGCGAGTCACATTCTGCCACCTGCTGAACGCAATTATTCTGTTACAGAACTTTAAACATTATGTGTTGTATGGGCATTTACCAGATTTCGGCATTTTCTTTATGGAAGACATACGACCGTTTACACAGATCATAGAGCTATACAGTTTTTACTTTCCGCAAAATTTACACATGACAAATTAAGCAGATGGAAAGTTTACTTACAGGAATTTAATTTTACAATTATTCACATTCCCGGTACACAAAATATTGTAGCAGACGCACTACCCCATTCTCACAGCAACAATCAGCAAGACATCGCAACCAACTTCTGCCAAGCAAATTTCAGCGTCATGTATATTCAACAAGTTGCATTTGAAAATTTCATTTCATCGTCATTACGAGACATAGCACAAGCGCAGAGTAAAGAAAACGTATGGAAAGAAATTAAACACCTTTGGCAAGATTGGAATAATGTTACCATTAGAAACCATTACACTGTACGCAATAATATTCTGTTTCGCTGCTCTCACCCTGACAGCAACAACTGGTTACTATGCATTCCTGACGAACTTGTTAACAAATTAATTTGGTATACTCATTTAAGTTACGCACATTACGGAGCCAGAAAATGTTTTCTTATACTGAGACAGAACTGTTTTTTTGCCAACATGGAGAAACGTATTCGACGAGTTTTAGCATCATGTAAAACCTGCCAGGAAGCTAAGTCAGACAGGACTTCACATATTCCTCCGTTACATCCCATTGTACCTGTTAAATTGAGACACATGGCCGCTGTAGACATTTTTGGTCCGATTCCCAGATCTAAACGGAGGTTTTTGTTACATCTTTGACGCTGTTGAACTCACTTCGAAATTTGTTACCTTCACACCGTTACGCAAAGCTACTGCTAAAACTATTTCGAAAGCATTTGTAAAACATTTTTTATTTCATGTAGGGCATGTATTGAAAGCAATTTCCGACAGTGGACCACAGTTTCGATCTGCTATATGGACACGTATGTTACGAGCAAGAAACATTTCTCCGATCTATATATCCAGGTATCACGCTTCTTCGAACCCTTGTGAACGACAAATGAAAGAAATTGGTAAACTATGTAGAATATACTGCCATAAAAAACATATTGATTGGGATACACACATACTCACATTCCGGGATGTAATTAACTCGATACCAAATGAATCTACTATGCTATCTCTGACTGTTATATTGCAAAATGTTTAACCACCTAACAAAATTAAAGAATTAGTATCCTTGCCTACATCTCGTCGACTACGACACCATGAAATAATTGACATTGCGCTGAACAACATCAAACGTGCCGCAGAGCACCGGAGAAGACACCAAAAACAGGTTTGTACGATCCGTGACTTTCACATTGGACAAAAGATATTAGTACGCACACATTATTTATCCAACAGAGGAAAGAGTAGATGCAGTAAATTTGAGCTTCTATACGCAGGTCCATACAGAATTCGCAGCATTCCTCACCCCAATGTAGTACACGTCGAAACTCTGAGAACCAGAAAAAAGTAAAGGCAATCACCATGTCTCCAATATTAAACCCTGTATTGAATGAACATACTTTACTATTTACCACACTGTAATGCCTTTTCCTGATATTTTTATAACCACTCATGCAATTATATTTATATGACTACTTACTGATGATTATCAAATTTTTTCTTGGCAAGAGCCCGGCAAGGTAAGGTTAGCACGTCGCTTTTCTTGTAGTTATATATCAGACCGTGCAAATTTTCCATTTTTCGTGTATGTATGATTGTTTTCCTGTTTTGTTTGTTTGCACTACGAAATCTTTAAGATATAACAAACACCAGTTGACTTTAACATTTTTCCTTATGATATCTCAGTATCTTGACTATTCTACGCTTTTGGCTACTGCATTATGAGACTGTGTGTACATTTTTGCACCTGAACACACTGCATGTTTTTGACATAATACGTTCTCTGTCATGCTATGCTGTGTGCTTAATTATATCACTAGAAACCAGTTTTTATTTAATGAGTATATGATTTAAATGCAAGATATTAATCCTTATTCGTCATTTTCAGAAAGTAATAACGTGTAAAAGAAATAAACAAACCACAGTGAATTTCACCTTCGGAATGAACGAAAGAAAATGGAATACCTTGTGATGAAGAGTAAATGGATCACAATTAACAAGCATTAATAAGAATATACTATACACATCGTATGATAGCAGTCTTAATTAATTTTTTTCTTTCAGAATACGAGGCGATTGATGCAGGCTGTCAGACAGAACTACACATCTTAGTTTTAGTGATGAAATATGCTAGAAATAAGAAACTCTATACTATGAATAGTTGTAAGAAGTAAATGGTAATATGAATAATGAATAATGAAGTGTCTTTTTTGCAGATGATAATGAATGACGATGAATAGTTGTATGAAAAATACGCTAATATGAATAATGAAGTTTTTCTTTGCAGCTGATGATAGTGATGAAGTTATGGTAATATGAATAATGAAGTTTTTCTTTGCAGATGAGGATAATGATGAAGTTTATATATTTACAGTAAGTTAAGAGATGCTATGTAGTTATTTAAGTATTTGTTGCAGTTCGTTTTGACAGTATGTCTTATATTGCATGGTATAATGACTGAATATTTTGCATAGGACAGCTAGAGTACATACATATTGAGTACACGTTTCATTACCTGTTAATTCGAAGTTCACTACTTTTCAGCATAATATGCGTTTCTTCTTTCAGCTTAATAATCTATTTTGTATTTTTTCCAGGAGAAGCTATTCATGAAATTAATGTGCTATAAGCAGATAGTTATTAAACCTGTTCTAGTACTTGCATTTTTATTACCCATTTGTGTGTGTCATTCATGAGTGTGATCACATATACTCTACTTGTTTCACAACCTTGCTACAGCTGACTCATGACGAATGACGTTACTAATCCTTATTTGCAGCAATAAGTCAAAAGCAAATATTTTCATGCCCCAGCAATTAATTATCAAACCCAACGCAATGCATTGCTGGCACAAAAAAAATGTATTACCGGTCCCAAATAATGCTGCTAGTTTAAGAGATATTTATAGTACTAAATATAATGCAGATTTGTCAGATGTATTGAATCCATAATATCTATGTATTATTGGAACACAGATCTTGAGTAATAGTTACAGTGTGTTACATTTTAAATATGTCCTATGTCACTTGAATGATGAGTTCTGAGTAGTGCTGAATGATGTTTTGTAATAATGCATAAATGCTATGCCAATAATTTCTGTAAATAATATTTTTGTTATACTCTATAAATGCTATGCCAATAATTAACTCTCATTTTGAATGATGACCTCTGAATAATACTGAATAATGTCTTATAAAACTATGTGAATACTTTGTAACTGGCCAATGAATGCCACTGTTTCTTATACTTTAAATTTGTCCTATGTCACTTACATGCTATTATATGTGAATACCAGTAGCTTGATGCTACACTCATTAACTCTTGTTTTGAATGATGACTTCTGAACAATGCATAAAAATGGTTTGTAACTGGCCAATGAGTGCCAATGATTACTATAATTAGATGAATTATGATAATGCTATGCTATTAATTAACTCCTGTTTTGAATGATGACTTCTGAACAATGCATAAAACTGGTTTGTAACTAGCTAATGAATGCCAATGATTACTATAACTAGATGAATTATGTTAATGCTATACCATTAATTAACTCCTGTTTTGAATGATGACTTCCGAACAATGCATAAAAATGGTTTGTAACTGGCAAATGAGTGCCAATATTTAATGTAATCAGATGACTTATGAATAATGTTCTGTAATACTCTATACATAGAACAGAAATGTTTAGGCAATGAGTGCCAACATTTACTCAAATCGGTTGATAGATTAATGTAATTCTCAATGATGACTAGCATCATGTCCTTCACCTTCTGACCTAATTACCAGAAATTACTGCAATATCCGTTTGTCCTGTCCATCCTCAGGATCATGGAGCACTATATTTGGATTTTGCACTAATTCTACGTTGGTGTACCTTACAGGAGAGTGGTGTTGACACATCATGCTGTCGACCACCTGGAACGATGGAGATGTTATTATGGTCCCACTGTTTGGTGTACCTAATATATTACCAAAATGATAACATTGATTATTAATACGACATTTCAGCGTCTTGGCTACACTGATTAATACTTCACGGAAGAGAACTTCAGATTGTCTCACTTGGTGTTGTGCTTCTGTAGAAAGATATGGACTTTCAGTGCAGCTATGTGCAACCTACTGTGCTACAACCATGATGCCATCCTTCCCTTTCCTTTCCTAGTTCTTGTAAAATGATAGAGATATATACAGTGCGTGTGCACTTTATGTCATTTGTTACTATGTTTTGTACTCATTGCGTGTACATTTTGTCATTTCTTGATATGCTCTGTACTCAGTGCATGTGAACTCTATTTCATTTCATGTTCTCCACTTATATATATGTATAAACTCTGTGTCTGTAAACTTAGTTAATTAAGTAGAGTTTAGAAAAATTTGTTGCTCATGGCAAGTCCAATTGACTCACCATTGCCGCCTAATTTTTGCCCCCCCAGTGGAGGGTTAAGCATGAGGTCCGAGCAGATGTAATTTCGATGTATTGCTCATGCGCTGCCTGCGATATGCAAGGTGATTGAGAATCTCTGACCAGAGAGCAGTGTTGACTACAGTAGGAACTGTGTAGCTGTAGAAGTACAGTAAGTTGTCGCTAGTCTGGAGTCTGCTCTGGTCTGGTATGGTGTATCATGTTGGCTGGCCTGGTCGCGGTGCAGCGATGCCGGAGCCTGAGTATTATTGTATAAGGTAAAAAGCAGCCCCGCGCATATGTAGTAATGTTATCTCAAGTCGCATGTAAATGTTTTAAAACTCTCGTAATAATAATCTTCCTCATAAAAACTAACTTTTAACAACCATTCATTTCAATTTAAAGAATTTACTATTTTCTCCAATCCATGATCATCCCGATTATTGCAATAGAAAAATCAGTTGCTTCCTTTCATAAATGACAGATAGGTCGGCCAGCATTGCACAGAGCTGTACCAAAAAATTTATTGTAAGAGCAGATATATCCGGCGACTTCATTGAGGTAAGAATTTTTCCTTTTTTATTCAGAATGATGTTTCAGGGCCATGACGCAGCACTGCTGTCGTCCAAAATTTACCAGGTTAAATTCACAGTGAATTATTGAAAAGTCATAAGTATGCGACAATTTAATTGAGAGGTTAGTTACATTGTTTTATTACCAGGTTACTGAATTTATTTTTTTATTGGGAACGACATAATTATAATTTTTACTGTTGAGAGGTTTAAGAATTATTCTGTTTTGAGGTTACGCTAAATGTGAATGAATTTTGAGTTTATATTAAATCAGAAAGAATTTTGTGTGGAGGTTAATGTGAAAAGAATTTTGTAGGGAGGTTACAAATGAGAAAGAATTTTGTTTTGAGGTTAAACTAAATGGGAACGAATTTTGGTGGGGAATATTAATCATATTATTTACTTTAATATATTTTGTGGGGAGGTTACACTAAATTAGAATCATATTCATATTATTTACTTTATTTTTTGGGGAGCTTACAATGCGAATCTTTCTTTACTGATTCCATCATTCTTCTGCCTTACTGCTGTAATTCGGTTGTTATTTTGTGCACAGCTTTAGTAATTTTCCGCATTCCCTGTTCCATTGTTGTGTTATGTGTTGCATACCAACATGTAGTTGTTCTGTGTTGTTGGCTATTTCCTTTACCACCTCCAGTGTATTATTTAAATTCACGATACTCTAATTATCTGCCGTCCTAAATATTGTTTCCAGTTGATTTCTGTAAGAATCTCACCAACATCTCTTCTTTCGCAGAAGAGACTCAAGAATGGCAATTGAGCCCTTAGTTTCTCGTAGGAAAACTTCAATTCCTGATATTCAGTCTGTACACAATTAGCATGTCCCCCTTTGGTTGCTTGAGCAGGTAAGTCAGTGAACATACAATATAAGCGTCGGACCTTATTTCCTACCTCCCAGATTTCAAATGTGAGTATTAGCAGCTACCCATGGTATGTGAGAAAAAGTCTGCTTGCCGTGTCAATAAGATTCAATTTTTCAGCGGTTGATTCTAAGTTACCTCTACCTCACATACGAGTAAAGACACTAAGCTCACAATAATACGTTTTAACATCATCTTCGACACGACCTAGGAGAAACGAATTATCGTGAATCCCCTTCTTCCTCAGGATGAAGATGCATCTCAACGAAAACTACATATACTACAGCGAACTAAATAAAATAACATTGACATAGGTAAACCAATTCAAAATTAAATATATATAACCCGATACTCTACTACCTATCCCTCGTCATATGGTACATTCTGTGTTAGTTTCGTTCCATGTAGTAACTTAGTCTTCTGCAGTAACTGTGATGGTTCTTGTGGTAACACATCAGTGGTACTCTTGAAAGGCATTGTTTGACTGACACGTGGTATCAGCAATTACAATTTTCATAGATGGTGAACTCATCTCCACTATCTGATATCGCCCGTCAAACTACACCAAGGTTTTCATAGTTTATCCTTCGGGGTATAAAGATTCTTAATTAACACACATTGTCCTACTCTGTACTGAGGTAACTCATTTGTAACTCATTCAATGTATTCTTGATGCTCCATTGCCTTTGTATTAGCACATTTTACCTGTTGCCTTACGTCTTTCGACTTCTTTGTGAACTGCTTCAAATGTTCGCTCTGCATACCTTACTTCAACCGGATCATGTCGAAAGGTAAATGCATCTTTGGCTTGTATACTCACCACACACGTTATATATCTATCCCAATCTGAGTGTTGTCTATTCACGTACTAAATTAACGTTTTTCTGTGGACTCACTCCGTACGACTATTTGCTTGTGTGTGAAATGGCCTAGTATGCAACTTCTTCACTTTTAACTGATGACATAAAAGATTGATATCCTTTTATAGTTTCTTATACTCAGGTACCTTATTCCCTATTAAACCTATTGAATGATCCTTGACTGTCAATTCTCACCATTTGAAATAGCTTCTCTGACTGGAACGGTATTTTTTTTGTGACTTTAGTGTTGTCATGGAGCACGTGGAATGCAATTTGTAACGTACTGCTCCACATCGCTTTGTCATGTTCTCCACCACAAATCTCTCTAATTATCCTGTCAGTAGTTCTTTTAGCTCCATGTCCCAATAGTACATCATACTGAAACTCACTTAACTTCAGTGCCCATCTTGTCAGCCGACTTGAAGGGTTCTTTTAGTCCCAATAACAACTTCAAGCATTCATGATCGATAAGAACATCAATTGCAACTCTATAGGTAACAACGGAAATACGAAATACCATACATTAAAGCTAGAATCTCTTGTTCTGTAGTCGAATAGTTGCACTCAGCCTTACTTAGGTGACAAGGCGCATACACCAATGGATGCTCCTTTCCATCTACAGTTTGACATAAAATGGCACCTAAAGCAGTATTATTTCCATCACAAAATAGTACAACTTCTGTGGTAAAATCAACGAACTAATACAAGATCTGACGCTAATATCTCCTTTACGTTTTGAAATGCCGTTTGACATTTGACATTCTGATGTCCTGTGAAATGTAACTTAATTTTTTAGTGATGTAGTCAGTGTTTGCGCAATTTGTGCAAACCCTTTGACAAACTTTCAGTGATAATTTGTCAACCAAAGAAATGATACTAGTGTTTTACTGTTCGTGGAGCTGCAAAATCATATATAGCTGAAATCATATAAGGATCTGTTTTCACTTTGTCTAGGATAATAATGTGATCAAGGTAATTGAGAGTACTAAAATGACACTTGTCAATGCTTAGCATAAGATGAACTATCCTTAACCTATCGAATACTTCCCACAGATGGTTTATGTTTTCATCTACATCTTTAGTAAAAGTATAATGTTATCCAAATAAACCGTGCATTTTTGTTGTTCCAGACCCCAAAGGACTCATCTAACAAGCGCTGGATTGTTGAAGGTGCATTCTTTAAACCAAAAGACACTCTACGATGTTCGTAGTAGCCAGATGGTGCTGTAAATGGTGTGTTAAGCCATTCTTCGAGATATACTTCAATTTGCTGGTAACTACTCCTTAAACGTTTTGTGGAAATGATTTTACACTGTACCAGGTTCCTAAGAGGTTTGGTTCTATTAGAAATTGGATGTGCGTCTGTTACTGTACATGCATTTAAATATCTGTAAGTACAGCAGATTCGATATTTCTTCATTCTAGCAGGTGACGCTTTCATTACATTTACTACAGGGCAAATCACCTAAAACTTGCACCACAAATATTACGGAAATGGAAAGTGTTACTGACATGTGATTAAAAAACTAAAAGTATAGTTAATTAGAAAGTCAGTGGTGTTTGTTGCAGGTTTCTAGTACGAGTCGTTTATGAGATATCGTATTTTGAAAAGTTTCCACACCAACATTTATTTGTGCCATTCGAAGTGTGTAGTTGCTAGATATACTACTGTTATATTTGCTTACTATGTGCTTGTTCATTCCTTGAGTGCACTGCGACTTGCTAGTAAGTTAGTGTAGGACAGTACAAGCAGTAGGCCCATTTTTGTACAGTACATGTCGCAAGATATCTTAATACACGTCAACAATCACAGCAGTTACTTATCATCCTGTCCAACCAGTTATGATAGAGAGGTAGTGTGACATCTAGACGACGTTACAGAAGGAAACAAGTGACGACACATGAGGGGGAAATTAATGTTCTTGTTGGCGTTGCAGCTGTCCACATGTTAGCTCCCACGCAATCGCATCAGTAAGTAGCATGAGTCAGGAAAGTGTTCCTTCGACACAAGTTCCATCCCTGTCACATCTGTCTCTGTCAAGAGCTACATGATGATTATCGTGTTAACGTCTGTACACGGAGATTAATACAGGATACGCCAGATGCATCATGTATCTCGCTTAATGATGAAGCCACATTTGCCAATAACGGTCAGCTAATCCACCAAAACATGCACTATCGGTCTGTTGACAATCCCTGTAGGCTTCGTCAGGTTGAATGTTAGCAATCATGAAGTGTAAACGTGTGGTGTGGGATAGTGAACCATTAGCTCACAGCCTTGTTTTTCACAGGTGGGACACTGAACGTGCACAGGTATCGCAGCCCCCTAACAGAGCATCTTCCACGAATGCTCATTAGGAGGAACCTGTGATACCAAAGTGATGGATGTCCAGCGCATAATATACGAAGTGTTGCAGTATGTCTTTGTGAAATGTTTCCAGATTATTGGATTGGACACAAAGGACCTATACCTTGGCCGGCCAGTTCCCTAGATTTGACGCCTGTGGACTTTCTTCGTTGGGGAAAGGTAAAAGGCGCTCTCTACAATGACATACCAACTACATCCGATCGTATTCAACGACGTATAACTGCAGCCTGCTCGGACATCTTCGTTGAAATGCTGACATGTGTGCAGCAGTCGCTCCATATCAGACTGGAAGCAGGCCTTGCCACTGTGGGTGGCATTCTGGACACAACCCGTGATGGTCAGTTGTCTCGTTGCTGGTCGTAATACATAGAACTACGTGTATGCAGTTGTGTTGTTCTTTACTGTGGCCTGCCGCCGGTACTGTACAAATGTCAGTGTGGGAACTTTTCAAAATACAATATTTCCCAAACGACCAGCACTAGAATCCTGCAACAAATCCACTGACATTCTAATTTACCCCACTTTTAGTTTTTGAACGTCAATAGGCACTGTTCCACTTAAAAAGTTTATGTTTACACAAAAATACACTTCTCAAGTATTATTAAAATCTCTTTGTTATTTAACAATCCGGGACCCTAACAGCCCATCCATTTTGTGAAAACCTGAAGTTAATAGCACTTACCATTTCCGTATCATTTGCGGTGCAAGTTTTAGGTGATCCACCCTCTAAAGTTGCTGACCAAGGACTATCACCATGTTGTATTATGCCTTCTCTGTGCACTGTTCTATCAACGGGTATACTGTATGAACTGACCTTCTGACCTGTGTATTGAACTAAGAGTGACTCTATGTCTGACTAACTGTTACCCTATAAATCACTAACTTTACTACTGAACGCAAATGTGTAGACAGTTTGCTTGACATTATGCTCTTTGTCATTGATATACCAGTGTCTTCTTCATCGAGTACCTCCAGTGTAGTTATCACTAAGCTTTTCTGAAGACTCAGCTCGTCCATTCCGAAGTAGTCCAGGCTTATTGACTCCATAACCTGTCTACGTGCTACGGTTCTTCGTATAAAACAATGTTGCTAATCTAAAACGTCATTACTCGATAGTGGTACTATCAAACATAAAGCTTGCCGAGGTGGGTATACATCGAGATCTGCTTTAACGCAAATTAGCTTCCCTTTCCCTGTAGGTACTCTGTCATGCGAAACAGCTTTTCCTAATGCCTTAGCAATGGGCGTACCTCATGACACAGCAATGTTTGCCATTGTTGTACCCATCGGAAAAAAATTCCCTTTGAGTTTAATAGTTTGGGGCCAAACATCAAGTTTGGCGTGATACCTGACCAGAAAGTCTAAACCAAGCATAACAGAAAATCCCTGCCCCACAGTTGACAACACATGCATTTGCTCACGGAAACAAGTTTTTCCTACCTTATACTTGAGTTATGGTGTCCCTATCGAACATATCGTCTAATTTGTATTTCGTAGTTTTCAGTTTTGTCCACGAGGTCCAGACTCCCAAGTGATACGTGTCCCTCAGTACCAGCTAGAAATTTATAGTTCCTATTATTCAACTAAGCTACCAAACAACAATCCGCCTTTGTGTACGTTATTACTGTACTGCTGTTTTTTGGAAACGCTTCCCGACAGATGAAACATTCCTGTTGGCATTTAACGGTTCCCTGTATTTTGTACCAACAATCCTGAGCGTTATGCGCGAAGAGGTGCTAATTGTTACATTTTGGTTGCTCAAATTGTGACTTCAGATGCCTCTGTTTGCC
The DNA here is from genome assembly GCF_021461385.2 of Schistocerca piceifrons. Classification (NCBI taxonomy): domain Eukaryota; kingdom Metazoa; phylum Arthropoda; class Insecta; order Orthoptera; family Acrididae; genus Schistocerca; species Schistocerca piceifrons. The sequence continues at coordinate 271,819,165 of NC_060139.1, forward strand.
ACAGCGGTAGCCTTCCTCACTAGACGTAAAATCTTTCGCTCACTACGCGCTTCGTTACACTGTCTATTTCTCGCAAGTGTCTGGCAACGCAACGTAGGCTCAAGATGTTGCAATGAAAATAACGAAGTAACCACACTTCCCTTTGTAATTTTATCATCATCGTAAGGCAAAGTGTTAGCTGTTTACAATATTAGGAATAGAAATACCTTTTAATAGTTCCACAATTTTTAGTATTTACTCGAAAGACACTCTAACATCAAACTCCACTCAGTGAAAAGCAAATATTACTGGCGGACGAAATACAAGCTGCGTGATGTAAGCTCATGAATTTCCGGGATATGTGCATTTACCGCCTGCATCACGTGTTTGGATGAACTGTATGCTTTGGAAACCTCAAAGGACGAGCGCCTTGGATTGAACATTAGCTTAGAAAAGAAATTTGACTGGTAACTAGAGAAAACCCATCCAGAATCTAAGTTACAACGAAGCTAGAAGCTCAAATGGAAGGGAAATAGCTGTGATAGTTTTAATAGATACGAAGTTTCTCCCTCAACGTATCTGCGTACACATTCAACTGGCGCGGTACAGATTTGTTTTTCTTTCTTCGGATTAACATTGGTTCAAATGGCTCTGAGCACTGCGCGACTTAATTTCTGAGGTCATCAGTCGCCTATAACTTAGAACTAATTAAACCTAACTAACCTAAGGACATCACACACATCCATGCTGGAGGCAGGATTCGAACCTGCGACCGTAGCGGTGGCTCGGTTCCAGACTGTAGCGCCTAGAACCGCACGGGCACTCCGGCCGGCCGAATTAACATTCAGCTGATGTGTTCGCATCTCTGTATGTGTGTGTGTGCGTGTTTGCGGCGTGGGGGGTGGGGGTGGCATACGGGAGGGATAAGCGTTCGATCTCCGTAGATCGTAATTTTTGTTTTTGTTGGGGTCTATAAACATTTAAAGTTACTTGCGAACACCGGAAATTTTCCCCGTTGTCCGCTGAAATTTAGAGATAACTACTCCTCGAATAATTTATAGGTTATGAATGAACTTATGCTGGATTGCGTTAGCTGCCTCGGGCTTCAGTCAGTTAACAGGTGTATAAACGATGAAATGATTAAATACCCCTATCTGTTAGAAAATTTCCTTCGCAAAGGAACTCGAACTTCACCTATTGATTGTTGCGCGAGATATATATATATATATATATATATATATATATATATATATATATATATATATATATATAAAGAGGTGTGGTTCGAGTCCCTTTGTGAAGGTGAGAGGTGGTAATAGACAGAGAAGGGGGGCTGGGAGAGGGGACAGGAGGATATGGAGAGAGAGGGAGGAGGAGAAGATGGACAGAAACAGCGGGGAGAAGGAGATAAGGAGATTATGGTATATTTTAAACGTGCCCTCTGAATAAGTTGCAAGTGTGACTTGACTTTACATTTCAGCTTGTACATGTCTCTTTAACACCTTTTAAGCTCTCCACGACCAAGGCAAGGTAGTGGGGTTAACTTTCGCCTTGGTATTTAAGCCGCCAAGAAGTTTCGCTGCACAAAGTCAAAGACTGATTTAGAGCCTTTAATGATTGTCTTTCCTTAAAAGTCCACAACTTTTGAGACATTAAGACAGAAGATCGTAATGGAACTTTCAGGCATGTTTCACCGAGCGAAAGGGCGTGATGGGTTGAGTGGTTGCCATAGAGACTTCTGTGAGAGCATCAGCGCCGTTGTGGAAAGTTGCCATCGAACGAAAACTGAGAGGCGACTGAAGGCAGCAGCTATTCAGAGACCAGAGGACAGCCCGAGGGTCGTTTTTTACCTGCCGAGTCACAACTCTGCTTAGTCAGTAGTAAACAGAAGCCCAGGCACATTTCGTTACAAACTAAAGGCAACAGTGTTGCACCTGTCTGCAGAGTATGTAGCAGCATTACTGTGTTATCTAAATTATTTCTTATTCTGCTCATAGGCACCCTGCGCCATCAATCAAAAATGCTTCTGCAGACATTAATTGCTTTATTTCTCCTGTAGGATGTGTTTGATGTAGGAATGTGATTTATTTCATTATTTGACGTGGTCAAATTACAGATAATAGTCATAATCGCAGACGTAATTTTATTGATTACTGTTTTTGGCTTGCCTATAACTAATCTGCAGACCTGAAATATAAAAAAACTGCGTCTAGGAAGTACAGAAATGTAAGTCTATATAAATAAAAGTGTAAATGTTCGTTTGTTCAAAATAGTACACCCACGAAAATTCTTCACCAGTTCCTTTGAAACTGTGACACGACGTTGAACTCCAATATGAGCTTGTTTTTGTGCATATATATATATATATATATATATATATATATATATATATATATATATATATATATATATGAGGAGGGACAGGGTGGTGGAAGGATATAAAACGATTAGGTTGTGTATCCAATTCCCATACATATTAGAAACGTGTGAATTCTCTTTTTCCTTTCCTTTCTTCTCCATTTAACCAGACTGAGCTACGTCAAAGCATAGATGGAAACAGCAAGTTATTAGTGTAAAAGTTCCACCACACAATACAAACCATAACAAACTACGCTGATTAGTGTACAGCTCCAAAAGGGAGGACACATCCTCGTAATTTGTTTGAGTAGGATCGTTTGATATACAAACCTATGGAACAATGATGTACATTATCCTAAAAACATATTTAAATCGTGACAACAATCTTGTGGTACAAGAATACATAGAAGGCACTAGACAATGAGCTTACAACTTTTACCCAGAATAAAAGGCTGTCTTACACAATCCACATTGACAAAATCAGTTTTTGTATGTGGACACCGAGGTCATGCTTTTCACATTACTTTATTCTATAGTAATGTCATAAGATAGAGATGCCCGTTCCACACTACTATTAGTTTGTAGGGAGAAGAAAATCTGTTAAACGAGAGATACTGAAAGGATAGCAGACTGAATTACTGCGGAAAATGGACTTGTAATGAAAAGGAGACCTCAACAACTTTCATCCAGGAACAGAAACTACTATGTGTAGGAATGCAAGAGAAGAAGTTGAGTTTGTAAGTGGTCTGGAGAACTGGAGAAACAGTAACAGCTGGATTACATGTTGATGGCAGAGGGGGAGTTAGAAACTAGTTTGCAAGATTATAGAATCAAATTACAATATAGCAACAATGATCAGCAGACTCAAGTTTCAGTAAATCGTCCGAAAAGGTCAGAGTGGTAACAAGCAGGAAACGGAAGCAGCACTGAGGAATGAAGAGTTGCATTTGAAGTTCTGAGTGGCGATAATGAATACCACAGTAGGCATTTTAGATTAAGAGGAGTGGAATTCCAGGAAAGAGTAATAATGGACGCTGGACAGAGACATATGTACAAGAATGGTAAATGCGAAGGAACCAAGGACGATAATAAATGCTCTACAACTGATCGACGAAGGAAGAGAACAGAAAAATGTTCAGAAAAATACAGCAGCGTAAGTATCTTAGGAATGTAACCTTAGCAGTGCAGGAAAGCAAAATTAAGATGTATAAAACAAAAATGTGAAGAAATCGAAAGCAAAGTGTTTGTTGTTGGAAGGGGTGATTGAGCAAATCGGAGAAGTAAAAATTAAAATTGGAGATTTCTGCATATTATTCTAGTCAAAACAATTTGAGGTTGCTAGTTGTTAAGATGGAAGGATTCGCATTTATCTGCCGTTATTATTTTCGGGGTTCTACCGAAAGTCTGATTATATATATTAATCGTCATAGATTTTACACACTAACATGAGCACAATTTGGTTTCCACACCCCCAACGATTTATAAAATTCCAAAGGAGTGTTATCTACGCCTTTTGCAATGTCTGATAGCATGTCTTCCAAAAGTCTTTCAGACTCCATCTCTAATACTGAATCCTCGTTTTCCTACTACCACGTCATCAGGCAGTTCCTCCACCGTGTGGAGGCCTTCGGAGTGAATGAAACAGAGTTGAATCTGAGCAGTTCAGGCACGTCTGCAGAAGGAGCTCGACTTCTGTATCGTGCTCCTACTCAGAGTGCTTGCGATTCAAGCACACAGAAGTCTGCAAAGGAAGCCCTAAAGAGGAGCAACAGTCGCCGGCACTTCTGTCGTTTGCCCTTTTGAGAACAAGTCGAGCATCGCAGTCTGTTCCCGTGCCGAGAGTCGCCTTTGAGAAGCGAAAAAATTCCGTGGAAAAGAAACGTCCGCCGTGCGTCACTGGACCCCGTTTGCTATCTGTCCACAGAGGGCGACTTCTTGGCGTTTGGAAGTACAGCTGAGCAGCGTTACCTGGAAAGCGGAAGATTGTACGAACCTTCTGTAGTAATCACGTCAACTTTATCCGAAGGAAAGGTACAGTGGAGTGCGCTCTAAGGAAAGATGACATTATTGTGAATTTACTCAAACGCGGGAAAGATCGGCTATACACAACAGGTAAAGAAAGCAAAAGAAATCACTAACAATGCAGGGCACAACGAATGTTCTTCGAATAAAAGGGTGTGAGGCAGGAATGTGCCCACTGTTCAACCTCTATACCGAAAAAGTGGTGGAGGTAATAAATCAAAGGTTCAGGAATTGCATTAAAATTCAGCTTGAAAGTCGTCTGTGCATGCAAGGCAGTATTACAGGATATGCTGAATGTAATGAACAGCCTGCGAAGTGCAGAATATGGGTTTAAAGTAAACCAAGGAAGGAATAACTGAAATGGAATTATTGATCAACATCTAAAAACAGGGGTTTTATTACCTTGGAAGAAAAATAACAAATGATGGATGAATCTAGAAACGTAGGAATAATGAGTGACAGAGAATCCACGACAAAAGAAATTTGATAATATTGAAATATACTATAATGCTATCAAGGAATTTCTGAGAATGCGTGTTTTCAGCACAACATAACATGTAAGTGAATCACTGACTAAGAGAAAAATCAGAAAGGAATAGAAGAGTTTCAAATAGGGTTTTCAAAATTGACTGGGTTGATGCGATAACGAATGTGGAAGGTGTTCACAGAAGTTTCGAGGAGATGTATGATTAATAGTCGTACAAGGTACTCTCCACCATGCACCGCACGTTGGTCTTAGGAGTATGTATGCAGATTGCGAGCGTGGGGTTGATCTGCTATTCTGTTATTCTGCGGAACGGATTAATCTGAGATGTACCCTTTATCCTGTGGCTCCTGCAAGATGCAGTTTCCTCCACCACACTACTACAGAAGTCAGACAGACGCTCCTAACGTTCTAAAGAGAAATGCCTGAAAAACTTTCAGCAATTCTGGAGTCGTCCGCTGTAAGGAAATGACACAAAAATTCACAAAATTTCTTACGTAACTTGTGGGATACTTGGGTACTGCAGTAGTGCTAGTTAGTGTAAGAAAAACATGAAACTAACAAAAATTATTATATATTTTTCAAAATTTCTGAGAAATCACAATGGCACTTTGAGTTATGAAATGAACAATTTATATCCCGGTTTTGTTCAAATAACTTAAGGGTTTGCTGCCGGGTGACGTCGTCGGAAACGGCCGATATTTCGACAGGAGCACACTCTGCCATTCTCAAGGCACAAATGCAAGGAAGAAAAAATATACAAGCAAATTTAATACCTCGGTTCATAGAGGAGAAACAAGGAAGATACCACACACGGAACAAGTGTCAACACAACCAAAGATAATCAACATCAGAAATATCGATGGTTACTATTAATCAACAGGTGAGGTAGCACTAATTTTGTCCCTCTGTTTCTTGAGGAGAGACAGAGCCGGATTCCAAGCAGCATTTAAACAAAATCTACCATCTCTGTTAATAAGTTTGCTTGATAGTCTGATTTCAACAGCTTCCTTAATAACACTATCCCAATAGTTTGACGTGCAAGCCAGAATCTCCGTGTTGTTGTATTCCATAGGACGACAGGTGACAAGCAATGTTCTGCAATAGCGAATTTGCTTGGCTGTTGTAAGCATGTGTCACGCTTATGTTCAATACACCGGTCTTGCCCAGTCTTGATTGTCTGACCAATATAGGACATGCCACAACTGCAAGGAATACGATAGACCCCAGCCTTACGCAAATCAAGATCATCTTTTACGGACGCCAACAGGGCCTTAATCTTGGATGGTGGTCGAAAAACACATTTCACATCATATTTCCGTAAAATATGGGCAATCCTGTAGGAAATGCTTCCTGCGTAAGGCAAAAAGGCCGTAGACGTAGGTGCCACTTCGTTGCTATCGTCACTCACCCGTCGCACAGAAGGCTGATGGTGCAACGCACGTTTGATCTGCCTCTCACTATAACCATTCTGACGAAGGATGACTTCGAGATGTGCTAGTTCAGCTGCCAAACTTTCAGTGTCTGAGATAAAGTGGGCCCTGTGAACCAAGGTGCGTAGTACTCGTTTACGCTGAGCTGGATGGTGACAACTATCAGCTCGCAGATACAAGTCAGTGTGGGTGGACTTCCCATAAACAGAATGTCCCAACGTCCCATCAGTCTTCCTTTTGACCAACACATCAAGGACGGGAAGGCATCCATTCTGTTCCACCTCCATAATGAACTGAATATTTGGGTGGATTGAATTCTGATGTTCCAAAAACCAGTTTACATTCTCACTACCATGAGCCCACACAACAAAAGTATCATCTACATATCTGAAAAAATACGCAGGTTTCAAGGTCGCTGACTGAAATGCACGTGCCTCAAAGTCCTCCATAAACAAATTGGCAGCAATAGGTGACAACGGGCTTCCCATTGCAACTCCATCAGTCTGTCCGTAGTACTGATCATTAAATAAAAAGTAAGTGGAGGCCAGCACATGTTGACCCAAAATTCGTTAATTCGACACCAAACTTAACCTCAGTTAGCTGCAACGACTCAGAGAGACGAACGCGAGTGAAAAGAGAAACCACATCAAAACTGACTAAAAACATCAGAGTCATTCAAACGCAATCCCTATTCACTATGGAGGTGGAAAAGGCCTCATGGTAGTGAGAATTTAAACCGGTTTTTGGAACATCTGAATTCAATCCACCCGAATATTCAGTTCACTATGGAGGTGAAGATGAACAGATAGAGGAAGTGTATGAGGATATTGAAAGGGTAATGCAGTATCTAAAGGGGGACGAAAATCTAATAGTCATGGGCGACTGGAATTTAGTTGTAGGGGAAGGAGTGGAAGAACGGGAGAATATGGGCTTGGGACAAGGAATGAAAGAGGCGAAAGACTAATTGAGTTCTGTAAGAAGTTTCACCTAGTAATAGCGAATACCCTGTTCAAGAATCACAAGAGGAGGAGGTATACTTGGAAAAGGCCAGGAGATACGGGAAGATTTCAATTAGATTACATCATGGTCAGACAGAGATTCCGAAATCAGATACTGGATTGTAAGGCGTACCCAGGAGCAGATATAGACTCAGATCACAATACAGTAGTGATGAAGGGTAGGCTGAAGTTCAAGACATTAGTCAGGAAGAATCAATACGCAAAGAAGTGGGATACAGAAGTACTATGGGATGACGAGATACGTTTGAAGTTCTCTAACGCTATAGATACAGCAATAAGGAATAGCGCAGTAGGCAGAACAGTTGAAGAGGAATGGACATCTCTAAAAAGGGCCATCATGGAAGTTGGGAAGGAAAACATAGGTACAAAGAAGGTAGCTGCGAAGAAACTATTGGTAACAGAAGAAATACTTCAGTTGATTGATGAAAGGAGGAAGTACAAACATGTTCCGGGAAAATCACGAATACGGAAATACAAGTCGCTGAGGAATGAAATAAATAGGAAGTGCAGGGAAGCTAAGACGAAATGGCTGCAGGAAAAATGTGAAGACATCGATAAAGATATGATTGTCAGAAGGACAGACTCAGCATACAGAAAAGTCAAAACAACCTTTGGTGACATTAAAAGCAACGGTGGTAACATTAAGAGTGCAACGGGAATTCCACTGTTAAATGCAGAGGAGAAAGCAGACAGGTGGTAAGATTACATTCAAAGCCTCTATGAGGGTGAAGATTTGTCTGATGTGATAGAAGAAGAAACAGGAGTCGATTTAGAAGAGATAGGGGATCCAGTATTAGAATCGGAATTTAAAAGAGCTTTGGAGGACTTACTGTCAAATAAGGCAGAAGGGATAGATAACATTCCATCAGAATTTCTAAAATTATTGGGGGAAGTGGCAACAAAACGACTATTCACGTTGGTGTGTAGAATATATGAGTCTGGCGATATACCATCTGACTTTCGGAAAAGCATCATCCACACAGTTCCGAAGACGGCAAGAGCTGACAAGTGCGAGAATTATCGCACAATCAGCTTAACAGCTCATGCATCGAAGCTGCTTACAAGAATAATATACAGAAGAATGGAAAAGAAAATTGAGAATGCGCTAGGTGACGATCAGTTTGGCTTTAGGAAAAGTAAAGGGACGAGAGAGGCAGTTCTGACGTTACGGCTAATAATGGAAGCAAGGCTAAAGAAAAATCAGGACACTTTCATAGGATTTGTCGACCTGGAAAAAGCGTTCAACAATATAAAATGGTGCAAGGTGTTCGAGATTCTGAAAAAAGTAGGGGTAAGCTATAGGGAGAGACGGGTCATATACAATATGTACAACAACCAAGAGGGAATAATAAGAGTGGACGATCAAGAACCAAGTGCTCGTATTAAGAAGGGTGTAAGACAAGGCTGTAGCCTTTCGCCCCTACTCTTCAATCTGTACATCGAGGAAGCAATGACGGAAATAAAAGAAAGGTTCAGGAGTGGAATTAAAATACAAGGTGAAAGGATATCAATGATACGATTCGCTGATGACATTGCTATGCTGAGTGAAAGTGAAGAAGAATTAAATGATCTGCTGAACGGAATGAACAGTCTAATGAGTACACAGTATGGTTTGAGAGTAAATCAGAGAAAGACGAAGGTAATGAGAAGTAGCAGAAACTTACCATCAGGATTGATGGTCATGAAGTCAGTGAAGTTAGGGAATTATGCTACCTAGGCAGTAAAATAACCAATGACGGACGGAGCAAGGAGGACATCAAAAGCAGACTCGCTATGGCAAAAAAGGCAATTCTGGCCAAGAGAAGTCTACTAATATCAATTACCGGCCTTAATTTGAGGAAGAAATTTCTGAGGATGTACGTCTGGAGTACAGCATTGTATGTTAGTGAAACATGGACTGTGGGAAAAACGGAACAGAAGAGAATCGAAGCATTTGAGATGTGTTGCTATAGACGAATGTTGAAAATTAGGTGGACTGATCAGGTAAGGAATGAGGAGGTTATACGCAGAATCGGAGAGGAAAAGAATATGTGGGAAACACTGATAAGGAGAAGGGACAGGATGATAGGACATCTGCTAAGACATGAGGGAATGACTTCCATGGTACTAGAGGGAGCTGTAGAGGGCAAAAACTGTACAGGAAGACAGAGATTGGGATACGTCAAGCAAATAATTGAGGACGTAGGTTGCAAGTGCTACTCTTAGATGAAGAGGTTAGCACAGGAAAGAATTTTGTGGCGGGCCGCATCGAACCAGTCAGTAACCTGATGACAAAAAAAAAAAAAAAAAATGGAGGTGGAAAAGAATGGATGCCTTCCCTGCCTTGATGTGTTGGTCAAAAGGAAGACTGATGGTACGTTGGGACATTCTGTTTATAGGAAGCCCACCCACACTGACTTGCATCTGCGAGCTGTCACCATCGAGCTCAGCGTGAACGAGTAGTTCACACCTTAGTTCACAGGACCCACGTTATCTCAGACCCTGAAAGTTTGGCAGCTGAGCTAGCACATCTCGAAGTCATCTTTCGTCAGAATGGTTATCGTGAGAGGCAGATCAAACGTGCGTTGCACCATCAGCCTTCTGTGCAACGGGTGAGTGACGATAGCAACGAAGTGGCACCTAAGTCTACGGCCTTTTTGCCTTACGCAGGAAGCATTTCCAACAGGATTGGCCGTATTTGTGAAATGTGTTTTTCGACCACCTTCCAAGATTAAGGCCCTGTTGGCGTCCGTAAAAGATGATCTTGGTTTGCGTAAGGCTAGGATCTATCGTATTCCTTGCAGTTGTGGCATGTCATATATTGGTCAGACAATCAGGACTGGGCAAGACCGGTGTATTGAACATAAGCGTCACACACGCTTACAACAGCCGAGATAATCCGCTATTGCAGAACATTACCTTGACACCGGTCATCCTATGGAATACAACAACACGGAGATTCTGGCCTGCGCGTCAAACTATTGGGATAGTGTTATTAAGGAAGCTGTTGAAATCAGACTATCAAGCAACCTTATTAACAGAGATGGTGGATTTTGTTTAAATGCTGCTTGGAATCCGGCTCTGTCTCTCCTCAAAAAACAGAGGGACAAAATTAGTGCTACCTCACCTGTTGATTAATAGTAACCATCGATATTTCTGACGTTGGTTATCTTTGGTTGGGTTGACACTAGGTCCGTGTATGGTATCTTCCTTGTTTCTCCTCCATGAACCGAGGTACTAAATTTGCTTGCACATTTTTTCTTCATTGCATTTGTGCCTTGAGAATGGCAGGGTGCGCTCCTGTTGAAATATCAGCGTTGTACGACGACGTCACCCGGCAGCAAACCTGAAAGGTATTTGAACATTCGATTCGCTGGGAAAAGTTAAGGTCTCATATATCCTGGTTATGTTCGGATCGTGAAGTTACCTCTCAAGCATAGGATTCGTTAATGAAATTTCAATACAAAGTTTAAGATTGTTATTGAATTGTCAGAATGGCCGAGAGGCACGCCTACTCTACTCGAATAATTATGCTTTAGAATGTTGCTAGGTACGGTCGAGGCTGTTGCATGTGAAATCCAGTGAAGTGTACTGTTGTGGAGGAAATGTGGGGCTTCCAATAGTAGTAGCGCACAATACCGTAAGCTGCGATGACTGATGTCTGGGCAGCTCGCTGCAGACAGATAAGATAACTCTCTTTCTATCTGGATTGACCTTCGCCAATCACACTCTCCCTTCGCCTTGATGAAGTCAAGGATTCCTATTCGCCCCTAGTCTAATTATTTGTGTGGTACCAGTCCACCATGATGCCACTCAAAAATTCGCTTGCAGGCGTTTAACTATAATTCTGTCTGTTCACATTGCAGAATAAGTGTGGCGGCCAACACAGTGAACAATGCTTAATCCATAGGACTCAATATAGAGAGTCGCACTTCCAATTCGCTGACAGAGGTGCTCTCCCAGTGAAGTACTGAGGAGAGACTTGTTCCTTGCTCCAAGAGCGACAACAGAACGGCGCCTCTCCATGCCAGACGTGAAGGGGTACATCTTTCGGTTTCTTCCATTACTCCTTCAGCTCAAGGCATCAGAAATATCATCTGCCAATCAGCATTGCTATTCTAAAACAGGAGAGTGACGTTTCATTTAAGGCGACCAATCTGGAAATCTGTGGTATCGGCGTTTGGCGTTTGCTGTCTCCCTATGAAAATCTCTGAAACTGCATGCTATGTGGAAAGAATGCTCCCACACAATGTAGCGGAATTTGAATTTAAGCTGAACACGGGGTCGTTCCCTCTTTCACTCGGGCACATGCTGTCTGTTCCATGGGCGGCCGAGGTTAACTCGTCCTCTGATGGGACCGGCCTCCTGGTGTGTGGTCTGCCTCTCTCGAACTAAAAGCTCCTGTGACTGTCATGTGTGGAATGTATGTGTGTACGCCAGCCTTGAGTATTTCAACCCTGGTGCACACTTGTTATTTGCATATCGTTTACATGAATTCATACATTGACTTTATCTTATCGAGTTCGAATGAAGCCTCTTGATGTGTGGAATATGAAGTGAGGACGGAATATGTAAGCAATGAAGGTCAGGAGACCACAACGTCTTACATACCTCCCTCCTTCTGACAAAATTTTTGTCTAGGGTTTGTCAATGCCGAGGAAAACATTGACAAAGTCAGGCAAAAATTGTTCTTTTATATTTTCCAAAAAAATATTTTCTTAGCCATTCTTAACAATTTTTTTTCAAATGATTTCTTTATAGGTATTGTTTCAATTTTTTAATTCTACAATTTATGTTTTTTTGGTAGGCAAATATAGACTTTAAAAAGTTGTTATTCTTTGTCATTGCCAATACGTGTCTCTGTTTTTCTTTTTCGTTTCCAAAAATTGTTTTTACAATATTAATTTATCTAAACTCGTTAGTGTACAGTGTATCATGTTTTAGTGTGGTTATATCTTTTCTTTCGGTAAGCTTCGCGTAAATGTTCGCAAAAGCTCTGTTGTGTTACTTTGTTTTATTTATTTAGGCATTACCTTTTTCTTTATGTGTCACAGTTTCTTTTTGCTAAGAATGAAGGAGTGTTTCCTCTTTATTCTATCCTCCGTATTAATATTATTACCCCAAAAAGGTGTTTTCGAATGTTACTTAAAGAAGAAAATTCCTGCATAAATCCTTTTCTAATTTTATGTATAAAAGACATAAATTGACTTTCCATGAGTTTGTGAGATTATATAACCATACTAACTCAGTTACTTTACAAAAGGTTTAAGGCATCTATAAATTGTGGACGTAACATACACAATAGGAATAATTACTTTTACAAGAAAGGAAAAAGGTACTTTTACAAATATATCATTTTCTTAACTCTACATTTGTGTTTTATGGTTTTTTTTCCTTTTTTTTGCTGCGTCAGTTTCTGTGCTCGATGATCCCCACTGAAATACCGGAAGGCGTCGACTCATTTGTATGGGTGTCACAAATCATGAGAGAAGCACTCTAGCATGCGATTCCGGGTCTTACTTGTTGACTTTGTCCTCATGGAGTGGTACATATAACCGATGATGATGACTGTGGTTCACTGCATAAACAGTGATGTCTTGGTACTCCTTTGCCGTCACACCTGGGACGGTATGGCAGTTCGATGATTGTGGTTGACTCCCGACAATCGCCAACCTGTATTGTGCTGTGACATCTTGGTACTTCACACCTGGTTCTGTATGGCAATTTGATGATGTGGTAGGGAGAATACTATTCATTTTGCTGAATCTATTTCTAGATCATGTTGGTTGGTACTACTTAATATTCCGTTTACCGTTCGCTTGTATTTGTTTGACGATTCAAGGTTTATTTTTGGAGAGGTAGTTGTAGTTGCTATGCCTCAAAGTCCATGGAAATACGTTAGTAAAAATTTGCTTTGTACCATATGAAAGAAAGGTATCTTGCTGTCTTCTGCCCTTCTTCGTCTTGCATCTTCTGTTCTTCTCTTCTTTCTTGCATTCTTCTGTTCTTCTTGGGCTAGGAATATGTGAATTTTAGTGTAGGAGTGATATAGGATTTGTAGGATCTGACTGCCTCTCCAGCTGTTAGTTGATGAGTTTGTAAATCTTAGTAATTTTTTGTACCTTCATTGTCATCTCGTCGTATTATGATTCTCCCCACGCTCTTCTGTTGTGTAGCAGTGTCGTGACATATGAAATGTCCGTGCTGCGCATTGTCCTCCTGAAGTCCAACCTGGTTGCAACCTGCACTTCCAGTGTGGCGTTGGTCGTCATGTTGTTGATATTGCCTTAAGTGCTTTCTCAACATGTCTGTACCCTCTCCGTCGCTATCTCGAAGCATCTGATGTTAAGGGAGCTGGTGATTGTTGTTGGTGGCGATGTCCCTCTGACGCGTAGAAATATTTCCAATTTTTGTTTCACATATATTTGTTATTTACAGAAAACCTCTGATTTTATATAATCCAAACATTTTCTGACATTGGCAAAAATTATTGTATATACATGATTTCTTTTCTTTATTCTAATTATGTCCTACCACTTTTTCATTCCTTGAATTGTTGTGTACCATTTATTGTTTGTGTGCATGTTGTAGTGCACTTGATACTACAAGAGATTGTTAGTGTGTATTGTGTCTCTTTTTCTTTTAATTAATGTGTTATTTTGTTGATCTATTAATTTAACTTTTATTTAGTGGTTAGTATAAGATAGGGTGGACGTTAGTTTGTCTAACCTCTTCCTTATTTTTCAATTCAATCTTTACGTTTTGCAGTGTTCTGTGGTCGAACTTCTACATCTGGTTTCTCTTTGCTATGTTGTTCTTGTCTCTGTGGACCATAATTTCCTCGGTAATTATTCACGTCCTGGTCTCGCCAGTTGCTGTTTCTAACATCTTGACCTCTTTCAAAGTACCCTTGACCGTTGGCATTCTGATTCCTAAACCCATATCCCCCACTGTATGAGTGTCCATTACTGTTCCTATTCCGGTACCAATTATTCTGGTTATCGTTTCTATGCCAATTGTCTCCATTGTGCCACTGTCCTTGTTTGTTAAATTGCCTGAAATTATTGGTGTTAGGATTACGATTATTATTATTATTGGAATATTCGTTCCTAGTTCCCTCCTTTTGCTGTTCCCTTTCCTTTTTTTTTTCTTTCACCTCGTCTTCTTTAAACATAAATTCAAGTTCCCTTAAAACCTCTTGGAATTCTTCGGTATTTTCATTTTTTCCTACTGTCGGCTGTTGATACTTTACCGGTAATTTCATTCTACACAGACGTATCAGCTCTCCGTTACTATATGGTTTGTCTAGGCATTGATTCTTTTTGTCCATTGTATCAAAGAATTTTACCGCGCTTTTCTCTCCTGGGTTTTCATATGGTGTCATCTGAAGTAACTCGCATTTAATTTTGTTTTTCGCCTCCTTGGACCAATATCTTTCGAGAAATGCTGTTCTGAACTGTAGGTAAGACGTCCTGGTAGCCGCGATCTTTTGCATCACCTCTGCTACTGTCCCTGACATGTGTGCACAAATGAAGTCAAGTTTGTGAGCTACGCTCCCATGGTTTGGTAAGCCTACTTGCAACTGGTCGATGAAGGTGCGTGCATGCAAGCTACCGCCTTCTTCCTTGAAATGTTGTAATTTTCTAACTGTAAGGAAGTGCTCTGTATCATATCTACTCATAAATCCCGTTTGTGGCTGATTCATGGACTCAAATAATCTGCCACTGTTTGTGTCGTCGCGTTTATTCTCTCGTAATCTACTGCCTGTCTACCTATTCTCACTTTCCTGAGTCATATCCGCGTCATATCGTATCATTGGTGAACAAAAGTGTTGTTCGTGTGTTTCTACTCTCGTCGTTCGTGGTATAGTACCTGTGCTGCTATTATGTTGTGTCATTGGATTTACTGGTTCAGTTGCCTGTATTTCGATTGGTATCGGCTGAATGTATGTGTTCCGTTTTTCTAGATACTGTGCCTGATCCTGTGGCATGTCATGTATTACTTTAATCGTCTAGCCTTGGTTCTACTTGAACTTTCTTAGACGGCGCGTGTTCGTGTACTGAATTAATGCTTGACGCGTCAGTTGTTTCGCCACAGGTGTAATCGGTCTTTCCTTCGATAGTTTGTATCAACTCTGTTCGAAGCTTTTCAAACTGATCTTTGCTTTTAAGTTCTATTTTATTGATCCGCTGATCATATTTTTTCAGTGCTACCTTTGCGACCTTGCTTTGAATTGCTTGTCCTTCCGAAATTTGAATTGCTGTTCGAGTGGCTTTTTTCGTAAAACGTTTCACCTTTTGGTCAACGTTTACGATGTCCAATTGGACCTTGTCCACGTCAGTGCGTAATTGCTGCTGACCTTGTGTTACTACCTAAATTCTTTCTCTAGATTCTTTCACGTCTTTGTTTATCTGTGTGACCTGACTATCACCTCTAGCGATCCCTTCTTCCATCTGAATTTTGACCTGTTGAATCTGTGTCTTTATCTCTTGTCTCAAGTTTTGATTATCCTGTTTCAATTCCTGATACTGTTTTGTCATCCGAGTATTAATGTCCTGATTCTGTTTCGTCATACTAGCGTTCATTTTTTGTAACATCTCCACGATCGCGTCGTGTCCTGTAACACTACCTACTACTGAACTATGTATTCTCGATCTATTATTTTCCACTCGGCCAGTTACGTCGTTTACTGGGCTATGCTGTGGCGTTTCTAAGTTTGGTAAGAGCAATAACCCGTGCTGTCTGTGTTGAGGACTAGTTGCGTTTGTCATTGAAACATTACGTGGCGCAAACAACTCCGCATTCTGCCCTCTCTGTTGTGTATGTCTTGTGTTTGCAGGTACAGTTGCGTCTGTTACGGAACCTTTTCGTGGCGCTCGTAACCCCGCAAAATTCTCTTTCTGCTGTTGGGGCATATTTTGAATGTGTACGATAGGTTCGACGTATTCTAAATGTTCCCCCTCTTCCTCACTGTCTACTTCTCTTCGAACGTTAGCTAACTGCCGTTTCATTGACTGTATTGACTCGTATTCTGTACCTGAATATGCGGTAAACAAACGCGTTTCCTGTGCTCGTTTCACTTCTAATCTTCGCCATTTCCTACGAGGGCTGTCTATTTCTGGCTCAGAATGTGCCCGTACGCCACCCTCAAGTATTTGAACTCTGGTGCGCACTTGTTATTTGTATATCGTAAACATGAATTCATACAACATTGACTTTATCTTATCGAGTTCGGGTTCGAATGAAGCGTCCTGATGTGCGGAATATGATTGTGACGGCGGAATATGTAAGCAATGAAGGTCAGGAGACCACGACGTCTTACAAGATGTAGATGTGGAAATGTGGCAAATTGAAACTGTAACTATGGACAAGATGACTGGGTATGCGTTACGACATCAGGAGGGAAGTCAAATACAAGTAGGAGAGAAAATCTATAGAAGTATCATTATGCAATTGGCATTGTTCCTTTTACCAACTCACATCAAATATGTATTTACGACATTTATGAAGCTACTTGGGACTGAATGTAGACATTGAAATCAGCTGAATGAATAGAACACAACAAGTTGAAACATTTTTGTTAATTTATTGATTGACTTTGCTAAGTCGGTCTGTCGAAATGCGAGCTTGCAGATACTACCTGGTGGGCAATGTCTATTGCGTCTTTAGAGTAGTCCCAGAATAAGATTCTAGTACTACGTATAGCAGAGAATTTCTGCTGTGTTTGAGTCACTTCGTATGATAATTTGGAAGAAAAGTGGAAGCTGGCGTCCTACTAAAGTATTAAACACAAAAATATAATACTGATTACTTTATTACTTTATATGGAAAGCAATGAGAGTATGGGCTGCCTCTGTAACTGAGGGGTCAGAGCGAGTGCCTTCCATACGGAAGACTCGTGTTCGATTCTCGGTACTGCCGGTGATCTTTCCTCAATGGGAGGAGTGGCACGGTTTGCACTCTTCTGATGCTAGCTGAGGAGATGCTTGAATGAGAAGCACTGCGTCTGTAAACCCGACAACTGCCAGGGGAGAGCCGACTGGAGTGGCCGAGCGGTTCTCGGCGCTACAAGCTGGAACCGAGCGACCGCTACGGTTGCAGGTTCGAATCCTGCCTCGGGCATGGATGTGTGTGATGTCCTTAGGTTAGTTAGGTTTAAGTAGTTCTAAGTTCTAGGGGACTGATGACCTCAGAAGTTAAGTCCCATAGTGCTCAGAGACCCTTGAACCATTTTATTTTTTTTTTTTTTTTTGCCAGGGGAGAGATGTGCTAAGCTAACCGCATGCCAGGGCCGGGTTAACCCATGTGGAGGCCCGGAGTTACAAAAAATGTGTGGCCCTTGCTTACTTCACGTAGGCTTAATTAACTTCTGTGAAAGTACGATACGAAAGGCAAGAAAATGCACATACCTCTACGTCAAACATGCCATGCATTACGTGATGATATACCTAAAGGAAATTTCAAATTGCATTTAAAGAAAGAAGTCACGAAGTTTCCCTATTATGTTAATGCAATAAATAAAAGATGAGTACCTCAAAAATGTTTTTCCTCACTTTTGTCGTGTGGACGGAAAGGGGGGGGGGGAGCGGAAATGCATTCTTCTTGCACTGCAGCACATAATTTGGTCTTGATATGAGCTAGTTTGGATAATCCTCTCTCAGTTTCACAATTAACGATTGATATTGAGAAAAAATTCTGCAATCAGTCATCACATTTGGAGAAAAAATCACCAACATCATTTTCAAATGGCTCTGAGCACTATGCGACTTAACTTCGGAGGTCATCAGTCACCTAGAACGTAGAACTAATTAGACATAACTAACCTAAGGACATCACACACATCCATGCCCGAGGCAGGATTCGAACCTGAGACCGTAGCGGTTGCTCGGCTCCAGACTGTAGCGCCCAGAACCGCACGGCCACACCGACCGGCTAGATCATTTTCAACCATTAATTAAAATAATTCGACTAGTGTAATGTTCAGCAGCCTTTCTTTAAAGGAATATTTCAAATAATCACTAAAATGAAGAATTTCACAAAGAAAACGTTCTTCTTCGAGGTCACCCCAGTATTTTTCACGAAGTTTTGACGTTGTCTGTAAAGAGTTCTTTAGCTTCTTGCTTTACTATAATGTTTGCTAAGCGTGAGAAAAGATGGATTAAATCGCAGTGCTTTTATTCATACTTTCTTACGTCGCCTTTTAGTTTATCAAGAACTGTCATAAGAGTAACATGTCCACTCCGTTTTCTGTTTTTTTTTTTACCATTAGAGAATCTTCTTACTTCATGTTTTCTTTCGTCGCTATATCTTGATATACATGCTCATTTAAGCTTCTAGCTTGGGTTTCACTATCATCAAAATTTTCCCTAACACAGCTGAAAAACGTATTCAATGATCGCAACGCTTGGCACCTGGTCATTAAGTCCATTTCAGGTGTCTGAAATTATTGGTTAATTTTGCCCATTCGAGACAACACGTCATCTCAGAAAACAACCAATATTGCTCTCTCTAGTTTTTCAATTTATTTTCCAAAGCGATTCCGCCTCATTTCTTGTTGCTTCCTTTTCTTTTTTGTTCTCTGCAATTTCTTTAGGTGATACGTAAACGACATCGAAATTTCGTCCAAAAGCTGACATTGCTTCCCCAAGGCGCGACCATCTAGTATCCGGCGATGACGTAAGTCACCAATTATTCTTTACAAGAATGTGCCAACGATGTGTAGTAGCTGCAAAAAAGTCATATAGTCGTCGCAAAGTTTGTAAAAGAACTGCTGATTACAAGGATTCCTGTGCACCGTTCTGGACCACGTGTTTTAACGAGTACACAACACAGGACACGTAAAAAGCTAATGAATTCTATTCCTTTAGCTTTGCAGTCAAACCTGTGTATTTCCCACATATGTTACTGGCGTTATTATAGGATCGAGAACGGCGATTGTAACGTTCTTTAAAAAGGTTTTTTTTTAAAAAAAAAGAAAGACTGGGGTGACCGTGTAGCGTGTTATAACTGCACGTGGCGTACCTACTCTGTTACTGTTAGCAAAAACTTCATACGAATTGAATGGTCAATGCAACTCGCAATACCAGTAAAAAATACAGTCACTGCAAAACACACTCAGCCCCTTAGGCGATGAATCCTCTGGCCCTGTTCAAAACTGGTAACGTTGATCCCTGTGCACATAACAATTAAATAAATTTGTCTTGCCTCTAAAGCAGCAACGGTGGAACGCGACATATTCTGGTGTCATGAAAAAAATGAAATATGCCTGCTAGAGGGTCTAAAATGTGCAATGCTGGCCGTAATATTATGAAATGTACATGAAATTCTTCTTGCTGGTAAATGAAAACATTTAAGAAAAAGCCAGCGTCTTTGAAAAACGTATGACCTGGACAGGGAGGCGGTACTGATTATGGTGAATTAGTAGCACTGACTTGTTTAGTGAAATTGTATTCCAAGTTAAGTTTGGCTTTTCAAAACATCTGACAACTGATATTACATAACGCAGAAAAATTACATGTTTTTACTAATTAATTCACAAACAATGAGATTTATGGAGCAAGCTTTATCTAACCTCACTGAAAGGAAATAAATACGAATCATCAAATTACATGATCTTAGAAACATTACAAAAGGGAAACATCGAACTAACCTTTACGTCAAATCAGTTTGCGTACATTCTGAAGTTACTCAACAATTACAAATTATCAGCCGACTCATATATAACAACGCGCTGGCAAAACGAAAGACGTAATTATTTAATATCTTTACCTTGCATGCAAGAAGACTTCTGCTTTCACATTTCTATTTCCTATAATACATGTACTCATAATTCCAACATTACCATCTAACACCGCACCATGCTCTTTCGCTCACAGCCGGCTACCCACTGATATGTGCCAAGTGCTCTCTTAATCCAACACTACAGTCTCACACCAGAAGCAATATCTTTGGCTCTGCGGTTGTGCACAGTCAGCGATCCGCTTTATGGAGTCTATCCGAGTCATACATCGTTTATAATATAAGAGTTTCATTTTAGGTTACGTTAAAATCATTGTCATATTCGGGTGCCACATACAAGTGTACCCCAGTAGAGTCCTTTCACAACCCTCCAGCGGGGTTTAACGAATTTGGCACATATTATGAAGTACCTTATACAACAAATGTGTGGTAAGTTTATCTCATTACTGATAAATAGAAATCTTTTGTAGTATACAACCATTATAGTTTAATACTAAGGACCGTTATAACGTAACATGCCATGAATATACAAAAAAATCTAGCTGTGTAACATAATTAAACTTAAAAGTATTCAGAGTGCTCAGGAATACTAGTATTAATCATATTCTGGTTATAATATGAGTAAATTGTCTCGTAAACAAGATTGCTGACAAATAAATCATGTAAAGCAAAATCAGTATACAATCCTAAGCGTCAAGATAATAGTATAGAATCGGGCAAGGGAAAGGAAGAGTTATGGCGGAAGCCTATGAGCATGTTGAAGTGACTGCATCATCAAGACTTTTTTGTTTTTTGTTTTTGCAGGTTCAACAAATGTGGATTGCATTCAGTGTACCAAGACATCTGAACTCCGTATTATTTGCCTCAGTTATGTGCATAGATACGATAGGTACTCCAACAAATTACCAACAACCATAGTTGGTGATCATCATAATGTCGGTATTGTGATGACCAGCATCATCACAGCTCTTCTTATTAGAGATTGTTCTGAGATCCAAAATACGTATATAGTCACTTACGTTCATATACAAATACCAGTAATAAATTGTTCCAATACCATGAACCGAGGCAGGAGACCGGATAATGGAAGGTATGAAAAGGCAGCAAACGTAAGTAGTGGAAGGTGACCATTTCTACCTATGTCAGCATCAAGTAATCTATCTGATCATAAAAAGTTCAGTACCCTAATGAAATTACAGACAGGATGACGCAACAATGCTTTACATCAGAGTGAATTGGCAAATCTGAATGTTTACTCTGAATAACACAAAATCTGTAAGTGTGGCGTCAGGCTGCCAATTAGACACAGAATAACCTAATATGACTGAGAACACCAGTGGTTTATAATGTTATATTGTGGCTCTTAGTGGCCTTGTATATCGAATATTGTGACATAATTACTTTAAAAAACCTAACAGTAAAATTAAGAATTGAATGGCTCCAGATGTCCTTGTACATGGAATACATGCAAATCTTAATATTTAAAACAATTGTATAGAAAATATCAATCGGAGGCTCAAAGTGGCCTTCCAGCATACATGAATGCTTATCGTAACAGCAAAAATGGGACAGGAATCATCTTTGTGGCTCAGAGTGGTCTAGTTTTACTTGAAATAAATGCTGACCTTATATTATCATATTCGGGTGTCACATAAAAGTGTACCCCAGTAGACTCCTTTCACGATCTTCTATCCTAATACTGTATTTTCCACAGAGATCAGGGATAACTTTCTAAGACATTCTCTCGTGTGACTGTATATGTCAACAAACACAAAAATCTGTCGTGAACTCTTCACTCGAACCAATATCTTACCAAAACGTCTAATTGAGGTTAATGTGCCCTGTCTATCGTTGAATAGTAGTCCGTAGTATTATGCTGTTTAAATTTCGCCAGCTATTTTGCTCAGTACCATTCTTCCGATAAGGCCGACGAATTGTTCACAAATAGTCTTGGACAAATATGACTGTTGGCCACGACCTTTAGAGCCATAATTTTGGATGTTTTGTTTCAAAAATAGGTCAAAATGACAAGTTATTTCAAGGGAACTTGAATAGTTAGCGTTATTTAGCGCTCCAAAAATTACGTTACCACCACGGAAAGCAGCTCCTCTTTTTGCCAAGCTTAACCACTTCTGCCACGCGCCGAAGCACTTCTTGCCAATAATTTTCCTATACTTTAATCGTATGCTGTTATCCACTGTCGATACAGTCCTCGTTCTTCGGTCGCAAGAATTTTTGCGATGATTATTGTTTTAATGAGACGTCACGTTTCTTTCCCTTTCTCCTAGTCAGAAAATCGACAGGTTGAAAACTGAGTACTCATGTTGTCTAAGACCATGATGCCATTCAATAAGTTATAGAAAATGCAAAATACATTTCCTGTAGACTCAGAGTAAAAGGCCATTTTCTTTCCTTTTTCTCTTCGTTTTCTAAAGATAAAGTTTTTGTGAGCGAATTTCTTTTGTGATGTGTAGAAATGTTCACAGCTACATAGATTGTGTAAATTGTTCTTAATGTAGCCTTAGCCCTTTGCTAAACTGAGTTCTACGAATTTGTTTTTCACGTTTTTCATTTCGCTGGATCTTTCTTCAATGTCGAGAACTTCTCTAACTCATTGTCAGTACTGTCACCGGATTCGGTTTTGTGATCGGCTGGTTCTGCATTCGCATTTATCACAACCTTACTTACAAAATACTACTCTACAACAATTTAAGATTCACCGAAACTTGTCAAACACTCTCTTAGGTGCAGGAGGTTTTGGTTCAGTACAAACTTCACTAACGTTACCAGTGGAACAATCTTTATTCGTAAAATACGAAGTCAGTTTTGGCATTTTCTCAGCTAGTTCCTTGTGTGCTTTGCTTTTGCTGGCACTACTAGAAAACTTTCTCACATGACGAGATTCCATTTAGAGTCCTGAAAACCAGAAACGAAACTGATATGTCAGTTACACACTAACTGATTAGATTAAGCAATGTCAGCTCGCGTACTAACAACAAATATGAAAATATACTGTACATTAAAACACTCTAAACAATAGTGTCACACGAACTAACAGTTTACAACAACTATCAAGCAATAAAAACAGCGAACAAAGGAGGAAGGGGCGACGGGTGTGCATGTCTCACGGCGCACAAAAATGTTTGAACCAGTGCGCCTGCTGTTGTGGTCAAAAATTCTACCAAACTCCACGCACACGGAGTTTATAAATAGAGGCAGCTTGTCGACGTGAAGGGAATATGTTTTGCAACTACGCAGTGACGGTTTTTCCCTTGATTTCGATTGGGTATTACTGTATGTATCTGCATGAGACTCCATAACAGTTCTGTTCAACAATAAAAATGAATCATGATTATCATGAGCTATATTCTGTCTTCCATTTTCAAAACTGGTTTATGCTCCTTTATTAAGATGGTAGATCTAACAAACGGAGAAAACTGCTTCCTCTATTTGGTCATTATTTATCCTATGATGGTGATTGTACACACAGCAAAACAAGTTTTGCATCACCTCGGTTCCGAGAGTTCCGGAACCTGTACAGAAAATTGGAATAGAGGTCAAACATAAACATCATTTCCGCCCTTTTTTATTGCTCATGAAAACCAAACATTGCATGTTGTACCACCATACAGCAAGACCATCAGAGGTGGTGGTCCAGATTGCTGTACACACCTGTACCTCCAATACACAATAGCACGTCCTCTTGCTTTGATGAATGCATGTACTCGTCGTGGCATACTATCCATACGTTCATCAAGGTACAGTTCGTCCAGATTGTCCCACTCCTCAACGGCAATTCTGCGTAGACCCCTCGGAGTGGTTGGTGGGTCACGTCGTCCATAAACAGCCTTTTTCAATCTATCCCAGGCATGTTCGATAGGGTTCATGTCTGGAGAACATGCTGGCCACTCTAGTCGAAAGATGTCGTTATCCGGAAAGAAGTCATTCACAAGATGTGCACGATGGGGGCGCGAATTGTTATGCATGAAGACGAATGCCTCGCCAATATGCTGCCGATATGGTGGCACTATCGCTCGGAGGATGGCATTCACGTATCGTACAGCCGTTACTACGTCTTCCATGGCCACCAGCGGTGTACGTCGGCCCCAAATAATGCCACATCAAAACAGCAGGGAACCTCCACCTGGCTGTACTCGCTGGACAGTGTGTCTAAGACGTTCAGCCTGACCGGGTTGCCTCCAAACACTTCGATGAATGTCTGGTTGAAGGCATATGCGACACTCATCGGTGAAGAGAACGTGATGCCGCCGGCCGAAGTGGCCGTGCGGTTCTAGGCGCTGCAGTCTGGAACCGCAAGACAGCTACGGTCGCAGGTTCGAATCCTGCCTCGGGCACGGATGTTTGTGATGTCCTTAGGTTTGTTAGGTTTAACTAGTTCTAAGTTCTAGGGGACTAATGACCTCAGCAGTTGAGTCCCATAGTGCTCAGAGCCATTTGAACCATTTTTTGAGAACGTGATGCCAATCTTGAGCGGTCCATTCGTCTTGTTGTTGGGCCCATCTGTACCATGCTGAATGGTGTCGTGTGAACCGTTGTACAACTCAATTATTTATACAATCTAAATTACAATCTCACCACAGTTATTTAAAGGACATAGGAAGACCGGGATCACTGGTGATGGACAAGCTTGTGATTGTTTTAAAATTTTAGTTTGATTCAAAACAGACTTTATTATAAACTTCAGTTCGGACAATTGCCCTCTTACTGATGCAATATACAAATCTTCACCTTAACTGAATTACATAAATACGAATAAGAATCATTTTGCGTCTGCAACCAAAATCATAGATAGTAGGTACGGTGAATAATCAATCATAAACAATCGTTCTTGCTTAACTATATCTCAAAAACTACTAACGCTATACACTTCCAGCCCAAAGTTACTCAGCCACATAATACCACAACTTCATTAAAAATAAATAAAACTGAACTGCTCACATAAAGGTCCACAGTGAAACATGCTTACACCAAAAATGGAAATTGGGCCAACCAAGGTTACAAAAGTGGCACACAGGAAAAATAACAAGTTGCAAATTCATCAAAGATTCATAAATGATTAACATAAGTGTTAAATAAGAATGACTAGTAATAACTCAACCACTAAAATAACTTACAGAAACGTTAATACTAACAAAGTGACCTCACTTAACTTTTAAGAACAGCGTTCAGGTCCACAGCAGTATTTGGAAGCAGTAACGCTACGGCCAACAGACAATACGAGCGCTCACTCTCCACGGCTTATGCAGAGGCTCACTAGCAGGCGGTATATATTTATATAGTCCGACCGGCCTCACAATGAGAGCGGTCCTGAGAATCCATAGCCGCACCGACGCCAGGAAACGAGCAGACTTAAAAAATGGCCTGCGGCACAAATAGATTGCAATGAATATAAGGTCAAATCACAGCCGCACTGGAATATATAATAAGCATGCCCCCAAATTCTTATGGAATAATAATCTAACATTACGCGTCTCCCAGTAATTTAGCAGGAAACTTAGAGATCATTTCCAGTTGTCTTAAGGCACTTTCAACATTAAATAAACATACCAAATCCGGCCGGGACAAATGATTAAACCATTAACTCTACGGCTGCCGGGTGCGTACACAACGGCAACCAGTCCCCAAGCGGTCAATATGTCCTAAAACAAGTTAAAATTTGCATGCAAAACACTTAAAACACACACTCTATAGATGATAAGAAACGAAATTAGGAACATTAGCCTCCTTAAAGTAGCCACTGTGGAACCAAGTTCAGAATCATCTCCGGCAGTTACCCATGCTACAATAAATTTCAACAACCTTCTTAGTTAAACACAGAATGAAAGTCATACGTAACTGGGAGCTTGCAACTTACCAGCTGGGAAGCTGTTCAGCGTGAGACGACGAAGCCACCAGAATTTTGCACGTCAAGGCGGCCAACGATCGGCACCGTACATCCGCGCGACAATAGACAAGGGCGGCGAACATGGCGAGGTCCATGGACCACGGTTAGGGACGCTGGCTTGGTTTCAACACAAGTTGGCTCATTGAACGCCGGCCGGAGACTCAGTCGCCACACGTTCACGCGGAAACCGTCGGGGGCGCAGTCAGAGATAGCAAGACAGCCGAATATCGATACCAGCGATGCAAGTAGAATACCCTAGCGCCAGCCGCCAAGGCGCATCGTGGTTGCAAAGATGGACCCCGCCATGGATGTCGGGAGTGAAGTTGCCCATCATGCAGCCTATTGCGCACAGTTTGAGTCGTAACACGACGTCCTGTGGCTGCACGAAAAGCATTATTCAACATGGTGGCGTTGCTGTCAGAGTTCCTCCGAACCATGATCGGTAGGTAGTGGTCATCCACGGCAGTAGTAGCCCTTGTGCGGCCTGAGCGTGGCATGTCCTCGACAGTTCCTGTCTCTCTGTATCTCCTTCGTGTCCGTACAACATCTCTTTGGTTCACTCCTAGATGCCTGGACACTTCCCTTGTTGAGAGCCCTTCTTGGCACAATGTAACAATGCGGACGCGATCGAACGGTGGTATTGACCGTCTAGGCATGGTTGAAGTACAGGCAACACGAGCCGTATACCTCTTTCCTGATGGAATGACGGGAACTGATCAGCTGTCGGACCCCCTCCGTCTAAGTAAATGTGTGTGGAAACTTATGGGACTTAACTGCAACGGTCATTAGTCCCTAAGCTTACACAGTACTTAACCTAAATTACCCTAACGACAAACACACACACACCCATGCCCGAGGGAGGACTCGAACCTCCGCTGGGATCAGCCGCGCAGTCCATGACTGCAGCGCCTCAGACCGCTCGGCTAATCCCGCGCGGCACTCTACGTCTAATAGGCGCTCCTCATGTATGCTTTGGGCGGGTTTAGTGACATCTCTGAATAGTCAAAGGGACTGTGTCTGTGATACAATATCCACAGTCAACGTCTGTCTTCAGGAGTTCTGGGAACCGCGGTGATGTAACACATTTTTTGATGTGTGTATCTTAAATGGTTCTCATTAGATAGCCAGTTGAGAATCGGTCATAATGCAGGCACCTGGAGTCCTGGGTGTAGAGCCCCAGTAAACCCCGTCTCTTCATCCGGTGCTGTCCCACTCCCTTCCACATGGCACTTTAATCTCGGAGATGATATGAATGAAACCTGGTAACTCTCTATACCTCAACCTTCGTAGTATCCTTCATTGTTGTCCTAGAGATTGCATCTTGGTCGACTTATTTCAATTCGTTCAACTTCCCAGCAAACTTCTTGTCTCCTCTAATGTTAAATTCTGACAAGGCATGTTCATTCATCACACGGAATGTTTCACTTATGCATTCTGGGCATGCGTCAGCATCCGGTTCACTGCGATTGGGTAACGAACGAGATTTTGAACTTTCTTTTATTTCTTCTGTAATTCTTATCCTTGTATAAGTGTTTATTTATTTATTAGTAAATTTTTATACCCATTTGTACTCACTATACTCTTTAAAACTTGCCCCGTATATTGTTAATGACTATCTAGCCACACTTTACACATTTGTTTTTTTTTAACCTATATTCTATAGTTCTGTTACGATTTGAATAAGGTACCTTCACATTTACAAAGTTTACAGTTTTACATTCTTCACTCTTTGATTTGACTGGGTAGGTGAATAAGAGTGAAAGTGTCGGAGACAGGCTGCAATTGTAGGCGTTATTAGTATATTATGAACTTTTAATTTGATTTCTTTCGGCTACTGTATGATTGCCTCGGATTATTTTAGCAAGGGCGCTAAGTAACGTAGCTGTTGTGTGCCCTAAATCCACACAAATATAAAGACCAACATACACACACACACACACACACACACACACACACACACACACACACACACACACGCATTCTGTCACACCTCCCGCTTTGTCTTTTTTGGCCGCGTCTTACAACGATTACAATCTATGAGCCCTGGTAAGTTATTCAGTGGTAGCTCTTGTAATTTTGTTGTTGTTGTATCGTCTGTCCTGTGACTTGTTTGATAAAGCCTGCCGTGTATTTCTCTTCAGTTCAATTCTTTTCATCTCGGACTAGTATTTAAAAGTAGCATCATAAATTATTTGTGGCACAGTCAAATCTCTGCCTTCCCCTTCCTTTAACATGGACTCCGCGCGACGGAAGAAACACTGTTTCTGAGTTAAACTAAACAGCCTCAGAATTTAAATTTCGTGAGCTGTTACTACTATTTCTGCGTCGAAAATTCCAGTTATTGCAATGCAGCGACACGCACTTCATTCTATTTTTCAGCCATAAAGTGAATTTCTCGCCCGAAAAGTTAGTTACCGAATACAACCAAGCTATTATCTAGACTGGGCGTGGCCTTTCAGTGTTAAATAATCATACGTAACACACAAAGCTCGCATAAAATTAGCCCCTCCGAAATAATGCAAACAAAATATTTATAAAAAAAGGAAACAAATTTTGTAAAAAAGTAATTCATACATATATAATTTAAGTGAACACAAGTTGTAGCGACGCCAATTCATGACGTCATTCTACTCACAATGCAGCAGTTTTGTAGCAGTATAGACCAAAATGCCATAAACACCTTAACTTGTACAGTCGTGACAGCACAGCCACACTGTATTCATGTATAGTACAATCATACCTCACTGAACATAAATGATAAGAACAGTCTACGAAAATACAATGTAGCAATAATAGTTCTAAACCAGAATGTAGCTATAATTGACGTTGTTTCATTGCTATAGATTATACGGCAGCAACAGGACTATTTAAGCTTTATGACCATCTTCAGGCTATTTGCAGGCAAATGTGATTTGTTAAAAAGTTGCATAATTAGAACTAATGACAGTTTTATTTGACTGTGTGTCGATACTGACATTCATATTGCATCATCGCTGTCGCTGTCTTGTAATCTTATTAATGCATAAGGAACTTCAGTTGTAGCCTAATTTTATTTGTTAATAAGTAAATGTAATTTTCTCTTAAGTAATTGATGAACCAGAAAAAAAATTTACATACTGACAAAAAGAAGGTACATAAAAATATAAAATTCACAGCTAAAAGAGAACAGAATAACCAAATTAACATACTGGACGTAACAAACGAAAAACAAAACTATAAGCATATCTTTGAAATTTACCATAAGTCAACAGTAACGGACATTATCATTCCCCATTTCTCAATCCACCCACACTCACGAAAGGAAGCAGCACTTCGTCTTATGCTCCATAGACTCAACACAGAGCCACTCAAGAAACAAAACTACCAAAAATAACTTGACATAATAATACAGATAGCCAAAAACAATTGTTGCAACAGTAATATAGTCACAAAGCTAAACGCAAAAATTAAAAAAAAAATAAATAAAAGCAGGAAACACCGAATCACAGACAACAATGCAGCGGGGCCAAACACAATCACAAACACTCATTACCATAACAACCACACAGATTAATCAGGAAACTATACGAGAAAATACAAAATGGTACACAATGGCACAGAAACACAAACTCACACGTAATATCTCCAGCGTTTTCGAAAGACACGGCGTAAACATAGCATACACAACATATAATTCTATCCAAAAATAAACCCCAAAACTGATAAAAGTCATAGACATATACCAGAAAGCAGGTATAATCAATTACAGTGCAACAACTGTGATCGTAGATACATAAGACAAACAGGCTGAGCATTAGATGTCAGATAGAAAGAAGATATGAGAGCCTGGAAATACGGGACCAGTCACTCCGCATTTGCAGAACAACTAAGAGAACACACATGAAAATAATTAGAATCAACAATAAAAAAAACCACCTAACCTTGCAAGAAAATTTCCACATACAGAAAATCATAGCAAGAATAAAAACCCTGTTGAATAATTAAGTGCATATGACAAATAACTTATTTTATGCGCTACTAGATAAAATAGAAATGCAAATGTCGTGTGGCTAGGACTCCGGTCGGGTTGACCTTTCGCCTGGTGCTAGTCTTTTGAGTTGACGCCACTTCGGTGACTCGCGTGTCGATGAGGATTAAATGATGATGATAAGGACAACACAACACCCAGTCCCTGAGTGGAGAAAATCCCCGACCCAGCCGGGAATCGAACCCGGGCCGTTAGGTATGATATTCCGTCGCGCTAACCACTCAGCTACCAGGGGCGGACAGTAGATAAAATAATGAAGTGACTCTCCAACAGAGAATTAATATCATAATAGTATCACCCAACCCCTATACGCCCCCTTGTCCTTGAATCCGTCCAGATTTTTTTGTCCGCCCCGACAGCTGTGTGGTCAGCGTGACGAATTGTCGTCTTACGGGCCCGGATTCGATTCCCGGCTGGGTCGGAGATTTTCTCCGCTCAGAGACTGGGTGTTGCGTTGTCTTCATCATCATTTCATCCCCATCCGGCACGCAGGTCGCTCAATGTAGCGTCGAATGTAATAAGACCTGCTGCACCAAGGCAGCTGGACTGCCCCGCAAGGGTCGTCCCGGCCATTGGCGTCAAACGCTCATTTCCATTTTTCCAGTTCTTTTAAACCAGACTGAAATCAGCTGTACACCAGAACTTTCAACGACTCTCTGACATTCATTACATTCATGCGCAGCTTTCTACAATTTACTCTGGATAACCACTGCATAACATTAATTTTCAGCATACACGTCATTAGATGCTAACATCTACATAGGCAAATCAAATAGGAAGAAACACAAAGTGAATACACTGTAGTTACGACTTTAAATCATAGTTTTAGATAAAATATGTACAACTAGTGACAGAAGACTAATAGTGCTCTACAGCAATTAGCTCAAACAATACGAGAATTGTGAAGAAAGAAGTTCATTACATGAAAATGTGCTTACGTGTCGTAACTGAAGTTATAGTGAGACTGCCAACATGTGACCAGTTGTGGGGAAACGCAGATACCATCGAAAAACGTGCAAAACAGTAAGAAATCACTTATTTACGCAAAAAAATGAGACTTGAATGGTTTTATAATCTACAAATACCGCATATCAAAACAATGTATCATTCTGGATTCCACTGATGATGCCTTAAAGTACAAGACGAAACGCGAGTGAAAGAAATGAAACTCATTGCTGCAAGAAAAGGCAGTTTTCATTTGCAAAACGAATATTTCTGTTGTTGCTGCGGATGATGGCCACGCAAACAAACTTGTTAACTGTACTTCGTTTGATTGCTGACGCAGTATATCTTTGTACCTTTATTTATGTGTAAATATGTGCTGGTCGCCGCAAATACCGATGATATGCTCTTTGTGTGTTGCTTGGAAACATACTTGTTCCATTCCCTCACGGTTCTTGCTGTTGATAACACTAATGCCCACTTCACTCTTCGACATCAAAGCTTGCATTCAGTTCCTCCTCCGTCCATACTGGAGTTTGTTATTCCTGCAGTGGAAGGCGTAAGTTGTCAGTGATAAACAGAAGTATAGAAAGGTTTACTGAATCGGATACGCACCTTGCGTATGAGTTCACTGAACAGAATGAAGCAGCGTCATAGCGACGTTGTAGCCAGGCTGTTCCGGCAGCAACTGCAGTCTCTTCACAGTGCTTTGCCATCTAAGTGTAACTGTTTTGTATTGCAAGTTTTGGTAATTGCGTATCACGGTATTTTTGCTGTTGTGGTACT
Source organism: Schistocerca piceifrons (assembly GCF_021461385.2). Taxonomy (NCBI): domain Eukaryota; kingdom Metazoa; phylum Arthropoda; class Insecta; order Orthoptera; family Acrididae; genus Schistocerca; species Schistocerca piceifrons. The sequence continues at coordinate 271,850,837 of NC_060139.1, forward strand.
ATTTGCAGAGTCCAAGACAGTTGTGATAAAGAAACAAAATACAGCACAATTACTTTATTACTCTGTAACGAGACGCCGAAGACCATGGATGCCTTCCTTACAACTAAGAAAATGTCCGTACACGATCTGCTATGTAGAACTCGGTTAGCCCTGTACAAGTGTGTACTAATACTCTTGCTTTATTCTGACATTTGAACCTCTTAATTTTGCATTTGTGGTAAGATTCTGTAGTAGATACCGCAGAGAGAGAAGTGTGTGTGTGTGTGTGTGTGTGTGTGTGTGTGTGTGTGTGTGTGAGAGAGAGAGAGAGAGAGAGAGAGAGAGAGAGAGAGAGGGAGAGACTTAGGAAAGTTGAGAGTGAATGAGGTAGACTTCCACCTGCTCACTGAGATGGAGGAAGCACACCCAATAATGGCGATCGTTCCAGCGTGTTAATGTGGACACTAATAAATTGATGTGCCGTTTAAGTAAAACCACTTCTCGTTTCGGAGAAGAGCACTTATTGCCGTCCACAATTACTTGTGGAAAGACGAAGGGCGGGAGGTAAAACCCCACTGGCTACCGATGCTTAGCAGAGGTGGACTTCTGGAATTGTTCAGAACTTGCCTAAACTGTGACATAGTGTGATGCTGTAATCCATTCATCACCGTATCCACAGTGCGGTATATGTTTATACACAGTGGCGCCTCGTAGTTACAGCGTCAGTGGCGGAGTCCAACCTCAAGGATTCCCCGAATTAAAAATATTTCTGGATTGTGTGTTATAGAATTTAAATTATCAGGAAAAATTTCGAAATTTGGTAAACCTCGATTTAAATAATGACGGCCGATATTTCCAGAACTGTTTATATTCAGCGAATGTTTTTTAAGCAGATAGTAGCAAGTCTTAAGGCTGTGCCCTGAAATGCCGATTAACTCTATGTAACATTTTCTTGCGGGAGTTGCTTCTATGGTGTCCATCTCTTATGGCCTTCTAGCAGAACTGAGTCGTACAAACATCCACATAATTTTAACATACCACTGCTTATAACCAAGCGGCATGTGAAGGGTGGCAGAATATTCACCTCCGAATCTCTGTCTCTGTGTCTCTCTATTGAGCTCCGTTAAGCCGTCAATCGGCAGTCAATATCAGCGCTTTGATCATGTTAAGGATACATTTTCGTTTCTATACTGGCATCTCTACTCATTGAAGAAAAGGCATTCTACGAGTGTAAATGACTCGCCAGAGTGCACTATAATACAGTAAAATAAGTATCACCAATCAGTGAGAGTTTCGCGAACGAGTGGAGGAAATAACGGCGCGGAAGAAGGTCGTTACTTCTAATTGTTGACTAGTTTCTTGATTGCTAGAGGCTTTGCTTAATAATGTTTATTATTTGCAAATATTTTCTGTGAGTGTATTGTCCCGTGTTTTTCATCTTGTAAATAATTCCAGCATACAATGAGTGTGAACATAACACATTATGAATTCCGTTATTGGGTAAAATTTAGGAACACGAGCTTATAGTGAATGTTAAAGAATACAATGCACCCAGACCAGAGCTTAAATTTGAAAAGAGTTCAAATCTAGGCAAGGGTATATACAATATTTCAGCAGAACTAGTTGACGATTTTTGCAACATAACCGTGAGATACGAAAAAATGACAGAAAGAAATTACATAATTTCAGCTACAGTTCATGGGTCTAAAAAATATCGATAGCGATATTCGACACTAGAAAATTTGACCGCACTGGTAGATTCGCTGCATTCCCCACTATGGAAACCACGGGCTGTGGCTGTTCATATGAACTCCCCAAACATTCTCCTCTATTTTGCTAAATATTTAGAGTTTAACGGTTTCAATAAACGAAAACGACCACGTTACCATCGACCGTTGAACTTCGCCCTAGCAGCCTCACGTACCGGGCGCAGCGTTCGAATAAACAGTCGGAAACGACTCTCTTTCATCTCCAGGCGGGATTCTTTCTATTTCGTAACTGTCCAGAGGCAGAATAATATGAACAGAGTCTCTCACAGTTCTGCATTTCGACTGGCTGTTAGCTGCGGAGCTTCACTGTCCTTGAGGCCGGTGCTCGCGCAATCTGTTCCGGCAGACAACGGCACGGCCGTGATGGGTTTGCATCGATCGCCTCGAGGTGGGCAGATATTTTAGCAGTCGCAGCCGGCGCGTGGTTCCCAGAAAACGGGCTGGCACAACAGACACCGCACCGCTCCGGGACGTCACCTGAACAGAAACGAGAAACCCCACAGGGCTAACATACGCGCACTCACCTCCCTGCCTCCTGTGAAGAACTCTGCTGAGAGCTCTTTTTCCTTTTTAGGTTTTTATTCTCTCGTACTTCTCCTACACTCGCCACGATCACCACACCCACGAAGTTTCTATCCACTAGCTCTTCATTCACAAATCGCTGCGAATATTGTCTTCTAGATGCTGCTCGCAGTTCCTTACCTCCTTTCTTTAAAATCTTAATATAACGGAAACGCTTCTTAAATTTACAACCGAATGGATACTAAAAGAAAGAAATGCGTGTAACGTCATGGAGCTTGTGTGGCTGGAAAAGGAGACTTTGAAAGTCACCGTGCGTCGGTCAGCTTTCTATTGCATTGGTTAATGTATAAGTTACAGGGTTACTTCTATCTTTCTCTTCCTGCACGAATAAGTCAACTATCGCCGATATTCGTCGTCGATAGTGTCGCGTGTTGTGGATGTGGTTATGAATGACGATACTGAGGGTGAGTGTACAGAAAATTCGAGGTTGGTCGCGCAAATGAGCGTGGTGGATGTGGTCGAGCAAGACATTCAGATGCGACTGATGAACCTGTGTAGTCTGTTGCAACCGTGGGTGCGAGACGTAGCTTCACAATTTCCCAACTTTCTGAATATATGCCTCCCGTTTCAAGGACCACCCTCTGTAACATTGCAACAGAATGATTAGGTTACCATACGTTTTGAGCAGGGTGGGTACCTAAACAACTAACCGATATGCACAAAATTGAAAGAATGGGTTCGGGTTTGACTTTTCTTCAGGGTTACCATGAAGATGGTGAGGATTTCCCGAACAGGAATGTGACAGAGGACGAGACGTTGGTGCAGTACGTGAACTCTGAATCTAAGGAACGTTCTAAACAGTGGATCCATGCTCGTTTTCCCAACAATCCCAAAAAATGCAAGCAGACGCTGGCAAATCGCGAAAGATGATTATAGTTTTTTACGATCGGTAAGGAATTTTTGCAGCAGATGTGAGAGTATTCGATGAGTGTACCCTGACATCATAGGTTTATTGAGAGAAACTCTGAAGATCAGTCCAAAGTAAGCGCCGCAGGATAGTTAGCAAAGAGATCGTTCTTCTTCACGATAATAAGCAACGCCATCCTGCTAATGAACGGTGGAAAAATTGAAGCTCCTGGGTGGGTAATCCCTCTAGTACGGACATGGCAACAAGCGACTTCCAACTCATCATGAGCTCAGGTATGCTGCGAACGAGTGGTTGAAGCAACATTGTTGTTGTTGTGGTCTTCAGTCCTGAGACTGGTTTGATGCAGCTCTCCATGCTACTCTATCCTGTGCAAGCTTTTTCATCTCCCAGTACCTACTGTAACCTACATCCTTCTGAATCTGCTTAGTGTATTCATCTCTTGGTCTCCCTCTACGATTTTTACCCTCCACGCTGCCCTCCAATACTAAATTGGTGATCCCTTGATGCCTCAGAACATGTCCTACCAACCGATCCCTTCTTCTGGTCAAGTTGTGCCACAAACTTCTCTTCTCCCCAATCCTATTCATTACTTCCTCATTGGTTATGTGATCCACCCATCTAATCTTCAGCATTCTTCTGTAGCACCACATTTCGAAAGCTTCTATTCTCTTCTTGTCCAAACTATTTATCGTCCATGTTTCACTTCCATACATGGCTACACTCCATACGAATACTTTCAGAAATGACTTCCTGACACTTAAATCAATACTGGATGTTAACAAATTTCTCTTCTTCAGAAACGCTTTCCTTGCCATTGCCAGCCTACATTTTATATCCTCTCTACTTCGACCATCATCAGTTATTTTGCTCCCCAAATAGCAAAACTCCTTTACTACTTTAAGTGCCTCATTTCCTAATCTAATTCCCTCAGCATCACCCGACTTAATTAGACTACATTCCATTACCCTTGTTTTGCTTTTGTTGATGTTCATCTTATATCCTCCTTTCAAGACACTGAAGCAACATAAGAGCCGATAAAGAAGTTGCTATCATGGTATGACAAATGTTTAAATTCGGGTAGAAGTATAGACTATAATATATAAGAAAACTTTCTACATATTTTAATTGCTAATCAGAGTTTAATTTACGAATAATCCTTGCACATCGCTATTATGTTGCCATTCGCCACCATATATTGTCGGTTTGTCAGTTAATCACCCTACAACATATACCTTTACTGTGCGTAGACGCTGTTGACAACATAATTGCCCTGTACACTCTCACGTATCAAATTCACTACTACTATGTTCCTCACGTGAGACATAACTGATGTGTCTGGTGCTGTACTAATGGGGAGGCGGATTCCGATCGCAGCATATGCTATGACATGTTCTTCAGACTGTCGCAAGTGATTCGATTTTAACCGGTGTAGACGAGTCAGGAGCGGCCTTTGAAAGAAGATAATAGAAAATCGTTTACCCATTAAAACTTGAGCCTGGTATCTCACCAGCATCCGCTCAAAGAAGTGTGTTCACTCAGATTAGAGTAGTGATTGAAAATACCACTCCAGCTGAGGTTTCTGTATTTTTCAGATCTTAGAAATCGACCGGTTTCGGGCACATCATCTGGTGTGATAATTTTGTTACACCGAGCGCCGCAATGGAGAATTTTGGTCGCAGAACTACGCTAGCGAGGGCTCGATGGCGCTACGTATACACTCCATCGCGGCACTGACTGGTGGTACACTGCAACCTATAGTGTTCATCGCGGCACTTGCTGGTTATACGCTGCATCCTACACTCTCCATCAAGGCGCTCACTCTCCACATTGTGGTGCTCACTGATGGTAGAACATATCCTATACTCTCAATTGTGTTGCTCACTAGTGGTACACCACATGCTACGCTCTCAATTATGGTGGTAACTGGGGATACAACACGTCCCATACTCTCCGTCATTGTGCTCCTGATGGTACACTGCTTCCTATACTCTCCATTGTGGTGTTTGCTGGTGGTACACCACCTCCTATACTCTCCATTGTGATGCTCACTGGTGGTTATCACGTCGTATACTCAAATCTTGGGTTGTCAGGGGTTCTGCCGGATATGAGCGTCGTACTTGTACAAGATATTTCGGTAAAGTAGCTCGTAGCCTTCACCAGGTGCGACGAAGAGTGCTCCTCAAATGGACTTGGTCCAGTATTTATGTCTGTGGACTTCCCCCTCCACCAGCGGTTGCAGGCGTTCCCTCGGCGGTCCGCACACGATCACTGTGATCTTCTGGAACGTTGCCGTTCCGTTTTCAGTCCGCTGCGGTTCTGGATGTTCCCTTTGTGGTCCGCGTCCTTCGTTTTCCGTCCGCTGCGGTTCTGGGTGTTCCCTCTGCGATCCGCTCCCGTCGTATCTGCTCCTGGACGTTCCATCTTCGGTCCGCTGCGCCTGGAAATTCGTCTGGTGATCATTTTCCATATCCACGCTTTCCGTCCTTCTGTTTGTGGAGTTCTGCAGCTGTTCCCGTTGCTCCTTCAACAGTTCCAGAGCAGGATCCCAGGCTCTAGTTAGCTAGTACTGCATGTCTTGGTTTGAGATTGTCAGTCACTTTATCTCAATCGATTCCTTTGTATCACTGTCTCAAAATATGGTTGTCTATGCTAGAATCTTGGTTTCCTCATAATTCATGGCATGATCTAGTTCTAGACAGTGTTCAGCAATGGCTGACACCGTCACCTATCTTAAGCGGGTGTGCCTCTGATGTTCTTTGTACCTAACATCCACTGTTATTGTCGTCTGGCCAATGTAGGACATGCCACATTCAGAAGGTATATTATAAATCCCTGGTTTCGGTAGAATCAGGTCGTCTTTAACACTCCCCTCTAGTCTCTCGATCTTGCTGGATGGGCAGAAAACACACTTGATATTGTGTTTACGGAGGATCCTACTGATTATGGTAGAAATAGAACCAGCGTAGGGTAGATATGCTACCGTCTTTGCTTCATATTGCTCTGCTTTTGGAACCTGTGGTGTAGTGGCTGGTTGGAGTGCCCTCTCTATTAGTTTGGTTGTGTATCCATTTTTGCAGAACACAGTTTCTAGATGCTCTCTTGGTCTGAAAGGGCAACTGTTCTGCGGACCAATGTATTAAGTACCCTATTCTTCTGCACAGGGTAGTGATAGCTGCTGGCCTGCAGATATAAATCAGTGTTTTTGGGTTTTTGATACCCACTGTGGCCAACTGATCCATCTACTTTCCTCTTGACTGTACATCCAGAAACGGCAGCCGGCCATTCTTCTCCAGTTCTATGGTGAACTCGACATTTGAGTGACATGAGTGAAGACGTTCAAGAAACTCACTGAACCTGTCTTTCCTATGAGGCCAGTTCACGAAGGTGTCATCCACATACCTGAAGAAGCATGTGGGTTTATATCTGGCTATCTCTAATGTCCTCTAATGTCTCTCCATAAACATGTTGGCAAGCACTGGAGAGAGTGGGCTGCCCATAGCTACACCTTGAGTTTGCTCGTAATAATGGTTCCCGTACAGGAAATACGTAGATGTCAGTGTATGCCTGAACAGGTCCAACAGTGGACCGTCAAATTTCTGGCTGGCTGCTCCTATACTCTCCATCTCGGCGTTCGCGTTTAGAGCATAAAATTATCACACCCGATTATGGGCATGTAATAGCTAGAACTGGTCGTCATCTAAGCACTGAAAAACAATGAAAATCCTACAAGTGAAGTGGTATTTTGAATCTCTACTCTAACGCTCAGTTTCGGATTTTGCTGCAGTAGGACTGTTTGGACCCAAATACAACTTTACACACGCTAAACACAGTGTATTGTGTGTCCCACGCAGATACTTCTATTGTATGTCACTTCTGTAACCGCCTTAATGGAGGTTTGTAACGTCTTAGGGAGTGACATCACCTTAAGTACTGCAAACGCAAATTTGTGGGCGACACTATGCAACATTCAGATATATGGGAGAAATACCAGGTGCTTACAGTTGGAGTGCAGGTACTCACAGATGTTCAGTGTGGACAATAATTAATCATATTCCAGATAAACTTGTTAGATGTTCAAATGCATAAATGCTGAACCGATATACGCTGCAGAAATATTAGATTGAAATTTGGCCATTAGGTGGAAATTTGGTCCTGTGAGTATAAGAAAGAGTTATAGAAATGTTTTCATATGTAATTTATTAGGAATGGGACATGGCCAGAGAACATTAAACTAGTCAGAAATGCATTATATTTATTGTATTATTAACCACTGCTTACACAATTTGTTCAACAAGAATTTTCAGACATGTCGACGAGATGCTGTACAGAGCCATATTTGCAACTGATGGCCAAAATAGGAACTAATTTATTCCAACATCTATTGGTTTCACATTATCGAAATAAAATACCTACCAAGTTTCTGTTCTAAATGGTAATTACAGCTCCCTCTGGACAGTCGTTAGTAGCTGCACTTTAATCGTCACCACCCATTTATAACACCTACGCTAATGATAGGAAGCCCACGCTAATGCCATCTAGTACTGGAATAGAACAGTTATGAGTTTATTTACAGCTAGGCAGCACTAGGGAGAAGTGCACATTGAGAACAATGAAAATAAATAACAACCCGTTTCCAAGACGTACGAGTAAGATTGTACGTTTGTTAATTGCCTCTAATATCTTTTGTCAGTTAATGTAAATATTTTCAGAGAAATATTATTAATTGTGTCAAAAAGTATCCAATCCACTTTTAATACAAGAAAGTTTGGTACAGGAATCTAATTATGTAAATGTATCAGTAGTTTGTTTACGTTTAGTTGGCAAGTTAGTCGAGAGCAGCTGGGATAAAATAGGACTCAGAGATTGGATTTTGGTGCGGACAGAAGTTGGGGAGTTCCGAACAATGTGGTGTGTTACTATAGATGTGCTTTCAGAAGAACAGTGTGACGCCAGAAAAGACGGTATTAACCATTCTCCGTGCAACGGTGGTGATGATCTATTGCCGTTTAAAAGGACGTTGTGAAATGGTAATGTCTAAAGGTCTTATGAGTTGCAGCTGGTTTATAATGTTTCTCGAAGCAATCGCAGTGGTGTTGAAAGCGTGGCCTCATCATAAATATACTTTTTGGTTGCAAAAGTCGACCGAAGGTTTTCTCACAATACATATTTCATTACCATAGAATGCCGTGCTCCAAACTAACATTCTCAGAAGTTTCTTCCTGAAATTGAGGCCTATGTTAAATAGTAGCTGGCTAGGAATGCCCTTTTTGCTAGCGCTAGTCTGCTACTTATGTCATCTCTGCTGCGTCCTTTATGGGTTATTTTGCTGTCTGAGAACAGAATTCCGTAACTTCGTCTACTCCACAATCCCAAATTGTGATGTTTCGCTTCTCGCTCTTCTCATTTCTGCTTCTTCTCATTACTTTCTTCTTTCTTAGATTAACTCGCAATCAATACATTGTACTCATTAGGCTGTTCATTCCATTCAACAACTCCTCTAATTCTTCTTCACTTTCACCACGGACAGCAACATCATCAGTGAATCGTATTCTTTGACCCTAAATATTAATACCTGTCATTACTTATTCGGTATTCAAACTGAACAGTAAGGGCCACAGGTTACTCCCCAGTACTACACCTATTTCGTCCGTGCACTTCGTTCTTCGTCTTCCAGTCTGATTATTCCTCTTGTACATATTGTACACTGATCAGCCAGAACATTATGACCACCTACCTAATAGCCGGAGTGTCCAAATTTTGCACTGATAACAGTGGCCATGCGTCGTGGCGTGGAAGCAAAGAGGTCTTGCGGCCACATCTGCACACCCAGGTCATCCACGTTTCGGTAAATTCCGGTGACAGAAGGGGGGAGGGGGGAGTCGATGAGGTGAAATGAGGCGATGTGCTCTGGCGACAGTTTCAATCACATTGCAGATGTCTACGACGGGTTTCAGATTTGGCAAGTTTGGGAGGGGGGGGGGGGGGGAGGGCAGCACATTAATTGGAAATCGCCACTGTCTATTTCATCACTCTCCTGGCCTTGTGTGAGAGCGCCTTATCTTGTCGAAAAATGCTACTGCTGCCGGGAAAGTTGATCGTTATGAAGGGGTGTACGTGGTCTGCTACCAGTATACGATACTCCTTGGTGCTTTACTGGACCCATGAATGCCAAGTGAATGGAGCTGCTGCCTGCTTGTCTTTATCCCGCAGTACAGGTGTCAAGGAGCCGTTGCCGTGGAAGATGGTGGATTTGCGCTCTCCGATCGGCATGATTAAGGAGGTATCGGGATTCATCAGACTATGCAACGCTCTGCTACTGCACCAACATCCAGTGCCGATGGACACGTGCTCATTTCAGTCGTAGTCGCCGATATGGTGGTGTTAACGTTGGGATGTCGTCGGCTTTGAAGGCCCAACGTTAGGTGTTCGCCGTATGTTCAGGCATACTTGTACTCTGCTCTACATTGAAGTCTGATGTTAACTCCACTGCAGTCCGCCGCCCTTTCTATTTTACCAGTCTGCCCAGCCTTCGACGTCCGGCTTTTGTAATGATGGGTGGGCACCCAACCCCGCGATATCTGGACGTGGTTTCACCTCGGTTTCGCCATTTGTTGAAGATCCTAGCCACATCACTCGACGAACACTCAACAAGTTGCGCAGTTCCCGAAATTCTCGTGCTGAGCCTTCGCAATCTGCCCTCGGTCAAACTCAGGTAGATAGTGCGCCCTCCCCATTCTACATACAGACACACGGCGACTGATAATATATTGTGGTGGCTCTTTTGGTATTTATATATTATGAATAGTTGGAGTTAATGTTATTGTGCCTGCTTCACAACTGGAAAATTATTTATGTCAGTGAATCAGTTGTCGTTTGCTCGACATGGTGGTTTATATTAAAAAATGCCACGAACAAAACTGGCACGGTGTTTCACTTCAAAGAACAGCACAAACAAATAAAATTCCATTTCCAGACATATAGCTGTCATTGTTGAAATTTACTTTAACATAGTAGTTCATGATTTGTGGAAATGCAACGCCACGCGATTCCGTTAAATGGGGATCGATAAAATACTCAGTTTACTCAAGTACGATTCAATATTAATAATATTGATTATCTTTATTGCTTCAAATGAAGAACCGCTAACAAGAGCAATCTCCTACATTTACTTTTATTTTTACTTGTCAAAATTAGCGAATACCAAGATATTTATTACGGCTCTGGGTCGTTTATCATTTGGAAGAAAGGCACTGAACTCAGCACCAATAGCCGCGCGAGATTGGCCGAGCGGTCTGGGGCGCTACAGTCATGGACTGTGCGGCTGGTCCCGACGGAGGCTCGAGTACTCCCTCGGGCTTGGGTGTGTGTGTGTTTGTCCTTAGGATAATTTAGGTTAAATAGTATGTAAGCTTAGGGATTCATAACCTTGGCAGTTAAGTCCCATAAGATTTCACACAGATTTGAACACTTCTTTACCAACATTCCTCTATAAATTTGCATAAAGACTTCATATCTGCCAATTCATTGATATAGGAGCTGGTACAGATAAATTTTAGCAACACTTTTAAGTAATATTTCACTATGTTCAGGCTAAACATTACATGAAACTTACACGTTTTCGTGCCTCGTCACAAAATGGCTTCTTACGCAACGAAGAAATAAAAGGGAAGAGCGAGCGATCTCTTTGCAAAGAAACAGAGATTGCAATTACATTCGCAGATCATATTAATTGGTTACAGAGTCTTTATTAGTTTTCTGAGATAGTATTTATGTTTCTTTACGGTGTCAGTTTTGCTATATTTTCTAAGTTATTCAATGTAATTTTTATCACATTACGTGGCGTACCGCCACATGGGCTCCCGAGTCAGTGTGTGCTCAAATATTTCTAATGTAGGGTCTCTCCAACTACCAGACCCGATCACTTCACATGATATTTAAAGTCTTCAGTCACACCTGTCACTGCGAATGAAACAAGAATAGTTTCAGACTATTCACATTATTAAGCAAGTAGAGACTTAACTTACGTCCACCCGATAACAAAAGGATTATACTCCCCCATTCAGCTTACGGGCCTATGGGAAAAAACAAGTCGAAAATAACCCCGTCTGGAGTCTTCTGAACTCTTTACTTTCATAAGATGTTTAACGATTTTTTTCGAATGATAAACATTTAAACACGCATATACTGGGTGAGTCACCTAACGTTACCGCTGGATATATTTCGTAAACCACATCAAATACTGACGAACCGATTCCACAGACCGAACGTGAGGAGAGGGGCCAGTGTAATTGTTTAATACAAACCATACAAAAATGCACGGAAGTATGTTTTTTAACACAAACCTACGTTTTTTTAAATGGAACTCCGTTAGTTTTGTTAGCACTTCTGAACAGATAAACAAATACGTAATCAGTGCCGTTTGTTGCATTGTAAAATGTTAATTACATCCGGAGATATTGTAACCTAAAGTTGACGCTTGAGTACCACTCCTCCGCTGTTCGATCGTGTGTATCGGAGAGCATTGCAACATACATCGCGTTTTTACAGAATGATCTGCCAACGTTGCTCGAAAATGTCCCACTGGAACCGCGTCAACGTATGTGGTATCAGCATGATGGTGCACCTGCACATTCCGCAATTAACACTAGGCGGACCCTTGATAGGATGTTCGACGGGCGTTTCATAGGACGTGGAGGACGCATAAATTAGCCAGCCCGTTCTCCTGATCTTACACCTCTGGACTTCTTTCGGTGGGGTACGTTAAAGGAGAATGTGTACCGTGATGTGCCTACAACCCCAGAGGATATGAAACAAAGTATTGTGGCAGCCTGCGGCGACATTACACCAGAAGTACTGCGGCGTGTACGACATTCATTACGCCAGAGACTGCAATTGTGTGCAGCAAATGATGGCCACCACATTGAACATCTATTGGCCTGACATGTCGGGACACACTCTATTCCACTCCGTAACTGATAACGGAAACCACGTGTGTACGTGTACCTCACCCCTCATGGTAATGTACATGTGCGTCAGTGAAAAAGACCAAATATAAGGTGTTAGCATGTGGACGTAATGTGCTGTTCCAGTCTCTTCTGTACCTAAGGTCCATCACCGTTCAATTTGGATCCCTACGTAATTCGGTGCTCTCCGATACACACGATCGAACAGCGGAGGAGTGGTACTCAAGCGTCAACTTTAGGTTACAATATCTCCGGATGTAATTAACATTTTACAATGCAACAAACGGCACTGATTACGTATTTGTTTATATGTTCAGATGTGCTAACAAAACTAACGGAGTTCCATTTAAAAAAACGTAGGTTTGTGTTAAAAAAACATACTTCCGTGCATTTTTGTGTGGTTTGTATTAAACAATTACACTAGCCCCTCTCCTCACGTTTGGTTTGTGGAATCGGTTCGTCAGTATTTGATGTGGTTTACGAAATATATCCAGCGGTAACGTTAGGTGACTCACCCTGTATACAATAATTATGGTAAAACAGTATTTACCTCAACACAGATAAAATAGTTCATGTAGCAGATGCTTATTGTGGAAATTATTTCAGTAAAGTTTTTCATATTTACTGCTTAAGAAAGTCCATGTGATGTTCTGACAATTAAGGTTCAAGTCTATAACAGGTTATACTAGCTTCACATGTGAGGCTAAAGTCTTTGTCAGTTTACCAATATTGGCCAATGGTTTGATGTTCATGATGTTTTAGCAAATCAAGTTCATTTGACTTTACATTCATGAGCAAAATTTTCCATGTTTTCTCTATTACTTTCGTTGTGTTTATGTAGTTTGGTATTGAGAAAATATTTGTTAGCATTCACTTTACTGTTGCAAAGTTGTTTTTTTTCCAACATTATACACCAACATTAGTTGAAGAAAATTCGTCGATGGTCGCTACGGCCGTTGACGACGGTGTCGGCGAGCATTCAGCGCAGGGCAGCGGCAGAAGTGGGAACAAAGCGCGTGGAAAGCAAGTTCGATGACCAGTGCCGGCGTCAGCGGACAAGTGAGTGTCGCCCAGCGCCTCAATTGAACGTCCCCACTGAACTGCTACGTCCCCACTCGCCACTCGTGCATTATGAAAAATAACCAACAGCACATTAGATTTCTCGCCAATATTACTACAAAATACCCTGGCTGTAAGGGAAACGTTATTAGGCCACACACCCCACAGTCACACGTGTGTTTGTGTCTGTAGTATGCTGGTCGAGAATAGATAAAACAGTACTTCACTTGGGATTTTGGCTTTTTGAGATCACTCTTTTACTTTAACATTAGTAGTGATATGTAACACACATGTTCACTATGATTTTACTGTACGTCACTCAAGTGGGCGCCCGTACAAGGTTTATTGTTGTAAGACTTCCACACTGTTCCGCTAAAACTTGTGCCGCAGAAAGGGTTCTCTTGTGATTTTAGCTGGCGGTTGGCTGTTTCCCAACCACTCAGTTTTAACTACGATGTTTGGGGGTTCACTGTCTTCCAATAAACACCGCTGCTTCTTGCTATGCACAGTTCAGAGAAACTATAACAGTCATATAACACTTAACTTATTACAGTTCAGCCATATGTGAGGAGCATTTACATTTACTTTATTACTGCCGCATTTTGGTACAGTTTATTACTATTTTGACTAGCTATAACAAGTACAGCCCGTTTCACTCTTACTTTGTTTACAGTTTGTACCATGTGAGTAGCTTCTTTCTTAACGTGACTATCTGCGTTTCTGGCAAAGTACTTCACATTAAAGGGACATTGAGAACATTTTGATCCTTTTCATTAAAAGTATATACATAAATACATATACAATCAACATTATGTTTTCGTCGGATTTACCGACAAGTAATTTGATCAGTAATGTGCTTTGTCTATTGCAAAATTACAATGTTCTTTGCCAAATCCTCTTACTCATGAAGTGTCGGCCATTTGGCCACACTGCTTTGGGGAGTTCAGTGAAGTTCGTACATAATACTATGTTTCAACACAGGACCATTCGCTTAACGTAGATTACGTGCTTGCAGCTGCCTTGCACGTGAGAGTGCAACGACAAGTACTTCTAGCTGGTGTTCGCGCTAAATCTATGAAGTTGTACTGTCTTTGAAATGAGAAATACGAAAGATCCCGTTCAGAGAATGGATATTATCAAAAATTTTATGGGACAAATTTTCGGGCGCACGTACTGCTCTCAGTGTTAGTTGGCCATTTATGGACACGTAGGCCTACTATCAATTCACTTGCTAATTTGTAAGTTCATGTACATACATGACGTGCACATTCAATTCAACTCATTCAAGAATACACATACTTATACACTAAACAAGACAAGAAAATTTATCCACAAAAATGAACAAAGCACAAATTATTCACAAAAATTCATATTCAAACAAACCTAAATTGGTTCAAAGTATGCTTGCTGATCAAGTACGAATCTATTTACAATTTTCACTGATTGACTTTTTTCTCAGTTTTCAGGAATGTCATTGGTTGTATTTCCCTTCCTACCGACTGTTTTTTCGACCAGAGAATAGAACAGGTCGCGCGGCAGAATGTATCGTGTGCTCGGACTTGCATATTGTACTCATACCCTGGATTACATCGGGTCTTTAGGTAAGTACACCAGCAAATTCGTTAAGCAGCTCTGTCAGTTCACTTTGTTGCTGGAAATTCCAGTATGTGGTTTCGGCTACATTTTCGACAATATTTTGGTTATTGTTCCGTGACTCCTGCTCCCAGGCATCTACCGTATCATTTTCACTCTCTGCTGAAGTATTGTTCTTCTCTATTAGTGTGGGACTGTTAGGGACCACTACCCTAACGTGCCGACAATAGTTCGTGCACGCATCAGGCGTCTTGATTAACATCAATTCGATCTGCTTATCATGGAATATTAAGGTGCAGATTCCCCGTGCCAGGTCAATTTTCTCCGTCATTTCACGGAGAGCATCTAAACCCAGGATACAGGGTATGGAGAGATTTCTAACCGCCAGGAATGAACGTTCCAATGCTTCTTTTTCCAGTATTACCTGCACCTGGAGTTTTATTAACTGCCCCTTTCCACGTAGAGCTCTTACCACTCTACAGTTTTCCACTGGTAAAATCGGTAGCTTCCTGATCTTGTCCACACAACGGAACAATTGTTCATCTATCACGGATGTGCTGGCACCTGTGTCCAGAATAACTGTCATTATAGTAGCGTTAATTTTAGCCTGAAAGGCAGCCTGAATTAATTCTATATCATCCGTACTTCGCTGTTGCGGTTCAGATATTAGTTCGTCTTTTAAATGTTGGCCATCATTGTACCTCAGCATACACACGTTTACACTCCGCGCCCCCAACCCCCCACTCTTCCACTGCCGACCTACTGGAAGGGGCCTACAGCAATTGGTAGATGTTTGACGGCCTGTCTCCCGTTGCAGGTCTCACATCTGTGACGTCCATAATTCTCACGCTCTCGTTTCGAGCGCAAGACTGACTCGGTGGTACATACACTTGGACACTAGTGTTAGGTGGAAGCAGAGGTGGCGGTGGTATGGGTATAACGTTTATGTGATAGATTGGTACATTACTACTTGAGATTTGGCTTTGTGCCTGCAGTTTACCGGGCCTGGGCGTTGCCAGTGGTCGTTGGCAGTGCGCATGTTTTTCTGGGAGAAGTTGGTGTTACCCCCTCCTTCACCTCTCCTTTTACGGTTGTATTGTTCACTGCCGTTTTTACTCGGTAAGTAAGTAGATCGTGAATATTGGTTTCCTTCCGCATGGTTAGGATGCCAATTACTGTTAATCGTTGCTGGTTATGCCCCGCCTGCCATTAACTGTACGGATCACCATTTGAAAAATCATAATTCTTCGCGAACCCGTTCGTTAGGGGGAGATACTATTCGAATGCAAAGATTTATTGTTGTTTTGATTGCTCCCCGCATTGCCATATTCGTTTTGACGTGCATCTTCTTCGATCAAATCCCAAGAATCTAGTGCTGACATAAATTGTTCTAGGTCCGTGTCTGGGACATACACGAGGTTTTCTCGAACGGCAATGGGTAGTTTTCCTTTAAGAATTCTCAATACATCTCTTGCAACATCGGTTCATTCCAATAGCGCGTCATAATAAGATATCTCCCAAAATACTTTCTAAAATTCACCTGGCGGGGGTTGAACAGTTCGGTGCTGTAGACGTGTTTTCTTAACGTTCTTGTACAGATTGGGACCAGAGACTTGCAAGAAAATTGTTTTCAAAATCAGAAAACGACGCGCACTGTTCGGCCGTATCTAGTGCCCACAGCGCTGCATCTCCTGTTACAAAGGATGTGACAAATGAATTTTTTGGCTCTCTGTCTGTGAGAGGCAAAACGTTTGTAAAGCTTTTGATGAGGATGACAGGATGCACAACCTTTTTCTCATCGTTGTATATCTTAAATTGTCTATGTATTATCAACGATTCCTCAAGTTCTACTTGGGCAACGGTTGGTAATACGCCTGAATCCGTGGCACCAACAATGCCTGTAAATGTCGGTGGAGTCTGGCTTGACTGACTCTTGCAGACCAATTTTTCATCTTGTGGTTGTTGTTGTGGTCTTCAGTCCTGAGACTGGTTTGATATAGCTCTCCATGCTACTCTATCCCGTGCAAGCTTCTTCATCTCCCAATACGTACTGCAGCCTACATCCTTCTGAATCTGTTTAGTGTATTCATCTCTTGGTCTCCCTCTACGATTTTTACCCTCCACGCTGCCCTCCAATACAAAATTGGCGATCCCTTGATGCCTCAGAACATGTCCTACCAACCGATCCCTTCTTCTGGTCAAGTTGCGCCACAAACGTCTCTTCTCCCCAAACTTATTCAATACTCCTCATTAGTTATGTGATCTACCCATCTAATCTTCAGCATTTTTCTGTAGCACCACATTTCAAAAGCTTCTATTCTCTTGTTGTCCAAACCATTTATCGTCCATGTTTCATTTCCATACATGGCTACATTCCATACAAATACTTTCAGAAACGACTTCCTGACACTTAAATCTATACTCGATGTTAACAAATTTCTCTTCTTCAGAAACGCTTTCCTTGCCATTGCCAGTCTACATTTTATATCCTCTCTACCTTGACCATCATCAGTTATTTTGCTTCCCAAATAGCAAAACTCCTTTACTACTTTAAGTGTCTCATTTTGTAATCTAATTCCTTCAGCATCACCAGAGTTAATTCTACTACATTCCATTATCCTCGTTTTGCTTTTGTTGATGTTCATCTTATATCCTCCCTTCAAGACACTGTCCATTCCGTTCAACTGCTCTTCCAAGTCCTTTGCTGTAAATTACAGAATTACAATGTCATCGGCGAACCTCAAAGTTTTTATTTCTTCTCCATGGGTTTTAATACCTACTCCGAATTTTTCTTTTGTTTCCTTTACTGCTTGCTCAATATACAGATTGAATAACATCGGGGAGAGGCTACAACCCTGTCTCACTCCCTTCCCAACAACTGCTTCCCTTTCATGTCCCTCGACTCTTATAACTGCCGTCTGGTTTCTGTACAAATTGTAAACAGCCTTTTGCTCCCTGTAGTTTACCCCTGCCACCTTCAGAATTTGAAAGAGAGTATTCCAGTCAACATTGTCAAAAGCTTTCTCCAAGTCTACAAATTCTAGAACCGTAGGTTTGCCTTTTCTTAATCTAGCTTCTAAGATAAGTCGTACGGTCAGTATTGCCTCACGTGTTCCAATATTTCTACGGAATCCAAACTGATCTTCCCGAGGTCGGCTTCTACTAGTTTTTCCATTCGTCTGTAAAGAATTCGCGTTAGTATTTTGCAGCCGTGACTTATTAAACTGACAGTTCGGTAATTTTCACATCTGGCAACACCTGCTTTCTTTGGGATTGGAATTATTATATTCTTCTTGAAGTCTGAGGGTGTTTCGCCTGTCTCATACATTTTCCTCACCAGATGGTAGAGTTTTGTCAGGACTGGCTCTCCCAAGGCTGTCAGTAGTTCTAATGGAATGTTGTCTACTCCTGGGGCCTTGTTTCGACATAGGTCTTTCAATCCTATATCAAATTCTTCACGCAGTATCATATCTCCCATTTCATCTTCATCTACATCCTCTTCCCTTTCTATAACATTGCACTCAAGTACATCGCCCTTGTATAGTCCCTCTATATACTCCTTCCACCTTTCTGCTTTCCCTTCTTTGCTTAGAACTGGGTTTCTATCTGAGCTCTTGATACTCATACAGGTGGTTCTCTTATCTCAAAAGGTCTCTTTAATTTTCCTGTAGGCAGTATCTATTTTACCCCTAGTAAGATAAGCCTCTACATCCTTACCTTTGTCCTCTAGCCATCCCTGATTAGCCATTTTGCACTTCCCGTCGATCTCATTTTTGAGACGTTTGTATTTCTTTTTGCCTGCTTCATTTACTGCAATTTTATAGTTTCTCCTTTCATCAGTTAAATTAAGTATTTGTTCAGTCACCCAAGGTTTTCTACTAGCCCTCGTCTTTTTACCTACTTGATCCTCTGCTGCCTTCACTACTTCATCCCTCAAAGCTACCCATTCTTCTTCTACTGTATTTATTTCCCCCATTCTTGTCAATTGTTCCCCTATGCTCCCCTGAAACCCTGTGCAACCTCTGGTTTAGTCAGTTTATCCAGGTCCCATCTCCTTAAACTCCCACCTTTTTGCAGTTTCTTCAGTTTTAATCTACAGCTCAAAACCAATTGATTGTGTCAGAGTCCCCATCTGCCCCTGTAAATGTCTTACAATTTAAAACCTGGTTCCTAAATCTCTGTCTTACCATTATAAAATCTATCTGAAACCTGTCAGTATCTCCAGGGTTCTTCCATGTATACAACCTCCTTTTATGATTCTTGAGCCAAGTGTTAGCTATGATTAAGTTGTGCTCTGTGCAAAATTCTACCAGGTGGCTTCCTCTTTCATTTCTTACCCCCAATCCATATTCACCTACTACGTTTCCTTCTCTTCCTTTTCTTACTATCGAATTTCAGTCACCCATGACTATTAAATTTTCGTCTCCTTTCACTATCTGAATAATTTCTTTTATCTCATCATACATTTCTGCAATTTCTTCGTCATCTGCAGAGCTAGTTGGCATATAGACTTGTACTACTGTCGTAGGCGTGGGCTTCGTGTCTCTCTTGGCCACAATAACGCCTTCACTATGTTGTTTGTAGTAGATTACTCGAACTCCTATTTTTTTTATTCATTACTAAACCTACTCCTGCATTACCCCTATTTGATTTTGTATTTATAACCCGGTATTCACCCGACCAAAAGTCTTGCTCCTCCTGCCACCGAACTTCGCTAATTCCCACCATATCTAAATTTAACCTATCCATTTCCCTTTTAAATTTTCTAACCTACCTGCCCGATTATGGGATCTGACATTCCACGCTCCGATACGTAGAACGCCAGTTTGCTTTCTCCTGATAACGACGTCCTACTGAATAGTCCTCGCCCGGAGATCCTAATGGGGGACTATTTTACCTCCGGAATATTTTACCCAAGACGACGCCATCATCATTGATCTACACAGTAAAGCTGCATGCCCTCTGGAAAAATTACGGTTGTAGTTTCCCCTTGCTTTCAGCCGTTCGCAGTACCAGCACACCAAGGCCGTTTTGGTTAGTGTTACAAGTCCAGATCAGTCAATCATTCAGACTGTTGCCCATGCAACTACTGAAAAGGCTGCTGCTCCTCTTCAGGAACCATACGTTTGTCTGGTCTCTCAACACATACCCCTCCGTTGTGGTTGCACCTACGGTACGGCTACTTGTATCGCTGCGGCACGCAAGCCTCCCCACCAACGGCAAGGTCTATGGTTCATGGGGGGATTTTTCATCATGGCTTATATTAACAGGAAAGTTACTGTACTGTAGGTTCATATACTTCTCGGCTTATGATAATCTTGATTTGATGGGTGGGGCGATTTGTAACTGGCACCCCTGGATAAGAGATAATTCTTCGGAATGTGTTTTCGTAAGCTTTACGTGAGGTCATGAACCGTCCGGATGTAAAGATTCACTTGAGCCTCGAGCACAGCGTGGTCAGTGTGTACCTAGTTTACTCCATCGTCAAATTCATAGATTTTTTCGGAATAACTTCTTCTTCTAAAAGGTCGGTTAATTTCTGAACAAGAAGGGCATCACGCTCTATCTTTCTCTTCTCCCTAGCCAGGGCTTCAGCCTTATCTCCTTCTTCAAGAGCTTTGGCTTGTACCCTATCCCTTTCATCACGTTCGTTAAGCTCTGATTGTAAAAAGTCCTTGATCGCGTTGTCTGTCCCGGATATCTAATTGTGCTAACAACATTGCAAGAAAATAAGGATTAGGACCTGCTGCTACTGATGCACCATCAGCTGAAGCTGTGACATCAGTCTTCGTTTCTGGCCTAATCTCATGAACTTGTGTGCTCACTTGACCTTGTTCAGTATTTTCAGTAAAATCGAGAGATGCTGGTCCCCGTTCTGGTTCCTTTTGAGGAATTAGCGAACCGGTATTCTCTAGTGGGTGAGCTAATTGTTTGGAGCTCGTGGACATTATCGTCCACTTCCGTCTCAGACGGAGCCTCACTCTCTGTACGTTTCTCTCTGCGTGGCCTACCCATGCTTATTGAATGACAATATACGCAAGACACACACGAAAATTTCCACCAAGAAATATAACACAGTTATTAAGTGAAATTGTGTCACAATATACTAAAAGAAAAAAAAAACCACTTATAAATTAGAAATTTCTACTTGAATTCACTTTCTTTTAGTAACATAAGCCTATCATTAACTAAAATTCTACCGAAATTGCTCAAAACTTGACTCTGTACGTGAATCGAGCTAGTACACCTATAGAGAACTTTCTGCAACTGCAGTGCAAGTTTTACCTATACTGAATTGATAATCATCAAAACCACTGCAAAATTATCTTGTGATCAATGCTCTGAAGTTACCTTTGTGCACACTTTACTTTAAATGACTTTACACTAAATCTGGCAAACAAATGCGTGTTCCGGAACGCTTTTTTGTCGTCACAAGCACATCGTCCATTTCCCGGCACATGTTCATGGACTTTGCTGCTCCATTTCTAGTCAGGGATCGGTACCTGTAGTATATATACCTGTCAGCATACAGCAGTAGTGCTATGCAGTTGGTGCAGTGGATAGCGTTTTGAGTTAGCTTATGTCCAGGGTTCTATTTGTTTTTATTTGCCAGTTTCATTCTGCCGTATAATACTGTGGTGTACACCATTTCTTGAGCCACACTCATTCGACATTTACATATTACAGTGTATTGTAATGCTAGAAATGACATAGGCGATGTCTGACAAGTCATAAATTGACAGTTGATGGTTCAAATGGCTCTAGGCACTATGGGACTTAACATCTGAGGTCATCAGTCCCCTAGACTTAGAACTACTTAAACCTAACTAACCTAAGGACATCACACACATCCATGCCCGAGGCATGATTCGAACCTGCGACCATAGCAGCAGCGCGGTTCCGGACTGAAGCGCCTAGAACTGCTCTGCCACAGCGGCCGGCAAATTGACTGTTGAAACAAATGACCTGTAATGGGGAAGAATAGCTACAAAAACTACAGCACTTTCGAGATGCTAAAGATGATTGCACAGTTAAATAGCCCAATATTTACTAGTTATTTACCCTACATGCAATACGTCCTCTCAGATGTAACACATTAGCAACCAGTGACAATAATAATTTACGTATTATTGACCGCATGACTTTTACAAAAGAATACCCTGTCGTCAGAGCAGATGCTCGAAGTGGCCTCTGTGCACTTCCAAACATTGCGCCACCCGCTGCATCACACAGCTGTGGACTCTTCGCAACATGCCTACACCCACAGATACCAGAGCAGCATGAACACGCGCTATCAGTTCTTCCACATGTGTTGGCGGAGTAGAATACAGGTGCTTCATCAAGTGTCCCCACAAGAAGAAATTCAGGAGTTTTAGGTTACAAAATTGTTAAGGCTTTCGTGGCCACTTGTTGACAAACTGCCTATTGGTTTCTGTCTCGGGTTGTTCGGCCGACGTTCATATAATGATTTTTCTGACGTTTCGCCAGCACGAGTGGCTGGCATTGTCAACGCTTCACCCTCCATTGCAGTTCACCACCGGCAATGGAGGGTGAAGCTTTGACAATGCCAGCCACTCGTGCTGGCGAAACGTCAGAAAAATCATTATATGAACGTCGGCCGAAGAACCCGAGACACAAGCCAATAGGCAGTTTGTCAGTTTTAGGTAAGGTGACAGCACCCCCCCCCCCCCCACCCCCGTCCGAGGCATTTCCTTCGAAATGTTCTGCTAGATACTGTCGCACGTTAATGGTGGGGGCGCACCATGATATTGGAACAATAACCTCTGCCGAACATTAAGTGGAACATCTTCCAGTGCGTCAGGAAATGGTTTGAGAAGGATGCATGATACCTTCGCGCAGTCAAACGGTCAGGCAACAAATAGTGGGCCAAACTCCTGTCTCCCAATATTCCGGCCCAGACTTCGATGCCAAAGCGAGCTTTATATCCACGGTCGCGCCTGACGTGCGGGTGAACGTCACACAAGTGGTGGGCATTGTGCATATTGAAGACACCCTCACGAGTGAACACTGCTGCATCTGACCATATTACAGTGTTTATGAAGTCGTCGTTGTTTTCCTATTGTTGTTGTGTCCATTCACAGGATTGCACCAGCAGACGGCAATCTACATAATGCAGGCGTTGCGTTGAAGAATAGTGGTAGGGATGCAGCCCATGCTCGTGCAGCACTTCAACGACCGTAGGTTCGGAGACACGCAGCTACCTTGTTACACCAAGTGTACTTCACTGGGCTTCTTGGTGTACGACCTCCAGAATGGCTTCTTCAGTAAGTGGAGTACGGCGAGTGCGTGGACAACTTATATCACGCGATGGTGGATGGAGAGAACTTGTCTCCCCAATGCAAAGCTCCGGGTGACGAAACACATTTTTATATGGATAACGTCGACCAGGATATCTAGCAGTATATTAACGAGCGGTAACACCAGCCCGGTTATCAGATGCACCAAGAACTAGATGCATATTAACATATTCATCGTTTCTGTGCGTGCCACACATCTGGCACACACTTTTAGAAAGACACGAGAAGAAAATGTGATATGTGTACGAATATACATGGAGTCTGTCACGGGCGTGTTACTCCGCCGGCAATTACTTCCCGTCTGGTGAACAGCGAATACAGTACAAACTCGTCATTAGACGCAGCGGGCTGTTCCACCTAACGCACATCTTCTCCCTTACAGTTTTTGTTCAGAATGATTCATCCCGACATTTCTAACCTTGAAATTTTCGATTTTGAATTACAGTTTCCCTAACGGTAACGGATGTGATGTTTCAACATTTTCATCGATAGTAATAATAATAATAACAACAAAAATGATAAAGCATGGAAATACTAAACAGCAAATTTTTATCACGCTGAAAGCCATAATTAATGGTTCTATGGTGATAAAACATACAAGTGGTAACCGAGTTTGGAAATTATCTTCGAAGCACGTTGCTAGCCCTACTGGTGACGTAAGGCCCTAACAAAACGTAATGGACCAGAAAGTGGCAAGAATAATTGTGGTTGCTAATAGATGGAACCATTGGGAGAGGGTGCACAAAAAACAGATTTTGAATCAAGTAGATGCAGTGGTGAGAACAACGTGGAAACCCCTGTTTGAAAGGTAACCTATGAAAACTGTTTTACTTCCAGTTCTGTTCCGTAGTTTGTAAGTGCAAATGTTTTGTAGATGACCCACTGTAATCGCTGTACGACGATTAATACGTCACATACAGTACCATGGAATCTACACTTAGGAAATAAAGACAAATAGCCTTTCACTCAGAAACGAATCTTCGACCTCCTGCATGCTAACTTAAAACGCTATTCACTGCACCAACTGCAATGCACTCCTCCTATATGATGACAGAAGCAGTTACATGAGATTACAGTGTTGCCCGTCTACCAACTTTTTACGTGCTGAAAATTGTGCTGCAAAAGTCTTTCTAACCTGTAAAACATCAGAAGAGCATGAGAAAACATCCACTACATAAGGCATTTGTTATATATAGGAAATATGTGTTCAGACCATAGAAACATAAAACAAAACGAAACGCGCATGGCAAAAAACAAACTGCACTTCGTTTAGTTGCAAAGGTGGAACATACCTCCACGAAACTATTCCTTTCATCATTTTGTGGGGTTCGTCAGTGAGAGGAAGGTTCATAAGGGTTTGAAATTATGTGTAATGTTTGTTGCAGTTCTGTAAACGCTCTCGTTCTCTAGTACTAAATGACAAATTATGGGTATTGACGCGTCGTGGGCTGCTTCGATTTTTCACCCTCGCCCCCACCCCTTTAACGGGTAGGTGTTTCTAACCCCCACAACGATGATTTACTGACAGTAAAGTGATATATGCATCAGGATTGGTTGAATCTGTCTGTTGATCTAGGAGGAGATCTGGGACACACATAGATACAAAGATGCTTACATACATGTATACACAAATCTGTTTTCATAGTTTGTATAGATTTGAGAATCATCCAAGACGACTTTTGGGGAACGTTACCAATTCGTTCAAAAGACTTCATAAATCAGTGTTGAATCGTTCGACGAAGTCAGTGATTCCTCACTCTCCTCTGTAGTTCTGTGCCCTCTTCCATACCGGCAACTAGTGCGTCAGTGTTTAACGAGACGGGCGCTATATTTGCGTTCTATTCCAGACAGCACACGGTACGCGTCAATTCCAATCACACTCGGCGACAAGCGACGGCGCTTTCCGCTGTCGAAGCAAATTAAATTTGACTTCCATTTTGGCAGTCAGCAGAGGCGTGATGGGTGGTTAAAACTAGTGCGGCAGTCGCCAGTCTTCGCTTCCGCTGCAGACCAGAGATTACGACGTCTCTCCACGAGAGGGCTTTTGTGCGAAGCGTCGTCATGGAGCGACGACGGGGAGCAGTCTGCGGTTTCCCTGTTTGTTTAGCATCCGGATTCTTCGCACAAGCATTATTGGTCGCTTATATGCAGTAGCTAGCGTCTGTATTAAATTAGAAACATAAGGTCTCGGAACTCGCATAGTAAACCAAACCGTGATGCAGAACGTCCGTCAATGGTGAAGGTTGTTCAGCTCTCTGACGCTTTTGCGTTACTAAATGAACCTGTGACGAAATTTTCTTCTAAGGGTTTTCTTTATTTTCTTTATGAATCATATCAGGTATGGGACCCATACTGACGAGCAATACTCAAGTACTCGTCGAACGAGGCTTTTTTAAGGTACCTCTTTTGTTCACGGCCTACATTACCTGAGGAATCTTCCAGCGAATCTCACTCTGGCGTTTGCCTTTTTGCTATTAGCTCTATGTGATCAGTACACTTTAAATTACTCCTTACTCATACTGCTACGTGTTTCATGGAACTAATTGCTTCCAATGATTGTTCTGCAAACCTGCAATCTTATAATAATGGATCTTTGTGTCCATGTACACGGAATACGCTTCATTTGTTTATTTTGAAGACGAAGTGCCAATCCCTACACTACGCTTTGATCACATGCAGGTCTTTTTTGCATTTGGCTACAATTTTATAGCGTTGCGACTTCTCTCCATACAACAGCATCATCCGATAAAAGTCTCATTAAACTTCCAACGTCGTTTACTATGTTATTTGCATATATTGCCAAAGGCAGTTCACCAACAACGCTAGCTTTAGGTACGCCCAAAGGTACTTTTACGTTTGAAGATTTATCTCCGTTTTGAGAATGACACCTTTTAATACATTTGCTATAAACTCTTCAGTCCAATCTCATAGTTCGTCTGATATTCCGTTCGTTGGTACGTTGTTCATTAGACGGCAGTATGGAACTGTGTCGAATGCCTTACGGAAGTCAAGAAAGACGGCATCTAGCTGGGTGCTGGTATCCACCGTACTGGTTTCTGCTTGTCGATGTCGAACACAGCGAGCTGAAACTTTCGGTCCCCAGAAATTTCGTAAAACATGTTCCAAAATTCTACTACGGACCGACGTCGGAGGTAGAGGCCTATAGTTTTGTGCGTCTGTTGAACGACCCTACATAGAAACCTAAATGACCAGTGTTTTATTCCAAACATATTTTCGCTCCCACAGGGACGTACGGTAACTGCTGCTTGGAGAGGGGTAAGTTCTTTCGCATAATCTGTGTAGAATCTTACTCTCATTCCTTTCCTCTGTTGAGTAATTTCAGTTGCTTTTCCATCCCATGGTCCCGTATTTCGATTTAACCATTTTCTCGTTGCGTAGGGCGTTTTAGAGGAGGTGCTACAGTACGATCTTCTGTTAAGCAATTTCGGAAGAATGAGTTTTATATATCGGCCACTTGTGTCTCATCCTCCGTTTCAATTCCATTATGGTCACAGAGTGCCTGGACAGATGGCCACCAATCGTTTACTGATTAGATGTAACACCAGAACGTCTTAGGATTTTCTGCCAAGTCGGCAGACAGAATTTTGCTCTCGAAATCGTTGAACGCTACATGCTTCCCTCTCTTCAAGCTAAGTTTGGCTTCGTTTCGTTTTTGTTTCCATGTGCGGCTTTGGCTAGACCTCAGAAAATATTAACTTTTTACGAAGTTCATAATTGAAAATAATGACTAAATATAACAAAATGTTTTATGCGGTCTCTTGTGACAACCTCTTCATCTCAGAGCAGCATTCACTAGCAGCTTCCTCAATTATTTTTTGTTTACACGGCGAACCTAATTATTTCGGCAATACTTAGTTTTTTAACAGGAAGGACAGTAGATGAAATGTATTCGCAGTTTCGAATTCCAAAATAATCGGCTATATATACCCGAATGACGACAATGAACATTTCTGGCGGACCTGGACTCGAACCTGGATTCCCCACTTTACTCGATAGGGTGGCCTTAACCGCTTCGGCTATCTGTGCATGACTCACGGCTAGACCAAAATTTCCACATGTCGTTTCTGCGTCACAACCTAAACTCGTACATACATTACGGAACTCCCGTACATGGGAGAACATCTTTTAATAGGAAGTCGCTGCTTGGTATCGGCGAATAAATACGATACTTCAGTGCCTGTGTTGTTAAGATGAATGATGCAACGGTTCCTTCGAACATTGGACTACGTTTGATATCTTCCCCCCACACCCCCCGCCCCTCCCCGCCAAATTTTATCTTTCTATCCGTACTGCACTGCAAACGTTTGCACACCGGTGAAAATGTCGACATCATGCACCATCTGTCGTGTCTCAAAGCAGTCCTATTCTATTCAGCCGCGGTACTTGCTGTCGACAACGGCAGCGCTCACTTTACTCTTAGACTTCAGTCGCCCATTCAGTAGTGCCTGGTTCTGTCACGGATTTGTTTTTCTGTCAGTGTCAGCCCTACGTTAGCAGTGATGCGTGGTGGTTTACAAGTAAAGCGAGTAGTACACCGAATAAATCGTAATTGTACAATTAGGCTACTCTTTAATGTACCGCCGGAAACCACGAGCCAATAATACCAAAAATTGACCGACGTTTTCTTTTTCTCATTTTGTTTTTCGGTACGTACCCATACATCCGTCTCGATATTGGAATTTCAGCTATGACGGTACGAACGTAAGGACAACACAATACCCAGTCCGTGAGTAGAGGAAAGTCTCCGACCCGGCCGAGAATCGAATTCAGACACAACCGATTAACAATCTGCCACGCTGACCGTTCGTCTTGCGAGGTGGACGCCTGGGTTATTTGATACCTGTCACACAAAGTGATTAACCCGGTGTCTTGTTGATACTCAGGGCGAAGGACACTATTTAAATCACTGGCTATCAACGGAGTACGGGAAATGAATGCATCTTTGCTTGCGGCATACCCTGTGATGATGGTGGCCTCTAATAGGTTCTTTAGCGCCAGCCTTGTTTCGTTGAATATTTGGCAACGGCAATTATGTTTATGTCAAATTCCCGAGCTTTCACCACTCCCGCTATCTAGCAACGTCTGATGGTAGTGTCCCCAAGATGACTATTGCCACTGCATTTAATTTTTCGTTTAATTTCTCCTCTGTTTCATCTAAATGTAGAAGTTTGAAGTAAATCGCTAAGAACTTGAGGTAAATCGGTCAAGTATGTTTCTAGATGAAACTTCCTGGCAGATTGATACTGTTACCCGGATCGAGACTCGAACTCGGGACCTTTGCCTTTCGCGGGCAAGTGGTGTACCTCCTGAGCTACCCAAGCATGACTCAAGACCCGTCCTCACAGTTTTAATTCTGCCAGTACCTCGTCTCCTAAATTCCAAACGTCACACAAGTTCTCTTGCGAATTAGGTACTGGCAGAATTAAAGCTGTGAGCACGGGTCGTGAGTCGTGCTTGGATAGCTCTGATGCTAGAGCACTTGCCAAAGGTCCCGAGTTCGATTCTCGGTCCGGCACACAGTTTCAATCCGCCATATATACATATACATATATATATATATATATATATATATATATATATATATATATATATATATATATATATAGCACATCTCCCTTCAAATATGTATACACGAGGGTCATTTGGAAAGCAAGGAAGGATCGGTCGCGAAGTGGAAACCACAGTGAAAATCCGATGAAGTTTTGCACAGGTGTGTTGAGCAGTGTCTCCACCATGTCCGTCGATCGCGTTACATCGTTCTTTTTAGTTCTGAGCACACAGGGAGCACATAAAGATACCTAGAACAACAGTGTCTCCCGCCAAGTACGAGGGCCTGGTGAACAATTTCGCTTAAAACTATGCAGCCAACATTACATAACTGTCACGGTTTTTTTCATCAAGAAAATTCTCAGCCGCATTCTGCAGGGGCAATGAAGATGCTCCTGCATCGTTTTCAATTGGAAATGTTTGATTACCCAAAATACAACCCGTAATTATCTCCCTCTGAGTATCATCTCTGCTCACATGAACCGCTGGCTATGAAGACAAGATTTTGGCATATACATCGAGCTGTAGGCCAGCGTAGAGAATTGGCGGAAAGCACTGGCGGCTGCCTTCTATAACGAGGGTATTGGAAAGTTGGTACAACGCTAAGACAAACGTCTAAGTCGGATCGGTGACTATGGAGGTAAGTAGCTGGAAGCTGTAGCTAACTGTTGCAAATAAAACCGTTTTGATTTTCACTATGGTTTCCACTTCGCGACCTATCGTTCTTTACTTTCCAAATAGCGCTTGTATATACACTGTGGATAATGTATATATAGCATATCTCCGTTCATATTTTCGTTAGAGGGTCGCGTAGAAATTTGCGTTAATTTGACCTGGAACTTCTATAGATTTTTAGTAACAATTTTTCTCTTTTATGTATAAATTCTTTTTCTGGTGGGAGCTTTGCAGTTATATTTTTAAGCCAGATTACGAAATCTTATGTACACAGCGATCTTCATCTTGTCTTGAAGATTAAGTGTGCAAAACGTCATCAAGATCAGAATAGAACTGCGGGTTTGTATGAATTACAAATAACCAAGGAAACAAGCAAACAAAGGGAAATTATTTTCTGTATGTAAAGTTCATTGCTGGACAGGCATGTTTCACTACATTTGTGATCGATTTAAATTCATCAAAATCTGTTTTCTATCTCTGACAGATAATAAATATTTAGCGCTAGTAATAACTACGGTCTCGTAAACTGGCATACGGCGGGGAGATCGGTGTGCTGACCACATGCCACTCCATATTCGCATCCAGTGACGCCTATGAGGTTGGATGACACGGCGGCCGGTCGGTAGCTTTGGGCCTTCCTAGGTCTGATTGGGACGGAGTTTAGCTTAGAAGTAATAAGTAACTTCACTGATTACCAGGATCAACTTGTCTCCTTTTATATTAATTCATCTCTTTTCTGGTGTCAGTTTTGCACGTGATACTGCCTGCAGTTTAGCTGGGGCCATGATGGACCAGGGTAGACAGAGAGGTACAGGGCAATGACCTGCAATCCGGTCGAGGCCCCCTGCGGCATGGTTGGTAAAAGTGAGCGGATGGGGTGAAGAGACCACGTAAGGCAGGTGCAACGCAATGGCCAGAGCTTGTTTAGCATGAATGTCTGGGACTCACGTTCCAGTATTTTGTGTCGTAGTGATCCCTATGGAATATGGGATCATGCTCTCTATCCACAGAAGTTATACAAGGTGTAACAAGTGTAAGTGTAGATATGCCATAATTATCGAAATGTGTTGGGTATTTGCAGGTCTCCACTTGATAGGTCAGGGGCCCACTACGCAAAGGAAGAAAGTACTTGGGTAGCAGAGAGCACATGAGGGTCGTTTTAGGCTAGGCGGTAGTCTGAGAAACTGTGATGCACACTCGCCAATCGATACTCAACAAGGGAAATCAGATCGCGTTCAGCGTAAAGACATTTCGACAGTCGAAATTTTATCAGTGAACTGTCGAAGTACTCGTAACAAAATTCCTGAGTTTATTGCGCTCCAGCAACGGCCTCGTGTTAAATTTATTCTCTGGACCGAGAGCAGGCTGAAACGGCAAGCGGAAAGCCCTGAGGTATTTAGCAAGTCGTGGAACGTGTATCGGAAAGACAGAATAGGGACCACAGGAGGAGGAGAGTTCATTGCAAAAATTGGTTCTGAGGACTAAGCGACTTAACTTCTGAGGTCATCAGTCCCCTAGAACTTAGAACTACTTAAACCTAACTAACCTAAGGACATCTCACACATCCATGCCCGAGGCAGGATTCGAACCTGCGGCCGTAGCGGTCGCGCGGTTCCAGACTATAGCGCCAAGAACCGCTCGGCCACCCCGGCCGGCTGTTCTTTGCAGTTGACTAAAACGTTGTCCCTATTGAGATAGAAGCTGAGTGTGACGATGAAGTTATCTGGTCGCATATAACGGGTCTAGGTGAAACCAAGCTAATTGTTGGATGTCTTTATCGGCCACCCGATTCTGCTGTGACAGTTCTAGTGTCATTCAAAGAATGTCTATGGTCGGTAGCGTGTAAATCCCCAGGCAATGGGTTCCTCGTTAGAGACAACTTCAAAGTACCGACTATAAACTGGGATGTCTATAAAGACAGTCATGCGAAGTACTTTTTAACTTTTTTTCTGAAAACTGTGTTGAGCAGCTAGTACGGTAGCCCACATCCAATGTAAATATCTTAGACCTTGTAGCTACAAATAGGCAGGGCCTTGTCGACATCGTCAGTACAGAAACGGATTTTTAGCGGTAACGATATCATTATAGCCTGTATGGTTACGAAAGGTAATAAACCAGTCAAGAAGGCTAGCAGAGTGTTTCTGCTAGATAGAGCAGAGAAGTGGTCATGAACATCTTACTCAGACAATGAAAGTTTAAACAGATTCTAAATCATTGTCTGGGGAATTATGTGCCTAGTAAACGGATTAAGGCTGGATGAGACCCACCATGGTAAAATGAAGAGATTCGGAAAATGTTGAGGAAGCAGACGCTGTTATACTCTCGGTGCAAAAGACAACGCGCAAAATGACGACAAGCTAAGGTTTGTAGAGATTCGGGCGCTTGTCAAAAGATGTGTGCGCGAAGCGTACAATAACTACCACCATCATAGCTTAACAAAAGGTATTGTAGAGAACCCGAGAAAAATCTGGTCCTATGCAAAATCGCTAAGTAGGTCTCTTCGGGTTCCATCCAGTCACTTACTGACCAGTCTGGTGTGGCAGCTGAAGACAGCAAAACGAAAGCCGAAGTCTTAAATTACACGTTCAAGAAATCGTTCTCGCAGGAGAATCCTACAAACGTACCGTCGTTTGACCAACGAGCAGACTCCTGTGTGGACGACATGGTAATAACGATCCCTGGAGTAGAGAAACTACTGAAGGAGTTGATATCAAATAAATCACCATGTCGGATAGAACCCTACTTCGGGTTTTGAGAGGGTACTCTACGGCATTGGCCCCTTACTTAATCTGCATTTATCGTGACTCTCTCGCCCAGGGCAAAGTCTCAAGCGACTGGAAAAAAGCACAGGTGACTCCTGTGTATAAGGAGGGCAAAAGTACGAACCCCCCCCCCCCCCCCCAAATTAAAGACCAGTGTTCCTAAGTTCGGTTTGCTGCAGACTCTTTGAATACATTCTCAGTTCGAATATAATAAATTTTCTTGAGAATCAGCATGTTTTTAGGAAACATAACTCATGCGAAAATCGGTTTGTCATTTATCACGTGATATACTGCGAACTATGTATGAGGGACAACAGGCAGATTCCATTGTAAATTTCCGGAAAGCGTTTGACACGGTGCCCCATTGTAGGCTGTTAGACAAGGTACGAGGATATGGAATAGGTTCACCGATGAGTGAGTCATTTGGCGAACAGGGTGGGCAGCGATGTGCAGCTGTTTGCTGATGATGCTGTGGTGTACGGTAATGTGTCGACGTTGAGTGACTATAGGAGGATACAAGATGACTTGCACCTAATTTCTAGTTGGTGAGATGAATGGCAGCTATCCCTAAATGTGGAAAGATGTAAACAAATTAGTAATGTTCGGGTACAACATTAGTAGTGTCCTGCTTGATACAGTAAAGTCGTTTGAATACCTGACCGTAAGGCTGCAAAGCGATGTGAAATGGTTCGAGCATATAAGGACTGTGGAAGGAAATGCGAATGCTCGACATCGGTTTACTGGGAGAATTCCAGGAAAGTGTCGTGGGGTAGCGCGTAAATTATCGTCGCCGTCAGCAAGAGCCTGAAAACTAGTTTTGTGGTAAGCCACAAAGCGATGGAGAACATATTGACCATTATTTCCAGTCTGCAAGTCCACATTAATCATCATACTCACTGAAAGACAATTCCTACTTGCTATTTACTATATCACGATAAATAAATCGTTAGAATTTTAACTGATCGATATATTCACTAAATGTTCACACGCACAATATGTAACATTATCTCTATTGATAATAATAATACCCCTGTCGGAAACGACACTACTAACAGTTCAGAGGTGACCTCCATCTGAAGTTCCAACTATAATGATGAAGATGATGATGATGATGATGTTTGGTTTGTGGAGTGCTCAACTGCGCCGTTATCAGCGCCCTTACAAATTCCCAACCTTTGCTCAGCCCAAGCTCGCCACTTTCATGAATGATGATGAAATGATGAGGACTACACCAAAACCCAGTCTCCAACTATAATGATCTATCACAATAGTAGAAGGGAGTTGGGGTTACGAGGACACTTTTTATATCAAATTGATATGCAAATTAATTACATTGATCAGTTAATCACCTCCGCCCCCGTCCACTCCCGCCCCCGACAACGCCCACCCACGCCCACCGTATGACGTCACGTGTTTTTCTCAGCTGCAATTGTGCTCCAGCCCCTGCCCCTACCTCACTCCTCCCCCTCCCACAACCTACCCTACAGGTGAGAATTTCGAATTTTGGTGGGAATTTCGAATTTTGGCGGGAATTTATAATTTTCGTGGGAATTTGTTTGTCCCAGGGCTGCGCTGATGTGCTCACCCCACCACACCTCCGACCCCTACCTGGGAATTGACGGGAAATACAAATTTGTGAGGGAATTTTTTTTCTCAACTCACGTGACCAGAACTGGTGGAACACATTCAGTCTTTGCTGAGCTCTCGTTGTGGATGCATCGTGATGTATTCGATCAACGAAATAAATGTGAAGGATAGAGCAGCTTTCAATAGCTGCATTACATGTACGCATTCGAAGGAGGACTGTAGCCACTGTTCACTACATGGGGAATGGTAATGATAATGGAAGTGTGTAGGAAGAAGCAGAAGAATTCATTTCAGCAGATTGCTACAATGCAGAGGGATGCAGCCAAGATGCATGTCGTAAGCGATGCATGTTCATGCGCAAACTGCCGAGATATTTCACATGAAGTATTCACTCTCTCAAAACGGAAGAGGCGGGCAGTTGATGTCAATTCGCTTCAGTGGAAGCATATTCGTATATGCCACACATACCATTAAAGAGCATCTACCCCTCCCTATCCAGTTCCCATCCACCAACCCATCCTCGTGGCTGTGTAAAATGTGTTTTATCGAAGAGCTATTGGTGTCTGACTGGAAGGAGTTTAACAGCCATGTTGCCTGTAAGCATACAGCCGAGCACTACACCCATAGCCTCCTACAAGCAGAATGAAAAGAAGTTACATTGGCTAAGTGCCTGAAGAAGAAGAGGAGTACTGTTCAGCAGATAATTGCTATGCAGCGGAATGGTACCAAGATGTATTCTGTAAGTCAGGTGGGCCAATGCTGCTGTTATAACTGCCAGTCATTTTTAAAATTCAAAGTCAGTTTTCCACCTCACAAGAGACGCCTGGTTCCAACCCAGAGGACCGAAAAACTCGTATAGTTCACAATTATACCACCAGAAGCACTTGAAATTTGTAATAACCAACAGAAACACAGCATCCGGTCACTACAGGGATATAAGGTGGGCGCAGCAGCTCTGTAGCCTCAGCTGCTGTCAGTTATCCAGAATTACAGGCCAGTCGAGATCGTCCAGCACCTTCCAGTCACAGCATCAACAGAATACGAAGAAGCCGTGGAAGAGTAAGTATCCCCTGCTCAATGTCTGTGTTTACTGCTGTGTGTGGGTTTTTGTGCTTCTATCATCGCTTGAAACGGTTTTTCTTCTTTTCTCATCAGCGGTTGCGACGTCCTCCAGCCTATTGGGGTTTGCAACAGCAACGTGTCCCAGCCCGTCGGGACCCGCAGCAGCGGCAGCATCCTGGGATCCTGCTGCGCACCTGGTCAGCTTGATGGAGCAGAACAATCAGCTATTATTGTCGGTTGAAGACACCCAGCCAGCTCATAACTCGGTGACGTGCACCGGAGGTTCTAATCAGCATGACGCAGATATGTACTGGCCTCCATCACACTCGCCATCGCAGAACACTCCAGTGATACTGCATGGACAGAGAGAGGAGTTAAGCATTGTTCACCACCACTCTTCTCTTCAGTGTATAATTTAACCGCTAGTTGTTCGAAAATTTTACATATTTGTATAGGAGCAACCACAAATAGAGAGTGGTGTATTGTGATAGAGGTCGAGAATGCGGCTAATAGTATTCAAGTGCGGTTTACGGAGGTGGCATGGGATGAACTCTCTCGTGCAAAAGCGTATATCATACAACAGGCGACCGCCGAATATCACCATTAGCCGTCCTCCTCAGCACATTTGCTGTGCTACTCTATATCTATCCATTACAACACTCTGCACTCCGTGTGAAAGCAGGTGGCACATTCGTTCATCTACAGCACTCCACCGTTAAATTTTTTTCGATCTACAAATGGTACTATCCATTGTGTTGGAAAGACTGAACAGGTGGCTGCCTTGTGTTAAAGCTGTGTATAGAGACATTGCATGTAGACGACTTCGAACAGTGGGTCAGTATGGCGCTAGAAAAACTAATGTCCTGCCAATAAGTTTGAGAGAAAAACATGTTGAATTCGGCCTTTATTTTCTTTATTCTGTACTGGGGTTAAGATAAAGAAAGAAGCAGTTGTCGTGCATCCAGAGTATGATCACTGAATAAAACAATCTATATAACCATGTATTATTTTATTATCTGTTACCTCTTGTTATATTGCAAGTACTAAAGCTATTGCCCAGTATTTTCAATGGAAAATCCAACAGCAGAAAATTGTGTCATTTAACTAAATTCTCCATAGAAGCCCAATGCACGCTAGTACCTGCAATCGTTGGTATCATGGGAAGGGCATAGCATTAATTATTTCACATAAAAACCCGTTGCACGGCAGTACCTGACGTAGTAAGTATCATGGTACGGTGGGTGAAGCATCAATACTTTGTTGTAAGCGACTGGAGCTGTGACGGTGAGCAAGAAAAGAAGAAGAAGAATGGCGCACTCCTTCCCGACAACATACATGCAATAATTTTAGGTCCATCCAGCTGCGGTAAGACAAATGTTCTCACGTCTCTGATAACACATCAGGATGGAGTCCGCTTTGAGCATGTATTTTCAAAAATACTGTTTCAGCCCAAATACCAACTATTACAGGAGATTCTGCAGGGTGTAGATGATGTGACATACGCGACATTCAATGAGAGCAGCGATATCCCTCCACCGGAAAAAGTGAAGCCAAACTAAGTGTCCACATTTGACGATGTGTCTGTGGAAAACGAAGATCAAATTAGGCGCTATTTCTGTTCCGGTAACCATATGGCTGTTGATGTATTTTATATGAGTCAGACATATTCCAGAATACCAAAAGAGCTAGTGAGGGATAATGCAATCCTAATTACAGCATTGAAACAGGACAATCTGAATTTAAAACGCATTTACCAAGCTCATATAAGAACCGACATGTCGTTCAAAGATTTGGTAAAGATATGTGCAGATTGCTGGAATCAATCACAGTATGGGTTTCTCGTTATTGATAAATCAAGAAAATTGAATGATAGCAGGTACAGACGGAATTTCCAGGAGTATATATAGCCATCCAAAGAGCTGAGTACATCAGTATAGCGTCACCATGGATAAATTCGCACGCATGCCGGGAGCTCAATTTGATAGGATCGGTGTGCTTATATAAAACATTCGCTTGTACGTGGACGCGAAAATTCAAACTCTCGAACATAAAGTTGGAGGGGCACACAGGGAACTAGAGACTGCACAATCCACTGATTGATCGGGTTAATGCAATCGAGAAGAAAGTGAACGTTTTAAATGAAGGGGGAACAGCTGTCATTGAGAAAGGGACAATCTACGAACGGGTTAACGAGATTGAAAAGAAAATAGGAAACTTAACCGAAGGGAAAATAGCTGTTACCGAGAAGAGTGAGCAGGATAAGAAGAATAAGAACGGATATATATAACCTCACGCTGTACAGAAGTCCGATTAGTATATACCGGGATGTCGACTAAGCCTACAGTCTTCGAGGCATGGATGGCCGTTCGCGAGACGTTACGGTTGCTGAGGTTAGGGCATTTGAAGCGGGAGCAGACACTGCGAGAAACGTTTAAACCAGTTACTGAATCTCTCGAGGAACTTTCAGCGAAATTCCGCTACGACGGCGATGACACTATTGCCGATTTCATTAACCGCCACAGCGACGCTAGGATAGACAAAACATTCGGTGTTAGTGGTGAGAAACCATACATGTTGGGCGCACAGGCTATAACTTTAAATGGAAAAATGATACAGATCGGCGATAAACAATTTCAAAGAACACCCGACCTACTGAACAATATTTTCTCAAGACCCATAAAATCTGTAAATTATTCGCCTGAAGATCTAGAAATGTATCGTGAAATATTGCTGTTAACTGATCTACATAAGAATGCAAAAAGTCGTAGCAATGTAAAATACAAATCCATTGTAAGACCTATTTTGGATGGTGAAAAAAAAATAGCTGTGCTTATGGTATTGACATTCAGCATAAAAGAGTGAGCAGTCGACTCCTGCTACATATATAACTACGACGACCCCAATGAACTAATAGACCGGCTGCGGCTGCTCATGGCATCAGCTGCCGCTGGTAATACAGCTCATTCGAATGAAGTTGTTTCAATAATTTCTGAGCTTGGAGAGAGATGCATCATCGAATAAGTATAGAGACTGTAGTTCGAGAACTGTACAAACCAGCAGGCAAACCGTACATTCGAAGATAAGTTATGATTAAAGGCTTGGACGACCTGTGGCAGGCGGATCTAGTCGACATGAGGGAATATTCACGTGTGAATAAAGGACTCAAATATATTTTAATGGTCATCGATACTTATTCTACATATGCCTGGACATTACCTGTGAAAGCGAAAACGGAAGGAAGTTGCGCATGTGTTTGATGGATTGCTGCAGACGGGGACGAATCGAAGCCCAGACAACATTCAAGCAGATCACAGCGGTGAGTTTTATAATAAATATTTCAAGGCTGTGATGGAGCAGTATGGAATACATCACTGCACGACGTTCACACACCTGAAGGCGAGTATGGTGGAACGTATGAACAGAACAGTGAAAACCCAGATGTGGATGCAATTCAATCTTCGGAGCTCCCACAGATGGATAGATATCCTCCCGCAAATAACTGCACGGTATAATCGAACGAAACATCGCACAATAAAAATGAGACCAATCGATGTTCATGGTAATAGACTTCAGAAGCCGTATACAGGGTGTCCGAAAAGTCTTTCCCTGATTACATAAATTGATAACTCAGGCTAGAAGTAAGATACAAATATGAAACTGGTGTCTAATTGTTTACAAATATCAAAGCTTTTTTCACACATCAGTAAACTTCCACACGAGCACCCTTAATTGCACGTAGCACATCTAGGCGATATTCAATTTCCGTCCACACATTAGCCAACATCACTGGAGGGATCGATTCAACGAATGTGGTTATCCGTTGCCGCAGGGTTTCAAGATCTGGTACACGTGTTAGGTAGACCTCGTCCTTGACATAACCCCATAAAAAGAAGTCCAATGGGGTTATGTCAGCAGAGCGTGGAGGCCAAACCATTGGCCCAACACGACCAATCCATCGCCCAGGAAAGGTCATATCGAGATAGGCACGGACGTTCAAACCCCAATGAGGCGGTGCACCGTCTTGCTGGAACAAGACATCGGGGTGATTCTGAAACAGCTGAGGCACAGCATACAGCTGCAACATGTCCAGATACACTGCAGATGTGATGGTAGCCTCAGCGAAGAAGAATGGCCCGATAATTCGATCGTCCAATAGCGCACACCAAACATTCACCTTTAAACCGCCTCTGGTTCACTCCAAGACCTCGCCAGGGGGTTGTGAACCCCATATGCGCACATTATGGCGCTTCATTACTCCACTGACAAAAATGGTCGCTTCGTCGGGAAAGGCAATTCGTCTGAGATAACCATCATCGTCCTCAATACGTGATAGCATTTCGACCGCAAAGTCATATCGACGTGTACTGTCATTGGGCAACAAGGCCTGAACGATTTGCACTTTGTATGCACGAAACAATAAACGTGTGTAAAGTGTCATGGAGAGAGATTTTTGTCATCTGTAATTCACGTAAGGCCCTGCGCACCGATTTCTTCGGATTCCGCAGAAAAGACTGCCTTACAGCTTCCACACTGTCTGCTGAGATTCTTGGTCGACCAGACCTCGGAAGGTTAGCAACCGATCCTGTGTTCTTGAACTTCTCATACCAGGGTTTAATGCTCTTGACATCAGGTGGATTCCATCCAAGTGTTGTCTGGAAGTGTCTTTGCCCTGAGGTTGGTGATCGTGTCTCATGGTACCACAGGACACACTGTGCCTTTTCCTGATTGGTTAACATGGATTCTTGGGCACTGCACCTCCTACACTACTTACGTACTGCGAACCTAAAACAGAAAAAAAGCTTTGATGGTTGTAAACAATTCGACACAAGTTTCATATTTGTATCTTACTTCTAGCCTGAGTTATCAATTTATGTTATCAGGGAAAGTCTTTTCGGACACCCTGTACAATCGTATTAAAGTGGTAGATCCGAGCAAACAGCAGTTTAATGTAGGTGGTTTAGTACGTATCTCAAAACACTAGACAACGTTTGAGAAGTCATACATGCCAAACTGGTGAACCGAGATATTCACAGTTTCAAAAGTGCAGAGAATGAATCCAGGAACCTAAATCTTAAAGTACAGCAGTGGTACCGAAATTGCGGGATGTTTTTACACACAAGAGTTACAGAATAGCTCGGAACCAGACGTGTATCTCGTCGAAGGAATAGAGCGTTAGTTAAGTCGCTTGGTTTTCCTACATCACAAAACAGCTGGATTGACGCTGACGATTTGTTGTATTACAGGGAGCGCAGTCCTCAAGCACCTCATTATTATAACAAGCGTGACAAGAGACGCATTAGAGGATGAGGCGGTATTCTCGACAAACTACAAGTCGAATTACACACTCTTGGTTATACGTACAAGATGAAAACCAGATGGTGCACGAAATATTGTATCCTAACAGCGTTGTATGAGGTTCTACCAATACCCAAGACATGGGGTGGAATTATTCCCTTCGTCTTTCCTGCCTTAGGCGGTCTCTTACCGATGGGTTCACTGGTAGGGGCTGCTGCTGGACAGTAAACAATGCGCAAAGCTCTCAGGACCAACTGCAGGAGGCACTAAGACATAACCACATGATGGAGGCAGCAGCCATCGGAAAAGGGCTAGACTTGAAACCATACAAGAAAGTTCTAGGTCTCTTCATAAACAAAATAAAAAAAAACCCTAGCAATCGTACCGAACAGGGTGCTTACAAATACAGATCTGATTAAGTTTGTTACGAAGAAATTCAACATTCCGAGATGTGTTTATGCGGAATACATTACCGAAGACTATGTGGAAATCAGGAGAATGCGGAAATGTGAATCTAGATGTAACAGGAGGACCGGAAACTCACTGGGTAGCACATGATAAAAAATGAAATGCAAATAACGTCAACTATTTCGACTCATTCGGCGACCTGCAACCCCCAGAAGAAATACAATGATACTTCACTAACAGAAGACATTTGTTCTACAGTTTTCGACCCTACCAAGGCTTTAATACATTACGGTGTGGTCACCTATGCATCATGTTCCTTCTGACTTTTACGAATAATTTATGAGGCCGGGTATTACGAACCCATTCACCTGTCGGTGTTTAGATACAATGTCGTACATTCTCACATTAAAAGAACGATCGTCTGTACTACGTGCGAATTACTTCACACCAATTGATTTAAGCGTTTTAGATTGGAGTACCACGCTGATTGGACTGGAGACATACAACACCATCTCAAAAATGACAGAGGCTAACAATAAACTGCATCTGGAAATTAATGATGAAGAAGAAATTGTAGCAATTGAACCTGGTGCATACGATATTGACGACTGAAACGTAGTTCGAACATCAGTACACTTAAATCTGAAGTAAGGACAATGAATGCTTATATTACTTTAAGCAGAAAGTGTTAATAGGCCCTCTACTGGGTTTCACAAAGGGACAGATTTTAAAGACGGATCCCAATAAAATTTACAAATCTGATCAGACATTGGATATTCTCCCTGTCAGTAGAATCCGTGTTGAGTGTAACATTGTAACGAACTCATATCTCAACGATAGATTTGTTCATTCAATTTACGGATTCTTCTCATCAGTTGGAACGGGGTGTAAGATTGTTGAGACTCCTACCACCACTAAAAAACTTCCAGTGACAGTTCAGACATTGAACTATCTGGAGCTGTGTATTGTGTATCAGAGTAACCAATTAGTTAAGTTTCGTGTTGAGGAAATCATTGTAGGACTACATCTACGAGAAGATGGGCTAAAGTATAAATCCCAGCGCACGCAACGCACAGCATAGCACTTCGCAGCAGAACCGCAAGGTGATAACATGTGCGAAATACAAATTTCTTATATCAGTAGGCTTAAACCTTCCCAATGTCGTCGTCGCTCAATATATCTCACTCAGTGGAATATGATGAGCCAGTCATACTTCAGGAATACTTCTCGCGTAAACCTTATGCTTCAACGACATTTAACCAGAACGATGAAATAAGGATTTTCATCCAGCATCTGGACGCTTTAACTCTTCCATGCAAGAGTTTCATATATTTGGATGGATCCTTTAAGAAAAAGGATGGTAGTCATATAGTTGGATCAAGGCTTACAACTAATGCTTTGTCATTCCTGTTCCAGGAAATATGTTATGAACTTAATGAGGTAGAGATTGATCATACACGTAATGTTGGCATAACATCAACCCTTAAAACATATGTCTCATCGTCTCCCTCGAATCTGAATAGCTTAGAAAGTGCACGATGGTTCATAGACGAGCCTGTGGGCAGAAGAGTACCGCCGATTCACTGCATGCATACCTCTAAAAATACTTATGAGGTACTTTGAGGACATACAGCGAATTATTATGAATGCTAAATAAGAGCTTATTCTGGTATGGAGCGGAACAGATAGTAAAGCATACATTCAAGGAGCTCAAGAGAACAATTTGATCATCATCAATAAAATTATATGGAAAATGCCGCACATCACTGTGGCAGACGTTTGTAGCTTTTGAAAGTTCTGAATACCGGTACACATCTGCCATTAACTTTCGGCTCATGGGAGGTTTTTGAGTACCCGGTGCTACCGACAGCTAGCAGACACAAATGGTCTATTAAAACCTCAGTGCAGCTGGAAACAACGAAATTCATTATGCTACCATTCCAGACCAATAGAAGGGGGAATTAAGCAAATGCCGGCCGCGGTGGTCTCGCGGTTCTAGGCGCGCAGTCCGGAACCGTGCGACTGCTACGGTCGCAGGTTCGAATCCTGCCTCGGGCATGGATGTGTGTGATGTCCTTAGGTTAGTTAGGTTTAAGTAGTTCTAAGTTCTAGGGGACTGATAACCACAGCAGTTGAGTCCCATAGTGCTCAGAGCCATTTGAACCATTCGAATTAAGCAAATGATTCCACCGTATGTGACAACTGTAATGTAACTAACGCCAGAGTCTACTTGAATTCCAATTTCTGTCCGTAGGACAGTTGACTGCTACAGTGGGACCGGAATGTATACAGTCAAGCATTTGACATGTATACAAGGTTCCGTGCTTCTTACTATGAAGGTGTTGAAGAGGAAGGCTGCCTACTCAGTCCACGGAAATTCAAGGAGCTGGCACCAGCCATCGTGATAGAATGTTCTAAGCAGAACGAGATAATTTGAATCTTAATCAAATTTCCCAGAACACACTGCAGCGTTTGCTCTAGTTCTACTTGACCGTGTGATTAACTATTGCCCACTTACTGCTGTTTTTCTTCTTGCTGTATAAATGACCGAGTTCTGCGACATGCCCAGAGCATTTCACAATGAAAACTTGCAGTGTGAACGTCGTTGCCGACATTCAAGATTTTCATGATGACGAGCACAGACAATTCTTATTTAAAGATGTTGCACTCATAACATACACAGAAGATCCTGGTATAATAGAGACATTCTCAGCAATAATTGCATCATCGTGGCCTTTCAAGGATGTCAACCGTGCTAAGACACGGAGGAGTGCAAAGTGGCTAACACGTTTCTTTCATGGACTCACTGGGAGGATCCTGGTATACCTTATAAAGAAAAGATGACGTTATTTCGAATATTCGATCATCCTGAGACCATCATGTACGTCAAAGGCGAGGAGAAGATCGCATGGATGCAGCGAGTCTTCAAGTTTGCATCTATTCAAGACCTGGAATTCTAAGGGGTCCCTGCTATCCATAAGCTTAAGAAGAAGAAGATGTGTGAAAATAGCCGGCCGCGGTGGCCGTGCGGATCTGGCGCTGCAGTCCGGAACCGCGGGACTGCTACGGTCGCAGGTTCGAATCCTGCCTCGGGCATGGGTGTGTGTGATGTCCTTAGGTTAGTTAGGTTTAAGTAGTTTTAAGTTCTAGGGGACTTATGACCTAAGATGTTGAGTCCCATAGTGCTCAGAGCCATTTGAACCATTTGTGTGAAAATAGTTTTGTGTCTGCTTATGCAAATTACTTCTAAGTTGAATTAATGAAAATAAATGAATTTTTATACATCACATTCTGTGTTAGTCTTTCTTTCTGACTAGCTCCTACTTAGATAATATGTAGCTTTGCCCAGATCGTATGTCTGTGGCTTTGTTCAAGCACAACAGATATAATTTCAGCTATGTTTGCTATAGGTCTTTGGAAGCGGACAATATCACGCGCCATCTGTTACCAAAAACCAATATGTTCAGCACTACAGGCAAAATCCCATGCAATCATTACATATATTTTGTTTCCTCCATCTTAAACATCACCTCCCTCATGCTTTAAACTAATTTGTTGTGCGTTTTGCAAGGCCGTTATATACATTTGTAAGAGTAGCGGTTTGTGAAATAATAACAAAGACGTATGGTAACGAATAACAATTATTTATTCACACATAAATACTCGCAACAGTAATACAGCTTTACATCCACAAACCTTGTTGTTTTCACAATACACTGCTTTTAAATTCACAGTTCTTGTTAC
This sequence comes from Schistocerca piceifrons, assembly GCF_021461385.2. NCBI lineage: Eukaryota > Metazoa > Arthropoda > Insecta > Orthoptera > Acrididae > Schistocerca > Schistocerca piceifrons. The sequence continues at coordinate 271,895,069 of NC_060139.1, forward strand.
TGTTTGAAATTTTTTAATTTACAATTCTTGGTTTTTAAAAATAATAGCACTGACTGAAATATATTTGTGCTTTACGTTCCAGTACTGTTTACAGCTATAGCATAGTTATCGTTTCTCTTACACTAGCGATATTGCTAGTGAAATTCCACCCAAACAGGAGACATAATTTATACTTTAAACTGGGTGGTTCTAAACATTTTCCACCTCATGCAGCTGACATAATTTAATAATACAATGAAGCAGATGGACGTAATATTTTCATTCCAAACAGCTGCACTGAAATGAACTGGGTGGAACTCACACTTGAAACTGTTATGACTTGGATAGGTAGCGGTAGGTGAAACTTAAATCTAATCAATTAACACATACACTCATCCAATGACACATGCACATGAAGTGCAAAAGCAAGAAATACAGTAAACTATGTTTTTCTTTCATTTAAAATTTTTTAACTTTGTGATGACTTTGGTTCAATTTTTTAAATCTTTTTCATAAATACATTCCACATTTTTAATGTTTTTAAATAATTTTTGTAATATTTTCCGAGCGCATACTGCTTGTATAGTCATGCCTAGATATTGTGGTACTTATATATATATATATATATATATATATATATATATATATATATATATATATATATATACATATTCACAAACAGGCATACATATTTACATGAATGTCCACACTCAAATTCACTCACAAGCATACACACAGACACACATAATCACTCACACATGCAGGCATGCCAGCGATATTTAAACTATCATAGAAGAGCCATACTATTGGGTACAAGCTCTCACACAATCAGTCACTCAGTCACTCACTCCCAATCATTCACACCGTCGGAGTCCCCCACCCCCTCTCACGCTTCAAGTAAACAGTATGAGTACAAGAAAGTTTCGATCCTGTCATCACAAATGGCACTTTTATCGTCAAGAGGTGACAATTCGGCTTTAGATTGCAGCACAGTGTACACCTCGTGACCCCGCGATCGAATAATGGTTTGCTGTAGTAAATGCGGCGGTTGTGGCAGAGCACCGCGAACGCCACCGTACAGGCACTGTAAGTAGTCTTGTGCCGTGAGGCCACGTGATACTGCCCGTCGCACACCCTTAGCCCACCTCTGGGTGGCTCCTTCTATTGAACGATATGTATACATTTTGGATCTTAGACCCACAAACTCCACAATCGGCAATCTATCCACCTCATCTTTCATGAAGCCGATAACCTTCTTGTTCTGAGGAACAATACCGTAAGGATTATCGGTTGCGTATCCCGATGTGTCGAATTCATTACCGTGACACCTAATTACTTCGTATGGATCGCAGCTCTTCATCCAGTAGATGAAGCTATCTTTATCCATATAAAGTAACTTCGGCTAAACGAAATGAGTTTTAGCAAACTCATAGTGGAAGTGGTACGTGTGGAGTTTGGTTTCGTAAACTCTACTGAAAGCTTCAATATTTCCACAGCACAAGGTTCTCATTTAAAATTGTGGGCGCATCCCATTCAGCCATAATGAAAATATCGGGTTTCATTTCTTACATTCTGCATGGTGTTTCCGAAAATGGAATTATTCATTAATTTCTAAAAGTCTATTTCCAAATCACTAGTCCCGACCGCTCTCTTTTCAGTATTTAATTCAATATACTCCTTCAATCAGGGGGACTGATTGAAGGAGATAGCCCGGGTGATTCTACCTAGCTCATCACTAAGCTGAGACACTGCTGGAGATTACGATAATGAATTACATATCTCTGCTTGTGTCCAACAGTGGTCATCAGTTTCGGAATAGTGTTTCCTCGTGGAACTTGTTGCTCTGGACATAACGGCAAGTCAGTTGTTACTTATGGAAACTAACATGGTATATGAGGTCTGCCTCCACAACATACCTTACGTCAGAATCAGCCGCCCGACCCAATGTTTTTCCACCTAATCCCGCTAATTCGTTTTCAGGCACCCATTAAACCCACAAACCGGCAGTGGCTGCATCTTGGCGTGCCAGTGTGTTATTCACATCTAAATGTGGAATGTAAGTTGAATCGAGAGATGCGGATTATTTTCCTTGGCGTGTCTATGGACACAATGGCAAAGTCCTTCATGGATCACGCTCTCAAAGAAAAGAAGCATATCGGCATCGGTCAAAAGTTCGATAATAGGCCTCGTTCTCTTGAGCATTGCGTCCCAGGACAACCCAGTGCCGTGTAATAAAACACGAGATCCTGAGAGTACGTGGCCATACATACACTCCGGAACTTTTCAAAAACATCCCCAAGCAAGCGCACGTCGGTGTCCATGTACAGCCTTGCAGATTCACCTAAATATGGAATCTGGAATTCCCACCAGACATTCACGGCATGCTCATAATCTGCACTAGTTATGGCACCGCCTTTGAGAGTACTGGTAAATGCAGATATGTCGGGTAGCCTCATTTCGTCGACTTTCGCCTTACTATCTAGACACTCATAAGGGAAAACTCCTTTCCTAGTCATAAGCTGAAACTTTTCCTCGTCGGAGTAAGTAGATCGGGTGATATGTATATCCTCTCGAGGAAGAGTTTCAACGAGTTTCTGGAGTGCCCCTTGTATAAAACGTAGCGTGTCGAGGAAGCGGAGTGTACTTTTTGGCGTCATTCGTTTGGTGAATGAAATACACTTCTCAACACTGTCAGGCAAGACACTGACCTGATTTTTCTCCCAACCCAAATTAATCAATTGCCCAAGTAGAAAGTGAGCGTCATACCCACATAAGATATGGAAGAAGACAGGTATGTGCCATAATAACTGATACTTCAAGTTGCATGTGTTGTGAGCTGCACCGTGGAACTTCCCCTTAAATGGTTCAAATGGCTCTGAGCACTATGAGACTCAACTGCTGTGGTCATAAGTCCCCTAGAACTTAGAACTATGTAAACCTAACTAACCTAAGGACATCACACACATCCATGCCCGAGGCAGGACTCGAACCTGCGACCGTAGCGGTCGTGCGGTTCCAGACTGTAGCGCCTTTAACCGCTCGGCCACTCCAGCCGGCGAACTTCCCCTTAAGATGACAATGATCTCTACGTGGAGGTTCAGCTTTTCTATCTAACACCAGTGCACAGATATGACAGTTAACCGCATCATTGCATAAATTTTTATCCTTCTCCGATTTTGTCACTGGGATGTTGGTGCTGTAAAGCCTATCAACATCCCCTGAGAGTTTTTCAAGCTCAGTGAGCAACCAAATGGCAGGCTTATCCCCGACATAAGATTCATAGCGATTAAGACTTGAATCATAAGAACATGCAATTTGGTACGCCACCACATACGGTACCTGTTTTTGGGCGAAGGTGGAATGTGAGGCTAAAGGATTCCCTTCACAGCAGCTAATAGGGACAAGGAGACATTCGAAGTCTGCGTATACAACAAACGGACATCATTGCTGGTTGTGAACATCCTTTAATTTAATGAACTTGTTTCCTACTGTAGGAATGACAACACGTACCGGTTCCTTGGATTCACAGTCCTCCTGATGCCTTTTTAAATACTTTTCTTCTGAAGAGTTGTTTAGACATCTGAAACCAATGCTCTTCTTATCTTTATGTTTCGACAGTTGGCTGCAAAGGAGATGGGACATATCTTTGTTCCATACGTAATGCTGATTATCGCCTTCAGAGAAGAGCAGCATGTTTACATGGAGATCACGCTCACCTGCATATTTCAAAAATGGAGTGGTCCATTTACAGTATGCTTGTTCTGCTCACCTGACTTGCTTTTCTGATTTTTCTTCAGACCATAAACGAGAACAGATATTCCTGGATTTTGTGCCTCAAATTTTGGTACATCCTGAATCTCTATGGGGAACTCGATACCGTCAAAGTTGTAACATCCACGAATGTGAAGACCTATTCCGTATCGAGATATGCGCTGTGGATGCTGCTCAATTTTTCTTTGACAAGCCAGGATTGACCATGCAAAACAAGCGTTATCTTTTTCATTTTGAACGTTAATGCAAGCCTGCTTCTTCTTAACATCTTCAGGGAGGGCGATATAGCTGGATCCCCCATTTAACGGATCATAGACCTGAATATGGATGTCGACGTGAGGTATTGGCTGAGCGTCTTAGCTGACTCTCTTACTTCCATCACGGAAAACCGGGCCAGTATAGCACCCAGGGTGGATTCACGATACCACTCGGCGATTGATATACTCTGAGATATAACGCCATTATCACCTCAGATGTAGTGTAAGGTTTTCTCCTCAACACCACCCTGCTGTTTCGGCGGGAGGGTAAATCGCAGCACTGCAGTATATGTAATGGCTATATATCTCGGATCGTCTAGGGCTTTCAGAAGCTATGCCTCTAACACCGGGAGGCACTCTTCTGAGTAGTCTAGAAGGGCCATGACGCCGCTGATCTGATGCACTTCACTATCAGGACGGGATAGAGCACTACTGCTAGCCACAGTTTCATTAATGTTACGGCTAGGTGACGACTGCGTTCAGCCAGTGGATTAGAGCGCTGAGGATGAGACGCCCTCAGGGGGAAGGGTATGCACCGAGGCACGCATACGTTGCGCTGCCGCCGAGGGCGAGAAGTCGGTGCGTGAGTAGTAGGAGGCTATGGCAGAGACCTCCTGAAGGATCACTCAGGCTGCAGTGAGGGTGTTCCTTGAGGCTCCTGCATAGTGGCGCGTTCACCATGGCCAGCCTGGGGTTGGGAGGTGGTTGCTCTGACAGAACCACCAAAGGACGCCAGATGGCGTGCAGTGATTCGAGGCAGGCTTTGTAGCAGTTGCGGCCACCTCCCACGCGGCAACGAGAGGCGCTTTGGACGGCGGTGCATGCCGCTAGGGGGTATGTGTTTGACACCCGCTCTAGGTACACGTCTCACAGCCATCTCCTGTTGTGGCGGTGTTGGGATCATCTCTGTAACATACGTACAACGGGAAAAGTTAAGCACAATGCTCAAGATTTTTTAAAATATGAGCTGTAAACAAACAATGGCAATTACGTAAATCGCCATTCCTGAATAATAATTACATGCTCCAGAAGGGAGGGATCGCACTGTCTTTCAGCAGCCACCGTCTCACATTCCCACTCAAGCATCTCACCCTTGCCGGAATTGTTGTTGTGAAGCCATCGATCCAGCTCAAGTAAGTCGCCTACAAATAGATATTGAGTATCAGAAACAACAACAAAAAAATTTTACTGACTTTGACTACAGCGAGATATTGATTATAGCTACGAAAAAATTAAATAAATAAGTAAAAAGTTCATACCAGATGGAAGTGATGACTCCAGGTCATCATTCTCGACGCATACCCCTACAGGAATTATATGTATCTCACACAACTGTATATCATAAAATATAGTCTAATGGCAATATACTACAACTGTACATATTTTCTTGGTGCATTTCAGACTCCAGCAGAGGCAGCTCAATGTCCATCAGCTGCTGCTCTAATGCTGCAACAGCGAGATCAAAAGTTTTATAAACACTTGTTATGACCTGAATACATCAAGCGCTGTTTTCTGAACATGTAAAGTACCACACAGAATTTGGAGATGTATTTACATGATGCTAGCACAAGCTCTTCCACCTGATAACGACTTACAGATTCCAGATGCTGCTGTTCTGTTGCTAGAAAAATACCAGTAGTAGAAATGTCATAAGCACTTGTTACGATTTGAACACTTTAAGAGACGCTTTGTGAACATAGAACTATCACAACCAGAATTTTGAGATGTACTTACAAGATACTGGCACAACCTTTTCCACTTGCTGGAGACTTTCAGCCTCCAACTAGCGTTCTAATTGCAACACAATTTCGAGAATGAATGCCGTGACAGTAAGAAAAAAGAACTTTCATAACCACTTGTTACGAAAATGTATTATAACACTACCGCCTGCTACTGCTATACCATAACCTTAAAATTGGAAGCAGATCGTAAAATTGAACTATTTTATTAAAGCAATTGCAGTATAAAGAAGTGTTACCCTCTGAAAAGAATTTTGTTGTGTTGACTGCGATTTACCTAACGGAGGTGGCTTATCGTAAGTGAAAGTCAGAATTGCGAAAATATTTAAACAGTAACAAATAATATTTTGCCTATCCACAGTGTCCAAATGATAATAAAAACGGTCGCCAGCCTAATTAGGCATAAGAATGATTAACTTTCTTGTTCAAGAAACTGAAAATAAGTAACTTCAGTGGGTAAAGACAGCCTATACTTTGTCACACTGGAGTGCAGTGAACTCTGTCACTAGCAGATGTTACCGTTAAAGAAAGTGAAAGTGTTAACAGCTGTAGAAGAACAAGGCTATTAACATAAGTACAACAGATAATGACATCCACTTTTTGCTTTCGAGGCTTAGTCAAACTGAGTGGTTTCAGTAATATTACTATTACAGTGCAAATTAGAATCATAAATTGGACATAGGTTCAATATTACTTTTTCAATCATATTCCTGTCTGACATGAAATATGGATGTGGTTCACTGCAAAATTAATGATTATGCATAGATTAAGTCTCTCACTACTCGACACCTTTCTACTTAGAATGATAATTAAATGGAGTTCACTAACAAATTACTTCTCACCGTCATTTGAATAAAGAAATTACTGTTTTCATAGATAGAGGTCTTTCTATTAATTCTCATCTAGCATGAGCATAATAGACAAACTGTGGATCCTGTTACACCTTGAATATGCACTTTTAATACACAAGAGGAACCCAATAGTGTACAGAATTTGCCTTGAATAGCAAGAGTAATTAAAACTTTCTATAATTAAGTAACTTTGTGCATTTGAACTACTTTTAATGGAGGGGGGACCTTCATCTTAAGCACCGTAGCAGAGCAAACTAAGCACACTTTCAGTACACTAAAGAAACAAGCTCCTAACAAACATAACATGTAACTTTCAACATTACCAGTTCTCAATTTCTGCTGCAGTAGAACACAACGTGATGTGGTTATAAGACATAGCTCACCTTTGGGTGATTTTCAACAGACTGCACTGTGATCATTTACTTTGCAAAACTCTATAAGCCACAGTTTTGGGAACATTCATTTTTGAAGTTGGCAAAAAACTTATAATAAGCAGTTTTAATAGAAAAATGATTTACAGCAAGCATCAGTTTTGCTACATTAACTTTAACTTAGTTTCTTCTTACCATCTTCTAGAGGCAGTAAGTAGTAAAACACTGAGCTTTAATGTTCTTTCAATAAGTACACTCGGTAACCACTTTAGCATGGGAAGGATCCTAAGTGGAAATGTGACAGAGGATAAATCAAGGTAAGTTTTCATAAATAGTCTTTTGGTTACGTTATTACTGAAAACAAATAAATCATCCACATGAGCTGATCCTTCACCGTACATTTTTATAATTCCTTGGTTCCTGTTGGCGATTGCGCAACATGATGGCAATTGCATGTTGGTAGATGGATTTGCAGGTAGAATTGCTGGACTCTTGTCATTTCTTGGAGGCGATGATAAATACCAATTTCAGAATAGCTCCAGCTCTTTATCCATCCATCCGAGGCATTGGAAAGCGTCAGGAAAAGCCTCCCTCGGAACCAGCACAATACGCAACTCTTACATGAGCAGTTGATAGTTTAGTAGCTCGTCCCCGACTGACTCTTTGTTCCACCTTTCTATCCATACCAACCACATTTTGCGCGCCCTACGAAGTTCCGTTCCATAGGGGAACCACATCGTCTTTTACATACAAAATAACTAAGAACCCTAAGTGAAGGTCAGCAGTTTACGTAACAGTAACCAAACATATTAAACAAAACAGAACATTTGCACATATTGACATTTCTACAAACATTATTTAAACAACATGTTTTGTTCCATCCAAATGAGACAAAGAATTTCAATGAATGATTCACTATATTGCATAGAATCAAACCATTGTATCAAAGATTTTACAAAGAAAGGAGTATACAATTGCGTTGTCGATGCAATCAAATAGTCTTTTACAGAAACTCAGCGTTATAACACTAAACAAAAAAAGGCAAAATAAATCAGTACAGTATTAGAGCTATGGTGTTAAAGTATCACAGTCTCAAAAAATTTTGAATACTTTGCTACGAAATTTCATAACTGTCGCAATTAGAATTCATAATTTCTTTTACAAATACTTACATGGCAATGGACCCAAGTATGGCTGTTCCCTTCCACCACTACCGCTGGAATCACTGCTGGCTGAGCGTTTCATGGTGTAGGAGTCACACTAGCACTGTCAAAGACTGATGATGAGTGCGGTGGGTGTTGGGCTTTATATAGCTGTATGTTGCAGAGGACCAATAGGAACTCAGAGTGCCATACCAGCAAGCTATAACTTGCATTCTTTTTTCTTGAAGCAGGCTTGATGCAGCTGTTTGGGGAAAGTGTCACATCTGAGGGGGTAGGAAAGAAAGATCTGAGACAAATATCCTGTGTTTGCCTGCGAGTGGATTGAATATTGAATGCAGCTGCTAGCTTTAGAAAAACACTCTTTTTTTCATTTTGAGACAGATGGAAAGTCTGATACGCCCAGTGCCACTGCATCCCACGAAAAATATTTTCCCTAGGACAGAGCTGTGGCGGAAGACATTGATCTTCGAATCATGTAATTACCAACAGAGCAGAATTGTATACAGGTTCCAGCTGCTGGCTGCCGGCCCCCTGACGGAGGCAGACATGTGGTCATCAGTAGAGACCACTGGCCACATGGCCGATACGCGCATGTGTTACGGTTGCATCATTAGATCACCTAACGACACTTGTGTTAGCTCACGTGGCATGATACCTTTCACGTCATGCAAGGCACCCGTCGTGAATGCTGCCTTCCTGGCAAGCTGCTACCTGATGGGAGGGGGCCACGCGTAAACACTACACAAGGCGACGCTCCTAATCCTGCACAACAGCGTGTATAGTCAATTAGACAATGAGAGATAAAAGGACAGCCACCTCAAGTGCAACTTGTTCATCCAAAATATAGCGACAGAGCAGCCTCGTACCGCCTCCCCTAGACAGAGAGCAGCTGTGCCACTTGCGATCTGTGGCATGCCTTCAGACAACGGTCCTAGACTACGCAAAAGGGAAATTAAGTAGCATAACCTCACCCATCCGGAGGATGCTCCAGTAGGCTGTTTCAAAAGTCGGTTGTTTGCGAAACAGAAAGGCCCTCCCGCATAAAGCGAACGCAGCCGTAAGCCACCATCCTTAGAACCATAAAAAAGACTGCTATCCCGACTGAGTGGGAGCCATGGCGTCGTAGGGAACTCGCCCGCAGTTCTGCGCTGGACTATTTAGTATCAACTCGACTCCTATAATAAAGCAACTATTAAAAATAAAAACACAATCATTTTACAGTCGACAACAACAGTTGTGTGGTATCGTCAGTTTTTGAGCTGTACTGAGGCCTTATGCCGTCCCTGTGAAGCGCTGTGCATATAGTCGTGTAATTAGGACAGATCTTTGTGGTTAATTACGTAATTAGGATCGATCTTTGCGTCGGTTATAGAGTGCACTTGGGCTTTCCATCCAGTAGAATCACGGATCGAGTCCCAGAAAGGGCACAGCCATTTCTAATCTCCAATCAGTTCCAAGAGCCTCTTGTTGTTTAGTTGTCTTAGGGGGGCGTACACTTTGAGCTTTCCACATAGGAGGACTGGCATTCTAGTCCTGGAAAGGATACGGCCAATTTAAATTTCCCGTCAATTCCCGGGTGGGGATGACCTGATACGTCAACACAGCCCTGGGGCAAAGAAATTCCCAACAAAATTCAAAATTCCCGCCATTGGGGGAAGTGGCAACAAAACGACTATTCACGTTGGTGTGTAGAATATATGAGTCTGGCGATATACCATCTGACTTTCGGAAAAGCATCATCCACACAATTCCAAAGACGGCAAGAGCTGACAAGTGCGAGAATTATCGCACAATCAGCTTAACAGCACATGCATCGAAGCTGCTTACAAGAATAATATACAGAATAATGGAAAAGAAAATTGAGAATGCACTAGGTGACGATCAGTTTGGCTTTAGGAAAAGTAAAGGACGAGAGAGGCAATTCTGACGTTACGGCTAATAATGGAAGCAAGGCTAAAGAAAAATCAAGACACTTTCATAGGATTTGTCGACCTGGAAAAAACGTTCGACAATATAAAATGGTGCAAGCTGTTCGAGATTCTGATAAAAGTGGGGGTAAGCTATAGGGAGAGACGGGTCATATACAATATGTACAACAACCAAGAGGGAATAATAAGGGTGGACGATCAGGAACGAAGTGCTCGTATTAAGAAGGGTGTAAGACAAGGCTGTAGCCTTTCGCCCCTACTCTTCAATCTGTACATCGAGGAAGCAATGGTGGAAATAAAAGAAAGGTTCGGGAGTGGAATTAAAATACAAGGTGAAAGGATATCAATGATACGATTCGCTGATGACATTGCTATCCTGAGTGAGAGTGAAGAAGAATTAAATGATCTGCTGAACGTAATGAACAGTCTAATGAGTACACAGTATGGTTTGAGAGTAAATCGGAGAAAGACAAAAGTAATGAGAAGTAGTAGAAATGAGAACAGCGAGAAACTTAACATCAGGATTGATGGTCACGAAGTCAGTCAAGTTAAGGAATTCTGCTACCTAGGCAGTAAAATAACCAATGACGGACGGAGCAAGGAGGACATCAAAAGCATACTCGCTATGGCACAAAAGGCATTTCTGGCCAAGAGAAGTCTACTAATATCAAATACCGGCCTTAATTTGAGGAAGAAATTTCTGAGGAAGTACGTCTGGAGTACAGCATTGTATGGTAGTGAAACATGGACTGTGGGAAAACCGGAACAGAAGAGAGTCGAAGCATTTGAGATGTGGTGATATAGACGAATGTTGAAAATTAGGTGGACTGATAAGGTAAGGAATGAGGAGGTTCTACGCAGAATCGGAAAGGAAAGGAATATGTGGAAAACACTGATAAGGAGAAGGGACAGGATGATAGGACATCTGCTAAGACATAAGGGAATGACTTCCATGGTACTAGAGGGAGCTGTAGAGGGCAAAAACTGTAGAGGAAGACAGAGATTGGAAATAATTGAGGACGTAGGTTGCAAGTGCTACTCTGAGATGAAGAGGTTAGCACAGGAAAGGAATTCGTGGCAGGCCGCATCAAACCAGTCAGTAGACTGATGACCAAAAAAAAAATGGTAGGTTGGGGGGTTGGGGCGTGGGGGGAGGTGGGAGGGGGGAGGGGGAGTAGGGGCCTGGTCACACGTGCAGCTGCGGAAAACACGTGATCTCATCCGGAGGCGGCGGTGGGCGTTGTCGGGGGTGATGATAGGCGGTGGCGGGGGTGATCCATTTATCAATTTAATTAATTTTTATATCAACTTGATATCAAAACTGTCCTCGTAACCCCAACTCCCTACCACTCACCATGACTTCTAATCATGAAAGTTAAAAGTGGAGGCCGGCCGGGGTAGCCGAGTCGTTCTAGGCGCTACAGTCTGGAACCGCGCGACCGCTACGGTCGCACGTTCGATTCCTGCTTCGGGCATGGATGTGTGTGATGTCGTTACGTTAGTTAGGTTTAAGTAGTTCCAAGTTCTAGGGGACTGATGACCTCAGAAGTTAAGTCTCGTAGTTCTCAGAGCCATTCGAACCATTTTAAAAGTGGAAAATAATGCAGCCACTTGCCCATGCGGTTTTGCCAACATTACGGGCGGCACACAGAGAGCTACCTCCTTGAAACCTAAGCTACCCCAGATGGTGTACAGTTCTCACGCGTTCACTTCCTACTCTTACTGAAATCGCTTTTGGTAGCCATCCGTCTGTGATGTCATCCGAGGCACAGTGCTAGCAGGGGTTTAAGGTGCACAGATTGATACGTCGATGCCAAATGTATCTCTTACGGCCACTCTGCCCGCATCTAAGACCGTATCTATGTTTGGGCGTAGCTGACTGCCGAACGGCATATCTGCTATGAAACGCTCTAGGCCCAAGTAGCAGCATCTAAATGGCCCATGTCTCGGACACGTACTAGTTAATATCTGCGTTGCGTAAAATTTACGATCTTCATAATTTTTATATGAAAATAGATAAGTTTGATTTAGTTACTGAAAGAAATTTTGCTCGACTGCATTCGGATATTACGGGCTAGAAGTTCTAGAACAGAACCGACAGTATAGTGTGACCTCTGAACTGCTTCTTTAAAATTCCTTACAGTGATTATTATTTATATGAATGTTTTGAAGCTTGGTAGAGCTGTATTATTTCATCAGTGTAATCGAGTATAGTAATTATCACTTTCTGTACCAAGTCCAAATAATCTACTATGAATAGCGACATTTTCGTTCCAAATTTAATGTTTAGTAAATACTAATATAGGTACGTTAATCTATATCAAACTGAGGATACATACAAATCTTTCTGCGTCCAATCTTTAAATATTTCGTAGAAACACTGATGTTAAACAAAATATTCAACCGATCAGGGTGAGAATTGTAAATTTTGATTGTGTCATACATTGGCACATTATGAACAATTTTGGTTTTCTAGTTTCATTATCTAGCGCCACTTATTTTTCTTAAAATAATATATTTTTCAAAACATATTCTTCTTATAATTCTGAGATTGAACAGTTTTAACATTGATATATTGACGCATACCCTGCCAAACTCTGGAAAAGTTATTTTAATTTTTAATTTCATTCGTAGATTATGGCGCAATACTTTGTGTGCTACGCACAGACTGAGAAGCGTGTTATGATGACACAGCACCAGTATCAGTGAACTGGGGTAAGTCCCCGCACACTCGCACGCCTCTGCATCTATCATAGTTATGCAGAACTGTTTCGCTACAGTGTGGTTCATCTATAAAATAGACAGCATATATGGCGCTAGTGCGACCTACTCTTCAGTACTGCTGGAGTGTTTGGAAATCGTACCAGGTCGAATTAAAGGAAGACATTGAATCAGTTCAGAGGTGGGCTGCTAGAGTTGCTACTGCAATTCAGGAACTCCAGAGGGCATCTCTAGAGGAAAGGCGACTTTCTTCTCGAGGAACACTGCTGAGGAATTTCAAAGAACCGGCATTCGAAGCTGACTACAGGATGATTTTGTTCCCCCAACATATATTCGACGTAAGGATTATGAAAATGAGATACAAAAAATCAGGGCTCCACTGTAGGCATACATACAGTCGTTTTCTTTCGTTCTGGTTGCGAGTAGAACAGGAAAGGAAATGACTAGTAGTAGTAAGACGTATCCTTCTCCACTCGCCGTACAGTGGATTGTGGAGCTCCGATGTAGAGATAGAGGTAGATATTTTGATATGTGATATTTTAATATGTACAAACATTAGTGTGTTTTTCGTTTTGTCTCTGTGTCAAGCGGTCTTTCTGCAAGCAACACATAATTTACTACCAGATGTTTTCTGCACAGTCGTAAATGCACTAACAATTGGACTACACCTGCAGTATAGACTAACCGTTATATGTCTATGCGTCGTCAGTTCATTACCTCACGTGCTGCCCAGAGGAAAATAAGCATTTATGTTTTGTTCTTGCCACATGGACACTAACCAGCCTAAAAGCACACTACTCTTACAGCTATAATTATTATTAATCTGCAAATGGCGTTAATAACAATGTATTGTTGTTCAGTACACCATCCCCGCTCACCAATAAAAATACCTGCATTTATACGCACGACACATTGTATAATGTGCCATGACGAGCAACTATACTTATGCAATATCTTGGTTTTTACAAATTCCGCCATCTGGTCAAAACACATTTCAAAAGATCTTCGTATTTTGATATAATTTCACCTTCCTAAAACACCGTGCAGAGGAAGTCAGTCGCAGATGTTTATGTCTGTGTTCTCTGGGAAGCGATGCAGCAGCATTGTGCTCAGGAATTCTTTTCAGTGTTTTTTAAAAGCCATGGGATAACGTTCTTTCTAAAAAGAACTGACAGCGAACTGGTTGAGCTTAAGATATAGCAGAGGAGAGGACGCCAGTTTCTGAGAAATTTGGACGAGGAGACAATCATATCTCCTAAAGTCAAACACTTATCTGAAGATTGGGGATTGTAACTCACACTTCTTTAGGAACTGAATATATTGGAATTACAGGACTGGCTAACATTGCAAAACTTTTGCGAAGCGGGGATTAATTAATTTGTAAACAAAAGCGTCATTGGCCAGCTTTTTGCAGGGCATTTTTAATGGGTGAATAGTAATTGCGTGATCTTGTAGAGCGGAGAGTTAAGTCTATTTCCAGAGGGAACACTTGATCTAAGAAGTCTGAAGACAACGCTTCGTCAGGGGATTTTGAGGCGAACGCTTCGTCTAGAGATCTAGAGGGAGGCACTTGGTCCTCAGAGGCTCAGAAGACAACCTCCGCCCGCAGATGTAGAGATAGAACGTTACCACAACCAGCAGCTGATGTGTTTCTGGTAGCAAGTCACGGTGGTGGCAGCTTCCTTGATTAAAGTAAGCAGAATATAGTGAGAAATCGCACTGACGAAATTTTGTTAAGAGACATATTGGTAGCTATTAGTACAATCGCACAGCGGTGTCACAATGGGCAAATTTTGGTTCACCCAATACACTGATTCGCAGAAAATCCCATAATTGTTTACGAGCTGCCTACATTGGCAGGTATCCTGGTTATATTCAAAAGAAAGCTCATCTAGATTTCTACAATAGCGTCGATGCGAAATATATTCCTTTTTGAGATTGTGCTAAAGTTTCATTCAGTGAGCGTGCAACCCACGTGTGGGGTGCCACGTGATATAACGATCACGATAGTTATACAGTTACCTGAAGTAATCCGCCGTCGCTGAAGTTCTTAAGAGAACACCATTTTGAAGCCTTTTCGCAAGATGTTTGATTATCTGATAGTACAGAAATCGGACTTTGAAACGAAATGTTTGCATGTGATTTGTTCAATGTAAAAGAATGAGGACCTCTCTGATTGGTTGCCGAAGTTCGTCTGTTCTTTCAGAGACGTCGCAGTGGTTTTGTTTCGAGGGCTCGTAGAAACGAAGGCATCCCTTTGAAATACTTTACCTACAGCATTAGCGTCTTATTCTTCGCGTGGTCGTAGTTTTCCTTTATTCTGAAAAGAACGAAGGTCTTGGTGAATCCGATATTCCCTTTTCTCCAAGCTAATTTAAGTGGATCGCGAACAAGCAGAGAGTGGTAACTCTCCCGTGTTGTCAAGTAGACAGCACTCGAAAAAGCTGTGTCAACGATCTTATAGTTTGTTTGCAATATTCCGGTTCGTATTATATAAAAGGAATTAATTCGAATACCGCACATTGAAACAGCCAACAAGGCTCGTATACACACGACTGAGATTATTAATAACCCTTCTTTTTACTCCTTAAATCTGCAGACTTATTCTAATTCAACTCCTTCCAATTCTAGCACATTTTACTTATGTGACAACTTATCAAAAACTGTTAATTCGTCAACGTACTCAAAACCGGTTATGATATTTTTTTCAAATATCTTTGAAGTAATCACTATAGCAGTATACAGCGTACGCACAAGATTCTGAAGTTCTGCGTACATCTTGGAATTCTGACTAATTACACTCCTGGAAATTGAAATAAGAACACCGTGAATTCATTGTCCCAGGAAGGGGAAACTTTATTGACACATTCCTGGGGTCAGATACATCACATGATCACACTGACAGAACCACAGGCACATAGACACAGGCAACAGATCATGCACAATGTCGGCACTAGTACAGTGTATATCCACCTTTCGCAGCAATGCAGGCTGCTATTTTCCCATGGAGACGATCGTAGAGATGCTGGATGTAGTCCTGTGGAACGGCTTGCCATGCCATTTCCACCTGGCGCCTCAGTTGGACCAGCGTTCGTGCTGGACGTCCAGACCGCGTGAGACGACGCTTCATCCAGTCCCAAACATGCTCAATGGGAGACAGATCCGGAGATCTTGCTGGCCAGGGTAGTTGACTTACACCTTCTAGAGCACGTTGGGTGGCACGGGATACATGCGGACGTGCATTGTCCTGTTGGAACAGCAAGTTCCCTTGCCGGTCTAGGAATGGTAGAACGATGGGTTCGATGACGGTTTGGATGTACCGTGCACTATTCAGTGTCCCCTCGACGATCACCAGTGGTGTACGGCCAGTGTAGGAGATCGTCCCTCCATTCACGCCTGTCGCGACACCACTGGAGGCGGGCTGCACGATGTTGGGGCGTGAGCGGAAGACGGCCTAACGGTGTGCGGGACCGTAGCCCAGCTTCATGGAGACGGTTGCGAATGGTCCTCGCCGATACCCCAGGAGCAACAGTGTCCCTAATTTGCTGGGAAGTGGCGGTGCGGTCCCCTACGGCACTGCGTAGGATCCTACAGTCTTGGCGTGCATCCGTGCGTCGCTGCGGTCCGGTCCCAGGTCGACAGGCACGTGCACCTTCCGCCGACCACTGGCGACAACATCGATGTACTGTGGAGACCTCACGCCCCACGTGTTGAGCAATTCGGCGGTACGTCCACCCGGCCTCCCGCATGCCCACTATACGCCCTCGCTCAAAGTCCGTCAACTGCACATACGGTTCACGTCCACGGTGTCGCGGCATGCTACCAGTGTTAAAGACTGCGATGGAGCCCCGTATGCCACGGCAAACTGGCTGACACTGACGGCGGCGGTGCACAAATGCTGCGCAGCTAGCGCCATTCGACGGCCAACACCGCGGTTCCTGGTGTGTCCGCTGTGCCGTGCGTGTGATCATTGCTTGTACAGCCCTCTCGCAGTGTCCGGAGCAAGTATGGTGGGTCTGACACACCGGTGTCAATGTGTTCTTTTTTCCATTTCCAGGAGTGTATATTCTTGGAGCTAACGCAGAGGAGCACTGTGCTATAACATCAGCTAACCAATTAGAAAGAGCATTTTTAGTTGTTGTCGTCATATTATTGCTTTATCAGCACACGGGAGGGGTGTAAGAAGGGGGGGGGGGTGGGAGAGTGAGGGTGGGGGGAGGCCGACACAGGTAACACTTTCAACGTCCTCGAGCAAAAGATATAAAATATAAACGTTAAGATGATTTGACAATATTTAAGAGAAGTTACATTGCATTTTCCTTAAAAGATGAAAAATGATTTTATGATGAATTTTTATATAAAACTGATGTCTTCCACAGACGTTTTTCTTTGATGATGATGGTGTTCGATTTTGTGACAAGGAGAGTAGTAACGGATGACAAGTGGGATTTGTCTATAATATTGTTGAATTGAACGATATTAAATACGGTATCACTTAATATGGTGGCCACTCCAAATTAACGCCAGTCTTTACGAGCCAGTTAGTGGGAAAACTATGGTTGTTGTTGGTGTATTGTTGTTCACATATTGTTGTGGTCGTAATTCGGCAGAAAAGTTTAATACAGCTGTCCTAGTTAGTCCTTTTTATGTAAATCTATTCATCTATGCATAACAACTAGAACCCACACCCATTTGCATCTGCTTCACTTTCTCAAGCCCGGTTACCCCCCTCAAATTTTAATCCTGTCGGAGTGAAGATTCCTGTTCTGCCAACCAATATAATATTTTAATTAAGTTGTGTCAGAGATTTAAATCTTCTACAGTTGGAGTCAGTAGCTCTCCATTAGTTAGCCAACTTTTAGAAATCCCCTGTAGCACAACATTTGAAAAGCATCTACTCGCTTCTAGTCTGAAGTGTTTATCATCCGCTTTTCATTTCAATACGGTGATGAACTCCAGTCATATAGCTTCAGAAAAGACACTCTAACATTTAAACTTACCTACGCAGTTAAGAAATTTCTCTATAATGAAATTTTCACT
Source organism: Schistocerca piceifrons (assembly GCF_021461385.2). NCBI lineage: Eukaryota > Metazoa > Arthropoda > Insecta > Orthoptera > Acrididae > Schistocerca > Schistocerca piceifrons. The sequence continues at coordinate 271,912,889 of NC_060139.1, forward strand.
CTACAGCGGAGTGTACGCTGATATGAAACTTCCTGGCAGATTAAAACTGTGTGCCGGACAGAGACTCGAACTCGGGACCTTTGCCTTTCGCGGGCAAGTGCTTTACCAACTGAGCAACCCAAGCACGACTCAGGCCCCGTCCTCACAGGTTTACTTCTGCCAGTACCTCGTCTCCTACCTTCCATACTTTACAGAAGCTCTCCTGCGAAACCTTGCAAGGTTCGCAGGTGAGCTTCTGTAAAGTTTGGAAGGTAGGAGACGAGGTACTGGCAGAAGTGAAGCTGTGAGGACGGGGCGTGGGTCGTGCTTGGGTAGCTCAGTTGGACAGCCGGCATGGTAGCTCAGCGTGTTCGGTCAGAGGGTTACGTGCCCTCTGTAATAAAAAAAAAACTCACTTAATCGATCATCAACTAACTCAAACGGATGTCTTACGACGCAACGAACAAAAGCGAACAAAACGTGATATATAAAAAAAAAAAGAAAAAGAAAGAGTTGGTAGAGCACTAGCCCGCGAAAGGCAAAGGTCCCGAGTTCGAGTCTTGGTCCGGCACACAGTTTAATCTGCCAGGAAGTTTCAAGAAATTTCTCTTTTTCAGAGATTCTTTTCTTGATTTTGCCAGTTCCTTGATCTCCTCTATCTTGGCTATCGTTATCTATTTTGTCGACGAAATAGCAGTACCCATCTACTTTTAGTTAACAGAATTAGTCTGGGAAAACAGTCTAAAAGCTGAGTTGTAAAAGGAGCCTTATGATTTTCAGGCTCGGTGAAAATAGCTTCGGGATTTTAGTTCTATACGGTACTTATCATTTCCAAAAAGCCCGTTACATGATTTTTTATAACGGATTCTTGGGGAACTGTTGAAACTTCTGTCAGGTGTAGGCATTTTCTTCTAACATTACGTCGAAGAAATTATGCTGCGACCGTGTACGTTGGTATTAGTATCGATCCTTCTCCACTCATCCAGCATTTAACGTCACGAATTTTACGAACGATGGATGACTTGACCGCCACTTAGGTTACATCTTGACTTTTCAGGAAAAGTTGCACCTTCAAAATCACTTCGTTGTTGTTTTGGAAATACGTATCATGAATTTTTTTCTTCATCCGAGAAAAGAGGAACAAACCACAGTGTGCTGCTTCTAGAGAATACGGGCAGCCGAGGCAAAATTTGGTATGCCAAAGAAATACTATCAGTGATCGCGTCCTTTAGACAACGAACTGGTGTGTTGTCGTGGAAAGAGAACCACTGCCTTTGACGGCTTGCGACGACGTTTTGTCTTGTCAGTCTGCTTTAGCCTCGTCAGGAGATGTCGGTAGTGTGCTTCTGGGGTGAACTGTTATCGGCACAGCACGGCAATGTTAAAACAACCTGTCAATTACTAATCGGACTCGCGCCGTCAGGGTCCGGTGCAAACTCAATTATTTATATAGACAGATCATCTACAGGCTTCGGTGAGCGCGAGTATGAAAATATGTGCCATAAATCACAGTATCTTTTAACTGCTTCGAGAGAGAAACTTAAGCTTTTTACACAGGCAAGGAACTGTAAACCGTCGTATTTAACATAAATTGCATCTTGACACTTGTCCCTGTTCCCGAGGAACATGAATCTTAACAGACGGATAACAAAGCGATTGTACATGGGTTTCGTTTTTTCTTCCGATTAAGGTATGGAACCCTAAAAACAGAGAAAGTTTCTGCCACTTCATTCAATTGGGAGTCACACTTATTTTATCAAACCGCAAATATCTGCGTCACCATACCACTGACAATGGAAAATTCCAAAGCGTAGATAAAATATCTTGATGAAACTTGGAAGGCGTCTAGAGGCGATAAAATAATTCAATACGTATTTTTTGTGGCCATTTACACTTATAAGGGGGAAAAGGTGAAGAGGGAAGGTGATTTGGCATATTAGGTATGAGGAAATACCTTAGAAACAATTATGTTTTTTGTATAAACGTTGATGTGTAACGTTCTTGAAAGTTGTAGAATGAATTTTTGTAATAATTTGAAATTTTGCGAAATACCCCACCGTCAGCAAATAATTTTGAAAAATGAAAGAACCGTTTTGAGCATCGTACCTCTGGTTATGCGAAAGTTCTTGACGACATAGGTACACTCGTGGAAGTGACATAATCAAGATGTAGTCATTAGTACATACTCAGTTCTCTTGTCCAGAGCTTACGGATGTATTGCAGTATGCCTGACACAAATCAGAATATTTAGTGGCTCACCCGTCACAGATTGAAATCCTGTTGAATTATCTTTTATACGGTGTTCTCCGTCGTGAATATTATGTGAAGAATACAAATACAATACAGATAACAATGAATATTTAGATATTTTAATTAGGTATGTTGAAAATAAACCAACAGCACATTGCGAACAGCTCGTTTTCCTAAAACTTCATTTCTGAAACTAACTTCACTACACAGGTATATTCGTAGCTTGACACGTTCTTTATTTAGTAACGCCATTTCTCATTTCCCAAAGTTAATTAAAGATGATGGGTATTTTGCCATATTTCAAGTTATTACAAAAGTTGATTCTACAGAAGCCTAATTCCTTATCGTCTTTTTGACGAGAAACGTTTTCGATGCATCATGGTTCCCAACGTATTCCCTCTGAGTCTAATACGCCAAATTACTTTTCGGGCTGTTTGACCCCTTAAAAGTGAAATTGGCCATAAACAAAAAAAATACCCATTCCATTACTTTGCTCCTTCTACACAATTCACCAAGTTTCATCAAGACTGGGTGACAGTCAGTTTAGTGCCCCACCGCTGCCTGGAGCGTTTCTAGACACGGTTTCGGTGGTCACCAGAGCTCAGTTCGAAGCAGGACTCACAAAAAGAAAACTCCGCTCACTGAGATCCCAGTCTCCGCTGACAAGCGAAGTCGCGTCTGGTGACGCTCCTGACAGCGGTGGGATAGCAGCCTGACTTTCACCGGCTATACAGTCCGACACCCAGGAGTGGTGGTCAGAGGCGTCATTTCATTCCATAGCACGACCGCTTTGGTTGTCAACCACGATACCCTTACAGCACATCGGTACGTCAACAACATTCTACGCCCCGTTTTGTTGCCACTGATGGCAAGCCCTGAGCTGAAATTGCTCTGAGCACTATAGGACTTAACATCTGCGGTCATCAGTCTCTTGGCAAGCCATTTGGCCTTACATTTCATCAAGATAATGTGCTCCCCCACACGTCAAGGCTTTCTAATGTTTCTCTTCATGGTTGCTAAACGATGGCTTGATCAGCACATCTGGCTCCAACAGAGAATGTTTGGAACATTATGGGCCCTGCCTTCCTAATAGCTCGGAATCTTTGACGATCTAACGCGACATTTGGGCAGAATGTGGCACGATATCCCTCAGGAGAACATCCATCAACAGTCTCAATCAGTGGACAACCGAGTAATTGCTTGCATTAGGTCCAGAAATGGATCAAATCGTTATTAACTAGCTCAGTTTCTGAAGCTCTTTCTCCCGAATAAACAATCCTAATTTTCCGAAACTGCAATCATTTCTTTGTCTGTACGTGTACGTCACATCTAGCGATTATCGTCCCGCTTGGATAATTCCTTCGTTGTCCGTTGCACCGTTTCCGATTTTATTGTCACTGAAACTAGGCAATCAGGCTGTTGAGGGTGCAAATTCAAGCAACCTGCCAGAAGCGGTGTCCCCCAACGTGTTATTTTTTATTTTTTTGGTTTCACAGACTGAGCAAATGTAGCTTTTGCTGACCTAGCTTAAATTTGGCGCTTCCGAAGAAGACACAGCGTAACTTGGGAAGAACGTTTCAAGTGGTGACTCGCAGACCCACAGATGTCTATGCACTACAGCATTTTACCGTGTGCAGGTGCCTGAATTTTCACGCGCAACAACGTGATTGGCTAACGTCAATGTTAAGTAAATCGAAAATCTATAGTAAAAGGGGAAAGACTTATTCTTTTGAAGTGAAACGAGACCGCAGCAGAAGAAACTGCAAGAATACCCCAAAGGTCGGTTGTAGTCTCATGTCCATATGCAGACGATATTGTAATAGGCGCAAAGGACGTCGCAAAGTTACAAGGAGCGAAAGGCGATATGGAAGATTGGTGTGTCGAACACGACTTCGAAATAATGTGGCGGAAACTGAAATGATCGTACTCCGAAATGGAGGAAGAGCACCTGCATCAGCTGGGATCTTCATACGGGAGAGAAAACTGAATACTGTACCAGACTTCAAGTACCTCGGAGTCACAACACAAACAACTGCTAAATGTTTCACAAAACATGTAACAGCGAAAGCAATGCAAGCAATAATGGCAATCCATGAAGTACAATCCATCGGGTCCCTTAGCCTAGAGACAGCAGTGGCAATATTCAGAGCCAAAATCTTCCTAATACTGACGTGTGCCATAGAAATTATTGGGCCACATGTTACAGTGGAAAACCTAACAATACTAGAAAGAGTGAAGACGACCTATATAAAGAAAGCAATAGGAATGTCCAAAACAACATGATCCTGACTTGTATACATTTTGGAGAGCGAATCCTTCCCCATTGTAGACCTACGGACAAAACTGATGCTACCAGACAGCAGCGCTTTTAAGGGTCTACTTAAAAATTTGAAGTGAAAAAGGGAAGACATAACTCAAGAATTTTACAGCACAAGTGCCATGATTGACCGAACTTCGACAAAGGAACACTTAGAAATAAGACTTGTGATCACCATAATGACAGTCCATGGTTTCCACCCCCTTATTTGCCACAACACGTCATATCATGAACCAAACGCAATGTGTGAGCGTAAACTGTGTCATCAAATATGCAAACGTTACCATATAGAGCTTTGTACCAAAAGGACATAGTCCAAAAACGACTGTGCCAATCACAATATGTAAAATTTCTAATTTATTTTATTATTATGATCGTACTTTGAATTCGTATGGCTATTTCGCTGCAATAAACTTATTACTATATATCGAAAATCGAGCAACGTCTCAATTTTTTTTCTTAATAAGTATTTCTCAGCATAACCACCACTGCAACAACGTTAAAGCCTTACACACTATTCCTGACCACCCTCTATATACAATATGAAGACCTCAGCTGTAAGCAGTGGCAAAGGACAGTAGATTAAATTCAGAGGGATTGAATGTAAAGCATGGTACACAATGTGCTCTATTTATATTAGTTGATAATTCCACGACAAATCGAGAAATTTCAGCAACATCTTTAATTTCAGAATATCACTTGTGGCAGCTTTGTCAAGATGTGTGCGTGTGAGCAGAAGTAAATGCCAAAACATGGCTGACACTACTAGTACAGCGTGCGCTTTTCGTACAGAGACAAGGCTTGTCAGGGACGATTTCTGCAAATAAGAGAGTAATGTGCATAGCTACTTCAGTGTGTTTCTGTAGTAAAATACAGTTCAAAAGCTTTTGGTAATCACATATATGTGAATAACTGTCTAAGCAAGTAAACAAGTTGTGTACCATACCATGGTCTACGTTAGTTTACGTTGACACAGCGATGACAGAAATGTCACGAGCCATCGCCGACATTTCTTGAGTGCAATAGTAAGGCGACAGTAAAACAAATTTTGTATTGCGTTGAATCACAGATTAATTTTCGGTGTCGCTATACTTTATTATTGCAAAATCTGTTAATGCAAATCTTAGCGTCATAAACGGAGACAATTCTAACCTTTTAAATTTGTGGCTCTGAGTCTTCACTGCAATGTTTCGTTGACTGGGACAGCAAGTAAGTAGTGGTAAGTCGATGCACACACATGTCAAGTGCACTCAGTTTGCAGCAAGACATTGTTAGGTGCCCACTGGCGTAATTCTAAGAATAAAATTTTTGATAGAATTAACGGTTTCACAACTGTATCGGTACTGTGGAAATACTTGGAAACAATGACTTACGCGTATAATAGACAACACACAATGTATGAGCTTGAAAAATCCTATATATGAGATTTTATTGGCACTTTACTGCAGATATCTTAAAGCAAAAAGCTGTACATAGTTTAGATATGAGGTCTCCATAAACCAGATAAACAAAGAATTTGCTGAAAGGGCTTCATTTTTATTGAAAGGCACAAGGACTACGTACTAATGCGATAGAAGCCACCAGGCAATAAATTGTTCTTCCACGTGAGCGAAGACTCCATACAATGTCAGTCTTCACTAGTGGGGAATATTGAAAGTAACTCTGTACATGATCTGACCAAAACTAAACACTAATCTACCAAAATGTATGGAAAAACTTCACGTGAATCGCTTCAGGGTTTCTTTGTCGCATTAGAGAACCAGTCCTTGTCGTTTCCCAAGAAAGGAATTACTCGCCGTATTACAAATCGGCAGGTCCTTCGGGTTTAAAATTATGCCGCGAATAAAACAAGGAGCGGTGTCAGGGGGACGTTCTGAGCCTGCCGTTGAGAAGGCAAAGCGGATAACCGCGGGGAGGCATCGCGTGATTTCCCGCGGGATCTCCAGGCCGTGTCCAGAAAGCCTCCGCCACTGCCTTCCCTGGGGGACAGTACAGTTCAAGAGCTGACGTGCGCTTGTAGCCCCACACCTGACACCCCTCCCAACTTCCTGCTCTTGCACAGGAGCAGCACTGCATTTCATCAGCTAAATTAACTCTCATCAGCATACGATCCATTAGCCATTGATTATGCCATGCAAGAGAAGAATTATTCGTCGCAGTTTCCTTAATATGCAGTACCGATATTTTATTCCTCCACTCGGATATCCTCCAAAAATCTTGTTTGCGGACATATAAAGATAATAAATGACGTATATTACACAATACAACGCTCAGTTAGTTGATAGATCATAACTGAAGTATTCTATCAAGCTAGGAGGTGTGAATGGTGAAGAGCCAGGCCGCACACTACATACAGATTTATCCCGAAAAGATATATTTATTAAATAAAAGAATTTCTCCAAGTGGTTGTTAGAAATTTCTTTTGAAATGAGAAATTAACCAGCTGAGATAACTGCAAGGAATGACTAGTCACGAATAAGTAATTAATATTTTAATTTTAAATTGCAAATGGAAATAGTGAGTTAGTGTAAACCTATGTCACTCAGGTGGTTCTGCCACTACATAATTTCCACAAAGCAGAGTACAACTTTAATTTCAACTTACCCATGTTTAAAAAATAAAGATCAAGCAATAGGAAACATTTAATTAACGGTTCAGTTAATATCTGAAAAGACAGTAAATCAGAACAGACACAGAAGGACTAAAAAATAATGAGAAATGTAGACCAGAAAGATAATATCTGAACGCTCTTTAGATATCAAGTACAATGCAAATCCCAGCGAAAGAACAGATAGCAATATGCATAGCTCGATTTTAAATTAAGATATTCAGGGTGATTGTACAAAAGAATGTATAAATAAAACCTAAACAAGAACGCCCTCAAGGCTTCCTTCAAACTGCAGTGAATAATTAACTTCTCATGGTTGGGATTCCCATTCGTGTAGAATTTTCTAATCGACATCATATTAGCCGCAGACTTTAGAGATTGTTTATTTCGCAACAACAGTTTCAGCTTTAAGACTATTATCAAACTGTACTGCAAAATATTTTGCTTCAGCCCGTGGCAACTTTAAAATCTTGTGTGAACATGTCACCGCCAACCGGCTGCTATATTCTTACAGTGAAAAAGCTCAGTTGTGAGTATGACAAGTACAAATTTCACATGATTTCAATGTTTGACATTTGTTGAAGAAAGCGCTTTTGCAGTATAGCAATTGTCAGATAAATAATCTACGCAGACAACGGCGAATATGACATCATTCAATAAAAAAATTCAATCAATGAAATTAATCTCGAGTAACGGAATCAATGGCAAAAAGGCAGAACAAATAGTCATATAAACTGGTGGTATCTGTCCTTCCGAAAGAAGAGACACCACGCATTCATATACTTGATTCTCCTCGATGGGCAGAGGACCTACCATATTCACTGCGGATGCACAGTTACGGCTGACCTCCTGCAGGAATCTCAAAAGTAGTGAGTGTGGAGGGCACGGACGGGGAGTGCGGATAGGTGGCGCCAGGTGGGATTCTGGGTCGGCCGAGGGGCGTGCAAATATAGTCCGCGCAATTGCAGTAAACACTGTATCCGGGTGCACAGTAGTTAACGCAACCGCCTGGTAAGCAGGAGATCCTAGGTTCGAATCCCTGTCTGGCCCACATTTACACTCCTCGCCGCTGATGTTGCACAAAGTCCTGATGCAGCTTACATAAACAGTCACTTTTCCTCTCCTTTCCTTTGTCCCCCTTGCTCCTTTAGCTTACGAACTAGGCTCAAATCTGACAGATGTAACAGTGACATAAGCAATCTAAGTCAACCCTACTCACAATACATGTCACTGTTAATGGTTTTTCCGAGCTCTAGGAATTCCATAACTATCGGTCCCAGGAGATCGAAAAACATTGTTAGTATCAACTTGTATACCGAGGAGACAGCTCTGAATTTTTTAGGTAGAGGTGACGACACTACACTGGCATCTGTAGATATCTCGCTACGTTATCCAAAAGAGGGCACATGCAAATTTCAACGGGTGTTGTTGTTGCAATGTTTACTACGTTTCCATTTGCACACTCCTTATAGTATAAGAAACCCAGCATCACAGCATTTCACAGAGTTCACACATAAACCAGTTCACCAACCAAGTCCATACGCCTCAAGAACTCCACTTTTCCCTTGATTTCCATTGATAGAGGTAACAGACGAAGCTTCAGAGCCCCCTTCTATCAAATCCGAGCGATGTGCTTCTCAGACATGTAAGCTGAAAGATTACCAACACCGACTCTCTCGAAATGATCTACATTTTCGGCCGTTGTTCGTGGCGCCCTTGTCTCACATGGCTGCCAGTAATTTCCTGTGGATGCCTAGCGTCCACCTATCAGTTGTCGGTGGTTGAATGTGTGTCGTTAAGTTGGGGCGGAATTGTGTGCGCATGCCTCCTGGCAATATACGAAACAGACCATTGGTTAGGTGCAGGCAAAGAGTCTTTAAGTTTCACATCGAAACAGCTCACGAATCAACAGAAGCTACTGAAACTTCTTGACTCCTGCTTGATGTGGCAGTATACATACCTGCAATCACACTAGATAATGGTGAACTTCGTTCCTAAACTTCTTTACAGATATTCACATTAAATCACACACATTACCCTTCAACATTGTGTGTCCGCAAGTAAGTGAATTTTGGTCAAGCGAGGCTGTGTGGTCACCGTCCCAGACCTTGACATCCCTGGCGATATTAAAACTAAACACGAAGAACTTCACACAGAATCAACGTCACACTAACCGCTAGAACATGTTGGTCCACCTCTGGTACATAACCCAGCGGCGATTCTATGTGTCATAGATTCCATAAATCCTCGCTACACTGCAAGAGGTACGTGGCACCAGAAGGGTAGTGCAGGTCTCGGACTTCCCGTAATGTACGGGCCGGTTGTTTGTGGATGCGGAGCTGGCGCTCGATAGCGTCGTAGATGTATTCCATCAAGTTCAGATCAGTCGAATTTATTGGCCTAGGCACCAACGCGAGTTCACTATTGTGTTCCTCAGATCGCTATATCACGTGTCTGCGGTATCAGTGATGATGTACTTTGTGAATATGGGGCAAGCCAGCACTCTGAACTCTTGTTTGACTGCAGTAAATTGAGCGAATCCTGTGGCATGGAAGACTTGTTTGCATCAAATAACAGTGCCATCTGATTGCTGAACATTGGACTCATATAGTGTGAAATCGTCTGTAATTAAAATTTAATTGTAGTTTTTGTTATATTGTACTCTACTCTTCTTTGAACTCTGATAAATAAAAACTTTTCTGGTCTTTTGAGTAGTCCTGCTGAAAAACTCCATCGTAGTCAGGGAAGACCAACAAGCGTGGCGGGGCGATGTTGTCCACAGTAATGATCATGTAGTCAGCAGCTCTTATAGTGGCTTTGATTCCGCCATAGGCCCCATGAAATCCCGGGTGAATGCCCCCCATAGCATAACACTGCCTCCACGGGGGTCTGCGTCCGTGTCACAGAGCACGTTTTAGCAGTCGTTCACGTGCATGACGGCCTACCTGGACCCCACCATCAGCCTGGTGTAACAAGAAACATGATTCATTCGAACAGACAACACTTGTCAGTTGATACTCTGTCATGTCTCGATTTTCCTTTGACAGATTTCTCCATTGTGGCTCTAGAATCGTTGCTAGAGTGGTTCCCCATTCGTCTCTCCTCCTCTTGTAAGGGCTGTTTTGACTATGGATACAAACGAAACTAGCAAGTAATCCTAATCGTTGGAACGAAAACCAATGGTTTCCACTACATGAAGTAAGCCATGCTAATGTTACAAAACGGTTAATGTTTAACGCTACGTTTTGGGTGATGTTCCTTACAGTGAAAGGATACGTAAGTGGTACATGAACAGTGGTGCACCGTCACTCTTTCAGGAGGCTGTTCACGAATACGGAACCGAGTACAACAGTTGTATTGGTCATGGCTCACCTACACCGTGGTCACGTGAAAGGGAAGCACTGACTGAGAAAGAACTGGGATGTTGCCTGTGCCCCAAGTTATTCAGTGTGCATACTGAGGAAGCCTTGAAGGAAACCAAGGAGAGAAATTTTGATAGGGAAATAAAGATAAGAGAAAAGAAACCAGAACGTTGAAGTTTCCTATTCACACTGAAATTCTACCTTACACGGGAAAGGACTCTGGATAGCTACCGAACAGAATAGATACTGTACATTCCTCAACGGTATTTTTTGTCGGTACGCCTTACCTCCTGTATTACTGAACCAAAATTAATGATTGAGACATCATTTTCAAGATTTCGTTCACCTATATTAACAAAAAACCACATAAACAATTTCAAATTATCTTTTTAGATTTAAAAAAATATTTTGAAAAGATTATTATGAGAACAGTGTAGAAGGCTCCATCGATTGAGAGTCTGTTAGCTAACATGCAAGACAGCTGTTGCAGTTGTTTAGATTTCTTACGCAAGCGCAGTCTGTCACTGCTTTCGGTCATACAAGTTGACCTAAAGAATTTAGAAGGTGCCATCTATTGACTATTTAACTTTGCTGTTATGCACAACAGCAGTTGGAGTAGTCTACTTTCTTTAAGCAAGAGTTTTGTACTCCGTGAATAAAATGAATTACATCAACGTTCATCATCATATGTAAGTCATTGTACTTATGATAATTTTTTAACGCCAACGCAGTGCCACAGAATTCAGTGAACAAAATGCTTCGCAATACTATAATACTATTCAGCGGCGATTATATGTCCAAAACGCGATGACTGTTCAATAACTAATGAATACCTCATTTCCGTTTTGCTATCTGGAGAGGCAAACTGTTCCTCCGTTCTGATTCTGTCCAATTCGAAAAAATAAATAACGTTCATTATACCCGTAGAATTATTGAGCTCTTTAAATCATCAATTACTTTTAAAGAAGAACGAAGTTATCACATTAATTAGCAATATTAATGCCAATCAGAGATTAACAAATGGTGCAAGATCAGTGTTAACTCTCTTAGGCGAGTACATCACCACTGACTCCGATAAAACTGTGTTCATGCCCAGCATTAATCTCAGACCTTCTGATCCAACTATGTCTTTAGAAACGAAAACAGTTTCAAATAAAAGAATGGCTTCGCTAGGATCGTTAATGAAGCACAAGGACAGACGCTTGAAAGGGAAGAATTTTTTTTCCCAGATCCTGTTGCTTCGCATGCATAGTTATACGCGGCTCTTTCACGAGTTTGAACAGTCAGTGATATTTATGTTTGTGTTATAACATATACAGTCACAAAGTGAACGATGACTACATAGTAACTGCCCACATTGTTTTTAAAGATATTTTGAAAAGTAAATAAGTTTTAAAAACACATAATTAATCTGACGAATACAATTCTTGATTTTTATATGTTCTACAGTTAACGATCTTGTATATAATCACATCGATTTCATACGTTGGGAATAATATTTGTTACTACATTTCAAAATATAACGTTTTTTTAATAAATACTTGCATTTACCTATTTCTCGATTTCTATATTAGCCATTAGTGGCTGATCAGGACACACGTCGAGTTACTCCCATGTATCAGCTGATACGAAGAAAGCATTTATGAAAAGATAAATTTGTTAACATTTTGCATAAATTTAAACATTAGGAAACATTTTATAAAGGTATCTGTCTGGAGATAGCCTTTTACAGAAGTGAAAATAGGACAGAAAACAAGTCAGATAGTAGAAGAAGCAAATTTTATGAGATGTAATGCTACAGAATAATGCTAGTGATTACATGGGTGAATTCAATGGCTAATCAGGAACTACATAACTGAATTTGGTAAAAAAATATTTATAGCAATTTAAGGCTGACTAGACGAAGTGATCTGTTGACAGGACACATCTTGAGGCGTCAAGGAGTCGTCAGGTTGGTAATGGAAGGAAGTTTGTTGGGATGAGGGGAGGGGGTGGGATATAAATTGTAGAGGGAGAGTAAGGCTCAAATAGATTAAGGAGGTTCAAACGCAAGTAGGTTGCCGGAAATATACGGAGATGAAGAGGCTTGCACCGGACAGACTAACTTGCAGACTAACTTGCGTCAAACCAATATTTGGACTGAAGACGACAACACTAGCATCAATGAAATGACTTCACATTACAAATTACATCTACAGTAGTGCTAAAAGTTATGAACTATCTTGAGACATTAATTTTAAGAATTTCTATGAAAATAATATTCTGTTGGGTTGGAGAAATGATAAGTTTGTAACCTTCCAAAAGAAAAATATGTATATAGCATTGACATTTAGCCTAACCTCCCAATAAAAATAATTTTACAGCATTCACATTTAGCATAACCTGCCAACAGATAAATTCTGTAACCTACCAATAATAAAAATGTGACTAACCTCCTAATAAAAAATGTGACTCATATATAACCTTTCAATAGTGATCTGACTGTGAATCTAAACTGATAAATTTGGACGTCAGCAGTGCTGCGTCATGGCCCTGAAAGATCATACTGAATAAATTGAAAATTCTTACCTCAATAAGGTCGCTGGATAACGCATATATATCTGCCCCTATAAGAAATTATTCTGGCACAACCCAGTGCAATGCTGGCCGATAGATTTCTCTTGTATAAAAGAAACATTTTCTGGCTCCGTAATGTGCGTAACTTAAATGGGTTTCCCAAATTAATTTGTTAACAAGTTTGTCGGGAATACATAATAACCAGTTGTTGCTGTCAGGGTGAGAGCGGTGAAACAGAATGTTCTTGTGTACAGTATAATGGTTTCTAATGGTAACGTTATTCCTATCTTGCCAAAGGTGTCTAATTTCTTTCCATGCGTTGTCTTTGCTCTGCTCTTGTGCTACGTCTCGTAATGACAATGAAATGAAATTTTCAAATGCAACTTGTTGAATGTACATGAGGCTGAAATATGCTTGGCAGAAGTTGGTTGCGATGTCTTACTGATTGTTGCCGAGAGAACGAGATAGTGCGTCTGCTACAATATTTTGTGCACCGGGAATGTGAACAATTGTAAAATTAAATTCCTGTACATGAAGTTTCCATCTCCTTAATCTGTCATGTGTAAATTTAGCGGAAAGTAAAAACTGTATAGCTCTATGATTTGTGTAAACGCCAGTATGTCTTCCATAAATAAAATGCGTAAATCTGGTAAATGTCCGTACAACACATAATATTTAAAGTTCTGTAACAGAATAATTGCGTTCAGCAGGTGACAGAATGCGACTTGCAAAGGCGATCTTTTTAATTACTGTAGTACCGTCTTCTTCAATTTCCTGAGAAACGTGCACGCCTAAAGTTGTGTTAGAACTGTCGGTGGCATTGGAAAAATTTCTGGTAGGATCTACGTGTGATAAAAGTGATGCATTCAAGAAGTCATGTTTCAGATTAACAAACTCAGAATGTGCTTGGCTATCCCAGGACCAAATAGCGTTTTTACCCGTCAATTGGCATAATGTAGGGGTGTGTAAAGCAAAGTAATGAATAAATTTACTGAAAAAGTTAATTAATCCCTGAAAGCTGCGTAATTGTTTCTTCGTCGTTGGAACAGTAATGTCACGTAAATCTTGAAGTTTTTCCGGGTCAGGCGCAATGCCTTCTGCCGAAATAACATGTCCAAGAAATTTTACAGAAGTCTTAACAAAATGTCATTTGCTAATATTTACTGTGAGTCTTTATGCACGAAAAGTTTGCAACAGTTGTTCAAGAATAAAACTGTGTTCAGACCAGTTAGCCTCTGCATTAAGGATGTCGTCTACAGATGTTGTGATTCTGTCTTTACGTTCTGTCGGAAGTATAGTATTCAAACCGCGAATAAATGCTGCTGAAGAAATTGTTAAACCCAACGGTAATTTTCAAAATTGATAACAATCACCAAAACAGAGAAATGCTGTGTACTTTCTGCAGTTCGGATGGAGCTGAATTTGCCAAAATCCCAATTTTAAATCTAACGTGGAATAAATAGCAGTACCATGAAATTTCTGTATAAGTTCTTCTAGTGTCTGTGGGCGATCTGTTTCATTAATAATAATGTCGCTGATATGATGTGAATCAAGTACGAGTCGAAGTGAACCATCCTTTTTCTTAATACTATGGAGCTAGTTTATGTACGGACTAACTGCTGGTTCAATAATTCCCTGGTCTAGCATAGCTTGTAATTCTTTCTTAACTTGTTCACTGTAGATATACGGAATAGAATAATGTTTGGCTTTAAATGTGTCGCACTGTTTAACTTGAAATTCATACAGAAAACCGGACATAGTACCAGGGTCGTTGTCAAGAACTGGAGCTTGCTGTAAAAGAATTTTGCGTAGTTGAGTACGTTCGTCAACTGTATCGGCGTTGCTCTGTTTTACTTTATAAGAAATCATTTGCACAACGTCATAGTCAGCTTCGTCTGGTGTATTACAGTTGTGTACGTACGTATATGTGAAGAATATGGAATGACAGTCAATGTTACGCGATGTCGAAATGACTTCGTACGATTAAATGCCTGTTCATTTGCAGATAAAGCGAGCTGAAATTGTAATGCCAGTTGTACGTTTTCATCCTTTAACATTAAATACGAATTTTGAAAGTCAATAATTGCATAGCGTTGCACCAAAAAATTCGTACCTAAAATAACGTCTGTTGTCAATAAGGGGACCATCCAAAAATTTTAGTGGAACGTATGACCTGCAATACGAAATGATAAGTGTGTCTGTAATTTTAGATCTACTCCTTTACCAGATACTGTTAATTTTACTTCAGTTTTGCCTAATGGTAACGTAGGATAAGTATTCTCCTTATTACATTCGTTGAATGTTTCTTCATTTATAGCTAACATAGGTGATCCAGAATCGATTACGCTGAAAATGTGGATGATCCAATCTTTACTTCAATAATAGGGTGGGAAATGGTTTTTTTGTATAACTGGTTTTTCATGCAAAAGTGTGTCTCGGTTGTCGTCAAAAGTAATAACATTTTCGTGAACAGGATTCTGTGTGTCAAAAGTAGTGCTTACGTTGCTGGAAGATGCAACCTGTACTGTATCTAGTCAAATTCTTTCTGACGTGCTGTTATTTGCGGGTGGATGCTGTGGAATTTCGACTGTACTGTTCTGGTACTTCTTCCTGACGTATTTGGCTGAGCATGATACCTACTGTCCGGTTCGTTCGTAATAATCTGTTGTTGCGGATGATTCTCCTGCTGGTAAGACCAACTGTTATTAAATATACGCTGAAAACTGTGCTCATTACTTTTACGTCTGTCATGATAATCGTTGCTATACGGCCAGTTGCGATACGAGTTGAAATGATGTGTTTTCTGTACGTAGTAATTTCCTTCTTGTTGTGCATTACTATTTGGTGGAGCCGACGCTATACGTGTAGGCGGCGAAACATTAAAGTTTGGCTGACCTTGCACACTACTTTGTTGGTCAGGTATGCTAAACGGCTGGTTTCGTTGCTGTTGTGGGGAAAAGCCTCTATTGTTGCCAAAATGTGTTTGCTGTTGTAGTGGGACGAAATTAAGCGTCACCCATCCACCAAAGTCAGCCCAGTTTGCAGGTGACTATAAGTTTAATTTAGTTTTGTTTATGTGTTTTCTTATTATTTGTAATAAATGTGAATTATCTAAAAGTTTGTATTTTTTTATGTGTTTCATGTACGGAGAGGTCGGCGCAACGAACGGGGACAGCATCTTCGTTGCCGCGACCAGAGAGGAAATTGCTGGCCGCTATACGTCGCGGGTCGACAGCCAAGGAGCAACAGAAGATCCTGGAACCGAGTTGTTGCGTCGTGCTTCTAAAAATTAAAAATGAAGTTTTATACTCTTTTTGTACAACAATGACATCATATAGATCTTAATCTTATTGAAATGTTAGTCACTGTCTGTCAACGCTCAAGTTCACATCTGTATGTGTAGGAAGCTAATAAAATAGTGTACGCTACTAAAGTTGAAACACGTGTCTTGAAGATTTATTTATGAAGAGTTATGTGAACGGATTAATAATATATTTGACAAGATTATTGATTCAGACAGCGTTGGCCGAAACTTTGAATCTAAAAAGTTTATTTAATGTGTGATTCTGATATCGATTAGATCAAGATAACGTGTGTCGATATAATTTTCTGAGGAGAAACAAACGAAATTTAAATTCGAAAAAGTTACGAAAACCAATTGGCCCAAGTGATGTAATTCTCTGCACACGACTCAACTGATGTTTTACAGTTTCGTTCAAGAACCATTCTATGACAATTTAAAAAGAATATGAATCATTTTTGAAGTGGGTTGTAACTGACGTAGGTGACGAAGTCTGCACATGGTCATATATCAAACGAAAACCTAAGGCGTCGTTACACCACACCGTGGCGACCTTAGAAACAGGACTTGTGTGCAACTAAGGCACACAGGTACGAAACAAAACATCAAGAGTCCTTCGGAAGTCAACGCGAGTTTCTTGGAGCCTTCACCAGCCAGCGGCGACTTCGCGGGTGTGGGCATCTGACGGAGTGCAGCCAAGCAGTACGGTCACGCAGTTGTTCCACGAGAAGGCGCATCTGTTGGGCAGCAGCTGAACGCTGCAAACCTCCACAACCCTTTTTCTCCCTAAACTAATAGGCCCAGTACGTCAGCTGCGGGGCGTTCCTCTGGCTGGTATTAGAGGTGTTGCTGAGGGCTTCGCCTGTCTACGGCGGTGCCGGGCGTGGTTGCAGCTAGCGACGTTTCCGGTGTTCGACTCAGCGTCCTGCCGGTTGCGGAAGCGGGGTCGCAGCATCTCAGCGGCTACATCGACGGCTGTTACATCTGCAGCCCATAGCAGCACACTAATCATCGAGAACTACAAATTACAATATTAGTGTCCGGTGAGTTTGTTTCAAGTTGGAAGTGGAGTGTTGTACATAGGAAGTGTGCTTTTACAGGATTGTTGATTACAAGTCTGCGTGTGTAAATAGTTAATATCTTACAATAATGTCGGGAAGTGAAATGTCAGACGAAGAGCAATCTATGTCCGATAGGAGCATGAGAGCCCTTTTTAGGGCGATCGCTAAATTAAAACAATCTAACGAGGAATCTACTGCTAGATTAAAAGAGGAACTAAAACAGGAATTAAAACAGTCTAACGAAGAATCTACTGCTAGATTAAAACAGTCTAACGAAGAATCTATGGCTAGATTAAAACAGTCTAACGAGGAATCTACTGCTAGATTGAAACAGGAACTAAAACAGGAATTAAAACAGTCTAACGAGGAATCTACTGCTAGACTTAAAGGGGAGCTAACAAAATCAACAGACAGGTTGCAGGAATATCTTAATGAAACCAGTCGAGAATTAAGTGATAAAATAGAGTCTTCTAAAGTTGAAATGCAGGAAAAATTAGTAGGACTTAGTAATAAGATTGCTGATAATTGTAAAAGGTTAGAAGAATATATCCAGGAATCGCGCTAGGAAAAAGCTCGCATGCGAAACGATATCACTGACTTAACCGAGAGACTAGATAGTGTCAATATCTTAGTTGTAAATGAAATACAGAAAAATAACGATATGTTACGAGATGAATTTTCTATGCAAACAGAAACTGTTCGTAGAGAATTATTGGAATCTATTAAAGAGGTCTCTACCAAACCTGTAGAGATTTCTTCAATAGATAATGTAGAATTAGAGACATTAACTCATCAAGTAGAAAAGGACCATACCGAAATCGAAAACATGAAATTTTTAATTACTGAAATATGCAGTAATCTTGAGACTGCCAAAGATAATAATATTGACGAAGGTACAGAGCGTTCACATCGTGAACACAGTGAAGAATCGATATTAGCTAGTCGCGTATCCAATACAGAAATGCGGATACAGGAAATTACTAAACGGTTACCGGAATTAGATAATAACGAGAACATTTCAGGTAGCAGAGGTAATAACATAATCAGAGACAACAGTCGCATCGAATTTGGTAGCTCAGACGACAACAATATGAATAAAGCAATCACGGCAAGCCAATCCGATGCAACTCCGTCTCTGCAATCTAAACAAAATCCGACTATTTCTCTCGCAGAATGTCTGGATGACATAACGACAAATTCAAATGTAGCAAGTCGATTTCCTGTATTCAAACCAGGAGGTGAACTTCACCCTATAATCTTTATAAAAGCTTTTGAAACATCATTATCTCCTAAATGGAGTAATGAAAAACGCATTCAATTTGTAATAGGACATTTAGAAGCAGAAGCTGCGGAATGGGCAGTACTGCATAGAAATGAATTCAGGGATTGGGATGATTTTGTTAAGCAGTTTAAACAAAATTATTGGTCAAGACGAAAACAACAACACTTAACTTTAGAGTTGTTAGCCCCTCCTCCATATTCTAAACGGTGGGGAGGTTATAGGAATTACTTCAAGTGGAATTTAAACCGTGCTCAATTAATTGAAGAACCAATTATTGAAAGTCATTTAATACGAGTCCTAATTGGTCGGTTACCGTATTACATAAAGGAAAGAAAAATGTTATTCTACGAATTATACAAAACCTTAATAATGGGGACGAAACAGTTAACACCCGGGGTGTGTGGTTATATTTTAACGACTTGTTGTATTGGAAAGCACAGAGGGAACACCAGAGATGGAAAATCTGCATTCCGAAAACTGTTGTGGACGAGTTAATTACTTATATTCATGAAGGTTACGGGCATTTTGGAATTCATAAATGTATTAAACATCTAATGAAGTATTATTATTTCAAAAATATGTCACGTATTGTGAGAAGTATTATTAGGGCTTGTGAAACCTGTCAAAAGGTTAAAGTTAATAACAAATCCAAGCGTTATAAATTATATGCTGTAATTCCTCGAGGTTTGTGGGATCTACTATCATTAGATTTTTTCGGCCCTCTGCCTCGGAGTTCAGGAGGATTAACATATGTGTTTGTTGTAATGGAATGTTGGTCCAAACATGTGAAACTGTATACTTTGAAACGAGCGAATACAGCAAGCGTTATACGCTGCCTCACCCGAAATTACTTTGTTAACTGGGGCATTCCTAAACGACTTATGTCTGACAACGGTAGTGCCTTTATTAGTCAAAGATTTCAAGATA
Organism: Schistocerca piceifrons; assembly: GCF_021461385.2. Classification (NCBI taxonomy): domain Eukaryota; kingdom Metazoa; phylum Arthropoda; class Insecta; order Orthoptera; family Acrididae; genus Schistocerca; species Schistocerca piceifrons. The sequence continues at coordinate 271,932,532 of NC_060139.1, forward strand.
TGATAAGACAATATGGAATCAAACATATCTTAATTTCGAAATATCACCCTCAAAGTAATTTAGTAGAAGGAGTCATGAAAGAATTAGGACGATTATGTAGAACTTATTGTGCACATAAACATACTCGGTGGGCCAAACTAATGCCTGAATTCGAAAAGATATTAAATGAATTGCCTCACCTAACGACGGGATTATCACCTATAGAAATTTTAGGCAAACGAATTATAGGTGAGCCTTTACTAGCTGCTTTACCTTGGCCACCAGTAAATGAGATCCAACAATGTATCCCAGACGAAAAAGTTTGCGAACAGATTGTAAAAAATGCCGAACGGAGAATTAAAAGTTATAATCAACAGGCTATAGAACCCTCATTTCAGGTAGGAGATCTTGTGTTAGTACGCTCTCATCCTAAAAGTTCTAAGATCGGTAAGGAATGTAGAAAATTCTTCTTGATCTTTGAAGGTCCATATGTTGTACATAAGATTGTACATCCCAAAGCATTACTTCTTATGGAACCTTCATCAGGTGTAATTAAAGGATTATATAGTGTTGATCAAATGAAACCCTTCATTCCTAAATAAGTTAATATTTAGTATATGTTACACACGGAAGAGCGTTCATAGTTTATTCATGTGAAGTTTTTCGTGATAGTTACGTGTTATTTTAAATAAATGACATAAAGCTTAAACATGTGTTCTACAATAATCTACTGGTACTTCAAAAAGAGAAAGATAACCAAAAGGGGGATTTATATGGAGGAAACTTTGCTCTTAGGTCAAAAGGAATTTTGGATATTTTAAATTTACTCGGATAGTAGGAACCAAAGGGGATGGTTAATAGTTTTAGGGACCATGGGCGTCCAGAGCTATATGGCTCACGAGAACATAGCAGAGTGCTTTTAATAGAGGTTTGTAATAGTGTTAATATAGAACACACCAAATGGGGCTCTCTCGCTTGTTTCTCCTAAATAAATGGCCATTACCCAACAAGGTGTCCGAAGGTAAAGAGAGCCGTGCCGAGATTCCAAAGAAAGTTTTGCTTGATTTCTTCTTGACCTCAGGCATAAATAAGGCATTAGGGAAGAGAATGACGTAAAGTAAATAGTACTATTAGTTATTGTGAGAAACTTATTAGTAATATACATTCTTGAAAAGAATAACTCTAGTAAATAAATGAAACTGAAATTAATCTATCACCATTTGAACGCTCTGTCCTAATGTACAACGTTAAAGAACGTACTAAATTAGTATTTATTAGCAACTATTAACTGAAGAGGAGCAATCTCCCTATATTCGGTTACGAATTACCGTAATAGCACAATTAAGAGTAAATGACAAATAGTCACAACAATATCGTATTAAAAGGATTAAATCTATCTAATAGCAAGGACTCTAGGTTACGCAAAATGTGAGGAAAGTGTATTAACAGTTAAATATTGTATACTGAAAAGTTTTAATTTCGGTTAAAACCTGACAAACTGAGCTTGTGGGTGGGGTATGTAGTGGGACGAAATTAAGCGTCACCCATCCACCAAAGTCAGCCCAGTTTGCAGGTGACTATAAGTTTAATTTAGTTTTGTTTATGTGTTTTCTTATTATTTGTAATAAATGTGAATTATCTAAAAGTTTGTATTTTTTTATGTGTTTCATGTACGGAGAGGTCGGCGCAACGAACGGGGACAGCATCTTCGTTGCCGCGACCAGAGAGGAAATTGCTGGCCGCTATACGTCGCGGGTCGACAGCCAAGGAGCAACAGAAGATCCTGGAACCGAGTTGTTGCGTCGTGCTTCTAAAAATTAAAAATGAAGTTTTATACTCTTTTTGTACAACAATGACATCATATAGATCTTAATCTTATTGAAATGTTAGTCACTGTCTGTCAACGCTCAAGTTCACATCTGTATGTGTAGGAAGCTAATAAAATAGTGTATGCTACTAAAGTTGAAACACGTGTCTTGAAGATTTATTTATGAAGAGTTATGTGAACGGATTAATAATATATTTGACAAGATTATTGATTCAGACAGCGTTGGCCGAAACTTTGAATCTAAAAAGTTTATTTAATGTGTGATTCTGATATCGATTAGATCAAGATAACGTGTGTCGATATAATTTTCTGAGGAGAAACAAACGAAATTTAAATTCGAAAAAGTTACGAAAACCAATTGGCCCAAGTGATGTAATTCTCTGCACACGACTCAACTGATGTTTTACAGTTTCGTTCAAGAACCATTCTATGACAATTTAAAAAGAATATGAATCATTTTTGAAGTGGGTTGTAACTGACGTAGGTGACGAAGTCTGCACATGGTCATATATCAAACGAAAACCTAAGGCGTCGTTACACCACACTGTTGCTGATAGTTTTGATGATACCGATAGTTAAAATTTTGTCTGTTATTCAAGTTCTGGTAGTTCTTGTTGTTTTGCGAGTGTCTGAGAACTGTCAATTTCGTGTAAAACTTGTCATATCAGATTTTCTTTACTCATTCTAATTTCTAGATAGATCGATAGTTGAAGAGTTGTTTGGATAGATATAAAGGAAAGTAGAAGAGAAGGCAGCAGTGCAGAAAACTAAAGAAGAAATAGCACTATTACGGCTCGGGGTCCCGTGTACGCTACGGCACATTTTCATTGAAGTGTAATGAATCCCCTGAGGTCACTTACGTGCTGAAAATAAATTTTAGTTTCTGCGTTACAGGCAACGCCAGTGGAAATTCAGAAGCATATTGTTGTATCCAGTCCAAATGGTGAATTTGTCTTCTGTCATTTTTAAATACCTAAAATTTTCTCAATTATAGAAAGTGCTTATAATCAAAATTATCGTGTCTGTACGTCTGAACTGGTTCAGGATTGTATGATAATCCGTTTGTCTGTGTCTGCCCAGAATCCAAGTCACGTACTCTCTGTAAATTACCTAAGTTACACTGGCTGTGTGAGTGTGACAAATGTTCAAGATGTGGCATATGCTGTGACATGTTACACACTGAAACATTTTTCATTTTTGTCACTTTAAAACGTTCGTCAATTTGGCTGTTCTGTTGTTCAAATTTCTTATCGAATTTCGCATCCAGAGTGCGTGAAAGATCTGCTGACATTAATTTAAACTCGTCGCGTAACTGTGTTACGTTTTCAGAACATTGTTTAGCGACCGCACCAATTTCATCTCTAAGTGATTCTGTTGTGGCTGCATGTGTAGTACTTAATTCTTGTGCAACAGATCTAATTTCTTCACTATTATTCCTAACACAAGCCTTAATTTCTTCACGTTATTGTTCTTTAGTATCATGACATTGCACGGGAACGGCTGTAATCTGTTCACTAAGTAGTTTGTTTTGTTCACTAAGTTGTTTGCTTTGTTAACTCAGTTGTTTGTTCGATTCATTCAACTGTTTGAGATTTTCATTAAGTTGTTTATAATTGTTGTCATGTTTTTCATTCGACTGTTTGTTCGATTCATTAACTTGCTTATAATTGTTGTCTAGTTTTTCATTGGAGAGTTTGAGATTTTCATTAAGTTGTTTGAAATGGTTTTCGTATTTTTCATTGAGTTGTTTGCACTATTCATTAAGTTGTGGCAATAATGCCATAACTTGATCCCAGCCAAAATTAGCGACTCTATTCACTGTGCTGTGTGATGGTGTATTTGCATGTGTCACGTTTTGTGTAAGCATTTGGTAATGTCTGATTTACGAAAAGGTTTGCTAATCGGATGTTCACTGTTTGTCACTACATCGGAATCAAATAAAACTGACAGATTTTGAGTACATTGTTCCTCTTCGTCAGAAACATTTATCTATTCACTGTGTAAATTTTGCAAATCAGGTGTGTCAAACTGGGCAGCGTTCACTGTAGCGGAACGTGCCGCGTCATCAGTTGTCGTTAAATTTAGTGTGGACATAATTGAATTTGTTGGTTCATCATTTGAAAAAAAAATCGGTACTGGTGGTTGGCATGCACTGATTATCTATAATTGAAGGATTATCATTACGGTACTGAGTGTCACTGGTATTATCAGTCAACTTATTCAAGTCGGTTTTTCCACTCATTGCGCATCGCGATGTACTGTTAGCAGTTTTTCGCGGCATTTTCACAAGTGAAAGGTAAGCACAAAATGTAACAAAGACAAAGCAAAAATGAAACAAATACAATAACAACAAAGAGCAATAAATTACCGATGATCTGTGAAAGAAATAATGACAAATTAGTAAATGCGGAGAGCCACATGCAAACTGCATTTAACATTAAGTAAATAAGAGCAGATATTAACTGACTACTTCTCAGAAATTCACATAAATGCGATTCTGGCCGGTTGTCGGCAAGTGTAACCTCCCAACAGAAAAATATGCATATGGCATTGACATTTAGCCTAACCTCCCAATAAAAAATAATTATATAGCATTAAAATTTAGCATAACCTGCCAACAGATAAATTTCGTAACCTACCAATAATAAAAATGTGACTAACCTCCTAATAAAAAACGTGACTCATGTATAATCTTTCATAGTTTACTGACTGTGAATCTAAACTGATATATTTGGACGTCAGCAGTGCTGCGTCATGGCCCTGAAAGAATTGAAAATTCTTACCTCTATAAGGTCGCCGGATAACGCATATATATCTGCTCCTATAAGAAATTTTTCTGGCACAGCGCAGTCCAATGCTCGCCGATAGTTTTGTCATGTATAAAAGAAACAACTGATCCTCCTTTACAACAATCGGGATGACCATGGATTTTAAGAAATAAGTAAATTCTTTAAATTGAAATGAGTGCTTGTCAAAAAGTTAATTTTTATAAGAAAGATTATTATTAAGAGACTTTTTATAATTTTTTTTTTACATGGCACTTGATTTTACAGTAGTACATATGCGCGAGGCTGCTTTTACCTTACACTACAACGCAGAGACACCGCCATCGCCCCCCACGACCGGCCAAGCCAACTCGATACACCAGACTCCTAGCAACTTACTCCTACTGCTACACAGTTCGTACTGCAGTCAACACTGCTCTATGGTCTGAGATTCTCTTACGGCTAACATATTGCACGCAGCGCGTGAGCAATCCATCGAAATTACATCTGCTCGAGTGCGCTAGCAACAAATTCCTTAATCATGGACCTCTTACAAGTTATATTTCTATCACATTACATCAAAAATATTTGATTTGCTCTTGCAATTTAATGACTGCATGTATCTGCCTTTCCTCCGTACTAATGTTATCACTTTGAAGCTTTACTATTTTTATCTAATATATAAATAAGCTGTACACATACTAACTATCTGTTAATTAGACATTTTAAATGAATCATTTTTATGTCATTAGTGTATTTCCTACTTTTATACTTTGACGATGGCGTCATATTATGAACGCTGATTGGCAGTTGTGAAGTAGTGTGACAGGAAGTAGGCGGAGCCTCTGCATATTTAAGCTCGTGCTCAGCTCTCACAACCATCAGTTGACTTCGTAGCAGCTGAGGAGAGCTCCGCCTACCATCCTAAGGGAGCCATGGGTGTAATTAATTCTATTTTATCTTGTGAAATTTTGATGTCATTAGACACTTTCATTTTATTTAAAGATTGGTTTCTAGTATTTCCTAAAATTAATCCACAGGTCTGATGATTGTTATGTAAAAATAACCGAAACCGGTTACCAATGTCATTGAAACATAAATGGTGTGATCAAGACTGAACTTTAGTCAAAATATACCTATTATTTGCTAATAAAACTTTCGGACTAAAACAAACTGAAACGATGAACAATATCTGTTCGTATCAGCAAGCTACGATTGCACAAACCCATATCTCAATTATGTCCACCATAAATAGACTCACAACTGTTCTTGGTCATCCTACCTAAGAGTATGCCACCCACTATGTATTACACTGACAGGTCCTATTGATATCTTTACTATGAATTACCCAATATTAAATATTATTTTTTATAGATTGTACCATTGTATTACGTCTAGCCCATTTCAAGACTTTAAATTCAGTAACATGTTACATTTCATAGCCAGAACCTTTAAAATGGGATTTTATTTATAGTGGGTCAACAATAGATGGTCTTCTTCCAGTACCATATATTTTACGGTATATCTCTGTGTAGAATAAAACATTTATTTACATTAACTTCGTACTGTATTTGTCATTTATTTTTAGTAACTAGCGCTGCTGCATTGAACATTATATCAGGGCTGATATATTGACGCTATCAGTTTCCACGCGTTGAACTGAACGTCGCACAGCGGTGTAAATTCTCACTGTGTGACACCTCTACCGTCAGTTTACAGAGTGCTCATCTCTCCCATGTGTTATTCCACGTCACATAACAGGAGAAAAAGATAAAAACGTTTCAATAAAATGTCATCTTCCATGCTTTTCTGTACTAGAAAGAGGGATTAAGGGCTCTAAAAATTGTTTTAATGGCAAGTTCTGCTGACACATTTACCATATTGATCACCAGTCCACAACATTTCCTTTCGTAAGTTGATGGACGTGTACCAGGCGCGGTGTGCTACCTATGAGCGCAGAGCAGGGAGAGATGATACTCCGTAGGAACGCAACTGTATTACAATTTTCTGGAGGACACACCAACAGGGAGTCCTGTTCTGTGCTCATAGGTAGCACACCGCGCCTAATACACTTCCACAGTGGCGCTCGGGGGTCATTGCACAGTTGCGACACCTGAGAATGGGCTCATGAGAGCCAGAAACAGGTAGTGATAATAAAAGAAATTTACAATTGAAGCGTTATTTTCAACCTCTGTTACAGCATTTAGTTTGGTCTGTTTCATCCCGGATTCCTTTTGGTACAGGCGTGCATCACCTCTCACTATTCGTTACTAATGTTGAATTGCTACTTTTCGCAATATACAGGTATCTTGTAAATTCATTTTCAATTGATTCTCATCTTTTGATTACTTTGCTAGATGATAAATGACAGCATCATCTGCAAACAATCGAAGGGGGCTGCTCAGATTGTCTACAAAAGGGCTTATATAGCTTAGGAACAGCAGAGGACTCACAGGCTTCTTTGGGGGAATGCCAGGTATCACTTGGTATTACTCGACGACTCCCCGTCATTTACTGCGAACTTTGACATTTCTGACGTGAAATCACGACTCCAGTGGCAAAAGTAAGGTGGTAATCTGCAGGTACGCAACTGTATTACAATTTTCTGGAGGACACACCAACAATAAAATCCGTCTGTTCAAGGGTGTTCACCTTTACACCAAGTGAAATACGAGTAAACATCCACTGCTGGATAACGTTCGGTACCTTGTAGCTCCTCCCCATGTGTAGGGTTTGCCACGCTATGTAGGGTTTTAGTGTGTCTCCCAGATGTTCCAGACACTTCTATTCAAGCCTGTCATACTTTCGGACGGCGGCCCCCGCGAGGTCATTCGGTGTGTGAGGAGCATTCCTGCGGCACATAGCAAATTTGTGCTGGACCCAAACACGCTGAATCATGTTTTTGTAAGCAGAAATCGCTTGATCCCTGCCGCCAGGATGAAGTTGATCACTAGGAGGGCGTTGTGTGCTCTGGCATTGTCACCACTAGAAACTAATCAGTCACCGAAGCTGGGATATTCAGCAAATGCTGAACTTCAAATATGTCGAACACACATATGGGTCAGGAGCAGAACTACCTACCACCGAAGTAGCTTTAGCTGAGTCATGACAAGCATGTATGCAATAACAGTCGGACTCGTCATAGGGCTAAATAGGGTCGAGTAACAGCTATGGAAAAAACTGAGATCGACACTGTTTAGCAACAATGGAAATTTTACAATACATTAATGGAATATGAAGGTTGTGTTGTGGCTGTGCCATGATGTTATGTGGTTCCTGGCTGGATGATGAGAGGCTGATATGGTAGACAGGTGGGTGGCGGTTTGCTCTCAATACAACACAAAATGTACACGTGGTTAAAATACAGCGTATTACAGGAACGAATTAAGTACTTAACTTCAACGATGTCCAATCTGAAGTTCTGTACTTAGCAGAAATCAAATAACATGTAATGATTCTTCAATCTCGTCCGAGTCCATGTCACAACTATATAGAATGACTAACGTTCCCTCACAGGTGCGAGTCGACGATTATCACTGTGGAAGACTAGAGCACAGTACGGCTTACTGCGGTGCAATACAAACGGAGTCCCAATGCCTCTTACTGATGTACTGAGATTGAGAGATTCAGATAGCTCGGTGACGGCGGCGGCCTATATGCACGCTGCACAGGGGGTGTTATCGGCGCGTCGCATGGAGGCGTGTCTTGGTCTTCCCTTGCCATATGTGCACTTAGTTCACCGCCTGTGATACAATGTTTTCTAGTGCCAACTGGTGTGCTGGCGAAGGCGTAGGCCAGCATAGGTTGTGTGTGGCAATATAGCTCAATGTTTACTTGCACCGATATGTCTTTTAAACACTGGTTCAATAATACTCAGGACAATGTCGTCATCAGGAGGAGAAAAAAAACACTGGCTTTCTACCGATCGGAGCGAAGAGTGGTAGATATCTTAGTCACGATGGTAGGTTAGAAAATTTACAAAGGTAAATGAATAGGTTGAAGTTGGATATAGTGTGAATTAGTGAATTTCAGTGGCAGTTGGAATAGAAGTTCTGGGCAGGTGAATGCAGAGCTATAAATACAAAATCAAATAGGGCTTATGCAGGAGAGGTTCACTCACGAATAAGGAAACCGAAATTCCGGTAAGCTACAATGAACAATACAGTGAACGAATTGTAGTAGGCGATGATAGACACAAAGCCCACCCCTACCACAGTAGTATATATGTTTATATGCCAACTGGCTCCGCAGATGACGAAGAAATTGAAGAAATGTGTGACAAGATAAGAGAAATTATTCAGCTACTTAAAAAAGACGAAAATTCTGTCAGAGAGAGCAAAGGACTTGAAAGAGCATCTAACCGAATGGACAGGTTTTGAAAGGAAAATATAAGATGAAAATCAGCAGAAATAAAACAAGGATAACGAAATGTAGTCCAACTGGATCAGGGATGCTAAGGGAACTATATTGGAGACGAGACCCTTAAAGTAGTAGACGACTTTTGCTATTTGGGCAGCAAAATTACTGATGATGTACGAAGTAAAGAGGAAATAAAATGTAGACTGCCAATGGCAAGAAAAGCATTTATGAAAAAGGATTTTTTGTTAACACCGATGAGCTGATGTCGTAACTAATGAGGAAAGTACTGAATAGAACTGGGGCTTCCCGCGCCCGGGTTCCCGGGTTCGATTCCCGGCGGAGTCAGGGATTTTCTCTGCCTCGTGATGACTGGGTGTTGTGTGCTATCCTTAGGTTAGTTAGGTTTAAATAGTTCTAATACGGGCTTGGGACAAGGAATGAAAGAGGAGAAAGACTAACTGAGTTCTGTAACAAGTTTCAGCTAGTAATAGCGAATACCCTGTTCAAGAATCACAAGAGGAGGAGGTATACTTGGAAAAGGCCGGGAGATACGAGAAGATTTCAATTAGATTACATCATGGTCAGACAGAGATTTCGATATCAGATACTGGACTGTAAGGCGTACCCAGGAGCAGATATAGACTCAGGTTACAATATAGTAGTGACGAAGAGTAGGCTGAAGTTCAAGACATTAGTCAGGAAGAATCAATACGCAAAGAAGTGGGATACGGAAGTACTAAGGAATGACGAGATACGTTTGAAGTTCTCTAACGCTATAGATACAGCAATAAGGAATAGCGCAGTAGGCAGTACAGTTGAAGAGGAATGGACAACTCTAAAAAGGGCCATCACAGGAGTTGGGTAGGTAAACATAGGTACAAAGAAGGTAGCTGCGAAGAAACCATGGGTAACAGAGGAAATACTTCAGTTGATTGATGAAAGGAGGAAGTACAAACATGTTCCGGGAAAATCAGGAATACAGAAATACAAGTCGCTGAGGAATGAAATAAATAGGAAGTACAGGGAAGTTAAGACGAAATGGATGCAGGAAAAATGTGAAGACATAGAAAAAGATATGATTGTCGGAAGGACAGACTCAGCATACAGGAAAGTCAAAACAACCTTTGGTGACATTGAAAGCAACGGTGGTAACATTAAGAGCGCAACGGGAATTCCACTGTTAAATGCAGAGGAGAGAGCAGATAGGTGGAAAGAATACATTGAAAGCCTCTATGAGGGTGAAGATTTGTCTGATGTGATAGAAGAAGAAACAGGAGTCGATTTAGAAGAGATAGGGGATCCAGTATTAGAAGCGGAATTTAAAAGAGCTTTGGAGGACTTACGGTCAAATAAGGCAGAAGGGATAGATAACATTCCATCAGAATTTCTAAAATCATTGGAGGAAGTGGCAACAAAACGACTATTCACGTTGGTGTGTAGAATATATGAGTCTGGCGACTTACCATCTGACTTTCGGAAAAGCATCATCCACACAATTCCGAAGACGGCAAGAGCTGACAAGTGCGAGAATTATCGCACAATCAGCTTAAGGGCTCATGCATCGAAGCTGCTTACAAGAATATTATACAGAAGAATGGAAAAGAAAATTGAGAACGCGCTAGGTGACGATCAGTTTGGCTTTAGGAAAAGTAAAGGGACGAGAGAGGCAATTCTGACGTTACGGCTAATAATGGAAGCTAGGCTAAAGAAAAATCAAGACACTTTCACAGAATTTGTCGACCTGGAAAAAGCGTTCGACAATATAAAATGGTGCAAGCTGTTCGAGATTCTGAAAAAAGTAGGGGTAAGCTATAGGGAGAGACGGGTCATATACAATATGTACAACAACCAGGAGGGAATAATAAGAGTGGACGATCAAGAACGAAGTGCTCGTATTAAGAAGGGTGTAAGACATAGTTCAAATGGCTCTGAGCACTATGGGACTCAACTGCTAAGATCATTAGTCCCCTAGAACATAGAACTAGTTAAACCTAACTAACCTAAGGACATCACAAACATCCATGCCCGAGGCAGGATTCGAACCTGCGACCGTAGCGGTCTTGCGGTTCCAGACTGCAGCGCCTTTAACCGCACGGCCACTTCGGCCGGGTGTAAGACAAGGCTGTAGCCTTTCGCCCCTACTCTTCAATCTGTACATCGAGGAAGCAATGACGGAAATAAAAGAAAGGTTAAGGAATGGAATTAAGATACAAGGTGAAAGGATATCAATGATACGATTCGCTGATGACATTGCTATCCTGAGTGAAAGTGAAGAAGAATTAAATGATCTGCTGAACGGAATGAACAGTCTAATGAGTACACGGTATGGTTTGAGAGTAAATCGGAGAAAGACGAAGGTAATGAGAAGTAGTAGAAATGAGAACAGCGAGAAACTTACCATCAGGATTGATGGTCACGAAGTCAATGAAGTTAAGGAATTCTGCTACCTAGGCAGTAAAATAGCCAATGACGGACGGAGCAAGGAGGACATCAAAAGCAGACTCGCTATGGCACAAATCTGAGGAAGAAATTTCTGAGGATGTACGTCTGGAGTACAGCATTGTATGGTAGTGAAACATGGACTGTGGGAAAACCGGAACAGAAGAGAATCGAAGCATTTGAGATGTGGTGCTATAGACGAATGTTGAAAATTAGGTGGACTGATAAGGTAAGGAATGAGGAGGTTCTACGCAGAATCAGAGAGGAAAGGAATATGTGGAAAACACTGATAAGGAGAAGGGACAGGATGATAGGACATCTGCTAAGACATGAGGGAATGACTTCCATGGTACTAGAGGGAGCTGTAGAGGGCAAAAACTGTAGAGGAAGACAGAGATTGGAATACGTCAAGCAGATAATTGAGGACGTAGGTTGCAAGTGCTACTCTGAGATGAAGAGGTTAGCACAGGAAAGGAATTCGTGGCGGGCCGCATCAAACCAGTCAGTAGATTGATGACAAAAAGAAAAAAAAAAAGTTCTAGTGTACTGATGACCATAGATGTTAAGTCCCATAATGCTCAGAGCCATTTGAACCATTTAGAACTGGGGATACAGGAAATTTGTGGCACGACTGGACCAAAAGAAAGGATTAGTTGATATCATACATCTTGAGACATCAAGGGATCACCAACATAATACTGTAGGGGAAGTGCGTAGGACCGAAAGATGAGTACAGCAAGCGGATTCAGAAGAATGTAGATAGCAATAGTTATTCAGAGATGAAGAGGATCGCACAGGATAAACTAGCTTGGAGAGCAGCATCAAACCAGTCTTCGGATTGAAAACTACAACAAATACGGTCATAAGTAAAGTGAACGATAACTAACACCATTTGTATCAGCCGTTTTTGTCTTCTTGATGGCGATTGAAGTTGACGTATAAGGCACTTCCTAAGACATTATTCAGATATTAGCTTGAGTTAATCACTTGTGAGTGGAGCCTTGTCTAACATTGCATCCCTTTCTATCAGTTACAACGGAAATCTCTAAATGTAGAAAAATCTAACATAACGCATATGAGAACGGAAGACAACCCTACAGTGTTCGACTGCAGCATTAGCAGTGTACTGCTTTATACAGTAACCTTGCAAAGCGATATGAAATGAAATCGTAAGGATCGCAGTGGGGAAGGCGAATGGTCGACTTCGGTATATTGCGAGAGTTTTAGGAAAGTGTGCTTCATCTGTAAAGGCGCCCGCGTATAAAACACTACTGCAACGCCCTCTAGAGTAGTGGTGAATGTCTGGGACCACCACCAGATAGAATTAAAGGAAGACATCGAGTACTTTAGAGGCGTTCTGCCAAATTTGTGATCGGGATGTAGTACTCGTGTTATGGACGTGTGTCAAAAACTCGGCTGAGAAGCCTTGGACACAAGACTATGTTCTTTTCCCGGAACACTGTTGGGAAACTTAGAGAACTGGCATTTGAAGCTGGCTGCAGAACGATTCTACTGCCACCAACATACACTACTGGCCATTAAAATTGCCACACCTCGAAGATGACGTGATACAGACGCGAAATTTAACCGACAGGAAAAAGATGATATGATATGCAAATGATTAGCTTTTCAGAGCATTCACACAAGGTTGGCGCCGGTGGCGACACCTACAACGTGCTGACATGTGGAAAGTTTCCAACCGATATCTCATACACAAACAGCAGTGGACCGGCGTTGCCTGGTCAAATGTTGGTGTCATGCCTCATATGAGGAGAAATGTGTACCATCACGTTTCCGACTTTGATAAAAGTCGGATTGTAGCCTATCGCGATTGCGGTTTATCGTATCGCGACATTGCTGCTCGCGTTGGTCGAAATTCAATGACGGTTAGCAGAATATGGAATCGGTGGGTTCAGGAGGGTAACACGGAACACCGTGCTGGATCCCAACGGCCTCCCATCACTAGCAGTCGAGATGACAGGCATCTTATCCGCATGCATGTAACGGATCGTGCAGCCACGTCTCGATCCCTGAGTCAACAGATAGGGACGTTTTCGAGACAACAACTATATGCACGAACAGTTCGACGACGTTTGCAGCAGCAAGGACTTTCAGCTCGAAGACCATGGCTGCGGTTACCCTCGACGCTGCATCACAGACAGAAGCGCCCGCGATGGCGTATTCAACGAGGAACCTGGGTGCACGAATGGCAAAACGTCATTTTTTCGGATGAATCCAGGTTCTGTTTTCAGCATCATGATGGTCGCAACCGTGTTTGGCGACATCGCGGTGACCTCACATTGGAATCGTTTATTCGTCATCGCCATACTGGCGTATCACCCGGCATCATGGTATGGGATGCCATTGGTTACAGGTCTCGGTCACCTCTTGTTCGCATTGACGGCACTTTGAACAGTGGACGTTACATTTCAGATCTGTTACGACCCGTGGCCTTACCCTTCATTCAATCCCTGCGAAACCCTACATTTCAGCAGGATAATGCACGACCGCATGTTGCAGGTCCTGTACGGGCCTTTCTGTATACAGAAAATGTTCGACTGCTGCCCTGGCCAGCACATTCTCCAGATCTCTCACCAATTGAAAACGTCTAGTCAATGGTGGCCGAGCAACTGGCTCGTCACAATACGCCAGTCACTACTCTTGATGATCTATGGTATCGTGTTGAAGCTGCATGGGCAGCTGTACCTGTACACGCCATCCAAGCTCTGTTTGACTCAATGCCCAGGCGTATGAAGGCCGTTATTACGGCCAGAGGTAGTTGTTCTGGGTACTGATTTCTCAGAATCTATGCATCCAAATTACGTGAAAATGTAATCACATGTCAGTTCTAGTATAATATACTTGTCCAATGAATACCCGTTTATCATCTGCATTTCTTCTTGGTGTAGCAATTTTAATGGCCAGCAGTGTACATTTGGCATAAGGACAACGAACATAACATAAGAGAGACTAGGGATCGAACGGATTCATATAGACGCTCGTTTTTCCCTCACTCTATTTGCGTATAGAAAAAGGAAGTGACTAGTAGTGATACCAGGTTCCCTCACCCACTCACCCTACCGTTTCCTCTGGAGTATATATGTCGAAGAAGATACGGGCAACAAATTTCGTCCCACAACAGAAAGAACAACGTAAGAAAGTGTAAAATTCTTCTAAGTTCATCTGTGACACATACACATTGAGTTAGAAATAAAATTGTGTTTGAAGTGAGTAGTTTGAATAATGCTCAATTTAAATGATATATTTTATTACAAATAACATCATAATAGGAAAATGGCGTCGCATTAGCTTGTAATAACATCTTATAGTGCTAATAGCTTAAGGCTAAGTCACTGATGATCAAATGCGAAGGAAATTCAAACTTGGTGATTATTTTCTTTCTTTACGAGGCTAGAATCTTAGAGTAAAATTATAATAGATTCACTTTAGACACATAGCATCTTGGTCGTCGTACTCAAGCACTACGAGATCAGAGACAGTATTTACAATTATTTGTAAAACATAGTATTTTAAAAAGCATTATGTTGAGACGCTACAGTGCGTCTGACTATATTCAGGTTTGACATGCATGTCAAGTGGGAAACTATATTTGTGAAGTAAGGCAGAGGCGTAATATAATCCTTCCTGTGTACGCCCTTTTGGGGCTCTAACCTAACCATGCTGCGTCTGACACATAGGCAGTTCGACGTTGTTCTGTGTAGGCTGTGTGACACGTCTTCTGGAGGCCATAGTAGAACGATTAGACAGTGGGATGTATGATCCGGTTCCGACGTTGCCTGTATCTAAAATTAGCCTTCACGGCTATGAGAACTGTCCAATACACGCTGAAGGCATCGATCTGAAGCATGACTCCCCCACCTTCACTTTCAACTTGGGACACTGCATGCCTGAAATATTCGTGAGTACCCGGTCAGTTCCTCTTTCCGATATGACGAACTCAGATATCAGACGCATGCTGCACTCGCTGGTGAAGAGAACACGGCCCTGTTCTAATCCACTTCTAATCCAGGCGTTCATAAGCCCAAGTGCTTTTCTGTGGAATTGTTACAATTGTTAAAGGAGACATGGTGGTCAGACTAAAAACAACATTTACTTCCAAAAAATATTAATTATTTTACAATTTCCCTGCCGGGACGTTCCCAAAAATTGAAACTCTGCTGTAAGTGTTCTACTTCAGGAGAAATGCAACAAATAAGACAGGTTTGACGCATGAACCAGTTAATGAATTATTAGATTTCTTAAATAAACCAATTTTAGGATAATGTTTTATTTGTCCTTATTGGAGTCTAATACAAAAGAAAGGATGAAGACAAAGGTATTTGAGTACATTTAAGAAAGGTAGGGTCCTAGGTGCGTATGTCTGATGATGACGATGATAACGGTTTGATGGTGGTGGTGGTGATGCTGTTGGTGGTGATGGGCTTTTACAGATGCACGTAAAGGTTGGTTGTAAATTATCGTGTACTAAGAAACAACGCAACGGAAGTTTCTGGTAAGGAAGTAGTTGTCATGGAGTATTAACATAAGAAAACGTCTTCAAACCAAACGCAGAATTAGAAGAAAAACTGTCGATAGTACCAAGAATGTGCTGTATGGTGATAACTGGCACTGTAGCTAGATAGTAATAAAATCGACTTCCATCACGTAAGTATTATCCATGTGCAGTTCACCTTCTTAGCTGGATGGTAACGACATTCCTCCCCATACAGCAGACCCGGATTCGATTCCTGGCCGGGTTGGAGATTTTCTCCGCTGGTGGACTGGGTGTTGTGTTATCTTCATCATTATTTCATCCTCATCAGCGGCACGCCAGTCACCCAGTGTGGCGTCGACTGAAATAAGACTCGCTCTCGGTGGCCTAACTTCCCGTAATGGGTATCCCGTCCAGCAATGTCATACGATTTTTCATTTTTTGTCCATGTGCATACACTAGCAGTCTTGGAAATACACTCATGTTGAGAGAAAACAGTACACCTTGAACGACTAGAGACAGGACGTTCACATTCACGGGACATGTACATTAATATGTTCTGCATAAATGATTGGCATTTCACTCAGCTCGGTTCAGCATGAGTGAAGTTGTGTAGTTGGTGAAGGCTCTCCCATGGGTCCTGATAACTTGTTCCATGCTTGATGGTGTCGACGAGCATAAGGCGTGAATGGCGTCCTGTAGTACAGCCACTCATTCTGCATTCACCTGGTTCCAAAGTTCATCTGCAGTGGTTGGCACTGGGTCACAGTGCTGCACCCGTCGTTTCACCATATTCCACACATTTTCGATTGGCAACAAGACTGGTGATCTGGTGGGCCAAGGCAAAAGGCTGACATCTTGTGACACCAATAAAGCAGGTGCTGTGCAGCTATGCGTGGTGCACTGAAAAATGAGATCTGGTGTGTTGTGCAGAAAGTGTATGGCTACGGGGCGCAGGATTTCGTTCACATACACTATGTGATCAAAAGCATCCGGACACCTAGCTGAAAATGACTTACAAGTTCGTGGCACCCTCCATCGGTAATGCTGGAATTCAATACGGTGGTGGCCCACTCTTAGCCTTGATGACAGCTTCCACTCTCGCAGGCATACCTCCAATCAGGTGCTGGAAGGTTCATTGGGGAATAGCAGACAATTCTTCACGAAGTGCTGCACTGAGGAGAGGTGTCGAAGTCGGTCGGTGAGGCCCGGCACGAATTCGGCGTTCCACAACATTCCAAACATGTTATATGGCATTCAGGTCAGGACTTTGTGCAGGTCAGTCCATTGCAGTGATGTTATTGTCATGAAACCACTCCGCCATAGACCGTGCATTATGAAGAGATGCTTGAATGTGTGGAAAGATGCAGTCGCCATCTCAGAATTGCTCTTCAACAGTGGGAAGCAAGAATGTGCTTCATACATCAGTGTAGGCTGTGCTGTGATAGTGCCACACAAAACAAGGGTTGCAAGCCCCCTCCATGAAAAACATGACCACACAATAACACCACTGCCTCCGAATTTTAGTGTAGGCACTACACTGGCTGTCAAATGACGCTCACCGGGCATTCGCCATACCCACACCCTGCTATCGGATCGTCACATTGTGTACCCTGATTCGTCACTCCAAACGACGTTTTTCCTCTGTTGACTCGTCCAATGTTTACGCTCCTTACACCGAGCGAGGAGTCGTTTGGCATTTACCGGCGTCATATGTGGATTGTGAGTAGCCACTTGACCATGAAATCCTAGTTTTCTCACATCCCGCTTAAGTGTCATAGTACTTGCAGTGGATCCAGCTGCAGTTTGGAATTCCTGTGTGATGGTCGAGATAGATCTCTGCGTATTACACATTACGACCCTCTTCAACTGTCGGCGGTTTCTGTTAGTCAACAGATGAGATCGACCTGTACTCTTTCTTGCTGTACGTGTCCCTTCATATTTCCACGTCACTATCACATCGGAAGCAGTGGGTCTAGGGATGTTCAGGAGTGTGCAAACCTCGCGTTCAAATGTATGACACAAGTGACACCCAATCACCTGACCATGTTCGAAGTTCGTGAGTTCCGCGGAGCGCCCCCTTCTGCTCTCTTACGATGTTCACCGACTACCGAGGTCGCTGATATGGAGTACCTGGCAGTAGATGGTAGCACAATGGACCTAATATGAAAAACGTATTTTTTGGTGGTGTCCGGATACTTTTGATCACATAGTGTAAGTCACACTGGTAACAGTACTCTAAACACGCACCAACTGTGATTTGAGGTTGTACCCAATAGTACCCCATACCGGAAGGTGTTGAGTTGGCGCTGAATATCTTGTGCGTATACAGTCACTGTAATCTACATCTACATCTACATCCATACTCCGCAAGCCACCCGACGGTGCGTGGTGGAGGGTACTTTGAGTACCTCTATCGGTTCTCCCTTCTATGCCGCTCCCTCAGTCCGCAGCGAACCAAAAGGCGGCCATCATTTTAAAACCAAAAGAATTTGGAATCGTCCGAAAACACTGATGTAATCCCTGTCCCCACTGACGTCGTTCCGTACACCAATGCCGTCTGACAAGTTTCTGCACGTTTCTGCACGTCAATGGAAGGCACAGAAGCGGACGAAACATATGCAACCCATGCTATAATAAACGGCAACGAACTGACAACCCTGCCAGTGTACGATGCGGTGTCAGTCTTTTCGGGGGTGATAGGTGCGGTGCGACCCGACTCATCTCGTCTTCTTCTACGTATTCCGTGAACCATTCTGCACACGTGTGTTGCACTAACGCAACACGCGCCCTGTTTCAAACTCACGGAGTTGACTTAACAGTTCGCGCATACGTCTGCGAGGCATCCTGCGCGCCTGCTCAAGTCATACTGGTCCATTATCTTCAGTTTATAACGGCAACAGTAGCTGCAGGTCCGGTTCACCGGTAGGTGGTGTGGGGCCGCCATATCGATGTTTACTTTGAACCCATGGACCGACATATTTCAAATGCTAATAATTCTACAGAACATATTAATATACAAGTCCTGTGAACATGATCGTCCTATCTTTAGTCGTTCAAGGTGTTTTGTTTTTTTATGAACGTGAGTATATCTGCCACACAAAACTTTCAGAGCCATATAAACCATTAAAAAAATGTTCGCCGTCTACCTACTTCATGTACTTCTCTATATACACGTGGGATTGAATTTCTGCGAAGACTATAGATGTATGTACCGGAAATGCTTGTTTTTTTTTTTTTTTGTCGTCACAGTATAATAAGAACTTCCCTGACTATGGGCTTCAACTTGAATTACTGAGGTGTTAAAACGGAGAGAATGGATTAATGTGAAACCATAATGCGACGCGTAAGATGTTTTCAGGAGTACATTTAATAACACAGGTTGGTGGGAGCAGCTTTGCCGTGTTTCTCTGCAGAGGTTGAATAACAGCAAAATGTTTACATGGAAGTCCGTATAATAATGTACACACGCAAACTTCGTCTGCGAGTGGCGTGAGCACAAATTAATTAAAGTTTGGCGTTCTCAACTCAAGAACAATCTGCCAACCAGAGTTAATTATTACAATGGCGGGATCTCTCTTGTAGCGATTCTTAACGTCGTACTCGCTGCGTTCTACACAGTAGAAGTTCGATGCACTCTTCTCATCGGCTACTTTCGCATTTTGTTGGATGCTCCACTCTATCCTTCAAAAATATCTCGTAACACACACAAAAAAAAAAATCTGTCCACTAGTACTTAGAACTACTAAAACCTAACTAACCTAAGGACATCACACACATCCATGCCCGAGGCAGGATTCGAACCTGTGACCCTAGCGGTCGCGCGGTTCCAGACTGTAGCGCCTAGAACCGCTGGGCCACCCCGGCCGCCGTAACTTACAATTTTACTACTTTCCACAAGTGCTGAGTGTTTGGGCCTTTGTCTTCGTTAGTAGATTCTGTTACGCAGAGTACACGTAAGTGAGATTACTTCGTTACATCTCCTGTTGTAGAAACTGGTTATTACGTTTTTTCTCTTTGAAGTTTAAGCTGACTGAAAGTAGATTCCTGTTTTGTTTCATAGAATTCTTTACAAATAGTTTTAACACTTCAGTCTTCCTACGTGATGAATTTCCCGATTACAAGCTAACTCTTCTCAGTTTTGTGTTTCATTTCCAAATTGTTTGTTTTTCAGTTATAGATCGTTAACAGTTTAACTATCTCCAGCCCATTGTTATGTATCTTTGGCAGTCCGTTGTCATTCTTCCTACCATTTATTGAGATGAACGTTCCTCGAATTTCGTTTCACGGCATGTGCGCCTTGTTTGCTGTAAGTGAATTCCTCTGATGCTTCTATGGCCACCTGGCCCACCTTACTGCCTGTTGTACTGACGTTGATAATGCTGATGTTGTAGCAGTCTTTTAACTCCTTCTTGACCTCGGCATGTCTTACTATTCTGCGGCTTTAATTCATTTTCTCGAAGTTAATTGGTCTACGGAGTCCAAACGGTGGGTCATCATAGTTAACTCTTGTAAATATATTGTAAATGAGTAGCCTTTACTTGTGTATGTGTTATCATAAATACAAACTTGGGAATATGAACTGACAACCTAAATGTGCTAATGAGCTCAAAGCCACATCACATGAAACTGAAAAGGATCCCGTGTGTGTGAAAACGGATCTTACTTCACAAGGAAATAAACAAGCAAACCAATTATTTGACGCTCAATAGACTTGGCCTGTTAGAACTGTTCGAAAAAAAAGACATAACTGTATAAAAAGAAATAAGAATGTAACCGGAAACACAAAATTTCTGCACTGACATATGACCCTGGTAATTCTAATATGAAAACTCATTTAATCTAGTAACTGCCATGGTAGAGTAAACTGATTCAGAAGATCAGTCAGTAGAGTAATTATCAAAAACTGGACTGTGACGAGGGTGAAGTAGACCAACAATACAAGTCTACAAATATAAAAATAAACTTGTTACGTCATCAAATAATAGTTTGTTCTTCATTTCAAAAGCTTTCTACGTTCTTATGCCTAACAACCATTGTTCTGAGTAACCATTCCTCCTTGTTACAAACCTGTGACTCACATAGTTCCAAAAGAACGTCCACGCATTGCACTGTACACTCTACGAATCCCGCCTGCTGCACAATGCAGCTTTCCACTACTGAGTGTCAAAGATTCTACGACTCCAAAAATTAACAGATCAAACAAAATCATCAAACAATAGCCATCTTATAATATTCTGTTCTCGTACCCCTTGGACTTCGCGCTGACGTCGGAGCAGCGGTGCAGCACTTCCTGTTAGTGAACTGGTCATACTCTGTAGTAAACACTCATTCATTGAAGAAATGTGCGTCTAATAATAATTAGGTTGTTGCATAAGTTCGAAGCTTATTGCATGTTGGTATTCCGGTTACTATGGATTTATTCATCGATTGTCACTTTTATTTGTAGTTCATTGTTGCTACTTGAGTTTACATCTTGTCATTTTGTCACCTGAAGGCGGATGGTGGAGCAGTGGACGTTAGAATATGGAAAGCCAAGTGGAGAAGTAGTAACATGTCCTACATATCCATCTGTTTGAGTTCAGCGATGGGGTGACAGTTGCAGAGGCAACAAGAAACTGCGTCATGTATGCAGATAATGCCATTGGACAGAGCTCGGCAAGAAAATGGGTTTCTCGTTTCAAAGAGAATCCTTTTTGTCGCGGAAGTGTTTCTCCACGTCGTGTCCTTCGAGGTTTGATGAAGAGCGCTTAAACGCATTAATCCACAATTATCGGCGTCAGCGTACTCTAGAACCGGCAACTCTCATGAACTGTGATCATTCCACCATCGTGCGATATTTGCATGCAATGGAGAAGGTTCAAAAATCGGGTGTATGTGTACCGCATTCTCCAAGCCAAAATCAAAAAAATCAGATGGTGGCCATATGTGCGTATTTCCTTGCTCGCCATAAAGTGGTTCGTGAACAGTACGACCATCCATGTCCTGTATCGTTATTGGTGAAGATAAATGGTATTTTTATGCTAACGTAAGGAAAAGGGAGAGGAATGGTTAAGCCCAAACAAAACAGCAACTCCCCGTACAAAGTTCTCCGCACATCTACGAAACATAACATTATGAATCTCATGGAACAGCGACGTCGTAGTGTCGTACCCAATTGCTTCGCCGAAGAGCAATCATCACTGCTGCCATGCAGCGATTTATTGTCAACTACTGCGACGTCTTGCAGAGGAGTCCAAGAAAAACCAACAGGAATACCGCGTGAAATGATGCTACTGCGCGATATAGCCCGGCCGCGGTCTGTTAGACTGACAAAAACAGTGTACAGGAGGTGGGTTGAGAAGTCATTCCGCACCCACCTAATTCACCTGATCTTACGTCCTCAGTTTTTCACCTTTACCTCTCTTTATCGAACAATCTTCAAGGAACTTCCTTTCCGGATGAAAATGCGCTCCGATCATGGCTCGACGAGTTCTTCGCCTCAAAACCAAGTGATTTCTACAGTCGTGGAATCGAAAAGTTACCCCCGCGTACACAGGCTGTTATGAATAGTGAAGGAGAATGTATTGTTGAGAACTTGAGTCTCTATTATGTGTATCAGTAGCGTTTGTTAATCTTATGAAAAAACGCTACGAACTTACGGACCGACCCGACGTATAAAACACAACTGCCAAAGTTGTGCAAAACTCCTTGTGGTATTCATGACTGCTACCTGTAACTGTTTCATACTTTGCATGTGTGACAGAATTTGAAACTCTCCACAACAATTACGAGGCCCCCCTATCCACGTCCGGAACTCTCCATAAAATAATTAAGTTCAAACCCAGCGCCACCTATTCTTAGTCTAGACTCTCCTCGAGATAGTTAAGAGTTGAAGACCACTTGCGGCTGATCAGAATCCATACTCTGTGCGGCTATAAGGCCGTGCTTACTGGTGTGTTGCTCGCAATGACTGACCACCAAACCTTCCGTGATAACCGATGGAACCTTTTGTAATCATTATCTCTGTAATTATTGTACAACACTTGATGAGGCGAATAGTTGATTTGTACAATTGAATCAGCATTTACTGTCAGTTGCGTGGTGTTTCGTAATGTTATGACTTCGACTGACATTTTGTTTTTGGATGGTGGGACATAACGATATGGCATCATCCTTACAGCTGTAGGAAAATTATTAAAAACGCCAGTCGGAACGTTTAGTTTACCAATCTTTCCCTGTTCTTTTGATTTAGATTTCTGTCTTTCTTTTCTTCCATTTCGCCTATGTGATCCTGTTGTATGGACGCTCGGGCTCAGAGAGGTGTACACATTCCGCGTTTAAAGCGACCTGCCCCACGTTAGCGGCAGAGCGGGGAAGCTGCTCTACCCCCGTCCAAGGCAAGTTACGCCGAACCCAAGCAGGCTCAAGGAGTCTTGCTTGCCTGTCCCTCGTCCCGGCGTTGCTAGGCTATGTAGCAGTTTATTCTGTAAACTTTCATTGTAGTGCTACCAGTAGGAGTCGGAAAGTTTTTACTTCAGTATCGCAAGACGAGAATATATTGCAGTCCAGAAAACTGTGGCTTTTATTTGTCCTTTTCTCCTTTTTCGCCGTATTTCGGGCTTATTGATTTATTTCGGTATGAACTGTTTTCCTGCGACTTCACTTCCTTCTGACTAGTATTGGCTATTCTCAATTCGAACTATCGTCAGGTCAACTCTGCTCCTGTTTTCCATAGTAAGTAGAACCATAACTGCAAGTCAAAATCCTTTTGTACTTAAGAAGCTTAAAACGTCTATTATACTGCAACGCCGAGTGAAGTAAAGTTTTGGAAGTCTAGCAAGTCTAGTTCTGTAACCTTAGTGTGTTCCAGTCCGAAGTGAGACCAGTTATAACAATTTTAATTACTTTTTCTGGAATGTGTATTCCGTGTTCGCTGAATACATTCTAAGTGTCCGAAATAGTTCATTCTAAATTCCCCAGACGCATTTTAGCAAACACAGTGTTCGTTTTTCATATCATGTTAACTTACAAAGTTGTTGTTGTTGTTGTTGTTGTTGTGGTCTTCAGTCCTGAGACTGGTTTGTTGCAGCTCTCCATGCCACTCTATCCTGTGCAAGCTTTTTCATCTCCCAGTACCTACTGCAACCTACATCCTTCTGAATCTGCTTAGTGTATTCATCTCTTGGTCTCCCTCTACGATTTTTACCCTCCACGCTGCCCTCCAATACTAAATTGGTGATACCTTGATGCCTCAGAACATGTCCTACCAACCGATCCCTTCTTCTGGTCAAGTTGTGCCACAAACCTCTCTTCTCCCCAATCCTATTCAATACTTCCTCATTAGTTATGTGATCTACCCATTTAATCTTCAGCATTCTTCTGTAGCACCACATTTCGAAAGCTTCTATTCTCTTCTTGACCAAACTATTTATCGTCCATGTTTCACTTCCATACATGACTACACTCCATACGAATACTTTCAGAAATGACTTCCTGACACTTAAATCAATACTGGATGTTAACAAATTTCTCTTCTTCAGAAACGCTTTCCTTGCCATTGCCAGCCTACATTTTATATCCTCTCTACTTCGACCATCATTAGTTATTTTGCTCCCCAAATAGCAAAACTCCTTTACTACTTTAAGTGCCTCATTTCCTAATCTAATTCCCTCAGCATCACCCAACTTAATTAGACTACATTCCATTATCCTTGTTTTGCTTTTGTTGAACTTCATCTTATATCCTCCTTTCAAGACACTGTCCATTCCATTCAACTGCTCTTCCAAGTCCTTTGCTGTCTCTGACAGAATTACAATGTCATCGGCGAACCTCAAAGTTTTTATTTCTTCTCCATGAATTTTAATACCTACCCCAAATTTTTCTTTTGTTTCCTTTACTGCTTGCTCAATATACAGATTGAACAACATCGGGGAGAGGCTACAACCCTGTCTTACTCCCTTCCCAACCACTGCTTCCCTTTCATGTCCCTCGACTCTTATAACTGCCATCTGGTTTCTGTACAAATTGTAAATAGCCTTTCGCTCCCTGTATTTTACCCCTGCCACCTTCAGAATTTGAAAGAGAGTATTCCAGTCAACATTGTCAAAAGCTTTCTCTAAGTCTACAAATGCTAGAAACGTAGGTTTGCCTTTCCTTAATCTTTCTTCTAAGATAAGTCGTAAGGTCAGTATTGCCTCACGTGTTCCAGTGTTTCTACGGAATCCAAACTGATCTTCCCCGAGGTTGGCTTCTACTAGTTTTTCCATTCGTCTGTAAAGAATTCGTGTTAGTATTTTGCAGCTGTGACTTATTAAGCTGATAGTTCGGTAATTTTCACATCTGTCAACACCTGCTTTCTTTGGGATTGGAATTATTATATTCTTCTTGAAGTCTGAGGGTATTTCACCTGTTTCATACATCTTGCTCACCAGATGGTAGAGTTTTGTCAGGACTGGCTCTCCCACGGCCGTCAGTAGTTCCAATGGAATATTGTCTACTCCGGGGGCCTTGTTTCGACTCAGGTCTTTCAGTGCTCTGTCAAACTCTTCACGCAGTATCGTATCTCCCATTTCATCTTCCTCTACATCCTCTTCCGTTTCCATAATATTGTCCTCAAGTACATCGCCCTTGTATAGACCCTCTATATACTCCTTCCACCTTTCTGCTTTCCCTTCTTTGCTTAGAACTGGGTTTCCATCTGAGCTCTTAATATTCATACAAGTCGTTCTCTTATCTCCAAAGGTCTCTTTAATTTTCCTGTAGGCGGTATCTATCTTACCCCTAGTGAGATAGGCCTCTACATCCTTACATTTGTCCTCTAGCCATCCCTGCTTAGCCATTTTGCACTTCCTGTCGATCTCATTTTTGAGAAGTTTGTATTCCTTTTTGCCTGTTTCACTTACTGCATTTTTATATTTTCTCCTTTCATCAATTAAATTTAATATTTCTTCTGTTACCCAAGGATTTCTACTAGCCTTCGTCTTTTTACCTACTTGATCCTCTGCTGCCTTCACTACTTCATCCCTCAAAGCTACCCATTCTTCTTCTACTGTATTTATTTCCCCCATTCCTGTCAATTGCTCCCTTATGCTCTCCCTGAATCTCTGTACAACCGCTGGTTCTTTTAGTTTATCCAGGTCCCATCTCCTTAAATTCCCACCTTTTTGCAGTTTCTTCAGTTTTAATCTACAGGTCATAACCAATAGATTGTGGTCAGAGTCCACATCTGCCCCTGGAAATGTCTTACAATTTAAAACCTGGTTCCTAAATCTCTGTCTTACCATTATATAATCTATCTGATACCTTTTAGTATCTCCAGGGTTCTTCCATGTATACAACCTTCTTTTATGATTCTTAAACCAAGTGTTAGTTATGATTATGTTGTGCTCTGTGCAAAATTCTACCAGGCGGCTTCCTCTTTCATTTCTGTCCCCCAATCCATATTCACCTACTATGTTTCCTTCTCTCCCTTTTCCTACACTCGAATTCCAGTCACCCATGACTATTAAATTTTCGTCTCCCTTCACAATCTGAATAATTTCTTTTATTTCATCATACATTTCTTCAATTTCTTCGTCATCTGCAGAGCTAGTTGGCATATAAACTTGTACTACTGTAGTAGGTGTGGGCTTCGTATCTATCTTGGCCACAATAATGCGTTCACTAAGCTGTTTGTAGTAGCTTACCCGCATTCCTATTTTCCTATTCATTATTAAACCTACTCCTCCATTACCCCTATTTGATTTTGTGTTTATAACCCTGTAGTCACCTGACCAGAAGTCTTGTTCCTCCTGATACCGAACTTCACTAATTCCCACTATATCTAACTTCAACCTATCCATTTCCCTTTTTAAATTTTCTAACCTACCTGCCCGATTAAGGGATCTGACATTCCACGCTCCGATCCGTAGAACGCCACTTACAAAGTACGTGTCAGAAAAAGAAGCTTTTTTTTCGTACGAAGTTTTCTTCGCACTATGCTGCATACCACCAACATGTGGTTTTTAATATCCACTAAATCACTTTTTTCCCATTTCAGCCAATGTTTACCCTACGTTTAGAAAGCTGAATGGTACCAGTTCCTTAGCACACATTTCCACACTCCTGTCAGCCTCTCTTTGCTCTCTCAAAAACAAAAAACAAAAAAAGTGGAGTGAGGAGAGTGCTGATCAAATTTACAAATTTGTCGTGACATAGTCGAGGCTCCGAATGAGTGTTTAGTAACTTTTTACACAATTTGCAGCTACCACTTTATTAGAAGCTGCCTCATAACCAAAAGAAACTTTTCCCATGCTTGACTGGGGCCCTGTTTCGTGACTGGTTCTTGACTGTTATATATTCCCCAATTTTTAATTTCTTCACAATCTCCTTCATGTTATGTTTGCTCGTTTTGTTGCTGCAGTGAAACTACCCGCGCATATAATACATCTGGATATTCTGTAGTCACGCCGAATTGACACTGCAACCTGTTGTCAGGAGCACCAAGCTGAACGGATCCCACGAAGCTTGCCAGACTTGCGGAAGCCGAAACTGGTCTTCTTTAACCGACGTGATTCAGTTCACCTGTACCCTGTGTCTCCCTTGCGGCAGATTGAAGTGCTTTAGCCGTTATGACGGAAACAGCGGCAGGAAAGCAGGAAGGAGAATCTGTAAATCTCTGCTCAGAGTGGTTCTTTACGCAACTCTGAGATCCGGGTTCTGTGACGGGGAACGCTTCTCACGAGTGAGGAAGTTACAGGGCCATCGCATGCGCTGGGCGAGGAGAGTGCCGCTAAAGACCAGGACCAGAGTGGAGGGACGCCACGCATAGTGAGCGGGCAAGACAGGGCGACGTGTGGAGGGCTGCCTGATGTTCAGTGTATGCGGAAGGCGTGCTAGACGAACACATCATGTTTGTCGCTGAGGCTGGTGTGTGTGGGTGCGATAGAGTAAGAGCGTGTGTGCCTGTCGATTACCATTGCTCGCCCACGGGTGCGCCAGCACATATGGACCCCTGTTTTGTAAACAGTGAGCAGCCTTGTTAAATTGTGCTTCTATGTTCTTGACAGTGTGGTAGATGGTCGTCAGCGATGTGTTGTTGTGAGCCATTACGCTAAATGACGTTGCCTTCACTCCGTCCTTGTCACCAGTTAAAGTGTGCTAAGCTGGGGCTACGAACTATTGCGGCTGATTAATGATTTAGACTTCTGAAGGAAGTCCTTTCGCGATGTCCATTCACAGGCGTTGTTCCGTAAGTTTTTATACACTGACGGCAAAAAAATCGCAACACCTAGAAGGAGTTGTGTGACATAAAATACACTCCTGGAAATGGAAAAAAGAACACATTGACACCGGTGTGTCAGACCCACCATACTTGCTCCGGACACTGCGAGAGGGCTGTACAAGCAATGATCACACGCACGGCACAGCGGACACACCAGGAACCGCGGTGTTGGCCGTCGAATGGCGCTAGCTGCGCAGCATTTGTGCACCGCCGCCGTCAGTGTCAGCCAGTTTGCCGTGGCATACGGAGCTCCATCGCAGTCTTTAACACTGGTAGCATGCCGCGACGGCGTGGACGTGAACCGTATGTGCAGTTGACGGACTTTGAGCGAGGGCGTATAGTGGGCATGCGGGAGGCCGGGTGGACGTACCGCCGAATTGCTCAACACGTGGGGCGTGAGGTCTCCACAGTACATCGATGTTGTTGCCAGTGGTCGGTGGAAGGTGCACGTGCCCGTCGACCTGGGACCGGACCGCAGCGACGCACGGATGCACGCCAAGACCGTAGGATCCTACGCAGTGCCGTAGGGGACCGCACCGCCACTTCCCAGTAAATTAGGGACACTGTTGCTCCTGGGGTATCGGCGAGGACAATTCGCAACCGTCCCGCACACCGTTAGGCCGTCTTCCGCTCACGCCCCAACATCGTGCAGCCCGCCTCCAGTGGTGTCGCGACAGGCGTGAATGGAGGGACGAATGGAGACGTGTCGTCTTCAGCGATGAGAGTCGCTTCTGCCTTGGTGCCAATGATGGTCGTATGCGTGTTTGGCGCCGTGCAAGTGAGCGCCACAATCACGACTGCATACGACCGAGGCACACAGGGCCAACACCCGGCATCACGGTGTGGGGAGCGATCTCCTACACTGGCCGTACACCACTGGTGATCTTCGAGGGGACACTGAATAGTGCACGGTACATCCAAACCGTCATCGAACCCATCGTTCTACCATTCCTAGACCGGCAAGGGAACTTGCTGTTCCAACAGGACAATGCACGTCCGCATGTATCCCGTGCCACCCAACGTGCTCTAGAAGGTGTAAGTCAACTACCCTGGCCAGCAAGATCTCCGGATCTGTCCCCCATTGAGCATGTTTGGGACTGGATGAAGCGACGTCTCACGCGGTCTGCACGTCCAGCACGAACGCTGGTCCAACTGAGGCGCCAGGTGGAAATGGCATGGCAAGCCGTTCCACAGGACTACATCCAGCATCTCTACGATCGTCTCCATGGGAGAATAGCAGCCTGCATTGCTGCGAAAGGTGGATATACACTGTACTAGTGCCGACATTGTGCATGCTCTGTTGCCTGTGTCTATGTGCCTGTGGTTCTGTCAGTGTGATCATGTGATGTATCTGACCCCAGGAATGTGTCAATAAAGTTTCCCCTTCCTGGGACAATGAATTCACGGTGTTCTTATTTCAATTTCCAGGAGTGTAAAATTGGTAGGCGTGTTTCTACATGTAAAAGATTAGGTCTATTCACATTTCATGCCAATCACATAAGAGTGGCGCTATTAGCGAGAACACACACCAGGTTTGCTTTAAATATAAGCTTTAATGGGGTTGGGGTTGGGTTGTTTGGGGAAGGAGACCAGACAGCGAGGTCATCGGTCTCATTAGATTAGGAAAGGACGGGGAAGGAAGTCGGCCGTGCCCTTTCAAAGGAACCATCCCGGCATTTGCCTGGAGCGATTTAGGGAAATCACGGAAATCCTAAATCAGGATGGCCGGACGCGGGATTGAACCGTCGTCCTCCCGAATGCGAGTCCAGTGTCCAACCACTGCGCCACCTCGCTCGGTCAAGCTTTACTGGTCACGAGCATTAGTTACGTTTCAGATTGGGGGTGGTGTGTTGATGTCACTGAAGAATTCCTTTAAATTGATAAAGGCGTCATTATTAATGCCTTACTGAGTTTGAACCAGGTTCTGTAACAGGTTTACGAGAAGCTGGATGTTCTTTCTGCGAAACTGCAGAACGACTTGGCAGGAATGTAGCTACTGTACATGACTGCCGGCAGCGGTGGCCACGAGAACGGTCTCTGGATGGTCACATGGCACATGGCACTGCCGAGAGGGAAGACCATCGTGTTAGGCGTGTAGCTCTGGCACATTGTACTACAGCTGTGACAGCAATCTGAGCAGCAGCTGGCATTACAGTGACACAACGAGCTGTTACAAACCGGATATGTCAAGGACAGCTCCGAGCCAGACGCCCTGTGGCGCACCTTCTACTGACCCCAAACCACAGCTGTTAGCGACTTCAGATGTATCAAGAGACAGCTAACTGGAGGGCAGTATGCAGGCATGTTATGTTTTCTGGTGGAAGCTATTTCTGCCTCGCGGCCAGTGATGGTCGTGTGTTGGTTAGAAGGAGGCCAGTTGAGGACCTGGAACCAACCTGTCTGCCTGCTAGACACACTGAAACTACACGTGGAGTTATGGTCAGGGGTGCGACGTGGTATGACAGCAGGAGCACTCTAGTGCGCACAGCGACTGCAAAATTGTACGTCCGTCTGGTGATTCGACCAGTTGTGCTGCCATTCAACATTCCAGGTGGTGTTTTCCAACAGTATAATGCTCCCCCACGTATCGCTCTTGTAACACAGAGTAACTCTGCTCCACACAGTGTCGACTCGTTCCCTTGGCCTGCTCCATCACCAGATCTGTCTTCAATGGAGCACATAAGAGACATATTCGAACGACAACTCTAGCGTCATCCTCAACCAGCATTAACCGTCATGGTACTGATCGACCAAGCGCAACAGGCATGGAACTACGTCCCACGAACTGATGTCCGCCACCTGTACAACACAAGTCACGCACGTCTGCATTCTTGCATTCAACATTCTGGAGGTTACATTGCCAACATTTCAGATTTGATATGGCTTATCTCGCCTTACATTAATCTGTGATCTTACAATGTTAATCACTTAGATGTATTGCCCAGACAAATGATTCCCGAAGCATCATTGCTCTACATTAATTATTTTTTGGTCTTACGATGTTTTTCCGTCGGTAAAGGCGCAGTACTTCTCACCGCGTCACTGAATACTGTGTTGATTTTTTTCAAGAAAGGTCAGTGGAGGTGGTAAGACAAGCCCTTACCTGTGATCTGTTTAATTACGCTGTATCTTTTGTGCCGTGAACGACTGCGCGTCTTGGGGTAATCAATGCTGGTGCTTCGTAAAGGCAAGAGACTCGCCCCTAGGAAAATCAAATGTGCAG
This sequence comes from Schistocerca piceifrons, assembly GCF_021461385.2. Lineage (NCBI taxonomy): Eukaryota > Metazoa > Arthropoda > Insecta > Orthoptera > Acrididae > Schistocerca > Schistocerca piceifrons. Next base: position 271,963,861 of record NC_060139.1, read on the forward strand.
CACTGTTTTTTGTGTGCTCAATAGCTGTGCTCATGTAATTAATATTTTCACTCAAGGCAAAGGACCAGCCACTAGTAACTTTCACCATGCACTAAATAACTATGTTAACTGTAGTTGTTCGTTAACAGACATGATTTTAGGTGCAACATGTACTTCTTTCAGTCTCGTATCTTTAAAGGGTGTTATCAGCCGTGGCACTGGTTTCTGTTTCCCTGTTCGAGAATGTGTATCTTCTTCTTGCTACACGAAGGCTGTGTGGGATGACAGCCTGTTTGTACACGGTGGGACCGTGTGGCGGTGTAAGCTGGGTCACCTGAGTCCAATTGTGCAAGCGGGTTGCTGGGCCAGCGCCTGTTTGATGTTAAGAGGGTGAGTCAAATGAAAAGCTTAAATATATTTTTTAAATGTTATATATTGCGCAGAAGTGGTGCAAAGCTGTATCACTTTTCAACACAATCTCCCCCACGCTCAATGCAAGTCCTCCAGCGCTTACAAAGTGCATAAATGCCTTTAGAAAAGAAATTCTTTTGGTAGTCCGCGCAACCACTCATGCACCGCGGGGCTTACCACTTCATCAGAACGGAACTTCTTACCTCCAATTGGGTCTTTGAGTAGTCCAAACATATGGAAATCACTTGGGGCAAGGCCTGGTGAGTATGGTAGATGAGGAAGACAATCACAATGCAGAGCTGTGATGGTTGCAATTGTTGTACGGGCAGCGTGGGGCCTTACATTTTCATGTTGCAAAAGGCCACCTGCTGACAGCAATCCACGACGCTTTGATTTGATTGCAGGCCGTAGATGATTTTTTAGGAGATCTGTGTATGATGCACTGGTGACAGTGGTCCCTCCAGGCATGCAATGCTCCAAAATGACGCCCTTTTCGTCCCAAAAGAGAGTCAGCATAACCTTCCCTGCTGATCGTTCTGTTCGAAACTTCTTTGGTTTTGGTGATGAGGAATGGCACAATTCCTTGCTCGTTCTCTTCTTTCCCGGTTGGTGGAAGTGAACCCAGAAACGATTCTTGCAAGGAAGCAATCACTTTCTCGTTCAAAGCGCCGAAGAAGTTATTCACAGGCATCAACACATCGTTCTCTCATTTCAGGAGTCAGCTGTTGTGGCATCCATCTTGCAGACACTTTGTGAAACTGGAGCACATCATGCAGAATGTGGTGTGCTGACCCATGACTAATCTGTGAACATGCTGCAATGTCATTCAGTGTCACTCGGCGGTTTTCCTTCACTATGGCTTCAACTGCTGTAATTTTCTGTGGAGTCACAACTCGTTGTGCCTGACCTGGACGAGGAGCATCATCCACTGAAGTCACACCATTTGCGAACTTCCTACTCCACTCGTAGACTTGCTGCTGTGACAAACATGCATCACCGTACTGAACCTTCATTCATTTCAATAGATTTCCCACCTTCACTACACAAAAACCGAAGTGGGGCGGATACTGATACTGCGACGGATACTGATACTGCGACGGTATGTGTGCATCTGCACTATGCTGCCACCTACAGGCCATTCTGGAGGCTGTTTGTAGCACGCTTACCAACCTACAGGATAACGGCGCGAAATTTCGATTTATTATTACAAATTTAAGGTTTTCATTTGACTCACCCTCGTATTACATGTTTTTTAAAGTTTTTTAATGGATTCAACTTCACTGATCATGAGGCGGAAATTTAATTGCCCATGGTACTCTTTGTGAGGGTAATTTTTTAATATTGCTTGGGATTTTTGAATTTTCAACGTAAAGATTAAGCTTTGGATGTTGAACTTGCTATATTTGTGTAAGGATTTAACTAAACAATTTTGTTGTTGGCCCCATTGGCTCACTGATGATTACCGATTTGCTTTATCAGAAAGGATAAATTAATTAATTCATATATGTTTGTTTATACGAGGATGTAAAATTTTAAAGCTGATTATGACTTTTTGTTTTCTCTGAAATATATGCTGTTTCATCTTTACATGGTATCCTGTAGGCAATAACTGTTGTGAGAAATAAAAGTTGCTATTATGTTTCCTTCTGTGGGCTCAATGGTTAACATTCCCAGATCCTCGTATCTTGTTGTCGCATTTGATTATGATTTTGTACTACGTAATGCTCTTTCTACCCTATTGTCAAAATTAATTTTGCTCTGTATTTTTAGATCTTCTGTTTGTCGATCAATTTTGTCACTGTTTTACGCTGTTCTTATGGTTTCTAGTTATCCTAATTATTGCACTATTTTCATTGTCTAATTTTGATGTATTCTATTTAAGCTTAATGATAACACTGTTGTTGGTATTTATTTGTATATATTTATTTATGTGTGTTATTTTTTTCTACATTGGCTTTTTTCACGCGACACTTTTTGCATCCAGACGGCTCTTCTAGGCTTTCTTCGCCCTGTAATCTTAATCTCTCGAGCTGCTCTGATAGGTGTAGTCCTATTGCTTGCAAAGTGGCGTTATTGGGTGGGTTTAATGGAATTAAGACTAGTTCAGCACGGTTAGTTACTGTTCGAAGACTCCTTAAACAAGTCTCTTGCCTTCTAATAGACTGAGCCTTGCTCCTGGTTACCGGCAGCCTTTTAATGCACGTCTACCGTTGCGTGGAGGCTCTGTATGTCCACCTTTGCAGAGATGTTTGCGGGACCTTGGCTGTTTGTATAGAATGTCAAATCAAACACCTGTCAGCCGTCTAATTTCCAAACCGTTACTTCATAAGCCTAGAAGTTTCGGCGTTGTATTACACCGTCTTGAGGCCCCGTGACCGACATGTAGGGAGATTCCAACCGCGGTTCCGTACAAAATAGGGCCATCATTCTAAGACTGGTATCTGCAGATCGTTGTATCAAGTGTCTGAATGCTGTCCCCTATTTTGACTGGAACCGAGGCTGGAATCTTCCTAGACGTCGGTCACGGGTCCTGGAGGTGGTGTAATATATCGCCGAAACTGGTAGCGCAACAAAATAACAGTTTGGAAATGGGACGGGTAAAAGGTGTGCGATTTGACATTCTGTTTGGTAAATATGTCGTCATGGATGGAGTGGGTTAGTGTCTTCCTTTTGGAGGTGGGTAGAGAGACAGACAATGAAGACAGCTGTCGAAAGTTCTTTACTGTTACCCGTAAACAAATATGGTGCAGCGTACATGCAGTAAGCAGACGGCAGGCGTTGGGTATAGAACTACTGACCCTGTAGCAGCAGCGTGGTCGTAACTCTGTTAGTGTTTCACGAGGAGACAGCTGGTAGCAACTGGTCTTGCTACTATTGCATTCCAGCGGCCGGAATGACAGCACCGTGTCGTAGGGCAGCCGGAGCGATGTGCGCATGTGGCGTAGCCAGCCAAACACGGCGGCCCTACCCTTGGTCACGAACCGTGGACCGAGGGCTCAAGAGCGGCGCTGCGTCTGGCGGACCCCAACGGCTCGAAGCTGGGAGAATCGCAGTTCGTACCTGAACCGGGAGGTGGCCACAAGATGCCCGGCGGGTGGTCACGTGGAGACAGCGGCAGAAAGAAGGCGTCCTAATGTCTAGGCCACTAGATAGCGGGGCTTCGCAGCCCGGCCGCGGCGATGATAGCTGCATCGGGAGAACGTCATCAGCTCCGACGCAGAGACTGAGACGCAGAGGTTTCGATGCATACCCCAGACCCTGCCGATAACCCGCTTACCAGACTCGGGGCCGAAAGTCGGCCTGTCAGTGAGGAACACCAGTGTCGCCCCATGCTTCAGAGCTGCCGACACGTGCCGAAGGCTGGTGATTGCGCAGAGAACTGGATCGCTGTTGAGAAAGCTGCCGATATGTGGGAAAGGTGCATCGGTTGCCTGTGTCTCGCGGCCTGGGTTCGGCTATGAGCCCATCTCATTACAGTTGTTAACGGCCATCAAATTTGTACTTCAACGCCTCAGCTGCTACTCGTTAGTGTGGTAGCATGTTAGGGCAGTAGTGCAGCCGCGATTAGGGCTTAGCTGGATTGTACAGGATTATTCAAAATGATCTAACCACTGTCCAGTGATTATAGAAACGTTTGTATTGAGGCAAGGTATGATGCGGTTATAGGTATGGAAATAGCAACTCAAGAAGTTCTTTGTGTCATGTTTACAGATATTTCACGTGTGAACCGTTAGCCATACGGCAAACGTGTACTCTACAGCCCAAAACACCCCATAGCGTCGTCATCTGTGTCTGTCTCGGCTGCCTCATGTTTCCAACTTAACAAAGACATCCTAATTCCTTAAACTCCTGTACCCTCTCGTAAATGAATTGTCTGGTTGGTGGGGCTGTAATCTCCCCACGGAAAATTACCCTCTACCACGCAATAATTAATAATGGTCAACCAAATCATCCACATGTATTTACGTTTGAAAAGTATCTGATCAGATTTTCTAGTAATATATGCGCCGACAGCTCGTCGACGCCAAGGTATTTTTCTAGTACGTTTATTCTTTGGAACAACAGAGGTACAGAAATGTATGCTCCATGGTTATTATAGAGAGAGAGAGGAACAGCTTCGGAAATATCGGTTGGAAGATTGTCGGATTGCTAAAGGAGATTTATTTACTCTTCTTCGCGCTAAAGCGAGCTAGGAAAGTTTGTGCCGCTAGCGTGATAGATAAAGAGAAAGAAAAACCTGTAAAAGAAAATTACATGAGACTTGGAACCAACAGAAAACGGAACATGTACGGAAATGGATTCAATATGCAATTTTCCTCAGAAATAAGGTTTGTGACCATTTTATTCTAGAGTGAATGACGAATGAGTTCTCTGTCTGAACCATTGATGATTGTCTGGGCCCTGTAATTAATTGGGAAGTTTCAGCTGTGACGAAGAGAGCCTGCAATCTCTGAGTTTTTTGAAATCGTCCAAAAAGGCTTCGTCCACATCTGATATTTTAGATCTGTCGTAAACTGAACGAATTGTTCAAACGATCGATTTTCCCAACTGAATGCAGCGCTTAATAATAATAACAAATGTAAAGATCTTTTCTAGCAAGCCAGCCGCTGAATATTAAGACGAAGGGCTCCACCAGAGATTCTACTAGGCTGATTTCACGTAAATAATATATTTAAACAGTACACAGATAAAGGACAGAGAGAGAGAGAGAGAGAGAGAGAGAGAGAGAGAGAATCCTCCATTAGCATAATTGTTTCTCTGTCTTTTCACGGATCAGCCTAACTAGAAAACACGAAGCCCTGACTTTATTGTACCGATTTATGTGTGAGAGGGAAAGAGCGATAAAGGCGACAGATACACTTCTGTACAGACAAAACATTACACCAAGTTAGCGGCAAGCTGCATTCACATAGACTTTCATCATTTACAAAAGTAGGGTAGAATTCATTATAGGGCCTTGTTAATGTGGTCCTCAATTACTGACACAATGCACTTGCGGACTCGCTAATGCAGACCTACATCACACAAAATGTCATCTCCGTTGGCGTCGCAGCCATGTTGCTGCAGATCACGGTCATAAACCAAACTTCTTGAGTTGCTATATCCATGCATAAATCATGTAACACGCAAAGTCAAAACAAATATTTTTTTACAATATTTATTGTTTAGGGCCAACAGCATAATATATGTCTGGTAATGACATGATTATTAGAAAGATGCACTAGAAAATCTGCTTATAATAACAAATCTTTATCCACGACAGACTGTTTCGGCATTTATCGACATTGCCAAGTACCTGCGAATACCATTTTGGTAGAACATTTATAAATGTGAATGTCATTTATATTAAAGTGACTATACTGGAACCACGTATACAATCATGTAACGTCCATTTTAAGCCGTTAGTGAACGTTCTCAAGACTGTCGCTCTTTTGATATGGTGGTAAACGACGTAAATATATTGAAATAATACGTAAATTATGGTCTGACAGCAGTTTGACAGATCAGCTCTTACGACGCTGTAAGTCTACAACGATTATGCAGAGGAACAGCGATATTGTTTTGTTAACTAAGATTTGTCACGATTGTCTTTGGTTCTTGCATGGGCTACTTCTGGTTTATCCATTTTCGTGTTCTAAAAGTTGAATAAAGTTTTTGAGATAGTACTTGGCGTATGAATTATGTATGCTCGTTTAATATTTCTTGCTGGCTTTTTCTCGTGCTTATGTAGATTTCTAGTTCTTCAAGAATCTTCACTGTAAAGTCTTCTGGCATTCTCTGCAGAATCTGGAGTGTATTTTGCATAGTATCAGCAGAGTGATTTTGATTTTTCAAATATAGAAAGAAGCTCGACTGACTATTTTCGCTGTCTCTAATGTGTTCCTTACATCAGACGTTAAAGTTTCTTCCTGTTTGGCCAATGTAAAAGCTATTACAGATGCTGCATGTGATTCTATATACGCCTACGTTATCATTTTTGGATGCTCTAGTGGTGATGGAACGTAAATTTACTGCTTCGAATGGCTTGTTGAATATAGTTTACAATCACTTGAAAGGGTGTAGATCATTTTGAATAAACCTGCATTTTCACCACTCAGTAGCTTCAATTGAAAAGTAAGGTGTAAATTACTTTGTACTTTCCTGTAATTAGCTCTTCTGTTCTCAGTATCAGTTGTATGCTTGAGCCAATATTTTCACCATATTTAATTGTTTGCATAATGGAGCTGCCACTAAAGACATTTCCGTGTATATATTGGCTCTGAACTGGATTGCAAATGAATCACAGTAACTAATTACTGTAACGTGCGCTTTGGTTTGTGTGTCCACGCAGTGTGCATGACATGCGTCTGTTTTGACACGAATGTATCAACCCATGTGTTTTTCCTTTCGTCTTGATAATTGTGTTCTCGTGTGGTGAGACGCGAAAGAAACGCATGAGTATTCAAATACAAATATATGAAAACAGGCACAGTGCGGCGCTGCAGTCGGAACGCCTATCTAAGACAACAAGTGTCTGGTGCTGTTGTTAGATCGGCTACTGCTGCTACAATGACAGGTTATCAAGATTTAAGTGAGTTTGAACGTGGTGTTACAGTCAGCTTACGAGCAATAGATCACAGCATCTCCGAGGGTAGCGGTGAAGTGGGGATTTTCCCGTACGACCATTTCACGGGTGTACCGTGGATATCAGGAATCTGGTAAAACATCAGATCTCCGACATCGCTGCTGCCGGAAAAAAATCCAGCAAGAAAGAGACCAACGACGAATTAAGAGAATCGTTCACCGTGACAAAAGTGCAACCCTTCCTCAAATTGCTGCAGATTTCAATGCTGGGTCATCATCAGGTGTCAGTGTGCGAACCACTCAACGAAACGTCGTCGATGTGGGGGCTTTCGGAGCCGAAGGCCCACTCGTGTACCCCCGATGACTGCACGACACAAAACTTTACGCCTCGCCTAGGCCCGTCAACACCAATATTGGGCTCTTGATGACTGGAAACATGTTGCCTGATCGGACAAGATTCAAGTTGTATGGAGCGGATGGACGCGTACGGGTGTAGAGACAACCTCAGGAATGCATGGACCCTGCGGTCAGCAGGGGACTGTTCAAGCTGGTGGTGGCTCTGTAATCGTGTGGGGCGTGAGCAGTTGGAGTGATATGAGACCCCTCATACGTCTAGATACGACTCTGACAGGTGACAGGTACACACGCATTCTGTCTGATCACCGGCATCAACTCATGTACATTGTGCATTCCGACGAACTTGGGCAATTCGAGCAGGACAATGCGACACCCCACAGGTCCAGAATTGCTACAGAGTGGCTCTAGGAACACTCTTCTCAGTTTAAACACTTCCACTGGCCACCAAACTCCCCAGACACGAACATTATTGAGCATATCTGGGATGCCGTGCAGCGTGCTGTTCAGAAGAGATCTCCATACCCTCGTACTCTTACGGATTTTTGGACAGCCCTGCAGGATCTATGGAGTAATTTCCTCCACCACTAGTTTAGATATTAGTCGAGTCCATGCCACATCGCGATGCGGCACTTCTGTGTGCCCGCGGGGTCCTACACGATATTAAGCAGGTGTACTAGTTTCTTTGGCTTTTAATTGTATTACTCCGTTGTAACAAATAGTGTTGCTAATCGCCGTTGCCAGTACATGTGTTCAGTGATTAAAATTTTCCATCACGTTGTCGACAGAAACATACACTGGTTTTCACTCTTTTAATGTGCTGAGTAACTATTTTGGAAGGGCTACGTTGGGTGTGATTACGATGTCCCGTTATCTGATACACACAAATACGTACAGGCCAAGCCGCCACCAGTCCCAGTTTAAAAACAATGGGCCAATAACTGGAGGAAATTAGAGTGTGATGTTTGACACTCATTGGTACTATAATGTGATACAAATGTGGCATTAGCTCGAGACATTTCCGCAATAAGAGGTGTCAGTGTGACAAAAACATGGTCTCTGTTCTACGTCATGCGAACTGTAAAATTCGTCTTTGCAATTCTTAAAAAAAGATGTTTATTTTCTAACACTCGTTTGATTTTACTTATTTCACAAGCATGGAATGAACTACATTTCCAAGTCTGGTTTGGTTCTAGATCGAAAACAAATTCTTTTATAAAGACACTGTACTGTGATTTTTATTTGGAATATTTGCGTCTGATTCTGTTGATGTTTGGAAACACAGTCTGCTAACAGTCTGTGCCTATACTTCTGCATTAGCCGCTTATGTTTTGGCTGATTACTCTATGACTAGCAGTACTATACATTTATTGAAATAAAACACGAAAAAATATTGCATTATTTCACTTTTTTTACATTCCGTTGGCTTAAAGTGTAATAGTGAGTTTTGCATATGTAGTGTTGACAGCTAATCTGGTATTTCTGGTTTTCACTTTACCAAAAAAAAAAAAACGTTCTGTTGATCTGTGGTTTGCCTTAGGTGCCCTGCATTAGTTTTAGGGTTCCCTACGTCAGTCGGTAAAAACAGAACCCTTATAGTATCACCTTGTTCTCCGTCTGTGTGTCTACCTGTCTGTCCGACTGATAAAAACTCATTTTCTCAGGAAAAAGGAGATGTCTCAAATTGATATTCATGTCACGTTTTCGTGTCTACGGTCCCTTGGTGGTGTAAAAAATTGAAGCTTCTAAGTCAGTTCATCAAATGATACGACTATTTGTGTCAGATATTCTGACGCTAGCAAACTCACTCGTCAAAACCAATAGGATACTTCCCGTTGATTTAGAAACTAGTTGTGATAAATGCCACCCTCCGCCATGCACCGTACAGTGTCTTGCGGAGTATGCATGTATATGTGGACATGAAATTCGGCATGAAGCAAGATTTCACTGCACAGCTGAAGCAAAATACCCTAAAGTTGTTAATATGTAGTTATATCAGGAAAAAAATTGTTTGCCATTCGTTGTTTGTCTGTCTGACTGTCTGTCTGTTCTTCTGTTAATGCCCCTTTTTCTCAGGAAGCCGAAATTTATGTCACTTACTACGCTTTACAGTCCCTTGACGGTATAAAAAATCTCAACTTCTAAGTGCATGCAATCAAAAGATATGGCTGTTTGTGTCACATATTATTATGCTCGCAAACTCACTCAAAGATACATATAGGGTACCTTCTGTTGGTTTAGAATTATGAAATTTGGCAAGTAGCAAGATTTCTTGGTACAGCTAAGGAAAAACGACATTTTTTATTTGTAATTGTCTGTCCGTCTGTTAAGGTCCCTTTTTCTGAGGAACGGTTACACGTATTAAGGTTACATGTATGTCAAATACTTAAGTCTACGGTTCCTTGGTGTTGTAAAACAGTTAAGCTTCTAAGCCAATGCAATCATAAGATACCGCTTTGATGTCACATAAAGTGTAACCAGGGGCGTTCGGATACAGCATTACTGGTGTCCTGCTTGACACTGTCTCGATCAAATATCTGGGCGTAGCGTTGCAAAGCGATATGAGGTCGAACGAGCCAGTGAAAACTATGGTAGGGAAGGCGAATGGTTTGAAACGTCCCCTTATGAAAACTATACATGACTGTGTTTAAACTGACACACAATATTTATAGCGCAACGCAATTTGACTTTCAATTATCCCTACAAAAGAATGGCCCTGCCTAACATTAACCTATACCTTTCACAAATCACTTACCTCACAAAAATCTTGGTTACTCGAACTACTGCAATACAGCGAGCGCCACTACTGCCAGCTAAATAAAAGATTCAAACTAGAAGTAAAGAATACTGGAATTTTGCTCAAGGTTAGCGTCAATGTTATTTTTCCCTGAGCCAGCGGCCGCAAGTGGCTGCCTGCGGTGCGAGTCATTGTCTGTTTCTTTGTTGGCGCGCGTCGTTATTGGGATTAGGAGACCTAACTTCTACAAATTCGCCTTGCCGAGAGGGCCCAGCCCTGTTTGAAGCTCGCCAGTTCTGATGGAATTTAGGTCTGTCGTTACGATCATATCGTCTGTCGTCATGTCGGTATATTCCATAGTTTCTTTCTTGTCGGTCACATGGTGGAGAATTTCTCCCTGAATTATCACTGCACGATGGACCGTTGCGTCTGAAGTTATTCTGTCTCCCGTGATAATAATTGTTCTGGTTGCCAAATTGTCTGTTTCTATGAGTGTTCAAATGGTTCAAATGGCTCTGAGCACTATGGGACTCAACTGCTGAGGTCATTAGTCCCTAGAACTTAGAACTAGTTAAACCTAACTGACCTAAGGACATCACAAACATCCATGCCCGAGGCAGGATTCGAACCTGCGACCGTAGCGGTCTTGCGGTTCCAGACTGCAGCGCCTTTAACTGCACGGCCACTTCGGCCGGCTTCTATGAGTGTCTCTGTCATATTCATTACTACGGAAATGCGATCTCTCTCTGTAACTATTACTCTGCCAGTGGTTGTCATACGGGTGGTGTCTCTTTTGGTCACGATTTACGTTGTAAGAATAGAATTGTCGTGACCAGTTATTGTTTCTGTCGTCACGGAATTTTGACGGATGTGACCTGTAGTGATTGTTTTCCTGTTTTCGCATCCCGCGACTGTGTATCAATTTCTAATTCTTGTAAGAGTCGCTGAAAAGCTTCAATGCCGTCTTTGCAACGTCCTGCCAAAATAATATTTCTTAAATGTTAAGGCAATTTCATTAAGCAAATGCGGATGAGTTCTGAACGGCTGTAAGGGTTTGAAAGATATTGATTCTTATGCAACATGTCTTCAAAATACACTCCTGGAAATGGAAAAAAGAACACATTGACACCGGTGTGTCAGACCCACCATACTTGCTCCGGACACTGCGAGAGGGCTGTACAAGCAATGATCACACGCACGGCACAGCGGACACACCAGGAACCGCGGTGTTGGCCGTCGAATGGCGCTAGCTGCGCAGCATTTGTGCACCGCCGCCGTCAGTGTCAGCCAGTTTGCCGTGGCATACGGAGCTCCATCGCAGTCTTTAACACTGGTAGCATGCCGCGACAGCGTGGACGTGAACCGTATGTGCAGTTGACGGACTTTGAGCGAGGGCGTATAGTGGGCATGCGGGAGGCCGGGTGGACGTACCGCCGAATTGCTCAACACGTGGGCGTGAGGTCTCCACAGTACATCGATGTTGTCGTCAGTGGTCGGCGGAAGGTGCACGTTCCCGTCGACCTGGGACCGGACCGCAGCGACGCACGGATGCACGCCAAGACCGTAGGATCCTACGCAGTGCCGTAGGGGACCGCACCGCCACTTCCCAGCAAATTAGGGACACTGTTGCTCCTGGGGTATCGGCGAGGACCATTCGCAACCGTCTCCATGAAGCTGGGCTACGGTCCCGCACACCGTTAGGCCGTCTTCCGCTCACGTGCAGCCCGCCTCCGGTGGTGTCGCGACAGGCGTGAATGGAGGGACGAATGGAGACGTGTCGTCTTCAGCGTTGAGAGTCGCTTCTGCCTTGGTGCCAATGATGGTCGTATGCGTGTTTGGCGCCGTGCAGGTGAGCGCCACAATCAGGACTGCATACGACCGAGGCACACAGGGACAACACCCGGCACCATGGCGTGGGGAGCGATCTCCTACACTGGCCGTACACCACTGGTGATCTTCGAGGGGACACTGAATACTGCACGGTTCATCCAAACCGTCATCGAACCCATCGTTCTACCATTCCTAGACCGGCAAGGGAACTTGCTGTTCCAACAGGACAATGCACGTCCGCATGTATCCCGTGCCACCCAACGTGCTCTAGAAGGTGTAAGTCAACTACCCTGGCCAGCAAGATCTCCGGATCTGTCCCCCATTGAGCATGTTTGGGACTGGATGAAGCGTCGTCTCACGCGGTCTGCACGTCCAGCACGAACGCTGGTCCAACTGAGGCGCCAGGTGGAAATGGCATGGCAAGCCGTTCCACAGGACTACATCCAGCATCTCTACGATCGTCTCCATGGGAGAATAGCAGCCTGCATTGCTGCGAAAGGTGGATATACACTGTACTAGTGCCGACATTGTGCATGCTCTGTTTCCTGTGTCTATGTGCCTGTGGTTCTGTCAGTGTGATCATGTGATGTATCTGACCCCAGGAATGTGTCAATAAAGTTTCCCCTTCCTGGGACAATGAATTCACGGTGTTCTTATTTCAATTTCCAGGAGTGTATTTGACAAGACTGGAAAATTCAGATTGTTCAAAGTGTTTCATCATCATATGCTATGTTTTACTCGGTCTTGTGTAGCTTGAGACCAATATGCTGAGAGGAAGGCATGGTAAAATTCTCCTTCACTGTGGCAATCGTGAATGACCGATCGCGTTCTTACAGCTGGTTCATTCTCTGAGTAGCCACACATAAATTCTAATCTGTGTTCTAATGACCAGTTGGGAGGAAAACAATGAGAGAATTGATGGAGCCACGCTTGTGGATGAATGTCGTTGGCAGAATTCCTAAACGTTTTGAATTTACGTGTAGTAATGAACAGCTTATACTCAAAATCGTCATGTCGGCGAGTCACATGTCGGTCATTGTTACGTCGTTTCGGCGGTTCCATCTCAAAATTCGGTGTGCCTTGCCAATTCTTTCATAATTTCCGAAGTGCCCTGTGTTATTATTTTGTGGATGTTCCGTATTTCTATGTCCCTCTTCCCGTATTGGAGCGCGAATGTCCTCTGAAATACGTAATTCTTGTATTACCTGTGTCAGCTGATCTTGTACTTGCCGGATTTCTCTTTGGTGTTGCGTATTAATTTGATTCTGATTTTGTTTGAATTTCTTAATTTGTTCATACTCTTCTGTGTCAGCGATGGCTACAGGTCTTGTGTCATTCAGATCATCATCTACCTTTGCAGATAAGTTAATGAACTGATCCAAAAGTTCGGCTACTTTCTCCGATAGTGTACTTATTTCCACAGTGTGTTTTTCTGAACCAAGTTTCAGAGCGTCCATTTGTGTTGAAATCGTATCTACTGTGTCCTTTAAGTTTTCTTGAGTTTTTGCAAGTTGCGTAACCGAATCGGTAGATGCAACTGAGTCTATTTTAGCTTGCAAGGTGTCGTGATTTTCATGAACAATAGTTTGCAGTTCTTATATGGCTGCTTCGTGATTCTGTAATGCATTTTCATGACGCGAAAAAATAGGTTGGAAATGCTCACAAATTTGTGTTTTTACGTCATTACAGACTTTTTGACATTTCGATTCGATGTTATGTAACTCAGTAGTTAAATCTTCACGTGTTGTTCAAGCGTGGTGTCTAACTTTTTAAGATTTTGTTCCACTTTGTATAACTTTTGAAGATTTTGTTCCATTGTGTCTAACTGTTGCTGTGTTTGTCTCTGGTGTTGTTCCATTGTCTCTAACTTTTGAAGATTTTGTTCCATTGTGTCTAACTTTTGAAGCTTATGCTGTGTTTGTCTCTGATTATGTTCGATTATGTCTAACTTTTGAAGCTTTTGTCCCATTTGTTGCATTAATTATAATAACAATGCACTGGTGTCTGAAACATGTTCCTCGGTGCTATTCGGCAATACATTTGAACCGGCAATATTTGCAGTTTGAAAAGCAGAAAATGTGTCTTGACTTATTTGAGAAAACGGTGAGGACGCAAAACCTGAATCTACAGTATTTGCAAGATTGTGTCCTGTCATTTCGGATTCCTGAGGCAAGCTGTTGCCGACCGATCGATCGATAATGCTTCCCTCTTCACTAATTGTTTCACTGTCTACACCATTGTTTGCAGCCCGCTCCATATCCCTATGCACAATTACCAAATTACTACTTTGAACATCAGTTAATTCATTACTCGGTGGCGCTAACACATTGCTTTCGTTTTCACTGTCATTTCTCAGTTTACTTTCGAGTATTACGTTTTTCACACGCCTTTATTGTCACAATATTTCACACGATAACACAGAAAAGCACAATTTGAAGAGCAAAAATAAGAGAACACATTAACATAGCACTGAAAATAATATGTAGTTAATTGCAAGCGCAGCTGCGAAATACTTGGTGCAAATCTACATGCATGCCACAACTGTTTTACTGTACAACAATGAAACACTGCAACTACAAAGGAGATTCTCTCTACAATTACGCACTAGCAATAAACAATAGCTACACTAATTACAAAAACTACAAGAAAAAATCAGAAGATTCCAGGTTCGAATCCTGGCAGGCTCGCCATATGAAACGTCTCCTTATGAAAATTATACATGACTGTGTTTAAACTGACACACAATATTTTTAGCGCAACGCAATTTGACTTTCAATAATCCCTACAAGAGAATGGCCCTGCCTAACATTAACCTATACCTTTCACAAATCACTTACCTCACAAAAATCTTCGTTACTCGAACTACTGCAATACAGCGAGCGCCACTACTGTCAGCTAAATAAAAGATTCAAACTACTGAAGGGACTAACTACTGATAGGCATAGTTAGCAAATGAAAGACTAAATAGAGAACATACAATGTATTTACCGCAATACTGTTCAAAAGTCATAATGTATATAGCAGCTCATGATATCCAGTATTGCGAATTTCAAAACTCCGCCTTCTCTCTCCCCACATCCACCACTGCCGGCGGCTCACCTCCAACTGCGCAACGCTACGCGCTGTCCACATCCAGCTGCCGCTGCCCAACACTTTGTTTCCGGTAGGTTCGAACAACACGTGTTACAGAGATGCTTCAGGAACTCAAATGGGAGCCTCTGGAGGCAAGGCGACGTTTTATCGAGAAACGCTATTAATGAAATTTAGAGAACCGGCATCTGAAGCTGCCTAACGATTCTACCGTCGAGAACATACTTTACGCTGACCACGAAGATAAGATACAAGACATTAGGGTATACACACACACACACACACACACATATATATATATATATATATATATATATATATATATATATATATGTGTGTGTGTGTGTGTGTGGAGGCATGTTGACAGTCGATTTTCCCTCGCTTTATTTGCCATTGTAACACTGGAAAGGCTAAGACTAGATTTGACTCACGGTACCCCCTGCCAAGCATCATACGATGGCTCATGAAGTATTTGGTTCAAATGGCTCTGAGCACTATGGGACTCAACTGCTGAGGTCATTAGTCCCCTAGAACTTAGAACTAGTGAAACCTAACTAACCTAAGGACATCACAAACATCCATGCCCGAGGCAGGATTCGAACCTGCGACCGTAGCGGTCTTGCGGTTCCAGACTGCAGCGCCTTTAACCGTACGGCCATTTCGGCCGGCTATGGAGTATTTGTGTAGATGTAGATACAGATACAAACTTTACAGCCTATACGGTAACTTCTGTTGACCTAGAATCACAAATTTGAAAAGAAGCAAGGTTCCAAATTACAAGGAAAGGGAAAAGATCAGGAAAAATGTTAATTAGTATTGATGTTAAATGAAAAATATTTCATTGTCATTTGCTGTAGTAAAATTAAGATTCTCTCGAAATTCTTGGATTTACCGGGACAGATAACACGCAAGTATCAATGTCGATGAAAGGCAAAAATCATCGTGATTCTCCGTTCCCATCATGGTTAATGTGTTTCTACATACAACTAAGTTTGTACCGGGCCCTCAGTGCGCAAGTTCTAAACCTACCCGGCAGTTTTTTTATGTTCACACGTATTGTTTGAAAAAAAGCAGCGAAATAATGTCATTCTGCACTTTCAGTCTTAGACGGCTCCTTCACTACACACATGCCGTTTAATCGTTTTGCAGATTACGTAGAAAATCAAACGCTATGGGTATTTCATAGCCATTCCACTTGTACCTATGCTAAAGTACAACGTTCGATCCCTGTGGATATTCTCTGCTCCTGAACTGTATTGGCCTGGCCTTGCTGGTTGGTGACTTCTCCGTTTGGTGGGGGAGAGACAGCTACTGCCGTCGACGGTCCTCCGTTGCTGACGTCACAGCCGCTCGATACGCACTGGAGCCCCGAGTGTGGCCAAGGCTACTACGCAAGTGCGTGCTGCGGCCGCGGCTGCGTGGGCGTAGTCCGTGGTCAGGGGACGGGGCGTCTGTCCGTAGTACACTGTCATCGCTCTGACGTCAGCAGTGGGGGCGACAGAAGGCAAAGTGTCGCTTCAGAAATGAACTCGCGCAATTAATGACGAGAAGCCAGTTATTGTAGAGGAACATCTTTACATTCGCATGAGTCTAAGAAGGATTATTGACATGTAAAGGTAATTTGTTATTGGTGAAGCAATTTCCCTACTCCATTTTTTCACTCCATTCGAAAAAATTTACACATACGCAACTAATTTCGCAACTACCTACATGATTTTTTATCAGTTGGGCGAAGGTTATAGGTTACTTATTACACACATCCAATTAGGGGCATCTCGGCGAATATTGTTACCAGCTGATAAATCTTATCACTTTGTGAGCCAAGGGATGTCCCCAAAATATAAACACGTAAACATTCAAGTGCGTCGAGAACACTCCAGCTTATTAGGTAGCTACTGCTCGTTGAAAGTAAACATCTCGAATGTCGATAGTTTAGTTTCACTTTCAGCAATTACTGACGTGCGGAAGAATCGAGTACATGAATGTAATGATGAACAGTTACGGTCACTATGGCCGTCTTTTATGCCTATATGAGCGAGATTTCTACGGCTGCCGTCTCTTTTCGCATCCCAGTTTTCGTCGTTTGTAGCTGTTCAAGTCTGCTTTATTAAGGTCTCTCGCCGCTACTGCTTCTGTGACACCATCTTTTCAGTAACTCGAAGGTCTGCCGCACTTTCTCCTTAGGTTTGGAGTCCATTGCCACATTCGCTTTGGCCGTCTTGCGTCTGGCATACGTTGTAAGATGCTGCAGTACGAAACTTTGCTTTCGACGTTCAAAATATCTCTGATTCTGATAGTTCTGGCACGATCAAGCCTGAGAAATCTACAAGTCCGTTTCCAAAAATCCGTCTCGACAACAGTAGTCGATGTTTATGCCTTTGAATTAGTAGCCACAACTTTGCAACACACGTTGTGACGCTTCCAACAATTGAACAATAGACGACATGCTTTTTTTCGTGCGTTATGTTGTTGTTCTAAGGAACACCGTTTGGTTGTTTTATGGCTCGCCTGCCCTGCCGAGTTTTATTGTTTACATCATCCATATTTCTACCGTTTGACAAGTGTCAGTCCCGAGTATTTAAATTTAAGACACCCTTTAACAATACCTGTTCGTCACTAACAGCGTTATGTCCCACCTTAAGAGATTTTGTTTTAGATATATTTTTAGCAAGAGCTCATTTTTTGTATTCTTAATTTAATTTGCCAATCACGTAATGAGCATCTTCTACATCCTCGGCTACTATCATTCATTCCTCCTGATAGGAGGCCCTAACCACACGATTAAATAAGTAGGAGCGAGTTTGCATCCCTTGGGTAGACCCTTTGACACTTCAAGTTCTTGAGACAGCTAGTTTCTCATTTTGACAATTGCCTTACAGCCTACATAGAACAGTTTGATAGTTGTCACATATCTTAAAGACACACCATTATCAATTAAATTTGGCCACAGCTTATTTTGTATAACTGTGTCAGCATTTTGGAGGTCTACAAAGGCAAGGTCGGTAGTAAGCCACATTCCTTTCGTTTTCTCAAGTAGGTTTTCGAGAATAAACACTCCATTAGTACAGTAGCAACATTTTTGTGCTAAGAGAATCTAGGGGGCAATGATGGTGCAAATGCCAATTGCACACCACATCATTCTAGAGAGAGAGTGGAGAGGTTTCTCAACATTTTTAAGGGAATTGTTTTTATTGACCTCGGCGCTCAAACGAATGTCTAATTATTCGTAGTTATTGTTACATTATCCGTTTTTTAAGCGGCAGATGATTCGAATGGCCAAGTCGCCCGTTGCCCAAGTTTCTTAAGCTACTGAATAGCAAACATCCTGTGCTGATGAATTACAAATCATTTCGCAGTTTCGCACATTTTATACACGATTTATCCTCTGTTCACCTATGTGTCTTCATGCAGGCTACCTCGCACACCAACATACGTCTCTCGTAATTTTCATTTATTTGTAAATAATGTTTTAGCTGTATTTTCTGTATACTGGGCTCGTATTTGCGTCAATTTATAATTTTGTACACGAAATGGACATTTTATACTCGTGAAACGTAATCTGTGAAGTGTGCTATTGCTTTGCTTGTGCACATACTGGGTGGATAGTTAGGATTATGATGACAGAATAGTAAAGCTTGCGGAAAGCTTCTCTATGTTAGGTTGGTAAACGGGGTGAAATGAAAAAGTTGGAAGGCCACAAAGAGAGCGCTTCAGCAAAGGGTCAGTCAATAATTTGCCTTTAGGCCGCACACATCCCGCTTTGAAGGAGAGGCTAAAGTGTCTCCAGTTCCAAGTAATTACAGTCACAGATGGGTGTAAAGAAAGTAGGTTTGCAAGTGAACTTCTTTGATAACCATAGAGGTTAATTTATTCAGAACCACCCAGATTACTTTCGTAATCATTAACATCAGGAAGTGATTCATTTTTTAGGCTCTAGACCGTGGTAAAAAGTAAAATTAATACTGAAGCGAGGTATAGGGATCGGAATTGCATTGCTTAGGCCTATTACACTTTTTGTCCGATATTGACAGGCGACCATACTATGACCCTGTTACAACTAGTTACTGCTTTCTACACTATGTAATCAAAAGTATCCGGACACCTGACTGAAAATGGCTTACAAGGCCGGCCGTTCTGGCAGAGCGGTTTTAGGCGCTTTAGTCTGGAGCCGCGCAACCGCTATGGTCCCAGGTTCGAATCCTGCCTCGGGCATGGATGAGTGTGTGATGTCCTCAGGTTGGTTATGTTTAAGTAGTTCTAACTTGTAGGGGACTGATGACCTCAGATGTATAAGTCCCATAGTGCTCAGAGCCATTTGAACCATTTGACTTACAAGTTCGCGGTAATGCTGGAATTCAATATGGTGTTGGCCTTGATGACAGCTTCCACTATCGCAGACATACGTTCAGTCAGGTTCTGGAAGGTTTCTTGGGGAATAGCAGCCCATTCTTCACGGAGTGCTGCACTGAGGAGAGGTATCGATGTCGGTCGCTGAGACCTGGCACAAAGTCGGCGTTCCAAAATATCCCAAAGGTGTTCTATAGGATTCAGGTCAGGATTCTATGCAGGCCAGCCCGTTACAGTGATATTACTGTCGTGTAACCACTCCGCCACAGGCCGTGCATTATGAACAGGTGCTCGATCGTGTTGAAAGATGCAATCGCCATCCAGGAACTGCTCTATAACAGTGCGAAGCAAGAAGGTGCTTAAAACATCAACTTAGGCCTGTGCTGTGATAGTGCCACGCAAAACAGCAAGGGGTGCAAGCCCCTCCATGAAAAAAACGACCACACTATAACACCACCGCCTCCGAAATTTAGCCGGCCGCTGTGGCCGAGTGGTTCTAGGCGCTTCCGTCCGGAACCGCGGGGCTGCTACGCTCGTCGGAGGTTCGTTCCTGCCTCGGGCATAGTTGTGTGTGATGTCCTTAGGTTGGTTAGGTTTAATAGTTCTAAGTTCTAGGGGACTGATGACCACACATGTTAAGTCCCATAGTGCTTAGAGCCATTTGAACCATTTTTGAACCTCCGAAATTTGCTGTTGGCACTACACACGCTTGCAAATGACGTTCACCGGAAATTCACCATAACCACACCCTTCCATCGGATGGCCACATTGTGTACCGTGATTCGTCACTCCAGACAACGTTTTCACCCTGTTCAATCGTCCGATGTTTATGCTCCTTACACCGAGCGAGGCGCCGTTTGGCATTTACCGGCATGATGTGTGGCTCATGAGCAGCCGTTCGACCATGAAATCCAAGTTTTCTCACTTCCCGCTTAACTGTCGTAGTGTTTGCAGTCAATCATGATGTACTTTGGAATGTCTGTGCGGTGGTGTGGGTAGATGTCTGCCCATTACACACTAAGATCTTCTGCAACTGTCGGCGGTCTCTGTCAGTCAACAGACGAGGTCGGCCTGTACGCTTTTGTGCTGTACGTGTCCCTTCAAGTTTCCACATCGTAAGCAGTGGACCTATGGATGTTTAGGAGTGTGGAAATCTCGCGTACAGACGTATCACATAAGTGACACCCAATCACCTGACGACGTTCGAAGTCCGGAAGTTCCGCGGAGCGCCCCATTCTACCCTCTATCTCTAATGACTACTGAGGTCACTGATATGGAGTACTTGGTAGTAGGTGGCAGCGCAATGCATCTAATATGAAAAACGTGTGTATCTGAGGGTGACCGGATACTTTTGATCACATAGTGTATCACCAAACACAAGTGTTTCAGATTTATATAAAATGAACGTTAATAAGACCGACACATTTGCAGGGACGGATTCGTGACTGGAAATGGGGGAAGAAAGGTCCTACGAACATGTGTCCGAGAATTCCGGTGCGCCTGCAGCGACAACAAATCGTTCCGGAACACAGGACGGAGCTGCATCGTATCCACATAACAACAGATATTCAAACTGGCTTCCAGAGGATGCGATGCACGCGTCGACACGTCGCATCATGGACTGCCACGCTCGCGCCTCTCTCCGAATACCATCAAACTCGTCGTGGACACGCTATTGAAGTATCTGTACATCAGGAACTGGTCCAGCATACACAACGCTTTTCAGACGGACCCAGAGATAAAACTCCAGAGGATTTAAGTCCGGTGATCTAGCAAGCCATGTTAAAGTGCCTCTGCGTCCTATCCAACGTCCGGTGGACACGTTGCTCAGGTGTCGGTGAACTGCAAAGCGAAATTGAGTTGGTGCTCCAGCATGCAGAAACCATGTAACCTAACGTATTACCAGAGCCACATTCTCAAGCAGCCCAGACAGAGTATTTCACAGGAATTCCCGGTAGGTTCCTCCGTCGAGGCATTGTGGAATAATAGCCGGTCCAAGTATGTGGTCGCCAAGAATCCCTGCCCACACTCTGATGCTGAACCGATGCTAATGAGGCTTCTCAATCATTCGCCGAGGGTTGCCTGTAATCCACAGATGATGCGAGATCGGGTAAAGGTTGTTTCTTCGGTAAAGAGGACTGATGACAGAAATCCCATAATTGTGATGGTCTGGTGCAAAAACCATCTATAAAACTCTTCCCGTAGAGGGATATCCGCTGCTCATAATCCTTACATTCCTTCCAGGTGGTAGTGGTACTAGCGGTTGTCATGCAGGATTCTCACAATCGTACTTTGGCTTACACGACGTTGGCCGGCCCCTTGGCTGGCGCTTGTACTAGGGTTCGTCTCAGTATCCTGTAGAATCTGGCCCTCCAAAACCGGTGTACGCACAGTCCGCCGCCTCGTTGCATGTTCGTGTGTCCAAAAAAAACCCATCATGACACAAACACCCAGAAAGAGCCTGAAATGTTGTGTACTGTGGTTTGAGTCTCTGAGGGTATTTGTTTTGGTGCAGCCACGCTGTCTCTCGACCGTTTCCATCTCCGCTTGCTCCCGACATGAATACCGGACAATTCTGCCGCTTACTGTACGCTGCGTCAATTAGACAGCCTGCGACGCCAAGGAACACAAGGAAAGTGGCCAGAGAAACTTTCATTCGTCAGCGACCTACCGTGGCAACGATGCATTTCCGGACACATGTTCACACGACTCCTTTTCCTCCATTTCCAATCAGGGATCCGTCCCTGCGTTTTGTCGGTTTTATTTGTGTTCACCTCTTGTACGGATCATGGTGTGCTTGGGAAACGTGTAAACAAGTTTGAGTCCGATAACCTGAGCAAACCATTAGCAACACATTCAGGTCAAAATACGATAAAATACCACCAACTGAATCACAGACGTCTACCAGGCACATAGTTATCAAAATTAGTGCCAGAGAGAGGGATCCGTGTGACATTACTCTTAATATCTTCTACGAGGAATACGTCGAGCAGATAATTATTGAATCAGCTTGTGAAGGAAACGTCTTAGCCCTCTTAGCAACAATCGGAACCTAACTTATCGAATCAGTTAACGTAGAAGAAGGTGATCATAAGACCATGATAGCAGCTATGACTACTGGTTTCATAAGAAATGTTAAGAAAGGTAGGAAAATACTTTTGCTTAGCTGGAGTTACAGGATGTAACTTGCAGAGTATATGAGTAGTCAGCACGAAATATTCAGTGCTCATGAGAAAGATGTGTAGCACAAATGGGAAAAATTCAGAAGTGTCGTTCGATACGCCTTAGACAAGTTTGTCGAAGCAAGGTCTTAAGGGATGGGGAAGAAACCACCTTGGCTTGATAGTCACGTAATAAACCTGCATCAAAAACAGTGTCTCATCACCAATTCAAGAGAGGTCAAAACGTAAAAGACAAATGAAAGCTGAACTAAGCGAAAATGACCGTATGGAGAGCAGGGAAGGAAGCGTTCAGTGACTTTTAAAGCAGAATTTTGTCAACCGATCTGACTAAAAACTCTAAGAGGTTTTCGTCTTATGTAAAATAAGTAAGCTGTTCGAAGTTCTCTGTAAATTCATTCAGTGACCATCCTGCCATCGAAACGCAAGATAACAGATATACTCAATTTGATGTTCCGAAACTTTTTCACAACAGAATATCGTAACACTGTCCCTCCATTCAACTATCTTGCTAACGCCGAAATGGCAAATAATGAGATTACCGGCCGTAGAATTAAAAAACAATTGCAATAGCTTACTACTGGAAAGGATCAGGATCACTTTAGGTACCTATAGGCTACTGCAAAGATTATGCGAAAGGACTTGCTCCCATTGTAGCAGCAGTTTATCGAAGATAGTTGCAGCAACGAAGGATAACATCCGACAGAAGAAAACGTGCGGCTCCTTCACGTTATCATGAAGTGTTTTAGAACAGATGGACGTAATTACAAGCATGTACCATGGACGTACCTCCCCATGAACCATGGACCTTGCCGTTGGTGGGGAGGCTTGCGTGCCTCAGCGATACAGATAGCCGTACCGTAGGTACAACCACAACGGAGGGGTATCTGTTGAGAGGCCAGACAAACGTGTGGTTCCTGAAGAGGAGCAGCAGCCTTTTCAGTAGTTGCAAGGGCAACAGTCTGGATGATTGACTGATCTGGCCTTGTAACAATAACCAAAACGGCCTTGCTGTGCTGGTACTGCGAACGGCTGAAAGCAAGGGGAAACTACGGCCGTAATTTTTCCCGAGGGCATGCAGCTTTAGTGTATGATTAAATGATGATGGCGTCCTCTTGGGTAAAATATTCCGGAGGTAAAATAGTCCCCCATTCGGATCTCCGGGCGGAGACTACTCAAGAGGATGTCGTTATCAGGAGAAAGAAAACTGGCGTTCTACGGATCGGAGCGTGGAACGTCAGGTCCCTTAATCGGGCAGGTAGGTTAGAAAATTTGAAAAGGGAAATGGATAGGTTAAAGTTAGATATAGTGGGAATTAGTGAAGTTCGGTGGCAGGAGGAACAAGACTTCTGGTCAGGTGACTACAGGGTTATAAACACAAAGTCAAATAGGGGTAATGCAGGAGTAGGTTTAATAATGAATAGGAAAATAGGAACGCGGGTAAGCTACTACAAACAGCTTAGTGAACGCATTATTGTGACCCACACCTACTACAGTAGTACAAGTTTATATGCCAACTGGCTCTGCAGATGACGAAGAAATTGAAGAAATGTATGATGAAATAAAAGAAATTATTCAGATAGTGAAGGGAGACGAAAATTTAATAGTCATGGGTGATTGGAATTCGAGTGTAGGAAAAGGGAGAGAAGGAAATGTAGTAGGTGAATATGAATTGGGGCTAAGAAATGAAAGAGGAAGCCGCCTGGTAGAATTTTGCACAGAGCACAACTTAATCATAACTAACACTTGGTATAAGAATCATGATAGAAGGTTGTATACATGGAAGAACCCTGGAGATACTAAAAGGTATCAGATAGATTATATAATGGTAAGACAGAGATTTAGGAACCAGGTTTTAAATTGTAAGACATTTCCAGGGGCAGATGCGGACTCTGACCACAATCTATTGGTTATGACCCGTAGATTAAAACTGAAGAAACTGCAAAAAGGTGGGAATTTAAGGAGATGGGACCTGGATAAACTGAAAGAACCAGAGGTTGTACAGAGTTTCAGGGAGAGCATAAGGGAACAATTGACAGGAATGGGGGAAAGAAATACAGTAGAAGAAGAATGGGTAGCTTTGAGGGATGAAGTAGTGAAGGCAGCAGAGGATCAAGTAGGTAAAAAGACGAGGGCTAGTAGGAATCCTTGGGTAACAGAAGAAATATTGAATTTAATTGACGAAAGGAGAAAATATAAAAAAACAGTAATTGAAGCAGGCAAAAAGGAATACAAACGTATCAAAAATGAGATCGACAGGAAGTGCAAAATGGCTAAGCAGGGATGGCTAGAGGACAAATGTAAGGAGGTAGCAGCTTATCTCACTAGGGGTAAGATAGATACAGCCTACAGGAAAATTAAAGAGACCTTTGGAGATAAGAGAACCACTTGTATGAACATCAAGAGCTCTGATGGAAACCCAGTTCTAAGCAAAGAAGGGAAAGCAGAAAGGTGGAAGGAGTATATAGAGGGTCTATACAAGGGCGATGTACTTGAGGACAATATTATGGAAATGGAAGAGGATGTAGAGGAAGATGAAATAGGAGATATGATACTGCGTGAAGAGTTTGACAGAGCACTTAAAGACCTGAGTCGAAACAAGGCCCCCAGAGTAGACAACATTCCATTGGAACTACTGACGGCCTTGGGAGAGCCAGTCCTGACAAAACTCTACCATCTGGTGAGCTAGATGTATGAAACAGGCGAAATACCCTCAGACTTCAAGAAGAATATAATAATTCCAATTCCAAAGAAAGCAGGTGTTGACAGATGTGAGAATTACCGAACAATCAGTTTAATAAGCCACAGCTGCAAAATACTAACACGAATTCTTTACAGACGAATGGAAAAACTAGTAGAAGCCGACCTCGGGGAAGATCAGTTTGGATTCCGTAGAAATACTGGAACACGTGAGGCAATACTGACCTTACGACTTACCTTAGAAGAAAGGTTAAGGAAAGGCAAACCTACGTTTCTAGCATTTGTAGACTTAGAGAAAGCTTTTGACAATGTTGACTGGAATACTCTCTTTCAAATTCTAATGGTGGCAGGGGTAAAATACAGGGAGCGAAAGGCTATTTACAATTTGTACAGAAACCAGATGGCAGTTATAAGAGTCGAGGGACATGAAAGGGAAGCAGTGGTTGGGAAGGGAGTAAGACAGGGTTGTAGCCTCTCCCCGATGTTATTCAATCTGTATATTGAGCAAGCAGTAAAGGAAACAAAAGAAAAATTCGGAGTAGGTATTAAAATCCATGGAGAAGAAATAAAAACTTTGAGGTTCGCCGATGACATTGTAATTCTGTCAGAGACAGCAAAGGACTTGGAAGAGCAGTTGAACGGAATGGATGGTGTCTTGAAGGGAGGATATAAGATGAACATCAACAAAGGCAAAACGAAGATAATGGAATGTAGTCGAATTAAGTCGGGTGATGTTGAGGGTATTAGATTAGAAAATGAGACACTTAAAGTAGTAAAGGAGTTTTGCTATTTGGGGAGCAAAATAACTGATGATGGTCGAAGTAGAGAGGATATAAAATGTAGACTGGCAATGGCAAGGAAAACGTTTGTGAAGAAGAGAAATTTGTTAACATCGAGTATAGATTTAAGTGTGAGGAAGTCATTTCTGAAAGTATTTGTATGGAGTGTAGCCATGTATGGAAGTGAAACATGGACGGTAAATAGTTTGGACAAGAAGAGAATAGAAGCTTTCGAAATGTGGTGCTACAGAAGAATGCTGAAGATTAGATGGGTAGATCACATAACTAATGAGGAGGTACTGAATAGGATTGGGGAGAAGAGGAATTTGTGGCACAACTTCACCAGAAGAAGGGATCGGTTGGTAGGACATGTTCTGAGGCATCAAGGTATCACCAATTTAGTATTGGAGGGCAGCGTGTAGGGTAAAAGTCGTAGGGGGAGACCAAGAGATGAATACACTAAGCAGATTCAGAAGGATGTAGGTTGCAGTAGGTACTGGGAGATGAAGAAGCTTGCACACGATAGAACAGCATGGAGAGCTGCATCAAACCAGTCTCAGGACCGAAGACCACAACAACAACAACCATGGACGTCAATCGGTTGTACTATTACAGAACAGCTATTGTGTTCACGTATTATGACACTTTGGGGGAACGAAAATCTCTGCAGTAAAGAACAGAGAGTTAGAAGTGATTCTGCTACAAGCCTAGTGACGAAATAAATTGCATGGTGTTTTAGTTAAGGAGCATGGCAAGGGGCCCTATGGAAACGTTTAAGGTTGAGTGTTAGGATTAAGGGAACCAATAATAATGCTTAAGAGGTCAACCAGCGCCAGCAGGGCCAGTTGCCAGGAATGGTAGAGCAAAAGATAACACAGTTTGTTCGACCCGAGAGACCAGGTCTTGGTATAAGGAAGGAAAATGTTGCATATCGGCCGTATTCGGTCAAAAAATACGACAGAGTCGAAGTGAGTTGCAACACAGTGAGTGTCAGGCAGGCGAGAGTGTTACTCATTGCAAAGCAAAACACGGCCCACTGGCGTTACAAACGGGAGCCAGCTGGGTGCAGTATAGCAACAGCTGACACTGCAATAAACTAGAAAGGAATAGCAAACCTTTCTTCACTTACCACCATAGAAGTCTTTAGGAGTACATGCCTCAAGCTTTAAACGAACATAGTCTGGAGTGTGTAAGCACTCAGCCCTTCGTGTGCTAAATGATTCTCATCTCAGTATCACGGCCTACAGCCCTACACCATGAGCCAGTGACGCCCAGAGCGACATCCCAAAAAATATTAGGGGGCCCCTGTGCAACCACGGGACAACGCAGCCTGCTCTGAGTCACGGGGCAGCCGCTGACTCGCTGGAAAACTTCACAGCCATCGCCATCTGCGCCGTCACGTTTTCATCACGGCCACAGCCGGAGACGTCACTGACAGTTTCATTCGAGTGACGCCATGCTCGCCCCCACTCCCTGCGCTGTCAACAATACTGGACGTCTATTGTTTCGCATTAGAGGCAACAGGACTCCTCCACTCAGCTGTTCCTGATGTACTACGGCTAAGGGTCGGAATAAAGAAATTAACTGAATAAATCTGCTGCCGCTCTGACGTCTCATTTCACTCTGCACAGGTGACAAACCAAACGTCATTTAACAATAGGTTTTCCACTGCCTTTGGTCCAGTCGGTGCTTCCATACTCAAAATTTTTTCCCAAAGTCCTAAGTATGGTTGTCCATCATCTGTAACTGACTCCCAGTCTTTGTCGACCTTTTCTCCCTCATTTTTCTCTAAAGCATATCTTAACGTGTAATTGCTTATTATCTGATCCCCATCATTATTTACAACTCGCTGCTCTTCATTACTGCCGTCGCCCTCATAGTGTGCAAATTTCCCATCATCTTCGTCTCTTCTTTGGTTCTCTCTTCTGACGTATTTACAGAATCTACAACATCGTCCTGGTCTTTCTGAGTTGTTATGCAGGTATTCTAATGACCGAGTCCACTTCTGACATTTGTCATTCTTGATTCTGATTTGCTATGTGACCTCTGTTGCGATCATTTGATGGCCTAATTTCCGGAATTTCCGCTTGCTGCACTCCTTCATTAGGTTGTGGTCACGTTGTTATAAATCGTGGGCGATTTTTCATTTTGGTACGAACGTTTGGAGCCGCCCAACCATGTCTGGTGGTCTGTTCCTGTTGTTTCTTCTGTTGTTCTCCCATCGCGGCGATCCACAAAAATTATTAGGATTGTTCCTGTTGTTCTCCACTTTCATCCCTCTTTCCTTCTCCTGATTCTCACTGAAAGCAAACTCTAACTCCCATAATGTGTTTTAGAATGCTTCTATGTCGCTGTCATACCTGCAGGTCAATCCCTGCTGACACTATAGGGCGCGTCCAAGTACTCGTTCTTGCGCGAAGGGTTGTCTAAGAACGCCACTGTATTACTCTGTTCTGATGATTCTAAGTCTTCGTGCATCACAGTTTCTCGCTTCATGCGCTCCTGAGTTCTCTTCGATCGATACATCGCAAGAAAGAATCTTTAAACACCAAGTATGAGCTACACGTTGTGCTATCTCACTCATTCCGACAGCCGGGTATCGTTCTGGATGTGCACACAAGAAATCTAACTCGTGTTGCAGTAACCATGACACGGTAAATGATAAACTGAATTGAAATATCCACGTCTTGGGATGAACAAATTTGCCGATGTTCATTTACATTTGGTTCAAATGGCTCTGAGCACTACGGGACTCAACTTCTGAGGTCATTAGTCCCCTAGAACTTAGAACTAGTTAAACCTAACTAACCTAAGGACATCACAAACATCCATGCACGCGGCAGGATTCGAACCTGCGACCGTAGCGGTCTTGCGGTTCCAGACTGCAGCGCCTTTAACCGCACGGCCACTTCGGCCGGCCATTTACATTTGGACGTAAGGAAGTGCTTATAATCAAAAGATTCTTCCTTCCCAGTATTCGTTTTACTAACTCATTTTTCGCGTCCTGTACTCGACTAGACCAGTGATAGATTTTCCTCATTTTCCCTGGTTGGAACTTTATTCGAACTTACAGGATCCTATGGTCTCATTTGTATGTTGCATGAGATTAATTTCTTCTTGTGTGATTTTCACAGCTTGGCTACATCTTATTTCAACTTTAGGACTGTTCAATGTTCTTCCTGTTTCAACTATGCATGATACTGTTTTTTATGCCTCTTGCTTACTTTGTCAGTGTCCTTTTCCAGGGCTAGAAGTTGTTGTAATTGTGTACTTATTCTTTCCTGTTCTTTCTTTTCGTCTCTTGCCAAATGTTTAGCTGATTGCGCTATCTTCTTGGGTCCCGCAGCTTCACCCTTTGCTTCCATCGCTATCCTTCTTACATCTTCCAGATTTTCTCTCAAAATATCCCATTTTCCTTTATCTCTTTCCTAGTTACCTTCATTTGACGTAACATTGCCTTTCTGCTGGGTCATTCTTATGTTCGATTTTCTACAAAAATTGCTATAAAATAAGCTCTGAGCGACTTTGGTGCTGAACTCAACTGGGAATGCGTTTGCAATGGTGAAAGTGCCCTGTTGCTCCCTTCTCCCCGGTAGTCTCTGTTTCTCCTAGCCGCGCTCTACTGTAGTGAAGCGACCGGGGAGCCATCGTTCACGTTCTCCCAGTCATGTCCGATCACACCCTCTGACCCGAAATTCTCCGTGTGTTCAGTATGGAGCACGGGTGGACTTTAAAATGTCCGTTCCGTGGGAAACGTTGCATGCTCCTCCCCCACACCTCATGATTCCCTGTCTTGATCTCACTCCATATTCCTAATTTCCGTTAACTTAAACAACTCGCTAGCTGCTTTCGCCTGACTCCTAGTCGATGCTCCAGAACCAATTCAAAACACCTCACGTACAGGTACATAAAATACTATTAAATCCATTCAAAATAATTTAGACGCTGTGACACCGTTGATAGATCGATAGGATGTAGAGCAAAATCTACAAAACCAGAGAAAGCTGAAATATCACACACATGGAATATTTAATTCGCGGCAGCAGAGGTTCAATTACTAACGCAGATATATGTCTCTAGAAATGTGATAATAAACCAATCTAATTTTAACAGTCAAAATCCTCACTTCCCTCTTTGCTCTATGAGAATTACGTTAGGCAAAATACTTTAGAAATATTCCTGAAAATCTGAAAGTGCAAGTTTTCATTCCTGGCTATATCACAGTCTTCAATCACTGTCGTGATTCTTGTATGGGTATGACTAAAATGTACACTACCATACCGCCTACGGCTTTAGCTACTGCATCAGTATGTAGATGACCAATGAAAACTGGAAATTATCGCTTGTGACGCAAAGATTTTATATCAACGATAAATTATGGGTCTATAGACATCAAAAGGCTGGTGGGATAGTGACACCGTAATTTAATTTGTTACCGGGCGAGAAATGTATATAACGAAAGTCGAATTTACCATAATTTCTATTGCTTATTATAAAACCTCGCACAAAACGAGTGAAGTAGTTGCACTGAAGTTGAAAGGTTCCTTCTGTTTAGTTATGCATCGTTACCTTTTTGTATCTGTCTTCCACTGTTTCCTTCTATCTATGCCAGAGCTTGCCGGACGTATGTGTGGCCAAGTCGTCTCATTGACACGTGCTTGCCCGCTAGATACATTGCTCGGAAGGATTGAATTTAAGGGGCCAGCCCGAAGTTTAGTTAAATGATCTGATGATTATTATGTTAATATTATGTAACATAAAACGTGGGGAGGGCTCAAGCAACCAAGTGGGCAAGTCAGTAAAGGCCACGCTCTATCATGATCTATAAGGACACCATTTTGTTGGTAACATCGCTCTCTACAAAGGACTGGGGTTTGTAATTATCATTAAATTCATGACATTGCTCTCGACGCAGGACTGGGGTTTGTAATGACCACTAAATCCATGACATCAAGTTTACAGGACATTTATTGTCTAGATTCCCAGAAACTTTGCAAACTTAATATGACACTTATTATCTATATTCCCCAAAACTTTACAAATTTAATAATTGCAGCAAATAAAGTCAAGTCATATAACTACTAGTTTTGTCTCGCACTGAAGGTCCTTAAACTAACAGGCGTCTCGTTTCTACTTAAGCACTGTGAAAGAGGATGGGACTACGTTGCTGCCCTTGTGGTCTGTCTGCTGAGGCAGTGATCGAAATTCGCACCCAAGATTACTACTAGGACCGAAAAACAAAAATTCTCTTTGGCGGAAAAACGGGGGAACAAAGCAGACATAAACATCTCCCATATTCACAAAAGAAAGCAAATTCTTATAAATAAATCATCCTGTGAAATAAGGCACACGCAAATAAACAATTAACAGCACAAGTAAGCATCTTCACCTTAACTAATTTCCAACAACGAACTGGTAGCTCCCTGGTGGTGCAATTCGGCACCGCGTGGGTGACTGATTAATTTCTTTGTACTCATCCCTCTGTTCGTTCTTGCTTTCAATGCTATAAAATCATTCACGCGCTCAACCTATTATTTATCAAAGTAGTTAGGACGTGCTGCTTGCAAATGGGAGTTAAAAAGGGACTGTGAACAAAAATTTTTGGATGGCCCAGAAAAATTATACGTCACACACTTAAAACCTTAAGTATGTCACACACGCATCTTCTACCAGGTTCCACAGGGAATCGTGATCGAAATTACTCATTAGCCGTTACGACCACGTGTTAACTAGGCGGGGTGACGCACCAGGTTACTTTGACATTGCAAAAAACGCTGCTTCTAAAAGTTAAACTATACGATTCTTTTTTTAAAGAGCTATTGCTGCTCTCGTATGCTGAAGGTACCAAGTGACTGCAGCACTATAAATGAATAACGAGAGCCCCCATGTTCGCCTCTGAAAATGAAACTCTAACTGAAAACCTTACTTGTAAAGGCAAAATTTCTCAAAAAATGAATGAATGGCCGTAAAAAAAGAGCGGATTAGTAACAGTGTAAAACATAATACCTCGTCCCACGGTGAAATTGTCGGCAAAGACGGAGACCGCCCTCGATTCCGGCCGCTCAGTTCAGCCGCTACCCCAAGAGTGACTACCAATGCGGCTCTCAACGGCCGTTCCCTTACGAGGAGGGGAGGGGGACCTGTTACCAACCCCAGAGTACCCCCCGGCAAACAGGTGCATCATCTCTGTCTTTACTCCAGGCTTAGGTTGGCACTAACCGACCTACAGGGTGACCACATCTCTGCCTTGGCACTACCAGCAGACGAACTCTTAATACAAACCCCAAACTTAATCAACCCAAGGCAACGTTGTGGGATTAGGGAAAGGAAGTGCATTTATGTAATTATGAATTGAATTAAATAAACAGGTAGTCCACTTCTTCACTCGAGATATCACACTATTTAAACAAATAAAATTTTGAAAATATGTTCAATACAATGCAGCAAAAAAGTAATTGTAATGAGATGGAACAAACTGTTCCCTCTCAAAGTGTAACACGAACATGTTTGATAACATCCTGTTTGTTTCGGCGTAACATAAAGCGGCAGCACGTCGACTGGGAACGTTACAGCAGAGAGGGCTGTGAGACGACGTCAGTCAATAGCACGCTGACTAGGACGACACCACGACAGGAGCGGCCTCTACACGAAGAGAATATAAGCGCCGCATCGCCTAGCCGCGGGCGGAGTAGGAGATGAGCCATCGTGTAAACGCCACAGCAGTGACTTATGAACAGTCTGTTTTGCTTGAATTGAAATTGTATGTACCAAAGAACATTGACCCTGCATGCAGCCATTTGCTTGCGACTCACCTTTGTCAATTTGCAAAGTTAAGTATTGTCAGTTTAACTTACAGCGATTGTTAAATCTTGGATTTGTAAAATTATACTATGCGGGAGGCTATTGTATGGTCAGGTTCCTGCCACCGCGATGAACTTCGAGAAAGAGGCAAAACAGTGCAGTGGGACAGATAGGATTTTGTATGATGAGAACAGATGTTTCTATCATGTTGTTCGGACAAGAGTGCTAAGATCGAGGAGAGATATGAGCGACAGTGTACGTTGATAAAACAGTAGAGATGACACAGGGTATGGTAATATCTGCGCTTGGCTGCACGTAGCCATGGTAGCTGTGCATATGAAGGTTTAATATGATCTAACAGTCGAACAACACAGATTTCAAGGAACATAGGCACCCATAAAGAGTTCCAGGTGCCATGAGCGTTCCTAAGAAATACCTTGCAGGATTAAATCGCGGTAATCAATAACTGGAAGTAAAAATGTTTGTATCTGTTTCTATTTCAGGTCAAGAGGGAGCCCTGGGGGACGCCTGTTGCTACCTGCCATCATTGTGTCTATATGTGCCAGAGACGACGCATTGCTGGCGAGACTTGCTGAGCTGAGACTGTGAGGTGCTGACGGCGACCATCCCGCACTACTCTGCCCTGCGCATACCGGGAGCAGAGAGTAGGATGGTGGCGGGCTGGCTGGCTGTCCATCTCCACGAGGGGCGTCACGGCTCTAGTGGGCTTCTGAGGGCTCCTGCCCGTGCGCCATTAGGACTTCATCTCCACCACGGCTGACAGCGTTGACGCCGGGAGAGCTCCATCAGCGTGGTGAGTGTGTGTGTGTGTGTGTGTGTGTGTGTGTGTGTGTGTGTGCATGCGCGTGTGTTCGGTTGTGTGTGTGTGTGTGTGTCTGTGTGTGTGTGTGTGTGTGTTGAAAGGTGGCTGCACTGAGTCACAGCGGCAGAGATCGCGCCAAAGAGTTTTATTCCGCCGCCTCCACTGGCAGTGCTTGTTCAGAAGTTGTGCTGGTTAGTGCTTTGCTGAGAGGATGTTGATAGTTGTACTATACTATTTGAGGCCATGTCATGTGTAGTTGTTTTGATGGACTAGACAGCAGATGTTGTTCGAATGGAGATGTTGTAATGATCAGAGTGTATTTTTAGTCAATATATATGAAGGTAAAAAACATTTTTTTAAATTTTTTTAAAATATCCTAACTAACAATGCCTCTTGGTCACAGGTTCAATCAACAAAGCATCTGGCTTGTGTTCATGTATTAGAGTGTAATTCTGGTTTCTATGTGCAATTATAGTATTTCTGTTTTTATTAATTACTTCAGTGTAAATGGTGCTTAAAATACCTTGTCTTATTGAGGAAGAACCGTGCCAGATGTGTACGTTAAATCACACTTCCACACACAGAACAGTTACACTTGTGCTTTGTTGTTTTGTAGTTGTTGTGTCGTAGGTTTTATAGTTGCTGGGGACTTAATTAATTAATTGTGTTAACGGAAATTTCCTTTCATTCTTTGTTGTTATTCTATGCAGTCAGATTGCGTACTAACACTAGTCAAGGCCAACCGTTTACGAGACTGCGTAACCGGACAGACAGCTACTAAAATTAAATTTATTTGCATTGTACTTAATTAAGCCCCCATGCAGTGTGTGTGTGTGTGTGTGTGTGTGTGTGTGTGTGTGCATGCGCGTGTGTTCGTTTGTTGGTTTTACTGTGCCTGACGAACAGAATTTAGACGACTTAATTTGGTTAGTACATTATCTATTGTAACTTACTGCTCGCAGTTTTCAGGCAACTTTCAACAATTTTTCCGCAGACCTAATTAATATGCTAGGTTCTTATAGTAGTAATATCGCATAACTTTTGTGGCGGTCTAGCTACAAGATTTTATTGATTTATTTTTCTCCACTTTATCTACAAGCTCTATATAAACTGAAGAGCCTAATATCGTGTAGGGCCCTCGCGAGCACGTAGAAGTGTCGCAAAACGACGTGGCATGGACTCGACTAATGTCTGAAGTAGTGCTGGAGGAAACTGAGACCATGAAGCCTGAACGGCTGTCCATAAATTCGTCAGAGTACGTGAGGGTGGAGATCTCTTCTGAACAAAAAATTTGCAAGGCATTCCAAATATGCCCAGTAATGTCCATGTCCTAGAATTTGATGGGCAGCGAAAGTGTTTCAACTCAGAAGAGTGTTCCTGGAGCATCTCTGTAGCATTTATGGACGAGTGGGGTGTCTCACGGTCCTGCTGAAATTGTCCAAGTCCGTCGGATTGCACAATCGAAATAAATGTCTGCTTGTGATAAGGCAGGCTACTTATGTATGTGGCTCCCGTCAGAGTCGTTTCAAAACGTATCTGGGGTCCCATATCACTCCAAATGCACACTCCCCACACCATTACAAACTCTCCATCAGCTTGCGCTGTTTATTGCTGACATGCAGGGTCCATGGATTCATGTGGTTGTCTCCATAACCAAACATATCCATCCTCTCGATAGAATTTGAAACGAGAGTCGTCCGACCAGGCCACATGTTTCAAGTCATCAATAGTCCAATGTCGTTGTTGACGGGCCCAGACGAGGCGTACAGCTTTGTGTCGTGCAGTCACCAGGGGTACACGAGTGTGCCTTCGTCTGCGAAAGCCCCTATCGATGATGTTTCGGCGAATGGTTCGCACGCTGACACTTGTTGAGGGCCCAGCATTGAGGTCAGAGGCAATTTGTGAAAGGGTTCAACGTCCGTCACGTTGAACGATTCTCTTCAGTCGTCGCTGGTCCCGTTATCGCAGGATCTTTTTCCGGCCGCAGCGATGTCGGAGATTTGATTCCGGATTCCTGATATCCACGGTATTCTCCTGAATTGGTCATACGCGAAAATCGCTACCTCGAAGATGCTGTGTCTCATCGCTCGTGCACCGATTATAACACCACTTCAAACTCGCTGAAATCTTGAAAATCCGCCA
Organism: Schistocerca piceifrons; assembly: GCF_021461385.2. Taxonomy (NCBI): domain Eukaryota; kingdom Metazoa; phylum Arthropoda; class Insecta; order Orthoptera; family Acrididae; genus Schistocerca; species Schistocerca piceifrons. The sequence continues at coordinate 271,999,597 of NC_060139.1, forward strand.
TTGTAGCAGCAATAACCGATCTAACAACTGCACTAGACACTTGTTGTCTTGGTATAGGCGCTGCCGAGCTCAGCGCCGTGTTTTGCCTGTTTACGTGTCTCTTCTTTCAATACAGGTGACTATACAACTTTCTTGTAGGTATTGTCTCTCCTTGGAGACATCAGGCTCATTTTCTCTGGTGTTTCAGTACAAACTTGCACTTTCGTTTATACTTGTGTAACTGGCGTCAGCCCAAACATATACTGCTTATCATGTTTAACGTCTTATGCGACGGCCAGTCTCAACGGAAAGCGTGGTTTTTTTCCTGTTACAAAGGACAAGAGTTTGACAGTGAAATTTTACGTTCATATTTCAAAGAGCGATCCAAAATGAATGTATTGCGACTTTTTGTTTTTGAAATTTAGTCTTCTTGAAATGTAATTTAAGTGCTATTGTGAGCATTTTAAAAGTGTGTACACGAAAGTTTTCCGTCAACAACAGCGGAAGGTCTATAATACCACACCTCAAAATCTGCCGTTCGGGTACTCGTGCATACTGCGACAAATCAAGCAAGACATGATTGACCAGAACAATGGCAGAAAGTCAGAAGCAGTCCGCAATTTTGCCGGAAAAGTAAACAAGTTGTGGAACAGGGTATAAAGAGTACATACGAGGACTTTGGTGAAACAGGAAGAGACAGTGAGGCGTGTGGGGACGTTACCGCAGTATAATAAGGTAGGCCAATGGGTTGTGCTGTCCACTCCATATACTCCGAAGGGAAAGACAAAGAAGTTTTTAACACGGCACCACGGCCTGTAACAAGCAGTCGAAACTATGACAACGGTGAATGTAAAGCTGAAGTTGCCAACGAGGGTGACGACAACGTATGTCGTACGTCTGCGACCTTTCAAGGGTGCGCCAGAGGTGATTCCAGGAGAAGTGCTAGTAAAGACAGGGAAAGATACTAAGAGAAAAAATGAAACAATGAGAAAGGGAGAGGAAATCGGGATACATCACACTCATTATGGGTTAAGGTCAAGATAGTAGTTGCGTGTATCGATTTTGTGCAGCTTATTTGTATCTGTAGTGTAGGACGTAATGTTGATCGTAGTATGGGTAGATCTGTATATTTATTTGTGGTGGTCTTATCAGTAGAACAATAAGATGATCACTGTTCAGAGGCAACAGGATTCTTGTGGGAGGGGAGGTGATATGGATCTCTCTCCTGTGGTTTCCTGGCGAAGGAGAAGACGAATGCTAGTTTGGCAGTACTGTACCTCATTGCTGGGGGCAGAGTTACAGGATTTGCAAGTGTAGCACCTGGATGGTGGAGTGTTGTTTCTGACAGCCAGATGTGGTATTTCCTAGCCATAAATGAAGTTTAGTATTTCATATGTGGGAGCTACTGAATCAAGTCAGAAGGCTGGAAGAAGAATTTTCAGAGGTGCAAGAATTGGCTATTGGTAGTGAGAAGCAGACAGAGGACTCAAAAGAATACAGGAACTTGCTCGGGGCATATGCAAGATTAAAGGAGCAGATGCAAGATGTGATTGAAGTTCCACATGATCTTAGGAGAGTGGAAAGGAGATGCGTAGATGATTGGCGGTATTGAAAAAAATCTTCGGTACAGCGGGCGCAAGCACTTCAGCAAATTGAATAGCAGAAGCCGCAAGAGGGTTAGCAGAAGCGAATAACGTGGCTGTAGATTGGTGTTCCCCTCAAATTATAAACTTGGAGAGCGACGTGCTGAACAACACACGCATGTTCTGCCAGTTGACTAAGGAAGTCTTGGACTTTGCAAGGACTTCGGCCAAGACCCTGTATCGGGATTTGGAGGCAGTGCAAGCACATATTGAGGTATTAGATTCAAGTTAAGCTTTGATGCGGTTATTGTAGTCGCTAGGTGATAGCATCTGGGACGCAAGGGTCGAGCGTACAAATTTGCGGGAGGCAGTCCATCAGGCGCTACATGAACAGTTACGTCATGTCTAGCTGTCACCTGAGCAATTTCTCAAGGAGCTGTGGAAGGTGAAAGGAGATTTGACACCGAATTACGACTAGTAATGGAAGCGAGTAGTCAGATCTTACCATTTTACTACCACAGTGCAATTGCGGATGTAGTAACAGATAGAGTACGATTGTAGGTATGGTAGCTGGAAAACACGCAATATTTAGGCGTTACACAGTACGCACCTACCTGGTGAAGCTAGCGGCACTTCGGTAATTTATGCAAGTATGAGAAAGGGTATCACTACTAGAAGAAGTGGTGATCGACACGTGGATATGAGCACAGATGAGTTCCAGGAATGTCCGAACTCGCGAGGTTATAATGAGCAGAGACACATCCATTCTGCATTTATTTAAGGGAAAAACGGGAGAACATCTTTGCCCAAAGGGGGGTGACTGAACCAAAAGTTTCATGGCAGCAGACTACTAATTAAAGAGACAAGGTGTGATATAGTAGGAGCTACATTTCATTAACCAACGACATTGACGGAAGATTTAATGTGAGGTCGCCACAGTTGCACTGGCCAGACGTACCACTAGGTATGTTATATACACAGAATCTTATCTTCCTGAGCGATACTTGGGAGCCAGGTCAAGAAAGGGTCGTAACTGCGGAACAAATGTACAGGACATAGAGCAGACGTCAAGTGTTAGTGACTTTAAGTGTCGCAATTACTAGCACAGTGGTTATTCTGATTTTGCTTTCCTAGTTTTTGTTTTTTTCATTTCAGGTGATGAAGCGCGGGGAAGTCCGATCCAGGGCTAGTACAAGTTTCGGTTGATTGGATTCCGAGGCCAAGAGAATACAGCTAGATCGACTCATTTGATATAATTCTTATGTAACAGGAGTAGACTAGTTGCGGTAACATTAAAGATAAAGAGTATAGCTGTAATCAAGGTAGAGTAATGGGTCAGAATAGGATCAGAGGGACCATGTCTTCTCCACAAAGGTAGGCCATGTAGTGGCATTACGCAGTATTTTAGGAAAAATCTTTAGTGCACATGTTTTAGTGTAAGTGTGAGAGAAGAAAAGTTACTCTCTAACCTGTTTTTCGCATACAGGAAATTATTAAAGAGTTCATTACAACCTGACGCACCTTGAGCGAGACTCTAGGAAATTAACGGCCTGAACAGACATTGATGGAACCTGGTAGGGCGCTAAAAGCATGATGTATTTTTACGGTTCGTAGCTCGTAGAAACGGCTTGTTGGGAGTTGAAAGCAATTGGCGGCGAGCACATCCCTTAGTAAATCTTGCTGGAAGGGCCCACAGCCATACAGGGCAGACAAGCAGCACCTTGTCGAGGCAGGACTCCAGCAGAACAATGCCACACCACATGCTATGGTGCCAACCCCACATGCCAGAGCTTCGACCAGAAGTGTTTACCAGACCAAAGTCCTGCACCCGAGTGCTTCACACCACTGCAGAAAAAACTTTCAGTTTTCCCGCAAAGTGCACGAACGACACCGCCTTCACACCGTCTTGAGGCAATCACAGGGCTCTAAAGGCGCTAAATCTCCCTGTAAGTAGGCTGTTATTATGTTTTCTTATTGGCAACGTTACGTAGCGTTCTGTATGAAAATCACTGGCTGTGTTGTGTGCAGTCTGTGGCTAGTTTGCATTGTTGTCTGCCATTGTAGTGTTGGGCAGCGTCGCGTTGCACAGTTGAAGGGGAGCCGCCAGCAGTGGTGGTTGTGGGGAGAGAGATGGCGGAGTTTTGAAATTTGTAAGACTGGATGTCATGAACTGCTATATATATTATGACTATTAAGGTAAATACATTGTTTCTTCTCTATTAAAATCTTTGATTTGGTATCTATGCCTATTAGTAGTTAGTGCCTTCCGTAGTTTGAATCTTTTATTTAGCTGGCAGTAGTGGCGCTCGCTGTATTGCAGTAGTTCGAGTAACCAACATTTTTGTGAGGTAAGTGATTTGTGAAAGGTATAGATTAATGTTAGTCAGGGCCATTCTTTTGGAGGGATTATTGAAAGATTGCGTTGCGCTAAAAAAAAATTGTGTGTCAGTTTAAGCATAGTCATGTATAATTGTTCAAAGGGGACGTTCCATATGTCGACCCTTAGTCGAGGATACCTCACTGGAATCTTCTGATTTTTTCTTGTAGTTTGTGTAATTAGTGTAGCTTTAGTTTATTGCTAGCGCGTAATTGTAGAGAGAAACTCCTTTGTAGTTGCAGTCTTTCATTGTTGTACAGTAAAACAGTTGTGACACATATGTAAATTTGCACCAAGTATTTCGCAGCTGCGCTTGCAATTAACTAGATATATTTTTCAGTGCTATGTTAATGTGTCCTCTTATTTTTGCTCTTCAAATTGTGCTTTTCTGTGTTATCGTGTGAAATATTGTGACAATAATGGCGTGTGAAAAACGTAACACTAGGCTCCAAAGTAAACTGAGAAATAATAGTGACGACGAGCGTAGCTGACCACTGTGTAATGAATTAACTGACATTCAAAGTAGTAATTTGGTAATTGTGCATAGGGAAATCGAGCGGGCGGCAAATAATGGTGTAGACAGTGAAACAATTAGTGAACAGGGAAGCATTATCGATCGATCGGTCGGCAACAGCTCGCCTCAGGATTCCGAAATGAGAGGACACAATATTACAAATACTGTAGACTCAAGTTTTGGGTTCTCACCGTTTTCTAAAATGAGTCAAGGCACATTTTCCGCTTGTCAAAATGTGAATGTTGCCGGTGCAAATTCACTGCCGAAAAGCACTGAAGAACATGTTTCAGACACCAGTGCATTGTTATTACAGTTAATGCAACAAATGGGACAAAGGCTACAAAAGTTAGACACAATGGAACAAAATCTTCAACAGTTAGACACAACGCTTGAACAAAATCAGAAGCAAATGCGACAAAATCTTTAAAAGTTAGACGCAATGGAACAGAATCTTCACACCACGTTTGAACAAACACGTGAACATTTAACTACTGAGTTACATAAAATCGTATCGAAATGTCAAAAAGTCTGTAACGACGTAAAAACACAAATTTGTGAACATTTCCGACCGATTCTTTCGCGTCATGAAAATGCATTACAGAATCACGAAGCAGCCATAAAGGAACTGCAAACTATTGTTCATGAAAATCACGACATCTTGCAAGCTAAAACTGACTCAGCTGCATCTACCGATTCGGTTATGCAGCTTGCAAAAACTCAGGAAAACTTAAAAGACACAGTAGATACGATTTCAACACAAATGGACACTCTGAAACTTGGTTCAGAAAAACACACAGAGGAAATAATTTCACTAACGGATAAAGTAGCCAAACTTTCAGATCAGTTCAACTAACTTATCTACAAAGGTAGATGATGATCTGAATGACACAAGACCTGTAGCCTTCACAGACACTGAAGAGTATGAACAAATTCGAAAATTCAAACAAAAACAAAATCAAATCAATACACAGTATAAAAGAGAAATCTGGGAAGTACAAGATCAGTTGGCACAAGTAATACAAGAATTACATATTTTAGAGGACACTCGCACTCCAGTACGGGAAGAGGGACGTAGAAATACGGAACAACCACAAAATAATAACACAGGACACTTCGGAAATTATGAAAGAAATTGGCAAGGCGAACTGGATTTTGAGGTGGAACTGCCAAAACGAAGAAATAGTGAGCGATGTGCGACTCACTGACACCATGATTTTGACTATAAGCTGTTTATTACTACACGTAAATTCAAACATTTACGAATTCTGACAACGACATTCATCCACAATCATGGCTTCATCAATTCTCTCATTGTTTTCCTCCCAACTGGTCATTGGAGCACAGGTTACAATTTATGTGTGGCTATTTAGAGAATGAACCAGCTGTAAGAATGCGATCGGTCATTCACGATTGCCACAGTGAAGGAGAATTTTATCATGCCTTCCTCTCAGCGTATTGGTCTCAAGCTACACAAGACCGAGTAAAACATAGCATCATAATGATGAAACGTTTCGAACAATCTGAATTTTCCAGTCTTATGAAATATTTTGAAGACATGTAGCATAAGAATCAGTATCTTTCAAACCCTTACAGCCCCTCGGAACTCATCCGCATTTGCTTAATCACATTGCCTGAACATTTACGACGTATTATTTTAGCAGGACGTTGCAAAGACGACATTGAAGCTTTTCAGGGGCTCTTACAAGAACTGGAAATGGACACTGACAATCGCGGGACGCGAAAACAGGAGCACAACAATTACAGGTCACATCCGTCACAATTCTGCGACTGGACACGACAAGGTTATTCTTACAACGTAAATCGTGACCAAAACAGACACCACCCGTATTACAACCACTGGCAGAGTAATAGTTACAGAGAAAGATCGCATTTTCGTAGTAATGAATGTGACCGAGACAACCATAGGAACAGACAATATGGGAACCAAAATAATTATTATCAAGGGAGACAGAATAACTTCAGACGCAATGGTCCACCACGCAGTTACGATTCTGGGAGAAACTCTCCACCACATGATTGACAAACGAGAAACTATGTAAACTACCGACAAAACGACAGACCTGAATTCCATCAGAACTGGCGAGCTTCAAACAGGGCAGGGACTTTTCGTCAAGGTGAATTTGTAGAAGTTAGGTCTACTAATCCCAATAACGATGCATGCCAACAAAGAGATAGCAGACAATGACTCGCACCACAGGCAGCCACGTGCGCCGGCTGGCTCAGAGAAATAATCTTGAGAAAAATTTGAGCATTCTTTACCGATGTACCATATACCACATGATAATTTCGTTGAAGCTGGAGTTCTGCGTACTGGGAAGAGTAAAGGATTGCACCACATTTCACATGTAAAACCGTTTATTGAAAGATAATCTGTTTTTTAACTTAGTCTTTGCCATAAAGTTTTTCACTTCATGCTACTAGTACAATTTGTCACACTTTGAAACTGTTATCATGCAATAATGTTTTGAAGTTAACTATCCAGTCTAGAAGCTAGGGAACATATTTAGACGGTAATTACCACTGCATTTAGATAGTGAGCAGAGGACACAGTGTTACTGTGTGTGTACATTCCTGCTTGTTAGTTGCACGATTACGTAACGACTCTAAGGCTTACATACTTAGAACATAAACTGCTAATGTGATTTTAATGCAACATTTTGGTTTACTTGAAAAGACATTCCTTATTTTAAGTAGTTTTTGTGAGATTAAAGATGACTTAGTATTTGGTTTCTTTTGACAGATACACAATTATATCACGATGCTACTAATATGTGACATGATTTACATTGTTGCTTTTGCAGTGTATCTGTTTGATATCTGCACAGTTTTTCTGAATTCATCTGGAAAATAAAACATGTTTTAGTTGTAACTTTTGTGGTATAGCTACAATGAGACAGCCTTTTTCGTAGCACAACAATACGTTACATTATAGTACTTTCTTCATCACGGCAATAAGCAGAATAACTATGATACCTATACGCAAAGCATCTCACTTTTGTTTATAATGAGGTGAGTAGATTGACTTCAGCAGAACTTTGCTTACAGAGGACGATAACTACGACACTTCAACAGAATTATCTTACAGCAAGACAAACATTTAGCGCTACAGGGCACGCATTTCAGTGATTAATTTTGTACTTAAAACATTTATTTTTAAAGATTTTTGAATTACAAAGAAAGTTTTCCGTGATACATTTCATTCCATTGCTCTAATCTGTAACACCTGAGGTTATAATTACATTAATCTTCAGGGGGGTACACGTTTACTTTGTGTACCATGTGTTTGGCAAGCACAAAGAGCCCTAGCTAATATGGTATTTGCTTATACAACTTTACACATTGGTACCATATTTCTCTAACACATAAATTACACAGCTATCTGATCATTTAACTGAGAGATAAACATTTTTTTTTTACTACATCAGTGACACATGTTTACGCAATTACACAGTTGGGTAACTTCACAGTTATGAAATTGTATTTTGCCTGTACTTTGTGAACTGTTCAAATTTTTTTGGAACCATTGTGATACTATGAGAGCTTTGAATGATGTATTTGGTAAGGAAGCATGATTTTTAAAGTATATTTGAGGTAGATGACACTATTGAAATGAGCAGAGAATTTTTCTTAGGTTTTGACATTATTGCAGAAAGCTACGCCTTTTTTGAGATTTGGCTAAGGTTTTATGATGTTATGATGACGATGTGTATTACGCTGTTGTGGTATGTTTATGATCAATAAGCTGATGCTATATGAGGAATTTGATTATGCTACATATTTATTATGATGAAATATTGAAGAATTGTCGACGATTATGTATATGTGTAATAAGGTAAGGAATAATGAGTAGTGGTTAGGGACTCTGACTTGTGAAAAAGTATGTTGGAAACCAAGAATCGTACTTTAAGAGTTATGAAATGGGTCTAAATGCATGAATGTATCACAATGCCGATGAATATTTTTTGGACACTGTTATATTTATTGGATTTTGTTTCTACAGATTTGCAACGCAAATTCTCGAACCGTGAAATTTTTATATGAGACTGTCACAATAGTGCAAACTGGTGTCGTAAATATTTCGGTAAGAAAGCCAAGTGACCCTGACGTAATGCATCTTGAGTGGCCAGCTGTGTCAGACGCCTGGAGATAAAGCCATTAGTGTGTGCCTTTTCAGAGGCACAGGTAAAAAAAAAGAGGGAGGCCATTATCCTCGCTATTGACATTCCTTTGTAGGAAGCATCGTAAATACAACACCCTCAAACTTGAAAACATGATTACACTGTAGAGTTCTTCATTTATGATATTTACTGAAATGAAATGATGAGAAACATTTCATGTCTATTGTCTTGCTGGTTGAAAGATTGTTTACTACATTATGAAATGCCATATGGCTAGTGAATGATGTTTCATGCCTTGCTTTGCCTATTTTGTTTAATATCTAGTTCCTAGCTGCACTGCAGCATTGGTTAAAATAAAATTTTATAGATGTACTAATATAAATATTTTATGCCTACAGATCCAGTAAAAAATAACTTTATGATGGATGTACTCCAAAAAATGAGGAAGCACAAAAAGACATTTCCACTTCACAGGAATTGCATACATAATTTTTGTCAGTGACTTGGTAACTTGTCTGCTAGAGCAAGTTACAGTGATGCATCACTCTAGTGTTAAGATGTGACATAGGTATTAGACATGGCCATTTTTACTGTAATATTTTTTCTGCTTGAGCTTTGTCATGTTTAGATATAAGTTATTGCATTTGCTGCTGCTCTTTGCCAGGCATAATGTTCCTGAATTTGACTTTGTATTACGCTGTTCAGCCAGTTTTACTACGGATTTATTTTTCTTGTTTGCTGCACAGTGCCTTATATTAGTTGTAATATTGCAATTGCTTGGCCTATTTCCATTTTTTTGTCATTGCTGTTTGTGTTAATTGTTTTGTGCTGCTGCATTGCCTCGTCCCTTAGTTTATGCATCTGAGATCAGTAGATTTAAGTTAGCTTAAGAGGGGGTAGCCTATAAGAGAATGAGTTGCGATGAATTTTAAGAAATGCACTGAGAGGTTATACGAGAAAAGTACAGAAAGCAGGTATAGATTGGACTTTTTGGAAATAATGAAGGACGAAGGGAGATCTCCAAGAAGTAAAGAAAGTTTTATTTGCAAAATACTGCAGTAAAACAAACCCTGTCCTCTCCTTGTGTTATCCCACTATGTGTTTGTGTACCCTTGTGTACTTATGTTCTTCCTGTAACACTGATGTATATGTTTATTTCTATTCTTTTGTAAAGCCCCTATTACTACAAATGTTATCTGTATTATTATGTTTTTAATTATGTATTTTGTACCTTTGTAATTTTATTCTTATATTGTAAATTTATAATTGTATAGACACCAGTTCAAATTAAGTATCATTTAACTGCACACGTTTCTGTTGGTCATAATACACTCCTGGAAATTGAAATAAGAACACCGTGAATTCATTGTCCCAGGAAGGGGAAACTTTATTGACATATTCCTGGGGTCAGATACATCACATGATCACACTGACAGAACCACAGGCACATAGACACAGGCAACAGAGCATGCACAATGTCGGCACTAGTACAGTGTATATCCACCTCTCGCAGCAATGCAGGCTGCTATTCTCCCATGGAGACGATCGTAGAGATGCTGGATGTAGTCCTGTGGAACGGCTTGCCATGCCATTTCCACCTGGCGCCTCAGTTGGACCAGCGTTCGTGCTGGACGTGCTGACCGCGTGAGACGACGCTTCATCCAGTCCCAAACATGCTCTATGGGGGACAGATCCGGAGATCTTGCTGGCCAGGGTAGTTGACGTACACCTTCTAGAGCACGTTGGGTGGTAGGGGATACATGCGGACGTGCATTGTCCTGTTGGAACAGCAAATTCCCTTGCTGGTCTAGGAATGGCAGAACGATGAGTTCGATGACGGTTTGGATGTACCGTGCACTATTCAGTGTCCCCTCAACGATCACCAGTGGTGTACGGCCAGTGTAGGAGATCGCTCCCCACACCATGATGCTGGGTGTTGGCCCTGTGTGCCTCAGTCATATGCAGTCCTGATTGTGGCGCTCACCTGCACGGCGCCAAACACGCATACGACCATCATTGGCACCAAGGCAGAAGCGACTCTCATCGCTGAAGACGACACGTCTCCATTCGTCCCTCCATTCACGTCTGTCGCGACACCACTGGAGGCGGGCTGCACGATGTTGGGGCGTGAGCGGAAGACGGCCTAACGGTGTGCGGGACCGTAGCCCAGCTTCATGGAGACGGTTGCGAATGGTCCTCGCCGATACCCCTGGAGCAACAGTGTCCCTAATTTGCTGGGAAGTGGCGGTGCGGTCCCCTACGGCACTGCGTAGGATCCTACGGTCTTGGCGTGCATCCGTGCGTCGCTGCGGTCCGGTCCCAGGTCGACGGGCAAGTGCACCTTCCGCCGACCACTGGCGACAACATCGATGTACTGTGGAGACCTCACGCCCCACGTGTTGAGCAATTCGGCGGTACGTCCACCCGGCCTCCCGCATGCCCACTATACGCCCTCTCTCAAAGTCCATCAACTGCACATACGGTTCACGTCCACGCTGTCGCGGCATGCTATCAGTGTTAAAGACTGCGATGGAGCTCCGTATGCCACGGCAAACTGGCTGACACTGTCGGCGGCGGTGCACAAATGCTGCGCAGCTAGCGCCATTCGATGGCCAACACCACGGTTCCTGGTGTGTCCACTGTGCCGTGCATGTGATCATTGCTTGTACAGCCCTCTCGCAGTGTCCGGAGCAAGTATGGTGGGTCTGACACACCGGTGTCAATGTGTTATTTTTTCCATTTCCAGGAGTGTATATGCACAGTTTGTGAGAAGTTGGGACTGTTAATGCATGCACGTGTGTTGATAATTCAGCAAGGGACTGGATAACAGCATTGCTGGTTCTAAGGACATTCCAAAAAACATTTTTGTGAGTGCACAAGTGGTGGTTTATGGACTTGCTATATTCTCTGCAAGACTCTTCAATGGTGCACCTGCACAGTCGCAACAGATGGTTGCTGGTCGTCTCTACAAGGACTACAGTGGGTCTCCATCTTTGATGGCCCACCAATACCATTATTTCAACAAGGACCACAGTGGTCATGCACCTCTGACGGCCCACCAATACCATAATCTCTACCAGGACTGCAGTGGGTCTGCTCTGTGATGACCTACCTACCAATATTCTTCAAAACTTCGACTGACTTTGCTGTGGGTTTGCTCTGTTGTGCCCCATTACCTGTCTGCATGTCAAGAGTCAGCACTGTCTTTCCATTGGAAGGACAACACTACTTCTTCAAGACTGCATGGAAATCCACTACTTCCGTGTGCATTTTCTTTTACTGCTCAGACTTTGAGAAAAACACTGCAATTTTACTGTGATGAACGATCAGGACTGTCTTTATGGACTGTGAGAAAATTTTAGCTTTTGACCAACGTTGTATCAATAAGTGTGTGCATTGATTTGTTTGTTATTGTAATTATGAATTTTTTTTTTCAAATCTGTATTGGCCACTGCCCAAAAACAATTTGTAAAATTTTTTGTGGGGAGCATGGGGGCTATGTAAGCAGGCTGTTTTTATGTTTTCTTATTGGCAACGTTACGTAGCGCTCTGTATGAAAATCACTGGCTTTGCTGTGTGCAGTCTGTGGCTAGTTTGCATTGTTGTCTGCCATTGTAGTGTTGGGCAGCTGGATGTGAACAGCGCGTAGCGTTGCACAGTTGGAGGAGAGCCGCCAGCAGTGGTGGTTGTGGGGAGAGAGAAGGCGGAGTTTTGAAATTTGTAAGACTGGATGTCATGAACTGCTATATATATTATGACTATTAAGGTAAATACATTGTTTGTTCTCTATTAAAATCTTTCAATTGGTGTCTATGCCTATCAGTAGTTAGTGCCTTCCGTAGTTTGAATCTTTTATTTAGCTGGCAGTAGTGGCGCTCGCTGTATTGCAGTAGTTCGAGTAACGAAGATTTTTGTGAGGTAAGTGATTTGTGAAAGGTATAGGTTAATGTTAGTCAGGGCCATTCTTTTGGAGGGATTATTGAAAGTCAGATTGCAATGCGCTAAAGAAAATATTGTGTGTCAGTTTAAGCACAGTCATGTATAATTGTTCAAAGGGGACGTTCCATCCCCTCCCACACGACAGTCCAAACTCATGTCAAACCTGCTCCTCTGGAAAAAAAAAAAAAAGGTAACTGACAATTACTGGCCCCACACATCTCGCCAGCTGAAAGTTACATCGCCGTACGAAGCAAACAGGGTAGCAGCCGCTCAGGCGTTGTCAGGACGTACAGATCTCAATTGCCACTTGCTCTCAACTGCAACTATGTAGAGAAACTTCAGTACCTTTCATCAATCACAGTCTCCTCAGCGTAAGATCAATTCGGATTGCGTTATCCCCATTTTTAGGGTCAGAGTACTTGACACACTCCACCATTTAAACTGTCTCAGCCACCCAGGATCCTCGTCCACTGAAGTCTTAAATCACTATTAGTTGTTTACGGTATTCAATCTATAGTCTGTTTAGTATAATTTATGTCTCTTTTGGAAAAATAAATTTTGTTAGTACACTAAATTTTGCCTACCTTCTCAATCATTAAATAGTCGCTCCAGACTTACCTGTCGAGTGACTGAAAGTAGCATGGAGGCCACTGAGAAGTATTGCGATAACAGCGTTGGACGTCAGCCACGCTTTGTCGACGTCCAGAGCACAGTAACAGATGCGCAACTGAGATGCGAAGCGAGGATAGGTGAGCGCAGCAGTAAACTGCCCCGCGCAGCAAAGAAAGATATAGGTCGTTGCCACCATACTCGAGCAGGTCTCTTTGTTGTGGGCGACGTGACTAGACACTAGGTTTCAGAGAAACAAATCGGCAGTAACGGAATATAAAGGAGTCTGAATTTGAGGAAAAAACGTCATTCAATACGGTGACCTGGTCATTGCTTAGCAGTCCCACCACGACCCTAGAGACTACTGGGCAGCACCAGCAGCAGTCTCCGGTTCGAAACCAGGCTGCGTCCGCTGCCGCACCGGGTCCTTCACGGCACTTGTCGCCCCAGTCACGCCGGCCATCTACACTACTTGCCGTTAAAATTTCTACACCACGAAGATGACGTGCTACAGACGCGAAATTTAACCGACAGGAAGAAGATTCTGTGATGTGCAATGGGTTAGCTTATCAGAGCATTCCCACAAGGTTGGCGCCGGTGGTGGCACATACAACGTGCTGACATGAGGAAAGTTTACAACCGATTTCTCATACACAAACAGTAGTTGGCTGGCGTTGCCTGGTGAAACGTTGTTGTGATGCCTCGTGTAAGGAGGAGGAAAGCGTACCATCACGTTTCCGACTTTGACAAAAGTCGGATTGTAGCCTATCGCGATTGCTGTTTATCGTATCACGACATTGCTCCTCGAATTGGTCGAGATATCCAATGACAGTTCGCAGAATATGGAATCGGTGCGTTCAGGAGGGTAATACGGAACGCCGTGCTGGATCCCAACGGCCTCATATCACTAGCAGTCGAGATAACAGGCATCTTATCCGCATGGCTCTAATGGATAGTGAAGCGACGTCTCGATCGCTGAGTCAACAGATGGGGACGTTTGCAAGACAACAACCATCTGTACGAACAGCTCGACGACGTTTGCAGCAGCATGGACTATCAGCTCGAAGACCTTGGCTGCGGTTACCCTTGGTGATGCATTTCAGACAGGAGCGCCTGCGATGGTGTACTCAACGACGAAGCTGGGTGCACGAATGGAAAAAGGTCATTTTTTCGGATGAATCCAGGTTCTGTTTACAGCATCATGATCTTCGCATCCGTGTTTGGCGACATCGCGGTGAACGCATATTGGAAGCGTGTATTCGTCATCGCCATACTGGCGAATCACCCGGCGTGTTGGTACGGGGTGCCATTGGTTACACGTCTCAGTCACCTCTTGTTTGCATTGACGGCACCTTCAATAGTGGACGTTACATTTCAGATGTGTTACGAGCCGTGGCTCTACCCTTCATTCGATCTCTGCGGAACGCTACATTTCAGCAGGATAAAGCAGGACGTTATGTTGCAGGTCCTCTGTGGGCCTTTCTGGATGCAGAAAATGTTCGACTGCTGCCCTGGCCAGCACATTCTCCAGATCTCTCGCCAATTGAAAACGTCTGATCAATGGTGGCCGAGCAACTGGCTCGTCACAATACGCGTCACTACTCTCGATGAACTGTGGTATCGTGTTGAAGCTGCATGGGCAGTTGTACCTGTACACGCCATCATCCAAGCTCTGTTTGACTCAGTGCCCAGGCGTATCAAGGCTGTTATTACGGCCAGAGGTGGTTGTTCTGGGTATTGATTTCTCAAGATCTATGCACCCAAATTACGTGAAAATGTAATCACATGTCAGGTCTAGTATAATATATTTGTCGGATGAATACCCGTTTACCATCTGCATTTCATCTTGGTGTAGAAATTTTAATGGCCAGTAGTGTATTGTTCCCCACTGCTGCCGAAGCTCAGGCCCAGTAAAGTGACTCGGCGCTACAACGCCAGCCGCCGTCCGTCACCTGCTTGAGGGGCGTCGGTCGAGACCCGCGCACAGAGGCTCCCGTCGCCGAGAAGCGAACAGTAGCGGCAGCGCCGCCTGGCGTGTTGTTCCGCCAGGATGCGCCGCTGCCGCAGCTGCCCGCGGTGCTGCCTTCGCCGTCTGACCGGAGTCGTGACGCATCATCGCCGGGCGCCTTCCCAGCAGCTGCACCGTCCAGAGATCACGAGCAGAGGCGTGCCTGTCTCGTGTAGAATTGAAGATATAATGAAGCAGTATTCTTAAATTTTCCATTGCGTTCCCACTCATTACCCACCACGTATATCGTCACCACAAGCACACCACCCACTACAGAGGTGCCACTACAGAGTGGTCCATACAGTATTATGTAAGACATACTAAACAACAAAACACGATATAGTTCGAAAGTCAGAGAGGACACAGTTTTTTCCAAGATAACATGAGAACATTCGATTTAATATGAAAATTAGAGAAAGTTGCTTGTCTCTCATTCCCCGATGTTTTGGTTACACGGAAGACTCTTCAAGTTGCCATCGCCCACCCCAAACCATGAGTGCTTAAAACACCAATATACAGAGTCCATACAGTATCGGATGCAAATAGTTTACCTAAAGAGCTTGCACATTTAAGGACAGTGTTCATAAACAATGGATACTCGAACAGACCAATTAACAGGGCATTCTCACCTAAAACCAAGAACCGGGAAGTGGACAAAGGGGAGAACGCGCCAGCAAAGCCCCTAATTTTTCTTCCCGTCTTTGAAAATATTCCCTTCAATACAGCAGGAGTCGTTAGTAATTTTCAAGTGAAGATGATTTTCGTTTCACCGTCTAAGATTTCGGACCTACTAGGACCAGTGAAGGATAATTTGTTGTTTGTGGAAGGCGGGAACTTATAAATACCTTGCCAGTGTGGTATGGCTTATATAGGACAAATAACACGCACAGCGAGAAACGTGGCACAGAACATAAAGGTTGCACTCGCTTTCTGCAGCCCGGCAAATCTGCAGTTGCGGAACATTGTATTTCCCACCGACAGTCAATGCAGTATGACAAAACATAAATTTTGGCCGCAGTGATATCTCTTTAGGGGCTCCATTAGAAAACAATCCGTAGAAATACGCATAGCGGAAAATTTAATGACCCATGGCAGCGGCTACCAGCTGCATAATGCGTGGAATCCTGTCATCTCCGAGATTTGGTCCAGGCGAAGACGCCAGAATACTCCGATAGCTGCGGCGAGCGGCTACGCCGAAGACAGCTGATCGCTTGAGTTCCACCAGCAAGGGCGCTGCCGTCGGGTGGTGTGGTCCTTCGGTCACCGGAACTTTGGCGCATGGGCGGCAATACTACCAGCGCTCTATGTAAAGCGGAGCAGAGAACGCCTTCGACTGGTTGCTCAAGGTCAATCCTTCTAAGACCCAGGCGATCATTGTACGCAAAACCACCCCTTCCTTCCGTCTCCTCGACTCCTATGTCACCATTTATGGCCGTCCTATCACCCTCACTCCCACCCTCAAATATCTTGGCGTCACCGTTGACCGTCCCCTCTCCTGGACCCCCCATCTCTGTGCAATCCAAGTCAAGGCAAACTCCCGACTCCGTCTCCTCAAGCTCCTTTCTGGCTGCAAATGGGGTCTGGACCCTTCCAGCATCCTCCACACATATAAATCCCTCATCCGCCCTATCCTCTGATACGCCCACCCTGCTTGGATCCCCGCCCCTCCGACCTTTTACAAATCCCTTCAAATCATAGAATTCCATGCTCTGTGCCTCGCCTATCGCATCCATGTCACCTCCCCAACTCGGATCCTGTACGACCTTATTCCATTCCTTTTCCTAGAACAGATACGGCTACATCTCCCGTAAACTTGATCCCCCTCACGTGCTTGTCTCTCCCATCCTCTCCCACCCCAGTCCGCTGCCGCGCCTGTATTCCCACGTCCCACCTGCTCTCCATCTCTCCACTCTCCATACCCTCTCCCAAGGTGGTGGCTTCCACCAGCTCCCCCTCCCTGATGATGCCCTCATTCCCTCCGTCTACCACTCCTATCAACTACGATCCTCCTCTTCCACTTCCTGTGTTTTTTCCTTAGGGTACCCTCTTCCCTTCCTCCCCCCTCCTCCCCCAGGCTTCCCATACCCCCCCCATACTTCTTTCCCCCCCCCCATCTCCTCTGCCACTGGCATCTCCACTCTCCCCTCTCCCTCCTCCCCCACCTTTTTCCCCTTTTGGCAGGTCCCCAGACTTGCACACGTCACGTGAACATTAGCGCGCCCGAGATCATCGTCATCGGTTTTGTGTGTGTGCCATCGCGTTTGTGCTTCAGTGGTTTCGCCACCCACGCTCCATCGTTCACGTGTGTCATCGCACTCATCACTGTTCGTGTACAGTGCTGACAGTTTTTTGTTTTTCTTCGAGTGTGAACGGCTTCGTTTTTTTTAGTTACTGTGTATACTGGTTTTTGTCCACCGTTATGTTAATTTTGTGTCTTCATTGTTTTCTCTTTGTACTGCCTGTGGCTGAAGAGCGGCGTGAAGTTGCCACTGCCACCCCACCTTTTGTATAAGGTGTAAAATCACAATAAAGGGAAAAAAAACGCCTTCGACAGTGTTCAATGGCTCACCTGATGATGACTGGCAGGAGTCTAATTGAAATGTCATGGAGTAAAGTTTACGATGACAGGCTGCACTCTCGAAATCACTTTGAACAAGATAACTATTGTTTCACCTTTTATGTTATATTTTTAACATCAATAAGTGTCTTGGGCTACACAATTTATGAAGCATCGTACCTGTTTATTCACGGTTTATGGTAATTCCTTTACACATTTCTTCCAAATATATCCAGCAGTTTCATCATGAAGCAATAACAAACACACTCACACATTTACTTTCGCGTTTGTGATATATATTGTATGTGCTTCTATAGAAGACGAGAAAAATTTAGGTATTAAGATAAAGTACAGAATGAAGAAGCACTAAACAGAATGTGTGAGGAAAGAATTATATGGCGGGGCCATACTAAATAAAGGGACAGCTTAGTGTGAGATCTTCCAATATACGCAGCACTACGTAAGTATGCATAGGAAGGAACACTAAAGTGGAAAACAGTTGGAGAAGACAAGGAATACTTACCAAATAGGCTATAGATGATGTTAGATAGGTAGAGATGATGTTATTAGCACAAAATGGGAAAAGATGGAGCACATTAAACCAATCGAAAGACTCGTAACTCGAAAAACTGTCACTGATATTGGCAAATTCGAACACCTTTCAGGCAACAGAAATGTTTCTGTAACTGTGTTATATCTGCTTTTATTGGCAGAACATACGCTTGTAATAGTTTCCTGGGGGAAAAATAATCTTCCTAAACGAATTTGGTTCCATTCGACGTACAAATAGAAGCGCAGTGCGTGCCTCATCTCGCCTCCAGTTATTGCCCCACTCGCAGCCGTATATATGTGTTGCCCTTTGAGAGAAACGGCGCTGAGTTTCGTCTCTGGGTCGCAATATACGTCCCAGCTTTGATGTCATGCGCTATTGGGTCAAAAAGCGTGTGCTGAAAGGATCCTCCGCAGCTTGCAGTTCGTTGCGTCTGCATGAAGCCAAATAAATCCAGAGAAACCCCGACGGTAAGCTGCAGTGGTCATACTTCACAGTGCTCATACTTCACCTACATGTACTGGTTCTGTAACTGCGTAAACTGTGCACAAAAAGACTTCTCTCATGATATGTTTAAACTTTAAGCTCCCTGCGTCAGTTTTCGTGGAGCATCAGCAATACAGCACGAAGCAGATTTTAATATAAACTGGAGTATGACATTCGCTTCTCGGTGAGATATTGCTACAGGAAACTACTGCCTAAATACGTAATGAACTAAAGTAGCAGAACATTATCATTAACAAAATGAAGGCAAAACTATACTAGGAATGAAATTTATTGAAAATCTACTACTCATTGTTACGACTTATTCACAGAGCGACAGCAAATTAGAATGAGGTTCTTTTTTTATGTATCCGTGGTTTCATTGGATTCACTGGAAAGTATAAAAAATACTTCACTGTAACATATCTCTACTTAAACAATTTATAAAAATATCAAGAATAATAAGCTAATACGGTCAGCATTTTTTTCTAATACTTACCATAAGATTTTTAGTGTCCTTTACCGACGTATACAAAATAGCGATTTGATCTCGAGTAGCAAATATTCGTCTCTTAAAAGGCGAAAGTTTCAACCGCTGCAGTAATAATGTACTTTTCCGCCTAAAAGACCGAAGTCAGCGAGAAAAATTACATGCAACGGCAGTGATATGAACAAGGGACATAATAAGGAGAAGCAGCACCGCAGACTTAGGCCTTACAACGGTTTGAAGCCATGTTGGATGCTCAAAAACATTATCAGATTACTGTTTTCGATAGCTTCTTGTTCTTAATTTCAGCCTTGTACACCTAGTACCTGTTTTACATGGTACATTTAGTAAGTTAGTGTGATAAAGACATTTTTAGAGGGTTTTTATAGCTTAAATGGATATTTGATCACGTAATATGAAGCATTTGGTCTCGTTAACCCAACGGTTTCTACATATACCTTTCGAATAACCAAGAAGAGAACAGCGTTATGTAAAAAGACTGTACTCGTAATCCAGTACTTTCCTAAATATGGACCGATGAAGCTGATGTCCGGTCTATGTCCTCTGTCCGAAAATGCTGAGAATATATTTTGCTATATTTTGGCTTGTCCCAGTGTTCACCCACAGAGCTTTCCGAGTTGAACTGATAGTAAATCTAAGGTCAAATGCCACAAATAAGTGCTAACTGAATTTTCTCACATTAATAAATCATAAGAAGCCATCTCTTTTACTTGGTAAAAACTTTCGAAAGACAATATCGCATGAATGTTTCTTTATTTACAACTGGTTTCGAGAGGCTTTGCTGTGATATTTACGGCTTCAAAATCTTTTTTTAATAAAATGTTTCCATTCCAAGTTGGAATTTCACAACGTGACAACTTGAACTCTTTCTTCATGACTTTGCATTTCCTTTTCTTCAGGATGTATATGTTCATTGCGTTCTAAAGAACCTGCTTCTACTTCTGATTCTTTTTTCTTTTCTCCTCCCCGTCAGGCCAATCAAATCCACAACACTCCTGCCGTCGAGACCTTTATTTAGAAGCCTCTTCGGTCCCTCATCTGGCAACTGTTTCTTGAAACGGGCCCTAGAAGCACAAATAAGGACGAAACGCGATTGCTAATAAAATATAACGCATAAAAACTACGCTATAAATAATTCAAATATAATAATATTACTTACATTACCGGTCGTGTGGTTGACTCTTTGAGTCAAAGATGCAATTGTCGCGAATAGTATGTCGTGACAAATCCATCGGCAATGCAGGTGACTAACAGAGGTTCAATTTGATGATAGGCAGAACCGCCAGAAGTCCAACAACGAGTATTTAGAGCTCGGACCATAACAATGAACTCTGTTTGAATCATTCAACAACTGACTTGATCGCAGGAGGGTCAAACTGAATTTCAAGATCGTAAGTATGTTAGTGATGAGTGACGAATGTCTGTGCCATACCCTTCTTGGGTAAACTCTTGTAAAGGGGTAAAATTGCAAACGGAGACTTAGAATCAGCAGCGCAGCTCAAAGACGAAGTCAGGCGAAGTCAGTGACTCCGAACAGCGATCCAGGATTCCATCACTCAGTTTCGTGGTACTCCACCACCCTCATCTTTCGCAGCAACCACTATCGATCGGGCGCCAAAAAAACTGTCGCTTCAGCAAGGGTGGACTATCCTCATATTGTACAATATGCGTCACAGGGGTACCGTGTAATAATTTAAAAAGATACCCCTCATATAAAATACAGTAAATATCCGAAGAGTGTGGAGGCCGCAAATGGATTCTTATTGTAAAGTGCAGAGACCCATTTGCAACTCAGTTCAGTAATCTTTTGAAAAACCTTGATATTCGCTTTCATTTTTACGGAAAATTGCTTTTTCAGTTCAAGTTCCTATGCATATATTAATATTTGTAGCCAGCACATTGCTCATGCTCTCGATATCAAGAGACGTCAGCAGTAGTCTTTGTATTTCATGTCCCCAAGCTGAATTGTTTCAAGCGATATTGTCTGCCCCCATTCTACTCCTTTTCTACTGTGGAAACGACAGTGATTCAAGACGCTCTCAAATTTTGTCTTCGTGCAGGACTCCAGAACCTGCTGTTAGTGTCAGGCTGAAAAACGTATTGAAATATACCGAAACTGTGAAGTGTAAGAGGAAAGTGAATGTTCAGGTACTGGAAATCATACGAGAATCATTGTTAAATAAACGGAGAGGTATGAGATTGTCCTCCCAATGGGCCGCAGCTCATGTGGGATAGGTCTACAATGACAAGGTCGACACAAAGGCGAGGGAGACCATTGTTTCTGGCCCCGTAACGAACATCAGTCTGCCGTCTTCCAGGTGCAAGTTATGGATTTGGCTACTGGCCGAGGAATAATGGGCAGACGACTGGTGCCTTACAATCTGTGAAAATAATAATAATAATAATAAATTCGTGATCAAGTCTTTCTATTCGACGCGACTTCGACAACTTCCGTGTTCCTAACCTAGCCCAATTATCCAAACGAGGCAAGGTGATCTACAATTTCACGTGGAATCCGAACCGAGTATCGTTGAAAGGTGAAGCCACGTTAAAATGCACACTAAAAATATAAGATCCGGCAAAGATTCGAAGACGTAGTCTCTTGGTTTCCATTTTAGCGTTTTACCGCTCTGAAGACACTGAAGTATCTCGAAAAGTACATATCGGATCAGAAAAAGTTGTAGTTCCAATTTGTTTGTCTCGGACGGGGACATCCAGTAATACCACACTCGACCCACCACTCCACCCAGTGAGTGGGTGGCGGGGAGAAACTTCGAACTCTTCAATGGGGACCCCTGATTTTTATTGCAAATTACGAATCCACGGCATAATCTACATATGTCTTACCGGAAGCATTTTCTTGGTTTTGCCACAGGCGGCACTGTAATCGAGGAATAGAAATCAGTACACAATCGTAATTTATGACGTGGTGCTCAATGGCCCTTGAGTATCCAGTGGCACATGGGATCCAACCTCCATGCTCAGAGGGTAGAACAAGCCCGTATTTCGTAACTTCTAATTGGAAGCCCCTTAGCAACATTGTATTCTTCCGACATATCGAACAGGGGACTACACGACGTCGCGCCACCATGGCAGTGTAGTGAACTACGATGTATCATAACAGGCAGTACACTGTGACTGGAGCTCACGTATCGTGCACACATTGAACAGATGGCAGCTCTGAACATAACAGTAGTTGCGCAGTGTTTATTGCCTGCACAACTACCTGTAATGATAACAGACGAGCAAGTGGGCGATGATTGTTGCAACCACAGAAGAAAAAACTGAAATGATCTGAGTTACGGGAAACGTAGCAGAAATGTTGAGGCTGCTGTTGCCTTGTATGCCGAGCGTTTTCCAGAGAAAGTTTGCTCTCGTTCATTCTTTTACAAGGTTGTGAACACTTTTACGTCTGATAGCAACGTACAGACCGCCAAAAGGAAACGAAACAAACGCGTTACAGGAGAAGCTAATGAAATAGCTACACTAGCGGCTGTGCACCACAGTCCACAGATAAGCACCCAGCAATTACACCACGATTCCGGTTATTTCCGTAGGTAGTACTGTCACAATACTGCATCGTCGTAATTATCATCCATACCACGTGTCATTGAATCAAGAACTACATGGCGCCGATTTCCAAAACCGGGTAGTGTTTGTGGAATGGGTACGTTAACAAATGCAAACGACCCCTGCGTTTTTTGCCGAAGTACTATTCTGCGATGAGTCTACGTTCACAAACCATGATAGCGTTAACTGGAGTAATATACATTACTGGAGTGCAGACGATCTCCACTGGTTACGGGAAGTTTACCATCAGGCCGGTTAACGTAAGGTGTGGCATCGTAGGAAACAAACTGATAGACCCGTATTTTATCGACGGCACTTTGAATGGACGCAAATATCGAACGTTTTTGGAACAGAAACTACCGTTACTACTGCAAGATGTTGCCATGGGCGTTCGACAACGTATGTCGTTCCAGCATGACGGTTGTTCATCGCATTACGCAACTGAAGCATGGGGGGGGGGGGGGGGGGGAAGGTATTAGACCCTTGTAACACTAGTCGGTGGATAGTGTTGTGTATACAGGGTGTTACAAAAAGGTACGGCCAAACTTTCAGGAAACATTCCTCACACACAAAGAAACAAAATGTGTTATGTGGACATGTGCCCGGGAACACTTACTTTCCATGTTAGAGCTCATTTTATGACTTCTCTTCAAATCACATTAATCATGGAATGGAAACACACAGCAACAGAACGTACCAGCGTGACTTCAAACACTTTGTTATAGGAAATGTTCAAAATGTCCTCCGTTAGCGAGGATACATGCATCCACCCTCTGTCGCATGGAATCCCTGATGCGCTGATGCAGCCCTGGAGAATGGCGTATTGTATCACAGCCGTCCACAATACGAGCACGAAGAGTCTCTGCATTTGGTACCGGGGTTGCGTACACAAGAGCTTTCAAATGCCCCCATAAATGAAAGTCAAGAGGCTTGAGGTCAGCGTGGAGGCCCTCCATACAGTGACGTGGTCAACGTTACCTTGTACAGCAGCAACTTCTCTGAGGCTGACATTAGGGTTATCGGCAACTGCACGAAGAATTGCCTCGTCCATTGCAGGTGTCCCCGTCGTTCTAGGTCTTCTCCAGTCGCGAGTCATAGGCTGGAATGTTCCGTGCTCCCTAAGACGCCGATCAATTGCTTCGAACGTCTTCCTGTCGGGACACCTTCGTTTAGAAATCTGTCTAGATACAAACGTACCGCGCCAGGGCTATTGCCCCCTGCTAATCCGTACATCAAATGGGCATCTGCCAACTCCGCATTTGTAAATATTGCACTGACTGCAAAACCACGTTCGTGATGAACACTAACCTGTTGATGCTATGTACTGATGTGCTTGATGCTAGTACTGTAGAGCAATGAGTCGCATGTCAACACAAGCACCGAAGTCAACATTACCGTCCTTCAATTGGGCCAACTGGCGGTGAATCGGGAAAGTACAGTACGTACTGGCGAAACTAAAATGAGCTCTAACATGGAAATTAAGCGTTTCTGGACACATGTCCACATAACATACACTCCTGGAAATTGAAATAAGAACACCGTGAATTCATTGTCCCACGAAGGGGAAACTTTATTGACACATTCCTGGGGTCAGATACATCACATGATCACACTGACAGAACCACAGGCACATAGACACAGGCAACAGAGCATGCACAATGTCGGCACTAGTACAGTGTATATCCACCTTTCGCAGCAATGCAGGCTGGTATTCTCCCATGGAGACGATCGTAGAGATGCTGGATGTAGTCCTGTGGAACGGCTTGCCATGCCATTTCCACCTGGCGCCTCAGTTGGACCAGCGTTCGTGCTGGACGTGCAGACCGCGTGAGACGACGCTTCATCCAGTCCCAAACATGCTCAATGGGGGACAGATCCGGAGATCTTGCTGGCCAGGGTAGTTGACTTACACCTTCTAGAGCACGTTGGGTGGCACGGGATACGTACGGACGTGCATTGTCCTGTTGGAACAGCAAGTTCCCTTGCCGGTCTAGGAATGGTAGAACGATGGGTTCGATGACGGTTTGGATGTACCGTGCACTATTCAGTGTCCCCTCGACGATCACCAGTGGTGTACGGCCAGTGTAGGAGATCGCTCCCCACACCATGATGCCGGGTGTTGGCCCTATGTGCCTCGGTCGTATGCAGTCCTGATTGTGGCGCTCACCTGCACGGCGCCAAACTCGCATACGATCATCATTGGCACCAAGGCAGAAGCGACTCTCATCGCTGAAGACGACACGTCTCCATTCGTCCCTCCATTCACGCCTGTCGCGACACCACTGGAGGCGGGCTGCACGATGTTGGGGCGTGAGCGGAAGACGGCCTAACGGTGTGCGGGACCGTAGCCCAGCTTCATGGAGACAGTTGCGAATGGTCCTCGCCGATACCCAGGAGCAACAGTGTCCCTAATTTGCTGGGAAGTGGCGGTGCGGTCCCCTACGGCACTGCGTAGGATCCTACGGTCTTGGCGTGCATCCGTGCGTCGCTGCGGTCCGGTCCCAGGTCGACGGGCACGTGCACCTTCCGCCGACCACTGGCGACAACATCAATGTACTGTGGAGACCTCACGCCCCACGTGTTGAGCAATTCGGCGGTGCGTCCACCCGGCCTCCTGCATGCCCACTATACGCCCTCGCTCAAAGTCCGTCAACTGCACATACGGTTCACGTCCACGCTGTCGTGGCATGCTACCAGTGTTAAAGACTGCGATGGAGCTCCGTATGCCACGGCAAACTGGCTGACACTGACGGCGGCGGTGCACAAATGCTGCGCAGCTAGCGCCATTCGACGGCCAACACCGCGGTTCCTGGTGTGTCCGCTGTGCCGTGCGTGTGATCATTGCTTGTACAGCCCTCTCGCAGTGTCCGGAGCAAGTATGGTGGGCCTGACACACCGGTGTCAATGTGTTCTTTTTTCCATTTCCAGGAGTGTATTTTCTTTATTTGTTTGTGAGGAATGTTTCCTGAAAGTTTGGCCGTACCTTTTTGTAACACCCTGTATAGTTCCGCGTAGTCAGTGCGTACACAACTTTCCCACTAGAGCGCACCCGCTAAGCACAACAGCACAGGCGCAGCGCTTGTCCGTCTCCGCACTGTGAGATGGCGCTGCCTTAGAGATGGACCAAATTCTGCTTCCGCCGATCCGCGTATTAATATGTAATCCAGTCAATGAGATTGCTGCTAATATGGAACCATTTCTCCTCGCGGATCACACTCGCGCAGTGATATCTGAACGCTCGAGGTATTATAACGAGTGTACAGACCTCCTATTAGTCAGCATTAGTCAGCATTAGTCAGCATTAGTCTGTAGTCAAGTTTCAGTCTGCGCCTAATAAGATTATCATATTCCTGTACATAGCCATGAAGAGAAATGTATAGACACCTTGTCAAGTATCAGAGATATGTGAGAAGAAGATTAACGTAACAAGACCAAAGGAACTTCAGATTGTCAATTGTAAATAGCATCCAGAACCAAGTTAAGTTTTCTATGCTTTTTATTATTTTAATAAATGTGTGTGAAAATTAATTAAGTTCTGTTTAAAGTTGGTCACCGTCAATCTGCTACTCTAAGCGTGCAAGTGGCATTTCTATCGTCTGACCTAACGGCAGAAGATAAACACGCCACGATCAGACCACGAGACATATTGCTGACACTCGCCTACTTCGTTAGAGCGACAAGTCAAATAATCTGATGGTGTGTGTACCGAAAGTCTTACAGTACGCACACCACAGATAGGTAGAGGTGGCCATAGTAACTGGCCCCCAGATCGCCGGATTTGAAGTCGCCGAATTTCCTTCTGTGGGGATCTTTAAAAGATGAGGTGTACCAGCAAGTGCCAACAGGCCGTGAAGACATGGACGACCGGAACAGAAACCCCAATGCCCGCATTCATGCAGATATGCTTCTGTCCCCTGTACGGTCTTTCGAAAAGCGTGTCAGTAAGTGTATTGAAGTTCACGGAACTACTTTTGAACACTTAACTCTAATTGGAAAAGTAGAGTAGCTTTCGCCTCAAGCCACGGCCACCGTGGAGCGGCGAGTACGCGATATGTCGGAAGATTACAACAATGCAAATTTGGTTTCCAGTTTAAAGTTATAAAATTCTCGTGTGTCCTACCCTCACAGCATAGATGTAGGATTCCTCGTGCCGTTGAATATTCAAGGGCCATTGAATAGCATGTCATAAATTACGATTATTTATCCATTTCTATTCCTCTGATTGCAGCGCCTTTTGTGACGTACAGGAAAATGCTTCAGGCAAAGCGTATGTACATTATGCCGTAGAATTGTAATCTGTAATTAAAAAACAGGGGTTCCCGTTGAAGATTTCAAAGTTCCCCACCCTCCACACAGTCACCAGATGGGTTGGGGAGTCGAGTGTGGTATAGACATATTTCAATGTCTTCAATTAAAACGACACTCCGTATAAACCAGTGTGGAGCCGTACTATTATAACTGGAGCATGTTCTGAATATGTCCACGAAACTGATGTGTGATTATATTTCAGGAAGATCTGAGAATCTTAGGATGAGAGCCAGAGCAACTGTGGAAATTGGCCATGAAATAAAGTATTTCACACAATGCGATTTTGGCTTCTAATATTATAAATGTTGTTATTTCAATATGCATCATAGCTCCCGAAATTTTATTTCAAAAAAAGGAAAGAAACGTAGCCCCTTTATCAGAATATTATCAGATACATTGAAAAAAGTACCTAATGAAAAAAAGCCACGGACAAGGGACGAACACGAAGCATTATTTTTGTAGTCTAATGTCCCGGACGTTTTCGTTATGTTTTTCTGCTCCCTTTTTTCTCTTTTTTGTTTTACTTATATTTTTTTCTTGGCACTTATTTCCTTACCTAACGGAGATTTATCTTCGACAACATGATAAAACTAAAATCAATCCACCCCAACTTGGCTCCACCAGTTTTACCCTGTCGTAAGAATATGGAGTATCCCTGTTCAGGTGCTGCCCCTAATTAGAACGAAAAATTCTCCCAACGATATAGGGTCCATGCTCCATAATTTTTATTTTTATTTTTTAAATTTTTCTTCTATTTATTTTATTTATCTATCCTTTACATTATTATAATTAATAAATTTGTTCAAATGAGAATCCTACAGAAAAGAATGTTATAAGAAGTGTTATTCCAACGATAAAGTAAAATAACCTTACCACTAGACCACGAAGACCGACTCAGTCTGTCAAAAAGGTGAATACTTCTCTCATATCACACCAGTAATCGATCAAACCAGTAATTAAGAGCACCCTGCTTTCGAAAATTTCAGGAGAGCAGGAAGTTAATAAGCGTCTTGGTGCCACTGAGTACCAACCATGGTCAACACATTTCCCACTTACATCGCATAGACATCAAAGATAACCCTTTCTGTCACTGTCAGAAGAAAGAAGAAAGTCATGGCGACCACTTCCCGTTTGCCTGCAGTTCGTTCGTAGCACTGCAAAATAGCTTACCATATAGCCTTCTGAAACTGGAGCTAACCCTTCCAACAAGTGCTCCTGTGTTATTGTGTCATGAAGATCTTCAAATGCTCGAAAACATTCTCTATTTTCTACAAGACTATAACGCACGTCTATGAAATTCGCCGTTCTGTCTGTGGTTGTACAGACACCCTAATCTTTATAATCTTTAGGTGTTTGCTTCGCAATCTCTTTAGAGACCCCTCTGTTTTCTATATTGTCTCTAGGCAGTAAGTGAGGTTTCCTTAGTTCTATGTGTTTTACACATCTGGACAGTGTAAAATAATTTTCAGTCATTGTTCCAACTTCTTACGTATGTCATTTATCTGTACGTATGTTTTATATTTGTATCAAATGTTGGCGTATAGCTGAATAAACCAAAGCCAAGTAAATAAAATTTACAAAGATGCATCTTCGTGCCAAGCGCACTGGTACAGAGCTCCACGGAACTGCGAGGCGAGTAGCGATGGGCTCCTTGAAACTGAAGCAACGCCTGATGGAGAGGAAACGGTGCCAACTCTGGTGGGGAGTCTTTTAGCGGAACCTGCAGTGTGGCGCAGTGCGGCGTGTACTGGGGGTGGGCCTAACCCTCACACCGCCTGCTGCGTAGAGCGTACGTGAGAGAAAACCGCCGAATTACTGCTCCAGCCACGTCCAGCTAAAACATGAGCGAATGGACCGGAAGACCGGTTAATTTCTTTTACGTATTGTCTAATCAATCGCAGTCGTTGAAAAACATGCACAGGTCACCCTCAAATCACAGGAAATGTTGTCCATCGGACATTTTTGTCTAAGAGTTCATCCTAAACTTCTTAACATACCCATTACCCTGTCAAACGCATGATAAGATACATCGGCGTGATCCCGGATTAGTACACTACTGTTTGCAGAAAGTGAAGCATTGAAAAGCAATGCGCAACAACACGCCACGGTATGTGGACGTACAGAATAGCAGAACCATAAAAAGTGACTTCAGTGGTATAGAGGTGGTGTGTACGCAGGCCCAGCAGTCCCCTCTCTTCTGTGACCGGAAAGGTTAGTGTCACGCAACACTTAGTCGTTGCAGAGCCGTTATACGAAGTGGAAAAGTGTAACCAAATGCCACTGTGCCTCGCCGAAGTCAGAGGGTGGAATATCGGCACGTGAGTGCGTTCTAACGGGACAGAATGATGGTCTCCGTGAGGAGGGTCTGTCGTTCCGTGACATTGCGGATCGTACAGGACACGCTGCTCCAACAGTGAGGCGTATGTGAAACCAGTAGAGAGAAGAGGGCCGGACAGAGTGCCTACACGATACTGGACGTCACAATGTGAGCCTACCGCGAGGTGACCGCCATTTTGCCCGCTTGACTGTATCGGACAAAACAGCGTCGTCCACAGTGTTGGCGCGACGTTGGAACGCTGGAACAGGTGTCGACGTGTGTGTGTCGACAGTTCGACGTCGTCTTCTGCGGGCTTGACTAGTGGCACGTGTGCCATTGCGTCGGTTTCCACTGCCCCCCCCCCCCCCCCCCCCAAAGCAGCAGATCGCAAGAGGCAGGTGAACGCCGACACCGGCGTGCTAAGTGGAAAACTTTAGTGTTTACGGACTACTCCCGCTCGCTTCAACTTGTCATATAGTGCGCGCCACATACGCATTCGACGCTGCCACGGTGAACACAATTGGGTAAGACAGTACCTCCAAACAGTAGTATATTTCGGTTGGGAACAACAGTCCATAACGGCTTCTTTAAGTATTATTACTTTTTAAAATTCATTCCACTTTAAATAAAACAAAAGGCAGTCAAGTCTTCGACCAACTGTTTGCTACTGTAACAGTATTAAAGAAGGCACAAACAGTGAAAGCTCCACGTGACTCGATCTAGCTGTGGATGCTCGCGTCAGAAAAATGTGCTCTTTCGGTAGTTTTATCAAGTCAGCCCTTGCTGCGTTATTCTTTGATGTAGTTTTCATAGTCAGTGGCGTCTTTAATACCTCACGTGTAGTATATATATCACCGTTTTATAACAACAAAGAAAGATCTGATACGACAAGCATCTTGTCTGTGCCACAACACTAACTGTTTCTATGCTTCTCTGTTCGAGCCATACTATTATGGGACAAAATATCTTGTAACCCGCGTCGTATATAAAATCACTAAGCATTCAAGAGGATAACAAAGTTTCAATTTTGGTCATCGGCATGGTTTCCCTCTCGGCGTATCTCAGCTGTGTTCTTTCAGTCCAACAGAGAATTATTGCCTACAGAATCATGAAGCTTTCATTTATAACTTCTTTACTACAACTCTATTCGAAATCCATAATTTAAGCACTATCCATATTCACTACTGCATGTTCGTGTAAAATAATATCATTATGTGATTGAAAGTTGAGGAGATATGACGTCACAAACATTGATACGCGTGAAAAACTAGCTTTTCTTAAAACGGAACACGAGTTACATACAGTATAGTCATCCAATATTTGATAAAGAGAACACTTAGTGACTTCCACAAACTTTAAACATGCTGAACATGCTGTTTTATGCATGTGAGTTCTCTTCTTTAAAAGTGCAGGGTTACAGACACTACTGACCCTGAAAGACAAAAACTTTTTACCAGACGGGAACGCAGCACATATTCCGCTGCAGAACGAAACAGTCAGACAACTTACCATTAATATTGTGTTCGAAGATTACTCAAAAGTTTCTCCAACCCGTCAGCGTTAATTTACATTCACACTCATTGACAGCCAACTGCCAATGGTCACACCGAATAAAATTTGTACACCAACATGTAGCTCTACATATCCCCTCCGACCAGGGAACCGTGCATTGTGAAGGGTACTTTGAAACACCAAATCTCACTTCCTTTCCTATCCCACTAGAAAATTAAGCGAAGAAGAGACGACTACCTTCATTTCTCCTCACAGATCGAACTTTCTCGTACATTCGTGGTCTCCACGCGAAATGTAAGTTGGCAACCGTAGAATCGTTCTGCAACTAGTTTCAAATAATGTTTTTTTTTGTTTTTGTTATCAGCAGTGTTTCTCCCATTCATAGATTCCGATTTCAGTTAACGAAACATTTCCGTAATACTTGCGCGCTGATCGAACCCACCTCTAACAAATCTAGAGGCTCTGCTCTGAATTGCTTCGAAATCTTCCTTTAATCTGACCTTGTAGGGGTCTCAAATGCTCGGGCAGTTCTCAAGACTAGATCGCACCAGTGTCCTACACACAGTCTCCTTTATATGTGAGCTATACTTTCCCAAGATTCTGCGAGCGAGGTGGCGCAGTGGTTAGCACACTGGACTCGCATTCGGGAAGACAGTAGTTCAAACCCGAGTCCGGCCCTCGTGATTTAATTTTCCAGTGATTTCACTAAATGGCTTCAGGCAAATGTTGGGACGGTCCCTTTACGGTCGAATTCCTTCCCCATCCTACCCTAATCCAATTGGACTGATACCCTGTCTGTTTGGTCCCTTCCTCCAGATCAACTAACCAACCAACCTAAAATTCTCCCAATAAATTGAAGCTGACCATTTGCGTTCCCTACTACCACCCTAACGACTCGCTTCCTTTCAAATAGCTTTGGCGCGTTACGCCTAGATATTTAATCATGACAATGCCAAGCAGCGCACCAAAAATCCCGTGTTCCAAAATCATCGGATTGTTTTCTCTACTCAGCTGCTTTAGCATAAGTTATTCTACATTTACAGAAAACTTCCAACCAACTAGAAATTTCGTCTAAGTCACCTCGTATCCTCCTACAGTCTCTCAACGACAGCACCCTGCCGTACGCGAAAGCGTCATCAGCAAATAGCCACAGATTGCTTCTCACCCTATCCGCCTATTCATTTACGTACCTAGAAAATAACACTGGACGTATCATACTTCGCTTGATCACTCCTGCGGATACTCTTGTCTCTCATGAACGCTCGCCGTCGAAGACAACATATTAGGTTCTACTATACAAGAAATCTTCAAGCTACTCACATATTTGTAAACTACTCCGCATGCCCGTACCTCCGTAAACAGTTTGCAGTAGGACACCGTGTGACAAGCTTTCCATGAGTCTAGGGAAATGGAATCTGACTGTCGCTCTTCACCCTGGTTCGCAGTATATCATATGAGGAAAGAACAAGCTGGGTTTCACATGTGCGATGCTTTATAAATCCCTCCTTATATCAAGACGGAAGCTTTTCCGTCTTAATGGAATTTATTACACTACAACCTAGAATGTGCTGAAGACTTCTGCAGCAAACCGATGTTAATGATGCTGGTCTGTCCTTTTGCCCTTCTTATATTCAGGAGTTAACTGTGATGTTTCCAGTCACTTCGCACTTATCGCTGGACGAGAGATTTGCGATAAATGCAAGCTAATAAGGGGCAATTCTGTAGAGCACGCTATGTAAAATAGAACAGGAATTCGTTCCGGACCTGGCGACGTTTTTGTTTTCAGCACTTTCAGTTGCCTGACGGCGCCAGTTATGTATGTTAAGGGGCCCTCCACATGTGAGTCAGTGCTACGGCAAAAGCTTTATCCAAGCCTATCTAAGCCATCCCTAACCCCGCTACAGTCAGCCGAAACTGCCCCTTTTTCGTACTCTACAATGTCGTACGAGTCCTGATATTACTGGTCAGTCCATGTGATAGATCGTTTGTGTAATAGATGAGTCATGTTTCAGTAAGGTCCTTTTGGGTGTGCGACCGCGTTATACGCAATGAAACTACTCGATAAGTTACATCTCGCTCTGCACAATGAGGTGCATGTAAAATATTTAGTTTTCAGACTGCTATTCGATCATAAAAGCCATAATCAGTGGTATACATTATACATCTCCATAAAGAATGACGTGCATCAGTTACAAAAAGTCAATGTCAGAATTGATGTGGATCTCACGGTACATAGATCGCCATAGCTAGCTTTCGAACACTTAAAGGGGACACTTCCTGCTCAAGTTGGACATTGTTGCCAAGGAATGAAAACATGGTATGGCGTTTTGTGAGATCCACATCACTTATGACTTAATGGAGATTTAACAATTGACACGCATGTCATTTGGTGTGGATGTGTGGAATGCATCCCACTGACGATGAACTATATAGCAGAATACCGATTTGGCAATTTTGACGTGCAGTTCGTGGTGTACGACAAGATGTGTTTTGACAAATACCTGGAAGTTGCGGAGCACCAAGCATACAATATTTCATAAAACTAACATTACAGGTTACTTTATCAGGGGGCCTTCATCAGGATAACTATGTTCTCACATTTATCTGTGGCACTTCTTACAAAGAAGTATGTTAGACTTATAGAAGCTAGTTTGAAAAACACATAAGGTAGACTACGCTTGGGGAAATTGGAGTCAGAAGAATTTGTAATAAAGAACGGACTTAAGCAGTGAGATGCCCTGTCCCCGCTACTTTTTATTTAGTCCTAGAATATATTGTACGAATGGCAGCAGATAATACAGGGGGTGTGGAGTTAAATGGAAATATTAAGATATTAGGGTATGCAGATAGCGATAGGAAAGAATCTGTAACAGCAAATGCGAATGGGTTAATCAAGGCTAGTGAAGATGTAGGTCTAAGGATAAGTGAAGACAAAACTAAATACCTGGTTACAACTAGAATGCCAACAGCAGTAGATCAGGAAATGTTAAGAGTTGGAGACAAGCAGTTTGAAAAAGTGAACACATTTAAGTATCTAGGCGTGGACAGCACTTCGAGAAATGAGATTGAATCCGATTTGAAGAAGAGATTACGGGCGGGATATGCGTGCTACTTCTCACTGAATAAATAACTTTCATCACGGATATTGTCTAGGAATTTAAAGATTAGAATATACAAAACTATTATTGTACCAGTTATGCTGTATGGATGTGAGACTTGGTCTCTCACTATGCAAAATGAAAAGCCGTTTCGAGTATATTGAGGAAAATTTTTGGAGCAAAAAGGGATGACATTAGCGGAGAGTGGCGAAAACCGCATAACGAAGAGGTTCACGAACTCCATTCAAGCCTTGACGTAATCAGTATTATTAAATCACGTAGGCTGCGATGGGCGGATCATGTAGCTCGAATGGATGAGGGCAGGGCAGCGCGCAGAGCACTGGTAGGGCACTTAGAATGAAAACGTCCTGTGGGGAGACCGAGGCGTAGATGGGAGGACAATGTGAAGGCTGATTTGAGGAGCCTAGGTACTGAAGGTGAATGGAAGGAAGGGACAGATGGCGTAAATACGTTGCTGCGGTAATGGTCTCTCGAGTCCGGTATGACCAGTAAGTGAGTTACATCACCTTAGTGTCTGATGAATGTTCAAGGGCAGTATACTGGGTTCTACTACTCAAAAAGTCAACGGTCCAATCACCTAACTGACATCAGTTCAGCATGCTTATACCATTGTTGTTATATGAGAACGATACATTTACCACTAATGAAGAAGTATAATTTGTAACACACATTCCACGGTATCCGACGTAGTGACAAACAAAATCAGTGATACAGAAAATCTAGAATTTGTTTCGTTCATACAGTCTTATGATCACAAAGTATTTTGTCCTTATACGATCGATTGACCGTTTCCAGATCTGTGGGAAACATATCCTAATATAAGTAAGCCAGAATGGCATCATCAAAAAATACAAAGTAAATTTGCTAGCGGTTGTCGAATATACATTGCTAAAACAAAAATATTAGCACACCCTTTTAGAGGTTTGCCATACACTCAAGATCTATTTTGCATCTGTCCTTATGGAGTGCATGAAATGATTATGGTTCCAGATGGATAGGACAAGCGGCACTGGGATACAAGGTATCGACTCACGCTGAAACGTCCGTATTAGTACGTAGGGTAGCCTCAACGGGCGGCAACGCAGGCGCAGACCCTGCCATTGAGTCGATAGTACAGATAGTGAATTTTCGTATTTAATCTTATATTCAGGTTTCTGTTCCAAATTCCATATGAATTTCCAGCTCGTCTTAAGTCACACTGCGAGACAGATCGTCTCCATCATACAGGCCTTCGATTAACTCCTACTACCATCAATCTGTCATTTCCCCTTCTTTCAATCCAACTTTTCTATCAGAAACTCGTAAGTCAATGCATTCGAAAGAGATATTAAATAAAACAAAACGAAGCAGTTGAAAAGAGATTTGTTGGATTTCGTCGTGAATTTACACCCCCAGATCAAGTTTTAGCCGCGGCGCGAGCATTTATGTGAATTCGTACACATCTTATGTCATGTGAACTTCTCTCCGTTCTCGTTACGCTGTGGTACAATTTACTGATGCTCACTGGTGGTGGAAGAGTTCCATTTTTTTCTGTTCTGTTCCAAAACCGGGACAGTGCGGACGCGCACACGGCGGTTGGCGTTCCCCTTTGATGTCCGGAGAGCCGCAGTTAGCAGGAATCAGGGCGTAAATGTCATCCGACGCCTGGCTGTGCTAGCACTTCCAATTTGCGGGCGCCCCGTCCACTTGTCTGCGAGGGTTTCCACGCGGGGGACGAGCGAAGGCTGGCGGGCCCTGAAGTGTGAACGCACTACGTGGCGCTGTGTGTGACAATTGACACGCACGCGGTGACGGCCACGCCACTGCCAGTTTTGTTAGATGAAGAAAACAGCGTGTTTCCAGTAACCGGAATGTGAAGGTATCCGACTGCCTCTTTGGTTGGGTGATGATATACTCTTTAGGAAATCTGATGGTAAGTCACCATGGACTTATGAAACCAACTCAAATTACCGTCTATTCGATTGCCTCTGTAAATATCGAGAAGCATGTTATTCATGTGTTGTATATACAGGGTGTCACAGGCCAATCGATAATGAGTTTTGAATTGCCAGAAATCTGTTGGAAAATGCAGATAGCGAACTCAGTTTCACAGTTCTATCACTGGAAAAAGTTGGTACGGAAAAGAAGAATTCCAAAGACTGAACATTTTTAGGTCTAAGAACCTTCTAGCATTTTGCCCCGTTTCAGTGAGATCACCAAGAAAACTCTTCCTCGAGTCCACAATTTGTTCGTTTCTTGTCACTTCACATTCCACTATTCTGAAGCGACCCGCCAGTGATTCCTCCAACATCCTCGATTAATTGTGGAATATATTTTAATCTCTGTCTTTCCCAAAAATTTCTAGGCTCAAAAGCTTCCATTATGACCTTACAAGTTCGACCTTACTATCTTAATAAATATCCAACAGTCCTGTTCCTTCGTCTTGTCAATGTTTGCCACACGTTCCTCTGCTCCTCATTTCTTGTCTGAGTAGCCCATCTAATTTTCTACATCGTTTTACTACAACGCATCTCAAACACTCCTAGCCTCTTGATTTCCGGTTCTACTAACAGACCTTGAATCACAAAATACTGTTCTGTGCTCCAATCGTTTTGAAATTTGTGTCTGAAATTAAGGAAAATGTTTGAAATAATAAAACATCAGTAATATAAAAAAATAGTAAAATAAAATTGTTAAACTTTTTTCTCTTCTCTTTTGAACGGATGGTCTTTCACATCCTTTAGTTCGGAGACAAACCATCATGGCTCTATATTCTGAATTTTTGTTTCTCTTTTGGCTAGTTTGGTTCGCTTTTCTACTGGATGTATGCTTGAGTGTTCCTGAATAACTATAAAACTATAGCGATAGCGTATCTCCAAAGGGCAAGTTCAGAGCTCGTCTACTGCGTGTAGTGTAATTAAATTATTCTCTCGCCCAAAATATTTGACTTAGCCACATCAGACTTTTATTATGATTACTTACCTGTGTGCTGATTGCACATTTAAATTGAGAGCTTCATCGGCCATCAGCAAAGGAAGCAATGATTTATTCGATAACTTAAAGTGGTGCATTACTAGCCCAGCGGTTAGTCGGGAGAGCCGATTTGATCTGGCGTTCCCTTAGCCATCCACGCCGCGGCTTTATATATAAGAACGCTGCGCGAGGAAAATTGGCCCCAGTTCTCTCCAGACGCTGATTTACGCACCACCTGTGCCGGGAGTCGCGTCGCGTCGGTATCATTGCTATAAACAGCCTCGGATGCCGTAATACGTTACTCGGGATACGCGTAACCATGAAATCGTTTTCGAGTGCAGTGTTAATTCTGGGATGACTTTAATGATATATCTTCAGTTTGCGTATGTCGTATTTTCACGTGCCGCCGCGGGACAGACATTTTACCATCCTTTAACGTGGCGTTTGATGAACATTATCATCAAATTATGGCGAGCATTCACTTAAACCTTTAATTTGAACAGTCATAGTTGCATCAACGCATTAGACACTGAACTGCTCTGGTAGTTGGATTGTGTGGATTCCTTTTTGGTCTGTGACTTTCAGAATATAGTGAACATTTTAGAGAGAATCGTTTTTGATTATGAATCTCAGACAATCTCCTAATTCCTCAGAGCTATAAGCTGTAGCTATAAGTGTATTTCTCAGATGAAGTGGGCACTAGGAATTCTAATTACAGGCTTCACGTTTTGCTACTCACTTTCTGGTTGCCAATATTGTAGTTAGAGAGCCAGTGTTGAGAACGGCAAACAACAACACAGCATTAAATAAATAATAGGAACATTTATAATAAGAATTATTCCACCCACCGCCCCACATATGTTGCTAATCGGCCGAGAAATGCATCTTTTATACATTACATTCTTCATTTTATATATAAGAATTACACCACCCGCCGCCCCACATACCGATGTTGTAGTATTAAACCTCACACAGACGGATTGGTTTGCACTGTGTTCAGTATTGGTCTTGCAGTTCAGGACTTCAGTAGATTTTCTCCTATATCCCTCTCCGCCAAACCTGTTCATTAGATTTTTAGCTTTTGAAGTGTTCACTTTTGCGGTATACAAAGTTTTTAGAAGTGGTTTTGGGAATGGAAGGAACTGATACATTTGACGACAAAACTTATAAAATGTGCTATAGCATTCATGTATGTTGTGATAATATTAGACGTAGCTATTATTACTGAAGCGGTAATAACAGCCTCCCAGGGTTCCGACCATGATGAAATGTACATACTCAGGTGCTACGGTACCTCAGGTCACGGTCGTAACAGGGGGCTGGCGAGATAGGCCTCTGCCACGGTTGCAAACACAGGGGGCTCAAAAAAAGAAAAGCAAGAAACACTGTTTACGATTTAATCGAGAGAGGTAACAATTATATTCCTAAGATACGACTACGAGATGAGGACATTCACTCATTGTCATACCATCATATCTGCCGTGTCATTTCCTCCAAATAGTATTACAAACAAACGACAATTACAGAACAGACGTCTGTGTCCGCGCAAACTAAGTTCACAATCCTGCTGTTGGTACGTTTCCTTCTGGCAGGTATCGTTCGGTACGATCTACTGCATAAATAAAAATGAATTCAAGAATATCTCATCTGTGTTTGAGTAACAATGTTACGAGAGTTGATAATTTGTACGTTTAGAGAGCTATACTCTATTCATCTGAGCTGAACCGTCACGTTAACCAAAGTATGGTCGCCGGCCGCGGTGGCCGTGCGGTTCTGGCGCTGCAGTCCGGAACCGCGGGACTGCTACGGTCGCAGGTTCAAATCCTGCCTAGGGCATGGGTGTGTGTGATGTCCTTAGGTTAGTTAAGTTTAAGTAGTTCTAAGTTCTAGGGGACTTATGACCTAAGATGTTGAGTCCCATAGTGCTCAGAACCATTTGAACCATTTAACCTCAAAGTATGGTCCACCACTGGTCGTTAGCTGCGTCGCTAAAGAATCTGGTGTCGTAAGGCCATTGGAAGTAGGCCATACTTATGCATTAGGAACTATGCGGTTACTGTAGCGCAAATAGAACTCAGTAAGGCATATTTATAAACTTACAGCTGATTTTGGTGCCAAATGTAGTTGAAAGAATAATACAGGAAAGCTGTAAGATGGGAATGTCATTTTGATTTTTGTCAGTTATAGATGTGCACTTTAGAGAGAGAGCACATTATGTTACTGTTAAGCAATCATTGACCTTGTTATGGTACAGTCTTTCCCTCTGCGCAGTCTGATACATTCTTAGTTGAAGCGTGGTAGGTGATGGACGTATTCAGTAGTGCTGCGTTGACTTGTGACTGTATCTGTTAGATGACAAAAGTTATACTGCAAACGACCGCAAGGATGAATATGATGTATATATCGGAAGGCAGGCAAAAAGAATATAAATTTTCAATACTGTTATTATTTTTCGAAGAGCAGATGTTTGAGGTAAGAATGTAGCTGGAATGATTGTCAGCTAGTTAACTTGCTCAGAGCTGAGAGAAAGACCATCCGAATTCCTGACTCAGGCACAAAGATATAAACTGATTAAGCTGTTTGGTTTTTATAGAAATTCTCTGTTAACATTTCTTGAACGTAACGTGCTAAGATCACATGAAGTTTTACTCTGTTATTATGAATACGTACTTCATTCTAAAACATTGTCTTGGGATGTCATTTCACAGGAATAGTAACTATGTCTATCCCTTTGTTTAAAGAAAAATATCGTTACCAGTTATCACATTGTACCATACGGTATGCAGCAGTTTGAATACTGTTTAGAAATTTCATTTAAAAAATCTAGCTTAGCCGCTGCCTGCTTTCTGTTTGCTGTTGTGCTTTCGAGATATCAGCAACAATGTTGTCAAGACGCGAGATAAGGGGAAATTTAGATTAGGGATAGATAATTGTTTACTTCAGGTGTGCATTTAATATAAAGACAGTTGTGTTCAGACCTATTTCGATTTAAAGAAAGTTTCAATGACTCTGAGCACTATGGGACTTAACTTCTCAGGTCATCAGTCCCCTAGAACTTAGAACTACTTAAACCTAACTAACCTAAGGACATCACACACATCCATGCCCGAGGCAGGATTCGAACCTGCGACCGTAGCGGTCGCGCGGTTCCAGACTGAAGCGCCTAGAACCACTCGGCAACACCGGCTGGCAAAGAAAATTTCTTCCAGGTTTTTGTTAAGAGATGCGTACCCATACATTGAAATAGTTTTGACATTCATGACAGCGCCAGTGACTAAAGCATCTTGTGAGAACTTTGTAACAAATTAAAGACGGTAAAAGTCAGTTCAGTTATCTTTGCAGCTAAATGTTACTTCAATGACATAATCAAAGTGTTTACTTCGCTCAAAGCAATGAAATGCAAAATAAAATTATAAGCTTAACAAAATCACAATGCGTGGAATGCGGCATTTACTCAACTGCTAATTGTAGCACTTCTTGTTCTGTTTCCAGCTAATAATTTGTGCACTATAAATTCGTGCGACGGCCGTTAGTTTCCGAAAAAATCAATGTCGAAGATATGTATATCCGTCACATTCCTTCCGCTTTAATAGTACAGTACACCACTGAATAATAAATTCATGAAAAATTATTCCAAAATAGTCATTTCCATCATAATAATACCATTAATAAATCAATCATTACAGCAAACCTCTCTTCAAATGTGTACTCCGTTTGGTACGGAATAGATTACAGAATCGTCTTATTCGCTGTCGTTTGCGTCGCTAAATAGAATTGTGGATTGTATTTGCCGCAGAAGCAACCAAAAACCCACTGGTAGAGCGCCACGGACATCTAACTGAAGTTACTGCCTCGCAAACACGCGGATTTTTCAGAAGCGTTACCGGAAATCATAGTTCGCCAAAATTCTTTTTCTTTCTTTGATCAGCTTCGATACGAACTATGGGTATTTGGTCAATGTTGTGAAAGTTTCTGCACTGAAGGGCAGCAGAATTAATGAAAGCAGAATTAATGAATGTATTTTATGGAATCTTTCCTTGGAGCAGTGTCACTATTAATCTTCACCAAGTCGGATGCATTCTGAATTGATCAGGCTGCGAAAATAAGCATCAAAGATAGGAAAAATGAAGTACAATTTCAATGGGAGGATTTTTGTAGTGCAGGTGCATGCTTTCCTTTCACCTACGAAGACTTGATCGTTATGTGTCTGATCAGTCCGCCATCGCCACGAATGAATAATGTAAAGAAACATTTCTTGTCTAACGTACGGAACAGTGACAAATTTTAAAACTCTTCTTACAGCACTTTCGTCAACTTCTCTAAGTTT
This sequence comes from Schistocerca piceifrons, assembly GCF_021461385.2. Classification (NCBI taxonomy): domain Eukaryota; kingdom Metazoa; phylum Arthropoda; class Insecta; order Orthoptera; family Acrididae; genus Schistocerca; species Schistocerca piceifrons. The sequence continues at coordinate 272,040,948 of NC_060139.1, forward strand.
GCGTAGGCAGCAATTACATTTTTTAATGTAAGACAGCTCATCAACTGATTTGTGAATCGTGTGACTAAATTTCCGGCATGGTTCTTGCGTCATTACAAAACGTAAGGTAATACTTTTCCTGACGCAGTCTTGTAAGGGCACGACTATTCTTCTTGAAATCTGTTTTCACTGCTTGTTCCGTAATTGATGTATTTTACAGCGATTGATACTGGCAAAAGGTTTGGCCCATATTAATTACGTAATCGAGATCAAAACTGGGGATGCATAATTTAGTTTGTACCTGAATCTTTCGTCAGCTTCCAGTACTTCGACCACCGCTGTGAAATCTTTGGAGCTGTGCGGATGCTTGGAGTTTTAACTACGAACCACAAACGAAACACGCATGTGAAGAAAGTCTTCTGTAATGATCGATTTAGTAATGAAATTACTACGACAGAACTGACTATTTTTGAATAATTTTGCAAAACATATTGTTTAAAGAAACTCTGCACCATGAAATCAGAAAAGTACCTGGGCAGTGTTTGGACCCATACGGTCATCGTGGTTGCCGTAAACCGTACCCAGACGTTCACCGTTTACGGATACCGAGTAAGACTTCAACATCGATTTTCCAGGAATGTAGAGCCGTCACATGAAAAGTCGCTAGCCAGGACAGGTGCCTCTAAAACATATTTTTAAGATTCATCGAAATGCGTGATTGACAGCTGTGACGGCCCCCTTGTAAAACCAATTTACTCTTGTTGCAATAAACCAAAGCGATGTAGTTCGGACATGGAGGAGATATAGAGAGACAGGAACTGTCGATGACATGGCTCCCTCAAACCGCCTAATGGCGAGTACTCCAGTGGATGACCGCTTCCTATGGATTATGGCTCGGAGGAACCCTGACAACAACGCGTGTAGACAAATTCTCTGCCTATGTATACCCATCTTCTGAGGTGGAGCGCCCGAGATGTGTGCAAACTTGTCCCTTGCTTGATGTATACTAATGTATCCACCTCTTCTATATCGATATATACAGAAACTCCGGAAGTTGGATCTACACCTAGTGTCTTTCAATTTTCTTGTTTAATCATTAAAAAGAAACCACGTATCGTCACAAATTCATTGAATCACATGTCAGTTACTACATGAGTTTGGTAAAAGTTCTTTAATTTCACATTGTCTAATTTGAAGGTTATAATGAGTTTTTGCATTATCCCTCACCAACTCTATCTGGATTCTGGAATATCTTTGAGTCAAATTAAATTCGCCAACATCCATATGATGACGAAAGCAAAAATATCATAGAATTTTATCCTGGTTTCCCACAGTGACACCATCAAATATGAACACGGTGTTTGGCTTTACTTTTTCTGACAGGGGGATTTCACTGCCTTCATCTATGTTACACTGACACTGTTGTGGGTTGGCAGGAGAGCCAACACCGGGTTACAAGAGGAAGCCGAAAGGCACGCGTTTTAGCTCACGCAGGCTGGCGTGAGGTCTGGAACAGGACAAGGAAATTAGAATTTAGAAAAACGGACGTAGCCGGTGGAATACTTAACTTTAATGCATTAAGGATGAGCGTCACTCTTGACGGTACATGATTACAGTATCAATAGAAACTGGTAGTGGCACCGACGTATACTAACGGACCGCGGCCGATTTAAAGGCTACCATCTAGCAAGTGTGGTGTCTGGCGGTGACACCACATTCCTCCCCCGCAAATCGGCGTACGGTTGTGGCATAAGGCTTCCGTCCGGCGTGGGGAGGACCCCATGTTGACGTATGCGACGACGTGGGGAGCCTAACAACAGGCCCGGCTGTGCCACACGCACCCTGCCATTCGGACCGCGGGGAGCTAGGAAACGCCTGAAAACCTACTCCAGGGTGCACGCCAACGTGCGGTGTATGCGCCCGCAGAGAGACAGGAAGGGCCGAAGGGTCGGCCTCCATCGGGCCGGGGCACCCGACGGCGAAGACGACATATGGTCCGGAGCGGGCAAGAGTTCCATGTCGAAGGACAACTGGTCACGGGAAGCGATCGGCAGCGCGTGACCCAGGGAGGCGCCTGGCGGTTGCAGCGACACGTCCACTGCGGGCGTTGCTGGCGGGAGAACAGGCGACGGTGGCGGCGCGTCGCCATGGGGCAAAATGGAAGGCACCGTCGGTAACACCTGGGGCTGAGGCGAGCCAATAGATGGGTCCCCAGGGCGCTGACCGGACGGCACCGTCGCTGAAAGCAGACGGGGAGCGGCAGAACCCGTGCGACGACAGAGGCGCCGCTGGTTGAGACGCCGGCGCACCTCACCAGAGGCCCCCAAAGCCAGCTAAATAGCGCGGTCGAGGCAGCGAAGAATGCGCCCTTCGAGCCAACGCCGTGAACCTCGATAGTGGCGATAGTAGACAACGTCGCCTGGAGCAAAAGCAGGTGTCTGCCGCTGCACAGGAACCTGATGCGGCGGATGTAGCAAAGACATCAAGGTTCGATGATGACGACCGTGGAGCAACTCAGCTGGCGAGCGACCATCTCGGGGCTGAGAGCGATACGAGGACAAAAAGAGCAATAACGCGTCCTCCCGAGAATGCGACTCTTTCAACTTGAACATATGGGACTAGAAAGTCCTGACCAATCGTTCAGCGGCACCGTTTGACTGTGGCGCAAACGGCGCGGACGTCAGATGTTGAATACCATTGGCCTTGCAGAATGACTGAAATTCTGCGGACATGAATTGTGGGCCATTGTCGGAAACAATAGTCTCTGGAAGACCTTCAATGCAAAAGATAGCAGATAACGCCTGGATAGTGGCAGATGACGTCGTGGAAGACATCCGGACAACAAAAGGAAAATTACTGAAGGAATCTACCACAACCGACCATCGAGCATTCCAGAATGGACCAGCAAAATCGATGTGTAAGTGTTGCCAAGGGGAAGTGGCTTTTGGCCATGCAAAGAATTTCCGCGATGGGGCTGATTGTTGTCCGGCACACACCATGCAAGAAGAGCACATATTCGTAATTGCGGCATCGATTGCGAACCAAGTATAGTGCTGACGAGCAAGTTGTTTCGTTCTCACTATATCCCAATGTCCTTGGTTGCGAAGCTGTAAGGCAGAGGACTGTAACGAATGTGGGACCACGACCCTGGACGGATCATTATCAGAATGCAACAGCAAAACACCACGTCGAAAAAAAGGCTCTCCTGGTGAGCAAAAAATCGGCGAACCAACGGATCCCCGATCCGTGACTTTGACAAGGGGCATTGCATAGCAACAAAACGCAAAATGGTAGCAAGGACAGGGTCAGCAGCTGTAGCTGTAGCTACACGACGAAAATCAATCGGAAACGAGTCGACCACGTCATCGGTTTCCGTATCAATGAACATGCAAGCAAGTTCGGAGGAATCGAATGCTCTATCCTCAGCAACAGGCAAACGGGACAACGCATTGGCGTTTCCGTGCTTAGCAGTGGACCGATACAAGATATCGTAGCGGTACTGCGAGATGAAAATAGACCAGCGTATGAATTTCTGCGCTGTACGTGGAGGTACAGGCTTGTTCGGATGGAAAAGCGATGTCAAAGGTTTGTGGTTTGTGATCGTGGTAAAGTGACGACCATACAAGAAATCATGAAACTATGTAACACCAAATACGAGAGCCAATGCTTCTTTCTCGATTTGTGAATAATTTCTTTGCGCAGGCCAGAGCAATTTGGGCGCAAAGACAATAGGGCGATCATGCGCTCCATCTTTGTGCGCAAGCACAGCACCGATCCCGAAATCCGATGCATCCACCATCAACAAAAGGGGCTTCTGGGGATCGAATGGCGTAAGGCAAGTATTGGAAAGCAACGCCGATTTCAACTGGCGAAAGGCGCGTTCGCATTCCGTCGTCCAGATGAACGGAACACCTTTACGGCGTACGTGGTGAAGCAGAGTTGAAATGGAAGAGGCGTGTGGGATATATTTGTGATAATAGTTGATTTTTCCTAACACACTCTGTAGCTGCTTCAAATTCTGCGGCGAATACAAGTCTTGTATGGCACGGAGGTGCTCGGGACTGGGATGTATGCCTTGGGCATTGAGTACATGTCCCAGGTAGGGCAAGTCCCGAGCAAAAAACACACATTTGTCCTTCCGCAAGCGAAGACCATTTTGTCGCAAGACCTGAAATAATGTTCTGAGATTGGCTAAATGTTCTTCTTCCATCTTTCCGGAGATCACAATATCGTCTAGATAGTTTGCTGCAGTAGGGACTGACGCGCAACCAGTTTGTAGATGTTGCTGAAACAAAGCAGGGGCGGATGCACACCTGAATGGCAGTCGTTTGAAGCGATACAAACCAAGATGCGTGTTAACCACCAAAACGCGCAGAGATTTTTCGTCCACCGGTATTTGCAAGTACGCATCTGCTAGGTCCAAATTCGAAAAATATTAACCCAGGCACAGTTTGTCAAAATGGTCTTCTGGGCAGGGTAAAGGAAAAGTTGCAATCACTAGTTGTGGATTCACTGTTGCCTTGAAGTCCACACAAAAGTCTCAATTTTCCAGAAGGTTATGGCAAAATTACTAAGGGTGATGCCCAGAGAGAAGCCTGCACACGTTCAATTACACATTGTGATTTCAAATCGTCTAATGTTTTTGCGACCTCATCACGCAATGCGTGGGGAACATTGCGCGTTCTGAAAAATTTTGGTTGCGCGTTTACTTTCAGTTCCAAATGTGCTTGATAGTTCTTAGCGCAACCGAGGCCCAGTGCAAAAATGTCTGCAAATTCTCCACATAGACGAGAAACACACTCTGAAGGCCCAGTCTGGTTCACTGATAGGACCTGATTTACTATAGACAAGTTAAACAACTGAAATAAATCGAAACCAAACAAGTTCACTGCAGAAGAAGAACGAAGGACGTAAAATGACACAAGTTTTGTTTGTTCCTTGTATGTTACAAGAAGGCTGCACTGTCCTAACACAGGGATCTCGTGACCTGAATAAGTAGTTAACTTAACATTTGCGGCACGCAACGGAGGTGTACCCAGCACTTTGTAAGTGTCTTGATTGATCAGTGAAACTGCAGCTCCGGTATCGAGCTGGAATGGTATCACTTTGCCGTTAATGTCCAAGTCTACTAAACATTTATTGTCCTGTTGACGACAAGAGCGACTGTCTCGTGCAACGTGAACTGACACTGGTACATAATCACTTACGACTTGACGGGATTTCCGGCAATGTCGACGTACACTATTTGTTGGACGAACACAGTCACTGCTAGAGAGAGTGGCACTGGGCTGAGTGGAATGAACTACATGAATTTCCATGGGCGAGCCTGAGTATCCTTGGTTCGATTCCGATTCCGGTGCGAAGCAAAGGGCTTGGAATGGTTGTGAGTGTCCGATCTGAGCTTTTTCTGGCAAACACTCTGAACATGTCCTTTTTGATTACGGAAAAAGCAAATAGCCTGGCGTGACGGGCAATTCTCACGCGAATGTCTAGTAGCACACCGCAGGCATGATTTTAGCACTGCATTTGCTTGCCTGCGCGGCACACGTGGCTGAGAGCCTGGCGGCAGCGGCGTGGCCGGGCGCGAGTGCTGTTTACTGCGCCGTGCAGCTCGCCTGGCAGGCCGATTAACCTGACACACAGGTGGCGAAGTTTCAAATGATTCCTGAGCAAAGTCAAGTGTGTCCTGCTGATCCAATATGTCCATCACTTGCTGAAGGGAGGGATTGACTAGTTTCAAAATCTGTTCCCTTATACGAACATCAGTAACGTTCTATGCAATTGCATCACGTACCATAGTATCTGAATAAGGGAGTCCACATTGACACTCAAAAGCACAATCCCTAGTAAGGCCTTGCAAGGTTGCAACCCACTCCCGATTAGTCTGACCTCCAGTACATATTGTACGAATGAAGGTATACCTTTTTGCAACTACATTGACTGATTCTTTGAAATATGCATTTAATGCAGACAAAATTTCGTCGTAGGACAGAGTTGCTACATCGCATCGGGGAAATAATTTGACTATCACACAGTACGTTTGGACGCCGACTGAGGAACACAAAAATGGCTGCAGCTCATTACCTTGAATTCTGTAGGTGGCGAGATGGAATCCAAATTGCCGTGACCACTCCATCCAGTTTTCCAGTGCAGCATCAAAAGGTCGAAAAGTTGGTGCTACAGCGTGTTGTGGCTGCGTTTGCGGTGGCACAGCAGCTGCCGCATCGTTTTGCATAGCACGTTGACCCTGGACGAGCTGTCCAAGGGCATCCAGTAAGACCTGCGTCTGCTGATTCTGTAAGTGATAAGATTCGGACAGTACATCTGGAGATTGTGGCGAAGCCATTACACAAGTAAATCAGGGCAATAGAGAAGAATGCGGGGGCCTCATCGCCAAATGTTGTGGGTTGGCGGGAGAGCCAACACTGGGTTACAAGAGGAGGCCGAAAGGCACGTGTTTTAGCTCACACAGGCTGGCGTGAGGTCTCGAACAGGACAAAGAAATTAGAATTTAGATAAACGGACGTAGCCGGTGGAATACTTAACTTTAATCCATTAAGGATGAGCGTCGCTGTTGACGATACATGATTACAGTATCAATAGATACTGGTAATGGCGCCTTGCTAGGTCATAGCAAATGACGTAGCTGAAGGCTATGCTAACTATCGTCTCGGCAAAAGAGAGCGTATTTTGTCAGTGAATCATCGCTAACAAAGTCGGTTGTACAACTGTGGCGAGTGCTAGGAAGTCTCTCTAGACCTGCCGTGTGGCGGCGCTCGGTCTGCAATCACTGATAGTGGCGACACGCGTATCCGACGTATACTAACGGACCGGGGCCGATTTAAAGGCTACCACCTAGCAAGTGTGGCGTCTGGCGGTGACACCACAGACACCTTGCAGTATATTTTCTGCAGCTGGTACTTGGGCTTTTGAAAATGCACATATATGCTCAAAGTTTACTCACCTAGGGGTGTTAGCAGTGACCTGAGCCACAGCTGGATGAACCTACAATTACTGCACGTATGTTATGAGGTCTACAGCATCACAGGACCTATCACTTATAATAAGGTCTTTGCATCAAAGATGCTTCACCCACCCCACCATGATATGGACTAAATTGGGTCCAGTATGCAGCGGACGTCTATAGAAAAGATAATTTGTCAATTGAGCAACAATGCTCCAGGGTATATACACACATGAAAGTTGGTCTATCATTCAGTGTAACAGTGGCTGAAGACGCTGACTGTGGTGCTGACATTATTCAGACAGCTTGCTGCTGCTGCTGCTGCGGTATTCTAGACATTTCAGTGGAAATACTGGTAGCAGTAATATTATTGTGAGAGGTAAGAACAATCGTCTGCATGCACACTATATGTACAGAGATATTTCACAACTTAAAGCAGCCATTTGTTCAGTTTTAGTAATGAAAGGTATAGCACCAGTCGTAGGCCGAAACAGTTTGTAACAGTGGAGTGTTGCAGATAAATGGTTTTACCTCCAGATCCACCATGGGTGCTGCAACGTCGTTTGGTGATGTTATGGATAGCTACATGCCATCACAGTAAATGTATCATGATGAATGAGATAGAAAATATTTAGAGGTCACCTGTTGATTGATGTATGGTTCTTCACGACAGAGTTCATCGCATTCCAACTCTGTGAAACACAGTTTAAGACTTCTCAATGCGTTTCCAGTCCGTAACACAACACACCCATCACTATCCATTGATGCTTCTGTACCAACATTTAAGGACTTTGAACCGCTATCAATTAAATTATGAGTTGGAGTGAAAAGGAGTAGAGTACTGGGAGGAGCTGGCAGCTTCTTGTCCATCACGTCAACAACCGGTACGTGCAATAACACCGGAATTTTCTGGAATGGTGCGTATGTCAGAGACCAGTACTGACATGTTTAGTGTAGGGCCCCCAGTACCGTTCTTCTGAAAGTCGGAGACTTACTTGGCGTCTTCATTACACAAATCGACAAGTGGAGTGCATAATAGGAGCTTATTATCCTGCTCCAACATGCAGATCAGATGCCCTTCAGGATCCAATGATGCTGCTGACACTGCCGACCCCAACAGGCCAGAGGTCACTGCAGGTTCCGACGAGCCAGCAGTGGCTGCTGCTGGACCACAAAAGCCGAAGGTCGCTTCAGGTCTGGGCACACCAGAGGTTACCTCAGCCGATGAAGAAAGAAGAAGAAGAACCATTATGTGCCTTAACAGCAGTAAAAAGCAACTGCAAAGAAACAGAACCACAATGTGTGGCAGCAATAGCACATGTAAAGACAGACATATAATGAATACTTATTCTTCTGCTTCTTCCTATTCTGGTGGGAGGTGCTGGACGATCTTGACTGTTGTTGCTGATGTTGATGTCTCATGATCCTTTCAGTGACCGAAGCCGATGAGGATCCACGCTCGCCTTATATCCCCAATGTAGCTATTACATGACCGGTTGAAGCATTGCCATCTGTTTCTGCTAAGATTTTGCACATGATGTCACAAATTCGAGCACTGTCTGGTGGGAGAATCATCAACTAGGTCAGTCAGTCTGGGGCTGTGGAGGAGGACAGACCATGGCAGACCCATCTGTTTGGCTGCAGGGAGAACCATTATAGATTCAATATACACTGCTGGCCACTGTAAATGCAACACCAAGAAAGACAAGAGGTAGCACAACAAAATTTATTTTGTAGATAACATGTTGACCAAGTATCAAATGATTACATTTACAGACGTCTGTGACATGTGGTTCCTGCCAGAATCAGTAGCCAGAGTAGCCGCCATTGTTGGAGATCACTGCTGCCACACGTCTTGGCATTGAGTCAAAGAGACGTTGGATGTGTTCCTGGGGTACAGCAGCCCAAGCAGTTCCACACGTTGCCAAAGATCATCTGGTGTGGCAGTTGGGGATGTAATCTGGGTCACTCGTTGAGCAACCATGGACCACATGTTTTCTATCGACGAAAGATCCGGAGAGCGAGCCGGCCAGGGAAGCAATTCAGTCTGGTTATTGACGAAAAACCTTTGGATAATGCGTGCCACGTGTGGTCGCGCATTATCCTATTGAAATATGGCTGTGGCCGAGCCCTGAAGGTAAGGAAGGACAACTGGCTCCAGCACCTCGGATATGTAGCACCGGCTATTTAAAGTACCGACAATGCGTACTAGAGGCGTGCGAGAGTAATATCCAATACCGCCCCATACCATAATACCCGGTGCAAGACCAGTGTGGCGGTGCATGCATACTGCAGCTGTCCAGCATCCTCTCTCCACGGTGTCTCCACACTCGAATCCGATCATCGTGGTGCTGCAGACAGAAGCGTGCCTCGTCAGTAAAGACAACGTCATTCCATTCTGCCGTCCACATCCGTCTGTCATCACACCATTGGCGATGGAGACGTCTGTGGTTCTGCGTCAATGGTAGACGAAGCAATGCACGTCTTGTGGACAGACCGCTCTGCTGTAAACGGTGTCGAATGATACGCGCAGACACTGGATGATGCGTTACAGACGCAATGTGCTGTGCTATGGTTCGTGATGTCACTGAGCGATCCGTCACTGCCATGTGCACAATTTGCCTATCAGCACGTGCAGTGGTGCACCGAGGTGAATGCGATCGACCACGTCGGTCCGTCGTACCCTTCTGCATCCAACGGTCACATTTCCGCTTTACAGTTGTTTGGTTTCGTCCAACACGACTAGCGATTTCTCTGTATGATAATCCACAATCTCGGTAAGCCACTATCCTTCCTCTGTCGAACTCGGATACTTGATCAAACGATGTTCGCTGTTGTCTACGAGGCATAACTGATCGTCTTGTGAAACAACCACAAGGTAAACACACGTGCCGAACGTACACTCGTCGATATCGCCAAGCCTTAAATGGCGCTGTGAGGTGGCGCCACAGGCGCGTGTGATGTGCATCAGTTGCATATCTCATCGCTGCAAACCCATGGTGTAAATTTCACTTGATTCGGTTGCTTCCTTCAGGGTGTTGCATTTACGGTGGTTAGCAGTGTACTACTACTGTTGGTGTGTTGCCCATCATAGAAAATGTAACACTTAGGAATAGTGTCACATACATGCTGGAATGGTGGCAATCACCTCTTGTGCAGTGAATGAGGTAGGCTGACTAGCCATTTCAATGAAGGTTGTCTGCATTTGAGGACCAGCAACCATTTGCATGAGTTGCGAAATGCATGTTCACCCCATCCTGCTGCATCGCCATTACTTAGCTAATAGCATTCTTTTTACACTCTTCCATAATCTTATTCTCCAACCATCAAGTAGGAAGCTAAGGTCACAGCCCATGAGTGTATGTTTACATGTAATATCGCTATTAAACTCCTCTCTGCCCAGTGCCCACATCTCATCATACACACTGCGTACACACTCACCATACCTTCCTCATCAACAGCCTAATGCATACTGAGCTTCTCTCAGCAATTCACTAGTGGAGGAGGGGAGGCGGCTGTAGGGCAGCCCACATATAAATAAATGAAGACAATACCTTATGTCCTTCCTCTCCAGGAACTCCGCTCAGGTCGACCGATTCACAAGTGGGAGGGGAGAAGAAAAGTGAAGGAAGGGAGTCAGGGAAATGGAGATGGGACGGGTATGGAGAAGCGGGTGAGTGGCGTTGGTGACGTCATCAAGACACTGTTGCCACATCTACCCCCATGAAGAGGGGTATCCCCAGGTAGAGCAATATGTGCGTGTTTGTGTGTGTGACTGTGTGTTATAAATGTGGTTTTCTGTCAAAATTACAGTATTGGGAATTAGCTCCCCTTCACCATTCAGGCATGAAAATATCAGTTACGTAATTTACATATCGTCGATTTAGAACGGTCTAGTTGTCGAGACGATGAAATGAAATATCAGTCCTAAAACGTAATATGTCGTAATCAGCAGAAGTTAGAGACGCTCGTTTCCAGAAACATATTGTAGAAATCAGCACAGCTGCTGTGTTCCGCAAAGCCAGAAGCAGGTGTCTGTTGTGAGGAATTGGGACGGCGGCAAATTTTCCAGATGGCGCTGGCTCATCCATTGATAACCACTAGCCACGGCGCCTGACACCCGGCACGTGCATAAATAATACAGGCTGCCACAGCAGCTGGCGCTGGCGATGGCGCTGCAGGGGGCCGCAAAGTGCAGTCCGCAGCAGAGTAGCCGGCGTACTTCCGGACTGTCTCCGAGATCGAGGCAGAACCGTAACTGAGCAGCCTCCTCCACTCTTAAAATAACCTGTACATAAAATTTCTACGCAGATTTAGAAAAAATTGCAATTTTTTAATTCTTGTTATTGTGGTCTTCCGTCCAGAGGAATTTTTGATGCAGCTCTCCATGGTACTGTATCCTGTATAAGCCCCTTCATCTCCGAGTAACTACTGCAACATACATCCTTCTGAATCTGCTTAGTGTATTCATCTGTTGGTCTCCCTCTACGATATTTAACTTCCACGCTTCGCTCCAATACGAAACTGACGATCCCTTGATGCCTCAGAACATGTCCTATCAACCGATCCCTTCTTGTAGTCAAGTTGTGCCACAAACTTCTCTTCTCCCCAATTCTATTCATTACCTCCTCATCAATTACGTGATCGACCCACCTAATCTTCAGCATTCTTCTGTAGCACCACGTTTGTAAAGCTACCATTCCCTTCTTGTCTAAACTATTTATTGATGTTTCACTTCCATGCATAGGTACACTCCACACAAATACTTCCCGAGAGGAATTGCTGACACTTGAATCTATACTCGATGCGAACAAATTTCTCTTCTTCAAAAACGCTTCATTTGCCATAGCCAGTCTACATTTTATATCCTCTCTACTTCGACCATAATCAGTTACACTACTGGCCATTAAAATTGCTACACCCAGAAGAAATGCAGGTGACAAACGGGTATTCATTGGACAAATATATTATACTAGAACTGACATGTGATTACATTTTCACGCAATTTGGGTGCATAGATACTGAGAAATCAGTACGCAGAACAACCACCTCTAGCCGTAATAACGGCCTTCATACTGGGCATTGAGTCAAACAGAGCTTAGATGGCGTGTACAGCAGCTTCAACACGATACCACAGTTCATCAAGAGTAGTGACTGGCGTACTGTGACGAGCCAGTTGCTAGGCCACCATTGACCAGACGTTTGCAATTCGTGAGAGATCTGGAGAATGTGCTAGCCAGGACAGCAGTCGAACATTTTCTGTATCCAGAAACGCCCGGACAGGACCTGCAACATGCGCTCGTGCATTATGCTGCTGAAATGTAGGGTCTCGCAAGGATCGAATGAAGAGGTAAGGGTCGTAACACATCTGAAATCTAACGTCCACTGTTGAAAGTGCCGTCAATGCGAACAAGCGGTGACCGAGACGTGTAACCAATGGCACCCTCTACCATCACGCCAGGTGGTACGCCAGTATGGTGATGACGAATACACACTTCCAATGTGTGTTCACCGCGATGTCGCCAAACACGGATGCGACCATCATGTTGCTGTACACAGAACCTGGATTCATCCGAAAAAATGACGTTTTGCCATTCGTGCACCCAGGTTCGTCGTTGAGTACACCATCGCAGGCGCTCCTGTCTGTGGTGCAGCGTTAGGGGTACCAGCAGCTATGGTCTCCGAGCTGATAGTCCATGCTGCTGCAAATGGTGTCGAACTGTTCGTGCAGATGGTTGTTGTCTTGCAAACGTCCCCATCTGTTGACTCAAGGATCGAGACGTGGCTGCACGATCCGTTACAGCCATGCCAATAAGATGCCTGTCATCTAGACTGCTATTGATACGAGGCCGTTTGGATCCAGCAGAACGTTCCGTATTACCCTCGGGAACCCACCGATTTCATAGTCTGCTAACAGTCATTGGAGTTCGACCGACGCGAGCAACAATCTCGCGATACGATAAACAGCAATCGCGATAGGCTACAATCCGACCTTTATCAAAGTCGGAAACGTGATGGTACGCATTGCTCCTCCTTACTCGAGGCATCACAACAACCTCTCACCAAGCAACGCCGGTCAACTGCTGTTTGAGAAATCGGTTGGAAACTTTCCTCATGTCAGCAAGCTGTAGGTGTCGCCAGCGACGCCAACGTTGTGTGAATGTTCTGAAAAGCTAATCATTTGCAAATCACAGCATCTTCTTCCTGTCGGTTAAATTTCGCGTCTGTAGCACGTCATCTTCGTGGTGTAAAAATTTTAATGGCCAGTAGTGTATTTTGCCTTCCAAATAGCAAAATTCATTTACAACTTTGAGTGTCTCATTTCCTAAGCTTATTCCCTTAGCATTAGTTGATTTAATACGACTATATTACATTATCCTCGATTTGCTTATGTTGATGTTAATCTTCTGTCCTACTTTCAGGACAGTATCCATTCCGTTCAATTGCTCTTCCAGATCCTTTGCTGTCTCCGATGTAACTACAGTGTCGTCGGTAAACCTCAAAATTTTTATTTTTTCTCCATGGACTTTAGTTCCAATTTCAAATTTGTCGTTTGTTTCTTTTACTGCTTACTCAATATTCAGAACTAATAACATCGGGGCCCCCGTCTCGTGGTCGTGCGGTAGCGTTCTCGCTTCCCACGCCCGGGTTCCCGGGTTCGATTCCCGGCGCGGTCAGGGATTTTCTCTGCCTCGTGATGGCTGGGTGTTGTGTGCTGTCCTTAGGTTAGTTCGGTTTAAGTAGTTCTAAGTTCTAGGGGACTGATGACCATGGATGTTAAGTCCCATAGTGCTCAGAGCCATTTGAACCATTTGAATAACATCGGGGATTGGCTAACACCCTATCTCACTCCCTTCACAACCACTGCTCCTCTTTCATGCCCCTCGACTGTTATAACTGTTTTCTCGTTTCTGTACATATTTCAAATAGCGTTTCGTTCCCTGTATCTTAGCCCAGCCATCTATTATAATCAAGTTTAATAAAAAATGAAGTATTATTGAAAAAGAACTCGAATAATCTATATTGGGAAAAGTAATACACACAGCCAACTAAATCTATCTTTGTAGTAAATAAACTATAAACCGTATGAACTTTTAAGGAAATCTATATTTTCAAGTGTCTTGTCGATACTGTCATTATTCAGCAATTTATAAAAGAACTTATCGAGATCATTTTTCTCACTTTCTCACCCTCCCCTCTTTCCAGTATTTAAATCAATATAGTACTTCAACCAGGATGGCTGCTTGAAGGAGATTGCTTGCCTAGTTTCAATTAGCTCCATCATTGAATTGAGATATTGCTGCAGGTTTCTGTAACACATGATGTACCTCTGCTTGTTTTCTAGCGTTGTCATCAACTTAGGGATGCTCCCACCATGTGGAACTAGTTGCTCTGGAAATAGTGGCAAATTGCTTTTTGCATCACTCAAAGTATTAGGGTCTGTGAGGTCTGCCTCCACAACATACCCCACACCAGAATCAGCCGCCACGCCACGGACCCTTTCACCTGATCCGCAGCATTCTGGTTTAGACAGCTGTTGAATCTTGCCAGCTGGTAGCGATGGCTGCGTGGCATGCCCGTGTAGCTCACTCACATCTAGGTACATGTTGTAACTCGATCAAGGACGCGTTGAACCTCTCACCCATATGTAGGTTATTCTCCTTAGCTTGTCTGCGCACATAGTGACAAAGTCCCCCACGGATTCTTTGCTCAAAGAAATGAAACATGTCAACATCTACATTTACATCCATACTCCCCAAGCCACCTGACGGTGTGTGGTGGAGGGTACCTTGAGTACCTCTATCGGTTCTCCCTTCTATTCCTGTCTCGTATTGTTCGTGGATACAAAGATTGTCGGTATGCTTCTGTATGGGCTCTAATCTCTCTGATTTTATCCTCATGGTCTCTCCGCGAGATATACGCAGGAGGGAGCAATATACTGCTTTAACCTTAACAAAAGCCCGTACCGAGCTACTGAGCGTCTCTCCTGCAGAGTCTTCCACTGGAGTCTATCTATCATCTCCGTAACGCTTCGGCGATTACTAAATGATCCTGTAATGAAGCCCGCTGCTCTCCGTTGGATCTTCTCTATCTCTTCTGTCAACCCTATCTGGTATGGATCCCACACTGCTGAGCACTATTCAAGCAGTGGGCGAACAAGCGTACTGTATCCTACTTCCTTTATTTTCGGATTGCATTTCCTTAGGATTCTTCCAATGAATCTCAGTCTGGCATCTGCTTTACCGACGATCAACTTTATATGACCATTCCATTCTAAATCACTCCTAATGCGTACTCCCAGATAATTTATGGAATTAACTGCTTCCAGTTGCTGATCTGCTATTTTATAGCTAAATGATAAGGGATCTATCTTTCTATGTATTCGCAGCACATTACACTTGTCTACATTGAGATTCAATTGCCATTCCCTGCACCATGCGTCAATTCGCTGCAGATTCTCCTGCATTTCAGTACAATTTTCCATTGTTACAACCTCTCGATACACATCAGCATCATCTGCAAAAAGCCTCAGTGAACTTCCGATGTCATCCACAAGGTCATTTATGTATACTGTGAATAGCAACGGTCCTACGACACTCCCCTGCGGCACACCTGAAATCACTCTTACTTCAGAAGACTTCTCTCCATTGAGAATGAAATGCTGCGTTCTGTTATCTAGGAACTCTTCAATCCAATCACACAATTGGTCTGATAGTCCATATGCTATTCTTTGTTCATTAAACGACTGTGGGGAACTGTATCGAACGCCTTGCGGAAGACAAGAAACATAGCATCTACCTGTGAACGAGTGTCTATGGCCCTCTGAGTCTCGTGAACGAATAGCGCGAGCTGGGTTTCACACGACCGTCTTTTTCGAAACCCATGCTGATTCCTACAGAGTAGATTTCTAGTCTCCAGAAAAGTCATTATACTCAAACATAGTACGTGTTCCAAAATTCCACAACTGATGGACGTTAGAGATATAGGTCTATAGTTCTGCACATCTGTGAGACGTCCCTTCTTGAAAACGGGGATGACCTGTGCCCTTTTCCAATCCTTTGGAACGCTACGCTCTTCTAGAGACCTACGGTACACCGCTGCAAGAAGGGGGGCGAGTTCCTTCGCGTACTCTGTGTAAAATCGAACAGGTATCCCATCAGGTCCAGCGGCCTTTCCTCTTTTGATCGATTTTAATTGTTTCTCTACCCTCTGTCGTCTATTTCGATATCTACCATTTTGTCATCTGTGAGACAATCTAAAGAAGGAACTACCGTGCAGCCTTCCTCTGTGAAACAGCTTTGGAAAAAGACAATTAGTATTTCGGCCTTTAGTCTGTCATCCTCTGTTTCAGTACCATTTTGGTCACAGAGTGTCTGGACATTTTGTTTTGATCCACCTACCGCTTTGACATAAGACCAAAATTTCTCAGGATTTTCTGCCAAGTCAGTACATAGAACTTTACTTTCGAATTCATTGATCACCTCTCGCATAGCCCTCCTCACACTACATTTCGCTTCGCGTAATTTTTGTTTGTCTGCAAGGCTTTGGCTATGTTTATGTTTGCTGTGAAGTTCCCTTTGCTTCCGCAGCAGTTTTCCAACTCGGTTGTTGTACCACGGTGGCTCTTTTCCATCTCTTACTATCTTGCTTGGCACATATTCATCTAACGCATATTGTACGATGGTTTTGAACTTTGTTCACTGATCGCCAACACTTTCTCTACTTGAGACAAAACTTTTGTGTTGAGCCATCAAGTACTCTGAAATCTGCTTTTTGTCACTTTTGGTGAATAGAAAAATTTTCCTACCTTCTATAATATTTCTATGTACGGATGAAATCGTCGATGCAGTAACCGCTTTATGATCGCTGGTACCCTGTTCTGCGTTAACTGTTTCAAATATTTCGGGTCTGATTGTCACCAGAAGGTCTAATATGTCATCCCCACGAGTCGGTTCTCTGTTTAACTGCTGAAGGTAGTTTTCAGACAACGCACTCAAAAAAATTTCACTGGATTTTTTGTCCCTGCCCCCAGTTATAAACGTCTGAGTCTCCAGTCTATACCCGGAAAATTAAAATCTCCACCCAGAACTATAACATGGTCGGGAAATCTACTCGAAATATTTTCGAAATTTTCCTTCAGGTGCTCTTCCATAACAGCTGCTGAGCCAGGGAACCTATATTGACATCCAATTACCATGTTTGAGCCTGCTTTAACCGTGACCCTCACCCAAATTTTTTCACTTTTCGGATCTCCGTCAATTTACTTCGATACTATTGCACTTTTTGTCGCTATAAACATGCCTCCCCCTTCACTGTGCAGCCTGTCTCTGCGGTGTACATTCCAATCTGAGTTTAGGCTTTCATTACTGTTTACGTCTGGTTTCAGCCAACTTTCTGTCCCTAGAACTATATGGGCATTGTGACCGTTTATTAATGAGAGCAGTTCTGGGACCTTTCTGTAGGCGCTCCTGCAGTTTGCTATTAGCACATTAATATTGTTACTCCCTGTTGCATTTTCCCTACTCCTACCTTGCCGCGTCTCAGGAGGCGTCTTGTCGGGCCTATGGAGGGAATTCTCTAACCTAAAAAACCCACATCTGCACTCCACACGTACTCCGCTACCCTTGTAGCCGCTTCCGGCGTGTAGTGCACGCCTGACCTACTCAGGGGGACCCTACATTTCTCCACCCGATAGCGGAGGTCGAGAAATTTGCACCCCAGATCTCCGCAGAATCGTCTGAGCCTCTGGTTTAAGCCTTCTACTCGGCTCCAAACCAGAGGACCGCGATCGGTTCTGGGAACATCAGTCAAAAGCTCAATGCTTACATTTGTTTTCTTGAGCATGACTTCCAGGACAACTCTGGTGCTGTGTAATAGAAAGGAGAGTCTAGAGAATATTTGGTCATGCCTAGATTCTGGAACTTATCGAACCATAACAACAGCATGCAAACGCACATCTGTGTTCATATAATGTCTTGAACACACTCCAAAATACGGGATGCTAAACTCCAGTCAAACATTCACAGCATGTTCATATTCTGCATCCGATACGGCAACGCCCATACGAATCAGATACTCATATTGGAATACCCTTTCCTTGTTTCAAGCTGAAATTTTGCGTCATCAGAATACTCACCTCAGGTAATGCGCATGTCCTCCTGAGGCAGAGTTTCAACAAGTTTCTGGAGTGGCGCCAGCTAAAAGGTTAAGGAACCTAGGAAACGGAGCATAATTCTAGGCGCCATTTGTTTCGCGAATGAGATATATTTCTCGACACTCTCGGGGTAGGACACTGACCTGATCATTCTTCGTACCGTATTTAGCCAAGATTCCTATTAGATGACATTAGTCTCTACAAGGAGTTTCCGTTTTCAAATTTAACGGCTGTCGACAGATACGACAATCAACAGCTTTCATGTACAAATCACCATTCTCCTTTGACTTGATCTTGAGAATGCTGGTACTGTAAAGCTTATCAGTTTCCCATGAAAGTTTCTCGACCTCTGTGAGCAGCCAAATCTCAGGATTATCCCCGACATATGATTTTTGATGGCTAAGACCCGAATCATATGTACATACGACCTGTTACACTGCCATGTAAGGTATGTGTTTTTCAGTGAAAGTTATATGTGAGGCTGTAGGGTCGCATTCTTAACATTTAAGAATTTGTTTTCTTCCGTATGCATTATAAGACATTCCAGTTTCCAGGTAAAACAATCAGCTAGGAGCCTTGTTAAAAAGTCGCTTGTGGAAAAAGCAGTGAGACACCTTAAACAAATACCCTGCCTATCCACTGTATTTTCCCAGTTGGCAAGAGAAGAGGTGGGACATGTTCTGTCAGTTATGATAATTGGCTTTCTTTTTATTTTCCTCATCTGTGAATAACAGCTGGTTCATATGCATCTTACGCTGGCTTGAAAATTTCGAGGTATGGAAGGGTCTTACGACTCGTTTCGAAACTTTACGGTAATCTGACTTGCACTTATCCTGGGGATAAACGTGAACCAATATATCGGTATTCGGTGCCTCAAATTTGTGTATATCCTGGTGTTTAACAGGGAACTTGATACTGTCGAAGTTATAAGACCAGCAAGTGTCAGTTACCCTGTTGTATCTTTCGTAAGCCAGGATTGGCCACACAAAGCAATACTGATCGTGATTTTTGACATTACTGCATGTCTTCTCATTGGCATACCACCAGAAGCTTCATGTAGCTAAACCCCCCATTGACTGGATCACGGACATGCATATGGATGTCGAGGTGTGTTACTGGGCTGAGTGCTCTACTTCAGCATCTAACTTACATCTTGGAAAACTTGTCTTGTATAACGCTCAAGGTTAAGCCTCCAAACCACGAAGCGATAGAGATGCTCTGTAATACCATTCTATTTCTCCCCCAATTGTAGCCTGTGCAGGTCTCCTCTGCAGCACTGGCTTGTATCGAGGAGATGCAAGATCTCGCAGCACAGCAGTGCACTGCACTTAATGGTGGGGTACAGTAGACGACTAATAAGGCAACTGAGCTGTCTCTCCAGCATGAGAAGGCACTCTTTCAGAAACCCTACTGGATCTTTGCTCCCCTCCACACCCCAACTGGGTTCTCAGTTTGCAACACTGAGATTGGCAAATCACATCTTAGTTTAGCTCTGACATGACGTTAATAACCTGGTGCTGATGACTATTACGACAGGAGAGGGAGCTGATGCCAACCACAGAAACGCAATAACTAGTTGTTGCCTGGGTAGGGCACTGCTGACAGTCTTCGTTGACCCAGTGAGAGCAAATGGGCTGGGGCGATGCAGTCCAACGAAATGTTTCAGCAGCAGGGCCTACCTCTGATCCAGATTGTTGAAGTGGAGGTGGTGGTTTCACAGAAGCCGGTGTTAATATCTGCCGTAGATACTAGAGCGGAGTGGTGGCGGTGGTGTAGGCAGAAGGGGCAGCAGTGGTGAGGGCTGCATTAGTAGAGGCAGGGGCTGCAACTGTAGGGGAGAGGGTTGTGGCAGCAGAAGAGGTAACAGTGGCCCATGCAGCAGCAAACTTGGTCCTGCTGGGTGAGGCTTGCTGGATGGGACAGTGTTTTGCCGGTGTTACCACCAGCCTCTGCACCCAAGCCACAGCAAACTGTGAAGAAGGAAGCATTAAGTAACTTTGAAGAGGGGAGTAATTAGTAAGTATACTCACATGCTGCTACTACTACTGATGCAACTGAAAAGAGCATGGATTATATAATAATAAAGATAAAGATAATAATAATAATAATAATAATAATAATAATAACCTAAGTCCCAATTTCCCCAAGGCGACACCTGGTCCCAGACGCCTATATCGTTTGCGGTTTGATGTGTCCAGTTAGACACTGGAGAGGACTGGGGTTTGAAATACTCCCACTCATGTGCTATATCTACTTCCCAGTCTGGGATGAAAGAGTGGGGTCCAGGAAGCCACATCTCACCATTCTTATAGGGTAGTTGATCTGTGGGCGCTGTAACAAGAGCAACATAAAATAAGAACAGGATATTTTTTTCTAAATATACTACGAAACTCAGCTTTTATGTGCTTACATGATGATTGCGAAGGGGACTGTTGCTTGAGGTATCCCTCCAAAATATGATCAGTCTCATCAAAATCATGTACTGTACCAAGAAAAAAGAATATATGCTACGTGATCTTAACACTAGATTATATTGTTATAAGGTTGATGTGCTGCTCGAATCCGTGCTGGAGGCTGTTCCATGGTCTGACGGGACTGCATAACCCTGTCAACAGACCCTCTTTCAGCCTCCAGCTTCCGAATGAAATCCACCTGTATTTGATGAATGAATTCGGTAACAACAAAGGAACTTTTCGTAACTACGGAAATATGTTACGAAATCTGATCACACACACACACACACACACACACACACACACACACACACACACACACGCACATAGTCATTAATGGACAGTACAGTAAACTATCACCAATGAGTAAAAAGGGTTGCCCCCTACCAATCTGCAACTGAAATTGCTGCTGAGGAACTTGTACACACACACACACACACACACACACACACACACACGTATATACATACATGGTAACAACAGATAAGACAGCAAATTATCACTGAAATGTAGGGAGAATAGCCTCCTGCCGATCTAGAAGTGAAATAGTTGCTGAAGAAATTGTACACAAATACATGGTAAGAAGGGGTGGTACAGCAAGCTGTCACTGAAGTGTAAGAAGAGTAGCCTACATGTACACAGACACACAGATACACAGTTCTAATGGAGTCTCAATTGTTGAAGACGAAAATATTTGTTTACATGGCAATTTTTCCTTATCCAGTCTCAGTCATTTGCCGCTGGCACTGCCAGTGGATGAGGAATGCTTCATGCCGATCACAGAGAGACAAACAATCACAACTGCAGAATACGGCAGAATGATGCCTGTGATGGGGTATGGTTTACACAACCTCGAACCCTTCCCCCCTATTTTGGTGGCAGGGCAGCCAATAGGATTGCAGGAACTCATACCAACAAATTGGAGTTAGTCCGCTAGTCAATCTGTCTCAACATGTTACGTCAAGATCCTTTGCCCTGATGACATGCAGATGTTTCCATGGTCTTTGACAAGTAGAGACCTGTAGACCTCTACTGGGTGGTCTCCTTTCTTATAAGGAACCATTAGATTGCAATGTTTCAGACAAACCTGCAATTTCCCATGTTTTGGAAGTAACTGATTACTTCTTCTGCTGGGGTGGTCGAGACTCCTTTGTAAGGGGGGAAACATTCCTTTCTCGAAGGAGCCACTGCACTGTGAACTGTGTTCTGTTTTGCACGAAGCTACAATTCAAGTTATCCTTGTACACATAGAGCTGCCGACTTCTAGTGGGCGGTCTGCGAACCTTTCTGAGCATACATCTTCTTAGAAGGACTCTGTAGATCACTATTTCCTCTGACAACAAGATAAACTGAACTGTATTCGGTAACTGCCTACTTTTTCTCCTGGAATGGTCCAGACTCGATCGTGAAGGGCAATATCCCCTTCCTTGAAGTAATCAGCAACACCTTTCACAATGAAATACTTTGTTCTGTTTTGAACAAAGCCATGGATCCCAGATTTCCTAGTATACTTGAAAACATGTCCTGGTACACTGCTGGCTAATTGTGTATTGTTAACGTGGCCCACTCGTTCTGGGCGATAGGCATTTTGATCTAGGAGAACACAAAGAGCCCAGGCAAGTTGGTATAAGATATCCTGCATTTGCTGCATAATTTGTAATGGGTAGTCATATGCAGCAGGGGTGTAAAGACATGCAAACATACATACACCCAGCCGAGCCCAGACATGCAGGCCACTTTGGCTGCGAGCAGGTGGTGATACGGAGGTTCGAGCAGGTACCACATTACGGCCCACAGTATACCGATGAAATAGCCATGTGCTGACTTGGGTAGTGGCTGCGAGAACCTCCCACAGGCAGTGTGCCAGCTGGCTCAGTGCTGTCAGTTGAATGACATGTGTGGTTGTTGCACCAGTGTGGATAGACAAGAAGCAGTAGCAGCACGAACATGGGGACAGTGGCAGCTGTTTTGTGTATTGCATTAGAGGATTCTCGCAAATTCTATTTAACCTCTGTTTTTTCACGATACTGGTACAACGGTTTAAGAGTGGTGTGAGCTTCTTCTTCTTTCTTTCATGACGTGCTGTTTTGTTAGTGTAGACCAGTTTATGGTTTTGTTTCACTATCGGTTTAAGCACTATCTAATTACTACAGTTTTCATCAATATCCGGTTTTGTTGTGTGACCATTTCGTTGATGTTTTGGGGTGTGTGTTTTTATACTTGTACAGACGATGTTCGTATGACTGTAGAAGGAGTGTGTTATTAGAAGAAGGCCTTTTTCGTCAAAGTTTTGCTATGTGTAATTCGAAGTTCTGTCCGATATACGGTCTAGGCTAGATTATAGTTCCGTTTCAGTAATCGATAACTGAATGTTTTTCTATGTGTAGGCAATTG
The DNA here is from genome assembly GCF_021461385.2 of Schistocerca piceifrons. Taxonomy (NCBI): domain Eukaryota; kingdom Metazoa; phylum Arthropoda; class Insecta; order Orthoptera; family Acrididae; genus Schistocerca; species Schistocerca piceifrons. Next base: position 272,063,893 of record NC_060139.1, read on the forward strand.
CTTTTCCATGACAGCGTTTTTCTGTTGCCCCACTGTTTAAACAGCTGTGTTTATTTGAACTTCAAGCAGCAAGGCTGTAGAGTAATTGTCAGTTCAGTTTCCGTGCCACAATTTATGAAATCCTTCCAGCAAGATAATGTACATATAAATAAATGAACATAATTTCCAAGATAGCAACTTAAATCCTTCCTCTCCAGCAGCTCATCACAGGGTCTTTTCCCAAGGAATTCACAAGTGAGAGAGCATAGGTGAAGGGGAGAGGTGAGGGGGTAAGTGGCAATGGGGAGGGGAAATGAGGGAGGGGGAGAAGTGGGGGTGGTGACATAATCAGTGCAATATTGCACCAACCTCCTACGAAGGAAGGCAGGGCGAACACCCCCCCCTCCCCCCCTCAACCAGGGAGAGCCATCATCTTGTGTAAACTGAAACTGTACCAGCTCTTTCTTTATTCATCTACTAACTCTTAAGGTTTTTTCAATGAAAATATCACTACAACCTTATTCGTCTAGTCTGCCTATTTGTAGCCCTCTCCCACTTGAGGACTCTGAATTGTAGCGTATAACTTGGCGGTGTATAACATAACAATGTCGGTCTTCAGCATGACAATGCGGCACTATACATTAGCATTGCAAGATGTACAACAATCCGACGCCTTGAAATCTCTGTCATTTATCACCCTCTATTCAGTCCCAATTTAGCCCCATACAATTTTTATCTCTGTCCAAAACGTTCAAGGATGTCAGTTTGTTAGTAGTGATGTAGTGCAAGCAGTAGTGAGGTTGTGGCTTTGTAAACAAGCTCAACCGTCCTACAGTGACGCTATCAACAAACTGGTCTCTCATTGCTAGGGGTACTATGTTGAGAAATAAATATCTGGAGATGAAGAATCAGGATGTAGAATGTTAATAAGGTTTGTTTTATCAGCTTTGATTCGGTAGGTAAAAAGTTGTACTCAGCGATTGTATTCATATCGATAAGTAAAAGGTCCAGAAATCAGTTACAATGATGTTTATTCCACATGTAGAGTTCTGTCACTGTGTTGCAACCTTTAGTGCAGTAAATGTAAAAGCATTAAAAAACACTTGTATATGCTCATAGTCCGGTGACTCAATTTTACATTTGTAGTAAAAATAATTCAGACTGATTAGTGCGTCCTTCACTACTTGGAAGGTTTGTTTTATTTAATTTAAGAGTTTTCTCAAAAAAAATCGGTGGCGTTACTTTTCACCATGACTTTGTACATTGCTGAAGGTAGTAGTTTTGAGCAATTCGTCAAGAAATTTTATGAGTTGTTATATTAAGCTTCCATACAGTATACAGTTTTACTAAGTGAAGATTTAAATTTCTTTTTTAACCATTGCTTTTACAAAGTTATACTTACGTTCCGTCTGTATCATATGACCTAACTCCCCCTCATACAATCTTAGGGAACTATTCTGGGAACCAGTAGTACTGCCATTGACCACATTTTTATAGTTACATCTAGACTGTCAAGTTGATTCTCTCCAATCAAGGTTAATCAACTGCTCTCGATCATTGGAAGAGAGTATTTCATAAATAATAACTATAAGTCTAGAAGGGTGAAGGAAGTGGGGAATTTTAGACGTATTTGAGAAGTACTAATGTCCGAAATACACAACACAATAGCTTTTACTAGCTGTTACTGAAAAATACAACGAATTCTGCAACGTTGTCTTATGATGATGAAACTCTTGCTTTACAAAGGTATTCCAAACCATGAATTGCAAATGGGATCTGAATATGCTACAAAACTAAGAGAGAGCCTTACTTAGCATCACTCCAGACAACTGTTGAGAGGGTGAAATCACATTCTAACTGTATGATGACATTTTAAGTGAAGTAATTTGAAGGTAAATGCATATGTATTAACTGCTCCAGCAAAATTATGTAAAGTCCTTGGAATGTAACAAAAAATGAGCTAGGAAAAATTAATCAGAGAAGGGAGGAAAAGAAGTAATCAAAGATAACACTAAAATAGAAGATGCCTCCAAGAGGCTGCAATCATTTTAGTACCTTAAAATATGTGTTTTCAGATATGTTTGATAAAATTCACCTACAATCTCTATTCCAAATATATTACAAATTCTGAAGTGATGAATTAGAAACGAGTGGTAAAAGTAATCAACTGCAATTAATCAGAACGTTATGGCATATTAAGTTATTTACTGAATGAATCATAAGGTACTTAAATGAACACGATAAATGTGGTGTAGTCGAAGTACATCACAAAGAATCAAATAAAAGATGGTTGAATAACTGCCAGCTCATCTTACTAATGCTGATATTTTCCAAAATTTTCGAGATAACCATAGTAATACATCAGCTAATTTAGTGTGTTCAGTTACCAGACACTTTTGAAACATTAACTGTTGGGTAATAAGAATGTTTTCCTCTACTAATTAAATCTAAAAACATACTTATTCGCCAACAGTTCGGATTTCAAAAATGTTTGGTAACTGAATAGGCTGAATTTACTATTCCAGTATTTTAAAAATTTTCGAGATAATCATTGACAACAGTATTTATAAGCATTTAGAACGGAGAAATATGTTATTAGCCAAGAGTTAGGATTTCAAAAATGCTTAGGAACTATAGTTGCCTTGACAAACTGCATAGCTGATCCAGTAAATCAGAAATCTATAATTAGCAAATCAACGTTACTGAACTGGTATTTTTTTGTACAACACCAATCTGAGTTAGTTTATTTCAAAGGTATTCACTGATCACAATTTAAGGCTAATCTGCAGATGATCAATACATGATAGACTGTAGTCATCGTATATGAAATTGAGTGTTTGAAAACCAACTTTATTTTCTCTCTTGCAGCCATATTTTTAAATCATAGCAGAGATTTCTACAGTGCTGTTTTGAATGTTCTATAATTTTCTTTGGTGAATTTATCCACTGCCCAGCTCGAAGTAACGTAGATCACCACTTGTCAAAACTAATTTTTCCTCAGATTGAATGTCATATTTCATCTCAACAACACTTAATGTGTTCCAAAATCTTTCCAATCCAGTTTTGTATTGCCGAAATCAGCCCTAGTTTTAAAGGGCCATCCAAAAAAATCTACTCACTGACATTAGACAGACGACTGAAGTCAATGGAATCATTTCAACCTGTGATTCATTTCTTTGTTTTGGATAGCGCCATGTTACTATGTACGGTATGCTTTAATCACGGCAACACGAGAACTGTTTACAAACTTAGCCGTATCAGAAATGCTTCCATCCTTAGCATGAAGCCAATGACCATGCCCTTTAGGAGGTCAGATAAGTTGCTCCGCTTCCTTATTGCGACAATGGCTGAACTGTTTCCAGCACCCCAGCCCCCTCCCTCCCGTGGGGCACTTTATATAACCTCCACTGCAATGCTGCCACCTGCCGTCTGTGAGTGGCTGTTGCAATTTGTCGTCGAGCACAGGGTGTGGTTACAGTAATGTAAGTGGACCGTGCAAATAGCGTCTCCATTTCACTCAGGAGGTCTTCTGAGGATTCCTTACATCCAGCCAAACAGGGCTACATCGTCTGTAAACCTTGGTATTTGTATGCTTCTGATTCACTTCCTTCATTGATCCTTTGACATACCAGTTGAAAAAAAGCGATGATAATCTGCAGCCTTGCTTACACCCTTCGCTTACGATGGTTTGTATAGCCAATGAAGTGTGAATTTGAAAACAATTGTGGATGAGTGTGGGGAGCCATTGCGGCAGATTACGCACCATTTCGGAACGGTCATTTTAGGAGTACAAATGTGAGTTCTGATGTGATGTACAGACACATAGCCAAACATTCTGCTGAAATCCTATTGCGTCATGGAATTTATAGAATGAGTGTTCAAAATAAATTTTGAACAAGTTTTACCCTGATTTACACTCCAAAATTTCAACAGTTAATACCTAAAAATGCAATGCGAGTCAGGCAAAAATTTACTGACGACGGTATACTATGAAATATTGCTGAAAGCCACAGATTAAAATATTAGGCACGTACACTGCGTAACAAGAGACTAAGCGTGTAATGAACTTTGTCTTATAGATTAAGCTCATCCAAGGCAAATGTGTTTGCTATCTCTATTATTCAGAACTTCGACACGGAATAAACAACGAGCTTTTGTAGTGGATTTGAATTTAGTCAGGCTAGTATTCGAAGCTGCATCTCCAAAACAGCATTACCTGACAACTGGAAAATTCTAAAAAATATAGCTGACGCATAAAATTCGAAATATGATGCGTGCTTATCTTCTGAAACAAATAATAAAGGAAAATGGAACCGGATACCAGATACCGTGAGCCAGCGTAGTATTAATGTGCGTGAACAGGGCCACGTATATGTTCGTATCGGTAAAATGAATTATTTCAGGAAAAAAGCATGTGTATGCAAGATGCGATAAATTAAAATTATTTTGTTCTAAAACAGTCATACAGAAACAGTATTCGCACTTGTGCAAGTACGTTTTGTAAGCACAAGTGTCAACAAATTAGTAAATTACGTAATCATTTGAGAATGATAAAAGAATGCTATAAAATGTTTCTAGTGTCATTAAGCGAGAGAGAGAGAGAGAGAGAGAGAGAGAGAGAGAGCAGTTAATTACAAATGGATATTCCCACTCGCCGGCCGAGGTTGCCGAGCGGTTGTGGGCGCTACAGTCTGGAACCGAACCGGGCGACCGCTACGGTCGCAGGTTCGAACCCTGATTCGGGCATGGATGTGTGTGATGTCCTTAGGTTACTTAGGTTTAAGTAGTTCTAAGTTCTAGGGAACTGATAACCTCAGAAGTTAAGTCCCATAGTGCTCAGAGCCATTTGAACCATTCTGATATTTCCACTCAAGTGCTTGCATGCGTTGGAACGGATCTTAAACGAATATCTAATTTCCGGTGCAAATCGAACAAAGACGCTATACAAGAAATTGTACTAAGCGTTACTGGAAAATATAACTGGATTTCAAGAAACGTAATTGAAAGACGATGCAAATGCACGGCCTAAACCCATAGCAACCAACGAGCTGGTCAGTTTCTTATAGGCATCGTTCTGAGACCCCAGAACAACAACATCCATCTATCGAAACACAATAATTAGCGCCACAGTGCTTGTTTCTCTTCTGAACATACGATTCCTAACCGAATTTTTGTGCTGAAGGTTCTAAGTGGCTCCCGGAGGTCGGAATCCCTCAAGGAAATGAAACTTGTCACTCTAGACGGCACAAAGCTAACTCGCACTGGGCAGCTGAGTGCAACAGACGTACGATACTTTGAAAAACAAACAACTCACACGGGCTGTGGTTGCGCTCCTTATCAAACACAACGGCGCACATTTAACATACACGGATTTCGATTCACGAAGTGTCTCAGCCAGTTTCATGCGGCTACCATTAGAATATATTCGCGACAGATAAAAAGCAGGTTGTTTAGTCAGAGCTAACATGTAATGGGCAACTTCATGAGGGAAACTTAATGTTTCCGCAGAAATATGCCATGCAGTTAGAGGTAATACTCACAGCTCACGAGATACATAACGAAGGAATTTTCTAGGTTTTAGAAAGTCATTTTAATTTTCACATCTTACCTAAGTCGGATGGAGAGGAAGTCCCACATCATCTGAAGGTACAAAAGGCCCTATCGCAAATTAAATTGGGGTTAGATTCAATGTCGACATCAGTGTTAACTGCCAGCAGAAAACTGTAGCCCAGTGGTGATCACTCTGCGGCCCCCGGCCGCATGCGACCCGAATCGAAAACGTAAAAAAATCGCAACACCAAAAAATAATTAAAGTAGGGTAATGAAATATGTTTGTCTATGTAACATATTTAAGTGATTAACGCTGCAAGATCACACGTTAATGTGAGTGCGAGAAAAATCACTGAAAATGTGAAATGTTGGTATATTAACAACCGCTGTAAACGCCAGAATGTTGAAAGCAAGCATGCGACCTTGCGTCCATTGTGTCGGATGTCAGTTTCTGTGATGTAGTTCCATACCTGTGCCACGCTGGGTTTGGATGACGGAGTACTCGTCCAATTATATCCCGTATGTGCTAGATTGGAGACAAATCTGGTGACTGAACATGCCAAGGCAACATGCCGACACATTGTAGAGCATGCTGCGTTACAACAGTGGTGTGTGGGCGAGCGTTATCCTGTTGGAAAACACCCACGGAAATGCTGTTCATGATGGGCCACACAACATGTCGAATCACCAGGCTGAAGTACAGGTTTGTATTCTGGGTGAGTGTGCGAGAGTGCTCCTGCTGTCATACGAAATTGCACCCCAAAACATAATTCCTGGGGTACGTCCAATGTGTTTAGTGCGCAGACAGGATGGTTGCTGGCTCTCAACTGGTCTCCTCCTAACCAACACACGGCCACCACCGGCACCGAGCCAGAATATTCTTTCATCAGAAAACTCAACAAACCTCCACCCTTCCGTCCAAAGGAGCTCTCGCCACGTGTCGGTCCAGAGCCCTGTCTTCTTGCGACCGTACATTCTCGTAATCACCCCTGTCAGCAAACACGCACAGTGGCTACGCTCCTGCCAAGTGTTTTTGCAATATCACAGAAGGAGCATGCAGATTCTTGTAGCCCTATTACACGACCTAGTTCAGACTCGGTGAGGTGTTGATAATGGAGTCTCCATCGCGTTAATGGCATTCTTGACTAACATCGACTCCCCACGTTCAATCTCAGTGGTAACTGCGGCTCACGACCGTTACAGCTTGTATTCACAGCGAACCTGACTCACAACCTCATAGTGACGCTACTAGCACCACTTTTCTGCGAATGGCGCGAAATTTGAATAGTCATCATCTTTGAGGCGCAGAAACACGCCTACCAACTTTCGTTTATGACGCGCGTCTCCTTCATGGTGCTGCGATTTTTTCCGTCATTGTATTTGTACAGCTTGCAGTTCTCAGCCTCATGTTATAAGAATATCATCTAGCAGCAAACCGCAGAAACCCACGATTTCAACTAATGTTAAGAGCTTCGATGAGAGTAGTGTCCCTGCTCAGTAACTGACAAAAAGTCTCACAGACACAGTAATATTTAATGATGTGCTTAATTTTAATTGACAGGGTTAGAAAATGGGAGAGTTGGGGGGAGGGGTTGGATGGCTCATTGTTTGATTTCCAGTACCGAAAATCCACGAACATTCTCGATTCGTACGGACTACTTGCTACGATGACACGGAAGTGATATGGATCTGTGAACGCACATTACAAAAATGACTATCGTCAAGTGCGGTATTTATTTGTAGAAAGGAAAGTTAAGTTAATTATGGATAGTGTAATACAATGCAGTGAGCAAAAGAAACATCAAATTCAGAACATTTAGTAAGCATTTTTGACCTTGTTTCACACAGCGTACATTCCATGAGGGTAACACTTTACCAGTCAGTTATCTTAGCACCACTTGCTACTTTTATTTTAAATGGCTGGTGTGTCACCTAGGTGCATGATTTCCCATAAAAAATAACAGTTTTATTACCAATGTTATTTCTAGTTCGTATTATAGCTGTCTTGTAACCTTCCTAAACCTCTTAGGCTTGTTACCACTCTGCTTTAATTTTGTTGGCTGAGAAAAGAGCTTCTGATGACAGTAACTGAAATTCAACAATAACAGGTCGATAGAAATATCTTGTTGTTTCGAAATAAACCGACATTACTGATCCAACATTTTGTATTTACTTCTTAACACCTGATTTGCTTTTGGCAGGTCTAAAATCACTCAGAGCATTAAATATAGAAAAATACTACGTCTAAAACTCCTTTAACCTGAATGACGATGTAAATTTGCATCAGTATTAAAACTGAAATTGTGCTCTAACACCGGTGTGTTGGTTTCAACTTTCCCTAGCACTCAGTCACTGTAGATGTCTGTTCAGATGGGTAAGTCCTACTTTGTTTTTATTTTCAAATAATGTAGAGGAGTGGAACAAAGTTACGACGGATGACTGTAACGGATTTAGATATAAATTCATTTACCGCTATTAATAAGTTATTCATCGGCTCACAGAGACAACGAAACAACAATTCGTCAGACAATTAAAGTGCCACGTGCCACACTTCGGGGTCGTCGCTGAGAACTGCTGCAATCTGGCAATCTAAAACAGACAACAGTCGATGCATGGTGTAAGAGAGGCGGGGGGGGGGGGGGGGGGCAGTGTAAACTTACGAAGCCATCATTGAAATCGAAAATAGCGATGGTTTGGCGTCAATTGTAACCATGCTACAAGGTGTATGGCACGGAGCTATCCTTGAAGTGACCAGTTTGTAACAGTTCGTTGTGTCATAATGCCCATGACACACTAATTCATGTTTGTTATCAATTAATAATAAGATCAGTACATACGCGACCCGAGGTGCCGCGCCACAGCGCTCGTATTGGCTCTGGAGCAAACAAGTTTGACGGCTACTGTTCCAGCCTGTCGACTTAGGCAAACTATGGAGTACGTACAGGCATCACTCAATCACGACAGTTGTAGGAAACTGTCGTCCACCGATGGTCATCAACAGAAGTAATTAGACTTTAAGCTACACTGGTCAGGTACCGAACGAGTTTCTATGTTACTTGCTATAAGATTTACGCTACTAATAGTGAGTTCTGTGTTATTTCGTATAGTAGGCAGAACAAACTACAACTGAACGCTTTGGAGTAGATTAGATGGTAAACGCTGGAAGCCTCCCTACATCTGTGCGATATTCTGTTCAACAAACATGATGTAGTATGCATGCATGCTTAATTAATACCTGGTAAAATCGGCCCATAATTCGCTGGTGCTCTACCTTCTATTGAAAGACTTTCTTCTAATACCCCCAACTATATTAGAATGAACCGTTGCCCCTCACCTTTACATTATATCAGATAGCGAGTACATCACCCCCCCCCCCCCCCCTCCCTGTCGTAATCATAACGCCTTCGCGATGCACCAGGTGTCCATATCAGTATGTCTGCAAGTCAATAGTGCCTCTTGAATTAGCTTGTGACTCTCGACGATACAACTGGCTTGGGAACAGCGGCCTGCTGTCTCCCCAGGGCGCCCACGTAAACCTTTGCGATCCACTGGTTTGGAATGCCCATTCAGAGGAGCCCGCCTCTGGCCACACGTCCTTGATGTCGCTTATAGCACACACCACTGTAGCGTGTAGCAAGTGCCACTGAGTTCCCGGTTGAGTGGACACCTTGTGTGGTGACTTGTGATACAGCTGTGTATGTTTGGCCATTTCTCTTATTTCTAACACCCGAAATATGGAACCCCTAATGAAAGCCCTCTGGTGGCAAAAGAAATAGCAAAATTAGTTATCCTGACATTGACGGGAGCTACTGACAACAAAATTAACAAAATGGTGCAAATGGCTCTGTGCACTGTGGGACTCAACTGCTGTGGTCATCAGTCCCCTAGAACTTAGAACTAGTTAAACCTAACTAACCTAAGGACATCACAAACATCCATGCCCGAGGCAGGATTCGAACCTGCGACCGTAGCGGTCTTGCGGTTCCAGACCGCAGCGCCTTTAACCGCACGGCCACTTCGGCCGGCACAAAATTAACACTATCGCAAGTTTGACTAACAGGAATACTATGTAACTAATAACGTTTTTCATAGAGAAGGGACTAAATGAAAGACTATTGGATGACACGAAGCTTGAAACTTTAAATAAATAATTCAAAATATATTCTTTACGAAGGTTATAGCCCAGACCATAAATAGATCACAGATAACATTTATCCAAGATGAGAGTTGTAACCGCACACAGCTGTAAGTTCGCTGAGACTGCAATGTAACACCGCAATGGAGATGTTAATTCAGTCTCTCTTGCAGACGTCGCAATAGTAGTAAGCCTATTGAACTCTGCCAGATTGTTTCAAACCGATCTGAAGTTTTAAAAGTTTTCCAGTGTAGACTTGACGTACTAGGCAGAATTTCGAACTGAAGTAAAATAACATATACGGTTTAGCTAGAAATCGGAGCAGTTATTATACGTGAAAGAAAAGTAAATCCTGTGATACCTGATTAACGCTGGGACTTGGCCATCGTGATCTGTGACTGTCACGAACATCAAAGGACACAGTAACATACCAACCGCCGACATAAACTCAATTATTAGCCTTGAGTAGGAAACAGCTACCCGCGATCACGAAGAACTTACAGTGCGCCGTGTTGTCGGAAGCTGTAGTCAGTGTAAGAATCGCTGATGCAAAAAGTTTCAAGACCCTGAATGACACATCGGTGTGTTTTCAGTGCAGGTTTAAATAAATACAAAGTTCAATAAACTCCAATATAACCTTCATGACGGCTACGTCATTTAATGGAAATTTACTGTGCAATTGTGAAATTAACTATTTCTTGAGAGAACGCAGAAGTTAAAGGTGATTTAGTGATTTTTTAATAGTGAACAGCAAATTTACACCGAAATAAGACGCTTTCTGTACGTTGGCAGAAGAGTATTTAATCTCTAGAATTACGTCATATTAGTTGTTGAATTAAGACCGTAGCGACGCCTTGACGACGCTATATTAATTAATAAATCAACATCCTCGCAAAACTATGATGTGGCATCGGCTTGAGTATGGAATTTGTAATTCAAGATATCCTCCGATGCTCAAGATATCTGCGTTGTAACACTCATTCGCAAACCGGGCATGAGAACTACAGTTATCAAGTCCGCGTAAGCTTATCAGCCTGTCGCGAACACGCGAAGCGTAATAGGTTAATTGTTTCAGATCAAGGAAGTGGTGCAGTCGCTGTGGCTTCGAAGTAAAGAAGACCGACAGACTTCGAACACTAGTGCTTCAATTTCAAACGAGGGCTGCTTACACATTCCGGCGTGCTGGTCCATCCATACGCTGAAATCAAACTAAGGGAGATAGGTCTGAAACTAATCAACCAAGCGAGCAGTGCGTTTTTAACAGTTACAGATAGCAGTCGTCGAGTTCGACGGACGCTGTTCCATGTCAACCAGTCTGGGACAACCATCACCATCGAGCCGACACAAATAAAAACGCCACATATTCCAGATCATTATTGCGTATGTTTTGCATGCTTCGAGAACCCCATTAGTGTGATTTTGACTGTGTTTTTTAGGTGGCAAATAAGATACATTATACCAGGTATTTAGGAATGAGCAATGATTTCAGTCTGCCAGTGTCCATAAGTGACAAGGGTGTAGGTGAACTACTTCTGTGTCTGCAAAGAGCGCTGCTTCCTGTGCATAAGTAAAGCGTGGATAGTAGTAGTAGTTCCTCTTCAGTGTTCTACAGTCATGAATGAAAATATCTTTTTCTAAATGTGAATGATGGCTCTCAACAAACTACACTTCGCACTTATTGCACCATGTGTAACGTTTGAACAATAGAAATGTTTTGTTGTGTGGTGTTCTGAACTAAACCTGAACTGGACTGGTTTCCTACCTTAAAAAATGGTTCAAATGGCTCTGAGCACTATGCGACTTAACTTCTGAGGTCATCAGTCGCCTAGAACTTAGAACTAATTAAACCTAACTAACCTAAGGACATCACACACATCCATGTCCGAGGCAGGATTCGAACCTGCGACCGTAGCGGTCGGGCGGTTCCAGACTGAAGCGCCTAGAACCGCACGGCCACACCGGCCGGCTCCTACCTTAAACTTCGTGTATGTGTTCTACTGCTGAACAATGCAGGTGGTTTAATTATAAAAACGCTATCTGATTATATGAGTTACCAAAAGCATATGCAATTGGGTAACGGCATTGGAACAGACATTCACCAAAATACTAAGAAAATGTAAGACTGTCTGTTAACAAGACTGTCCTGTAAATTCTGTCTTATGCAGTGCAGTGAACAATGCTACAATATGAGACGTCACAATACACGACTGGCATTTTCGACACAAAAAACTAACACAATAAAATGCTACATAAAATTACTAAATGAATTTTGAAAGAATAAAGAGCCGCAACGTTTTTATAAAACATAGTCAAGTAGAGGTTATACAGAGTTTCAGGGAGAGCGTAAGGGAACAATTGACACGAATGGGGGAAAGAAATACAGTAGAAGAAGAATGGGTAGCTTTGAGAGATGAAGTAGTTAAGGCAGCAGAGGATCTAGTAGGTAAAAAGACGAGGGCTAGTAGAAATCCTTGGGTAACAGATGAAATATTGAATTTAATTGATGAAAGGAGAAAATATAAAAATGCAGTAAATGAAGCAGGCAAAAAGGAACACAAACGTCTCAAAAATGAGATCGACAGGAAGTGCAAAATGGCTAATCAGGGATGGCTAGAGGACAAATCTATGGATGTAGAGGCTTATCTCACTAGGGGTAAGATAGATACTACCTATAGGAAAATTAAAGAGAGCTTTGGAGAGAAGAGAACCACTTGTATGAATATCAAGAGCTCAGATGGAAACCCAGTTCTAAGCAAAGAAGGGAAAACAGAAAGGTGGAAGGAGTAAATAGAGGGTCTATACAAGGGCAATGTACTTGAGGACAATATTATGGAAATGGAAGAGGATGTAGATGAAGATGAAATGGGAGATACGATACTGCGTGAAGAGTTTGACAGAGCACTGAAAGACCTGAGTCGAAACAAGGCCCCAGGAGTGGATAACATTCCTTTAGAAATACTGACGTCCTTGGGAGAGCCAGTCCTGCCAAAACTCTACCATCTGTTGAGCAAGATGTATGAGACAGGGGAAATACCCTCAGACTTCAAGAAGAATACAATAATTCCAATCCCAAAGAAAGCGGGTTTTGACAGATGTGAAAATTACCGAACAATCAGTTTAATAAGTCACGGATGCAAAATACTAACGCGAATTCCTTACAGACGAATGGAAAAACTGGTAGAAGCCGACCTCAGGTAAGATCAGTTTGGATTCCGTAGAAATATTGGAACACGTGAGGCAATACTGACCCTACGACTTATATTAGAAGCTAGATTAAGGAAAGGCAAACCTACGTTTCTAGCATTTGTAGACTTAGAGAAAGGTTTTGACAATGTTGACTGGAATACTCTCTTTCAAATTCCGAAGGTGGCAGGGGTAAAATACAGGGAGCGAAAGGCTATTTACAATTTGTACAGAAACCAGATGGCAGTTATAGGAGTCGAGGGGCCTGATCTGTATATTGAGCAAGCAGTGAAGGAAACAAAAGAAAAATTCGGAGTAGGTATTAAAATCCATGGTGAAGAAATAAAAACTTTGAGGTTCGCCGATGACATTGTAATTCTGTCAGAGACAGCAAAGGACTTGGAAGAGCAATAGAATGGAATGGACAGTGTCATGAAAGGATGGTATAAGATGAACATCAACAAAAGCAAAACGAGGATAATGGAATGTAGTCGAATTAAGTCGGGTGATGCTGAGAGAATTAGATTTAGAAATGAGACACTTACAGTAGTAAAGGAGTTTTGCTATCTGGGGAGCAAAGTAACTGATAATGGTCGAAGTAGAGAGGATATAAAATGTAGATTGGCAATGGCAAGGAAAGCGTTTCTCAAGGAGAGAAATTTGTAAACATCGAGTATAGATTTAAGTGTCAGGAAGTCGTTTCTGAAAGTATTTGTATGGAGCGTAGCCATGTATGGATGTGAAATATGGACGACAACTAATTTGGACGATAAGAGAATAGAAGCTTCCGAAATGTGGTGTTACAGAAGAATGCCGAAGATTAGATGGGTAGATCACACAACTAATGAGGAGGTAATGAATAGCATTGGGGAGAAGGGGAGTTTGTGGCACAACTTGACTAGAAGAAGGGATCGGTAGGTAGGACATGTTCTGAGGCATCAAGGGATCAAGGCATCAAGGGATCACCACTTCAGTATTTGAGGGCAGCGTGGACGGTAAAAATCGTAGATGGAGACTAAGAGATGAATACGCTAAGCAGATTCAGAAGGATGTAGATTGCAGTAGGTACTGGGAGATGAAGAAGCTTGCACAGGATAGAGTAGCATGGAGAGCTGCATCAAACCAGTCTCAGGACTGAAGACCACAACAACACCAACTCTGTGATACGATGTATGCCAATTCTCTAAATAAAATTCGAAAGATTATATAATGCATATGCGAAAGTAACAAAGCACTGGTAAGAATGGAACTGTCTGCATAAACTAACTTTAACTAGTCTGAACTTGATAATAATTTTGAAATACAGCAGATAACTGTGAATGAGCTTATTATCTTGGCGGTAATACAACAAATTTTCATGGCTTATCTGTGTCAACAGAAAACTGGCACTGCTCGAAGCGATGAACATAAAAAATACAGTGCTACAGGAAACCAGCTAAATGAGTAAGAAAGCCTTGCGTAGTGCAAAACAAAGGTGTGCAGCTATGTTAAGCAGATCATGCTTCACTCACCGTGTTCTGTGAAGTCCAATGCGGCTACACACATAAACACAAAATAAAATTCCTGAGGAGAGGGTAGTTGATTTCAGATTTAGTGAATAGCTGAAAAGAAACCAAGTTTTAAAGAAACCATTTTGTGAATACTGAAACTCGTTCCTTAATAATTACAGTGATCTTTACAAAAATTACATTTTATTACAATCATCTTCACAAAAATTACTTTTTATGGCAAATAATACTGTGCCAAGAGATTAATTACTGAGAAGGTGAAGGAGTAGTAAATCTATAATTTTTTAGTACAAACCAACGTGAATAGATAACTTTGTTTAATCAAGTCAGAACAATGAATCTAACTAATCCCAAACAACAACAAAAAATGCTAGTAAAACTTGCCATTTTCCAAACATGTGATAAATTACGTGCAGGTGACCAGCGCAGCAAGAACATTACCTGAAGATCTTCGCTTCTCAGATGAATTTTTCCCAAATTAAATTTCCAAAATCCAACATCCTCTGTATCACCATCTCTCTCCTCTGCAAGCCAGTCCGTTCAGTAGTGTGACCAGCTCCCGGCTCAGTCACTTACTTCTTACAGAATGCTACACAGGCAACGTCAGTGCAACTGAGAACCAAAGATCACTCTGCATGTACTCAGAACCTCTGTCGTCTAACATACGGACTACGCAAGAGTACTGTCTGGAAAAGTCGAAAGCAGAGCTGTGACATGCGACGCATCGAATGAAAATACAGCTCATGTCACATTTCGTGAATGCCAGAAGTAAACTAGAAGCCTTTCACATGTATCTTCATATGATACTACAGCTATTGCATTACTCTTGCGGTATTTTCATTTCGTGAATGACGCTTTTTGTCAATCAAAATACGATATGCTCTCGGGGTTTGAGTTCAGGATTGCTTTATCTGTTACCTTACGACTTCAAAGTGTACATGGCTATCACTGACTCATATGGAAGATAACATCGGAGATAGTTGCAAGTATCCTCATCTCGCACTAATTCATTCTCACATGCAGACTAGGCAAGTCCTTACTGCAGCTAAGTCACGTATATCGGCCACCTCTCGGTCATTATGTACGGCAGTGGTGGACGGTCACGTGAACACCGGGTACCGTACCTGCACCTCACCATCTACGTCGCTCCAAAGTGACCAGAATGTATGTGTGGTGAACTTACATTAGACAAGCTATGTAAGACCAGCTACATCGCAAGGTGTTAGTACGTAGAGCAATGTCGGAATGGCGCAGCGCGTTATGAATAATTCTGACCTCAGGGACGGCCGCAG
Organism: Schistocerca piceifrons; assembly: GCF_021461385.2. Lineage (NCBI taxonomy): Eukaryota > Metazoa > Arthropoda > Insecta > Orthoptera > Acrididae > Schistocerca > Schistocerca piceifrons. Next base: position 272,079,540 of record NC_060139.1, read on the forward strand.
GTTATTACGCAGTGGTGAGTACGTTGTCAGCGCAGGGCAGTTTGCCGGGTGGGGGGGGGGGGGAGGGGAGCAGGGGGGGCGGCAGGGGGGTGCATGGCTGGAATGCCGACAGCGGCCTCCAGCGCGCAGACAACGTAATTTCGTTACGGACGATGCGGCCAGGGGACCGCGCATTTGTCTCACTTAACCTGCTCCCCTCCCGACAGGCGACGGCCATCAGCAGTTCCACAGGGGACGAGTCAGTAATGCTTCGGCTATCCCAGCTTACTAGCCAATCAAGCTACTCATTACAGTAAGTCATGCGTGATAATGGAACACTTAACCATTCGCTGTTTTAAATTCACAGAGACTGCCACCTGCTCGTTCACCTAGTACATACCAAAACTATTAATGAATAAAGTCCCATCAGTTCAGATCTTCTGCTACCTATTTTTTATTATCATTCTTTATTGTGAATCTCTCAGACGACAGTACACTCCAGAAACTACTTCAGAACATAGATCCTTCGCTTCATAATGGATTTCACTATCGACATGCTGTCTATGGAAATGTTTCTCTGTCACCACTCTATCGATATTACCTTCTCCATCTGTTTCTATGGCAGTCGGTCATACCCAGACATCTGAACATTTCTTAATGTACCTACGTCCATTACACTTCTCCGAAGTCGCCTAGCACCAATATTTCTAATGTTTATCTGCAGACCCAAACCTGTGAATCCATCTCTGAGCCTCGTCACCGTATATGCAATACGTTTTCGATCCTTTGTTAACACTGCCAGGACCTCGCCAAATATTAAATAATTTAATATGAAATGTTGGATCAAACACTTTCAGTGATCTAAATTTCCCAGTCGTTATTTTATTTGAACAACCAGTTTCAGCGCTACTTTACGCCATTCTCCATTACGCCGACTTCAAGCTCCATGACCGACATGTATGGAAAATCTTGCCTGTGGTCCAGTCAAAATTTGGGGCCAGCATTCATTGAATGGTATCTGTAGATTTCTTCTTAATACAGGGTTCCCTTCGATCATCACCAAAAGTGCTCAAATAAAATAACAACTGGGAAATTTAGACCACTGCTGGTGGTCTCATTGGACATTTTGTAATGAACAGCTGAGATCTCGCAAACATGTGTATAAAGATGGACTTAAAGAGACTTAAATTTGTTACGTATTGATTGAGCCATGTCGAAGTACCGACCTCGCTAGACCAAGCTCGAGCCTAAGTTCTTCGGCTGCTTCCAGAGACACATGCTAAGCAGCTGGTGTACATAATGGATATCTGAGTGTTTAGAGGGGTAACAAAAGGGAGTTGAACCCGACAATGAAGTTGCGGACGAAGCAGTGAGCACGAGCGTGGCGTGGCTGTCTGCAGGTAACTGCGGTCATCAACAGAGGGCACTCCGACCCCAGCAGTAGGTCTACGCTACCGCTAAGCTCTGACACACGCAGAAAGGCGAGCGATGGATTCTGCAGCTGGTAGCGAGGCGGACAGCGCGGGGGACGGAAGTTATATCCGTCAGTGGCTGCTCGGTTACCCTATGTCAATGTGCGTGGATTGCAAGGCACAGAGAAACGTGCAGCTAGCGTTTGACTACTTGCAGAGACATACAGTACGTGAATCTGGGGTAAAGGCAAATTTAATAACCAATGAAGCGACCTCTTTTGCCTTGTGATTGTGATCGCGAACATAATTAACATGTATTACAGTTCTGTTCAATATGCGTTGGATCTGGTGGTTAATGAAGTAGGACTCTTGCCCTATTGTAGCTGACGGTTGTTAATTTAATAAACGAAGTTCAGTTTTTTCTGTGTTGATCATGTAAAGTCAGAGAGAAGGAGGAACGGTGGCTGAAGTTTTTAGAAATAGACAGGTCAAATGGGTAAATAGGGCCTTCTGATGTGAATTGTTGCTTTTTATCAGATTTAAGTCTAACGTTGACTGATAAGAGAGATGATTCACTGTTGACATCATTCTCCAAAATTTTAAGAATATCATCATCATCATTATCATCTCAGCCTTCTCTCACGTCATCTGGGGTCGGCATTGCTTTGCTACTCTTCCATAAATGCCTATCCAGTGCTTCTTCTCTGAGCCATCTTTCTCCCATAGGTCCCCTGCCACCTTGTCTTTCTGTCTCAGTTTCGGTCTTCCTTTTCTCCTTGATCTAGGTCTTCAATTCTTCTCCCCACATAGTACTCCCCTCTTCTCTGCACATTTCCATACCGTCTTAGCTTACTTTCTTGGATCTTCTTCCCTATGGGCCCCACTTTCACTGTTCCCCTGATGTATTCATTCCTTAGTCTATCCCTTCGTGTCATCCCACCCAACCACCTTAACATTCCCATTTATGCCACTTCCATCTATTTCTCTTGGGCTTTGGTATATGGCCAAGTTTCTGCGCTATACAGCATCGCAGGCCTCATCACAGACTTGTAAAGCTTTCCTTTCATTCTGCAGCTAACCTTCTTATCATACAGTACTCCGCTCAATTTCCTCCAGTTCATCAATCCACTATTTATCCTGTGCTGTATTTAGCCCTACAGTCCTTCATCAGTTTGCATGTAAGAGCCTAGGTATTTAAATTTCTTGACCAGCGTCTATTGCTCTCCTTGCAGGTTAATATATCTTTGGCATCCTTTGTACACATATGCTCTGTTTTCACCCTGATAATTCTCATATTCTCATTCCCCTTTCCTCTAGAGCTTTTCTCCATTGTTCAAGCTTGTCTTGAAGTGCCTCCATTGTGGGTTCACAGATTACATCATCATCGGCAAACGTCATGCTCCAAGGTGCCTCTTTTTTCACATCTTTAACTAGTACATCCATGACAAGGTCAAAGAGATATGGGCTGAGAGCAGATCCCTGATGTAGTCTACTCTCCATGGAAATGCCTTTGTTGCACCTGCACTGCTCCTGATTTGTACCATTGCACCTTCATACATGTCTTCTACCACCCTGATATATTTATCTGGCAGGCATTTTCTTCTCAGACATCTCCATGTCTCTTGCCTCGGCACTATGTCATAGGCCTTCTCAAGATCTATAAAGGCCATATGCAGTTCGGCTTGTACTTCTCTGTGCCTCTCCATCAGTTTCCTTTGTGCAAATATTGGGTATATCATGTATTCTAGAATAATGTATCACCTTAGCAACAATGGTATCCTTATTAAATCACAGTTCCTGTTTCAGAAGGTTTTTATTTTTATTTTTCTGAGAATGTCATTTCCACGTTCAATCATATTTTACAAGCATTACATAATAAAATAGCGCCAGTTGGTAAATTCTGCGACCTCTCTAAGCGATTTAACTGTGTGAATCACAGTATTCTCCTAGATAAATTGACGTTTTACGGAATTGATGGTATAGCCAATCACTGTATAATCTCGTATCAAACCAAAAGAGAGCAGAAAGTTATATTTATTAATCAACCAATAAGGTCGAGAGACATAGATCTGAATGGCAAGAAATCGTGTAAGGTGTTTCCCAAGGTCCACTCTTACATCCACTACTGTTCCTCACACATGCAAACGATCTTCCGTCTATTGTACAACATGCAGAAATAGTTCTTTTTGCAGATGACACTAGCGATGTAATAAATCCAATCATATATACAGAAACAGAAGAAATGCTCAACGATATTTATAGAAGTATCATTGACTGTTTTTCTGCAAATGGTCTTATCCGAAATTTTAAAAAGACACAATATATTCAGTACTGCACTTCTATAGGAACTATACCGATGATAAGTGTAACACATTCTGTAGAAATAACAAATAGGATGGAAACTTAAAAATTCTTAGGGGTCCGTATTTATGAGAATTTAAATTGGAAGACACACATTTTGGAATTCTTAAAACAACTTATTTCAGCCTCATTTGCGCTTGAAATCATCGTAAATTTTCTGCCTTATTGGAAAACTAGCGTTTTTAGGCAGTAACTGTTCATTGCTGAGTGTGATTTCTAAAGGCCTAGTAAGGCAATTAACAGTACATGAAATTTTTATTTTATAAGGTTCTCATTTTTGTTACGTGGTGCTCTACATAAAATGGAAAAGAACATCTCCTTCTGGGGACCATATATTGAGAACTGATGTTTTTACTAAGAAATCAGTAATATGATAGCAAACTGTACAACTGTTTGAGTCTTGTCTGGCCGACTGATGTCAACTTACATTCTGTAAACGCTCCAATTCCCGAAAGCCATGTCCTGTCACCGTCCAATGATTCCCCAAGTTGGCCACAGCGATGCACCTCTCTATAGTTGCATCAGTAAAATGTTGCCAGCTGAAATGAAACCACAGCAACTATTTACGGCTCTTCTTTTCCGAAATGGGCCTGGTTCTTGTCATCGCTGTTATCTTCATAAGCTGAACACTCTCATCCAGTAAGTTAATGCTGAGATTGTTATTGAGCAACTCACTACAGTTCTCTTACTGACGCATGAACCCCTAAATAGTGTACACAAGAGTGTAAAATTCTATATTCTAAGCGCAGATGCTCAAAGTAAATCTTTAGCAAGTAGATTCCTGAATGTTCACTCAGTAGTAAGCGAATATAATTTCCAGCTGATCATCAAACGCGAATAAATACAAATGACAGTTCCACAAACCACAAATAAATACGTCCCGATTGAGGCAAAATTCAAACACTCAATCGCCATACACTACTAGAAGAGAGTTATACGTTTTCATGGGTGGTACTAGAAAAATTGATGAAATCTGACGAATAGCGAAATGACATTACTGTCGACTTCAACATCATTTTCAAGTGCTGAGGGTTTCTTAACCAACCAACCTCGGTATTTCTATTAGTGCAGTTTTACCGTTTCTGTATCCTTAAAGTTACCTGAAATCAAAATACGTAGCAAGCTGTATGCTTTCTGGCGATTAATTGCAATGTTAGAGTAACCTGTAAGTCGAATGCTTGATCCTGAGTTATCACTTAGGAGAATGTCAAAGTGGTTTTAGGAAGGGCAGTTCACAATGTGAAAAAAAATTAATCTGAAGTTAGTCATTTGATACAGACTGCTAAACTCAGAAAATTTTGTTATAATGGTTATTGATTTCAAAAAGGTCTTTGATTACGTTGACACACAGATACAATAGGTAATTTGGTATAAAGTCTAAAGTAGCAAATCTAATATGTGAAACGCTTATAGAAACCCATGTAAAATGAAATTTACGGAAGAAATATCTCAGATCTTCAAAGTAAACAAAGGTTTACGGAAAAGGTCTATCCCCACTTCTTTTTAATAGTGTTCTAGAAAAAACAGAGGCAGTTTGGAAGAAAAAATGAACGAATTTAAGATTTCACCAGTACGATTGGGAAGAGGCAAGGGAAGTACTGAACTGTTCACATTTGCAGATGTCTTCGTTATACTTCCTGGAAGTGTGACATCTGCTCTAACAGACATTAATCTTTTAGAAGAAATTGTTAGTAGAACCGACTTAAGATTTCTGCAGAAAGAAGCAACATTTTCACAAAGATTAAAAATGCACAGAAATTTCTGGAAACAGATATCGGCCGAATTGAAGAAGTTAACAACTTATAACATCAGGACGAAATAATACAAGAAAATGGTTTACACTGCTGTACAGGAAAGGGTACGTAAAACGGGAAGGCCATATTTCATAACAAAGGATTTCTACAACAACAAAATAGTTACTTAAAACGCAAAAATTAGTTGTTACAGCGCAGTAGCGAATGCAGGATCTCTGTAGTGTATATAGTGTTAGTATTAATCTATAATCTAGATTAACTAGAAATACTGGATATGTGAACAGAAATAGAAATATGAATCATTAGGAAAATATTAGGCCCACAAAATCCCCAGAAGGTTGGAAATTACATAATAATGATCAAATTTATCGAAACTTAAAAAGCCTTTGAGAATTAATGAGGAAAGGAAGACTTGTATTTTGGACATTTATTCAGAATACAGGGCAGTAGATTAACCCAAAAGCGATTCTATAATTTTCGGATATGAAGTAAAAAATGGTTTTAAAAACTGTAAAATCTGAAGAAAACTTGTGACAAAAAAACTTTTAGAGAAAAAGTATTGAATGTGAAAGGACTGCAAGGTAGGAAAGTGAAAAACAGATCTAAAAGATCAGAAGACAGGATGAAAAACAATATGAACATAAGACAGGTTAATGGAAACGGTTAAGAAACTGAAATTGGCAGCTGGTCCTTAGTTGGCCAATCCGAGAAGAAAAAATTGTATGTATGTACTGTGTGTCTCTCTGTTTCTGTGTGTGTGTGTGTGTGTGTGTGCGTGTGTGTGTGTGTGTGTGTGTGGGTGTGTGTGTGTGTGTGTGTGTGTGTGTGTGTGTGTGATTGTAAGAACTACCTGTCTTGCATTGGGATTGAGAGTGGCGATAAAAGCGATGTCACATAGAAGCATAAATCCGGACTGTCTGGAGACTCCAGAATGTCTGGAGCGAATTCAACAAATATTTGTATATATGTGTGATTAATATGCCTGTACCGACCATCCCTAGTGGTCGGGCTGGGGATGAGAAGCCGTAACATCCACAAATATTGGGTAACGACAAACATTAGTATCGACTTCACAGTTTTTGGCGTCTGCGGCATGCTATGCTTTGAAGTCTCTTGTTATGGGTTCGTTTGGTTGAGGATGATTGTGGCTGTTCTATCACTGTTTTATCCAAGCATTATGCCAGCAAAAAGGACACTTTTAACACAAACACGAGACATTTCCAAATCTTGTCGCACAGCACAGCTTGCTTCAACAGGATGAGTCAACCACTAACACATTTACACTGTTTATGTCAACTGAGAAACATTTCCAGAATGAAATTTTCACTCTGCAGCGGAGTGTGCGCTGATTTTGAAACTCCCTGGCAGATTAAAACTGTGTGCCGGACCGAGACTCCAACTCGGGATCCTTACCTTCCGCGGGCAAGTGCTGTACCAACTGAGTTACCCAAGCACGACTCACGACCCGTCCTGATAATTTTACTTCCGCCAGTACCTCGTTTCCTACCTTTCTAACTTCACAGAAGTTCTCCTGCAAACCTTGCAAGACTAACACTACTGGAGGAAAGGATATTGCGGAGACATGGCTTAGCCACAGCCTGGGGGGATGTTTCCAGAATGAAATTTTCACTCTGCAGCGGAGTGTGCGCTGATTTTGAAACTTCCTGGCAGATTAAAACTGTGTGGCTGACCGGGACTCGAACTCGGGACTTTTGCCTTTCCCGGGCACGTGCTGTGCCAACTGAGCTACCCAAGCACGACTCACGACCCGTCCTCACAATTTTACTTCCGCCAGTAGCTCGTCTCCTACATTCCAAACTTCACAGAAGTTCTCCTGCGAGAAGTTCTCCTGGAAGGCAGGAGACAGAGGTACTAGCGGAAGTACAATTGTGAAGACGGGTCGTGAGTTGTGCTTGGGTAGCTCAGTTGGTAGAGCACTTGCCCGTGAAAGGCTAAGGTCCCGAGTTCGAGTCTCGGTCCGGCACACAGTTTTAATCTGCCAGGAAGTTTCTGAGAAAAATTGCTTGGCGATCACATATTTTCTAAGAATGGTATCGCTGCTTGGCTGCTCTCGACTCTGGCCACCTGGAGAGCCTGTTTACTATTTACTACACAATTTAAAAACGATAAGCTCGAGATATTAATCGATGAGTGAGTCGCTGACATCGTGGTTGACGGATTTCGTTGAGCGATGTGAGTCCTATGGAAACGACTTGCTGGATGTCTATAGAAAAAGAAAAGTGCATCTGAATATGAAAAGTTTTAGAAACTAATTAGTAACTTCTACCTTTTCTTTGATATTTCTTAATTTATTTCTAATCTGTCGATTTCTTTGTTCCACTTTGTGGCTGCTGCAGTTGATTAGGGTAGGAAAAAGAGTAAATTAGTTTTAAGCTAATTTCCAGATCATCTCACATAGCATGTCTTCATTTAGCTTAGTATATATATGTAATGAACAGACCACAATCTATGGATTCACGAGTTTGCCTCCATGTGTCTCTATGCCTATTTTTGTAATGTAATTCAAGCCGTTGGTCATGGTTTGGTAATAAGGATCTTCGCACTGTATGTTCCATCACATACGGTGCCATCTGAATTACGGCGATGACAATATTTCAAATAGCTGTATTCGAGTCTGTTACCTCAGGAGTAAAAGTAGGTGAGATTCTAAACAATGGGCTGCTTTTCATAAATTATAAAACGCTGTAAAGTGGCTTTGCCGAGTGCTCAAAGGTACCTGGGGAAACAGAAAATTATTATACCCATGAGAAAAGCGTTTCCAAAAACCGTTGAATGCTGTATTGAAAGGTCTCGCTTCTGTCATGTGCAGGATCAGAAATAATACACAATGGATGAGACTAAGATTAACCATAGGACTCACTCTGGAGTCATAGGTGACCCCAATCATCTTTACTATGGATAAAATAATATTTCTATTTCTTGTAAAAATCCAGAATTTTATGACTTTTACCACACAGTATTGTAGTTCTCCCACAGAAATTTTTGGAGCGCTTGACGCAACATTTAAATCAATAATCAACAAAAACTACTGTTGGGGTCAATTATGACCCCAGATAGATTATATGTAACATTCATAGAATGTATAGATTATCAACTACCAATCTCTTTCTTAGGTATTTTGAGTTGGTAACTCTGAATTCAGGTGTTATTCAGGTGTTACTCAGAACTAACCTCAAACTGGAAGTTCGTTTGTACGTTTGTTGTACGTTTGTTGTTGCAGTGTAATTTCAGCATGGATGGAATACGTTTTGCTCCTCGCTATAGTGTAGAACAAGCTATGGAAGACTTACTTCGTAGCAGTAGTGATTCAGAAGGTAGTGACGCCGAAGATGATGGAGCAGAGACACAGGTGGACCAAAGTGATGAAATTTGTTTACATGAATTAGAGGAAAATGATATTCTTGCTGAAAATGATGACAGTGCAGTACTGGTAAGCAGGGGTCGGGATATTGCAGGGAGTACAAAAGAACCATCAATTCGTAATTTCCAATCCGCAACATACAACGTTTTTCAGCAGGTATTCCTAGTACAGTTAGTGTTAGCCCAGCTGTTGACTGTTTCAGGCAGTTTATTACTAATGAATTGCTGGATATAATAGTTCAGTTCACAAATCAACGAGGAAATGAATTGAAAGTGTCTGGAAAATTAGTTGACTGGCGTGATACAGACAGATGCGAGCTTCTTTCATTTTTGGGCTTGCTGATTCTGTATGGCGTACAAAAGAGCCGAGGGAAACCTATTGACGAATTTTGGGACTCTGAATATGGCACTCCTCTATTCCGTGCTACTATGTCGAGGAGGCGATATCAGGACATTCTGCGTTCACTTCGTTTTGACGACCGCATCACAAGACTTGAAAGGTAAGAGAGGACTGGAAATAAGGCTGAAGCTCTACGAAATATTTGATATGTTTGCCGTGCAATGTCAAACATCATTTATACCTTCCAGCAACAATACTGTTGATGAATATCTTTGCATATACAGAGGTCGGTGCAGTTCCAGGGTCTACATTCCTTCAAAACCAGGAAAGTATGGCATTAAGATATGGTGGGCAGTAGACCTAGAACATGGTTATCTGACAAATGTTCAAATGTACACTGGAAGAAGTGGTGATGTGAGAGAAGTGAATCAAGGCAAGAGAGTGGTCTTAGATTTAGTGCGTCATCTGGCTGGCAGTGGTAGGAATATTACCACTGACAATTTTTTCACGACCTATGACCTTGGCCAAGAATTGTTGAAAATGAAGTTGACACTTGTAGGTACTCTACGTTCTACAAGAAAAGAAGTCCCAAAAGAGTTTTTGCCTTCGAAAACTAGGGAAGAATACACTACCAGATTTGCATACAGTGGTAAAACCCTATTAGTTTCGTATGTTCCAAAAAGAAATAAGGCTGTGCTACTCCTGTCAACACAACATCAATCATTTGAAGTGCCCAAAGAAAACAACTTCAAACGAAAACCAGAAATAGTGTTGTATTTCAACTCAACAAAATCAGGTGTTGATACGCTAGATCAAATGAGCTCTTACTATTCTGCGAAAAAGGGTAAAAACGTTGGCCATTAGCAGTATTTTATGATCTTGTCGATCTAGCTGCACTCAGTGCCTACAGACTCTTCTGTGTTGCTGTTGAAAAAACAGAGAGACGACTTTTTCTGATGAAGTTGGCCAAAGAAATGGCAAAGCCCCAAGTGGAACGTCGTTTGACTTTACCACAAGCAAAGAACAAAGATATTATTAGCAGTATCAAACGGTGTGGATTTGATGATCTGTTAGACAATGGACATCAAGACGTAATACCCGACAATCAGAAGAGAAAGCAAGGCAGATGCTCCATTTGCCCCCGATCAAACGACACAAAATACAGTTCAACATGCAGAAAGTGTAACAAATTTGTTTGCAAGGACCATTCTGAAATAGTTACTACTTGGAAAATATGTGCAGATGACTATGGTACGGATTCCGGTTAGAATTATGTTTCCTGTTGAGTTGTTCATCACATTTTCTGTAAATTTGAAGCCATTCTGGAACATTTATGAGTGACTTAGAGTAATATTGTAACTTCTGATATGAAATTACTCTGCCGTGTGTAATTTAATTCTACTATGTACATACCTGTTAAAAAAGCTGTGAAATGTGTCTAAATAATAAATAAAATGTAAACAAACAGTATTAAACGACAGTACGTTGTTCTCTGAATGATTAGTACACACAGTCAATTATATATTGATTGGGGTCATGTATGACCCCAGAGGGAGTACTAGGGAAATTTTAACACAGTGAGTCCTAGGGTTAAGAAAACCTACAACGCAACAAGAATCAGAGTTCATGTATTAAACGACAGTACGTTGTTCTCTGAATGATTAGTACACACAGTCAATTATATATGGAGTACTAGGGAAATTTTAGCAGAGTGAGTCCTAGGGTTAAGAAAACCTACAACGCAACAAGAATCAGAGTTTACGAATTCCAACAAACTTACAATTATTGAGGATAGAATATTATTAAAATAGACATTTTTCGGAAGCTGTGTGCTCGTTGAAAGTGGGTTCCTGTGCAAGAGCAAACAAAATTTGGTAGCATTAATTCTACTGATGGAACAAATATTTCCTAGGATGTCTATCAAACACACGTACATATATAAGGCAAATTGTACACAGCACCACAGGGAAATACACCTACTCGTGAACACATCGCTACTATGATGAGAGGCACCTTGATTTCTTTTGGATGGCGTCTAAGAACTTTGGTTCTGACCATTTAAGTAAATTAATCAGTATTGTGAAGGTATGTTTGAATACCACAGTGCTTTTAAAAAGTGTCATTCTGTTGGGGGTGGTACGCCGTTGCCTTCCACCGACTTCTGAACTGAACTCACCCAGCCAGTTACATTCTGGTGACCTATCGTTTAACAAGGAATACGAACAATGGGGCAGCTAGGCTTTTTCAGTTCAGCCCACTTACCCACAGGTAAAACGAATGATAAGTGACAGATAAACAGAATTGACCATGGATCGGACCTGGGACCATTGGATCTGTAGGTTGACACGTTGCCACTGGGCCAGTGGAAAGCACTGTCTATTAACGTCGCTACCAGTAGACGCTTGGCATATGCCAGGTAGCATATTACCACCTCTTGGATAACGTACAAATTCTACCGTTCCACAAAGGACATGAAAATTCGTCGCCCGCATGCCATCCACGTACGAAATGGTAATGAATACCAAAGGGAACACTCGCAAGATAATTGTTAGTTCAACTGGTTTCTTTTTAATTTTATTGTGTGATGGAAGAAAGGTTTTATTTCAGAATTTGTTTTTTCAAGAGCAAGTGAAATCAGTCTACCCATAATAAAGAATAAGTGCAGTTTGTGACAATAAAAGCATTTACAGTTTGTTTTCTAGAGCTAACACACAACACATTTTGCAATCGAGTGTAAGTATTGTAATTACTAAATATAATAATGAATAATACACTACTGACCATTAAAATTGCTACACCACGAAGATGACGTGCTATATATGCGAAATTTCACCGACAGTCAGATGGTGCTGAGATTTGCAAATGATTAGCTTTTCAGAGCATTCACACAAGGTTGGCGCCGGTGGCAACACCTACAACGTGCTGACATGAGGGAAGTTTCCAACCGATTTCTCATACACAAACAGCGTTGCCTGGTGAAACGTTATTGTGATGCCTCGTGTAAGGAGGAGAAATTCGTACAATCACGTTCCCAACTTTGATAAAGGTCGGATTGTAGCCTATCGCGATTGCGGTTTATCGTATCGCGACATTGCTGCTCGCGTTGGTCGAAATCCAATGACTGTTAGCACAATATGGAATCGGTGGGTTCCGGAGAGTATTACGGAACGCCGTGCTGGATCCTAACGGCCTCGTATCACTAGCAGTTGAGATGACAGGCACCTTATCTGCATGGCTGTAACGCATCGTGCACCCACGTCTCGATCCCTGAGTCAACAGATGGGGACGTTTGCAAGAGAACAACCATCTGCACGAACAGTTCGACGACGTTTGCAGCAGCATGGATTATCAGCTCGGAGACGATGGCTGCGGTTACCCTAAAAGCTGCATCACAGACAGGAGCGCCTACATCTACATCTACATCTATACTCCGCAAGCCACCCAACGGTTTGTGGCGGAGGCCACTTTACGTGCCACTGCCATTACCTTCCTTTCCTGCACCAGTCGTATATGGTTCGCGGGAAGAACGACTGCCGGAAAGCCTCCGTGCGCGCTCGAATGTCTCTAATTTTACATTCTGTTTACAGCATCATGATGGTCGCATCCGTCTTTGGCGACATCGCGGTGAACCAACATTGGAAGCGTGTATTCGTCATCGCCATACTGGCGTATCACCCGGCGTGATGGTATGGGGTGCCATTGGTTACACGTCTCGGTCACCTCTTGTTCGCATTGACGGCACTTTGAACAGTGGACGTTACATTTCAGATGTGTTGCGACCCGTGGCTCTACCCTTCATTCGATCCCTGCGAAACCTTATATTTCAGCAGGATAATGCACGACCACATGCACCTGTACGGGCCTTTCTGGATACAGAAATTTTCGACTGCTGCCCTGGCCAGCATATTCTCCTGATCTCTCACCAATTGAAAACCTCTGGTCAATGGTGGTCGAGGAACTGGCTCGTCACGCTAGTCACTACTCTTGATGAACTGTGGTATCATGTTGAAGCTGCATGGCCTGTACGTTCCTGTACACGCTATCCAAACTCTGTTTGACTCAGTGCCCAGGTGTACCAAGGCCGTTATTACGGCCAGAGGTAGTTTTTCTGGGCACTGATTTCTCAGGCTCTATACACCCAAATTGCGTGAAAATGTAATCACAGGTCAGTTCTGGTATAATATATTTGTCCAATGAATACCCGTTTACCATCTGCATTTCTTCTTGGTGCAGCAATTTTAATGGCCAGTAGTGTATAATGTTGTTTGACAAGCTGGAACCCACAATAAGTAGACCACTGTATAAGACAATTTCTTGATTTTTTCTAACAAAGTAAAAGCATCATTACAGTAGCTCCGTCTTTTAATATTTCATTACCAAGGAAATAGAGAAGCTACACACATTCTGAACCTAGTCTACAGAAATAGTGCCAGACATATTTTACGATAGAGAATTAGTTTTACGTCAATAAGTATCACTATGGTTTTGTCGAAGTACTTTCACATAAACGAATTTTTTATACCATATCTGTTATGCCTTCAATATCTGAAAGCATAACATACACATATTTGTGTTTAAATTATTTTGTTTTACATGTTGTTCATCGCGTATTATAGCTACAAAGCTTTCTGGCGATTTCTGCTTTTTTATGACACAATAAAAACTAAAATTTCTGTTTACAAATTGTGCAGTCGCTGCTCTGGATTTGTTCTTTTCTGGTGTTACAGCTGTTATTCTGCTTATTACCATTCGCGGTTTCATTTGCACAACAGTAACGATCGTTTACTTTATGTTACGTTTGCTGCTGTTGTTGGCCACTGTTGAATGTTATTGCCAATTCTCCGATATGTGTTTGTGATACATGTGACCTTTCTCTGTGTTTGTGTTTCTGTGTGTGTGTTTTTGAATTTGTATTTATTTTAGTATTGTCAGATGGAAATATGTGGTATGACATATGTAGTACACAGAGTAAATAAGAAAATTAAGAAGCAAATTCGAAACAAAAATAAGGTGGCATAAGTGTTTGCTCAAGCCCGTTTTTCTGTAAAAATCATGTGAAAACAGATAGGACTGAATTATTGAATGGCGTGGAGAAGATTGTAAATAATCGCGGTAGAAAAAGGAAAAACACCACATATGCAAAACTGGACGAAAGACGTAAGTATATTGACGTACACGAAAAAGTGTTTTCAAAAATACACAAATTACTTTACGAGTACATTGCAGATTACACACTGTTCTAAACTGTAAAAAACATTGAATCAAGGCGACCTATAGGAATTCATTTCCACATATCGTGTAGCTACACATGAGCAATCCAAGGAAATTAATCAAAATCACATCTTACACTTTTTAGGTCTAAAACAGAAAAGCAACCACTAACTTTGTATGAAGTTTCACGTGAAGAAATCGACACCGGCGGAAAGCGACATAGACAAGGAAATTATAGTGTTTTGCATGTGGTGGAATTTAAAAACCCAGATGTATTCCTTTAACAAAGAAAACACGTCAACAGAAGCTTCCAAGATGATTATGTATTAAAATAAATACGAATTTGCACACTCACACACACACACACACACACACACACACACACACACACACATCACAGGTATCACAAACACATTCGGCAGCTGACAACGACATTCAACAGTTGGCAGCAACATCCAAAACGTAATACGAAGTAAATGGCTGTTCATTTCCCAGTGCTGTGCAAACGAAACTGGGAATGGCAACAAGATGGACAGCGATAAAACCGGGAAAAGGAGCACAAGTACAGTAGCATTAGAAAAATTTGTAAGTAGAAATTTATACTATAATTGGGTAATAAAAATTCGGAAAATTTATAACGAGAACGTACAGTGTAGAATTTGTTGCAGATAATAAAGGCGAAACGCATGTGGCCATGTAGATACATATCATTTAGTTGTAACTAGACGAACCCAAAGTGATATTTGTGAACATTATATTACACGCAACTGAGACAACATGGAAATATAAGTTAAAAATCTAAATGCGAATTTGACTCAAACTAGCACTGAATCGGCAATTCAAGGGCTACCTACCTTGTAGTAGTGTAAATTTATTCGCAAGCGCTTTCTCCTGGGCACTGATTGCACCATATAAATCCTCTGGTTTAATTATCCACGCTGGTGTTGACCCGCCCTGCTGTTTACTGCCGGGACAGCGGGCTGCCTGCTTAATGAACTAACACACACCACCGAGCCCTTTCTCCTTCCTCTAGGTACTGACTGCATTATGGGCCCTTTGATCGAAACTCACCTGCGATAATTTACGACACTCGATGGGCGTGTTATGCAAAGCTTCGTAAATCAGACATTTGATGAAAACTTCTTTTTACAAATACTGTATGAAACTCTGGTGGACGTTCCTTACACTGTGACAGTTCGGTTTCATAAAAAAAGATTTGTTTATCGCTTTGCAATCTAATAATAAAACTGGAAAAAACGTTATGTCTTTTAAAAAAAATTGCTCAAAAATTAAGGTGCGACTGGCAGTACGTAGCATACTGCAGTTCGTAAAATACGGCATGCATGGTAGGCGAGCAGAATTGTCTCGTAATTTAATAGAAAAAGCTTAGAAATTTATAATGCGGTTTCTTTCACGCGCTTGTGCACCAATTTGTTGATTTCCCACATGATAAACATCTATTGCAGTAGTTCAAGTTTTAACTTTTAGTTTCTTCTCAATATAATTCATTATGTGATCCAATGGAAATGAATAGTACATGATTCACATGAAGCTGGTAAGACCATCAGAAAACCTAAAAAGATGTAAATGTTTGGATAAATAACACAAAAAATGTGTAGAATGGAATATATACAACTCGTTATTATGCAAAGCTCTAGACATGAAGTGAGGAACACTTCTATAGAACTAAAAAAGCGAGAAAAAACATAGCTCACGAGGACGCTAGCACAGGGCACCTCAAGGTATGACTATATGAACAAACAGGTGCAATGAAAATATTTTGGTACATTAATTCATTTCATATTCATCCACTGAATGTGTTCATGAACAAATCCCGGGCAAAATTCTGTAAAACTATGACCGATCCACTAATTTTATTTGACAATGAAGTATGAGTGGCAAAGAAAGGAACAGTAAATTGAATACGAAAATTAGAGAAGAGTAATAGGTGCTGTAGAACCAAACGAATAGTGATTGAAAGAATGCGTCAGAAACTAGAGCCGAACGCAGTTCAGGAGGAAATTAACAATTACCGCAACAACTCGTACGAGCAGGTACAAAGGATGGAACGATGATTCTACTAAATTAGCTTCTTTATATAGGGTGAGTGACTTCGTAAAGAGTGAAACGTCCCCTTGGAAAAATTTATACATGACTGTGCTTAACCTGACACACAATATTTTTAGCGCAATGCAATCTGACTTTCAGAAATCCCTACAAAAGAATGGCCCTGACTAACATTAACCTATACCTTTCACAAATCACTTACCTCACCAAAAATCTTCGTTACTCTAACTACTGTAAAATAGCGAGCGCCACTACTGCCAGCTAAATAAAAGATTCAAACTACGGAAGGCACTAACTACTGATAGGCATAGTTAGGAAATGAAAGATTTTAATAGAGAACAAACAATGTATTTACCTTAATAGTCATAATATATATAGCAGTTCATGACAAATTACAAAACTCCGCCATCTCTCTCCCCACATCCACCAATGCTGGCGGCTCACCTCCAACTGCGCAACGCTACGCGCTGTTCACAGCCAGCTGCCTAACACTACAATGGCGAGTATTACAACAATGCAAAGCAGCCACAGACTGCACACAGCACAGCCAGTGATTTTCATACAGAGGTGGCGTTACCAATAAAAAACCTAAACAGCCTACTTACAAGAGGTAGACTGTGATATGCAGCGGGACGAAAATGGTAGTCCTGGGGCAGGATATGCCACAGTCCTCTATCTTATACGTATCGCCATACTACTAGAGATAGTACTGTTCTGAATTTATGGGCGGGAAGATCATCGACAATTACAGTTCGATGTCCTGCAAGGATGCTCAAGTGGCTCTGGCACAAATTGTCAAGTGTCACGAGAAGGCCATTAAATGTCAGAAGAAAAGAGTACCTCACATACTTAAATTGCATCACTATGAATTCTCTGCTGTACAGTTTACAATTCTGTACATGCTGAACTGGAGTATATTTACATTTTGCGTCAGTTCTCCAGTGCAACACAGTGTGATACTTTCATAGAAACGAGTGTTTCTGGTACTATTTTGAGTGCAGCCTTGTGACTCTTGAAGACATCTCGTTAATCAGTCGGGCACATTAAGCACATCTGCATGGTACATTAACTCCATTAAGACATTTGTTTTTAGAAATCTGACAGAATTCGTAATCAAAAGAAGGGTTCAGTAGTAAGAATCCACACATATAAATCGAAGTCCCCCACTCGAATATTTGTGTCGGTACGTGAAAGTTAGAATGTGGAACCACCGTAATGATTCTGATACGATTTTCACTAAGGGGCAGACTGAATCATGGGGAATTTTTGTCTGTATAATTTATAGCTATAGTAATTGATGCTTCATAATATGTGTATCGTTTTCCATTTCGTGTACAGGGAGATTCACGAAGATATGCAAATATTTTAATGTGTTATTCCACAAGTAGACTAAAGAAAAAAGTTCATATAAACATAGGTCCGGAAACGTTTAGTTACGGAGTTCCGGCTAATAAAAGATTTTGTCTGAAATTCAGCAACTTCGAAAAAGGAAGCCATCGCAAAACAGTACGAGGTTAAAGTAAAGCACGATTTCCATTTATATTGTTGCTACTGACCTAGTGAATTTAATAAAACATGTCCCAGACGTGTATCTCCAGTAGTTTTCCAGAACATCCAGAGAAACAAAGTTTGTTATACAAATAAATTTGTTTACTTTCCATTAAGAATGTGAAAATGTTTATTTCATTGTTGGCAACCGTTAATGAGTTTTTCAGTCATTTCCTAACCTTCGAACGAGTTAGTTTTCTGTTTTGTTCAGTGAAAGAACATAATAACAACAGTGTATTTAAGTGAAACCACATAGTAACTATTACAGTTTGTAGATTATTTATGAAATAGGAATGCCTTTCAAAATTTACGGCAGAGGAATACGCTGATACGGTGTTTATCTATGGCAAATGTGATGATAATGGTGCGGTTGCAATTAACGAATATCGCGTACATCCAACTCGGAGTCTTCTGAATGCATGAACCATTAGCGGAGTATTTCGAATGTTGCGGGAGAGAGGTTCTCTAAATAGCGCTCATAATCAGTACGAGCGATCGATGTGTCAAGACTATGATGAGGATAGCCCGGGTACCAATACACGACGTATCTCTCACCGATTAGGCATTTCACAATCTAAGGTATGGCGCACACTGAAGTACAATGATCCGTATCCTTACCATAAACAAAAAGTGCATCATTTACATCCGGGAAATCCTGCCCTTCGCTTGGAGTTGAGCAACTGATTAAATAGTAATCGGCAACTACACAAATAAATTTTATTTGCTGATGAGCACAGTTTACTCCAGATGGTATAAACAATTTACATAACTAGCACGTACAGTCTGAAGCAAACCCACATGCAGCAGTACAACACAATTCCCAGCAATTATTCAGCGTAAATGTGTGGTGTGGTATAATCAACATACACTTTATTGGACTATTCATTTTCCCAGGACGTCTAACTAGCGAGACATACTTACAGTTACCTCAAGAAGAAATGTCTCGCTTGCCCGAAGATGTTCCACTTGCTACGCGATTGCAAATGTATTTTCAACATAATGGCGCGCCTCCCCATTTCACCAACTCCGTTACTACACATTTGAACGGAAATTTTCCCCAGAAATGGATTGGTCATGGTGCTACACGCCTGTGGCCACCCAGATCGCCCGATTTAACAGCAATGGATTTTTTGTAACTGGATAGATGAAAGACATAGCTTGTGAGGATAAAGTCAATACACGTGACGCATTACTTTCTAAATGCAATGAACTCGGTGGAGACATTTTTTAACATTTATTGTGAATGTATAGTGAAACTCTATGTACACTGTACAATTTCCTTAACACTGGGCTACGTTTTTTTCCGGTTTAATATGAATTCACGTGTGGTATGGTACTAATAAAAGCAGATTCTCTGACACATTCATACAATTTCAGTTAATGTTATTACCATCAATTTTCCAAAATTAATTGCTCTACAGCTTCTGTTGAAAACTTAGTGCACTTGTCTGGAATTTAAAAAAATAAATAAAAAAGAAAAACAAGCTGGGTCAAGTAGTTCATCAATAAGAATTTTACTAAATTACTTCTTTGCCTCTCTGGATGTTCTGGAAAACCACTGCGGATATACGTCTGGCACAGGTTTTATTAGATTCACCAAATTATTAACAACAAAATTAATGGAAATCGTGCTTTACTTTAACCTCGTACAGCTTTGCGATGGCTTCACATTAGCGAAGTTGCTAAATTTCGGGCAAAATCTTTTGTAAATAGGCTCTTTGGGTTTTTTATTGGTAACGCCACGTAGCGCTCTATAAGAAAATCACTGACTGTGCTGTGTGCAGACTGAGGCTGGTCGGCATTGTTGCAATAATCGCTATTGTAGTGTTGGGCAGTCGGCTGTTAACAGTGCATAGCGTTGCGCAGTTGGAGGTGAGCCGCCAGCAGTGGTGGATGTGGGGAAGCGAGATGGCGGATTTTTGAGAGCAGATGATCTGGACGTGTGTTCATCAGAAAAAGTAAATTTGTAATATTGGATATCATGGACTGATATATATATATATATACATATATATATATATATATATATATATATATATATATATATATATATAAAAAATGACTTTTGAACATTATTAAGGTAAATACATTGTTTGCTCTCTATCAAAATCTTTCTTTGCTGATATGCCTATCAGTAGTTAGTGCCTCCAGTAGTCTGAATCTTTTATTTAGCTGGCAGCAGTGGCGCTCGCTGTATTGCAGTAGTTAGAGTAACGATGATTTTTGTGAGGTAAGTGATTTGTGAAACGTATAGGTTAATTTAGTCAGGGTCATTCTCTTGTAGGTATTATTGAAAGTCAGATTGCGTAGCGCTAAAAGTACTGTGTGTCAGTTTAAACACAGTCACGTATAATTTTTCTAAGGGGACGTTTCATATGTCGACCCTTAGCCGAGGATACCTCACTTGCCGGCCGGTGTGGCCGTGCGGTCTGGGCGCTTCAGTCTGGAACCGCGTGACCGCTCCGGTCGCAGGTTCGAATCCTGCCTCGGGCATGGATGTGTGTGATGTCCTTAAGTTAGTTAGGTTTAAGTAGTTCTAAGTTCTATGGGACTGATGACCACAGAAGTTAAGTCCCATAGTGCTCAGAGCCATTTGAACCATTTGAACCATACCTCACTCGAATCTTCAGATTTATTCTTGTAGTTTGTGTAATTAGTGTAGCTATTGTTTATTGCTAGCGCGTAATTGTAGATAGAATCTTCTTTGTAGTTGGAGTTTTTCAATGTTGTACAGTAAAACAGTTGTGGCATGAATGCAGATTTGCACCAAGTATTTCGCAGCTGCGCTTGCAATTAACTAGATATTATTTTCAGTGCTATGCTAATGTTTTTTTCTTATTTTCCTCTTCAAATTGTGCTTTCTGTGTTATCGTATGAAACATTGTGACGATAATGGCGTGAGAAAAACGAAATACTAGGCTCCAAAGTAAACTAAGAAATGAGAGTGAAGACGAAAGCAGTGTGTTAGCGCCGCCGTGTAATGAATTAACTAATGTTCAAAGTAGTAATTTGGTAATTGTGCATAGGGAAGTGGAGCTGACTGCAAATAATGGTGTAGGTAGTGAAACAATTAGTGAACAGGGAAGCATTTTCGATCGATCGGACGGCAACAGCTCGCCTCAGGAATCCGAAATGACAGGACACGATCTTGCAAATACTGTAAAATTAGGTTTTGCGACCTCACCGCTTTCTCATATAAGTGAAGAACCTTTTCTACTTTACAAAATGCGAATATTGCCGGTTCAAATGCATTGCCGAATAGCACTGAGGAACATATTTCAGACACAAGTGCATTGTTATTACAGTTAATGCAACAAATGGGACAAAGGCTACAGAAGTAAAACACAATGCTTGAACAAAATCAGAAACAAATTGGGACAAAATCTTCAAAAGTTAGAGACGATGGAACAAAATCAGGGACAAACACAGCAAAAGCTTCAAAAGTTAGACTCATTGGAACAAACGCTTGAACAAACATGTGAAGGTTTAACTGCTGACGTAAAAATACAAATTTGTCAGGATTTTCAACCTATTTTTTCACGTCATGAAAATGCATTACAGAATCACGAAGCAGCCATAAAAGTACTGCAAACTGTTGTTCATGAAAATCACGACACCTTGCAAGCTAAAATTGACTCAGTTGCATCTACTGATTCGGTTACGCAATTTGCAGAAACTCAGGAAAACTTAAAGGACACAGTAGATACGATTTTAACACAAATGGACACTCTGTAACTTGGTTCAGAAAAACACACTGAGGAAATCTGTTCACTATTGGAGAAAGTAGCCGAACTTTCGGATCAGTTCACTAACTTATCTACAAAGGTAGATGATGATCTGAATGACACAAGCCCTGTAGCCTTCACTGACACAGAAGAGTATGAACAAATTAGAAAATTCAAACAAATCAAAATCAAATCAATACACAGTACAAAAGAGAAATCCGGGAAGTACAAGATCAGTTGACGCAGGTAATACAAGAATTACATATTTCAGAGGACACTCGTGCTCCAATATGGGAGTAGGGACATAGAAATACGGAACAGCCACAAAATGATAACACAGGGCACTTCGGAAATTATAAAAGAAATTGGCAAGGTACACCGAATTATGAGATGGAACTGCCGAAACGAAGTAACAATGACCGATATGCGACTTGCCGACATGATGATTTTGACTATAAGCTGTTTATTACTACACGTAAATTCAAAACATTTAAGAATTCCGGCAACGACATTCATCCACAAGCGTGGCTTCATCAATTCTCTCATTGCTTTCCTCCCAACTGGTCACTGGAGCACAGGTTAGAATTTATGTGTGGCTACTTAGAGAATGAACCAGCTGTAAGAATGCGATCGGTCATTCACGATTGACACAGTGAAGGAGAATTTTATCATGCCTTCCTCTCAGCATATTGGTCTCAAGCTACAGAAGACCGAGTAAAACATAGCATCATGATGAAACATTTCGAACAATCTGAATTTTCCAGTCTTGTGAAATATTTTGAAGACATGTTGCACAAGAATCAGTACCTCAAACCCCACAGCCCCTCAGAACCCATCCGCATTTGCTTAATCAAATTGCCTGAACATTTACGACCTATTATTTTGGCAGGACGTTCCAAAGACGACACTGAAGCTTTTCAGGGACTCTTACAAGAATTGGAAATCGACACTGACAATCGTGGGACGCAAAAACAGGAACACTACAATTACAGGTCACATCCGTCACAATTCTGCGAGGAAAGAAATAATAACTGGACGCGACAAAGCTATTCTTACAACGTAAATCGTGACCGAAACAGACACCACCCGTATGACAACTGTTGGCAGAGTAGTAATAATTACAGGGATAGATCATCTCTCCGTGGTAATGACTATCACAGAGACAATCAGAGAAACAGACAACATATAAACCAAAATAATTATTATCTAGGGAGACAGAATAACGTCAGACGCAACGGTTCACCACGCAGTTACGATTCCTGGAGAAATTCTCCACCACATGACCGACAAAAAAGAAACTATGTAAACTACCGACAAAACGACAGGGCTGAATTTCATCAGAACTGGCGGGATTCAAACGGGGCAGGGCCCTCTCGACAAGGTGAATTTCTAGAAGTTAGGTCTCCAAATCCCAATAAAGATGCGCGCCAACAAACAGACAGACAATGACTTGCACCGCAGGCAGCCACGTGCGCCGGCTGGCTCAGAGAAAAATAACATAGACGCTAACCTTGAGGAAAATTTTACCATTCCTTACCGACGTATACAACATGATAATTGCTTTGAAGTTGAAACTCTGCGTACTAGGAAGAGTAAAGGATTGCACCACATTTCACATGTAAAACTGTTTCTTCAGAGATAATCTGCTTTTAACTTAGTCTTTGCTACAAAATTTTTCACTTCACGTTACTAGTACTCTTTGTCATACTTAGAAACTCTTAACATGCAACCATGTTTTAAATTTAACTACCTAGTCTAGAACCTAGGGAACATATTTACACAGTATTTACGAGTGCATTGTTATAGTGAACAGAAACACAGTGTTATTGTGTGTGTACATTCTTGCTTGTTAGTTGCACGATTACATAACGACTATAAGGCTCACATACTTAGAACATGTACCGGTACTGCAAATGAGATTTTAATGCAACATTTTGGTTTATTTGAAAATACATTCTGGATTCAAAGTACTTTCTGAGAGATACCAGATGACACAGTGGTTATTTTATTTGACAGCTATACAATTATATCACGATGCTACTAATGAGTGACAATTTATATTACTGCTTTTGCGCTGTATCTCTTCTATATATGCACAGTTTTTCTGAATTCTTCTGGAAAGTAAAACATGTCTTAGTTGTAACTTTTGTGGTATAGCTACAATGAGACAGCCTTTCCGTAGCACAATAATACATTACAGCACAGTACTTTCTTCATCACAGCAATAAGCGTAATAACTAAGATATCTATACGCAAAGCATTTCACTTTTGTTTGTGAGGAGGTGAGTACATTGACTTCAGCAGAACTTTGCTTACAGAGGACGATAACTACCACAGTTCCACAGAATTATCTTACAGCAAGACGCACATTTAGCGCTACAGGACACCAATTCGAGTGATTAATTTTGTACTTGAAACATTTATTTTTAAAGATTTTTGAATTACAATGATAGAAAGGTTTTCCGTGATACATTTCATTCTATTGCTCTAATCTGTAACACCTGAGTTATAATTACATCAATCCTCAGGGGGTTACACGCCTACTTTGTGTACCATGTGTTTGGCAAGCACAAGGAGCCCTAGCTAATATGGTATTTGCTTATACAACTTTACAGATCGGTACCATATTTCTCTAACACATAATTACACAGCTATCTGATCATTTAACTGAGAGAGACAAACATTTTTTACTACATCAGTGACACATGGTTATGTAGTTACACAGTTGGATAACTTCACACTTATGAAATTGTATTTTGTCTGTACTTTGTGAACTGTTCATATTTTTTCGGAACCATTGTGATACTTTGAGAGCTTTGAATGTCGTATTTGGTATGGGATCATGATTTTGAAAGTACGTTTGAGGTAGATGGCACTATTGAAATGAGCAGAGAATTTTTTTTTAGGTTTTGAAATTATTGCAGAAAGCTACGACGTTATTGAGATATACATATGATATTATTATGACATCAATGTGTATTATGCTGTTGAGGCATGTTTATGATCAATAAGCTGATGCTATATGAGGAATCTGATTATGTTACGTATTTATTATGACGAAATATTGAAGTGTCGACGCAAGATTGACATGTCGACGAATATGTATATGTGCAATAAGGTAAGGAATAATGAGTAGTGGTTAGGGACTCTGACTTGTGGAAAAGGTTGTTGGAAACCAAGAATCATACTTATGAAATGTGTGTACATGCGTGAATGTATCACAACGCCGCCAAAAATTTTTTGGACACTGTTATATTTACAGGATTTTGTTTCTACAGATTTGTAACGCAAATATTTCGACCTGTGAAATTTTATTTGTATTAGACTGTCACTGTAGCAGAAACTGATGTCGTAAATATTTTGGTAAGGAAGGTAGGTCATCTTGTCATAATGCACTGTAAGCACCCAGCTGCACGACAGTCACCCGGAAAAAGTCATTAGTGTGTGCCTTTCAGAGGCACAGGTGGAGAAAAAAGGAGACCATTAACCTCGCTATTGACATTCGTTTGTAGAATGCATTGCAAATACGACACGCTCATTACTTGGAAACATATTATACTTTGTGCTACTTGCTGATATGCTTATGAGTTGATGGGAAATATTCTTACATATGCACACCTGATTATGACAAGTGTCTTTCTACGAGACTTGAGAGAATTTCTACTGACTTATAAAATGCCACATGGCTATTGAATTATGTTTTTAAGCTTTGCTTTACATAGTTGCTTATTTCATTTGATATCTGGTTACCAGCTGTGTTGCAGCATTGGTTACATAAAATAAAATTGAATACATTTGCTAATGTGAACACTTTCTGTCAGCAGATCTATTAAATAATAATTTTATGATCCACATTCTTCGAAAAAGGAGCACTTGGAAAGGAAAGAACAACAAGAGGGGACTAATAACGGTAACTGCATGTATAATTTTCTTTTCAAGTACTTGGTAATTTTTTGTAGAATAAGTTTTTGTGGTGTACCACTTTACATAGACATTACGATGTGAATATACGTTTCCCTAATCTGCATTGTTGTCTTCAGTGTACTATTTTTTCCGCTTGTGGGTTTGTCATGTTTAGATATAAGTTATTACATTTGCTGCTGCTGTTTGCCCGGCATAATGCTACTGAATTTCACTTTATATTACTCTGTTAAGGCAGTTTTACTACTGATTTATTTTTCTTGTTGCTGCACATTGGCGACTGATGCCCATAGATGTTAAGTCCCATAGTGCTCAGAGCCATTTTGCACATTGGCTCATTTTAGTTGTAATGTTGCATTTGCTTTGCTAATTTATATTTATTGCTACTAGCTTTGCCAATTTGCATTTTTTTGTCATTGCTGTTTGTGTTAATTGTTTTGTGCTGCTGCATTGCCTCGTCCCCTAATATATATATCTGAGCTCGGTAGATTTAAGTTACCTTAAGATGGGGTGGGCTATATAAGAGAACGAGTTGTGATGAATTGGGAGAAATGCATTGAGAAGCCATAAGAAAATGGTTTGGCCAAAAAAGTATTTCGAAAGGTGATATGAACAAAAAAGTAGGGTTTAGGGACAACAGGTTTAGGTAGGATTTTCTTGGAAATAAATGATGAGGTAAGATAATGGAAAATAAATAATGAGGTAAGAAATATGTGAACATATAAATACAGAAAGCATGCTTGGATAGAATTTTTTTGGTGGAAACAAATGTTGAAATAAGACGAAAGATCTATGGAATGAAGTTTTGGGTTAGACTGCAGTACCAAATGTTACATTGAAAACAAACCCTGTCCTTTCCTCTTGTGTTATTCTGCTATGTGCTTGTGTACTCTTGTGTATTTGTGTTTTTCCTGACTTTATGTGTTATCTAATAAGATTCATGTTGTAGAATTTTTCTAGTACTAAGCTACATTCACTATGATGAGGAATACTGTTATCCTCAAATATAATTTGCATTAATAATATGTTATTTTCTTTGTAAAGATGTTTATAGACATTATTAATTCTGTTCTGCTTCAATGCTCATGTGTGAAACTAATGTTTCGAAAACTATTCTCATTATTTTATATATTTACTTATGTCCTAATTCCTGTAACACTGATGTATATGTTATTTCGATTCTTTTGTAAGGCCTGTATTACTACAAATGTTATCTGTACTGTTATGTTCTTTAATAATGTATCTTGTATCTTTGTAATTGTATTCTTATGTTGTAAATTTATAATTATATAGACACCAGTTCTTCAAATTAAGTATCATTTCACTGTACACGTTTAGGTTGGTCATAGTATATGCACAATATGTGAAAAAAAAGGACTGTTAGTGCTCGCACGTGTGGGTGCACAAGTGGCAGTTTATAAACTTGCTATATTACGCACAAGACTCTTCGATGGTGATTGTGCACCTGCACAGTCGCAACAGATGGCTGCTGGCCGTCTCTACAAGGACTGCAGTGGGTCTGCACCTTTGATGGCCCACCAATACCATTATTGCCACAAGGATTGCAGTGGGTCTGCACCTCTGGTGGCCCACCAATACCATAATCTCTACCAGGACTACGACAGTGGATCTGCTCTGTGATGATTTACCAACCAATATTCTTCAACTTCGACTAACTCTGCTGTGGGTTTGCTCTGTTGTGGCCCATTACCCGTCTGCATGTCAAGAGTCAGCATTATCTTTCTGTTGGAAGGACAACACGACTTCTTCAAGACTGAATGGAAATCCTCTACTTCCATGTGCATTTTCTTTTACTGCTCAGACTTTGTGCATAAAATTGTAATTAATACTGTGATGAATGATCAGGTTTGTCTTTATGGACTGTGAGATAATTTTAGCTTTTGACCAACATTATATCAATAAGTGTGTGCATTTGATATCTTTCTTATTGTAACTATGAAAATTTTTTTCAAATCTGTATTGTCCACGGCGCAAAACAATTTGTAATTTTTTTTTGTGGGGAGCATGGGGGCTATGTAAGTAGGCTGTTAGGTTTTTGTATTGGTAACGCCACGTAGTGCTCTATAAGAAAATCACTGACTGTGCTGTGGGCAGTCTGAGGCTGCTCGGCATTGTTGCAGTAGTTGCTATTGTAGTGTTGGGCAGTCGGCGGTTAACAGCTCGTAGCGTTGCACAGTTGGAGGTGAGCCGCCAGCAGTGGTGGATGTCGGGAGAGAGATGGTGGATGTTTGAGAGCAGACGATCTGGACGTGTGTCCATCAGAAAGATTGAATTTGTAACATTGGATATCATGGACTGATATATATATATATATATTATGACTTTTGAACACTATTAAGATAAATACATTGTTTGTTCTCCATCAAAATCTTTCTTTTGCTAACTATCCCTATCAGTAGTTAGTGCCTTCAGTAGTTTGAATCTTTTATTTAGCTGGCAGTAGTGGCGCTCGCTGTATTGCAGTAGTTCGAGTAACGAATATTTTTGTGAGGTAAGTGATTTGTGAAACGTATAGGTTAATTTAGTCAGGGTCATTCTCTTGTAGGTATTATTGAAAGTCAGATTGTGCTTCGCTAAAAGTACTGTGTGTCAGTTTAAGCACAGTCATGTATAATTTTTCTAAGGGGACGTTTCACTTTTATTAGCTGTAGCTCCGTAACTAAACGTAGCGAACATATGTTCATAAGAACTTTTTCATTAGTTTTACTTGTAGAATAACATATTACAATAATGGTGAGTCACCCTGTATATTTTGCGTTTGGTGTGACATTTCGTGACAATGAAAGCCGGAAAAAAGAAATAAGTTAAACGGCTACCATAACTACAGAGAGCAGCTGGACTAGACTCTAAGCGGTGAACCAAAACTCCACCAAAATCACTTAGGAGGTTCTCAAGAGATATTTTCTGAGTATTTCGGTATAAGGAAGTCTTGTGTCCCGTTTTCTGATAATGTAATTGTGTTTCATTTGGTATGTTACCACAATAACTTTTGTTCCTGCGCAAATACCTTCACAAGAGTGAGGAACACTTACTATCCAATAACTGTAACGTACACCACGAGACACCTTCAGTAGTAATGCTACAGCCCTCAGTAGAGTTACAAAGTGGCCATCGCAGCGGTTAGTGCTCGGCATGCCGCCGTCGTTCCGCTCTTGCGCTTCATTCAGTGAAGCCGAACACAAACTGTACATCAAACAACTCTTTCACCAGTAAGCTTAAGCGTACTGAGGTGCATCCCTCGTAACATACACCTAACGCAGTCGCAAATGCAAACCCGAGATAGAATCGAGCAGGTGGGAATGCAGCCATGAGGACGAAGCGTAAATTTGGCTTTAGTGTAGTCAACAGCATGTACAGAGGGTGAGTGGGACAAGTGTACTTCCAAACAAGACATGCAGTGGATACTATCAACATAGATATTTTGGGTGCAGTTGAGACACTGTAGTGATGAAGACTAGGCTATAGTTTAAGAGATTAGTCAGGAAGAATCAGTACGCAAAGAAGTGGGACATAGAAGTAGTAAGGAATGACGAGATACGCTTGAAGTTCTCTAAGGCTATAGATACAGCAATTAACGAATAGCTCAGCAGGCAATACTGTTGAAGAGGAATGGACATGTCTAAAAACGGCCACCACAGAAAGTGGAAAGAAAAACACAGCTGCAAAGAAGGTAATTGCGAACAAACCATGGATAACAGAAGAAATACTTCATTTGATCAGTGAAAGGAGGAAGTACAAAAACGTTCCCTGGAACTCAGGAATACGGAAATACAAGTCCCTGAGGAATGAAATAAATAGGAAGTCTAGGGAAGTTAAGACAAAATGGTTGCATGAAAAATGTGAAAAAATCGAGAAAGGAATGATTGTAGGAAAGACAGACTCAGCATACAGGAAAGTCAAAACAACTTTCGGTGACATTAAAAGCAAGGACGGTAACATTAAGGGTTCAACGGGAATTCCACTGCTAAATGCAGAGAAGAGAGCGAACAGGTGGAAACGGTACATTGAAAGCCTCTCTGAGGGGGAAGATTTATCTGATGTGACAGAAGAGCAAACAGGAGTCGATGAGGAGAGATAGGGGATTCAGTATTAGAAATTAAAAGAACTTTGGAGGACTTAAAATCAAATTAGGCAGAAGGGATAGATAACATTCCACCAGAATTTCTAAAATCATTGGGGAAAGTGGCAACAAAACGACTATTTATGTTGGTATGCAGAATGTTTGAGTCTGACTTCAGTAAAAACATCATCCACATAATTCCGAAGACGGCAAGAGCTGAAAAGTGCTAGAATTACAGCACAATCGGCTTAACAGCTCATGCTTCCGAGTTACTGACAAGAATAATTTACAGAAGAATGCGAAAGAAAATTGAGAATGTGTTAGATGATGACGTTTGACTTTAGAAAAGATAGAGCCACCAGACAGGCAATTCTGACGTCGCGGTTGATAATGGAAGGAAGACTAAACAAAAAGGAAGACAGGTCCGTAGGACCAAGAAAAAGCGTTCGACAATGTAAAATGGGGTTAGATGTTCGAAATTCTGAGGAAAATAGGGGTAAACTGTAGGGAGAGAGGGGTAATATACAATATGTACAAGAGCCAAGAGGGAATAATAAGAGTGGACAACCAAGAACGAAGTGCTAGCATTAAAAGGGTGTAAGGCAGGGATGTAGTCTTTCCTCCCGTTCAATCTAAACATCGAAGAAGTAACGAGGGAAATAAAAAAAAGGTTCAGGAGTGGAGTTAAAATTCAAGCTGAAAGGATATTAGGATTAGCTGATGACGTTATTATTCGAAGAATTACATGAACTGCTGAACGGCATCAGCAATCTAATGAGTACAAAATACGGATTGAGAGTAAATCGAAGAAAGACGAAAGTAATGAGAAGCTGCAGGAAATGAGAACTGCGAGAAACTTAACATCAGGATTGATGGTCACGAAGTAGATGAAGCTAAGGAATTCAGCTAGCTAGGCAGTAAAATAACCAATGACGGACGGAGGAAGAAGGACATCAAAAGCTGACTAGCAGTGGCAAAAAAGGGCATTCCTGGCCAAGCGAAGTCTACTAGTATCAAACATAGGCCTTAATTTGAGGAAGAAATTTATGAGAACGCACGTCTGCAATACAGCATTCTATGATAGTGAACCATGGAATGTGGGAAAACCGGAACTCAAGAGAATCAAAGCAGTTGAGATGTGGTGTTAGAGACAAATGTTGAAAATTACGTAGATTGATAGTGTAGGGAATGAGAAGGTTTTGTACAGAATCGGAGAGGAAAATAATATGTGGGAAACGCGGATAAGGAGAAAGTTTAGGGTGGTGGGCATCCATTAAGACATGATTTAATGACTTTCATGGTACCAGAGGGAACTGTAGAGGGCAGAAACTGTAGAGGAAGACAGAGTTTGGAATACATCCAGCAAATAATTGAGGACAAAATATCCAAAGAATACCTATGCACCACTTTTGCAGCTTTGCCAGTGGAATTCTGGTTCACCCTTTACATACAGGGTGAGTCAGGAGGAAAGGTACGTGCTTTGAGGGGTGATAGTATTAGTGCCGGCCGGTGTGGCCAAGCGGTTAAAGGCGCTACAGTCTGGAACAGCGTGACCGCTACGGTCGCAGGTTCGAATAGTGCCTCGGGCATGGATGTGTGTGATGTCCTTAGGTTAGTTAGGTTTAAGTAGTTCTAAGTTCTAGGGGACTGATGACCTTAGAAGTTAAGTCCCATAGTGCTCAGAGTAATTTAGTATTAGTGATTCTGAATAAAAAACTTCCTATAGACTTATGCCTACTCCGAATGGTTTTGCGAGAAAGAACACATTTAATATTCACTGTTGTTTTTTTTCCATACTACCAAACTTTGTCACTGTTTACAAGGTACCATAGCAGTGTACAGCAAGTTGAGACGAACGGTTTGATACGGGACGCTTGAGGTCTATTACGTAGGGAAACTACCTCAAATTGGCCTCCAAAATCTGCGTAAGCTCCGGCGCATGCGTATCGAGCGAGATACCCTACATTCTCGCTCTCTCTTCGCACAAACCATAGAGAAAAAAATAATCTTGTTCTTCTTCTTTCGTCATGCATTAGGCTTACCCTCAGCCTGTTGCAGGTACATCTAATCCTTCCATCGTTTTGCAGGTCTTCCAATGCATCTTTTACCTTGTGGAGTATATCGCCAAAAATGTAGTGGTATTCTTGCCTTGTCCATTCGAAACAGATCGGATATCCATTTTTGTCGGTATTCGTCAACCTTACTGTCTACATCGAAAATATTTAATTCCTGATATCTGTATTTCTTTCGTACTCTAGCTTGGTGTATCCTGCCATATACCTGAGGAATTTGATTTCACTGGCTTGTTATTTTATTTTATCTTTCTTTTTCATGACCCAAGATTCAGTTCCTTATACTAATGTTGGTACTGGCGTTACTTTATAAAATTTTAGATATGTTTCTGTTGTTACCTTACGCAGAGGGCTCTTCTGATAGTGCCATTTAAGTAGGTAAATTTCACAATTTTGTTTTTTTGATCTAGGTCTCCCCTATACGACAGCATGGTTGCTAGAAATTTGAATATGTCTGCTTGCTCTATGATCTTGTTGTCTATAATTATTTTTGTTCTTACTGGATTTTTTCCACAGAAACCCATGGCTTTTGTTTTTTGTTTTGATGTTGACATATTATATATCTGGCATGTTTGGTATAGTTTGTAGGCAGCTCTCGGCAGTCCATCTTCATTATTAGAAAATAACACTTGGTCATTTGAGAAAAAAATGAATAGGTCCTTTTTTGTAGGAAATTTAATACAGTTTAATTTTGTACTGCGACACGTTTTCGCTGGAGAGTGCGGTTTTCGAGTTATTCAAGGAAAACGTACAGTAGTGATATTGAATGTGTAAAATACCGGAAACCATTCGGAACAGGGCATACGACCATACGAAGTTTTTTGCTCAGAATTACTAACACAATCACCCCTCAAAGCATGTACCTTTCCTCCTGACTCACCCTATATCTTTACGTATCTGCTATAAATTTTACAAAGTGAAATCCCCCACTGCATTTTTCTGTCTACATCTGAAGGGTAAGCTGTTATCCCTGTTATCCACAGCTGTCATCCCATATCAGTTACAATGAGTGACGGTGAGTAAACAAGCTACTATACGTTTAGTAACGTCTGCTACCTTCACCTGTCTACCTGTTCGGGTAAGCGGAACTTGCGATGTGCACGCCGCTCTAGCCTCTCCACAGCTGTGCTTACGCACGATGCATCGGCAGTTCGGTCTGCAGACCGTTGCTGCCGAATTATGTGTATAAAGTGGCATGGAGAGAAGTGTGCGTGTATGCGTCGTGCTATTGAAGTAGTTATTCCCGGATACCACAGGCGCTGAAAGGTTTGCCTAAGCAGAACAGGAAAGGGGACTCCACACCAACAGAGAGAAGACCCTGATAATCCTAAGACCAGTGCTTGAGAACCAACACTATGGAGCTGTAATTTCATCTACAGCTCGTCGCTAGAAAATAAGCTTGCTGTTGGAGGTGTGGCAGGTTCGACACCTGGGCTCGAGAAATGTGTCTGCGTAGAAGAATGATTGTCCCTGACCGAATCAATACGCACAAGGGCAAGAGCATATTAACTATCTGTATCAAGGTATCTCAATATATGACAGCTAATATGTTAACAATACATAATGCACCAGTTCGTGCTTCACAAGTGGCAGTATTACGTAAATGTTACCGAATCGTTGATTGCAATAATGAAGAATGAATATAATGAACATCACAGATAATGTTCCTTTAAACCTGCGTTACAGAATGCGAGATCTTTATAATAGCTTTATTCGTAATATAAAAATTTTTATGTCTGTCTGCCTTGTTTGATGCATTGATGTAAGCGCCTCTCAGTATTACCAAGGACATCTCTTAACATTTGTGCCGATATGAAGCGCAGGCATGAAGTATTCGTTCTCTTAACATATCGAAGTTTTTTCAGTTCCTTGTCTCAAACCCTGGATTTGATGTAACCCCATAAGGAAAAATCCAACGACGTTAAATCAGCGATCTCTCTGCCATCAATTTCTACCACCGCAATCTATCCACCGTTCGGTGTGCACATTGTTCAGAAATTCCCTAACCCCTCTACATTAATGGGATGGTGCACGACAATGGTGAAACCTGTGCCTCACAGATAACTGAAGTGGGACGTCTTCTGTGAGTATTTGGAAGTACAGCTGACCAATTAGTCTGGGAGTCAAATAAACTGGTTCACTGACGTGCTCTCTTAGTGCGCTTGCATGTGATGTGGTCGTAACCAGTGAAGATATGCAGAAGCCCAGTAATGTAGATTGTGTATACTGACAGTGGCGTCTCTGGCGAAATAGCCTCCACCTCCCCTTAAAATCTGCCTGATCAAATCCGGATTTATGGCTACCTTATTTAAGAGACTTATGGAAAAGTGTACCCGATTTTGAAAATCGTTTCCGTACAGCTGTTGGTGTAGGTGCAGATTAATGGGATGCCACTTTCGTTCCTCCAGAATCCTTTGGAAACCGAGACCTCGATATCCTCAGGTGCGCAGTGTCCTAATTACAATGAGAAATAGTGGGCGAAATCTAATGGCCTTCATAATATTAACAATAATGACCACATTATTATTATTTTCCTTCCTTTCTCAGACGTTATGTCTGGTTAAAAATGGAAACTGACGTGGACCTTGATCAAGTGTGACTTCCTTTTAACTGTATGGTATATGTTACATTGCACTTAGGAACTTTCGGGTAATTGAACATGTATCAATAATTACAGATTTCTGTAGTTGTATATATACTCGTACGTTTGGATGTAGCTGTACTGCGTTGATGTACTGGTGGATATTGTGTGGTATGACTCCTGTAGTTGATAGTATAATTGGTGTAATGTCAACTTTATCCTGATGCCACGTGTCCTTGTCTTCCTCAGCCAGTTGGATGTATGTTTCAATATTTTCTCCTGTTTTCTTCCGTATATTTGTTGTATTGGGATGGATATTTCGATTAGTTGTGTTAATTTCTTCTTTTTATTGGTGAGTATGATGTCAGGTTTGTTATGTGGTGTTGTTTTATCTGTTATAATGGTTCTGTTCGAGTATAATTTTTATTCATAATTCTCCAGTGCTTTTTATGGTGCATACTTGTATGTGGGAACGTGTTGTTTTATTAGTTTATGTTGTATGGCAACTTGTTGACGTATTATTTTTGATACATTGTCATGTCTTCTGTTGTATTCTGTATTTGCTAGTATTGTACATCCGCTTGTGATGTGATCTACAGTTTCTATTTGTTGTTTGCAAAGTCTGCATTTATCTGTTGTGGTATTGGGATCTTTAATAATATGCTTGCTGTAATATTTGGTACCCGTGGTCTAGGGGTAGCGTCTTTGATTCATAAT
Organism: Schistocerca piceifrons; assembly: GCF_021461385.2. NCBI lineage: Eukaryota > Metazoa > Arthropoda > Insecta > Orthoptera > Acrididae > Schistocerca > Schistocerca piceifrons. Next base: position 272,114,690 of record NC_060139.1, read on the forward strand.
CAAAACGACTTCGGTCCCAGGTTCGATCCCCGCCACTGCCTAAATTTTGATAAAACATTGGCGGCCAAAGACTTCCGGCATAAGAAGTCAGCCTCATTCTGCCAACGGCCTTGTCAAAGAGGGTAGAGGAGCGGATAGAGGTTCAGGGCACTCTCTTGTCCTAGGGGTGGCAATTTGCCCCTAAAAGCGGAGAAATCAGCAGTGATCAACGACATGAGGATGCAGAAGGCAGTGGAAACCACTGCATTAAAGACACGTAACGTGTGTCCACAGGACATGTGGCCTGTAATTGAAGAAGTGTGATGATGATCTCTCCATTGGCAGAAGATTCCGGAATAGTCCCCTATTCAGATCTCCGGGAGGGGACTGCCAAGGGGGAGGTTACCATGAGAAAAAGATTGAATAATCAACGAAAGGATAACGTTCCACGAGTCGGGGCGTGGAATGTCAGAAGCTTGAACGTGGTAGGGAAACTAGCATATCTGAAAAGGGAAATGCAAAGGCTCAATCTAGATATAGTAGGGGTCAGTGAAGTGAAGTGGAAGGAAGACAAGGATTTCTGGTCAGAAGAGTATCGGGTAATATCAACAGCAGCAGAAAATGGTATAACAGGTGTAGGATTCGTTATGAATAGGAAGTTAGGGCAGAGGGTGTGTTACTGTGATCAGTAACACACCCTCAGCCCTACCGTCCTATTCATAACGAATCCTACACCTGTTATACCATTTTCTGCTGCTTTTACTGTTCACAGTAACACACACTCTGCCCTACCTTCTTATTCATAACGAATCCTACACCTGTTATACCATTTTCTGCTGCTGTTGATATTACCCGATACTCATTTGAGCAGAAATCCTTGTCTTCCTTCCACTTCACTTCACTGACCCCTACTATATCTAGATTGAGCCTTTGCATTTCCCTTTTCAGATTTGATAGTTTCCCTACCACGTTCAAGCTTCTGACATTCTACGCCCCGACTCGTAGAACGTTATTCTTTCGTTGATTATTCAATCTTTTTCTCATGGTAACCTCCCCCTTGGCAGTCCCCTCCCGGAGATCCGAATGGGGGACTATTCCGGAATATTTTGCCAATGGAGAGATCATCATGACAGAATCGACAGCAGACCAACACCGACAACGATAGTTCAGGTATACATGCCGACGTCGTAAGCTGAAGATGAACAGATAGAGAGAGTGTATGAGGATATTGGAAGGGTAATGCAGTATGTAAAGGGGGACGAAAATCTAATAGTCATGGGCGACTGGAATGCAGTTGTAGGGGAAGGAGTAGAAGAAAAGGTTACAGGAGAATATGGGCTTGGGACAAGGAATGAAAGAGGAGAAAGACTAATTGAGTTCTGTAACAAGTTTCAGCTAGTAATAGCGAATACCCTGTTCAAGAATCACAAGAGGAGGATGTATACTTGGAAAAGGCCGGGAGATACGGGAAGATTTCAATTAGATTACATCATGGTCAGACAGAGATTCCGAAATCAGATACTGGATTGTAAGGCGTACCCAGGAGCAGATATAGACTCAGATCACAATATAGTAGTGATGAAGAGTAGGCTAAAATTCAAGACATTAGTCAGGAAGAATCAATACGCAAAGAAGTGGGTTACGGAAGTACTAGGGAATGACGAGATACGTTTGTAGTTCTCTAACGCTATAGATACAGCAATATGGAATAGCGCAGTAGGCAGTACAGTTGAAGAGGAATGGACATCTCTAAAAAGGGCCGTCACAGAAGTTGGGAAGGAAAACATAGGTACAAAGAAGGTAGCTGCGAAGAAACCATGGGTAACAGAAGAATTACTTCAGTTGATTGATGAAAGGAGGAAGTACAAACATGTTGCGGGAAAATCAGGAATACTGAAATACAAGTCGCTGAGGAATGAAATAAGTAGGAAGTGCAGGGAAGGTAAGACGAAATGGCTGAAGGAAAAATGTGAAGACATCGAAAAAGATATGATTGTCGGAAGGACAGACTCAGCATACAGGAAAGTCAAAACAACCTTTGGTGACATTAAAAGCAACGGTGGTAACATTAAGAGTGCAACGGGAATTCCACTGTTAAATGCAGAGGAGAGAGTAGATAAGTGGAAAGAATACATTGAAAGCCTCTATGAGGGTGAAGATTTGTCTGATGTGATGGAAGAAAAAACAGGAGTCGATTTAGAAGAGATAGGGGCTCCAGTATTAGAATCGGAATTTGAAAGAGCTTTGGAGGACTTACGGTCAAATAAGGCAGAAGGGATAGATAACATTCCATCGGAATTTCTAAAATCATTGGGGGAAGTGGCTACAAAACGACTGTTCACGTTGGTGTGTAGAATATATGAGTCTGGCGATATACCATCTGACTTTCAGAAAGCATCATCCACACAATTCCGAAGACGGCAAGAGCTGACAAGTGCGAGAATTATCGCACAATCAGCTTAACAGCTCATGCATCGAAGCTGATTACAAGAATAATATACAGAAGAATGGAAAAGAAAACTGAGACTGCGCTAGGTGACGATCAGTTTCGCTTTAGGAAAAGTAAAGGGACGAGAGAGGCAATTCTGACGTTATGGTTAATAATGGAAGCAAGGCTAAAGTAATATCAAGACACTTTCACAGGATTTGCCGACCTGCAAAAAGCGTTCGACATTATAAAATGGTGCAAGCTGTTCGAGATTCTGAAAAAAGTAGGGGTAAGCTATAGGGAGAGACGGGTCATATACAATATGTACAACAACCAAGAGGGAATAATTAGAGTGGACGATCAAGAACGAAGTGCTCGTATTAAGAAGGGTGTAATACAAGGCTGTAGCCTTTCGCCCCCACTCTTCAATCTGTACATCGAGGAGGCAGTGATGGAAATAAAAGAGAGGTTTAGGAGTGGTATTAAAATACAAGGTGAAAGGATATCAATGATACGATTCGCTGATGACATTGCTATCCTGAGTGAAAGTGAAGAAGAATTAAATGATCTGCTGAACGGAATGAACAGTCTAATGAGTACACAGTATGGTTTGAGAGTAAATCGGAGAAAGACGAAGGTAATGAGAGGTAGCAGAAACGAGAGCAGCGAGAAAATTAACATCAGGATTGATGGTAACGAAGTCAATGAAGTTAAGGAATTCTGCTACCTAGGCAGCAAAATAACCAATGACGGACAGAGCAAGGAGGACATCAAAAGCAGACTCGCTATGGCAAAAAAGGCATTTCTGGCCAAGAGAAGTCTACTAATATCAAATACCGGCCTTAATTTGAGGAAGAAATTTCTGAGGATGTACGTCTGGAGTACAGCATTGTATGGTAGTGAAACATGGACTGTGGGAAAACCGGAACAGAAGAGAATCAAAGCATTTGAGATGTGGTGCTATAGACGAACGTTGAAAATTAGGTGGACTGATAAGGTAAGGAATGAGGAGGTACTACGCAGAGTCGGAGAGGAAAGGAATATGTGGAAAACACTGATAAGGAGAAGGGATAGGATGACAGGACATCTGCTAAGACATGAGGGAATGACTTCCATGGTACTAGTGGGAGCTGTAGAGGGCAAAAACTATAGAGGAAGACAGAGATTGGAATACGTCAAGCAGGTAATTGAGGACGTAGGTTGGAAGTGCTACTCTGAGATGAAGAGGTTAGCACAGGAAAGGAATTCGTGGCGGGCCGCATCAAACCAGTCAGTAGACTGAAGACCAAAAAAAAAAAAAAATATCTGGTGTTTATTGTTTGATCCCGTATTGCAATCATGAATCCTTCCGTCTCACTGTATATATTGCCTTTTCTTAGCTATGTCTTGGATGCGTCTTGATCGATGTGTGGCTGTGTTAGATGATATGGGTGCTTGCCATGTAATGGTTTCTTTCTCCAAATAACTTTCTTTGTATCTGTTGATGTTATGTGCTCTAAAGGGTGTAGAAGTGGTTATGAAGTTGCAATGGTGTAGCCGAGAGTGATTGCTTTGTGTATTTTGCTAGTTTCTGCTAGTTCTATAAAGAATTTTGTTAAATTGTCTACCTGTCCATAATGTAGGTTTTTTATGTCGATAAATCCCCTTCCTTCTTCCTTTCTGCTTAATGTGAATCTTTATGTTGCTGAATGTATGTGATGTATTCTATATTTGTTGCATTGTGATCGTGTAAGTGTATTGAGTGCTTCAAGGTCTGTGTTACTCCATTTCACTACCCCAAATGAGTAGGTCAATATTGGTATAGCATAAGTATTTATAGCTTTGGTCTTCTTTCTTGCTGTCAATTCTGTTTTCAGTATTTTTGTTAGTTTTTGTCTATATTATTATTATTATTATTATTATTATTATTACAATCATTATTGTTATTATTGTGGGGACAAATAGCACTTCAACTCTTATGCAATATTACGAAAACATTTTCGTTTACACTACATTGTACATAAGCATTACCGTGCCTGGGATGTGATCCAAAATACTCATTGACGTTCAGGGCAACATCGGGTGATTCACGGATAGGTCTTTCCACGAGACGTTGTAACTGGATTTTTTTCTTTATTGTTATTTTAACACCTTATACAAAGAAAGGCCGGCAGCGGCAATATAGCGCCGCTCTTCGGCCACAGATTATACACAGAGAAACAAGGAAGACATAGAAAAACAAAACATAATTATGGACAGAAAACAGTAGACACATGAGTAAAAATCACGGAGCCGTTCACAGGTGTAGCAAAATAAAAAATAAAAACGTTCAGCACTTGTACAGCACTTGTACACGCACGCTGATGTGAATGATGGAGCATGGGCAGGTGGGGGAGAGGAGGGTGGAGATGCCAGTGGCAGAGGAGATGAGAGGGGGAGGAAAGAAGGTAGGGGTTGGGGAAGCCTGGGGGGAGGAGGGAGAGAATGGAGAGAGGGTGCCCTTGGGAAAAAACACAGGGTGTGGTAGGGGAGGATCAAAGTTGGTAGGAGGGGTAGATGGAGGGGATGAGGGCATCATCAGGGAGGGGGAATCGGTGGAAGCCACCTTGGGCGAAGGTATGGAGAGTGGAGAGATGGAGAGCAGCTGGGACGTGCGAATACAGGCATGGCAGTGGACGAGGGTGGGAAAGGATGGGAGAGACAAGTGGATGAGGGGGATCAAGTTCACGGGATGTGTAGAGGATCTGTATCCGTTCGAGGAAAAGGAGGAGGTGCGGGAACGGAATAAGATCATAGAGGATCCGCATGGGGGAGGGGACGGATGCGTTAGGCGAGGTGGAGCGCATGGCAGCTAGGATTTGAAGGGATTTGTAAAAGGTAGGAGGGGCAGAGATCTGGGCAGGGTGGGCATAGCAGAGGATAGGGCGGATGAGGGTTTTATAGGTGTGGAGGATGGTGGAAGGGTCCTGAACCGAATGAGGCCAGAAAGGAGCTTGAGGAGACAGAGTCGGAAGTGTGCCTTGGCTTGGATTGTCAGGAGATGGGGGGGGGGGGGGGTCCAGGAGAGGCGACGGTCAAGGTTGACGCCAAGGTAATTGAGGGTGAGGGTGAGGGCGATAGGACAGCCATAGATGGTGATATAAAAATCGAGGAGACGGAAGGAAGGGGTGGTTTTGCCTACAATGATCGCCTGGGTCTTGGAAGGATTGACCGTGATCAACCACTGGTTGCACTGAGTGGTGAACCGGTCAAGATGGGATTGGAGAAGGTGTAAGGAGCGTTGCAGGGTGGGGGCTAGGGCAAGGAAGGCGGTGTCATCGGCGTACTGGAGAAGGTGGACGGTGGGGGGGGGGGTGAAGGCAGCGGAATGTTCGCCGTATACAGAAGTTAGAGAAGAGGGCAGAGGACGGAACCTTGTGGCACACTGGCAGAGGGGTAGATTGTTATGGATTGTGACACAGGAAGGACATTGGTAAAGAAAGGACCCGCTCAGACGGACGTAGTTGATAGGAAGGGCGAAGGTTTGGAGCTTGAAGAGGAGACCAGAATGCCATACACGATCGTAAGCATGTTCAAGGTCGAGGGAGAGGAAGATGGCGGATCGATGGGAATTGAGCTGCTCGGAGAGGAGATGAGTGAGGTAAAGGGAAAGGTCATCGGCAGAGAAGGATGGTCGAAAGCCGCACTGGGTAGTGGGAACTAGGCGGTGCTGGCGGAGATGCTGTTGGATGCGTCGGGTAAGAATGGATTCCAGGACCTTGCTGAAGACTGAAGTAAGGCTGATGGGACTGTAGGAGGAGACAGCAGATGGCAGTTTGTCAGGTTCAAGGAACATCAGGATATGCGGGGGTTTTCTACAGGTCAGGGTAGTAGTCAGTCGACAAGACCACATTATAGAGCCTAGCCGGGGTGGAGAGGAAGGAGGCGGGAGCTTCACGGAGGTGGCGGTAGGTAACACGATCGTGACTGGGAGGGGTGTTGCGTTTCATGCGGAGTGTACTGATGATGTCCTGAGTAGTGATGGGGGCATTGAGTTTGTTGTGTGTAATGTTGTCTAAGTACTGGAAGCCAGGGGCGAGGGGAGGGACAGAGGTGTCGGTTCGATCGCGGACATCCGGGAAGGGGGAGTAATCGAACTGGGGATCGTCAGGGAGGATAAGGATATTGGAGAGGTAGGAGGCAAAGTAACTGGCCTTACTAAGGTTGTCAGGGAACGGTAGGTCATCATGAAGGAGAGGGTAGTACGGGACGGGGGGATTAAATCCGGTAAGGTGGCGGAAGGCTGACCAGTACTTGGACGAGTTGATAGGAAGGGTAGCATTAAGACGGGTGCATGACTGTCGCCAGTCCCGGCGTTTCTTAGCGACGAGCCAGTTTCTGACGTGTCGTTGTAGTTGCCGGTGGCGTCGTAGTGTGTCCCGGTCACGCGTGTGAAGGAAGGCACGGTAGGGACGGCGGGATTCACGGAGGAGGAGGAGGCCTTCGACAAGGCCTGCTAGAGAAATAAGGCGGAATAGGTAACATCATCAGGATGGTGATATTGTAACTGGAAAGCTCCATCAGCTCTTAAACATGTCTCTGTACGTCTAAAAACATGCACGGAAGGTACACGTCGAGTCGAAAATCGTTGTGAACACTACCTTCGGACCTCAGCTGCATTGCAGTGTGTCTCCTCTCAGATCAGTATGGTATCGGTGTAGTCTTCGGTGGAGTACACTGCATTTGTTACCTTTTTGACTGTGAGACCTGACTCGAACTACAAACAGAGGGCCACGCGATCTTGGCAGAGCGGAATCAGGAGCAAAACGCACGCAGATGGCGGCACAGCTCAGTCGAGGTTGGCTTGTACGTGCAGTTTCCCTTTTGGCAGCAGTGACGAGGCAACCCTTCTATCACTGGCGGGAAATATAAAACTACAACATGTACATTATAAAACAAGTCGTGCGTAAGTATGGATTAAATGCATTGAAGATTCCATACACACTGAATTCGTTACTTTGAATAGTATTACATGGCGCATACCAAACAATAAAAGCATTTTCACAAACGTGGTAAGGACCAAACATCAAAGAATAAACAGCTTTTTCAAAGAGTAAATATTTTCCCGTAACTTCCTTTAATATTCTCCAAGTATTTTGAGCTACACACTCTTTCAAGAATCCTACGTTCTTTCTAAGGCTTTGAGCTATCTCCATGGCAAATTTCATCGAAATCTGTTTACTCGGTTAGTCTTGAAACCGTAACAGTCAGAGTTACTTTCGCATTTATAATATTACACTCATGTTCAGAAAAAACAGAACACCTTGAAAGAGTAGAGATAGAAGGTTCATATTCACAGAAAAAGTACAGTGGTATGTGCTATAGAAAAGATTAGCATTTAAACCATTTTGGCTTGCGGGTTCAAGGTCAACGTCGATATCGCGACGCAACACGATCTACCGGTCAAATGTGCCTGCGGCTCCCGTTGTCGCTATAAACCGAAGGTAACGGATCAGTGTGACTTAAGCAGACGTGCAGATGCCTATCAGATATTTGCACGAACCGTAACATCAAATCAGTGGTTTTAGAAGGACGCACAATATTTGTATGAGAGAATGTGATGCATCCCTCTGGGAATTTGCTGCTGGTGTGGGACGAAATGTTTCGGCAATGCGACAGGTCTGTACAGAATGATTCACTCAAGGTCGTAGAACACGACGAGATGGATCAGGTAGCACTACAAAGACCCACTCCCCCAGAAGATCGACACTTCATCTGAATAGCTCTGCAGAACAGATCTGTGTCCTCCTTGGCTCTGGCGAAACAGTGGAACAGTGTAACACATCATAAACTATCAGGGCTGACATTCCGTCGCCGTTTATTACGGCATGGGTCACGTGCGCGTCGTCCACTTCTCTCCGCCTACCTTTGACTAATGTACAGAAATATGCCAGACACCAATGGTGTGTGAGGAACGAGTCACTGGGGACAGGAATGGCATCTCATGGTGTTTTCGGACGAATCCAGGTTCTTTTTGTTTGAAAATGATGGCCGCGTATTGTTTTGGTGCAGACAGGTCGAGTGACATCACAGTGACTGCATTCGCACAAGACATACAGCGCCAACTTGAGGCATTATGGTGTGGGGTGCTATTGGGTACGACCACAAATCACAGCTGGTGCGAGTCCAGCGTACTGTGACCAGTTTGACCTACTTGAATGACATCCTGCGATCCGCAACCGTATCCTTTCTACACGACACACCAGACGCCATTTTTCAGCAAGACAATGCACGGCCACATATTGCTGCAGAAACAGGTGCCTCATTGGTGTAACAGGATGTCAGCCCTTTGCCCTGGCCCGCCAGATCACGAGACTTGTTACCAATCGAATGTATGAGGGATGTGGTGAAGCGACTGATTCAGCGTGACCCAATATCGACGACCACGGACGAACATTGGAACCAGGTGCATGTAACATGGATGGCTAACTCACAGGACGCCATTCGCACCTTATACGGGTCTTCGTAATCGCATATGGTCGACCCTGTCCCTACTAGGCAACAGTACATATGCTGAACCGAGGTGACGGAAATGCTTATCATTTCTTCAGAACAAACTAATGTACATGCCCTGCGAATATGAACTTTCTACTTCTAGTCCTTCAAGGTGTTCTGCATTTTTTTAATATGAGTATAGTTTGGATAAAACTGTCAATCACAATTTTTTTCAAATTTTCACAAAATAAAACTGCACGATGCCCCAAGCTATGCTCAAGTTACCTGCAAAATTCCCAGAAGATTCGTCTAGTAATTTTGGAGAAGCGTATTCAGACTAACAGACTCGACAATTTTACATATTTATTATTAGTACACATTGAGCCGTGCGTGGGTCGCGTTTGTGCTATCTCTTATTTAACGTCCTGTTTTTGCCGTACTGCCACCTCGTTATGTTCGTTTCAATTACTATTGTCACTGAGTTGCTGCTTTGTCTGCCCTTGAGCGGCAGCAGCAGCGCTTATCGCCGGCCGCGGTTGCCATGCGATTCTACGCTCTTCAGTCTGGAACCGCGCAACTGCTACGGTCACAGATTCGAATCCTGCCTCGGGTATGGATGTGTTTGATGTCCTTAGGTTGGTTAGGTTTAAGTAGTTCTAAGTTCTAGGGGACTGATGACCTCAGATGTTAAGTTCCATAGTGCTCAGAGCCATTTGAACCATAGCAGCGCTTATCGATATAAGCTATGCCGTATTATCTTTGCTGGACTGCTATTACTTCCATGACTCTCCCGCCAGTTGCCGACACACATGATTGGAGTGGGGATGACTTTGATTGGTCGCTGGTCGGTCGTCTTGCCGGACGACGTGTATTTGTCCGGCAATCGCTTATGGGTTGGCTGCGAGTGCCGACTCGTGATTCGTCCCTGTTATTTTACAGTCTGCCGTTGGCATTGTCTAGTTTTTCTTGCAAGTGTACGTGAAACAGTGTGTAGTTGGCGTGATTTTGTCTGACATGTTATTTTAAATGTTGTCAGAGTACTGGCTCTGAGGAGTCGGTCGCTTGGCGTGGAGCAGTGAGGAATTGTCGGCGGGACGTAGTTTGTCCGGGGCCCGCTGGCGGTCTCTACGCGGTGTCAGAGAGTGTGGCGCTGTTCCCATTGCTACGAGGTCCGTTGCTCACCGACCCTGGACACGAAAGTTGAGTTCTGATTTAACCTATCAGCAAGTCAATACTGTTCACATTGTGTCGTTTGGAGTTTGTTGTCGGCTGTTGGGATATTCCCGCGAGCAACAACGTGTTTTTCAAGTTGAAAAATTGTAGCCACCCTCCGGTGGAGTTTCATTGTATTTGGTTATATGAATTGAGGTGCACCAGCAGAATCTTCTGTCTTGTAGGCGTTAACGTTCCCATTACGTTTCCTGGGCGTTGACGTAAATTTCAGGCAGTGTAGTTTCCTCATCGTGTTGTTGCAGTCCAGCACGGTGCGTAGTTTGACAGCTCCGTGTATGATTGTTTGTGAGCGCCAATGTCTTCTACGTTGTTCCGTTGAACTCCCTGTTGTGCCCTGGTCGGGTGAAGTGGAAGTTATCATGTCGGTGGCTCCGCTGTCTGTCGGTCGGTTGGGTTGTCGTTGTTGTCGTTGGATCGTGGATGGTTGGCCCGACTGCCTGTCTCACCTAAGCGAGCGTTTGAATTACAGGCCGACCCTCGAACATGTGGCCACCCTTGTGTGGACTGCCTTATTTTAAAAAAAATTGATCTTGTTGTTGGTACTTGTATGCTTCTAGCCGGTTTTGTGTTTCAAACTACACTTGTTTTACTCTTTAGGCCTCCGGCCTAGTTTAAGGTACAGTTTCACGTAATCCCCTTGGCATTTTAAAATCTTTTTGAAATTTTAAGTCTTCGGCTTTCAGCTGATATGAATTTAGCTTGTTTACTTCAGCCTAACTAAGGAACTGTTTTAAGATAAGGCTTGCCTTTTAAATTTCTGATTATGCTTGCGTTTTAAGTTATCGGCCTTCAGCGGTTTTTAAATTAAGTCCCAAAGATTAAAGATATGTGCTTAAGAATTTTTTTTGGAATTTTGTAATGTTTGAACAAATAATAAAGTTGTAAGTCCGAGTGTAACTGACAGCCCCTTACTTTGGCCCCTTACCACAGGTTATTCTATCTGTCCTGTCCTGCGGGCTAAGCAGGGCATTTCACCTATGTTAGGCACCATTGTAATAATTTTGATACGGGTATCACTAACAGATAGAATGCATCACCATGATTGTTGGAATATGCAATTTGTTACCTCTACGCGAGACAAATCGCCCACCCATAGATACTTATAGTTGGCTTGCTGTCTGTGCGAAGGGGTAGCGGCGCATTAGCCTGCAGACCTACTTAGAAATGACTTGTTCTAATTTACGCACAAGCAAAAAAATCATGTTCTCCATGAGTGGGATGTGTGAGACCCTCATAATGATTTACTGATATGAGAACGTGCTGAAAAGTGGTGTCTCCGACTTTTCAATGTGAAAAGTCTTAAAGATTTTTAAATAAAACAAACTTTATTAACACTCTACTTTTATTTTCGTCATGTTTACATATTTACAGCCCTCTGTCCCCAGATGGCTACTAACTGTAGCGTGTAACATGACGTTGTGTAACGTAACTATGGTGGGGCGTGAGAAGAACTTGGTGTAGTCGAGTTTCCAATTCGAAGAGTTCGTTCACACATGGAGCACTGTCTTATTCAGCACAACAACGACAGACCACACACGAACGCTTGGACATCTGCAACAATTGTACGCCTTGGGTTCACTGCCAAAGATCATCCTCAGTAGAGTCTCGACTTGGCAGCGTAAATTTTTCACCTGTTTCCAAAACTTAAAGAACCCTTCTAGGACTTCACTTTCATGATGACGAAGTGGGACACGCAGAGGCAAGACTGTGGCTCCAAAGCCAAACGATCTACAGTGCGGGTAGCAACGAACTTGTACCTCTTTGGGAGAATTGTGTACTAATAAATGCACGTTAACTTTGATGTATTGAATTTTACATATTTATTCCGGAGTTTGTCGCCAGGCTGACTATGTTCAGAAATAATAATGATGTAGAATGATTTCTTGGTTCACGGACGTCGCGTCGGATAATGTTGTTGAGGCACAATATTTCGACGAGACAACTGCTCGTTATCTTCATGTGCTGACTGACGTGTTGCTGCAATGGCTCGTCAACACATACGCTGGCTCGCTAGAGATGCACAGGCGCGAAGGGTTAAGGCTATAACGTCATCGTAAATGAGTTACAGAGCACGGCGACCTCCGGTGCCCACTGCAGTACAAACGGGCCACGGGCTTCTCATGCGGGACGCGGGAAAAGCGCTGCCGCAAATAGCGGCACCAGGGCGCATGCGGGCGGAGTGTTGGCGCCCATTTTAAGCGTGTGGGCTTTGATTCTCTGTCTGTGTTGACTCGGATTCGTTCCACTGCGGCCGACGATGTCTCAGTACCACCAGTGCTGGTTCCCATGCCTTTCTGAGTTGAGATCCCGTGTATCTTTTGACCACATCGTTACTTATACGAATTTCGACTGCTTCTTTAACTACGGAATCCCAGTACGTACAAGCGGAGGAAAGGATCTTTGTCTCTACGTAGTTCATGCCGTGTCCCGTGTGAAGACAGTGCTCTATGATTCGTCTACCATGACCTTGTAGCCTTAACCCTTGGCGCTTGCGCATCTCTCGCGAGCCAGCTTATATATTGGCGAGCTATTGCATCAACACGTCAGTCAGCACCTGAAGATGACGAGTAGCTGTCTTGTCGAAATATTGTGCAGCTTCCACAACATTATCCGACGCGACACCCGTGAACAAAGGAAGCAGTTACTACGTAGGGAAGGTCGTAGCAACACAAGATTGGGAATGTTAACAAAGTTTGTATCAGAGTTTTCACATTAAAAATTCTGAGGTATTACTTTTCAGCACGCTTTCTTACATTACTGAACGAAAACTACGTTCATGAAAAATGTATTACTGAGTGTTCTGTGTAGAGTACAAGCTGAATCCGAGGCGTGAAGGTTGTCATTGGTGGCAACTATGGCTGAGGTCCAAGTGACTCCCTCAGATTCCTCTGGGGTGGAGAGTTCTGGAAGCGGATCTACTAGGCCTCGTGAGTACGAATGAGATACTGTACCAAGTACAAGTGCAGTGAAGCAGGCATGCAGGCTGCCGAGGTGACGCCAAATAGAAAGGCTTGCTCCAGGCTTGTTATGGTAGCTTTTTGTCTGAATGTAGATCTTGTTCGATACCGAAAGGTTAAAAAAATTGCTTAATGAAATGAACTCAGTCACGTATTTGGTGCATTATCGGTTCTATTACGCAAGAAATCCACTTTAAAGAAAATTAAAATGTCATTTTTGAATAACCGTGTTTCTGCCGGATATTAGCGTCTTCCCTGCACGATAATTAAACTGCGTGACTCTCAGTCTTCTTCAGGTGCTGTCTGACGCCGATTCCAGTGTGGAACGAGTCCGGTATTTATGCCTGTGTTGTGCTAGGCGGTTCCTCTGCTGTCCACGCCGCGTCAAGGGCTCTGGCCGTGGTATGCACCGACAAATAGCAGCGCTTGTAGCGTTTTCTTCTAGCCGCGGTTGTTCCGAACGCTGTGCACGTACTCTATGGTTATTATCCGTTGTCAGTCTTGCTGTATTAAGTCAGTATCTTACGGTTCCCATTCAGTGCATCAAACACAGAACACAGTGTCCAATAACAAAGTGGCACAAAACTGTTATAAAATTCGTCCTATACAACGGTTGACCGTGTAATATATCACGTTTCCTCTCCTGTATGGGTTTATTATTGTAAATTTGTCCAAGTAAATAAAATATAATCGAAGGAAGGACATATTACATTGTCGATAAGTAAAGAAAACATGTAATTAGATAATTTGCAATAATATGTTACCTTCTCAGTCTCTTCTTACGGTATAAATTGGATTTTACTCTCATTCTCAGAAGAGATTTAGCTTCACGTCAAGCAGTCGACGCTAGAAAGCAGAGAGCTTGGTGACGAGAAACTGTGTTACTGTTAATCTTAATGCAATTGATTTTTAATACTGTATAATGATAATAACAATAAGTTTAAAATATGCCCTGCATGTTCGACTTACAATTGTTCAAACACGAAGATGACAGCATGCTTATTACGTGTGATAGTCGCACTACCGCACTGGCTACTTCCATCGAACTTATAGGCTGATATTTATACAAAAACAACTTCGTTAGTACGGGGACGCAAAGTTTCGTACTACGCTACCAAAAAAATGAGCATATAATTCAAACAGCATCATTATTTATCACACAATACACGGTACAGGCCGGCTGGGGTGGCCGAGCGGCTCTAGGCGCTACAGTCTGAAACCGCGCGACCGCTACGGTCCAAGGTTCGAATTCTGCCTCGGGCATGGATGTGTCTGATGTCCTTAGGTTCGTTAGGTTTAAGTAGTTCTAATTTCTAGGGGACTGATGACCTCAGATGTTAAGTCCCATAGTGCTCAGAGCCATCTGAACACGGTAGCTTGTATTAGCGAAGCTGGAAGAATAAGAAGGAATGAATATTAGTTCTATCAATGAAACCAAAAAGGATCAAAGGTATATTTCACAAATAACTGAGATACATAGCCGAAGATGATTTTCTAGCACTTAATCTTATCTCTAATAACGAAGTGTCATGTTCCGTGAGGGTGACTGCTTGAAATGAAATGTGTTGGTAAGCTATCACATCCAGAAAGCATTTTAGAGAACAAACATATGAAGGCTATACCTGATGAAAGATATGGAACTATAAAATCACGTATATACATAACTCTGCTCAAAATTTCCAATTTACACACACACACACACACACACACACACACACACACACACATATATATATATATATATATATATATATATATATATATATATATATATATGCGAGAGAGAAACCACAGATACATAAATAAACGTTTGGTATAATAATCAACACGTCTAATAAATAAAGTAACACAAAATACACGTAAATATGTATATATTTCAGGCCACCAATAATTCCTTCAAAACATTATAAACGAAACGGATGTGGCATGATAAAACTTTTTTTTCGGTCTTGTATACATACGAACCTAAAGTGAAAATTACCAACATAACGCTGACTTCTCGCTCTGCCCAATCGCTAGGTTGAAGCGCTGCTGTACTTAGAATATTTTACATCTACTGCCAATAATAAACAAACAAAGGAAACAAAAATGATATTATTGTGATCTTGGTACTCTTACAGGACAAACATCGATGCTGATGAACAGTGAACAGAAACTGAGACCAGTATGGTGCCAATGGCAGTCCACCAAAAACTTCATTAATCTTAAATAGAATTCAAAATTACAAGGAAGCTCATTGATTAAAAAACAGTTACGAATATTTATATACAGATAAAAGGATTTTTCAGATGATATGGATGCACTGTTTTAATTTTTTTCCGCGTGCGATAACAGTAAATGACTTTGACGTATTTGGCAATACAGGAAAGAGCGTATTATAAATTTATGACATACTTACGAGATGTGGATCCTTTACCATTCTACAGCTACGATCAAAGGAAATGTACTTGAACTAAGACATGTTAGTTCCAAGTACAATCATCGTCATTGTCATCATTGTCATCATCGTCGTCATCGTCATCATCACCATCATCATCGGCCATTTAGCACACACTAGTGGATAAAACTTAGTAGACAATTTTGCAAGTTTTACAATTTCTAATACATAACAGGTAACGTACAAAGTTTTCTAATGTCTACTTTCCACATTTATTAGGTCGCCGTATCTTCCTTTACTTATCTCCTTGAATCCAGTGAGGATCTTCTTTGGGCCACCTACTATCTAATCCTACGGCTACATATCCCGAGACCCTCTACTTCAGTGTCATGTCAGTAACAGTTAGGTCTTCCACTCCAGTCTCTTCTATGATCCATATGTTTGTTCTGTTCTTCCTCTCCGTATGGCCTTCACGCATCTTCCCAGAGCTGTGTCATCAGGGGTTGAATGAAACTTCCTGGCAGATTAGAACTGTGTACCGGACCGAGAATCGAACTCCGGACATTTTCCTTTAGCGAGCAACTGCTCTACCGACTGAACTACCCAAACTACCCGAGAACCACTCACCACCCGTCATCACAACTTCAGTTCCGTCATTACCTCGTCTCTTTTCTTCCAAACTTCAAATAATGTCTCCTGCGAAACTTGCAGAATTAGTACTCCTGGAAGAAAGGATACTGCGGAGACATGGTTTAGCTACAGCGTGGAGAATGTGTCCAGAATGAAATTTTTATCCTGCATTGGAGTGTGCACTGGTATGAAACATCCTTGCAGATTTAAACTGTGAACTAGATGGAGACTCAAAATTGGGATTTTAGCCTTTCGCAGACAAGTGCTCTTCCGACAAAGCTACCCAAGCACGACTCGTCCTTAAAGCTTTACTTCCAGTTTGTGAATGGTTTTAGCGAAGTACTTCTCTCTCTGCAAAAATTAATATCTCGAGCTGACTGAAAAGTTCACAGTTCTGACATGGTTACTGGTATCGAAAACTCTAGTTTACCAAAGGCACTCCGGATTATGAGTATACTTTCGTTGAATTCCTCTGCTGTTTTCGTAACTGAAAATTTCAATACCGCGTTTCTATGACTTCACTGTTAATGTGCACTCATCTTCTGTTTTATATTTATTAAACGTTATATTAATTCTGTTACATTTTATTTTCAGTCTAGTTCCAAATTTTCTATGTTGTGTTAGTCAGTGCTTTCTCGGGGTTTACCTCAATTGCATGGAAAGCACTACACCATAATCTCTAAAACGTAGAGGGTCAGATATTTTCCACTAACAAGTAATACATCCTAATTTTTACAAATGATTGCATTGGAAACCCCATTATGCGACTGTCGAAAATATTTTTACTGATATAAGTACTCCTTCCTTATTCCTCTTTCAGATTTGATTGTTCAGCAGAATACCTACGAAATTAGAACCATTAATATAATATTAGAGGCTGCAAGTAACGTTTTGGTTGTAACTGAGTCAAAATCATCCCCCAAACCTATGAATAGCGGACAAAGTTTGATCCGCTCAGCAATTCCAATCACGACTTGCAACTAATCTATGCTCCATATCTGTTTTACCTTCAGTTTTCCCTTAGCTTCATTAACCAGCGTTTTCCTCTACAAGCATAGTGATAATTTTAGTGGATATTTCTTATATTGTGGAGAGGGGACTGAAAGGTCCATACAATTTTTTGACCTGTTTTGCTCCTTTTCTGTTGAGTATAAAAATTACTATTTTGTTCAAATTTAGAGGTATGCTAACTTCTGTAAGCTGTTTCTGCTAAAGTTTAGCCATCGTTAAGGGAGGTAGAAAGTCAAAAATTTAAAACAATCGATTTTTCAAAAATGTCAGTTTTGTAGCGCACATCTTCCTGAATGGTTTGATGTATAAAACATATATATGTGACAGATTATAAGGCCCATTATTTGGTCTTAAGTGTACCAAGATGCACCGCCACGCCCCTTCGCACAGCATTCTTCTTTCATATGAAAGTGTATTTCGCTCTGCAGAATTATAATTTTTATACCTGCGCCAGAGATTGTCATATGTGAAACAAAGGACTATTGATATCGACGTGCATTGTTTTCATCGCTGATTTTTTTTGTTCACTTTTTTGAAAGGCTTGCAGTGTGATGTTGTGAATTTCAAAATGATTCTTATTTGGCTGTGTTGTTTTGTGTTTATTTGGGGCATATTATCCCAAAATAGACCTAAGATTCGTTGCTTCAACCTTAAACAACGTCACCAGGGCAATAGATATAGATAGAGTGAAGAGCGCCACAAGTGAATCATGGTGTGGCTACCAAAAGTCAGTTGATGGTAGTGAAGAATATCATCTCAGAAATTCTCAACCAACTGCTGTAATGGAAGCCATCAGACCTATATTCAAGGACCTTGCAAGTGAAAACTTATTGAAGAAATGTCTTCATGGCCGTACCCAAAACTCAAATGAAAGTTTTAACTAATATGTATGGAAAGATTCCCAAAAACAATTTTTGTGGGAATAGATACATTTTCTATAGCTGTTTCTGATGTAGTTTCATGTTTTAATGATGGTGTGCAAAGCAGGAAATACGTTTTAGAGAAAATGGGAATTATGCCCGGAGTGAACTGCATCAAAACTGTAGTGAAAGCAGACAAATCATTTTGGAGGTGATAAAATCAAGAAGAGTGCATCATAAGAACGTGAAAAGTAAGAATACTGATCTAAAAAAATGAAAAAGAACGTGCTTATGGTGCTGTACAGTTTCAAAAGAATGCCAAATACAAGCAGAAACTTTAATGGTCATTTCCGGAAAATACAAATTTCTGTACTTAGGTACAAGTAACATCCAAAATAAATATTACTTTCAAACTTGGTATGCTTATTAAACACAAACTCCTTAATGCAAAACTGTAGAATTTTTGAACTCTATTAAAAACTATAGTAAAAATTGAGATAATTAACTATAAAATTTGAGTGTTTCTAAACATGAAGTTTAAAATGTAGCAGCTCATTGATTTTTCCATAAATCAAAAAAATTCTAGGGTTTCATACATCTGTAAGTATGGTTTCATTGCTGTGCAAAATTCATCGAGGAATTTCTCTTACTTATGACGAAAAGCATACCTATAGCAAACAAATGCAGCCAATAGTAAGTGAAAAAATTATGAAATATCACACGTAAAGAAATTAATTTTATACTGTTTTTGAACTTCCACTGCCATCAGTCTGAATCCTGAAACCTTCCTGGTCATGCTGACAAACTTTTATGACTTTATTTGTAAAAGTATAGACAATGAAAATTGAAATGTCCTGTGGTGCCTCTCCTGCTCTAGGTTGGCCCGTTTGACGTCCTACCCGTTTAACAACTTCCGATGTAACCTAGCATCTTTAAACATCTACCCTTTCCTCAGACATCGAATGGTTTTGTACATTTAGCATTTTTTTAGAAGAACCATTGTTTTCATTATTAGCTGTGAATCCGGTTCATCTCTTTAACTATATATGTCATGGCATGATAGCAAATAGAGATATGTTTATCCAGGGTATTATGTACAGTTTCAATAAACCGTCTGTAGCGCACACCACGGTACTTATCTACAGAAGAGTCACACTATGAACTGTGGCCGAGGGCAGGCTGGTTACTATGCTGCGGACGGCGCGCTGTTAGCACAGCCAACTCCCGGCTCCTGGTGGGGCTAGGACGTGTCACGAATCCTAACATCGGGCCCTGCGAATAGGTTCCCCAAGCTCTGATGACGTAACTTCGTTATGGTCGCCGAAGCACAGCGACTGCTCATTTATCTCACTCAGCCGATATACAGAGATAACGTACTACGAATACTTAAGCAGCAATGCCCACCACAGAATTCATAAGGGCTATTAGTTCATCATAAATAATAAATTACCCCATGAATCGCATACGAGGCAGTAAAACTACCCAAATTCATGTTATGAGCCAGATATGTAATAGATTTATATCGCTAGCACTTTGGTAACTCAAATCATTTATTACAATGGAGCGTTTGTAACGGGACATCCTCTTCTAGTATTACTTTTCTTCAACAGTAGTTGTCGATACCAGTATTATTTCCTGAATTTTGGACAGGTCAGTATTATGTCAGTTGCTTTTCTGAAAACTTTCATACAATTTATACACTGTATGTTATATTTCAAGCTAAAATTTATGAAAAAGAATTACTCTGTAAAATGTTTTAGTTTCGATGTCATAATCAATAAATACTAGTTCTGAAAGTACAGTTAAAATTAGTTTCTTCAGAAACATTTGAAATTACGATTTATTTGTGCACTTAAACTTTCTATAATTAATTACGTAATACTGTACTGTTTACTATGTTTACTTCTGGAGTCATTTATGAAATAATAACCAAAATTAATAATGTAATGAAAACTAGTTGAAATTCATTTGGTAAGAAAAACTGTAAACCCTTTGGAATATTGTTATTTTCGCAGAGTGTGGGAGTCGTAAGCTTGACTCTGGTGTGATCGGACGTATTTTTGTACATTTGCGAACAATGTAATTTCTGCTTCGTTAATGTGAAAAATCAAAATGCTGTATGATATACTAAAATGTGAGATAATCAGTGGAAAATATATTTACGTTAAAATTTCTGCAACAACAATCATCAAATTTATTTAGTTCAAATCAACCGTGAGGACCTGATGTTAGACTTTCAGCTTCAACAATCAGACCCCCTAGAGAAGAAGAAGTGGAGCTATTTCAACATGACAAGCAAAATAAACTCGAAAGTTTATTTCAATCTTTACTCCTCTCAAATCTTCATAAAAGACTCTGCTTATTAATTACTTGGTCTGGGCATCGTTTAATCTGGACAATAGGTGGAAGAAGAGGAGGAGATTACAAGTTGACGTAGAAGTCCTGGATCTGGTTGCCGAAACGTACCTAATAAAATTGTCAAAAGTTCTAAAAACACAAATATTAAAATGGGTTCCGTACTGACAACAATATTAGTAATGATACAAGACACACGTCAATATAAGTGACCAATTAATTACTTCAGGAATATACAGAACTGGATGTGACTACTGTGCAAGTTAGCAATAAACGGCTCTATGGCAGAAACTTAGAATGTAAGGTACCAGTGTCAGAAACTATCATATAAAGACCGTAAATATGTATTAATAGAACCAAACCTCATTTGCTTTTTACAAGCATTATCACTTATCGGTGGATTTGTTCAGGTTCATTCCCTATTCTACATCTTTTCTAGTTTCGTTCGAAATGAATTCAAGAGTAATAAGATCCGTATCACGATATCTCTTTGTACAGTATTTTATATTCATACACGTTTTGTAGATGTAATAATTACAGCTGTTTTGTCTTGTTTGGAACAGGGCACAAGTGGTACACATGGGCCTAGGATTTTCCACAGTTGCAGTACGATTTTCGTGTGTGAACGCGTGAGGTGGGCTGTGTGGCCTTTGTTTGTTATAAGCCTTCGGCACAGCAGTAGTCGTACCAAACAAGGGCTTATAACGGTAATCTGGCAGTAAGCGGCTCAGGAAAATTCCACAGAACGGGCACGAAAACCGTGAATTTCACCGCTTTAGCCTTCCACAGTGGCTAACAATTCGTTTTATGACGCTTTATGAAATATCGGTCACGACAACACATAACAGTAAACGTATAAAACAATACTAATGGGAAGAACCTTCTAACATTCTGCGTGGTGTCTGTTGTTCTATACCGTGTCTCCCTACCACTTTCGCGCAACGACGCTCTGAGCGTGTTTTTTAGGGAATTGACTAGTTTGAACCTGGGACCTGTTGCTGGTAAGGAGACGTCAGACCACACATGACATCTAGAGTTCAGAAGAGTTCAGTGAGACTAGCGATGATATAACCAAATACATTTCAGCGTCAGCTCCACTGCACTCCCTGTAAAAGAATCTTAATACTAACTAAATTTAGTGGAAGGGGTTCAAGACTTTCCTAGTTTTAGTTAGCTGGGAAAATAAAGTCGAAAAAGCAGTTAAGTTTGCCATTGGAAACTTTATTCTACTCACAAAACATTGTTTATAAATTGCACTATTGATAAAAGGAAATTTTTTAATACAGGATGGTAAAAACCAACTGCGTTCAACAAAAATGTGAACGAATATTCCCTGAATGGGTTTCCAAGTTCTACAATGGATCGAAGGATGACCTATGCCATATCACATCTATAATCTAGGTTTAAATTAAGTTTCACAAAAGAGAAAACAATCAAAATGGTCTACAGTGACCCTCAATTATCTTTAATTACTTATCTAACTTGTCGTAAATTACAGTGGCTGATGTGGCTTTTCAATAATTATATAACAGAAAAATCATCGTGTTTCAGATTTTAACTTACGTAGCAAATGTGAATACCATGAGCCTTAATTGACGGTCAACACTAGAATTACGCAAAACGGGGATGTAACAGATGAGACTTATGCAGTTCTGAGTGAAGCCTTATGCGCTCAAAAAAGCGGCATCGGGTGCATTCATTACCTTGTCGGTGTTTAGGCAGCGTCAAGGCGGCGCAGCTCCTCACATCTCGCCGTCTCGGAAGCAACTCTCTCCTAACTTCTCCTTACTACAATTTATCGAAGTTGGTTTAAAAAAACTATCTGGCTGTGTTTTCATCTGACCAATCAGGGTCTCAATGGTAACCTTAAGCTCCGCCTACAAAAATTCTGCCTATCCAATGAGAAACGTTATATTTTTCGTGGTGGGGCAATGTTTTTAAAGTTTGCAACGTAACAGAAACGCGATAAAGTCTCACGCTAAAACTTGCAGCTGGTGTGGTCCTTTTAGTGTTATTGTAAGATCTATACTGTTCTTCTGGAGGGCTCTATCTTTTAACGTGGGCTGGGGGGTGGTTCTGACGTAACAGAGACGCGAGAAAGTCTCACGCTAAAACTTGCGGCTGGGGTGGCCCTTTTAGTGTTATCGTAAGATCTATACTTTTCTTCTGGAGGGCTCTAGCTTTTAACATGGGGTGGGGGGTGGTCCTAGCGGTTAGCTGGCGACGTGGGTGTCCGTCCCTTATCGTAGGGCCTCCTAGCTTAACACGGTTCTGCTCTCGGCTTCTGTTCTCGTTTCTCCCCTCGGAACGGCGTCTGTCTCATGGTGGGAAGGTATGACATGCATTTAGCCATTCTTGTGTTAGTCTGTGGTATTCCATTTGCTCACTCGTTACTCGTATTACTTTGGTTAATTTAATGTCACGATTTATTCGGAGGTATATGACATACTACTGGATTTGCTTATCATGTCAGGGTTCTCATGGAAGGTGTTGGATTTGCCTGACACCTTACAACCTCTCACGGAAATCAAAGAAAGAGGTTTCCACACGGGCATTTCATTACTATCTAGATATAGGAGGCGATTTGGAAAATGCGGACAGAAATTTAATAAATACTGCTTTTACCAGTTACTTATCCCTCATTGAAGTCAACAGAGTATTTAAAATTTCTTTTTATTCTCTCAGTAAAGAAAATGGTTTGAAACTCTCCAGTACATTAGATTGAATAACGGGCACCTCGCTATTAAATCGCTATATCAACATTCATTAGTAAGGCAAGTGTACCCCACATGAATTTCATCGCTTTTCCAATAGTCAGTGACAACCAACTGCAAAATGATTTAGACAAGGTATGTGGACGGTGGGAAAAGTGGCAATTGATTCTAAATAACGAAAAATGTGAGTTCACTCAATGAGTACTTAATGGAATCCGCTAAATTTCGGTTCCACGATAAATCAAACAAATCTAAAAGCTGTGAATTCCACTAAGTAATTAGGGATTACAATTAGGAATAACTTAAAATGGAACCATCATATAGATATTGTGGTAGGAAAAACAAACCGAAAACAATGCAACACGTCTGCTGAAGAGGTTGCCTACATTCTACTTGCCCGTCCTCTTCTGGGATATTGCTGTGCTGTGTGGGATCCACACTAGGTAGAATTGACAGAGGACAACAAGAAAGTTCAGAGAAGGTCAGCTCGTTTGGTACTATCGCAAAATGGAGGAGAGAGTGCCACAGATATGATAGTCGAATTGGAGTGACAATCATTAAAACTTTCCAATAGTCAGGATGTCGTTACGTTGTAAACAACCATCCTTACGGTTTATTTGTCATGAAGATGGTTTTCAGTTCCTCGGTGCTGTTTCATATTCTCTGGTGTTCTTCCAGTCCCCTCATCAGGGAGTATTTAACCGATCATCTTTCCCTCTTATTGTTGTTTTGATGTTCAGTCCGAAGAGTGGCTGTCCAGGCTGCTGTGTCCAGGGTAAGCCTCTTCATCCCTGCATGACTACCGAAACCTACATGCATCTCAACTTGCTTACTGCACTCGTCTCTCAGTCTCCCTCCACAACTTTTACCACCCTCACTTACATCAGCATCCGCATTTACAGAATACTTCGTAAGCCAACCGAGGTGTGTGGGGCAGGATGCTTATGGTACCACTAACTGACCCACCCTTTCCTGTTCTACTAGCTAATGGTGTGTGGGAAGAATAATTGTCGGTAAGCCTCTGTATCAGTTCTAATTTCTCGAATTTTCTCGTCGTGGTAATTTCACAAGTTGTGTGTGAGAGAGAAGTGCAGTAATCAGTTCTACAGCTCTTCCCGGAAAGCACTTTCTCGAAATTTCGGTAGCAAACCTCTCTGTGACGCACGAAGCCTGTTTTGTAATGTCTGCCTCTGGAATATGTTGAACATCTCGGTAACGCTCTAGCGTCCAGTAAACGATCCCATGACGAAACAAACCGCTCTCCGTTGGATCTTCTCTCTTCTCCATCAGTCCCACCTGGTAAGGATCCTATATTGATGAACAATACTCAATGCAATCTATAACCGGTCGAACAAACTTCATGTAAGCCACCTCTTTCATAGATGAGTTCATTTCATTAAGATTATTTTTGTGAATCTCTGTCAGTTATCTCTTTTTCCAACTATTTCTTTTATTTGGTCATTTCACTTAAGATCGCTCTGGATAGTCACTCCTTGATTTTTATAGTAGTTACTGTTTTCGGCAAGTTGTCAATAGTGTAGCTGTACAGTAGTGGATTTTTCTTTGGTATATACGAGCAATATATTACATTGATTTACGATCGAGGTTTTAAAGAGCTTCGAGGGTTTCTACTAGATCATTTACACACATTGTAAACAGTAATGGTCCTATCACACTTCTTTGTGGTACTCCAGAAATTAGTCGAGAAACACGGCATCAATCTGAGCGCCGTTTTCTAGAGCGCTATGGCTCTTGTGGAGAGAGCAGATCGAGATGAGCTTCGCAGAATCTCTGTTTGCGGAATCTATGTTGATTTATATGAAGGACATTTTCGTTCTCCTAAAACCTCATAACACGTGGGCGTAAAATATGTTCCTCAGTTCTACTACAGACTGGCGCCAACGATGCAGGCTTATAATTTCTTCTTTTAATCAAATTATACTACAAATTTATTTTCTCCCCAGTTATACTCAGTACATCCTCATCAGTTATACCATTTACCCATTTAATTTTCGGCATCCTCCTTAAGCATCCCATTTGAAAAGCTTCTATTTTCTTCTTGTCTGAAATACCTGTAATCCACTTTCCGCTTCCATACAAAGTTATGCTTCCGACAAATAGCTTCAGAAAAAACTTCCTAACACTTAAATTTATGTTTGATGTTCACAGATAGTTGTTTTTGGAGAAACGCTATTCCTGTCTCTGCCAGCACACATTTTATATCCTCTCTGTTAATTGCCAACGTCAGTTATTTTACCTCCCAAACAGCAAGACACATCTACAACTTATAGCGTACGGGCTTGAAAAGGATTTAGAGTACTACACCTAACATTGTAAAGAATTTAATGATCGTAGCACCTACCGCGCCATTATCTTATTCGTACATAAAACGTCATGAAGTACCTTGAATCCGACCTCATGTCCATGTCTGTGATATATCGCTGGTCAGTTAGGGGTTTCCCAAAAGGAGAAATTTTACATCATGTCATAGTATGTGACTTCCTGAGGTTGAACAGAAACACAGGGATTGTCGAACAACCTGCTTCCAGTGTTTCGGGGTAGTGTCGCTTGCTTGTGTCATATCGCACTGACACAGCTAAAGTATAAACAGCTGTTTTAACTTTGGTTATTCCGTCGTAGGCGATGGCGATTAATGATATGTTGTCAATTTTCACTTAAGGTACTTCTATACACAACTGAATAAAACGAATGTCAGAACATAAAAACCTTTCTATTCAACTGAATGTAGACGGATGTAACATGAAACGTATCAATATAGTACTCGTAGATCCGCTGCTGCTGAAAATATGATACGACACAATATTCCATCAACAGGCTGTAACTATTATGTTTTAATTCCAGGACCGGCATGTTGCGGTACTGTGGCACGAAGATTTCCGTGTACACCGGGACCACAGAGATTTCCCTGCAGACAAACAACAAATGAGTAATGTAACTTTACTTTTTGGAGGTGACAATTAAAACTTAATGACTACCTCCAAGTCGTTGGGGTATGTCTGTTCGAGCACAGCCCCGTCTCTGGTTTCTCCGTCCTTGTCTCTGCCGTCAGAATGACTTCATGCGATGAAGACGACATGGTTTATAATGGTGCTGACGTGTCTTACAGTGACATGGTCGGATGAAGTCACGAGATTACAGTGCGGACATTTCTTAGCTCACGTCATCACATGACGTAATGATATTTTTTTAGCTTGTGGACTGACATTTTGTGTTGACCTTCAATGCCTAAATTCTTGTAATTGTTAGCTACGTGACGTTGTAGCAAGCAAGTAAAGCCGTATGGCATGGATGGCGGCGAGACCACGGAAGGCAGGTTCAGTCACTCAGCTGGAAATGTTTTTCCGACTCTTTGTTAATGCAGGCACCTTTCGTTCACGAAGTTTGAGATATATGTTGGTAAGTATCTGTTGAGTGTAGGTGAACAGAGGGCAAAACGCGCTGCCTGCTCCCTTTGAAGAACACTAAGGAGGTCGCCGACTTCATTATCCTCATCAGATGGATGGATCACTATCAACATTATCACGTGCCTTCACTCCATAAGAATGCAGAAAGCTTTGGAACGGAACCCAGGATATAGGTGCTAAGACTGGAGGTCAGTGCTTTTACGCCATGACATGTCATGTCCCTTCTAGAGGGAAGGGAAAGAGGAAAAGGTCAACAACAGGCGACGTTCCCGGACTGTTACCCAACCAGGTTCTGGTCACGCTCGACTGTGCTTAAATTCGCTGGTCTGACGGATATTGGCTTGGCTTTCGCCTATTTAGTACAGTGATTTGACTGCTCGTAGAGTTTCAAACAAATGGGTTGGACGTAGTTGCAACACCTCTTAACTCAGTATGACGTTTACTGACAGCCTTCCGACATTGAAACGATGTGGTTTATAGCAGCCTTTACGACCACTATTTTTATTTTGGGGGATCCCGCTGCGATACTTCCGTCACAGTGATGCAACTACATGTTTTGTTGCCGTGTGCTTTGCGGCCTCGAGGTTACCACGGCGGAGGTTCTGTAATAACGTTTTCACTTTTCCCTACTTTACGCAAGCAGCCTCTCCCTTCTCTTACTGTTCTTATGAATTTCAGCACGTTCATACACTCCCCCCCCCCCCCCTCCACACACACAAGTAAGTAACTAGGGTTATAAGAGACGTTTAAACAGATCTAGTTGTTACTTTCAGAGGGTGTGATACTTCTGTAAAAGAAAAGTACAAACAAACAGGCATAATACCACTTTTCAAAAAGTGTGTCGGTCGATGTGACCCAACGTGTTTCCGCTAATTAACTACATCGCTCTGGTAATCTACAATTATATGATTACTCTGCAATTCACAGTGGCAGAGGGTTCAGCGAACGACGTTCAAGCTACTTCTCTACTGCTCCACAGTCAAAGAGTGAGCGGGAAAAATAAACAATTAAATGTTTCTGTGCGAGCTATGATTTCTCTTCTTTTATTGCGATAATAATTTCTTCTTATGTAGGTGGGTGCCAACAAAATATATTCGCATTCACTGGAGAAAGTTGTTAATTTAAATTTCATGAGAAGATGGTGCTGCAATGAAAAACGCCCTTGTACTAATGACTGCCACCCTAATTTGCGAATCACATTCGTCGCACTCCCCTATTTTGTGATAATACAAAACGAGCGGTCCTTCTTTGAAATTTTTCGATGTCCTCCATCAATCCTATCTGATACTTATCCGACACCGCACAGCAGTATCCCAGAAGACGACGGACAGACATAGTCTAGACAGTCTCTTTAGCAGACGTGTTGCATTTTGTAAGCGTTTTGCCAATAAATTTCTCTCTTCTGTTCGTTTTTCCCATAATTTTATCTGTGTGATCGTTATAATTTAAGTTATTCGTACTCCGTAAGTACCTAGCGGAACGCACACTCTTTACATTTGTTTGATTTATCATATAACCTAAATTTAGCGGATTCCTTTACGTACTCATTGGATGACTTCACACTTTTCATTATTTAAAATCAACTGCCACGTTTCACACCATTCAGATACTTTGTCTAAAACATTTTGCAGTTGTTTTTGATCATCTGATAACTTTGCAAGATGGAGAATGGTACACTCATTCGCAAACAATCTAAGAGGACTGCTCAGATTGTCTCCTGAATCGTCTACATAGGTCAGGGACAGCAGAGGGCCTCTTACACTTCCTTGGGGAACGCCAGCTATTACTTTCATTTTACTCGATGATTTTTCCACAGCAACTACGAACTGTGACCATTCCGACAGGAAATCACTAATCCTTTGGCACGTGAGTCGGTACTCCGTAGGCACACAATTTGATTAGACGTCGCTTGTGAGGAACGGTGTCGACAATCTACTGGAAATCTAAAATACAGTCAATTTGACATCCCCTGTCGATAGCACTCATTACTTCGTGAGAATAAAGAGCTAGTTGCGTTTTACAAAGACAATGTTTTCTGAACCCGAGTTGGCTATTTGTTAATAAATCGTTTTCTTCGAGGTAACTCGTAATGTTTGAACATAGTAAGTATATGTTCTATAATCCTACTGTAGTTCGACGTTAGTAATTTGGATATGTCACTCATCGGACTACTCTTGTTTCCTTTCTTGGGTATTGGTGTGACTTTCCAGTCTGTATGTATAGGTATTCCCACTTCGACAGGCTGTATATGACTGCTAGGTATCGAGCTTTTCTATCAGGATACTCCAAATGGACCCTAACTGGTATATAGTTTGGACTGAAAGCCTTCATGAGTACTCAAAATACAACTGGACAATAGCTTAAAGGCTAAAACTGGAGGTAAAGTATCAAAACCTTTTGAAAACTGTAGAAAAGAGCTAGGAAAGTACCCGCATTGTAACAAACAGATCTCCTTAATTTTAGATTTTTATCTGATATCAAGAGGCTGAATGTCCCTCATTATTCCGTTTACTCTAATTTCAAGGCTTCTATTATTCAACGATTTGGTAGAAGTTTCAAGCGATTAATGTTCAAAGCACTTACATCTTTAGGTTCTGTCTGAGGGATTGATCTTCTCCAGCATTTAACCGATAAGCGTAACAAAAGAAAGGATGTTACAATTAAGGTGGCATCTTGTGATTTAGTTAGAAATCAACTGTTGTTTAAGGTCTGTATTAGAACAAGGACTGTGGATCAGTCCACTAGAAATTAAGATGCGAAATCTTGTAAAGATGAGTCAGTAAAATGTAGTATTTGATACAGATTACATTCCAAACTTGTCAACTGAAGTATTTAAGGTAGGTGAAGCACAAGAAACAAGTCCGACAGGTTGCATACACGACAGCTAACTGTAAAATATTACTGGCTCATTTTATCGACATGAATTACAGAAAACTAGCTGTAGACAAACATGTCTTGGAGGGAAAGTTTTGAAGAAAAAGGGAAATAACGCATTTGTGGAATAGTGGGATGTCGAAAAAAACACAGCTGTTCGGTTACTGTAACATAAAATTAGTTTATTGCGTTGTCAGATACTATAAAAATCCTAAATTATATGCAGACGTTTATGAAAGCAGTGAGATGGTCATTTCGTCACAGTCGCTAACAGCAACAGTCAGCACTGCGCTAATGATACATGTCCGCATCATGTTACACCCGTTATCTCACAGCAATGGCTAATATAATGAATTAATACCTGCAAATTTCTCACTGTGAAAGGCATAGTTACACCAACATTTTGCAGACAGCTCCACGATAACTGCCTTTTTTCTTTCAAAACATTCTAGCGCACAAGGGAAAGGATACAACTGAAAAAGCCGATGGAGAATGTCCGAAAGAAAGCGTTGAGGAGCAGCAGACGCCGATGGGGAGGTTGTGGGATGCCGACATGAAGTAGAAAATGTCTTCGAGGGAAACGTTCCATGTTGTAATCACTCCAAAAATTCCTTAATAATTTAATATTAAGTTGTGCTGCTGTCGGATGATCTCTGCCTACACTCATCTGCTTGCACAGAGCATGAGGTCATGGACTGTCCCGCTATTGTATATTGAAATTCCACACACATTTACGTATCGCTGTAAGGTGCCCAAAACAGCAATATGTGATCGTCTAGGAGGCTGCGGACCATACAACTGGCTCTGAGCACTTTGGGACTTTACATCTATGGTCATCAGTCCCCTAGAACTTAGAACTACTTAAACCTAACTAACCTAAGGACATCACACAACACCCAGTCATCACGAGGCAGAGAAAATCTCTGACCCCGCCGGGAATCGAACCCGGGTGCGGGAAGCGAGAACGCTACCGCACGACCACGAGCTGCGGACGCGGACCATACAACGTCGGAAACCTACCAGTGAACGTCGTAGTGACACAAGAGGGATGACAACTACGTCACACACATATACGCAACTATCTGAGAGCAAAAGAACATCACAAAACTACATAGATGTAGCCCACACAGGATAGCACAGTTCTGCAACATCACATTGCCAACATATTTTGCCACGTAACGTCAACACAAAAAAAAGAAACATCTACTAGCTATATCATACAGCGCTAGAGGCTGCGGTGTAAGAAATAACGATAGCCTCGTTTCATGACGTCACAGATAAGAGAAGTCAGCACTGTCATCGGGTAGTGTCATCTGGTGATAAGACACGTCAGCACCACTGTTGATCACATATCGCATTAAGTCGTTCTGACGTCAGAGATAACGATAGAGGAGACCACAACGTGGCTGTGCCTTATAGACTTACTACTGTGAGGGAGTCAAAGTTGCAATTACCGTCTGCAGAAAATAAAGCTATGTTACTTTTTCCTTATTGGCAGACATATGTCCTCAGTCTTGTTATACATAGAAACCTCCACTCCAAAATCGTTAGAGAAGCTAAAACAAAACTTTGTGGTAAGCCGTTTTCAACAGCAGCAGATATATCATATTGTTAATTTTCAAGTTATGTCCGTTTATACACATCTGAACAAAAATAATTATACAGTGTCGTATTGTTTTAATCAATGATATGCAGACAGAACGTGAAAATTAACTACATATTATTACATACATATAAGGACTCAAAATTACTAAGGTAGGTTATTAAAAATCAAGGAACATACACATAATGTAAGAAATCAGTAACTCCGATAAAAAACTTGAGGCTGTAGCGAATGTAGTGAAACAACAGGCAAGGCAGCCAACTAGATAACAGGATAACACCACTGCTAAACTGATGAGTTTCACGTAGCAAATATACTTAATAATGATCTCTTAAAAATATCGTAGGAAGTATAGGAACACAGTTCAAGAGAAAAATCAGGGCAGTACATTGAAAAAGTGATTCTCATAAAATTTAAACATGTATATGTATCACAAAATTCTCTCTCGGAAATCAAGAAAATGATACTTTTCCTCTCAAAAATAAGAACTCATCTGGTTTTTATGGTGTTTCCGGTAGAGTAAGAAAGATTTGTTCCCATATAATAACCCTGGTATTACCTGAAATATGTACTACATCACTAAATAAAGGCATTTTTCCATAGATACATAAATATCCCATTCTCAAACTCCTCCATAAGAAAGGTGACAAGAGAGATATCGGTAACTAACGACCTGTTTCACTGGTGACATCATTTTCCAAAATTTTTGAGAAGGCAACATATTCTAGAATAGTATCTCACATTAGCAACAACAATGTCTTCAACAAATCACAGCTTGCATTTCAGAAGAGTTGATCTACTGGGATTGTCAGTTTCATGTTATCTCACCAAATTTGACAAACATTAAATAATAAGCGCCAGGTGGCATTTTCCGCGACCTCTGTAAGGCACCTGACTGTCTGAACCACACCCCACCACCCATATAAATTGAAGTTTTATGGAATTGATGGTATAGCTAACCAATGGGTAATGTCATCTCTAACTAAAAGAATGCGGTACGTTATAATTGGTAATTAATCAATATAGTCTGATGACGTAATTCTGACACGGGAGAAATCATATATGGCGTACCCCGAGTATCGGTTTTACTCCCTCCACTGTTCTTCTTATATCTAAACCGTCTTCCCTCCAAAATACAAGAACCAGAATTCATTCATTTTTCAAATGACACTAGTATTGTAATCAATCCAAGCATATCTACAGAAGCGGAAGAAATGGTAAACAATAGTTTAAAAGGATCATTGATAGGCTTTCTGCGAATCGTCTCATCCTCAATGATAAAAAGTCACAACATATTCAGTTCTCTACATTTAGGGATACTACAGCAATGATAAGTGTAACAGATGGTGAGTAAATAATGAACGCGGTACTAACTTCTAAATTCTTAGGCATTCGTATTGATGAAATCTTAAACTGGAAAAGCCACATTCTGGAACTGCCAAAACAACGTAATTTAGTCAGATTTGCACTTAGCAACGTCGCAAATCTAGGGGAGAGAGACATTAGTAAGTTTACTTACCTCGCGTTTTTTCATCCAATAACGTCATATTGATAATGTTTTGGGGTAATTTATTATTAGGGAAGAAAGTGTTTGGTACTCAAAAACGTGCTGTAAGAATAATAAGTGGTAATGATGCATGATTATCTCATAGACATTTCCTTAGGGAGTTAATCATTCTGACTGCTACTCACAGTATATTTATTCTCTCATGAATTTTGTGTAGGTAATCCACTCCAATACAAGAGGAACAATGATGTACAAAATTACAATATCAGAAGGGAAACAGCCACTCATTATTGCATACTAAGCTTGTCTTCAACACAAGAAGGCGTTCACAATGCTGCAACAGAAAGTTTTGGTCATTTGTCCAGGGACATAAAATGTCTGACAGACAGAAAAGTAGAATTCTAAACAAACTGAGAGAGTTCCTCCTTGGCAACTCCTTCGGTTCGGTAGAATAATTCCTATTATCACGAAGTGTAAAACTTGGTGGCTAAGGAGTAAAAAAATTAAAAGTAAATAAATAAATCTATAAATTTTCTTCAGGTAACCGTATTTACAAATTAATTTCCGATGGAATGTAAAATGACCCTTTCCACATCATTATGATTTATCGTTAAGAATATTCCATAGAACATGAATAAAACTAACTAACTGAAGACAACTGAAATTATGACATCGGTTATGTTGCAGCTGTGTGACTAGAGTCTGTCTCAAGAAAGCGAGGCTACCCCGAAACAATGGAGACTTGCTGTTTGGCATTCGCTCTCATCCAATTGAACCTGAGGCAGTCACAGACACTGACTGAAAAGGTGCAGACTGTAATTCACTGCATTAAAATTTTCCTAAAAATAATACACATTTAATGGAATATCTCATGCCTCAGAAACCATTTAATACACAGAGAATAAAAATTTCGAAGTGATGCACCACCGCAATACTATGAGAAATATCTATCTTTAGATAAAATTCGTAAAATATTCCCAGACATACGATTTAAATGGAGTAAGCATATTCTACATTTGTCCGAGGTACTGTGGTCAAGAATCATAGCAAGATTTATTTTCTGTGAACGCTGCTTCATCTGAAAATGAGTCCATCCAAGGCCTTGGAAAGGAAAACAGAAGGAAGTGAGATAGGGTTGCAGCCCCTCCTCAGCATTTTTCAGTTGGTTGTTGTTGGTTGTTTTTTGGGGAAGGAGACAAGACAGCGAGGTCATCGGTCTCATCGGATTAGGGAAGGACGGGGAAGGAAGTCGGCCGTGCCCTTTGAAAGGAACCATCCCGGCATTTGCCTGGAGCGATTTAGGGAAATCACGGAAAACCTAAATCAGGATGGCCGGACGCGGGATTGAACCGTCGTCCTCCCGAATGCATTTTTCAGTCTGTACTACATTGACCAAGCAGAAATAGGGTAAATTATAAAAGGCAATTAAAGCCCTGGAAGAAGAAATAACAACTCTGTTGGCCAGAGGCACTGTAATTCTGTTGGAGATGGCAAAATGTCTGCAAGAGCTGTTCAGCAGCATTGATTATTGTCTTGTCAACAGTTTAAGAAGAATATCAACGAAAACAAACCAAAGGTAATGAATGTAGTTTAATTAAATCAGGTGACGCTGAGAGAAATAGATTCGGAAATCAGCCCCTAAAATTAGTCGATGACTATTTTGGCAGTCAAGTGATAGGCCATTGTCGCAATACAGAAAATATAAAATGCTGACTATCAATAGCAAGAAAAAATGAAAATAGAAATATGTTAACATCGAGTACAAATTTACGTGTTAGCCTTGTACCGAAGTGAAAGATGTACGATAAGCAGTTAAGACAACAGGCAAACGGAAGACTTCATAATAAGGGCATCCGCAACTGAAGATGGGTATTCCTCAAAAATAAACAGCTAACAGCTGTTCTACTGCCATTAATAGTACTACCGGTTTCACAATGTTAGAGTCGCATCTTCAGGTACATCTAAATAACCATCGAAACGAGTAACAATAGCATATGAGAGAATTAAATATACTGGTGTTGTGATCTTCAGTCCAAAGAATGATTTGTTGCAGCTCTCCATGCTACTCTGTCCTGTGCAAGCCTCATCATCTCCGAGTAACTACTGCAACCTGAATCCTTCTGAATCTGCTTAGTGTGTTAATTTCTTGGACTCCATCTACGAGGTTCACTCTCCAAGCCTCCCTCCAATGATAAACTGGTCATACCTTGATGCCTCAGAGCGTGTACTACCAACCGATTCATTCTTATAGTCAAATTGTACCATAAATTCCTCTTTTCCTCAATTCTGTTCAGTACGTCTTGATTAGTTACGTGATCTACCTATCTAATCTTCAGCATTCTTCTGTAGCACCGCATTTCAAATGCTTCTATTCTCTTCTAGTCTAAATTCTTATCGTCCATGTTTCAGTTCCATAGATAGCTACACTTCATACAAATACTTTCAGAAAGGATTTCCTGAGCCTTAAAACTATACAATATGTTAAGAAGTTTCTCCTCATCAGAAACGCTTTCCATCGCCAGTCTATATTTTATATCCTCTCTACTTCGACCATCATGAGGTGTTTTGCTGTCCAAATAGCAAGGGTCATCTACTACTTTAAGTGTCTCATTTCCTAATTTAATTCCCTTAGCATCATCTGATTTAATGTGACTACGTTCCATTATCCTCGTTTTGCTTTTTTTGATGTTCATCTTATGTCCTCCTTTCAAGACACCGTCTATTCCGTTCAACTGCTCTTCCAAGTCCTTTGCCGTCTCTGACAGAATACCAATGTCATTGGCAAACCTCTTCTTCGTGGATTTTAACTCCTATTCCCAATTATTCCTTTGTTTCGTGCACAGCCTGCTCAGTGTACAGATTGAACAACATTTGGAACAGGCTACAACTCTGTCTAAATCCCTTCTTACCCATCGCTTCCATTTCGTGCCCGTCAACTCTTACAACTGCCACCAGGTTAAAAAAAAATGGCTCTGAGCACTTTGGGACTTAACATCTCAGGTCATCAGTCCCCTAGAACCTAGAACTACTTAAACATGACTAACCTAAGGACATCACACACATCCACGCCCGAGGCAGGATTCGAACCTGCGACCATAGCGTGCCACCAGGTATCTGCGCAAATTTTAAATAGCCTTTTGCTCCCTGGCTCCATTAGAATTTGAAAGATAGTATTCCAGTCAACATTGTCAGAACCTTTCTCTGAGTCTAAAACGCTATAAACGTACGTTTATGTTTCCTCAACCTATGAGAAGTGGTAGGGCATTATTGCCTCACCTTTCTACGGAATACAAACTAATAGCCTCTGAGGTCGGCTTCTACCAGTTTTTCCGTTCTTCTGTAAAGAGCTTGTGTTAATATTTTGCTACTTGGCTTATTAAACTGATAGTCCGGTAATTTTGACACCTGTCAGCATCTGCTTTCTTTGGGATTGGAATTTTTTTTTTTTTTTTTTTTTTTGAAGTCTGAGGGTATTTCGCCTGTCTCGTACATCTTGCTCACCAGATGGAAGAGTTCTGTGTTTGCCGGCTCCCCAAGGCTATCTGTACAACTAAAAGAATGTTGTCTACTCCCGGCGCCCAGTTTCGACTTAGGTCTCCCAATGCTCTGTAATATTCTTCACGCAGTATCATATCGTTCATCACATCTGGAACTAGGTTCTCTTCCTCAAGTACATTGCCCTTATATAGTCCCTCTATATACTCCTTCAGCCTTGCTTAGGATTTGTATTCCATCCGAGCTCTTGATATTATCCAAAGGCCTCTTTAATTTTCTTATGGGCGGCATCTATCTTACCCCTAGTGATATATGCTTCTACAACCTCACATTTGTCCTCCAGCTACTCCTGGTTAGCCACTTCGCACTTACTGTCAATCTCATTTTTTTGACGTTTGTATTTTCTTTCGCCTGCCTCATTTACTGCATTTTCATGTTTCCCTCTTCCATCAAAAAATTCAGTATCTCCTGTTTTACCTAAGGATTTCTACTAGCCCTTGTCTTTTTACCTACTTGATGCTCTGCTGCCTTAACTATTTCATCTCTCAAAGCTATCCGTTCGTCTTCTATTGTATTCCTTCGCCCTGCTCTTGTCAGTCATTCCCTAACACTCCCTCTGATACTCACTCTACACCCTGTGTTTCTTTCAGTTTATTCAGGTCCACTGTCTTTAAATTCTAGCCTTTTTGCAGTTTCTTCAGTTTTACTCTACAGTTAATAACAAACATATTGTGGTCAGAGTCCACATTTGCCACTGGAAATGTCTTACAATTTAAAATTTGGTTTCCAAATCTCTCTTTTACCATTACATAATCTATCTGAAACTTCCAGTGTCTCCAGATCTCTTCCAACCTTCTTTCACGATTGTTAAACCATGCGATAGCTATGATTACTTTATTCTATGTGCCACATTCGGTCAGCTGGCTTCCTCTTTCATTCTTTAACCCCAGTCCCCATTCACCTACTATTTCCCCTTCTTTTCCTTTCCCTAAAATCAATTTCCAGTACCCCATGATCATTAAACTTTGGTCTCCCTTAACTATTGAATAATTTATTTTATCGCATTCTATGTTTCTTCATAACCTTCGGATCTAGTTGGCATAAAAACTTGTACTATTGTGGTAGGCGTGGTCTTCGTGTCTATCTTGGCTACAATAATGAGTTCGTAGTAGCTTATCCGCGATCCTGTTTTTTATTCATTATTAGACTTACCCCTACATTATGCCCACTGGGTTTTGTGTTTATAATCCTG
Source organism: Schistocerca piceifrons (assembly GCF_021461385.2). Taxonomy (NCBI): domain Eukaryota; kingdom Metazoa; phylum Arthropoda; class Insecta; order Orthoptera; family Acrididae; genus Schistocerca; species Schistocerca piceifrons. The sequence goes on from NC_060139.1 coordinate 272,151,843, forward strand.
TATTCACCTGACCAGAAGTCCTGTTCATCCTGCCACCGGACTTCACTCATCTAAGTTTAACCTGTTCATTTCCATTTTTAAATTTTCTAACCTACCTCCGCGATTAATGGATCTGACATTCCACGCTCCGATCCGTAGAACGCCCTTTTTATTTCTCCTAATAATGACATCCTCGTGAGTAGCTCCTGCCCGGTGATCCGAATGGTGGACTATTTTACCTCTGGAATATTTTACCGAAGGGGAAGCCATCATAATTTAACCATACAGTAAGGCTGCATGCCCTCGGGAAGAATTACGGCCGTAGTTCCCCTTGCTTTCAACTGTTTGCAGTACCAGTACAGCAATAGTGTTTTGGTTGATGTTACAAGGCCAGATTAGTCAATCATCCAGATTGAAAAGGCTGCTCCCCTCTTCAGGAACCCCAGGTTTGTCTGGTCTCTCAACAGATACCCCTCCGCTGTGGTTGCACCTAGGGCACGGCTATCTGTATCGCTGAGGCACGCAATCCTCCCCAACAACGTCGAGGTCCTTGGTTAAGGGGGGGGGGGGGGGGGGGGGTGCGGGTATATATATATGAGAATATTAGGCCAGCTAATTCAATTTCAGAACGTTTATAGGAAGAAGTTGACCGCATTGGATGTCCCATCGTAACCAGTATGATTGTAATAATTCGTCAAGATACTGACTAAACCAAGAACCCAAAAATGACTGTTGAAATATAAGGATTAGTTAATTATGTCTGACAAATTCCAAATCAGTTTTAAGTGACCATTTACGAGGACAGAACTATATAATACACTGCTCAGTCTAACTTAAAAATTTTACATCGCCGGACCAGATGCCATACTTTAGATATATTGGAAGAGAATTCTCAGGAGTTCGAAGTTTCACGCCAAACTGAGTTGAAGGATTATACTGTACTCCAAAGTTTTGACTGTCTCCACTGTAATTAATTGATTCTTGTTACATTCCAACAGTCATATTACTGCATCTTCTTTTTAATATTATACGTCTATTGCAAAGACGTCTCCCAGCATTCTTATTCAGTATTCCCTTCCGCGTAAGCCGCACCTGACTATTGACCCGTCACTGACGTACGCGCACAGTATTTTGCCGGCACGCGCCAATGATAGTTCTGACCGACACGTAAGAGAACCATTCCAGGAAAACTTTAAAGCAAAAAGTCTTATTTTGTATCTTTTTATTGTTAATTTGTTAATTCTAGTTTAATTCTAAGGCCTCTTTTCGGCGCTTTTCACTACGTCCTAACTTTTAACATGATTTCTATTTCACTTCACTTTCATCGGTAAGACCCACTTTTCTGCTTTCACCATTTTTGTTCTTTTTTAGAGTTGGCATCCTTCTACGGCCGCCTTCTACATTCCACCTATTTTCATTTTTGACATCGTTCTCTGTTATGATGAATTATTAGAGTCTGACTGGGCATGATAGGACGTCCAATGCGCTCAACGTTTGGCTGCAAATGATCTGATGGTAACTGAGTTGACTTCTGTATTTAAATTTGCATCTGTCAGTTACGTCTTTTGTATATGTTGTTATGTTCTTCTACCTATATCTTTGTCATTAAAAAAATTATTTTGAATAATTTTATAACTTTTTATTATTCCCAATATCCTCATGTAGTATTCTTGTTACGTAGATGTATATAGCGATGCAACTTTAGCGTCATGAAACTGGTAATTCTATCAATGTATCATACTACAGCAGTTTGCAGTGTATTTTTCGAGAAAGAAGAACACTGAAACTTTGATTGGTCGGGATGATTTGTGGGAGACGACCAAACAACAAGGTCATAGGTCTCATCGGATTAGGGAAGGACGGAGAAGGAAGTCGGCATTGCTCTTTGAGAGGAATTATGCCGCCATTTTCCTGAAGCGATTTAGGGAAATCATGGAAAATCTAAATCAGGGTGGTCGGATGCGCGTTTGAACCATCGTCATCCCGAAAACGAACTCATTGTGCTAACCATTGCGCCCCCTCGCTCGGTACAGAAGCTTTCTCAAATGTGCTACGGAGGAATATTAAAATTAGATGGGTAGATCGAGTAATTATTGAAGAAATACTGAATCGAACTGAGGAAGAAAGAAACAGCTTGACTAAAAGCAGGTGTCGGTTGATAGAACCCATTCTGAGGGTTTAGAAGCAGGTGTTATTTTTATGATGGAAGGAACTGTGGCAGGTAAAGATTGTAGAAAAAGGCCAATGTTTCAGTATATAGTAAGCAAGTTATAATGAATGCAGTTTGGAGCAACAAAGCGGGGCTGAAGTAGTTTCCACATGATAAACTATCATGGAAAGCTAAGCCAAAGCTAAGCGGACTGACGACCACAACAGCAATAGAGTTATAAAGTATGGTGACGTTGGAAAAGAGATGTTCCACTCGAAAAACATCACATAGAGGCTTACGCTGCAGTAAATTTGAATGGTGGTCTATTTTCTACCATTTTTTGAGTTGATGCGGTGCAGAAGTATTCACCGCTCTAGCCGTGGCACGATCGTGGTCTGTCGCGCTGTACACTCGTAGATGCCGCTAGTCACTTGTCGAGATGAGATACCCTGAGCAAGACAGACGAGCGTAGAGAGCTGCATCAGACTTCAGACTCAACAACACGAAAACCACATAATCCTGTCTTAATAATGTTTTATTGGCTGATGTTCAGGTGATCTGAATGGACGATTCACCACTATAGTAGCAGGATGTTTCACAAACGCCCTACATTCCGCCTTTGCGTGTGTTTTCTATCAGCACCAGCAGCTGGCGTAAAACGACGTGTAAGAGCGGCGGGCCTAGTACAGCCATTGTTTGCGGTCTGCCAGGCGCCATAAACACGCTTTGTGCAGGCGTGGTCGGACGTATTGCTGTTGCAGCGCGAACCACAGTGAAGTTTATCCGCTGTTGTATGTCGACAGCTCTGAATAAACAGTGTACCACAGCATAAATGTGTAAATATCCGAAACAAGAGCGCGGTACTGTCGCGAATACTCTGTTCAATTGCTCGTGTTCTCATACAAATATTCCGTTACGTAGTAACATGTTCATGAATGTTGTTATGCGTAGTTATATATGTACGATGATGGATTAGAGAACTCTTTTACGGTCAGCTTGACTGCTTGTAACAGTTTCGAAATGGTATCGATCTCTGCGCCTCAGTATCATATGGGTAGCCAAGCAATAAGTCATGTCAACCGTGGTATCGGTCAATTCAGTTGATATTTTCTCGCTGTGAGGTAACGTTCTCAATACTGTGTGGCGTAATGATATGAACTTATGGACGTATTAGACGAATTAATCTTTGCCACTTACTGATAATAATGAAATTCAAAATTACTACCGTGATTGAAACTACGTAATAAAACAAAATAGTAAACAGCAAAGCGCAACGATACTCAGTCTGTTATAAAACAAGATTCCTAAACAACCTTACAAGTCACCAAAGCATAGAGGCGACATTGGGTTTCAGGTAACGCAAAATTTACGAATGTTCATATTTCTGAAATATAAGGCCCGCTAAATAATTCAGACGACGAGAATCCTGTAAAATACCCGTTTCCTCTCACACTTGCTGTATTGACGATTACTCGAAGTGCGTAAAGATTATATTGCGTTGTAAACGACATACGCAAAACACAGCTGATGCATTACATTGTCGTGTTTAAAACTTCACTTACAAATTTATACTGTCAAATTAATTAAAGAACACGAGAAAACCATGTAATGAAATTGTAATGGTGACAAGATCGCTCAAAGTATGTTGCGCTAGTCAACTGATATGTTCTATCCACAAATTAAGTCACAGAAGCATACCTCCATATTTAAACATCGATACTATTACATCTAATTTATATAAAACGAACATCAATATCTTTACTAAGTTTTAAACCTATATTGAATTTCGCTAAACATCTATGCCTGAAATTAATATTGTAACTGGTCATTTGACAGTGGACGTGTTCCAAAATCCTCAAGTAGTTCTGAGGCAAAAGACACATGAATTGTGTACATATATCTAACTGGCTCTGTAAAGCACTACTGCGGAACACCAATCAAAGTGCTGCAATGCATAAGATGGGTAGTTATCAAGTTACCAGCTAATAAAGATCGATTACTACCAGCATAAATGCATATTTTTACTTACATGAACGACAACAGAGGATATTACCATAAAGAAATTGAGCAGAAATATCGAATATAGGGAAAGACACAACGCAAACTAAAGAATACGACGGAGCAAAACGTAAGTACATTCGCTACCCAGCCATCTTGTAACACTGGGTTTTCGTTGTACAAAGTTCATGTTTCTTGAGGGCGCACACGACCTCGAGACAGAAACGCCTAGTACAGCTTACAATGGTGCCATTCAGCGGGTTTTACGTGAGAGAATTAAATGTATCTTTTGTCTGTGACAAGACATGTTTCTGAATATCTTGTTAACGAAAAAGAGTGATGGACGTCAAAATGAAATACATGAACTATAAAGTGAAGATACGTCTTTAAAAAGTTGTCGCTAAACGGACGACTGAATTCCCGACAGCTTACCCGTGTTTCAGTGTTGTGTTCTGTGAAAATGGGAAACAGTGTTCACGCATTTAAACAGTGACATCGTAATTTTCACAGAGTTGGTTATATTAACAATTCGACAGGGTTAATCTACCAGTGATAATGGATTGCATTAAGCAGGAAGCGGAGGGGGAGGTCGAATTACCTCAAAGACAAGGCACTAAGTGTCGATCAGTGACGCATAGCGCAAGCAGGAAAAAGCCAAGTATATTCAAAACAAGCAGAAGTACATAAAATGAAGGGGAAAAGAGTTATGCTTATAGGCATATTACCTCAAATGTGTAAGATTAACCTGATTACGAAGTCAAATGTTCAAATATCGAAAGAATTTAGCGAAATGGGCGATAAATTCTCATGAATAGGCAAAATGAAATCTAAAGGCAGTTTCAGGTACGAAGCCGTGAATTTTAACAGCACAAATCGAACGATCAAATTGGAGAAATTTCAAGGCAATTAGATAACCAGTTAACACTTATTAGCAATAATCAGGTACAAAAGTAACGAAACAGTATCCAGATCAGGATAGACAGATCTGAAACCGAGTGAAGTAGAAGAAAGCATTAGAATGGAAATATTCACTTTGGATACTGAAGTTAAATGTGGAATTAAAACTAAAAGTAATCGAAACCTACTTTACATGTAAAATTTAAACGAAATAGTCTAAAACGTGAAACGTGATCTATCTGAAGTAGATGTGCGAGCTAACATCCCAAAGGTGTGCAGGCCCTCATGTGGCTCCCCTTCATCGAGATATCTTGGCTCAAACTCGTCTAGGGGTTGAACCGCATGTGTCGCATTACACGCCCTAAATAAGACACTTGTGGCCCTTTGATTAAATTGTCTAGCTTACGGCAAGTTTGCAAAATTCTATGATTGTAACATATAATAACAGTAATAATAATATCGGGAACTAAATTAACGACGATTTAGTTAGAATTACGTTTGTTAAGAAAGGAAACTAACAGCGAAAGTGGTCGCACTTAGAATTACTATTACACTCGAGCGCATATCCATTTTACACAGTTCGATCATTCACAATCTCACAGCGAAAGCCAAGTCCAATACTCCGCCTCGATATTTACACGAAAAGTTGGTGTTCACAGCAGGAGCGCGGCTGCTCACCGCTCAGAAGCTGAATCTCGCGATACCAAACAACGCGAAATTTTCTAAGTCGTTTCACTTCCTAGGTGCTTAAAGACCGACTGTCCGCTTTCGCGTTTCATTCCCTTTGGTATCTCCAGCCGAACTGTCCGCTTTCGCGTCTGCACCAGCACTGTTCCTCTGCCCGTCCCCGGTAGTATTCTAAATTATTTTATGTTTTGGTTGGCAGGAGAGCCAACACCGTATTACTAGAGGAAGCCGAAAGGCACGCGTTTCAGCTCACGCAGGCTGGCGTAAGGTCGAGAACAGGACAAGGAAATTAGAATTTAGAAAAACGGACGTAGCTGGTGGAATAAGTAACTTTAATCCTGGTGAACGTCGGTCTGACGGTACATGATTCACAAGATCCATAGTAACTGATAATGGCGCCTTGCTAGGTCGTAGGAAATGACGAAGCTGAAGGCTATGTTAAACTATCGTCTCGGCAAATGAGAGCGTAATTAGTCAGTAAACCATCGCTAGCAAAGTCGGTTGTACAACTGGGGCGAGTGCTAGGAAGTCTCTCTAGACCTGCAGTGTGGCGGCGCTCGGTCTGCAATCACTGATAGTGGCACGCGGGTCCGACGTATACTAACGGACCGAGGCCGATTTAAAGGCTACCACCTAGCAAGTGTGGTGTCTGGCGGTGAGACCACATTTTACATTTTAACATATTTAAATAATTAAAGCTTGACCACTATCACGTTTTAATTAAAGTAACAATAATAACCATCGTGAAATTCTTTTACATAGAACCAATACAATTTCCTTTTGAACTCTGAATGTCACGGCCAGTAGCCGTGCACCAATGTGCTTTCTGATAAATAAATAAAGAACAAAAGTAACTACTATACACCAAACTTTACAACAAATATTCTACTACCTAAAGATTCAATAAGGTGTCATGCTGTCATCGTTCAGTGTGTTTTGTGTGGAGGAAATGATGATCTGATGCTATTTAAATTTACTATATCTCTTAGAGAAATTAAGTTACAGTGTTGATAGTTACAACATTTGTCATTTTAATGATGCTCTTATATATGAAATGTCGATCGTTAAGCTCGACTAAAGCGTTCAGATTTTGGTATTCAGGTCATAGTTACAAAACATGTGAATTTCACTTTAACAGTAAACCCTAAACTATTATAGATGTGATCAATATTCAAATTTAACACTGCTACATCTCCCTGGCCACAAATGCCTTCTACTGGGTTTCCCTATGACATAGGTTATCGTCTGCCTCGTCTGTCTCACTCGCACACAACAGCGCTTAGGCCTCAATAGACGATAGACGCCCGTGAGTTTCGCTATCTCGTGGTGAATCTGCGCCCTTTGTGGCACACGGTCCTGGAGACAGGGTTCGTTTCACAATTCGTGTAGGTAGACTCTTTTGGCCATATACTTAAATGAGAATGAAATGCTCGTTAACTAACAGATGGAGACTGCAAAACACATGTAACTACTTTACATGCAAATGTTGTTAATGTCCAAAAGCATGTGCAGTTTTTGTAAGAGGAAGCTTGTTCAAAAATATTTCATAATGCTGGTTATAGTAACTGGTCTAATGTGATTGCGAAAAGTTTCCCCAGAGACGAAAAATTTCACCCTATAGATTTCATACGACATTACAAAGACAATTTACTTCCTGGGGTGAGTGATGATTAAAAGATTAAATTTATGAAATGATTTTTTGATGGAGAAGCATTACCTTGGGCCATCCAACTCAACTGAAAAACTTTGACATTTGAAGGTTTGAGAAAAGGTTATTGAAAAAATTTTGGTCAATGTCAGAGGTGGCTGGGCCAAAAAGTGAATATCTAAATGAAGCATGCTATAGGGAATAGAAAGGTGAGACGAAGGACTTGTGTAGAGCTTAGTTAAAAGTATTAGTTCATTTAAGTCAGCCTTTTGAAGGGTCAAAGTGATGCCTTAAACAAAAGGCTACCTGAAAGAATACACTGCGCCATGATTATGGGCCTGACGACTGTTGACCAATTCCTAAAGTATGTAGACAAATTAGAAAGAGCGTTTTAGAGAAAAGATAGCCAAAACTTTCATTATGAGAGGAATAGCTCCCACAACAACCATAATAATAACCAAGGCACAGGTGGTGGCAACAATTATAGGAATTATCACCCAGAGAGGGATCAGCTGCGAGGTATGCTAAACCACAATGTTTCCGGTAATTGTAATCGAGTGTTCAAAAATATAGGCAGACGATGGCAACATTACAGTCAGCCACAACGACTTTTTAGACCTAATAATATGATGAATGAACGATTAAACTCCGCAGTGTGAGAGCTTATGATGATGTTAATGCAAAGACCTTGCATAATGACCAATATGTAAATCGAAATTGTGAGAATATTAGAGTAGGAGAGGCATATACAGCTACCATTGGTGAAGAGTATTGGAGTAATTTTTGGAAAGAAAAACTAAACAATGAGAGCACTAAAGAAAATTAAAAAATGTGTTCTGTTTGGAAGATAGAGATTTACACGAGTTGTTCATTCAAGAATTTTTGGGAGGATTAATGGGTGATGACAATGAAAGTTTAGATACAGCTAAGCAGCAGGATAGATACAGATAAATATTAATGTAACCAATGTGTTTCTGAAGGATAATAAGTAAACAAAAATGGTGAAGAAATAAAAATAGAAAATGAAGAAGTGGACTGTTATGTCAGTCGAAGTAAATAAGTGGTATTAGGGTCAGAAGACAATGATGTCTCAGATATTGTGAAGCTGTTAGATGTTATGGAAGGGGGGGGGGGGTGCGGCAGGGGGATCTCAATGAAGATGTGGGTTATCTGAAATCTGTGGTGTTGAAAGTGCCTGATTCAGCTCTGGTATTATGAGTGGTGAAGATCACATAAGTACTGAACAAAGCTCACACTGCGCAAAACCAGATGCCGATGTATAAAATGTGAAATATTTCTTCACAATATTTGAATGACTTTTGGGGAAATGTCATATAACAAGTCCTCTTGGGAAGAACTAGCAACAGCAGGAAAGCGAGTAAGTGTTGTGGGTGAAAATGGACGTGGAGAGGAAAAAGGTAACAATTCTGAAGTGAACATTGCACTAGCTGAAAGAGTACTTTACATTTAAAGTAACAGTAATGATTACAGTACTGAAGATAATGTCGTACAGTGTAATAGGTTATAGGTGAGTGAAAACCCACGCATACCCCGATTTTCACAGCCATATTATCTGATGTGAGTATTAATCATTAAAATTACTTTGTGCTTAGCAATGTACCCAGCTGTGCAATGTTCTTTCATTTATATTTTCAGGTGATGTAGTGAAATTCTATGGTCTGAACTTATCTTTATATATTTAAAATATGTAGTGTCTAAAAATGCCACATGATTTATAAATAGTGGATGAAAATTTCAAATTGAAAGCTTTCGTGAACACGATTAAAAGAATAAGAATCATAATGTTGAGAAAGTCACTCTGTCATCAAAATTGCGGACCACAGTAACATACAGAAGAGTGGATAAGGAAATGGTTTGTCTTTATGAAAGGTAAAGGCTTCAGATAGGTAGTTCTAATGTTACTGCTTAAATTGGAAACAAGACATAAGAACAATCAAAACGCGTCAGTGGGATTTGTTGGGCAGTGTTATGGGCAGTGTTATGCGCTCCTTCTGTAGGGCGATGGCCTGCTTCTATACAGTGGAGCCTACAGGAGGCATAAGCTGGACCACCTGAGTCACAGTAGTGTGGGAGGCTGTTTGTTGATGTTATTGTGTGGTGTTTTTTTTAAAAAAATTGATGGATTCACCTTCACTATCGTACGATATTAATTGGTTTGCCCATGGTGCTCTTCATATGGATAAATTTTTAAGAATGATTGCGATTTTGTTTATTTTAAATGTAAAGATTTAGCTTTATATGTTGAACACACCGCAGTTGTTTAAAGATTTGACTAATTGATTTTGAGTATTGGTCCCATTAAGTAACTCACTATTACGAGGTTGCTTTGTCAGAAAAGATGAATTATAATATTCGTGTATTTATACCAGGACATAAAGTTTTAAAGTGAAATATGACTATCTGCGGTATATGACGTTCAAACTTTACGTGGTCAAGAGCACCTACCGTTAACGTGTAATCAACAACTGTTGCGAAAAATAAAATTTGTTAATGTATTTACTTCTGTCGGCTCAAGGTTTTCCACTTCCTGATCCCTATGTCCTGTTATCACATATCAGGTAGTTTACCGGTGCAATAAAATTAGGAGTATGCTATTCTTCACGGCAAGATGATTAATAATAGGTGCATCCAGAAAGTGCATTCCACTTGCTGGAGTCACTGTTCGGTGTATGTACTGTACTTGTTCTGAGTCAAGGAAACAGGAGGTCACACAACTTCGAGATCTCTGTGCGTTGTTTACGCTGTTTAGTGTTTATTTAAGATGGTGAAGTTGGTTGAAAATCCCGCCGCTTGTGAGATTACAACTGTAAATGGTTCATTAAGTGCGAATAACATCAGACATGTTGAAATTCTTCGACAGATTTTCAAGGTTTACGGAGAAAATGAGATGAGTGATTCGATTGTAAGAAGATGGGTACGACGGTCCAATGAAAAACCCGATGAACTGCACCATGGGGAAACGAACTGTGTGTCAATGTTTGGTTAATCAGGAATTGGTTCGTACCATTGAAGAACTGGTAAAGAAGGAGGTAGTTTTACACTGTGCGTTGTTATTGAGAACTTTCCGCAGATTTCACGTTTACGTAATGATATTATTAATGAAAAACTGAATTTTCGAAACAGTGTACTGGTTGGGTGTTTAGTCTCTTACACAACAAAAGAGAAAACCGGAACGACAATAGGCTGAATAGAGACGTATTGCTACACCAGCAACGACTAAAGCCAAGCAAATCTTGACACCTCACAAACCATGGGCACAGTCCTTTAGGACTGACACAACATGACTCTGATTCGCTCTAAACAAAACAATCGCCGCGGAAAGTGCAAAAACGGTTTTGCCACCATTCATGCGCCGTAGGGTGCATGATGCGCAATTTCATTCCCGACGTCCATGGCGAGGTCCATCTTTGTAACCACGACACCACGCAGCGCGATACAGAACGGCCCAACAACATGCCGAATGGACCGCTCAGGATTGACATCCCGTTCTCTTCACCGATGAGTGTCACATACGCTTTCAGCCAGACAATCTGCTCAAGATGAACGCCTTAGACGCGCTGTCCAGCGAGTGCAGCAAGGTGGAGATGCCCTGCTGTTTTGGGGTGGCATTATGTGGGGCCGACGAATGCCTGTGGTGGTCATGGAAAGCACCGTAACGGCTGTACGATACGTGAGTGCAATGCTCCGACCGATAGTGCAACCGTATCGTCAGCATATTGGCGAGGCATTCGTCTTCATGGACGACAGTTCGCGCCCCCATCGTACACGTCTTGTGAATGACTTCCTCCAGGATAACGACATCGCTCGACTAGAGTGGCCAGCATATTCTCCAGACATGAACCCTATCGAACATGCCTGGGATAGATTGAAAACGGCTGTTTATGGACGACGTGATCCAACAACCACTGTGAGGGATCTACGCCGAAACACCGTTGAGGAGTGAGACAATCTGGACGAACAGTGCCTTGATGAACTTGCGGATAGTATGCCACGACGAATACAGGCATGCATAAGTGCAAAAGGACGTCCTACTGAGTATTAGAGGTACCGGTGTGTACAGCAATCTGGACCACTACCTCTTAAGGTCTCGCTGTATGGTGGTAAACACGCAATGTGTGGTTTTCATGAGCAGTAAAAAGGCAGAAATGATGTTTACGTTGATCTCTGTTCCAATTTTCTGTACAGGTTCCGGAACTCTTGGAACACAGGTGTTGCAAAACTTTTTTTGATGTTTATATATGGTACCTTGGACGTAAACTTCCTGTGGTAGATAATTGCAACATGATGATATTTCTAGACCGATGAAATTTTACAGGTGGAAATAAATTTTACTGCATTAGCAACTGAAATAGCTGGCCTTGACTACTGGTTCTCCAAACAAAATACAAGGCACTTCTGTTCAGGAAAACGATAAAGCAGTGCCACAAATACCCGGGCAATGTGCTGAGTGGGACTATAAAGATATGTACGCCGGACAGTATCCAGCTACCAATAAAATTTGAGGAAATATACTTGGAAACGTGCCACATCTAGAAGTTTCTACTGAAAAACAGCTACCTTCGAACGGAAACAAACACACTGCGAAATCGAACCACTGTCCAACTATACTGACTGATGAACAACAGTGGAAGGGCCAGTCTATTGAAGTAAAGTATTCCTCAAAGGTATACAGCATCAAAGTGTTACCAGATGTACCTGGCACAAAATAGTTAAGGAAATCTTACCATCGACAAAAAAGTACGCAAAATACATTTGCTGGAAACAAATGTAGAGACGGTAGTTTTATCGACAACTGACATATGGGAATGGTGGATGAAGAATCTGGCTGTCATGTGTAAAACTTAAAATGAACTGCTACATCGCAAGGAAATTAATTGACTAAACAATGGAAAATCCAGGATGGAATGAAACAATACCAGAGAAAGAAAGTTGCTACTCACCATATAGCAGAGATGCTGAGTCGCGATAGGCACAACAAAAAGATTCACACAATTATAGCTTTCGGCCATTAAGGCCTTTGTCAGCAGTAGACACACATACACATATGCACACACACACTCACGCAAACACAACTTGCACGTATGTCTGCAGTCTCAGAGAACTCGGTCACTAGTGACCGAGGGCTGTTTTCTTTCAATTGTGATTATTCACGGTCTCTGAACGTGCAGCCATGTACAAAATGTTTGATATAATCAGGCACTGGGGTGTGGTCTTAACCACGAAATTTATGGGAGGTAGCTTCCGGTGGCCTATGTCCATGACAACTGAATTTAGCTGAGAGGAATAACTCGACGACAGAGGGGAAAATGCTTAGTGTGGTTTATGGGGCGCCTGATTATATGCTTTGCATACCAGAATAAACTCCTTCTCAAAGTCTGGGAAAACAAGAACCGAACTCGGCGTCAACATTTCCTTTAATGCATCAAACGAATTCACGACTGCGAATAAGGACTACCATCAGCTTTAGAATGGAATCGTAATGAGAATAACACAGACACTGCAAGATCGTACTTCTTTTACTGTAACATCTTTTCGTAACAATCATGTCAACGCCAGTGGTATGTCGGCATATCCCTCCATAAATTTTCTATGGAAATTGCAGAAATTCGATATCCTGAGAAAGGACTGAACTTCTTTGTTTTTGGTTCTGGAAAGTCCCACATTGCCGGTTCCAACCTTGGATTCGTCCCAACTCCATCCTCACTAATAATAAGGCCGAAAAATCTGACAACCTCTAATGAAAAACAAAGCCTCTCCCGGCACAACGTCAAGCGTGCGTTTCGAAACATCGTAAACAATCCCCTTAGACGCTATGTTGTTCCATACAATTCGAAAAAATCTGATGTCTAGGAGTATAAGACATTACCGCCGTTTCAAATCGCTCAACACACTGTCCAACAAGCTCAGAAACGATGTGGTAGAATCCTTTAGACCGAATGGCGTACTTCTATATTGGTAGTAGCCTCCGGGCGTGGAGAACAAAGCTTTCGGACGATCCTCTGGAGCCACTTCTAACTGATGATAAGTAGTCGTCTGATATATGGTTGAGAAGGACTGGCACTCTCCAAAGTGATCCAAAATCTCAAATCTATTTGGAACAGGGTTGTTGTTGTGATAACAATAGTCACAAGGGAATCTGTATTTAATTATCCCATTCATAGACTTTTTTTGGCACAGCCATAATCCCGGCTTCGCAATCATTATTACTACGTTCTATTATACTGTCAGCTAGCTGCTGTTAATAAAATTCCCTACTATAGGTTGCAAGTGCCTATGGATACGATAGAGTTTATGGTAAGGTGGTGCTACATTCCCCTTGGTATTCTTTGCTGAACTATTGGAGTTTCTGGCAGCAGCCCTTACGGAAAAAGCAAATTCTCGAAGTCCCATAAAATTTCTTCCTTCATCTCCTTCTCCTCCCTTTTCAAATGCTCAGTTTTCCTACTTGATGTAGTTCTATCGGCAGTTCATAGTTGGCCCACCAACTCCGTCCTGTACACACACAATACTATGTTGCACAAAACAATGGATCTAAAACGTTACTTTCTTCTAAGGGTTCGACAACACACATCGTACCCACAGGTATACTTGACTCCACATTCACCAAAATGACTTCCCAGTGCCACTAGACACACAAGCATGCTAATTGAGCATTAAAGCTAATGTATGCGTTTCAGTTGGTTTGTTCATTGCGTAGAACGCTCCTCGCGATAATTCTGCATTGATTGTGGTTTCCCCTAGCTGAAATGGCCTTCCTTTAAGCTCCGTTGTTGGCGGTCCTAGATCGGTTTTGGCATCATGCTGAAACAAGAAGTCTACCCCTTTCAACATTTCATGGCCTCTACTCACACAGGGTGTGTCCTCCCAATCCCCTGCTCAACTCAACCTATAATGTGGTGGGTTCAGCTTCCTTTGATTTAATAGGCTTTTACTAGCCATGGACACAGGCCCCGCGGTGTCCGAGAAAAACTTAAGTTTTCTGGTTCCTATAAATCCTACCACTGAACATTCCACCTCTGCATAGGTACCGGTAGCACTGAAATTAAATGGGAACTCTTTTAGGTGCCTCTTGGGCTCTCTCTCTCTCTGCCATTTAACGATTGCTGAACATTACCAGGACCACCCCTCCATACTCCACTTTGCTTATTACCACATCCACCCTGTTTCCTGGTGGCTGGCGATATTGCCCCTGCACATGATCCGTACGACTATACTTGAAACATCTTATGCCAGTCACAAACGCTGTCCACTTATCATGTACCCCGAGTGCTATGTCTATTTCCTCATACTGAATATCGAAGTACAAACCTCTCGGTGTCCCTTTTAGGCCTCTCTGGACATATAACTGGCTAGGCTTCCGCGGCCACAGTCAGTCGACATAAAAGTTTTTTGGGTATGGTACCGCGTCATAATGTATAAATCTACTGCTGCTGGAGAAAAACCAACGTTTCCTCCCCCCTCCAGCGGCGTTCTTCTGGGTCTACTGGATCACCAGTAGAGTCAGAAGAAGACCGCTGCAACATTAGTTTTTCTCCAGCAGCAGTAGTTTTATACACTATGACGCGGTACCATACCCAGAAAACTCTTATGTCGACTTTCTGGATATATTCACCAGTAACCCTCTCAAACAAAAACCCAGTGCCCTATGCTCGGCCTCTTGTACCAGGACTTTATTTCCTCATCACAGTACTCAAGTTCGTAAGTGTGCTCATTGATCTCTCTTATCCTATCTGCGAAATTCTCCGTCGTTTCCTCTTGCCTCTCTACCATCGCACTCAGCCTCTCCCGAAAGTAAAGTGCACTATTCTGTTTATTTTACCTCGCCAACAACAGCCGGCCGTTGTGGCCGAGCAGTTCTAGGCGCTTAAGTCTGGAACCGCGCGACCGCTACCGTCGCAGGTTGGAATCCTGCCTCTGAAAAGGATGTGTATGATGTCTTTAGGTTAGTTAGGTTTAAGTAGTTCTACGTTCTAGGGAACTGATGACCTCAGATGTTAGGTGCCATAGTGCTTAGAGCCATTTGAACCTTTTTTTATCGGCAACAATCCTTCCTTCAACTATACAAGCTTCGTCGCCTTTCTCAAGGCCTCAGAACACCTCACATAAGTCTTTGTTTCTACCGCTCACAGCAACTTAGCTACGTGCAATAACTGATTATCTGTACAACCTTTCGTCACAGATGATCTCTTTAGATCCTCTACAAAAGAACGTACGTCCTCAGACGCTTTACTCGTAAAACGGTATATTCGACACTGCAGGAGCCAGATCAGTATCCTGCTGTGGCACTTGAGAAAACGACAACTACTCACCTTTGGCTGTGAACTGATTACTGAAGTGTGTATTATTTGCTGTTAATTGAGCCACCATTTCCAATAAAATTAGCACTGCCTCAGTTTTCGACACACCTTCCGTCCATGACTTTGTCACTGTACTGCTTTCACCCTTCACGATCCCAAAGCACAAAAAACCGCCTTCGCCTGGTCATACCACTAACGGCGCACTTACTGTAGTAAAACACTCAAAATAGAACAGAACAATCTTAATTCCCTACCAACTAGGCCCAAAATGCTGATTCGTATTATGGACGAACGATGCAAATATAACACTCCGGTTCCGCAGATTCAGTACGAGACGTAGAATGCCCCAACAAATTACTCTGGCTGCCTCGTACAGATACCAATGAATCATAATTCCTAGAGCCGCAAGATTGTGAGACAATGACAGGTTTCTCATTCCACAAATACCACTAAATTTCACAAAAAAGTAACACTTAAACGCTTCTCGGCAGTCTTCCTTAATAACCAACACATCGTTTAAGAAATACGTAACTCTACACCTGCCATACTTCCATGCCTCTTACGCATTGCTAAACGAAACTGTTCATCACTCACCACACCTTGCGATTGCTGTATCCGAATGACTCTTGCAGAGTATGTAGGCGGTGGATCCAAACGCTGTACTGCTACTCCGACACGAGATGAAGACGCCATTTGTATGGGGTGCTGGAATGGTAGCTGGTGGCAGGGCGCAGGGCAGCTCACGGCTGCAAAAAGACACTGCGGCCCTCTATAAATATTATATTTTTCTTTGCTTCAAGCAACGTCGAATTCAATTCACTCGGTTGTTCGGTCGCTCTTCTTTGCTGAGGGCGCAGCCCCTTTGCTCGTGACACGGTTGCAACAGCCACGGCGTGGCTTGCTCACACTGCGGCGAACTCTTCGCTGACTGCCGCGCCACACCGACACACTTTCCACGACGGCGGGAAGCAGATGCTGGGGAATGGGTGTCTTCTGCAGCAGCCTCCGGGCAGGAGTAGACGGGGCTTCTGGAAGGCCTGGCTTGGCCCACTGGTGGCTGGCTGTGAACTAAGAGGGTCGAACTGTGGCCCTGCTACAGAGTGGTCCTCCGTCGGAAGGGTCAGGTGGCCGCCCGTGTGGCACAGCGCTGTCATCCAGGAGAGCTGTGACGCTAAAGATGGCTCTGAGCACTATGGGACTCAACTGCTGAGGTCATTAGTCCCCTAGAACTTATAACTAGTTGAACCTAACTAACCTAAGGACATCACAAACATCCACGCCCGAGGCAGTATTCGAACCTGCGATCGTAGCGGTCTTGCGGTTGCAGACTGCAGCGCCTTTAACCGCACGGCCACTTCGGCCGGCTGACGCTAAAGATACTGCTACTGTTTGACTGCCCCTATTTATACTCAGCAGAGCACATATGTTTTGCAAATGCGCCTCTTCAAGTCATGTACTGATATTTAATTAGGTTAGTGCCATTGCACTGGTTCCGACGACGGCTTGCAGTTGGAGTTACTCGCAGTCCTGCTGAGCACGCCATTTCGGCAACTCTTGCACCCATGTCGGCCCGACATGCTCTCTTACTTCACATTGCACAAACTTATTGTCAACAATCTTGTGCCTGACTTACGAGTACAGCTATACTCACCTGTCTCTAATTCACACTAAAACTATCTTATGCGGTGACGACGCTACAAAAGACATAAAACGCCAGAATATGTGACAGCGCTGTAGTCTATTCCCAATGATTTTCAATCCATAGACTGCACAAGCTTAGAAAGAAAGCGAAGATAAACCGGCAATGGAACAAAAGTCAGAGCAGTAGTGAACATATTCGTAAAAAGGAAAACATCCGCTTTCAGTGACAAATCATGATCATTTTATTTCAATAAATGATACAGCCGGCCGGAGTGGCCGAGCGGTTCTAGGCGCTTGAGTCTGGAACCGCCCGACCGCTACGGTCGCAGGTTTGAATCCTGCCTCGGGCAAGGATGTGTGTGATGTCCTTAGGTTAGTTAGGTTTAAGTAGTTCTAAGTTCTAGGGGACTGATGACCTCAGCAGTTGAGTCCCATAGTGCTCAGAGCCAATAAATAATACATTTCGAGCCCTAAGGCTCATCTTCACCTGCTTGGTCAATTTACACGGCCATTTGGAAACTGATTTCTAAGGATACTGTTAAGAGTACATGGGGATGTTAGAAAGTGACACACTGTGACTACAATTTCTACAAAACTAAAACAATTACTTACTGTTGCTGGTTGGTTCTGAGCACTATGGGACTTAACATCTGTGGTCACCAGTCCCCTAGAACTTAGAACTACTTAAACCATCTAACCTAAGGAGATCACACACATCCTGCCCGAGGCAGGATTCGAACCTGCGACCGTAGCAGTCGCGCGGTTCCGGACTGTGCGCCTAGAACCGCTAGACCACCGCGGCCGGCTACTGTTGCTGCTTACACAGCTTTTAAGCGTAGTACGGGCAGACATTTTTAATGAAAAAATTTACATAATTATTTATTCATGGATGTCACTTGCAAAGCAGATACTTGTGTAGACGTCACAAGCCTCCTTAGTCTGTTGAATGCTTGCAACTATTAAAGTCTTGTTTTCTAGGAATAATAAGCGTTTGATACAGCTGAAAAAGCTGTGACTATAAAAATCTGTCCTTTCATTTGACAAGTTTGCAGAAAATTTGTCTAACAATATTTCTAATTGTTAAGATTAAGTTGTCTACCAGTATCGTTGTGAAAAGACACACAGTAAATGGTATTCACAATTATGTAGACGGCTCAAGCAACTGAATATGGTGCACTGTGTGTTGAAATTAAAATCACGATTTTTGCAAGGAATACGCTCACAGCAGCAATACTGACAGCAATGGACAACATTAATGTAAAATATAATACACTATTGTTCTATCAGAGATTTCACGGGAGTTGTAAATGCAGTTGAACGGAGTGGACAATATCTTGAAAACTGATAACAGAATAACATCAACAAAGGCATTCCATGACCAATGGAATTTACCCGAATTAAATCAGGCGACGCCGAAGGAATTCGATAAGGAAATGAGACATTGAAAGTGGTAGATGGGATTCACTACTTCGTTATAAAAGCAAGAGGCAATGGACGAAGAAGAAAACACGAATCGCGGAAACAAAATTTAAGAAAAAGAGAAATTTGTTATCACGTAGTAGGTTTAAGTTTTATGATATGTTTCCTGAAGGTATTTGCCTGGTACTCAGTGAAAAGTGGGTGTTGAGCAGTTCAGAGCAAAAGAGGGTAGAAGGTTTTGAAATGTGGTGCTGCAGACAAACAATGAAGATTAGGTGGGTCGGTCAAACAGCTGATGAAGAGGTACTGAATCGAAATGAGGATATGAACTGACGCACAACTTGACTAAAACAAGGGATCGCTTGATAGGACGTATCGCGAGAAATCAATATGCACTTTGGTAGCGGAGCGAAGTGTGAGTGCAAAAATTTTAAAGCGCGACCTAGGCATGGCTGAAACAGTAAGCAGGTTCTGCTGGATGTACTTTGCGTAGTAATTTGAAGTGAAGAGGCTTGTTCAGGGTAGAGTAACATGGACCGCCGAATCAAACCAGTCTTTAGACTGGAGGCCATTACAGTGACAAATGTAAACATAGGTATCGCAGTAGAGTGACCATTACGAAATCAAAAAGCGATTGTTTAGTAATACGGTTACTACACAGGTGGGTGACAAACCTGTATTATCAGAATTTTAATATTTGGAATAACTTTGTGACTGAGTTAAATAAAACACAACTCCGCATCGCATACAGGGTAACAGGGTAAACTTTCCTTGCTTATTGATAGTGTAGAGAGGGAGCATTCTAAACTTTTAAACGATGTACTTGTTCCGATCAAGTCGCCGTGGTTTGCTACATATGGCTACTGCGAGAGAATGCGTCATGGGAAAGGAAACCGCTACGATATATGAAAACTCGGACTTGATGTATCACAATTTCCAGAATTGATTTTGTTTCCTTCAGTAATTAGTTACACCTGAACTGTAAAATGTTATTCATTTATTCCCTGGTGACACACTATCCATTCACAGTAGTCTGACCGAGAGAGGTGGCGCAGTGGTTAGCACACTGGACTCGCATTCAGGAGGACGACGGTTCAATCCCGTCTCCGGCCATCCTGATTTAGGTTTTCCGTGATTTCCCTAAATCGTTTCAGGCAAATGCCGGGATGGTTCCTTTGAAAGGGTGCGGCCGATTTCCTTACCAATCCTTCCCTAACCCGAGCTTCCGCTCCGTCTCTAATGACCTCGTTGTCGACGGGACGTTAAACACTAACCACCACCACCACAGTAGTCTGAGCACATCTCAGAAGCCTGAATGACCACCTTTTACTGCGGGGACCGTTGCGAGACATGCGGAAAGAGAGTTACTGAGATCCTGGAAGGTGAAGACAGGGATGTGGAGCGATTCCGCCTCCAGTACCGCGGCCAGATGCGCTAGGTTTATCGGTAGAGGATCTGTGTAGCGAACAGACCCACCTAGATGATCGCACAGAATCTCGATTGGGTTTAAATCCTGGGAGTTTGGTTGGCAGGAGGGTGTGTTAAACCCTCTTAGTGGTCCTCATAACCTGCAGGCTGTGTGAGAGATTGCGTTGCATTGTCTGGTTTTTATGAAAGGCCGCAGGACAGATGCACACAATTATAGAACTATATCGTTGACGTCAATCTTTTGTAGAATTATGGAAGAATTAAGGCGTTTTTGGAGAAGGAAGATCTTCCCTATAAAAATCAACATGGATCCCGCAAACAGAGAGCCTGCGAAACTCAGCTCACTCTGTTCCTTCATCAGATCCACAGCGCCGTAAGCAATGGCGCTCAAGTTGATTCCGTCTTCCTTCACTCCAGGATGGCTGTTGGCACTGTCCGGCACTGCCGTTTAGTGAAAAAAATGCGAGCTTATCGAGTATCGGGACCTGTTTGCGACTGGATTCAAGAGTTCCTTGAGGACAGAACTCAACACGTCCCTCTTAACAGAAAAAAATCGACAGATGTAAAGGTAATTTCCGGTGTGCCCCAAGGAAGTGAGGTGGGTCTGTTACTATTTAAAATATACGTAAATGGTATAGTAGAAAACGTCGTATGCTCTCTGAGGTTGTTCGCCGATGATACTGTAGTCTATAACAAAGTAGCATCGCCAGAAGGTGGTAACGATTTGCAGAATGACCTCCAGAGAATTGGTGAACGATGCAGGCTCTGACACTTGGCCCTGAACGTAAATAAGTGTAACAAATTGCGCATACATAGGAAAAGAAATCCACCGCTTTACAGCTACAATTTTGATGACAAACCGCTGGGAACAGTATCTACCGTAACATGTCTAATTCAGAGCGACCTTAAGTGGAATGATTACGTAAAACAAACAATGGGAAAAGCAGATGCCAGACTAAGATTCATAGCAAGAATGTTAAGACACGAAACTCATCCACGATGAAAGTGGATTATCAAGCACTTGTTCGATGGATTCTCAAGTACTGATAATCTATCTGGGGTCCCTACCAGGACGGACTGACGGAAGAGACAAAGTAGATCCAACGACGAGAGGCGCGTTTCCTCACGGGATCGTTTAGCTGGCGCGAGAGGGTTACGGATATGCTCAACAAACTCCATTGGCAACGTTTCAAGAGAGGCGTTTATATCACGGAGATTTTTACTACTGAAATTTCGAGAGAGCAATTTGCCGAAAGAGACTGACACCATATTACTTCCACCCACATAGGTCTCGCATAATGACCACCAGAGGAAAATTCGAGAAATTAGAGGCAGTACAGAGGCTTACAGACAACAATTCATCCCAAGCGCTATTCGAGACTGGAACACGATTTGAGGGCTCAGTTAGTGGTACAAATAGTACACTCTGCCACACGCCATCATGTAGCTTGTTGAGTAGGACGCAGATGTAGAAGAAAATCCAATGGTAATGCCACATTTAGACAGAAGAGCCAAAGAAACTGATACACCTACCTATTATTGGACAGAGCCCCTCGAGCACGCAGAAGTGGCGCAACACCACGTGGCATGGACTCGAGTAACGTCTGAAACTGTGCTGGAGGGAACTGACACGATGAATCCTGCAGTATTGTCCATAAGTCTGTAAGAATACGAGGCAGTGGAGATATCTTCTAAACAGTACGTTGCAAGGCATCTCACACATGTCCAATAATGTTTGTGTTTGGGGAGATTAGTGGCCATAGATGTTTGAAGTGACAAGAGTGTTCCTGGAGCCACTCTGTAGTAGTTTTGGACGTGTGGGGTGTCACATTGTCCTGCTAGAATTGCCTAATTCCGTAGGACAATGGACATGAATGGAAGCAGGTGATCAGACGGGAATGTTTACTTACGTGTCATCGGTCAAAATCGTATCTAGACGTATTAGGGTTTCAGTATCTCTCCAACAGCACACATCCCACACCGTTACACAGCATTCACCAGCTTGAAACATCCCCTACTGACATGCAGAGTCCATGGATTCATGACTTTTTCCCGTACCCGTACGCGTCCATTCACTCGATACAATTTGGAACACGTCTCGTCCATCCAGGCAACATGTTACCAATCATCAACAGTCCAGGGTAGATGTTGACTGACCCAGGGAAGGCATACAGCTTTGTGTCGTGCGGTCATCAGGGATACACAAATGGGCCTTTAGCTGCGAAAGTCCATATCGATGATGTTTCGTTGAATGATTCGCAGGCTGACACATGTTGATGACCCAGCACTGAAATCAGCAGCAATTTGCGGAAGGGTTGCTCTTCTGTCACTTTGAACGATTCTCTTCAGTCGTCTTTGGTTCCGTTCTTGCAGGATCTTTTTCCTGCTGCAGCGATGTTCAAATGGTTCAAATGGCTCTGAGCACTATGGGACTTAGCTTGTGAGGTCATCAGTCCCCTCTAACTTAGAATTACTTAAACCTATCTAACCTAAGGACATCACACAGATCCATGCCCGAGGTAGGATTCGAACCTGCGACCGTAGCGGTCGCGCGGTTCCAAACTGTAGCGCCTAGAACCGCTCGGCCACCCCGGCCGTAGAAGCGATGTCCGAGATTCGATGTTTCACCGGACTCTTAATATTCACGGTACACACGTGAAATGGCCGTACGGGAAAATCCGCACTTCATCGCTACCTCGGAGATGCTGCGTCCCATCAGTCGTGTGCCGACTTTAATATCACGTTCAAACTCAGTTACGTCTTGATACCCTGCCAATGTAGCAGCAGTAACCGATCTATCAACTGCGCCATGCACTTGTCTTACATAGGCGTTGCCTACCGCAGCGCCCTATTCTCCCTGTTTACATATATCTGTATTCATGCTTGTATAATTTTCTTAGGCGCTTCAGTGTATATGGCTCCGTTTCCGCATTACGACAATGACTGCACCATTTTCCGCATGTTCTCAACACTGTTTATTTACCCTCCACTGCTAGGACTGCCACCTGCCGTCAGTGAATCGGTATTGCACATTGACGTCGGAAATAGATGGCGGTCACGTTAATGGGACTGGACCAAGTATGTCACACTTGATGTTCCGTCTTGGCTAGAGAACTGAGTAAGATGTAATTCCCGCCGAGAGAGTGGTGACCTGTTGAAGAGAAACACACCGAAAAGTGAGTAGGAGAAATTTACGGAAGAGAGAAAACGAGCGGCAAAACCCTTGTTATGAAAATCTATCGATATGCTTATTGAGATCAGTAGTGGCTGGATGAACTTGTTAGCGCTGCTCAGACGCGCTGCCCCGTACGACCCGATCTACTCACCGGCGCGATGTCGGGATGTAACGGCGGGTCATTTAGCCGGAGGCGGAAGGCGACGCCTGAGGGTCGTTGGACGCGACGCGGCGCCGTATATTTGCGCTGTCTAGCTGCGAGAGGTCTTCCGGTCGTTCCCGAGACCGCGCCGTCCAATATCCCCGTTGTTTGCGCCCGCTGTCGCCGTGCAGCACCCGTAATGGCTGGGCCGCTGCTGACGGAGGCGGTGGCCTGGCCGCCGAGTCTTCCGCTTTCCTGCGCATTACAGGGCTGCAGGCGCCTCTCTGCCGCAAACAGGAACGCGCACACTGGGCGTCCGACGTGTTTCCACACCAGTGGTCGCCTTTTCTTCCTTACATCACACTAGCTGATTACAAGCTGTTCCCTCGTTATTTGTTCTGTACAAACATCCACGTGACACAATTCTGCAGCAATTCTCTAGGAAAACTAGGAACGTGATCGTCCCAGAATTCCTTTTTAATCCCGTTACTATGGCTGTGGTCTTCAGCACGGAGTTTGCTTTGATGCAGCTCTCATTGCTAGTCTGTCCTGTGCAATCACCTTCGTATCGACATAGCCACTGCCGCCTACTAACATTTGAACCTACTTACCATATTCAAGCTTCTTCAGTTCTTACGATCTCCCGCCCCCTGCACTGCAGACCACCGCCAAACTGACGAATCTTTGATACCACAGGATATCTCCTGTCATTCGATCCTGTTTCCCACTCAAGTTAACGGCACAAATATCCTTGTTCCTACACTCGATTCAGTTATGTATTTATTTATTCGTTAGGTATTTACAAAGGCATTCCTCACATAATGTACTAACTAAAACACTATGTTTCAGAAAGAATGACACGGTTTTGGACTTGTCGGCACGGAAATGTATATTGTTTGAACGGGAGTGGCCTAGAGTGTCACAAAAGCGCCGTTACAAGTCAGCCAATGCGTCTCCTCATTTTCCAGTCGGTTAGAAGTAAGATGACGTCCACTCAAAAGAAGGCGTTATGTGTGCTGCCCTCGACAAAGAGTAAGTGATTTAGAGCCAGAGTGCTTTCGTTCGGCGTTTTTACATTGATCCGCTTTTACCCAAAAACATTCATCCCTGGATCGCCAATCTGAAGAGACAGGACGCTTGTGCAAAGGTAAAAGCTCAGCTCAGACTCGCACGCTTCGTGACATGATGGAATGAATTCGGCAAACAAACGAGCGGTGTCCATTCGCCGCGCAAGTAGAGAATTTCCAATACCACATACGACTATCTGGCGATTGTTAAGTGCACAGTAATTGCAGAACCACAATAAACTACAATAAAGTGCAAATTCTTCCGGCTGCTGAAAAAGGAAACAGGTTGACGTTAGCAATGCTGTGCTATAGGAGTGGAAACAATACATTTTTGCCACGGTTAATTCTCAGTGATGAAGCAACCTTTCATAGTAGCTATGAACCAACTGATATAACGTGTGCACATATATGAGCAGCAGAACCCTCATGACACTATTGACAAGGAAAGAGACTGACCTAAGGTGAACGTCTTTTCTGCTGTTTCTCGTGATGAAGTGAACAGTTACATTTTTTAATTTTTGTTTTAGGAAACCACAGTGACTGGAATGAGCTTTTAACGACGGAAATGCAAATAAAATGCCTTCTGCACCGTCCTAAAATTTTTCCACTATGAGGGTCTATTGTACAGTTTCTTCTAACTAACCGGTGTTAGTTTTCTTCGGTAACGATAGCAGCCTTACTCAATGTAAAATTTTATTAGGCACATGTGATCACGGTCAGTTGTACGGCAATCCAGTAGGGCGATCAGGAAGGGGGAGGCTACTTGCTATCTTCAAATGCTGCAGAATTGGCTTTTACCTCAACTTCAAGAGGACATCGATGACTGCGTTCACCAACAGAATGGAGCTCCACCACACTGGCACAATAGCGTAAGTCAGTTTCTCAGTGATATTTTGCCTCAACGCTGGATAGCGTGGACGGGAGCCAGACACACTGCCCTGCATTCTTGGCCTCCAAGATCGCCAGACATGACCCCATGCGATTTTTTTCTTGTGGGAGTATGTGGAGGGAGCGGTGCTCATTTCCCCTCTACCTCGCGACATAGTACAAGTGAAGAACAGGATAACAGCCGCCTTAATTTCTGTAAAAGCAGGTACGCTGTGTAAAGTTCATGACGTATTTAAGCTCGTAGCTATCGTCCAGATGTTATTCTTGAGCTGCTGGAGATCACAGAGCCTTTGTAATAGCGTAGCTAAACCTGGACTTTTTTTAATATTTTGCACTGCAACCTACGTCTGTAATACGTTTATATCAATCAACATGGATTTCTGAAGTATGTTCATTCTTTTTGAAACACTCTGTATTCTGATGGCTCTTTACCGAGCTGCAATTTTCCTTGCATACGTTCTGATAATACTATACAATGTTACAAACATTCCTGAACCACTCCATGAGTCGGAGAGACTGTGTGCCTCCTTCATATCTCCCCTACACCGATTCACTTCACACACAGTAAATGGTCCATTGAGCAGATTTCCCCACACTCACATTTAGTACTGCCCGATAGACGCCATTTGGTCGTCAGTTACTTAGATCTGCCAAAACTTGTTGCGGCTGTTCACAATTTCGTTGTGAGGTGGACCCCAGAAATCTTTCTGTAGGGGTCTTCCACCTAGTATCGGTTATTGTGTCCCATTGTTCTTTCAAAATCGTTCTCGAGTCAAAGTCTTGCAGTTCTCCGCCAATTTTTCATAAATGTGACCAGGATTTAAGTCTGTTTGTAGGTGCTAGAGCTTGGTATATAGGGAGTTCTGGGATGTCTAGGATTTTTCTGTATGTTCTTCCAAATAACAGTCAGCGCCTGATTTCAGGGGGCCTATGTTTGCTAGGACGGGGAGCTGTTTGCTAGGACGGGGAGCCCGACGCACGGGGTGACCCTGAGTGTTCTTGTGACTGTCTTCAGTGTCTCCTTTAGATGGAAACCAACTTGAGGTACATGTGCACTTCTCATCCAGACGTTGAACACTATTAAGCCACGCTGCAGGCAAGGGCTGTGCTCGATCCACAACCTGATGTCGTTCCAAACGATTTAGAAAAGATGGCATTACGTAATTTAGTTTCAGTTTTGTAACGTGTATACGTGAGTCATACGTTAGACTGCAAACTAATTTCATACCCAAGTATTTAAGCTTATCCTAATGCCTGATGAGTTGGCCATAGACAGAGTAGCAGATTTGTCGTTGAATCTCCCTTGTAGAAGTGCGTTATGGAGCTGGCTGTTTTGTTAAAGTTTGGATATAGATGCCACTTGGACTAATAAGTGTTGTGTACTTCCAGATCTGCATTGAACATTTTGTAGAGGGCGTTAAAATGTTTACTTTGATACAGGATGGTCAGGCCATCCGCATACGGAAATTTACCTGCTTTTGTGTCTCTCATGTCGGTAATATATAGACTGAAAAGAAAGGGTGCTAGTCCCGAATACTGTGGCAGTACTTTCTCATTAGTTATTCGGTATACCAATCTAACTTTCGACAGTCTCCCATAGCACATTTCAAAAGTTTCTATTTACTACTTCCTTCAACTGCTTGTCGTCCACAGTTCGCTTACAAGGCTACACTCAATACAATTGCATACTTTATGACTTATATTCGATTGTAAAAATTTGTCTTTCCAAAAACGCTTTTATTTCTATTGTCGCGCTACATTATGTTCTCTCTATTTCAACTATCGTCAGTTATCCTGTTGCATGAATAGTAAAACTCAGCGAATACTTTTAGTCTCAAATTTCCTAATCAAACTCTTTCGGAATTGCATGATTTACTTCTACGACATTCTATAACTCTTTATTTTGCTTTTGTTGATATACGTTTACTGGCCTCCTTTAAAGACAGTGACCATTCCATTCAAATGCTCTTCGAAATCCCATGTTGTCTCTGATGGAATTACAGTCATCAAGAAACCTCAAAGGTTTTATTTCTTCTCCCTGATTTTAATTTCCTACCCCAGCTTCTTATTACATTTCCTTTACTGCCTACTCAATGTACAGATTGAATAACATTAGGGATAGGCTGCAACCGTATTCATTCCCTTCTCGACCAGTGCTTCTCTTTCGTGCTCCTAGATTCCTACAACTGAATTCTACCTTCTGTGTACGTTCTAGATGACCTTTAACTCCCTGTATTTTACCCCTGGTACCTCCAGAAATTCAAAGAGAGTATGTCAGACAACTCTGTCGATACTTTCTACTTTCTCCGAATATTCAAAATTTCTGAAGGTAGGTTCGCCTTTCTTCAAGTTATCTCCTGAGATAAGTCATAGGGTCAATATGGCCTTCCCACGTTGCTAGAAAACCCAAACTCATCTTCCCAAATTCCCCTTCTTCAATTTTGCTTTTGACTAATTAAACAAGGTTATACATTCCTGTCACCACCTGCTTCTTTGTAGTTGGTATTATTACACTCTTCTTCAAGTCTGCAGGTATTTCACGTGCATACAGAGTGGAACGGTTTTGTCATGGGTGGCTGAAGGATTTCAAAATTTCGAAGAGAAAGTCATCTACTCCAGAGGACTAGTTTTGACTGACATCTTTCACAGCTCTGTCGAATTCTCCTGTCACTCTCATATCTCCATCTGCCTCTAATTTACTTCTTTTTCTCCCTCTGTAATACTATTTTGATCTGGTGATGAGCAGTTTGCTATGTTCCATGAAAATTTCTCAGGTCATTCCAAATTTATGCTTACATGTCACCACTATTTCTTTCTCATCATGATAAACACAGCTTAATGATTTTTGGTAACATTGTAGGAAATAAAGCTATCTATAGTGAATTTTAAAATATTTTATTTCAGTGGTAATTTGTTTCAGTTTTCATGATCATGATTTGACCTGTAGTGCCTTTGAAACGTAATTAACATTTCTCTTGTTAGGCATCAGGAACAAAAACAAGTAAGTAATAGCAATATATATAATAAAAGAAGTGGAGTGCAGAGACATCGAGTAGAGCATGAACATAAGTCAAGAGACACATTCACCAAATGCAGAAAATTGCAGGAATGCTATGCATTAACCAGATGAAGTTGCACTCATTGTCTATTGCATGACCATGAAAGGAGACAATAGTGCTAGTCATATTATAACAACATATGAAAAAGCTTAGAATAATCAATCTGCATGTATTATAAAAGAGGATGTATAAAATGAAAGATTAAAGTACATTCACATTATTCGCTATAAACTTTAGTTACATTTGTGACAGAAAAGAAAAGATTGAAAGTACATAGACAACCAATGAAAATAGTTTATAAGAACCCCAGATGCCACATATGGGCAATATATGGAATTAACCCCAAAGTTGTAGAAGTGTGATACATGCAAAGATGAATGTAGACCATGTCATCAGGTATGGAGTTGGGCAGTGTGGGGCCTGTAGGTAAAGCACAATATCCGTGAGAAAAGAAAAAAAAGGTTGAAAAGTAATGAATCCATAATTACTGAAGTTCAGACCAAAATTTAAATTTCATACACAGAATATGCTGACACATCCAATTGTTAATAATATAAATTGTTTATCTTACAGAATTAATAGGAACCTTAATCTCTTAAGGTCTAATTCAAAATTTGTTAAAATAACCTTGATGGGTACTCCATCTAATAAAATATGCAAACTGTTTAGAAACAGAGGCATAAGTTGCCATTTACCACAAATAAACTTCTCCAAACTAAGTGAAGACACACAAATGGTAGCCAAGATAGAAATATTTAACCAGTGGCGTCAACAAGTTTTTTTGAAATGATTGTAACAGACACTATATTGGGCAAACACATTATAGCTTGCTCACCTGCTTGAAGAGTGCACAACTGTACTGCTTGTAATACATCATTGTGTGGCTAGCATTTTACTCAAAACAACCATCCTGAAGGCTGATACTAGGAAATTTAACATTCTTCCTTAATGCCGCTAAATGGCACCTGTTAAATACTACTTGCTAAACCAACAAATAGACATGAGTGACAAATATTTCTGCTACCCTTTTAGATGGTTTCATGTAGTATTGCTCTTTTGTTCCTTGGCTACGGTTTTCAACGTGTTAAATAATTTACACTCCCGTTTATTCTTCTTTTGTATTTATGCATTTGATTTTCATCATTTAAGCCAGTATATTTTATTGGTGTTTTTCTATTTTAATTCTTGTCAACTACCCTACTGACAATATCTTTTTACTTTCAGTACCTGGCATTAATATAAGCTTGTGCTGAAAAGTAATGTCTTGAGTTTTTTGTGTGAAAACTCTAAAAACATTTTACCTAAAACAAACGATATTAATATTTACATGTCCCGATATTTCCAATCTTTTGTGGCTAGAGGACTCTGAACTATAACTTGTAACATGAAAATGTGTAACATAACTATGTCGGTGTGTGAGAAACACATCTTCAATTTTCTTTTCCATTCTTCTTTATACTACTTTGGTCATCAACTTGGATGCATGAGCTGTTAAGGCGATTCTACGATAATTCTCACATTTATCAGCTCTTGCAGTATTCACAATTGTGTGGATATATTTATCCGAAAGAGGGATGGTATGTCGCCACACACATACTTTCTACACACCAATGTGAATAGTTGTTTCGTTGCCACTTCTACCAATGATTTTAGAATTCTGATGGAATGTTATCTATCCCTTGTGCCTTATTTGATGTTAAGTCCCCTAAAGTTGCCTTAAATTCTGATCCTAAAACTGGATCCCCTATCTGTTCTAAATCGAATTCTGTTTCTTCTTTGTGTGTCAGATGTGGCAGCTCTCTACACAAAATTTTGCATCAGGCACAGTGCCCAATCGTCCATCAATTTAATCATGTTTTGTTTCTACTACTCAGAGTATATGAGATTTCAGTAGTTTCTACTTTCCTTCCTGCCACAGTTTTTAAGACCTGCAAAAGTTTAGTTGAATTTGATGAAACTGTTTGAGATAAGCTAAAACGTCACATTTCCACTCACACCGTAACAAATATGCGTGCTTGGGAGCAAGTATTGTAATTGTCAAACTTTACATTAAGTTTCGCTCATATTGCTCTGTGGATCTGGAGGTAGGCTTGAACAACACACACACACACACACACACACACACACACACACACACACACACACAAATAAATAAATTTACTAATTGTGAATAACAATAAAAAACTCACTCAGAGCTCAACAACCGTTCAAATTATCACAAAAACTTTGGCAATTGAAAAACTGAAGAAGGATGAGGTGTTTCCAAAATGAGTATAGGTGTATGAAGGCGCCATATTCCTAATTACCGAATTCACCTCAGTATAGGTGCATCTTCAAGTTTATTTGCAAGTTTACAGATCACTGTGAAATTTCGTGAATGATAGTACTACAGAAAAATAGACAGTGTTGGCACTGAACACAAAAAACATGACAAATTCTCACAGTGGTTATGTTTTGGTAATCTAGTAGGGCAGCTTCGGAGTTCCAGCATTCGGGATATTATCCACGTTAATAATCAAACCACATTTGTGGGTTGTCATGATATATATGTTTGTGAAAAGTGTACAAAGCATGATTGCTGAATGACACAGGCCTAGAGAAAGTGGAAAAAAGATAAAAACCGAATGAGATACAAACGTGAACGGGAATAAAATGCTTAAAAGTTAGTTAACGTCCAGGGGAAGTACAGTATGTACATACCATTCAAAAAATTATACTAGGCTGTAGCATGGAACCGAAACGTCGGGGATGGAAGAAGTATGAAAAATAGCTTACCGGATAGCACCCCTTATGACATACTGTATGTAACAGTGTCCGGTTGGCACGTGCTGTACAAAACAAATGTAAGTAAAATTTGATATTCTGTACGACGTGCGTACATCTGCCGTGTTGCTACCAGACCGATGTGGTGAAAGGCAGAAGGCCACGGTGTCGAAGAGGAAAACAAAGTAAACACATGAATAGCTGCAAGGAGAAAAGCATAAATAGGAAAATAACCGAAAGCTTGGAACCGCATAAGATAACTTTAAACATCCCGTAGTTTATTGTAGATATAAAGTAAAAGTAAAAACATAATCTGCTTTAAATTAGTACCACAGTATTATAAAATTACCAAATGATTAGTATTCGAGTATTATACACTTCCTAGATTAAAGTGAACACCGTCCTCGTAATTGTCGGTGAGCATTGTGTTAATAAAAATTTGCTAAGATATTGTAGTGTCTAAGTTCAATCCGCTTATTCAGAGTTGAGCCTGGGGCTCGCAGTAATGCATTCATGATATGTATTTCCTCCAAAACATTTCGAAAGGTTTACTTTTGTTACCTTAAATATAAAACACAAATCCTTCTCAGTGCTGGAAATAGAGTGACCCGTTTCTTTTAGATCATCTGAGAAAGCTGATTTGGAGCGTGCCAGATTTACACGTTCTTTAAACTGCATGTTAAAAATTCGCCCAGAGTGACCTATATATTTCTAGGAGCAGTCATTGCAGGCAACACCAGAGCCCTTACATTTATTGTATTGGACATTTTTCATTATGCCTTTCTCCGCTACCAATATTTTTTGGAATAAAGAATGCTGGGCGAACATTTCTCTTCTGTAATTTTCTGCCAACATATTTCGTCTACATCTGCGGCTACATCCGTACTCTGCAAACCACTGTGGGGAGCATGGCAGACGGTACGGCCCATTGTTGCAGTTATTAGTGTTTCTTCCTGTTTCATTCAGGAGCACGTGAAGAATAATTGTTTGAATGCCTCTGCGCGTGCAGTAATAACTCTGATCCTATCTTCTTCATCCCTATGTGAGTGATACGAAGGTCGTAGTAGTATTCTCCTAGAGTAATCATTTAAAGCCAACTCTTGAAACTTTGTCAATAGACTTTCTTGGGATACCTCACGCCTGTCTTCAAGAGCCTGTCACTTCAGTTCCTTCGATATCTGTATGACACTTCCCACGGATTAAACAAACCGGTGATCAGAATGAGATTTTCACTCTGAAGCGGAGTGTGTGCTGATATGAATCTTCCTGGCAGATTAAAACTATGTCCCTGACCGAGACTCGAACTCGGGATCTTTGCCTTTCGTGGGCTCTACCAACTGAGTTACACAAGCACGACTCATGCCCCGCCCTCACAGAGCACTTGCCCGCGAAAGGCAGTTCGAGTCTCGCTCTGGCACATAGTTTTAATTTGCCAGCGCAGAGTGAAAATCTAATTCTGGAAACATCCCCCAGGCTGTGGCTAAGCCATGTCTCCGCAATGTCCTTTCTTTCAGGAGTGCTAGTTCTGCAAGGCTTGCAGGAGAGCTTCTGTAAAGTTTGGAAGATAGGAGACAAGGTACCGGCAGAAGTAAAGCTGTGAGGACGGGACGTGAGTTGTGCTTGGGTAGCTCAGCTGTTAGAGCACTAGCCCGTGAAAGGCAAAGGTCCCGAGTTCGAGTCTCGGTCCGGCATATAGTTTTAATTTGCCAGGAAGTTTCAAACCGGTGATCATTCATGCTCACATTCTCTGTATTTGATCAATATCTACTATTAAGCCTATCTGGTTTGGGTCCCACACAGTTAAGCAATATTCTAGAAACAGTTAAACGAATGATTTGTTAGAAATCTCCTTTGTAGAGTGATTGCACTTCCCCAATATTCTACTAATAAACCTAAGTCTACCATCTGCTTTCCCCATAACTGAACCTATGTCTTCATTCCATTTCATATCCCTATAAATTGTGACACTCAGGTATTCGTATGGGTTGGCCGGTTCCAATACTGCCTCACCGATATTATAGTCATAGGATACTTCGGTTTTTCGTTTTGTGAAAAGCAAAATGTTATATTTCTGAATATTTAAAGCAAGTTGCCAAACTCTGCACCACTTTGAAGTCTTGTCAAGATCTGACTGAAGATTTATGCAGCTTCTTCGAGATAGTACTTCATTATAGATAACTGCGTGATCTGTAAAAAGCCTGATTTTACTGTTAATATTGTCTGTAAGATCTTTAATGTTAAATACGAACAGCAACGGTCCCATCAAACTTCTCTGGAGCAAGCCAAGGTAAATGTCCATCCAAGACAAAAAGTTGTTTGCTCCCTTCGAAAAAGTTCTAATTCACTAATTTCACTTCATACACTATTTGATCGTACTTTTGACAATAATGCCTTGATCCAAAGATTTCACTCTGTCATGTTAGAAAAGTGCGAGTTGTGTTTTAGATTATCGATGTTTTCGAAACTCATGCTGGTTGGCATTGAGGAGACCATTCTGTTATAGATAACTCATTATGTTGGAGCTCAGAATATATTCTAAGACAAATCGATATCTAGGATATTGGACGATAGGTTTGTGGATCACTTGTAGCACCGTTGTTGTAGACGGATGTAATCTGAGTCTTTTCCATGAACTGGGCACAGCTTTTTGTTCGAGGGATCTTCGATAGGCTATAGTTAGAAGAGTGGCTAACTCAGCCGAAAATTTATTATAGAATCTGACAAGGATTCTTTGGGCGTTTTGTTCACTTTTTACGATATCAGCTGTTTCTCAAAACCATTGACACTAATACTAATTCCATTAATGTTTTCGATGGTACGAGGATTAAACTGGGCACTTTTCCTGGGTTTACCTGTGTAAAGGAACATTTGGAAACGGAGTTAAGTATTTCGGCTTTTCCTTTGCTACCCTCAGTCACAGTTCCTGTCTCATTCGCAGCGGTAGTTATTGAAGGCATCACGATTCGCTCTCTTGATAGCCAAATGCGTTTCATCCAGCATCTCTCTATCTGTAACCCCACGCTTTGTTTTTTACCTGTTACGCAGTAACCTCCGTTTCGTTAGAACCTTCTTTACAGTGACTGTAAACCATAGAGGTTCGCTCCCATTTTTAATTGTCCTACTAGGTACATATCCATGCAGCGTATGGTCAACTATTCCTTGGGACTGCTAATCTGTGCCGAAAGCGTCAAGTTGCTCATTGAAGTACGACACTACTAATTGTTTATATAGTTTACTGAAGAAGTTATCATTCTGCTTGCATTAGTTGTCCTTTGTACTTTGGTAATCATTGTTGCCACAATCGTGTCATGGTCGCGGATAACAGTGTTGACGTGAGAACAGGTGTATTTGGTTGACATTAGATCCAATATATTTCCGTTATGAGTGGGATTCCTAATAATCTGTTATAGATAGCTTTCAAAGAAGGCATTCAGTAACGTTTCACAGAATGTCTTATCACACCCATAACCAACAAAACTGTAATTTTCCCAATTAATGGTTACATGATTAAAGTCTCTACCGAAGATTACAGTATGCCTGGGGAACTTCCGTACAAGTGAACCTTTACTTTCTCTAAAGTTTTCGGTTGGATCACGGAAATGACTCGAGTGGGCGATAGAAGAGTGCAGTCGTCATTTTACGCCCCCTCCTGATACAGAGTCTTGCCCAAACAATCTCGCATGCAGCTTCAATTTCTACCTTCGTGGAGTTGAGTTTCTTGTCTACTGCGACAAATATACGACCTCCATTTCCAATTTGCCTATCTTTTCAATATATATACACTTCAATTTTCCCCAAATATCTCACTGCTTTCAGTTTCAGATTTCAAACAACTGTACCCCTAGTGTTAAGTGAACGTCAGTGCTTTTGATGAGCAGTTCAAACTCTGGCACTGTGTTGCGAATGATTCGACGGTTCACCATTAGGATTTTAATACTCTCACCTGTGGGAGGCATTTGTTTTGATCTTACACTGATATTTCTGGGTTTCCTACAGCTGTCGTTATCTGGACTGAACGGAGAGTCACCTAATCTAGAAAACCTTGGTGTCCAACCGACACACCGCACACACAGTCTGCGTCTGTGTAGAAGCGTCTGATGCATAGTGCACAAATGACCTATTTAGGGGGATCATACAGTTCTCAACCCTATGGCGCAAGTTCAGGAAGTCGTAGCCTAGCTTGTCACACACCTTTCGAAGTTTCTGGTTCAGTTTCTGGTTCAGTCCTTCAACTCGGATCAGAACCAAAGGCCCACCAACAGCTCTGGGGACAATCCTGCAAATTATGAGCTTCGTTGAAACTCCATGCGCAAGGCCGGTCTTCTCAACCTTCTCCGTCCGTCGCCGGAATGACCGAAGAATGACTTCAGAGCCCAGACGACAGGCATAATTGTTCCAAAGTGCTCCACAATTTGCATCTGTTCTCTCAATGGCTGCTGGAATAGTGTGTTCAAAACGTTGAATGAGTCTCCAGGCACACACACTGAGTGTACCAGGAGTCATTTCCTGGGTCTTGCTGCCATTTACCTAAGGGTACCATCATTCGCCGTACGTTTGAATTGCCGACGATTAATAGGTCTCTAAGCTTTTGCGTTTGCTTCCTCCTGACACGGGACAAAAATGATTCCCCAAAACAGGTGGAGTGAGACCCACTGGCTCAGTTTCGGATTCAGTGAAACACAGTACCTCCAACTTGTTGGTTAGGGGGTCGCTATAACACCGTGAGTCCTCCCTGGTCTGAAGTCTGAGGGTATTTCGCTTGTCTCACACATTTTGCTCACCAGATGGTAGAGTTTTGTCAGGACTGGCTCTCCTAAGGCTGTCAGTAGTTCTAATGGAATGTTGTCTACTCCCGGGGCCTTGTTTCGATTTAGGTCTTTCAGTGCTCTATCAAACTCTTCACGCAGTATGATACCTCCCATTGCATCTTCATCTACATCCTCTTCCATTTCTATAACATTGCCTTCAAGTACATCGCCCTTGTATAGACCCTCCATATACTCCTTCCACCTTTCTGCTTTCCCTTCATTGCTTAGAACTGGGTTTCCATCTGAGCTCTTGATATTCATACAAGTGGTTCTCCTTTCTCCAAAGGTCTCTTTAATTTTCCTGTAGGCAGTATCTATCTTACCCCTCGTGAGATAAGCCTCTACATCGTTACATTTGTCCTCTAGCCATGCCTGTTTAGCCATTAGTCAGGGTGATTTCCAGCTGCTTACGAATGTCAAACAACTCATCCTGTGTTTGAGAACTTTTTAAGGGAAAAGTGGATGTAACAAATATGTTCGTTAGGAAATCTGTTACAGTAACTACATCACAAACGCCGATTTGCTACAAACTGCTCGTAGATTACGTAAAGAACAGTGGTAGATTTCGAAAAGTCTCACAAACGCATGTTTATTAGCGTCGCTATACAATGAAGTTCAGGGGGATGTATTGTTTGGCAGAACTCTGAACCACAAACTCTGATTTGCTACGAAATACGTATCCAAAGCACTCGTACCGGTAACTTACGGAATTATAATTTTGTAAGTGGCCGAAAATTCTCAAAATAACCTATTTCCCAAGTAGTTGTACCATGAAATTACAGAACGATTCTTTTGAACGTGGATAAGCCCACTGTTCTCAAAAATTTTAAAAGAGCACGATTAAGTTTAAGCCTGTAATCGAGGATAATACTACGAGTTCATCACGATACGGTGAATGTTCGAAAATTCACAATATTTCGCAATACAAACGTGTATCGATAGAATCAGTGAAAGATTACTCAGAAACCAGGCGAACAGAAAAATATGCAAATATACAGTTTTGAACCGGCACACGATCTTGTACACACAGTCTCACACAAAGGAAAATTCCGAAGTCGGCTCTTATGTATAAATAAACGTGCGTATTGCAGCGACTTTTCGCTTAGCTGATTCTGTGCACACTTCTCTACTAGCGTACAAAAAAAGAACACTGGAGCGTGAGTTTATCTCGACCAAAATCGGTAAAATGTGCAGCACCAACAAAGGACGTCCTCTGCCTGTAGCAGCTACTAGTGCAACAGATACAACAGCGAATTACGGTACTCTGTGATAACTTGGCCTGGCGCTGTTTTGACCAGATGAAAGCGGCATTCTGGTCGATCCGACAGTATTCACCAAATAGACACACAATGATAACCCACCAATGTGGTTTGTCTCTTAACTGGATAACTTCCCAAGAATTCACAATTGTCCATTACGGAAACAGTATAACCATGTGAGTACTTGTCACGATTTCATTGTTTAATGCCAGTACTGTCTACGGTTCCGTAATTCCACTACTTCATAAAATTTCGCTCAGTGATTTGTTAACTTAGCAGATAAACCTGAAGATGTGTCTACACTGACGTGAAACCGGTAGCTCCGGATAAAGCAGCTTCGTACATCTATACGGCTTCCGGCAACATCCCATCATTGTTGAATTTTTCAGTTGTTTAAGTTTATAATATAATTTGAATGGTTATTGAGTGATGAGTGTGTTTTTATTGTTACTCGCAATTTCTCTGAGTGGTAATTGTTTTGTAAATAAAACCGCCTTTTCCTTCTGCCACTTAATTTATTTATCCCAGACGCGTTTCGCCTTTTTCTTGTACTAAGGCATTATCAGTGGGATGTATAACGACACAGTTCTGTTATTTTAGATTATTAAACAGTTCACGTCGCGATTTTTTGTGTCAAAAGTAATTTCTTACGATTTCCTGATCTGCGTTTCCTCTCATCTGGTCTGGAGATCGCACTACCACTTTATTACTGACATATAAGCACAACTTATCGTTCTAACCTTCTTCACACTGTTCACCATGTTTCTCCCTCTTTTTTGTGGTGTACTATTGTTCTTTTGACAGTAGATATAACTATTTAGTTACACACTGCTTTTAACAATGTAAATATTGCAATTCCTCCTCTTTGCCGTGTTTTCCTACTTGTTGCAAGCCTAACGAAGTACATGTTCAAGACTAACTTCTATTCATGATGTTTATACCGTGTGTGTGTATGAGAGGGAGAGAGAGAGCTGAAGAGTGGTTTTTTTTTTTTTTTTTTTTTTCAGCACGTGAGGCTTCACACATCAGTATACTTTCTTCGTGTGGTAGATGCGAACACAACGATGCTCCCGACGGAGTATTATTCTCTTGACTTTCCCCTTGCCTCTCTTTCAGAGACGTGAGGGCTTTACCCAATCTGGCGCTAGCCTTCACAGATGGCGGTCGTGATCCTCGTATCTCATGAGCAGCTCTGATAGAATTTCGTCGTCGCGAGCCGCTGTCCGCCCAGCAGGAAAAAAGAACGTTTGGAGCACGTGGCGGGTTTCGTGTTGCGCGAAGCTGCCGGTATCCCTTGCTACAACACGCTAGTGGAATCTGAAACACCCAGTGTTATCAGGATCCACAGATCTTCCTGTGATAGGGTGGCTGCTACGATTCAGACAGCGGCAACGTACGTGCAGTCACAGCCGAGGGGTGTCTGTGGAGAGGACAGACCGTCTCGTTGTTCCCGGAGAGGGGCTGTATACTTAGAGTAGTTCCAGGGGCAACATTCTTTAGAACTGACTTAGTGGCATTGTGGGATTAGCCAACATGCTCTTATAGTGTTACTACTGTAAACAGCAAATTCCAAGGAGCCGCTGTAACCACTATCTTTCCGGAGGAAATGCAACTTTGCTCTACGGATTAATAACGAAGGCATCCTGCTGGACAATATACGTTCGAGGTAAAATAGTCGTCCATTCGGATATCTCGGTGAGGACTACTCACAACCATGTTATCAACAGGAAAAAGAGAGCTCATGTTTTAAATGTCGGAGCGTGGAACGTTACGTCCCGTAAACGGTGGTATCTTAGAGAACTTAAAAAGAGAAGTCTATAGTTAGATACAGTTCGAATTGCCGAAGTGTGTAGCAGAAAAAAACAGGAATTCTGGTCACATGTGCAAAGAATATCACTACATCATTAGACATAACGCAGGAGAATATCTGATAGTAATTTAGGAAATAGGAACGTAGGTAAGCTTCTGCATACAGTATAGTAAACCCATTATCTTAGTCGAGGTAGACAAGAAGCCAACATTCACTACAGTGTTGGAGTTTTATATAGTTACTGGCTCAGCAAATAATGTAGAGATTGAAGGAATGTACGTTGATGTAGCAGAATATATTCAGATAATTAAAAAAGACTGAGTTTAATAGTGATGAGTGACAGGAATTTGGTAAGAGGAATACAGGGAAAGGAAAAATAGTAGGAGTAAATGAACCTTCTGCCGAAATGAATGTAAGGAGCAACTGTGTGGTAAAATTATGCACGTAGTATAATTTAATCGTTGTTGATATCTGGTTCAGGAATTATAAAAAAGGTTGTATACAACCAGGGGATATGAGGGCACCAAATGGTTTCTGATAACTTATTTAATGGTAAAACAGGCATTTCGAATCGACTTTTCAAACTCAAAGCATTTTCAGGGGTAAGCGTGGACATCCAAACTGTTGGCTATGAGTTACAGATTAAAATCAAAGTAATCGAAGAAGCAGAAAGCTACGGGGATTCGGTGTGGATGAACTGAAACAATTTGAGGTTCTTCAGCTGGATTTAGGAATCGAGTTACTGAAACGTGCTAAAAGAATACAAGAGCAGACAGACTGTTGGACTGAGACATGGAACAATGCGGTAGCAGAGCAGCAACTAGGCAAAAATACAATATGCAGTAGAAATCCTTGGACAACAAAGGATTTATAGAGTTTAATTCACGGAAAACCACCATATAAAAAAACAGAATATGGAACGGTTATAAAACAATACAGACATCTAAAAAATAAGATTCACACGAACTGAAAAGTGGTCAACGAGGAATCGTTAGAGGAGAAATGTAGTGCTACAGAAACTTGCATGACAGTAGGAAAGATGGATACCACCTGCAGGAAAATTGAAGATCTTGGCAGAAAAGAGAAGCACCATTATGGTAATTAAGTGCTCTGATGACAATCTGGTACGAGGTGAAGAAGTGAATGCTGAAAGATGGGAAGAATATATAGAAGAACTAAGCAGCGGAAATGTAGACAATGTTGTAGAAGTGGAAGAGGAAGGATATGTAGATGAAGTGGGAGATGTGGCATTGCGAGAAGAATCTGACACAGCTCTGAAAGACTGAAGTCGAAACAAGGCCACTAGACCACACAACGCTCCCTCGGATTCATTGAAATCCTTAGGAGAGCTAGCAATGACAGA
The DNA here is from genome assembly GCF_021461385.2 of Schistocerca piceifrons. NCBI lineage: Eukaryota > Metazoa > Arthropoda > Insecta > Orthoptera > Acrididae > Schistocerca > Schistocerca piceifrons. The sequence continues at coordinate 272,192,341 of NC_060139.1, forward strand.
ACTGTTTCACCTGGTATGCAAGATACATGAGACAGGTAAAATAACCTCGGCCTGCAAGAAGAATGTGATTCAAATTCCAAAAAAGTGAAGTGGTAACAGGTGCAAATGTTACAGTGGTGTAGCATGTGAAATACGGAACCAAGATAGTAGTGTGGAAACAGCTATTATGGACGCTAAGATAATACTAAATCACTCACAGGTTTTTTCGTGGCTACTCTTTTTGATGGCGCGTTTCGAAAATATCTTCATCAGATTCTGGAAAGAGATTTTTACAAAACCGATTACAAGTTGCGAACACGTGGTACCAATGTTGTATAGCCAGATATAGCGATGCATAACAATTAAGGGGACAAACCTACAACGAACTCAGACAATTAAGTGTGGTATATTGATTAGGAACTGAACATACGTGGCTGTTAAGCCTCGCAAGAAAACTAAAGTGGCCGCAATGTGGCAGCATATTGTACACAAGTGAAGGCAACGAAAAACAAAGAACACTTACAGAAAGACAATAAATGTAATTATAACTGTAAAACAAACGAAATGTACATATAGTTTTATATATTGTACTAAATATTACAGTTAACGTAATAAAAAGACATAAAGTGTCTGATTAGGGTAGGGCCAACAAGAAACGTTTATTTAGGTACGCGAAGTAGGTCTTGGGAAGGTACGAAACATAGTACAGGAATATTGTATGTACGTATTATTATAGAATCGTACAATGACACCTGGAAATATCATAATGTATTTAGAAAGATAAAGTAACTTTCAGGTTTCTCATCCCTACCATTGTACATCTGGGTGCAGACCATGGCAAAGGTCAAACACAAGACACAAAGTATAAAACTCATAGTTATAGTATGAATTAAATTGTTTAACTGGCCGGTTGATAGTGGCCTTTTGCTGCTCAACTACATAAAAAGTAGTGTGAAAACGTGAGGCCTTGCACTATACGTGCTGATTATGAAGTACAATTTGTGGCAATATCTATTTATCGTTCGTATTAAACCTTTTGTACAACAAAGTGATACTGCTCCAGCTAAACTGTACACAGTATGTAGTAAAATGTAAAAGGATAAAAACAATGGCTCTGAGCACTATGGGACTTAACATCTGTGGTCATCAGTGCCCTAGAACTTAGAACTACTTAAACCTAACTAACCTAAGGACATCACACACATCCATGCCCGAGGCAGGATTCCAACCCGCGACCGTAGCGGTCACGCGGTTCCAGACTGAAGCGCCTAGAACCGCACGGCCACACCGGCCGGCGGATAAAAACAATGTTTCAGGGTTAAACCTCAGGTTCTGTACACAAATATACAGATGATGATAAAATATACCATAGTAAACAGTGGCTAAGACTCACAAAAGAATGTCGAGTAGGAAATTATAAACCACGCCCAATGTTTACAGTGGATCAAAGCAGTAGCAACTACGAAAAAAGTGAAGTCATGTATCACGTCTTCCGGCTCGTTGTCTACGGAAAGTACTGTACAACGTGAGGCCTTGCACTATACGTGCTGGTTATGCAGTGCATTTTTAGCAATATTGATCTATCGTTCTTGTTACAATTTATACATCTGCAAATGACATTACACCAACTGAAGTGAACACAGTACGTAGCACAAATACAAAACGAAAGAAACAATGTTTCAGGGTTCAAATGTCCGTTCCCGTCCGCACGTAGACAAATGATGATGAAATACACCATAATACACAATAGCTACGATCCGTAAAATTTGCCTAAAGTATTCGCAATTTGAAACTGGTTTTGTAAAAACTTCTTTTCAAAACGCGTCTTTAAAAAGAGTGTTCAAAAAAACATCTGTGGCTATTTTACTGTTATCTTAGAGTCTATAATAGCTATTCCCGTACTTCTATCTAATATGAATGTGGGCGCACACCTCATTCGCAATTTTACATAGCAAATGCAATTGACCCTGAAATGAATTACTTACAAAAGAAATCAAAAACTAGTGGAAGCTGACATCAGGGAAGATCAAGTTAGATACCAGAGAAATGTAGGAGCTCGTTTAATCATTCTGCACAGCTGCTGGTACTTAATAACATAAAATGAAGGAAGACAGACCTACGTTCAAAGCATTTGTAAAAATGTTTTTGTCACTGTTTACTCGAAAACACTCTTCGATATTCTCAATGTAAGAGGAATGAATTACAACACAGTAAGTCACTGTGTGATACATAATTTCCTTTGTACGTTTCAGCTCATGAATGTAATTATTTTCATTTGTTTCTTTGTGTATATTTAGTTGAAAAATTGTGATAGTACTTTCATATTAACGTGATGTAACCAACTGAAAACGATTTTGTATGTATATGTAATGTAACGAACTATCAGTTTAATAAGTCACAGCTGCAAAATACTAACACGAATTCTTTACAGACGAATGGAAAAACTAGTAGAAGCCAACCTCGGAGAAGATCAGTTTGGATTCCGTAGAAACACTGGAACACGTGAGGCAATACTGACCTTACGACTTATCTTAGAAGAAAGATTAAGGAAAGGCAAACCTACGTTTCTAGCATTTGTAGACTTAGAGAAAGCTTTTGACAATGTTGACTGGAATACTCTCTTTCAAATTCTAAAGGTGGCAGGGGTAAAATACAGGGAGCGAAAGGCAATTTACAATTTGTACAGAAACCAGATGGCAGTTATAAGAGTCGAGGGACATGAAAAGGAAGCAGTGGTTGGGAATGGAGTGAGACAGGGTTGTAGCCTCTCCCCGATGTTGTTGAATCTGTATATTGAGCAAGCAGTAAAGGATACAAAAGAAAAATTCGGAGTAGGTATTAAAATCCATGGAGAAGAAACAAAAACTTTGAGTTTCGCCGATGACATTGTAATTCTGTCAGAGACAGCAAAGGACTTGGAAGAGCTGTTGAACGGAATGGACGGTGTCTTGAAAGGAGGATATAAGATGAACATCAACAAAAGCAAAACGAGGATAATGGAATATAGTCGAATTAAGTCGGGTGATGCTGAGGGAATTACATTAGGAGATGAGTCACTTAAAGTAGCAAAGGAGTTTTGCTATTTGGGGAGCAAAATAACTGATGATGGTCGAAGTAGAAAGGATATAAAATGTAGACTGACAATGGCAAGGAAAGCTTTTCTGAAGAAGAGAAATTTGTTAACATCGAGTATAGATTTAAGTGTCAGGAAGTCATTTCTGAAAGTATTTGTATGGAGTGTAGCCATGTATGGAAGTGAAACATGGACGATAAATAGTTTGGACAAGAAGAGAATAGAAGCATTCGAAATGTGGTGCTACAGAAGAATGCTGAAGATTAGATGGGTAGATCACATAACTAATGAGGAAGTATTGAACAGGATTGGGGAAAAGAGAAGTTTGTGGCACAACTGACCAGAAGACGGGATCGGTTGGTAGGACATATTCTGAGGCATCAAGGGATCACCAATTTAGTATTGGAGGGCAGGGTGGAGGGTAAAAATCGTAGAGGAAGACCAAGAGATGAATACACTAAGCAGATTCAGAAGGATGTAGATTGCAGTAGGTACTGGGAGATGAAGAAGCTTGCACAGGATAGAGTAGCATGGAGAGCTGCATGAAACCAGTCTCAGGACTGAAGACCACAACAACACAATGTAATGTAAAGTACGGACGCTATCATCATCAGGGATCATGCGTTATATAAAATGTAAGAGTTAGTCAGAGTGGTAATAGTCTGAATGGTGACATAACCTGTAACGTACGAAGGAGTGGAGTAGAGAATCCGAAGTTAGCTGTGCTAGAATTTAGACGCTATGTAGCCGCAAGAAGAAGCGCTAGCAAATGTGTGCGTATGTCGTCGGCCTGGTGGCAATGTGTATAGCGAGACTCAAAAGATGTGATGGGTATGTAGTTTTTGAGTGACAATATACCCTGAATTAAAGAAGAAACTTCAAGGAAAATATTAATTGAAAAGCACTGTTTAGTTAAATTTCATTCAAAAGTTATCCACAACTGAAAGATGAGACTCAATTAGAATATCTGTTGCCGCCAATCTGTCACGTTCACAGCAGGTTCACCACACCGTGTCAGACAATAAGAACTGTAAAGGAGTTGCTGTTAACGTAGATTTATTACTTGGACAGTACACTGAGTGTGTTTAAATACAACCCGAATCCTATCGTAATCATTTAACCGACTCATTATTATTATAAGCAGTATTCGTTTCATGTCATCCTAACTACCGAGCGTTACGTTCTTAAAAGATAAAAATTTTAATGTAAAATGTTAAATGTGACACAAAGTAAAACTTCATTATTATCTTGCTTTGAGATACGTATGGTAGCTGGTTAATCACAATTATCACGTATTTTGTATCACAAGAAATTAATTAAGGTTTTGAAAATGAAATTCATTAACTGATGAAATCACCACCTTTAACAACAACAGTATTCTTATGTTTCTTGGTAATGAATTCTGATTATCTGCAGAAAGCGATTAGTTTAAATTTCATTAAGGTGAACTACTTTATCATTAGCACGTCACGTGAGGCAAGAAGTCAGTCCGTTTTGATTTTAAATTATTTCAAATTTATTTGAATACAGCAGTAATTGAACAACTAAATCCTTTGATCACTCAAAAAATTCAATTTACTCCTGATTGTGTAATTACCTTTCTCACCCCTCTGCGTGTCATTACTCATTGCGTGTATTCAAATTCAGTCCAATTCAGAATGAAAACTATCGTCCACTGTAGGACTGGTGACCATACTGTTGCATACAGTAAATAAATTTTCTGTAAACTGCAGTTTGGTAATTCGTTACAAATTCAGATAATTGATCTAAATAGATCTATGTAATTGAGGACATCTCTGCCCGTTTAGTTAGCATAACACATTCACGCGTCGCACTTCGTTTTATCTACCTCACAGTTGATGATTTATCCGCTAATTAGGTACTGTTAGTCATATCTACAACATTTAGAGAAACAAGACTCCAGTTAAAAGTGTCGACAGATACCAAAGTGAAGCAGAAGATGCAAAGGGAATTGTAGATGTATGTAGCTTTTGCCAAATGTTATTTAATGTTTAAATCGTCAGGTATTAAACAAAATCTTGGAGAAATAACCCGAAGACATTTCAGTTCTGTAAGATACGGTAAAGATCATGCAAGAGCAGTTAATATGAATGGTTACTGTATTGAAAAAGAGTGTATGCTGAGCACCAACAAGGGAAATGTAATGTAGTGGAATGAAACCACTCGCTGTTGAGAGAGGTTGATTAAGAAATGAGACATTGAAAGTAGCAGGTGACTTATGTCAATTGTGTGGTAAAAGAATTGACGGTGACACATAAAGTTCATGGTGCCAATAGCAAAAACAGCGTTTCTGAAGCGGAGAAATTTCTTAACATCGAGAATGAATGCGCTAGGGAGTCTTTTCTGAAAGTTCTGTCCTGAAGGTAACTGTGTACTGAAGATGGACGATAGACTTCAAGGAATCGTCAGTGTGATAATGAAAGCAAGTGGGCATCGTAATAATTGTATAGGGAGAGCAAGCCTTGACTACGGTAGTCAGGTTGTGACTGAATTTCCGGAATGTACATAGGGCTGTAGACTCATTACGAACTTGTGTCTATTTGTGTAGAAATGTATGTATTTGTTGTAAACAGTTGTCTTATATTTCTATTACTCTTATGATGAATATTATTGAAATAATCAGCAACGAGTTTGCACTAAAGAAATTTTATCTCCTTAACCAGTTTCAGGCACCTAGTGGCCTCCTTCAGTAAGTTACAACTGTAGTATTATATACCACCTATGTACAGGAAATGTGAACAACATTACAAACAGAAATATGCTGCATCCATCTTATTTTTGACTTTCACAAATAATGCGATAGGTGAAACCTAGTGAAGAAGGGTACTAGGCGCCTGAAACCGCTGAAGGAGGTAAAATTTATTTCGTGCAGCTGGTTGTTGATTGTTTCAATAAATGTAACTGCAGTTGCTGAAGATGGATATATAGAAATAAACAAATACTAATGAAGTCCAAATGAACGTAGGTTTTAGTAGTTACCCTGTTATGAAGAGGCTTTCTTAGGATTGAGTGGTGTGGAGAGCTGCAGCAAAGAAGTGGACAGCAAGAAACTGAAGTAGTAAGCTTTCTGCAGTTCTACATATGAGAGAAAGGGAATCTTTTAAAAGTGGAGGAATTTAAGTAGTATTCTATGGATGTACCAGTTACACATGAATAGGTTCTTTGTTCAAGGTGAAATCCACCTTGATAAAACATCCTTTATCGTTTCCGTTTATCTTGATGTAAACTGTAATATCACATCTTTATTCTTGTACAGACGACCCATCGGGTTACAAGAGATTCTGCGTGCCGCGAGAGATGCCCAGAATTAACATTACACCTCAGATAGTCCTCAAAGTGTTCAGATTTGAATTCTTCCTAAAATCTTTGCATCACATGGAGCAATGGGTATTCCGTCAGATACGATACGTCTGGAAATACCGCCGTCGTAAAATGTGTTGAGGCATGGATTATTAGACATTAACACTTTACAAATTTAGAATCTCTTGCAGCCTATGATACAAGGATTTTTCATAAAGTTACCAAGTGTAATCTCCCCACGGAAAATTACCCTCTAGCACGCAATAATTAATAATGGTCAACCAAATCATCCACATGTATTTACGTTTGAAAAGTATCTGATCAGATTTTCTAGTAATATATGCGCCGACAGCTCGTCGACGCCAAGGTATTTTTCTAGTACGTTTATTGTACCAGGAGCAAGATTGTAAAACGAGAATTCACGTTATTTATTGTAAACCGTTTTTTTTTTTTTTTTTTTTTTTTTTTTTTGCTAGAGGCACAAACCACTCTTCTCCAAATCGTGATACAAATTGATCCCTGTCTTTCCTTTAGAGATCTATTTCAAAATTATATTTTTTTTCTTCTATAGGCTTTCCTATCTTCTATGTACCGTAGGCCGGGAGTCTAGGCTTAAGAGGTTTTCCAAGGTTTCCCTGCTTAAGAAAGTTCCCGAATGGGTAGACCCTGACATCAGTTCATGAAAGATCATCTTCCTTGGTTGTGCACAGCAAATATAACACCTAGATGCACGTAAAAGCAATACAGCCGCGATACCGGTCTCTTCATTTCTTCTGTCTTCAACATTTCTTTTCCTCGTCTGTCTCAAATATAATATTCTTTTTCAGTCGAAGGACTGACAGTCATCACTTCCGGGTTATCCACGCTAATAGATAGCTCGCGAAGTGTGTTCGGTGAATCAAAATTGAGCTCACAAACTTCGCTCGCTGCTAGGGGCATTGTAATCTCCCCACGGAAAATTACCCTCTACCACGCAATAATTAATAATGGTCAACCAAATCATCCACATGTATTTGCGTTTGAAAAGTATCTGATCAGATTTTCTAGTAATATATGCGCCGACAGCTCGTCGACGCCAAGGTATTTTTCTAGTACGCTTATTCTTTGGAACAACAGAGGTACAGAAATGTATGCTCCATGGTTATTATAGAGAGAGAGAGGAACAGCTTCGGAAGTATCGGTTGGAAGATTGTCGGATTGCTAAAGGAGATTTATTTACTCTTCTTCGCGCTAAAGCGAGCTAGGAAAGTTTGTGCCGCTAGCGTGATAGATAAAGAGAAAGAAAAACCTGTAAAAGAAAATTACATGAGACTTGGAACCAACAGAAAACGGAACATGTACGGAAATGGATTCAATATACAATTTTCCTCAGAAATAAGGTTTGTGACCATTTTATTCTAGAGTGAATGACGAATGAGTTCTCTGTCTGAACCATTGATGATTGTCTGGGCCCTGTAATTAATTGGGAAGTTTCAGCTGTGACGAAGAGAGCCTGCAATCTCTGAGTTTTTTGAAATCGTCCAAAAAGGCTTCGTCCACATCTCAAATTTTAGATCTGTCGTAAACTGAACGAATTGTTCAAACGATCGATTTTCCCAACTGAATGCAGCGCTTAATAATAATAACAAATGTAAAGATCTTTTCTAGCAAGCCAGCCGCTGAATATTAAGACGAAGGGCTCCACCAGAGATTCTACTAGGCTGATTTCACGTAAATAATATATTTAAACTGTACACAGATAAAGGACACAGAGAGAGAGAGAGAGAGAGAGAGAGAGAGAGAGAGAGAGAGTGAGAGAATCCTCCATTAGCATAATTGTTTCTCTGTCTTTTCACGGATCAGCCTAACTAGAAAACACGAAGCCCTGACTTTATTGTACCGATTTATGTGTGAGAGGGAAAGAGCGATAAAGGCGACAGATACACTTCTGTACAGACAAAACATTACACCAAGTTAGCGGCAAGCTGCATTCACATAGACTGTCATCATTTACAAAAGGAGAGTAGAATTCATTATACAAGGACCGTTAGTTGAGTACCTAATTCGTAGCTCAGTGTGTTTATAGTGGGACTGCTTTCATAGCTGTCTCGCTGAACGTAAGCTAACACGCAAATCTGTAAGAGGTTTTACTTTGTAGAACTGCTTTAAAATTAAATGTCACAACTGACTGGAGTTCACTGTTACATATTTTCAGGGAAATTTTGTATACAGTGAATGCTGTATATTGGCTGCGTAAAAAACCAAATATAAATTTTCTGTAGACATTTCAACGGATACGTGTTACTTTAATAAACTGCCACGAAAAATAACTCATCGAAATTAAATTTACATAACTCCACAACTCGTGAAATTATATTACGCGTTATTTATGTCATTACGAGAATATCGTGCAGTTCGTCGGAGCGCGAAAGCTAATTAATCCTATTGTAAACATCAAAGTTATTGCAGCCTGCCCAGGCAGTAAATGAGTGTGTTGTTACAAAAGGAGTCTGTTTTTCTGGCGTACGCTTATATTTCCTTTTCATTCACGCCTGCAACAAATATCCGATGTCCTATTAATAGTACCATCATGAGACACTTCTTGTCTTTACACTAATGTCTGCAATTTAGCATAACTTACAGTTATCTGCGGCAGTTACTGTTCCTTATTGACTGCACTCCTTGTATGTTGTACAGATGTATGTGAAGCATCACGCTTACAAGCACTTCATCTGCAAAAGAAAAGAAAATCATAAGGCGACACTTGTCTATGCACTGTTTTGAGTGGCCGTAAACTCTCATACGGTAACATCTCACCTTATGGAAAGTATTCCAATCCTTATTGTTGCTGGTAGTGAATTCTGCAGCTATATCTGGTGCTACACGAATGGCACGCCGACCGGATAAATGTTGGTGGAATGTGAGATCCACAACTACGAACAAAATTCGAGAGATCGGGAGATGCATGTTTTCAAAGCAAATATTTCCTCCACGTGTGTACTGAATACGCATTTTGGTTAAAATACGCATACACTAAAAAAACCTAAACCAACTATTTGTGAAACCATTCAGAGGAATCCTGGAAATTTATTTACTTGCTGCAAGACCTTATGGTCTGCCGCCTAGATGCTATGACCAACTAGACATTCCATTAGTGACACAACTAAAAATCTTAAATACAAAAATGAAATTCCAACTACGACTTTCAGTAACAAGTCTTGTAAAAAATTTGGTTTGAATATATAGTGACGGTTTAAGGAATAAAAGATCTTCTAATTGTTTGTGCAGCCGATTAATACGTAATCCATAATATTAAAAACTTCGAAGAACGTTAATGTAATATAGGTAAAATGTAGTAAGAGAATAGAACAAATACGAAATAGGAAGAAATGATGTAAGTCCATCCATCGGCGGTTGTCACCCCAATATTTACATCGAGCCAGTTCTCCACAGCTAAGTGTGGTCCTGAAGGTGTGGCTCCGGCTCTCATGCTGATTTTCTTTTTTGTTTATATATCGTTTGACATAAACACTTGGACGTACATGGTACAATCGTCATTTAAATTACTCCGGCTGAGGAGCTGAGAAAACAAGTAAAATTTTTATCTGTGGCAGCTATAAAATACAAATGAAAATGATGTAAAATGATCTGCGCAACGTGATCAGAAAAATAAGCTGTAATATCAGCCTGTGCGATACAATAGACCATGATATGACCAGAAAAATAATTTGTACTCTCAGCCAATAAAATGGAACAATAGTGAGGAGTAAGATGATGGGCTGAATGAACATTGAAATAACCAATAAAAATAAGTAATAAAAAGAACAATAACATGGACCTAAAATGGTATCACTCGACTAAGGGAGATGAATGGCAATTGTAATTTGTAGATTCATCAGCCATCTGGACTCAAAAGCCTGTAGAACTACACTTTCATTTTTCCATTAACCTGTGTAACTTGATTAAACTCCACGCAGGATTATGGTTGGTGAAATGAATAAATATCGTTAACGCAAGCTGGGTAGCTTGCAATAATAAAAAGGTTTGTTCAACTCTTCCTTAATACCGTGACTACTATGACAGATTATTTAGTGAACTCGATCAAGAATACACTAAATCCGGAACACAAATTTGCAGTTCAAAATTAATGTTCAATAAATTAGTTGCAAATAACTTTATAAAGTCCACGTATATATTCAAAAATTTCACAAGCTTTTACAAACGACGCTGCAATTCAGAATTAAGTGTAGACTCCATGCAGAAAATTTCCGAGTCCAAGACCGCTAGTTATTCAGACTTAGAGTCCATGGGAATAACTATCGAAACCTTCTCTAAGTTCCCGGGCTCTTGTAGAAACTCTACAGCTCACTGGACTTATTAACACGCTGCTCACCAGCACTCTTCTTTACCACCTGATATCTCAAAGTGAACTGTCCTCTTCCAACAATACCTCTGGATTCTATATAAACTTGCTCTATCGTCGTAAAACTCACAAATTTCATACACTGAATATATTACGGTAAAAAAACACATAGAGAAACTTGGCGTGACTTGAGAATGCTTCGTAAATTCTTTTAACTGAATAAAATTACCAGTTTCATAAGTTTCTTATCAAAAACCTATTATAAAATCTTTCCTTCGTTGCACATGAACGTTATAGTGAATAAAAGGCACATTAAGTGTACACTAACATAAATAATGTACATGAATTAGGAATAGAATTGCACTACTTGTTCTGTGGTAAAATGACTTTGTGGGCTGGATTTTTGTGTTACTTCCATTTTTCTCTGTGAAATCAGAAAAGAACTGAAGCACCCAGAAGAAGTGGAGGAAACCAGACTTCACGGGTTTAGATGAAATAGCATGTTACCGCAGCGATTACGAACTCTAGCATAATTTATAAATAACCTACCTTTCTGAACCCCTTATCAGTATGACGTTGGGCCATCTATGGTATGAATGCATACCCTGATTCGCTTGGAAAGGTTGTTTTAAAGCCGTTGTGTCCTCCTCTTAGGCAAACTGAACAGCAGTTGCTGTAAATCGTTTCCAGTATCGTGAGCTTTGACACTGGGCAGGAGTTGATACCCAAACTGAACCCACATATTTCTGTCGGGAACAGATCCAATGATATTGTTGTGCGACGGGAGTATGTCAGCACAACGCTGACAGGTACATGCTTTGTTCAAAAACGGCACCAACATGCTGTCGCTTGTGCGGTAACACATGAAGTGTAGAATACACGTGACGTGCATTTGTGCCGGCAGAGTTTCCTGAACAACCATCAGCCGTGACCTACAATATCTCTGGCCCCCCATGACGCAAGGAGATACACTGCCGCCCCTCTGCAGAAAACTGAAGAATTGGATTCACAAGCTGCGACATTGTCGCGAATTAGTGACCCGAAGCCGGCCGGGGTGGCTGAGCGGTTCTAGGCGCTACAGTCTGGAGCCGCGCGACCGCTACGGTCGCAGGTTCGAATCCTGCCTCGGGCATGGATGTGTGTGATGTCTTTAGGTTAGTTAGGTTTAAGTAGTTCTAAGTTCTAGAGGACTGATGGCCTCAGAAGTTAAGTCCCATAGTGCTCATAGCCATATTTTTGGTGACCCGAATAGATAATAAATTTCGTTTACTTCACGTCTATGTTCAAAAACATTTTTGTCATCAGACTACCGGTTTCGGTCTATAATGACCATCTCAAGGTCTGTTTTATGAAAGCTTGTCCTAATGTACTCATACACAGCCACTATGGCTCGAGTATGTTATGACATATTTTTATAAAACAGATCTGAAGATGGTCATTATAGGCCGAAACCAGTAGTCCGATGACAAAAAATACAAAAAAAATGTTTGACCATAGACGTGAAGGAAACTTGTGAAGAATTGGACGTTTCCCAAGATGGACGCCATACTTGCCAGCGATGGTCATCTGAGTTACTGCCGAATTTGATTCATCACTGACCACGATGTGAGGCCGTTAAACAGTAGTCTAAGCTTCCCAGACAAGGAACCATTCCAAACGACCCCTTTTCTGCTGTGTTAACAGCAGCCTACGCATGAGACGATAATTCCACAGTCCGGTTGCCAGCCTCTACCCAGTGGGGCGGAATGGCACAGAATATTGCTTGGAGTCCATTACACGCTCTCGAATGGCAGCAAAAGACGTGAAGTGGTTAGAATGTGACTGGTGCACAATACTTCCGTCGTCGTCATGGTAGTCAGACTTGGCTTACCGTAATCAGGAAAGATAGTACGCCTACCTTGACGTCTACATCTTCGTACGTGCTCCGCAAAAAACCGCACGGTTCTTGGCGGATGGTATCCTGTACCACTACTAGTCACTTTCTTTTCCGCTCCACTCATAAATAGAGCGAATGAAAAACGACTATCTATACGCCTCCGTATGAGCTCTAATTTCTCGTACGTTATCTTTGTGAGGCTTAAGTGAAATGTATACTGGCGCCAGCAGAATCGTTCTGCTGTCCGCTTCAAATGGCGGTTCCCTAAATTTTCTCAATAGCGTCCCTCGAAAAGAACCTCGCCTTCGCTCCAGGAACTCCCATTTGAGTTCCCGGAAGACCTCCGTAACATGTGCGAACACACCAGTAACAAATCTAGCATTCCACCTCTAAACTGCTTCGATGAATTCCTTCAATCCGACCTTTCGCGGATTCTAAACGTTCGAGCAGTATTCAGGAGCTGGTGGCACTAGCGTCCTATATGCAGTCTCCTTTACAGATGCACCACAGTTATCCAAAATTCTCCAGTTTAGCGAAGTTCACCATTAACCTTCCATACCAAATCCTCAAATGTTCCCTTTCATATCGCTTTGCTGCGTTAGTCCCAAATGTTTAAACGATGTGTCTGTGTCAAGCAGGACACTTACTGATGATTTATCTAAATATAGAAGGTTGGTTTTTCCTACTCATCCTCATGTACCTACAGCTTTCTACGTGTGAAGCTAACTACCGTTCATCACACCAACTAGAAATTACGTCTAAGTAATCTTGTATCCTCCAACAGTCATTCAGTTTCGACACATTCCATCACACTACAGCATCATCAACAAAAAACTGCAGACTGCTGCCCACGCAGCCCACCAAATCATTTATCTTTTTTTTTCCTTTTGTTTCTTGGGTCATCAGTCTTCTGACTGGTTTGATGCGGGGCGCAACGAATTCCTCTCCAGTAGCACTCAGCGTAGAACTTGCAATCTATGTCCTCGATTATTTGCTTGATGCATTCCGACCTCTGTCTTCCTCTACAGTTTTACCCTCTACGGCTCCTTCTAGTACCAAGAAATTCATGCCGTCTTAACGGATTTTCTGTCATCCTGTCGCTTCTCCTTGTCAGTGTTTTCCACATATTCCTTTCCGCTCCGATTCGGTGCCGAACCTCGTCATTTCATTTCTAACCAGTCCATCTACTATTCAGCATTCGTCTGTAGCACCAATCTCAAATATTCAGATTCTCTTCCGTTTCGGTATTCCTACAGTCCACGTTTCACTAGCATACAATGCTGTGCTCCAGACATATATTCTCTGAAATTTCTTCGACAAATTAAAGTCTATGTCTGATACTAGTAGACTTCTTTTGACCAACAACACCCCTCTAGCCATTGCTAGTTTCCTATTGAAGTCCTTCTTCCTTTGTTCGTCGTTGGTTATTTTGCTGCCTGGTAGTAGAGTTTTTAACTTTATCTACTTTGTAACCATCACTCCTGATGTTAACCTTTTCGCTGTTCTCATTTCTGCTATTTCTCATTACTTTCGTTCTTCTTCGTTTTACTTTCAATCCATACAACATACTCATTAAACTGTCCATTTCATTCAATAGATCATGTAATTCTTCTTCACTTTCACGCAGGATAGCAATGTCATCAGCGAATCGTATCATTGTCACCCTTTCACCTTGAATTTTAAATCCACTCCTGAACCTTTCTTTCATTTCCATCATTGTTTCTTCGATATACAGACTGAACAGTAGGGGCGAAGGACTACATCCCTGTCTTATGCCCTTTTTAATCCGAGCACTTCCTTCTTGGTTTTCCACTCTTATTATTCCCTGTTGGCTAAAGTACGTATTGGATATTACCACTCTCTCCCTACAGCTTAGCACTATTTTTCTCAGAATATTGAATATCTTGCATCATTTTACATTGTCGAACGCTTTTCCAGGTCGACAAATCCTATAAGCGTGCCTTATTTTTCCTTCAGGCTTGCTTCCCTTATAAACCGCAATTGCCCGCATCTCGTGGTCGTGCGGTAGCGTTCTCGCTTCCCACGCCCGGGTTCGATTCCCGGCGGGGTCAGGGATTTTCTCTGCCTCGTGATGGCTGGGTGTTGTGTGCTGTCCTTAGGTTAGTTAGGTTTAAGTAGTTCTAAGTTCTAGGGGACTGATGACTATAGATGTTAAGTCCCATAGTGCTCAGAGCCATTTGAACCATTTGAAACCGCAATTTCAGAGTTGCCCATTTGATGCCTTTACTTTTCCTGAAGCCAAACTGATCGTCATCTAACACATCCTCAATTTACTTTTCCATTTGTCTCTATATTACTCTAGTCAGCAAATTGGTTGCATGACCTGTTAAGCCGTTTGTGCGATAATTCTCGCTCTTGTCAGCTCTTGCAACTTTCAGAACTGTATGGATGATATTTTTTTCCGAAATTCAGATGGTATGTCGCCAGAATCATACATTCTACACATCAACGTGAATAGTCGGTTTGTAGTCACGTCCCCGAATGACTTTATCTATCCCTTCTGCCATACTGATCTTAAGTAATCTAAAGATCCCTTAGATTCTGATTCTAGTACTGGATCCCCTACCTCTTCTAAATCGAATCCTGTTTCCTCTTCTATCTCATTAGACAAATCTTCGCCCTCATGGAAGCGTTCTATGTACTCCTTTTACCTGTTCGCACTCTTCTCTGCATTTAACACTGGTATTGGGGTTGCACTATTAATGTTACCTCCCGTGTTTTTAATTTCACCAAAGGTAATTTTGACTTTTCTGCTGTGACTCATTCCTTTATCAATTTCTTCACATTTTTCATGCAGCCATTTCGTCTTAGCTTCCCAGCACTTTCTATTCTTTTCATTCGTCAGCGACTTGTATTTCTGTATTCCTCTAAACATTTTTGTACTTCCTTTTTTCATCGGTCAGCTATTGTATTTCTTCTATTACCGATGATTTCATCGCAGTACTTACAGTTTCTTTCCTATTTCTGTGAATGTGCTTTTAGAGATGATCATTCCTCTTCAACTGTGCTGCCTACTGAGATATTCTTTATTGCTGTATCTACAGTCTTAGAGAACTTCCAGTATATGTCATCATTCCTTAGTACTTGCATATCCCATTTCTTTGCGTATTGATTATTCGTTACTAATCTCTTAAACTTCAGCCTACTCTTCATTACTGCGACATTGTGATCTGACTCTATATCTCCTCCTAGGAACGCCTTACAATCTAGTAGGTGATTTCTGAATCTCTGTTTCACCATAATGTTGTATAATGCCGTTCGGTAGGAGCAGCTGAATGACCCTGTAAGTTCAGCATGTCCTGGGAGGCGGGAAACAGGGGAATGTTCACTAGCTTTTAGGCTAAAGATGGAAGCATTTCCAAAACTGCTAAGTTTGTAACCTGTTGGCGTGCCAAGTGGTTAAGATATACTGAGCGGGGCAAAATGGGGCTATACAAAACTTCTGCCGAGGTAACTGCGTTTCACTAGGGGCAATAGATGATAGGGTTGAACGACGGCTGCAGAGACGTGTACAGATGAATAACGTGCAACTGTCCAACAACTCAACGACGAGATGATCCAAGAGGCAACTAAGGGCATATGCCGGGTGCGGCAGCGTTGTGGTCTGGGGAATGTTTTCGTGGCATTCGCTGACTTATCTCACCCAGGAAGGCACTATGGATCAACACAAGTATGCACCTGTCCTTGGGATCCGTGTTCGCCTCCACATGAATTTTGTTTATAGCTCGACATGACGGCGTCTACCCAGCAGGACACATCAACGTGTCACACAGCTCTCAGGGTACGTGCACCAGGATGAGTCTGCCGTACCCACTGGCCACTAAACTTCCCGGATTTAAACCCATTCGAGAATATGTGGGACCACCTCGATCGGACTGTACTACCACGGATCCTCAGCCGAGAAACGTGAAGCAGTTGGCCATGGCAGTGGAGTCGGCATTGCTCCACATCCCTGTCGGTGTCCTACAGAACCTCATTGATAGTTGGCCATGGCAGTGGAGTCGGCATTGCTCCACTTCCCTGTCGGTGTCCTACAGAACCTCATTGATTGTTTTTCTGCACGTTTCGCAGCGGTCCGTGCTGTAGAATCCTGCTAGTCAGCCATCTGACAGGTGGTCATATCAACTGGGCAGTGTATGTGATTTACTTATGCGGCGTCCCTGACATAATTTGAGGCCTCTGAGTTTTCACCATACCGTCACTCTTATACCAAGCACAGGCCAGCAAAGGCCATTCGCTCTGGGGAAAAAACTCGCAGTGACCATTAAGCCTACTTTCTACACTTCTGACAGTCGGGTTACTGTGTGTCCCGTCAATAGCAGAGGCTGAATTGTCATCTGTCTAGCCCCCTGTTCCACGCGCCAGCTCCTCGCGAGCTATGCCTGCCTGTGTGCGCACTCGTGCCGCGCCACTTGTCATGGCTGACCACCGCGCCTGTCAGTCATCTCTCACAGGGTGAATGCGAATTGATTCGAAATACTTTGAGAGGATGTTGAGGGATATTTTCTGAGAATTTCGTACGAACACGTCGTATGGGAGCGCTCATACAGAGTAATTGGATTACATGTCATTTCTTACCCATTTTTGAATCGTTATTTTTGAAAGGGAGTCAGTCCGTAATTTAATGAGTTCAAGTCTGCTTTTGCTTGAGATACTATAACCATGCACTTCTGAAGAAACATTGCTTCGGACGATACTACTACACACTACAGTAGAGTATTTCACGCCATTCCTGGTCAGTATGAGAATCGAAAAGCAGTGTCTCAAACTCTGCTGTGATCACTGTGGTATTTTGCCAGGACTAGAAAATGTAGACACCAGAGCAAATGAAGGTTTTGTCCACGCCTAAAAGCGTGCTCGGGTAGCACAAGTAATTAAAAATGGTTCAAATGGCTCTGAGAACTATGGCACTTAACATCTGAGGTCATCAGTCTCCCAGAACTACTTAAACCTAACTACCCTAAAGAAATCACACACATCCATGCCCGAGGCGGGATTCGAACCTGCGACCGTAGCGGTCATGCGGTTCCAGATTGAAGTGCCTAGAACCGCTCGGCCACACCAGCGTGTCCCAAGTTGTCAAGGAGACAGCTCACGACAAATGGGAAATAATTTGCGATTCATTTCTTAAGTACATATGTAACTGTACAAACTGATATTAAAAAATAATCAGTCTTCCAGTTAGTATACATTCTTTTAGTATTCCGAAAAACAAAGTTATTGTTATAGGGGCACCGAACAATGACTGATGTATTTTTAAGAATCATGTGTCATCACTCGTGACTCGCGCCTCTTTGAAAATAAAGCTTAGGTAGCAGCGTATCGCTTAATGCCCCTATCAATGTATTTTGCATATAAAACGTAAAGACTCACGGAAACATGGTATGTGTTTATCATGTGAGCGAAAGCAAGAAGAGTTCAGATGAAGGGTCCTCATTTATAAAAGTTGATGTGAAAGAATTACTAGAGGAACATACCAAACTTCATCCATTCTCAGATAACTACTCAGCTCAGAATAAGACTCATACTCTCAGCATATTTCTGTCGTACCCAAACGATTTCCGTAGATACAACGAAATTCAACGCTTGTATCCACTAAGAGTTCTTCAAATGGCTCTAAGCACTATACGACTTAGCATCTGAGGTCATCAGTCCCCTAGACTTAGAACTACTGAAACCTAAGTAACATAAGGACATCACACCCATCCATGCCCGAAGCAGGATTCGAACATGCGACCATAGCAGCAGTGTGGTTCCGGACTGATGCGCCTAGAACCGCTCGGCCACAGAGGTCGGCCCACTAAGAGAAAACAGTATTTTGACGTATTATGCGGGCGCCGGCATTGTATAAAAGACAACTAAGGAATTAGGACAGAATGAGATTTTCACTCTGCAGCGCAGTGTGCGCTGATATGAAACTTCCTGGCAGATTAAAACTGTGTGCCCGACCGAGACTCGAACTCGGAACCTTTGCCTTTCGCGGGCAAGTGCTCTACCATCTGAGTTACCGAAGCACGACTCACGCCCGGTACTCACAGCTTTACTTCTGCCAGTATCTCGTCTCCTACCTTCCAAACTTTACAGAAGCTCTCCTGCGAACCTTGCCCGCGAAAGGCAAAGGTTCCGAGTTCGAGTCTCGGTCGGGCACACAGTTTTAATCTGCCAGGAAGTTTCATATCAGCGCACACTCCGCTGCAGAGTGAAAATCTCATTCTGGAAGCCTCCCCCAGGCTGTGGCTAAGCCATGTCTCCGCAGTATCCTTTCTTTCAGGAGTGCTAGTTCTGCAAGGTTCGCAGGAGAGCTTCTGTAAAGTTTGGAAGGCAGGAGACGAGATACTGGCAGAAGTAAAACTGTGAGTACCGGGCGTGAGTCGTGCTTCGGTAGCTCAGATGGTAGAGCACTTGCCCGCGAAAGGCAAAGGTTCCGAGTTCGGGTCTCGGTCGGGCACACAGTTTTAATCTGCCAGGAAGTTTCAATTAGGATAGATTGTTGACTGTGCATCGTGTCACAGAGGTGATTCATATAAATTCTAAACCAGGTAAATTCGTCATTAGAGAACTTGCTACGCCCGTAACACAACACTTCAAGTCGTGGTAGCAGGCGCACTACAGGAAGACCAGAATTTCTGGAGAAACTGAAACTAGTAGAAGACAAGGAAAGGTCGTATCTTTCACCTAGCTAACCTAAGGACATCACACATATCCACGCCCGAGGCAGGATTCGAACCTGTGATCGTAGCGGTCGCGTGGTTCCAGACTGTAGCGCCTAGAACCGCTCGGCCACTCCGGCCGGCAAACCGTTGGTAACAGAAGAAATACTTAATTTGATCTATGGAAGGAGGAAGTACAAAAATGTTCCGCGAAACTCAGGATTACAGAAATACATGTCACTGAGAAATAAAATAAATAGGAAGTTCATGGAAGCAAAGGCAAAATGGCTGCATGAAAAAGTAAAGAAATCGAAGAAGAAATGATTCTCGGGAGGACAGACTCAGCATATAGGAAAGCAACACAACCTTCGGTGACTTTAAAAGCAAGGGTGGTAACATTCCACTGATAAATGACTAGGAGAGAGCGGATAGGTGGAAATAATGCATTGAAAGCCTCTGTGAGGGGGAATATTTCTCTGATGTGATAGAAGAAGAAATATGAGTCGATTTACAAGAGGGGTAATGCAATCGTAATTTAAAATAACTTTGGAAGACGTAAGATCAAATAAGGATAAGGGATAGATAACATTCCATCATAATTTCTAAAATTATTCGTGGAGTGGCAGCAAAATGACTATTCACGTTGGTGTGTAGAATATATGAGCCTGGCGACACACCATCTGACTTTCGCAAAAATATCATCCACATAATTTCGAAGACTGCAAGAACTAACAGGTGCGAGAATTATCGCACAATCAGCTTGACAGTTCATGCATCCAAGTTGCAAAGAAGGATAATATACAGAAGAATGGAAAAGAAAATTAAGGATGTGCTAGATGACGATCAGTTTGGCTTTGGAAAAGGTAAAAGTTTGAAAATCGTCTTTACGCCGTATTTGCCCAGCATACGGCCGACGCTGTCCGTCACTCTGGGCGTGTATGGCAGAAAGGCCGTACCCGACTTTTTTTTGTGATTTGTCACTTCGCCGAGTATTTGGCTATGTTACAATTTTAACAGAACTTGTGGAGCACCCAAACCGACAAAGAAGATCAAAGAGGGTCTTAGACCGGCAAAGGAGAAAAGGAACCCACTTGCATTGTCGAGAATACACTATACTGCATACCACGCACATGCGGAAAAGTTTATGGTGGAATGACTGGACGAACAATCAAAGCCAGGAGCAAAGAACATATGCGACATTGCAGGTTGGGTTAGGTGTAGAAATCGGCCGTGGCAGAGCAGCACTGTTGAGACCGACCACGTAGTAAAATTCGCCGAGACGGAAGTTGTGGCCGTAGAGAAGCACTATCACACCTGCTTGTTCAGAGAAGTACAGAAGTACAAAAACACTGGAATAACTTCTACAAGAAAAAAGAAATCCTTAGGTTATACGGATCCTGGCTTACCGTGCTGCAGCGAACGACCGTCACAGGTAGCAAGAGATGAACCACACCGGAAATGACCGCGGAGAAGCCCTCGGACGTTGGTGCGCCAGATACATATAGTCTGCCGCCGCGAGTTCGGATCCAGTTCACCACCGGGAATGAGGGGTGAAGCAATGACAATTCCAGCCACTCGTGGTGCGAAACGTAAAATCATCAGACGTACGTGGGCCGAAGAACCCGAGACAGGAGCCAACAGACACTTCGTAAACAAGTGGCCACGAAAGCCTTAACGAAGTCCTACGTCATTAGAGGCATGTGTTTCGCGAGACGAAGAGAACTGCCAAGAAGAGGAGTTAAACGAGCTCATGAGTGGCACAAAATTTCCAGCTGCATAGAGTGAGTGCAGTGTTACAGTGCTAACTGAAACGCAACACCCGTTTAAGGGAAAACCTTCTTACGTTATGCAAACAGTTTTTAATAATGGCTGTACGTCGATTTTCCACTTCGTGATCTCTCTCTTTGTATACGTGAATGACGTAGTTTTCAGCCCTTAAGTAAAATACAATGTTCCACTAATGCGCATCCATGACACGGTATTAACTTATCTCGATTGCATATCATCTGCAGCTTCCAGTAAGCCAACCAGTAATTCTCTCTACAGATTCTGAAAATCCTTTCGATAGCGTAACTCACGAAAATTGAGCTTCGGCTTTGTATTCACAAAAGCCGTAACTAATCTCCTACTGTGTCGGATGTCGTACGTCGCGGCCAGTGGTTGCGCCACGGGCTATACGAAGATAAACTGCTTTGTGAGACACGGCTGGCCATTGTGGGTGCCGCGTAGTTTATTCACCGTACGCAACACACGACTCAGTGCCTTTCTCTTGGCCTGGCCAGCAGGAAACTGCGTAAGTACCAGCTGCTGTTGAACACAGCGCCCATAAATCAACGGCAATCTGTTCTAAACTGGGCTACGTCGCAAAATATTTCATTGCACTGAGTGCCAGCAACATCCACAGACACTGTTCGGAAGGTTATATGGTATTAATCTCGTATATTGCAATTTCTCCGTTGATGGCGAAGCATTTTACAAAATGGAGCACAATTTTCAGTTGGCACTTTATGGGTCTATGTTGATTTCTGGCAGAGACATCCTGGGTATCGTTAGCAGAATGACACTAGGTCAGACACCTCTGGGGATCTCCTCACAGTTGCATAGCAATCACACTGCATCAGTATTCACTTCCGCCTACTTACACCATTCCCATAAGGCCACAGTGCAACTGTAGCATAATGGCTACAACGTATTTTTCGACGCGACAGCAACAACAAAACATTACGTACTTTTTAAGTACTGCCATATACCAGGCCTTCACTAAGCCTTGATCGTTCATTGAAGCCTGATGTTGCCATGGACCGACATAATCATCAAATATTACAATACCTGTGGTTGCATCGATCTGTTCGCCCGAGTTAATTTAATGTTAGGGTCCTTGGTGGTATGACGAAGCGGTTACATCTTGTGAGCTCCGTATTTTGTGAAGGAATTTTGACATTGGGACATTGGGACTGATATTTTATGTGTCGTTGTAGAATTTTTTACCTTAACTAGGAAGGCTGTAAATAAACTAATGTAATCCATTAATTCGTAGGAGATCTTGTATGAACATATAGGATAGATAATATGAAAGCAGTCAGATGTTGTTGACGTACAGTGTACATCTATGGAGCATCCGGTTGGTAGTGTACGAGTTTCTGTCTCGCGTTGAAGTGAAGGGTGTCGATATCGTTATTATGAAGCATGTTTACAGAAGGTGATCAACGTTCGTGGATTAAAATAGAGGTTATCCGTGGCAGATATGCATCAGAATATTGATGAGGTTCACGTGAAACCTGTAGCGAGAAAGCGTTACCTTATAGAACGGTCGCAGGACGAGTCAAGGGACAGAAT
The DNA here is from genome assembly GCF_021461385.2 of Schistocerca piceifrons. Taxonomy (NCBI): domain Eukaryota; kingdom Metazoa; phylum Arthropoda; class Insecta; order Orthoptera; family Acrididae; genus Schistocerca; species Schistocerca piceifrons. The sequence continues at coordinate 272,214,939 of NC_060139.1, forward strand.
GAGCCTGCAGATTTGCGTCTCACACGTCACCTGTTGATACATCAAGATCAGATTAACATAGTGAGTGGTCTTGTCTCCGCCGACCATCGATGGGCTGTCGTTTCCAGTCATCAAACGGTGTGGCACATACTGAAGAAATGTCTTAACAAAAGGAAGATTTCGTCCCGTAGGCTTCGATATCGACTCATCGACGTACGGGCATGGCGCTGGTGTGCACTGGCTCATATATGCGTGGACAGATATCGCAACGAAGGAGACGAATTCGCAGTGTGTACCGTAGTCACTGATGAGATGTGAGCACGAGCCCGCCAGCCTGAATTAAAGCGCCAATCGAATCAATGGTGTCACTAAGGTACGTCACGACCACAGAAATTCCGACACAACCCAGTCGGAAGAAGCTTATGCTGATTTTGGCATACGACTATGATGGTGTTGCTCTTAGACATGCTGTGCCTGAGGGGCAATCCACCAACAGTGAGTACTATTGGTGAGTTGTGGAGCGACATCTGCGTACGGCTATAGGGCGCAAACGTCTGCGTTTACTGCGACACGATCGCCCTATTGTGTTGAGTGATTTCGCACGTTGTTTCGATGTAATCAATGTCAAGCTCTTATAGCAACGGTGGCATTGGGAGACCTTGAAACACACTTAAGGCTCACCAGATACCAGCCCTTGTGAGAATTACTAGTGAGCTCCGTCTCCATCATCATCAGAGGACACTTTTGCTAGTGGTTACCAACGGCTTCCAGACATTTCGGCAGATCGCCATCAGTGGATGCAATTCTGTGAATGGTTCCAACAACAACAGGAAGCAAACGATGACTTCGTGAACACCGTAATATGGTCGGATGACGCAGAAGTCACTTGTGAGGGTGTCTTTAATATGCACAATGCCCACCACTGGTGTGAGGTTAACCTCACGTCACCTGCGTCCGTGGATATCAAGTTCGGTTTGGTATAAACGTCTGGGCCGAAATATTAAGCGACAGGTATTTGGGGCCCTACATGTTGCCTGACCGGTTGACTGCACGAAGGCACCATTCATTCCTTTCAAACTACCTGCCTGATGCGCTGGAAGATGTTCCACTACATGTTCGGCAGTGGATATGGTTCTAAAATGATGGTACACCTGCACACTCTGAAATTAATGTGCGACAGTACTTGGGCAGAATATTTCCAGGGAAATGGCTCGGAGGTGGTGGCCCAGTTGTATGGTCACCGCATTCATCTGATCTAAATCCCCTGGATTTCGTCCTGTGGGGACACCTGAAGGAGCACGGGTACCTTACTCCGCCGACGAATGTGGAAGAATTGGTAGCGAGTGTTCATGCTGCTCTTGTTACTATGGACACAGCTTTGCTGCCAAGTGTCCAGAACTGTATGATCGGACGGGTTGTGCAATGTTTGGACGTGGAGGGAGGTCGCTTTGTGCATCTGTTATTCCGGGGACGACGTGTTATGTTGTGAAGGTCAAGCGGTCATCAATATGGACATTATTATTGTCACTGGTTGCTAATGTGCGACATATGAGCGCTCATATTACATGTAGTATAAATGACAAGTAGATGTTGTGTTATTGTAATGTGCTATCATCTTTAGCGTCTCGAAACTGATATTGTTTTTTTTAGTTATTATATCCTATGACAGTTTATTAGTTTCAACTGTCTATTTCTTATATGTCTAGCCACGTATTTGTTATTTCAGCGTTACAAAATGTTGTAAATTTAGGATACTTGCGACCTAAGAAACGGAGTATATTATAGTATGAAATGTCAGAATGAAATTAGCAAATAAAAAAAATCGCCCGAGCCAAAGATCGAATCCTCCACCCCATACATACTAACCCAAAACTCGTACCCGCTACACCAACTGTACAGTATAACGAATGTGTGCTCACAGAGGTAGTTACCATACATTTGATTACAGCGTTGCCAGATTGCCACTCTTTAACGTCATTTTCTGCCGGATGTACTCAATGGAGGAAGTTTTGTGACAGACATTTTTTTACCGCTGGCATGTAAGGAGTCGCACTGCGAAGCCCGTGCAGTCAGTATTGCTGAAACAGCATGGTGCAAGACCCCAGTGTGGCACAGTGGCAAGCCATGTTTCCTTACGTGGTGGCCCAATACTGCACTGTCTTCATCACATATGTCAGCAAAGGTGGGCTCTGTCTCAACAAAGTTTGGCAGAGCCACTGTAAATAATCGCACTGCAGACGCTAGCAGTGCCTTGTCTTCAGCTACAGCCATCGCCAGGAGATACACCATAAGTCCCATGTGTTCCAGTCAGCTTCGCCCTGTCTGATAATACCATCCACTAACCGAAAAACATTACATGAGTATTTACTTCTTTTTCAGATTACTTGTGGTAACTGTTAACAGTAGTATCTTTATATGTTGGTTAGTACCTTCAAATAAATGTGGCAACAGCAAGCCATTACTGCTTAGTCTCCCTGATCGAGGAGTTGAAGAACTGAAGTGTGGACATGTAAACACGAAACGGTAAGACTGGACTGTCAGGTGCAGTTCACTTAATGGTGCAATTACGACCGTGCAGGAATCATCAGGTAGTAAATTATGTGACGCGTTTTTAGGAAAACTGTTAGCCACGGAGAAAAAATAACTAACATGTTAAAGTGGGTACATATTAAGGTACCAATGATCAGAGTATCTGCATTACACACCTAACACTCATTACATCACAAGTCTGAAGGTGGTAAAACACGTCGAGGCGAATAACTTTTGATACAGACAAAATGTTTATTCTTATTTTCCGGCGACGCTATTCGTCTTTGCATTATTGGTTGCGTCCCTAAAAAGCTTCCGTGTGTAGTCACGCCGTAGCATGTTTGTGTGATGTGTGTTGCCTAAACTCCTGTCGTCTGCTCTGCGTGAAAGGGAGTAAAGCATTCCGTCTTCAGGCCACAAGTGGCCCATCGGGACCATCCGATCGCCGTGTCATCCTCAGCTGAGGATGCGGATAGGAGGGGCGTGTGGTCAGCACACCGCTCTCCCGGTCGTTATGATGGTTTTCTTTGACCGGAGCCGCTACTATTCGGTGAAAGGAGGTAGGCCAAACAAAATTAAATTTTCTCATTTTCTTCTAGAATATCTTTTAGCGCTTAGTGACACGCATTCTGAAGGTTTCCTTGTTGAAAATCGCTCTATCCATCTACTGGGGTAGGCTGTATGCCGATGCATCACACCTGATCCCACTCTGTTAGTGCTGTCATCCCAGGACCGATGAATTCAATGCAGACAGCTCGCTTATACGTTTCCCTCTTCGTTTTCCTCCTCCATGGCAGCTTCTTTCTGATAACCTCCTGTTTGATCAAATCAATTTCTAGTTCTGCTAGAACGAAAATAACATTCTCGATGTTTTGAAGCTAATTTCCTGAGAATAGCGGAATAATTTATGTCAAAGAACCCCAAACATTCACTTCCAAACGAGGTCAACTCTCCTCTTAGATTTTAAACGTTGAAGTACAGTACTACTTCATCAAAGCGCTTCAATTCTGCTCCGATCAATTACACATCTTCCCACTACCACTGCCAGTACAAAACATGCGAAAAGCACATCATTAACACAAGCGACGCCACACGAGAAAATAAATTCTTGAAAAAATTTAAAAGAGTTCAGAGTATAATGTAAGTCTGCCACTGTTAATGAATTCCTTGCTTCCCTGCTGCACAACATTTAAAGAAATAAACACATATGAAACTGTATACTTGTAAGGCGAAGGAAGTGTCACGTCGGCCTACAAACCCACGTAGCTCAGTCTTATACTACAAATGTAGACCATCTGGCTGTTGTTATATTAAAAAGTCCGCAAATGAACCTAAAAGCAAGTGCTCAAAGTGTTGATCTTCCTTGTTACTGGCGTAGCAGGACAGATGCATTGTCTGGCGGACTCTCTCGAATACGCCATGAAATGCTACCTGTATTCATTCGACGAAGTGAGCCCAGAGAAAGATATCGACAGGTGAAAGGTCGGCTGACCGAGCTGGTCATGGAACAGAGCGAGTCTCCCAACGCATTTCACACCAGATGTGTCACTGGCGCACGAAACATTTCAAATGAGGAATTGCACCACCATATAGAAACCACATTCTCGCTCTTACTTTCAGGGAACATCTTCTAGCAGCTTGGGTACGTCATTTTTAAAAATGCTGAGGCACAACTGTCTGTGTAGACAACCTGGAAGAATAACCAGCCCAATGAAAAGTTCGCTGACGGTGAAACCCGGCGTGTTTACTGAAAACATGTGACTGTTGTGGGTTTATACTTAACCATTTGTGATAATCAACATGCATATCGTAAGCTCTGGCTCTGCAATGCATTACAGCGTAAAGAACAGTGAAAACCGCATTCCGGGCTCGAAGACAGCTGGTACTTCTTGCAGTTCTTGTAACCGGCGTTGACAGAGCAATCTCCACACAGAGGTGCAAGTCACTCTCATATCTTCTGAAATTCCCCGTAAGCTTATAGGCGGGTTCGCATTAACTCTATCTGGTACATCCTCTTCAAATTACAGCTTACCAGTACCTGTTGTCTTGACGCCCTCTTGCATTGGCTCGTAGGTACTACACTCGCACACTCGCCTATGTAGCCTCTGAAATAGCATGGGTATGATTGTCTTCTATTGAGGTAGCGTTCCTGATAGACACGTGCTGCAAAAGGGCCACAGCCTCTAGCTTCACCGTATAGCAGACGCGTATCTGCCAGTTCTGCCGACGAATAATCGTTTGTGACTGCCCTGGTGAAGGATATGCAGCGAACATCTATGCACACTGAAATATTGTTTCACAGGAGAGAGTGGGTCACGTTGTGGAAAGGGGCCAAGGTCTATTACTGTTAGTTATACAAGAACAAATACAACTTTATTCCTCAAACCAATGCACAGTTTTCTCTTTAAAATAAGAAAGATAAATTCACGGCTGAGGACCCAAGTAACTGCTCCAGAATAAGTTTAAATGATTGCTTTTAAGACACCAGGATTTAGAGTAAAGGCTAAAGCCCTTACTTAAGTAAAATTACAATATCTTCTCGGCTAAACGCCGAAATAATATTTCAGATCAGCTAAGGAAATTCTTTAAAAGCCAAGCATTTACAGATTCCCGCTAAAGGATATATTAAGAAAAATTCCAGCTAATTCTTCGGCTGAAAGCCCAATTTTTATTTCAGTAAGTAAAGAGAGACTTTAAAGACCAACCTTTACACGGTACAGCGAAAAACATCTCAAGAAAACTTGAAGTAACATGTTGGCGGAAGGCCCAAGAAATTACTCAAGAACAATTAAAGGCAACCTTAAGCTAAACATTAACAGAACACGGCTGAAGGCAGTTTCAAGAATTCTAGATAATTAAAGAGAAACCTTACAGACAAGGATTTACATATTAAAACCATAGATTCTGAAACAAACGCGGCTGAAGGCCTAAAAACAGAGCAACAAGAATTTTAAATGAAACACGGCTGAAGGTCTAATCTTAAAGTTATTATGAAGCTCGGTTGAAGGCCGTATACTAAACATAAAACAGACAATAATAAATAATACACGGCTGAAGGCCTGGCACAGTACCTGCGACCAAATAGAATGACAATCACAAACAACAAACCGTGGTGCTCAGAAGTGTTACAAGGGCCGGGATGGGGAGGAAACTCTAACCACAGTTTAGGTGAGAGAGACAGCCATGAGTAACACTAAACAATCGCATTGCAGCACGAGCTGCGGATGGCTGATAAACCAACCAAGGACCTAACCAGTTCCCTTCCACCAGGGCAACAGCACGTCAACCCAAAATACCAGCGAAGACTCGGATCGCAGCAGGATTATGTCTTAATAATTGTTGTATAAACACAGTCATGGCACAGTAGCCCGCATCTCGTGGTCGTGCGGTAGCGTTCTCGCTTCCCACGCCCGGGTTCCCGGGTTCGATTCCCGGCGGGGTCAGGGATTTTCTCTGCCTCGTGATGGCTGGGTGTTGTGTGATGTCCTTAGATTAGTTAGGTTTAAGTAGTTCTAAGTTCTAGGGGACTGATGACCATAGATGTTAAGTCCCATAGTGCTCAGAGCCATTTGAACCATTTGAACCAAGGCACAGTAAACACTCAAAGAGAAAAGGAGAACAACACCAAGATGTCGAACTACACGCCATGCCAGACAGCATCAACACGGCGAGGAAAACACACTGCCAAAAACAACGCTAACGATCAGGACAGGTAAACGGAGCGTTAACGTCCACAAGGCAGACAATACCCCTGGTGCACTTCACTAATAAATTATAATTCTTTCAAAGGTTTAACACCATACAGGGAGACGGCTGTAAAATTTTGCCAACTCCAACACGCCGTCACGTTGCTGCTTGCAGGGACAGCCCAGGATGCAACAACCAGCAATCAACGAATTGATGTCACAATGGTTGAGTTTTCATGACAGGTTCATTGATTGCTCAACTCCAGTATGCAGGTGTGGTGAGCGAAGCCGTTCTCGCAGCTAGTGCCACAAAAGTCCGACCGCGCGTGCACGCCGCCAGCGGCCCCGGCCTGATCACACGCCGCAGAGGCTTCCTCGCTGCTCCGCGGCAACCGACCAACTGTCACACACAATGGCACGGAAATGTAACTGCCACACAAAAGAAGTTAGACTACTAGTATCAATAAACGCTTCTGCTGCCACCGACAGATGCAAGTGTGCAACTCGTTCGGATAGTAACTGAGGGAGGAATAAGACTCCACTCGATGGTGACAAAACGCCCGAAAGTAAAAACGGCATTAACGCGAGCCAGCCACGCCTTACATACATGTTTCGACTTAGGCATCAGCAACGACGCAACTGCATGGTGGAGTATGAACTAACGAACTGGAGACAACAAATGTAGTCGCCTCCAGTTCGTTTTGTGTTATTACCTGTGAGAAAAGTAATGAAACTGACAGCTCTGTAAGTAATTCGTCAACGCTGTGTTCCACTTTTGTAGACAGGTGTATTCATCCTTTCCAGATGCTCAATCCGAGTTTCAGCTTCATAGAGGTATCACTTGATTTTTGAGAGCGCTATCAGTGAAGCTGTGTTTTTATTGTGTTACGAAATAGGAACAGAGGAATTTAGAGCAATGTTGTGCAACTAACTTTTTTTTTTTTTTTAATGTTGGGGAATCCGCGAATGTTACGTTTGAAAAGTTGATCTGTGCGACGAGTCCGGCAGCTCATGCCCGGCAAGTTCAGCAGGTTCTTTGCTGGTTAGAAGGTCTTTGGTTTTCTCTCTGGTGGAAGAGAGGAAGTGGGTTGTGCTGAAAGGTAGGGGAGGCAGTGGGGACCGGGTGGTTACGGTGGATGGTAAGTCATGTGGCACATAGCGGCTTCCTGGAGAGCAATTGGTGGGTGCTGTCATTTCACCTTTTTTTCTGATGTGAGCGTTGGCCGGCAGCGATCTCCGTGCATGGAGAAGCGGATGTCGGCGTGCCGTGCTGAGCCAGTCTATTCCTGCCTTGGCTGTACTTGAAACGTCGTGGCAGATTAAAGCTGTGTGTAGTCGTGAGTGCATTATCTCGGAGCACAGTACGTCCTGACGTGGGCAAATTGTTGGTTCTCGTACGGTGGGTGCTTCCGTAATCAAGGTACCTGAAGTGTTCGGTGTTTCAAGAAGACACGGTGTTGAAGAGTTATACTGCATACAGAGGCGAAAAAGCATCATCTACTGAGTGACAGCGTGGTCGGAATCCAATGTTCAATGGTCGTGACAGAAGGTCATTAAACAGCAATGTGACGAAAACAAGACGACTTCTGTAAAAGTCACTGAATGACACGCTCGCGAACCCTCTCAGCACCAGAACAACACGAAGGGAAATTCATAAGTTGGGTATTTCAGGACGGATGCAAATACCCTTTAGAGTAAGGCGTGGTTCCGGAACCATAAAGCCTATACTGTTGTGTACTGGAAGAATGTCGCTTGCTCGCATGAGTCTTGTTTCACACTGTTTACAAATTTTGGTTTATTTTGCGTCCCAAGAATGAATCAAGGTGGGGGATCGGTGATGATCTGGCAAGCATGTCATGTTTTTCCGTTGGCCCCAGGGTCACTCTGCAAGGTAGCATTACTGCCAAGACTTATGTGACCATTCTGGCTGATCTGGTCCATCCCATGGTGCAATGTTTCTACCCCAATGGTGATGGCGTGTTCCAAGAAGGCAATGTTCCTGTTCGCACACTTCGCATCATCCAGAGGAGGTTTTATGAATATGGAGATGAACTGTCGCATCTCCTCTGTCACCAGATCTCAGTGTAATTGAGCCTCTGTGATCTACTTTGGAGAGAAGGGTATGTTAATGCCGTCCACCTCCATCAGCGTGTAATGAACCTGTCACTGTTTTGCAAGAAGAACGATATAACATTCCTTTTAAACCATACAGGACCTATATTTATCCCTTGTAGGAAATGGAAGCTATTTTGAAAGCCAGAGGTTTTTCTACACTGTATTAGGCACGGTAATGTGATTTTGGTGATACGCAGAGGTTAGACAACTCCCAGGCCAGAGGCTCAGATGTGGTCCATTGGGTTAAGTTTAAATGAATTTAGTGGCAAAGTCATCATAGCACTATTCTGGCCTTGTGAAACGGATATTTATCTTGCTGGAAAATACAGTTCGCCACAGTGACTGAGCCGGCCGCGGTGGCTGAGCGGTTCTAGGCGCTCCAGTCTGGAACCGCGCGACCGCTACGGTTGCAGGTTCGAATCCTGCCTCGGGCGTGGGTGTATATGATGTCCTTACGTTAGTTAGGTTTAAGTAGTTCTACGTTCTAGGGGACGGATGACCTGAGATGTTTAAGTCCCATAGTGCTCAGAGCCAGCCATAGTGACTGATATCATTCTTGAACGAATACAGGTTACAACAATAGTGATCAAACGTGGTCTAAAGCTATAATGGTGCCGTCTACTACTATCACACATCCCAGCGAAGCCTTGTTGAATTATACCCATAGCTATGGCACTATTCTCACTAGCCTGAGGCCGTGGTGGAATGGATGTTTTGAGAAGTCGTTCACCTGGCTTATGGTGTATCTTGAGATATCCGTCAAGCTGATGAAACGGACAAGGTGGCTCTTCCGAGCAGCGACACTTTTCCATTGATTCCATCTCTACGATACCGTGACTGCTACTGTCGTAATCAACCAAATCGTCGGGTCAGCATGGGGAAATGAAGCAATCGAGGGAGTCGTGACCCACAAGGCCTGATGTTCAAGAATGTGTACTGAATAGTATTCCCCAATACAATGATCCCTGCGCCAGCATTGTCCTGTGTCATCAGATCTGTGACAAATCGCCGTCTATCCTGCTTTGCAGCCCAGGCAAGTCTCCAACCTTCACATTTTCTCATGGGGTGTAGACATCTAACAGCTTGTCATCTGTCCTGTGTCATCAGATCTGTCACAAATCGCCGTCTATCCTGCTTTGAAGCCCAGGCAAGTCTCCAACCTTCACATTTTCTCATGGGGTGTAGACATCTAACAGCTTGTCATCTCCTCATGATTCCGCATTCCTTCAGACATAATCCCTAGGTCCTCACTGCTGTAGCATGTGAACAACTTATCAGATTCTCCATTTCAGAGATGCTCGTTCCCAGACATTAGGTCTAAAAATATGTGTATTGTCAGTCTCTTATGTCAATAATTTCCTCATTCCCATCCCTTATCATCACAAGATTTCTTCTCCATTCATCTCCGCTCCGCTCTTATACTTTCCTCAACTCCCCACACTCCTGCAACGCCATCAGATGGCATATAGTGTTTTAAGGGTAACTGTTCAGGTATAGTGATCATTGACATATTAACAACTATGTACCCACTTCATTGTGTTACTTGTTTTTTCTCTACGACTACCAGTTTCCGCGCAAAAACACGTCAAATAATTTACTACCTAATGTTTTCTGCACGATCGTATCTGCACCACTAAGGTGATTCAGTCTGTCAGTATACACTACGCCTTTTGCGTCCACTTGTCGACACCGGTACACCTGACCTGCTGCCCAGAGGAAAATATGTATTAATGTTTTGCTCTTGCCACATGTACTTGGAGGTACTAACCAATCTAAAAAAAAAAAAAAAAAAAAACATACTACACTTAATAGCTATATTATTAGGCTGCAGATGAAGTAAATGCTGACGTAATGTTGTCCAGTACACACTTTCGACAGCCACCAATAAATATATCTTTACTTGTAACTCTAACACAGCTTCCCACCCACAATCTGCCTGTTCATCACATTCACCAGATTTTTATCTATGTAGCATATCGACCTGTACCAGCACTCACTTGCATACTGCTTTTCGGCGCTTAGATTCTTACACTTTTAATCTTTGAGTATAATATAATATAAAGCTCATTTGTTTCCATCTTCATAGCTTGTCTTTGTACTTCATTATGCTTGCGTCCCTCTTATAGATATATAGTCGCAAAGGGTGACATCTTTGGAAAAAGCATCTTTGAAACAGTCATAAACTCTCGCTGATACTGCGTGGACTGCCTGTTGAGCCTTGAGTCGTCTGAGGATGGCCTAGGAAGATGAAAGTTGGTTCGCAACGAACTATGAAACAAATATTATTGTGCAACATCGTAATGGTGTATTTGAGAAGATATACGCTACTACAACTTTGCTTCCACAGTTTCTTCTCGAAGTTCGAGATTTTTTTGCGAAAATTTTAACGGTTCAAAAGTATTGGCAATCGCTGGTGCCTATTTTCTTCCATATTTTGGGGAGAGTACGGATCTCGTAGCGGAAGAAAGGAGTGTCTTTTGAGGAGATCCATGAAACGGAACAATTTTACATTCGTTTACATGGCCGGAAGTGCTTGTCAGCAAAGCCGTGTGCCATTGATGGAAAAATCGGTAGTCAGAGAGGGGCAACGTGTGGAGAATAGGGCGGGCAGGATGGGATTTTACGTTTCCAACGTTTCCAAGTATGTTTTGACAGGTTTTGCACGTTGGGTCCAGCGTTGTCATCCTCCAAAACAACGTATTGTGGCCGTTTCTATGTCCATGCTCGGCCCAAACGAATCAATTGCTTTTAATAACGGTCTCCTATTGTAACACTTATATCGATTACGAGTAGGTTTATTTTAAGTAACTGAGGGTCTGCAATTTATGAAGTTTACATTCTGTGTTGTTTGAACTCCTTGATTTATGGCAAAGAAAATTAGAGTTTAGTAATGTATATTTGAAAAAGCGAAATTTAGAATTATTATAACATGAATATGTTTATGAAAGAAGTATGTTTCTAAAAGCAGGTTCATACTCGACCTCTTGTATTTGTAACATGTATACGCTGTAGGGAAGTTACTCCGCAACGAAAGTGGCATGGCGCGATGTAGAAGTTGGGTTTGGCGGTCGAACTGAGCCGATCCTTTATGTGTACGGCACGCAATGTGTGGCTAGCCTTAGCACGGTATACCTCGACGGTGTTAAGAGAGGCAGTTGAAAGCGTCATTAGAAGGGATTTGCCTCGGATGTGGATCTGGCTAGTATTTGGTGTTCAAGGAATAATGGAACGGCTCTAATATGTTGAAAATCTGACACCAAGAAGAGATTTTATGGAGCATTCGCGCATCGAGAGTTGTGAGTACAGTTAGCCGCCATTTCGCCTGCCAATAATCTTCGCCAATGCTTCACAAACTTCATACATTCAGTTACGTAATGTATATTGGCATGGGCCAGTCAATTTGTGTGTTGTTTCGGTAATAATCACACAAAATTCCAATCCTGATCATGAACTCGTGTGGGGTCCTCACCTAAGTGCTACTAAATCCGAATATCCTGATTTAAATGAACAATTCTTATCTTCATGTGTTTAAAAGTGAACTTTTGTCTAAAGTAAAATCAGTAGCAAAAGTTAAAGTAGCAGAAACATTGGATGATTTGTTTATGGACTACTCCAAGTGAAATTTTTAATGTAGGAAGTTAATCAATCAATAGGTAAGTGGAAACCTTAATTATTAAAAGCTAAAATCATAAAAATGAAGTTGGATAGGATTTTGCTAAAATGTCCTTACTTTATTATAAAAATATAGTTTTTTTAGGATTACAGTGCAAGATTGTGTAAGTATTATTGCCAAGAATACCTGCTTCACAGGTGATTAAAGTACAAGTACATATAAATCTTTAATGAGCCGATTTGCGGTAGTGTTATTAGAAGTGAAGTTACAAAGGTAGTGTAGTTTTGGTACCCATCATGAATGGTTCCTTTTGAAGCTAATTAAGCCCAGTGTTGCATATTGTTCCCTTGCAAAGTAAATTACATGATTAATTAGCTTTTAGAGATAGTTTTTACTTTTGCAATAATCAAAAAACCTTGGCTAGTGAAACTATGCCAGTTTATGGGTCCCCATCATATTCTCCTCCTATTAAGAAGAAACTGAACTATTACTGTTACTAACGAAAATAGATATACGCAGAGGAGCTTAAACAGTGTACTTAAGATATTATTTATCTTTATTTGTGTTATTCATGTTAGTCAAGATAGAAGCCCCTGATGTCCAAAATTAGTTCTGCACCTCATGCATTGAGGTTTCAGTATTTTGATTAAGTAATGCTATTGATTGTGGCCGTCATTAGCATGAGCTCGGTGCAGTTTTGCTTCCCATAATTTATTGGTGTGTTATTGGTAACTGCTGCAACACACAGTACAAAGTGCCCTGTATCTGCTTGTATCCTGTTTCCTATTCACAGGGAAATCTCAACAAAAGTAACTTCAATAACTAATATCCTATTTTCTCAAATATATATTTCCAAATAAATGTGCATAAATAGGCTGGTGACAGTTCATTTTTTTTCATTCACTTATAATTTCACCACCTCTGTTAACTCCCGAGGTTAAGGTCTGTTTGGTTTTACTGACCACAAAATTTCAAAATATAGTCCGATATCCTCTTCCATTAGGCATACGCACGGTCTGACTTGGAAATCCTCTCAGAGGGTAGCATTAGCGTTTTTCAAGGCAAGCTACTACGACTGTTTTCATCAATATCAGTGGCTTTGAAAGCCTTCTCTTTTACACCGCCATGCCGGTTCTTGACGTTAAAATCACCGTAATTGAGGCGTTGAAACCGTTTTCTGCACGTACTTTCGCTAATAGGTGTCTCACCACAGGTCTCATCCAGAATTTTGTGAGCCTCATCCACAGATTTCTTCATGGTAAAACTGAAATTAAAGCTTCAAGCAAATGAATAGAAGTTGGTTCAAAAGTTGTCTTACTCAGTCGAGAATAACCTCATGATGCAATCCATAATCGACCAAAATTTTGAGGGCGGGATGCACCCGTGGTCTAGGGAGACTGCCAATGGCGAGATAGCCATGAGAAAAAGACTGAAAACTAACGAAAGTATAAATTTCTACGAGTCGGTGTGTGGAATGTCAGAGGCTTGAACGTGGTAGGGAAACCAGAAAATCTGAAAAGGGAAATGTGAAGGCACAGTCTAGATGTAGTACATTTCAGTGAAGTGAAATGGAAATAAGGCAAGGATCTCTCTCCAGATGAATATAGGGTAATATCAGCAGCAGGAGACGATGGCAACGGGAGTGGGATTCGTTATAAATAGGAAGGTACAGCAGAAGGTACAATTCAGCGATACATTGCTTCTCAACAGAATTGGCAGCAAACAAACACCGACATCAAATGTTCACGCATGCAAGCCGACGTTGCAGGCTGAAGATGAAGAGATAGAGAAAACATATCAGGCGATCGAAACGGTGAACACTACGTGAAGGGAGATGGGAATCTAATATTCCTGGGGCCTGGAATGTAGTAGTAGGGAAAGAAGTAGAACAGATTACAGGAGAATATGGGTTTGGGACAAGGGATGAGAGAGCAGAAAGAATAATTGAGATCTATAATAAATTTCAGCTATTAATAGCGAATACTCTGTCGAAGAATCACGAGGGAATAAGGTATACTTGGAAAAGGTCTAGTTATATGAGAATTTTTCAGTTGCATTACGTCATGGTCACACAGAGATTCCGAAATCAGGTATTGGATTGTAAATTGACCCAGGAGCAGATACTGTACATACTCAGATCACAATGCAGTTATGAAGAAGAGTAGATTGAAGTTTAAGAGATTAGTCAAGAATAATCAATACGCAAAGAAGTGGGATGCGGAAGAACTAACGCTTGAAGTTGTCTTAGACTATAAAAGCAGCAATAAGGAATAGCCCAGTAGGCAGAACAGCAGAAGAGTAATGGACAATTATAAGATGGGCAATCACGGAAATGGATAGAATAATTTAGGTACAAAGAAGGTAACTGCGAAAAACACATGGGTAACAGAAGATATACACCAGTTGATCTATGAAAGAAGGAAGCACAAACATGTTCAGGAAAATATAGGAATACAGAAATATAAGTAGCTGAGGAATGAAATAATAGGAAAGTGCATAGAAGCTAGGATGAAATGACTGCATGAAAATGTGAAGAAATAGAAAAAGAAACTATTGGCGGAAGGACTGACTCAGTATTTAGGAAAGTCAAAGTAGTCTTGTGTGAAATTAAAACCTAGGATGGTAGCATTAAGAGTGCAACGAGAATTCCTCTGTTAAATGCGGACGTGAGAGCGGATAGGTAGAAAGAGTAAATGGAAGACCTCATTGAGGGGGAAGATTTGTCTAATGTGATAGGAGAAGTAATAAGAGTCGATTTAGAAGAGATATACGTCCAGAATTAGAATCAGAAATTAAAAGAGCTTCGCAGGACTTAAGATCAAATAAGGCAGAAGGGATAGATAACATTCTATCAGAATTTCTAAAATCGTTGGGGGAAGTGGCAACAAAACGAATATTCACTTTGATGTGTAGAATGTATGAGTTAGGCGACATACCATCTGACTTTCAGAAAAACATCATCAGTTGAAAAGTGCGAGACTTATCTCAGAGTCAGCTTAACAGCTCATACATTCAAGTTGCTGACAAGAACAAAACACAGAAGAATGGAGAAGGCTATGTTGGGTGACAATCTGTTTGGCTTTATGAAAGACAAGAGCACCAGAGCGGCTATTCTGACCTTGCAGTCGATAGCGGAAGCAAGGCTAAAGAAAAATCATGACACGTTCATAGGATTTGTCGACCTGGAAAAAGTGTTCGACAACTTAAAATGGTGCCGGATATTCGAAATTATGAGAAAAATAGGGGTGAGCTATAGGGAGATGCGGGTAATATAATACAATACAGGGGGAAAAATGGAATAACAAGAGTGGACGACCAAGAACTAAATGCTCGGAATAAAAGTGGTGTTAGACAGGGATTTAATCTTTTGCCACTGCTGTTCAGTCTGTGCATCGAAGAAATAAAAGAAAGGGTCAGGACTAGAATTGAAAGTCAATGTGAAAGGATATCAATGATACGATTCGCTGATACTATTTCTGTCCTGAGTGAAAGTGAAGAATAGTTACGTGGTCTGTGGAAGGGAATGAACAATCCGTACAGAATGACGAAAGTAATGAAAAGTGGCAGAAATGAGAGCACATTTGATAGTCAAGAAGTAGATGAGGTTAAGGAATTCTACCATCTCGGCAGCAAATTAACCAATGACAGACGGGGCAAGGAGGGCATAAAAAGCCGACTAGCACTGGCAAAACGGGCATTCCTGGCCAAGATATGTCTACCAGTATAAAACGTAGGCCTTGATTTGGGGATGACATTTCTGAGAATCTACGTTTTAAGCACATCATAGTGGAATATATACTGTGGGATAACCGGAACAGAAGAGAACTGAAGCAGTTGAAATGTGCTGCTACAGACGAATGTTGAAATTTAGGTAGACTAATGTGGTAAGGAACGAAGAGATTCTGCGCAGAATCGAAGAGGAAAGGAATATGTGGAAAACAATGACGAGGAGAAGGGACAGGGTGTTAAGACATCTGTTTATACATCAGGGGATAACTTCTATGGTACTAGAAGGACCTGTAGAGAA
Organism: Schistocerca piceifrons; assembly: GCF_021461385.2. Lineage (NCBI taxonomy): Eukaryota > Metazoa > Arthropoda > Insecta > Orthoptera > Acrididae > Schistocerca > Schistocerca piceifrons. Next base: position 272,230,888 of record NC_060139.1, read on the forward strand.
GGCAAAATGTAAAGGAAGACAGGGAGTGCAATACATCCAGCAAAAGACTGAGGATGTAGGTCGCAAATGCTACTCTGAGATGGAGAGGTTGGCACAGGAGAGGAACTTGTGGTGGGCCGCATCAAATCAGTCAGAAGACTAATGACTCAAAACAAAATGTTTACAAATTCTTAAGCTTACTGTGTGACGGTAACCAACTACCACTTACAGCACTATAACGTAGTTTCACGCTTCGTTCTTCCACTGTCGCCACACACCAACATTGCCTACCAGAACGTTCATTGTAACAGCCCTCTACGGAACAGTGTGCTGTGCTACGATCTTACCAAAGGATTTTGTAGTCTCTCAGTTCTCCTATGTGTTAGTGCCCTGGATCATTGATCGAATCAGCGGCTGCGTTCAGACATGGGGACAGAGAACAGAGAGCTGCGGGTAGCCGACGCTGCAGGAGCTCACAGTTTTGCTGTGCGGCCAGAAGAGGTTAGAGAGAGCGGATGGAGCGTCCAACACCGTGGCCGCTTAGGTCCCCCCACTCCTCCGCCCACTATCAGAAACTTCGTCCCACTCGTATTGGATGTTAGGGATCTCACGGCACCGGAATCGGTATGATATAGCTGCCAACTATTCTCTGCTGCAATCTGAGTATAGCGTGTATTTTATTCGATACGTTCTTGAACCCGGATTCAATTTCCTCATGATCAGTAGAATATGAGGTGGCTATGGACTCGTTCTGGTTTTATAGCTACAGTAGCCTTACGTAAATGTAGGACTCACTAACTTAGGGCGTGCATATTTTTTAAATGTTGAATAGTATCTACATTTGAATGTAACAGTTATTCACTGCGAAATGTACATGAACTGTAGTGTACTATTTGTTATGATTAGCCAAAATGTTCATCGGAAAGCCTATAGTGGCATGCCAAACGTATTTGGATGTCAACTTAATAATTTTATATTCTGGCACTGATTTTCAGCCTGTACTCAGAATGCCATGCTATTTTACATCAGTATATATGGTAAATGCATTCACTGAGTCAGGACGAAAGGAACGCTGGAATGGATACATATTATAAAAACGAATGTATGCATCTGTGTGTGTATGTGTAAATATGTTTCTAACTCCTACTAAACCATTGGACCGACTTCATCCAAACTTGGCACACATATGTCATACTGTCAGGCAGAAAACTGCCGCATCATGCGTGACGTATAAAATTTATTACTAGTGTGGTACTAACGTTTTTTGCACACTCCTCACAGGCAGTGTCCACAGACGCCGCTAAATGTACCTACAAAATTATAACATATTATGATTTACAATAAGGAGAAATGACATCAAAAATACTGAGAAGCATGAAAAAATATGGCATCATGTATGAAGTTTTTACAAATTTTTTCGTTACTATTAAGACACTCGCACATTCGAGTCAACTTACGGGTGTCACTGAACTTAGTATCCATTTTGACAACTTTCAACTGCAAAGCGCAAACAGCTGTAGACGAAAACAAGAGACGTGTACAGAACTATGAAGAGGCGTTTTCATAGAGACGTTTACAAAAGCATGTTGTAGATAGGTGAAGCAACTTCGCACCGCTCACGGATATCGAACGTTTCTAATAGAAAATAGGCAAAATGAGCACGCAATCATCTCCGGTCTTTTCAGCTAGCAGTTCGTTACATCTATATCTACATCGACATCGATACTCTGAAAATCACACATACGTTCTTGGTATGGGGTTCATCGAAGCACCTTCACAGTAATTCTATATCATTCCGATAGCGAACAGCGTGAGGAAGAAACGAACCCCTAAATCTTCCGGTGCGAGCTCTGAAGCTCTGATTTCCATTATTTTATTATGATGACCGTTTCTCCGTATGTACAGTCGTGCTCAAAAGTATCCGAACGACCTGAATTGCATTTCGCCGGATTCGCATGCAACACACATAACGCAGCTGTCTATCAGGTCCTCTAATCGCTCCTTGGTACAGTCGTTTGACTATTAAAAATGGCTCCAACAAGTCACCCCTAGAAAGTCTCGGCTCTGTAACGCAATAACTCAGAATGTAAAATAATAAATATCAGGGAACACCTTATCACAGATACGACTGTCCTTAAGGCTTGTAAGCTCACATTCATTGCAATAAATGACATACCTGAAATGTTACCACTCTGATTATTACGTCAGATAGGTAATGCACCTAGTAAGTTCGTCGTATTCATGATTTCTTCTAAAAAGTAACATACCGTACTACTTATTTAACAAAAAATGACATTAAAAATTTAAGTTATTCACGAGCAGCTAGTTCAGAATATGTATGAACTTCAAATGACACGACGAACCGTCTCGTTCTGCATATGGATTCAAACCCAGGTCATTCAAACCAATATTTCGTGACTAACGGAATCTAACAGTCATTCCTAACTTGGCGTACAGACAGTGATAAACCTCGACTTTAGACAGTATCAGTTAGCAAATATCAACTTTAAATTACATAACGTAATCATTTTTAACGGACGCGAATTCCTACCCAGCATCTATTGTCCCTGTTAACGAACTACGAGAGATGTTAAATATTGCTTCTTCACAGGTAACTTACTTGAAATGCCGTGAGGAAAATCGCTGTGTTGGACAGGGATTCGAACCCAGAACCTAATCGGATTGTTGTCGAAGCACAATCAACTGTGATATATCGGATTTTCTCGGCAGTAGCTAGATGTTTTAACTGAAATGACGAGACGAAACATTAATTTTTTTCTTCCCAGGACTCCAACCCGGAACCTATCGCTGTTATATTTTAGAGGAAACGAATTTTAAATATGGGTTTGTTACATCAGCAGCGACATGTGAGCATGTTTGAAGTAGAAATAATATGACGAAGATTGCAGTGCTGACTGGGAATCGAACCCCACACATACAGTTGTTGACTACACACAAAAAAACATCAGCTACCGAATTTTTCTCCACCAGCAGTTCGTAAAAACATCCTTGAACTTACAGTGATCTCTCAAATAGTCCTGTGTCTCACTGAGAGTCAAAACCGAAAGATATCGTTAGTGTTGACAACGAATGAAAATGCATTAAAAATCAAAATTATTATCCACCAGCAGACAAGTGTTCTCATGCTAGAGCTTGAAAACATAATGAAAACTTTAGTAACAGGCCAGAATTCGAACCCATTCACGCGCAATATGTGGAGATGTTGAGGAATCTGCAGTTTTGAACAAACAACAAATTGTAGTCGAGCTGTATTGTCACGAAGAGATCAAATTCCGCGTCAAGAGCGGTCTGAGTTGCATTCCAAGTTCAGAACCAATTATATCGACATACAGAAGCTCAAATAAAAGATGGAATAAGGGTCCTGTGACCCTGCATAGCATTTGTTGTGTCTCTACAAATAAATAAGTACTATAAGAAAGGTATGTGGTGATAGAGTTCTCACATTTCGCCACTCCTGAATTTATTGTGGTTCAACATTACGTCTACTTGGTAGAGAAGGAATATCATGTGTAATATGGACTTCAGACCACAATACCATTATACCTTCTTCACTTGGCGTAGCCAGAAGAGATTAGAATCTGTCTCTCCCTATTAAAAACCATTTGCAGGAGTTGGAATCGAACCCAGACCATCATCATAGGAAGCTCTCACCAATCCAACAGGCCACCAACGCATCTTCAGTATAACTTATTTTCTATCATAACACCGCTGCGGCACACTCGATAAGAATTCTGACACAGACTCCCTGTAGTGGTTTGGAGCATCTTCAGTACATTCATTTACTTGGTTGACCGAATCACCATAAACTAGCTGCCTCGGCTACCCAGTGCATACATTCGACTCTATCACGTAACTGCCACCTACACAGAACTTCTGAAGGATGCAGAAATTTAAATAGGAAGTGTTCCTTTCCAGTTGAGCTACTCTATTGCGCTATCTGTTTGTTGAAAACTTGCAGCAGTGAAAAAGAAAAGCTGTAACTGTCTGTCTCTCAGAAGTCTAGATCCGGCCATATGGATTCTATCACAGCGCTGTGGAATGCGGAAGGTCTAGAGGAACTGTTGTCGACTTCTGGAGGCGCTTTAGCTAGATAGCAGCTAGTAGCGTCACGGTAAGTGTCGCGCACCTTAGATAAGACGTCGCGAGTTTTATTGCATTCCCTGCTACATCTTTTACAACGCAATTCTGCTGTCTACTGAAGTTACCAATTTAATGGGACTTTGAACATAATTCCCTTCACTTCTCAACCCAAAATAGCCGCATGTGGAAAAACGGCTCACTTCAGCGAGATTTTGTTCTTTTCAGGTTTAATAGACGGCCAGGCAGCAGATGCATCTCGAAGCTCTTGTATTATGTATGGGGAGAGCGCATCGTGCCAAAATAGTTAGAAAAGTATTTTCTACATTAGCTGTTTTCTGGTAGTGGCATTTTATTATTCTTAAAACCTTATTTGACAGCTTTAGCTCATAACAAGTTTTCTACATGCATGTGATCAATAAAATGCATGTGCATTGTCAGACTGTCATAAGTAACGTCAGGGAATTCGCATATATCGTTGATGATTAATTTCTACCTCGTGTTTAGTATTGTTTTAACAACACTAAAAGAAACCTTACGAAAATAGTGCACTTCATTGTGAGAAATGAAATAAAACTACCCACGATAACCTTACATAACCATACGACGAAAGTCTATTTGATAAAACCTAGTATCTGTACACAAGCGTGTATCTATCGGCACTAATTAGTAAAATACTATTCACTTCTATATGGATTGGGTCTGTGTTTAATTGGTATATTGTGTCATTCTCAACAGGTATGCAAATGTGACATTTCATAAATAAAGTTATGTATTCCTAGAGACCCAAAATGTGCTTGTGAGCAACGGAACGAGGCGTTACCTGGTGCGCAGCATTGTAAGTTTTTCACCATTGCACAATGAGCTGAGAGTATTTTCTTATGATTTCCTTATCGATGTTTGATCTGACCGCTTGTAGCTCTTTCACAGAAGGGATAAAAACGTTGCATTCAGCGAGAATGGAACCGTGTACCATAACAGACGCTTTTTCAGAGGTCAGCACGTCACCACAGAGCTAGCGAAGACGTGTGCGTTGCGCATTCCTCTTACGAGGCCAATAGTGGCTAGAACTCGTAAACCGCTATTTAAAGGACGATTTAGTTGCGATTTCGACATGCAACAACTTTCCTGGGCTGAAAACCGCAAATTTACAATCTTTTGTTACAACTCAAGCGATAATAACTCAGATATTTCAATGGAAATGACAGGAAAAATCAAGTGAACTTTGAGGCTTAATCCTGTGAACACCAAGAAGTAACTCGTCGATCCCAGAGTTGCGAAACACACATTGCCTCGTTGCCAAGTCTAAGTTACAGTACTAACAGGAAGAAGACGAACCAATATGGTTCAACAGTGGGCTGGGAAGTGACCATAGCTGGCCTCTCAAAGACGCAGCTGCTATGGCCTGGAATACGTAATGCGTCTGATCCGCATTTCTGTAACCGGGTTTAGGGACTGGAGCGTAGTTACTAATAATACTCAGAACTGACTGCAAACTAAGCATCATAAATCAATAACTCTCATAGTTGTTATTATATTTCTTTCGTAACTGTACTCAAAGCTAAGAAACTCATTCACGGACGTTTTCGGGCCTCGCCGATAGTCGAGCACACCAAGAAATAAAATTAAAGAATTATGTGTGTGTGTGTGTGTGAGAGAGAGAGTGGGAGAGGGAGAGGAAGAAGAGAGAGAGAGAGAGAGATAAAGACAAAAAAGAAAGAGAGAGACAGTAAAAAAATGTTGTAAAGATATTTAATACCGGTATGTAAAGAAATCTCTCATTAAAATAATAAGTTCCACATCATTACAACATGTCGTATTCATGAACTATGGAATAATTATTAATCTCATCTAATCTAATCATATTATATTGCTGACTAGCCGTGAAGGGTCATGAATTACCGAAATTTTCGTCAATATCAGTAAGCAAACCTAAACTTGAAAATAAAAGACGACAGTTTTTGTAATAAACCGGGACTCCTATCAAGAACCTTTCATCCCTGTTAACTAACCACGAAAGATGTCTGATATACCTCCATTCAGAAGTAACAAAGTGTGTATGAATGTAAAGATGAAGTGCATGATGTGAAGTTGTATGACGGGGGTACAAACCCAACACGTAATCGAATTCTTAACTACAAAAATCAAATGCTAAGCATCGGTTTTTCTTACCAGCTGCTAGGTGTTTGAATATAAAATGAGGATATAAATTTTTTCTTCCTGAGCGACAATCGAACCGCACTCCCATCGTTCTTCTTCATCGTCCACGATTATAGCTTTAGTATCAATTGCTTACTCACCAACAGTAAGAAGTGTGCCTGTTTGACCAGAAATTGTAGGCAACACATGAACAGACATTAAAAATACACGTTAATTTTCCCTATCAGGCCGATGTGCACGTGATAGGGCTTGAAATGAAATAATGAATATTTTTGTACTGGATCATTACTCGGACCCACATACTCACCTTTGGAGGAGACCTAGAGAAGGTTGCAGTCTTGGAAAAAGACTGAAATGATTGAACTATACTGTTCCGAGAGATTCAGATCCTCGAAAGAGGAGATACGAATTCGAAACACAGTCCAGCACCAAATTTTCCAACGTTCAATCAAGTACAAGTAAAATAAGAGCCCTGTTCCCTTCAATGGCTATCGGTTCATCAAACTGAATAAAATTTTGTAATGTAAGTAAGTTTACTGGCGACAGTACTTCGCCGGCCGCGGTGGTCTAGCGGTTCTAGGCGCGCAATCCGGAACCGCGCGGCCGCTACGGTCGCAGGTTCGAATCCTACCTCGGGCATGGGTGTGTGTGATGTCCTTAGGTTAGTTAGGTTTAAGTAGTTCTAAGTTGTAGGGGACTGATGACCTCAGATGTTAAGTCCCATAGTGCTCAGAGCCATTTGAACCATTTGACAGTACTTCTGTTTACGATGACCTCCGCCTATGTCATGTCCCTACAGCAAACCGGCTCTGTCCAGTTGGGAATGAAGGAACGTGATGTTTAATGCGGGTTTTGGATTATAACGTCTTTCTCTTGAGGTTACCAGAGGTAAAGTAAATGTGTTTGTGCCTCTCAAAAGTAAATGGCTGAACCCACGCATTGCACTTGTGATATTTCGTTCCACCAGATCATTGTGTCCACATTTCCCAACCCCAGGAGTGTGCTGTAACGGATGATGTTCTTAGCTTGCAAAATTAGTCACGGCGGAAAAAAGTGCGAGTCTATTAAATGGTTAAGTAGAAGCAAGCTTCCGACGCGGAGATTATGCTATTCTTGCGTCAGCAGGATGTAAAGGCTCTTTTAGTAATCATAGCCTCGATGTGAAGCCATTTTGAAATTTTCACTAATTCAGGAAATTTTTAGTTCATGAAAATCCACTGTGAAGTGAGAAGTTACCGGATAAATCGATTATTACCGCCATTATTACTATCATCTTCTTCATACCGTTGCTGGAACACATGTGCTTGAAGATCGTTTAAGGCATTATGGTCATTATAGAGGTAGTTGCCCAAGAACAGGTTCTTTCCCTGTCTACTGAATCCTTTTCATGTTAATATCAAACATCAGCAATTACTCATAGATTACATTAAAACTAAAGTGATAGATGAAGACGTTACTTGATAACAAAAACGCGCTGCCATACTTCATTTACTTGCGCCTAGAAGTGCCTGTCGGATACTGCCAAACCAAAAGCCAAGGGATCTTACTGCCTTCCGATATACGTCGCTGTCAGTTCTTCCATATGATTTGTTCGACGTGACCTGTTTCAAGTTGTGTATGAGAGAGAATGTTTTAGAAAATCAATTGTTTTCCTTTGCAATAGACAGAAAGATTTTCCTTCTAAGCTATACAAGTTAAAAATTTTCGCATTTTAGTTCAAAGTTAATATTCGCTTCTATATTATAGGAAAGTATTTCACAGTTGCAAAGGCCGCATCCGACTCATTGTCTTTACAATTAGTCGCTGACCATAAATTCTACCCCAGAGTGACACAAGTTTAAGTAACCTAATGTAGCGAAGACTGTTTCCTAGTGCTATTTCTCACCGGAAAATATGCAATCTCTCATTGGGCTCCATTAGTACACTGTAACAATAATTTCTGTGTGTATGCAATGCATATGGATTGTAGAATACAGTGGTGCTCTCTCTTCCACTTCTGTATACAACATGCCTGACCTAAACAGGCCCTTTATCGTTACACGCCCTGGGCGTTGCAACATCATACTGACAACAGTAATGTGCTTATACTAACAACCTCACTGTACGTTTTACCTCATTTTATAATCATTTTTGTAAAACAACATGACCTTCCAGTGAGAGACATTTAGTCTCCCTTTTCCTTCTGTGAAATTTGTCAGTAACCTTTTTTGCATTCCAACCAGCGAAATGCGGCAGAGTAAGGCCGGTAAACGATTCACAAACCAAATTTAGCGCCGTTAAGACGATTTCTTTGAACATTAACGTAGCTGAAAGGAATTTAGTTTCTTCTTAAATCGCCTTATGCAGCAACGTTCACAGATATCTCTAATAGGAAAAGCTCTTTATCCAGGTAGTAAGGTTGTAAAACAAACTTCCCGCAGTTTGTGTCAGGTTGACCTTTTCGTCTGATAGCAATGCATAAGTATCTTGTCTAAGAGGTATCACAAATAGTATTCCTGTAGCTGTGGGAATCATGGGTTGAAAATGAGTTTAACACCAGTGGGTACAGCACTGCTAAATATCCAAAATGATTATCATCCTAAGTCTGAGTTCATCCACAAACTAAGGCGTGTTTATAATATGGAAGCTAGACTGTGTATCCTTGTCTTCCTTGAGTGGGCATTGGAAGGTGTTGACTCACACGTATACAATACAATGAATGCTCCGAACGCTATCGTTAACGTTGCTCTCATAAAATAATTTTGTTTTTTAATTCTTCTGGTTCTTATGCGTGCAATATGTGTTGTAGATACAGTCTTAGACAAAAAAAAAATGACCACGATGTCGTTCACGTAAGGTTGACAATACAGTCGTGCTCCCCTCTGAAATCTGTGACTTGGCAACATAGTAGACTGCATCACTTCCCGAAGGAACTCTCGACTTCAGTCAGAGTACATCACTCTTGTCTACAACCGCAGTCTTGAAGTAAAACGCCAGACTAGCTAATACTACGTCTGGTAACCAAAATTTCTATCACCCCTTTCTATGAGTATAATTCGAGCGAATCTACAAAATATTTCGCTTTCTGTCACATTGGTAATAACAGTTTGGTTCAACAATATTTTAGCGAGAAATTTCTTGGGCGGCCATCTGCATCTGAACACTGCATGTGCCTGAGTTCTTTGGGACCCGTTTGTTGCCTACCGGCGGGGGCTGAGGCACTGTGCTGCTTCGCCTTCTGCTGACAACGTCTGCTCCACTCTCGATGGGGTAAAATGCTTTAATGTTGTTGAGTGGTGACCCATAAAATTTGTCTAAGATTTGTGTTCCACACTCGATAGCATTGGAGGCACAAAGCCGTTTTTATTTGATGAGTATTTTATTACGGGTCTGATCCAGTGCTCAATAATTAAAGCGTCACATCCTGTTCTTTTACCTTTCCCAGAAGATTCTTCAAATAATTTATTTTTAGCGTGGATTCATATGTGTTAGTCAAGGCACAGAGAGTAAGTGTAATGTAATTTGTTTGGTTCCTCTCTTTGGTTCCCTATGGTAAATGGATGGGAAACATTGTGTCAATACCTTTCAGAACCTGCTGTATAGCTACTAAGGCAAATTGCTTGTTTTTAGGTCCATACATTAAATAATAGAGAAGTGAACGCTGTTCAAAAGTGATATTTAAAATATTCAGTTGGATTTAAGGCGACAAAATTGCCCATATTTGAAGCTGTCCAGAGAAAAAGTAAGTTGCTAGAGCCGTCTGTTAGCAAATGTCTGCAGAGAGTTCCTAATTTCTACTGTGGAAATTTAGCGTAGATGCCCTGTACTAACCAAGAGGTTCCTTTCCATCGTACTTATCACCCTGGCATATGAGTATTAAGTGAAGATCAATATTGAATTTCTTATCGTTGACAGTCGATTCGAATTTCTTCAGAGACGCTTGTATTGTGAAGCAGCTTGGCAGTCAGAAAGAGAGATCTATGACCATTAACACAACTTACTGTCATGTTCAACTTTTGTAGTCCTGTTTTCCTTAGTTGCGTGTAATATTACGGTATATTGATAATTTTTACTTATGGACCGTCTGATACAAAGAAAATATCAGATGCTGGAAGTACGAAACAAACCATTCCACATTTGCAGAACATTTTAAACACCATAACCTTCATCCTACAAACATGGAACAAGAAATGAAAATAATGAGAATAAGCAACCATGACAAAAATCTTATACAAATACAAGAAAACTTCCACATCCAGAAAGCCATAGCAGGAAACAAACACGTGATAAATGAACAAACACATGTAAGCACAGGCTCCCTACTACACTTAATAAAGGAAATGATAAAACAAAAAACTCTTCCCCCTTCACCTTCTGGACACACACTCACACACACACACACACACACACATACACACACACACACACACACACACAGCCAAAAAAATTGTATCACATCAAAATACATACACACACACACACACACACACACACACACACACACACACACACACACACAAATGCATACACAACAGATCACAGATACTTCAATAATTACATTTGATAGTTTGGCAATAACATTCGATCTTTGGCAAAAACATATGACAGTCGGCAACAGAAACCAAAACATTGCATTGAAACAGGCGTTCAGTTCATAGTACTGTGGAATGTGGGAGAAAAACGCAAATTGGCATTCATAAGAAGAAGAACAAAACCAAAAATGCAACAGGGGCGTAATATGTAAGAAACTGTCCACACAACCTGTAAGTACAGTTCAAAACATTACTATTTAATAGCAAATACCAACCACCTGAACTGTTTATAACCTATAGGTCAGTGACAAAAATGTAAATTAAATAGCAAACATATGTACACATTGCAGGCCACTGATGATGCCTTGCAGAAAATAAAGGTGAAACGCGTATGGCACTAGAATTGTGTTTTATTCAGTTCCTGTCACACGGTCCATAAGTAAAAATTATCAATATGCTTTAATACAACTTACTGTGTCGAGCTACCAAGAGGATTTGATGTGTAAAGGTTTCCTCCTGGTTTCGTTACAGAATTTTTCTGCAAATTTGCAGCCCCTCAAAATAAATCGGAAAAAAAACTCCAACACGCTGGCCCCGACCACGGTTAGAACTGACAACTCATTGAGCCGTTGCGACACGAGACATGTGTGTTACCAAGGAGCTACGGACACACTGCTGCCAGCACGCCACTCTTATCATGGTGTTGATCACTCAGCCTCGTAATGCATCGTGTAAGATGATAAAAGTTGTCACTTATGGAAGAATAGCATTTCTTTAGCCAAAAAATTGAATTTTCTGTCTCAGTATCTTAGACTACATGAGGATTATATAGCATTAGTCATTCAAATGGAAAGGGAATATCAAGTAAATTAACGAGTCAATTCAATACCATACACGGAAGTGATTGCAATGTCAAAGTGTTGCCAAATGTTTGTGACGATGTTGCCAATTCTGAGCCGTGTTAGGAACAGCTCTGTAGCGTTATGATAGGAGAATCACGTTTTCGTGTCATAGGAGGATACAGAGAGGAGGCGCGGGTTTTGGTTAATATGCAGCGTTTTCTCCTACCAGTTGTGTCAAACATTCAGATGCGCAATCTTCAATCACGATTACAGTTCCCCAAAAAATATATACGAATAAAACACTTACCTTGTTACTTTGTGACAAAAGATTATTTCAGTACAATAAAAAGTCTTTGGAAATCAGCTTTGCCCACCTGTCACGAAAAGTAAGATAAGACACTTTACACCTCGAAATCGATTGCATTTATGTGCAGTCTTGTGATCATACAAGTAGAATTTCATGAAACGCACAAGAATGTAGAAAAATGTTGGTGCGAATGGAAGGTGTAAGAAACACAGTTAACTAATTATTCTGTACCACGTAATAATCAATTAATTTGAAAATTCAGAAGAGAATAAACTAAAAATTATGCCCTTTAAGACAGAAACTAAAGTGCAGATTCGGGCACTGTGCATATCTGCGCTTTTTCATCTCCAGATCTATACAAATAATGTACACTAACCGGGGTATTCATTGCTTTCTTAATGTTTCCCTCTTGTTTAGTCCTCTAGTGATGAACTTGATCCACACCCATGAGTCTGATTGTTTCTTTGTATCCTTCCATCTACTATCTTTGTGTGTTATTGTTCGATGTTCAAAAACGAAAATATAATGGCTGCTCCCACGAGGTATTAAAGTGAGGTCGCGAGAAGGCTAACGAATTACAGTCAAAATACAGTGAGACGCCAATTTGTCTGTCGTCAAGCTATTAAGGTGACAGACATAGTTAGGTGTTATTGCCTGCATCACCGGCACCCCGTTGTCGTCTTCTCTTATTGAAATTTTCGTATTACTCTGAACACAAGACGCCGAGATAAGTGTGTATATTCTCCGTGACGAAACATCCCATATTCCATTCATCCTGATCCATTCGTTACATGCATCGGCAGCAATGAGTGATAGGGAAGCTGGTGTGAGGTGACGAATAACAATAAAAATGGTAGTAATAACGAATCAGTAATCAGGGATGTTACTGCATTACAGACGATTAACAAAATAACCAAGAAAATCTGAGTGTTCAATTGGCCCACTGCATAGCTGTTCTTACCACTTTGTTATTGAATTCTGTTCTGGTTGTTTGCAGAGAGAAAAGAAAAATCCCTTTAGCCATACATATCGCTAGTTCAACGAGATATTACCTATCAACTATCCTTGCTTTACATCACGAGACGACCATGGCGTTACCGAGCTGATATTTGAAATACATTTCTGTTTTCTCTCTCTGTCTCTCACTTTTTATTTTTATTTTTATTTTTTGAGGAGGGCATCGAGAAGCGCGAATAATAAACAAGTAGGCATATGACCTGTTTACTGTTATTTTCATTGGGACACATAATGCAAAAATACAACTTTTAAGTGTATTATTGCGTAATTCCAGTTAATGGCAGTCTATTCGTGAGCTTGCTTGCATTCAGTGGGGTGAAACCTATCACAGAAACAAGCAAAATACAAATATTTCTTTCACCATGCGCATCACACAAACGAAATCTCGCTGCACTGACGTGTTGTCCGATATATTGCACGGAAAACATATCTGATTCATGGTGCTAAATACAGCTCTATCAGATATCAATTTGGATGCGTACCAAGTGTATAAAAGTATATCTTGATACGCAGAAAGTCACATGGAGGTATTCGACTGAAACATAGCCATGGCCAAGACTGTAACTGGGGACGACAGCGACGTCGTCTACCACCTTGACAACTCGAACGGTGACAGTGCTCAGCCGGTTACTTACGTTTACCGGTATCAAAGCTACATCATGAAAGCACAAATATGTTAATAACCTGAAGATCATTAACTTTGGAACCCATTGAAAGTAAAGCAGTAATCAGTCGGAAGAGTGGTTTGAACACCACAGTGCTTTAACTGGCACGGTCTTGTTGGAGGTGGTATGCCGTTGCTTTCCTCCGACCTTTGAGTTGACTTACCTAGCCAGTTAATAGGGGAACCTACAGTTTAACGTGGCTTTCAGACCACAGTGCAACTCGGCATTTTTCACATCAACAAACACTGCCTGACGGGAAATAAGTGTAAAATGGCACCTATAAATCGTGGTCCTAACGAGTGATTGAACCCGAGACCTTCGTATTCGTTCTCTTGCTCTTTATCACTTTGCCACTATGCAGCTACTACTGTGGTCTGTGCTTAGCATTAAAATTAAGGGTCTCTCATTTGTGCCTGCGTTGGCACATTCGTGTCCCTTAGGAGACCTTACTTTTGGGATTACCCTCGTATTAGTGTGTGTAAACACCTTCCGATGCCCGCTCAAGGAAGACGGGGATACACATTCTAGCTTCCATATTATATATACGCCTCAGTTTGTGGATGAACTCAGACTTACGTTGATAATCATTTTGAATATTTAGCAGTGCTGTACCCACTGGTGTTAAAATCGTTTTCAACCAATGATCCCCACAGCTAAAGGAACACTACTTGTTAAACTCGTTTTCAACCAATGATTCCCACAGCTACAGGAACACTACTTGTGATACCTATTAGACAAAATACTTACCCAGTGCTATCAGACGAAAAGATCAACCTGACACAAACTGTGGGAAGTTTGTTTTACAACCTTACTACCTGGATAAAGAACTTTTCCTATTTGAGATATCAGTGAACGTTGCTGCATAAGGTGATTTAAGAAGAAACTAAATTCCTTTAGTTACGACAGTGTTCAATGAAATCGTCTTAACGGCACTAAATCGTGGTTTGTGAATCGTTTACCGGCCGTACTCTGTCGCATTTCGCTGGTTGGAAGGCAAAAAGGCTTACTGACAAATTTCACAGAAGGAAAAGGGGGACGAAATGTCTCCCACTGGAAGGTAATGTTGTTTTACATAAATGATTACTAAATCAGGTAAAACGAACAGTGAGGTTGTCAGTATAAGCACATTAGTGTTGTCAGTATGATGTTGCAACGACCAGGGCTTCTAATGATGAAGGACCCGTTTAAGTCAGGCATATTGTATACAGAAGTGGAAAGGAGAGCACCATTAAATTCTACAATTCGTATGCATTGCATACACACAGAAATTACTGTTACAGTGTGCTTATGGAGCCCAATGAGTGAATTGCACATTTCCCGGTGAGAAAGAACACTAGGAAACAGTCTTCGCTACATTAGGTTACTTAAACTGGTGTCACTCTGAGCTAGAATTTATGGTCAGCGACTAAGTGTAAGCCGGCGGGAGTGGCCGAGCGGTTCTAGGCGCTGCAGTCTGGAAACGCGCAACCATCACGGTCGCAGGTTCAAATCCTGTCTCGGGCATGGATGTGTGTGATGTCTTCTGAAACATTGCACTTGACGTTTGCGTATGAAGTTGGCAGCGTAACAGAGTAAGAAGTGAAGAACGATAGGCGCTAGTCGTTCAGCGTGGGGCGCCAGCCAATCACAGTGCAGTGAGCACTGCTGTTACTCACGTGCTGTGACGTCAAAGTTCCCCCGTTGCCGGCTTTGTTTAGTGAATGTGTACACGACGTGAATTGTATGTTGTTTGCCACGTGTTTTCGTTGTACTGTGTGCTATATCATTGTGACTTTTGTTACATTGTGAGTTTACATACTTGGAAAATGCCACCAAAAAGACTTCGTTCACCTAGTGACAATCCCTTGCGTCGAGGGGTGCCGCTAAACAGCCAGGCACTGGAGTTACTACGCAGAACTCGTAAGTTTTACGAGCAGGAGAAAAACTACGTAAGCATTCATGGACTACCATCAATTCCTGCCAATAAAGTTGTGGAACGTACGTCGAAAACTCTTGGAATTAGTGCAAGAACCGTAGTAAGTAAGGGAGAATCACTATAAAACGTGGAAGATACTGAAGTGAGCCGCAATGATTCCGAGCTGTCTGGATCAAATAATATATTTTTAACATCCCCGGGAAAGAAGAAAAAGCAGCCTAGTCCTATCACACATTTAGATTCTTTCCAGACTGATGAAATTCGTAGGCATGTTTATGCTTACTAGAGCAGAAAAGAGTATCCGACTGTAGCAAATTTATTAGTCTCTTTAAAAGAAAGTGAACTCTTCAGGGGTGGTAAAATATCACTAAAAATTGTGCTGAAAAATATGGGTTTCCGTTACAAAACGCTAGACGGACGCAGAGTACTGTTAGAGAGGGCACATATTGTTACCGCTCGTAGCATTTTTTTGCACAACATTGTGGGCAGACACGTTCATTCCATAATTTGGCTAGACGAAACGTGGGTTAATGCCGGGGAAGCTGTCAGTAAATGCTGGACGGATAACACACCCAGCAGTAGCGGCCATCAGCCGACGGGAAGAGGAGCTAGATTAATTGTAGTCAATGCAGGCTCCTCCAGTGGTTTTGTCCCTGACGCACTTTTAGTTTTTAGATCAAAAAAGACTGGTGATTACCATGAAGATATGGATCACACACGATTTGTTTAGTGGTTCAGGAACCATTTAAAACAATTTCCTGTCCCTACAACAATTGTAATGGACAATGCTCAATATCATTCGGTGATACAGAACAAAGCCCCAACCACAAATAATCGGAAAGAAGTTACGGTGCAGTGGTTACAGGCTCGAAATATTGCAGCGGATTTGAGTGTGACAAAGGTTCTATCATATTCTCTTGTTAAAGAAAATAAGCCTACGACACCTACATATGTAGTAGACGAAATTGCCAAGGAGCAGAGTCATACTGTAATAAGGTTCCCACCATATCACTGCCATTTCAACCCTATTGAGTTAATATGGAGTGATGTAAAAATGTATGTAAGGAAAACAACAAGTCCTTTACAATAACAGAGGTGGAAAAGCTGTTGCGTGAAGCTCTTGCGACTGTGGATCCAGCCTCATGGAGAAAAAAAGTAGAGCATGCCGAGAAGCTTATACGAGAAGCACAGACAATAGAAGGCATTATCAGTGGCCATGAACAATTAATGATTTGTCTTGCTGATGACGACGATGAAGACGGTTTTCGCGATGAATCGGTCAACAGTGACGGTGGCGAGCTGGATGGAATTTCGCCATTATCGCTGTAAATTGGTGAGTAAGAAATTACTAATATTGGTTATTTATTGCAATCTCGGTTATTATTTATTTTGTAAACTACGTACATTATTGATTTTAAAGTACCAGTCGTCAGATGCTTGCCTTTTGTATTTCTTTGCTCCGTTAACGAAAGGGTGTGCATTGTTATGCCTTTACATGCTTTATTATACGGTTGTTTACTTCCTGTCATTGTAGTACAACTAAAAACGAGTTTTTATATACACTGTAATTGCTCAATCGGTTGCATTTAGGAGACGGGACGGAAAACTGTCTCATCTGCTGTGTGTATAGAGGCTGAAGTTGCAACATCGCTATTACAGTATAGCCAACCTAACTAGACAAAAAGCGAACTGTCAAGTGCAATGTTTCGCCAGCGCGGGTATAAGTTCTAGGGGACTGATGACCTCAGCAGTTAAGTCCCATAGTGCTCAGAGCCTTTTGAATCATTTTGAACTAAGTGTAAGGACAATGAGTCGGATGCAGGTTTTGCAACTGTGAAATACTTTCCTACGTTGTGGAACTGAATATTAAATGTCAACTACTATTGCAAATCCTTTGAACTTGGATAGCTTATAATGAAAATCTTTCTGTTTATTGCAAAGGAAAACAATTAATTTTCTAAGACATTCTGTATCATACACAACTCGAAACAGGTCACGTCGAACAAATCATATGGAAGAACTGACAGCGACGTATATCGGAAGGCAGTAAGATCCCTTGGCTTTTGGTTTGGCAGTATTCGACAGCCACTTCTAGAAGCAAGTAAATGAAGAAAGGCAGCGCGTTTTTGTTATCAAGTAACTTCTTCATCTATCACTTTAGTTTTAATGTAATCTACGAGTAATTGCTAATGTTTGACATTAACATGAAAAGGATTCAGTAGACAGGGAAAGAACCTGTTCTTGGGCAGCTACCTCTATAATGACCATAAGGCCTTAAACGATCTTCAAGCACATGTGTTCCAGCAGCGGTATGAAGAAAATGATAGTAATAATGACGGTAATAATCGATTTATCCGGTAACTTCACACTTCACAGTGGATTTTCTCGAACTAAAAATTTCCTGAATTAGTGAAAATTTCAAAATGGCTTCACATCGAGGCTATGATGCCTAGAAGAGCCTGTACATCCTGCTGACGCAAGAATAGCATAATCTCCGCGTCGGAAGCTTGCTTCTACTTAACCATTTAATAGACTCGCATTTTTTTCCGCCGTGACTAATTTTGCAAGCTAAGAACCTCGTCCGTTACAGCACACTCCTGGGGCTGGGAAATGTGGCCACAATGATCTGGTGGAACGAAATATCACAAGTGCAATGCGTGGGTTCAGCCATTTACTTTTGAGAGGCACAAACACATTTACTTTACCTCTGGTAACCTCAAGAGAAAGACGTTATAATCCAGAACCCGCATTAAACATCACGTTCCTTCATTCCCAACTGGACAGAGCCGGTTTGCTTTAGGGAAATGACATAGGCGGAGGTCATTGTAAACAGAAATACTGTCTCCAGTAAACTTACTTACATTACAAAATTTTATTCAGTTTGATGAACCGATAGCCATTGAAGGGAACAGGGCTCTTATTTTACTTGTACATGATTGAACGTTGAAAAATTTGGTGGTGGACTGTGTTTCGAATTCGTATCTCCTCTTTAGAGGATCTGAATCTCTCGGAACAGTATAGTTCAATCATTTCAGTCTTTTTCCAAGACTGCAATCTTCTCTAGGTCTCATCCAAAGGTGAGTATGTGGGTCCGAGTAATGATCCAGTACAAAAATATTCATAATTTTAT
Source organism: Schistocerca piceifrons (assembly GCF_021461385.2). Classification (NCBI taxonomy): domain Eukaryota; kingdom Metazoa; phylum Arthropoda; class Insecta; order Orthoptera; family Acrididae; genus Schistocerca; species Schistocerca piceifrons. The sequence continues at coordinate 272,249,512 of NC_060139.1, forward strand.
TTCAAACGCTATCACGTGCACACCGGCCTGCTAGTGAAAATTAACGCGTATTTTTAATGTCTGTTCATGTGTTGCCTACAATTTCTGGTCAAACAGGCACACTTCTTACTGTTGGTGAGTAAGCAATTGATACTTAAGCTATATTCGTGGACGACAAAGAAGAACGATAGCTTGCGGTTCGATTGTCGCTCAGGCACAAAAATTAGTATCCTGATTTTAGATTCAAACACCTATCAGCTGATAAGAAAAACCTATACGGAGCATTTGATTTTCTTAGTTAAGAATCCGATTACGTGTTGGGTTTGTACCCCTGTCACAGAACTTCACATCATGCACTTCATCTTTACATGCATACACACTTTGTTACTCCTGAGTGGAGGTATATCAGACATCTTTCGTGCTTAGTTAACAGGGATGAAAGGGTCTTGATTGGAGTCCCAGGTAATTACAAAAATTGTCGTCTTTTATTTTCAAGTTTAGATTTGGTTACTGATACTGGCGAAAATTACGGTAAAGCATGACTCTTTACAGCTAGTCATCAATATGATTAGATTAGATTAGATTAATACTTGTTACATAGATAATGAATACGACGTTTCGTAATGATATGGAAGGTGTCATTCTAGTGAAAGATTTCTTTACTTACCGGTATTCAATTTCTTTACAACAATTTTTTAACCTCTCTCTCATTCTTTTTTATCTTTATTTCTCTCTCTCTCTCTCTCTCTCTCTCTCTCTCTCTCACACACACACACACACACACACACACACACACACACGCACAAATTCTTTTTTTATTTTTCTTTCTTTGATGTGCTTGACTATCGGCGGGGCACGAAAACTTACGTGAATGTGTTTCTTAGTTTTGAGTACAGTTACGAAAGAAATATAAAAACAACTACGAGCATAATTGATTTATGATGCTTAGTTTGCAGTCAGTTCTGAGTATTATTAGTAACTACGCTCCAGTCCCTAAACCTGGTTACAGAAATGCGAATCAGACGCATTACGTATTCCAGGCCATAGCAGCCGCGTCTTTGAGAGGCCAGCTATGGTCACTTCCCAGCCCGCTGTTGGATCACATCGGTTCGTCTTCTTCCTGCTAGTACTGTAACTGTGATTTGGCAACAAGGCAAAGTATATTTGGCAACTCTGGGATCGACGAGTTACTTCCTGGTGTGCATGGAATTAAGCTTCAAAGCTCACTTGATTTTTCCTGTCATTTCCATTTAAATATCTGATTTATTATCGCTTGAGTTGTAACAAAAGATTGTAAATTTACGGTTTTCAGCCCAGAAAAATCATTGCATGTGGAAATCGCAACTAAACTCGTCTTTTAAATAGCGGTTTACGAGTTCTAGGCACTATTGGCCTCGTAAGAGGAATGCGCGACACGTACCTCTTCGCTAGCTCTATGGTGACGTCCTGACTTCTGGAAAAGCGTCTGTTATGGTACGCGGCCCATTCTCGCTGAATGCAACGTTTTTATCCCTTCTGTGAAGGAGCTACAAGCAGTCAGATCAAACATCGACCAGGAAATCGCAAAAAAATACTTTCAGCTCATAGTGCAATGGTGAAATACTTACAACAGGTAATGCCTCGTTCCGTTGCTCACAAGCACATTTTGGGTCTCTAGGAATACATAATTTTATTTATGAAATGACACATTTGCATACCTGTTGAGTATGACACAACATACCAATTAAACACAGACCCAATCGAAATCTAAGTGAGTAGTATTTTACTAATTAGTGCCGATAGATACACGCTTGTCTACAGGTACTAGGTTTTATCAAATAGACTTTCGTCGTAAGGTTATGTAAGGTTATCGTGGGTAGTTTTATTTCATTTCTCACAATGAAGTGCACGATTATCGTAAGGTTTCTTTCAGTGTTGTTAAAGCAATACTACACACGAGGTAGAAATTAATCATCAACGATATATGCGAATTCCCTGATGTTATCTATGACAGTCTGACAATGCACATGCAGTTTATTGATCACATGCATGTAGAAAACTTGTTATGAGCTAAAGCTAACAGACAAGGTTTGAAGAACAATAAAATGCCACTACCAGAAAACAGCTAATGTAGAAAATACGTTTCTAACTATTTTGGCACGATGCGCTCTCCCCATATATAACACAAGAGCTTTGAGATGCATCTGCTGCCTGGCCGTCTATTAAACCTGAAAAGAACAAAATCTCGCTGAAGTGAGCCGTTTTTCCACATGCGGCTATTTTGGGTTGAGAAGTGAAGGGAATTATGTTCAAAGTTCCATTAAATTGGAAACTTCAGCAGATAGCAGAATTGCGTTGTAAAAAATGTAGCAGGGAATGCAAGAGAACTCGCGACGTCTTATCTAAGGTGCGCGACACTTACCGTGACGCTACTAGCTGCTATCTAGCTGAAGCACCTCCAGAAGTCGACACCAGTTCCTCTAGCCCTTCCGCATTCCACAGCGCTGTGATAGAATCCATATGGCCGGATCTAGACTTCTGAGAGACAGACAGTTACAGCTTTTCTTTTTCACTGCAGGACGTTTTCAACAAACAGATAGCGCAATAGAGTAGCTCAATTGGAAAGGAACACTTCCTATTTAAATTTCTGCATCCTACAGTGTTGGAAGTTCTGTGTAGGCGGCAGTTACGTGATAGAGTCGAATGTATGCACTGGGTAGCTGAGGCAGCTAGTTAATGGCGATTCGGTCAACTAAGTAAATGAATGTACTGAAGATGCTGCAAACCACTACAGGGAGCCTGTGTCAGAATTCTTATCGAGTGTGCCGCAGCGGTGTTATGAAAGAAAACGGATCACACATAGGAGGCGTTGGTGGCTTGTTGGATTGGTGAGAGGTTCCTATGATGATGGTCTGGGTTCGATTCCAACTTCCGCCAATGGTTTTTAGTAGGGAGAGACAGATTCTAATCTCTTCCGGCTACGCCAAGTGAAAAAGGTATAATGGTATTGTGGTCTGAAATTCACATTACACATGATATTCCTTCTCTACCAAGTAGACGTAATGTTGAACCACAATAGTAGTTATTTATTTGTAGAGACGCAACAAACGCTATGTAGGGTCACAGGACCCCTATTCCATTTTTTATTTGAGCTTCTGTATGTCGATATAATTGGTTCTGAACTTGGAATGCAACTCAGACCGCCCTTGGCGCGTAATTTGATCCCTTCGTGATAATACAGCTCTGCTACAATTTGTTATTTGTTCAAAACTGCAGATTCCTCAATATCTTCACATATTGCGCGTGAATGGGTTCGAATTCTGGCCTGTTACTAAAGTTTTCATTATGTATTATAAAGCTCTAGCATGAGAACACCTGTCTGCTGGTGGATAATAATTTTGATTTTTAATGCATTTTCATTCGTTGTCAACACTAACGATATCTTTCGGTTTTGACTCTCAGTGAGACACAGGACTATTTTGAGATCACTGTAAGTTCAAGGATGTTTTTACGAGCTGCTGGTGGAGAAAAATTCGGTAGCTGATGTTTTTTTGTGTGTAGTCAACAACGGTATGTGTGGGGTTCGATTCCCAGTCAGCACTGCAATCTTCGTCATATTATTTCTACATCAAACATGCTCACATGTCGCTGCCGATGTAACAAACCCATATTTAACGTTCGTTCCCTCTAGAATATAACAGCGATAGGTTACGGGTTGGAGTCCTGGAAAGCAAAACATTAATGTTTCGTCTCGTCATTTCAGTTAAAACATCTAGCTACTGCCGAAAAAATCCGATATGCCAAAGTTGATTGTGCTTCGACAACAATCCGATTAGGTTCTGGGTTCGAATCCCTGTCCAACACAAAGGTTTACCTCACGGCATTTCAAGTAAGTTGCCTGTGAAGAAGCAATATTTAACATCTCTCGTAGTTCGTTAACAGGGACAATAGATGCTGGGTCGGAATTCGCGTCCGTTAAAATGATTACGTTATGTAATTTAAAGTTGATATTTACTAACTGATACTGTCTTAAATCGAGGTATATCACTCCCTGTATGCCTAGTCAGGAATGACTGTTAGATTCCGTCAGTCACGAAATATTAGTCTGCATGACCTGGGTTTGAATCCATATGCAGAACGAGACGGTTCGTCGTGTCATTTGAAGTTCATACGTATTCTCAACTAGCTGCTCGTGAATAACTTAAATTTTTAATGTCATTTTGTGTTAAATAACATGTACGGTATGTTACTTTGAAGAAGATATCATGACGAACTTACTACGTGTATTACCTATCTGACGTAATGGTGAGAGTGGTAACATTTCAGGTATGTCATTTATTGTAATAACTGGGAGCTTACAAGCCTTAAAGACAGTCATATCTGTGATAAGGTGTTCCCTGATATTTATAGTATCGTGGTATTACTTTACATTCAGAGTTATTGCGTTACAGAGACGAGTTTTCTAGGGGTGACTTGTTGGAGCCATTTTCAATAGTCAAACGACTGTACCAAGGAGCGATTAGAGTACCTGATAGACAGCTGCGTTATGTGTGTTGCATGCGAATCAGGCGAAATGCAATTCAGGTCGTTCGGATACCTTTGAGCACGACTGTACATCGGCGTCAAAAAATTTTTGGCATTCCGAGGAAGAAGTTGGTGACTGAAATTCCGCGAGAGGATATATACGCGACGGAAACAGCTTTTGTTTTAATGATGTCCGCCCTAAATCCTGTATCATTTTAGAGACACTCACTCCCCTATTTCGCAATAATGCAAAACGTGCAGCACTTCTTTGAACTTTTTCGATACACGCCATTAATTCTGTCTGGTAAGGATCCCACACAGCGCAGCTGTACTGACAAGCATAGTGCAGGCAGTCTCTTTAGTAGATCTGATACATTTCCTATGTGTTCTGCCAGTAATACGAAGTAATTGGTTTCCTTTCCCTACAACATTTTTTATGTCTTCTTTCCAATTTGTGGTGATCGTAATTGTAATTCCTTGGTATTTAGTGGAATTTATGGCCTTTAAATTTGACTGATTTATCGTGTTATCGAAGTTTAAAAGGATTCCTTTTAGTATTAATTTGGATGACCCCACACTTTCTATTATTTGAGGTAAGTTGCCAATTTTCACACCATAGACATATTTTTTGTATAATATTTTGCAATTTGTTTTCATCTTCTGATGACTTTATTAGACGATTAACGACAGCATCATCTGCAGGCAACCTATGACAGCGCCTCAGATTGTCTTCTAAATCTTTTGTATGGTTAAGGAACAGCAGAGGGTCTATAACACTGCCTCAGGGAACGCCAGAAATCACTTCAGTTCTACTCGATGTCTTAACGTCAGTTACTAAGAAGTGTGATCTCTCGGAATGGAGTTCATGAACCCAGTCGCAGGCAGGCGATAGTCCATAAGCACGCAATTTCACTACAAGCCGCTTGTGTGGTACAGCGTCAAAAGCCCTTTGGAAACCTTGGAATATGATATGAGTTTGAAATCCCTTATCAATAGCACTGATAATGTAGATGAGGAACTGTTTTGATACTGTAAATAAATTATCAAATCGGAACTGCTTATACATTTTACTTATGCTGACTATATTTCTCCATTTTATAGCAGTTACATTGTGTCTTCCTATTAATAACAAATATTGTTTATCAGTATTCCTCTGACAATAATTTGGAGAGGAATTCCCAAATTAAAACGAGGAAAGAGATGCATATTAGTACAGGGTTTTTCACAATTCCTGTTACAGGATTCTTGTGTTGTACAGCAGACTTACAGATAAAGTGTTCAAAAGCGACGCACATAAGTAAATGTAGCGTTCGGATGTAAAATATGTCTTAAGATCGGATCTCTTTCAAGTTTCCCACATCACGGTTCGCACACAGCGAGACAATGAGATCTAGCCCATGGCATGGACAATGTTTCGAATAGTACGAGTTGTCTTCTACGTGGCGAAAATCCATCCTGTGGCGTGCCGTTGGTCCGTCACAGTGAACCATACCAGTCGCCCTCCTAGCTGCGAACGTATGGGTTTCTCGCAGCCTTTATTATAGTCTGCCAAATATGGTATGTGACATTATAAATACACTATAAACTGAAATGGCGCCCTCTTCTCAGTTCGTGTGCGTACTGTGATGAGGGAGTTTTGAAAGTGAACCGATCTTCAAACTTATTTTACGTCAAAATGGTCAATTTCCGACCATATGTTTGTTCTAACTATCTCCTAAATCCCCTTCACAAACCTAATAAGCCTGTAACAGGAATTATGGAGAACCTTGGGTATCTCAAATATCTGTTAGTTATTCAAATAACCAGGTAACCAGAAAATTCGCAGTTCTTTAAAGAATGGAACATCCTTGCGTAAAACAGATCCAAACGTCTGCTTAGTTGGAAAATGAATACGCAGGCAATTCCGGGCTAGACAACAAGCAGTTTGTTAAATGTAGAAAACGAAAACTGACTCCATAATTTACTTATGCTGACTATACAGGCCCTCTGCTGGTTCTTATATATGTAGCCGATTTAGGAGACATTCTCAGCAACCTTCACAGTTTGTTTGTAGATGATGCTGTCGTTTATTGTCGAGTAAGATCATCACGAGACCAAAACATATTGCAAAACGATTTAGAAAAGATATCGCTTGTTGTTGTTGTTGTTGTGGTCTTCAGTCCTGAGATTGATTTGATGCAGCTCTCCATGCTACTCTATCCAGTGCAAGCTTCTTCATCTCCCAGTAAATACTGCAACCTGCATCCTTCTAAATCTGCTTAGTGTATTCACCTCTTGGTCTCCCTCTACGATTTTTAACCTCCACGCTGCCCTCCAATTCTAAAGTGGTGATCCCTTGATGCCTCAGAACATGTCCTACCAACCGATCCCTTCCTCTAGTCAAGTTGTGCCACAAACTCTTCTTCTCCCCAATTCTATTCAATACCTCCTCATTAGTTATGTGATCTACACATCTAATCTTCAGCATTCTTCTGTAGCACCACATTTCGAAAGCTTCTATTCTCTTCTTGTCCAAACTATTTATCGTGCACGTTTCACTTCCATACATGGCTACACTCCATACAAATACTTTCAGAAACGACTTCCTGACACTCGATGTTAACAAATTTCTATTTTTCAGAATCGCTTTCCTTGCCATTGCCAGTCTACATTTTATATCCTCTCTACTTCGAACACCATCAGTTATTTTGCTCCAAAAATAGCAAAACTCCTTTACTACTTTAAGTGTCTCATTTGCTACTCTAATTCCCTCAACATCACCAGACTTAATTCGACTACATCCTCGTTTTGCTTCTGTTGATTTTCATCTTATATCCTCCTTTCAAGATACTGTCCATTCCGTTCAGCTGCTCTTCTAAGTCCTTTGCTGTGTCTGGCATAATTACAATGCCATCTACGAACCTCAGAGTTTTTATTTCTTGTCCATGGATTTTAATATCTACTCCGAATTTTTCTTTTGTTTCCAATACTGCTTGCTGAATATACAGATTAAATAACATCGGGGAGCGGCTACAACCCTGTCTCACTCGCTTCCCAACCACTATTTCCCTTTCATGTCCGTTGACACTTATAACTGCCTTCTGCTTTCTGTGCAAACTGTAAATAGCCTTTCGATCCCTGTATTTTACCGCTATCACCTTCAGAATTTGCAAGAGGGTATTCCAGTCAATAGTGTCCAAAGCTTTTCTAAGTCTACAAATGCTAGAAACGTAGGTTTGCCTTTCCTTAACCTATTTTCTAAGATAAGTCGTAGGGTCAGTATTGCCTCACGTGTTCCAACATTTCTACGGAATCCAAACTGATCTTCCCCGAGGTCGGCTTCTACCAGTTTTACCATTCGTCTGTAAAGTATTTTGCAGCCGTGACTTATTAAACTCATAGTTCGGTAATTTTCACATCTGTGAACACCGGCTTTCTTTAGGATTGGAATTATTATATTTTTATTGAAGTCTGAGGGTATTTCGCCTGTCTCATACATCTTGCTCACCAGATGGTAGGGTTTTGTCAGGATTGGCTCTCCCAAGACTGTCAGTAGTTCTAATGGAATGTTGTGTACTCCCGTTGCCTTGTTTCGACTCAGATTTCAGTGCTCTGTCGAACTCTTCACGCAGTATCATATCTCCCATTTCATCTTCATCTACGTCCTTTTCCATTTCCATAATATTGTCCTCAGGTACATCGCCCTTGTATAGACCCTCTATATAGGGTGTTACAAAAAGGTACGGCCAAACGTTCAGGAAACATTTCTCACACAGAAAGAAAGAAAATATGTTATGTTGACATGTGTCCGGAAACGCTTACTTTCCATGTTAGAGCTCATTTTGTTACTTCTCTTCAAATCACATTAATCATGGAATGGAAACACACAGCAACAGAACGTACCAGCGTGACTTCAAACACTTTGTTACAGGAAATGTTCAAAATGTCCTCCGTTAGCGAGGATACATGCATCCACCCTCCGTCGCATGGAATCCCTGATGCGCTGTTGCAGCCCTGGTGAATGGCGTATTGTATCACAGCCGTCCACAATACGAGCACGAAGAGTCTCTACATTTGTTACCGGGGTTGCGTAGACAAGAGCTTTCAAATGCTCCCATAAATGAAAGTCAAGAGGGTTGAGGTCAAGAGAGCGTGGAGGCCATGGAATTGGTCCGCCTCTACCAATCCATCGGTCACCGAATCTGTTGTTGAGAAGCGTACGAACACTTCGACTGAAATGTGCAGGAGCTCCATCATGCATGATCCACATGTTGTGTAGTACCTGGAAAGACACATGTTCTAGCAGCACAGGTAGAGTATCCCGTATGAAATCATGATAACGTGCTCCATTGAGCGTAGGTGGACGAAACTAAAATGAGCTCTAACACGGAAATTAAGCGTTTGCGGACACATGTCCACATAACATCTTTTCTTTACTTGTGTGTCAGGAATGTTTCCTGAATGTTTGGTCGTACCTTTTTGTAACACCCTGTATACCCCTTCCATCTTTCTGCTTTCCCTTCTTTGCTTAGAACTGGGTTTCCATCTGAGCTCTTGATATTCATGCAAGTGGGTCTCTTTTCTCCAAAGGTCTCTTTAATTTTCCTGTAGGCAGTATCTATCTTACCCCTAGTGATATAAGCCTCTGCATCCCTACATTTGTCCTCTAGCCATCCCTGCTTAGCCATTTTACACTTCCCGTCGATATCATTTTTGAGATGTTTGTATTCCTTTTGCCTGCTTCATTTACTGCATTTTTATATATTCTCCTTTCATTAATTAAATTCAATATTTCTTCTGTTACCCAAGAGTTTCTACTAGCCCCCGTCATTTTACCTACTAGATCCTCTGCTGCCTTCACTATTTCATCCCTCAAAGCTACCCATTCCTCTTCTACTGTATTTCTTTCCCCCATTCCTGTCAAAAGTTCCTTTATGCTCTCCCTGAAACTCTGTACAACCTCTGGTTCTTTCAGTTTATCCGGGTCCCATCTCCGTAAATTCCCACCTTTTTGCAGTTTCTTCAGTTTTAATCTATAGTTCATAACCAATAGATTGTGGTCAGAGTCCACATCTGCCCCTGGTAATGTCTTACAATTTAAAACCTGGTTCCTAAAACTCTGTCTTACCATTATGTAATATGTCTGATACCTTCTAGTATCTCCAGGACTCTTCCATGTATACAACATTCTTTTATGATTCTTGAACCGAGTGTTAGCTATAATTAAGTTATCCTCTGTGCAAAATTCTACGAGACGGCTCCCTCTTTTATTTCTTACACCCAGTCCGTATTCACCTACTATGTTTCCTTGTCTCCCTTTTCCTACTCTCGAATTCCAGTCACCCATGAATATTAAATTTTCGTCTCCCTTCACTATCTGAATTATTTTCTTTATCAATTCATTACATCAATTTCTGCATCATCTTCGTAGCTAGTTGGCATATAAAACTTGTACTACTGTAGTAGGCGTGGGCTTCGTGTCTATCTTGGCCACACTATGCTGTCTGTAGTAGCTTACCCGTACTCCTATTTTTTTATTCATTATTAAACCTACTCCTGCATTACCCCTATTTGAATTTGTATTTGTAAACCTGTATTCGCCTGACCAAAAGTCTTGCTCCTCCTGCCACTGAACTTCGCTAATTCCCACTATATCTAACTTTAACCAATCCATTTCCCTTTTTAAATTTCTAACCTACCTGCCCGATTAAGGGATCTGAATTTCCACGCTCCGACCCGTAGAACGCCAGTTTTCTCTCTCCTGATAACGACGTCCTCTTGAGTAGTCCCTTCCAGGAGATCCGAATGGGGGACTATTTTACCTCCGGAATATTTTACCCAAGAGGACGCCACCATCGTTTAACCATACAGTAAAGCTTGATGCCCTCGGGAAACGTTACGGCTGTAGTTTCCCCTTGCTTTCAGCCGTTCGCAGTACCAGCACAGCAAGACCATTTTGGTTAGTGTTACAAGGCCGGATCAGTCAATCATCCAGACCGTTGCCCCTGCAACTACTGAAAAGGCTGCTGCCCTTCTTCCGGAACCACACGTTTGTCTGGCGTCTCAACAGACACCTCTCTGTTGCACCTATGGTACGGCTGTTTGTATCGCTGAGGCACGCAAGCCTCCCCACTAACGGCAAGGTCCATGGTTCATGGGGGGGAGGGGGGGGGTGATATAGGTGTGGTGCAAAAATAGGCAATTGACTCTAAATAAAGAAAAGTGTTAGGTCATTCACATGAGTGCTAGAAAGAATCCGTTAAATTTCGATTACACGATAAATCAGTCAAATCTAAGGGGCATAAATTAAGCTATGTACCTAGGAGTTACAAGAACGAACAATTTAAATGGAATAGAACACATAGAAAAGGATTTGGGGAAGGCAAACCAAAGACTGCGTTTTACTGGCAGGACGGTTACAATGTGTAGCAAATCTACTAATGAGACTGCCTACACTACGCTTGTCTGTCCTGTTTTGATGTACTGCTGCAGAGTCTGGGATCATTACCAGATAGGATTAAAGGAGTACATCGAGGAAGTTCAAAGAAGAGCAGAATGTTTTGTATTATCGCGAAATTGGACAATGTGTGTCTCTGACATAATACAGGATTTTGGGTAGACATAATTAAAACAAAGGCGTTTTTCATTGCAGCAGAATTTTCTCACGAAATTTCAATGACCAGCTGTCTTCTCCTAATGCGACAATATTTTGTTGACGCCGAACTGCATAGAGAGAAACGATGATCACAATGAAACAAGGAAAATGAGAACTCGCATGGAAATATATGGGTGTTCGTTTTTTTCCTCGCGCGGTTCGAGAATGGAATACTAGAGAATTATTGTGAAGGTGGTTCGATGAACCCATTGCCAGGCACTTAGGTGTGATTTGCAGAGAACCCACGTAGATGCAGATGTAAATGTAGACATGTAGATGAACGTGTTAAATATTTCACTTAAAGTGTGTAAGCGAGAAAAGATTTAGAAAGGTGGAAGACGGCAGGTGGCCTCATTATGAAACATACAACTGCTCTTTTAATTAAGAATACTATTAGGCTTATTTTCACATAGGGAGAATTGATCGGTAATAGTTAATAGCATTGATAAAGTCTTAATTAAAATTATGATCTACAGTAAATTCTCTCACTAGAATAACGCACGCAGCAAAGTAGGGGAAATCAAAGAGGGTTTGACGCGGCAACTTTTGTTTCTAAATTATACTGTATAAACCATGCGCTGGTATTGTTAGTCCTCTTGTATTGTTTTCTGTGCTCTGAATAAGTTAGCGTAGCTGTGGTGTGCGATATAGCTGGCATTTCCGTGTGATATGCTACGGAAGGGCTCAGGGCACTTTTTGTTAAACTGTAAAAAAAATTGACTGTAGTTAATTTATACGTAACAGACTTTGCCGTAAGGTCACGGACTAAGAACATCTGAGGAATTGTGTGCGCGAGAAAAAGTAGCGCTCAGTATTAATTGCATGCCGAATAACTGATAAAAGGATCTGCGGACTGTACGAAGGGACATTAAACTGAATATAAGAACTTAACTGAACGTTTAGCTTTGTGAAAACAAAAGTGTACGAAGTTTGAATGACTGTATCGAAGTGTAGTAATGGACCACAATCCTTGTTATAATGTCTTTGAGTGACAAAATATAAAAATCACGGACATTTTAGTGCCGTAATTGCTGAGAGTAACTATAGGATCAACTCTCCTTTTCCCTCTATACAAAATGTAATCATTCACGGTCGTCTAATTATTATTGAATGTTACCAATAAAGAAACTATAGTGATTTCCATACTAACAGCCAAAGACGTTATTAACTATCTTGTCTTCGATAACATAGCAACATATGAAGGGTGCTTATTATAAAAACTCGAATTTTAGTTGCCATTGCACTGAAGATGTTTGTGGCTGCTCCATATGACGTACGTATATAACGAACAGTCGGACATATGCAGTAGACAACAACATAAATTTCATACACTGAGAAGTCGACGACGGCACATCGACGGACGGCGGCTACATACACTAAACGAATATATTGCGCGTAATTTGCGGGCCATTGTAAGCAATAGCTAGTTTTTCAAGCATCTAAATGATTATAACGTCTTATCTCCTGAAGTATGTATCGTACAATAAAGTACTTTTACAGTTATTTTCACTGTTATACCTGGATAGCGTTAGCAGAGTGTGTTGTGAATAGAGTTCAGATTAGGAAGAAATAGAACGGCATGCATGAATTCAAGTTTTCCTGCGTACCATTTTAAGCAGAAGCTACTTTGTCACGCATATAAATATTCATGACACATATCTCCCGAACTATGTGTCTTTAAAATGATATAATTTTGCAGGTGTAGTCATTGTTATGATTGGATAATGTCTGCAGACTGTCGTCCGAATGGAGTCGGTAGTATTAAATTAAAACCTCATGTCAGTTGCTGAAATTTGACCGCTTTAACAGCAGAGAATTGGAAGACAATATGCTGCTTCATATTTTATTTTAGTATATAAGCCATTTCGGCTTTATAGCCTCTTCAGGACATGTCCTGACGTTGTAGATGGACATATTCCAACTTTGAGTACACCATTATTGCTGTCTGTAAGTGGTGGACGTAGTTTTTTCAGCAACATTTTAAAGTTGTTAGATAATTTGCTGTTTCACGTATATTATAATACGTTTCTTAGTATCTGAAAGTTGAAAAAATTCAAGTCTGGCAGCTAGTTAGCCGGCCGTTGTGGAAGAGCGGTTGTAGCCGCTTCTGTCCGGGACCGCGTGACTGCTACGGTCGCAGGTTCGAATCCTGCCTCGGGCATGGATGTGTGTGATGTCCTTAGGTTAGTTAGGTTTAAGTAGTTCTACGTTATAGGGGACTGATGGCCTCAGATTTTAAGTCTCATAGTGCTCAGAGCCATTTGAACCATTTGAGCAGATAGTTGTTTACTCAAAGATAAGCTTAGGTATATTTTGTTAGCGAAAAACAATAAGTAGGTCTTTTATGATACAAAATCATTACAATAATGAGACTCTGTAAATAAATACTTAATACATAACGTTTTCTTGTTCCCTGCACGTAAAATTAACCAAATTTCTACATATTATGTATATGACAGAAAGCACAATATTTTTAAAAAAATCAGCATTATTTCGAATTGTCACAAATTATCTTGTTGTAGCCTAATTATATATGAATTTTTCAATACACTGGTAAGCCGTGCGAAAAGAATTGTTTATGTACTACTGACTGCAGCTTAATGCAATTCTTTCTCAAGTGGAGATTGATATCACAACCATTCAACAGAAACAGATCTGCAAATCTTCTCTCGAGTTTTTTCTAACGCCGTTTAAGTGCACAGGCATCTGCGACTAGGGCTCTATTTGCTGGAGGTTCACTGGGAAGGAGTTACTCTGAGTCGCGGCCTGAACTTCCAAGCCGTGGAAGACCGCTCGCAGTGTTTGGATGGCGGATGTTTACTATGAGGAGCTTGCCAATGGCTACTGCATAGTCGCCGCTCCCTCTGTCTGTTCGATAGTGGGCCTGCGTCGACATTTCATTAACAGATTGACAGCAGTAACTGACATAGGCTAGCCCATCACAACCGCTCCTGTCTGCTAACAAAACTGGTCATTGAATGAAAAGTGGCTGGCTGAAGAGTCAGTTGAGCACGAACTAGGGGCTCGAGCAAATCGACACAAAAAAGTGTCGAGGAGCAACAAATATCATTAGCGACAAACTTCAGAACTGTGAAGAGGATGGCAGATGAACGGAAGATCGTCTGATCCTTTGGGAGGAAAGTAACACATGAAGCCAAAAGCAAGGAGGACGTAAGAAGCAGACCGGCAAAAACAAATAGAGGTTCACTTCGGTCTACATGTACATATACATATGTATCTGCACCTATACTCTGCAAATCAGCGTGGGTTGCATGACAGAGGATATGTCCCATTCTAGCCGTTATTAGAGATTCTTCCGTTACATTCACGTATTGATCGCGGGAAAGAAAGATTGATCGAGTGCCTCTGTGGATGCAGGAATTTCTGTAATCTTATCCTCACGATCCCTACGTGAGCAATACGTAGGGGATTGTGGTATATTCCTAGAGTCACCATTTAAAGCCGGTTCTTGAAACTTCGTTAACAGACTTTCTAAGAACTGTGTACGTCTATCTTCAAGAATCTTCCAGTTCAGTTCCTTCAGTATCTCTGATAATCACCCGCGGATCAAACAAACGACTACCCGTCTCAGTATACGTTCAATATCCCCTGGTAGGCCTATCTGGTACGGGTCCTACATTATATATATATATATATATATATATATATATATATATATATATATATATATACACGCAGCTGAGACCATAGTAGTACATAGACAGACGCGAACTAAACAGGTAGAGAAAGAAGACGGGACGAAAAACACTCAGGAAAATATTCGGGCAACGCAAAAAGTCAGGGAATGCATAAAGAGGCTAGCTGAAGAACTATACGAACACACAGAGAAAATAACAGACCAAATCAGGAAACGGAGACTACAGATTTACTGACACTTCAGGAGAATGGCATCACATAGGATAACGAGACAGATCTTGAACTGGGTCAGCACAAGGAAAACCAACAAATCGATGAATGAAGTAAGAAATGACATGGAACAAATCGACATCACACAGGGAACAATACAAAACAAAACACTCCTTAGGAACCTGATCGGAAGAAAGAAATTACAAGAGATACCACACAACAAACGAACACAATTGACCGAAAAGAGAGGACGAGAACACAGCCAGAGGATGAAGAAACACTGGACGAACAGGAAAAATGTGGAACCGAAGAGAACACAGGACCTAAAGTGGACCGAAGAACGGAAGCAGAAACACATCACACGAATGAGGGAAGATTGGGCGGAACGTAAAGAGAAAACCACAGGGAAATGGACATGAAGTTTAGTCTAAACTGCGCTCTTCAAGGACATAAAACACACACACACACACATTATATATATACATATATATATATATATATAATCTCCTGGCCCTCGTATAAATTTTCATTCGTCGCCTCAGTCTGAAAATATGCATATAAGGTTTTACGAACATTTGTTGAATTTATTCCAATATATGTTGTGTTCTACTATTTTTGCATGGTATGGCCCTTGAAATCAGCGTATACCTTATCAAAAGTCTACTGTCAGACATAGGTTTAACTGAAGAGAGGTATTTCCGAAACAGTACCATTGCGTCACGCCATTGTATGGGAGTGGATCAACTGAAAAATTGGAAACGAAGAGAACTGTAGCGTTTTGGACTTACTGTTAGAAATGGTTTCTTAGAATGTCGTGGAGGAATAAGAATTTCTCTGGAGGACTGAAGAGAAAAATATAGCTGTTAATACATCGGTGAACAACCTCAGTGCGTCTTTAAGATGAAAGACTGGTGCTGGATAACGAATGGTCTGGAACTTGTTTGAAACTATTTCCAGTAAAATAAAATAAAATAAAATAAAAATCAGAGCCTGCATGTTACAGCCACATAGGGCATGATATGATCAATCCTCAGAAGCAACAGTTAGTGCGATAATCCTGGCTAGCGGCACCTCCTTGTTCAGCTTAGTTAGAGTGCGCTGCCCTTTATGTAGGTGAGCGCTGCTCGTTTGCCTCCGATATTGACACTCGGCCGTTTCTCTACTGTTCCCCCCTCCACCCTCCCCTTGCATTTTAAGGGTCTGTTTTGCGAGCACTCCTTTCGCCTCGTGCAGCTACACAGCCGTTAGGCAGGCACAGGGACTACTCCGGCTGGAATGAAGTCGTTACGGGCCATCCGCCATCCAGCGAGCTGACTCTGCTGGTAAACAGGCCTCATTTGCGGAGCGGCAGTAGTGCGCTCTGAAAGACGTGCGATCATTGGTCCGTAGTCGAAACCTCACCAGGCAAAGGTGCCTCGAGAGTACAACGAAACAGACACACACTGGGTATTATCGCTACTTCGATACAGGATTAAAAATATTCGTAATGAGATTTAGGAAAAAGGAACTTTTAATATGGAGTATCTCTCTCGGAATTTCAATCACTATGTGAAAGATGGAGAAATCAGGTAGCTAAGGAATGTAGAAGAGATTATTATGGTTTCATGTCCCGTCGACGACAAGTTCATTATAGAAACATTAGACCAGATACGACAAAAATGGGGAAGAAAATCTGTTAAGTTGAAAAATGATATTCATCTTCATACATTTAGAAAAATCTCAGAGAACGTAATACGAAAGACCGATCTGGCCTTTGAAACATTCTGCATGTGATCCAGTGCCTCGATATTGCTTTTTACGGTAAAGACTGGCGCAAGTTAACATCCTCAGCCTCAGAACGGCCCTCGGTCAAGGCATCATCTCGGAAAACAATCCAAGGATTCTGTATCTAATGATCAAACGGGAAGATCAAATACTCGTATGTTTCTCTCTGAAGCCTTTTCGGTTAACTTCTGTTTTTATGTCTTTACTTTGGCATTCACCGTTATTCAACGTCGTAATTTCTCCGAACGAAATCTGAAGCTACGAGAGAAACGCTCAAATGTATATATTATACACAATTTATTAAATAAGTGACCCTAATTGTGCCAGAAACCACTTTCTGTGAGATTTGCTTGTAGAAAAGCAGCTACAAATCCTTCCCCATAAGGCGTTCAGCTAGTTAGTCATAAAGTCGTCCTACACTAATGATGCTTCTTCGATATTTGCCCAATCACAACAATGTCAAGAGCCACAGCTAATTGGAATTTTCTGCTACCTTCATCGTTGCCTTGCGTAGTGAATGCGATATATCGGGACACCAGGTGATACACGGTTCAATAAAACCCTAGTCCGCTATTTCGTCTGCCATAAACTTCCAACCGTAGGTGCACTTTCCTGACTGCCCTTCTAGCCAGGTCTGTAACGCAAGTTATATATATTTTCTTACTCCGTTTCTAAATAACAGCATTTACTTTTTGTGTGCTGCCGTATTTCTAAGGAATTACAAAATTGCTCCTGAAAGTAAAAGTTATTCCAAATGCAGTAATATTTTCTAAGGTACCACATGGTCATGTACAGAGGAACAAATATTTCACTGAAATTTAAAATTGTTGCAGTCGAGAACATTTTTTAAATATTGTATTTAATAGTCTGTCCGTTACATTATGACTCTACTACACCCCAAGATCTGTAAATTAACTCATATAAAGCAGAAGTACTATCAAAAGCCAGATGTATGTTAAATACATTTTGAAACACAAGCCACTTGTATTACAAACCAACAGAAATTTCCATTTGAGGCACAGAGTCTCTTCGCTGTCTTAATGTTGTTCACTTCGACTTACTCCGTGGCCGGTTATGATTACTTACCTGAAGTCCCATTCAGTTTGCTACAACGATGTTTGCACAGTATATTTCGCATACTAATACTTTTGACATCTGCATAATAATATTAATACTGAAACAACTGTTATGCCCATTCTCTTGCTGTAAATATCGAATGTCTGTATCCTGATCTCAATATGATGCTTTGTACAGATGGAACTAGTAGTCACTGTCTTCTACATTGCGATCTTGGTAAATGAAGGGTTTAACAAAAAATCTACAGTATTCAAGTTGGGAAATCACTCTCCATCGTGTCAGATAATTGCAATTTCTATTACGCTATTTCACCGATGAAACAAAAATAAGTGTGTCACCATTTGCCATGCCCTTCTACATCCACATCTACATCTACACCTACATTATTTCTCTCTAACTCACATCGAAGTGGCACGCAGTGGGTTCGTAGAACCACTGTGAGACAGTTTCTTGACCGTTACTTAGTGGAAAAATGAGTTTAGGCAACCTTCTTTAGTAGACTTGTTGCACTAACTAAGTGTTCTACCAATAAGTTTCAGTCTTATGATTCCCCTTCGCCACATAATTTTCTATGTGACTCTTCGAATTTAAGCGTTTTCTCGTAATGTGTTCCCTAGGTATTTACTTGACTTGAAAATATTTACATTTGTATTATTTATCGTGTAATCGAAACATAATGGACTGTCTATAGTACTCACATGGAGAATCGCAAACTGTACATTGTTCAAGGCCAACTGCCACTTTTCGCATCATATAGATATTTTTTCTAAATATTTTTGCAATTTGTATTGATCTTCTGATGACATTCCTAGATGGTAAACGACAGCATGATTTGCAGAAAGTCCAAGAATATAAAAGCTAACATTGCCTCAAAGATCGTTTATATAGATTAGAAACAGCAGACAGGAATGCCACGTATCACTCAGACATTTGGCAAAAAGTGCTACATTCATTATATTCTTATAATTTTATTCTATGTTACGTGTGTTTTTAGATAGTAATTCCCTGACGTGGAAATTATTCAAATGGTTATACAAAATACCGTTATTAAGCAGTCGGCAGCACAGAATGGCATTAACTGTCATAAAAAATGAGCCGTAGCAACATGAAAAAGAGAAAATGTAGAGTTAGTTTTATCGTAGCTACTGTATAAGTCGTAAAATATTATTAGGTTCTCAAAATAGTGTAGTAAAACTGCTATCAGGTATCCATCGAAACGTATCGCGAGCTGTCAAAACAACAAGTATGTGATAATATAATGAAGCCTAAGAATTAAATAAATACACATATCAGTGAAAAGGTAATGGAAAATATTAGAAGATACTTTGAAAGTGCTATATCTGTGCTTTGTACATTTTCAGCACGCCTTCCATTCATTTCTTTTATATTTTCTTTTCCCCTGTGTATGTGAAGCTCATTTCTGCTATCAAAATTTCTGATTCTTGAACTACTGTGAACTACAGTTCCCTTTGTATGGAATGAAGACGGCTGATGACTGCCAAAACCGTTGATTTCTTGTTGGAATTATACCCGATTCTACCGGGAATTTTTCTTTAAAATAACTTAACATCCACTGTCGTCTCCATCACGATCTAGAAGTAGTTCTTTTCGAAATTTCCAATTCTTTTGTTCTATATGCACTGACACATCTTAGAAATATTGCCTCTATACTCTGGGAAAACATTCTTTGCATATTGTATAGCACCCATGATTCACTACGTTATAATAAGAGTTGACCCAGAAACAAATATACAAAACTTCAATCTCTTATATTTGAGAATTTTATATTTCACGTACTTATAGAATGTTCTACAAATTTTGATTAAATTACTTCTTTTACAAAACAGGTTTCGGCTGTTACGCAAGAAACAACGGAACTGTCAGTTAAAGTAAAGTTTTTCCGCTTTACCTTGTCTGTCTTTGGCGTAACCATACTTTACATCCCAAACAAGACGTTTCTTCTTTTTTACTTGTTCTTTTATGTTTAATTTATTGTTTATTCATGTTTTTATCGTTTTATTTATCTATTACCAAAATTGGTTTGATGTAATCTCAGAGGAAATAATTAACAACTATATTCTCAGGACATTTTCGAGCACATAATTAAACTTCACATAAAGTAGTTGAATTTGATAGACAAACCAGACGTACGCGCATACTATATATACCTCATGTGTAGATTCTCTCTGATACTAGTTAATACACCTGTGTATATGGTGAATTAAATTAAAATGATTATCGCGAGGTGCTATCTCAGCAACTTGTTTGTGTATCGAATCAGTTACGGAAGTGCCCTGGCCAGAGGATAAATAAAGGCGGTTCCCAGAGCTTACGTCACACGAGTCATGCCACGCAACGTGCAACTCTCCGACTTGATCCCCAACATATCACTGAACGTTCAGAAACGACCCCGCTCGTGCTTGCGTGCCTCAACATCATATACGCTGTGGCAGAGCGCTCCAGCGGCTATATCTGGGTCGCAAATCACAATATTTATTTACGAAATGGGCGGGCATAAGATTCCTACATCATCTCTATTGAAACCCACATTTTCTCTCTTCTCCATTCACTGGTCGTGCCTGTCGTATACATAAAGGAAAACTCAGTGTCCATTAACATGTTATGAGACAAAAAAGCAACTCCCGCCTCCACTCAGTAACGGCATCAGTTTGCAAGAATTGTATCATAAGTAGCGTGACACAAATTTTACAGTAGCCTTCCGTACACTGCAAGATACGAATTATTTTATCATTCTCATCTATTAGTAAAACCAAAAACTTAATCAGTATTTCTATTCAGTATCAGAATCTTTAGTATATGTGAAATAGAAGTCTCGGAACAAGAAAGAGGAAAATATCTTACTACACGTAATGCAAGCTCTCTTGCAGATAAAGGCAATTGCATAAACTCATTCCCGAAGAGAGCGGACTTACACTTACATAACACTGAATATTACAGAATATGTTTATATTTCATTAATGACCAAGTTTCAGAACCTTGTAAAAAACGAAGGCGAAAAATAAAATTGGCTTTAGCGAGACACGAACCAACATCCCGAACATATATCTTGTCCACGTTGCTATCCACTACGCTACTTTTACTAAAGTATTTTTGATGGATCTCCATTTCCCCGATGTATTTAAAGGGCATAGTTCCATAACACGCAAGTTATGATATGAAAATTCTTTAATCAGCAGTATGACGTTGCCTTACAGTTTCATAGCAACCAATCGAAGCAATGACGAGAGATCCTTGATGTGTAGGTTCTTTTAGGCGTTCAGTCCGGAACCGCGCGACTGCTACGGTCGCAGGTTCGAATCCTGCCTCGGGCATGGATGTGTGTGATGTCCTTAGGTTAGTTAGGTTTAAGTAGTTCTAAGTTCTAGGGGACTGATGACCACAGATGTTAAGTCCCATAGTGCTCAGAGCCATTTGAACCATTTGTTGGTTCTTTGAAAGGGCGTATGTTCGTAGGACGTAAGTTATAAAACCTACCAAATACTGACTTCGACTGAAATCCAGTAAGAGGTCTCCCTACTCTGTATTTGTAATGAAAAAGGGAGGTGCCTTGAATATGACGTAGGTGTCGTTCTTCCGTCTCACTGGTCTAGGTTCAAACGCGCGTTCAGAAAATATGGCATGCTTTATATTACTCTGCGAATTGAGAAAGAATCCGCAGACTGTTCTCCCCACGCTGTTAAGTCAGAAGCACGACACGCAGAAAACTTACGTTGGAATGCACGATCCATGGGAAGATTGCTTTAAGGCGTCTACTTTCCGTGGTTAGATTTATAGCGCCTAGCAGACATAAGAACAGCTTCCATTGTAAATAATGTATAAATAGCAACTCACAGTTAGAACCTTTCTACATTGATCTTTATTGATTGTTTGGTTTTTATCTTGTTGCTCGTATGTAGTATCGAACTACTTTTGTTTCATTTTGTTATAAGTGCGATTGTTCTTATCTGGAGTTAAACAATGTAGCGCAACTACTGCGAAGGAGAAAAGGATTATTGCTGACCTCCATTTGATACACCTATACGCAGACTTTTTTTAAATTTCAGTGTATTTAAAACCAACAGAGCACTCTAAGGCGCAAAAAATGATTAAAACATGGAATAAATGATCCTGGAAAAGTATTTAAACAAAAAAACTTTGATTTATATATCAGAACTTGAGGTAAATGGAAAGGGGTAAAACATAAGTAATTGACATTTGGCCCGCCCGGTTAGCCGGAGGGTCTATAGCACCGCTTTCGGGATTGGGAAGGAGCGCCTGGTCCCCGTCACGAATCCGGCCGTCGGACTTGTGTCGAGGGCCGGTGAGTAGGCCAGTTTGTAGATGGTTTTTAGGCGGTTTTTCATCTGCCTCGGCGAATGCGGGCTGGTTTCCCTTATTCCGCCTCAGCTACACTATGTCGGCGGTTGCTGGGCAAACAGGTTCTCCACGTATGCGTATACCACCATTACTATACCATGCAAATATAGGAGTTACCCTCGTCTAGTGTGAGACGTTCCCTAGGGGGGGAGGGGGGACACCGGCGGCCGAACTGCACAATAACTCTGAAAGAGTGGTTCGGTGTGGGGTGGAGGAGGGGTCAAGTGGACTGCGGTAGTCGTCGTGGGGTTGTGGACCACGGCGGCTGTGGCGGGGACGGAGCCTCTCTGTCGTTTCTTGGCCGCCAGTTAACAACAATACAATTCAATTGACATTTAATTTCTAATTGCACTGAGTGAATCATTTTACGACATTTGTCGCAAATAATTTTATTGCCTCATTGGTGAGTGCGTTTTGTAGTATACATAACTTATGGACTCCACGTGTATCAAGTGCAACAGTATGGCTTATGTGATTTTTTTTATTAGATGTTAACAAATATGAGCCACTTTATCTGCGAAAGTGTTACCTTGACATTAGTGTAAATGTTCACCAGTTGCAGGTGACATTAACACGAACAACACATACAGCATCTACTCTGCACTTCTATCATCTCAAACATCTTAACATAACTTTTTATACCTTATACACCGCACAGCTACGTACATGCGTTCAGTGTAGACGCATTTGCTGATTCGCAAAGTATATGAGTTGCCACATCTGATTTTCAGCACATATTGAAGATCATTTCGAAGAGCAGGTTAATTAACCCTCTTCCAGCTTGTCCGTAAGGCAAAGGATCTAATAAAATATAATCTAAGAATATCTTTGGCGTGTGTCGGCCTTTCTAAAGCCTCTGTCTCCAACGCTTCTTTAATGGTTTGTGGACGAGTTCACTGGAGAGAACTTCCGCTAGTCTCCTCTCATTCCCAGATGTCACACATTCCAAAGTTCTAGCAGGTAATCGGGTGTTTCGGAACCCATGCACATAGTCAAGGTCCAATTACTTTATTGCCCTAAAAATATTAATTAGAAGTGAAGGTGGGTGTATAAAAATCGTTGCGTTGCTAATAGAAAAATTGGAATGTCTGTTAATAATCTGTGTAGTAAAACATGTTCAGTATTAGCAGCGGCAAAGGACATCTGAGCATCGTCCAGCATGATGGAGTACACCTGGAAACTGACGTAGATGCGACGGAGGCCGTGAATAATGGGTACAGAATACAATCAGGCAATCTCCACAGAGAGATGTTGTTTCTAAGGAATGAAAATTGACAGGGTACTGTAGTAAATTCGTTCGTTTCTTTGTATTCAAACTGGACTGTCGACGCCTTACTGCGCCAAACTAGAATTGTATTCATAGTCACAAGGTTAGGTAGTTGCATTGAACGTTTATGTACCCTTTATCTTCACATCGTTTTCATACTTGAAAAAAGCTTGTGTGAACTGATCTGCATTTGTTATAAAGCTGTATAAGGATATAAAATGAGAAGTCATAACTAAGCCCCCACAATCCAGGACAACTGTTCATTCTTTGGATTTCCAACTTATAATTAATTTTACTTGGACACTTCATGCAGCCGCGAAACACTACAATTGTGCCATCAGATTCTTACTTTCTTACTTTTAGGTCTCGCTAAATTATTTTGAGCTGGTACAAATTGTTTTACATGGAAATTTTAGTGACGTGACAGTAAATTCAAGACATTGAAATGCAGTCAGCATATGGAAACAGTCAAGACATAAAGGCACAAAATAATTTTATTTCTTTTACATGTCACTTTTGTTTAAGAATTCAGTATGAAGTGTCTAGATGCGCATGTTCTGTAAAGGTAACAAGTAGAGCCATCTGTTAGTAGCCGGGGAACTACTTGTATAGAGGTCTTTTACATTTTGCTTGCTCGAGGTTGTACAATCTTATTATTTTTGTAATACATTTTCTTAGAGTTTCACGTAACACGCAAATAGTAAAGGGTAAAATATGTTTAAACATTCTTGTTAACATGTCAAAGAGAACTACAATGAGTAGGCCAATGTAAATATTTGTGTTAATCTTTTGTGTTTAGTGGTTTCTGCCTGAAACCATCATTTTTTAATTCTTTTTGAGTACCAGTACCATTAGCGTGGAATCAGCGATGGTGTTGCAAGACAAAGATATCTTGTGGTACACTAACTTGCTTCTACGAATATAGCGCATTATGGCAGTGACTTAAAGCACTCAAAGCAACAGTCGCCGTGGTGATTGTGCTACGTTCATTGAGAGTGGAAAGAAGTGCATCTGAAGTTATTGTAATGTAAATTTGAGTCTGTACTACTGCTTTTATGGATGGTTTCGAAATGAAACCAATGGATCAGCGTCTAGTTTCCATCAAAAATTTGTTCAATTTTAGCCCATTTTTGCATGTTAGTCATAACTATTATCTGTTTCAGGCGTTACTAGTTAATGGAAGTTTCGGGATGTAGGGTTTTGTCTATGAAAAATGAGAATTTGGTGCAGCTACATCAGATAAAATGATGGTTGCCTGAAAACTGTATGTCCCAGTGGTTCCGGAGTGAAACCACCTTCTTGAAATAAGTAATCGTTTACTTTTTGCCAGTTTCTTCTTATATTCTTTGCTTATTCTACTTGTATTCGTTGCTTACTATGGCAATAAAGATATCTTTTGTGAAAAAATTTAAAATTATAATTTTTTCGTTGTGTTGGGGGTCTAATGGTTAAAATAGCCGTGGTGTAGCGGTCTGCGACCGGCAGTAAGTCAGGAGAGTGTTTTGAATACAGCTGTTCACACTCGCAGTGTTCGGGGTAAGGACGTGGCTTAATGGATATGTGGTCCGAGTACACTGATATGAGGAGAAGGAAATGTACCACAATAGAATATTTAATATAAAACTTACACGGATATGTTGAGAGAGAAAGTGAGGAAGATAGCAATCTACCACTATTTCACGTCGTCCACTGAAACTCTGCGTTTTCTTAGCTACGTTATAGAAGGTTTTGTAAAGTGCATCTTCTCAATAACTCCCAATGATTTTATTTAACATTAATTCATTAAAAAGTCCTTACAAAGAAAATTTTTATCAATTACTTTTTTTGCAGTCTATCATGAAAAAGAGAATAGTGGTCATTACGTTGAAACGGAAATACCAGTCGGATTAATTAACTGTATTTGACACTGGCGTTATTTTTTTTTCGCCTCACGAAATCTTACTCACAATTTTTCTAGACGTCACTATAATCACGTAACTGACTTTTACTCGGTGCCTAGTATAAATGTATATGAATCACGGTGTTGCTTAATACATCATTAACAATGTAACCGTTACGAATGGACTTGTGTGTGCTTAAACTGTTACCTAATATTGTGGAATATCTTTGTTACGTATTTATAATGCTGCAGGATATTACATCATTGAGCATACTTACGACAAGCTTCTAGTTACCGTGCGAATAATATTGTTTTGCCTCTAATTTAAATTTTAAAATTTGCACATGAAGCTAAAGTACTCTTGTAGCTTGTACTCACAGAAGCCTATGTTTTAAACAGCGTTGCGCGTCCGACAATCTCACAGTCACTATTCCAAATAAGAAAGGGGACTTAAGCAGCAAATAACGACGGCGAAGTTACAAGGACTCCTAAAACTGGTGACTCGCCCGAGCAGAATTAAGCAGACAGTCTTTCATTTTATGCCGAATATAAACTTGGAATCAGGCTGCCTAGTCCACTGAGACAGACTTACGAACCCGTCCCAACAATTAATCACGGTACCTGCCCATTGGTCTGAATCAAAGGTCAGCGATCCTTCTTGTGTATAAAGTCACTTAAAGGAGACCTTCTCTTGCACATTGACCGTCTCCGAACGGAATTCTGTGTTTAAATCGAACCTGCGAGGCGTTCCTAAGTACAACCCGTCAAACCATTCTTCGTTCCTAGGGGACAACACACAAACAAAACACAAATACTATCCATACACCATCCGACGCCATCTCTGTACTTGAAAATACTCTCACTTGCTGACAGTTCAAACTTTTTCATATGCGTAATTTCTAACAAGTCACTAACTGATCACTAGATACCGTAGCTACCAAATTGTGCAGTTGTACCTGATTTTTCCCCACATTTAATAATTAATTATTTAAAGTGAACTGCTTTCTTTGTTTTATGCTATCCACAGTATCAGTACGTAAGTGTATGGCAAGGATGTCGTTAGCGTCCGACACCTTTTAATGTCTATATTGATGATATATTGAGACAGTGGCTAGAGTCAGTAATTACAGCCACAACTTTAACTAAATAAATTACCTAACGACAGCACTCTTTACTGATGACCAACTTCTTGTAGGTGACAGCGAAGACACCGTAAAATTTCATTTATAAATATTACTGGCAAGTGATAAAAATCGACAAAATCGACTCAGAAAACAAACAAGAACATGAATGTACAGGTTACTAAGTAAATAACAGAATGGAGAGATCATGTCAAAACTATGTGTCATATTATAAGTTATCTGGTGAAAACAGTGTGTAAATCGCAGGACATTGTACGATACGGACCAATCGAATGAAGTAGTGCTCTTAAGTCACTGAATTCATATTTGGAAGGTTGGAATTTACTCTGTGAGCGGTAACAAGTAGTTAAGAAATACAAAAATACGTCTAGCGTTTGACACTATCAACAAAATACAAACAGAGCTGAGATTAGGAAAGACAGAGTTCTCTGTCTTCTCCAATCCAGGTGTATACGAAATTTCCTGTAACTATCGCAACAGTCTTTACACCGGGCTAACAGGACGAAGTTTTAGCATCAGATTTAAAGAACACCCGCTAGACTGCGAAAGCAATCACTCAAGCTGTTACCTACACTTAAAAAATAAAAATCATAGGGGGAAGACAACCGAAAACGCTTTGAAAATTGTACATCGGGAACTGAAAGGTCAAACCATGAACATTTTGGAAGAACTAGAAATTTATGCTCACTCAGATAGATTGCTGAACGGCATCCTCAACAAACATACGGACCTCATCAATAAGAAGTATCAGGAAAACAATATTGACATAATGGAGAAAAGATATGATGGTCACAACACGAGGAACAAAAAAACGATAGACCACATCAAGGTCTCTGGCAAAAATCTCTCTGAATACCCAAAATATAATTTACTTGTAAACATATACATCACTACAACGATCTGTCATTTTACAACTGTCAAGAAATAACACGAAATTTCTAGAGAAAGTAAAAGCATGACCTACGTTAACAACATAGTACCTAAAAGAAATTACGTTCCAAGAGAATTTACGGACGTCACTCCATCTAGACGCAAGTATAATATAAGGTAAATTCTCATAGAACGATTGTCTAGTCGTAGAATAAAAACGTAACGGCAACAGGAACACTTGATAATTACGTAATGCCGGAACAAGCTTGTCGTGAACTTACGCAGTCTGCAAGAGATAAATAATTTGCAGCTAATTTTATCAAAAGTGTAAAGAAGATGTCTTTTGTGGTTAGTTTTGTTGAGTCGATCAGGGGATACCGAGTCCGATTCCCTTCCGGAGTGGGGATTTTCACCACTCGGGCCTGCGCTTGTATGTTGTCGTTATCATCATCATGTACGTGTACGTCGTTGACGTGGCGGTAAATGTAAGGACTCTCGCTAGGCGGATTTCGCGGCCAGATATAAGACACGCGCATTTAATTTTGAAATTTTGGAAATATGCGGTCTTATGGGACCAAACTACTGAGGTCATCGGTCGCTAAGCTTACACACTACATAATGTAACTTAAACCAAATTACGCTATGGACGACACACACACACACACACACACACACACACACACACACACACACACACACATGCCCGTATGGAGGACTCGAGCCTCCGACGGGGGGAGCCCCGCGGACCGTGACAAGACGCCTAAGTACGCGCGGCTACCCCACGCGGATTAATTTTTGAAGTTTACTCTGCCCGGACATACTGATTTTCATTTTCCGTAGCTTCTTTGAATTATTTCAGCAAATGTCCGGATGGTTTGTTCGTCAAGGCCACGTCCAACCACTTATCTTATCCTCATAAATTCATACTTGTATGTTCTGTTGGTATGTACAGTTTCAGTTACTTACTATCATTGTATTATGATGACAATCCTATATCATTGTCGAATGATGCTTGGATGAATGAATAAATCAAATCAAATCTGGTAATGAATTATTTACCCAACGGAAAAGACCGAGTGGGAGCAACAATCAAAACAGAGGAACCGAGCAAGGTGACGTAACAGATAAATGGCTAATACTTGAAGAAGGAAGAAGAAGCAAAAAGTTTCGTTAACGGATGTCTTCTGACTCGGCATTACAAACAACAAGGGAAGCATACTCCCAACGAGTCACTCATTACGCCCATCTTTCTCAAGAATGTAGGTCATGGGCGTAGCAGATGGTGCTGTATCACGTGCTCCCAGGCGTCTTCGAGGAATCGAGATTCTAAGACCTACTGAGCCTAGTGAATAACAAACACCGATTGTGACAACTGTTGAAGAGCAGCGTTACCACAATCAGCTACAACGCCCTGACGGTGCTCCGTTATATTTCGTCCGTTATATTTCCACGAAACACTTGCATCGGTACTATGAATCATATTTCTGTGGAAAGTAACAGTAACAGTAATGGTAATCAAAATTGCACAATCTCGGCGTTGTTTAATCTGAGTAGAGATGATATGAGCTTTTATACACCTGTTAACTGAGTATGCGGTATTTCCCTGTTATATATTTATTTTAAGTCACTTACTCCATCTCCATCTTTCCCAGCTCCCTGTCCATCACCTTCTTCCCTCTCTGTCAATTTCAGCTTCTCTTTCACTCTACCCATCTCCTCCTTCGTCCTTCTCTCTCCACTTTATCACCTCCACCGAAACAGGGGGCTGCTGATTCCTACTCTGGCAGTATCTCTATCGAGATAGCAAGTAATATGTGTACGAAGTTTGGTAGAAATCGATCAAGGGTTTAGGAGGACCTTTTGAACCCTAGCTTTGCCCACATATGCAGATTTCACACGTATTTCAGATGTTTCGCACGTATAGGTACACATATTTCACCTGTATCTCCAGCGTATTTCCTCGTGCAAGTTTCGTTTTGCCGCAGTTCCACGTTGATGACGTCATATCTCCTGAACTATGTCTCGTAGAATGATATAACATCGCTTGTACATCCAGTAATTCATGTGAATACTGTGCGCAAGATGTGTTGCTAATAGATGTATTAGTAAAGAAGTAATTAATTAAAAAGTCATCTCTGCGGCGGCAGTATCGTTACAAGAACAACGAAAATGTAGAGAGCGATGAACTTCTTTCCTGTCATTATTTTGTTGGACTTGTCAGAGAGAAAAAGTCTCGTAGGAGATTAATTTTAAAGGTACTAAAACACGGCAGCCTTCGACAAGTGGGACCGTTCCCCTGTTAGCCGCCGATTGAGAACTTGAGCATGACGTCACACTACAGCGACTAAGTTCAGAGACGCGCGTCTGCTGCTGACTCAAGTGAACCCTGGGTAGGGACTGGCCTGCGGTATGTGCTAATTGCATACTCCTCCACTCGCTGTGACGTCATGCTGCGTGGTGGGCGTCTGCGTCACTGGAGTCAGTGGAGCGATGATAGGAGGAATGCGGTGATATGTGCGGGAGACCGTTTTGCTCGTGTTGATTATACCTTCACTAATTGCACAACGTATTTGACAACTTCTCCTAATTAAGAAAGATATAAGACGGTGAGAGGACTTTGAGAGAATACTGGAAGCAAGTCAAAACCAGACACCTTCAGCAGATGACAATAGCTCAGAATAAGTGAGATCGTTTGAAAAGCCAGACGTGACAAAACTATTGCACGTAGTGTGCGAGATGTATCAGACAGAAGAAATACCTTGGACTTTAAGATGAATACAGTAACTCCAGTTCCAGGTAGGCGAGAGCTGATATGTGTGATTAATACAGAACCTAGCAAGCGACATATGCTTTATACTTCAATCCTTTGTCTTGTATGTACTTCTTTATGCAACTATGCTACAGAAACTTTCATTTCCCGTAATTCTTAGCTCATCTTTCTCAGAAATCAGTTCAAAAGACGCATTCAGTCGTTTTAACCTTGCGTATGTAGTCATGTACACGACTGGAAAATATAAAATTTGTCTACTCTAAAGTTATGTCATTTCAAAGCAGCGGTCTTCGTGCCTTTTCTGTGTTTAAAATAAGATAGTGAAAAGAAGAGAAAGTTCTTTTCGGTATCGGATTAGCAACCCAACAAATTGTGACCGACAAATTTCTTCGTGGACAATCAAATAATTATTCAGGAAAGTGAGGACGAACTATAACAGTCAGTATATAAGCGCCAGCTCTTGAACTCTGAATTTAATTTAAAGATTGAAACAATTAACAGCTAAGTAAAAGCTTGAAAAAGAACCTTGATACCAAAACCCGCAATAGGTCATAAAACATTGGTGTAAGTGTCTGAATTATACGTCCCCAGTTGCACAATAACTTATGAAGGGAGAGGAATATATATGTGTGTGTGTGTGTAAGAACACATTTAAGTGTGAGGATACTTTAAATATACCGGTATTAGACTCAATTATGCCCGGCTCTAGCCGCAAAACAAAGGTGGTTGAGACGTTTTCCCGTTAAAACGCATTCCTTCTTCGTCCGCCCAGTTAAAGAATCTGAAATCATCTCTACTGCTAATGGGAGTATTTATGTGAAATCTATATTTCCCTTGAGTCATTTTTGGTATTTCTGAAAGCAGATTTTTTATTGAAACTGAAGTAAAAATTTTCTAGAGTCTGTACATCCTAGAAGTATTGGTAATTCAAACGGTTGTTTCATTCTACAGTTGAGGGATTCGTTGTGCTGTGTTTCTTACACCAGCTGGTTCAGTTGGTTCAGTTAATTTCTTTGACGCCAGTGAAATGAATTCTCTACGTGATTGGTGGTACTTCCAGTGAACATCCTGTAGATTACTGAAACAAGATTGATGGGTCCGCAGTACTCTCATATGTCTTGCCTGTATTTGTCGTTCATGCTACCCGGCATCAGAATGTTCCTGAAATTACACGTTCGTTTCGTGTCCGAGTTCTGTGGTGACCAGCATGTATCTATGCTACAACACACAAAATTATGGCGAACTTCCAAAGACATACACATTTGAGTATCAGTTACCAGGAACATTGTCTCCACCATACCACGAACACTATATAAACCGTCCCATCAACCCTAACTCTTGAAGACTAACGTTGAACCAGAATATAATGTTGTAATAGTACTGGAGATTTAATGAGTGTGTTTGTGCTGTTCTTTACGATTTAGTTTTTTCGACTGTGAGTTAATCATACCAAGGTATGTCATTTCAACCCGTTATCAACGTCAATTGTTTGTTCTTGAATTATAATTGGATCAGATCGCTTTAATCATAATATGAGCGACTTTTATATTGTTGTACTGGCTGCATGGTATGTTCGGCAAACGGCAACAACATGAGATGACACATAAAAGTAGTTCTTCCTCACTTAACGAACACTCAACGTAGTAACTTAATGCTTCAGAGAACATAAAACGCACGTGGATGAACTGATGTATTGCTCGTAATAGGAAAATAAGTAATTTAAATACAGGAACCGAATGCTAATAGCTCGTGTTTTCTTGGTCTGAAGGCTTAATTAACTCTACTTCCGTTTCTTTAAAGCTCTTAAGACGGTGCGACAAATCTGAGACAATGTAATTACTCGACTAATTTCTCTTTAAGCATGAAGATGACAACAGTGCCGTTGGCAGTATGCCAGCAGTTCATTCTCAGATTTCCCGACCACTTGCTACGTTACAATCCAGTAAAAAGGCTGCAACAATCTTCCAGGCAGTTCTTATATTTTACTCAGGTGAATAACCACGTTTTCCACTTTCTATCAAACAAGGTAAAACAGAGTTGCATCATAACCACGTTGTTCCCGGCTGTTCCTATTAAAAAGAAGCACGAGACATTTTAGTAACAAATTAATGAATGCTATGCACTTGCAGCCGTCTGGAAAACATAAAACTTTCTAGTAACCGCAAAAAAGTGCATCCACTACTAGGCAGTGGTTTACAAATCATATTTTAATAAGGTTTCCTCAACCCGTTTTTCAGTCCTTCTGCCTCATTTTCTCCTGATCCCCGTTTTCTCGTAATCCCAGCGCTGTCAGTGCATGTGTACGTAAGTAGCAGCTTTCTTTGTTTCAATATAGCTAGAAGGTTTGTGTTTCTCAACGATAGATATCCACATGTTGGTCTCGGAACCACTCTATGTGAACTTCATCATCGGAATATCTGTGATTCTTTTAATAGTTTCCACAACAAAACTCTGTCTCGAAATCTGACAGAATACCCGAGGATATTTTGGTCATATGTAAAATAAAGCAGCGACAAGAGGCAATCAACACTTCACTGCACGATAACAATGGTGATATCACGGATAACAGTACTACTACAGCAGAGTTCCCAAACCCGGTTCACCAAATTCTTTCATCAAAAAAGAAGTTGAAGTAAATATCCCCACGAAGCAATGCCTGCTATCGACAGGGGATGCCAAATTGATTCCATATTCTTAGCTTTCAAAATGGCTTTCGACGCGCATGCGACACCTAATCAAATTTCCTACCAATGGAGTGTTGACTCAGCTGTGTGGCTGGACTCGTGAATTTCTATCAGAAAGATCACAATTCGTGATAACTGATGGAAATTAACAGAGTAACACAGAAGTTTTAATTGCGATCCACATCGATGTATTATAGGCCTTCTGCTGTCCCTGATCTACATAAATGACACAGGAGACAATCTGCACACCTCTCTTATATATGTTACAAATGAAGCTGTCATTTACCGCCTTGTAAAGTCATCAGATGATAAATACCAATAAAGCAGATCTGCCTACTTAACCTTGAGAAAGATAGACGTTCTCCAAAGGGAAAATACAGACACATAGCGCAAAAGGCCAAGCAGCTATATCAAGTGAATACATGGTAAGGCAGCACCAAGCAATGAAGGTAAAGGTGGATTGTGGAAGGAAAGGAAAGAGTTAAAGGTGGAAGAAATAGATTGTTGTTGTTGTTGCTGTAGACTTCAATCAAAAAAAAAAAAAATGTTCAAACGAGTGTGAATTTCGAAGGGACCAAACTGCTGAGGTCATCGGTCTCTAGACCTACACAGTACTTAAACTAACTTAAATTAACTTAGGCTAAGAACAACACACACACACCAATGCCTGAGAGAGGACACGAACCTCCGACGGAAGAGGCGGTGGCCGGCCGGGGTGGCCGAGCGGTTCTAGGCGCTTCAGTCTGGAACCACGCGACCGCTACGGTCGCAGGTGCGAATCCGGCCTGTGGCATGGATGTGTGTCATGTCCTTAGGTTAGTTAGGTTTAAGTAGTTCTAAGTTCTAGGGGACTGATGACCTCAGAATTTAAGTCCCATAGTGCTCAGAGCCTTTGAACCATTTCAATGGAGAGGCCGCGCAGTCAGTGACATGGCGCCTCTAACCCCGCGGCCACTCCGCGCGGTAGTCTTCAATCGGGGCTAAATAATTATTCTTACAAGTAATCATTTATAGTGATAGACCGTATTCCGTTGCGCTTATATTGTGAAGGTTAAATGTTGTCGCCACATGGTACATTCAGATGCGGAATTGAACAGGCCTGCAGGGTAAACGGTTTAAGGCAAATTATTAAAAGAAAACGTGGTCGGTTGTAGGCTGTAATGTAGACGATCTTTATTTAAATAATGCGATTGGCTGATGTCGACGGCTTGAGGTATTCTGGCACCTCACTTTAACATACCACCTTGTCGTTGTTGTTGTTGTGGTCTTCAGTCCTTCAGTCCGGAAACTGGTTTGATGCAGCTCTCCACGCTACTCTATCCTGTGCAAGCTTCTTCATCTCCCAGTACTTACCGCAACCTACATCCTTCTGAATCTGCTTAGTGTATTCATCTCTTGGTCTCCCTCTACGATTTTTACCCTCCACGCTGCCCTCTAATGCTACATTTGTGATCCCTTGATGCCCCAGAACATGTCCTACCAACCGGTCCCTTCTTCTTGTCAAGTTATGCCACAAAGTCCTATTCTCCCCAATTCTATTCAATACCTCCTCATTAGTTACGTGATCTACCCATCTAATCTTCAGCATTCTTCTGTAGCTCCACATTTCGAAACTCCTATTCTCTTCTTGTCCAATCTGTTTATCGTCCATGTTTCACTTCCATACATGGATACACTCCATACAAATACTTTCAGAAACGACTTCCTGACATTTAAATCTATACTCGATGCTAACAAATTTATCTTCTTCAGTAAGGCTTTCCTTACCATTGCCAGTCTACATTTTATATCCTCTCTACTTCGACCAACATCAGTTATTTGGCTCCCCAAATAGCAAAACCCCTTTACTACTTTAAGTGTCTCATTTCCTAATCTAATTCCCTCAGCATCACCCGACTTAATTCGAATACATTCCATTATCCTCGTTTTGCTTTTGTTGATATTCATCTTTTATCCTCCTTTCAAGACACTGTCCACTCCGTTCAACATCTCTTCCAAGTCTTTTGCTGTCTCTGACAGAATTACATCGGCGAACCTCAAAGTTTCTATTTCTTCTCCATGGATTTTAATACCTCTCCGAATTTTTCTTTTGTTTCCTTTACTGCTTGCTCAATATACAGATTGAATAACATTGGGGAGACGCTACAACTCTGTCTCACTCCCTTCCCAACCACTGCTTCCCTTTCATGCCCCTCGACTCTTATAACTGCCATCTGGTTTCTATACAAATTGTAAATAGCCTTTCGCTCCCTGTGTCTTACCAGTGCATACCACCTAACAGTACAAATTTCCTACTTACGTGTGTAATGTCACTTATTAGGTACACACCGTAATTGACAATACGTATTATTACACATATTAGTAGGAATTTTGCACGGCAAAGTACTATGTTAATGTGAGGTGCTAGAAAATGAAAAGTCATCAAAATTGGCTTATCCCACGGTTTAAATAAAAATCGTCTACATTACAGTCTACAATGGACCATGTTTTCTTTTATTCAGCATTTTGAGGCTGTAGATCCCCACAAAAACTAAATAATAAGGAAATCAATATTATTTGTACTTTAAGTAGAATGTATAGACAAATAACAGCTGGCTCTCAACAAGCAAACTTCTGCAACTATGAATTTCTCCTCCAGCCGTTCCTCCTACGTCATTTCGCACTTTCTGTAAATGGACTCTTTTAGACATCTTTATTCCATTTCCCTGTTTCATCTGCTGCGTTTCCACATTTTCTCGTTTCTCCAATCAAGTTTCAATATATTGATTGTTATCCCCAATTGTATGCTGTCAGTACGTAGTGCCAATAGTTACCCAAACTAAGAAGAACTTCTGAAACAGAAACAAAGTTAAGGGAAGAGACAAATTGTTAATTACAAGTATGGTGATGACATCGTGATTGTCTCAAGCAACACCGAAGAACCTAGAACTTCAGTTGAAAGAAATGGACAACTTCTTGAAAAACTTGTATAAAATGAATGTAAACAAATAGGGAAACACGAGTAAGGGTATCTAGTTGATTCATATCAGGCGATGCTGAGGAAACTACATTTTGAAACGAGACACTGAAATTAGTTACAGTTTGAGTCGTAAAATAATAAGTGAAGAGAATGAAGACGGTCAATAGAAAGAAAGGCGTTCCTGAAAACGTTAAATTTGGTAAAATCGATCATAGTTTTGAGCGTTAGGAAGCCCTTTCTGAAGGCATTTGGCTGGAGAGCAGTGTTCTACGAAAGTGAAACATGAACGATAACTAGATCAAATGTAAAGAGCGTATTTATAATAAGGTTTTACGGGAGAATGATCAAGATTAGATGGATAGATTTGATAAATGACGAATAGGTACTGAATCAAATTAGCTAAAAAAGGGTTAGTTGAAAAAAAACGATGCATCGTAAATAACTAAACTGGTAATGGAGAGAAGTGTGGAGGGGAGGGTAAATTCTCTGCCTCGTGATGACTGGGTGATGTGTGATGTCCTTAGGTTAGTTAGGTGTAAGTAGTTCTAAGTTCCAGGGGACTGATGACCATAGTTTCCCACAGTGCTCAGAGCCATTTGAACCATTTTTGGGAGGGTAAAAATTATAGACCCTGTACAAGCCGTGACTAAAGGCAGTGTAAAAGCAGAGTTGGAGATTCTTTCAGAGACTGGGTTATCCTGGAGATCTGCATCAACCCAGTTTTCCGGCTGAAGCACACAACAGAGATCCACCAAATTTATTAGGATTGCAATATGTGGCACTAGAAGAAACAACAGTGCGATGAGCTTCTTTAATATAGTTGTTGCTAATTTCCCAGTACATGACTTCACGTTCCTTGCTGTAATAGAAAGAACAGGCGGAGACTGGCATCAATGATTGATTACGGCGTCAACTGCCGCGCCGGATGTGTTATCGACGTATGACTAATGTAGCGCAAGCAATGATTCGCACGCGTCGCTGAGTTCGCAGCAAATCACAGAGGTCCGGCCAGCACATGTGGGTCAACAGAGTGACAAGCGCAGCGGTAATTTATCAGGGAATAGAGAGGATATCTGCGATAGGGGACAGTATTTATGTCATCCAAGCGACGCGGAATTGAACTGTGAGTTGCGCGTGCTGTCATAACAGCCAGAACCAAAGGCCACCGCCAAATAAGTCCCAGTGATAAATTCTGCGTTTTTTCTGCTGTCGGTGTGCTGCAGTAATGGAGTGGCATAATGTTCACGTCAGCACCGGCACGTGGCCATATTTCAGTTTATCAAACAGTAGAAAGTCCCACAGGCGTTGTTTCAGCCTTTATTCGGAAGACTGGTTTGATGAAGCTCTCCATGCTACTCTTCATCTCTGAATAACTACTGCAAACTGCATCCATTTTAGACAGTTCACTGTATTCCTGGCTGGTGTTCCCTCTACAATCTTTACACCAAACACCTGCCTGTGTTTCGAAACTGACAATTCTTTGTTGCCTCAGGAACTCTCTTATACAGAACCCAATCCTTTAGTCAAATTATGGCATAAATTTCTTTCCCTCTTATTCGATGAAGTACTTATTACTTACGCGATCTATCCATCTTACCCTTCAGCGTAACTATGTAGCACCACATTTCTAAGGTTTCTGGGCTCTTCTTGTCTAAACTGCTAATCACATAGGTTTGTCTTTCACACAAGGCTACACGCCAGACATATACCTCCAGAAAAGACTTTCTAGCACTTAAATTTTCATTTGATGATAATTAATTCCTCTTTTCTGGAAATGGTTTGGTTGTTATTACCAGTCTGCGTTTAATACCCTCTCCACTTCGACTATCGTTATTTATTTTGCTGCCCAGATAGCAAAACTCATCTCCTAGTTTTTGTATCTCATTTCCTACTCAAAATCGAGTGCCTTCCATTATACTTGTTTTACGTGATGTTGATGTTTATCTTCTAAATTCCTTTCAATGCATTATCCACTATGAGCAAACTTTTTTTCCATTCTTTTCCCTTCTCTTACAGAATTACAATGTCATCGGAAAAATTGATTTTTTTTCCTCTCTTCTAAGTTTAATTGTTTTTCCAAAGTTCTGTTTGGTTTCCTTCAATTTTTGCCAGTGCACAGAGTGTATACTCCCTTTCTTGACCACCGCATTGCATCCCTTTCTCGTCATTCGGCTGTTGTAACTGCAATTTTCTTTGAAAATTGAAAATAGCCTTCCTCCCCTTCTATTTTGTACACATTAACCTTAAAAGTCCTACAGAACGAGCTTTGTACATTATTGTAGTGGACTTATCGTCCACTGGTTCCAGAGGCAGAGGAAGGTAATTGAATTAGGTTACTAAGGACTGTCCTCAAGGTTCCATAAGTGGTCCAATATTCTGGGATCTTAGTCGCGAGCTCCTATTATATCCATTAGGTGGGATCGATGCTTTTTAAGGTGTACTTCCATACACAGACGACATCCTAGTATTTGTGTCTGCTGTCTCCAGTCTACACTTGAGGAAAGTAGAAAGATTTGATTGCTCAGATGCAACAAACTGCTCATAAAACCACATACATACATTGGAAGGGAAGCCTTTCTCTTTAAAGAAATTCCTCCCTGCGCCCTGACAGAATAACTCAAAAACGTAGCGCATTCTTCTAGATGGGAAAAGAAGCTTTTGTAGAATATGTAAAAACTATTACACAGGAAGCACCCAAAATTATGCACAAGACAGACATTTCTGGCACTGCTGACTATATCGTTGCATGTTGTGCGGTCATACCATGAAGCTACCGTCACCGTCATTGTGGGTATCGCTGCCAACGTAAGGGAGCATCGTCTTAGACTAGGTAGCTGCCAAACAATACTGCGACAATTCAGAGGAGCGTACTTCTACGGCCCATCGGTGCCTTTCGCGCTACACCTGTAGAAGGTTTACTCATGATCCTCGGGGTATGTGCGACGAATACTATGGTACTTTAGACGGGAGCGCTGTACCGGTTGGTGCGTGAGCAATATGAACGTGCGTACCAGGTCACGGGAACTTATATTACGAATAAAAGACATCTACGATCCTGGACGGCAGTCTGACTGGGATACTAGAAGCACTGCAAGGCGTGTTTACACCATATTCCAATGCATCAGTAACAGATTCAAAATGCGCGACTTGCCCGTACTCAGGTATGGTGCACCTATTAACAGGTCGCAGTCCATACGCCAAACATCTGATCTGCTTCGAGAGGGATGTAATGGCACAGCAAACTGTGAATGTGGAGAGGTAGGTTCCGCTGATCATATAGTTCTCAGATGCCCCCTATTGCAGGTAGAGAGAGACTGTAGACAATTAGACGGCCATCCCCCAACAGTTGTAACTAACGAAAACTTGTGGATTAAGGTCAATGTGATAGCGCATCGAATATCTAAAAGGCAACTACTTAACTTTCAATCTATAAGATACCGACAGAAGTATGCGCGAATTCCAGGAATGCTGAGGCATGCATATACCAGTGTGAGTGACGTGGAACAGTGTAGCCAACAATAGGTTTAGATGTAGCTGGTCGGCAATGATCGAGTTTTTCCGACGCTATCAGCAACATATCTAGTAATGTAAGCTAGGAGTTATTGACTTGGAACTTGAGATAACTCAGCAAATTTGGTTATTTTTAAACTGATTCATATTTTTTAAATGTGCTGTTCTATTGCTGCGTTAGTATTACCAATGGTTGCTGTGAACAGTACTTATTACTACATACATAACATAAAACACTGTATGTCACCATGATTATTGAATATATGTGATCACTGTAGAGTCTCGAGATAGCAGATCTAAAATTAGTAGCGATAAACAGAATTGAACTCAAATGGAAGAAGATCAGTTTGGTTTCAGGAAGGGAGAAGGTACCACAAAAAGGAGAACTGGTAACGCAGACAGACTGAAGAAAAACTCATCTTCGTAGAAACCCTTCGTCAATGTACCTATGAATACGGTATTAGCAGTCCTAGAAATATTAGTGATAAACCGTAGATGCAGAAGAATTACCTTCAGGGCCCCGTAAACCACACGCTACTGTAAGAAAAGTGGAAGTTGTGAAATATAAGTTCACGTTAAGAAGAATGTCTAGCAGGGTAGTAGCTTAACACAGCTGTTGGTCAACTTTTATGTCGAAAAACCAAATGAAACAAAATTTCGGAAAATTGCAAGACCGCTGGAGTTGGTCAGTACACGAAACAGCCATTAAGGCAGCACATGGGAAATCTTACGGGCGCAGCTGAAACGAAGGGACAGCATATTTAGCACAGAGTATGGCTTAATGATAAACAAAGACGAAGATGAAGTAGAGGAAACAACAACAATGACTTGCGCAACTTAACGATACACTGCCTAACAAAACAGAGAAAGTGAAACACACGAATGGGCAGCTGATAACGAAATAAAACTTCGCTGGATGGTATGTGATGTCATTTCAGTGATTACAATCTTGAGTCTAATTTACAAAGAACTTGGCACTAATAGCCCCCTTATCATTATGCACCCCGTCTGGATAAGACGCACGCACTGATTCGGTTGGAAAGTATGTCATGAAGTCCCATGGCAAGCTGGCCAACAACTGTTGCAACTGTCAATATCAATGAAATTCTCAAACAACCGTTTATATAAGATGTTATTTTACTTTATTTTTACGGCTACCAGTTTCGCCACTCCACTACACCATCTTCAGGCCCCTTATGCATCTCCCCAAATAAACAAAAACGTCATACAGAACCTTAACTCTCTGGATGTCGTGAATTCATAGCGAGTCTTCGAATGATGCACTAGTGTACCAATTGAATTCACGACATCCAGAGATTTATGGCTCTATATGACATTTTCGTTTATTTGGAGAGATGCATAAGGGGCCTGAAGATGGCATAGTGGAGTGCCGAAACTGGTAGCCGTAAAAATAAAGTAAAATAACATCTCAGTTACAAGGCTGTTGAAGAATTTCATTGATATTGACAGTTACTTAACCAGCCGACGTCATCCGTCCATGATGGATCACGAGAGACTGTTGTAAGTGGTCGTTAGTATCCTGGATAGGGCCGATCCCGATTCGTAGCCCAGCACTGCGCGACGCCATTCATAAACAATACGTGTTTCCCTGTCACGGCTCTACTCCTACTGCAGATGTCGTGTAGTGATGTTAATGCACCGTGTGAATCAGAGCATAATGCCATAATCCGATCGTTGATACTCTCCGATTAACGCAGAATGTTGCAGGGATCCATCACTTGTTCTCGGACGGTCGTGGGCAGATGTCAAGGATTTACTATATGCTTGGTACAGAATACCGCGATCCCGAATTGTGATGGTCAGGTGCGGTCGACCGTAACTGTGATAAATACTACACCTGATCTAACCTTCGAATGCTGCACATCGGGCCACTGTCACTGCCGAATGCCCCCAAGTCAGGATACTGTAGGATTCAAGCAGCCGGCCGCATTGAGAACCACGGTGAGACATCGTTTAACCTCTGCCAGGTCCTGATAACGCTGTCTCTAAGGAGTATATGACATCATCGTCTCCTTAACAGCTATCACTCAACATCTGACTTTCTTCACGATCTTTATACACCCAAATAGGTCTGCTAGCAACGTAAACACGAACAACACTAGTTTACTCAGGTGGACATGCTTGCTGTCACAGACAACAGCAACTCCAATCATTTATATAGTCGCCGATGGTATGTACGCTGTACTAAGTTACGATAACATCCGATCTTAGCTTCTGGCTGATCAAATTTTTTTTTCAGTTAGTGTAGACAGCGCCTCATTTGTGGAGAGGAGTAAGAATTTTACTATCGAATAAGCAAGGTTATGGGTCTACACCACTGACGTAAATCAGTTGTAGAATGAAGCAGGACGTTTTACGTTCACATAAAATAACGTATTCCGAAATATAGAAATTGCGAAACCTAATTCCTTCTATTTGTTCAGTACATCCTGAAACAAGTAGAATCCATACTCTTTGGCTTCCGGAAGGCATTTGGTGCAGTTTCCCACTATCGTTTAGTGAACAAAATAGGAGCTTACAAAGTATTGGATCAATTTTGTGATTAGTTGCAGGGCTGCTTTCATATAGAAGTCAACACATCGTCTGTAAAGCAGAAAAGTCGAGACATGTAAAAGTAATTTAATAATTACTCGAATGGCATGTGTACGGCAGCTACTATTTACATTTATATTAGAATGAAATGTTTGCTCTGCAGCGGAGTCTGAGCTGTAATGAATTTCGGGGGGTGGGGGGGGGGAGGGGGGGGCATTGCTCTGCCGAGCACGACGACAGCTGTACTTCCGCCAGAGCCTCATTTCCTACCTCCCAAACGTCTCAAAAGCTCTCCTGCTGTGTCTGAACCGTGTCTCCGCGATATCGTTTCTTCTAGTGGTGCTAGTTCTGCAAGTTCTGCAGGATAACTTCTATTACGTTTGGAAGCCA
This sequence comes from Schistocerca piceifrons, assembly GCF_021461385.2. NCBI lineage: Eukaryota > Metazoa > Arthropoda > Insecta > Orthoptera > Acrididae > Schistocerca > Schistocerca piceifrons. The sequence continues at coordinate 272,291,737 of NC_060139.1, forward strand.
TGAGCTGAGATACTGGGGGAACTAAATCTTTGAGGACGGTCGTGAATCGTGCTGGGTAGCCCAATCGTGACAGCCTGGAGTTAGCGGCCGTCCGCAGATACGTGGCGTACTCCCGCCTGCGGAGCGTGGGCGCTCGTGTTTATTTACACTGCGAGTTCACTCAGCGCGGGCTTCGCGCACTGCGATTATTTCAAATAAGTTAGAAAAATCGAGATTAATTTTCAACTTCCGTCCGGATATGTAATGAGGTGCAGATCCCGCTATCAGAACTTCTGGATATCCATCTGTCGATTCTCAGGAACACCACTTCGTTAAAATGATCAACGACGCTTTGCCTTTTAAAAGGGACCAAACAGTGACTCCATTTCCGCCACCCTGACGGCACCGTCGATGTGGTCAAATTGAAGTAAGTCTTACTTGTACTGGGCGTGGGCTAGATGGCCACATCGGATGTGAATGACTGCAGCGACAGATAACGCAGCTACCAACTGGAGGAGCGGTACTTTCGTCCTGGTCTACGATACTTTCGGTCACTTATGTGACGGCGCTTGAGTCGCCACTGGCCTCCGGCGGCCTTCGCAAGCACATGAGCAGCTAATGGATGGTGTTCCAATCTTTTCTGAACTGGTTGTGGACAAGGTGACTGACGATGTGACGTCAGCCACGTCCTCAGTTCCGGTGGCTGCGCCCGTGGCCGACGCTGATACCGAACCAGACTCGGTCGACCCTTCGGTTGTCCCTACGGCGGCCATCCTGCCAGATCGGTGCGACTCCCTTGTCTTGGGACAGGGAAGGACGAACGCGAGTACAACGCTCCCCCAAAAGGCACAAAAGGATGCACGGTAAGACGTTGGAACGGGAAACTTATCCGTTTTCAGGTGATACATTACCTGTTGAGCAAATCTACGTTTCAGCCTCTGAGGCCGTGGACGACGGCATCGTCAGTGAGTCTGAGGAACTGCGGCCCCAATTGGCTCTCGCATCGTTGTAACGGAAGTTCCTGCGCCTGACGTACCCACCGAAAAAGGAACGATACCAGACGCTCTGACATTGTCGGCAGGCGTTGAACATATCGACACCGCAGTGGCGTAGTCACAGCTGGCGCGGGGGTGATCCGCCGTTAGCGGAGGCGACCGAAGCGCTGTCAACTTCTGTGCTCTACGACGGACGCCAGAACGCATGGTTCCTGGTGTCCCCACATCTTCACAGCAGCGACCTGTAGGCTCCCTACGCAGGTGTAGCGCAGCCTCATGTATTTCTGGCCTTCCCCAAGGCAGTGTTACATGCCCTTTGCTGTTCCTTATCAATATAAACGATTTGGGAGACATTCTCAGCGGACGTCTTTATTTGTCTGCAGATGACGCTGTCGTTTATCAACTAGTAAAGTCATTAGATCAAAACAATTTGCAAAACGATTTAGAAAATATATCTGTATGATGCGAAAATTGGCAATTGACCCCAAATAATGAAAAGTATGAGGTTGTCTAAATGAGTGCCGAAAGGAATATGTTAAACTTCGGTTACGCGATAAATCAGTCATATCTAAAGGCAGTAAATTCAACTAAATATTTTGGTAAACATTTTTGGAATACAGTGATCAATTAATTGTTATATTTAGATTAAAGTTCAGTCTTGATCACGTTATGTCTGTTTTAATGAGTAACCGGTTTCGGTTTTTTCTATAAAACCATCATCAGAACCATCAGCTCCCTTGGGTTGGTAGGTGAAGCTCTCCTTGCTGCTGTGCAGTCAACTGATCGACACCGCAACTGATCAGTTGACTGCACAGCAGCAAGGAGAGCTCCACCTACCAACCCAAGGGAGCTAATGGGTCTGATGATGGTTTTATAGAAAAAACCGAAACCGGTTACTCATTAAAACAGACATAACGTGATCAAGACTGAACTTTAATCTAAATATATCAACTAAATATCTTGAATTACAATTACGAACAACTTAAATTGGAAGGAACACACAGAAAGTGTTGAGGGGAAGGCTACCCAAATACTACGTTTATTTGGCTGGACGCTTGAAGTCTAACAGATCTACAAAAGGGACTGCCTACACTACGCTTGTCTCTCCTCTTTTAAGAATACTGCTGGGCGGTCTGGGATCCTTACCAGATAGGATTGAGAGAGTACATCGAAAAAGTTCAATGAATGGCAGCGTGTTTTGCAGTATCGCGAAACAGAGCAGAGAGTGTCAGCGAAAAGATACACGGTTTGGGGTGGACACCATTATAACAAAAGCGCGGCGAAATTTCTCATGAAATTTCAATCATTAACTTTTTCCTCCCAATGCCAAAATATTTTATTGACACCCACCTACATAGGGAGAAAGGATCGCCATAATAAAATAAGGGAAATCGGAGCTCGCACGGAAAGATACAGTATTTTCCGCCCACTGTATGAGATTGGAACAACACAAAATTGTGAAGTGTTTCGATGAACCCTCTGCGAGGCATTTAAATGTGATTTGCAGAGTATCCATGTAGATTTAGATGTAGTTATACCATATCGCGACACTGAATGACAACGGCGTCCTCGAGCTCTTCAGGATCCATCTTCTGAAAGAAATGATGTTGGCTTCGGAGTTAGACATTGCAGTGATGCAGGAGGTGCCTTTAGCAGCGCCACCACGAACATCAGGATATTACCTGTATGTTCCTAATGGCGATCACCTTGGTCGTGGCATGGCGATGTATGTCCGCTAACGCATTCTGACCGACATCAGGCAGAGGTATCGTGTTGACCATCATTTCCATGCGTGTCATTAATGCCTACGCGCCTTCTGGTACCGCGCATCGGCGTGGAATGGCTCGATTTTATACGGAGAAGATTGGCCCACTTTTCTTAGGTCGACATGATCATCATCCTTTTAGAAGGAACCTTCACTGCATACTCAGCCGGAAGGATCGATAGCTCAGTTTTACAACGTTCTGGGAACTGCGTTTCATTGTTCGCGATCGAGCCCTACGGGATACCAGAGAAGAACGACGCGCAGACGACCAGAGGTATACGTTTCACGCGAGCCATTGGAAATTTGGTTGATGAAGTTCTCGATGGAAAGCATCGACCTTCGGTGTTCTCTGACCACTGTGCATTTATGTGTACTTCGCTCCTTCCTCCGCCAGGAGAGTTCGGAGGAATCGGGTACCATGGAAACTCAAGCCTTAGCATTTCCAGGATCCTGATTGTTGCCTATGTATTACTGAGACTGGCGTCTCCCGTCCTACACGTAAGTGATGTAGTGGTAGCTGGAATGAGCTAAACCGACGCTCTGTCGCACATTCCTCACAGCAAGGAGGTGGCAGATGACCCGGTAAAGCTCGCTATTTAAATTTTTTAGTTTTTTGAAACCACCTGCCTTCTGAGTACTCGCCGCGATGTCAATATAGAGATCGGATTGGAGACTGTGGTCGTCGCATATCTTCGGCGAGTTGGGTTCCCGCGTGCCGCGAGGCGGATGGAAGGAGGAAGAAGGGGCTTGCTGTGAGTTAGCTCTGGATGATGCGTGAGCTGCGACGTCGGTGTCACCGGTTGGTCGGTGGGTTTCGCTGAAGCAGTCGGTTGGGGACGGAACGCCGTGGGCTCCAATATCCCAGTGGTCAAAAATGATTCAAATGGCTCTGAGTACTATGGGACTTAACATCTAATGTGATCAGTCCCCTAGACTTAGAACTACTTAAACCTAACTAACCTAAGGACACCACACATGCCCATGCCCGGGGCAGTATTCGAACCTGCGACCGTAGCAGCAGCGTGGTTCCGGACTGAAGCTCCTAGAACCGCTCGGCCACAACGGCCGGCGATCCCAGTGTGGAGGGCCGGTTCTGCTCTTGGACAACAGCAAGTTTGATGCAAGAGGTGAACATAAGAATTCTAAAAAGGTGCACGTTGGTGGTGCGTATATCAGACTTGTGAGTGGTGTAAGCTTTGCTTCCATACTGCAGTCTGCAGTTAGAGCGCTTCTAGAATTGACATCGGGATTATCATCTGTTTAGCTGCTTAAAGTAAATAACTGTTTTGGATCGAAAGTGGATCGAAGTGGGGGCCCGAGTCATTGCTTGTCTTATTAAGAAACCTAAGTCGGCCCCCAGCGTGTCAAACTTGGTCATATACAGTTATAACGAGTAATTTGACACTCTGGTAGTGTCCACGAGTGAACTTTGGAGGTACTGTTAAGTGTTTGTAGTAAGGGAAAGATTGAATGTGGAGCTTTTCACTCAAACGGTTATGAATCGTGTTAATTGCAGTTTACTTCTTGTGGTATTTTACAGTTCTACATGTGGCGAAATCTCCGACAGTATTTTAATAATTTAGCTTGAGACGTCATTCTGTGGGAGTTTAAAGCCCCAAATATTTTCTTACTGCCTTTGGTAGGGTTGGCTTGCAGCAACAGATTTGCCTCTTGTCTACCCCAGCGTACTGCTGTTTGGTGCGGTGCTGTATAGTTGAAGTGTTCAGTAATACGTCATCCACTTCGGCGCCCGTTTTAATATTTGCGAGCTGCATCCATCTCAACCTATAATCCCAGTATGCAACTTGTGTAAGTTGGCTGCGCCCTGTTACCGTTTTGTACATCGTGGGAAATCTTTACCGTTCTCCGTGTGATCCTGAACGAGAGTACGGTGCACAAAAGCGCTTGACTACGACGAAATCTAAAGATATGTATTGTATTTTTTTAACGGATTTACTCACTGAGATTAAGGGTTGATTGCATGTTTTTTTATTTATTTTGGAAGGAAAAGATTTACGTTCCTGGTTAATTATAACATACATGCTTCATTATTTGCCATAATTCATTGGGTGTAATATGCTTCACATGTAGGGAGGTTTATGGTGTAAAGTGTTTAAAAGGAAGGAAAATATTTTGTGATACGGTGCGCTTCGTAGAGGCTACAGCATTTGAGTGTATGTTGATAGTAGTCAGATTTTATTGCATTTAAGTTGTTTTAAATACGAATTTTGTGATCAATATTTTATTGGCTTTAGACATCACAGGTGATTTGCCATATGGCGTCAGAATCTTTTATTTAACATTGCATTATGCAATTTGTATTTTTTCTTTGCTTAGAAAGCGATTTTGAGTTTTAAGCGTTGTAAATTGATTCTAAGAGCTGTTCTCTGATCTGTTAAAATAATACTTCAGGGACTTGTCTTTCATTATAACGAATGTTCACTTACTATTTTAAAATCAAGACAATAAAGTCGTAAAATTTCAAACGTAAAAAAAGGCTTTTACTATAGAAACGGCGCCTGTCCGTATCCCCACAACTTCCATCTATTCAAAGAATTGGCCTTCGGGCATTGTCTGATGTTTTCCTAGGTATCTGTCCCAGCTAACGACTGTTGGCCCAATTTAGCAAGTGGGCACAGGCGCACTACAGACTTCGACTCCAGCGCTCTCAGCAAGCGAGGTTGCGCAGCGGTTAGCACACTGGACTAGCCTTCAGGAGGACGACGGTTCAATCCCACGTCCGGCCATCCTGATTTGGGTGTTCAGTGATTTCCCTAGATCAGGCAAATGACCGGATGGTTCCTTTGAAAGTGCACTGCCGGTGTCCTACCCCATCCGTCCCTAATCCGAGCTTGTGCTCCGTCTCTAATGACCTCGTTGTCGGCGGGACGTTAAACAGTAATCTCCTCCTCCTCAGCGCTCTCCGTGACCTTGTGGCCAAACACTTTCCCCAGAAGTGAAAACTGAACTTAACATGGTTAAACCGAAACTATTAGTTATTACTCGTCGGCAACTGCAAGGAGCTCTACCTCGTGCCTGCAAACCTGATGTGTTGTGGCATCATATTGTGTATGATCGCAGACACCGCAGACGAAACTTAATGACTGAACTCGTCTATCACCGTGCGCCGCGGGTCACCTGCCAAGCGGACATGGTAGGTAGCTTTTTCGGACATTATCGCCTAGTTACCGTGCCGATGATTGGGCAGTCCTGGACTTCGATTCCGTCGCCGTGGACGATCCACGTGCCTTCATGGTTGAGAAGGGCGTTGATTTAATGGACCCTTTCACCCCTCGAGAAGGTCGCTAACGCTGCCATCAGGCTGCGCTATGCAAGTTGCCACAATTTGCTGGACTCCACACTGAATTTTATGGTAATTTTTGCGGTCTACAGGGTGGACGGAGATGTATAACAAACCACCTCTGCAGCTGCGATTTCGCAAGCTTTTGTCGAGGGCACTATTGGTCCCATTCATAGACGAACTTGGGATTGCGGCCGCCTGCTACCGACCTATCACCTCATTAAATACTGATAGGAAGGCTTTTGCGCGATTATTGGTGGAGCGCTGCTGACTCCTCTTCCTACGTGTTCTCTCCAGCAAGCAATTGACGCCAGGTGGCACAGTTAACGTCCCAACAGCCACTAAAGACTGTCGTGGCGTGATTGCGCTGGCAGAGGGGAGCAGACTTCGTGCAGCAACCATAGCCGTATATTTGACTGCGCGATGGACAGGGTACGCCACATATTTCTATGTCCTGTCTTAGAACTAATGAGCTTCCCTGTCAGATTCGTTAAAATCCTTTGGCGGCTCTTTCGCGGCATGCGTTCGCTGATCCTGTTCAATGGACGTGTAGTGGGTCCGATAGTGGTCCAACGGTGAGTCCGCCAAGGCCGCCCCTTTCCATATACCTTTATGCGGTGTCGCCGGGGCCTCTCATAGGTCTGCTAACTGTCTGGACTCTCCTTACGTGGTTACATCCTTCAATGTTAAGCATTCGCAAACGACCTCCTGCTGGTGGTTCGTTCTTGCGAGGAGGTCGCACAGATCCTCGAAACCATTTCGGTTGATGGGAAGGTCCCTGGAAGTGAGATGAATGTACACAAAACCACGGCGCAGTCAATAGGTCTTGGGCTATCCCCGGAGGATATGCCGGCGCTCCTGCCTTTGTCCAGCATCTACGTTATCTTAGGATCAACTTGGGAGGTGCCGTGGGAGGTGCCCAACTAACCAGCTGCTCTATTCCACTGGTCTGGTGGACTCTACCCTCTGCGCCGTCTGTCATAGTGTCGACGAAGATCACCACAACTTCAACTGTAGTCGCTGCGGATGTCCGGTTGGTGGGGTGCAAACGGTCGTATGTTTTCTACGAGCGTCGCTGCATGTTATTGACCCTGAGTCCTTTCTTTGCCCAGCGATAGTATATTTTCCTGCCACAAAGTCTCTCGCGGTTCTCGGGATAAAGGGCTGGACCCGCGCTTCGATTTTTGGCACATCCTGAGGGTGCTCGCTGTTCCTGTTATCACGCGAATATTGGCGATCATGTTAATGGCGTTTTCACCACGCCCCTACTAAGTTGGCATGTTCCTGGCATCGCAGGCGCTCGTCCTATTCGGGACGAAACATTACACTCCCATTCCTCTGACTCGATCCGTTGTGCCACCCCTTATCGCCTTGAGGGGGTTTCAGGGTTTCAGAAGGATGAATCAATTTTAATTTGTTTTTAGAATGTATATGTGTCCAAAAATAACTTGTGCCGTGCGAGAGTCATCATGGTCATGCCTTGTGACTCGACACCTGCCATCTCGTCTCTTCCAGCCTGTAGCTGACTGTGGCCATAATTTTTTTTTAAATAAAAAAGTTCTTAAAGGAATTGCACGTGAAAGAAGAAGGTCTCGAGTTTGAGTCTCGGTCCAGCAAACAGTTTTAATCCGCCAGACAGTTTTTACAGTTTATATTAACCAATAAATTGGATACTTTGGAGGCTCTGCGAAGCTATACCCAGACAGTGCTTCTCTCTGCTGGAATAGTTAAAAGAGATGCCTTGCCCAGTAAAAGGGAACGGGAATGGCAGGGCCTCCCTTTACACCACATAACGTGGATTTAGCTCACAACTGCCCTATTAGTGTGACTTTCCCTTATCTAGAAGGAAAGACTGGGGTTGAATTTCATACAGATCACGAAATACAAGTGTCGTCGGTGCATCAGAAAGGATTAGGGCCTGACGCAAGGATCGTCTACCTGACTGTATAAAAAATATCCACCACGATCAAACAAAAACTACTCATTGGTTTTACAATGAATTTCATCATCTTAAGAGGAGCATTTTCAGTAGGGGGTCTTACAATGATAGTATTTCCTTGATATTTCTATAAATGCGTTAACACTTTTCATTGAAAGTAGAATTAAAAGGCACAAAAATTTATTATAAATCGAAATTACACTTGTGCAAACGAAGTATAATTATTGAGTATACATATTTTGATACCTATGAATGTTAATACAAGACTGGGGGGCATAGGGAGATATGGCCTAAATTCAGCAGTCACCCACAATGCTAGCGTTCAAAATGAACAAGGAAAGGTGGGAGCTGATCATCCAGAAAACAATGTACTCCAGTAAGTAATGAAGGGTAAGAGACGGGATGCTGTAGCCAATACTTGAATATATTGAGAAGACAGACCATGAGCTACTTGTGTATGCACGGTATTAAAGCGGCCTGCCGCCCTTAAACTAATAAAATTCATAAAACTCATTCTGCAACACCTTGATTTATGAATACGAATAACATGAAACGCGGGCCATACGACTTCTGGTTCAGTTTAGATATCGTGTGCAGAACTTCTCGCCGAGTGTTCACAAGTGGGCGACAAGGAAGGGGAAACCCAACACACGAAAAGGTCGTTATGAAATGTTCACTAATATCACGGAGTACTGGAGAAGGAAAGACATTCGCTGAAGGTTACAAGGTGCGTTGAATTATACCGAACGTGGAGACAGAGTCCCACGTATGTTTTGCTCTCTGCAACCGAACAGACCCTGACGCCAAGTCCAAAAACAAAATAACAAAATGAGGAAGAAATAAAAGCAATGAGCCGCAAATCCTACCGAAATTAAAGATCATCTAACACTTTAATATGTATTCGCGACTCAGTCCACCACTGAATCTAGCAAGAGCATGCATGCTTACCAGCTTCCAACCGTCTTTTTCTGGATCTCGCCACCGACTCCTCGCAACTGCTAACCGCCTACCGGCCGTTGTTCCAGCGGATCCGGGCATTGTAGGGGTGGGAATTGGCGCACTTTTCGCCGGCCAATCAGGGGGCACGGATCTGTCACCGAACTACCTGGCGTTCAAGCAGACAATCATGACTTAGCTGGGTGACTCGTGATTGGATAGAATTTAGTCAGCGAGGCATCTTTACAGCGCCAAACGTGCAGGAGAAACTGAGTTTTAGGTTGGTACTACTACTTAGATGAATAAGAAGAAGGACTACTTTGGCTTTTCCTAGTCATTCAAACTACCGGCCCATGCTTCCAAGCTCAAAGGTCAGCGAGGGTAAAAGAAAGCCAACATGGTTAGCTGATGGAGACTACTGGATATGAAAATAAAATAAAAGTACCTTGCTCCAATTCTGTTTCCAGTTTCATTATTATGTCGATACTGAAAAAAATCAGCAGAATAGCAGGCATGCAGTTGCCGTATTAGTAATGATAATAATATGACTACAATATCGTAAATCGTAAATAAGTGAATGAAGTGCAAGGCAGATGCATATCTTTCGTTGTATAACGCCAGAACACTTGTCGAATCGAGGAAGACCGGCAGTGGGTCGACAGTTTGAGAGGGGTACTGCCAGGTGACCCAGTAGGTACATAAATGTAATGCACTGCACGTAAGTGGGTGAAGAGATCCACTACTGCTTGACTTCACCATTAGTGACATTCACCAGAATCAAGCAGCTATGGTAATATAACTATGAGTAACAATCAAGAGTTACCTATAGTCAGACTTAAAGAAATTTTAGGAATGCAGATGCCACGCTGAGATTCAAAGGGAGAATCTTAGGGAAGGGGAATGGATTACAAAACATTAGTTCGACTGATCCTTGAGTGTTGTATGTCAGCATGGAGCCTAGTAAGTCAGGAGTTATAGATGAGATAAAGATCAAAAGAAGAGCGACACGCTTCGTCACGGAATCAGCGAGAGAGCGTTAGATACTACTTAACCAACACCAGGCCAGACGTCACAAGAAAGGCGTTTTCCAGTACTGAGTGAGTTTCTGTTAGAAACCTATGCTCGCATATCAATAGTTCCTTCACGATGAGTGATGTTGACGACACTTGTCGACGTAAGCAAAATTAGTAGAAAATTCAGTAAGTGAAAAATCTCATCTCAGTATTTCATGAAATGAACTGACTTAAGTTCTTGCACAAAAATCTAAATTTCTAATACACTACTGGCCATTAAAACTGCTATACCACGAAGATGACGTGCTACAGACGCGAAATTTAACTAACAGGAAGAAGATGATGTGATATGGAAATGATTAGCTTTTCAGAGCATTCACACAGGGTTGGCGCCGGTGGCGACATCTACAACCTGCTGACGTGAGGAAAGTTTCCAACCGATTTCTCATACACAAACAGCAGTTGACCGGCGTTGCCTAGTGAAACGTTGTTGTGATGCCTCGTGTAAGGAGGAGAAATGCGTACCATCACGTTTCCGACTTTGATAAAGGTCGGATTGTAGCCTATCGCGATTGTGGTTTATCGTATCGCGACATTGCTACTCACGTTGGTCGAAAACCAATGACTGTTAGCAGAATATGGAATCGGTGGGTTCAGGAGGGTAATACGGAACGCCGTGCTGGATCCCAACGTATCACTAGCAGTCGAGATGACAGGCACTTATCCGAACGGGTGTAACGGATCGTGCAGCCACGTCTCGATCCCCGAGTCAACAGATGGGGACGTTTGCAAGACAACAACCATCTGCACGAACAGTTCGACGTCGTTTGGAACAGCATGGACTATCAGCTCTGAGACCATTGCTGCGGTTACCCTTGACGCTGCATCACAGACAGGAGCGCCTGCGATGGTGTACGCAACGACGAACCTGGGTGCACGAATGGCAAAATGTCGTTTTTTTCGGATGAATCCAGGTTCTGTTTACAGTATCATGATGGTCGCATCCGTGTTTGGCGACATCGCGGTGAACGCACATTGGAAGCGTGTATTCGTCATCGCCATACTGGCGTATCACCCGGCGTGATGGTATGGGTTGCCATTGGTTACACATCTCGGTCACCTCTTGTTCGCATTGACGGAGCTTTGAACAGTGTAAGTAACATTTAAGATGTGTTACGACTCGTGACTCTACCCTTCATTCGATTCCTGCGAAACCCTACATTTCAGCAGGATAATGCACGACTGCATGTTGCAGGTTCTGGACGGTCCTTCCTGGATACAGAAAATGTTCGACTGCTGCCTTGGCCAGCACATTCTTTAGATCTCTCAAAAATTGAAAACGTCTGGTCAATGGTGGCCGAGCAACTGGCTCGTTACAATACGCTAGTCACTACTCTTGATGAACTGTGGTATTGTGTTGAAGCTGCATGGGCAGCTGTACCTGTACACGCCATCCAAGTTCTTTTTGACTCAATGCCCAGGCGCATTCAAGGCCGTTATTACGGCCAGAGGTGGTTGTTCTGGGTACTGATTTTTCAGGCTCTATACAGCCAAATTGCGTGAAAATGTAATCACAGGTCTGTTCTAGTATAATATATTTGTCCAATGAATACCCGTTTGCCATCCGCATTTCTTCTTCGTGTAGCAATTTTAATGGCTAGTAGTGTAATTTTGGTTGCCCATCACCGGCGATGGTCGAGACGAATAAAACGAAATTCTCATGGAAAATAAATTCGTATTTTTAGTACTTGGCTACTTAAAATCTGAATGTTTATTCTGTGTATAATATTAAGTTACAGATACGTTATTAATAAAGCAAACCATATGTACATCTGGGTTTAAAGTTAGCAGAAAAACGGAAGATAACACGAAAATGTCTGTGGCTTAGGCTTATTTTCAGTTTTATGTTTGCCATCTGGATCTGATAGCTGACAGCCCAGAAAGGACGATGTACCAGTCGCCCCTTCCATTCCCCTGCACCCTGACTGCTTTGAGGTGTCAGCGCTGTCGTGGTTCGCCGAGCTGTGCGCCTCTACCCAGCCTGCAGTGCATTTCAGCTTCGCTTGTTGCCCGCTTGCCAGGCGGCTCGTGTCCCGTGTAGTCGCCATTGTCTGCTTCCGCCGGCACAGTGCTGGGAAGTTCAGCTCGTGGCGCAATGAATGGCAGCAGGGAGGTCGCCACCACCTGTCCACCCTCCGATGGCGAGCTGAGCGTATTGTTGTCGCCCCTTTGATGCTACTCTCGATTCTCGTAGCTGGACACACGCCGTACACTCAAGTACATAGGTCGGTTACTGAGTTAATCGCGTCCTGCATTCAGGACACAGATGCTAAGGAAGCAAAATTCTTCTCTGTACTGTTGCTGTCGTCAGTTATAACTAGAGACAGATGCAGACAATTATGAAAAACGTTACTAATTCGAACGCTCAATGTTTCACTTCAGTCAGATGTCAAGGATACACGTCTAAGGACTTGAAATTCAGTAATTCTTAAAAAAAAAATTACATTCTTAGTATGTATTATTAAAGGAGAATAACATCACGTGAAAATTTAGCTCAGCTGCCCACTGAGCATCAAATTGTTTACTAGGGGTAATCCAGATTGTATGGTTTCATCAACAAATAATTATGATCTGCAAATTCCTGATTTCAATCAGGTGCAGCGTTGAAGTTTTAAGTTATTCTTTCTTATCCCTACTTTTCTTAAAATTTTACCTCTAAATATACTCGTACATTTCTTTATTGCTTGCTCTATGTACATGTTCAATAACGCTAGTGGTCGCCTGCAAACTTGTTTGAGTACCTTCTCTGTTACTCCCTACGTCCGAGTAGTTCATCCGCTGGAACTACAGCCTTGCTCCGATACTACCTGCGAAATAACTTTTCGCTTCCTTTATTTTTCATTCGTAAAAAATGTGCTCCAGTCATCTTGCACCGATCGAAGTACACTAGAAAGTAGCATCTATGAAAGAACATAGGTCATTAAGCTTCCATTTTCGAAAATTAGAGATCAGTGTTAATGGTGCTGTATCCGTTTCAGTTAGGATGAAACTGTTAGAATATCTACGAACGTAACATTTATACATGTCACGTGTGTAAACTGGGTTATCGAAAAATCGTTTATGATTTTGACCCGTTGGAGATGCGTTTGAAAAAGGAAGCTACTGTTAACTGCAGCTGTAGTGATGTAGAGTCAGTCTTGAAGCATGTCTCTCTGTCTCTCTCATTCACTGTGTTTCAGTCTTTTAAATGATCGACCTTTCACTTATACAAACTGGTAGGATACAAGGACTTGTGGGCAAAAGGCTGCGGGAGCTGACTCATCAAATAACAATTTTACTCACTAACCACAATTCCCTATATAACACACGTTGGTACTTTGATCACATATCCATACAAATTTTACTGACGCATTATAATTAAAATATCCAACACACGTCCAGCCACCGGCTTTTGAAAATTTACGACTTAACTGCTTAGCTACAAAGGTACAATTTAAGCAACGGTTTACAGATTTTACAGCAGTCATTCACGTATAAGAATGTGCGTCCTTACGACAAAGTACTGCACATGAACTTTCAAGTAACTGACTCGCTAATAAACTTATGCAACTGACCATGTAATGATAAGCACTTAACAGAAGACGCGACCGTCTGGGCCTGCTCACACTGAAACCCAAACTTGACATGACTTACGCCTACAGGTCAATATTTAGAGCGCATATGTATACAGATCCACAGGCTAATACATTAGCAGGACAGACCTTAACAGCTCATTCCGCAAGGCTGTACTAGGGCTCGAACAGTACAATTCAGTGCATCGGTTACAGAATAATTTTCTACAAATGACCGCTGTTACGCTGATAAGTCCACTTTAAGATCAACATAAAGCTCCGTTTAAAATACTTAAAACCGGAAGGGCACGGTTTATCCGAACAGACTGAGAGGATGAAGGCAACCACCACCGATCCGCAGCACGATGCGGTTGTTTGCCCCCCGGATCGATACGGTGACACACAACCTTGCCGACGTGGCAGTTACATTTGCTGATGGTGTGGGGACTGGGCGTGCACCACGACGAGAAATGATCTGGGGGGCAGTGCGCAGAAGTGCTAAACAGACAGTTGGCTCTTTGAGGACGTCGGGAAAGATAGCCAGCAACGAGACTATTTCCTTCTGTGTAACTTGTGTCCAGCTCTTTCCAATTCCAGACTGCTGGCCTCGCTGTCTGTCCTTAGGCGGCAACGTCGACATGGGCATGGCGTAGTACACGTGATCACGGCTGTCCTCAGACTTTGTTGCGCGATGTCCTCCAAAGGCCAACTCTTTCGCACTTGTGTGCTGCCTTCGAATCATCTCTCGTCGTCGCGCCCGCCCAATCGCCAAACCATCAGCAGACGTAAATTACATGTCGGCAAGGCTGGACGGCACCGTATCGATGAAAACTTTTCCCACTGGCTCTCAGTCTCCCTCTTCCTTTCTCTCTTCCTCTGCTTCTCCCTTTCTCTGTCGCTCCCCTCTCTGTTACACTATTAGCTCCCTGTTTGCGATATCTCTGCTTAACATTACTACTGCAAACGCGATGTGAAGAAGTTGAAACAGCAGAAATTCTTCATGGTGTTAGTTGGAGGCGTACAGTTCACTTCAGGCTCAGGTCGTGAATATTCTCTCCACCCACCTTACGTCTACAATAGCTGTGTCCCTTATGCAGAAGTCATAGCTCTGTTGATAGCATTCATCTTGATTACAATCAATATCACTGTGGTCTTAATAATCTGGCGAGCTATTGCCAAAGAGTAATTACCTGTTGTATGCAGATGACATCATATTTTAATAATTTCCCTTGTCGCAATTAGTACCACATTTTATTAAAAGCATTATTACTGAAATTGGACAGCAGACTTTGTACTACTTACAGCACACACTGTGTTACGCGACTTTTTTCGACACTTTCCTATAATCAATACAAAATCAGAATGTAAAGGCCCATTACAAAAATTAATCCACACTGAGAAGTTGAATGCATATTATTATCAGTGACTGCTCGTAGTTAATTCTTAATTTACATTTCTTATTCGGATTTGCATGGAGCAGATAAATACGAAACCATTTGGAAGTACACAGGGCGGAGTCGCCAGCCATTGGGGAGGAGCGAGGTCCCGTAGACAGTCGGAGGAAGAGAATTCTTAGAAGGGCACGCCAGAAGGGCGTGAAAAGACTTTTGTTTTGAGCTGCCACAACTGGATACCGTGCACCCCACAGGCAACGTAGGCATTATCTCTCATGGCGTAAGGCCTCCAGCAGTGACAGTTTAACGATTGAAAGGCAAAGAAGCAAAATACTATTTTTTAAAAGGCCCGGAAACGAACTATTATGGACAAAAGCGTAAAGAGAGTTCTTTTGTAGCTGTGGGATGCTGCAAAAATTGAGACCTGCCAGGATTGAATAATGTAAATAAGCTGAGAGCTAGATTGATACGACTGCGATGCAGAGGTCCCACTTCGTCGGCCAAAGAAAGACGTGAGTGTGAGACGTCTTCTCAGCACTAAATTGTAGGAAGATCATAACTGATTAACCGCTTGAAGAAAAACTGCAGGAAAAGGATCAGCATCAGTTAAGGAACATTTTTGTTGGTCGTGCTCAGAATATCCATACCCCACCTAATACGATTAAGGCAAAGAATGCAAAACTCATAAATAAGAAGTTTCCTTTCAAGTATCAGTCAGTACAAATTTTTCGATTTTCAGCATTCGACCCTTCGACTTCTTCATGTCCTGAGCCTTCGTCGTCAGACTTCTCCCACAGCCTGCGATGCCACCAGGGTCAGCCTCCAAGCAGATGAGCTGATGGACTCGGACAGACATCGGGATGACTTGAACTTAACTGCAGGCAGTTTGTTGAAGCGCATCCAAAGACTAGTTCTGCAGCCCATTCAGCCTCCACATACAGGCTTATATGATGACGCGAAACCGTGGCAGGAAGATGTTCCACAGGCACAGTAAATTCATTTTTTTAGAATTTGATTAACCTGAAGCCTCTTGCTGAAGACTTGCTTTCGGATTCGAATGATCAGCTTGCCTCCAAATCTGGCAAGAGAGACAACGACCTCCCTTTTCCAGCACTAGCTGTCCTTTCCAATAACATCGCCTCAGGCACAGTACAACACCGTGACTGCAATTATTGCTTGTCAAATGATACATGAGTCAGTTTAACGTAATTTAAGCGAATTAATTGTGATTGTTGATTCATTTAGCAGTCACTGAATTCCTATTTCATTATTTTGGAGGATGTGTAATTCATGTCAGATAAAAAGGACCAACTAGTATAATTTCAGGTCAGACAACCAAATGTCCGCTTGCAGCTGCACTATGTACGTCTTCCTCAGGCCGTTCTGGAATCTCTCTTCTCTAATGTTAGCCAGTGAGAGACCAGAAACTGCAATGATTCCTCACAATGACGTGGTTTGGACAGTCAGAGGTAGACGAGAAAAGTATCTCTCATTCATATCACGTGTTCGACAACACAATAGGCATCGCCTACCTACGTTTATCCTATACTACAGAGCAATACAGGTCCTATATACCGTATAACTGGGCTGGAATGGCTATCTCCCAAATAATCATCATTGTGATTCATGTCTCAGCATAGGTCAGCCAGCCACAAATATTGCAGTGTGATAGCTGGAGGTAATAAGTTATGAAGAGAAACTGAATCAGATCGGGGGAAAAAGAACTCTATAATAAGACTTGACTAAATGAACTAAATTTCCAGAAGGCTAACACTGCACCACACTAGAGGCTTGTAGTGAAATTGCGTGCTTATGGTATATCTTCTCAGTTATGTTACTGGATTCGTGATTTCCTATCACAGTTCGTAGTAACTGACGGAAATTCATAGAGTGAAACATAATGAATTCGGGAATTCCCTAAGGTAATGTTATAGGTCCTCTGCTGTTCCTTATCCAAATAAACGATTTAGGAGACAATGTGAGCATCCGTCTTAGGTTGTTTGTAGATGATGATGTCGTTTATCGTCGAGTGAAGTCATCAGAATACCAAACAAATAGTAGGACGATTTAGAAAAGATATCTGTTCGCTGCAAAGTTGGCAGTTGGCCCTAAATAATGAAAAGTGTGAGGTCATCCACATGAGTGATAAAACGAATCCGTTAAACTTCGGTTTCACGATAAATCAGTCAAATCTAAAGGCCGTAAATTCAACTAAATACCTAGGAACCACAATTACGAAAAACTTAAATTGGAAAGAACACATAGAAAATATTGTGGGGAGTGCAAACCAAAGACTGTGTTTTCGTGCCAGAACGCTTATAAGATGCCACTGATCTACTAAACAGACTGCCTACACCTCGCTTATCCGTCCTCTTTTCTTTTTTTTACCAGATAGGATTAACGGAGTACATTTAAAAAGCTCAAAGACGAGCAGCACTTTTTCTGTTATCGCGAAATGGGGAAGAGAGTCACTCAGGTGATAGAGGATTTTGGGTTGGACATAATTACGAGGTGCATTCAAGTTCTAAGGCCTCCGATTTTTTTCTCCGGACTGGAAAGAGATAGAAACATGCGCATTGTTTTAAAATGAGGCTGCGTTCATTGTCAGTACGCCCCAGAGATGGCAGCACCGTACGGCAGATGGAATTTTACCGCCAGCGGCGAGAATGAGAACTGTTTTAAATACTTAAAATGACGACGTTTTCCTTATTTGAACAGCGTGCAGTCATTCGTTTTCTGAATTTGCGTGGTGTGAAACCAATTGAAATTCATCGACAGTTGAAGGAGACATGTGGTGATAGAGTTACAGATGTGTCGAAAGTGCGTTCGTGGGTGCGACAGCTTAATGAAGGCAGAACATCGTGTGACAACAAACCGAAACAAACTCGGGCTCGCACAAGCCAGTCTGACGACGTGATCGAGAAAGTGGAAAGAATTGTTTTGGGGGATCGCCGAATGACTGTTGAACAGATCGCCTCCAGAGTTGGCATTTCTGTGGGTTCTGTGCACACAATCCTGCATGACGCCCTGAAAATGCGAAAAGTGTCATCCAGGTGGGTGCCACGAATGCTGACGGACGACCACACGGCTGCCCATGTGGCACGTTGCCGAGCAATATTGACGCGCAACGACAGCACGAATGGGACTTTCTTTTAGTCGCTTGTGACAATGGATGAGAGGTGGATGCCATTTTTCAATCCAGAAACAAAGCGCCAGTCAGCTCAATGGAAGCACACAGATTCACCGCCACCAAAAAAATTTCGGGTAACCATCGGTGCTGAAAAAATGATGGTGTCAATGTTCTGGGACAGCGAGGGCGTAATCCTTACCCATTCCGTTCCAAAGGGCACTACGGTAACAGGTGCATCCTAAGAAAATGTTTTGAAGAACAAATTCCTTCCTGCACTGCAACAAAAACGTCCGGGAAAGGCTGCGCGTGTGCTGTTTCACCGAGAGAACGCACCCGCACATCGAGCTAACGTTACCCAACAATTTCTTCGTGATAACCACTTTGAAGTGATTCCTCATGCTCCCTACACACCTGACCCGGCTCCTAGTGACTTGTGGCTTTTTCCAACAATGAAAGACACTCTCCGTGGCCGCACATTCACCAGCCGTGCTGCTATTGCCTCAGCGATTTTCCAGTGGTCAAACCAGACTCTTAAAGAAGCCTTCGCCGCTGCCATGGAGTCATGGCGTTAGCGTTGTGAAAAATGTATACGTCTGCAGGGCGATTACGTCGAGAAGTAACGCCAGTTTCATCGATTTCGGGTGAGTAGTTAATTAGAAAAAAAGTCGGAGGCCTTAGAACTTGAATGCACCTCGTAAAACAAAGACTTTTTTCGTTGCGGCAAAATTTTCTCACGAAATTTCAATCACCAACTTTCTCCTCTGACGCGAAAATGTTTTCTTGATGCCGACCTGCATGGGGAGAAACGATCATGATAGGAAAAGAAGGGAAATCAGAGCTAGCTCCGAAAGATATAGGTGTTCGTTTTTCCCGTGCGCTGTTCGAGATTGGAATAATAGAAAATTATTCTGAAGGTGGTTCGATTAACCCTCTGCCAGGCATTTCAGAGTAATTTGCAGAGATCTATGTAGTTGTATATGTAGATGTAAGGAAGCTAAGAATTGATAGGACTCATTCTGTGATTTCAACGATTAGGTAGTGAAAGAATAAAGGGTGTCCGGCGAGGGAGGAACTATGGTGGCGGAAAGGAAAGCTCCGCCGTTATGGTCACAAACGGGCCAAACCGGGCCTATAGGCCGCCGGTTCATCCAAAGTCAATGGCGTCATCGAAACGTGAGGAGGGAAGGAGTGTGGTGTGAGCACGCCGCTCTCCCGGCCGTCGCCGCCTTTGAACACATGGTGCCGCTTCTTTTCAATAAAGCAGCTCCTCAAATGACATCACGAAGCTGAGTGCACACCGTTCATGCACTCCCATCAAGGAAAAATCTCTGGCAGCACCGGGAATCAAACGCCATCCCTCTCTATGGCAGTTAATCACGCTGGCCACTGAACTACTGAGGCAAATATTAACGGTCACCACGGATTAATGTATTAAATATAATTTTCATTGTTTTGGCGGTGCCAGCTGTTTAAGGTGAGGATCATTAAAGGGGATGTTTTAGCGAGCTGAGACTGTAGTGGGGTAGATAGAATATCAATCTGAACTATTCTGGAAAACATTTCCAATTTTTTACCCCTCAGTGGTTGAACTTCCAAGAAGCTGAAACGCTTTCTTTAATTTCTGACTCAGAAAGCAGATACGAGTTTTCGTAGTTCTAGCTTCAAAATTGTCTCAATAGCGACGTATATTCGAAAATTTTCATCCTCTATTTCACCCGCTTAGGGATGAAATTTCTGACAATCCTTTGTAAATAATGGCTACAGTACACTGATTAGCCAAAACATTGTTACCACCTGCTTAATAGCTTGTTTGTCCGTATCTGGAATGAAATTCATCACTGATTCTGCTTATCAGGGATCCGAAAGTTTGTTAGTGTTTCCAGTGGTACATGGCACTATATGTCGTCTCACAGTTCATGTGATTCTCGTAAATAACGGGCCGCTGTGTTGCATAAACGGTGATGGCGCCCGATAGCGACCCAGATGGGTTCCCTAGGATTTACATCAGGCGAATTTTGTCTTTGAGACATCAACATGAGTTCACTATAATGCTCCTCAAACCATTGTAGCAAGGTTCTGTCTCCGGAACAAGAGCAATTATACTGCTGAAAGATGACATCGTCGTCGGGGAAGACATCAAGCTTAAGACATGCAGAAGGTTCGCAGCTGTCAGCGTATCATAAATTGCTACCACAGGTCCCTCGCAAGCGCAGAAGAATGTCGCCCATAGCATAATACTGCTCTCACCAGCCTGCGTCCGTGGCGCGCTGTCGTTTCGAACCGCCGTTCACGTCGATGACGGCGTTTCTGGAGATGACCATTGACGTAGTGTAGCAAAAGTGTGATTCGCCCGGAGAGCCGACACGTTTCCACTGATCGACGGTCATATCCCGATGGTCCCGTGCCCATTGCGATTGACGATGTCGTTGGGTCAACATATGAACTCGTAGGGATGGTCTACTGTGGAGCTCCGTGTTCAGCAACATACGGTGAACGGTGAGCTCTGAAACCCTTGTGCGTGCACCAACCTTGTGCTCTTTCGGCAGAGATGCCACAGATCACCATCTATCGTTTACAGAGAAGACAAGCCTCCGAACCCCACGTTCTGGGGATAGTCGAGGACATGCGGCCGCTTAGCTTCTAGTGGTATCTCACTATCCTACCTCTCTCCGTGGATACTCACGGTATTAGCACGTGAACATTCGGCCAACTTCGCCGTTTTCGAGATACTCGTTCACAGGCTATGGGTGAAAATAACCCTTCCCTTTGACCAAGACGCTTAATGGATTTCCCCATTTTCAGCCTGTATCTTCGCTAAGGTGATCCACCGTCCGTGTCTACTCCGTTTACATACTTCCGTTAGCGCGTCATGTGCCCACAACACCACCAGGCGGCATCCAACATCAAGATGGGCACTGGTCACCATGTTATGGATTGTCACACTTTCTCTAAATTTCAAGTTTCTGTCCTTAACGGTTTGCTATGGCCGATGATGAGTCAGTCGGTGTGTCAGTCAGTCATTAGGGACATTGACTTTTATATACAGAGATTAGCGTTTATTTGCATAGTCTCGGATGAACGTGTCTCTTTGATTTTCTGCGGTTAGTGTTGCAAAGCTAAACACTAGTTTTGGTTGCCACTGAATATGAAACTTTTATCTTAACCCCTGGTTTTCTCTATCTGCATTACGTCGTTTAAATAATGTCAATACACAGGGTGAGTCACGTAAGACGTAACAGCCTTATATTTCGTGAGAGGCTACACACATCAATCACATATCAAAACGCGATTTTCATTAAATGTTAGTGTGTCCAGAGGCACGTATGTTTTGGTTTGGTTAGTGTTTCTAGCGCTGGTATCAACTGAAATATTGAAGTAAGTACGTTTCTTTGAATGGAACCATATACTTTTAACAATTACATCTGATATCTATTGAGAAGGAATTACAGTGATATAGCGTTTGTTGATGTTGATGTTGAAACCTGTGGTAAAGGAAATTCGAGAAGTCCTAGAATGTATGAGCACGGTGGCCTGAAACGGCGTTTGCGGTGCAAACACTGCCAAGCAAGCGTCTGTGGCCAGGCTGCACAGCTGTACACCGTATGGTAGAGACCTGCGCTACGAGAATACAGCTTTATTTTCCCTTCAACCAACATACGAGCTAGATCTAGGTTCACCTACGAATGTTGTACGTGGAAATACGACAATGGGTAGAATCTAGCGTATCGCAAAGGGGGCTTAGAGGAACTATTTCACATTTATGCATCCTCCCAGATTTACGTGAGTTGAAACAGAGAAGTCAGCTGTTCATTCTTCAAAAACAAAGAGATCTTATACGCTGCAAAAAATAACTACTGTATTAAATATCTAAATGTCAGAAGGAATATTTGACCTCTACTTTTATGTACGTGGCTGCGTGCTTCTTAGAGGTAAAGTATATGCTGTCGGACAACTGTCTCTGCCTACATAGTTTATCATATGGTATATATTCGTTGAACAAAACATTTTATCAAATCTGCTTTGGTGACCACCTTATACTGCAAAATAAAAGTTCTTCTTAATGAAACGTCATTTCGTGCTGAAACTAAGCGCGTAATGACTGTGTTACCAGCTATGTGCAATAAACGCTGTCTAATTCTTTGACATTGCTATGGAATTTCGTACACACGTAAATATAATAAACAATTTACTAACAATGATTCGGTAACCATCCAACTCACAAGTTTTATTCTCCAAAAAAATAACTGTATCCTTTATTGAAGCATGTGTTCAAGCTGTGGACCATGGACAGTGGAGCATTTGCAATCGCCGTATGAAAGAATAATGAACAGATATAATTACAGTGGACGATATGACAGAACATACACTGGAGATTCTACGACACATATCCTCTGGCGTAGTTTGCGCTTCCTCATAGACTGCATCTTGTAGTACTGCCCAAAGAAAGAATTCGAGAGGTGCCAAATCGGAGGACCTCGCAGGCCATTTGACAACAAAATTTCATACAACGTCCAGGAAAGTTCTCATTCAGTATCTGCGTTGCAACGCAGGACGTAGGGCAACCGTCGTGTTTCAGCCACATATACTGTCGAATATTCAATGGTACCTCTTCCAGAAGAACCGACAGAATGATCGTCAGAAAGTGTGCGTACGAACTTCCATTCAGAACGCCTTTGATGCCGCACCCGACATTTACGCTCCATGGCCGTTGATGTTACAGCTGACGAAGCCATTGTGGATTTCCGGCTGCTCAGTAGTGCATGTTATGTAAATTTACATTAACATGGTTATTAAACTTTGCTTAATCGGTGCAGAGCAACCGTTTGAAAAACGTAGGGTGGTCTCTCAGATGCTAAAGGACAAACGGACAAAATTTTGCAGTGAACACATACTGCCTACTGGGGCGATCATCTGTTGCAGAAATAATTCTAAAGCCAATATCTGAGTGTAGATTAACATTTATAAATCATTTGGATATAACGATACATGAGGCAGACCAGCTGATATAAAATCATTGTCGCAAAAAATAAAAAAACAACTGCTCCCATGGTCATTAATTTCCATAAGATATGTAAATCCGAAGTCACAAGATAAAACTATTTGTTAGTCGAGCAGCGGTCATGTACGGAATAGTTTTACCTTGTGACTTCCGTTTTACATATCTTAAGGGAAATAATTACCATGACAGCAGATGCTTTTTATTTTTTGTGACAATGATTTTATGTCAGGTGGTCTGCTTCATTTATCGTTATATCCAAATGATTTACAAACGTTAATCTACATTCATATCCGATGATCACACCTTTAGTGTGTTGAAACCGGTTATCCCGAAAACAATATTTAAGCGATCTTGGCTTTTGCATTATTTCTGAGACAAAATTTTGTACGACGTTCGATATGACGGTTGTCGAGTGCCTCATGTAATGAGAGATGATAGGGATGGAAATTCTATCGATGCAGGATGAAAATCACACTCGTCTGGCTGATTCCACATTTTTTGGCAATATGTGTCTTACCACATCGTGAATTCCTTAGCGTCGTAGCCAGAACAGCCTCTTTGTGTTCTGTCATTTGCGGTCTTCTTTCTTGTCCTCTTTTTGACGATCAAGCAGCCTGTCCGCGGAAACGTCTTAATAATTCGAGCAATTGCTTGGCGTGTCACACATTGCCTTTCCGTAAAGACATTCCTACACCTCTGTACTATTTTTATGGGTTTTAATTACATTCACGATATAAAAGTAGCATATCCAGCTTCTCAATGGGGTACATGTCTACGCAAAACTAGTGTTGATGCAGAAGTGATCAGACTGCAATGCAGACACGTAAACAAATTGGTGGACACACTGACACACGGTAGCATGTGAGATCTGCCTGGAGGTGTTTGCACCGCTAATGCCGATTCCGCCCCTCGTGCTCTACACCTTCAGGATATTCCTCAATTTTTATAAGGACAGGTCTCAACGTCAACATTAACAAACGCTATATCACTGCAATCGTCTTGTCAAGAGCCATCGAATGCAGTTATAAAATGTATACCGATCCATTTAAGAAGAAGTTGATACCAGTGCGAAAGGCATGAACTGAAGAGAAACATACGTGCCCCTGGACGCTCTAACATTTGCCGAAAACAGCTTTTCTGCATGTATAATCGTCCACGAACTAAAGGGGCTGTTACGTCTTACGTGACTTATCCTGCATATTTATTTAATATTTTAGTGAAATGAAGGAGTAGTGTGGGAGTTGATTTAAACGGAGATATGATCAGTGCAGGTTGATGCAAAGGTGAGTAAGTGTAGTGAGGAGTGAATTCAAAGTAAGGAAAGGGAGAGTGACTTTAGAATTAGTTGAAGAAAAAGGAGGAAGTGGTTGGTTGGTTGATTGGGGTTGAAGGGACCAAGCAGCAAGGTCATCAGTCCCTTGTTTCAAATGTGGTCCATTCAATCTGACATCTCAGAAAAGTCAGAACAATAAAAGGGAAAAGGCTAAAAAGCGTAAAAGTGCAGTCATGTCGTCAATGGTAAAAACAAAATGAGGTAAGTCAGCAAGAGAGCGACCCCAAGGCTATGCTAGAGGCAAGAAATATCCCACCTCTGAAGCAGTAGAGGCAAGACCACCTGCAACTTAAAAGCGTTCAGCCCCTAGAATGTAGAAGTGCGTATGGGAAAAGGAGACTAACCAATTGTAAAAAGCGATAAAAACAGAGTAAAAGGGGAAGAAAAAAGAATCTTGACCAGGGAAGAGAGTCGGGAATTTCCAAACACAGCTTACAGTGGGAGATACCCCAACGCTCAGCGCCCTGCCCCAACACCAGAGTGAGATTAAAAACCTTAAAACTGAGAATAAAAAACTCTTTCCCAGAGGAAACTGAGAACCAGTTCGACTATCCAGGAACCATCAGTCAACATTAAAGGTAAGGTGTGAGGAAGTCTGTGCTTAGTACGCAGAACCAAAAGAAGGGGGCATTCCACCAAAATGTGGGCTACTGACTGGAAGGCTCCACAACCACAAAGTGGGGGTGGCTCATTACGCAAAAGAAAACCATGGGTCAGACTGGTATGGCCAATGCAGCGACGACACAGTGTTGTCGAGTCCTTTCGGGAGAGGCGAAAGGAAGAACACCACGGACCTGGTGTAACTTTATTCACATGAAGTTTATTAGCCAGGAAGGTAGCCTCCCAAGAGTTGGCCCATGATTGTGCGAAGTGGGATTTGATGTAAAGCCGTATATACGCTGCAGGAGGGGTTACAGAGGACAGGGGGTAAGTGACTGCTCCCCCAGCCAAACGATCAGCAAGCTCATTACCTGGGATACCCACGTGGCCAGGGACCAAAAGGAAGTCAACGGAACAATCAGCACGATCAGCGAGATGGTCATGGATGGCCGAGACCAAGGGATGGCACGAAAAACACCGGTCAATTGCCAGAAGACCACTCATTCAGTCCGTACATAACAAAACGCGGTTCTGTTGGGACTGTTTAATAAAGGTAAGGGCCTGGAAATTGCCGTCAATTCGGCAGTAAACAACCCACATGTAGGTGGCAGCAGATGATTTTCCGTGCCAACAGAGGACGTGAAGGCATATCCCACACGAGCAGCAGATTTAGAGCCATCGGTGTAAAAGACAACAGTATCCCGAAACTCCCATAAAATTCGGCTGAAAAAGGAACGGAACCCATCTGAAGACGAAGAAGGAAGTTGAAAATCACGGCGAAGAGACGCAAGGCGGAGCCCAACAGGTAAATCAGGTGGGCGACGTCCATGGTCTGGGAACAGGATAGAACAGGAAGGATGAGTGGGAGAGGAACGGGCAGGGATTGCATAAGACACTAGAACAGAAAGAGGGGGGCGGGGGATCCCAGCTTCAACCAGGAGATTATTAAGAGGGCTAGTAGGGAAGGTACCGGTGGTCAAACGGATACCACGATGGTGGACTGGATCCAGCACGGGCAGTGTGGAAGGAGCAGCCGAACCATAAACTAGGCAACCATAGTCCAATCGAGACAGAACTAAAGCACGATAAAGGCGGAGAAGGATGGAGCCGTCCGCACCCCAAGAGGTGTGGGCAAGGAAGCAAAGAACATTGAGTTTACGGAAACATCCTACCTTCAGAAGTTTGATATGAGGCAGTCAAGTGAGCTTGTTGTCGAAAAGAAGACCCAGGAAACGAAACTGTGGGACCACAGGCAATCGCTGTGCATCGAGATAGAGCTCCAGATCGGGGTGGATCGTAGTACGACGACAGAAGTGGACCACCCGCTATTTTAAAGGAGAGAATTGAAACTCGTGTGAGGAGGTCCTTGCAGAGGCTCGCCGTATTGCTCCCTGGAGTTGCCGCTCTGCAGTGGCCACCACCGAAGAGGAACTAACTCAAATGCCGAAATCATCCATATACAGAGCAGGGGCGACCGAAGGACCGACAGATGCCACAAATCCATCGATAGCAATGAGGAAAAGAAGTACACTCAATACAGAACCCTGTGGGATGCCAGTCTCCTGGGTCCATGGAGAACTAAATACCGTACCAACCCGAACCCTGAACGACCGATGGAACAGGAACTGACAGATAAAAATCGGGAGTGGGCCCTGAAGACCCCACTCATGAAGTGTAAGTAAGATGTGATGGAGCCAAGCCGTGTCATAGGCCTTGCGAAGGTCGAAAAGTATTGCAACCAAATGGCGGTGCTCAGCAAAAGCCTGTCGAACTGCGGATTCCAAATGAAGTAAATGATCAATCGGAGACCGTCCCTCTCAGAAGCCACACTGGTAAGGGGACAATAGATCCCTAGATTCGAGGACCCAATTAAGCCGACGAGCTACCATCCACTCAAGTAACTTGCGAACAACATTTGTCAGACTAATTGGCCGATAGCTTTCAACAAATAAGTTCTTTTTACCAGGCTTATGGACAGGAACCACGATGCTATCCCGCCACTGAGAATGGAAGTCACTCTGGAGCTAAATACGGTTAAACACCCAGGGAAGATGTTGCCGTTGTGGAGCACTGAGATGTTGAAGCAGTTGGTTACGAATGGAGTCTGGGCCAGGAGCCGTATCATGAGAAGAAGAAAGTGCCGAAAGAAATTCCGATTCAGTAGAAGGTTCGTTGTAAGATTCTGACTGACAAGTGGTAAAACGTAAGGCGAAAGCTTTGGCCCGCTGTTTCTGGTGAAGGAAAGCAGCCGGATAGGAGGCTGATGCTGATTCCGTTGCAAAATGGGTAACGAGATTGCGACCGAACCGCCGAATCTTTCCATCAGTAAATGGGGTATGTTCTCAAGTGACTCCGTTGTTTTAACCCCTCCACTGACAGAATGACCCGCTTCCTACTTCCGTATGTATAAAGCCAATACGGACTTGTAGCTGTCACGCCTTTGCGCTTACTGCTACGTATTTTAACCGTAAATAGCTCAGCCCTAATGGTAAGAGTTAGTAGTGAATTCTGGCGTTATTAATCTTTGAAGACAGCACAGCTGCCACAAGCTCAGCTCACTTTTACTCCACTCCTACCCTCGCCATTACACCACATTAACTAGGTGCTACATGGACCTTGCTAAATTCACTTGCGTATACATTTTTGACCGTTACTCGCCAGAGTTTACCTATTGGATTAGTACACTCCTAACTGGACTATTTCTCAAAGAGCTGTGATGATTGAACGGGTTCGATCCACGGCCTACAGTGCCCTACAGTTCACACGGTAACACTGCCTACCTGACCCACTTAACTTGGTAGTGAGCTTATGTATCCAATCACCACTGCTAGCAGCAGTAGATAATCCTATCAGCACGACGAGAGCAGCAGACTTACCGTCGAATCCTCCTGAAAATACTTATAACTACGGTCGCCAGCTCTGCAGGAGCAAAAGAATAAATCAATTTTTTGGCTCGTTTCAAAGTGAAACGGCTTGAGTTGAATTTTAAACTTAATTCTGAATATTACTATTTCTGATCATTCTAGGTGATTCTACAAAGCAAGTACTCTCTCAATTTCTGTGAGTTGGCTTGGTAATTACCACCAAGACAATTTAAGCAACTTAATTTAACAAACTTCTACCCTTCAACTTATTTAATGATTTTGGGATATTACTCTTTGGACAATTGCTATAGAATTAGTTAAGTGACTTTACTTGAAAGGTTACTCAGAAAAATTTAAGTAACTATAAATAGGCGACTCATTCTGGTGTGACCATTGCTCTTTTCTACATTCTTAAACGCTAAAGTATTCTACACCCAAAAGAATTGTAAATGAAGGAGGCGATGGTGGCCTCAGTCTGATTTCACTACACTATGTTTCAGGTTACTACACTTTACAATGGACAACATGCGTCGTAATTTTACTCATTACTATATTCTGTCCTCTGCACTTGCACAAAAGAAAACTGGTATTCTCCTTTTACATGTATACAAAGTTCGACTTAACAATTTCAAGCAGTCTTGCCTTGGGTAGACGTGTCAGTGCTGGTGGTGAGATGCATGTGGCTAACGCAGCTCTTCCTCTTCACGCCTCGTGCCCTTAATGGCGGCTGGAACAACGAGCTGTAGCACTCGTATAAGCTACTGCGCGTCCGCCATAAAATCTGGGCGCAGGAACTCTTACAATCAGCCCCAGTGGCATGGAGACGGCTTCGACAACCATTCGTCGCGTTCTACTCCACAAACGGCGACGATATTCTCCTTTTCGCTGTTGCACAGTCACTTTTGCGTGAGCACAGTTATGCACGTCCGCTCACGTCAACACTCCCCAGGCCATTTCATTGTTCAGACCCTGTGTCTCCAGCTACCTCTAGCTACGCTCGTATCACCAAGATTGGGGGAGTTCCCCTACCACCTTTTCACCGAAATCATTTAGTATTTAAGAATATTTATATTTATTACCCTGGAGTTCATACCAGTCTTAATAATTTACTACTAGCGTTTTATAAGATTAAATCATACAGTAATAGCTTATAATTACCAAGAAAAAGAATACATTTGACTCCGATAGCTTAGCGCATTGACTGAGACAGCGCTAATTCCCAGTTTCGCCAATAGATGGCATCAGGGTGCACTCCCTGGGAGTCTCACACCAGCGCGCCCGTTTCCGACGCGCGGGCTCCAAATTACTGTCAGCCCACCTTAATTTCAGTTCCGTTACAAGATGTTCCGCAAGAATGAACGGGTCCGTACAATGGCCATCTGGGAGGCAAAGGCCTGGCAGAGTGGACTGCCGATGGATACCTTGGAGAGAGCCCATACCCGTGACATAGGGGCAGTAGAACATGTCCGTTTGCTCTGTTTGATTAAATAACGGGATTTAGCGCGAAGGCGTTTAAAGGTAATAAGGTTGGCAAGGATGGGTGCCTCTTAAGGTGTTTCAAAGCTCGACGGCGATAACAGATGGCAATGGAAATGGCCATACTCCACCACGGGACTTGCTGGCGGCTAAATGGTCCAGATGAGCGAGGTACAGCAAGGCTAGCAGCTCGAACAATCGTATCAGACACGTCACGTAGAACGTCATCAATACAACCCTACCAAGAGGGAGAAAACAGGACCTGTGCAAAGTATGGACGTAAATCGGGGCGTTGGAAAGGCCAACGAGGTACCTGTCCATCGGGGAGCGGGAAGGGAGCGAGAGAATCAACGGGAAATGGTCTCTGTCACAAAGGGAGTCGTGTGGCGACCAGTGTAGAAGGGAGGAGGGAGGGAGAAAAAAGAGAAAGATCAATGGCAGAAAAGGTACCATGACTGGCAATGAAATGAGTAGGGGAGCCATAATTAAGAAGGCACAAGTCGCAGTCTGCAATAAACTGGTCTATGAGAAGACGTCGTCTAGATGGAAATACACTGCCCCACAAGGGCTGATAAGAATTTAAAATCCCCAAGAAGGAGAAAGGGAGGAGGAAGTTACTGTAGGAGGGCAGTTAAGGCAGCAGGTGTAAGAGTCCTGTCAGGAGGGAGATAAAGACTGCAAACCATGACCTCAGAGTCCAGGTGGACCCTAACAGCAACCGCTTCCAATGTAGTGTGAAGAGGAATCCACGTGCTAGCAATGCCTGTACGGACCAA
The DNA here is from genome assembly GCF_021461385.2 of Schistocerca piceifrons. NCBI lineage: Eukaryota > Metazoa > Arthropoda > Insecta > Orthoptera > Acrididae > Schistocerca > Schistocerca piceifrons. The sequence goes on from NC_060139.1 coordinate 272,321,848, forward strand.
CGTACAAACGCCACCAGAGGCCCGCAGGGGGCCGACCCGATTTCGACAAAACATGGACCCCACAGAGTGCCGGTGAGTGATCATCAGTAAAATGGGATTCCTGTAAAACCATACAAGCTGCAGAGTAAGACGAAATAAGGGATTTCAACTCCGGAAGGTGACGGTAATATCCATTGCAATTCCATTGGATAACCATAGAATGATGATTCAAATGGGGGTTGAAGAGGCTAAAGCCAGTCATGCTGCCGGGTCACCACCCATCACGGACAAGGAGGGGGCGACATCCATGAACAACAGGTCAGGATCTGGTTGTGAAGCTGGGGATGGGACCTCTGGTGACACCAGAAGCCCCTTTTCCAGGACTTATGTTTTTTCTTCTTTTCTGTTCGAGATCGAATAGGGCTGTGTGGCATAAAGGAGCCAGCTGCAGCAAGATCAGGATCTGGGGGCCGACAGACCGTCGTTCTCGTGGTCGTCGCGTGGCAGCAGACCTTTGGCCTGGAAGGTGCTGGGAAGGGGAGCAGACGCCGAAGAAGTGAGACACTTCTCTGGCTGGGAAGGGGAGCAGTGCCCGGAGGAGAAGGTGTTGGAGCTGCAAGGGAGGTGGGGAGGAGAGGGGTCTGGCACGGGGGTAAGGAAGGGGAGGATGGGGTGAAGATGTAACTAAAGCATAACTAGACGTCACGGACACAGGGTGAAGATGTGCATACTTCTTATGAGCCACAGTGTAGGTTAAACGATCAAGGGACTTATATTCCTGTATCTTCTTTTCTTTCTTATATACTGGGCAGTCTGGTGAACGTGGAGAATGATTGCCATGACAATTAACTCACGCAGGAGGGGGAACACAGGAACTCCCGTCATGGAGTGGACGTCCACAATCACCACAGAGAGGGGCCTGCCAACAGCGGGAAGACATGTGTCCAAAACGCAAGCACTTCAAACACCTCATAGGAAGCGGGATGTACGGCTTCACATCACATCGATAAACCATAATCTTTACTATCTCAGGGAGGGTATCCCCTTCAAAGGCCAGGATAAATGCACCAGTATCAATGCAATTGTCCTTCAGACCCTTCTGAACACGCTGAACAAAGTGAACACCCCGCCGTCCGAGATTGTACCGAAGTTCCTCATCAGTTTGAAGGATGAGGTCCCTGCGAAAAATCACACCTTTAACCATATTTAGAGACTGGTGGGGGGTAATGGACACAGGAATTTTGCCAAAATGGTTACAGGCACGAAGAGCCACAGACTGGGCAGCTGAAGCAGATTTGATCAACAACGAACCCGACCGCATCTTGCTCAGGGAGTCCACTTCGCCAAACTTGTCTTCCATGTGTTCCACACAGAATAAAGTTTTGGTATTGGGGAAAATATCCCCATCAGTTCTGGTGCAAACCAGATAGTGGGGGAAAGGTTTTGCCCTTAGCCGACAGGCCTGACCCTCCTCCCAGGGGGTAGCCATGGAAGGGAAGTCCATAGGGGCAAGAGATGCAGCACTAAAGGAATGAGTTCCACACGGAGAGATGGCCGCAGAAGAACAGCCAGAGTTCTGGACCCGTATGTGTTTCATTTGCACAGCGTCCACCCTGATACCACCCACTCTGATCAGGGGCTCTCCTCATGGGCGCCACCCAGCCACAGCAAGGGCTGTTTGGCACGGCGGCCATTGCCGGGAGTTCCGATGCTCCAAGATGACGAGCAACCACTCCAAGGCATGCATGAGGAGGTCACAGCTCAGGTATCAGAAGTGTGATCCCTGTGTGTTCAGGGGGCTCAACCAAAAGGGTACGTAGCGACCCCACCACACGGGCTGGCTACGGTGCTGGCTATGCACCCTAGCATCAGATAATGATGTGAAAGAAAAGGTGGAATGAACTAGGACGACACACGTCGGAGACACTAGATAAGGTGCTCTTCCCCAAATGGCTCACACTACGGAAGAGAAATTTAGTAATGGAGGTCAAACCCCAGAGGGGGACCATGGAATGCCAAAAGGATGAGGTGAGTACGCAACAAAACTAAATTGCTAAACCAACATAACCAGGAGGATAGCGGGGCCAACATAAGCAACGACACCAAGAGTGGGAGAGGGGGCGAAGGGGAAGGAGCAAGGAGAGGAAAGGAGGGGAAGGGCGAGGAAATGAAGCTCTGGAAAGCTGGAAGGCAGCAATAGCTCAGGGCCCCGTGCTCGCCACGCACGTGCTCACGAAAGAACCGTGAGTCCCCTGGGTGGAGGAGGAAGTGGAACCAGCGAAATGGTGGGGAGAGCGGAACAAGGAGTATGCAGACTTACTGGTTGCATATTGAGCCATACTTCAGATCGAGAAATATGTAGTAAGGCCAGAAAGTGTAAGAATAGGCAAAAAACCATCAGTACCAAACGAATGGTCACCTACATAAATGAGCAAACATACCCGTAAATTGAGTGGGGGCGGGGGGGGAGATAAGTGTTTAATGTCCAGTCGACAACGAGGTCATTAGAGATGGAGGACAAGCTTGGATTAGGAAAGGAGGGAGAAGGAAAGCGGCCATGCCCTTTCGAAGGAACCGTCCCTGCATTTGTCTTAAGCGACTGATGGAAATCACGGAAAACCTAAATCTGGATGGCCGGACGCGGGTCTGACAGATCGTCCTCCCGAATGCGAGTCCTGTTTGCTGATCATAGCGCCAACACGATCGGCAGTAACAGTAACAATGAAACTATGTGATCAACGAGAAATATGTAGTGATATAAACAAATGTATGAAGATCCAAAAACCATCAGTACCAAACGAATGTTTGTGCGTCCGCAACTCGTGATCTAGTGGTTAGCGTTGCTGTTTCTGTATCGTGGGGTCCCTAATACGATTAACGACCGGGTTGGAGGTTTTCTCCGCCTAGGTATTGGGTGTTTTTGTTATCATTTTATCATCATTGAGGAAGGTGGCGAGACTGGAGAGTGAAAACTTTGGGAATTTTTACGGGAGCTGATAACTACGCAATTGAGGACCCCACAAACCAGATATCACAATCATCATCATTATCATCACCTCTGGTATGAGAGTCCGATGTGCTATCCACTGCGCCACCCCGCTCGGTACGCGTAAATGAGACGAAAAATGCCATGCGTATAGTATTACACCAGTATCTACAATCACTAAATGTTTTTGATCCGGAAAGTAAATAAAAATAGTAAACACGTTTCATTTCAGATCACTGAAGATGATACATATCAACAAAGTGACTTGGGTGTGGTTATACAAATTTGTATTTTCTAGTAGTTGAAGAGACGGAATTAATATATCTCGAATGTTTTTAATTTAATTCTGGCACAATATGTTCCAGACAATGCCAAGCTTACGTATAACTCAGTAACTGAACAGGAAGAAATAAATCTAGTGTGTGGTAATCACGCAAAGATAAACATACTTTTATAGAACCAGTATTCTGCCAGTATTCAGACTGATCGTTCCAACAAGAACAATAGGAACACTTTAACACTGTCCAATTCCAACAGCTGCACGACATATGACATTCTTCGGCTCCTCTGCTGCCAGAATTGTTCTTTACCAGTGGTAGCCTCTGCTGTTGGTGAAGAACTCTGCCATTGGTGCGCGTATCGTTACCGCTGCTGGCGCCACCTCCGCAGCGAGTAGTAAGGGCACCAGCAGCAAAGAGCTGGTGCCAACCACGTTTCTGTGTGTGTGTGTGTGTGTGTGTGTGTGTGTGTGTGTGTGGGAGTGCCCGGACCCTCGGTGTATAGAGGCTTTGGTGCTCGCTCCTACTGCTGCAGATAGCTCCCGTCCAATTTACCACGCAGGTGTTCCGTACGGTGCGAGGGGGCAACACAGAGGAACTCTGCGAACGAGACACAGAGACTACCGTATACCGCGAGTTTGGCCCGTTTGCCATGACCTAGCACACAGGAGCCTAGTGAGGTACTGGCCTTATTTCATTTAAAACAGAGACTGGCTGGACGTTGTCGACGTGTAATCTACTCGTATTCCCCATCTGCGGGATACGTCTTTAGATATACGTCCACAGCTAGCCTTTTAGCGAAGCCCACACATTGTTGCATGCAGTTGCATAGAGGCGTAACCGAAACTTTTAAACCATGTGCTGATTTTCAAATAAAGACTGCGCGTCTTCAGCGCACTATAAGGTCTTTAGCGGTCGTATTAAAATTTTGTGACACGAGTGAGGCTAAAAGTCGCATATTAATAGAAGTTAAAATTCAGTTAATAAGTGTAAAAACGTCCTAGGACATACACACAAACAAATTTTTGTACTTGCAACGACAGACCAAAATTACTTTTAAGAATTATAAAGCAACTACGGACACTATGGCCACACAAATGAAGAATATAACGAATAGGTTTACTGCAACTATCAAAGCGGCAATAATATAGGAATTTCGTGACTGAGAACCGAAACGGCATCGGTTTTATGACGTGCACGGAAAGCAGATGTCACGTCGATACTATCCTTCGTTAAGGACTGTTCAGCTCCGCCTGCAGAGTTTCGTGTGCAGGAAGTTGTGCTTCGGGTTCTCCAGTACCGCAGCGAGTGCGGATTCACGAATGGTGGTCACCTACCAGTAATATTCTTCGCGCCTTTGAAACAGTAACTGGACGGTAGCGGTCCAGGTGGCGTTCGTGGCCAGTTGGAGGCCGGGCTGTCTGCAGAGACAGCAGTAGCCGGCGGCGGGCAGCGACCTTGCTGATACAAGTCGCCTTGTCATCTCCGTGACGCAAGGCCTTGTCATTCCTTGGCATTCACTGTGCCACGCGCTGATTTTATCTCCTACTTACTGCTGAACGCAAAGAAACGACTCGGTTTGTGCGTATGGTACGTGTGCCTCAACGTGGTGGGAGTTATCGGCCGTATCTAGCCTGCAAACCACGCAGTTTCTTTACGAAACGCACGAGAGTAATATTCCAGCGTTAGCTGTATTAAAACGCTAATTTTGTTCCTTTCCCACATGCCAGTCAAAATTTGCTGCCTGTAGTATGCGTAAATAAGACGTTCCATATCCGTAAATAGGTTAAATGGCGAAAAGGGAGCTTCGCTGTGCAATTAGTAGGGAGTTTAGCTTACAACAGTTGCATTACAAATAGCGCGATACTAAACAGTTAAAAATTGTTTCATAATTCGCACTTCAAACAAGAAAAACATCTTACTGTAAGTAGTGCAAGCTCCTTTGCAGATAAAGCCAACTGAAACAACTGACTGCAGAGAGGGAGCACACTTATATGTACATAACATCGAATACAACAACATATTTCTATTAAAGTAATAGATAAGTCTCAGAACCTTTCACAAAATTCGAAGGTGCACAAAGAAATTTGGATTTGGCGAGACGCGACCCAACTACATACAACTTACGCACTGCTTTGTAACACTGCATTTCTGTTCATTATGCTACGATGAACTTCCGGAACTTGTCACCAAGTCTTCCGTGTCACCATCTCCTGAAACCCTTAATCACCAACAAGTCGTTAACTGAGACTTAATTCAGAGGCTGTGAGTACACATACAAGTGAAACAAGTCACCTTTCACTATAAAATGACCTGAACTGAAAAGCTAAAATGCCGGCCGTGGTGGCCGAGTGGTTGTAGGCTCTTCATTCCGGAACCGCGCGACCGCTACGGTCGCAGGTTCGAATCCTGCATCGGTCATGGATGTGTGTGATGTCCTTAGGTTAGTTAAGTTTAAGTAGTTCTAAGTTCTAGGCGACTGATGACCTCAGATGTTAATTCCCGTAGTGCTCAGAGCCATTTGAACCATTTGAAAAGCTAAAATGAGGGTCTGTTATGGTGAAAGAATTGCAAGCGATTTCCTGCATAGTGGCGCATCCCGTGATGTTAACGTTTAAGCTCTAAACCAAGGCGTCGACTGCATTAGAATACAGCGTCAAAAGCTAAAACAACTAATGTTAAACTTCCTTTAACATCAACATAAATGCTTAAGATCCAAAAAACAGAAAAATGTTATTCAACCTCTCCTCCTTTCAATAGTACGAGTATGCCCCTTAACAAGGTAACTGCGAAGAAACCATGACTAACCCAAGAAATACTTCAGCTGATCGTGAAAGGAGGAAGTACAAAAGTGTTCCGATAAACTCAGGAATACAAAAATACAAGTCGCTGAGGAATGAGATAAATAGCAAGTGCAGGGAAGCTAAGACGAAATGGCGGCATGAAAATGTGAAGGAATCGAAAAAGAAATGATTATCGGAAGGACAGACTCACACATAGGTAACTCAAAAAGACTTCGGTGATGTTAAAGGCAAGGGTGGCAACATTAACAGTGCAACGGGAATTCCACTGTCAAATACAGAGGAGAGAGCGTGTAGGTGGAAAGAATACATTGAAAGCCTCTATGAGGGGGAAGATTTGTCGCACTGGTGGTGCAGATGAATGTTGAAAATTAGGTCGACAGATAAGGTAAGGAACGAGGTGGTTCTACGCAGAGTTGGAGAAGAAAGGAATAAGTGGAAAATAATGGTAAGGAGGAATGACAGGATGGTACGACATCTGTTAAGACATAAGGGAATGACTTCCGTGGTACTAGAGGGAGGTGTAGAGAACAAAAACGGTAGAGGAAGACAGAGATTGGAAACACAGCTAGCAAATAATTGAGGACGTAGGTTGTAGGACGAAGGGGTTGTCACAGGAGTTGAATCCATGGCTTACCGCATCAAACCAGTGAGAAAACTGATGACCCAAAAGAAAAACTTTAAAAATCTTAGGGTGGCCAAGCTCAAAACTACTCTGCTTAAATACAAGTAAGTCAGTGCCACACAGGCTGCCCATTACGCTCACACAACCGCAAATTGAGCCACAGATGCCGGTAGATTTAAGTGTGTGACTAAGTGGACGTACCCGCGGAAGCAAGGGCTAACACGGGACAGGCTGTAGCACAACTGACCCTAGGGCGCTGTGCGAAACAAGTGAAATGAGAGTGCGACCGCACCCAGGATATTACTTGCGGTCTAGCGCACTTATTTAAAATAAGCATTTACGGTGTGCGGCGGCACAGTGGATTGCTGCTGCGTAAGAAGTTCCACTAATCTTGTGCTGATTCTCTTGTCACACGCCGGCCACCTCGAAGTTATTGAAATCCAATTATCAGCAGGAAAAAGCTGTAGAAAATACATCTGTACACCTCGTAACCACAAGTCGCACTAAAAATAGTCGTCGGTGGCAGGTTTTAATAGTTAAATGAAAGTTTCTGTGTGTATAAAACTTCACTCTATTACTGTAAGCTTGTATACACTGGTGACCACCATGCCTCACCCTAAGCTGTAGAAAGTCTGAAAAAGAGCGCACGTGCGCCCCCCCCCCCCCCCCCCACACACACACACACACAAACACAAACACACACACACACACAAAAACCACTCAGAACCGTAACCAGTTTGTGGTAATTATTAGTTATCCTCCACAGAAAGTTCACAAACGGATTGTTTTGTTTTAGAACAGCTCGCTCAAATGATGCTGTAACTCGTCTTAACATAATGTTCAAGTTCGCGAGTAAGCAACACGCCACACGGAATTTAGTTATTTAAAATGTAATCAAAAGTTCTGAATTTTACACCGTGCATAAACTCACACTCTCTTTATGGTGTTTGTCGAACACTTTGGTACCGAAATGTGGCAATCTTAATAATTTTCATCGTAGCACCTATCAATAGTTCTGATCGCTGTGAGATCCAAGCCCCGACTCTGTTTATCTCTCTACACAAAAGAAGTTTCTACTTCCCAAAGTACACTTGAATATGCTAATATCTGAGAAACACCACAACTAATCGGAAAGCAGCAACAGACCCTCTCAATTCGGCGCATATATACAGAAGCAATCAAAATTTGTCACTGAATCGTAACAGTAAATGTAAGCGAAAAAATTTTGAAAACGCACATATATAAAATTAAGTACCTCTTAACAAAACTGCTTTACCTTAATCATAAGCTCATTTCACCAGTACCATAAACAGACGAAACAGTTTATAACAAATTACCCAGTGTAAATGACTAACACACACGTCATTGTCAAACATTCCTCACAAGGCCAGTACAGTACAGTACAGTACAAAAACCTTACATAACATTTTCCAAATTCGCACCTTCATTCACTCTCACAATTAACAGCAATTACAATAGTAATTTATACACAACTGGTAAATTAAAGACAACTGCAGATCAAATTGACAGTATTTTGATTGCAGCTGCAACAGTGTCCGTCAGCTATATAGTATCTGTACCAGACCGTATAGAACGTACCTACCTACATACTCCCGGTCATCTGACACCACCTGTCCTGCGCGTGACTCATACTGAAAGTCTGTTGACTGCTGTTACGATCTTAATAGGCACGATGTAAGGCGCTACGCCTCATAGGGGGCACCATTTCAGTATTCTACACAAGCAAAGCGCCCTGCTTCACACAAAAGTGCTTTGTTAATAACAGTACCGTAAATGTCGAAATAACTGCACTATGAATAAAAATGAACCAAAAATGGTTCAAATGGCTCTAAGCACTATGGGACCTAACACCTACGGTTATCAGTCCCCTAGACTTAGAACTACTTAAACTTAACTAACCTAAGGACAACACACACATCCATGCCCGAGGCAGGATTCGAACCTGCGACCGTCACAGCAGCGCGGTTCCGGACTGAAGCGCCTAGAACCGCTCGGCCACTCCGGCCGGCCCCTTTACTCCCAGTTTCACCGTTTTGGAAACCATACGAAGGCAGCAACCCACCAGTTCTTCAACTTTTTTAAATAATTCCGATAACAACAAAATCGACGCGTACCACACTGTTGTGAGGTGACGAGTAACTCAGTAATGGTAATTTACATCACTTTAAGATGGCAGGTGCAAGTTACAACACTCCTTTTCGCGTAATAGACTTGAACACTCCACGTTGGTGTTGTAGCCAGTCCTTACAGTACTCCACATCGGCGGCACCACCCAACTTCTTGAAGACGGCGTGCTATATAGGCGTTTTCTTCTTATAACTTGAAGTAAACGTTTTCGAGTTCACTGCCTTAAAGCACCGTTATGCATCTTGATGACGACGTTGAAGTTAAATACAACAGAGAGGGACCGATCGCTGAACAACCAGTACTCTGGGCTACAAATTACGCAAGCCTGTACCTTGACTGTGGCCAATGCAGTAACCATACACAGCGAGCGACAACGTTAGGACTCCACTTACAACGACGTGCTTAGTAACACCAGACCACAGAATTTACCACCACACTATAGCCGCACTGTCGAGACCCACAACCCTGGCCGATACTAGCTCTGCCTCTTTGCCACGGTGCCCTGCCCACAGCTGTACTCGTAAACACCGACGTTTGGGGTGTGCCGCCCCATCGCGGCTACCGTGGACACCGCTAGCGCCACCGCACCGAAACGCGCGAACGTTGGATGTGAAACACTACATGGAATACACAGGAACTACACAAGACGGTGCGATGGCGCCAATTCCAAGCTACCGTGGGAGGATACAAACAGGCACACCAGACAGCAGTTACCATGGGTGAAAGAAGAGGCGGCCCAGAGAGAAGAGGACCTGGTCAAATAAGGGGACAGAAAAGTCTGAAAAATGCACAACAAAACGGTACAGCATCACATTGGCCAAAAGGGACATCATTCAAGATGTACCACAGAAGGAAATTATTTTGAGTTTATAGACGCCGACTGACAGGGGCTTACAGAAAATGACTATGAATAACCTCTCGTATGTGTTGGTTCCACACAAATATATTTTCGTTTTTCATTTTAATTTTATTTGCTATTTACCTATTGTTTTTCAGCTTGTATTAATTTCGCTTTAATTATTCACAAAGTCACATATCCTGGTTTTATACAGAATATACAGGCTGGAGAAAAATTGTGTCACTAAATTTTGATCCCTGGATAGCTGATGCCAGTAGGAACCAAAATTACTAGTGTTGTGTAGGTCAACAACGCACCATTTTTAAACTACGGAAACTTGGCGATACGCGCTCCGATTGCCTCTGGGGTTGCCCTGCTGCCGTTCGTCAGTTGAAGGGCAGCGTTATGGTTGTCGGTTCACACATGCAGAAGTCCCTCGCCCCGTCACTGCCCCAACGTGATACGCACACATGTCGAATAGGTCTTGCTGTTTGTCTCCACCTCACGTCAGAGACATTCACATGTATCCTTTGGTAGGGAGCACACACGCATCAACTGCGATTTAGTTATATAGTAAGCATGGCGGCACAGTATTCGTTTGATGAACGAGATATGGTTTTTGTTTATCGGCTAGCTGACGGTAATGTGCATGAAGCTTGACGATTGTATGAGGAACGGTACCTAGGAAGACGCTATCCACACCTGTAAACGTTTACAGTAATTCACCGACGACTTGGCGAAACAGGGTCGTTAGCGGGATATCGTGGTGATGCTGGAAGACCTCGGACACGACGGGATGATGCATTTGAAGAGAATATTCTCGAGCGCTTCGAAGAAGCACCTACGACAAGTAGTCGAGCGGTTGGACACGACATGGGAGTCACTCATCGGTTAGTTTGGGAGGTTTTGAGGGATGACGGCCAGCATCCATTTAGTTTCCAACTTGTTCAAGACGTAAATCCTGTGGCGGACTATGAACGCAGGCTAGGGTTTTGCCGGTGGATTCTGCGACGTGTTGCACGAGATCCCGACTTCCCCGCCAGTGTGCTGTTTACCGACGATTGCACCATCCATCGGGATGGCGTTTACAACGGTCGAAACGTTTATTACTGGTCAAGGGTAAATCCTGAAGTCACGTACGTCCAGGGACACCAGGAACGATTTTCGCTCAACATTTGGGCAGGCATTGTGGGTGACCATCTGATCGGGCCGGTCCGTCTACCTCCTCGACTTACTATGGCAAACTACCTTCACTTTTTGCTACAAACTCTACCCGACCTGCTAGAAGATGTTCCCCTGGACAGACGGCTAGCATGTGATTGCAGCACGGTGGGGCGCCTGAACATAATAGTCGTGCTGCGCGCGGATATTTAACTGAACTCTCCGATGACCGGGTAATCGGCAGAGGTCATGGACCCCGCGATCACCAGACCTCACGCCACCGGAATTTGTCCTGTGGGGACTCTTAAAGGTTCTAGTTCACCCACCCGGACGCGAACCACCTAGAAACGAAGAAGAATTAATGGATCACATTCATCATGCCGCCAATCACATCAGAGCAACGCCAGCAATCTTTGAAAGAGTTCGGCAAAAACACCTTCCGAAGTTACCAAGTTTATGTCGCGTCAGAGGGTCGCCAGTTCTGGCACCTCCTTTAAGTAAACAATGTCAGCTACTAAAAAGGCCTGTCAGGGCCGACACAATTTCTAAAAGACTTTCTGTACGCGAACTAACAGCTACTGACGAGTTTGTTCGCGGTACGTTTTATCATGAAACTACGATGGATGTGTCTGGGCCGGCCTGGGTGGCCGAGCGGATCTAGGCGCTACAATCTGGAACCACGCGACACCGTTCTGTGACTGGACCCCAGCGGATTCGCCCACAGAGTGGATGGCTGGTGCGCTACAATCGAGCGTGCGCTCTGGCTTGGATACATCGCGATCTCCGGCAGGCAAAGCATTCGCGGTCCTGCGTTGTCGAAAGCATCCGGCAAAAGGACAATCCCGCGGCCAATCTGAGCTCGTGAAACCATGTTTCCGTATTTTAAAAATGGTGTGTAGTCGACGGACATAACATTAGTAATTTTGGTTCCTACTGGCATCAGCTATCAGGGTTAAAATTTCGTGACACAAGTTTTCTCCACCATGTATATTGTGTTATGTAAGTATACCATGTATGTTGTAGAAAAAAATCTTCGAAAAAGCACAGCAAACAAAATATTTATTCACTTACACGTGTTTCCCCTAAAAAGTCTTAAGGGACAAGGAATATATGTATTTTTAATATATTATGAAAAATAATGCAGGGCCACTACAATCTCTAATCGTACCAACAGCTAAATAGAAACTAGCTGCCCATTAGGAAAAAAACTGATGTTTCGAAAGTAAGTCACGTAATTTATAAATAACCGTTTAACTTTGGCAGTCATTTACCCAGCCGGCTCGAGTAATCACTCATGCCACTTGCACTCCGAAATCCTTAACTGTAACAAACCGTACCAGGAATAACGTGGTTTTGATGTACACAGTGCCGATGCATTGAAATGGTGCACTTGTATATCACGTAAGTATTAATACGATAATTGTTAACGATCAATATTACATTTCCCGTTATTTTATTACAACTAAAGGAAGGCATAGCGACGCGTTTTTGATACATCCTCGGTTTTCTGGTGCTTTGAAATGGCATATATTTGTAGGACATACGTTATAGTACAAAGCCCACTAAATATGGTCTTCAACCGCAGTCCAATACGGCCCTTCCAAACTCGGTACTGAAACTGAGATAGCCTGCATGTGAAGCAGGCGGCGTTCTTACATCTTACTGGTCTACGTTTATATGTGCGTTCAGAATACCTGTCATGCGTCATACAGCTTTGCACTTTCGTAAAGAGTCTACAGCGTACTTTTACAAAGCTATGACGTCAGAAAAACGGCACGCTTAAATTTCAGGTGCATGGTCCATGTGATGACAGCGTAAGTCCAAGCCTGGTAACGCTCGCGTTCCGAATACGCTCTGTGATACTGGCGGCAAGTGCAAAGGCGGTGCAGCAAATCCAGGACCACAGAGACTGGCTGTGTCACTCACTGGGCGACCTCGTCTTGGCAAATCCAGTTCAAAGCACGGATCCGTAAGAGCCGACCGACAGTTCACAGATCAGCAGATTCGCCTAATTGGTGACGCTGCTCAATGGCCTTGGAATAGCTCAGCCGTACATTAGATCAATAACTGGCGCAAAGATTAAGCACAAAGCCAAAGGATTACTGCTATTGATCGAGCAGGGAATATTGTTCTTTATTCCGTCCGGGCAGAGAGGTTACGACGGGTGGAAGGCTCCGGTCATGTGTTCGCTTGTGGACATGCCACGTAGTGTTACAGCAAGTGGTAAACCACCCTACAACTGACGACGGAACGCCACAGTGCAGGGGCACTGCTGCAGCACTATTTCAGCGCACAGCTACAGTAGTACATCCATGGGTTGATCTTGAAAGACTTGCCTGGTTGAGAAAGCCAATCTGACCATGATGTTAGAACGCATTTTAGTAATCACCACGCCTCTTGCACTGAACTCGTCTGCAGAAACAAGCGTCCCCTGGCATTAATAGCTCGCTTGGACATTTGGTGTGTTTGATTTAGAAAGGTGCAATTGTGCGCTTAGCTAAATTTGTTAATGGTTAACTAAAGTTGTCTTCAGTGTGAATTTGGTGACGAGTCTCACATGTCAAAGTTATGTCACATGTGGCATGATAACAGGCCTTGGGTTTTCCGTCTTATTTTCCTACCACTTGATGAAGGATCTGCAGCTATATGTAAGAAAGCCCGGTGAGATGCTCATTATTGAGTGGTTGTGTATCTAAAGTTGTTGAAACCTTGATGATTAAGTAGCAAAATTTGCATCTTACTTAAAGAATAACGAAATACTATGTTGTCTCTTAAAAATACAACAGATTCCATGAAAGTGTAGTTCTGGTGGGCTCTTTCGCACTTAAGGTAATACTCAGCTTATACTATCATGTTTCAAGTATCGTAGTGCTTAAATGAATTCTTAAGCATTCAGTTTAAAAAAGATTTCAAGCGAGCTTTCCTGTTTTAATGTTATGTCTTATTCTTTTATGTAACATGAATGTGCAATTGCAATCGTGCTGTTGTAGTTGATATATGTTTCAGTTGAGCGGAGCGCAGTGTGTTTGGCCCGGTACGGTGTGGCGTGGCACCGGGGCTTGATGACTTGTCCGTTGCCGGTGGAACTGTATTTCGCTAGACCGGGCTCCGTATTGCTGGCCTTCTGCCTCGATCTTGTCCTTAAGTTGAGGATTGCTGATCTCTTCGTTTCTGGCTCTGTCAGGTCGTTAAAATTGTACCTCGTTCCTTCGCCACTTTGGCGAATACACCTTTCGCTCGAATATGAATATAAACCTGTAAAACTGGGTTTCACTTCGTAATTAGTTCCCGATCAGGTTGCTGGAGGCTTGACCTAATTAATTGTGTAATCCCTTATCAGCCATTTGTTTATTTCTTTGGTACCTTATGTGCTGGTTGTGAAGTTTAATTTGTATGAATGAGGATTTTATGTGCGTATATTCTCAGGGAATGTTAAGATGCTGAGGCGCTGGTTTTTATTAATTACACTCCTGGAAATTGAAATAAGAACACCGTGAATTCATTGTCCCAGGAAGGGGAAACTTTATTGACACATTCCTGGGGTCAGATACATCACATGATCACACTGACAGAACCACAGGCACATAGACACAGGCAACAGAGCATGCACAATGTCGGCACTAGTACAGTGTATATCCACCTTTCGCTGCAATGCAGGCTGCTATTCTCCCATGGAGACGATCGCAGAGATGCTGGATGTAGTCCTGTGGAACGGCTTGCCATGCCATTTCTACCTGGCGCCGCAGTTGGACCAGCGTTCGTGCTGGACGTGCAGACCGCGTGAGACGACGCTTCATCCAGTCCCAAACATGCTCAACGGGGGACAGATCCGGAGATCTTGCTGGCCAGGGTGGTTCAGTTACACCTTCTAGAGCACGTTGGGTGGCACGGGATACATGCGGACGTGCATTGTCGTGTTGGTACAGCAAGTTCCCTTGCCGGTCTAGGAATGGTAGAACGATGGGTTCGATGACGGTTTGGATGTACCGTACACTATTCAGTGTCCCCTCGACGATCACCAGTGGTGTACGGCCAGTGTAGGAGATCGCTCCCCACACCATGATGCCGGGTGTTGGCCCTGTGTGCCTCGGTCGTATGCAGTCCTGATTGTGGCGCTCACCTGCACGGTGCCAAACACGCATACGACCATCATTGGCACCAAGGCAGAAGCGACTCTCATCGCTGAAGACGACACGTCTCCATTCGTCCCTCCATTCACGCCTGTCGCGACACCACTGGAGGCGGGCTGCACGATGTTGGGGCGTGAGCGGAAGACGGCCTAACGGTGTGCGGGACCGTAGCCCAGCTTTATGGAGACGGTTGCGAATGGTCCTCGCCGATACCCCAGGAGCAACAGTGTCCCTAATTTGCTGGGAAGTGGTGGTGCGGTCCCCTACGGCACTGTGTAGGATCCTACAGTCTTGGAGTGCATCCGTGCGTCGTTGCGGTCCGGTCCCAGGTCGACGGGCACGTGCACCTTCCGCCGACCACTGGCGACAACATCGATGTACTGTGGAGACCTCACGCCCCACGTGTTGAGCAATTCGGCGGTACGTCCAACCGGCCTCCCGCATGCTCGCTATACGCCCTCGCTCAAAGTCCGTCAACTGCACATACGGTTCACGTCCACGCTGTCGCGGCATGCTACCAGTGTTAAAGACTGCGATGGAGCTCCGTATGCCACGGCAAACTGGCTGACACTGACGGCGGCGGTGCACAAATGCTGCGCAGCTAGCGCCATTCGACGGCCAACACCGCGGTTCCTGGTGTGTCCGCTGTGCCGTGCGTGTGATCATTGCTTCTACAGCCCTCTCGCAGTGTCCGGAGCAAGTATGGTGGGTCTGACACACCGGTGTCAATGTGTTCTTTTTTCCATTTCCAGGAGTGTATTTGCTATTTAATTACAGAGTGAAAACCAGTTTTACAGATTTAAATTCATATTTCGAGCGAAAGGTGCTTTGGCCAAGGCGGGGGAAGAACGAGCTACAAAGCTTAACGACCTGATAGAGCCAGGAACAAAGAGAAGAGCAATACCCAACGTAAGGGCGAGATCGAGACAGAAGGCCAGCAACATGGAGACCAGTGTAACGAATCACAGCTCTACTGGCAACGGCCGAGTCGTCCAGCCCCGGAGCCACGCCACACCGTACCGGACGAAACACACTGCACTCCGCACAACTGACATAAATCAACTTCAACAGCACGCTTGCAATTGCACATTCATGTTACATAAAAGAATAACACATAACGCTAAAGCAGGAAAGTTCTCTAAAGATTTTCTTAATTAAACACTTAAAAATTCATTTAAACACTACGGTATCTGCGTAGATAAGATTGATCCTTGGAACATGGTAGTAACAGCTGAGTATTACCTTAAACAGGAAAGAGTCCACCGGAAATACACTTACATGGAATCTGTTGTAGTTTTACGAGACAGCATAGCATTTCGTTACTCGTAAACTAAGGTGCTAATTTTGGTACCTAATCACCAAGGTTACAACTACTTTAGATACACAACCACTCAATAATGAGCATCTCACCGGGATTCCTTACCTATAGCTGCACATCCTTCGTCAGGTGGTAGTGAAACTACCACTTTAATTAATTTTTACTAAACAAAGACTTACAGAATCTTTCCTCACAAAGACAACTCAAACTTAACCTATTAATTTATTAACAACAGTATACAAGCCTAACGGAATCTGACTGCTATACATTGACAACATGACTTGCAATAATTAGCAGAAAAGCATGGCCTTGAATTGCAAGAAATCCTAATAATAATACAAATCCAAAAAATATGAAGTTAAAGAAATATGAAGTTACATCCATCCCTGTTAATTGCCTAAAATCATTTCAGTCACGAGTCCCAATAGTGTAGACCCCATTCTTTTTCATAAGTCACGTACCGCACAGAAAATCTTCATTACACGAACTAGAGCAGTTACGGTAAGTAGCAACTGCAGCCAGCTAAATAAAAAGGTAGACTCTAACATACAACTTCATACATTTTCTAGCGTATTTTCTTATAAACACATCATTTCTTCTCACCTTACAGTGCATGTACTACCAACGCAGAGTCTCCATTAAGCATATCATGTCCATACACTTCCCTATCCACTCGCTAACTGCTAGTCCGTCCCACCACAGAATCTCTTGCCGAGTTCGCAGAGCGCTGTCAGCGATATTAACACAGTCTATAGCGCTGCCAACATACAAACAGGCTACTTACAGCAGGAAAGTAACATAGAAAACCCATTGTTCAAATGTCTCTGGGCACTATTTGACTTAACTTCTGAGGTCATCAGTCCCCCGGAACTTAGAACTACGTAAACCTAACCAACCTAAGGACATCACACACATCCATGCCCGAAACAGGATTCGGACCCGCGACCGTAGCAGTTGCGCGGTTCCAGACTGTAGCGCCTAGAACCACTCGGCCACCCCGGCCTGGAAAGCCCAAGGACCCGTTATCATGCCACGTGTGGCATAACTTTGACATACCAGCCTCATCACCAAATTCACAATGAAGACAACATTAGTTAACGATTAACAAATTAGATAAGCACACAACTGCACCTTGTTAAATGAAACACACACAATATGCCCAGGCGAACGATTAATGCCAGGCGACGCACCGGCAAGCTCTTCTTCGCAACATGCACTGCGTGGCGAGAAAAACCAAACACCACGCCTCGTGCCGGAACCCGAACCTTTCCGCCGTCTCCGGCCGCATCACTCCAGTAATACCACGTGCAATGAAAAAGCGCACCATGTAATGGCCAACCTCCCGTTCCCGTTGTAACCGCAACCTGCAGACTTAAATAGTCGAACACGCGATGAACAACTGACTCGCGGCCGGCCCAAGCGAAATTGATGGCAAAGATGATACTACAAGGAATACGTACTGGCTCCAACCCCGTGACGTAGCAACCAAACTGACAGAAATGTTGCCTTAGCATGTTTTGGTTCAAAATTAAGCGCCACTAGAGCTCAATACAGCTCGTACAACAAATTAAAGACCAATTAATTTATCAATTAGATGTCTTAAAACATATTATCACATGTTGTGTACTGCGTTACTAAGTAAGTGAATTATACACCATGCTGCACAGGAAATGAATCGGGCAAATTATGGTGGAGATTCCTATCCACGTTCACGCTGCACAATGACTTAGGGTCTTGTTATAAGGAGTGGACGGAGGTAGTGAAATATTAAAAACACAGCATTTTAAGATACGATGTAAGGGAACCGTTGGGACTTAGAACAGCTTCCAGTCGTTTCGGAATTGATAAATACCCCTTCCGTATATTTTTCGAGGGAATCTTATGCCATTCTTACGGCAAAATATTGGCAACTTCAAGTAACGTTGATGGCGATCACCCACCCTACTCTTCAAAGTAAACCACAAAGGGTCAATAATATTTAGATCTTGTGGCAGTGGTGGCCAGGGGTGATGTGCCAACTCATCCTGGTGCTCGCAAAACCAGTCCTGGTGATGCGAGATCTGCGAACAAGGGCTCTGTCGTATGTGGTCGCAGGCTTTCACGGCATACTCCTATGATAAAACCGCCTCGGGTGATCAGACGAGTGGTACTGTCGTCCTGTTGTGAGATGGCACCACAGTTCGACTGATCAGCCGAGGCAGTTTTATCACAGGAGGTCCTGTCGTCTTGGAACACACAATCACCATTGAGGAACAAACATTGTACCCTGGGATAGACAAGATCAGCCAAAATGGTCACATAATTCTCGACACTAATACGATAACATGGGAATACCACGATATTACTGCCCAAATCATCACCGAACCCTCACCTTTTCTTTCACTTCTGGGTGTAAACTCAGCCAGAAGTTGGAAAAAATATGAAAAAGATTCATCCGATCGAAGGACTTGCTTCCTTTGGCCTCAGCACCACACTTTCCTATTTATTTTATTTACACGTGAAGTTCCGTAGGACCAAATTGAGGAACAAATCTTCAAAGTCAGGGAACGTGTACATAAAATTAAAATAAACACATAAAAATAAAATGTGTATGAACCCAAAACAGCCAAGCAATAAGTTTAAATAAACGTAATCAGCAGTATAATATAAGAATCAGTTTAATGTTTCAAGGAACCCCTGAACAGAATGGAAGGAGTGACCCGGGAGAAAGCTCCTCTGTGTCGATTTTAAAGCGCGTCGATTGCTGCTAATATTTTAGAATTCTTGTGGTAGCTTGTTGAAAATGGATGCAGCAGTATACTGCACACCTTTTTGCATGATAGTTAAGGAAGTGCGATCCAAATGCAGGTTCGATTTCTGCCGAGTGCTAACTGAGTGAAAGATGCTTATTCTTGGTAATATGCTGATATTGTTAACAAGAAACGGCAGTAAAGAATATATGTATTGAGAGGGCAATATCAAAATACCCAGACTAGTGAACAGGTGTCAACAAGGGGTTCGCGAACTTACACCACTTTTTGCCCGAACCGCCTCTTTCTGAGCCAAAAATATCCTTTTAAAATGGGAATAGTTAGTCCAAAATACAACATAAAGGGTGTTTAAAAAGTTTTGCACAGTCGCCAGTACTTTTTTTTGTTTTTTTGCAGGAGGGGAAAGAAATTTTTTGTGAACATGCTTGGAACATTCAGCTATACATAGAGCATACTCAGTGTAGCCTCCATCGGCTGTGACTCATCTGGCCCATCGTTCTTTCCATGATGTAAATGAACTTTGGAAAATTCCGGCGATTGACTTTTACACCATCGCTTGACAGAGGAAATAAGGTCTTTCTCACTATCAAATATTTTACCGCGCAGTTGGGCCTACAGACGACCAAAGAGGTAAATATCAGACGGAACCAAGTCCAGACTGTAGGGAGGATGAGGAACAATTTTCCAACCTATTTTCCTGATTTTCTCCTCCGTCATGCGGGCTGTATGAGGTTTGGCATTGTCATGGTGTAGTCTGATGAGCTGACCCTGAGGCTGTGGTCTGTGGGTCTCGATAGCACGTCGCAGCTTGTCCAATGACAAACAGTAACAGTCCCGGTTAATTGTGGAGCCAGGTTCCAAAAGGTCAATGAAAATGACACCACACTGATCTCAGAAGGATGAGGCCGACACCTTTCGGCCACCTGTTAGTGAAAGTCTTGGTTTCTTCTTCCGAGGGGAACGTGGATGACGCCACTCCATGGACTGGGTTTTGCAGTCAGGTTCGGACAAAACTATCATGTTTCATGCTGGGTAATGACACCGTCAAAACACTGTTTCCCTTCTTCAGCAAAGGTCTCCATGAGACCTCGCACACACTCTTCCTCATCGTTTTCATTTTTCTTGTCAATAATCTAGGCCCCCAACGTGCACAGATTTTTCGGTACTCTAGTGACTGTACCAGTGATACCACACTACCCAATACCCAGTAACAAACGAGTCATTTCAGCAAGCTGTGGTGTCATCACACATCTGTAATTTTGGATGATTTGATCAATGGTTTCCTTATTCACATAACTCACTGCCGTCGATGATCTACCGCATTGTGGATTGTCCAGTAGCGAGAAATCACCTTCTTTAAACCTCTGCAACCATCGCTGGATACTGCTGCGATCCACTGCGTCCTTCCCATAAACAGGCAGCAACATCCTGTGAAGCGATGTCGCAGAGTCCTCGCCGCTCTTGAAGAGGAACTCCATCGCCGACCGTTGTCACAACCTGACATCCACTTCAAGGGCCGTTATGGCTCAGTTCTAAATATAAGAAAATACTTTTGTATAGCAACTTATAGGTAAACGTTCCAACTATGTTCACAAAAAATTTCATTCTCCCTCTGCAAAAAATAAAAACACGACTGTGCAAAACATTTTGAACGCCCGTTGTACCATACGACATAAGCGAATGAAAATAAGCAAAGTAGACTAATTTTCGTGTCAAACGATCACTATCTCCAGATACCGGTCAAATAGTAAAAATGGCAGCATTAAATCTTTGGACAAGATCCTAAACGTGGGCTTTCCCCGGCAGTTTATTATCGATCTGAAGACCTAGAAATTTGAATTGTTCAGTTTCACTAATCATATACTCATTGTGTGAAATGAAAACATCGGGTTTTGTTGAACTATGTGACAGAAAATTTAAGAACTGAGTCTTACTGTGATTAAGCGTTAGTTTACTTTCTACAAGCCATGAACTTATGAACTGCACTATTTGATCATAGTATGAAGGCTTTCACGACCGGATGACATATCTTCTGGTAAACCTTGCGGGATGTAAGGTCGTGGTCCATGAAACTCTTCAGCTCCTAACGTTTCGTCCAGTGCTTCGCTGGACATCTTCAGAGGGGTGTTTCTCCTCCGGTGAGTCTTGCCGGAGAAGAAACACCCCTCTGAAGATGTCCAGCGAAGCACTGGACGAAACGTTAGGAGCTGAAGAGTTTCATGGACCACGACCTTACATCCCGCAAGGTTTACCAGAAGATATGCACTATTTGAAACAGAGCCAATGTTGCACACAACACCTTTTACTTGTTAAAGTAAGTGGTGAACCAATTGTGAGCTGCTCCCCGTATTCCATAATGGTCCAACTTCTGGAGCAATATTTTGTGTTCAATACAATGAAACGCCTTACTTAAATCAAAAAACTGGCCTGGTGTTCGAAATCTTTTGTTTAACCCATTGAGTACCTCCTGCTCCTGTTATGGGAATTTGCATAACTGATGTGTGGTTTTGGAAATCCAGTTCGCCCTGCGATTCTCTGCTTGCGAAGCTTCTTTCATGTTATTCTGGTGCTGACTGGGCTCACGAGAGCGACATCAGTTCTGAAGTGACTTTACAATCCTTTTGAATGACCGTCTGTGAGGACCACTCAACACACGCTTTCGTCAGTGGGTGATGTGACTTAGGGATTGTATCTTTCCTAAAATCATCGACAGGATAGCTCTTGAAACACCAAACACTTCGGCAACTTCTGTTACGAAAGCACCCACTATAGGAGCAGCAACAATTTGTCCAGTTCCAACTCACTTAACTCCGTCACAACGCACTCAAGACTACGCAGAACTCAATTCTGGAAACGACAACACTTGCAACGTGTTGACGACATTGCACAGGTTCTGCTCGTGATCAAATACAACTTCACAACCTGCAGTCTTGGCTAGTCTGGGTGTGTGTGTTCAAGCACGCACTTCTTGCGTTGTCTCCATATTTTCTTTCCGACTCCTCTACGCCTTATATCGCCGAAACTGTAGTTGTAACACACTGTGTGGAAAGCATGCTACATTGCTTTTCGACATAAAAGTTTTCTGGGGATGGTACCGCATCATATTGTATAAAAATACTGCTGAAGAAAACCAACGTTTCGGCCAAGGTTGCAGCGGACTTATCTTTGGTCTACTGGTGCACCAGTAGACCCAGAAGAAGGCTGCTCCATCCGTGACCGAGACGTTCGTTTTCTCCAGGAGTAGTTTTATACAATATGACGTGGAACCATACCCAGAACACTTTAATGTCGACCGACTCTGGCCGCTGAAGCCTACGCAATTATACTACATTGCTTTTGTTTCTAATTACACCTATAGAAAGAGAATTCAAAGTCCAGTGACAAATCATTCCATTCTATACTTTTCAGGGATATTTTCTGAATATTTTGCTCAAAAAATGTTCAAATGTGTGTGAAATCTTATGGGACTTACCTGCTAAGGTAACCCCTAAGCTTACACACTACTTAACCTAAATTATCCTAAGGACAAACACACACACCCGTGCTCGAGGGAGGGCTCGAACCTCCGCCGGGACCAGCCGCACAGTCCATGACTGCAGCGCCCGAGACCGCTCGGCTAATCCCGCGCGGCTCATTATTTTGTTGTAAGGGACCAGCAAACTCTGCTGACTCGCTGTTGCCAGCACTTATCTTTGAGTCTGTGTTACCAAAAATATGTGCACAATAAGGCAAATGCCGACGCTACTTGTCAAATTCGAAAAGTAACTTACTCCATTCACTTGCGGTGCTTGCTGTCGAAAACACTAATGCCCACTGTACTCTTCGCTCGCATACTTGTGATCGTTATTACTAGTTTCTGTCTCAGATTTGTTTTTACGGCAATGGTGTTAGTTGTACGTAGCATAGGATTACTGACGAAGAGTTGGCCTATATGGACCTCATGTGGATGCAGTTGGAGAACAGGAAACACATGCTATGCACAGCGACGACAAACACCTCAGAACACTTTTTCAACTGTTTTTTGTTGTATTACTCTATGTTTTGTGTCTTCTTTGGTGGTTAAACATTACAGGTCTTTGTCGATGATATGCACAGAAACAAAGGCCACAGGAGTAACAAACTGAACAAGTAATAATTACATTTTTACCCTGCAACGGGACATTGGACACCACGATTTGCCTCATACCCCAATACTTGGTAAATGCCCCTAAAGAACCTACTACAATTTGTCGGTGGCATTAAGTGTAAACCAGTATTTGATATTAACAAAGTTATTAGAAGTGCGATTGGAGCTGTTATCATGATCATCCCTAACGAGTATAAATTCTTCTTTTGCGGCTTTTGGATCTTGCTAGTTGCACCAATTATGAAGCGACAAACGCTTCCAAAATGTGGACAAGCCAAAGCCGTGCTTGTTGATTAGAATGCAGCAGTCGCACAGTTTTCAATACTATCGACCAGTTCTGTATGTTGCATTTCAAGGCTTCCATACACGTTTGTGTTTCTCATTTCGACTTACGTTATAGTTCGCATCTCGTGGTCGTGCGGTAGCGTTCTCGCTTCCCACGTCCGGGTTCCCGGGTTCGATTCCCGGCGGGGTCAGGGATTTTCTCTGCCTCGTGATGGCTGGGTGTTGTGTGCTGTCCTTAGGTTAGTTAGGTTTAAGTAGTTCTAAGTTCTAGGGCACTGATGACCGTAGATGTTAAGTCCCATAGTGCTCAGAGCCATTATTAAATATATATTAATAGCCTTACGTTATCCACACATAAGTTTACTGCATGATTTGCTTCCTGAGTCGACGGTCTGCATACCGGCTTTGCGACTAGTCCACCGAAGATGATGTTTGATATGATTTAAGTAATAAAGCGCAGCACCAGTTAAGTTTTTTCCACGCATAGCACGATGTGTTTCGAGAATTTATTCGCATTACCAAGTGCAAATATTTTCTGATTCTGACGCCCTGCATTCATATTTTTGTGATTTTACTGCAATCGGAAATAGAATAATACAGGCGCAAACGTAATATAAAATTGAAATACCAATGCAAATATCCGCACTTGATAATGATAATAAATTCTCGGACATTGTGCACAAAGAAGGAAACATAACTGCTGCCGTGTTTTATTGCAGTTGACTTCTAGGCTTTCAACAAATATCGATTATGCTGAACGAAATAACGTGCCAGCTGCATTTTCCTCTTCGAGATCACTGGTGTTGGTACTGCAGTCCTGCCATCTTTTTCTGAGGATTCTCCTCATGTACCGCTGATGGTGTTTCTCGAAGTAAACTACGCTACTCTAGTAACTAGGCTTTGGTATTACAGTATACTGGCACCCGTACAGCTTTGTGCAACTTTCTATGTTATGGAAAACCCTTTCCGCTAGGCGACCAATAGCTGTGATGGCTCATGTAACCCTAAGTACACGTTTGTCACAAAATAAATATATATTAGTGTGGCCAGTCTGTTTTGAGTGCTATCAACAAGCTTCCGAAAACATCATATTTGGGGGTGTCAGGTCATAGAAAATGCCTCCAATACGTACTGATATGCTCTCGTTACACTCTCAATGACTTGGTGCATATCCACTCTGTGTCCTGATCTCCAAGACTATCACAGCTGGTGTACTACTTGGTTGGTTAGTTGGTTACGTGTTCCGTAGGTCAGTTGGACGATTTTATTGAAATTATGTGGAACAGTGTACAGGCTACACAGGCACACGTTCTTGCCAGTTATCGGTTACGAAATAACATACTGGCTTAAAGTGAATACAAATTACCTTTCAACACTACTCATTGACCTGGTGATACATTTAAATTTAGTTTTTTTTATACTTGCACGTGCATACAGTTTTTAAACTGGGTTACGTACAAACTTAATTATGTATGTGGATAGTTCATCCTTCCTAGGAACAGAGAATGTGTGCGATTTCTGCCTGTTATCGATATCGATACTGGCGTGTTATCGATCCAGGTAATTCAAAGGCTTTCGAGAATATTTTCATTGAAGTTTACACTTCTTGCGTAATTTCACGTTTGCTATTGTAATTTTACTCTTATTTTATTGATTTTGGAATTATATTAACATGCTAGAACCTGTACGCCAACAATGAAAGTGTAATCCTGCATTAACTACCACCAGTATTACTTTACTTTGAAGCATAGATTGTCGGCGCCATAAGCGGGCGGCCCACCCCTAACATTGCTATATGGCAAAAGCATTCTTGTCACATGGGCAGGGGACATCATACGTTCGCAGCTCAACCTGTTAACATAAAATACTCGTAATTTATACACACAAGCCGAGCATGTAAATCACTCCACCTGTAACTGAAAACTAGATCAAAATCTCTACAGTAGTCCCTCAGATTTTTTGACAGACTACGAATTTAATGGAACTTTATAACGGCAAAAATATATTTTTATGTGATTAATCACAATTTAACCGTTTTAGGATTTTTTTTCTTTAGTTAGACTGTGAAACCTTGCTTCTTCCCAAATTTCATGATTTTAGGTCAACTGGAATTACCCTATAAACTTCGATGAGTGGGTTTGCGTGTGACAAAGTACGTGACGGAAATGGCCTATTTTTTTGATTGCGTTGACTTAGTATCTAAACATTTTTACGCAACCAAAGAACTATAAACCTCAGAATGTGATATAAATTACAACGTGATGCGTCTTCTCGTTCCTGAGAAAAAGCGGTCCAAACAAACCGGGGGGCAGGCAGTCGGACAGATAACACGTGACAAAAAATTATTTTTTCGTGTTATATGACATATTAACAGTTTCGGATTCTTCCCTTTACTTGTACTCTCAAACCACGATTCTTGCCAAATTTCATTTAGCCTACCGGGGAGTACTTTGTAGCTACTGACGTGCGATATGAAATGCATGCGCAGTTGCGCTTACGGACAACAATCAGCTGTATAACTGATTGACGACAGTGAAAATTTGCTCCGGGCTGGAAGTCGAAACTGAAATTCCCGCCTTGGCTACCCGTGTACGACTCACGGCCTTACTGGCTGGTTCAAATGGCTCTGAGCACTATGGGACTTAACTTCTGAGGTCATGAGTCCTCTAGAACTTAGAACTACTTAAACCTAACTAACCCAAGCACATCACACACATTCATACCCGAGGCAGGATTCGAACCTGCGACCGTAGTGGTCGCGCAGTTCCAGACTGTAGTGCTTAGAAGCGCTCGGCCACTCCGGCAGGCACACGGCCTTACTCAAACGTCCATATGACGTCTACATCTACATTTGCATCTATTCTCTTCCTCCTTGAGATGCACGGCAGACTGTACGTCCAATAGCCTTTCTTCCTGTTCCATATGCCAAAGCTCTTAAGGAAATCGCTCGCATGAAGCAGGAAATGCGGTTTCCACTCCCAGTTCGGAACCAATTATCACTGTCATTCATATCACACATCAAAATCTATACCGTACTTCCCGTTGGTGTACACTATATTTGGCAAGAAGGAAGGAGGTCTTCATGTGTCACAACCTGCACTCGTATACATTATGTGCTTATGTAATTCCTAGTATCGGTGCATACACTATGTGATCAAAAGTATCCGGATACTTGGCACATTAAATTTGGCAAGAAGGAAGGAGGTCTTCATGTGTCACAACCTGCACTCGTATACATTATGTCCTGATGTAATTCCTAGTATCGGTGCATACACTATGTGACCAAAAGTATCCGGATACTTGGCTGAAAATGACTTATAAGTTCGTGGCGCACTCTGTGGTTAATGCTGGAATTCAGTATGGTGTTGGTGCACTCTTAGCCTCGATGACAGCTTCCACTCTCGCAGACATACGTTCAAACAGGTGCTGGAAGGTTTCTTGGGGAATAGCAGCCCATTCTTCACGGAGTGCTGCACTGAGGAGTGGTACTGATGTCGGTCGGTGAGGCCTGGCACGAAGAAATCCCAAAGGTGTTTTATAGGATTCAGGTCAGGCCTCCGTGCAGGCCAGTCCATTACAGGGATGTTATTGTCGTTTAAACACTCCACCAAAAGTCGTGAATTATGAAAAGGTGCTCGATCGTGCTGGATAATGCAGTCGCAATCCCCGAATTGCTCTTCGACAGCGGGAAGTAAGAAGGTGCTTAAAACATCAGTGTAGGACTGTGCTGTGATAGTGCCGCGCAAAACAACAAGGAGTGCGCGTTCCTGCATGAAAAACACTGCCACACCATAAAACCACCGCTTTCGAATTTTGCTGTTGATATTAGACACGCTGTTAGATGATGTTTACCGAGAATTCGCCATACCCCCACCCTGGCATGGTATAGCCACATTGTGTGCCGTGGTTGGTCACTCAACAGGACGTTTTTTCACTGTTCACGCTCCTTACACCAAAGGAGGCGTCGTTCGGCATTTACCGGCGTGATGTGTGGCTTATGAGCAGCCACTAGACCATGAAACCCAAGTTTTCTCACCTCTCGCCTGACTGTCGTAGTGCTTGCAGTGGATCCTGATACGGTTTGGAATTCCTGTGTGATGTTCTATATAGATGTTTACCTATCACACGTTACGACTCTCTTCAACTATCAGCGGTCTCTGTCAGTCAACAGACGAGATCGGCCTGTACGCTTTTGTGCTGTACGTGCCCCTTCACGTTTTCACTTCACCATCACATCGGAAACAGTCGACGCAGGGATGTTTAGGAGTGTGGAAATCGCTCGTGCTGACTTATGACACAAGTGACACCCAATCACCTGACCACGTTCGAAGTCCGTGAGTTCCGCGGATCACCCCATCCTGCTCTCTCACGATATCTAATGAATGCTAAGGTCGGTGATATGGAGTTCTTGGCAGTAGATGGCAGCACAATGGACCTCATATGAAAAATGTATATTTTTGTGCGTGTCCGGACACTTTTGATCACATTCTGTACATACGATATTGGAGTGGCTGTGTTGTTGAGAAGTACGCTGCATGTCCGTACGAACATTGCATCGTAATTCTTGCAGTACAAGCACCGGGATATCTTATTTGATGGGTGAGTTTGCGAGTATAAGAATATGTGACATAAATGGCCGTATCTCTTGATTGTATTGACTTGGGAGTCTTACTTTTTTTACATCGCCAAGGGCTTATAGACCTTAATAAATGTCATACATCTTAACTTTATACGTCTACCCGTTCTGAGAAAAAGGGTTCTGGACAGTCGAACACACAGACAGACAGACAACAAAGTAAATTTATTAGAGTGCCATTTCCACCGACAGAGATACAGAGTCTTAAAAATTGTATAAAATCAGCGGAAGGAGTCACTCGTGAGTTCTAGAGTGCTACCAGGAGTCACGCCAGCACTATATCTGCGCTTAGCGACTTAAAAGAACAGGATACAGTGGTGTAGTGGCTCCCCATAAGCCACCCATTGCTTTGGTTAATGTTTGAGGTTCTACATAGAGTGACGCCACTGGATAGGGAACTTCTGGAAATGAATGATTAGTAGTTATGAATCTCGTTACACCCTGTGGCTATCCGACAGAAGGGTTTGAAACCCCGACTAACTGTGAAGCATGGACGTGGTACTTTTACAGTAAGAGTGGTGGGGGGTGGGGGGGGAGGAGGGGGTGTTTCATGTTTGGGTCAAGTTCCCATTACTGTGCTTGAGAAAACGCTAAATCTGGAAGGATATGAAAACATTTTACAGCTTGGTGTAGCGCGTATACGCGAGGAACATTTCTACGTGGTTTACAACGTACCCAGTCATGAAGCAACGTCTGTGAGGCAAAGATGTGTGGTCAGTAACATTCCTGAAATGGACCGGCCTGCCCATAATCCCGACCTGAATCCAATGGAGCGACTTTGGGACGAGTTAGAGCGTCGACTTCGCTCGAGACTCAAGCGTCCAACGTCGTTGCCTTCAGTGGTTTAGGCTCCTGGTGAAGAGCAGGAGACACCTCATCGAATGTGTTCCGAGCAGAGTTCAGGCTACAATAATGGCGAAAGTGTCAGGATATTTTTAATCGGGTAATGTAGGCTATGGCCGGCTGCTGGTGGCCGAGCGGTTCTAGGCGCTTCAGTCTGGAACCGCGCGACCGCTAGGGTCGCAGTTTCGAATCCTGCTTCAGGCATGGATGTGTGTGATGTCCTTAGGTTAGTTAGGTATAAGTGACCTGAGGGGTTAAGTCCCATAGTGCTCAGAGCCATTTGGACCAATATAGGCTATGCACGTGGAGTCTTCCGCTTCATTACTACGACAGAAGAAACTGAAAGAAGTGGGAACCACTACGTAGACTGTCATGGTTTGTGTTTGCACGACCCAAGGAATTTCAACATCACATTCGTTCCCTTCTGTTCTGTAGTTAAACTGCATTTCTGTAAGTTTCGTTAAAAAGAAAAAGAGCCGGCGGCTGCAAAATGGAAACCGCTGAAGGAATCATAATGGCATTGTCTACGGAAGAATGTGCGTGTCTCTGTAAGGGCAATGAAACCCCAGACTCACCGTAAGAGGGACATGGGCGCACACCCAGGCGGCGACAGGGCGAGCACGTGAACGTGTCGACCGCCCACCGCGCCAGTAAGAGAACCGTAGTCTCCAAAAAAGGAGCAGAGGGGAGTAGCGCGTTCCCTTGCAGGTTGAGGTTGAGGGGAACGCAAATTCATCTACGAATGGAGCAAGTGTAGAAAGAGCAATGGATGTTCGTTGCAAGGGTCAAGGCGTGTCACAAGCGATTCAATAAGGGGCGGTGTCACAGGACGGCGACGCACGATCTGGAACGGCACGCCGCCTTACCGATGCCGTTGACCAGCAGGTGGATGCCTTCGTTACTGAATACCGGCGAGTTACAGTGTCAGCCGTTTCCCCAAAACAGGATTGTTGATAGTTTTAAAAATGTCGAGAATCCTATACATCGATATTTAAAAAATACCATTGTCGGCCTACACCATATCGAAAATAATTAATGCTATATCGATATATCACGGAACAAATATCGAGTACCGGCCAACAGAAGTATCGTCTGAACATTGTAAATATACTGCCAGATTTAGGGCTGTATACTTAGGTATTGCTTTGTCATCACATATTCTGTACACCAATAGGCTAGCAGTCTGATTATCTCCCTTAGAGCAAGAATTTAAAGGAAAACGATGCACGTTCATGCTTGGCGATAACCACATTGCTAATAACGGTAACTGCTGGTTAAGTGGCACAATAAAGGATGTCCGATGGGTCCGTCGTCCGGTTTCGTCACGTATCGCATTTGTATGGAACACTCAATGCCGACTTCCTGTTTTCTTCACTTCTGCAAACGTCAGCGACCTGACGCTTGTAGTGTCAAAATTATGTGGTAGCGCCGAGCGCCGACTACGTCAACATTTCCCCTCACACGTCTCTGCCCAGACAAATCTTGTCACTTAGATTTTTGAACGTCAGTCTCAGTAACTGTTTTCGAATAATTCCCATATGAAGAAGTAGAAGACTAGTTGCTTTAAAAATTGTGTGTGTGTTTTTTTAACTTAACTGGTGAACTGGTGTGCTATTTCTTCACATCGGATATGTTGTTATTCCATTCATCGCCCCCATCCCCCCCCCCCCCCCCTCAGTGCAATCGGACTTCTTCTTAGATCTATGCTTGCTTCACATGGTCGAAAAGAAAGATTGGACCTAATGAAAGCTCAAAAACTAGTAGGACTCCTTCATATACTCAAAGTAAAATTATGATGTTCTTCTACAATTTCAAAGTAACAACTTCAAATGTTTATCGAAAATTGTGAAAAAAGTATAATACGAGGTATGTCCACAAAGTAAGTTCCGTTTGTTTATATAAAACAAACATGTACAGATACAGAAAAAAATATTTATTGCACAAAAATCTACATATGTGAAACTGTTTTTCTACATAGCTTCTGAAATGTTGTAGTCATGTGTCATAGGGTGCCACAAGTTTTGTATGGCTTCTTCATAGAAGGTTGCCGCCTGTGTATTCAACCATATGCTAACATGGACGGATTTTAGCTCTAAGAAGAGATTAAAGTCGCTAGGAGCGAGGTCCGCTCTGCTCGTAAGATGATCAGACGCGTCCCAGTGAAATTCCCGTGAGAGTTGTTTGGTCACATTCGGAGTGTGATGTCGGGTATTATCGTGGAAAAGAACAACAGCTTTTGGTAGTAATCCTCGGCGCTTGTTCTGTATTGCGCGGCACAATTTCTTAATATGAATATGGCATCTGTTCTTTCGGACATGTCCAAAAGAACAGATGTCGTCTTCATATCGTTAAGGCTAACCGGCTGATGACATTCTTCAGTGCGGATGCACACGAATTGCCTTAATTCTTATAGGACTCGCTGGATTGTCTGCCGCGAGTAATGAGTATAATGGCAGGGGCACTACAAATGTAGTGTGCGGAATATAAGTTGAGTGTGTGGGTCTCACGGGGAGCGTGCAAGGGATAAGTCACTGCAGGCGCAGTATCCTCTGTGCCCTCGGTGGCTCAGATGGATAGAGCGTCTACCATGTACGTCGGAGATCCCGGGTTCGAGTCCCGGTCTGGGCGCACATTTTCAGCTCTCCTCGTTGATGTATATTAACGCCAGTCAGCAGCTAATGGTGTTGATATAACTGTAATTTCAATTTCTTAATAGTCTTGCAGTAACCCTGTCCATTGATTCTTTGGACTCGTGGTAAGAAATAAATCAGCAAAATGCCTTTACTATCCCAAAAAAACGGTGCACATGACTTATCAAAGTGTCAAGATTTGCTCACGCTTAACATTCGTTGGGGATGAAGTGTACCTCCGTTTCAGGGGTGTTGTACGATATCCAAGTTCCCAAGTTGCATCCCACGCGACTATCCGAGAAAGAAAACCATTGCCTTCTTCATTGTAGCGTGTCAAAAACTGAAGTGCACAGCTCGTCCGTTGTTTTTTGTGTTGTTCAATAAGAATTTTGGGTACCCAACGTGAACAAAGTTTTCGAAATTTCAGTTTGTCATTAACATTTTCATGAATTAGTGATCGTGAGATTTGCGGAACTTCCACAGCAAGGGCACTAAATGTAAACTTACGGTTGTGCTTAATCTTCCCTTCAATTGTGTGAACCAGTTCATCAGTAACCACAGACGGACGTCCACTCCATTCTTCATCGTGCACATGATCACGTACTTCATTGAACAGTCTGACCCATCTTCTAACCATTGAATCACTCATATCATTTTATCCATAAACCACACAGATTTTCCGATGAATTTCCTTTGGTTTAACTTTATTTGCATTTATAAAACGAATCACAGATCTGATTTCACACGCGGCAGCATTTTCAATTATGGGTGACATTATAAAGAAGCACTACAAAGCACACGTCGGCAGGAGCGATCTCAAAATGGCGTACATGTCTTCTCCTTGAGTTTGAGTAACTGCCGCGCATGCTCGGAACTGCGATCATAGCGCTGCCACGGATATAAATAGAAACGGAACTTGCTTTGTGGAGACCCTCGCATAAAGTAAAAATATCGGCACACGACATTGCCGTTTCTATATCGATTCATCGAAACGTAGGTAGAGGCATACCGTCTATACGTGTCGATACCACTTGAAGGAGTGTCAATATATCGGTATCTCACTACTTCATCAATAGCCCGACCCCAGAGCTCAGACTGAGCATTGTGGTTTCAACGGACGTAATGAAATCTCCGTACACTTGTGCCAATTGTCGATGAATTTCCGTTCCCCGCACTCCTTCCACTATAGGGAAACGCACGGCATCCTTTTGTTATCCTTCCGACGAGGAAATATCACCAGCTTGACCTCACATTCTGGCTGGATAAAGAAATACTAGCCCAACCCCAGCAATCGATCCCGCACAAAAATTTGGTCCACAATTCGTACAGCGCGCAGTTATAAGACTCGGAGTACAGCTTTTAAGCTTCCGCGCGCACGGTTTTTTGTCACTCGCTCTGCCCACTTCAGGCGCTTAACACCAGAGACCGAAGTATGCACTCTACAGTCGAGTGAGTGAGAGATTTGTGAAATATTACTGTGGCGTGGGTAACATGCGTTCTTGTGTCAAAGTGTGTGTTTTCTAACCTGTAGCTGGTGCGAGAGATTTCTTTCCTTTGAAAATTTTTATGTTGCGACTCACACATTCAGTGTAAATACATGAGACGGATGAGTGTGTCGTCAAAGACGAAGCGTATCGATATTTAATTATTAACTTCGCTGTTGCAGGGAATTTTCTTTGTATTTTAAAACAGGCACTGTTAAAGTGACGTACATTTGAAGAAAATGCGTTGTTCTCCAGTGTGGTTGTCGTGATTAAATTGTAAATCGAAAAACCATTAACTTCATTTGTTAACAATTCTTCGGTTGCTTAGGTTTACCCATTTTATTTCTGAGGCATACATACAGCTGCAGAATATCAGTACGAGATTTCGTTAAAAATTATATTGAATGTGTATGTGCGTCACCTCGAACAAAAATTTGTTAGACGTGTCTACATTTCACCTCTTCTTTTCTAATCTTCGACATTCCACGAATAGCAAAGCTCTAGTTGTCTGGCACTTCATTGGAGGCTACAGTATTTTGCCACTCGGCATTAGGCGAGCGAAGTTGGGCAGTGTGTGTGACAAACAAAGGGTTGCTGCAATAACTCATAACTTGGTTTGCTGGTGCTGATACCTTTCTAGTGTGTTTGTCTGCCTTGAAATGTGAGGTCATTTTCGTAATGTTTTCTTGTGGGTACAGTGGACGTTCGATGTGTACACGTACTCGCTCTGACGACACGTGGGTGTGCGTACGTGTTTGTCTAGCGACCAGTTCTATACCTAAGTGCTCTTACAGGGGTCACACTTTCTTCAGTAGGTAACGGGATTACGACGCCCTTCAGCGGTTTTCATTTTACAACCGCCAGATCGTTTCTTTTTTAATGCACCTTATACATTGTGGTATTATTACATTTGCGTCACGCACTGCAGAATAAAACACTGTATTGTAGTAATGACATCTGAACCATTTAACTCATACAAATATCTTGGTGTAACAGTTTATATGGGACTGAAGTGGAAAGACAACATGGCCTTAGTCCCAATAGTGGTGACAGATTTCGGTTCATGAACAAAAGTAATGGAACAATTTTCCTATTGGAGCACAAAAAAGGTAAACATGCTCCTGTTTAAGAGACTCTCACTGTGACATGTGAACAAAAAAAAGGGGCTCTGAGCACTATGGGACTTAACATCTGAGGTCATCAGTCCCCTAGAACTTAGAACTACTTAAACCTAACTAACCTAAGGACATCACACACATCCATGCCCGAGGCAGGATTCGAACCTGCGACCGTAGCGGTCGCGCGGTTCCAGACTGAAGCGCCTAGAACCGCTCGACCGCTCCGGCCGGCGGCATGTGAACATATTCACTCTCATTCTAACACGTAACTCACCTCTCACTCGCACAAGTTGCCCCAACTGTAATCCCTCACACCCACTAGTCCATATGCATGCACTCCCACTTGTCTATTCTCACTCACTCATTCGGCCCAGCTCACTGTCATCATCCCTTTGTGACTCTCTAGCTGTTATTGTCAGCTGTCTCACAGCCACAGTCTCCTCACTTCTGTCTAGCTACAACTGTCTCTCTCACTCTCACTGTCTCCTTCTTGCTTTCTCTCACTGCTACTATCACATTCATTACTTCCCACTGCTGCTGTCTCTTCTCACTGTCACTCTCTTCCTCGTTGTCAATGCACACTCTCTGTCTCTCGTTATCACTGGCTCTCACCCACCTTCAGGTTTTTGTGCTCTTTATTCCTTTCCCACTGGCACTGTCTCCTAGCACTTTCGTGTCACAGTGTACTATGCTTGGCTGCCATTGTGTCCCGATCTTTGCCTGATACTGTCATTTCCTCCTTCAATTTTCACCTTCGTTCTGTCTGTATCTCACCCACTGTCTTCTATCTTCCAGTATTTCTTATGTAGTGGAATGATGTAGAAGGCACCGTATTAAGACTCGTCTGAGCTTCCCAAATGATTTATTTGTTTCCACTACAGTGCCCTCATTCATCTCAATCTGCGTCACAGAGCCCCGCAATGCTGAGGAAGCACTCCAGTGACCCGTGCAATGAAATGCTGTGTCGAGCCGGCCTTGTATGCCAGGGAAGTTGTGGTGTCATCAGGACGCGCAGGCTGCCGACTCACATGCCCCCATCCTCGTTGTGTCCGCGCCTCTCGGTGTGAGCTGCAGGCGGTCACCTGCGTCGTTCTCGCCAGCGTGGCTAAGAACGTGGTGACCAAGTGTGCCTGCGATTTGGCATCTGAATCTGCATCCCTCGCCTCGGGATGCCTCCTGCATGTGTTGGAAGCCAGGACGACTGCCTGTGGTAGCGAGCCGTGGAGTGGCAAGCCGCTGGCTGGCTGGCTACAGACCCCGTGTCAGCCTCAGGGGGTGAAACCAACGACCGGCCATGGACTGGAATGTTGGCGCCCCATCTGCTGCTGTGTGTAACCGGTGGTGTGACCCCCCCCCCCCCCCCCCCCCGCCATCTAGGAGAGCTGCCACACTTGAATGACTCTTGTTAGAAAACGGCACCTATTTATACTCAGCTGTGCGCCCCTGTTTTGCTAACATGCCCCTCCGAGTAACATTCTCACCACACCTAGGTTGTGCCAGTGGGCCCCTTCTGCCTGTAGCTTGTGCTATGCAAATCGCTGCATTTACACTTTTCAGCAGTTCGACGGCCCTGTGGCCTCCATTCTACTTCGCAACTGCTGGTCAGCGTGACTTACTGTCAACCGGCCCACGCCTGGCTGTAACTTGTGCGCTCAGAATATTGCACAAAACAAACTTTCCCTATCCTAAAAGGTGGTGCCACTACACTTATTATATCGTCTCTTTTCCACTGATACTGTCTCTTTCTATCTCAGCATAAAAAGGGTTAATGTGTCCACATTAATAAATTGGAAAAATGTATGCCTTTTAAACAGAGGGATATTCGCCTCTTTTGTACTTGATAGGCCCATTTTTTCCTTTAGTTCCATCCTTTTCACTGTTGCAGCTGAGAATGTCACTAATATAAAAAGAACTAAATGGTTGACTAAAATTTTGATAGTTTAACTTAGGTAAAACTGAAACAACCGAAAATTAATTTCAGCCCTCAGACCAGAACAAGGAGTTCCCAGAACCCTTCTGATGACCATGGAGACACCTTACAGCATATATTTCAGTGCTACTCACACCGAATTTGGCTTGAATGTTTTACGTCTACAAATAGGATAATTTTGAACCTGCGTATCCTGATAACAGATAAAGATATCAGAAAAATTTTCGAGATTGTTCGAGATGGAGAAGCTGGAGGAAGTGTGTAACATTCAAACTTTGACCCTTCCCCGTAGGATAGCTACAGGAAGATGTCGTTGGATATGTAAATGGTCCATAGTCCAAGGGCTGTCCGAAACAATTGACCCTACCTCTCTGTCATCAACAGAACACAAGTATGAGCCCCAGAAAACCCCGTTTCAACTTCATCGTTTGTTATTCTAACTTCATGATTCGTTATATTCGTTACACAAGCACTTCATGATTCCTTATATTCGTTACACAAGCCTACATTTTTCATATTTTTGATTCATTATTCCTCAGATACATGCAAATTCTGAAAATTTGTTTTATTTTTTTCCCTCATATCAAGATTTCCCACAAAATGAGATAACCTGCCTTGAAGATTTAAGCACAAATATTAAAGTAAACATTTAATCAGTTTCAATATTACCCCCAGTATTGTTTTATTTCCTTAGGCATATAATAAGAATACCACAAACAGTTCTCTTAGCGCTATTATTAGTAATACCTTACATTTCATCTTCTAACTTACCCATTTTTGGCTCCTCGCAAAATCATCATCCTTACTGTACCTCACCAACAAACAACAATCGTGCATCATACTTTCGTTCCATCTTCCCTGGTACCTCTTCTCCATCTCATTGTCATGGTGGAAACATCTTCCTTGCGTTTTCATTACTATGTTCCAGATTTTCAGGGAAGTAGTTAGTACGAGAGTGCAGAAAGTAGAATTTTAATCTAAAGTATGAGAGTGCGGAAAGTACAATTTTACTCAAATGTCAGATTCCAGCTTCTTGGAATTTTCCAACATGGTCATCACCATGTTCTTGAAACAGGTATCTTCTTTGTTACATGGAAAATTTTCAGTGACAGAGCTGCATATTTTGTGTTTCATTGTCTTTTTAAGTAAATTATCCTTCACCTGTTTTTTAATTTGAGAATGCATAAAACTTCCAGCTTCAAGTTTTTCTTGGCTGATGTAACGAAATGTCATACAAAATTATTTAAAGCAGCATCTTTATTATCGAAGAGCCCTTCAGACAGCTTCGTAAACCTCTGTATGATAAGTAGAACTAGAAGCATGTTTTTGTGTAGAAGCAGCTCATGCGAGATGTTTATAGTCTCAGGCACAAAATGTGTCAGATTTGGCGTAAATTTTCCACTCTAATGGTTTTCCTTTACTCAGTTACCCCACTCACATAAAAAGATCATTCGCGTGTGCCCAGCATGCTTCCGTTACGAAATTTCTATAATCAGAAATAATATAGTCATTATTATATTATGAAAAAACTGTATGTGGTATAACTAAGAACTATTCTGAAATCGGTGTAATATATTTATTTTCAACCATTTCATATTACACTCGCAGGCATTATTGTCTCACTCGCCTGACAATTAAGCCACATGGGTTATCGTAGAGGGTTGTATATTCAGTTTAAATGTCAGCGCAGTTCCTCAACACACAGTTAGCGAGCGGGCCATCCGACCACTAGCAGGCCGCGCATCTCCGCGATATTACGCAGCAACAACACCCCTCGATTCCGGGCCCTCAACAGCGACTTCGGCCTGTGCAGCGGATAATGGCCTGCTCAAACCGACAAGCGACGCTCGACCCAGGAAGTTATTGCCTCTTGGATGGTCCATCGATGTTACCATCAGCAGGGGCCATCCCAGTTTATTGCGCCGCTGCGCTGCAGCACAATCTGATTGGTGCAGCTGCGAGTCCGCTATGCGGTCGCATCTAGCCTGCAGTGCGCCCATTACGTCACACGTCTGTGCCGATAGCTCCGTGACAATGATTTGCAGATTCCGACCCCTGCTATCAGAAGCGGTGGCAGAAAATAGGTCACGGTAAAACGTTCTGGAACCTCAGCAAAGGCAATTGGAAGTGGCCCCTGAGACAAACGAACTAAATGTTTGACGTAATGTAGGTACTTCCGTAACAGTAATCGTGTTAACAATGGTGTTTCACAGTCCACACGCGATAGCTGTGTTCCATGCAACAGAAAACCAGCCTGCTCTTTTAAGTTCTGTCAATGAGTACAACCGAGACGATGAAACACAAGTCATCACAGTGTTGGTAGGCAAAATCTATTTCTACGCTACCATTTATGACATAATGCAAACATATGAACCCAAAAAAATTATAATAACATTCTACGATCAGTTAATATTTTTGTCCATGTGAGATGAAATCCAAAAATGAAAAATGTTAATTGTTCCATTGATCAAACGCCGGAAACATACTAAGTTAATATTGGCAATTTTTCTTATTCAGAAAAGTACCAGAAAATTAATCTTTTCACATGTCCGCAGTAAGTTTCATATGTAATTTGTCATCGATACTTACATCCAACCAATTTCATTGTTTTCTACTTAGTATCGTACGTTACTTGGGTATGGAATATTTTTTCCACTCCTAAACTGAATAACAGCTCGTATTCCAAACTTTAAAGCTCTCCAGATTTGACAGAGATCAATGTATATCGTCTGTTCTTATTTCATTAAGCGACTGTATAACATTATCGATTACTTTCTTCCGTTCGAAGAATTCTTATGGCCTAAGCAAGGACATGTCCAAATATATCATCCCACACAAAAGTAATGGAAAGGCGTAGAAATTAGCAGTTCAGCCAGCTGGTCCATACAAAAACGTAATTCGTTACTGCAGAATGCCTCTGTGCATCCTGACATTTTATCGTTAAACTTGGCAGTGGATGAAC
Organism: Schistocerca piceifrons; assembly: GCF_021461385.2. Classification (NCBI taxonomy): domain Eukaryota; kingdom Metazoa; phylum Arthropoda; class Insecta; order Orthoptera; family Acrididae; genus Schistocerca; species Schistocerca piceifrons. The sequence goes on from NC_060139.1 coordinate 272,360,876, forward strand.
ATGTAATATCATTGTACAACTGTTCAAAATTTTATTTTCTGGAAGCGGATAACTGATTGCAAGCATTGACAGCAGCCTCCGTGCTATTTCTATACGGAGCAGTCAAATGAAATCGAGACACCTGGAAAGAGAAAGTAAATTTTTTATTATTTCTGTAAGAAAATGAAGCACAAGCAGCCGTCCTTATGGTGTCATTTATAGTATGGCTACCAGTTTCGGTGCTTCAGTGCATCATAAGGATGACTGTAGATGTTTCATTTCCTTATATAATTGAACGACCGAAGTCCCCGAGATCTCCAACCACGAGGATGGATATACAAAAAATGCATTATTTCAGTAGGATTTGCCATAACTGTTGATTTATGTCACTGTGACACAAGACGATCAATGCTTTCATGGAAAAATGTTTGTGGTGACATATGGAAACGTGTTTGCAGCCAGCTGTACCCAAGTGGCGCCAAATGTTGCTATGGTTGTTTCGAATGCTCTGCAGAAGTTTCGCTGGGAAGCCATTACACATCATCCATACAGTCACCATCTCTCCCCTTACGATTTCCACGTCCTTGAAGCCCCGAAGAAAGAAATTGTGGCCATGAATTTTTATTCGGACGAAGAAGTGCTTGGCTGGCTACAAGCGATTCCGTAGGCAACAGTTAACATTTTTGCATGATGATATCGACCGTCTTGTCTCACAGTGAGTTAAATGTCTTAACAGCTATGGCGGTTACTTTATAAATATTGAGTAGTTTCCTTTATTTCCTCCATCTGCATTTGACTGTCCCGTTATATATTAAAAGTCAGAAGCAGTCACTGAATGTTAACTCCGATGATAACGGCTATAAAGACAAGTAAGGCAACTTTTTTTTCTCTCAGCCAATTTCTGTTGAAAAAATGCTGAATTTGTTGTAGAATATCGTAGAATATTCCCTCTTGAGTCCCTATAGTTTCATGAGGTTGCGATAGGTGGCGGTGCTATACGTAGTCTCCAAAATGGCTTCTTTAATAGAGGTGCGTTCCAGGCAGAGAGCTGTTATTAAGTTTCTTTTGGCGGAAAAAATGGTTCAAGTGGCTCTGAGCACTATGAGACTTAACATCTGTGGTCATCAGTCCCCTAGAACTTAGAACTACTTAAACCTAACTAACCTAAGGACATCACACACATCCATGCCCGAGGCAGGATTCGAACCTGCGACCTTAGCAGTCGCGCGGTTCCGGACTGAGCGCCTAGAACCGCTAGACCACCGCGGCCGGCTCTTTTGGCGGAAAATCAAAGCTTCGCAGACATTCATAGGCGCTTGTAGAACGCCTACGGAGACCTGACAGTGAACAAAAAGTCTGTGAGTCATTGGGCGAGATGTCCGTCATCATCGCACCAAGATCACTGAAACTTTTCGGATGTCCTGCGTGCCAGCCGGCCACATCTCCTCTGACTTCTCCAATGTCAGAACGTGTCGACGCTCTCATTCGATGTGATCGTCGGATCAATATTCAACACCTCGCTGCTCAGTTGGATGCCTCTGTTCGTAGTGCTAACACATTCGTTGACTAGTTGCGGTGCTCAAAGGTGTGTTCGCGCTAGGTTCCTCGCCGCCTAACTGAAGACCGTAAGGTGAAACAGGGGCCATATGTACGGGATTGCTTGCGCATTACTAGGCTGATAATGACAATTTTCTGTCAGACATCTTCACACAACTTCACTGGACTGTTCTTCCTCATTCGCCCTGCAGCCCAGATCTCGCATCTTACGACTTCGGACTGTTTGGCCCAATGAAGCATGCACACCGTCGGAAGGAGTACGTGGATGATGGGGAGGTTATTGACGCAGCAATACGTTGGCTTCCATATCGACCAGCAGACTGGTACGGGGCGGGCATGCAGGCCCTCACAGTAAGGTTGCGAAAGGCCGTCACATTTAATGGAGATTTCTTTGAGAAATAGGATATTGTATCCAAAATAGAGGGGAATAATATGGTTTATTGGAATCCTGAATAAAACCAACATGCCTTCAGATAAAAATAAATGTGTTGCATTACTTGTTGAACGCCCCACGTACCTGTAGATCGCTTTAGACACACCGGTGAGGCAAAAAAATTTATGGGAAGAGTAAATCTTGATTTTTGGGTTGTTATGTTTATTGATAATGAATTTACGGTATGTGATATAATTAGTGCTGAAAATCTAATTCGTACATAACAATAAAGTGTGATTGTGTTTAATACTTCCCAACGCGACATTTAATGACGCCTCGTGGTGCTGCGGGCACATACACAACAAGGAAAATGTATTAGCGCAGGAGACACATTTACAGGCCGCACATGGACAAATCCACTTACTTAAGAGACGGTCAGTTACGGCACGGCATCAAGAAAAAGCATGTCGGAGACGACAAAGCTGGTCGGCTATCCGCGTGAGGACTCCGTAAGCATCTGTGGGAACTGATTCAAGGGCGGTGAAGCCACGAATTGGCAAAACAATGTTGAACGTCCCGGCGTCATTACAGAAGCTTCCCGGCTGTGTAGAACACCAAAGGCAGATTGCTAAAGATTGAGCTCCGCAGAAGGTAGCCCTTTCATGTTCTCACACTGATGCACGGACATCGACAATTACGACTGAAGTATTCACGAGGTCATTAGGACTCGGCCGAGGATTATTAGGAACGTGTTGTCTGGTCCGATGAATCCAGCTTCTCCCTTCGCCTGGTAGATGGTCGTTTTCGGGTTACGCAGTCATCCAGGCCGAACGTGCACCATGCCACGGACATCAGGTGGTGGGAGGGGGGGGGGGGGGGCTGCATTATGATGACCGGGACTCTCACCTGTACTTCCATTGGATCTGTGTTGGTAGTGAGGTCACCACGAAAAATGAAAAAGAGGTAAAGGTCGTACGACATTGCTGGTCGCCTGTCGGGAAGTGTGTTCTTCCTCTTCCTTTTTGGTTATGTAAGAACTGTGTTCATGTGTATTTGTCGAGTGATGGTGAGTATAATGGAAGCAAGTATTATGAGAGAAGGTAAAACCCGATGCTGGTACACAGCTTACACTTCTCGAGTAGCAACAAGTGGCCGGCGCAGCTTAATGTACTTACCAGTCAGACATATCACCGTCAGTGTCACGTGTCCTCACTTCACTTTGCTTCACTCTGCCGAGAGGTTTGGAATTTAATCCATGACATTGGCGCAGAGACTGATGACCAGGGTCTTCACACCACCACCTCTACTTCACCTGCCGGCCAAATACGGGCAGCGAAAAATTTCATCTACCAGCAGCATTCGAACCGGTTAGCCCTGAGTCGAACCCCGCCGCACAGGCGTGCGTTAGCGACCCCGGTCTCAGAGACAGGTAAACCACGAAAACTGAAGACTACTTAACATTATTACGGACCACCTGTAGTCAATCAAGTCTCTGTGTATCCATCTTATCACAGATGGTTGCGGAAATTGGCTGTTCGATACAAGATGTACAATTAAACGTCTTTCAGCTGTCTAGTTTCCAAAATTATTTTGTTTGGCTACCAGTTTCGGTGATATACCACACCATCTTCAGACAGATGATGGTTGAAGGTATCACTATGGCAAGCAGAAATCTACTAATACCAGAGTTTCTGGCCCCCGTTTTGACCAAAACCGAGGTGGAATCTTCCTAGAAGTTGGTCAGGGGCCCGAAGATGGAGTAGTAAATCACCGAAATCGGTAACCAAATAAAATAAGTTTGGGAACTGGACAGCTGAAAGGTGTTGAATTTGACATACTGCAGTCCTTCATGACACTCTCGGTAGCGATGGCATCTTCCACCGCGTTAAATGTTCGTTTCACAAGGCCAGACTCGTGCCACCGACCCATAATTTACGGAAGTTTTGCGAACTGGACGAAACATCTGGTGCCACACACTTCAAAAAACTTACCAAGGATTTTTCAAGCCTGTGGCATTAGAATGAGTGAGGTACTGCTTTCCAGACATGGACTAACACAGTACTAAGTAGGCAGTCGTAAGATTTTCGCTCGACACTGTAAGTATTCGTGCATATCAGGATAGAACAATGTGCAGCTATTCTTTATACAAGGTGTTTCAAAATGAACATACCGGTTTTAAGGCGTTGTAGCATTCATTACGTTCAATTTACAATTGCAAATAACACACCAAATGAAAGAGCAACTCAAACAGTTTTGTTTGTATACCTGTGCGCAACGGGAAGAGTATGGAATGACGAAGCGTGACTGAAAAATTTCTTGAACGAGTGCGAATCTTTCACGATTAGCCCCAGTAAATATCCCCGCGGAAAGTTTATGGGCCTTCCTTTTTCGGTGAGTCAACTGTAACTGATGTTTCTTATCTTTATGTGCTACAGCTGTGACCCGTGCCTCAATGGGAAGAAGCTGAACAACAAATGTTTATTTGGGAGCAAGATGGTGCGCCGCCTCACTGGCATAACTCAGTACGCGACTGGTTAAACGACGTTGTATCCGACCGAAGGACTGGGCGCAAGGGCCCGGTTGACACGGCATTTTATGCATGACCTCCACGTTCACACACTATCTGATGCGATCATGTGTATGTTCCCCCCATATCAGCTGATCTATCCGACTTTACAGACAGTGTTATTGCATCAGTTAATCCTGACACATTGATCAAGGTTTCGGAACGACTCACCTACCGACTCGATGTGTGATCAGTGTTCACACCGAATAATTGTAAGAAAAACTATTTGTGTTTCTCTTTCATTTGGTGTATTATTTATAATTGTAAGGTGAATGTAATATGTACTACAAAGCCTTAAAACTGGTATATCCGTTTTGAAACACTCTGTATATTTCAAGAAAGGTAGGTCAAAAACAGGATCTGGTCAAACCCCAAGCCATACCGAACACCATTTTTAAAATTTCCCCATTCTGAATGAAGTTGTAGTCGTACGGTTTCATTTGTTGAAGTGACCTCCGTTGCACGGTGCTGAGAATAACTTCTTGGTGAAGATGGAAAGTCAGGTGCCTGACATTCACATACGGCTACAGCATGCAGTGCCCTGCTGAGGCGATCCTAAGCCCATGGCAGAACTGCCAAGCCTTCTCAACTCCTCCTTCCATCCCCACACTAGAAACTTTCTCATTTGTATGGTACTTTTAATAAGAATGAATTGAAAAATCATATGCTTCTTAGGTAAATATTTAGGTCAATCAGGAAAAACCAAATCGGAGATTGTAAAATGAAAACCACTGAAGGACTCGTAAGAGCGTTGCATGCGGAAGAAGGGGTTGTCCCTATAAAAGCTGTGGGAGCACAAGCTCGCCGCTAGGGGAATATGGGTGTACACCCACGTGTTGACATTGCAAGCACGTACACCCAATTACAGTCCACGGCACTCATTAGTGCTGAAAACAGGGAATTTGAGGCATCTAAAGTAGAGCAAAGGGATGTAGTGCGTTTCCTAATAGTGGAAAAGTTTGGGGAACGATTCATCAATGATTGGCATAAATGTACGAATAACACTGCATTAGAATCCCTTCAGTGGTTTTCCTTTCATAGTCTCTGACTCGTTGAACCTAAAAGTAGAAACGATGTAGACAGCCACACCGTTGCTGCAACCACAACAGAGCAGTTTACAGCGTGTAACAGACATAAATGGAGATAATTGTATCGGCGATTGATAATGGCGTACTGAACAACAGTACATCAGCATTTACTTCATTTGCAGACTAATAATGTAGCTACTATCAGTAACATGCGCTTAGCTTAGATATTACTGCCAAGTACAAGTGGCAGAAACAAGCTATTAATGTTTATTTCCCCTGAGCAGCAGGTCAGGTTTTGCACTGTGGATGCGTGGACGCATAATGGTTAGTCTAAACTGACATGCATAGCCCACTTAGTGCAGTAAGGACGGTGAGGAAAACATCAGGTAGTAAATTATGTGACGTATTTGTAGGAAGTCTGTTAGACACAAAGAAAACGAAGCGAACACAAGGAAGTGGGAACATATTGAGGTACCAATGGTCACAGTATCAGTACTTATACTCCTAAACACCCGGTATGTGAAGAGACCAGACCTACCCGTAGTTTTTGAAGAGGGGCAGCCTTTTTTAGTAGTTGCCTTTTTAGTAGTTGCAGGGGCAAACGTCACTAACATTCATTGATTCGGTCTTGTAACATTGTCCAATATCACCTCGCTGAACTGGCTGAAAGCAAAGGCAACTACAGCCACGACTTTTTTTCCGAAGGCATGCTGCTCTACTGTGTTGTTAAAAGAAGATGGCCTCCTCTAGGTAACAATTCCAGACACAAAATAGCAACCCATTCAGACTTCGGGACACGGATTACTCTTGAGGACGTCAGGCTAAGGCCGGCCGGTGTGGCCGTGCGGTTAAAGGCGCTTCAGTCTGAAACCGCTACGGTCGCAGGTTCGAATCCTGCCTCGGGCATGGATGTGTGTGATGTCCTTAGGTTAGTTAGGTTTAATTAGTTCTAAGTTCTAGGCGACTGATGACCTCAGAAGTTAAGTCGCATAGTGCTCAGAGCCAGCCACGTCAGGCTCAGGAGAAACAAAACTGTCACCCAACACAACGGAGTGTCTGACGTTAGCTCATTTAGTCAGGTACTTAGGTTATAGAACTTCAAAAAGGAAGTGGATAGGCTGAAGTTGAATACAGTGGCAGTTACTGAAGTGTAAGAGCAAGAAGAAAATGACCTGTGCTCTGTCAGTAGAAGTTTATCAAAACAAAACTGGATACAGGCAATGCAGGAATAGATCCGACAATGAATAAGAAAATGTAATTGTGATGTGTGGCCGGAATTCGATAGTAAGAAAAAGAAGAGAGGTAAAAATAGTAGAACAAAATGGACTGGGGGAAGTGCATAAAAGAATTCTCGAAGATCTCAATTTAATCACCGTCAAGCCGTGGAACAAGAACCACATAAATAATTTTTATACGTGGAAGGAACGTGGGGCAGGCCACTGTGGCCGAGTGGATTTGGCGCTTCATTCGGGAACTGCGCTGCTGCTACGGTCTTAGGTTCCAATCCTGCCTCGGGCATGGATGTGTGTGATGTCCTTAGGTTAGTTAAGTTTAAGTAGTTCTAAGTCTAAGGGACTGATGACCTCAGATGTCAAGTCCCATAGTGCTTAGAGCATTTTGAACCATTTGATGGAACTTGGGGACTGGAAGATGTTAGATTAGTGTATTGTGGTTAGACATTTCTAGGGACAGATGTGGAATCTGAGTGAATTTTTTTGAACTGGAAACACGAGGGAGGTAGTAAATTTATAAGCTCTAATCAGGATAAAAGGAAGCAGCCAGATGTCGTTAGAAAGGTTTGACGGAAACGGGGAAATGGAATACAACAGGGATGAAATAGTGAAAGCAGCAGATGATTAAGTAGGTAAAGTATACTTCGTAAAAATCCTTGGATAACTTAGGAGATATTAAATTTAACTGATGAAACGAGGAAATATAAAAATGAACCACATGAAGCAAACGTAGGTATCTAAAAAATCCATTTTACAAAGAGACCAAAACGACTGACCAGGAATGAGTGGAGAACAAATTCAAGGAGGCAGATGCACACATTTCTATTTTACTTCTTTTGAATCATCAGTCTCTTAATTGGTTTGGTGCGTCCCGCCACGAATATTTCTCTCATGTGCCAATCGATTCATCTGAGAATTGCACTTGAAACCTAACCCCCAATTACTTGCTGGATATATCCCAATCTCTGTCTTCCCCTACAGTTTTTATCCTCTACGACTCCCTCTAGTAGCAAGGAAGTAATTCCGTGACGTCTTAACGGATGTCCTGTCATCCTGTCTCTTTTTATAGTCACTAATTTCCATGTATTCCTTTCCTCTCCGATTCGTGCAGAACTTCAACATTGCACAACTTACCAGTCTACCTAATTTGCACATCTCCGATGCTTCTATTCTCTTCTGTTCCAGTTTTCCCATAGTCCATGTTCCACTAACAAGCAATGCTGTGCTCCAAACGTACATTCTCAGAAATTTCTTCCTGAAGTTAAGACCTATGTTTGATGCTATTAGAATTTTCTCGGCCAGGAGTGCCCTTTGGGCCAGTCAGTGCTAGTTTGCTTTTACGTCCTCCTTGCTCCATCCGTCATGCGCTATTTTGCTGCCTAGGAAGAAGAGTTTCTTAATTTCGTGATCACCAGTCCTGGTGTTAAGTTTCTTGCTGTTCCCTTTTCTGCTACTTACTATTACTTTCGTCATTCTTCGATTTTCTCTCAGTTCTTATTCTGTACTTAGTACAATGTTTATTCCATTTAGCAGATCCTGTAATTTTTCTTCAACTTTCACAGATGATAGCAATGTCATTGGGAAACCAGATCACTGATGTCCTTTCACACTGAATTTTAATCCCACTCATGAACCTTCTTTTTTTTTATTAACCTGGAAAGAAAATTCTTTCATTCATTTGTCCTACGAATTGTTGTGAGTTTATTTATTGATAATTAAACTTCACCAGCATTTGCCCTGAGCAGCGTGAGTGGCTACCATAGGAAGTCTCGTTCTGAGGTGTTGCAAATCTACAAGGTGCCGGACAGCTGGTACAATTAACTGTGTTTTGAGTCCACGAGCGCCACGAAGGAGTTTTTTTGGGAATTTGTGGTAAGGTCTTATGGGACCAAACTGCTTAGGTCATCAGTCCCTAAGCTTAAGCACTACTTAATCTGACTTAATCTATGCTAAGGACAGCACACACCCGAGGGAGGACTCGAACCTCCGACGGGGGGATCCGTGCGGGCCGTGACAGGGCGCCCAAGATCGCGTCTACCTCGCGCGTCTAGGGGCAGGCAGCTTGCTCTCACTACTGCTGAATCGCAGACGGCTCACACGAACTTTGAAGCACTATGCACACAGATTATATATACCAATTCGTGTCTTGCGCAACACTGTTTTCTATTTTATATAAGTGCAGTGTGTGTGTTCGCAGCAGTTTTTACCTTCTTAAATCCATCTAGTTAATCACTAATGTCTTACACACGTCCTACCCTCCTGTCCGTTTATCTGGTCAGTGGTTTCCACATGTTCCTTTACTAACCTATTCTGCTGATGGCCTCGTCATTTCTCTTCGCATCAGCCTACATAGTAACATCCTTATTTAGCATCAAGTCTCAAACGCTTCAATTCTGTTTTCTTGTTTTCCAACATCCCAGTATTGACTCCTACACAATGCTATGTTCCAAATGTACATTCTCAGAAACTTGTTTCTCTATCTAATGTCTTCTCTTAGAGACGGACGCTCGACTCAAATGACTTTGCTGTCGACTAGACGTTAAATACTGATCTCCTCCTCCTCCTCCTTCTCCTCCTCCTAGTGGGGGAAGACCTCTTTGCTGGTCTGCTTCTTGTATCATCATTGCTTTTCGTCATGCGTTACTTTGCTTTCTATGAAGCAGGATTGCTTTACTTCTTCCACTCACAACTAAAATGCTATTTTTTTTTTAAACAATCCCTCGCGAACCTCCACACAATTTTGTAAGAACCCCCACAGGCAGCTGCTCACTGACTGAACAAAGTCTGTGAGAGGTAGTAAGGGCCGATGTTTATATTTACAGACAAAATTGAGTTCCGCAGCCGAAAGCAGCGCGGCGCCGGAGGCGCAAAGCGAGGCGGCGGGTAAACGGTTTAGCCAAAGTTCCGGGCCTCGACTAACTCGTTAGGTGGTCCCCTGAGCAGATGGCGCAGGCAGAGGGCGCCGCTGACGAGATTTTCCGCTGCGAGCAAGTGCAACCCCCGCCCCCCCCCCCCCCCCCCCCCCGCCACCCAAACTGTGCTGCGCTAATGGAGATTTCTCCTCAGGCCAACTGACATTACGTTCTGCGCCAACTGCCGACGTGCGCTGCACAAGTAACCTCGTAGGAGACAGAAATCGTGAGAATTTAGAAACGTAAAAATTAAATTACGTGGAAGCAAAATGGCAATTAGTCCGACTTCATGACAGCATAAAATCTTATCTGGACCAGTTTCACGTAATTCAAAGCGTGTTCTGAAACCACTGCAACAACTGCAGGTTTTTTATTTTTGCGTGTCTGGGTAAGGTGATCACCAAGAGTTCCCTTGTCTAATACTAATGTTATTACTCTGGTTTCTTTTATAAGACGAGTGTATTCAGAAGGATGATGGTGCATTTGAGGGTCACAGGCAGCTCATTGTCAGCAGAGGCCTTTATCTGTACCCCAACAGCTTCTGCAGGAGGCTCGTACCCCTTCAAGTAGGCGACAGGATGGCAACCATAATCGGCCAGGAGTAGCCGTGATACGGCTTGGCTGTTGCTCCTTCCAGCCCGTCGCAGTGGCGCGACATCTGCGTACTTAGACTGCCGGTAGAGCGAGTTCAGAAGTGGCGTGAGGTGGCACAACGACACCTGGCTGTACTCGAAGCTGTCTGGTTGACGCACACTCTGCTGTGAGGTGGCAGATGCCCATAGGTAAGAGCGTCAGATCTGTGTCTCGCTGGCGAATTTCCAGTGGCACAGTGGGATGGGTGTGCTTGAGATCGACCCTCGACCCATCGATGCCGTCTCATGGCTGTGGAAGCCAATTCTGCAGTAGATTCCGACTCGATGACACTCATATGCCATGAGAATCCTGGCAGGACATCTAGTATTTATAACCCCCAAAGCGGAATTTTCATGTTCTGCCTGCCACAGATATCACGAACCTCACATGCCGAGTTATCACCGATTTTTGTAACTTCATGTTCACCGACCGGCGGGCGGACTATGGCCCCCAAGCGGAGTGCCGTGGTCTAATAGCGAACTGGAACATTACATGAAGTTGGAAGTTTTCCAGTTTGTAATTGTAACTTAAGAAAGTTTTTCTATCAATAATTATAATTATTATTAGACTGGTGAAAAACGCACGGAAAAGTGTAAAGCTCTTTGTCCGACAATATCATCGTTACCTATACTTTCTTTCCAAGGAAACTGCAAGGCAATCTAGTGAAACTCTATTATCGTTATCATAAAGTCTGATAGGTAGCCGTACAACTTGCATTATGAAAACCTTTATTCCGACATGTCACTGTTCAAGCATTTTCTGGAACCTGCTACCATTGGCCATGTCATTATACTAATAGAGAACAAAGACAGAAATTAATTACTCTTCCGCCGGCCCGGATGGCCGGGCGGTTCTAGGCTCTACAGTCTGGAACCACGCGACCGTTACGGTCGCAGGTTCGAATCCTATGTCGGGCATGGGTGTGTGTGATGTTCTTTCCGATAAATCATGAAAAATACGTTCTCTAGAACGTGACGTAAATTTCCAAAGTATTCGATAATGTCCCATAGCAATTAAAGTGCAGTGTTCCTGCATCCAGCAGACAACCAACTTCGTCTTGTCACTGCAACCGCATAAAAAGTAATTCAAAGTAAGTACTGCAATCCAGGCAGAGAGCAGTGCATGATCAAACTGTTTATGCAACTATTCCTTTGTTTTTTTTTTGTTTTTCTTTACCGAATTAAATAATAAGTAGTTGTTAGGCAACAAGCCTTAGCAGTGTAATAAAATGAAAGGAATGAATAAAAACTTTTAGTTTACTATATTCTGAAAACTGAAGATTCATACATTGACAGACTTTACTTAGACGTTCTTGTACCTTGGACACTTTGATTGGTAAAAACTTTAATTATTCCACAATGTCAATAATCAATTATCACTAATTGGTCACAACAAATATATGAATATTACTTTCAATGTATGCACACGCAAATGTGAGAAAATTCCTCCAGTGCGCAAGCAAGCAACAACTACGTGCAGAAAAACAGCGAAATCATCAAAAATCCTCGATTAATACAAAAATTTCCTATGGCGCTATTAGCACCTGTTGGGGCTTCTGTCCATGCCACTCTGCATCCGACTAGTCACGACAACTGTTCGCTCGCTACGACCTGCGATAATACTATCTCAGACTCACAGTTCTTCTATGCACGAAACAGCAGAATCAGTAGCCAACCCCCCCCCTCCCCCAAAATAAATAAATAATAATATGAACGTCCAACTTTCAAAGTGACTGCCTCATGCCTCTTGCATTCCATTAGTGTCCTTCAGTTGTTGGCTCTTATACTAGTTCCATGCATTCTTGGCAGGTATTCAGTTGTGTGTGTGTGTGTGTGTGTGTGTGTGTATTTCAGTTATTATTATGTAATGGACGCCGCTCAAGTCATAAGTTCAATAGGCATCGATGGGGTGGAGACATTACCAGTATCGGAGGCCAAGCTCCGGCGGTTGGTGAGTGTTTTACGCCAAAGGCATCAGTGAAAGAGCATCATTGAAAGAGTGGTGCAGTAGCGGGGACAGTGAAGCGGCCCGCTTACGCGCCTCTGTGGCTAGTGTGAATCTCAGTGCTCTCGAAGATGAACGCACTCTTGGACCTGTACCCAGTACATTTTCCGAATGGCAGTTGTCGTGAAGGCACTTACAGCACACAGCCCGAAAGGATATAATCCCACAGCCTGGGAGGCAGCCCTTAGCAGCCAACCCAGTAACCAGAAGCTACAGAAAGGCTGCTGGCAGTCAGTCGGATTGGCCCTTCACCTCTCCTGTCAGTCACCGTTGTGACCCTTCGGTAGCTGCAGCGAGGAGCGTTGAAGTCCAGCCACAGCCAGCTGATTGCAGGCTCGTTGTTTGATTTCGAGCTTCACGTGACGGTTCGCCCAGCAGAGTTAATCTGTAACTAGTGACAGTGTCTTTCCGTAGGGGTCGGTCATGCAGATAGACAGACCAGGCTCAGAGGACGGGACGTGTGAAACGGCTATGTAAAGGCAGACGCCATGTCATTCTAGCAGGTCAGGTTGCCTTTTACCCTCGTCTAACCAGAGGTGTCAGCGCTACACTTCACACCGTGGTGTCTCAAACAAGGACGGTCTCCCTTGCCTCTGCGCTTCTTATCAGTACTAGAACGCCTTGGGTCGGCAGGGTTCGGATTTTGCATGTTGTTACACCCTGTTGTTGAGTTTGCAGAACGACGTTCTGGATGCTGTCTTACTACACTGTTTATGGTCCTCGCTGTGGCTCTGCTAGCTTTGGGGCAATGAGTTACAACACTGAAACGCTTCACTTTCTTAGATTACGATTTTGACGCACGGTCTGAGTTGACCTTGATTCTTTTATCGGCTATGATCGTTTGCTGTCGATGTCGAAAACTTATTAGTGGACTCGAGAACAGGGCTCCGGTATAACAGTTCTGTTAAAAGGTGTGTTATAACTGAACACAAACACACGTACACGCACACACGCACACACACACACACACACACACACACACACACACACACACACATGCACGCACGCACACACAAATTACAAACACACGTACACGCACACACACACACGTACACGCACACACGCACATACACACACACACACACACACACACACACACACACGCATGCACGCACGCACACACAAATTACTGTACATGAAAATCTCATCCACCCCCGCTCCACACGAGCACGTAAGAACTAAAACACGTATGATTGTGCTAAAAGTCTGATGTATCCGTACAGAAGAATTCGTAGACATAACAGAAGACTCAAAAAATTGAGTAGTAAAACTAATTTTAAAATTGGAAGTTTCTTATGACCTCGCTAAATAGATTTGTTAAAAAAGGAAAGGGACATCCAGGCTGAACATGACGTTCAAGAAAACAGGCCAACAAACAAATAGGCGAACTTGGGGCTGTGTTTCGGATGGTGTGACGTACTACGAGCTGGCACATGCTACCTGGCGAGAATGGCTGGAGCAAAGGCGGTGTTTGCTACCGGTGGCTTCCACATCAGGACTGTTAGTGCCATTTCATAAGTTTCTGCATTGGTCCCTAGCACTTCCTCCATGCTGCGACCTGATAACTTGAGCCCGTCCGTCCACACTTACTGACACGACGTCTCCTGTATCAGCCTGTTCTGTATTTGCATATAAACTAAACTCCGTCCAAACAGGACCCGTAAGGCCCATCGGTACTGACCAACCACCGTATCATCCTCGGCCTACAGGCGTCACTGGGTGCGGATGTAGAGGGCCATGTGGTCAACACACGGCACTCCCAACCATTGCAGTTTTCGTGACCAGAGGTGCTACTTCTCCGTCAAGTAGCTCCTCAGTTTGCCTCACAAGGGCTGAGTGCACCCCGCTTGCCAACAGCGCTCGGCAGATCGGATGGTCACCCATCCAAGTGCTAGCCAAGCCCAACAGCACATAACTTCGGTGTTTCGACAGGAACCGGTGTTATCACTGCGGTTCTGCCATTGGCCTGTATCTACATATTCACCTACTTATATAGTCTTCAAGCCAACTTACGGTGTGTAGCGGAGGGTACTTTGACTACCACTGTACCTTTTCTGTTCTAGATACCACTGGTATGTGGCAAGAAAAATTGATAATAAGAAATCGTATGAACTCGAATCTTTCTTATTTCACCTTCATGGCCTTTTTGCGACATATGTGTAGGAGTAAGGAATACTTTCATTGACACACCAAGGGATGTATGCTCCCGGAATTTTAAGAATGATCAACACAGTGGTGCAGTACGCCTCTCTTGAACTGTATGTTACTGGAGTCGGTTGACAATATTTGTGGAGCTTTCAAGCTTACTGTTCGAACCCGAGATGAAACATGCTGCACTTCTCTGTTGTTCTTAGTTTCCTATTTCAGTTCTATTTCGTATGGATTGCTGACTTACGACAGCACGTGTGGTTTCAAAAACGGCTTTTGGTGTGGCACTGCATGGCGAGTAGATTGACTAACTTCAGCGTCGTTGGGGTCGTCCATAAGATAACCCCCTTTTTGTGAGAGTGTAGATCTTGCGGCCTGTGTCCTCAATTATTTGTTGGATATCTCTATTCCCGCACAGTTTTTACCCTCTACAGGTCCCTGTAGTGCTATGCAAGTCGTACCCTGATGCCTTAACACATGTCTTGTCATCTTTTGGTCAGTGCTTTCCATACGTTCATTTCCTCGTCAATTCGATGGAGAAAGTCCTCACTCTTTACCTTATCAATCCACCTACTTTTGCTACGTTCTTCTGGAGCATCACATCTCGAACTCTATGATTCTCTTCCGTTCTGGTTTCCACAGCCCTTGATACATTAATTTACACTGCGCGCTTCAAACATACACTCTCAAAAGTTTCTTCCCCAAATTAAGGCCCATGTCTGTTGCCAGTAGTTTCCTCTTGGCTAGAAATTCCCTCGCTGCGTGTGATAGTCCGCTTTGTACGTCCTTCTTGCTTCTTCCGTTAACATCTCTTTTGATTCCGAGCTAGCACAATTCCTTAACTTCGTCTACTTTACGACTGTCAATTCTGGTGTCAAGCTTCGCGTAGTTCTCATTTCTGTTTCTGATCACTTCTTTCGTCTTACTCTCAGTCCATATTCTGTTCTCATTAGACGGTTCAATCGATTTAACAAATCCTGTAATTCTTCTTCAGTATCTCTGTAGATTCCAATATCATCAAGGAATCTTATCATTTATATCCTCTCTCTCTGAATTGTAATCCCACTCTTGAATCTGTCTTTTATTTCCGTCATTCCGTTTTCGACGAATAAATTGGACAGCAGGGGCAAAATGCAGCATCCCTGTCTTACACACTGTTAAAATCCGAACATTTCGTCATTGGTAATCCTGTCTCATTTTTATGTGTTGGTTCTTGGAAACATTGTAAACACTCTATATTATCCTTCTTTCCCATAGCTTGCCTTTTTTCTCAGGATTTCGAACATATTGTGCCATTCTGCAGATCCTTAAACCAATATTATTTACTAGGCTCGTTGGCGAAATTATTTATAAATACCTAAACTGCATAGATAAATATCGTATGAATAATAATTTTGTCAAAACAGGGTAATAATCACGTAAATAAGAAAATTGGTGCGTAATAAGAGGGTGGAAGAGCTAGCTTGAGATGTGAGTGACACTTTCCTTCAAAACACATGAAACTCTTTATTTAGAAACTTCCATTAAAATAAAACAACAGTACTCACCTCCACTACTTAGTCAGGAATTACAAGATACAACTGTAATAATTTGTGAAAGGCACGATGATAAGACAAATTCAATGAAAGTAATTTATAAATTTTCACTATCCATACGTGGAAAATTACGAGTACTGCTATGACATGAATAACATTAGACGTCAATAAAGTAAAAAAAAAAAAAACTACGTTTTGGGCCATAGTTGACCTAAAACTGAGCAACCGTGCCACCCAGTATACCTGTGTATGTAACGAAGCACGTCACGGTTCACAACCAAAAACAGGTGAGCATCAGCACACTGGATCACCTGACAGTAGGCGCCCCGTTAACGATACAGAGCCTGATGTAGTGCACCAAAGCAACGTGAAAAGAGTCCGCGACGGGCGTCGCAACATACGTAGGTGAAACTTCCTGGCAGATTAAAACAGTGTGCCGGAGCGAGACTCGAACTCGGACCTTTGCCTTTCGCGGGCAAGTGCTCTAACATCTGAGCTACCCAAGCACGACTCACGCCCCGACCTAATAGTTTTACTTCTTCCAGTACCTCGTCTACTGCGTTCCAAACTTTACAGAAGCTCTCCTGCGAACCTTGCAGAACTAGCACTCCTGGAAGAAACGATGTCCTTTCTTTCAGGAGTGATAGTTCTGCAAGGTTCGCAGGAGAGCTTCTGTAAAGTTTGGAACGTAGGAAACGAGGTACTGGCAGAAGTAAAGCTGTGCGGACGGGGTGTGAGTCATGCTTGGGTAGCTCAGACGGTAGAGCACTTGCCCGCGAAAGGCAGATTAGATTTGATAGATTAGTACTTGTTCCATAGATCATGAATACGACACTTCGTAATGGTGTGGAACGTGTCAGGTTAATAAAACGTGTCTATACAAGATATTTCATTACACAAAATATTACATTACACTTAATATTTTCAATTTTTTTTTTTTTTTTTTTTTTTGGTGGCGGTTGGGGAAATTACCCACTTACTATATCCAAAAGTTCATCTAATGATTAGAAAGAGAGCAATTAAGAAATTCCTTTAATTTCCTTTTAAATGCTATATGGCTATCTGTCAGACATTTGATGCTATTAGGTAAGTGACCAAAGACTTTTTTGGCAGCATAATTTACCCCCTTCTGAGCCAAAGTTAGATTTAACCTTGAGTAGTGAAGATCATCCTTTCTCCTAGTGTTGTAGCCATGTACACTTCTATTACTTTTGAATTCGTTTGGATTGTTAATAACAAATTTAATAAGTGAATATGTATATTTTGAGGCTACAGTGAAGATACGTAGCTCTTTAAATAAGTGTCTGCAGGATGATCTTGGATGAGCTCCAGTAATTATTCTGATTACACGCTTTTGTGCAATGAACACTCTTTTACTCAATGATGAGTCACCACAGAATCTGATGCCAAACGAAAGCAGAGAATGAAAATAGGCGTGGTAAGCTAATTTCAAAAATGGTTCAAATGGCTCTGAGCACTATGAGACATAACATCTGAGGTCATCAGTCCCCTAGAACGTAGAACTACTTGAACCTAACTAACCTAAGGACATCACACACATCCATGCCCAAGGCAGGATTCGAACCTGCGACCGTAATAGTCACGCGGTTCTGGACTGAAGCGCCTAGAACCGATCGACCACCGCGACCGGCTAAGGTAATTTATTCAGATGTATATCACCAGAATTTGCAATGACCCTAATCGCATAAGTAGCTGAACTCAATCGTTTCAGCAGATCCTCAGTGTGTTTTTTCCACTTCAACCCCTCATCAACGAATATGCCTAGAAATTTTGAATATTCTACCTTAGCTACCGATTTCTGATTGAAGTCTATATTTATTAATGGTGTCATTCCATTTACTGTGTGGAACTATTTACACTGTGTTTTGCCAAAGTTTAATGAGAGCCCATTTGCAGAGAACCACTTAATGATTTTCTGAAAAACATTGTTTACAATTTCATCAGTTAATTCTTGTCTGTTGGGTGTGATAGCTATGCTTGTATCATCGGCAAAAGGTACCAGCTTTGAATCTTCGTGAATATAGACTGGCAAGATATTAATATATATTAAGAACAGCAGAGGACCCAAGACCAAACCTTGCGGCACCGCATTCTTGATTGTTCCCCAGTTTGAGAAATCACCAGCTTCTCGCATATTATGTGAACTGCTTATTTCAACTTTCTGTACTCTTCCAGTTAGGTATGATTTAAACCATTTGAGCATTGTCCCATTCAGACCACAGTACGTGAGCTTATCTAGAAGTATTCCATCACACAACACAATCAACACAGTCAAAAGCCTTTGATAGATCACAAAAAATCCCAATGGGTGACTTACGGTTACTAAGAGCATTTAATATTTCATTAGTGAAAATATATAACATTTTCTGTTGAAAAACCCTTCTGGAAACCAAACTGACTTTTTGTTAAAACTTAATTTTTACAAAGGTGTTAAGCTACTCTACAATACATTATTTTTTCAAGAATTTTGGATAAGGCACTCAGAAGAGAGATTGGGCAGTAGTTGTTGACATCAGACGTAGCCTATTTTTTTTGCAGTGGTTTAACAATGGCATACTTCAGTGTATCTGGGAAAAAACCCTGCTTCAGAGAGCTATTACAAATGTGGCTAAGAATCCCACTTATTTCGTGGGATCAAGCTTTTATTATCCTGCTGGAAATGCCATCCATTCAATGTGAGCTTTTATTCTTGAGAGAGTTTATTATCTTTTGTGGTTAGAAGATATTTTTGTTCCTTTAGTAAGCCAAGTTTTTTTGCATGGTTTCTTATATTTAGATTTAACTACTTTCTTGGGGAAACAGTTCTCAAATTCTCTTACAAGGTGCGTCATGAAATATGTTATATTTTAAATTAGCATCAGGTTCCTTGTACACCTCATCCAAGTCTAACTGCTGAAGATTTTCTTTGAAATTTCTAATTGTTGAGTCATTAATTGAACACACGACTTTGGAGGGTAGTTTTGAATTACTGAATGGAGCTATTTCATATACTGTAACTAGATGAGCATCATGATCAGAAAAGCCATTCTCAATAGGACAAGAATTTATTTTTTTTAATCTATCTTGGTCTATAAAAGTGTTATGTATCAATGTGCTGCTGTCCTTTACTATCCTTGCAGGAAAATTAATGATAGATGTCAAATTGAAAGAACCGAGCAGGACCTCCAGGTCATTCTTCCTATTACACTCTTTCAGTGAATCAACATTGAAGTCCCTACAAATAATAATTTGCTTTCCCCTATCTGGCCGATAGCACAACAAGGCATCTAAGTTTCCCAGGAATAAATGAAAGTTTCCTGAAGGGGACCTATAAACTGTTACAATTATAAAAGGGCCCTCCATCAGTTTGAGTTGACAGGCACATGCTTCTGTATGTTGCTCTAGACATAACTTTTTTTTATCTAAGCTTTCTACACAGTGATAACTTTTGACATATATGGCAACTCCTCCTCTCACCTTATTCTCTCTACTCATAAGTGCAGCTAGTTTATAACCACTGATGTTTACGTTTTCCATATCAGACTCAATCGGATGCTCAGACAGGCATAGTATATCTATTACATTATCACAGTACGAGGTCCCGAGTTCGAGTCTCGGTCAGGCACACAGTTTTAATCTGCCAGGAAGTTTCATATCAGCGCACACTCCGCTGCAGAGTGAAAATCTAATTCTGGATACGTAGGTGAAACACTCAGTCGAATGCGAAGGGATGTGGGATTTTTCAGGTCTGTTGTTGTTGTTGGTTTGAAGTAGGTCTCCATGCTACCCTATCCTGTGCAAGCTTCTTCATCTCCCAGTAATTACTGCAACCTACATCCTTCTGAATCTGCTTAGTGTATTCATCTCTTGGTCTCCGATTTTTACCCACCACGCTGCCCTCCAATGCTAATTTCTGACCCCTTGATGCCTCGGAACATGTCCTACCAACCGGTCTCTTCTTCTTGTCAAGTTGTGCCACAAACTCCTCTTCTCCCCAACTCCATTCCATACCTCCTCATTAGTTATGTGATCTATCCATCTAATCTTCAGCATCCTTCTGTAGCACCACATTTCGAAAGCTTCTATTCTCTTCTTGTCCAGACTATTTATCGTCGATGTTTCACTTCCGTACATGGCTATACTCCACACAAATACTTTCAGAAACGAATTCCTGTCACTTAAATCTATACTCGATGTTAACAAATTTCTCTTCTTCAGAAACGCTTTCCTTGCCATTGCCAGTCTACATTTTATATCTTATCTACTTCGACCATCAGCAGTTATTTTGCTCCCCAAATAGCAAAACTCATTTACAACTTTAAGTGCCTCATTTCCTAATCTAATTTCCTCAACATCCTCAACATCACCAGACTTAATTCGACTACATTCCATTATCCTCGTTTTGCTTTTGTTGATGTTCATCTTACAACCTCCTTTCAAGACAGCATCCATTCCGTGAAACTGCTCTTCCAAGTCCTTTGCTGTCTCTGACAGAATTACTATGTCATTGGCGAACTTCAAAGTTTTTATTTCTTCTCCATCGATTTTAATACCTACTCCGAATTTTTCTTTTGTTTTCTTTACTGCTTGCTCAATATACATATCGAATAACATCGGGGGTAGGCTGCAACCCTGTCTCACTCCCTTTCCAGCCACTGCTTCCCTTACATGCCCCTAGACTCTTATAGGTACCATCTGGATTCTGTGCAAATTGTAAATAGCCTTTAACTCTCTGTATTTTACCCCTGCCACCTTTAGAATTTGAAAAAGAGTATCGGAGTCAACATTGTCAAAAGCTTTCTCTAAGTCTACAAATGCTAGAAACGTAGGTTTGTCTTTCCTTAAACTTTCTTCTAAGATACGACATAAGGTCAGTATTGCCTCACGTGTTCCAGGACTTCTACGAAATTCAAACTGATCTTCCGCTTGGTCGGCTTCTACCAGTTTTTCCATTCGTCTGTAAAGAATTCGTGTTAGTATTTTGCAGCTGTGACTTATTAATTTGATAGTTTGGTAATTTTCACATCTGTCAACCCCTGCTTTCTTTGGGATTGGAACTATTATATTCTTCTTGCAGTCAGAAGATATTTCGCCTGTCTCATACATCTTGCTCACCAGATGGTAGAGTTTTGTCAGGACTCGCACTCCCAACGCTGTCAGTAGTTCTACTGGAATGTTGCCTACTCCCAGGGCCTTGTTTTGCCTCAGGTCTTTCAGTGCTCTGTCAAACTCTTCACGCAGTATCGTATCTCCCATTCCATCTTCATCTTCGTCCTCTTCCATTTCCATAATATTGTCCTCAAGTACACCGCCCTTGTATAGGCCCTCTATCTACTCCTTCCACCTTTCTGCTTTCCCTTTATTGCTTAGAACTGGGTTACGATCTGAGCTCTTGATATTCAGACAAGTGGCTCTTTTTTCTCCAATTGTCTCTTTAATTTTCCTGTAAGCAGTATCTATCTTACCCCTAGTGAGATAAGCCTCTACATCCTTACATTTGTCCTCTAGCCGTTCCTAATTAGCCGTTTTGCACTTCCTATCGATCTTATTTTTGAGACGTTCGTATTCCTTTTTGCCTGCTTCATTTACTGCATTTTTATATTTTCTCCTTTCATCATTTAAATGCAATATTTCTTCTGTTACCCAAGGATTTCTACTAGCCCTCGTCTTTCTACCTACTTGATCCTCTGCTGCTTTCACTACTTCATCCGTCAGAGCTACCCATTCTTCTTCTATTGTACTTCTTTCCCCCATTCCTGTCAATTATTCCCTTATGCTCCCCCTGAAATTCTGTACAACTTCTGGTTTAGTCAGTTTATCCAGGTCCCATGTCCTTAAGTACCCACCCTTTTTCAGTTTCTTCAGTTTTAATCTACAGTTCATAACCAATAGATTGTGGTCAGAGTTAACATCTGCCCCATGCCTTACAATTTACAACCTGGTTCCTAAATCTCTGTCTTACCATTATATAATATACCTGATACCTTGTAGTATCTCCAGGTTTCTTCCACATATACAACCTTCTTTTATGAATCTTGAACTCAGTGTTAACTATGATTGAGTTATGCTCTGTGCAAAATGCTACCAGACGGCTTCCTCTCGCATTTCTTACACCCAGTCCATTTCACCTACAATGTTTCCTTCTCTCCCTTTTCCTACTCTCGAATTCCAGTAACCCATGACTATTAAATTTTCTTCTCCCTTCACTACCTGAATAATTTCTTTTATCTCATCATACATTTCATCAGTATCTTCATCAAATGGCTCTGAGCACTATGGGACTTAACTTCTGAGGTCATCAGTCCCCTAGAACTTAGAACTACTTAAACCTAACTAACCTAAGGACATCAACACACATCCATGCCCGAGGCAGGATTCGAACCTGCGACCGTAGCGGTGGCGCGGTTTCAGACTGCAGTGCCTAGAACCGCTCGGCCACTCTCGCCGGCTATTTCTTCATCATCTGCAGAGCTAGTTGGCATATAAACTTGTACTACTGTAGTAGGCGTGGGCTTGGTGTCTATCTTGGCCACAATAATGCGTTCACTATGTTGTTTATAGTAGCACACTCGCATTCCTATATTGTTAATTATTAAACCTACTCCTGCACTACCCGTATTTGATTTTGTATTTATAACCCTGTATTCTCCTAACCAAAAGTCATGTTCCTCCTGCCACCGAACTTCACTAACTCCCACTATATCTAGCTTTAACCTATCCATTTCTCTTTTTAAATTTTCTAACCTACCTGCCCGATTAAGGGATCTGACATTCCAAGCTCCGATCCGTAGAACGCCAGTTTTCTTTCTCCTGATAACGACGTCCTCTTGAGTAGTCCCCGCCCGGAGATCCGAATGGAGGACTATTTTATCTCCGGAATATTTTACTCAAGAGGTCGCCATCATCATTGAACCATACAGTAAAGCTGGATGCCCTCAGGAAAAATTATGGCTGTTTCCCCTTGCTTTCAGCCGTTCGCAGCTCCAGCATAGCAAGGCCTGTTTGGTTAGTGTTACAAGGCCAGATCAGTCAATCATCCAGACCGTTGCCCCTGCAACTACTGAAAAGGCTGCTGCCCCTCTTCAGGAACTACACGTTTGTCTTGCCTCTCAACAGATACCCCTCTGTTGTGGTTGCACCTACGGTACGGCCATCTGTATCGCTGAGGCACGCAAGCCTCCCCACCAACGGCAAGGTCCATGGTTCATGGGAGGGTCTAATGACTCTTTGTCACGCGGGCGGCTTCGTGCAAGAGAATAAGTCGGTGACAGGGTCTTGCTGAAGCCTATCAATTGTCTATAAGCATACTCCGTAACCAACTTTATGGTGCGTGGCAGAGGGTACCCTTTACCACAACCAGACGTTTCCTATGCTGCTTCACTCTCTGATAGAGCGAGGGAAAAACAACTGCTATATGCCTGCGTACCAGCCCATATTTCTCGTGTCTTATCTTCGTTATACGTGCGCAAAATGTATGTTGGCGGCCGCGGGATCGTTCTTCAGTCAGTTTCAAATGCCGGTTGTCTAAATTTTCTTAGCAGTGTTCTTCGAAATGTATATCTTCTTTTCTTCAGGAATTGCTACGTGAGCTCACGAAGCATATTCGTAACACTTGCATGCCGATTGAATTTACCAGTAATAAATCTAGCAGCTCACCTTTGAATTGCTTCAATGTCTTCTTTCAATCAGACTGGTGTGGGTCCCAAACACTCGAGCAGTACTCAGGAATAGGTCACCAAAGCGTCCAATATGCAGTCTCTGTAGTGTTCCTATCGCCTTTGTAGAGTCTTGCACTGTAAGAAAGCAAGGGAGACGATTTGTTACTAGTAGCCAGTATCCTACTCCTACAACACGAATGCACATGTGGATTAATATAGTTTTTTATTTACATGGACTTGAAGAATTTACTTATATTGAATAGAGTCCATGTGTTGTGGTACAAGCTCATCAGTAAGAGTCCTCTTGCAGACCATATTGGTAACCTTGCTATAATCACAATTATGCACACTAAGTACAGTTGTAGCCATGATTAAACTGACAGTCGCCAAACTGGAAGTGCGAGTCAGTGAGGCCCTCCACTCAGCGGCGGCGGCCTAAGTACTTGCTGTCGAGAGGGCGTTGGCGGCATGTTGCTTGTCGGTGTGTCACTGGACTCTCTCGTGATAGGCTCCCTTGATCTGGTGCCTGCTACCGATCTTAGAGCTACATCTTTGCGGACCGATGTGCTGGCGACATCTTATGCCAGCATTCTCCTTTACAGATGAACTACGTATTTCTAAAATTCTCTCAATAAACTGAAGTCGATCATTCCACTTCCCTACCACAATCCTCACATGCTCTTTCCATTTCATATCGTTTTGCAACGTTATGCTCAGATATTTTAGCCACATGACTGTGTGAACCTGGACATTACTAATGCTGTATCCAAATGTTACATATTCTTTCTTCCTACTCATCCGCATTAACTTACATTTTTCTTCATTTAGAGCTAGTTGTCACAGTCACACCAACTACAGATTTTGTTTAAGTCGTCTTGTATCTTCCTGCAGTCACTCACCTTCGCACCTTACCGTACACATCATCAGCGAACAACCACAGATTGCTGCCCACCCTGTCTGCCAGATCATTTATGAATACAGAAAGTAGCAACGGTTCTATCACACTTCTCAGGGCACTCCTGATGTTACATCTGTCTCCGATGAGCACTCGCCGTTGAGGACAACATACTGGGTTCTATCACTTCAAAAGTCTTCGAGCCAATCACATGTCCAGGAGCCTATTCCATATGCACGTACCACCGTTAAGAGCCAGTAGTGGGGTACTGTGACGAATACTTTACGGAAATCTAGAATTATGGAATGTGCCTGTTGCCCTTCATCTACAGTTCGCAAAAAATGGTTCAAATGGCTCTGAGCACTATGGGACTTAACTACTGAGGTCATCAGTCCCCTAGAACTTAGAACTACTTAAACTTAACTAACCTAAGGACATCACACACATCCATGCCCGAGGCAGGATTCAAACCTGCGACCGTAGCGGTCACGCGGTTCCAAACTGACGCGCTTAGAACCGCACGGCCACACAGGCCGGCCTACAGTTCGCAGCATATCATGTGAGAAAAGAGCAAGCTGGGTGTAGCATGAACGATGTTTTCTAAAGCTGTGCTGATTCGAGGGCATGAGCTTTTCGGAGCTGGGAAATTCATTACATTCCGATTCAGAATATGCTCTAAAATTCTGCAGCGAACCGATGTTAAGGATATTGAAGTATAAGTCTGTAGGTCCGTTCTTTTACTTTTGTTATGTTCAGTCCCCTGCGCTTTTTTTTCCAGACGCTTGTGAGTTTGCGCTAGCCGAGAGATTCACGAAAAATGCAAATCCATGGACCAATGAAGTAGGGATTCCATCCGGCCTGAAGACTTACTTGTTTTCAACTCCTTGAGTTGTTTCCCTACGCTATGGTTGCTTATTATCATAAGATCCATAAGGGACTCAGTCCGATGGTCAAACGAAGGTACATTTGTACGATACTCCTGCATGAACGATTTCTTAGATGTGTAATTCAAAACTGCGGCATTCCTTTTGATGTCTTTTACTCTAAACCAGACAGGTCAGTGAGTGACTGTATTGAAGCATGAGACCTACTTAGAGATATCATATAGCAGCAGAATTTTTCCGGGCTCTCCGCCAGATCGTTAACCAAGGTAAGACGGTGACGTTGTATACTTCGCGCGAAGATCTTTTCACAGACGCACGGATCTCTACCAATCTATGCCTCTCATCATTTTCATGTATGCTTTTGAACCGAGAGTGAATTACGCTTTGCTTTTTCAGCATTCTTCGAATTTCGCAGTGAGTCTTTTCCGTCCTTCGTCCACATACTAGCCACGTACTTGTCAACAGTACGATTGGTCGAAGACAATAGAGAAAGACTTGGGTATCAGAATACGGAGGTAGAAATGGAGAAACGAGCTTCCGGGTTGGACCTTGGTCTGATTTTATTGCTTCTTCGCTAGTTTACAAGAACACATCAAAGTGCACAGACACTAGGTCATAATTTTCAATGAGTGTAGAAGATAGATACTCAAATTACTGGAACAAGTAGCCTGCATGCCCACCGCTTTGACACTTATCATGAAAGGGAACCAGTTTATTATTTCTCAAAACAAGCCGTCAGGGTTCGTTACACATCTCACAATAAGTGACAATCAGTCATAGGTAACAGTAAACCATGAAAGACTAACTACCCACAGACTAGAGCGATGTACAGGTATGACTGGAGCTCTTCGTAGTGTACGATCTTAGCTGAACCGACTATTTCACTCACATTACTTTCTGCTGTCAGCGCCGAACACTCGAGGCTCGTCTGCTAGCAGAAACTCTCGACCTGTTGAACCCTGCCCTGCTCGTCGACTGGTGGTCTCTTTATACTGTGCTGGGGCAATTTTCCTCATATTGGTCTGGCGAAACCGTCAAGCACGGTACGTCTCCTTCTAGGTTTCCAGCTCTACTTGTTAACATTCTTACGAAGATGACTTAATTTTTTTTTCGTCTTAGCAATCCCTTTATGATTCATTCATTAAACTTTGTTTCTAAGCAAACACTCGAAATCTGCAACCAAAGTTTTCCACAATCATTTGCGACATAAAAATAAATTTCATTATCCCAAGTAAACACTGCAAAAACAAGCAAACAAATCTGTCACATTTGAGTCTCCATATTAATTGCAGCAAGACAGATATGATTCTCAGCTGCCTCAAGCATCACAAATAAAGGTAATATTTGTGTGGGCGCTGAAACTCAGTCACAGAAAGCACTATCAGATATTCTTGCCCCAGTGAAAATTTAATGAACCTGTGCTCATCCGAAGTACACAGAAAAGTTAACATATGGGCATGCGATCTGCAAAATGTCAAAGAATCGGCACCCACACAGAGTCAGTGCGATTTACTGGTTTGCCTGGCTGATCCTGGCGGAGGTTCCAGTCCTTCCTCGGGCATGGGTGTGTGTGCTTGTCCTTAGGATAATTTAAGTTAAGTAGTGTGTAAGCTTAGGGACTGATGACCTTAGCAGTTAAGTCCCATACGATTTCACACGCATTTGAACACTTTTTGGCTTGCCTGCTCCGCCGCCCAGACTGTTGAGCCTGGCGCTAAGAAAAATTCACAAATACAGTCCCAAATGATTAAAGACGAACGACCAGAGACAAAAAATGAGAGGCGGGCTTTTTCTAACCCTAAAATAAACTTCCCGTGACATCACACGCTACCAAATCATGGCTGAATGTTGAAACAACGAGCATAATTCAAAAATAAGGCAATTTGCTCTCATATAAATATTATTCGACTAAACTCACAATCAGTATGGTAATTTTGTCACCCCTCATTAAAAGTAAAATTACATTATTACATACACACACCTCGCATGGAATAAGAATTTTATCTGAATTACGTAATTTTTAAAGTAAGTTCAGCCCCACGTCACTCACCAGCAACTCGCATGGATGAACTCTGACATAAAGTGAAACAGTGTGGATTGTCATAGCTGTGTCTGTCAACCAAGCTCAGTTGGTCCCAGCTGTGAAAGAATCATTGCTGGTGCTACAGATGTAGCCTCGAGCATTAAATTTCACACGCTTCACAGCCCCATATCACCTACAAATGCCAGGTGGTTATTATCAAACTGACGTTGTTCCCAGGGCTGCAGTGCGGGCTGTATACATTGCAAGACGCTTAGACTTTGTAGGTATGTTCATTAATTGAAGTGCTCACAGAATATGCTGAAGATGACTTTATGTCATCAGTTGAAACTATGTAGCTATAAGCAGTCAAAATGTGGTGTGATTGCAGGAAAAGGGGAGGAAAATCAAATGTATAATAACGGCGGTTCTGGCCCGTTTGTTAGCGTATGGTCACAAGTTACAAGCGTTGAGTGTGGTCTCCCGCCTTAGGAGAGCCAATGTGGTTGACAGTTTCTCACAGCGTAATTAGAGCGATCTGTCATTGCATGCTATCATTTAGGTGAGGAATAGTCCGAATGCATTCCTAATAGACATCATCACATCACCTTTGAGATAGTCACCCCCCCCCCCCAACCAGAAGTCATCTGGTTTTATGTCAGGGGACCTGGAAGGCCATACATCTTGAATTTTATTTTGGGTGTTGCGGTCGTTACCGAAGGTTTCCCGAAGGCAACATTTCCACTTCAAGCATGATGTGGATCGGCCCCATCTCGCACGAAAATAGTGGTGGGGACACACTTGCGTTATTGAAAAACTGGAAACATTTGTTGTATATGGATGATGGTGATGATATTTGGTTTGTGGGGCGCTCAACTGCACGACTTTCAGTGCCCGTACAAATTTCTAATCTTTACGCAGTCAACACTCGCCACTTTCACAATCGATGATGAAATTATGTGGACAACACAAACACTCAGTCCCCGAGCGGAGAAATTCCCCGGCCCGGTCGGGAATGGAACCCGGGAACCGAGGCAATAGCGCTAGCCACTCGGCCATGATTTGCGGATTTGTACAAGGAGGCCCTTACAATTCGCAGTTACCACTCTACACCTAACAGATCCGTGAGGCGTCATATCGTCAAAGAAAAACGGACTTCGAACGAAGGGGTTATAAAATCACAACACATACGCATACACATATATATAAGCCGAATGCAGTAGATCCTCCAGCACAACATGTGACGGAGCAGAAGCCTATATGTGGCATTTCTGTGCATTCAAGGCAACGTGCAGAGTGAAGTGCGCCAAGTCCATCCAAATAATATTCCACAGCCACATGTTATTGATTTCCATGAATGGGAAAAAACCAAGAGTAAAGTCACGGCGTTGTTTCACATATTGCTCGTTCTAAGTCTTATAGGGATACTTGTATAAAATGCTCAGCAATTATTTTTTGAACTATTGACCGAGGAACAGATAATCCCCACGACATAGTTCGATCACTGGTTGCAAGATTTTAGGTATGCTCTACATGGTCGGCTATAGCTACAGCAATTTCGACAACAACTTGCTTGCGAATGTGCCGCCTCCCTCTTCCTGCTGCATCACCTAATTCATCTATTTCTTCAAATTTCTTGATCATATGCTTTAGCTCATTTATTGACTTTGGGGGTTGGAGGGGTGGGGGGCATTGCAGCTGTTTCTATTGGCAATATTCCCGCTGTAGAGCGCTGTTATTGCTGCAGTTCTGATACATCAACTTCACCAGCAGTGCGCAGACTTTCTCCTCCATAGCCAATACATTTTGCACGAAAACACGACAGTTTCAACCTTCTTAACCATCTACAACAACTGTCACTTTAAAAAATCAACACAATTGCCAAGCAACAAACAATATACCGATGCCAAAAACAAGAAACATTTCACATTTAGACTGCTTACAGCGCCATATATTCACCTGGTTGCAGAAAGTGGAACTATTATTTTTTCCATCATACTCCACGAGCACACCGATGAACGAACATAGGTCCGATGTTTGAGTGCCCTGCAATGTATACAGACCATGTAGCAGCACTCGGAACACATCAGTTTAAATATATCTACCTTATACAATCAGACATTCTCTACAATACTGTATACCCACAATAAGTAAAGTTTCGTAGAGGTACGAATGACAGAGAAGCTAATAACTGATGCAACAACAGCATGACATTAGATGTAAGTATGGTGTTCCCACCCCATATCATCTTAAAACCCTTGCCACCTCTTTCTCTATCACCGTCCTCCCTCGCTCAATTTTTTCGTATTTTCATGGCACCTTCGCGATGTTGGCCGCAGAAGGATCGTTCTGCAGTCACCTTCAAATGCTGGTTCTCTAAACATTCTCAGTAATGTTCTTCCAAATGAATGTCTTCTTCCCTCCAGTGATCCCCATTTGAGCTCCCGAAGCATATCCGTAACACTTGCGTCGCTATCGAACGCGCCGGTAACAAATCTGGTAGCTCACCTCTGCGTTGCCTCAGTGTCTTCTTTGAATCCGATCTGATGCTATCCCAAATAGGCGAAAAGAACTCAAGATTAGGTCCGATATATCGTCTCCTTTACAGATGAACCACACGTTCTTACAATTTAATGGTCAATTGTTGAAACCAAACAAGTTATTTTTTTACACTATTCAGGAGAAACGAAAAACTAAATATTGCCAGATCTATTATTGCTACATCACCGGAATTTTTCAGGACTGAAAATGACTTCATTCTGCTTTCATTGAGAGACAAATATTTAACTTTTATCGCATCATTTCGATATTTAATGATTTCAAAGTTTTTTGACTTATTTGGTTTCAACAATTTACAAACATATTTTTTGCTTTTTTTAGGATTTCATTGTATGAACATTCCATAATACATTAGTGTGGTATGACAAAATAGAACACACTGAATTATTTGAAAAGCATTAATTATTAACTGGTCAAGAAAGCACTTCTTCATAGAATGATCTCCTTGTAGCAATGACTTTCTTCACATCTTCCATCTTCATTCTGGAAATAGGTACTTGCTATGTTGGGTAGGCCATTGGAAAGCTGTCCATAAATCCTGGAATGATGGGCTCGTGTCATTTTCTTAAATGAATAGTACGCTTTACTAATTCATCGATATGCAGAAGGCCAACCACTTCTCCCGTTTTAAGCTATTGTATTTCTTTGGAGCTACTCGGAGCGAAGAAGATTTTTATATTGCGTTGTTCTGTCACTGTCTCACATGAAATAACACTTTTTCTAAAATACTTTACCCACCAGTCGTCGAAATCTAGTATTTCCTCTCCGTTAACTAATTTTACTGTCACATTCCTTGTACTGCTTACTATCAGTTCCATATATAACTTATAAGAGGTGTAAATGCGGTCATGAGTTTTTATTTTCCTCTTACATTGCCCAAAGTCGCGATCACACGGGAGGAATGAGTGGCCTCTCTCAGGAAATCTGTGTATTATGCTCTTGAGTATTTGTGCTTGATCCACGCCCATACACATACGTGTAAAGGTGTAATTTTCGTTCTGGCCGACACAGCCACCAGAAAACGAAAGATCAGACACATTTTTACTGAGATCGTTTTTTATGTAACCAGAAACGAAAGATGCTACTTCGTTTGACCCTTTCTTTCTTAAGCCTGCATGGTATAAATACAGAGTGGAGTGTTCAGTTTTCGAATCATGTATGCTGAAACAGTACACCCACAGTTGGCGCGGACAGAATATCTGTGGGATCGGGATATTTGGAAGCGGCAGGTTTTACATATAACTAAAAACTATGGTTCCCACAGAATCATTAGATTAGACTCTTCTCTTGGCATCCCGAAGTGAAGTGTAAAATTTAGAACTACGACGCTTATTAACATTTAATTCCGCTCTGGCGACCAGCTTAGCTCTTTCATTTAAATGAGGATTACATATAACTAAAAACTATGGTTCCCACAGTATCATTAGATTGGACTCTTCTCTTGGCATCCCGAAGTGAAGTGTAAAATTTAGAACTACGACGCTTATTAACATTTAATTCCGCTCTGGCGACCAGCTTAGCTCTTTCATTTAAATGAGGGCTTTTCGATTTGATTTCGAGCTATTCACATTTACAACAGACATCCACTTGGGTTCTACCAAAGGAATAAATAAAATTTTCTCTGTAGTAATTATGATAAACATCACATTTTATTTTGCAATCTGCATATTTGTCATTGAACATACTGTACATTGTCCGCACTTATAGTTCAAAGTTTAAATATGTTATTTCTTTTTACGAACAGTGTGAGGTATTCGAGGGGAAAGACTTTATATGCTCGTGAATCAGTGCAAGGGTATTGTCTGGTGTCTTCTTGGTGTTCAGGTTTTTGTCGCGTGTATCAGCAGGTGTGATTCCATTAAGTAGAAATTTACAGATTCGAAATGCATGCGAATTCGTCACTGCGTGTATATGACGAATGCTTTCTTGCAGAACAGTTTCTTTTCAATTACAAGCATTATATGTTAAAGAAACATTGCATCCCTGCATTTTTCATCTGGATCAAATTTCCGAGGACACCTCTGCTTTACTCCGTTTGCTTCAGTTGGGCTCTGCAGATTTAAGTTCTGGGCATCTTTGTTTGGAACAAAAAGAAATTTTGCCAAAATATTATTACGTTGAATTACGTCAATGGAGTCATAACATTTAAATCTGCAGCTGAAAGGATATTAATAATATAAGATTGGTGGTGCTGGTAATATTGATATTATTTACATATATGGAGTTTCCTACGGTTGTTCCAAAAAGATTCTCTAAGTACTTTCCCTGCTACATAATCTCCTCAGTATTTTCGATAAGGCAGCCCTGTAGTACCAAACAGCGAAAAGTGCACCACCTTTTCTACTATTTGTAGGAGCATGATGATTTTCATTTCAACATCGAACGATACGCTATACTCTTAAAAGTATTATTCAGTGAAAAATGAAAATTGAAAATTTTGACTTATTTTGTTTAAAAAATTTGCGATTCAGTTCTCCGAAGTCGACCATTTGCCTTCTCTTCCACAATCCCCACATGCTCTTTCCATTTCATGCAGATTCACAACGATACGCCCAGTTATTCAAACGACCTGACTGTGCCAACAGGACACTTTTAATGCTGTTTCCGAAAATTAAAGGTTTGTTTTTCCTACTCATCCGCACTAACTTACATTTTTCTGCATGAAGAGCCAGCTGCCGTTCATTACACGAGCTAGAAATTTTGTCTGTGTCAGCTGTATCAACCTGCAATCACTTTTCTTCGGCACCTTCCTGTACACCACGGCATCCTCAGAGAACAGCCACAGATTGCTGCCCACACTGTCTGACAGGTCATTTATAAATATAGAAAATGGCAACGGTCCTATCGCACTTCCCTGGGTAGTCCTTATGTTACCTCTGTCTCCGATGAACACTCGCCGTTGAGCACAACATACTGGGCCGCAGCTGCGCCTACACAACACAAGATTGGTTTCCTCCCAATCGTTGTACAAAACTATGGGAACCTTAGTGCCCTTAACACTGCATTCGCGGAAAGGCACATCAACAGCACATTACACGCAAAGTACTCGGGGGGGTAGGGCTTCACTGTACGTTGCCACAGACAACGAATGCAAAGATCTACTGACCTTCCTCAAAGATTGAAAGATCGAACACTACACGTACAGAACGCTGGACGAGAGAACTCAGCAGTACGCGATCAAGGTAGTGGATCCCAGTACCCCTAAAGAGACAGTAAAGGCGGCTCTCTGTCAAAAAAAAAAAAAAAAAAAAAAAATGGTTCAAATGGCTCTGAGCACTATGGGACTCAACATCTGAGGTCATAAGTCCCCTAGAACTTAGAACTACTTAAACCTAACCTATCACACACACCCAAGCCCGAGGCAGGATTCGAACCTGCGACCGTAGCAGCCCCACGGTTCCGGACTGCAGCGCCAGAACCGCTAGCTAGACCACCGCGGCCAGCGGCGCTCTGCCATCTGGGATTCGACTGTAAAAGTGCCTCCCGGATGACGGGGTTCCGCACACACTCACCACTACCACACTACATAGTTGAGTTAGCCGACACGGCTGGTTCCCGGGCCATACTGCAGATAAAGAGGTTTCTGCGGATGGACGTACGTGTGGAACACTACGAACCACCCAAAGTCCCCCGACAATGTAACAACTGCCAGCGATTCTGCCACTCGGTCCTTCGTTGTGGCCTGGCAACTCAATGCCGCGTATGTGCTGACAGTCACAAATCCAACACCTGTACACAAACACAGCCAAACCAGCGACGCTGTGCCAACTGCAGTGGGCCCCATGTGGCCAACTTCAGGCAGTGCAGTGCATACAAACAGGCGCTGAAGCGTAAGCAAGACAAGAACACGGTACAGTACGACATCCCACGCCCAAGGCCAGCGTCGAACCCAGTAAAGAACGGCGTAACGTTTGCCACGGTTGCACGCCATGGCGGAACGGCACAGGTCGCGGACCCTCAGCGCCCTTGTCACACACGCGAAACAACCGCTGCAACAGCTACACAACAGCCACAGACAACACCAGAAAACCAACAAGAATCGGTGCCAACACCTATGAGCCCAAACAACACGACCCCACTCCCGGAAGTCACGTGCTGCGGAGAGACGCACACTATACAGGAAAACACACCCACACAATAACTCCCAGAACCCCAAGCCCAGAGGAGAAATAGACGTAAACGTAAGCACAGGGCGGGGAACACCAAATCACCACAATAGGCCACCCAGCAACAACAAACCAATAACACACAGGTAAACAGTCAACAAGACATTGCATGGGGGCTTATTTAAATATGATTGAAAATATTTTTAGTTTTTAGTAGCTGTAAGTCCGATTACGCTGTTTCTCGTAAACGGTTGGCCCTGACTAGTATTATTACGCTATCTGACTGCAAAGGACAACAACAAAGAATGAAATGAAATTTTTCGTAAACACAGTTAATTAATTAAGTCCCCAGCAACTATAAAACCTACTAAACCAAAGCACAAGTATAACTGTTCTGTATGTGGGAGTGTGACTCAACGTACACATCTGGCACGGTTCTTCTCCAACAAGACAAGAATTTTTAAATACCAATTATACTGACGTGATAAAAGAAAATTAGAAATACTATAATTGCTCAAGGAAAGTAGAATTACACTCTAATACAAGAACACACGCCAGATGCTTTGTTGACTGAACCTGTAATGACGCATTTTTTAGGATACTGAAATCATGAAAAAAAAAGGTAACGGAGTTTATTACCTCATTTATATTGATCAAAATCATTCTAATCCTTACATTATATCTCAACCAGAACTCTCCAATATCACATCTCAACAAGCACTGCCTAATAGCACATCTCAACAAACACTCTCTGCTACAACATCTCAGCACAGACTACCCCGAGTCCTCGACAGGCACTGACTACTACGAGCTCTCTCCAAGCACTGACTTCTACGAGCTCTTAACAAGCACTGACTACTACGAGCTCTTAACAAGCACTGTCTTCTACGAGCTCTGCCCACGCACTGACTGCTACGAGTTCTTAACAGGCACTGTGTAGGCGGCTTAATAATACTCTTTGGCGCAATCTCTGGCGCAGTGGCTCAGTGTAGCCACCTTTCATATGCCCCTCCTCCACAGGCCAGAATTTGATGGTATTTTTGCCAGCATTGGTGGTGAAAATACCACCAAATTCGTCCAGAAAAATACAGACAAAAATAAAAGATAATATTAATACCTAAATATCACATAATTAGTTAAAATTTTGGCTTTGCAGTGACCTTTCAATAACCTAATATATAAAATACAGTAGGCAATACAAATTCTTTTCATACATGTGGCTTTACATAATAGTTTACACAATACATAAAAAATCAGTTTATACAAATGTTCACATAAAATTCTTTTAATTGTTCAAAAAAAAAAAAAACAAATAGTTGATAATTCCAGCCCAGCAATGGTCAACAGGTGCAAACACCAACAAGTGACATCATTTCAGCAGAAGCAGTCCATCAGTTGCACCCAGCAATGTTGAGCAGGTGCAAACATCAACAAGTGACATCATTTCAGTAGAAGCAGTCCATCAGTTGCACCCAGCAATGTTGAGCAGGTGCAGACACCAACAAGTGACATCATTTCAGTAGAAGCAGTTCCATCTGTGGCACCCAGTAAAGTTGAGCAGGTGCAGACACCAACAAGTGACATCATTTCAGTAGAAGCATTTCCAGCTGTGGCACCCAGTAAAGTTGAAGAGGTACACACAGCAACAAGTCACATTAGTTCAGTAGAAGCAGTCCATCAGTGGCACCCAGCAATGTTGAGTAGGTGCAGACAGCAACAAGTGACTTCATTTCCATACAAGTAGTCCATCAGTTGCACCTGGCAATGATGAGCAGGTCCAGAGAGCAGTCCATAACATTCACTATCCCTGATCACACTGTTCATCAGCAGAAATTAAACATGTCCTAGTGGCACCAATCATGTTGAAGAAGTACAAGTAACAGTCCATAATATTCACTATCACTGATCACACAGTTCATCAGCAGAAATTAATCATTCCTAAGTGTCACACATTATGTTGAAAAAGTGCAGGTAACAGTTCACAATATTTACCTTCACTAATCAGACAGCTCAGGTATGAACAATAGTTTGAATGCACATACAAATGCTTTTACACTAAACATACAAATCATAACAAACACACAAATGATGTCAGATAATTTTCATATTAACTATTACAAATACTCAAATATCAGTAAACCTATAATATTTATGGGTGTCAGTGCATGCCACTACAAACAAATAAAATAATATTTACGAGATAGGTGGGTAGGATTAGGAAAGGAAAACACACAAAACACACTCATTCATCTTTCGTCCACATTAAGTATTACTGTGTAATTGAATAGTGTTAACTGTGTAAATGTAATTCTGTCAAAATCTGATGTTCATCATGTGTATCAAGTAGTAGTGGCAGCAATGTATAACAGTCAATAATAGTTAGTCAACGTCATAGGCATCATGTCAAGATCAATGTTTGCCAAGCCAGATCAAATGTACTGTTGTTGAACAACTGTCAGTGAGCCAAGATATGCAATTACTTCCTCTCTCCAAAGAAAAGTATATACTGCTTAGTGATTTAACAAAGTGTGTGTATAGACTATCTTCCTTCTACTTTAGTGTTCTAGTCTGCTATCTTCATCCTCCTTGTTCCATAAGAGCAACAAAAAAAAAAAAAAAAAAATGCATCTCACTTACTTTACCTCTTATCCACCAAAACTCCAATAATCATCAACTTCACACAATCTCAATAATACCTCAATAATACCTCTTCAGTGCGTCGATACATATAAACCTTATTACCAATATCATTTCACTACCATAACAACTCTTTCCTCTAGTCAGTCTCCTCGAACAAGTACAGATAAAATCCAAATGCAAACCTAATCATCCCATACAATCCAAAGACACATTGTCAACACACAACCTCTGTGTAATCCATCTGAGCCAAATCTTCTACTCATTATGAATTATAAACAAAAGAAATGCATACATGACCTCTAACAGACTTAGTTCGAATAACTCTCAGTAATTAAGTACGATAACGGAGTGTGAATGATCATAATATTTCACAGTGTGTACATTACATCAAGAATTATGGCAGAAGCAAACATGTGAAGTATTTCTTGTGTCAAGTGTCACTTCCTATTTCAATTGCTTGCGAAAAATGCAGTGTAATAACTGTCAATGGTCTAAACCTAGTTTCGGTATGTCATGTCGTTAGCTTCCTTCCTATTAGCATAAAGTTATACAGCTTCCATAAAACCTCAGCTCATGTGACTTCTATGAAGTTTCTTGTACTAATGTCGTTCGTCGAATTATAGCAGTTCATTTTCTTATCTTAAAAATATAAGGCACTTAGCGTAAGCAAAACAAGCAATAGTGAGTAAATATACCAGTAGAGAACAGAATGTCAACAAGTGGATGCAGCACAATCCTTACAACGAGGCTCTGCCAAGCGAACAATCTATAATTAATACCGTAGTGTGACCTAAACTCTGTGTTTGTACACCTTATATCAGCATTTCTATATACCAAATTAAGGAGTAGTTATGACAACAAACAGAAATGTATAAATATGCAATTCATATGCATAGCAGCAAACAGGTCATTAGCATCATATCAGCATAAGCAAATAAATGTTCATATGTAATCTTAATAAGTAAACATGAAGGCGCAAGAAGATAAATCACAAAGTATAACTTACATACCTAACCACATCAGCACAATTAATCAGGTTACAATTATAATTTAAATAAATAAGCACAGCAGGCACATAATTAAAAAAATATGACATCAGTGAAAAAGCAGTGCAGCCAAGCGATGCATAATATACACAAGTTACAACCCAGTTCATTAATAATCATTGTCAAAATCAGTTAACGTACGCGAGCACGTCGCTTCACAAGTAATTTCATAGAACATGAAATTTAGCACAAAGTATGAATCACGTAATTGCGAGCAGCAAATTACGTCTAAAGTACGTACCTAAGTGGAAATATGTTACCTGAAAAATGAACTCAATTAATAGTTACCTTTTTAGTTTATTAGTTTCTTCTTGGAAATTACATTCTTTCTGAAAATTTCTCGATAGCAAGTCCTCTTAACGTCGGAGACACACAGAATTTACCTGAAGTTCTTAAATATTTTATAGAACCGTATCCCGAAAAATACTGAATGTTAATAACATAATTCATCAAGTCACTATAGCTTTATACTGAATTTAGTCGGAGAAATTAAACTGTGTATTTGTTTACGGCTGTCAGTGCATTCGCACTGAGCGCTCGATCAGCTGTAGGCGCGTGACGTAGGAAGTAATTGTTTGCGGTCAACGACTGCCTTGTGCGGCGCGCAGACTTGACTGTTGCTTTGAGTATGTGCCGCCGCCAAAACACAGCGCGGTATCCTTGTATTCTCTGCATGTTTACATGTAGCTGTTAGTTTCTGTAAAGTATGTCATTCCACAAAAATTTTTCAAAAGTATATCATTCCACAAAAATTTTGGAAACTACGAACCTCACGTTTTGTGGTAGGTACAGCATAATTACGAATAGCGTCTAATTTTTCTGGATCATGAAGAATACCTTCTGTAGAAATAATGTGACCGAGAAATTTCACCTGAGAACGACCAGATTCAGATTTTTCTAAGTTCACTGTAATGCCAACTCTTGCAAAGATACGTAATGATGAATCCAAAATTTTGTTGTACTCACTCCAAGAATGTTTAGCAGTAAGAATGTCGTCAACATATGAAGTAATATTGTCACGAAGATAAACAGGCAAGATTTCGTTCAAGCTACGAATGAATGCTGATGAAGATACAGTAAGTCCAATCGGTAATTTCTGAAATCACATTTGGGTAAATTAGTCAAATCCGGTTGTTGTTTACTTACTCGCTAGATAGATTGATAGTCGAAGAGTTGGTTTGACAGATGCAAAGAATAGTAAAAGAGTAGGCAGCGGTGGAGAAAACTAAAAGGGAAATAGCACCACTACAGCTCGGGGCCCTATGCTCGCTACGGCACATATTCACTTAGAGTAGTGAATCCCCTGAGGACTTTACTAGCCGCACATAATTTCCAGTTTGTGACTTTGTGGCACATCTGGCGGAAGTGCGTACGTAAATTGATCTAACCATGAACATGGATGTATGTCATTCTTAGAATTGCGGAAGATCTTAAATTTCCAAACAGTCAAAAAGTGTTTATAGTCAAAGATTTCGCCTCGTGGCGACAAAGACCTACCCCGTCTGTCCCAGTCCTAATGTCGATTATTGTCAAGTTCGCGCGCCTGGCGCTCTCTTGTCGCATCCCGTAAATGAAACAAATTATTATCTTGAAACCCCTCTGCTATCTGTGATTCTAAATTTCTTCTGCTATCTTTTCCTACGATTTCGCCTTCAATTTGCTTGACTTGCTTTCGTAATGCCTCAACTTCCCTTTTCACGCGTTCATTAAATTTTCCTTGATTTTCGACATGCTTATTTATGTTCTGATACTCTTCGGTTTCTGCAAATGGCAATGGTGCTGTATCATCTGAATCTCTGTCCCCATTTAAACTAAGATTTGTCAATTTATTTGAAATCTCCTCAACTCTTTCCGCTAAATCACCTATTTTTTTCTTTCTGTTTATTTACTTCTTCCGTAAGTGTCGCGACTCGGGTTTCAGTATTGACACATTTGGTAGTTAACAGTTCATATTGTTGTGTTAGATTATTTATTCTGTAATTTGGTACGGATTCCTCGATTCTCTCAAATATTTCTTCCTTATCCTTTGCACGTTGTAAATTTAACTCTGAAAATTTCTGTACTATCACGCGATCTCTTTCTTCCTGTTCTCTATCCTGTTACCTTTGTCTAATCTCTACTGCAATTAATCTATTATTGTGAGAATTCAAAATCGGTTGTACTTCTTCTCTGATTCCTTTCTTTAATTCATCTTTCATATTTTTGAAACATGTCCCTATTCGTGAATCTATCCGTGTTTCCAAAGTTCCCATCTCTGTTTTAAATTCAGATCCTAA
Organism: Schistocerca piceifrons; assembly: GCF_021461385.2. Lineage (NCBI taxonomy): Eukaryota > Metazoa > Arthropoda > Insecta > Orthoptera > Acrididae > Schistocerca > Schistocerca piceifrons. Next base: position 272,400,927 of record NC_060139.1, read on the forward strand.
CCGAGTTTCCATTGTTCCCATCCGTGTTTCCATTGTTCCTATATCAGTTTTTAATTCAGATCGTAAAGTTCGCATCTCTGTTTTAATTGTTCCAATCTCTGTTTTAAATTCAGATCGAAACTGCTCCATTGTTCCCCTATCAGTTTTTAATTCAGATCGCAAAGTTCCCATCTGTGATCCCAAATGTAATATAGCATCCATCAACTGCTCCATGTTAGCCGGTTCGAAATTCTTTTCGCCCCTAACATTTCCCGCAAAACTAACTTCCTTCTGCATAGCCATAAGGCTATCTGTGTGCGATACTATTCCAGAATCTTCTGTCGTTAATCTCAGATTCTGTGAATTTTCTGATTGAGAAAAATTTTGAAATGGTTCTGGACTGTCTTCCCGACTTATTAAATTATTTTCAACTCCATTATTCATCATACTGTTGTCCTGTGTTGGCGAGTTCGCCATGTCAACAATTTCATCATTCTCCCTATTCATCATTTTCGCCTTTTTCATAGATCGCGTAATCATTTACAAAACATGCAAAAAATTCGTCACTGTACGAAAATTACACACAATGACTCTTTATCTCCAACAATACCATTCACATGAAATGTTTCCCTCAAACACGATTAACAAAGAATTGACACAATTGCACTAAATTGTCAAACGCGTATACAAGACAACAATTCAAATTCTGAAAAAAAAATTCCATTAGAAGAATGACAATTACCAAATCTACACATGCAAAATAGACTACAATTACTAACTACAAATTACTACAACAACACTACTGTCTACTACTTTTACAATCAGAAGATTCCAAGGGACGATCCGAAGCAGCAGTCGCCACGTGCATGGGGGCTTAATTAAATATGATTGAAAATATATTTTAGTTTTTGTATGTCCGATTACGCTGTTTCTCGTAAACGGTTGGCCCTGACTAGTATTGTTACGCTATCTGACTGCAAAGGACAACAACAAAGAATGAAATGAAATTTTTCGTAAACACAGTTAATTAATTAAGTCCCCAGCAACTATAAAACCTACTAAACCAAAGCACAAGTATAACTGTTCTGTATGTGGGAGTGTGACTCAACGTACACATCTGGCACGGTTCTTCTCCAACAAGACAAGAATTTTTAAATACCAATTATACTGACGTGATAAAAGAAAATTAGAAATACTATAATTGCTCAAGGAAAGTAGAATTACACTCTAATACAAGAACACACGCCAGATGCTTTGTTGACTGAACTTGTAATGACGCATTATTTAGGATACTGAAATCATGAAAAAAAAGGTAACGGAGTTTATTACCTCATTTATATTGATCAAAATCATTCTAATCCTTACATTATATCTCAACCAGAACTCTCCAATATCACATCTCAACAAGCACTGCCTAATAGCACATCTCAACAAACACTCTCTGCTACAACATCTCAGCACAGACTACCCCGAGTCCTCGACAGGCACTGACTACTACGAGCTCTCTCCAAGCACTGACTTCTACGAGCTCTTAACAAGCACTGACTACTACGAGCTCTTAACAAGCACTGTCTTCTACGAGCTCTGCCCACGCACTGACTGCTACGAGTTCTTAACAGGCACTGTGTAGGCGGCTTAATAATACTCTTTGGCGCAATCTCTGGCGCAGTGGCTCAGTGTAGCCACCTTTCAACATCGAGACTGTAACCCAGACTACCATCCCTTTCACCACAGAAGTAACACAGGCGCCACAACCTATGCCACAAAACATAAACACAAATGCCACTCCTAACAACACACTAATACCCGCACAAGCGGCCGCTAACTCTACAACAGCACCTCAGGCTGCCACACCAAAACACCAACACATCACCTGGGGGGAATACTCGAAACTGTATTCCCTCGACATACGACCGTTCAAATTCTTACCAAGGTGCTGACGGCCGTCCCTACGCTCATCACCCAGCTCATGAGCGACGAACCCCGGCAATACTGGGCTGTCATACACATAGCCATCACAACACTCTTTCACACTCTTACATGAATAACATACCACACCCGGCCCGTAACGCAAACCCGCACACACTATCACGGATCCTGTTTTGGAATTCAGACTCGATCTACAACAAAAGGGCAGAATTTGCCGCGATCATGAAGCGCACTACTGAGCGAGACTAAGCTTAAACCGCACAAACAATTAAACGTTCCTGGCTACTGCGTCTGTCGTACTGACCGACCGTGCTGTTACGTAGCGGAGGAATGCCCTTACTTCGGCCGCGTGTGGCTGGTGGCGCCCGACTGGCCGGCCGACTCGGGGCGGACAGCAAGCTGCCGCGCGTGGATGGCTCCGGGTTGGACTCCCGGTGCTGTCGGCATCAGAAGCATTCTAGTAGTGCGGAGTGTACTCTATCCCACCCCGTCTTCTTCTCTGCTCCTCCTGGTGGCTCGTCCGCAGTGGACGGGCGGAACAGGCTGCAATCCCCCAGCATCGTCGGCTCACCCGGTTGTGACGGCGGATGCACAGGGCCTAGGCCCCGCACGATCTCGACGACGGCTCACTGATGTGGTCAGCATTGGCGGCGAGCGATTCTGCCGTGATGTCTGCTAATCCTGGGTTGATGATTGACAATGACAGCAGAGAAGACCAGAGCTGGTACTGTCCCCTCACGTCTGCTGCTGGATGGGCCGCCCTTACTGCAACATCTCCTTAATAAAGATTAACATGTTGATCACCGAGCTGAGCGCTACGCAGCAACGCAGTACACATCTAACTGCAAGTCTAACTGCGAGTGCGAGCGCGAGCACTTCTGACACCAAATCTGTAGCGGTGTCGACGACTTCAGATGCCAGATCTGCAGGCCAGTGCTGTAGTGGGCCGTTCGAACACTTCTGACACCAAATCTGTAGGCGCCCCGGTGGTCCCGGTCGCCTACGGTGGACTGGATGGCCGAGCGGTGACCTCTGCAGTTGTCAGGATGCTAGGAAATGGCTGTAGAAGCGTCAAAAACGCCAAAGAAGCATTATTATTTCATAACTACTTTATTCCTGCCGAGTACAATGTGGCTTGGTGATATCAACGACCTTCACCGAGTCCTCGCTGACTCGTAGCGATGACAATACAAACACATAGAACACAACAGTGGAACCAAAATCTCGAAGGGCTGTACACCTCGCGACCTGGCGTGTGGCAACTAGCCCGACACTTCACCATAGAGATAATGTACACCCGAAGGCTTCTACGGGCCGGACGGACCTGCATACTCAGCGGAAGAGAAAGCAGAACTAATGGCCCGCACACTCGCAGCCTCTTTCACACCGAACCTGGTACCATCAGATCCAGCGTTCACACTTGCTACTGAGCAGGAGGTTTCACAATTTTAGTCCAACCATCGCGCGACGATATTCGACATGCTAGCACAGTCGAAGTCTCCTGGGCTATAATGCATTCCGCTGCTAGGAAAGCCCTGGTCATGATGGCATTCAAAACCATGTCCTCAAGGAGTTCACGGACAAAGCCACTGAATACATAACACACATAACGAGTGCCATACTAAAACATCAACACTTCCCCGCCTTTTGGAAGACGGCCACGGTCCTGAAACCGGGGAAAGACCACAGCCTCCCACAAAATTACCGACTCATCAGCCTTCTGAGCTCGCGCAGCAAGATTGTTGAGAAGGTGTTTCTCAAACGCATCATTAGGCTTACAGACTGCACTCAGAGTGGCTGAGCCTTGGTTGGAGAAATGGCGTGTTAAAGTAAACGTCGACAAGTGCGAAGCCGTTCTGTTCACTAGAAGACCGAAGCAACTGCGCAAATACCGATACTGCAGACCTATAACTGTACATGCACGCCCAATACGTTTCCATGAGAAAGTCAAATACTTCGGTGTCTGACTGGACCGGAAATTACTCTGAAGGGACCACATAGAACACATGACCAACCGAGCAAGCGCGAGGCTCAAACAGTTCTACCCTATGCTCAACAGGCGTAGCACACTGAACAGAAGGGTGTCGAGGTCCATGTACATGACACTTATCCGACCCCTGATGACGTACGCAGCTCCTGTCTGGGGATACGCTGCGCCTACACGCCTGCGCCGTCTGCAGCTCATACAAAACGAAGTACTCAAAATCATAGGCAATGTTCCACGATACACAAATCGCGGACCTTCACCAGGAATAACGACTTGAGACTCTCACGGAGGTAATCCACAAACTCACCATAAGACTATACAGAAGCTTCAGACACTCGCAGAACCCATTTATTTTGAATCTGGGGAACTAAGACCACAACCATAGATGGAAACATAAAAGACCAAAAGACATACTTGTAAGGGCGTAAAATCTATGGCCAAGTACACGCAAACAAAACGGTACTTGTGAGCCCCTGTTAATCAGACGCCATTACTGGCTATCCAGCTGGAACACACTGCCGAATAACTGGCACCACGCAGGGAAGCCGTACCGTACCCTACATACAGACAAGCTCCACCCCCCTCCCCCCCCCCACACACACAGTGAGATGATCTATGGCCGATCTCCCACTACTATATAACAATCTTGATTGTTCCAGGAATGCAGCGGCTGCGGCAAACGGGGATACATCACCATCGCTTGCCACGGTAATGATTCATGATACCCATACTAACAAACCCAACCTCGCATGAACTATCGCAGCTAGTAAGCCGCTACTACTCTTACTACCCATCCCACTGCCGCAGAGGTTTTTTTTTCCACGGCACGAGCCTTGGCACTTTTTTTTTCCTCTGCTCTTGAAATTGCTACCCTCATTCGCGTTTCGTCCACTATCTATCACCTGATGGACCGTGTTAATGCGTAGTCTTACCCAGACGCACGGATAACATCACAGCCCAGCATCCTGTGATCCACCTATTAGATAACTCACATGTTGACGGAGGTTACAGTAGAACTTTTGGTCTGGTCACCACGTTGGTTTTTTTTTATGGTTCTATCACTTCAGAAGTCTTCGAGACTATCACCGATCTGGTAGCATATTCCTATGCACGTACCATCGTTAATCGTTAAGAGCCTGCAGTAGGGTACTGTGACGAATGCTTAACGGAAATCTATGATTATGGAATGTGCCTGTTGCCCTTCATCAATAGTTCGCATCATATCATGTGAGGAAAGAGCAAGCTGGGTTTCGTACCAGCGATGCTTACTAAAGCTGTGCTGATTCGTGGGCATGAACTTTTCAGTCTCAGGGAAATTTATTGTTTTCGAACTCAGAATATGCTCTAGAATTCTGCAGCAAACCGATGTGTAAGGATTTCGGTGTTTAATTTTGCGGGTTCGTTCTTTTACTTTTGTTATCTACAGTAGTCATCTGCGCTTTTTCCAGTCGCTTGGCACTTTGTGCTGGTCGAGAGACTCACGATAAATGCAAGGTAAGTAAGGGGCCAATGACGTAGAGTACTCTTGGTAAACCGAATTTGGATTCCATCTGGTCCTGACAATTTACTTATCTTCAACTCTTTGAGTTGTTTCTCTATGCTAGGGGTGCTTTTTATTCTAAGATCTATATGGGTCTCTGCCCGATGGCCAAAAGACGTTAGGTTCGTGGGATTCTCCTGTGCGAACGATTTCTTAAACGGGTAATTTAAAACTTGGGCTTTCCTTTTGATATCTTCTACTCTAAACCAGACCGGTCAATGAATGACTGAATGGAAGTCATAGACCTACTTAGAGATTTTACGTAGGAGCAGAAGTTTTCCGGATTCAGAGTCAGATCCTTAGCCAAGGTATGACTGTGGTAGCTGTTATATGCTTCGCACGTAGATCTTTTCACAGGCGCACTGATCTCTATTAATCTTTGCCTGTCATCATTTACGTGTCCTCTTTTGAACCGCGAGTGCAACATCTTTTGTTTCCTCAGAATTTTTCGAATTTCGTTGTTAAACCTCTGTGGGTCTGTTCCGTTATTCTTCCACTTACTAGGAACATACTTGTCCACAGACCAAATCGTTGGAGACAGTACAGAGAGATTCGGGTTTTAGGATAGGTACGTAGAAATGAAGAAACGAGCTTCCGGATTCGTACCTTGGTCAGATTTCATTGCTTCTTCCAGAGTTCACAAGAAAACATCGAAGTGCAGAGACATTGGGTCATAATTTTCCATGAGCGTAGAAGGTAGATGAGGCCTGCTATATGCTCAAATTACTGGAACAGGTAGCTGCCTGACCTAGCGCTTTGACACGAATAATGAAAGGGAACCAGTTTTTTTATTTCTCAAATCGAACCACCTCATTATACGTGACGATCAGTCATAGGTACATGTAAACCATGGAAGACTAACTACCCACAGATCTGAGCGACGTACAGTCAAGAATGCAAGTCCTTCGTAGTGTACAATATTAAATGAACAGATTATTTCATTCACGTAATTTTCTGCTGTCGGCGCCGTACACCCGAGGCTCGTTTACTGGCAGTAACTCTCGAACTGTTGAACCCTGCCCTGCTCACTCGTGGTCTCTTTATACTGTATTTGCTAGTAGCTGGTCTCTGACCGCGTCGCATTTTTTCCCGCAATTCGCAGTCAGCCAGCTTGAAATTAGCGGTTTCTTAATGCTCCAGACCTCCATATTGGTCTGGCGAAAGCGTCAAGCACCGTACTTCTCCATCTAGGTTACCAGCTCTACTCGTTAAAATTCTTACCAAGATGACTTAACATTTCTTTTCGTGCTAGTTATCCCTTTATGATTCTTTCATTAAACTTTGTTTCAAAGCAAGCACTCGAAACCCTCAAGCACAGTTTTTCACAGTTTTTTTGCAACATGAAACTAAATTTCATTATCTTAAGTAAACACTGCAAAAGGAAGCAAACAAGTCCATCGCACTTGAGACTCCTTATTGATTGCAGCAAGACAGATACAATTCACAGCTGCCTCAAGCATCGCAAATAATAGTATTTGTGTGGGTGCTGATACTAAGTCACCGAAAGCGCCGTTAGATATTCTATGCCCAGTGAAAATTTCATTAGCCTATGCTCACCCAAAGTTCGAAGTAGAGTTAACATATGGGCGTGCGATCTGCAAAATGTCAAACAATCGGTACCCACACAGAGTCTGTGTGATCAACTAGTCTGCCTGCTTCGCAGCCCAGACTGCCTAGGCTGGCGCTAAACAAATTCACAGATACAGTCCCAAACGATGAAAGACGAACGACCAAAGACGATAAACGAGACACTGCGTTGTAGGCTTCTGCTTGCCCTAAAATACTTCCCGTGGCATCACATGCTGCTGAATCAGGCTGAATGTTGAAACAAAGGCCATTTGCTCTCATATTCTTATTATTAGAATAAACTTATGTTCACTACGGTGATTTTGTGACCTCAAATAAAAAATTTACCGTATTGCGTACAGAGACGTCGGACCCAACAAGACTTTTGTCTGAATATATTTATTGTGAAAGCCAAGATCGCTTGATGTGAAGACCTTCATTTCAATTACTAGTTTCAAAAGAATCGTGCTGTCATATTCGGTTTGGCATTACACATTCCATAAATGTTCACGTACATGTCGTCGACATTTAGAGAATAAAGTGTAAATACATTAAAAAAACCACGTGGTCTGTCATTTATAAAACAATGATCCCAGATGGGTCGTCAAATGAATAAAAAGTAAAACTGCAACATCCATAGCAGCAACGAGTTAAGCCTACACGCCATCTTGACAGTATCTGAACAGATATGCAAAGTGTAATGCCAGTCTGCCTCCCCACGAACCTTGGACCTTCCCGTTGGTCGGGAGGCTTGCGTGCCTCGGCGGTACAGATAGCCGTACCGTAGGTGCAACCAACACGGAAAGATATCTGTTGAGAGCCCTGACAAACGTGTGGTTCCCGAAGATGGGCAGCCGCCTTTTCAGCAGTTGCAGGTACAACAGTCTGGATGATTCACTGATCTGGCGTTTTAACATCAACTAAAACGACCTTGTTATTCTGGTACTGCGAATGGCTGAATGCAAAGGGAAACTACTGCCCTAATTTTTCCCGAGGGGCCGCGGGGCGTGGCAGCGTGGTTTGAGGCGCCATGTGACGGACTGCGGGGCCCCTCCCGCCAGAGGTTCGTTTCCTCCCTCGGGCAGGTGTGTGAGTGTTGTTCTTAACATAAGTTAGTTTAAGTTAGTTTAAACAGTGTGTAAGTCTAGAGACCGATGTCTTTAGCAGTTCCGTCCCTTAGGAATTCACACACATTTGAAATTTTTTTTTCCCCCCGAGGGAATACTTTTTCGCTGTGTGGATAAATGATGATAGTGTCTTCTTCGGTAAAATATTCCGTAGGTAGGAGGGTAATCCCAAAAGTAAGGTCTCCTGTTTTTTTTATAAGCAACCTCTGGCGTGCCACAGGGGAGTGTTATGGGACCATTGCTTTTCACAATATATATAAATGACTTAGTAGATAGTGTCGGAAGTTCCATGCGGCTTTTCGCGGATGATGCTGTAGTATACAGAGAAGTTGCTGCATTAGAAAATTGTAGCGAAATACAGGAAGATCTGCAGCGGATAGGCACTTGGTGCAGGGAGTGGCAACTGACCCTTAACATAGACAAATGTAATGTATTGCGAATACATAGAAAGAAGGATCCTTTATTGTATGATTATGTGATAGCGGAACAAACACTGGTAGCAGTTACTTCTGTAAAATATCTGGGAGTATGCGTACGGAACGATTTGAAGTGGAATGATCATATAAAACTAATTGTTGGTAAGGCGGGTACCAGGTTGAGATTCATTGGGAGAGTGCTTAGAAAATGTAGTCCATCAACAAAGGAGGTGGCTTACAAAACACTCGTTCGACCTATACTTGAGTATTGCTCATCAGTGTGGGATCCGTACCAGGTCGGGTTGACGGAGGAGATAGAGAAGATCCAAAGAAGAGCGGCGCGTTTCGTCACTGGGTTATTTGGTAACCGTGATAGCGTTACGGAGATGTTTAATAAACTCAAGTGGCAGACTCTGCAAGAGAGGCGCTCTGCATCGCGGTGTAGCTTGCTCGCCAGGTTTCGAGAGGGTGCGTTTCTGGATGAGGTATCGAATATATTGCTTCCCCCTACTTATACTTCCCGAGGAGATCACGAATGTAAAATTAGAGAGATTAGAGCGCGCACGGAGGCTTTCAGACAGTCGTTCTTCCCGCGAACCATACGCGACTGGAACAGGAAAGGGAGGTAATGACAGTGGCACGTAAAGTGCCCTCCGCCACACACCGTTGGGTGGCTTGCGGAGTATCAATGTAGATGTAGATGTAGATGTAGATGTAGACTTGTTTATTTCTACAATGGTTTCCATCAGTTTACAGCTTGAACATTTAGCTTTTTTTCGACATAATCACAATTTCTGTCGATACATTTTTCTAGACGCTGTGGCAGTTTTTGTACGCCCATGTCGAACCAGCTCGCCGCCAAGCTGTTCAGAAAGTTATGAACCTCTTCTTTCGCCTCGTGGTCGGAACTGAACCGCTTTCCGGCCAAATGTTCTTCTTACCTAGGGAACAGGTGATAGTCACTGGGCGCCAAGTCAGGAGTATATGGTAGGTAGGTGATTATGTTCCACTGAAAATGTGGCAGGAGAGTAACGGTTCGCCGAGCGATGTGTGGGCGAGCGTTGTCATGGAGGATGTGTACGCCCTTGCTCAACAATCCTCTTCTCCGGTTCTGAATTGCCCGTTTGAGTTTTTCAGAGTCTCACAGTACCTGTCAACGTTAATTGTGGTCCCAGCGAGTCAGCTCCGATGACAAGGTGAAAGAAGAGGTTCATAACTTTTTGAACTGCATGGTGGCGAGCTGGTATGACACGGGCATACATAAACTGCCACAGCGTCTAGGAAAATGCATCGACAGAAATGGTGGTTATGTCGAAAAATAGCTAAATTTTCAAGCTGTAAACTGATGTAAACCATTGTAGAAATAAACAGGTCTATGTACTTATAAAAAAATAGGAGACCTCACTTTTGGCATTACCCTCGTAAAAAAGTTCCCCAGGCGCATCCTCGGGCGGCACTGCTGAGGAGCACTTCGTTACCAGGAGAAACAAAACCTGCGCTCTACAGATCGGAGCGTACAATGTCAGATCCCTTAATGGGTAAGTCAGGTTAGAAACTTTAAAAAGGGAAATGGACAGGTTAAAGTTAGATATAGTGGGAACTAGTGAAGTTCGGTGGCAAGAGGAACAAGACTTCTGGTCAGGTGAATACAGGGTTATAAATACAAATCAAATGTGGATAATGGAGGAGTACGTTTACTAATGAATAAAAAAACAGGAACACGGGTAAGATACTAAGAACAGCATAGTGAACGCATTATTACAGCCATGATAGACGCGTTCAAGTTCAAGTTTATATGCCAACTAGCTCCGCAGATGCTCAAGAGATGGAAGACATGTGTGATGCAATTAAACAAATTATTCGGATAGTTAAGGGAGACGCAAAATTAATAGTCATGAGGGACTGTAATTCGATAGTAGGAAAAGGAAGAGAAGGAAAACTAGTAGGTGAATATGGACTGGAGGTAAGGAACGAAAGAGGAAGCCACCTGGTAGAATTTTACACAGAGCATAACTTAATCATAGCTAACACTTGGATAAAGAACCACGAAAGGAGGCTGCATACTTGGAAGAGGCCTGGGGACAACGGATGGTTTAAGACTGACTATATAATAGTAAGACAGATATTTAGGAACCACGTTTTAAATTTTAAGATATTTCGAGGGGCAGACGTTGACTCTGACCACAACTTATTGGTTAGGAACTGTAGATTAAAACTAAAGTAACTGCAAAAAGATAGGAATTTAAGGAGATGGGACCATGACAAATTGAAATTACTAGAGGTTGTAGACCTCCAGAAAGGGCATTAGGGAACGATTGTCAAGAACGGGGTAAAATATAAAAATGCAGTAAATGAAGCAAGCGAAAAGAAATACAAACGTCTCAAAAATGAGATCGACAGGTAGTGCTAAATGGCTTAGTAGGTATGGCTAGAGCACTAATGTAAGAATGTAGAAGTATATATCACAGTAGTAAGATAGATATTGCCTACGGGAAAATTAAAGACGTCTTTGGTGAATAGAGAACCACCTGTATGAATATCAAGAGCTCAGACGGAAAACCAGTGGTAAATAAAGAAGGGAAAGCAGAAAGGTAGAAGAAGTATATAGAGGGTCTCTACAAGGGCGATGTACTTTTGTGATGGAAATGGAAAAGGACGTAAATGAAGATTAAATGGTAGATATGATATAGCGTGAAGAATTTCACACAACACTGAAAGACCTGAGTCGAAGCCAGGACCCTGGAGTAGACACATTCCGTTAAAACTGCTGATAGAATTGGGGGAGCCAACTATGACAAAACTCTCCCATCTGGTGAGCAAAACGTATGAGACAGGAGAAATATCCTCAGACATCAAGAAGAATGTAATAATTCCAACCCCAAAGAAACCAGGTATTGACAGGTGCGAAAATTACTGAAATATCAGTTTCATAAGTCACGGTTACAAAACACATACACGAATTTTTCTACAGATGAGTGGCAAAACTAGTAGAAGCCGACCTCGGGGAAGATCAGTTTGGATTCTGCAGAAATGTTGGGACACGCGAAGCAATACTGACCTTACGGCTTACCTTAAAATATAGGTTAAGGAAAGGCAAATCAATGGTTCTTTCGTTGTGGACGTATGGAAAACTTTTGGCAAAGTTGACTGGAGTACTCTCTTTCAAATTCTAAAGGTGGCAGGTGTAAAATCTAGGGATGGAAAGTCTGTTTACAATTTGTACAGAAATCAAATGGCAGTTATAAGAGACGAGGGTCACGAAAAGGAAGCAGTGATTGAGAGGGGAGTGAGACAGAAGTGTAGCCTATCCCCGATGTTATTCAATCTCTATATCGAGCAAGCAGTAAAGGAAACAAAAGAAATATTTGGATCAGGAATTAAAATCCATGGAGAAGAGATAAAAACTTTGAGGTTTCCCGACGAAATCGTAATTCTGTCTGAGACAGCAGACGAACTGAAAGAGCAGTTAAACGGCATGGACAGTGTCTTGAAATGAGGATATAAGATAAACATCAACAGAAGCAAAACGAGGATAACAGAATTTATTCGAATTAAATCAGGTGAGGTTGAAGGGATTAGATCAGGAAACGAGAAACTTAAAGTAGTTGATGAGTTTAGCTGTTTGGGAAGCAAAATAACTGATGATGGTTTAAGTAGAGAGGATATAAAATGTAGACTGGCTATGGCTAGTAAAGCATTTCTCAAGAAGAGAAATTTGTTAACATAGTGTATATATTTAAGGATCAGGAATTCCTTCCTGATAGTATTTGTATGTAGTGTAGCCATGTACGGAAGTGAAACATGGACGATAGATAGTTTATTCAAGAAGAAAATAGAAGCTTTCTAAATGTGGTGGTGCTGCAGAAGAATGTTGAAGATTAGATGTGTAGGTCATGTAACTAATGAGGAGGTACTGAGCAGAACTGGAGAGAAGAGGCATTTGTGGCACAAGTTGACTAGAAGAAGGGATCGGTTGATAGGACAAGTTCTGAGGCATCGAAGGACCACCAATTTATTATTGGGAAGGGGGGTGGGGGAGAGCGTGGAGGGGAAAATCGAAGATGGAGACAAGAGATGAATACACTAAGCAGATGAATACACTAAGCAGATTCAGAAGGTTGTAGGTTGCAGTAGTTACTCGGAGATGAAGAGGCTTGCAGAAAATAGAGTAGCATGGAGAGCTGCATCAAACCAATCTCTGGATTGAAGACCACAACAACAAAATGCCAATATGAAATTGACAGCACGATTCTGTCGAAACTAGTGCTTAGAATGTCTTAAAATTCAACGATCTTGGCTTTCACAAGAAACATATACATGAACAGAGATCGCACCAATAAAATGAGTGTCCCCTCCCTCCCCCTCTTCCCATCGGTGACACTTTGGAGAACCATCCAAGGCGAGTTGCCTTTGCATTCGCGCACTTGCACCAGTATACTTTTCCTTTGCCTCATGTTGCTTAGCTAAATAAATATGTATGTTATTTTTTAAAGTTATTTAATTCTTACTGTGATTTTCTCACTACCAATAACGACAAAGTATGTAAATACTACAGGTATCATACGGCACATAAACCCAAGGTATTTTTATATGTGCTAACTTTTGTGGTGGGTGCTTTGAAGATCCATCTTTATTTCTGGCGTACCGCTCTTCATAGCTTGTATCTACAGCATGTCATAATTTAGCTTGTACTAAACCCGCCATCAGCGGACAGATAGGTAAATTTGTATCGGATCTGCCCCCTCTGTGTGTTGTCACTCCGCCGGCAGTCTAGAGCTGCAGGGAAAGCTTGGGAGATTTTTCCGATATACAAGGCTGGTACGATAATTTCCCAAATCGTGTGGCTTTTGTCACCTGGGTTTTCACCAATATATGCATACATGTGGAGCGCCTTTTATGCTTTGAATTCATGTCAGGTAACATGGAAATTTTATCAGAATTTTTAAAGTACGTCGAATGTTGTAATTTGAAATTTGTGGTAAGGTTCTATGGGACCAAACTGCTGAGGTCATCGGTCCCTAGGCTTACACACTAATCAAACTAACTTAAACTAACTTACCCTAAGGACAACACACACAAACCCATGCCCGAGGGTGGGCTCGAACCTCCTACGGGGGGAGCAGCGCGAAGCGCGACAAGGCACCTTACACCGGATGGCTGCCTCACGCGGCTCGAATTTTGTATTTTATATAAATTTAATCGGTGAAATTAATTATAGTCACCCTGGCCCCCCATTAGCTTTGTAGTTTCCCCAATCATCAGACGAAGGCAGCATAAAAATGTTGAAATTGCTCATCTTCGCACAATAAAGGTGCCTACACTCGATCGCGGCATAAGAAGTAGTTCATTTGAAGTATTACAAACGTTATTACAAAAAAAAAAAAAAAAAATAAAGTGTGAAAGAGTTAACATTAACATTACAAAATGATTATTATTTGTTTGAAGAACTACTTCCCTTTTCCCTCGTATATATCTGTGCCTTTCTTACGCTTGCTATGCTTCCTAGATACCAGAGGGTGTTCGGTTGTTTCCTTGGTCAGCATGTTCCCAGATCTCTCAGCCAATGAAGGCACTGGCGCCCCGCGACTGACCAGCGTCTTCGATGGATGAACACTGGCATAAAGAGAGACAGCGTGGATTGTCGTACCTGTGTCTATCAACAAAGCTCAGCTGGTCTCTATGTCCAGTTGTGGTAGAACCATTTCTGGTGCCATAGTGGTAGTAGCCTCGTGGATTAATTTTCACACCCTTCACAACCCCAAATTACCTACAAACACCAGGTGACTATATTCAACCTGACGGTATTCCCAGTGCTTCAATGCGAGTTGTATACAGTGCTTCAATGCTAGCTGTATACATTGCAGGATTCTGAAACATCGTAGGTATGGTCATTAATCGGTGTGCTCACGGAGGATACTGAAGAGGTTAAAGTTCCACTTGATGCCATCAGGTGAAAATAGGTCGCTTACGCAGTCAGATTGCGGTGCGGTTGCAGAAAAAGGGAAGGAACACTCAAATGCCTAATAACATTCGTTCTGACACCTTTATTAGTGTATGGTCACAATTTACAAGTGTTGAGTATGGTGTCCCGCATCAACAACATGCTCTTCCATAACACTGCGTGGTTGACAGTTTCTCGTGGAATTTCCGGTGTAATTATAGCGATATGTCATTGCATGCTATCATTAAGCTCAGGAAAAGTCTGGATAAATTCCTGATAGTCATTATCTGTCAGATATACTGCCCCCTCTCCCCCAATCATAAGTCATCTGGACTTACGTCAGGGGTCCTGGACGGCCACAAATCATGAAATTGTCTAGAGACGATGTGGTCGTTACCTAAGGTTTCCCTATACAGATTTTTCAACTGCAAGCATAACGTGATGTTAGCCCAATGTCATATGAAAATAGTGGTGGGGACACAGTTGAGTCCTTGCAAATATGGAATCACATGTTGCACAAGGAGGTCCTTATAAAGTTCAGGTGCCACGCTACTCCAAGCAGGCACTCGGGGTTTCATGTCCTCAAAGAAAAACGGACTGAGAACGAAGGGGCTTATGAAACCACACCAGACAGCCACATAAGCTGAAGCACGACATGTGGCTGAGTAGTCACATGTCTTCCATTTCCATGCATGCTATACAACCAATGGCGAACTCACGGCGTTGCATTTTATCTTCGGGTTTCATGTGGTGCACATTCTGAATCTTGCAGAGATACTAGAGTAAAATGTTCAGCAAAATTTTTTGAACTGTTGACCAGACAACGGGCAAGTCCCGTGACACATCTCTAGCGTTAGCTGGAGAATTTTGTGCGAACTTCCTTGGGAATGGGCTGCCTTCCTCTCCCTACTGCACGACTTAATTCACCTAGTCTCTCAAATTTCTTGACCATTTATTGACATGGGCCGCCTTCGCAGCTCTTTCTGTCGGCGGTATTCCCACAGTGCTTCACTGCTGTTGCTGCTATTGCTTCACCAGCAGTGTGCAGACTTTCTCCTCCGTCGTCATTATGTTTTATACAAAGAGCTTCAACCTTCTCAACCCTTACACACTCAGTCACTTCACAAAAAAAGAAAAAGAAAAAAAAAAGAAAAATTAGCATAGTCGCCAAACAACAAACAGCATATTGCACCAAAACAAGGAACGTTTCACACTCTGACTGCTTACAGCGCCATGTATTGACCTGATGGCAGAGAGGGCAATTATTGTTTTACTATCATAATCCACGAGCACACCGATTAATGAACATGACAATGATGTTTGAATGTCCTGCGATGTGTACAGCCCATGTAGCAGCATTTGGAAGACATCAGTTTAATTACATCCACCTGGTACAATCATATATTCTTTCTATTATACCGGATGATCAAAAAGTCTCTATAAATTTGAAAACTGAATAAATCACGGAATAATGTAGATAGAGAGGTACAAATTGACACACATGCATGGATTGACATGGGGTTTTATTAGAACCAGAAAAATACTACATTTCAAAAAATGTCCGACAGATGGCGCTTCATCTGATCAGAATTGCATTAATTAGCATAACAAAGTAAGACAAAGCAAAGATGAAGTTCTTTACAGGAAATGCTCAATATGTCCACCATCATTCCTCAACAATAGCTGTAGTCGAGGAATAATGTTGTGAAAAGCACTGTAAAGCATGTCCAGAGTTATGGTGAGGCATTGGCGTCGGATCACGATACAGTTGCGACTTCAGGTAACCCCAAAGCCAATAATCGCACGGACTGAGGTCTGGGGACCTGGGAGGCCAACCATGACGAAAGTGGCGGCTGAGCACACGATCATCACCAAACGACGCGTGCAAGAGATCTCTCACGCGTTTAGAAATATGGGGTGGAGCGCCATCCTGCATAAACATCGTACGTTCCAGCAGGTGTTTATCAGCCAGGCTGGGGATGATGCGATTCTGTAACATATCGGCGTACCTCTCACCCGCCACGGTAGCAGTTACAAAACCAGAATCACGCATTTCCTCGAAGAAAAAAGGCCCGATAACGGTAGATGTTGTAAATCCAACCCATACCGTGATTTTCTCGTCATGCAGTGGAGCTTCCACGACAGTTTTAGGATTTTTAGTAGCCCAAATTCTACAGTTGTGGGCGTTGACAGACCCTCGGAGCGTGAAATGAGATTCGTCGGTCCACAACACGTTACTCAACCAATCGTCATCTTCCGTCATCTTTTGAAACGCCCACACCGCAAATGCCCTCCGCTTCACTAAATCACTAGGTAACAGTTCATGATGCCGATGGATTTTGTACGGATAGCATCGGAGGGTACGCCTAAGTGCCAACCAAACAGTAGTGTATGGAATTTCGGTGCGACGTGCGACTGCACGAGCGCTGACTTCCCCGTGCATAGACGAACCCGCTACAGTCTCCATTTTTTACTGAACTGTCTCAGCAGCATTACGCCTTGTTCTCAGTCGGCCAGAACGGGGTCTATCATCTAAATAACCCGTGGCTAAAGAAGCACAAAGTAGCACATTCCCCATTCTGATAATACAGCTTCACTAAAAGTGCCTTTTCAGGTAACATCACCGAGCGAGGTGGCGCAGTGGTTAGCACACAGGCCTCGCATTCGGGAGGACGACGGTTGAATCCCATCTCCGGCCATCCTGATGTAGGTTTTCCGTGATTTCCCTAAATCGCTTCAGGCAAACGCCTTTGAAAGGGCACGACCGATTTCCTTCCCCATCCTTCCCTCACCCGAGCTTGCGCTCCGTCTCTAATGACCTCGTTGTCGACGGGACGTTAAACACTAATATCCTCCTCCTCCTCAGGTAACATCAACATGCTGCGATTGCTGGCGCATCTAATTCTGTCTCTCATTACAGCTCCTTTTATACACGATTGTCATGCGCAGTCACTGACGTTTTACTGTCCATCGTCATCCGTCGGACATTTTGTGAACTATGTTTCTTTTTGGTTCTAATAAAACCCATGTCACTCCAAGCATGTGTGTCAATTTTTACCTCTCTATCTACATTATTGCGTTGATTATTAAGTTATCATATTTATACTGACTTTTTGATCACACGGTAGATTATACCCACAATAAGCAAAATTTCGTAGAGGTATGAAAGGCAGAGTTAACAAGGAATGCAACTTCAGCTTGACCGTAGAAGTATCTATGGTGTGCACACCTCATGTCACCTTTAAACACACGCACCCTCACTCTCTACCACCGTCCTCCCTCACTCACTTTTCCTCTTCTTTCTCTCTCCTCTTTCAATCTCTTTGTCCCCACCCTCATCTCTCTCCGTCCTGACTTCTCTCTGGCTGTCTCCCACAGTCGCTCTCTCTCAGACACACACACACACACACACATACATATGGGATCACCCCTAATTTCAGTTCCTGAAAGCAGAAAATATTATTAAGATATGAAGAATACACTTTTCTGCAACTTTTTCATTCCTCGTGGATGGGACGATTCTTGAACAGTTTTGTCAGAGCGCTGTTCCATCCTTACCGATCTAAAGTATGTTGCTTACAGCTACTCTTCGCCTATGCAGACCCATGGGAACTAAAATTACTAGTCTCAATAAAATTAAAGACAGTGTTCAGGACATGGAATACGTGTTACCACCATACTATCAATATTTCTTTTAAAATGAATAGTCAGTCAGTAAAATGAATGTAAATGGAGGCACTGAGTGGAGAATAGTACATAACGAAGAGTGAACAGCGCCCGCCGCGAAATAAAACCGTGAAACATCCCTTGCGCCAGTGATGGGCAACACTGTAGGCCAGGCGTGCACTGCGTGTTTCCACAACACCGTGGGTTGTGGTTTATCTTCGCGCCTCATTTAGTTTTGCCGGCTGGCGGCGCACACACTGACTGCATCGCTGCTAATGGCGCACCGGAACTAGCCTCGAATGCTTCATGCGCAAGCATTAGTGGTGAAAACACTGCGCGCGAGCCCAAACACACACACACACACACACACACACACACACACACATATATATATATATATATATATATATATATATATATATATATATATAAGTACGGCCTCCGAAGTACCATGTACCATGTGCACAGTTCGTTCTTCAACATAGAATTCTTTTTCTCAATGCTGCAAAGCATTTGAGTGTGCGTGTAAGTTCCTTTATGCTTGTTCGAATTATGGTTTGTGTGTGTGTGTTTGAGTAAAATTTGAATTGTGACTTCCTCCGTTTTCTGCGTTTCATCTGCACCATCGTTAGCCGTTTGCTGTTAACTACTGGAAAAAGAACCTTCCAAACTTCTCCGGACATAGCGCTCCTCAGTTGTATGTATCGATATTGTTACTGCACGCTTGTGAAACTTAAGTTGAGGGTTTTCCTTTCGGTACTCTCCTGTTCAAGAGTTCCTTGCAGTCGGTTAAGAATTTTTCTCTGTAATTTGTTATTTGTTCCTGAACTCTATCACAATTCTTTTTCTTGTTTTAATTATTCCCCAGTTCACTTTATTTTACAAATTTTGTTATTGGCATACTATCGGCAATGTTCTGGCTCACCCCATGATCAAGTAGTTTCCCTTTGTCCGATCACACAAAACATGGTAAATAAACAAATCATGCCCTTACACCCACTTGCCATTCTCAATTCTTTTTCATCTCAGAGAATCCAACTAAGTACTTTCTTAGTCCACGTACCGCTGTTCACGTTAATACCTTTGACACTCCAATCTCATTTTCAGAAACGTTTGTTCTGTATTCCTTCTGGCACTTTTAATTTAACATCTTACCTTTGGTCGCCAACAAACCCTAACGTTTGTGATAGTTTTCGCTTTGAATATGTGACCAACAGTAGCCGAGTGCTGTCATGAAGCGAGTCGTAAACACTAAAAACTAGTTAACTATAGGGAAGCTAAAATATCCCCATGACGCTACCAGTTCCACAGAATAGGTCCTAAGTACACCCATAATACAACTACAGTTTGAACATTATTATCACTATCATTATCACCAATCCTTTTATTATATCTCTTGCAGACATCACAAATTGTAATTCTAGCTGCTATGGTAATGGAAGGCGGGGTATCAGCCTACAGAGAATTCCCGAAGGAGAAATATTTTTTATTTTATCTTTTTTTCACTTTTTGCATATTCATGTATCTGTATTTCCCTGCGCAAGCAGGTCTCTGAGGCCCCAATGGCACTTACTGACTGCCGTGTCATTCTCAACCTATAGGCATCACTGGATGTGTATATGGATGGGCAAGTGGTCAACGCACCAGTCTCTCGGACGCTGTCGGTATTCGTGACCAGAACTGCTACTTCTCAGTCAAGTAGCTCCACAGATTGCCTCACAAGGGTTGAGTGCACTCCACTCGCGAACTGCACTCGGCAGAACCGGACGGTGACCCATCCAAGTGCTAGCCAAGTCCACCAGCGTGGAAGTTCGTTATTAGACGGTAACTGGTGTTACCACTATGTCAAGGCCATTGACGTATTTATCAGTATTTACGTGTTCAAATTCACATGCTATCTACTTCAAAATCATTGTCAAGCTAATTAAAGTGTTTTTCTGAACTCAGGTGTAATGAGAAACAAATAGTTGCCACAGAATGGAAACTAATTACACAAAACACTTACTAGAAATTACAACCTGTCATCACCAACACATTTATTTTATTATGAACAGCACTAGCCATTTGAAAATGAATTTTTAAGATAAGATGGGCTGGACTGGACCAAATATCAGAGATTTTGCGAGATTACCAACAGCTCTTCCTTCACCATCAACAGCTCTTTGCAGAGACTACCACTTAATGATTATCCATTCCTCCATAACAGATTGCATTCCTACCTCCCATTCATCTCTACTTTAGTAGGGTGTCTACTTTTCTGACATTATTCGTTCGTTTTTGTCAATAACTTCGTTAATAACTATATCTGAGTATCTCAGAGAACAAGTGACATTTTATAGTCAGTGCTAAGGGTGAAACAATTTATGTGTACTCACTTGCAAATGGACTGTCAGTTCATAACGCACAGCTGATGAAAATAACAAATATGGCGCGTTTAAACGCTGAGGCAGGTTCATATAAAGCACTGAGGTTTGTTAACGGTAACAGTATACAATGTTTTACAGGTAACGTAAATGGGATAGTATGGGATGAGGTATATATATATATATATATATATATATATATATATATATATATATATATATATAGGGTGTTCAGAAAATGTCTGAAACGCTTGTCGTGATGTTGTAGGGCAGATTGTACTGAGACATAAATGTTAAGGAAAAAATGCGATACGTTGCGCCGTTTCCGAGTTATTTAGCATTGAAGTTAGCCAATCGAGGCGTCGCAAGCTCACATTCAAGCGGCCTGCTAGGGGTGGTGTTACCTAACGAATGCTTTGTTTGGTTACCAGAAACTTGAATTCGCTCGCGCAATGACCTTATTGGCTAACTGTAATGCTAAATAACTCGAAAACGGCGCAACGTATCGCATTTTTTTCTTAACATTTGTGTCTCAGTACAATCTGCCCTACAACATCACGACAAACGTTTCAGACACTTTCTGACCACCCTATATAGGTATGGAAAGGTGTACTAATATAAAATTCAATTAATTGTATAGTAAATTTGCGTCGACATTTGAAAGTTGCTTTCCAAAAATGTTATCCAGAAGGTCCATTAAAAAAACCGTAAGCCATGGACAGGTAAGGGAATTAATACCTCATGTACAAGGAAGAGGGAAGTTTATATAATGGTCAGGGTAACTCAAGCTCCAAAATTACCTGCATGCCACAAAAATAATGGTGGATTTTAAGGAAAGTCATTGAAATGCCCAGAGGTATGCATGTCCCGACAGAAATGAGCAACACTGATTATAAGATTAAAACTAAATGCGAAACTGTAAAATGGGATGTAGGATAGTCATTCAGTGTACAAGATACCATCACAATTTAAAAAAATGACAATCTTGCACTTGATAATTCACAAGATGCAAGTACTTTTAACATACACTTGCTAAATGTAGCTACAGATATAGGATTAAATGGTTAAAATAAAGAAGCAAGCGAATACACTGAAAATGTCATTCCACAAATCATTAAGCAAATGGAAGTAACGCCACCATCCTTCACTCAAAATTTTAAAAATGGGCAAAATTCTTGTGGTATTGATTGAATTTCAAACACAATTCTAAAAAGTGTTACCGGTAACTTAATGTCCTGAGTGATACGTGCAATGCATCATAGGCACAGACAATTTTTCCAGGCAAGTTAAAATATGCAGTTTTTACACCTCTTCCTAAGAAAGCTCACAAGAAGGACTTAAAGAATTGTCGCCCGGTTTCCTTACTGAAATGTTTTTTCCTAATTATTTAAAAAAATAATGTATTCAAACGTAGTCTCACACTTAAGTGGAAACAATTTAATTATCGTATCACAGTTTGGAATTCAGAAGGATTGCACGACTGTGAATGCTATTTGTACATCGACTAGTCAATAGTAAATGGCTTCAGTAACAAAATGTCGCCAGTTCGTATTTTTGTGATGTTTACATGACGTATGATAGTGCTGAGTATGTTAGACTTTTGGAAAAATCAAGTTTTATGACACTGAAGGGTTAATGCACAGCTGGTTAACAAACAGAATGAAAAACGTGGTGCTTAGGAATTCAGACAATGTAAGATACATAGTAAATATTTGTGATTGGGAGAAAAGTCACAAAGGCAGCCCCAAATGTTTCAATTTTTGGTTCATTTCTATCACTTATCTATCTGAATGAACTTCAAGTTTACATTCAACAAGCAATGTTATTACTTTCTGCAGATGATACTGATACTATAATAAATCCTATTAGAGAGAAAGGAACAGAAAAGACGGTGAATGATATTTTCTAAGGAATTAAAAAGTAGTTCTCAGAAGATACTCTTCGTAAATTAAAAAAAAACCTATGTTCATATCTGTGCAAGAAATAGAGTCATACCATTGATTGACATAGCATATGGGTATTAGTCAGTGAAATGAGTAGAATGCTCCCAATTTTGGCTGTTTCTATTCACGGAAGCTTGAATCTGAAGAAGCCACATGGTGACCTCCGTAGACTTAAACGGAGCATGTACTATAGATATCAGGCAGTGATAAACCGTCACGGAGGTCATACACGTTGCTGAAGCTCTCAAAAAGCAATGAAAGGTGCACCCAGGATGATTGTATGAGTGGGTCTTTCCACTTTCCTTTCAAGACTCGTCGGACATATCTGCTGTTTTTATGTAACCGATCAAGGATGAAACGACGAGTTATGGTGTACTTAATTGTGAAAGATAAAGCTATAATTTCGTAACACACACACAGTCGACAACTATTGCTCAATGGAGTATGACAAACGCCCGAATTCAAGTTCCATTATTTCTTTTGAGCAGTATATTTTTTACTTTCTTTCTATTAACTATATGCGTTTTAATTAGTGTAGCTTTTATAACATAATTAGAACAAAAGGTTTAAGGTTACGCAAATTTGAAAGAAAAATTATTATTAGTTAAAGTAATTATTTACAATTAAAGATTTAAATTATAAGTTTCTAAGATGAAATGTTAAAACTACTTTCTATGGCTCTTTTTATCACTCCGTAAAACTTAAGTATTAGACTAGAATTAGATAACAAAAAATGTTCTAAAATCATGTACCAACTACATGAACCGAAAGACGATATCAGTATATGCGACGTAACTGTGAGACTCTCTGCCGTGTTAATAGAGTTGCGTAACTTTGTGTCCTGGAACGGTAGTGTATTAACGCTGCCGCTCCTGCCAAAGGGGAAGCCGTGTATCGGAACTACAGGGAGAGCTCTTTGATGTTGCCGCAATTGAGAGTCCCTATTGGAGCTGCTAACCACATCTCGAGTTGCAGCAGCCAGTGGCCGCCCTGTAAGTTTGACGCGAGAAACGAAGAATGTTTCTGATAACCAAAACCACGCACCATAGAGCATTTGAAAATATACTCACTTTTTCTACGCTCCTTAGCACATTCATCTTTAAAAATTTTTTGGGCTACTTGTTTTCTGCTATAAATACGTAGCTATTTGTAGAGTTGGAAATCAAACAGATTGTGTTTCGTTCCACTAATGTTTCCTTATTTCTAAACCGAATTAGATTTATTCAAATGGCTCTGAGCACTATGCGACTGAACGTCTGAGGTCATGAGTCGCCTAGAACTTAGAACTAGTTAAACCTAACTAACCTAAGGACTTCACACACATCCATGCCCTTGGCAGGATTCGAACCTGCGACCGTAGCGGTCGCTCGTCTCCAGACTGTAGCGCCTAGAACCGCACGGCCGCTTCGGCCTGCTGAATTAGATTTATTAAATCATAATTAGGTAACAGATGACTAGTGTCGGTAAAGGGACTGGTGCGTAAGAAATGAAACCTTGAAGTTCTAACGAGTGTACAGAAGATTAGTTATTCACATCAAACAGGAAATATCAAATCGAGAGGTCATGATTCAGGTTATACTCCAATTTTTTTATATTTTATGGATGCTTTTAGTTACTATGTGAGGTTTATCGTTAATGGAAGGGAAATGTTATTGTCATGAGAGACTGGAATTCGATAATAGAAAAAAGAAAGGAATGAACAATAGCATAACATGGAATATGGGAAGGGAATGGAAGAGGAAGCCACCTGGTAAAATTTTGGGCACGGAACTTTTGGTTTAAGAATCACAATAGCGACTGTATGACTTGAAGTGACCTGGAGACAAGGCATGGATTCAGACAGGTTATATAATGGTACAACAGAGACTGAGCAACCAGATTTTTAAATGTGAATGTTTTCCAGGATAAAATATGAACTCTGAGCATTATATTATATGTTGGCTAAGAACTAAAAATTAATGATGAAATTGAGGTGTAACTTTAAAAACTAAAAGGAGTGAACGTTGTGGCGAGTTTTAGAGTATAAACGGCTAGTTCTGCGTTGAGAGCTGATCTATTATCGTTAGTTGTTAGACTGAGCCCTCACCAGTGATGGTATGCTCCGTTATATGAATTGACATACCAAAATATTCAGTTTGTATGCGGTATGTGAACACAACTAAGAAAAGGAATTTATCTCAGTAAGAGACACACATATCTCGGCAACGGGAAAGAATATGCATAGCTTACGTAATCCAAGGTCAAACCCTGATCATAAGTGTGTATATGTTCAGCTTGTAGCTAAACGCTGTACAGTGAGGGTGGTTCTTTTTTAGTGTAATTACGAAACGGGGATTTCGAAAAAGCGTTTATCACTACAATACCTCGTCAAAGCAACAGAATCGGAACGTTGATCAAAGATCAAATCTGCACACACTATAGAATGTGGGAGAAGGAGCCACCACTATTTCTGTACGAAAATATCCTCTTTCAAGTCTGTTCCAGCAATCTGCACTCCGGAAACAGGATTCAAACTTTCTGTACCTGGAATTACTCATTCAAACAGCGGGATATTGATTACTAATGACGTGGGAGAGCTGTATACGATTGAACTATTCGATTATACTTACACTGACTGATCATGGAAGAGACAAAGTGGGATGTTAGCAGCAGGTGTGGACTAGATTCCATAAGAGGAAGCGTGCCTCTATCTTCCCTGCGTGAATTAACGGATAGCCGAGGGAGAGTCAAAGTAACTGGCAGCAATACTAAATTTAGATGTTATATTGACTTCAAACTGACCAGACTTATAATGCAAGCCGCACTGGTCTCTCAGTGCATGTGACATTAATCGAAATACTTGTAAAGTTAAAAATTACATGGTATTTATTCACGTTTTGCAGTAAAGTAAAAAATTATTTGAAGTGCACAAGAGCATGGTTGATATCGTATTTATTCAATATCTTTGCGTTCTCTTGCTTAAACCATTTCGTATGAAGCTAGATTGCCTTAAATTCTATTGAAATGTGTTGATTAGATTGGCTTAAATTTTATTAAAATATATTGGTAGTTCTGATAGATTTGATTTAATGAGATATCTACTATATTCTGGATTAAATTTTATTTCCTTTCCTTTGATTTTGGCTTGAGTGCTTGATGCGACGAACTGTTAATACGATGATAAATGTAAAATACCCGCGCAAGAGATAAATAATCTGTGGAATTTAAGGATCTTAGTGCGAACTCGATACCAAAGATATATGAGTGTGTTAAGCTACGGCAAAGAGATAATTATTCCAAATTGACATTGGAAGAGAGATGTTCTATGTGAGATTGAGAGGAGATTGTTGGAAGGCGCCATTAAGGCAGTAAACTATGTTTTATGGCATTGAAGAAAATAAATACATATAAAAGCACAAAAGGAGTATCAGGTGTGTAGAGTTCATAACCCTTAATCTTTTCAAAACAAATATTCAGTTATTATAAAGACGCTAATTGTTCAAAAGTGTTGTGTGGTTTCATGGTGCGAACCTCCAGTTTTACGCGGTTTTGGGATTCGTCGAGAATATTTCTCCGAAGACCTAAAAAATTTCACGAACTAAAGTTGGACGCCACATTCCATACACATAACACAGTATGGCACTTGGCTGTACCGATCGATTTCCGTAGAGCGATAAATTATCTTTAGCGATATCAGGTGAAGAAGGTCCAGCAGCGAGACTCAACAAGATATGTTGCTGCGAAACTCATATGGTTTTACCGTATTCTTTAACTTACGGAGAACAGTAAGCAATATAGACTTAATAAACGTCGCAAATATAATTAAAAGGACTCAAATAAGAGGAGCAAACAGTAAAAAAGTAATTGCTAAGCCAAACCACAAATAAAAATCAATTAATAATAATATGCAAGCACATTAATAAAACGCTCATTAAATAATAGAGAGAATAAAAATAAGGACTTTAAATCCTGAATAAGAAATCACGTTAGACTTTGTTACAAATTCTGAAAGTGGAATGATCGCTAAACGATTGTGCAAATATTTATCGCATAGTACAGAAATCATCTGAATATTACCTAACAATAACCACGGCCGAATAACTGAAGTAACATTGCTTAAGACCTCACACGTTAGCAGTAATTTCACGGGAAACCACATATAACGGATCTCTACCGAAATCTGGTGCTGCTTTACCTTAGCCAGGTAATCAGGAAACGTCCCTCCATTACATACCTAAAACTCGCCAAAATCTATGAGTAACAGGTGTGATGGTCCCCTTTTGATCACTCTCATGCCTGTTAACAAATACGACAGACATTCAGAAAGTAATGAAATGAGGTTCATTTTATTCGGGATTCCAATACACCATATTATTCCCCTATCTTTTGGCTATAAAACCCTATTTTTCAATGTAATGACAGTTCAACGGGACGTCCTTACGCCACCTTACTAGGAGGGCCTGTATGCCCGCATGGCACGACTCTACTGGTCGACAGCGAAGTCAAGGTCTTGCTGCATGAGTAACCTCCTCATCATCCATGTGCTGCATCCTTGATTTGGCCAAACAGATGAAAATTCTAAGGTGCGGGATGTGGTCTGTAAGGTGGATGTGTAACAAGTTATGTGAGCTCTTATCGGGTGCGCAGACGAGTGTGAGGCCTTGCTTTGTCATGGGAAAGGATAAGTTCGTTTGCATTTTTGTGACGACCACTTCATTTCTTCAATTTCCTGACCGTAGCATAATACACCTCAGAGTTGATCGTTGCACCACCAGGGAGAACATCAAACAGTCTCAGAAGACCGTCGCCAAGACTTTACCGGCCGAGTGTGCTGCTTTGAACATTCCTTCAGAGAAGAGACGGTGCGCCACCGCTCTATGAATTGCCGTTTTGTTTCTGGTTCGGATATGTGAAACCAAGATTCTTCGCCTGTGATGATGTTCAATACAAAATTGTCACTCTCAGCCATCAAAGAGTACACAATTCCGCACAGATTGTCCTTCGTTGGTGCAAAAATGGTTCAAATGGCCCTGAGCACTATGGGACTTAACATCTGAGGTCATCAGTCCCCTTGAACTTAGAACTACTTAAACCGAACTAACCTAAGGAAATCACACACAGACATGCCCGAGGCAGGATTCGAACCTGCTACCCTAACGGTCGCGCGGTTCCAGACTGTAGCGCCTAGAACCGCTCGGCCACACAGGCCGGCTCCTTCGTTGGTCTGTATGGTCTTCTCTTAGGTGGCGAGGAACCCAGCGGGCACACACTTTTAAGTCCTTTAACTGGTGGACGAGTGCGTCACCACTACCAACAGAGACGTCCAGTTGAGCAGAAAACCGAGCGAGGTGGTGCAGTGGTGAGCACACTGGATCGCATTCGGGAGAACGACTGTTCAGGCTCTGAGCACTACGGGACTTAACATCTGAGGTCATCAATCCCCTAGAACTTAGAACTACTTGAACCTAACTAACCTAAGGACATCACACACAACCATGCCCAAGGCGGATTCGAGCCTGCGACCGTAGCAATCTCGCGGTTCCGGACTGGAGTGCCTAGAACCGCACGGCCACCGCGGCCGGCAACGACTGTTCAAACTCACGTTCGGCCATCTATATTAAGATATTCCGTGATTTCCCTGAATCGCTCCAGGCCAATGCTGGGATGTTTCCTTTGAATGAGCACGGCCTATTTCCTTCCCTGTCCTTGACACTATCCGAGCTTGTGCTCCGTCTCTAATGACCTCGATGTCGACTGGACTTTAAACACAATCTTCCTTCTTCCCTTCTTCTTAAGGAGCGAAGTGTTTGATTGTGATCCGTAGATCACCACGATTGAGAGTGTCCGCACGTTCCAACATTGCAGACGTCACAGCTGTATGGACCCTGCCGGCATGCGCGAGATCAGATACGTTTGCGCGACTTGGTTGCGGTGATGACGGGCGCCTCTATCGAAAAGGTAGAGTGCTTTGTTCACTGCCAGGTGTGCGAGTGCCTATGAATGTCTACGATGCTCTGGTTTTCGCCAAAAAAAACTCAGTGCCACATTTCTGCTTGGAATCACTTCCGAAGCCTTTCTGGAGATTACATATAGCGCCACCACTTGTTGGAACTTCATGAAAGGGGGTAAAGCAGGAATATTCCATGGTGCCCCACAACAAATACTGTATTTTTACAATTGAAATTGGCCGAGAGAAAAGCGTGCTGTAATACTTATTGAATGCCCCTCGTATTTAATGCTGATTGTGGGTAATAGCAGTGATTGCAAGCATTAAACCGACAACTCCTGCCTTAAGATTTCCTCTGATCTGGTGGACACAGCATACTGCACATTTTTGCTCCACCCGTGATGAGAGCAGGGCCGCAGGGCAGTGACTTGGACCCCATGTAGCGTTCCCATGGGAGAGCGACCCGGCTGTCGGTAGAGAAACGGTGGGAGGTTGCGTTCTCTTCAGTAACTGAAAGCAGCCAATGGCCACGCATTGCCGAGTCGGGTATCTGGGTGCCCACAACCGCACGTTTATCCGCTGGAGGTACCCCGCGCAGTATGAGGTCAGAGTTTTAAATACAGGTGGTGGCGGGGAACTGAGCCTGTGCAGAATATTTCCGTTATACGAACCTAGCCATCTGATCGAAGCGCAATTCCAAATACGAGATATTTTAACATCCACATCTCAGAAGGTAGTGGGGAGGTACCGCGACCATAGATACTGATTTCTGTTGGCTTATGGGACGGACGCACCTGTGTTTCTTCTAGAAATTCTTACTCTTGTAAAGACGATGTGCCGACACTTCCGCGCCGTTCCACGTGGGGTGAACAGCCTCACGCCCATAATACACTGGAAAGAGGTTTCATAGGGTAATCTTAAAAATGAAATAACAAACACTGGCAGACATGGAGCCAGGAGACCTTCGTTCTGTCTGTACTGATGACTACCTTAAAGGGTGGGAAGTTTGCGCTAAATTCTTTAAGAAAGGTATGTTTGGGAAGGCAATTGATTCGTTAATGTAACAAAAATTTTCCTGAGTGGTGAGTTTGTTTGTTAATTGGCGAGCGCTTAGTGGAGCTTTTCCACTGGTAAAGGGGAATTACACGTACCTTGGAGAGAGCAGAGAGCAGGGAGTTCTGTTTAGGAGACCTTCGACTTGAGGACACAGGTTAAGAAAGTGGAGTCTAGTAAAAACCCAAGACTGGGACATCAGCTTGAGAAGAAGACCCTGGGTTGTCGAAGAAGACAAACGGTTGCCGACGATGTCGATAAAGCATCCAGCTTCCACCCTTTCAGTATGCTGCGTATGATGATAACTTTCTGTGGGATCCTTCCCACTCGTCTAACATAAGGTGCCTAGGAAGCTGTTTTCTCGGATAGCTAGACAACATTCAAGCAAATCATATTAATGGATTGTATTTTTGTAAAGTGAATTGACAATACCTAACTTAGCGTATGTACGATGAGGTGTCGTTGGCAATTAGCGAGATGCAAATAATCAATGTCCTTCCATATGCACAGTTTCCGTGCAAACAAATCGCAGAAGTTCGTAAGTCACTGCTATAGAGCTTGTATCACAGCTCATCTTCCAGTGCGGCTCTTCTCGTGTCGGTCTTCTAGTACGGCTCATCTACTCCTGCCGGGTCTAGCCGGAGCGGCGCTTATATTCTCTTCCTCCTGTCGTGGTGTCGTCCTAGTCAGCATGCTATTGGCTGACGTCGTCTCACAGCCTTCTCTGTTGTTACGTTCAAGGCCGACGTGCCAGCGCTTAATGTTACCCCGAAACATTCCTCCCCACCCCATTCCAACCAACAAAGTGACGGACCGTCGTAGTGTAGGGAGCGCGGCAATGGCGAGGGAGGTCGGAGGGTGGACGCTTCGCTGGACCGGAAGCTGTGGTTGCAGGCGCCATTAAGTTTCCGGTCGAACCCCGACATCCAACCTAATCTCTGGCGGAAACGTCACCCGGAAAACAACCAGAAGGGTACTCGTCCACCTTCAAATTCCAATAACCAGATGGAGAAGGCGTCGGCCGTTGAGATGTGGGCGGGTCCTGCTCCATGGTAGGATGTGAGGAGGCGATGGCTCCATCTCCATGGGGTCGTGATGGCACACTATGGCGGCAGCTGTGGCCACGCTGTCCTCTGGATCCGTGAATCTGGGGAAGAGACACAGATGGATCACCGTGCACATGACATTGGAGAAGTTCATTTTGATGTCGGCGCTGCATGCCATCTGAAGCTGAAATGAGATACATGGAAGCGCCAATTTGACGGACGATCTCGTCTCGCGGCCACCGTCTGCTGCCTCTGCAAACCCCGTAAAAGACAATATCAGCGGCGGGAAGCGATACTTCCGGCCTTCCTTCGGCGCCGCATGCTGAGGAGGGTGGAGTAGGTGGAACAGTGTCCCATGGCGGCGGCCGTTAAGAAATACCTCCGTCGATGGCCCATCTCGTGGATGCGAGAGATATGGCGCGAGAAACAGTAGCAATGCTAGGTCCCTGGTGTGTTCGGAGCTAAGTTTCGCCTTCTGCTGCTTGAATGTTCTGACAAAACTTTCCGCTTAGCCGTTTGACTGTGGATGGAACGGTGCACTATTAGATGCTGAATGCCATTGCGTTCACAGAATGTTACAAATTCATTTGAGGTGAGCTGACGGCCGTTGTCTGACACTATTACTTCAGGTAAACCTTGTAGGAAAAAATAGAGGACAACACCTGAATTGTGCTACGTGACGTCGTCGAGTTCACTGGCATAGAAAGAGGAAACTTGCTGTACGAGTCAACCACAAGCAACCAACGAGTGTTCCAAAAACGTCCCACAAAGTGTATGGGCACACGTTGCCATAGTGATTGCGACTTTGGCCAAGCATAGAATTTTTGTGGTGGATCAGACTGATTTGTCCCATATGCCTGACACTGTGATGTCATCTGTTCTATTTTGGTGTCCATACCCTGCCAAGTAGTGTGTCGACGCGCTAACTGTTTCGTACGAATATTCCCCCAGTGTCTTTGGTGAAGTAACTGCCACATTTCTTTTTGCGAGGCTTTAGGGATTTACATACGTGACTGTCCACTGTCATTCTGAACAAGAATCACTCCTTTATGAATAGCGACGCTATGTAGACGTACAAAGTATCGGCGCACTACAGGGTTTTTTCTGCTATGCAAGAAATGAGCCCGAGATGTACGAATGTAGCAAAATGTTCAAGTCTGAATTAGCTTCACTGGTCTGTGCATTTTTTCTATAGTTCAGCCGAAAATATTGAATCAGTTCCGAATTCTGAGCATGTATGTGACACCAAAATGCAGCAGAAGCGTCAAAGTCTGCATCGGGCCAATCGGAAGACGTGAAAGTGCGTCCTCATTACCATGTTGAGCTGTCGGACGACACACAATCTCGTACTGGTACTGAAACAGCAAAAAAGCCCATTTTGCAGTTTTTGGGTGGTTCGTACAGGAACAGGTTTCGTTAGATGAAACAAGGAATGCTAAGGCTTGTGATCCGAAAGTAAGGAGAATTTTCTGCCATACAAATAGTGACGGAATTTGGTGACACCATATACAATAGCTGCAGCCTCTTTCTCAATTTGTGAACAGTTGCACTGAGCTTTGGACGATACTTTTGATGCGAAAGCAATAGGCCTGTCTTTATCACCAATTCTGTACGAAAGCACTGCACGGATTCCGTAAGAGGAAGCGTCAACTTGCAATACAGCTGATTTGTCAGGATCAAAGGGAAGTAAGCATCGATCACTGAGCACTGAATCTTTAAGTGCTGCTTGATACCCATCTCACCAAACAAAGGGGACATTCTTGCGACGCAAGCGATCCAATATGCTTTGCACGCGTGGGTTCGAATCCTATCCTCATCGCCAATGTGGGATCCTGCTCACCCATCTAACATAGGGTGAATAGGAAGCTGTTTCCTCGGATAGCTGGACAACGCTCAAACAAATCACATCAATGGAGCTTATCACAGTAATGTGAATTGACAATACTTAACTAAACGGATGTACAATGAGATGTAGCAAGCAATTGGCGACATACAAATAATCTATGTCCTTCAACACATACAATTTCCATACAAACAAATCACACAAGTTCGTATGTCATTGCTGTAGAGTTTATGTTACAACTCGTCTTCCAGCGTGGCTCTTCTAGTGACGGCCTTCTAGTGCAACTCTTCTAGTGCGGCCGAGGACAGCCGGACCGGCGCTTATATTCTCTTCGTATAGGCGCCGCTCCTGCCGTGGTGTCGTCCTATACAGCGTTCTAATCGCTTACGTCGTCTCACAGCCTTCTCTGCGGTTACGTTCCAGGCCGACGCGTCGGCGCTTCATGTTACGACGGAACACTTATAGCACCGGTGAACAGAGGATGGTGCGAGGGGGGGAGATGGAGGAATTAAGGTTAATAATTATTTGAGGGCACGTTGTTTCAGGTTGATTAGATCCCACAACGTCTATATTACACACATCAGAGAAAGTTTTGCATCACCCCGGTTCCTAGAACTCCTGAACATAGACATTGACTGTGGATATTGTAACACAGACACAGCCCTTTGACTGTTGTCACTAAACCAGCCTAAGGATGTAAACGATCATGCATGAGCAGCGCCTATTACACGGAGGGGGTCAGACAGCCGATTAGTTCCAGTCATATCACTAGGAAGGAGCTACACGGCTCGTATTGTCTATAGTTCAACGATGTCTAGACGCTCAATACCGCCGTCCGATCGCGTCCTCATTGTTACTTTGTGCCTGGATGGGCTCTCAACAATGGAAGTGTCCAGGCATCTAGGAGTGAACCAAAGAGACAGGAACTGTCGATGACATGCCTCGCTCAGGCCGCCCAAGGGCTACTACTGCAGTGGATGAACGCTACCTACGGATTATGCCTCGGAGGAATCCTGACAGCAACACAACCATGTTGAATAATGCTTTTCGTGCATCCACAGGAAGTTGTGTTACGTCTCAAACTGTGCGCAGTAGGCATCTTCACTCCCGACGTCCCTGGCGAGGTACATCTCTTAACCGATGAGTGTCGCATATGCCTTCCACCAGACAATGATCAGAAACGTGTTTGGAGACAACCCTATCAGGTTGAACGCCTTAAACACACTGGCCAGCAAGGGCGGCAAGGTGGAGGTTCCCTGTTGTTTTGGGGTGGCATTATGGTGGGGCCGACGTACATCGCTGGTGGCTATAGAAGGCGCCGTAACGGCTGTACGATACGTGAGTGCCGTCCTCCGACCGATAGTGCAACCATATCGGCAGCATATTGACGAGGCATTATGAATGACTTCCTTCAGAATAACGACGTCTGTCGACCAGAGTGGCCAGCATGTTCTCCATACATGAAAACTATCTAACATGCCTGGGATGGATTGAGAAAGGCTGTTCATGGACGACGTGACCCACCTAACACTCTGAGGGATCTGCGCCGAATCGCCGTTGAGGAATGGGACAATCTGGACCAACATTGCCTTCATGAACTTGTGGGTAGTATGGCAGGCACGACGAATACAGGCATGCATCAATGCAAGAGGACGTGCTACTGGATATTAGAGGTACCGGTGTGTACAGCAATCTGGACCACCATTTCTGAAGGTCTCGCTGTATGGTGGTACAACATGCAATGTGTGGTTTTCATAACCCATAAAAAGGCCGGAAATGATGTTTATGTTGCTCTCTATTCCAGTTTTCTGTGCAGTTTCCGGAACTCTCGGAATCGAGATGATGCAAAACATTTTTTGATGTGTGTATATTCTAGCGTTACTGAGGACTCATTTGTGGCAGACAATAATTTTGTCTGCAGAGTGAAAAATCTCATTCTGGAAACATCCCCCAGGCTGTGGCCAAGCCATGTCTCCGCAATATCCTTTCTTTCAGGAGTGCTAGTTCTGCAAGGTTCGCAGGAGAGCTTCTGTAAAGTTTGGAAGGTAGGAGACGAGGTACTGGCAGAAGTAAAGCTGTGAGTACCGAACGTGAGTCGTGCTTCGGTAGCTCAGTTGGTAGAGCACTTGCCCGCGAAAGGCAAAGGTCCCGAGTTCGAGTCTCGGTCGGGCACACAGTTTTAATCTGCCAGGAAGTTTCAATAATTTTGTCTGCATGTAGTCGTCGTACAGCCCTCTGGGCCCCCTTAACTCAGTGGTCAGCACATCTGACTGTCATCCAGTGGGCCCTGGTTTGGTTCCCGGTTGAGTCGGAGATTTGGTCCTCTCGGGGATTGGATGTTGTGTCCACGATCACTTCGCCATGATCAACTCGCAAGTCGCCCACTGTGGCGTCGACTGAAAAGACTTGCAACTCGGCTTCCGAATTTCCCCGGGGGGGGGGGGGGGGGGGGGGGCTTCTGGTCATCAACGCCATACGATCATTTCATTTTCACACCCTTCTGGCTAAATCAGATCAGTTGCTGTGTGCCACTGCGCGTTTGTCTTCTCATAGACGACATGTGAGAAGACGGCCATCCCACTCGCCTACCCCACCCAGACTTGCAAAAGTTATTCAACTGTTAGCTTAGTTCTGTCCAATGAATTTAAACATATTTCTCGGATTCTATGTGCTTTATCAGTCTCAAAAAATTCAGTCCGATCGATGGCACCAACATGTGGTATCGTGAGCACAACTATCGGGCAGATGCTTCTGGCACCATGTTTCATGTTTGTGAAGTGACCAGAACAAGCGGGCAAGTGCTGATGACAGCAAAAGACATTGTTATAAATGAGCAGACAGGTCGTCTGGCATTCTAGTCGAATTTGAGGATTACAAAGAAACAGAAGACGCTTCATCGCCAGAAAAGTAAAGTGAAGCAAAATCTTCGGATGGCTCTCAAATACGCACACGGAGAACTCGATGAACGCCACTTTTGTCAAGTGATATCGAAGAATCAGACAAAGATAACAGAGTAGAGCGCTCGCATGTTGATTTACCGAGGACCAGTAATGAATTTGACGGACCTCCGGGTCATAACGTATTTCCACATGTATTCGTAACGTCCAGAATATCGTTGACTAATACGTTGGGAACGATTTTTTGAACTTATAGTTACGAAAATTTGAATTCACACAGGAGGAAGCGAGAGAAAAATGTACCAAATTTGTTGACGTGAAGGTACCCGAACTTAGAAAATGGTTTGGGCTTGTTGTTCTTATGGGAATCATAAAAAAACGAGAATGAACCACTATTTGTGGACGAATCCATTCTTGGAAAAATATCTCGCAAAACGGTGTATTGTAATAGATTTCGACAAATATTATCAGTTTTACATTTTTCAGATAGCAATAATAAACCGAATAGTGCCGACAGACTTTTCAAAGTCATAACCACAACTGATTATGTCTCTAAATAGTTTGAAGAAAATTGTAATCTCTGTCAAAATATTTCAGTCAATGAAGAAATGATACTGTTGCGTGGACGATAACGTTTTAAAGGCTATAACCTATTGAAAATTACGAAATATGGTATGCTCGTCCGAAAGGATACAGTGATAGAACTATTGGCGTATGTTTGTAGAAAATGGCATCATCTATACTTGGATAATCACTACAATTGTATAGAATTTGTGGAGTAATTTGCTTACAAAGAAAATCCGACTTTGAGGAACGCCACAACAAAACAGAGAGTTTCCGGTAATATTAAAGGAAATAAAACTAAATATATTTGAAACTAAATATCTACGAAATGGTGAAGTACTGACACAGTTAATGGACAGCACCGAATACCTAAATGATACGAATAATCTCTATCATACTTAATGTCAATTTACGTGACACACAAAAAATATGTAGGAAAACCAATCGTAAGATTCGAAGCCTGAAAGTGTATTTGTTTATAATAAATACATGAAGAGAGTAGATTGTGCAGATCCTTGGTTACTACCCTATATACAGGAAACCTATAAAATGGGCGAAAAAAGCGATGTTATACCCGATTAATTGCGCTTTATGCGAGTATAATACGTCCACACTGCATCAACACTACAATGCAGGGCGAAGAGTCACCGTTTCCGGTTTTTTTTATTGGAAATACGATAATCTAGCATCAAGGATCATTTACCTGCTACTGAAGAGAAGTTGGACGTCGCTACTACATCGCGTGCTTCCAATCGTGGTTCAGTCAACAGACTTTCCGGGCAGCTAAAGCTGCACAAGCTAACACCCATTTTCAAAGCCTACAAACGAAGACGGCGAAGGTGCCATGTGTGTCACGAAACAAAAAGAAAACAAAAAAAAATGGACGACATATTTAATTTGTAAGTCTTGTTGAGTCATGTTACACCTCAGAGATTGTTTTGCAGCCTTTTAAGGGAGATATGTACAGTATGCAAGAAAATATCAGCAAATAAATAAGTAAAACAAAGAAATCTTGCATTTGATTACACACAGTCAAACTTGTTTTTGTGCGATAGACTGGGATCTCATTAACAACAACCGATAAAATAAACCATTCAGAAACTGTATAAGTAGTTATTACAAATGATTGATTGAAACACAGCGAAAGAATTGGTTCTTTGGTGGAGACGGACCGCATAAATAGCCGCACAAAATAAATAGCTCGGAGGAACTCTCATAGAAATGGTCCGTACAGAAAGAGGTTTGACGATATGTCCTCCAAACTTCGGGAAATAGAGGGACAGGATTAACACCTCATGGGTACTGAAGATGTTACTAAAACTTGAGGACCCCTGGCGACAAGTGACATGATCAGTCAATCCTACTGCCGCCAAACAAAACAATCCAAATTAGA
This sequence comes from Schistocerca piceifrons, assembly GCF_021461385.2. Classification (NCBI taxonomy): domain Eukaryota; kingdom Metazoa; phylum Arthropoda; class Insecta; order Orthoptera; family Acrididae; genus Schistocerca; species Schistocerca piceifrons. The sequence continues at coordinate 272,438,106 of NC_060139.1, forward strand.
TGAACGGACATAATAGTGTTAACAATACTTCGACATTAATTCACGTTCATGTATGTGAGAGGGGAGACTATCATAACAAATTCATTCAATTACAAATTTATTTAATTAGTTAGATGATCCCGTTTTACACACTTATTGAGAACCAATACCCAAAACCTTGAAAGGTCTCTGTTGGATTCCTTTCATGTTAATTTCTTAAATCTGTTGTCATTTACGGCATAAATTCTTCGTCTAAATTTACTGTGGCGTTTCTGACTATCTGGGAGGAGACTGAGTAGTGGAACGTGTTTACATTTACACATAAACAAGAACACTACTACACTTTGAAACACCGTTTATATGTAATTCATGTGACACAGTCTCATACGGAACCTACATCCGCTTTCTTTTATATACTGTATATGATAAGATACTGTCATCCCCCTTCCCTTCTGTGTGAGAGGATGAATGAGCAAATGTATTTCTAGTTGCATGCTTGAGGGTAGCAGACAAGCCTGTCTGCTAGAGAACAGTAGGACCAACGTCGGAACAGGTAGCTACGCTTTCTAAAAGCAAAGAGGTTTCTATCCTTAGTATGGTCCTGTCCGTCCCTTGTCATGTTGGTATAGGAAGCTGCCCCTCTGGCCACTTCCGTTTGTATTTGTGAGCCACTCTCAGGAAGGGACCAGGTCAGTCTGTCTGCGGCGGGCGTCTGAAGTGGTAAGATCTCCGGCTAAGCGCTTGTCTGCTAAGTCCGTAGGACATTGGATTTCTTAAGTTCAGCCTAACTGAAAATTTAATCACCTTTATTTCAGGTTTAGCTCTAAAATATCTAATGTTATCTTAAATTGCAACGCAGTGTAATTCGCGTGTGAAGTTCAGAATATCTTCCGGGAGTTGCTTTGTGAGTAAAGTGGAACCACGTGTTGATCAGTAACTCTAACAAAGATCATCAATCTTAAATGCGAATGCTCGTGTGATTATAACGTCTCGTCTTGACAATATTTTTTTAATATAGCAACTTTTCTTTATGTTCAACCCACGTGGGGTGTACTTTATGAGACCAGTACCACGTGCTTATACAACTGTTTGACCCATCAGGTTAATAGTAAGACGATAGTAACCAGTTCGAGGTTTTCCTTTAGTAAATTGCGTTTCGATGTAATTTACTTTAATTATCAAAATTATCGTGCAGTTACACTCTTTGTGTAAACCAAGTTGACCACGTGAAGCATGTGGTGAAAGCATCAAAGTAGCCCTCAGCTATTCTTTTCGGGAAGATTTCACAGAGAGTTAGTATGAATTTAGTATACCAGTGTGTGGTAATTACATGACGGACAGGACTGCGCTACGAACGTAACTTCTTTGGGTGAAAATTGAATCGGTTGGTTGTCGTTAATTTCCTCTTGCATATGTTTCTACGTTCTTTGTGTGTTATTTTATAAATGCAATGTTGTATGTAGTCTCCCAATCTTGGCTCCCTATTTGATGTGTTCCATAAGATTACAAACCCACATTTTTACAGACCTAAATAAGGCACCAGCTTAGTTATGACTCAAGTTTAACATGCTGAAATTTCAATGATCAACGTTACAATAAATTTCCAAATATAAACTGATTTATTTCTTTTCATTTAAATTCTCTTATATATATATATATGAATCACCGGTTGTCGCATGACGATTAAAAGATTATAATTAATGTTAGTCTGGTTGGGAATTTGGTAGGCTAGACTGGATACCTGGTGAAACAGTTGCTCAGTAATGCAAGGTTAACTTCCCCAGACAGCTCACAGCTTTTAACCCGCATAGCATTATTCCACTACGCGACAGTTTTCATTATGGCAACTGAATCTGTAGGGAGGTCTCTGAGTTTCAGGAGGCCCAACCAAAGTGGATCACCGTGCCAGCCAAAAAGACATGTCGACAGCTCAGTTGACGTCTCGCGTACATTGCTAACTAATAGTACAGCTTTTTGCTTAAAGCTATACAAGCCATGTTTAAAATCTTGAGTTATACAAGACAAAGACGAAAGGGGTGAAGAGTAGAGGAAAAGGGCCTACTTGCTTGACACCATAACTTTGCATCACACAGTGAAAGAATTGTCCCACCTGAGAAGCAAGAATGCGCACTACGTTCCCAGTCACATGCGTCTGGAGAATAGCATTGCGTAGAAGTGAATTATGTACCATCTGAAATCTACAGAATGAAAAAGTGGAAGCATCTGAAATGTGGGACTATCAGATAACGCTAAAACTTACGGTGACTGATGAATCATGTTCTAGAGAAGACTGGAAGAATAGCGGAAGGAAGCTATTGCTGTAGCCAGCGACCCAGAGAGCGGGACCACGCAGCTGCGGTCTCAGCCGGTAGCGCCACGCAGGAGACAGCGAGTTCCCAACAGCTTGCTGGAGACGCGCCCTGCATCACCACGTTACGTCATACAGCGCGATCCTGCGCTCTCCTGAGCGCGATGAAGCTGCTCCCACACTGACAGCGACTCAGACTAGTACTGAAGGGTTTCTATACTTGTATTCAATCAGCAAGAATCTGTATTATACAATGGGTTTACTATACTGCTTATTTAATTTTATTTATTTATTTATTTTATGCTTCGGACTGGTTTGGGGCAGTGTATCAAGAGTTTTTCCCCGTGCCATTCTCTTCATCACAGAGTAGCACCTGCAAACTATGTCCTCAACTATTTGCTGGATGTATACTAGTCTCTGCCTTCCTCTACAGTTTTTACCCTCCACTGCTCCCTCTTGTACCATGAAGGTTATTCCCTGATGTCTTAACGCATGTCCTATCATCCTGACCTCTCTTCTTGTCAATGTTTTCCGTATATACCACTCCTCGCCGATTCTGCGGGGAACCTCCTCCATACCAGTGCACCAAATTTTCAGCATTCTTCTGTAGCATGACATCTGAAATGCATCGATTCTCATCGCCCCCAATAATCCCCCAGCCCATGGTTCAGTACCACACAATGCATTCTCAGAAATTTGTTCCTCAGATTAAGCCCTACGTTTGATACTAACAGACTTGCCTTGGACAGCAATGCCATTTTTGCCAGCGGTGGTCTGCTTTTTATGTCCTCCTTGCTGCGTCCGTCATAGGTCATTTTACTGCGTAGCTAGTAGATGTCCTTAACTTGGTCTACTTTGTGATCCTCAATTCTGATGTTAAGTTTCTCAGTAATCTCATTTCTGCTATTTTTCATTACTTTCTTCTTTCTTCGATTTATTCTCAATCCATTCAGTATTCACTAGACTGTTCATTCCATTAAGCAGATACGTTAACTCTTGTTCACTGTCACTGAGGATGTCAATGTTATCAGCGAATCTTATGATTGATATTCTTTCACCTTGAATTTTAATCCAACTCTAAATCGCTTCCCCGATGTGAACTGAAGGGGTGAACGACTACATCCTTGTCTTAAGCCTTCTCTAACCCGACCACTCATTATTCCCACTTGTTCCTTGTACATATTTTATATTACCCGTCTTCCCTTACAGATTCCCCCCATGTTTCTCAGAATTTCCAACATTTGGCAACATTTTACATTGTCGAACATTTTTTTCCGGGTCGACAAATCCAGTGAAAGTGTCTTGGTTTTTCTTGAGCCTTGCTTTTATTGTAAACCACAAAATCAGAATTGCCTCTCTGGTGTTTTTACCTTAACATTTCCACATTACTTTGGAGTTTCCCATCTCTTGCACCAAATACATCTATTCACCTCTCCATGCTTACAAGATACGTATCATCATTCTGTTGACAACTTACGCGATGAACTCGGACTGTGTTCGAATTTCGTCTCAGGATGCAGTTCTTGTAATATTACTGCGGACTTAAGCTTTACATAAGCACTGTGTTGAGTCACAAACTTTCTTATGCGCCGAAGTTTAAAAGTTTTGTATGAGTTTCAAATTGTAGTGTCGCAGAATAGTATAGAGTAGGAAACGAGGAATATTGTCAAAGTTTCGTTGCCTATGCTGAGAGCCTGAGGCAGTAGGTTAGCCAAGAGCTGAGAGGATTGCACATATATCGGAATGTGTCTTCACGCAGGGGTAATGGCCTGGTTACACACAACAGGCGAGAGAGAATTGCTTAGCATGCGGGTTTGTGTTAGATGGATACTTTCGTAGAGTGCAAGACAGAGGTATAGCATCAGCTGTACTGCAGTTCACAACTTCACGTAAGTCTGCCGTAACAACACGTAACTCTGTCGCAAGAACACCTAAGGGGTGAGTACGACAGATTAATCAGCAGTATAAGTGGAACTAATGCGTTCATTACAAACGAGCATGACGTAAGGACGTCGCTCGTGCTTCCTTTAAATACGCCAGCTTTGATAGCAACAAAGCACTCACAATTAGACTTGCGTAGCGCTCAGCTCGGTGATCGACATGTTAATCTTTATTAAGGAGATGTTGCAGTAAAATCCAGCAGCAGACGTGAGGGGACAGTACCAGCTCTGGTACTCTCTGCTGCCGCTGTCAATCATCAACGCAGGACTAGCAGACATCGCGGCAGAGTCGCTCGCCGCCAATGCTGCCCACATCAGTGATCCGTCTCCGAGATCGCGCGGGGCCTAGGCCCTGTGCATCCGCCGTCACAACCGGGTGAGCCGACGACGTTGGGGGACCGCAGCCTCTTCCGCCCGTCCACTACAGACGAGCGACCAGGAGGAGCAGGGAAGAAGACGGGGTGGGATAGAGTACACTCCGCACTACGAAAACGCCTCTCGTGCCGACAGCGTCGGGACTCCAACCCAGGGCCCCCACGTGCAGCAGCTTGCTGTCCGCAGCCGAGCCGGCCAGCGGGGCACCACCAGCCACGCGCGGCCGAAGTACGAAGTAAGGACATTCCAGGACATTCCCTCGCTACGTCACAGCACGCGGCGCTGCGCTAGCAAGACTGTACGGCCCGGAGCTGGTGTCATCGCTACGACTCAGCGAGGACTCGGGGAAGGTCGTTGATATCACCAAGCCACATTATACTCGGCAGGAATAATGGTGTTATGAATTAATAATGTTTCTTTGGCGTTTCTGACACTTCTACAGCCATTTCCTAGCATCCTGAGAACTGGAGAGGTGACTACTCGGCCATCCAGTCCACCATAGGCGACCGGGACCACCGGGGCGCCTACAAAATGAAGGGAATGGGAAGATTGTTAGAATACACACGAAAGACTTATTATTTTGTTCATAGCTGCAGTTTATTCTGAAAAGGAACCTAACAGTAATAAAAGACGATGATTCATCTGCTATAGCTCCCAGAAATAGTTAATTTGCGTTGGGATTATAACTAGAGAGTCAAAATAGAAGGGACATACAGAGAATGGGAAATGGCTGTAAATGTGTGGAGTAAGGACAGGCAGGGATCAAAATATTAGCACAAAATACGAACCGATGAAGATGAGAATCAGACTACCTGAAGGACTGGTCACTTAAAAATGTGTAAGTTACAAAAGGAACTTTACATAGACATTTTTAAGTAAAAATCATTAAAACTTTCTTACTTGACATCTCTAACAAATTTTCCCATTAGTTAAACTATAACTTACAGAATAAATAAAAGTGATTCTAACCCAGAGGGAAAAGACCCTTAGCTATACCTATAATATGAAATTTAATCAAGCCAAAATTAATATCTTAGTGGTCAGTGGACAAAGCACCGTTGTTCGATGCTCACATTACAACGAGCCACTCGATGCCTTCGAATCCTTCGCCTGTCTAGGGTTGTAACACCACATTTTAGACCAGAAGATCAAATAAGGATACTGTAAGCCGAATCTTGCAGGCAATGACTGATTTTAAGAAGAGGTGACAACTTTTCACGTCCAGCTACGTAGACAAACATCTCAGGAAAAATCTTATAAATGCGTTTGTTGGGGTGTGCTACTGTACAGAAGTGAAACACGGAAACTCTATGAACCAGAAAAACACATATTAACAGTCTTAGAGAAGTGGCGGTACTGCAGAACGCTAAAGATCGCCTTCATAGGAATGGTGTCAGACGAAGAGGTGCTCCTCAAGTGGAGGATGAGATTCTTGTCTTTGAAAGCGTATCGAGCTCGGAAGGAACGCTTGAGTTAAACATCTGCTTAGACGTTAAGATGTCGTCAACATTAACATTGAAGAGACGGTAAGAGTATAAGAGGGAGACCGAGTCTGGAATATGTAAACCACATTATGGAGGACAATAGCTAGACAGAGACTTATTGGAAGAATTCTTCGGAAGCTTGGCTCATCCACAAACGAGGCAAGATTAGAAAACACTCATTCAGCCATTGCTTGAATACTGTTCGTCAGTGTGGATCCATACCATATGTCATTGGCAGAGGGAAAATACAAGATCCAAAGAAGATAAGCGCGTTTCTTTATAGGTTGATTTAGAATGAATGAAAGTGCCACTAAGATACTCAGACAATTCCAGTAGCAGACGCTGAAAGACAGGTGTTCTGCATCACGGAGTGCTTTGTTGTTGAAGTTCCCATGGCGTACGTTTCTGTAACAATCAACCAATGTATTGCTGCCTCCTACATATATGTAGCGAAAAGACGACGAAGAAGGCCTCTCACGGAGACGTACCAACAAACGTTTTACCGCAGACCATTCACGTCTGGAACAGGAAAACGGAAAGGTGGCAGTGGTACTCAAAGTACCCTCCGCGACAAAACCAAATGGTGGCTTCTGGACGTAGATGTAAACCCAAGCAGTTCGTTTGCGGAAACACGTTGGCAGCGGACATGAACGTATCTCAGCTTCGCTGTGCAGTTGAATTACAGCATTCATTACGGATCGACGGCAGTAGAGCGGGAGCAAAGTATAGCAAACAGTGTCCGGGAATACTGCGGTTGATGTTTACCGAAACAGGGCATGCCGCGGAGACAATGGGAGAGAGAGAGAGAGAGAGAGAGAGAGAGGGAGGGAGGGAGAGAGGGAGCAGGTTGAGACACGCTAAGCGGAGCTTGCTGGCCCGTAATTACGACCAAGCAGGCTGAGTGGAGCTCTTGTGGAGCCCTGCGCTAACTCCCAGCCAGCCTTGAGGACTGAGTTACTCCGTCTCCTAGTGATGAGAGGCCTCCTATTCGGTACTTGCCTCCACTAATAAGCGCATCGTCTAACGAAAAAGAAAGGGAGAAATTGCCGAGAATTACTTGTGGAGCATATAGAATTCTTTTTCGTCGAAACGTTACCAAAATGTAAAGCTTTTTCTAAAATTAGTTCGGCTCGGCGATTTTCTCGGCATTAAAAATATAACCACTTGCGGACGATTGTTAGAAAAGTAATAACTTACTTAACTTGCAGGATACACTAGCCCTTCTTCCACATTATATAATAATGACCTGAAACGCTTTTCTTACAACTACTCGTTTATTTTTGTAGGTGCGAGACGCACAGTAACAAGTGTCTTCGCAGTCTACGGTGGCGTCTCACATATCAACTTGTATAAAATCATTCCGATTTGAAGATGTACCAGTTTGATCTGAATTAAGCTATGTCAGCACAATACTGAACTAACATTTAAGCATTTAAGCCTTCTCCTTCATCTACTTCCACCTAGCCTTTTCCCATTTCTCTACGGGATTGGCACTCATAATATGTATTTTGCCAATGTAAATGACAATTAGTGGACGTATACTATTCCTGATGGCGGTACACTCCGGGGAACGAAAATTGTGTACCTCATCTCTCTGCGTCTGGAAAAAATCTCATGTTCAGCTATGAGAAAGTTATTGTATGCGTTTTCTTAAGTTATGTTTCCCTAGGTACGGAAATTTATCGCAGTGTGCTGAGGAAAACGCTTGCGTCTTCCGCTTTGGGATGCTGGCTGCAGGACGCAGCGCGAAACACTCTGCTAGGCGAGGACCGTAAACATCATAACGTAAAAAATTAAAGTGGTGCCGTTTTTAATTTGGCAATTGTACGTGGTAGAGTGTCATTTGAAAAACCTTCTTTAAAATAGTCGATTTTTGACGCTACTCAGTATTTATGACGTCATGTCTCCTAAGGCTTTAGGAAAGCTAAAGGCACCAGAAAGACGGTTCTGACGTGCGGTTAATAATGGAAGCAAGACTATAGAAAAATCAAGACACGTTGATAGGATCTGTAGACCTGGGAAAAGCGTTCGACCGTGTCAACTGCTGCAACATGTTCGAAGTTCTGAGAAAAATAGGGGTAAGCTATAGGGAGAGACGGGTAATATACAACATGTAGAAAAGCCAAGAGGGAGTAATAAGAGTGGAAGAGCAAGAACGAAGTGCCCGGTTTAAAAAAAAGGTGTAAGACAGGGATGTACTCTTTCTCCCCTCCCGTTCAATCTGTACGTCGAAGAAGCAATGGTGGAAATAAAAGAAACATTCAGGAGTGGAATTGAAATTCAAGGTGAAAGGTTACGAATTATAAGATTCTCTGGTGATGTTGCTATATTCAGTTAAAGGAAAGAAGAATTACAGGCTCTCCTGAATGGAATGGACAGTCTGTTAAGTATAGAATGTGGACTGAGAGTAAATCGAAGAAAGACGAAAGTAATGACAAGTAGCAAAATTGAAAACAGCTAGAAACTTAACATCAGGATTGGTCAGGAAGTAGATGAAGTTAAGGAAATCTACCACCTAGGCAGCAAAATAACCAATGACGAACGGAGGAGAGAGGGCATCAAAAGTAGACTAGCACTGGAAAAAGGCAAAAGGGCACTCCTGGCCAATGGAAGTTTGCTGGTATCAAAAATAGGTTTGAAGGAAGAAATTTCTGACTATGTACATTTGGAGCAAAGCATTGTATGATAGTAAAACATGGACTGTGGGAAAACCATAACAGAGGAAAATCGAAGCATTTGAGATGTGGTGCTACAGACGGATGTTGAAAATTTTGTGTACTGTTAAGATAAGGAATGAGGACTTTCTGCGCAGAATCTGAGATGAATGGGCATATGTGGAAAACAATGAGAAGGTACAGGATGATAGGACATCTGTTAAGACATCAGGGAATGACTTCCATGGCACTAGAGGGAACTGTAGAGGGCAAAAACTGCACAGGAAGACAGAGCTTGGAATACATCCAGAAAATAATTGAGGACGTAGGCCGCAAGTGTTACTCTGAGATGAAGAGGCTGGCACAGGAGAGGAATTCGAGGCGGGCCGCGTCAAACCAGTTAGGAGACTGATGACTCGGAAGAAAACCTCCTAAATTAGCGGTCATACAACAACATTATTTGGTAGTTCCCTTCAGTAGCATAATATATCTCGTTAACGTCTGCAAACTTTCAAGCCAAATGAGTCAAGAATAGTGAAGTAATAAACTAAACTCTGACCTCAGATGCGGAATTTGCAGCAAATAAACGTTCTAAATGAAGTAAGCGACAAATTGCTTTGCTTTACATTTTAGCAGGCGGGTGAACGAGAGAAAAAGTCTGACAAATCATTGAACTTATACGTACAGTTTGTTGGAAGCCGGTGGGTGCTGCAGTTTCTCCCAGACGGGAGCAGTATTTTGTGGTCCATTGGGGAGTCGCGATTTCCAGAGCATTGCGAGGAACATTTTGCTAGGTGCGCGATAGAGCTTTGCAACGGTAGTAGGGAAGACCCCGAAGGCCCAACATGCAGCTCAGTGTGAGATCTAAGAAACTGTTCATCCTGGCACTCCGAATGAACGCGGAAGTCAGCGAAGAAGAGGAAGATTTTCTATTATTGGTAAGAGTACTCAGGATACGCAGAGAAGCTAGGCGAATGTACTTACATCACGAAGAAGAAGGGCGTAATATTTTAGAACCAAAACATTTACTCGACGATGCGGATAAGTTTAACACATTTTTAGATCCACACCTAACCAGTTTCATTAACTTCTTTCGCCATCTGAATACAAAGTGGAAGTGACCCTAGGAGCCGAGAGGCGAAACCAATTATACGAGCAGAAAATCTTGCAGATGTGGCCCGTTAAAGATCTCCCCTACCCAGATGGGGCAGTAAGCTAAGAGTTACGTACGTGTAAGCTGTTTATAAAGCTTTTAACAATCAGGACATCCCCTCCGAATACTATTAATTTACAAAGGATTTTTATCTTATGACTGTGATTTTGTTTGATTTAATCTCAATTTCCATGTTAGAAAAACATTTTTGAATTGATAATTTACATGTATATCCATTCCAAATTTATTACTAACCAACTAACGGGAATTCTACATCATCCTGTACATTTCTACATGTATAATTACTTAAATTTGTTTAATTTTGGTTCTTGAAAGATTATGTGAAAGCTATTGTTTACATAAAATTATTAACGAAATGTAAAATATTTTAAAAACTAATATTAACACAAAATAAATACAGAAAATACCCAGGAAATATTTAATTACAACCGAATACTGTGAAAAGATCACTTACCTGAAATCGTTTTCTCCAGTCCTACTTGCCATTGGCAGTTACATTACAAACTGAATGTGTCTAATAGGGATATATGTCACTTAGATAACTTACATACACAAACACAATTACATAATTGATTCAGAAGTTTTTATTCTGCTTCTATTTCCTTGATATGTGTGTTCTTTTATTTGTCTTCACTCATATCTTGTCAAATGACTTTAACAATCTGCTACCCGGTTTTCATTTTGTTTTTTTGTGATCAATACCACTGTTTATATTTGATAATCCGCTGAGAATCTGGACTTTGTCAAGACAACGGAACATATAGTGTGCAATACTTGCGTAATCATTCCTTTGGACTAGTGGAATTATACTACTATATTAGTAGAATTCTTCACATAATCAATAATTTTATGTAGACTTTTGAGTGTTATTCTGTTATATTTCCCTTCTAATATACTGGTTCAGATGAAAACTGCTTTGTTCGTCATAACCTACTTTCTACATAATAGACATTGGTTCTGATGTAGGTTGGTTGGTTGGTTTGGGGAAGGAGACCAGACAGCGAGGTCATCGGTCTCATCGGATTAGGGAAGGACGGGGAAGGAAGTCGGCCGTGCCCTTTAAGAGGAACCATCCCGGCATTTGCCTGGAGCGATTTAGGGAAATCACGGAAAATCTAAATCAGAATGGCCGGACGCGGGATTGAACCGTCGTCCTCCCGAATGCGAGTCCAGTGTCTAACCACTGCGCCACCTCGCTCGGTATGGGTCTGATGTAATATCATACATTTAATCACAACATAACATTGCTTGATATTATCCGTTCCTTCCCATATCGATCTCTTTAGCTGTCACTTTAACTGCTTCATTTGTGTGTTTCATGTTTTCGTATTTACTTTACCTTTTAGAAATTTTACCCATCTTCATTAACATGTATTGGATGTCAGGACCACCTCTTATTCGTAGTGACGTAATACGTTTTGTGGGAGATGGCTCCCATCAACAAATCCAGCTGCGTCTCACAAGAGAACATTGTTAATCTTAATTTAAAAACTTTTTGAGAGGGCATTTTGGAGCAATTGATGTGCGTCAGTCGAAGCAGAAAGTCTGAGTAACTCGCTTCTAACAACTAATCCCACTTAAAAGACGGTGTTCTAATTAAGTAATGTTTTAATTACTATTAATTAAAATATCGAATAAGACAGCCAAGTTATTTTACAATACTTTACCTAGATAAAATGCCATTACAGTTTTGTAATAGTCCGGTTTGACGGAACAGTTTGATGTACAAAATGACAATATTCTGTTTGATTTTTATTTTGACATTTGAGACCTTCGCTTTCAGTGTAGGCAACAACCACAATCATTCGCTATTTTTGGCTGTGGTACGAATTACAGTGTCAAACACCTCCGAAGGAAATGAGTACCGGTGTCCCAGTGATTTCCAGTGAGGTATACAGATGGCATTTGTCACGTGTGGTCGTTGTATTCTAACAATGACTTGCAACACTACATCATAATGCAGTGTAAGTTGCAAGGGCCCTCTGTTTGGTTCAGGCGTGTTGCTGCAGATGCCAGTGCCTGTCCATGTGTGTTCCATAGGTTGCAGACACGCTAGAGGGAGACAGGCCAGTACACAACTCGAGTTCCACAAGGTCGCCCAAGCGTGACAGCCCTACGTGAAGACTGATTTCGGCCCATCTGTGCGTTTCGGCCTAGTAAAGATAATGATAGAGCACTGCAAGACCGTCTCAGAAGGGCCACTGTCTGATCAAACTGTAATGAACATGTGACACGGAAAGACGTAACGACGCAGGCGTCCTGCTTGAGTACCCCGCTTGACACGACAACCACTTGCTGCTCGCCTTCAGTTCCATCACTCTCATAGTAATTGGAAACTTCGTCACTGGTGAAACGTGTTATTCACAGAAGAGTCCGGATATCCTCTGACGCAAGGTCGTGGCCGTGCTCTTATGGCGGAGACCAGGGCGAGCGCGATAACTGTCAAATATTTTTCAGGAAATTGATAAATTTTCAAGGTTCGGTGAAATTGTGGGGATGCTTCACCGTGGACAGCTATACGGGTATATGGATCTTATCGTTGTCCATTGCAGCCATATCGCCAGCCAGAACAAGTAACACATCCTTTTGGATGAAGTGATGGCTGCTGCATACCGTGGTGGCCCGGAATACCGTCTAGTGCGGGGGACTATATGACGGTGTCAGCGACGTCTGGACATTGAAGTAATGGAATGGTCGTCGGTCAGTACTGATCCAATCCTCATTGTGCATATTTGGGATATGCTTGACAGATGTGTTCGTAGTCGTCCCTTCCCACCACGGACTCTCTGAGACCTGTCACGGAGTCTCATTAAAAACCTGAAGGCATACCAAAGGATGACCTCCATAGTTCACACAGATCAGTCCACGTAGGTGTTCGGTATTTACAAACGGTGTTTTAAGCTCCCAAATTCGAATGAAAAGCACTAAGGATGACGGAATGAATGACTGTTCCCACTTTGTTTTCGAAGCCTATCCAACTTTCCACTTTTTTATGTAAACGATGTAAGATGTAATGATGTTTTGTTTGATGCATAATTTGTGAATCGTAAAGCTGTCATTTGCTAACACACACAGTCCTCAATTAGGAAGCAATGGAATATAGCAGACTCTCAAAGTCATCTTCCCCTAATTCTTTTGAGCAGTGTATAAACAAACAAAGAAAGTTTACTTGAAGAGATAGAAACGCAGCTCAAATTAATAATGACAACGCTTGGGTATCATGAAACAAACTTGCCTGGTTAAATACAAACAGTATTTCAATCCTTGGAAGGAGAAAACAAAGTTTCATAGTTCTGAACTATCTTAGTAAATGAAAAGCCCGAATGTAGTCTTCTGAGTAGAGCGTAAAAATAGTCCAACTGTCTGGTAATGAAGATAACAGACGGCTGTAATAAGTCTTCGCTCTAAACACACTTCAGATGAATACTGTCGGAGGAGTGTTCTACTTAGAAAAATAATTAATTCCGTCCAAGGCTGCCTACACATTTACGATAACGAGAAAGTCCAATAGAAATTCTAAACCTGACAACACAATCCGGCAGGTAATAGTTAGAGGCTAAGTTTGAAAGAAGAATATTCTGTGTCCAGCGATGCCGAATATTCTGTGTCCGGCGAGGCCGAACAACAGACTATCAAAAGATATTACGAAATCAAGAATCAGTGTTCCAGCCAGAGCCGCGTCATCTGTAGAAAGGCCAGGATACAGGGGCCAGGGCGAGGAAGAAGGGTCGGACGGCGACTGAAACGTAGCTATGAACCCAGAGTGACTGTGGGACCGCAAACAAACATTTGGCGCCTGGTCCAGAAAGCTCGCTCGGCGCTTCCCTCTCCGTCAGATGGACGCCTGTGTCGAGGAACCACATTGAATATCTTCTGCAACGAAGCAGGCTGTCTGTGTAATTGAGATGTCATTTGGGTTGCAGCCTAAGTAGGCGCAAAGCCTACCCATAGCACTGTGGATCGCTAACCTAGAACAATAAACGACTAAAAGATAAATATATTAACGGGAACCGACACTATGTGATCAAAAGTAAGTGGACACCTGGCAGAAAATGACTTACAAGTTCGTGGCGCTTGCCATCGGTAATGCTGGAATGCAGCCCCCCCCCCCCCCCCCCCAAGTCTTGATGACAGCTTCCACTCCCGCAGGCATACGTTCAATCAGGTCCTGGAAAGTTCGTTGGGGAATGACAGCCCGTTCTTCACGGAGTACTCCATTGAGGAGAGGTGTCGAAGTCGGTCGGTGAGGTCTGGCACGAAATCGGCGTTCCAAAATATCCCAAAGGTATTCTATACCATTCAGGTCAGGTCTATGTGCATACCAGTCTTTTACAGAGATGTTAGTGTCGTGTATCCACTCCGCCACAGGCCGTGCATTATGAACAGGCGCTCGATCGTTTTGAAAGATGCAATCGCCATCCCTGATTGGCTTTCAACAGTGAGATGCAAGAGGGTGCTTAAAACATCAATGCAGGCCAGTGCTGTGACAGTGCCACGCAGAACAACAAGCGGTGCAAGACCCCTCCACAAAAATCACCATTACACCACTGCCTCCGATTTCTACTGTTGGCACTACGTAAGCTGGCGGATGACGTTCACCGGGCATTAGCCCTTCCCACACCCTGTCTTCGGATTGCCACATTGTGTACCGTGATTCGTCATTCCACACAACATTTCTTCAATGTTCAATCGTCCAATGTTTACGCTCCTTACACAAAACGAGGTGTCGTTTGGGATTTGCTGGCGTGGTGTAACTTATGAGAAGCCGTTCGACCATGAAATCAAAGATATCTCTCCTCCCGCCTAAGTGTCGTAGTACTTGCAGTGGATCCTGATGCAGTTTGGAATTCCTGTGTGATGGTCTGGATAGATGTCTGCTTATTAGACGACTCTCTTCAAGTGTCGGCGGTCTCTGTCAGTCAACACACGAGGTCGACCTGTACGCTTTTGTGCTGTACGTGTCCCTTCACGTTTCCACTTCGCTGTCACATTGGAAACAGTGGACCGAAATGTCACGTACAGACGTATGACATAAGTGACACCCGATCACCTGACTGAGGTCGCTGATATGGAGTACCTGGCAGTAGGTGGCAGCACAATGAACATAATATGAAAAACGTATGTTTTTTGCGATGTCCGGTTACTTTTGATCGCATAGTGTACGTTATTGGTGGTGGTTGGAATTATTAAAATTTACAGTAAACAACAACTAGATTGCAAATTCACTACTGTGTTGATTGTTGACATTTTCTCTGTACTACCCACAATAAAGCTACCACTCTGCTGTTCATAGTAATTCACCCACATTCGTATCTTCTTAGTCATTATTAGATCTACTCTTATATTGCCTTCATTTGCTTTAAAGTCGATCACTCTGGTGTCAAATAACCAGAAGTATTACTAAATCTTTTAGAAACAATAATCGAACCTGACTGATAGGTGCGATATTCCTTTCCACATAAAGTTTGGATTTCGTTTTATGTTGGAAGGACTGTATAAGAAGCTTCACAACCTCAGGAAATGAATTTTTTTCTGAGTGTGGTAACCAGTTAGCATGCTGTGTTCATTCACATATAATTTAAAACTGGGGTCGCGTGCGCATGAGTACACATACTTACTTTGATTTTCCATTACGTTTGTACTGTGTCTCATGGAAACAAGACTTTTTTTGTCGGGAGGAACTCATCTCCGCACACAGCACTCGGAAGCCATACTCTACGATTAAAGTCATTTTCATGTTTTTTCACTGTAAATCCCGCTCGTAAATCATAGAGCAATGGTTTTACTCCGAACGTACGAACATACATAGTGTTAAAAAAAGTGTCGAATATTTAGGAGGTCGCAGTATCCACAAAAAAAAAAAGGCTCATTAAACATAGGCTCTAAAATGCATACTTTAAGAGCTATGAACACTTCTTCAACTTCGCTACTGTTAAACACATGTCTTGCGTCGAAAAAGTGCTCATAAAAGTTATGTATTTTACAGCCCATATTTCTGCAGATTATTTTCTTGTTTTGGTCCATATTACCTCCTACTAAAATGTAGAAAGCAAGAACTTGCAGTAGAACAGGTGTGTTTCACAGTATGGAAGATGAGCAAGAGCTCATAGCTTGTAATATATGCAATGTAGAGACCACGTTTGTTGGATTTTCTTCTTGTTTTCGTGGGTACCACCATCGCTCAAAACATTCGACACCTTTTTACAGAACCGTGTATTAAGCAGTAGATTTCTGCGCTCAAAGGATAAAATGTGCCTTCACCAAAGCCTAGAAAATAACAGTTACACAAGTCACGCAATATATGGCACATAATCTGGCGATATAGTTTGACAGATGGTTGCGTTGGTGAGTCATGTTACATTTTTACGTCTCTATGTCCTCGTGTTGCGTCTACATTCTTAATTCTTCAATACCAGGTTGATGTTTTATTTAATTACTCTAATTACAATCGGCAATGTTCACTGTATTACCAGAAGCTCGACCAGAAAACATTATGTGAAGATAACTGCACAAATGGATAAATTTTCAACACATTCTTTTCTTCAATGTGAGAGATTTCTGGTCTGAGATACAGCACACATTATACTCTGAAAGCGGAAATACGAAGGACAGAATACTCGTGAATATGGAATTATCAAAACCATTGCACTATGAGAAACAGAAAATTCGTGACAGGGAATGCTGAATATCAATGAAGGCAATGGCGTGTTGTCGAATTAAGTCAAGAGTCCCCATGGGTAACAAATTAGGAAAATTGACACTGTAAACACTACACGTGTTCTGCTATTTACGGTGCAAAATAACTGATGATGGCTGAAGTAAACAGAACGTAAAATGCAGACTAGCAATAGTAAGGAAAGTGTTTCTGAAAAATACGCTGCCACACTAAAAAACCGAAGCATCCAGAAAAGATCAGATGTCAACGTAACTTCGTACGCGTACGCATCAGTGGCAGGTATATACACTATATGATCAAAAGTATCCGGACACGAGCAAAAAATACTTTTTTCTTATTAGGAGCATTCTGCTGCCACCTACTGCCAGGTACTTGCCAGTTACTCCATATCAGCGACCTCAGGTGTCATTAGAGATCGTTAAAGAGCAGAATGGAGCGCTCTGCAGAACTCACTGTCTTCGAACGTGGTCAGGTGATTGGGTGTCGCTTATGTCATACATCTGTACGTGAAATTTCCACACTTCTAAACATCCCTAGGTCCACTGTTTCCGATGTGATAGTGAAGTGGAAACGTGAAGGGACATGTACAGCATGTCGTCTGTTGACTGACAGAGACCGCCGACAGTTGAAGACAGTCGCAATGTGTAGTAGGCAGACGTCTGTCCATACCAACACATAGGAATTCCAAACTACATCGGGATCCACTGTAAGTACTATGACAGTTAGGTAGGAGGTGAGAAAACTTGGATTTAATGGTAGAGCGGCTGCTCATAAGCCACACATCACGTCTTTAAATGCCAAACGACGCCTCGCTTGGTGTAAGGGGCTTAAACATTGGACGATTGAAGAGTGGAATAACCTTTTGTGAAGTGACGAATCACGGTATGCAATGTGGCGATCAGATGGTATGGCGAATGCTGGTGAACGTCATCTGCTTGCGTGTTCAGTGCCAACAGTAAAATTCGGAGGCGGTGGTGTTACGGGGTGGACATGTTTACCATGGAGGGGCCTGGACCCCTTGTTGTTTTGCGTGGCACTATCACAGCACAAGCCTACACTGATGTTTTAAGTACCCTCTTGCTTCCCACTGTTAAAGAGCTATTCGGGGATGGCGACTGCATCTTTCAACACGATCGAGCACCTGTTCATAATGTACGGCTTGTGGCGGGGTAGTTACACGACAATAATATCCCTGTAATGGACTGGCCTGACCTGAATCCTGTAGAACACCTGTGGGATGTTTTAGAACGTCGACTTCGAGCCAGGCCTCTCCTCTCTGCAGCACTCCGCGAAGAACGGACTGCCATTTCCCAAGAATCCTTCCGGCACCTGATTCAACGTATACCTGCAACAGTGGAAGAGGTCATCAAGGCTAAAGTAGAGCCAACATCATATCCAATTCCAGCATTACCGTTGGCGTGCACCGCTAACTTGTAAGTCAGTTTCAGCCAGGTGTCTGGATACTTTTGGTCACATACTGTAACTGATTATAATTATAATTTCCTATAACAGGCAGAATCGCCACCAGAGTCCATTAGTGTTGCTCGTGTGTAGTGGTGTTACCAGGACTATTGGGGTATATATGTCAGGTGCCAGGTGATGAATGAGGACACGGAGATGCCGCGTACTCGTATGTGACAGAGTTTCTAGAGCCTGATAGAGTTTGTGGGGTGCGTCGTTGTCGGTTTCCATTTAGGCGGCAGATCGAAGCGTGCAAAATCCATTTATGGGGCATTCCGATGTCACAGTGGCCCACTGCCACACTGCATGGGATCGTGAGGGCAGTTACATTGGTCGCTAAGGTTCCCGTCGGCCACGTCCGACCACCACACGGAAGAACCATTTGGTACATCGTATCCGTCATAGAACAAATAATGGACTTCCTCGTAAAATGTATCTCTGGTCAAGCGCCATTGGTCAGAGACCGCCAGCATTTGAAGTAGGGAATTACAACCCCATGCGTAGGTTGCCGTTGACACCACAACACAAACGGCAGCATTTTGTGTGGTACCGCGACCAGGAAGCGTGTAGGGCTGATGAATGGCGTCACAATGTGTTCAGTGATGAACTGAGAATTCTACACCGCCCACGACGATAAATGTCGACTAGTATGGCGGCGACCTGGAGAGAGGTCTCAATCATCCAACGTTTTGGAGGGTCACAGCGTTGTTACTCCTGGCGTCTGTTACAAGTTTAAGTTACGACTCGTAGTGATTGACGGTATTCTGACAGTACAAGAGTAAGTCACGGACATAGTCTATCCTCATGAGTAACTGGTCATACGACAGTATTGTGGTACCTTTCTCAAAGGTATATTGCTCGTCCACACATGGCACGTGTGCCTATGAACGCTAAGCGTGATGTGATGTACTCCCGCTACCTCCCGTGCCGAGCAAGAACCCCAGATTAGTCCTTGATGGAACGTATGTAGGACGGACTCTGACGTCCCCTCCGTTTCAATGGCAGTATCCGGGATATCATTTAAAATACTTGTGTTTCAATGATATAGGCAATAACGACCTACGGTTTTCCGAGAGAGGACCCATGATCTAGGAGTAGCGTCTGAGAATGTTGGTCCAAACGTCCTCAGTCGCGTGTTTGAAACCTGCTACCGCTTTGTTTTGCATAAAAATCATCAGCATTGGCGACAGAAGACATCCAGCATGAGAAGTTACGCTCAATCTGCCAACGGACTTTTCGCAAAGAGCCGAGGAGGGGACAGTGGTTCAGGGAACTCTCTTGTCCTTTCCATGGGGAACTGCCCCTAATGAGCGTGCAGAAGGCAGTGGAAATCACTGCATTAAGGACACACAATATGTCTGTACAGGACATGTGGCCTGTAATTGGAAAAGCATCATGATCCATTGGCAAAACATTCCGCAATAGTGTCCCATTCGGATCACCGGGACGGGAATGCCGAGGGGGAGGCGACCAGGTGAAAAATATTCAATAACCAACAAAAATAATACATTCTGTGAGTCGTGGAATAGAAACCAGAGGTCTGAATGTGGTAAGGAAGCTGGAAAGTCTGAAAAAGGAAATGTAAATCTTCAGTCTAGTGCAATGGGGATCAGTGCAGTGAAATGGGAGGAAGACAAGGTTTTCTGGTCAGATGAGAGCAGGGTAATATCAAGAGCAGCAGAAAATGGTAGAACGGGGTAGGACTCCTTGTGAATAGGAAGGTGGAACAGAGAGTGAGTTATAGTGAACAGTTCAGTAATAGGGTTGTTCTGTTCAGAATCGACAGCAAATCAGCACCAACAACAATAGTTCAGGTATGCACGCCGACGTTGCAAGCCGAAGATGAAGGTGACATCGCAAAGTGAAGAAGAAGAGACAGAGAGATTATATGAGTATATTGAACGGGTAACTCAGGGAGAGGAACATGGAAGTCATAGGGGACTTGAATGTTGTTGTAGGGGAAGGAGTGGAAGAAAGGGTTACGGGAGGATGAGGACTTGGACTGAGAGACGAGAACGATTAATTGGGTATAACAGAAATTCCTCTGTTAAATGCAGGGAAGGGAGCGGATAGGTTGAAAGAGAACGTTGAAAGTTTCTATGAGGGAGAAGATTTCTCGGCTTCGATAAAAGAAGAAGCAGGAGAGAATTTAAAGGAGGTAAGGGATCTCGTATTAGAATTTGAATTTAAAAGGATTTAGAAGACTTACCGTCAAATAATGCAGAAGAGGAAGACAATATTGCATGAGAATTTCTATAATCATTGGCTGTGACTAGAAAACGACTATTCATATCGGTGTGTAAGCTCTATGAGTCTGGCGATATGCCGCCTGACTTTCGGAAAATTATCTTCCACTCACTGCGAAGAATGTAAGAACCGACAAGTGCGAGAAATCTCGCACAATCAGCTTAACAGTTTATGCATCAATGTTGCTGACAAGAATAGTATACAGAAGAATGAAAAAGGAAATTGAGGATGTGCTAGATGACGATCAGTTTGGCTTTAGGAAAGGTAAATGTACCAGAGAGGTAGTTCTGACGTTGCCGTTGATAATGGAAGCAAGACTGAAGAAAAATCAAGACATGTTCTCAGGGTTTGTCGGTATGGAAAAAGCGTTCGACAGTATTAAACTTTGCAAGATGTTCAAAACACTTATGAGAATAGGTGTAAGTTATAGGGAGACATGGGTAACATGCGACATCTTCAAAAGACAAGAGGAAATAATAAGGGTGGAAGACCAAGAATGAAGAGTTCGGATTAAAAGGGTGTAAGACACGGATATAGTCTTCAATTTATACATCGAAGAACCATTGATGGAAATAAAGGAAAGATTGAAGAATGAAGTTAAAATTCAAGGTGAATGAACACAGATGTTAGGATTCGCTAATGACATTGCTATCCTCAGTGAAAGTACAGAAGAATTACAGGATCTGCTGATTAGAATGAATTGTCCAATGAGAATATGGATTGAGAGTAAATTGAAGAAAGACGATAGTAATGAGAAGTAGCAGAAACAAGAACAGCGAGGAACTTAATCCACAGGATTGGTGGTCAGGAAAAGCTGAAGTTACGGCATTCTGCTACCTAGGCGGCAAAGTAACCAATGACGGACGGAGCGAGGAGGATATCAAAAGCAGACTAGCACTTGGAAAAATGACATACCTGGTCAGATCAAGGAAAGTCTACTAGTATCAAACATAGGCCTTTATTTGAGGAAGCAATTTCTGACAGTCTGCGTTTGGAGCACAGCTTTGTATGGTAGAGAAACATGAACTGCGGGAAAAATGGAAAAGAAGACTCGAAGCATTTGAGACGTCTTGCTTAAGAAGAATGTTGAAAATTAGGTGGACTGATAAGATAATGAATGAGGAAGTTCTTCGCAGAATTGGAGAAGGGAATATATGGAAGACACTGACAAGAAGAGAGGACAGGATGAAAGGACGCCTGTTAAGACATCAGGGAATAACTTCCATGGTTCTTGATGGAGCTATAAAGAGTAAAAACTGTAGAGGTTACAGAGACTCGAACACATCCATCAAATAGTAATTATTTAAGCCGCAAGTGCGACTCGAGGCCAAGAGGTTGGCACAAGAGGAATTCGTGACGGCGCCATCAAAACAGTCACAAGAGTGATGAAAAAAAGAAAGACCCCAGGGGTTTTCACTTCAACATTCACCGTTTTATAAAACCACAAACATGTCTTTATTACATAATAACAAATGCCAGCAATTAACAATAGTAAGTGACTAATGAGAAAATGGAAAGCGCCACGAAAAGTTGTTCACTGATCCTTATCTGATTACAAGGGAAAATTTAAAGCAACACAATATGGTTCCATAAAACTAACAGGAAACAAGACAAATAACCTAATCATGGCAAATAATGTCTCCAGAGTAAGTTATCGAAAACAGCCACAAGTCGCACTTCGTATTTTGTCTTATGACCGGTTTCGTCTGTAAATAAACAGGAGCATCACCAGAATATACAGTTTAAAGTTGGCTGACAGCATTAAAGACTGCCTTACAGTTGGCCTGCAGCTCTGAATATTAATTAGGCTGTGCTATAGTGCTTAAGCTTACGTTTAAAGCACAGTAGTAGATGACATTGTCTCCAAAGTGATTAAAACTGATAAATACTATAATACTCACGAAATTATTTCTTTTATCATGGCACTAACATGAAAGTAATTAATTTCACAATTTCTAAGGCATTCAGTATTAGTGAATGTCGCTCCACAAAAACAAAACAAGTAATGAATTAGAGAAAATTCAAAGAGGCCCTAAGAACAAGTAACTGGCACAAGCTTTGGAATAGGAAAAACAATTTAAAAACATTAAATATTAACATTTTACTTCTCAAGAAATTGATAATCTGAACAACTTCTTTCGCTGATACGCTGTAACAGGAGACACGTCAGAATCTGAGAAGGAAGGAACTATTAGATCAAAACTCGAAGGCATGATGCCAAAAGAGTACACAATACTTGTTGACAACAAACTTGTCTACGGAATTCACATACTGAGAGAGGCAGGCGCTATGTACCGACTGAGAATCTCTTGCCGCCATCACACATACTGGTCAGCATTTCCGTTACTAATGTTGCATTTGCGGAAACAGAGAAACTGGTGGTAGCGACCTAATGCTCCGAAGGGCGGCCGGGAGGGCTCAACCGAACCTAAGTAACAAATATGATAGGCGCACCTGAGACACTGAATATCTTATTAGTAAAAATACAGATACCAGACACGAACCTCATACAGCTGGAAAACGAGGTACTGAATTACAGCCATGGTGCAATAATCTTAAACAAGTTTTTGTGCATAATATTTACATTTAAGACTGACAGAGTAGTATATTATCGGCCGAAACACAAGGGCGCCTACAATTTAGTCACCTTAATAGCAAGTGCGGCTTGACAAGTATAAGGCTACAGCACCCTTTAAAGAACTTTCGCTTTAGTGACAGAACAAGTATGAATAAATAAAAAGATTATTTTATAACAGTCCGCCGCTCGTGGTCTCGCGGTAGCGTTCTCGCTTCCCGAGCACGTGGTCCCGGGTTCGATTCCCGGCGGGGTCAGGGATTTTCACCTGCCTCGAGATGACTGGGTGTTTGTGTTGTCCTGATCATTTCATCATCATCCAGGAAAGTGGCGAAATTGGACTGAGCAAAGATTGGGTAATTGTACGGGCGCTGATAACCACGCAGTTGAGCGCCCCACAAACCAAACATCATCATCATATATTTTATAACAACAAAAATATTAAGCCATTTCCATTAAACGGATTATTACAAGCAAATCAGGACCCTGATAGGCGGACTCCGCTGATTAACATGCAGTAAAATTGATAAAGAGGGAAAAGTGAACAGTTCTACTAGTTTACAGCTTATTAGCGTCTCTCCTGCTAGCAAACAGACAGGTAAATAAAACACCTTGGACATCAACCAACACAACCACATACTGACGTAGGACGCGCCTTAGACTTAGCGGGCTCTGTGAATAGGACACATCCTGAGGCATAAAAGAATCTTCAATTCGGTAACGAGAGAAAGTGCGGGCTCTGCGGGTTGTGGAGGGTGCGACGTACCAAACCCAAATCGTGGACTAAACATCTATTTACGACGTCCGTTTACATTCGGCACTTGGGTACCGCACGGCTGTATTTAGAAATGTGGCTCGATATAGGGTCCAGCCGTACACATCTGCTTTCATACCTAACAGCTAAACTTGCTGCCAAAATAGCTACGTCTATGATATTGCAGTTTAATTATCAGGCATTTTATTGCGAATTATTAAGTCAAACAAGTTGCAAAAAAGTTTATACCAAATAATCTATGTTTCTAACTAATAACTGATGTAGTCGACTTAATTGATGTAGACGACACCAAAAAATTTATAAATTGAATGACCCGATTAATGCAGTCAGTCAAACGTAGATATTGTCAAGAATGGTTCTACAAATACTTCATTTAAACGTGAAATAAAATAATGATCATTTGCAAATTCATTTAAGCTCGTGCATAAGCGCAATTAAAATGTTAGTTAATTTACCAAATGCTGTCTTAACATCACTGGACGCGGAAAACAAAGTTTCATTGCGTTAAATAAGTATAACTTGTTCACCAACTCATACTTACTTAAAGTCCATTCATGGTAATCTACATTGCAACACACACCAAGTTACCGGAAGATTCTCGCACTGTATCCAAAATTAATTAAAAAAGAGCAACTGGAATAAAGTGCCATCTTGCAAATCGTCTAACGCTCACGAAGTGTTAAAGATCCAGTCATCTCTATAAGTTTAAGTGCCACTTCACTCGGAAATATTGTACGTACGAACGAATGTTCGTTTCCACGCTGCCCCTTGCCAGCCAGGGACCAACACATTTAGCGCAGTATCAGATATCCGCACCAAGGTTGACTAACAGACCCTCTGCCAGCCCGGCGGCATGAAATGTCATTCAACCTCCCCCCCCCCCCCCCAATTCTTTCCGAAAGCCACTCCGCGAATCAGAATGCCCGAGCAGCCAATCACAATCTAGCATTCTCCCACCAAACACCTGCACAATTTACTTATGGACAGATAGTGGACCACCAGTTACATAATATCACTATTGCAAATTGGATATATGGTTTCAACGAAAGATCGTTCTCTCCCGTTTCTGTAGCGACCAACTTCAGCATTCTACATATAAAAGGTTAGGCACAAATAACACACGAGCCCTTGTAACAAACAATAAGGAATTATGTTGAAACGTATGAAAATATTAACCTGGTCTGCTCAACTGATTCATCTTTTCACGGTCAACTTAGTGATAGTACGATATCCTAAAAATAATTTACCCTTTTCAATTTACAAATGTTTTAATACTGGCCATAATTTACTCTTTTCCATTTAAAAATGTTTTAGTACTGGCCAACTTAATTTTCAGTTAAAGAAATCACAAATAATTGATTTAGATAAATGTAAGGTGGTAAGGTACGGTGAGACGTGAGAATTGTCATACGGAATCTGTTTGCTGTGTAACAGTGGAGAACTTGATGGGCTAACACATTTACATAAGAAAAAAATATAGAAACGCAATAACTCAATAAATTAAATAAAAACAAATGTGTAGCTTTCAGGGTTGATAGCTTGAGTCGTAAGCTCTAATCCAATATTTTGTTTATTATCGGCATTTGAAGAATGCAGCAGTTACTAATTTTCAATAATAACTGTAAACAGGTTTATGTATTGTGGCCACCTAACGTCCACAGTTTTGTGATATTTATAATATTATTGTTTCATTAGATGCATCTCAGTGCCGTGAGAATACTAATATGACTGCATTTCTGCTGCGATGGAACATCGATTTATTACATAGTGAGTGAGTATTTGAATGAAGCCTTCTTTCGTACTGTTACAAATGCCACCATTACACACGTCTCATACATCAGACCATGATTGTAGCCGACGAGAAGATCGTCCTGGCCTTGAAATTCCTTCAGAAAACCGATCATAATTCTGACAGAGAAATTCCCTACCGTCACATCCAGCATCAGCTGGCCTGAGCTCAGCCAATTTATACATTTCTCAACTCAGACGTTAATCCGGCCAGAAGCCACTCTCGCATTTTCATATGCTTTAATTATTTTTAGTAATAAAATGAAATATTTAAGATCAGTGTTATTTAAATACACAGCAGTCTGTAAGAGTACTAAGTAAAGGAATAAAAGAATGCTACGTTGTAGTTTATTTCGGTCTATATAAGCTATTACACGACATTGTTAGCTTTCTTCATTTCCTCGTTTGATGCAGTTATTGCTCATTCTTATTGCTAATATTCGGTTACTAATTTAATTTGTGGCGTTTTAATTGAGACTGCAGGAAATACTTTATTTATCTGTGCTGTGTAAGGAACTACTGGAAATACAATAAGGTTTATTTTAAACAGTGTACATTCCTTAACCAAGCGCCAAGTCGACGCTGATTTTATCCTACGAAATAATTACTTCTCAAAGTTGAAACTATGGAGAGAGAGAGAAATATTAATTAACTGTTATTACATGAGAATTCATTAAGAAGTCACTTTCAACTAAATAGGCTGTGAGAACTTAAAACGTGATTTTAATCAGATCTTTTATAGTACGAATAGTTTGCCATGGAGCACAAAAATCTTAACAGTGACTGTCGTATGTTAACTTTTAAGTTCAATACAATGGAGATAATAAAATCTCTGGTCAGATTTAATTTGAGCTAGGCGGAATATTTTCTGATACTGTAATTAATTAAATAATATTTCTTGGTCTTGTATGTCAGGAAAGACTTGAAAGTTTAAAATCATAAAATCGTTTAATTTGTATCTTAACGCAGGCCCGACGTAGTCCGTTATACAACGTGTGAATAAAGAGTGCATTATTGATGTAGCACACTAAGTGCATATTAAAAACTGTTAAGATAATGTATAATAACAGACTACGTTGCTTGTGGCCAAGCTGCGTATCTTGTCAGTGTCTAAATAAGATCAGAATAAATATCTAAAAAATAGTACCGTTGTTACAAAGTAAAACAATAGCAAGATCTTCTCCATTAAAGCGACGCATAAAGATGGCTGCACCCGGTGACACTACTAATACGAAAAGAACCATGAAAACCTCATGGAATAAATTGCAGTATTTACTACCAAGTACGACAAGACAAGACAAGAAGAAACCGGCTTATGGCCGAATTCTTGCCAAACGTACTGGTTACAAGTCTCTGTTTATCTAACAGTCAGCAGGTGATGGACGAAGTGATCACTATAGCAAAAATCTACTAACACCGGTATTGCTGGTCCCTGTTCTGATCACAACCGAGATAGGTGCTTCCTACACATCGGTCAGGGGCCTGAAGATTCCGCAGTAAAACACTGAAACTGGTTGACAGATAAAATAAGGTTTATCAAAACTAGACATGATAGTCTTAATGGGGTTGCCGCGATCATTCTTTAAATAATAATATGGCATTTCAGTCTTTGATCGATATGTTTTATTTTCAATGACCGGTTTCAGGCTAGCTGCTCATCTTCAGATCTTATATTGCAGTTACGGAGTAACTTGTTGGTATAAAACTATGGGTTCGCTGTCATAACTAAAGTAAATTTGGTTGGAAACTTGACGGGGGAAAGGTGTTTAATTCCTATACTGGTTACGAGGTACGCCAAGACTTAACTACACTATGTGTGGTGCTTCCAGAGATCACGATGCCACCCCAAAGACTGCGACATGAATCGATACCACAGATATTAGCGAGGTATTGCTGCAATCCGCTCCTGAAGACCACACTTTCCTCCCCACATAGCGGCGCCCTCGTACTGAGGTCAATATACAGCCGAACTAGGGAGAGCTCTGCCGAGGTAGTAATCAACAACATCGTCCAGGAACAGTGATCGTAAAGTTTCAGATTAAGGTGTGCTTTAGTTGAAGCTGAACATCGCGACTGTATGCATCAAGTGATGCTCTCATGGTCACTGACAGTTGTTCTCATGTTGGAAAGAAGTGTCTGAAGTTAAGTAAATCTCTTCATTTATTCATGTAATTAAGTGAGCTAATATTTCAATTACTGTAGTTAAAAATGAATCATTTCCCAGTGTTCTCAAAAAAACCTAGATTTGAGACGATCGACGCTTCACAATGAAACACCTCGCAGCTCAACGGGACGTGCAGTGTTGGTAGTGCTGACACACTTGTCCACCAGGTTAAACGAAGGCGTGTGCCCCCTGGGTTCCTCAGCGCCTAACAGAAGACCTTAAAGAGCAACGAAGGACCGTCTGGGCTGAATTGCTTCTGAGTTACGAGGCTTATCGTGACATGTTTTTTGTCAAACATCGTCACAGGCGATGAAACATGGCTTCATCCCTTCGAAATAGAAATAAAACTGTAGTCCATGGAGTGGCACCACACCCCCTCTTCTCCGAAAAAATGGTCAAAGCTGCACCCTCAGCCTATAAAGCCATGTCAACGACCTTCTTTGATTCTATCTGAAGTCTTCCCTCTTGGTGCAGCGATCAACTCTGGACTCCATTGTACGACTCTAAGGTAATCGAAGAAACGTCTTCAGCATGTTCGTCGTCACAAAAATGCAAACGAACTTCTACTTCTCGATGCTCTGCTCACCAGAGAGGAGCTCACAAAACTTCACTGGACTGTTTTTCCTCATCTACACTACGGCACTGACCTCCCACCTTCCTAATTTAATCTGCTTGGCCCAATGAAGAACGCACTTCGCGGGAAGCAGTACATGGATAATGGGGAGGTTATTGGTGCAGCAAGCCGTTCACTTAGAAATCGACCAGTGCAATGGTACAGGCTCTCCCAGTAAGGTGGCTTAAGGATGTCTACTGAATGGAGATTTTGTTGAAGAATAGGGATTTTTAGCCAAAAAAATGGGAAATGAAATTGTGTATTGCAATGCTGACTAAAGCCAAACTCTTTTCAGAAAGAAGGGTGTTGCATTACTAATTGAATGCCTCTCGTAGTAACGCGTAAATGGTCAGCATACCATTCATTCGCTAATAAATCTGATTTATATGGAAACAGCTGCCAGTGCTATTCCCAGACGACGAGTGTAACTCAAAGGATGTTTCATAACGCATGTAACATTGCTCAGGAGACCAGTCTGCAGGTTGAGCGTTTACAACTACATGTAGATTTCGAAGCAAATGGGTATTCTCCAAAACTGGTGTACAAGGGGCAATGGATAAAATCTGCGGCTAATTTGAACGATGAGGTAGATCAACTAGTGAGGTCTAAACCCAAGGGTTGCTTGCCAAATATCGTCAAATATGCGTCGGAACTTCTCCAAGCACAAATTTAAAAATAAATTTCACTCTCCACCGAAGACTGGAGCGAGTTTGCGTTCTGTCAAGGATGACCTGATGCTATGTTAAGCTATGGTTTGTAAGATTCCCTGGCAGCGTGGTGTACCGTCCATGACAGTTGGAACACTGAAAGTATTCCCGGCTATATGACATTGTGCACTTAGTCACTCTGGGACTTAGGGGTGAAAGACGTGGTAGAAATTCGATGGACGAAGAGTATACCTAACAGATATGTTATAGCCTGGACAAAGCACGGAATCTGGCGCTCTGTTTGCTGAACTCGCAATGACGTCGGTACAGCGCAGCTCCTACTATGCTGGATAGTGTTTATAGCGAATGCCTTTATTATTATAAATATATTCAGTCATAGAAAATAGAACGCTCAGTTGTACAATGTTGCACCATCGTGAATACGTCTATCAAGTTCACGAGATGAACAGTCGGTTACACCAATAAAAATTCAGTCCTTTTCCACTTTCTAATATAAGCATATATACTATTAACATATTAAGAGACAGACTGAAAATTCATGAACCAAGAATATAAATTGGTTTTCTTACAGACCAGAAAAGGACTTCCTGAAGTCAAGGCATGGGATTTAGCACTGACTAATTGGCGAGAACCCTTTCTGCTGGGTGGTCGTTCGTTACACAGACGATGACGCACCGTGTGATTCCTGTCTACTAAGTTTATCCAAAATCACTTGTAAAATTATATTGTACTTACGTCTTGTTGATGTTGTTGTTGTAGTTTTCAGTCCTGAGACTGGTTTGATACAGCTCTCCATGCTAATGTATCCTGTGCAAGCTTCTTCATCTCCCAGTACCCACTGCAACCTACATCCTTCTGAATCTGTTTAGTGCATTCATCTCTTATTCTCCCTCTACGATTTTTACCCTCCACGCTTCCCTCCAATACTAAATTGGTGATCCCTTGATGCCTCAGTACATGTCCTACCAACCGATCCCTTCTTCTAGTCAAGTTGCGCCACAAACTCCTCTTCTCCCCAATTCTATTCAATATCTCCTCATTACTTATATGATATACCCATCTAATCTTCAACATTCTTCTGTAGCACCACATTTCGAAAGCTTCTATTCTCTTCTTGTCTAAACTAGTTATCGTCCATGTTTCACTTCCATACATGGCTACGCTCCATACAAAAACTTTTAGAAACGACTTCCTGACACTTAAATCTATACTCGATGTTAACAAATTTCTCTTCTTCAGAAATGCTTTCCTTGCCATTGCCAGTCTACATTTTGTATCCTCTCTACTTCGACCACCATAAGTTATTTTAATCCCCAAATAGCAAAACTCCTTTTCTACTTCAAGTGTGTTATTTCCTAATCTAATTCCCTCAGAATCACCCGACTTAAATCGACTACATTCCATTATCCTCGTTTTGCTTTTGTTGATGTTCATCTTATATCCTCCTTTCAAGATACTATCCATTCCGTTCAACCGCTCTTCCAAGTCCTTTGCTGTCTCTGACAGAATTACAATGTCATCAGCGAACCTCAAAGTTTTTATCTCTTCTCCATGGATTTTAATACCTACCCCGAATTTTTCATTTGTTTCCTTCACTGCTTGCTCAATATACAGATTGAATAACATCGGGGAGAGGCTACAACCCTGTCTTACTCCCATCCCAACCACTGCTTCCCTTTCATGTCCCTCATACTTATAACTGCCAGCTGGTTTCTGTACAAAATGTAAATAGCCTTTCGCTCCCTGTATTTTAACCCTGCCACCCTCAGAATTTGAAAGAGAGTATTCCAGTCAACATTGTCAAAGGCTTTCTCTAAGTCTACAAATGCTAGAAACGTAGGTTTGCCTTTCATTAGTCTATTTTCTAAGATAAGTCGTAGGGTCAGTATTACCTCACGTGTTCCAACATTTTTGCGGAATCCAAACTGATCTTCGCCGAGGTCGGCTTCTACCAGTTTTTCCATTAGCCTGTAAAGAATTCGCGTTAGTATTTTGCGGCTGTGACTTATTAAACTGATAGTTCGGTAATTTTCACATCTGACAACACCTGCTTCCTTTGGGATTGGAATTATTATTTTCTTCTTGAAGTCTGAGAGTATTTCGCCTGTCTCATACATCTTGCTCACCAGATGGTAGAGTTTTGTCAGGACTGGCTCTTCCAAGGCCGTCAGTAGTTCCAATGGAATGTTGTCTACTCCCGTGGCCTTGTTCGACTTAGGTCTTTCAGTGCTCTGTCAAACTCTTCACGCAGTATCGTATCTCCCATTTCATCTTCATCTGCATCCTCTTCCATTTCCATAATATTGTCCTCAAGTACATTGCCCTTGTATAGACCCTCTACATACTCCTTCCACCTTTCTGCTTTCCCTTCTTTGCTTAGAACTGGGTTTCCGTCTGAGCTCCTGATATTCATACAAGTGGCTCTCTTTTTTCCAAAGGTCTCTTTAATTTTCCTCCAAGCTGTATCTATCTTACCCCTAGTGAGATAAGCCACTACATCCTTACATTTGTCCTCTAGCCATCCCTGCTATTTTGCACTTCCTGTGGATCTCATTTTTGAGACGTTTGTATTCCTTTTTGCCTGCTTCATTTACTGCGTTTTTATATTTTCTCGTTTCATCAATTAAATTCAATATTTCTTCTGTTACCCAAGGATTTCTACTAGCCCTCGTCATTTTACCGACTTGATCTTCTACTGCCTTCACTACTTCATCCCTCAGAGCTACCCATTCTTCTTCTACTGTATATCTTTCCCCCATTCCTTTCAATTGTTCCCTTATGCTATCCCTGAAACTCTGTACAACCTCTGGTTTAGCCAGTTTATCCTGGCCCCATCTCCTTAAATTCCCACCTTTTTGCAGTTTCTTCAGTTTTAATCTACAGTTCATAACCAATAGATTGTGGTCAGAGTCGACATCTGCCCCTGGAAATGTCTTAAAATTTTAAATCTGGTTCCTAAAACTCTGTCTTGCCATTATATAGTCTATCTGAAACCTGTCAGTATCTCCAGGCTTCTTCTATGTATACAACCTTCTTCTATAATTCTTGAACCAAGTGTTACCTATGATTAGGTTGTGCTCTGTGCAAATTTCTACCAGGCGGCTTCCTCTATCATTTCTAGCCCCAATCCATATTCAACTACTACGTTTCCTTCTCTCCCCTTTCCTACTACCGAATTCCAGCCACCCATGACTATCAAATTTTCGTCTCCCTTCACTATCTGAAGAATTTCTTTTATTTCATCATACATTTCTTCAATTTCTTCGTCATCTGCAGAGCTAGTTGGTGTTAAAGTAACCTCATGCGTGCCACTGGGGAGAGATATGGGACCATTGCTTTTCACAATATATGTAAATGACCTAGTAGATAGTGTCGGAAGTTCCATGCGGCTTTTCGCGGATGATTCTGTAGTATACAGAGAAGTTTCAGCATTAGAAAATTGTAGCGAAATGCAGGAAGATCTGCAGCGGATAGGCACTTGGTGCAGGGAGTGGCAACTGACCCTTAACATAGGCAAATGTAATTTATTGCGAATACATAGAAAGAAGGATCCTTTATTGTATGATTATATGATAGCGGAACAAACACTGGTAGCAGTTACTTCTGTAAAATATCTGGGAGTATGCGTGCGGAACGATTTGAAGAGGAATGATCATATAAAATTAATTGTTGGTAAGGCGGGTGCCAGGTTGAGATTCATTGGGAGAGTCCTTAGAAAATGTAGTCCATCAACAAAGGAGTTGGCTTACAAAACACTCGTTCGACCTATACTTGATTATTGCTCATCAGTGTGGGATCCGTACCAGATCGGGTTGACGGAGGAGATAGAGAAGATCCAAAGAAGAGCGGCGCGTTTCGTCACAGGGTTATTTGGTAACCGTGATAGCGTTACGGAGATGTTTAGCAAACTCAAGTGGCAGACTCTGCAAGAGAGGCGCTCTGCATCGCGGTGTAGCTTGCGCGCCAGGTTTCGAGAGGGTGCGTTTCTGGATGAGGCATCGAATATATTGCTTCCCCCTACATATACCTCCCGAGGAGATAACGAATGTAAATTTAGAGAGATTCGAGCGATTACGGAGGCTTTCCTGTAGTCGTTCTTCCCGCGAACCATACGCGACTGGAACAGAAAAGGGAGGTAATGACCGTGGCACGTAAAGTACCCTCCGCCACACACCGTTGGGTGGCTTGCGGAGTATAAATGTAGATAAACTTGTACTACTGTAGTAGGCGTAGGCTTCGTGTCTATCTTGGCCACAATAATGCGTTCACTATGGTGTTTGTAGTAGCTTACCCGCACTTCCATTTTGTTATTCATTATTAAACCTACTCCTGCATTACAGCATATTTGATTTTGTATTTATAACCCTGTATTCGCCTGACAAAAAGTCCTGTTCCTCCTGCCAGCGAACTTCACTAATTCCTACTATATCTAACTTTAGCCTATCCATTTCCCTTTTTAAATTTTCTAACCTACCTGCACGATTAAGGGATCTGACATTCCACGCTCCGATCCGTAGATCGCCAGTTTTCTTTCTCCTGATAACGACGTCCTCCTGAGTAGTCCCCGCCCTAAGATCCGAATAGGAGACTATTTTACCTCCGGAAAATTTATCCAAGAGGACGCCATCATCTTTTAACCATACAGTAAAGCTGCATGCCCTCGGGAAAAATTACGGCTGTAGTTTCCCCTTGCTTTCAGCCGTTCGCAGTACCAGCACAGCAAGGCCGTTTTGGTTAGTGTTACAAGACCAGATCAGTCAATCATCCAGACTGTTGCCCCTGCATCTACTGAAAAGGCTGCCGCCCCTCTTCAGGAACCACACGTTTGTCTGACCTCTCAACAGATACCCCACCGTTGTGGTTGCACCTACGGTACGGCTCTCTGTATCGCTGAGGCACACAAGACTCCCCACCAACGGCAAGGTCCATGGTTCATGAGCAAGGACAATCCTGAGAGAAGCTGCATGCTCTTTTGAGCTACATGTGAAGACATGTGTTCGATGGTTAGTTACCCGATGTTCTCAAAGTGGTACTAGTATCTTATCAATTATTAATCTAAAAGAAACCGTAATATAACGCCCAATTAACTCATGTTGTTGGGTTCTTGAGTCCTGAGACTGGTTTGATGCAGCTCTCCGTGCTACTCTCTACTGTGCAAGCTTCTTCATATCCCAGTACCTACTGGAACCTACATCCTTCTGAATCTGCTTAGTGTATTCATCTCTTGGTCTCCCTCTACGATTTTTACCCTCCACGCTGCCCTCCAGTACTAAATAGGTGATGCCTTGATGCCTCAGAATATGTCCTACCAAGCGATCCCATCTTCTAGTCAAGTTGTGACACAAATTTCTCTTCTCCACAATTCTGTTCAATACCTCCTCAATGGTTATGTTATCTACCCATCTGATCATCAGCATTCATCTGTAGCACCACATTTCGAAAGCTTCTAGTCTCTTCTTGAGTACACTATTTATCGTCCACATTTCACTTCCATACATGGCTGCACTCCATACAAATACTTTCAGAAACAACTTCCTGACACTTAAATCTATACTCGATGTTAACAAATTTCTCTTCTTCAGAAACGCTTTCCTTGCCATTGCCGTTCTACATTTTATATCTTCCCTACTTCGACCATCATGAGTTGTTTTGCTCCCAAATTAGCATAACTCATTTTCTACTTTAAGCGTCTCATTTCCTAATCTAATTCCCTCAGGATCACCCGAATTAATTCGACTACATTCCATTATCCTCGTTTTGATTTTGTTTATGTTCATCTTATATCACCCTTTCAAGACATTGTGCATTGAGTTCAGCTACCCTTCCAGGTCCTTTGCTGTCTCTGACAGAATTACAATGTCATCGGTTTACCTCAAAGTTTTTACTTCTTCTCAATGGATTTTAATTCCTTTTCCGAACTTTTTTTGTTTACTTTAATGATTGCTCAATATACTGATTGAATAACATCGGGGAGAGGCTACAACCCTGTCTCACTCCCTTCCCAAACACTGCTTCCCTTTCATGTCCCTCGACTCTTATAACTGCCGTCTGTTTTCTGTACAAATTGTAAATAGCCTTTCGCTCCCTGTATTTTACCCATCCCACCTTCAGAATATGAAAAAGAGTATTCCATTCAACACAGACAAAAGCTTTCTCTAAGTCTAGAAATGCTAGAAACGTAGGTTTGCCTTTCCTTAATCTATTTTCTAAGATAAGTCGTAGGGTCAGTATTGCCTGACGTCTTCCAACATTTCTGCGGAATCCAAACTGATCTTCCCCAAGGTCGGCTTCTTCCAGTTTTTCCATTCGTCTGTAAAGAATTCGTGTTAGCATTTAGCAGCCGTGATTTATTAAACTGATAGTTCGCTAATTTTCATATCTGTCAACACCTACTTTGTTTGGGATTGGAATTATTATATTCTTCTTGAAGTCTGAGGGTGTTTCGACTGTCTCATACATCTTGCTCACCAGATGGTAGAGTTTTGTCAGGGATAGCTCTCCCAAGGCTATCAGTAGTTCTAATGGAATGTTGTCTACTCCCGCGGCCTTGTTTCGACTTAGGTCTTTCAGTGCTCTGTAAAACTCTTCACGCAGTATCATATCTCCCATTTGTTCTTCATCTACAACCTCTTCCATGTCCATAATATTGTCCTCAAGAACATGGTCCATGTATAGACCCTCTACATACTCCTTCCGCCATTCTGCTTTCCCTTCTTTGCTTATAACTGGGTTTCCATCTGAGCTCTTGATATTCGTGCAGGTGGTTCTCTTTTCTCCAAAGGTGTCTCTAATTTTCCTGTAGGTAGTATCTACCTTATCCCTAGTGATATACGCCTCTACAGTCTTACATTTGTCCTCTAGCCATCCCTGCTTAGTCATTTTGCACTTCCTGTCGATGTCATTTTTCAGACGTTTGTATTCCTTTTTGCTTGCTTCATTTACTGCATTTTTGAATTTTTTCCTTTCATCTCTTCTGTTACCGAAGGATTTCTATTAGCCCTCGTATTTTTACCTACTTGCTCCTTTGTTGCTTTCACTATTTCATCTCTCGGAGCTACCCGTTCTTCTTCTACTGTATTTTTTTCCCGCATTCTCGTCAGTTCTTCCCTAATGCTCTCCCTGAAACTCTCTACAACCTCTGTTCTGTCAATTTATTCAGGTCCCATCTCCTTAAATTCCCACATTTTTGCAGTTTCTTCAGTTTTAATCTACAGTTCATAACCAATAGATTGTCGTCAGAGTCCACATCTGCCCCTGGAAATGTCTTACAATTTGAAACCTGGTTCCTAAATCTCTGTCTTACCTTTATATAATCTAACTGACATCTTCCAGTACCTCCAGGCTTCTTCCATGTATACAACCTTCTTCTACGATTCTTGAAAGAAATGTTAGCTATGATCATTACTGAGAGGGTCTCCCATGCTATTTTGGGGCATATTGAAGATTAATAAACTTACTACGAAGGGAATTCAATAAGTAACATAACTCTCTTTACGTGAAAGCAGGTTGGTTTTACTCTGGATCACAATACACCTTATTTCTCCACACTCTTTGGGCTACAAACACTATTTTTCAACATAACCTGCGCTTAGATCGACGGCCCTACGCCAGTTGAATGGGAGGGCCTGCATGGCTATGTGGTACCCCTCTACTGGTAGACGC
This sequence comes from Schistocerca piceifrons, assembly GCF_021461385.2. Classification (NCBI taxonomy): domain Eukaryota; kingdom Metazoa; phylum Arthropoda; class Insecta; order Orthoptera; family Acrididae; genus Schistocerca; species Schistocerca piceifrons. The sequence goes on from NC_060139.1 coordinate 272,474,649, forward strand.
CGGAGCCAAAGTCTTGTCGCATCGTCATTAATCAGCAGAGACATCCAGTTGCGCAGCGAGATGTTTGACTGAGAACTGTTGGTACCCTCGGAAGAGAGTGCCCACACGTTTCAGACTTACAAGAGTCACAGGTGTGTACGGCTGTGTACGCGATAGGTCGGACAGTTCTGCGCGTCCTCAGGCGCCTCGCCCGACGACTCAGTGTGATGTCTTTCACTCCCAAGCACCTAAGAATATTTGCAGTGCTGTGGCGTTCCGCCGAAAGGAACCCAGCGGGAGCTCCTTGCCTAGAACGCACCTCCGTAACAAATGCCGTTTTGAAGGTAAGGTATGGAGCTGCCACCAACTGGTACTTCATGAAACAATAGAAGCTGAAAAGAGAGTTATCCACGATGTCGCACAACAAAATCAGCATTTTTTTCAACCGTAATTTGCCGACGAAAGGGATATGTTGAACTAATTATTGAACGGACCTCGTAATAATAAGTTAAAGTAAGCGGTCCGGTGCGTAGATTAAAGGGTAATCGTTTTATGGATTCACTACAGTGGGAAAATAGTGTTGGCTCATTTTCCGACAAGTACTACATCAAAGTAACATCCGCAGTCCTGGTTGCCTCGTAACACCTTCCGACGTCATACTTCAGGTGTTATAACCTCTCTCAACTGTGGCGTAATCTGTTGGAACAATGCTATTACTCAAGGAAACAGAAACGGTAGAGGTGCCTCAATCTTTTCAGCAGTGATCGAAGGAGAAGCTACACTACGTCTGAAGGCATCCTATACGTTTTCAACGTGATCACAGAGTGATTACAATCTCTCCTTTGCGCAGGAATACGCCAGAGAAGCTCCCGAGAAGCGGTTCTGGCCATCAGAAAAAAAATTTGTGCATGGCAACCTAATCCAGGGAAGGTATCACCACAAAATTGGGCAAACGAGCACAGTTATATTGGCTATGAGCAGTAGAGACTTCGCGCTGATTGCTGTTTTCTTTGGAACCCGAGTTTTTAAATGACGGCCACAGAAACACCCTACAACACTGGGGCTCCAATTCTTCTGGCATCAATATGCATTTCCTTGTCGAGTATAGTTCTTCTGCACAAAACATGATCCCTACCGTTTAGTCTCCATCTTGAGATATTTTTTTAACGTACGTAAAATTATTGTACATAGTAGTATTTCAACAAAAAATCCACACTTTTAACTGTAATATAAATTTCTCCTTGTTCTGTATTTGCTAGAGACTTTGAAACAGAGTGGTTCTAGGCGCTTCAGTCCGAAACCGCGCTGCTGCTATGGTCGCAGTTTCGAATCTTGTCTCGGGCATGGATGTGTGTGATGTCCTTAGGTTAGTTAGGTCTAAGTAGTTCTAAGTCTAGGGGATTGATGACCTCAGATGTTAAGTCCCGCCGGCCAGAGTGGCCGAGCGGTTCTAGGCGCTACAGTCTGGAACCGCGCGACCGCTACGGCCGCAGGTTCGAATCCTGCCTCGGGCATGCATGTGTGTGATGTCCTTAGGTTAGTTAGGTTTAAGTAGTTCTAGGTTCTAGGGGACTGACGATCTCAGAAGTTAAGTCCCATAGTGCTCAGAGCCATTTGAACCATTTTGTTACGTCCCATAGTGCTTAGAGCCATCTTAACCATTTTTTGAACTTCGAAACATTTCAGTCTTAACTGCTATCGCTTGTGTTCCTTTTTCAATTGCAAAGTGTCCCATGTTTCTAAAATTTTGAAGAGTTACATGCTTACTGCAGTGTGAAACACAAGATGTTTACCTCAAGTTCCTAATAATGGAATGTATTGAGGAAGGTTACTGAACTACCCTCTTTTCTTTGCTAGGTGTGCTAGTTTAATCATTTTGTTCAGCATATTGCCACATAATTCTTGGTAATTATTGTGGAACCGTTTCGGCTGATGTTCTGATTCTATGTGCGAATAATAATTCTTGAAGAATTTGGTCGGTTATGAATTATATAAGTAGCTGCGTACCTGATCATCGAAAGTGCTTTGTTGTTTTGGATCTTAATAATCGCAGTTTTTTCGTCTTTACCATCTACGAGGGCTATCCACAAAGGACCTTCCCTTTTTCTAATTAAAAACAAATAAGGTATTGGAATTTTTTTTATTATATACAGATGAAAGCCGCACTTCAATACTACGTTTCTACATAGTTGCCATTTAAATTAAGGCACTTATCGTAGCGATGGACGAGCTTGGAAATTCCTTCGTCGTAAAATTCTGCAGCCCGCGCCTTCAACCACGTGGTTACCTCTTCTTGAAGCTGTGCGTCTTCATCAAAACGCTACATAGCCAACCACTTCTTCATTGCTGGGAATAAGTGGAAGTCGCTCGGTGCCAGGTCGGGACTGTACGGCGGATGAGAAAACAACTCCCACTTAAAAGATTCAAGAACTTCACGAGTGGCATTTGCCGTGTGGGCCCGGGCGTTGTCGTGAATCAGCAAGATCTTTGAGGCCAACTTTCCCCTGCGCTTGTTTTGTATTGCTCTTCTGAGGTTGTGCAGAGTTTGGCAATACCTTTGAGAGTTTATTGTAGTGGCTCTTTCCAGGAAATCCACAAAAATCGTATTTCTACCGGGTTAGTGATTAACCACGTGGTTGAAGGCGCAGGCGGCCGAATTTTACGACGAAGGAATTTCCAAGCTCGTCCATCGCTACGATAAGTGCCTTAATTTAAATGACAACTATGTAGAAAAGTAGTATTTAAGTGTGACTTTCATCTGTATATAATAAAAAAAATTTCCGAAACTTTATTTATTTTTAATTCCAAAACGTAAAGTACTTTGTGGATAGCCCTCGTATATTCACAAGCCTCCTTCTAAGACCAGATCTCAGTGCGGGTCCGCAGGTAAACCTGACAACCAATGTATCAACGAGATCACATCATTCTCCTCATGAAATACAGTTTTATCGCATCATACAAGAAGGAGCAGACAGTGTTGGCGACTTATTTAGCAACGCCTTCCATTTTTTGGATATTGTGCATGTTTTCGACAAATACTATTTTTGTTGACTATCGGGTGGCACATGGCTTTAACATTAGGAGTTGCTGCGTAGAATCCTGCGGCTGGCATTCCAGTTTATCTGAGGGTAAATTCCATCTAAGTGATTTTTTCTCTTTTTGCTGATTCCTTTAAACATTCAAAGATCTGATTGTTAAGATACGCTGTTGATCGTTGTTCTTTTTGTATTTTGATAGAAGATGGTCGATCAGTCCGAGAAATAGTTAACGAACTTGATGCCCAGTAGTTCAACAACAAATTCATTCTCAATTACTGTGGCGACTCGTAATCACAATCGCATGCAGATCAGCAAAGTATCTGTACCACTGCAAAGTCTGTTTGCAATGTCTCTTGCAATGTGCCATCCTTAGACAATTTAATTCTCACTGGGCTTCAATTGCAAGTTTTGTTTCCTTGCTTTTTACGTCTTCTCTGATTACTTATGTGCATGATTTTTCTTGATTGATCGAGCGTCCAGTACTGTCTGCTACGTCTTTTAGTGCTCGTTTTACCTTGTTGAATAGTGGGCGCTTCATTATTGGTGTCTTTGAGTATCTTTTATCAAATTAACATATCTAATTGATTTGAAAAATATATAAAAATCAGCCAACCGGTTGCATAGGTTTTCTATATACCTTGACCATGTTTCGTCACCTCTAAGGGTGACTTCATCAGAAGGTAAGGTAATTACATTAAGAAAATATCGTCAAAGATGTACAGTGATTTAAGAGCTGTACATCTTTGACGACATGTTCTTCATGTAATTACCCTACCTTCTGATGAAGTCACCCTTAGAGCTGACGAAACTTGGCCCAGGTATATAGAAAACCTATGCAACCGGTTGGCTGATTTTTACAAATTTTTCAAATTTGAGTATATGGTTGCCGCAAACGTCAGCCATGTTCAAAGTAATATCTAATTGACCCTGTAGTCGAGTCAGGAAAGCAGAGTTGTACTACGTCCTCCAGTCATATCATCATGCCTTACATACAGCAGCTGTGACTGTGTAGACGAGATCGAATCAGGCCTATAGTAGGAGATGAATTCGACACCTCCGTACAGCCGACGTTTTGAGCAAAATAGTGGCTGCCGGTTTCCTAGCGACAGAGCTCGGAACGCGGTTTCGCCATTTCACCACAGCAAAGTGTGGGCCCTCCGTGATAACCTGAGACTAAACAAGGGACTCCAGCAGCGAGACTGGGACAGGCGGATTGTCACAGCCGACCCGCTTCGCTTCGCCGCGCTATCCGAACTTTGGCAGTCACGAACTAGAGACGGCAGGAGTGTAAGATGGCCCTGGCCGAAACGCTCCCCCCGCCCACCAGCTACCCCGCCCTACAGTAATCGGATAGGCCGGCGGTCGGACGGCAGTGGGTCGATTCTAGCGGTGCTGGGCGGTAGGAGGGGCCACCTCCAGTCGGCAAACAGCCAATTAGCTCGTTACTGCCGGGCTCGGCTTATAAACACCTGATCCGCCGGCAATTAGAGCTGCTGCGCCAGATCGCTGCTGCTGAATCGGGTTGCGTCGCCGTGGACGGGATCCGAGGCGGAAAAGAACACGGTACTCGAGTCCGGTCGGTTAGGGGAGCAGGACACTCGTTTTCCAACTGAGCACACGTGGCAATTACTGCCTCACTACCTCCTGGATGCTCTGATGACTAAAATTACAGGAGTATTTTGCAAGTAGAGCTCTCTACTGTTTTATAAATTCTGTGTCCTTCGGAAAATACGAGACGCAGCGATACGCAGAAAAGCGTAGAGCTGCCGACTCCTGCAGTGCCGAGTATAAGACCGTGGCCAGGGAAAGCACCGCAAGGCAACATCTATTTTCTGACGCGCCAACTCAACTCAAATAGTTCACTATTACACTACTGGCCATAAAAATTGCTACACCACGAAGATGACGTGCAACAGACGCCAAATTTAACCTACAGGAAGAAGCTGCTGTGATATTCAAATGATTAGCTTTCCAGAGCATTCACACAAGGTTGGCGCCGGTGGCGACAACTACAACGTACTGACATGAGGAAAGTTTCCAACCGATTTCTCATACACAAACAGCAGTTGACCGGCGTTTCCTACTGGAACGTTATTGTGATGGCTCGTGTAAGGAGGAGAAATGCGTTCCATCACGTTTCCGACTTTGGTAAAGGTCGGATTGTAGCCTATCACAATTGCGTATTTATCGTATCACGACATTGCTGCTCGCGTTGGTCGAGATCCAATGACTGTTAGCAGAATATGGAATCGGTGGGTTCAGGAGGGTAATGCGGAACGCCGTGCTGGATCCCAACGGCCTCGTATCACTATCAGTCGAGATGACAGGCATCTTATCCGCATGGCTGTAACGGATCGGGCAGCCACGTCTCGATCCCTGAGTTAACAGATGGGGACGTTTGCAAGACAACAACCATCTGCATGAACAGTTCGACGACGTTTGCAACAGCTAGGAGACCATGGCTGCGGTTACCCTTGACTCTGCATCACAGTCAGGAGCGCCTGAGATGGTGTACTCAGCGACGAACCTGGGTGCACTAATGGCAAAACGTAATTTTTTCGGATGAATCCAGGTTCAGTTTACAGCATCATGATACTCGCATCCGTGTTTGGCGACATCGCGGTGAACGCACATTGGAAGCGTGTATTCGTTATCGCCATACTGGCGTATCACCCGTCGTGATGGTATGGGGTGCCATTATTACATGTCTCGGTCACCTCTTGTTCGCATTGACGGCACTGTGAACGGTGGACGTTACATTTCAGATGTATTACGACCTGTGACTGTACCCTTCATTAGATCCCTGCGAAACCTTACATCTCAGCAGGATAATGCACGACCGCATGTTGCAGGTCCTGTACGGGCCTTTCTGGATACAGAAAATGTTCGACTGCTGCCCTGGCCAGCACATTCTCCAGATCTCTCACCAAATGAAAACTTCTGGTCAATGGTGGCCGAGCAACTGGCTCGTCACAATACGCCAGTCACTACTCTTGATGAACTGGGGTATCGTGGTGACGCTACATGAGCAGCTGTACCTGTACACGCCATCCAAGCTCTGTTTAACTCAATGCCCAGGCGCATCAAGGCCGTTATTACGGCCAGAGGTGGTTGTTCTGGGTACTGATTTCTCAGGATCTATTCACCCAAATTGCGTGAAAATGTAATCACATGTCAGTTCTAGTATAATATATTTGTCCGATGAATACCCGTTTATCATGTGCATTTCTTCTCGGTGTAGCAATTTTAATGGCCAGTAGTGTAGATATTCATCAGCCAAATGGTGCTGTATGCGGATACACGGCTCCACTTGGTCACTATCAGCACCATTATTTGCACACTATCAATAGTACCAGCAGTGCCTGAAGACAGCATCAGGGCCATGTCTATAGTCATCGTCGAGAAGAGCCACTGGATATAGTAGTTATAGGTCATACGATTCAGGAGTAGACAAGAGTTAAAGACAGACAAGAGCAAGTGTACTTCAACCGACACAATACCTTGGGGGAGGGTTACTTTATACTCACCATTTGAAAATATTGTAATCCAGTCATGCACTTTATATTTAAAAATTTTGAGAAAAATATTTATTGTCTTTAATGATTTCTTATACTAGAATCAGTAATAGGTTTGAATTTTTCAGTAAAACGTAACTCAAAAATTTACGTCTTAGCAGTAAATGTAACTTTTTTGTAACAGATGTGTTTATAATCTCAAGTTGAAGACCCTTCTTACACATCTGTATATCTTTAAAAAGTATATCATGAAGAAAACTTAACTAACGCTAATGAAATCAGAATTTTTAAGAAAATTGTTTAGGCGGTTATATGGAACGGTGCTTCTCTGCGTACATTTCACAGAAAATGCGTTGGTACCGCTAAGAGTGTGGTATCTTCAGTGCATCTGAGATCTGGAGGTTTTAGCCTTTCTTAATTTTGCCTTTCATGGCTGACTCAGAGTCGAACAGGATGCCATCTCGCGTACCATTAACCATTATGAAGGGAGGGTTTCCGTTCGATTCGATCATCATCACATACTCTTGTTCGGTTATCAACACCTCCATCCTTTCCAGCCTCTGAGAGTAGCTCCCAAAGTTTCTATCGCACTGGCACTATGAGGGCACCCGTGTGGGGAACAGACGCACGATCCGCACCTTCAGAGTCTGCCTGGCATACTATGGGAATGAAACACTACCTCTCGAGCAGGCATCTGAAAACAGAATGATTTTATCAGTCTTCTCCTCATCAAATTCAGCTTTATCGCATCATACAGGAAGGAGCAGACAGTGTTGGCGCCTTATATTGCAACTCAATTAAGTGGAACCTGTAGATCACCGGACACCAGAGTAACTGGATCGTGAACGTGAACGTTGAACAGATACATCCACAAGAGTCGTTTGCAGAGCTGTTCTGTGGACGGAAGCCTTGGAAGGAGCAGGTCAGCGACTCTCATTTTAACATCTTGACTTTCAGTTCCTTGTGTCTCTCGACTCTCTGTTTGTGTAACGTGACATCTACAGTGTCGATATCTTTCACCACAGTCTCAAAACCAATATTACACACCGCACGACGAGGCAACGAAAAGCCGAAGCATACGTACTGGTTTAAGTACTTTTCATACGTATTTTGGGCAATCGAAATGTTTGTCTCCTTCAACGGTAGTATAGAAACTCAGAAAGAGCTCATACAACTCGTGTAGATTTATCTCTGTGCTCGTGAAGTACTTCTGTTTAGTTTCTGGACCCTCCTCGAATCTACACGCACTTGCTCAAAGCGTCGCAGATAGTGGCACCATCTGTTACCGACTCCGGGCAACTGAGACGTGTGAGCGTTGTTTCATGTTTCTACACACCATTTTGATGCAAATACGGAATGGAATCCAAGGCATAAGAAGGTATGTCAACAAGCCTTCATTCTCCTGCTTTCCCTGGAAGCAACGTAACTCGACTTGGCCTGTCACTTATGTTACCTAAATACATTGATTTATGTTCCAAAGATGCAGACCTATTTTTTTAGGCCAGTTGTTTTACCCCAGTCACTTGTGTTCTGTTCAGCATAGTGAACGGTTAGGACTAGCCATCAGATAGAGTCCTCACTCATGGTGTGCTTATCTGCACACTTGACGTGCACGTCAACTTTCAACCTGAAGATGCCTTGCAAAGAATAAAGACGAAATGCGTATGTCACGATAATTGTGTTTCACTCAGTTGTAATTAGACGGTCCAAAAGTAAAAATTATCAACATACAGCAGTTCAACTTTTTATGCAATTTCATTTTTTTTTCTTTGTAATTTGCATCAGATTATTGTATCCATTGACATTTCTGAGGGCTCTCCACCTATATGTTCCATTGTTGTTCAAACAAATTTCGGGCTTGCAGCCGGTCGTCGTTCAATACTTCGCACGATATTTCAACTGGGTACCTGCCAGTCATCTCCAGGTGAGCCGTCGGAGACTGGCGATAACGTCCTCCGATCCGCAATATATAGCGTAATGTAACTATTCTGCGCATGCGTCGAAAACTTGATAGTTGAACAAACACTGCCCGCCGGCAGCGCCTTCGCTGGTGGAATAGCGGAACTCAGTCGCCCTCTGCGTTGCTGTTTGCCACGGCCATCGACGCACTCTGTCGTCTTCGATTTGAGCTAATCGTGGAGATGATGGGATTCCATGCACTGTCCAGCTGGTAGCCGCTGTCACAGATTTTCCGCCAGTCGTATTTCTACGGATTCTTTAATAATGGAGTCCCAGAAAGACGTTGCTGTGTACAAAATCATTGTTTTCTCATACTCCATTGAATGTCCAGTAGAAATACAATGTTCAGCAATAGCGGACTTGCTTGGCTGCAAAAGGCGGGTGTAATGTTGATGCCCAGTGCAGCGTTCTTTCACGGTGCGTGTGGTTTGACCTATGTAAGCCATACCACATTGGCACGGTATCTTGTAAATTCCGGCCTTTTGTAGTAACAGATTCTCCTTAACTGATCCCACAAGGTCCGCAATCTTTGATGGTGGGCGGAAAACCACTTTTACCTGAAATTTTCGGAGGATTCTTGCTATTTTAAATGAAGTGTTGCCAACGAAAGGAAGAAAAGCTAAAGATTGTTCCGGCATGTTCTCCTCTTTATTCACTTCCTGCTTCTTAGTTTTAACTGTTAGTGCCCTGTTAATCTGCCGGATGGAATAAGCATTTTCGCTGAATATTGTCTTTAGATGGGCGAGTTCTTGAGATAAGTTATCTAGATCTGAGACAGTATGAGCTCTATGAACAAGTGTTTTAAGCAAACTCATGGTTTGCGATGGGTGATGGCAACTCGATGCTTGCAGGTACAAATCAGTATGAGTGGGTTTCCGGTAAACTGAATGCCGTAGAGAACCATCATTCTTCCTTCGAACCAGGACATCCAAGAAAGGCAAACAACCATCTTTCTCTATTTTCATGGTGAACAGGATGTTGCTATGAATGGAGTTGAGGTGATGTAGAAACTCCATTAATTTATCTTCTCCATGAGGCCACACTATGAAAGTGTCATCCACATACCGCCAAAAAACTGTTGGCTTCATGGCAGCTGATTCAAGCGCTCTCTCTTCAAAATCCTCCATAAAAAGGTTGGCGATCAAAGGAGACAGGGGGCTACCCATGGCGACACCGTCAGTCTGTTCAAAATATTCTTGATTAAACATAAAGTAAGTTGAGGAAAGTGCGTGCCTGAACAAAGCAGTGATATCAACTGGAAACATGTTACCAATCAGTGTCAAAGAATCTACAAGAGGAACTTTTGTAAAAAGTGAGACCTCATCAAAACTTACTAGAAGGTCTACACTGCTAAGACGAAGAGCCCCCAGTCTATTGATAAAATCAGCTGAGTTTCGCATGTGATGTGAGCACTTGCCTACGAAAGGTCTCAGTAAGGAAGCGAGATGTTTAGCTAAATCATATGTAGGAGCTCCAATGTTGCCCACTATTGGACGCAGAGGAAGACCCTCTTTATGAATCTTTGGAAGGCCATACACTCTTGGAGGTACACAACCATGTGGTTTTAACCTCTTGATGGTCTCTTGCGGTAAGGAGGAGGAATTTAATAGTGCTGAAGTTTTTCGTTGCACACGTCCTGTAGGATCGTAATCAATCCTCCTATAGGTAGAGTCACTTAGCAGACCATACATCTTATCTTTATACACACCACGAGGTAACAAAACAGTTGCATTACCTTTGTCAGCTTTCAATACCACTACGTCAGGGTCCTCTCTCAGATTTCGTAATGCAGCCCTTTCTGCAGAGGTTAAATTACTGCGTTGAGTAGGAGCCTTCAACAGAGCACGGCAAGTTTCCCTCCTTATTTCGTCTGCGCCATCCAAAGGAAGACGTCGTACAGCTTCTTCAACACCACTCAAAATACTTATTAATGGCGGTGCTTTAGGTGTAGGTGCAAAATTGAGTCCCTTGCTTAATACAGACAGCGTAGCGTCGTCCAAATTCTTCTCCGTGAGATTGACAACGGACGTCGTACCATTATCCCTTCTGGCGACGGCTTCTGTGGCAACAGTCGATCAAATTTTGATATCTGCCGACAATTAGCATCATTGTGGATCCACTCGAACTTGGCCGAAGTCACTCCATCAACCCAGTCCCATGATAAAGATACCTTGCAACCTTCAGATGTAACTGGTAAAGTTCTGCTGAAATAGCATCTAACCTTCGTGTTGTATAGCAAATCCTCTCCTTGACAATAGCATGACTAGCCTTCTCAGTAATCTTCCGAGCAGTAGTGGTCTTAATGAAATGAGTCACTCTAGCAAATTTTGGTATTATGCCATGTTCCCGACATCTCCATAAAAAGGTTAATGTACTTAAAAGCTTTGCTCTTTTACCACGTAGCTTCTCGAAACTTCGGATATGTGAGGCCATCTCCTCCCCGTAAAAACATGTTCCATTGTTATCTGTAGTTTTGGAGCTATTTTTTACAATTTCGCTGATATCCCGAAATGCCCACTTTTCAAGAACGTAAATGTAAGTCTTTAAATGTTTCGGACTCCTCCTCATTCGTTTTCTGTATAGCATCCTATCTGCACAGCTGGTCTGTGCCTCAGCAGCAGAGTATTATGCCCAGAGGTGTTCCTGCAAGTATGCTAACATATGATCTAGCCCATTACAGTTTTGGAGGCTATTAGTAAGAAGTTTGTTGACTTTTGCACCAAAACACAATGATGAAAAAAAACTGCAACGCAAAAAAGTTAGTAGTGAGTAATGAAATGTCGAGGATACATATTTAAGTGACGTACACTGCAACATTGCAAGTTAATGTAAGCGCGGGATAAGCCATAGTTAAAGTGAAACGCTGGTACTTTAATGAGAGATGTGTAACCGCCAGAATGTTGAATACAAGCGTGCGAACGTGCTCCATTATGTTGTACAGGTGCCGGATATCAGGTTGTGGGATGGAGTACCAAGCCTATTGCATTTGGTCGGCCAATGGAGGGACGGTTAACGCTGTTTTTTGATGACGCTGGAGTTGTCGTCCGATGAGGTCTCATACGTGCTTCATTGGAGCCAGATTTAGTGATCGACCAAGCAAAGGCAACATGCCGACTCGTTGTAGAGCATGTTGGGTTACAATAGCGGTACGTGAGCGAGTTTTATCCTACTGGAACACACATCGAACTGACGTAATAATTTTGCATCTAGGGTGCCTGGAATAAACACGACAGTGCTCTTGTTGTCACACGAAATCGCACCCCTGACCATAACTCCAGGTGTAGGTCCAGTGTGTGTACCACGTAGACAGGTCAATTGGAGGCCCTCCAATGGCCTCCTTCTAAACTACACATGGACACCATTGTCACCGAGGGAGAACCTCGCCCTCCAATGTGCTCTCGCTTTACACCACTGAAGAAGCAAATGTTGGTGGTTCGGGGTCAGTGGAATGCACGCTACAGGGCGTCTAGCTCGAAGCTGTGCTTGACGTAACCGTTTTGTAACAGTTCGTTGTGTCACTTTGGTGCCAACTGGTGTTTAAATTGCTGCTGCAGATGCAGTACGATGCGCCACAGCCATACGAGGAACACGATGGTCTTCCCTCACGGTAGTGTCATGCGGGCGTCCGGAGGTCGATCCTCTTGCGACTGTATATTCTCGTGACCATTTCTGCTAGCTGTCGTGTACAGTATCTATATTCCTACCAAATATTTCTGCAATATCAGAGAAGGAACTCCGGTTTCCTGTGGGCCTTAACACAATATCATTCAGACTCAGTGACGCGTTGACAGTGGCGTCTTTGCCGCCTTGAAGGCGTTCTTACCTAACATCAGCTCACCATCCCCAGTCTTAAAGGTAACTAACGCTCGCGACTGTTACAGCGTGTATTCGATACAAACCTGATTTGCATCCTCATAGTGGCGCCACTGGAGCTACTCTTATGCGACTGACGTGAAATTTGTATACACATCATCTTTCAGATGTAGGAACAAGCCTACAAACTTCAGCTTATGCCGAACAACTCCTTTTTGGTACTGTAGTTGTTTCCGTCAGTGAAAGTACTTTTTTAAATCATAAATACGTGATTTTAAAATTTTAACAATTGCCACAGTGCGTTATTCAGACAATTTACACAGATGTAGCACGTTTAAACAATTGACAATCTACTCTTCACTTAACACTTAACATCGATTAAGTGTCTACTGACCTGATGCTAATGTTTCGTAAAGGGAATAAACTGTGACATAACCATCGCAATGCTTTAGGGGACGCCGGAACTATCAGACTATAGTGGACTAGGAAATAACGATTAGAAATATGAGTAGGAACGTTTATAAAAGCATGTACGAACATCACTAAAATACACTTACAACCATGGTCAAGCGGTAGCATCTTGGTTTACTAATCAAAACGTCCTCGGTTTCAACTTTCACCCTGCTTAAATTGTCAGTGAAAATAATCGGCTGTGGTGACGGAAGGCTATCGACTTAAGAAGTAACCCTCATTCTGCCAACAGCCTTGTCAAAGGGGCCAGAGGAATGGACAAAGGTCCAAGGCACTGTCACACACATAGTTTGGGTAACTGGCCCTACAAGCAGAAGAATCAGCTAAGATTAACGGCATGAGAGTGTAGAAGCCATAGAAACCACGGCATTAAATGCACATAATATGTTCACACACGACATGTGGCCTGTTATTGAAGAAGTGTCATGATGATCTCTCCGATGGCAAAAGATTACGGCATAGCCCCCATTCGCATCTCCGGCAGGGGACTGACAAGTAGGACGTGACGATGAGAAAAATATTGAATAACATACGAAAGGATACCGTGCTACGAGTCGGGGCGTGGAATGTCAGAAGGATAAACTTGGTAGGGAAGCTAGAACATCTTAAAAGTGAAATGCAAAAATTCAATCTAGATATAGTGAGCGTCAGTGAAGTGAAATGGAAAGAAGGCAGGTATGTCTGGGGAGACGAGTATAGGTTTGGCAGAATGAAATTTTCACTCTGCAGCGGAATGTGCTCTGAAATGAAACTTCCTGGCAGATTAAAACTGTGTGCCAGACCGAGACTCGAACTTGGGACCTTTGCCTTTCGCGGTCAAGTGCTCTACCATCTGAGGTGGAAGTAAAGCTATGAGGACGGGCCGTAAGTCGTGCTTGCGTAGCACAGATGGTAGAGCACTTGCCCGCGAAAGGCAAAGGTCCCGAGTTTGAGTCTCGGGCCGGCACGCAGTTTTAAACTGCCAGGAAGTTTCGAGTATAGGGTAGTATGAAAAGCAGCAGAAGATGTTGTAAATGGAGTAGGATTCGTCAAGAACAGGAAGGTATGGCAGAGAGTGTGTTACGGTGAACAGTTCAGTGAAGGATGTTCTCTTCAGAATCGACAGCAAACCAGTACCGACAAAAATAGTTCAAGTATACATGCCGACGTCGCAAGCTGAAGATGAAGAGATAGAGAAAGTATATGATTATATAGAACGGATAATGCAGTACTTAAATGGGAATGAAAATCCAATAGTCGTGTGGATCTGGAAGGCAGTTGTATGGGAAAGAGTAGAAGAATGGGTTATGGGATATTATGGGCTAGGTAGAGGGAATCAGAGAAATTCTAGTATAAATTTCAGCTACTAAACGCGCACCTAGGGGTAGATATAGACTCAGATGACATGAGAGTAGTCAGGAAGAACCAAAGCGAAAAGAAATGGGATACGGAAGTACTAAGAAATGAAGGGATACGCTTGAAAATCTCTGAGGCTATTGATACTGCGATATTGAATATAGTTGAGTAGGGAGTTCAGGTGAAGATGAAGGGGCATCTCTAAAAAAAACGGAAATCACAGAATTTGGGAACGAAGCTGTTGGTACAAGGATGTATGAGACCGGCGGGATACCATCAGAATTTCGGGAAAAAGTCATCCACACGATTCCCTAGATTGCAAGACAAATGCGAAAATTATTACACAATAAGCCTAACAGCTCACCCACCCAAACTGGTGACATGTACAATATATAGAAAAATAAAGAGGAGTACTAAGAACCAATTGCATGATGATGGGCCTTGCTTTAGGAAAGGTAAAGTCACCAGAGAGGCAGTTCTGACGTTGCGACTGATAATGGAATTAATCCTGAGGAAAAATCTAGACACTTTCATAGGATTTGTCGATGTGGAGAAAGCGTTCGGCAATGTAAAACGGTGGAAGATTTTCGAAATCCTGAGAGAAATGGGGGTAAGGTATAGGGAGAGACCGGTAATATGTACACCTGCCTATAATCGTGTAGAGCCCCCGCGAGCACGCAGAAGTGACGTGCCATAACACGTCGTGGCATGGTGTCGACTAATGTATGAAGTTGTGCTGGAGGAGACTGACAGCATGATTCCTCCAGGGCTGTACATAAATCGATAAGGGTACGAGTGGGGGAACTCTTCTGAACATGCATGGCACTTGCATGGCATCCCAGATATCGTCAATAATTTTCACGTCAGGGTAGTTTGGTGGCCAACTGAAGTGTTTAAACTCAGAAGACTGTTCCTGGAGCCACTCTGCAGCAATTCAGGACGTGTGCGATGCCGCGCTGTCCTGCTGGAATTGTCCAGGTTCTTCGGAATTCACAATGTACATGAATGGATGCAGGTGATCAAAAGGATGCTTGAGTAATTGTGTTACCTTTTAGAGTCGTATCTAGACGTATCAGGGATCTCATATCACTCCAGCGGCACACACTGCACACCATTACAGATCCTCCATCAGCTTGAGCAGTCCACTAGATTCATGAGGTTGTCTCCATACCCATGCAAGTCCATCCGCTCGATACAATTTGAAACGAGAGTTGTCCAACCAGGCAACATGCTTCCAGTCGTCAACAGACCATTGTCTGTTTTGATGGGCCCAGGCGAGGCATAAAGCTTTGTGTCGTGCAGTTATCAAGTTTACACGAGTGGGCCTCCGGCTCCGAAAGCCCATGTTTCGTTGAATAGTTCACACTCTGACACTTGTTGAAGGCCCAGCACTGAAATATGCAGCAATTTGAGGAAGGGTTACACTTTTGTCACGTTGAACGATTCTCTTCAGTCGTCGTTGGTCCCGTTCTTGTATGATCTTTTTTCAGGCGCAGCGATTTCAGGGAGTTGATGTTTTGCCGGGTTCCTGATGTTTACAGTACACTCTTGAAACTGTCGTACTGGGAAATCCCCACTTCATCACTACCTCGGAGATGCTGTGGCCCATCGCTCGTGCGCATAGTTCAAACTCACTTAAATCCTCGTACTGTGCCATTGTAGTAGCAGTCAGCGACCTAACAATTGCGCCAGACACTAGCTGTCGGGTGTCCGAGCGGTTCTAGGCGCTACAGTCTGGAACCGCGCGACCGCTACGGTCGAAGGTTCGAATCCTGCCTCGGGCATGGATGTGTATGATGTCCTTAGGTTAGTTAGGTTTAAGTAGTTCTAAGTTCTAGGGGACTGATGACCTTAGAAGTTAAGTCCCATAGTGCTCAGAGCCATTTGAGCCACTTACTGTCGTGTATAGGCGTTGCCAACCGCAGCGCAGTTTTCTGCCTGTTTACGTACTTCTGTACTTGAAAATGCATGCCTATACCAGCATCTTTGGCGTTTCAGTGTAGAGCAAATGCAAGAACCAAGAGGAAAGCATGGGAGTGAACGACGAAGAATGAATTGCACGAATTAAAAAGGATATAAGGCAGGAATGTAGTCTTTCGCCCATGCCGTTCAGTCTATACGTCGAAGAAGCAGAAACGAACATAAAAGAAATGTTTAAGAGAGGGTTTAAAATTCACGGTGAAATGATATCAATATTAAGATTTGCTGATGACATTCCCATCCTCAGTGAAAGTAAAGAAGAATTATAGGAGATGGTGAATGGAATGAAATTGTCTAATGAGTATAGAACACGGGTTTAATGTAAATCGAAGAAATACAAAAGTAATGAAAGTAGCAGGAAAAAGAACAGCAACAAAATTAACATCATAAGCTGACCACAAAGTAGATGAAGTTAGGCGGTTGTACTACCTAGGCAGTGGAACAACCCATGACGGACGGTGCAAGTAGGGGATGAAAAGCAGACTACCGCTGTCAAAAAGCCCATTCTTGGCTAAGAGAAGTCTCCTAGTATTGTACTGTATTATATTGCATGGAACTGGGGACCTAGAAACGACAGAGAGGCTTAGTCCCCGCCGTAGCCCTCAGTGATTCACAATCCCACAACAGGCTACAGCAGTCCAATCACCCCACAGCCGCCCTACAGTGAACCTAGGGTTATTGGTAGGTTCGGCACCCAGTGGACCACCCGGGTACGTCTCATACTCGACGAATGTAACCATAATGTTTGCGTGGTAGAGTAATTATCGTGTAAGCGTACGCGGAGGTAGTATTTACGCAGCTATCGCCGACATAGTGTAATTGAGGTGGAATAAGGGGAACCAACCCGCATTCACGGAGGCAGATGGAAAACCGCTTTAAAAAACGTCCACAGACTGGCCCGGCACACCGGACCTCGACACCAATCCGCCGGGCGGATTCGTGCCGGGGACCGGCACGCCTTCCTTTCCGGAGAGCAATGCGATAGATCGCACCGCTAACCGGGCGGCCAGTCTCCTAGTAACAATCACAGGTTTTAATTTCATAACAAATTTTGGAGAACATGCCTTTGGAGCGTAGCATGGTATGGCAGTGACACATGGACTGTGGAAAAACAAGAATAGAAGAGAATAGAAGCACTTGAGATAGGACTGATAAGGTAAGGGATGATGAGGTACTGCGCAGAATCGAAGAGGAAAGGAATATATGAAAAATACTCACAATAAGAAGAGAAAGGGTGACAGGACATCTGTTAAGATACCAGGGAGTAACTTCCATTGTACTAAAGGGAGCTGCAGAGGGCAAAAACTGTAGAGGAAGACAGAGACTGGAGTACATACAGCAAATAATTGAGGACGTAGGTTGCATGTACTACTGTGAGATAAAGAGGTTGGTACAGGAGAGGAATTCGTGACGTTCCGCATGAAGGCTGTCAGAAGACTAAAAAAAAAAAAAGTTACATCCGTGCTCTTATCACCTTTGAGGTTACGTATATTTCCGCTACTGCACCTGCTGGCGTGAAGTGCCGTTTTCCATCTGAGGACCTGGTCCATCGTGGCCAAAGGCGCCTACCGAGTCGGCTGTAATTTAATCGTGTAAAATGACTCCTTCCGATGGATGATGGGGCAGTGATCAAAGGCTTCAATCGCACGTGTGCATCAGCTGGAAGAGTGGATCCTCTGTGCTCGAGACCCTGTCAGAAGTTCAGTTTTATTCAGATAGAAAGTTTCAAAAGCAGAGCACAACCCGGTGCTGAGAGAAATCCTTATTCGTAAGTCTGTTCTACATCTTTAATGTACTCTGCTTTGTAGTGCTCACGAAGAGGCAAATGACCAACATGCAACTCTGCAATGTACATCAGCTGTAGAGCACACTCTGGCATCGCTTAAATGAAAAAATAAATAAATAAATAAATAAACACGGAAAAAGTAAAATTTTTCTTTGTTCCTATCCAGAACAGAGCGAATACCACATGCTGACTTAACTAGCAGTCCTCTTGAAACAAGTTACCCGAAAGGGAAGGAAAGAAAAACTCAAATATTCGCTCCTTGTTATAACAGCATAGAAGAATCAGTGCAGAAGAACAGGCGCTAATCAGCGAAGGCAGAATTAATCAAGTGCTGTCCCTTCAAGTAACTCCAGCAACCTTTGTGCTTTCTCGAAGTACCACAGTTAACTAATTGCACCTTTTTCTACGTCCTTATTTTAAGTTTTCTAAGACTATACTTTTTACCTAGTTTACTGTGTTGCTGCTCAGTGGGTCTATGGATGAACTATAGATTAGATCTTGAGTTCGACCGCTCGCCAGCCCTAGGACTTTTATCTGTCAGTTATTAGTTCTAATAATACTTATTGACGTGAAAAACGCCGAGTTGCATTCTGGTTGAGTCCACGTTAAGCAGTAAGTTCCCCATACCACTGGCTCGTTCAGTCAGTTCAAAAGTCTAAGGAAGACAAGGGTAGACCAAGTGCTTTACATGCGCGCTTGGTAACGCTGTGGGGTTTTCCAAGCCAACCTTAACACTGATAATAGTCTTACCTTTCAGTCTAGTACAGTCTCGTAACATGAATAAGGTCTCATTCTTTGTTATAAACCATTCAACAGTCAAGATTGTAAAAAAATAATTCTTTATTTGAGACAACCGGTTTCAACAGATTTTGCTGTCATCTTCAGGTCTTAAAAGTCTTTTTGTTTTAAAACAGGTCCAATTTATGTTGAACCTCATGCAGAAGACGTCTAGTGCATAAACATCGGCACATTGTAAAAGGTCTGTCAGCGCTAAAATGTTTAAAATCGGCTATGACACGCTCTTTAGAGGGTGATGATTTTTATCTACTGCAGTTAGCTTCTGTCTTTTCAAAGCCAATTTTCTAAATATTCTGGTGTTCGATTTTATAGAACCGAGTATAACAACATACAGGATGTTACAAAAAGGTACGGCCAAACGTTCAGGAATCATTCCTCACACACAAAGGAAGAAAATATGTTATGTGGACATGCGTCCCGAAACGCTTACTTTCCATGTTAGACCTCATTTTATTACTTCTCTTCAAATCACATTAATCATGGAATGGAAACACACAGCAACAGACCGTACCAGCGTGACCTCAAACACTTTGTTAGAGGAAATGTTCAAAATGTCCCCCGTTAGCGAGGACACATGCATCCACCCTCCGTCGCATGGAATCCCTGATGCGCTGATGCAGCCCTGGAGAATGGCTTATTGTATCACAGCCGTCCACAATACGAGCACGAAGAGTCTCTACATTTGATACCGGAGTTGCTTAGACAAGACCTTTCAAATACCCGCATAAATGAAAGTCAAGAGGGTTGAGGTCAGGAGAGCGTAAAGGCCATGGAATTAGCCCGCATCTACCAATCCATCTGTCACCGAATCTGTCGTTGAGAAGCGTACGAACACTTCGACTGAAATGTGCAGGAGCTCCATCGTGCATGAATCACATGTTGTGTCGTACTTGTAAAGGCACATGTTCTATCAGTACAGGTAGAGTATCCCGTATTAAATCATGATAACGTGCTGCATTGAGCGTAGGTGGAAAAACATGGGGCCCAATCAAGACATCACCAACAATGTCTGCCCAAACGTTCACAGAAAATCTGTGTTGATGACGTGATTGCACAATTGCGTGCGGATTCTCGTCCGCCCACACATGTTGATTCTGAAAATTTACAATTTGATCACGTTGGAATGAAGCCTCATTCGTAAAGAGAACATTTGGACTGAAATGAGGATTGGCACATAGTTGGATGAACCATTCGCAGAAGTGTACCCTTGGAGGGCAATCAGTTGCTGATAGTGCCTGCACACGCTGTACATGGTACGGAAACAACTGGTTCTCCCGTAACACTCTCCATACAGTGACGTGGTCAACGTTACCTTGTACAGCAGCAACTACTCTGACGCTGACATTAGGCTTACCGTCAACTGCACGAAGAATTGCCTCGTCCATTGCACGTGTCCTCGTTGTTCTAGGTCTTCCCCAGTCGCGAGTCATAGGCTGGAATGTTCCGTGCTCCCTAAGACGCTGATCAATTGCTTCGAACGTCTTCCTGTCGGGACACCTTCGTTCTGGAAATTTGTCTCGATACAAACGTACCGCGCCACGGCTATTGCCGCGTGCTAATCCATACATCAAATGGGCATATGCCAACTCATTTGTAAACATTGCACAGACTGCAAAACCACGTTCGTGATGAACACTAACCTGTTGATGCTACGTACTGATGTGCTTGATGCTAGTACTGTAGAGCAATGAATCGCACGTCAACACAAGCACCGAAGTCAACATTACCTTCTTTCAATTGGGCCAACTGGCGGTGAATCGAGGAAGCACAGTACATACTGACGAAACTAAAATGAGCTCTAACATGGAAATTAAGCGTTTCCGGACACATGTCCACATAACATCTTTTCTTTATTTGTGTGTGAGGAATGTTTCCAGAAAGTTAGGCCGTACCTTTTTGTAACACCCTGTATATGCGGCGCTCGGATATTTTTATTAATGTACTGGCGTTGTCATATTTTTTTTCATTCGTGTGGTATGAAATACTTTAGCTTCTTTGTTTTTTGGTTCATCCCCTGTCTGCCATCTTGTAGTGCGATCTCGAAATGGTTTCTGTCTTCGATTATCTCGGCTTGTAGATTTCTGGTGAAGATGGACTGGAACCACAAAATCAATAGACACTTGTTACTTGGTGGAAAGGCAATATATAATCTTGACAATTATTTAAGGAGCAGAGACATAACTTTAACACAAAAGATCCATATTGTAAGGAATTTGGCATTTCCAGTTGTGGCATATGGAGGTGAGACCTGCACCTTAGGACAAGTTGAACTGCGTAAAATAGACATTTTTGAGTTGTGGTGTCGGAGAAAACTTCTTAGAATTCCATGGATCTCAAACACAACGAATATGTCGGTATTACAGCAAATGTGATCTGACTGCTTCTTGGAAGGTCTGATACTGAAATAAAAACTGACCGACTTTTGGCACGTAAAGACAAAAGTAATGACGTTTATGCTTGGGAAGATCGAATGCACAAGGAGAAGATTGCGACAGAGGGCGAGATGGATAAATGACATCGCAGAAGTAATGGATTCCAACCTGAAAAGACTACGGAAGAAATTGGAGGACTGAAGAAAAGTAATGTCTAGATGATTTGTTTGGTATTTTTTCCGTATCTCAAATATTCTAATTTTCTATTTTTATGCTGTAGATTACACTCGATTTTGCTGTCATATATCTTCTTCTGAAGAAACCATATATTATCATTTGGTTTCCCTTCTTTTTCGACGCACTTCTGATAAATGTACTGTCATTCTGTAATGCCATTCAGCAGATTTTGTTGTCGTACTTATTTTTACCACTGTCAATAATTTCATTCCTTGCAGGCCATCTTCGGATGGATCGTAGTCGCAGAGCAACCAGTCGGTTTCACACTGTGATCACTTAAAAAAGCTGTATACATTACACCAAATGTCCGTCGCTGTTATTAAAGTTACCTTAAAAAGCAAACTCACTATCTCAAATTTCTGCTGCTGATGGCTGCCAAATAAAGGCAATTACATTCATAAAGTCTATATATGGTTCACTTAGTCAACCTCCGCATAGCAAGATGCGAACACAGAATTAACTCGACGGGACGCATAGCCTAAACTCAATGCCCAATTTCCCCCAGACGACTGCTGTCAACATTCTTTTGCAGACAGCTGAACACCGTTGTCTTAGGGTCTAACAAGAAGCACCATATCTTCCTACAATCTTACATGTGGGACACATGGTTACCTGAAGAGTTTAAAGGAAGTCGCACAAAAGCACCCACAACTCCTAATGTGAAACGCTTCGTTTACCTACCACTTCAGTTCATAGCGTCTCTTTACATATGCACAAATGTCATAAATTTGGTAGTGACTATTCTGTTTTTCATCAGTTCCTGTCAAAAATCTACTTCAAAAAACGGTCTTTCCTTAATAATGAAATTCGCAAGCAAACGGGATTTGAGATCATGTCATTAGACTCAGTAGTCCATCTTCCATCATTAAATGCAGCAGGATTTTGGTACATATATTGTATTCTAACTTTATGAGTTGATGAGTATGGTCTACTGACATATCGATTTGCCGGCCGTAGTGACCGAGTGGTTCTAGACGCTTCAGTCCGGAACCGTGCGACTACTACGGTCGCAGGTTCGAATCCTGCCTCGGGCATGGATGTGTGTGACGTCCTTAAGTTAGTTAGGTTTAAGTAGTTCTAAGATCTAGGGGACTGATGATCTCCGATGTTAAGTCCCATAGTGCTCAGAGCCATTTGAACCATTTGACACATCGATTTAGAAAACATCGTTCTTGTGAAACACAACTAGCTCTTTACACATACGAAGTGCTGAGTGCTACTGACAAGGAATTTCAGATTGATACCGCATTTATAGATTTACAAAAGGATTATGGCACTGTACAACACAAGTGGCTTGTAATGAAATTGTGTTTCTGGAATATCGTCTCAGTTATTTCACTGGATTTATGATTAGCTGCCAGAAAAGTCACAGTTGGTAGTAATTGAAGGAAAGGCATCGAGTAAAACAGAAAAACCGTCTTAGTTTGTTTGCAGATGATCCTGTCATTTATCGTCTAGTAAACTCATCAGAAGATTTAAAAAATTATAATGGTGTGAAAATTGGCAACTGACAGTAAATAATGAAAAGTGTGAGGTTATCCACATGAATGCTTACAGGAATCCGTTAAACTTTGGTTTCACGATAAACCACTCTAATCTAAAGGCTGTAAATTCAACTAATTCCCTGTGAATTACAACTGCGAACCATTTAAATTGGAAACCACGTATAGAAATTCACGGGTTCGATTCCCGGCGGTGTCAGGGATTTTCTCTGCCTCGTGATGACTGGGTGTTGTGTGATGTCCTTAGGTTAGTTATGTTTAAGTAGTTCTAAGTTCTAGGGGACTGATGATCACAGATGGTAAGTCCCATAGTGCTCAGAGCCACCACGTATAGAAAATGTTGTGGGGAAGACAAACCGAAGACTCAGTTTTATTGGCAGAACACTTAGAAAGTGTAACAGATCTACATTACGCTTGTCGGTCCTCGTTTGGAGTACTGCTGCACGTCTGGGATCCTTACCAGATAGGACTAACGCAGTACAACGAAAAAGTTCAAGGAAGACCAGCGCGTTTGCATTACCGCGAAATAGGGAAGAGAGTGTCACGGACATGATGCAGGATTTGAGATGGACAACATTAAAACAAAGGCATTTTCCGTTGCGGCGGAATATTCTCACTAAATTTCAGTCACCAACTTTCTCCTCCGAATACGGAAAAATTTTGTTGACGCCGACCTTCACAGGGAGGAACGATCATCGTAATACAATAAGGGAAATCAGAGCTCTCACGGAAAGACATAGGTATTAGTTTTCTTCCGTGCGTTGTTTCGATGAACCCTCTGCTATGTACTTAATTGTAATTTGTAGAGCATCTCTGTAAATGTGGATGTAGATGTACATGAAGACAAAAAATTACATCAAGGATTCCAATCATTGAGACGCAACAGTTTTCTATTGAAAACATGGTAGGAGAGTGCTACGCCACTGTATTTTGGAAAGTAGTTTCTTCTAAACCTTTGCACTCTTGAGGTATTTACTAGTGTGGCACCTGGTATAATAACACATCCTAAAAATATTTTTCTGATACTTTCGTTAGTGGTAGTGAGGTATCATCATTTATATTTAGCCGGCCGGTGTGGCCGAACGGTTCTAGGTGCTTCAGTCTGGAATCGCGAGACCGCTACGGTCGCAGGTTCGAATCCTGCCTCGGGCATCGATGTGTGTGATGTCCTTAGGTTAGTTAGGTTTAAGTAGTTCTAAGTTCTAGGGGACTGACGACCTCAGCTGTTAAGTCACATAGTGCTCAGAGCCATTTGTAATTATTTAGTTTTGTTCGTAGAGAAGTACTACAGCCTGCGCCAAAAATTTCTCCAAAGAAAACAACCAGAATGCTGCAGTAAAGGGGCTGTCGGTCTACATTCTCGGAGCTCGCGGAGTAGTAGTGGCGGCAGCGTACAAGTTATATTAAGGGTGTCGCATCTCCGCGTGGCTCTATGCTGCGCACCCCCCCCCCCCCCCCCCCACAACGCCCCCACCGCTCTGCGGTGATTAATTTTGCCGTGGGAGGAGATGAGGTGAGCCTCTTCCTGCTCGCGGTTATTAGTGCAGCGCGCCGCACCTCGCCACACCTGCCGGTTACCCGCCTCGCTAAATCTCAGCGAACGGTGTCTGGCACAAGACTCAGTGAATACAGGCAGCCGTCCTCTTATATCGTCTGCGGAAGTTGTTATGAATGGCAGCAAGGAAGGTCACTTCTCGACAAACCGTTCACACTATTAACGATCGTCGGAAATGAAAACACGCTTCCCTAAAACTGTTACTGTGACCTTTATGTCACTACCGCTGCAATTTACGTCATGTGTCACCGTCAGGTAGTATACCATACAAAGAGATGCACAAATAATACAATTTGCCTCAACTTTAGAAAGTAGACTTTTCATGTAACACAAGGTATATTGGAAAGCTTCAGCTGATTTCAGAATACCATATCTTCCACAGGAGCCGGCCGTTGTGGCCGAGCGGTTCTAGGTGCTGCAGTCTGGAACCGCGCGACCGCTACGGTTGCAGGTTCGAATCCTGCCTCGGGCATGCATGTGTGTGATGTCCTTAGGTTTAAGTAGTTCTAAGTTGTAGGAGACAGAAAACTTCAGAAGTTAAGTCCCATAGTGTTCAGAGCCATTTTTACCTTCCACATGAATGAAGACTGTAACTAGGGAAGGATTTTAAATTACGGAAGGATTACATAATTTTGCATACGGAAGAGCCATCCGATTACAGCAACAGTGCGTCTTTTGCATGCAGACACATATCAGGCCTCAGGGGGATTGGAAAGTAATAGCATTTCTCCGCGTGTGGATATTCGTTCGTCATTTATCAGCTCACTGTGTACTTCAGAGTAGTGCCAAATACATTCTAAGGGTAGAGCCGCTTATTTACTAGTAAGTAACTGAGTCTAACTCGATGATGAGGTGCTATTCCAGAAAGCGGAGAATCTCGGTAATTCTGTTCGTGTGTAAGGGGTAATTTAAAGTAGACTGGTGTGGCAGCGATAATTTGGATCGAGGAGGGAGGCATGTCAGGACAATCCGTGCAGTTGTGTGAACCAATGTGCCAAGGTGGCTTAGTGGCTAGTAAGCAGGAGACCTGGTTTCGACTCCCGGCCTTGGTACAAATTTTCACACCCCGCTTCAGTCTTTACACATCAAATATTCTTTTTCGGCAATTTTTCGTCGAATCGCCACATCCGAAGTTCTGTGCTTTTTGAGTTTCGCAAGGATATTAACCCAACAGTTCCCACAAAAAAAACATTTGCGGTGTTTATCAAAGTGCAATTGGACGTTCTTGAATGTTAAAGGTGGTTTTCTAAGTACAAATCCGATAATATTTATATAATTACATGTTTAGGACAGAAGTGGAAACAACTCATTGTCAGACAATCCAAGAAATGTCAAACCTTCTTAATCAATCTTGGTCGACCATCAAGAACATTGGCAGCAAATACGTAAAAGTTAACAAAGCTAAACGATCCATCATGGGCAACTTATTGTTTCAGGGGCACAATACAGAAGCGTTTTTTGATCACTAGAGTACTGTGGATGAAAAATAGGTCGCCTGTGATAATCGAAAACGCAATAGGCAGGAACTCTCTCCGAATGAATCGCCACGAAGCACAGCTAAACCAGGTTTGTACCTCAACAACGTTTTAATGTATTTGGTGGAGTATTTGCGTGGTCGTTCAATTTGAATTTCTGAAACCTGGACAGACAGTGAATGCAGATCTTTACTGCGAACAAGTTGATGAAGTAAGTCATTTTAATTAACAAGTGCCCAGTGATTGTCAACAGAATAGGCGTTATTCTGCAACACGATAATGCAAGACCACAATGGGCAAGATGAAGCCTGGAAAAAATTAACGAACTGGTGTGAGAGGTGTGGCCGCACTCACCATATTCACCAGATATTGCGCCATCGGATTTCCATTTATTGCGATCGCTACAACATTTTGTAAACGGCAAAAGAATTAAAAACGTGGAGCTGTCCAAAAGGCAACCTTCCGATATTTTGCTCAAAAATCAATTGGTTTTTATCGAACTGGCATTGCAAATTTGCACATTACATGGCAAAAGGTTGTCGATTACGACAATAATTACATCAGTTTTGTTTATTATTTTGTGTTTAGTCTTAATAAATCATATTGTTATTTTGGACAGAACTTTCATTCTGTTAATCGGTAGAGCAACCCTACCATTTCTCACTACGTTAATGAAACCTTCCTTTATTTAACTTATTTATCAAATCAAATTATTGCAGGTGCCAAACTCTTTTCTACTCCACTTGCAGGGTTGATTACAGTCAGTTCGCGTGTATTTTTTAATCCATGTGCAACAGCAAAAGTCGGAATTAGAATAGGGGGGCTTAGAGCATCATTTACATTTGTAGATTCTAGACGAATTTAGTGCTAAATACACTGCTAGCCCCGGCACCTCGCAGTGTGACGCGGACGCGTTGTACCTCTGTACTTTGCTCCGGGACTATTTGTTGTCGTTGCACGCACAGCGTCCGTTTCCGAACACAAGTTCATAGGACCTTCTTGCCGAAGTTGCTGGCATGTAGTGCCATGAAGGACGAAAAACCTGGGCGTAGAATGTCTCCGACGTAATGCTGTGCCGTAAGCGTGGAATGGATGACAACCAAAGAGGTTCAGTTATGTAATAAAATGACACCCTAGGCCATCACTCTTGCTCGTCGGACAGTACAGTCAGGTTGGTATCCCACTTCTATCTGGAGCGTCTTCAGACATGTCTTCACTGGTCATCGGGGCTCAATTGAATGCGGCAATCATCACTGACGACAAAGATATCCCTTACGAGGACAACCAACAGCGCTGTCAATCAATGTCAACCTGACGTAATGCTTGCATAAGAGCGACTGACGGATAAATGCGCTATTGACTTGCTCAATTTGTGAAATTCTTTCTCTTCAATACACCAAACAGTTTTTCAAAATCTGTACTCATTTGTTTGTACATGTAGATCGTATCTACCAATTTCCCTTCCATTCGGTTAGTTGCTTCAGGATGTGTCTCTTTTTTCTTATAGTGTATATTCAAACACAAATGATGCTAACACAGTGGCAAGGTACCAAATTATATGGAAGACTGCATAGAGAAAACGCAAGTTATCCTTATCTGTACAGCTCACTAAATCATAAGTTGTTGTTGTTCTTGTTGTTGTCTTCAGTCCTGAGACCGGATTATTGCAGCTCTCCATGCTACTCTATCCTGTGCAAGCTTCTTCATCTCCCAGTACTTACTGCAACTTGCATCGTTCTGAATCTGCTTAGTGTATTCATCTCTTGGTCTCCCTCTACGATTTTTACCCTCCACGCTGCCCTCCAATGCTAAATTTGTGATCCCTTGATGCCTCAGAAGATGTCCTACCAATCGGTCCCTTCTTCTTGTCAAGTTGTGCCAGAAACTCCTCTTCTCCCCAGTTCTATTCAATACCTCCTCATTAGTTATGTGATCTACCCATTTAATTTTCAGCATTCTTCTCTAGTACCACATTACGAAAGCTTCTATTCTCTTCTTGTCCAAACTATTTACCGTCCATGTTTCACTTCCATACATGGCTACACTCCATACAAATGCTTTCAGAAACGACTTCCTCACACGTAAATCTATACCCAATGTTAACAAATTTCTCTTCTTCAGAAACGCTTTCCTTGCCATTGCCAGTCTACATTTTATATCCTCTCTACTTCGACCATCATCAGTTATTTTGCTCCTCAAATAGCAAAACTCCTTTACTACTTTAAGTGTCTCATTTCCTAATGTAATTCCCTCAGCATCACCCGACTTAATTCGAGTATATTCCATTATCCTCGTTTTGCTTTTGTTGATGTTCATCTTATATCCTCCTTTCAAGACACCGTCCGTTCCGTTTAACAGCTCTTCCAAGTCCTTTGCTGTCTCTGACAGAATTACAATGTCATCGGCGAACCTCAAAGTTTTTATTTCTTCTCCATGGACTTTAACACCTACTCCGAATTTTTCTTTTGTTTCCTTTACTGCTTGCTCAATATACAGAATGATTAACATCGGGAACAGGCTACAGCCCTGTCTCACTCCCTTCCCAACCGCTGCTTCCCTTTCATGCCCCTCGACTCTTATAACTGCCATCTGGTTTCTGTGCAAATTGTAAATAGCCTTTCGCTCCCTGTATTTTACCCCTGCCACCTTTAGAATTTGAAAGAGAGTATTCCAGTCAACATTGTCAAAAGCTTTCTCTAAAAAATTGCAAATTATAGTCACGTGGGTAATTCAAGTAGCATATCAGAATAAGTAAGTAGGTGAGATGCTCAGAGTATGGATCACACTACCACAGACTGTGAAAATTAAATTCCTGAAAAATCAGTAAAGGTGCGCCCATTAGCATTAGACAGCTGCCGAGAGACCAATGATCGGTGGTTGGAACGTAAATCCCAGGAAATCAGTTCTCTGTCCTCAACTCCATATCTCCGAAAAACTCTGCATGGGGAGGACGACTCACTGTTATTAATAATATGACGGAAGAAAATATCGCTTGTTTCCGTTGTTGTTGTTGTGGTGGTGGTGGTGGTCTTTAGTCCGAAAACCGGTTTGGTGCAGTTCTCCATGTTACTCTAATATTTGCTAGCTTCTTCATCTACGAGTAACTAGTGCAACCTACATCCTCCTGAATCTGCTTACTATATTCAGCTCTTGGTCTCCCTCTACAATCCCTCCTCCCCACCCCTCACACGCACATACCTTCCTCTAAAATTATACGGGACATCCCTTGATGATACAGAATGTGTCCTATCAATGTATCGCCTCTTTTAATCAAGTTATGCGACAATTTCTTGTCTCCCCAATTCTATTCAGTGCCTCCTCAATAATTACGTGAGCTACCTATCTAGTATTCATCATCAGCACCACACTTCCAAAGCGTAAATTCTATGCCTGTGTAAATTATTTTTCGTCTATGTTTCACGTACATATATGGGTATGATCCAGAGAAATACCTTCTGAAAAGACTTAAATCTATATTCGATGTTAAAAAATTTCCGCTCTTCAGAAACGCTCTTCTTGCCGTTAGCAATCTACATTTCGCATCCTCTCTACTTCGGCCATCTTTAGTTATTTTGCTGCCCAGATAGTAAAACGTATTTACTTCTGTAAGTTTCTCGTTTCTGAACCTCATTCCCTCAGGTTCAACTGATTTAATTTGGCTACATTCCATTACCTTAGTTTTGCTCATGTTAATGTTCATCTTACATCCTCCTTTCAAGACGATGTCCACTCCGTACAGCTGCTCTTCCAAATACTCTACTGTCTCTCACATAATAACAATGTAGTCAGCAAACAAGAGAGTTTTTACTTCTTCTCCATGAGCTTTAATTGCTACTGGAATTTTTTCGTTGCTTTCCTTTACTGCTTGGTCAATGTACAGACTGCAAAACGTTAGGGGCAGACTACACTACTGTGTCAGTCTCTTCTGAACCTCTGCCTCCGTTTCATCCCCCTTGACTCTGCTGTCTGTCTTCTGCACAAGCTCAAAATAGCCTTCCGCGACCTGTATTTTACCTCTACTACCTTCAGAGTTTCAAGCAGAGTGTTCTAGTCAACAATGTCAAAAGCGTTCTCTAAGTTTGCTGCTAAAGTCACCTGAGATGCGGGAATGCTGGAATGTAGGCTGTGGGATGGGGCGTAGGGTAGCTGATGGATCCAAATAGAGACCTCTAGCAGTTTGTAAAGATTATATTTTCCTTTGAACCAGGCGGTACAAGTGTCCATTGTCCTGCTCACGTCGAACTATGCTCATTCGGATGTTTGGTCGGTCTGCTTTACTGAGAACTCAGTCCTCCTTGCCATAGCAACAGCCACTGTGAGACACGCAACCCTGCGAGGTGCCGGGGCTAGCAGTGTATTTAGCACTAAATTCTTCTAGAATCTACATATGTAAATGATGCTCTAAGCCCCCCCCCCCCCCAATTCTAATTCCGATTTTTGATGTTGCACATGGATTAAAAAATATACGCGAACTGACTGTAATCAAACCTGCAAGTGGAGTAGAAAAGAGTTTGCCACCTACAATAATTTAATTTGATAAATAAGTTAAATAAAGGAAGGTTTCATTAACGTAGTGAGAAATGGTAGGGTTGCTCTACCAATTAACAGAATGAATGTTCTGTCCAAAATAACAATATGATTTATTAAGGCTAAACACAAAATAATAAACAAAAACACATGAAACATTTATAATACATCAAATTGGCTCAAATTGGATACTCAAACAAACGCTGTGAAGGTCAAGTTGTCCCTAAACTAGATTGTGAGGTTTATGACGAAGTGGTATGTGGAGCCAATTCCTTGACACTCAAATCTTAAGAGAGACACACAGCTTACCCAACATTAATTGCTGCTACCCAAGACAGAACAAAGTTAGAAAAAGACGAACAGGCGCGCTCTGCTGAGCTCTGATTATCACCTAGGAAAATCCCTATCTGCCGGTGCTGCGGCCATACATTACCAAACTGTCTTCTTCACTGCCAGAACACGATCTGGCGTACCGGAGGCGATGGCTGGTTTCTTTGACGTCCTGTCGTGGTGATGACAATGTCGCGAGTATAGCCCGAAACGAATTATCCTGGTTTGGTTGTTCCAGACTAAAGACTTCCTAGCAATACAAATGCGCCTCTGAGGGAGACGAAGAAGGCCCGCCACACAATCACCGACGGTACAGTGATTGATTTTAACAAGCGAAGTCACACTGTAACTCCGATACAGTCACCTTTAGCCAAAACTGCTCAAGAGAGACAACTTAGGCCGCTTGTACGCAGAACGCTCAATTGCCAACTGTACTCGGAAAGTTATGTTGAAGTCGAAACTTCAGCAACTTCGTCAAACAGTTACAATTAAATAAAAGTATATTAGACAGCCAACAGAAAGTAGGCTGTCCAGAGCAGCGAGAGCTCAGTCTTGTAACCTACTCCGACCGACAGGCGAGAGCCGACGACCCACAAGAGCACCCGTACAAACCGAACACAGAACATCCCCGCCCCCACGACAGTGGCCGTGGCTAACTGTTCCAATCAGCAACTCGAAAACCGGCGGAAAATTCCACTCTATTGCCGGAGCACTACCATTCCACCAATGGAGATTCTTGGTGCCAATTTCTGAGCTGATTTTGCTACGTCACGGAGCTATGCCCTGAGCAAGCCAATCACAGTTACTATTTTGCAGAAAGCGCGTGAATTTTTCCGCCACAACTGCCTGGGTACACAAGTCATTCCCACGCCTCGCTGGTAGCCCACCAGAAAGTGTTTTCACTAAGTTTCTGCGAAGTAACGGAACCTCTAGCCCAGCTGCTACTTCAGGCCCCTCTGGGTGTGTCTTTTGACAATGTCGGCGTCTGGAAAGCATTCACTCAACTCCCTCACAACCGTCGGCTTACCCTTTCAATATCAGCAGAGCCCGCCTGTCACCGGACCACCTGGGTGACGAGAGACGCTGCGTGGGAAGTCCGCGTGTGAAGGAATAGCAACTTTCTACCGCATGCAATTAGAGAGGAGAATCGTAAGATAGAAATATGAGAGGGGGTTCATGCCATGTCTCATTGCCCCTACACCATTTTAGATTGTAATTGGTGAGCGGTTGGCTCACTTAGGAGCAAGGTAGTGAGTCAATCGCCCAAGAACAATCTTGCAAACTGAGTCCACATGCCGCACCCTATAAAGAAAATCACTGCAACTGAAAAATGCAGCTCATAGAGGGAGGATTATTTATGATGTAGCCAACTTCACCTTCTTAATATGGAACTCTAACACTCACATCACACATCCATACCCAGGGAGCCCCTTCCAAACACCGATTCAAACAGACATTCACACACTAAATATGGCCCGGGCATGTGAGCCAAATATGGAGCAGTTTACTCTTTACAATCAGAGTTGGAGTGCTCCGCACTTAAATGCCCAAGATGTTACAACAATTTGTATCATTAAACTAACCTGAACTCACTCACACATGATACTATTTAATTTAACAATGTCTTTGTGAGCTTTCAGAATCTAATTACAACCTCTGATTCATTCTGTCTCCCTGCAGCAAGAATAACCTTTACAAAATGTTCCCTGAACTGATGGTCCATTCACAATGGCAGTGGTGGTATCTGCCTCAGTTCATGGGGACTTCAGGCACACAACAATAAATACAAAATACAAAAAAAAAAAAAAAACATGGTGTGGAGAGCAATACAGTGATTTGTAATTTGTGCGCCCTACTCTATCACTTACATAAGAATTACAGTGTAAAACACAAACACATATAAGGTATAACATACATTACAAAAACAACACTCGAGAAAGAAATTTAAGAAAAAAAACAAGGTTCATGGGGCATCAAGTTGTGTGTGCACACTGCACAATGTTCACGACTGTGCTGAGAATGAGGCACTATATCACATTGTTAGAAATATTGGAAGCACTTCACAAATTCCACAGTACTGACATCACATAGGGCTAAACGTCGGGTGTTGTTGCTACGTTGTAGCAACAGCAATAGGGTGTGCTGGAGCATCTGCAGTACTCTGTTGAGATTGCAGCAAGACCCACGGATATGATCACGGCAGTACGGTAGGAAAACACAGTGATAGGCTCTCCTCACGTCGATTAATTGTCTCTGAGGTCTACTTGTTGGGATACATCACTAGTCTAGATCTCATCTCTCGCTGGACAGTACTTTACGTTTCCGAATATTGCAGTTCGACGAGGGATATTGGCACGTGGAGTGACTCCACAAGTGTGTGAGGTCATCCATACAGGATCGAACTAGTAGCGACGATTGCTGCAACTGCTCTCTAATAGAGAGGAGAAGTTAGAAATGAGACAATTCGTTTGTTAGAGTTTGTGGCACGATACTGCTTTGTGTATGCAGATCGGCAAATGCTAGTGAGTTGTATAAACCCAAACAGGTGAGTATATAGCGTCCCTTTCTGTCCTGAGGCACATGAGACGCCGGTTATGACACCATATCTGATCTTCTTCGTGTACTCACGACAACATGGTCTGCCGCAGGGAATCCCTCCAAACGGCTGCCGCGTCCGGAGAGCTAGCTGGCTGTTGCGTGTGGGTCACG
Organism: Schistocerca piceifrons; assembly: GCF_021461385.2. Taxonomy (NCBI): domain Eukaryota; kingdom Metazoa; phylum Arthropoda; class Insecta; order Orthoptera; family Acrididae; genus Schistocerca; species Schistocerca piceifrons. The sequence goes on from NC_060139.1 coordinate 272,508,030, forward strand.
TGTCAGAGTCAACGGCCAGCCTCACTTTCGCTTGTGGCCCGGTGAGGGCTGTCTGCCGCCTAATCCCTCAGGTATACGGCCCGGTGACTGTCAGCTTGTAGGACCGGATGCTCTCGCGCCCTTCACGTCAGGTGGCGCACTGACGCTCTCCTTCTTGCAGTTAGCCGATGACCTCTTGTTTTTGCTCCAGCTGGCCTCTGCATTGCCACAATACCCATCATCTGCACAATTCTTACAAAAATCTTATGCCTAACTTTTTCCCATGACCTTCTATGTTATAATAAATTTACATAACGACACATTGATGGTCTGTCATTTCAGACACTCTTATTCTACTTTTATAGTTATTAATCTATGGCTATCATTATAACAAAATCTTGGTGTATCCAATCTAGACGTGGAAATGATTTATCTTGATATTTGTGTAGAGACCGATCTCACTATTGTATATGGTGTGTGACAACTGATGCTATGTATTGGATGAACAACTAAATGTGTGGGTCCGCACTAATATTACTATTAATTATATAGATCGACAGTAGACATGCTCAAGAATTAACTACCATTTGCCAACGATTTACATTCTATGTCTTTTAATTAAATTATGTTGTTATGCAGGTCTAAGTGTTACTGTGCTATAAAGAAAATGCAACTATTCTACTTTCGCTCGCCCGTCGTCCCTCCATCTCGGGTCTGTGGTTTGGTGACCTGAAAAATAGCATCCCAACAGGTGCGAGCCAAACACTTGTGGTAGAAAACCGCCACAATAATAAGGATCTAGTTATTGTAAAATCCTAAAGTTTAATTTATCCTAGTATATGGTACTCTCTCTATTATTTTTTACCTTATACGACACTCTTACATAATTCCTGTTACGCTGAGATGTCTCGCTGCTCGCCGCTATTGACGACAGTGATGTGCTCTCCGTACGACATGGCCTCCGAGTTCTCACTACGCTTCACTGAAACTCCAGAGACTGGGTTAGCCATGGCTATACAAGACAAGTTGCAACTTCTTTCTCTATGTTATGCAGTATTCGCGATCAAAGCACACCTTTGCAGAGGCAATGTAATATGAGCAAGCCAGGACTGGTTCCTGTTGAGGATTCCGTCGCCCACCACACACCAGTTACACAGTATGTCACGAATTTCCAAGTATAATTCCTTGGTTATTCATCTGTGACAGTCACAAGCAGCACGCTAAATCCCCAACCAGCACATTGGCATGGTGGGCTTTATGCCCGAATTTCTACCGTCTAGGCCCTAGGGCACCATTGGAGTCAAACGCTCACAGGTTCACCCCGACTTGCAAGACAACGATGCTGGCGCATCACTGTAAAAGCTATACTGCCCATGTTCATCCTCGAAATCACGCAATATACCACAATCTTGCAGTGCACTGACGCGTGCCTGCAAGCAGTGGTATGAACGTCTCACGCACTGGTTGTGGCCGCTATGGAGCGTATCACGACTTCTCAGAACGCTTCTACGAGCACTTTCTTGTATGCGCCCGTTTGTGCGACATCTCCTCACTCATCATTATCCCTCAACATGGACACCAGACAGGAAAGGACTAAAACATTGCTCATGGAAAGATAGTGTCTCTTACTCCACCGACATTGGAAGTCGCGAACAGAAACAAAAAAAGGATAGCAGCAGTAAATTCTTATGCGAGACAACGCTGCGTGTTAATACTTTAGCAATCTTAATCTATTAATGCAACGATTATCGTTCCCCGAAGAAAGGTTCATATATTTGCCTATTCTAATATGTACACCACTTACACTACTACTATAGCAAGGTTCATGTATTTGCCCATTCTACTATGTACACCACTTACACTACTACTATTCCACGAACTCCTTTATGTGAGAGATGTGGTGGAGTCCTATGGACTTCTTTCCTTTCAGCGTCTCCAATTCATAAGCATTGTGGTGAGCTGCTCTCCTTATACAGTACGGGCCGTTGTAAACAGAATAGAATTTTTGGCATTTCATTTTTTGTTTGTTCGATAGTCGGAAAGACTTCACGAGCACCTTTTGTCCAATTTGGAAGTGTCGTAGACGAGCTCCCCTGTCGGCACGTCTCTTCCTGACCTCTGCAGCAGCCCGTATCCTCTTGAGAGCCAAATCCACTATGGCTTGGTGCTGCGTTCGTGCCCTTGGTGGGAAGTTTACGACCTCGGTTATCAAGTCCTTAGGAATCCGGTTTTTCAGTACTGTAATGGGTGCCAATTTTGTTATCCCATGGGGTGCCTCACTGATCACCTCCAGGAAGTCTTTAAGGAAAACGTCCCATGTCGTGTGCTGTTTGTTACAGTACAACCGCCACAAGTTTCCGAGTTCCTTACTAACCCGTTCTGCAGCATTCGAGCTCGGATGGTGTGAAGATATAAAAATGGGATCAATTTTACACCCACGCAACGTCTCCTTCCATGTTTTTGACTTAAACTGTGGCCCGTTATCAGAAATAATTTTACTCACATGACCAACCTGTAGTAGGAAATCCCGGATTAGGGCTCGTGATACAGTTCGTCCTCTCGCCCTCTTCAGTGGCGTAAAGGTAACGTATTTGGACGTTAGTTCAACAAACACTAATACGTAAGTATATCCTCTTCTTGTTCTTGGCAAAGGTCCCATCAAATCTGTAGCTGCTAATTGTCTTAATTTGGTCGGTACGATTGGGTATAATGGTGCCTGCATGCTCACAGTGGTGTGCTTAGCCTTTTGGCAGTCTTTACACACCGACAGTACCCTCCGAATTCGACGCTCCATGTTTCGAAAGTAACACATGGTCCTTAGCTTGAGATTGCACTTGCGTGGTCCGAAGTGTCCATAGCTGAGGTGAGTATGCCATATAACCTTGTTTATTAGGTGTTCAGGGATGCATACCCCCCATTCAGTGTCATTGGCATAATTTCGATGGAAAATTATGCCTTTCCGCAAGATGTAGAACTGCCTGATGGTGGCGTGTCTTCTGTCTATCCATTTCTGTTTCAATAACACTAGGGCAGGGTCCTTGTCTTGCTCCTTCTTGATGTCCTGCATACTACAGGTAATAAAATTTTCAAAGGCTACTTTCTGCATATAGAAAAGGCAGTAGTGATTTTCCTCCAGATCTTCTTCCACGTTGTGCTCAAATCCGGTCGGTGACCGTGATAAGGCGTCTGCAATAATGTTCTGACTGCCGGGAATATATTCTATCGAAAAGTTGTACTGCTGCAGATATGATGCCCACCTAATGAGCCGCCTGTGATTAAGCTTTGCAGTCATCAGGAACTCGAGTGCCTTGTGGTCTGTGTAGACCCTCGTCTTGCGACCAAACAGAAGGTATCTGAATTTTTCAAACGCCCATACAATAGCCAGCGCCTCTAACTCGGATACTGAGTAATTCCTCTCACTCTTGGCTAGTACTCTGCTACCAAACGCAATTGTCTTCCACACCCTGTTTCCTTCATGTACATAGTCTTGGAACACCATGACACCCAGACCTGAGTATGAACTGTCCGTGACTATGCAAAGCTCTTCTGCTAAATTAGGGTGTGAGAGGATGGGTGCTTGTAATAATGCGAATTTTGATGCTTTCCATTCGGATTCGGCCGCTTCATCCCATTCCCAAGGAATCTTCTTTCCTGTAAGTTGATGCAACCTAGGACTGCTCTGAGTTTTGACATGTATAAAGCGGTTATAAAAATTTATGATCCCCAAGAACCCCCTTAACTGCTTCTTTGTCGTAGGAATGCGAAACTTTTCAATCGCTTCGATCTTTTCGGGATTTGGGGCAACGCCCTCACCCGTGATGATATGTCCTAGAAATTTGACAGAGGACGTCCCAAAATTCGATTTTTCGATATTGATAGTCACTCCGTATTCCTTGAATGTCGCAAGGAGTTCACCGAGGACCGCATTGTGCTCTCCCCACGATTTCTCCGCGATCAGCAAATCGTCCACATAGCTGGTGACATGACGTTTCAAATTATCGCTTAGTATGCTATCCAGCCCCCGAATGAATGCGGGAGACGAAATGTTCAAACCAAATGGGAGACGACGAAACCGGTAACATCTTCCAAATGCTAAAAAGGCTGTGTACTGTCTGCAATTTGGATGGAGCTCGATCTGCCAGAAACTCGATTTTAGATCAACTGATGAGAAGACTGATACTCCATGGAAGTTTTGTAAGAGTTCCTCTAATCGTTCCGGTCTGTCTGTTTCGGGTTCTATTATGGTATTAATTTGTCGCGAGTCCAAGACTAAACGAATACTACCATCTACCTTCTCGACTACTCTTAACGGGTTATTATAGGCTGAAGCCGTAGGTTCTATTATTCCTTCACTCAGCATTCGCGTAATTTCAGCTGCTACTTTCTGTCGATATGCCAAGGGGATTGGATAGGGTGGCACACGAAACTGGTTGTGCGGACGTACACGAAATTCATATTGGAAGTTCTTTATTGATCCTGTCTTGGGAAGGAAGACCTCCGCATGTTCTACTAGTAATTTATGAAGTTCTTTGCGGTGGTCGCACCTTATATTCTTTATTGCTTCCACTTTCTCTCCTATTTTATCCTTTATTTCTCCCATTATTTCGACTTCATTCTCATCCGTGTCCTCTCCCCTACCCGCAACGTCGACCTGTTCTTCCTTTCTGTCTTTCAGACACGCATAGTTTATCCGTACACACTTAGACGGTAGTTGAGCTGGGATCAGCTGGTCGTCGAACTGAATGTGGACGGGATTCCCTTTCCTAAAAACCACTTCACCTCGTCCTAGATCAACTATCGCTTCATGTTCATTTAGGAAGTCCGTTCCTATTATCATGTCGATCGCCAGATTTGGCACGATCCAGAAGTTAGACTCTATTTTTGTGTCCTTGGCAGGAGAATTCCAGTCTTGTTTGTTGGGTGACCTCCGTACATTTACCCGCTAATGCCCCTCTTATTTTGGTTTTCTTAACCGATAGGACAGGCCAGTCCATCTCCTGAGAGCACCTCTTGTACGCTGCCTCAGATATTGCTGTTATGTAGCTTCCACTATCTATTATCGCATTCATACTCTTTTCAGCTATTGCTACTGTAATAAGAGGCTGCCGATCTTGTCGAGGAGTTGTTTTATGTTCCTCGAGCAGGATTTCTGATAAATCTTCGTAATGTATCATCCGTAGTTGACCAGGTCTGAGATTACGTGCGAAATTCCGGGGGCTTGTGCTCGCACTAGTCTGGCGTCAATCCCTTGTTAAGCTCCCCCTCCTCTGACGTGCATAAGGATTTGCGGGTCTAGTTTCGAACTCCTGGTTCCACTATTGTCCTTGGTTTCGCTCTCTCCAATTACGGTCGCTTGGCCGTTCGTTATTCCTCCAATCCCAGATTCCTTGTCTAGATTGACCCTGCTCTCTGACGTTCTGGTTTCCGTGTCTTTGGTTTCCATAACCTTGAATAGCGTAACCTTGACTTCCGTAACCCTGGTTTCCTAACTGACCAGTGCGATTATGCAATCTGTTGTCGTCTTCCCTTCCTGGCCCGTGGTATTTGTTACTTTGCCCCTTCTTCCTGTCCTTTGCGTCTTGTTTATCAAAGACTACTTCGAGTTCGCGCAATAGACTCTTGAATGCTTCTATGTCAGATCCACACTTCCCGACAAGTGTCTGTTGGTACCTAACTGGCAATTTGGAAAAGCAAAATTTAATGATTTCTCCGTTGCTATATGGACTATCTAAAAATTGATTCTTCTTGAGTAAATCATCAAGAAATTTGGTTGCGCTCCTATGCCCGGACACTTCCAGTTCAGGACAAAATATTATTTCCTCTTTAATCCTGTCTTGCGTTTCCTTTGACCAGTAGGTCCGCAGGAATGCACCAACAAATTCCTGATAAGTCCGACACGTCACTGCCACACCCCGCATCTTTTCCGCGGCTTGGCCTTCGATGTGTCCACACATGAATTCTAATTTTGCCTGGGTTGGCCATGATGCCGGTAATGAATTTGTAAACTGCATCACCCAGCTCTTCGGATGCATCGACCCTCCATTTTCTTTTAACTTCTGGAATTTTAGTATCGACAGGAAGTGATTGTGATCAAAATCCTGTCTGATCCTCGCACTGGTGTTGGCACTCGTTTCCGATACTTGCACGTCTGCTGAGTGTCCTGTTCAATCTTGCTGATAACTGTGATGTGCTACCTCTGTATCACAGTGGAAGTGGCACTCAGAATTCACTCTCCTAAGTGGGCTATAATTATTGGAGCTATTACTCGCTGTTTCTGCGTGTGCATTGTTAGTTCCGCACTCGGTCATTGGGCTAGAGCACGGCGGGATTTTCCTCGGAGACACAATTCTGTGTATTCCATCATTGGTATCCGAACGCGCAGTGCTCGTGTGCCCGTTTTGCTCTAGTTTTGCTATCCGACTCTCTACTTCTTCCATTCGTTTCGTGGTGTTCACAACCGCGATATTACCTTGAGTATTTAAGAATGCTAGGGATTTTGAGTGGGATTGTGTTATACGTCGCAAGCGCCCTGCGAGTTTAGAAGTTGCTTCCGCGACTTTCATAGCCCCTATTGCTGCCGTTTTGGCCAGGCCTGCTACTTTTTGTGCAGCCATTGACATTTGTTTTACTTCTCCACATTCTTTCTTTATTGTTAGTTATTCCCCACGAATTTCGCCTATGTGCGAAATTATTGCCTCAGTGTCCTTCTAACGCTGTTCGTCAGCTTCTTCCTTCTCCTTCTTACGTTGTTTCTCCTCTTCTTCCTTCTCCCTCTTACGCTGTTCGTCAGCTTCTTCCTTCTCCTTCTTACGTTGTTTCTCATCTTCTTCCTTCTCCTTCTTACGTTGTTTCTCATCTTCTTCCTTCTCCTTCTTACGTTGTTCGTCAGCTTCTTCTTTCATTGATCGTAGGAAGCTCAGTATTGGGTTTACGTCATCTTTCTGATCCTCTTCAGACGTGGGAGATGTAACTCTGGACACCTGGGCGCTAGAGCTCTGACGTGGCCGAGCTAGCCCCTGTCTGCTCTCGTTCGTTCGATTATAAACTTCTGCTACCGTCTCGACCTGTGTGACTGTCTCTGTTTCATCCTCTACCTCACTATCATAATCACGGCCGCAACGCTGCTCTGAGATCGCGTCCAAATCACCTTCCTCATCAATAACCCTGGTGTCCAGCCTTCCTGCTAAAAATGTGCCCATCTCATCTCCGAACCTACTCCCGTCAGTAAACTGCCCCTTATCCATTATGCTATCCTCTTTTGTTTTAGCTTCGCTCGATAATAGTCGTGCTTTACTTCTCGTTATCATTCATGAAAAACAAATTTATCTAAAATGCACAATAAAGTTAATCTACTCCATATATTTTTACACATAGACATAAAATTTCAACAACGCCTCTCCAACGTACGATTTGTTGTGGTACAGAAACCGCACACAAACCCGACAAAGTGTGATGTGATACGGACACACCATCAAAGAAACACAAAAACAATGAACAAAGAATATATACACTGAAAACAAAAACTGTAATCATGCGCCGCTAATAAAAACTAATCGCGGAACTACAAGAAAAAGAACTTCGGTACTAATCATAAAAATAGTACAGAAAAAAAATTTGAATGTTCCTACTAAGAATACTGTTTGTTAATCAGTGATTCACAGGAAAGATCCGAGGCCAAGGGTCGCCATTTTATGCGAGGTGCCGGGGCTAGCAGTGTATTTAGCACTAAATTCTTCTAGAATCTACATATGTAAATGATGCTCTAAGCCCCCCCTATTCTAACTCCGACTTTTGATGTTGCACATGGATTAAAAAATATACACGAACTGACTGTAATCAACCCTTCAAGTGGAGTAGAAAAGAGTTTGGCACCTGCAATAATTTAATTTGATAAATAAGTTAAATAAAGGAAGGTTTCATTAACGTAGTGAGAAATGATAGGGTTGCTCTACCGATTAACAGAATGAAAGTTCTGTCGAAAATAACAATATGATTTATTAAGGCTAAACACAAAATAATAAACAAAAACACATGAAACATTTATAATACATCAAATTGGCTCAAATTGGATACTCAAACAAACGCTGTGAAGGTCAAGTTGTCCCTAAACTAGATTGTGAGGTTTATGACGAAGTGGTATGTGGAGCCAATTCCTTGACACTCAAATCTTAAGAGAGACACACAGCTTACCCAACATTAATTGCTGCTACCCAAGACAGAACAAAGTTAGAAAAAGACGAACAGGCGCGCTCTGCTGAGCTCTGATTATCACCTAGGAAAATCCCTATCTGCCGGTGCTGCGGCCATACATTACCAAACTGTCTTCTTCACTGCCAGAACACGATCTGGCGTACCGGAGGCGATGGCTGGTTTCTTTGACGTCCTGTCGTGGTGATGACAATGTCGCGAGTATAGCCCGAAACGAATTATCCTGGTTTGGTTTTTCCAGACTAAAGACTTCCTAGCAATACAAATGCGCCTCTGAGGGAGACGGAGAAGGCTCGCCACACAATCACTGATGGTACAGTGATTGATTTTAACAAGCGAAGTCACACTGTAACTCCGATACAGTCAACTTTAGCCAAAATGGTTCAAATGGCACTGAGCACTATGGGACTTAACATCTGAGTTCATCAGTCGCCTAGAACTTAGAACCACTTAAACCCATCTAACCTAAGGACATTACACACACCCATGCCTGAGGCAGGATTCGAACCTGCGACCGTAGCAGTCGCGCGGTTCCGGACTGCGCGCCTAGAACCGCTAGACCACCGCGGCCGGCAACTTTAGCCAAAATTGCTCAAGACAGACAACTTAGGCCGCTTGTACGCAGAACGCTCAATTGCCAACTGTACTCGGAAAGTTATGTTGAAGTCGAAACTTCAGCAAGTTCGTCAAACAGTTACAATTAAATAAAAGTATATTAGACAGCCTTCAGAAAGCAGGCTGTCCAGAGCAGCGAGAGCTCAGTCTTGTAACCTACTCCGACCGACAGGCGAGAGCCGACGACCCACAAGAGCACCCGTTCAAACCGAACACAGAACATCCCCGCCCCCACGACAGTGGCCGTGGTTAACCGTTCCAATCAGCAACTCGAAAACCGGCGGAAAATTCCACTCTATTGCCGGAGCACTACCATTCCACCAATGGAGATTCTTGGCGCCAATTTCTGCGCTGATTTTGCTACGTCACGGAGCTATGCCCTGAGCAAGCCAATCACAGTTACTATTTTGCAGAAAGCGCGGGAATTTTCCCGCCACATCTGCCTGGGTACACAAGTCATTCCCACGCCTCGCTGGTAGCCCGCCAGAAAGTGTCTTCGCAAAATTTCTGCGAAGTAACAGAACCTCTAGCCCAGCCGCTACTTCAGGCCCCTCTGAGCGTGTCTTTTGACAACGTCGGCGTCTGGAAAGCATTCACTCGACTCCCTCACACCCGTCGGCTAACCCTTTCAATATCAGCAGAGCCCGGCTGTCACCGGACCACCTGGGTGACGAGAGCCGCTGCTTGGGAAGTCCGCGTGTGAAGGAATAGCAACTTTCCACCGCATGCAATTAGAGAGGAGAATCGTAAGATAGAAATATGAGAGGGGGCTCATGCCACCTCTCAACCCCAGCAGCCACCCGTCGGCTTCCGGTGACAAGTGGCACTCGCGCCACGCCGACCCGCTCTCTGCGACAGCGGAAGACAGCTGCTAGTGGGTGGACGTCATCTGCAGCTGCCGGGATGGAACCCCACCGCCTCTGGGCAAGGGTCGACTGTGCTTCTGTAAGGCCTGGTTTTGCCCACTGCTTGCTAGCTCTGTGTCCCATGGGAACCCAGACAGTCGAACCGTGTCCCCACCTCCCCGCCCTCGCAGACTGGAACTGTGGTCCTCCGTCGGGAGCTTCATGTAGCTGCCCGTGTAGTACAGCACTGTCGTCCAAGATAGCTGTGGCACCAAAGTCACTGATATTACTTGGCAGTCTCCTATTTATACTTGGCAGCGCGCTTATGTTTTGCAAGTGCACCTTTTCAAGTCAGGTAGTAACTCACAATAGGTCAGCGCCAGTGTGCATCTCTTGAGACCTTGTCGGCCGGAAACACTATGCTACTTCCCGTTGCAGGAAGTACTATCAACAAGCCCACAGCTGACTTACAGTTACGGCTGTAATCCACTGCCCATAATTCACGCTAAAACAATCTTATACGGTGGCCCAGCTACATTACTGTCCCCCATGGAATGACCGGATCGTCGGGTCGACCTGTAGCTGCCGTGAAACCCTTCTTCGTTTCATCCATTCTCTTAATTACAATCTAATATGTTATGTTCTCTACGGTTTCGTAATTACACACATTATTTCGAGGTACTCCAGTCGTTTTACCTCACCCTAACACACATGAATCCTAATGTTACACTGTTACTTAAGCAGTATGCACCAAGAATTCTAGAGTTCTCCCCTCACGCTCTTGGTATCCTGTCCACTGGGACTTCTGTCATTGATCGTTCCTTTTGTTTGCTAGATCCCCAACTTCTAAGAGCGAGAGTAACACATAACAGAGCCAGGGCCGCTATGGCACTTAGTAAGGTGGCACTCAGGACTGTTACCCGCTGCTGTTCTTCCAACATGTGACATGCTGCAGCCGCTGTTGAGCTGAGATCCACCGCTCTTGCTCGGTGATGAATTGATCCACACACTGTATTAGGTCTGGCTCCAAAGTCCATTTCAGAAAAAATATATTTCGTTCTCGCAAAAACTCTAATGTTGGCTCTAGACAGTTCAGCTGAGGCTATATGATGTTCAATGGTGTGACACTGATGAAAAGTTCGTAGATGAAAAGTTGGTCATGTTATGTTGCACTCGGTCCCATTAATCAGTATTCCACTTCCTCCAGGTTCTATGGGTTTAGCTTTTGTGAGTCCGTGCAGTTCACAACAGCTTGCTACTACCACCAGACGTTCGTAGGTGGCGTAAACCCGCTGTAATCCAACACGCTGTAAACTCAATTTGCGTTTCACTGTAATCCTCGAGCAATCTATCTCCTTCTGCCTTGCTAGAAACAATTTCACTGCACTTGCATTAGGATCGATGTGTATCACCGTCGATGGACACACATTTATCCTTCCTCTATGGCAATTTAGAAATCCTTCCCCTGAAATTTCGGCGTACCTGCTGCTATCCTTCGAAATTTGCAACATCCTCTCAATCCTCATTTCCACGATCTTCCTCAAAGCACCCGACATTACTGGGTATGGTTGGATGGTATAGCACTGGAATTCCGCATGCTTCCCGATTACTGGAAATCGATCCAGAATGCATACCTGTGTTTTATCAGCGTTTTCTTCCAGCAGCGCCATTTGCTTGCTAGGTTTGCAACACGAAATCAACCCTGGAGGCAAGTGTTTCTGCACTTCACCTAATCCCAGCAAGTAACAGGGCAGCAGTAACAAATTAGTACTCAGCTGCCCCTTTAAGGCGTGATCCGAACCTTCCTGGCCGCTTGTCACTACTCCCTGTACATCCCACACACTGCCAGCCACTCTTTTCAAAAGACTCTTATCACAGTCCTGGTACCAAGCGCTTCCAAGCTTCCATGTAAGGCTCCTATATTTTACATCACAATGTCTTCTGATGTCTTAGCGTGCTCCAACTTATGTAATAACTGCATGTTTATCAGGACTCCCCCTTCCAAATCTCTGCTTTGTTGTATGCCACACGACCATTGCTTTACTCTCCTCTGCCAATTTCTTTATGGTTTGCACCATGCAGTTCAGTTTCCTAACATCACTTTCGTCTTCCGTTCCGAACACTGTTTTCAAAATTTTTGCACTTGTGTTCAACCAGCTCCTCTTTCGTCTCACATGCAGTCGTAGCTTCCACCATTTGTGCCATTCATCCCCAAAGCATTTCATATGCCTGATGCAGTTTCTCATAATCCCCTGCTGCTTGCCCTAGCACTCCTTTGCCTTCTGCACCCCGTCTAAACTCATCAAATGTCTGCTCTTTTCTCCTCACTTCATTCTGCATCTCTCATTCCTTCAATGCTAATCTTAAGGCCCACAGGTCACTCGTCACCAGCACATCCTCCTGCCTCCAGTTCAGAACTCCTCCATCCAAGTGCTTGTCCTGCAAGGCGTTCACCCCAACGAGGATGATGAGATGCACTGCCTCAAAGATTATCATTTTCCATAACTGAGGATGAGGATCACCATCATTTTAGCTCCCTTTTGAACAGACTGCTGCCGTATGCAGGCTCTATTTAACACACAAAATCGAACAACTTAACTAAATTACAATGAATTGAAACGGTCATTTCTTCCCTTTCCTACCTTTATTGGGTCAAATGGAGATGGCACTTACTGTACATATACTATTTCATATAGAGAGAACCCAGTTGTAAGTGTAGACAAATACTCCAGATATTCGACACATTCCTGATGATGTGAGTTTACATAGTGAGCCTCCATGTTACCAATCGTTCTGTGGGCATGTTCCATTCTTCCATTTGCCTGTTGATGCAGTGTGCTCCTTCTCAGCTTCTTTACATTCAGCAACCGACAAAGTCTCTTCAGCAGATGTGACAAAAAATTGGTACAGAAAACTTCAGAATTCAGTTGATCACCAATATCTTTGTGACTGTTGTCACACACTGATATGGCATAGCTATCATTTCTACATCTATTATAGTCACAACGAATCTGTTCGCTGCTGGTGTTCAACTCAACGGTCCCATCATGTCAGTATCCAACATAGAACATGGGTATGACATTTCCAGCAATATCTGCAGTTGTATATGTTTTTGACCTAAATCAGCTCTTTGTTCAGACTGTATACTACTTCTCACATACTGTTCTATGACATTGCTCCTTCCCTTCCACCTGCACCGCCCCACCACTCTCCTATCCTTCATCCACAATGACTGGACAATACATGATCATGCGCTTCCCTTAATATTTCTTCCTTCAACTTTGCTGAAACCACTACTTATGGTCCTAACGTCGCTTCTCTGCATGGAAGATTGTCATATACGTCAAGCTGTAGTTTTGTCTGGCACTGCTTACATTGTCCTGAATTTTCTGCCAGACTTGAAGATTGTGCCGCAGGACTTTCAGCATTGTCACTGTTCTACTTAGTGCATCCAGATTACGATACTTTTTCCCTGTCTGTGTATGACTCCATAGTCGAAACCACTAAGCCTAAAAGTCCATCTTGCAAGACTAGTAGGTCGATCTATTAATCCCAGTAACCATTTCAAAGTTATGTGGTCTATTTTCACACAAAATTTTTCCCATACAAATAACACATAAAATACGTAACTCTGTAAACCACACTAAGAATATCCCCCTGTGTTGTCAAGTAATTCTTTTCTACTGCCTTCAATTATTTTGATTTATGGGTCACAGGATGCACTTTCCCATCAATTTCCTGGCTGAGAACGCAACCCAGTGCCAGATTAGATGCGCTGTATGTCAGAAAAAACTCCTTCTCAAAAACTGGGAAAACAAGAACTGGACTCTTCGACACTTCCATTAATTTGTCAAATGCTTTCCCCTCCACTCAAACCTTTTTGTAACAGCTGTGTCAGTGGATATACAATGTTGGCAAATCCCTGCACAAATTTTATATTGAAATTCGAGATTCCGAGAAAGGACTGAACTTCTTTAATTGTTTTTGGAAAATCCTGCCCTGCCTGTACCAACCTCAGATCCATCTGCATTCCATCCTTACTAATGAAATTGCACAAGTATCTCACCTCCTCCTATGCAAAATGGCACTTTTCCAGGCATAATGTCAAACGTGCCACTCAAAACCTCTTAAAAACTTCCCTAGACGTTGTCTATGCTATTCCATGGTACACACAAATAACGTGATATTGTCTAGGTGTATGAGTTAATACTGTGATTTCAAATTTCTCAACACACAGTTCAACAATCTCTGAAACGTTGTGGGAGCATTCTTTAGGCCGAACGGCTTCCATCTGTATTGGTAAAGGCCTCAGGGCATGGAGACTAAAGTTTTCGGACGATCTTCAGAAGCCACTTCTAACTGATGGTAACTGCTCATCAGATCCATGGTCGAAAAGATCTGACACTGTCACAAGTGATCCAAAGTCTCACATATATCAGGAACAAGGTCACAGCAGGATCTGTATTTCCTTGTTCCATCCATAGACTTTTTTGGCACAATCATGATCCTGGATGCCCAGACAGTATTGCTATGTTCTATTATACTTCCAGCTAGCTGCTTGGTTAGTAAAATCCTCCACTGTTGTTGCTAGGTCTTAGTGTACAGTAGGTTTTATGTAAACTCGTGCTTGGTTCCTCATTAGTGTTCTTTACTGCACTATCAGAATTGCTGAGTGTCCCTTCCGAAAAAACATATGTTCATGTTGCTATGACAGTCCTTCCATCCACTCCTTTCAAATCCTCAGTTTTATTATGTAATGCAGTTCTGTCGGTAGCTCATGGTTGTTTGCTATGGGCACCCCTCTTGCACCATTCTCCTCATCCAGTATATCTAAATTTGCTATCAGCATCCCCTTCCTGAGATTCACCTCCATGACACTATAATTATCCACATTCATGGGTACTATTTACCTGCCATTCCCATCCCGTATGCATACAACGCTATCTTCACAAAACAACCTAATGTATTCAAGACATCATTTCATTCCAATGGTTTGACAACACACATCATTCCTACAGGTAGACTTGACTCTAAATTTCATCCGAAGTCACTTCCCTGTGCCACCAGACACAGATGCAGACATATGTGCAATTTTGTGTCCCTGAGCAAAATGTTTCCATAAATTATCTGCAATGCCGATTACCTCACTTCCTCTAATCTCATATAGAACTATTTCAATTTCTATGTCCTCTTCCCTTAATTAGTCTTGTTCAATTGCTTCATTAGTCGATTCAGGTACGATACCATGGGTTAATTTATTACTCTTAGAGGGTGGTTTCTTCCTTCTTCCTACTTCATTTTCGTTTGGTGGTTTCTCATTTTTCCTAGGAGCCGATTCTGCTAACCTCACTTGAACTAAAACATTATTTTTGTCTGGGGACTTCTTCCTTTACCCTCCTACATACTCCTTTTGTGGAATCCAATGTTTCTTCTTCCTGTACTAACTTCCAGCAAGGCAGATTCATCCTCCTCATTTACACTTTCCTGGTCACTGTTATCTTCACTATGCTTGTCCTTTCTGATTAAAAAATAACTACATTTGGTCTTTTGACTTTTCCTTCTCTATATTTTTTATGTTAGTTATCTTCTGGGTATATTCGACGGTTACTTGCCCTGTATCTGACAGACATTCTGTTATTCCTTTACTACTGTCTGTACTAAGTATATCTTGGCTGACTACTTTTAATTGTTCGTGTGCCAGTATTTCCTGACATATTTCTTTATTCTCCTCAACTACATTATCTTACTGTAACCCATCACACAGTAGTTCCCTATTATCAGTTATTCTTACATTAAATGGTTCAATTTCATCAGCTGTAGTACATATAGTAATAGTCACATCATCCATTACCTCTCTATCACTATCATTGTCTTCACTCTGATCACCAGAACTATCACTGTCCTCTGATTTTTTACTGAGTTCTCATTGGCAATATTGCTCTTAATACTGTCCTCTACATTCGAACTACAACTTTGCTCTCTTTTCCCCTATCTGATCTTTACCTCTTTTCCCTTCTTCTCTCTGTATTCAGTTACATTTGCTCCTAAGCCGCTTAATGCACCTATCTAGTGACTATATTCTTCTGTTTCTACATCGCATAGTAATTATTATTACTGGTTTCTATAAACACATCTCTTACTAGTTCACCAGCGTCACTGTCCACTCCTTTCCCTATGTATTTACAAGCCTGACCTACTACCTCACTAGGAAAATTATCTATTTTTGTAACAAGTCTGCTTTAGCTTCATACTCTTCTCCAAGCAAAATATCATCTACATCTATGTGATAATCTGTTCTTAGTTTATTATACCTCTTAATTTCCTTTCCTCTTTTCATCTGCACCCATTTTAATTCCAACTCTTTCTTGCCCCAGTAATTAATATCATTATCACACCAACCATAATACTGATTATTTCTTTCTTTAAACCCACAATTAATTTTTGTCTTGTTAATCTGCCCATCATCACACGATCTCTTATTGTTCACCCTTCCTGTTGATGTGGATGTTGTTGGGGCCTATGTTCTCTACCCACTCGAGCTCAGACTTTCACTGTTGTGGCCTTTTGTTTCCATCATAATCATCTGGGTAATGTCCTATTTCCACGCACTCTTCCATCTCTCCTACCTCTCTCTTTTCCTACTGCTCTAGGCCCTACTATCATTTCAATTATATTACTATTGTAATTATTATTATTAGACGTGTTTTGGTTGCTGGGAGATCTGTCCTCATTAGATCTGTCGTATGAAGTGCACCTACTCCCCTTAAAAATGTGGCATGGTCACAGTTTCCTAGTCTGACGTAACCCTGTACACTCCAAGTCAACTTCCTATGCAAAACATGCAATAAATGCTCCTCAGTTACAAACGCTTTACATGTTCTACCTTCTTACACAAGCCATGACAGTATTTTCTCATTCTTTTTCTTTCCTGGTTTCTGTATGGTGGGGCATATAAACGTTCCTGATAGATTTCGCTCTGTTCATTACTTGACCAAAATTATTCCTCAAATTTGTTCAAAAATTCCTCTATAGTCTCACATTCCTCTGTAGCTTTATCTGCCCAGTTACTAGAACCACCACTAAGTCTATTTTAAGCTCTTACAACCCTCTCCCTTTCGGGTAATTCTTTAGGAATCATCTTCCTACATGACTTCGTAAATTTCACTGGGTGTATCTTACCTTTTTGGGTCAAATTTTTCTCTTCCTGTGCCTAATTGGTTATGGCAAGGCCCTCCAAATGAATGGGTGAAAACCATAACGATATGAGTAACATCTTTTGCAAAACTGAGTTAAGTGCACTTTCGACCATGAAAGAAGGGATACTTGTCTGTGGCACAAAGATTCAGGTGTCTACTGTTAACGTCTGCCATCTGTCACCATGTGGTATAACTACATTTGTTGAATCACAATCGACAGGCACTGTCAGGATGGTACAACAATAACATGACGGACGATCCAAAGAATCGCGATTTATGCTCTCAATTACTGACGAAACCTCGATCAGAAATGAGTACCTCTACCTTTCAAGATATTCAGTGCCGTTCAGAAACGACTAATGAAGATTTATCAAATGATACAGTCGCAGACGAAGATTATGTTCCTTTTTAAGGTCACTAAAGTTCAAGCATTTTGTGTAACCTTTTAGTGGCTACGTAAGGTTTTGTTTGAAAATTTTCAGTGACTTTCGTAGCCATTAGAAATGTCTTACACTACTTTTTTAGTATATAAGCACACTTTAAAGTGGCATAATAATTTCTCCTTACTGTCAATAAAAATTATGTTCCCCGTGAAAAAAACTGTCATGAAAATTTTGTCACTGTACCAGTATGTCACTGAAATGCTTAACATCTTTCACGACGAGATTATTTGGGGAATTTTATGTATGAAATTGATTTTTATATAGATATCTGCTTTATATCGATGCTTCAGTGGTATATTCCTTTTCTATCCAGATGCATCATCTTCCGATGAAAACGAAGATCATAGCAAGCCAGAAAGAAACCTAACAACAACAAAATCCGTAACACAGTTGAAAACTCGTGGGTAGAAGCCCCTCAAGAAGAAACTCAAGGAACAAGGAAACTTTGTTTCAAAAAAGAGAAAAAGGAACGTGGTGTTATGGAAAGCGAATAAAAGAAAACATTGTAGAAACCTGGAACAAGAATGCACATCTACGTGCAAGAGTCATCCAGGCATTTCAACATATCTGCCGATATGTATGCAGGACTTTCACAGAAGAAAGGCGAAGAACTATCCACGAAGAGTTTTTGAAAACAAATTCCTGGCAACAACAAACGTCCTTCATATTAAAATGTGTTTCAGCTGCCAAACCAAGACGTCCGAAACAAAACTGTAAGAGGTCAAAAACACAAAGGACTTTCATTATCCTGGATGGTAATCGAGTGTGTAAGGAAGTCTTCCTTAAGATAATAAATATAAGCAATCGACGGTTTACCACAGCTGCATTATACAGACCAAGAGTGGAAAGTCTGTCTCCGGTTGATCAACGTCGCAAGCATGCTCCTGGAAATAAAGTACCAGAAGATCGCCTCACTACTATAAGGAACAACATAAAAAGCTTTCCTCATTACACAAGTCACTATTCTCGTAAACATAATCCTCACAGGAAATACTTGTCGCCAGATTTATCTGTCTCAAAAATGTGTATGCTTTATACTAAGAAGTGTGAGAAAAGAAACATTTTGTCGGTGAAGGCCTGCATTTACCGTAAAGTGTTCAATTCAGAATTTAATCTATCATTTTATAAGCTAAGGAGTGTCACCTGCAATACTTGCGACCGACTGGAAAATTTTATCAGAACATAGGTAGATACCAGTAAAATTAACAATCTAAAGCTGGAATAAGAGTTTTACCTAAGGAATGTGGAGCAAACAAGTGCCGCTAAGAAAGGAGATATACGGAAGTCAAAAGAAGGCTCAACACTTGTACTTACTTTCGATCTGGAAAAAAGATTGGTTCTTGCTTACAGGAGTATATAAAAGCATTGCCATTTGATAATAGACAGGAGAAAGAAAACTGACATTCTACGGATCGGAGCGTGGAATGTCAGATCCCTTAATCGGGAATGTAGGTTAGAAAATTTAAAAAGGGAAATGGATAGGTTAGAGTTAGATATAGTGGGAATTAGTGAAGGTCGGTGAAAGGAGGAACAAGACTTCTGGACAGGTGAATACAGAAACTTCCTGGCAGATTAAAACTGTGTGCCCGACCGAGACTCGAACTCAGGACCTTTGCCTTTGGCGGGCAAGTGCTCTACCAACTGAGCTACCGAAGCACGACTCACGCCCGGTACTCACAGCTTTACTTCTGCCAGTACCTCGTCTCCTACCTTCCAAACTTTACAGAAGCTCTCCTGCGAACCTTGTAGAACTAGCACTCCTGAAAGAAAGGATATTGCGGAGACATGGCTTAGCCACAGCCGGGGGGATGTTTCCAGAATGAGATTTTCACTCTGCAGCGGAGTGTGCGCTGATATAAAACTTCCTGGCAGATTAAAACTGTGTGCCCGACCGAGACTCGAACTCGGGACCTTTGCCTTTCGCGGGCAGAAGTAAAGCTGTGAGTACCGAGCGTGAGTCGTGCTTCGGTAGCTCAGTTGGTAGAGCACTTTCCCGCGAAAGACAAAGGTTCCGAGTTCGAGTCTCGGTCGGGCACACAGTTTTAATCTGCCAGGAAGTTTCATATCAGCGCACACACCGCTGCAGAGTGAAAATCTCATTCTGGAAACATCCCCCAGGCTGTGGCTAAGCCATGTCTCCGCAATATCCTTTCTTTCAGGAGTGCTAGTTCTGCAAGTTTCGCAGGAGAGCTTCTGTAAAGTTTGGAAGGTAGGAGACAAGGTACTGGCAGATGTAAAGCTGTGAGTACCGGGCGTGAGTCGTGCTTCGGTAGCTCAGTTGGTAGAGCACAGGCAAAGGTCCTGAGTTCGAGTCTCGGTCGGGCACACAGTTTTAATCTGCCAGGAAGTTTCATATCAGCGCACACTCCGCTGCAGAGTGGAAATCTCATTCTGGAAACATCCCCCAGGCTGTGGCTAAGCCATGTCTCCGCAAAATCCTTTCTTTCAGGAGTGCTAGTTCTGCAAGGTTCGCAGGAGAGCTTCTGTAAAGTTTGGAAGGTAGGAGACGAGGTACTGGCAGAAGTAAAGCTGTGAGTACCGGGAGTGAGTCGTGCTTCGGTAGCTCAGTTGGTAGAGCACTTGCCCGCGAAAGGCAAAGGTCCCGAGGTCGAGCCTCGGTCGGGCACACAGTTTTAATCTGCCAGGAAGTTTAATATCAGCGCACACTCCGCTGCAGGGTGAAAATCTCATTCAGGTGAATACAGGGTTATAAATACAAAATCAAATAGGGGTAATGCAGGAGTAGGTTTAATAATGAATAAAAAAATAGGAGTGCGGGTAAGCTACTACAAACAGCATACTGAACGTATTATAGTGGCCAAGATAGACACGAAGCCCATGCCTACTACAGTAGTACAAGGTTATATGCCAACTAGCTCTGCAGCTGACGAAGAAGTTGAAGAAATGTACGATGAGATAAAAGAAATTATTCAGGTAGTGAAGGGAGACGAAAATTTAATAGTCATGGGTGACTGGAATTCGATAGTAGGAAAAGGAAGAGAGGGAAACATAGTAGGTGGATATGGATTGGGGCTAAGAAACGAAAGAGGAAGCCGTCTGTTAGAATTTTGCACAGAGCATAACTTAATCATAGCTAACACTTGGTTCAAGAATCATAAAAGAAGGTTGTATACATTGAAGAATCCTAGAGTTACTTAAATGTATCACATAGATTATATAATGGTAAGACAGAGATTTAGGAATCAGGTTTTAAACTGTAGGACATTTCCAGGAGCAGATGTGGACTCTGACCACAATCTATTGGTTATGAACTGTAGATTGAAACTGAAGAAATTGCAAAAAGGTGGGAATTTAAGGAGATGGACCTGGATACACTGACTAAGCCATAGGTTGTACAGAGTTTCAAGGACAGCATAAGGGAACAATTGGCAGGAATTAGGGAAAGAAATACTGTAGAACACGAATGGGTAGCTCTGAGGGATGAAGTAGTGAAGGCAGCAGAAGATCAAGTTGGTAAAAAGATGAGGGCCAGTAGAAATCCTTGGGTAACAGAAGAAATATTAAATTTAATTGGTGAAAGGAGAAAATATGAAAATGCAATAAATGAAGCAGGCAAAAAGGAATACAAACGTCTCGAAAATAAGATCGACAGGAAGTGCAAAATGGCTAAGCAGGGATGGCTAGAGGACAAATGTAAGGATGTAGAGGCTTATCTCACTAGGGGTAAGATAGATACAGCCTACAGGAAAATTAAAGAGACCTTTGGAGAAAAGAGAAACACTTGTATGAATATCAAGATCTCAGATAGAAACCCAGTTCAAAGCAAAGAGGGGAAAGCACGAAGGTGGAAGGAGTAAATAGAGGGTCTATACAAGGGCGATGTACTTGAGGACAAAATTATGGAAATGGAAGAGGATGTAGATGAAGATGAAATGGGAGATACGATACTGCGTGAAGAGTTTGACAGAGCACTGAAAGGCCTGAGTCGAAACAAGGCCCCCGGAAGTAGACAACATTCCATTAGAACTGCTTACAGCCTTGGGAGAGCCAGTCCTGAGGAAACTCTACCATCCGGTGAGCAAGATGTACGAGTCAGGCGATATACCTTCAGACATCAAGAAGAATATAATAATTCCAATCCCAACGAAAGCAGGTGTTGACAGATGTGAAAATTACCGAACTATCAGTTTAATAAGTCACAGAAACGCTGGTAGAAGCCGAAATCGGGGCTGATCAGTTTGGATTCCGTAGAAATATTGGAACACGTGAGGCAATACTGACCTTACGACTTAGCTTAGAAGAAAGATTAAGGAAAGGCAAACATACGTTTCTAGCATTTGTAGACATAGAGAAAGCTTTTGACAATGTTGACTGGAGTATTCTCAAATTCTAAAGGTGGCATGGGTAAAATACAGGGAGTGAAAGACTATTTACAGTTTGTACAGAAACCAGATGTCAGTTATAAGAGTCGAGGGGCATGAAAGGGAAGCAGTGGTTGGGAAGGGAGTGAGACAGGGTTGTAGCCTCTCCCCGATGTTATTCATTCTGTATATTGAGCAAGCAGTAAAGGAAACAAAAGAAAAATTTGGAGTGGGTATTATAGTCCATGGAGAAGAAATAAAAACTTTGAGGTTCGCCGATGACATTGTAATTCTGTCAGAGACAGCAAAGGATTTGGAAGAGCAGTCGAACGGAATGGACAATGTCTTGAAAGGAGGATATAAGATGAACATCAACAAAAGCGAAACGAGGATAATGGAATGTAGTCGAATGAAGTCGGGTGATGCTGAGGGATTTAGATTAGGAAATGAGGCACATAAAGTAGTAAAGGAGTTTTGCTATTTGGGGATCAAAATAACTGATGATGGTCGAAGTAGGGAAGATATAAAATGTAGACTGGCAATGGCAAGGAAAGCGTTTCAGAAGAAGAGAAATTTGTTAACGTCGAGTATTGATTTAAGTGTCAGGAAGTTGTTTCTGGAAGTATTTGTATGGAGTGTAGCCATGTATGGAAGTGAAACATGGATAATAAATAGTTTGGACAAGAAGAGAATAGAAGATTTAGAAATGTGGTGTTACAGAAGAATGTTGAATATTAGGAGGGTACATCACGTAACTAATGAGGAGGTATTGAATAGGATTGGGGAGAAGAGAAGTTTGTGGCACAACTTGACTAGAAGAAGGGATCGGTTGGTAGGACATGTCCTGAGGCATCAAGGGATCACAAATTTAGCATTGGAGGGCAGCGTGGAGGGTAAAAATTGTAGAGGGAGACCAAGAGATGAATACACTAAGCAGAATCTGAAGGATGTAGGTTGCAGTAAGTACTGGGAGACGAAGGAGCTTGCACAGGATAGATTAGCATGGAGAGCTGCATCAAACTAGTCTCAGGACTGAAGACCACAACAACAACAACAATAAACACGTTATTGCCTACAATGATAGTTGCGGTGGGCAAAACAGAAATAAAATAATTGTCCGATTTTGGCTCTATATTGTTGCTCATACTTCTATTGAAATTATTGATCATAAGTTCCTCGTGCCTGGACATAGTTACCTTGAAAATGACGCTTATTTTTCTCACATTGAGAGGAAGAAAAGCAAACCCAGTTTATATTTGTGCCACAGGATTGGATGAAGCTTGTAGAAAATGATAGGATGACATTTCTTGTGAAAGAAATGAAGCAAGGTGATTTCCTATTAAACAGACCAATTGCAAAACTTCTCATCAACACAAAAATAGACACCGAGAAACAAAAGTTTAACTGGTAGACACTGAGATGGATGCAATACAGAATAGCTGAACCAAAATCTTTCGTCATCAAGGAGACATTTAATGAAGGCATACAATTTCAAAAGTAAATCTTGCACGTTCACGTAGGTCTGAAACAATACCTGAACAACTTCCACTACTTCGACAGTATGTTTAAAGCAAGCAAAAACTGATCACTTGACGTCGTTATTACAGTTCATGCCTCCAGTCTAACAAAACTTCTATAGGAGTCTAATACCGACTCGCAGCTCACCAGAAAACCAACCAGGCCGTCGTGGTCGCCCTTGTGGTCGTCCTCGTGATCGTGGCAGAGGTCAGCATCATCTTTCACACTTTCCACAGTACACTGCACAGCCAGGTGATGAAGAATGTACCTTGACCACTGTGTTAGCGATGAAGCGAATGAAAGCGAGCAAGAGGAAAGAGTTTATCCTTTAAAGGCAAAGTGATGCAAGTGACACTTCATGAAGACATTTTGAAACCATAATGGTACATGTGAACTTTATGGATATTTTAAACGATGACGACTTACACCAAGGACCTTCAGATACTTAACATATATATGTCATTCAAGTGTAAAACTTTGTATAAATCTTTTGTTTCATTTTGTATAACCTGTGGCTGTATGTAAACACTGAAATGTTTAAGGTTCTTTTTCTCGCAATAAACTCTATGCTACTTATACCATTATAATTTTCACCCATTGTAATAAAACATAGGGTACTAACACATATCTGTTCTCTCACCTTTTCCACTAGAACTTTATTTTTGTTTTCTACCTGAGCATTAATCTTTGCAACAGTTTCATTTAGTTTTCCATTTACAGCCTCTCCAAATACATTAATCCTATCGTTCATCTGTGACTGTACTTCATGGGCAGTATTGTCTACATTGCCTATACCTTCTTCCAGTTCTGTTACGTCATCCTTTACTTTCTGGTCTACAAACAATTCTACCTTTTTCTGTAGATACTCTTTTAATGATTTATACATTAAACCTACCTTTTTATCTCGCTTCCTATCCTTTGTGTGACCTGTTCTGTTAGTGTTTGCACTGCTTCGTTGTGTTTGTTTAGCCTCTACGTGGCCAGCTCGGCAGCAGGGCGACTCAGTTTAAATGTTTGTGCAGAAAAAGTGCAAATGTCGTCCTTAAATATTTTCTGGGAAGGGCAATGGAAGGGGGGGGGGGGGGGCGCGGGTGGCATTACCTGACTCTGTCTAGGCGAGGCACAGGCTCTGACCGCAAAATCCGCAGAATCACGGAGCAGACCGCAGCCTCACTTCCGTGAAAACTGCCCGTCTCCCTGGGAGCGCTCACCTCTCCTGATGAGATCCACTGACTGCCTCCTGCCGTCAACAGGATCCTGAGAGGACACCGGAAGTGCGTCTTCCCAGCACCAAAAGTTCAAAGCTTCCCTCCCAAGGGCACATGTCCAATACTGCGATTCAATGCAGCGAATGCAACAATGTCGCTTAGCGGTATGGCACAGTAAGATCACACCTCCTTACTACACAATACCTGACAGCAGAGAAGAACACATAAACTAAGTGGACCATCGTGCTGGAACACGAATGACTCTTAATTGAAACGTCATAGTCGAGCTCTCCAACAGGTACATCAAGAAACCTGGATTATACTCAATGAACCGCGGATTTACTTTCAAAATCTTTTCTTAAGGAATTTAATTTATTTACTAGCGATTCATCAAGAACATTAACACATTTAATCACACTATTTGAGCGTGGAAGTAGTTGCCAGTGGGCAACTGATGAAAACAAATTTCTTTCAACAAATGGAAATATTATTCCTAAAAACCCTTCCTTTAAAAAAAAACAGATTTAAAAATTATAATCAGAAAGCACCCTCTAAATATCAAGTTACAATTTATTCAAAGGCAGAAATAACTTTTTTTTTTTTGTTGACAGTATGAGCTTTCGGGCTGAGACCTTGCCGCTCCCTTTTAACACGGCCGTAGTCACGACCGCTCACAACAACCTCTGAAAGACTACACTGGTGCCAATCTGCAACACACCAGATTACTTTAAACCAAAAATTTTAACAACTCACACAAACACATAAACTATGCGCCCCGTAGGAGGGATCGAAATGGTACAAAATACGCACATTAAAAAAAATTACTTGCCACCGAAAGTGCAACTTGATTAAAAAAAACTCTTACGGTGGAAGGGTGGCAACTTTATGTACTAAAATGACCATTTAAATAATAACCCATGAAATGCAGTCTTACATAAAATATACAAACAAGCTCTACGTTACACATATACCGCCTCTCAAGACGATAGGCAAGATAAAAACATATTTCAGGAATTCGGCCGTTACACTTCAAGGAATAAATTAGTTAACACCGAATCCGACAAACTTGACAGAGGCAGCTATTAACGTACGGCAGACCGACCGACCGACAGACAGACAGACACTAACTGCCTAACAAATGCGGACGGGAGACAGACGAGCAAGCTGGGGACGAGAGACCGACCAAGAAAACAAGTAGAATTTAACAAGTAATGAAACAACATATCACAAATCACTTAACTTTTAATAAGCTGCCATGTCTGGCAAAGACCTGGCGCAGCACCCCCAAAACGGTCTCCCGATCGTCCGCTGCCAGCCGCTTCAACGGACGTAGGAAGGCGCGCCGATCTCCCGTCTCACAGCGTCGCAGCTCGCACAGGCCAGACCGATGTCGTGGGTTGACTCCTGTTTCTCTCGTGTCGGCCGCGAAGCCACTACCCCTCGCTATACGGTGCGGCCCACTGGATTCACGTGGCATCCTCACATGCGCCGACGCTCAAGACGGACAAGTCATCTTGTGTCCCAGTGCGCGACCGACCAACCGGTCGATCCAAATGCCAATGACCATTGCCTGGGCAGACTCGAGCAGACTGGCGGCCTAACACATACTAGCACTCCGGACATCAGACAGACACTAACTGCCCCACACTGACCCGGGTGACCAACTGACCAGCCTCGCCCCTTAGTGAGCTCATAGCGCCCTTAAATGCACATGTACAGGCTACCTTTCCCCTTTCACTCCAGAGGGAGACACCAAAGCTGCGACTGCCACAGCGGCGCCACCGCCAGAAACGGGGGGCGACTGCTTTACACTATGCGCCGCGGCGCGCTCTTCAAAACAGCAAATTCTACCACGGCTCACTCAACTTGACAGGTGTCTGATGTGTAAGGTGGGATGCTGAGAATAGTGAAGAGCAGGAAAAATGACGACTACACATATAAAAGGCACGAACTGCAACCATAATGCAATACACATACAAAAATGCATTCCATGCCAAGTGTAAAACCACAGGTATTAGGACCGTGTAGAGACAAAATGCCATCCACAGTGGAAAGGATCGTCCACGTCATTAGGTTAAAGTGCACTGACAATTAAACGCTCTGCCTCTCATGTTTGAGTACCTTGAAGAGGTGTCGCAACAACGTCCAACCACATCTTTGTAGCAGACTTTCTCCTTGGAAGTAGCTCGGGGCTCAGAGCTTCTTGCCGTAACTTTTAACTGTGAGGGCGGTTGGATCCCTCCCCTGACACGGCAGCTGGCTCCTCCTGCGGAATGGGAGGGAAATTGCGAAGAGTCGAGGCAGCAGCTGTCTGCCGGCGGCCGACATCAAAGGGCAGGTGCCGCGGCTGGCCTCAGCAGCAGCAGCCCGCCTGCAGACAGTAATGAAGCCGTGGGGGTCAGGAGCTGCCGGCTCCTCCCCCACCCCCCCCCTCCACCCCCCACCCAATTCTGTCGGCTGTCCTCCTGACCGCCCGAGGGGGCGCGGCAACTCAGAGGGGCTCTCATTTACTCTCTTTGTAAGGCCGGCGCCTTTCTTCTCGACACGAGCGGTCGATACCGCCGCAAAGCTGTCGCTCTCAACTGATGCTTTAGCTCTCCTTCACGTCCTCCGACAAAGAGCAATTCTTGAAGGAGTACTGTCGCTCCAAGCTGGGAAGAGTCATCTCTAATTACTACTTAAACTTGTTACACACTTGTCTCAGGTTAGCATCCAATACGCATGCTCGAAATAAACGAGCGGTCTAATCTTCTACCAAATGAAACATACACTGAAACGCTAAAGAAACTGTCACACCTGCCTAAAATTGTGTAGGGCCCCTGCGAGCATGCAGAAGTGCCGCAACACAACGTGGCATGGACAAGACTACTGTCAGAAGTAGTACTGGAGGGAACTGACATCATGAATCCTGCAGAGCTGCCCATAAATTCGTAAGAGTACGAGGGGCTGGAGATCTTTTCTGTACACCACGTTCCAAGGTATGCTCAATAATGTTCATGTCTGGGGAGTTTGGTGGCCATCGGAAGTGTTTAAACTCAAAAGAGTGATCCTGGAGCCACCCTGTAGCAATTATGGACGTGTAGGATGTCGCACTGTCCTGCTGGAATTGCCAAAGTCCGTCGGAGTGCACAATGAACATGAATGGATGCAGGTGATCAGGCAGGATGTTTGCCTACGTGTGAACTGTCACAGTCGTATCTAGACGTATCAGGGATCCCATATCACTCCAACTGCACACGCCCCACACCATTAGAGATCCTCCACCAGCTTCAATAGTCCCCTGCTGACATGCAAGTCCATGGATCCGTGACAGTGTCTCCACACCCGTACACGTCATCCGCTCGATACAAAGTGAAAGGAGGCACCACGTTTCCAGTCATCAACAGTCCAATAACGGTGCTGACGGGCCCAGGCGAGGCGTTAAGCTTTGTGTCGTGCAGTTATGAAGGGTATAAGAGTGGGCCTTTGGCTTCGAAAGCGCATGTCGATGATGTTTCGTTGAATAGTTCGTACGCTAACAATTTTTGATGGCTAAGCACTGAAATCTGCAGCAATATGCGGAAGGGTTGTAGTTCTGTCACGTTTAACGATTCTCTTCAGTCTTCGTTGGCCCCATTCTTGAAAGATCTTTTTCCGGCCGCAGCAATGTCGGACAGCTGATGTATTACTGGTTTCCCGATATTCACGATACACTCGAGAAAAGGTCGTACGGGAAAATCCCCACTTCATTGCTACCTCGGAGATACTGTGTCCCATCGCTCGTGCACCGACTATAACACCACGTTCAAACTCAGTTAAATATTGATAAGCTGCCATTGTAGCAGCGGTAACCGACCTCAGAACTGCGCCAGACACTTCTCGTCCTTTATAGCCGTTGCTGCGCCTCATTCTGCCTGTTTACATATCTCTGAATTTGAATTCGCATTCCTATACCAGTATCTTTGGCGCTTCATTGTAGTAGACCTTTTAACTTCAACAGACAAAGTCGGTCTTCAGTACACTAAAGTTCTTCCTTTTCTGTTTTTAAATGACAATGGTACTAATCAATGAGAACATCCATTTACCAACAAAAATGTTTTATCGTGCTGCTATTATTTCCATGTAAATTTCCACACTCATTAATTTGCCTCAACTTCCGGGTAACCGACATCTGCATAACTTCAAAGTCTTCACCCCTCCCCCATTTTATCCATGAAGGAATCCAATCTTCCTAGCGTTTTGTCGCGTGTTCTTGTGTCTCGTGAAGGTCTACCTGTATGGATATTTTCGTTGCATTATCACAATGAATAATACATTTGTCGCTGAGTAATAGAATTCAAGTTAACAACTCTCAATGCATTTAGGTCTGTCAGCTTAGACTAGGAAATCTATATACGCCAAATTAGAATGTACAAATAAAACAGCACGCATAGCTGAAACTGTCATGAGGAAGAAGTGCGTATCGTCTACTGAGTAACTGTGTAGCAATGCATCGCGGTCACATCTCGGTAACAATAATACACTCCTGGAAATTGAAATAAGAACACAGTGAATTCATTGTCCCAGGAAGGGGAAACTTTATTGACACATTCCTAGAGTCAGATACATCACATGATCACACTGACAGAACCACAGGCACATAGACACAGACAACAGAGCATGCACAATGTCGGCACTAGTACGGTGTATATCCACCTTTCGCAGCAATGCAGGCTGCTATTCTCCCATGGAGACGATCGTAGAGATGCTGGATGTAGTCCTGTGGAACGGCTTGCCATGCCATTTCCACCTGGCGCCTCAGTTGGACCAGCGTTCGTGCTGGACGTGCAGACCGCGTGAGACGACGCTTCATCCAGTCCCAAACATGCTCAATGGGGGACAGATCCGGAGATCTTGCTGGCCAGGGTAGTTGACTTACACCTTCTAGAGCACGTTGGGTGGCACGGGATACATGCGCACGTGCATTGTCCTGTTGGAACAGCAAGTTCCCTTGCCGGTCTAGGAATGGTAGAACGATGGGTTCGATGACGGTTTGGATGTACCGTGCACTATTCAGTGTCCCCTCGACGATCACCAGTGGTGTACGGCCAGTGTAGGAGATCGCTCCCCACACCATGATGCCGGGTGTTGGCCCTGTGTGCCTCGGTCGTATGCAGTCCTGATTGTGGCGCTCACCTGCACGGCGCCAAACACGCATACGACCATCATTGGCACCAAGGTAGAAGCGACCCTCATCGCTGAAGACGACACGTCTCCATTCGTCCCTCCATTCACGCCTGTCGCGACACCACTGGAGGCGGGCTGCACGATGTTGGGGCGTGAGCGGAAGACGGCCTAACGGTGTGCGGGACCGTAGCCCAGCTTCATGGAGACGGTTGCGAATGGTCCTCGCCGATACCCCAGGAGCAACAGTGTCCCTAATTTGCTGGGAAGTGGCGGTGCGGTCCCCTACGGCACTGCGTAGGATCCTACGGTCTTGGCGTGCATCCGTGCGTCGCTGCGGTCCGGTCCCAGGTCGACGGGCACGTGCACCTTCCGCCGACCACTGGCGACAACATCGATGTACTGTGGAGACCTCACGCCCCACGTGTTGAGCAATTCGGCGGTACGTCCACCCGGCCTCCCGCATGCCCACTATACGCCCTCGCTCAAAGTCCGTCAACTGCACATACGGTTCACGTCCACGCTGTCGCGGCATGCTACCAGTGTTAAAGACTGCGATGGAGCTCCGTATGCCACGGCAAACTGGCTGACACTGACGGCGGCGGTGCACAAATGCTGCGCAGCTAGCGCCATTCGACGGCCAACACCGCGGTTCCTGGTGTGTCCGCTGTGCCGTGCGTGTGATCATTGCTTGTACAGCCCTCTCGCAGTGTCCGGAGCAAGTATGGTGGGTCTGACACACCGGTGTCAATGTGTTCTTTTTTCCATTTCCAGGAGTGTATTAACTGTTCACTAGATTTACGAGATGTGCCGCTTTCATAAGAAAAGGATAACAAATTGAAAAGAAATCCGGAATCAGCTGGCGTGTAGTGCAACAGAAAACTAAAGGTAATGGTAAGAAAATGTACAGAAAAAGTGTATAATCCCCAACCACACGGAAATACGACGTGTACGTGTACGTATCTACCTGCGCTATATTGCAACGTGGAAGAAGCTAGAATCCTAAGATATGTCTTTGATGCATTTCAAAATGAGTCACTACTGAAATTAGGCAGTTGCACGGATAACAAAAAGAATACAGCATACTTGGTCCATGTTTTAACTCTCAAAACACATTGAAGCTGTGGACCACACAAAAATAAAACTTTAAAATAAAGATAAGTGATAGTCTTGCTCGAGGAAGAATAACAAATGTAGAGTTCGCTTCAGATCAGAACTCGTAGAGGACTGGAAATTTAGCGGCTAAAGTATTAGCAGATACTCTGGAATACTTTCCAGTTTGAATGATGTGCATATACATATGCTTCACCACTTATCCACGTGGGGGAAGCAGCTCTGTGTGATCTACACTCATGGCTGACTAAACAACATGTTTATTATTAGTGTCATCTGTGATTGACATTACTGATGCGTGCTTTGCACAAACGACTCGCTTTATTCGGATCCTGACGTGGATACCGGTTAACACACAGGGCCCTCATGTGAGGGAATATTTCGGGATGTTACGACGAGCAGACGTGTATGTAACGTCCAGTTAATTAGTGACGGTGGTGACGTCTGTCAGCTCCAGTACGCCGCGCGGGATTAGCCGAGCGGTCTGGCGCTGCAGTCATGGGCTGAGCGGGTGGTCCCGGCGGAGGTCCGAGTCCTCCCTCGGGCATGGGTGTGTGTGTTTGTCCTTAGGATAATTTAGGTTACGTAGTGTGTAAGCTTAGGGACTGATGACCACAGCAGTTAAGTCCCATAAGATTTCACACACATTTGAACATTTTTGAACGACGGCAGAAGAGACGCGTACAATCATGCTACTCTTGAGCAACTGACAGCCCAGATGAACCAGGGGAATACCAACAGCGACTCCTCAACAACCGTTCAGCGAACGTTACTGTATATGGGCCTCCACAGGAGGCGCCAGGTTCATACATCCATGCTGACTGCTGTTCATTGAAGGCGAAGGGCACACCAGTACCGCAACTGAACGTCCAACGAATGACGACAGGTGGCGTTTTCTGCTGAATTCGTTTTATGATCCGTCAGACTGAAAACAAATCCCTGCGTAGTCTTCTGTGATACTGAAAAGAGACTGAGACAATAATTAAACCACTGAAGACTAAGGACTCTCATGGATATAATGGAGTGCCTAGCAGAATATTGAAGTAGTGTGCTGCACATCTTAGCCCTGTATTTAGCCATACGGGTAATTTTTCCTTTAAGAATAGTCAGTTTCCTAAAATGGTTCAAATTGCTCTAAGCACAATGGAACTTAACATCTGTCATCAGTCCCTTAGACTTAGAACTACTTAAACCAAACTAACCTAAGGACATCACACATATCAATGCTGTAGGCAGGATTCGAACCTGCGACCGTAGCAGCAGCCTGGTTCCGGACTGAACGGCCTAGAACCGCTCAGCCACAGCTGCCGGCGTCAGTTTCCTATACGATTAAAGACAATTTTAAACATGTTTCTATGCCATAACTGTTTCCAAAAGTTATTGAAAAGGCTGTATATGTAAAGATAATTGAGCATTATACATCACATAATTTACTATTAATTTTACAGTTCGACTTTATAAATCGTTTAACAAGTAAAAATGCTGTATTCTCTTTTCTCTGTGAGGTACTGGATTGATTAAACAAATACACCACTTGCCATTAAAATTGCTACACCAAGAAAAAATGCAGATGATAAACGGGTATTCATTGGACAAATATATTATACTAGAACTGACATGTGATTACATTTTCACGCAGTTTGAGTGCACAGATCCTGAGAAATCAGTACCACGAACAACCTCCCGTGGACGTAATAAAGGCCTTGATATGCGTGGGCATTGAGTCAAAAAGAGCTTGGATGGCGTGTACAGGTACAGCTGCCCATGCAGCTTCAACACGATACCACAATTCACCAAGAGTAGTGACTGGCGTATTGCGACGAGCCAGTTGCACGGCCACCATTGACCAGACGTTTTCAATTGGCCAGAGATCAGGATGATGTGCTGGCCAGGGCAGCAGTCGAACATTTTCTGTATCCAGAAAGACCCGTACAGGACCTGCAACATGCGGTCGTGCATTATCCTGCTGAAATGTAGGGTTTCGCAGGGATCGAATGAAGGGTAAAGTCACGGGTCGTGACACATCTGAAATGTAACATCCACTGTTCAAAGTGCAGTCAGTGCGAACAAGAGGTGAGCGAGACGTGTAACCAATGGCACTCCATAACATCACGCCGGGTGATACGCCAGTATGGTGATGACGAATACACACTTCCAATGTGCGTTCACCGCGATGTCGCCTAACACTGATGCGACCGTCATGATGCTGTAAACAGAACCTGTATTCATCAGAAAAAATTACGTTTTGCCATTCGTGCACCCAGGTTCTTCGTTGAGTACACCATCGCAGGCGCTCCTGTCTGTGATGCAGCGTCAAGGGTAACCGCAGCCATGGTCTCCGAGCTGATAGTCCATGCTGCTGGAAACGTCGTCGAACTGTTCGTGCAGATGGTTGTTGTCTTGCAAACGTCCCCAACTGTTGACTCAGCGATGGAGACGTGGGAGCACGATCCGTAACATCCATGCAGATGAGATGGCTGTCACCTCGACTGCTAGTGATACGAGGCCGTTGGGATCCAGCACGGGGTTCCGTGTTACCCTCCTGAACGCACTGCAATCGCGATAGGCTACAATCAGACCTTTATCAAAGTCGGAAACGTGATGGTACGAATTTCACCTCCTTACACGAGGCATCACAACAACGTTTCACCAGGCAACGCCGGTCAATTGCTGTTTGTGTATGAGAAATCGGTTGGAAACTTTCCTCATGTCAGCACGTTGTAGGTGTAGCCACCGGCGCCAACCTTCTGTGAATGCTCTGAAAAGCTAGTCATTTGCATATCACAGCATCTTCCTCCTGTCGGTTAAATTTCGCGTCTGTACCACGTCATCTTCGTGGTGTAGCACTTTTAATGACCATTATGGAATACGGAAATTAGCTCACAATTGGTTCACCGCTTAGCTTAGCAACAGTCAGCAAAAGGTCAGTTTTCACAGTGTTGAGAATTGCCGTGATGAGGGGTCTGAGTGGGGCGCAGTCAAATCGGGGGGGGGGGGGGGGGGGGTGCCCCAAGTATCAGTGTTTGTGCCACTCCTGTTCCTTATTCCTTATTTATGTAAATG
Organism: Schistocerca piceifrons; assembly: GCF_021461385.2. Classification (NCBI taxonomy): domain Eukaryota; kingdom Metazoa; phylum Arthropoda; class Insecta; order Orthoptera; family Acrididae; genus Schistocerca; species Schistocerca piceifrons. The sequence goes on from NC_060139.1 coordinate 272,541,682, forward strand.
ATATGCCCTCTAGTATTATGGGTAACTCTAAAATATTTCTGTCTGCTGATACTTGTTTGGTAATATGACATGTGTGCAACATTAGCTCTGCTTCAATTAGTTCAGTTCATGACATAAGTGCATGGCTTGAGAAAATAAACTAACGCTAAATCACAGTAAGACTCAGTTCTTACAATTTCTAACACACAATTCAACAAAAGCCGACGTTTAATTTCACAGAGTGGGCATAAGATTAGTGAAACTAAACAGTTCAAGTTTCTAGGTATTCAGATAGGTAGTAAACTGTCGTGGAAAGCCCACTTTCAGTATCTTGTACAAAGACTTAATGCTACCATTTTTGCCTTTCGAACGGTATCTGAAGTTAGTGATTGTTCGACACGAAAATTAGTCTACTTTGCTTATTTTCATTTGCTTATGTAGTATGGTATTATATTTTGGGGTAACTCTTCCCATTCTAAAAGAATATTCTTGGCTAAGAAACGGGCGGTTCGGACAATAAGTGGTGTAAGTTCGCTAAAATCTTGTCGACCCCGGTTCACTAGTCTGGATATTTTGACATTGACCTCTCAATATATATGTTCTTTACTGTCGTTTCTTGTTAACATTATCAGCTTATTCCCAAGAATAAGAAGTTTTCACTCAGTTAATACTCGGCAGATATCAAACCTGCGTTTGGATAGGACTTCATTGACTCTTGTGCAGAAAGGTGTGCAGTATACTGCTGCATCCATATTCAATAAGCTACCACAAGAATTAAAAATCTTAGTAGTAATCCACGCGCTTTCAAACCGAAATTGAAGAGTTTCCTTACGGGTTGCCCGTTCTATTCTCTTGACGAGTTTTTTGAAAAATTAAGCTGATTCTTATACTGTTGATTGCGTGTACTTAAACTTACGGATTGACTTTTTTGGTTTCATAAATATTTTTTATGTGTTATCATTTTTATGTTGTAATTTCATGTACTGACACGTTCCATGACCTTGTAGATTTGCTCCTGAATTTGGTTCTACGGAAATAGATGTGTAAATAAATAAATAAATCTTCAGTAGTGTCCATGCCGGAGGAGAGAGCGCTATGCCTGTGTAATGTTTTAGTGGCTTTCCCTAGGTGGTCTCGTCATCCTGGAAGGCGCATCGGATGAACACAAGTATGCATGTTGGGGATCGTCTTTACCTCTATATATGCAATCTGCTTTGCCTCAGCACGATGGTATCTACCAGCAGGACACTCCAACGTGTCACACAGCTCTCAGTGCACGTGCGTGGTTGGAAGAGCATGAGGATGAGTTTACCGTACTCACCTGTCCACCATACTCCCCGGATTTAAACCCAGTCGAGAATCTGCGAGACTATCTCGAGCGAGCTGTTAGCTCAGTGAGAGCTCAACCGAGAAACATTGCGCTGCTAGCTACGGCACTGCAGTCTTCGTGGCTTCACAGGCCTGTCCGTACCTTCCAGAACCTCACTGACTCCCTTTCCGCACGTCTCGCTACGGTTCGGACTGCAAATTTGTCTGCTAGGGCTTTTCACAGGTGGTACCTCCCAGAACCTCACTATCTTTCTGCACCTCTCGCAACGGTCAGTAATGATGTCTCTGGGCGACGTGACTGGGCAGCTTATGTGGTACACCATTCATCGACATGATAAAAATAAGTCTGAATTTACGCATCACTAATGATCTGGTGTCTGCTTAGCGCAAATAACTCGCAATGCTCTGGTCCTCACGTGAGGCGACGTCAAGATTTAGGTCAACTTAGAGTGACCTCGTTCTCATATGAGAAGCACTAATCCGGAATGCTGCGGATAGCGGATGTGCAGTTAACGTGTGACGACACTGAAGGATGTTAGGCCATTACAGTATTAGCGGCTGGCAGCTGAGTAGTTGGATAATGGGAACGTATATATAGTTCTTTTCCTCTTCAAGGTATAATTTCACGCAGTTCTTCTTAAATCACGTTCATATTAATTTTTATTTATATGTGTTTACTAGATTTCCTTTGTTTCCTAGTGTATGTGGAGTTGTATGTTGGACCAGTCTGTATAATCGTTTAATAGAATTCTTATCCCTCTTTTTAAATCTTGTGTGCTTCCCATTTGCATTTTCGCGTGGATGGAGATAGGTGTAATCATGTGATACACACCTGAGGCATTTCGTACTGGCCGAAGAGTCTGGGCTGGGCTCAACAGTATTTCTCAATAGGTAATTGCCGGTGTTATTAGTTAACTTATCGGGGAACGTGATACCAATTCCTGTACATCTGTATTAGTGGCCACAAGGCCTCACCAAGTTCATTATTCTTACGATACAAAAAAGAAATGAATACTCTGACAACGTTTCGTGTTGGGATGAACTTCTATGAATACCATTTTCCTCACCAGTGGACATCCCCTTCGAATTTTGAACTCGATTATTTCTCTTCAAAGTCAGTACCGCCATTAGACTGTTGTTTATTTGCAGAGTTACATTTACACGATCAAGATTTCGGCTTCAAAGTGCCATTATCAAGTGTTTTAAGTGTTATACAGTGCCTGAGTTGGCATGTTGTCGTATTTAGGCACTGTGAAACACTTAAAACACATGAGAATGGCACTTTGAAGCCGAAATCATGATCGTGTAAATGTAACACTGCAGATAAACAACAGTCTAATGGCGGTACTGACTTTAAAGAAATATATTATGACTGTGGCCCCGCATCATGAAAAAGAAATCGATTATTTCTCGTACTTCTAACATCGCCATAGCAGCACGACGTTAGATACTTCAGAACGTAGTAGCATTACTGCGGAAATATGAGCAATAGGGAATAGCTACATCATCTCTCAACTAAGAGCGATAATTTTTCCCTTGTTAATAGTGAGCTTTCAGTCGGAAGTAAACTCACTACGAACTGGATGCACTGCACCGCTTCCGCGTTTTTTTTTGAGAAAGTTACCGTAACGAATGCAAAGACGAGCCAGGAAAAATGCAGGTAGGCGGGAGGAGGGCTTCGCGGATGTCAACGACCGCCCTGCAACGTCGGCGAGATTGCGGTATTGGGCGCCGTGTGACAACTTTGATAGAAGTCCGCCCCGACCCCCGGAACTGGCTCGCGACGTTGGAAGCAGGAGAATCACCTATGGCTATGAATATTTCATGAGCAGCGCGCGAGCTGCGTAGCCCGCACAGCCAACTCCATACGAAACTGCGCTGGGCTCGTCTACCTGTCCTTTCCATCCTCTGCTTGTCGTTTCCATCCCAGGTTGTCTATCAGAGTTATCTGTACAGGCTATGTTTACTGCATGTAACTTTGTCGTCCTCCGCTGTTCATGTTGAGCAAATGAATGTTCCGTTAGTGAACCAATGATGGCCCTGCTTCACGCGTTTCAAGACACTTATAACAAATTCTAAGAGTTCTCTGGAGTTTCTGAAGAGAAAAATAATCTTCCGACTGTGAGACAAGAGCAGGCGTATTTAGAGTGAGGAACAAAATTTGTCTGTCTTTCCACCGATTTGATACTAAGCTCCAGCTTCTTAAAACTCTGGCCATTTTTTTCCTTTCTACGTAGCTGCTACAACCAAATCCTCTGTAAGCGATTTTCATTAATTAAGTTTTTGTAAGGAGTGAAGGAACGAGGATTTGAGTTTAACATAGTTCAATTAAGAGTGAACAGAGCATAGAGTGTCTTAATAGTAGCAGTCAAACATAAAAGTACTCAATAGTTAAATGCTCCCTGTACCTTAACGATACCAAATTAAATCATCAATAGGTTTTAACTGAAAAAATATCACAAGTCCGACCAAGTTATAGTCTACACATCCAAACTGCATATGTGGCAAAGCTCTAAGTCAGGTATCTAAAACGTTATAAGTACTATGGCTTCGAATAGTTCAACACTTGAGATAAAACAAGCCAAAATCTTCAATATAAGCTTAACGGATTTCTTACCACATCAGATCTGTACTAATTCTCAAGCCTTCGAAGACTTGCTTCATTGTCGTCGTCTGGAGGTTTCACTACGCCATCAGGTACTACATTTAGTTGGCCGAATTATTTCATTGATGTTAAATCCCTCTTCTGGGTGTTACAAGCTATTGATAAATGGAAGTGCCCAGATAGTCAAAAACTAATGGAACTACATTAACACAGCACCTTAAACAAGTACAACACATAAAAGCTTCCGAATTAGTACAACTGAAAGGTCGACCTGATGTGACAAGAGGTTAACATCAAACACAACGATATTTTCCTGAATGTGTGAGCTGCACTGTTTCACTAACCTAGTCTGTGAGTTTAGTATACTGTCCATCATAGTAGTGTATCACTGTCTTAGATGATGTCCGAATTGATGCACTCGCAATTGCCACGTTGCAATGCGTTAGGTGGGTGCTGCGCGCTCTGTGTTGAGGCCACAACCCATAACTGTGAACACCCACTGTCATTTGAATGTAGAGTGGCTGAAAAGTCCTGCGGAGGCGAATGCAGTTCTGCTATATACCCCAACGGCTACTGGGTTGCTGCAGGCATTATGTGCTGTGGATTAATTGCAGTCACCTTGGAAGCGTAGTAACCCGCCATACACTGCTGCGTGGTTGACACCTGGGCCACAAGTGGGCGCTGCAGCACCTGAGAAGTCACGATGCTTCACAATTCCCTTATTCTAACAGAGAACATGGCAATATCTGTGACTGAAGAACACTTGTAGCTCTGATGATTTCGTTAGATGGTGGATGACTGAGATGATGCGACTATTGCCTTTCGGAATCAGGCTCCATTTCCGTGCACAACTAAGGGAGCAGCCACTGCCCAAATTAAAGCTGTTCTGATGTAAAAGTCTTGTAATGGGGGGGGGGGGATAAATCTCCTTGCCTGTATCTGACACTACAGTCCACTTAACTAGGTAAGTTTCTTGCCATCTCTGCGCTTCACTCTCGTTTGGAAGATGCTAGTTCAGCTGATAAAAGCAGTATTACAGAAAATTCGACTTCCTACCTACCAAGCATTTACTGGCGAAACTATTACTGGTGCAAGTTATCTAATGTTTCTGCTACAAGTTTTCACACTCAAACAGCCGGAAGTTTACCAATCCAACACAAATAACGTTCATGACCTGTACCATCACTGACGTTTAGTTGTTTATATGTTGCTACATGAAGTTGACCTGTGGGTTTTCTTAAAAACAAGTGCTCGCCCAAATGTTCACAAAACATACCAAGCGTAGTTTTAAGTATGACAAGAAAGTTCACACATCAAAAAATGTTTTGCGCCGGCCCGGTTCCCAGAACACCTGAAGATAGACGTTGACTGTGACCCTTTGACTGTTCAGAGACCTCACTGAACCCGACCAAAGACGTAAACACCCATGCATGAGAAGCGCCTATTAGATGGAAGGGATCCAACAGCCGATCACTTCCAGTCATTCCACCAGGAAGGAGGTAAATGGCTCACGTTGTCTGTATTTCAACCATGCCTAGACCGTCAATACCGCGGCTCGCATCTGCACTGTTAAATTGTCCCAGGAAGAGCTCTCAACATGGGAAGTGTCCAGGCGTCTCGGAGTGAACCAAAGCGATGTTGTTCGGACATAGAGGAGATACAGAGAGACAGGAATTCTCTGTGACATGCCTCGCTCAGTCCGCCCAAGGGCTACAACTGCAGTGGATACCTTAACCTACGGATTAAGGCTCGGAGCAACACCGACAGCAACGCTACCATTTTGAATAATGCTTTTCGCGCAGTCACAGTACGTCTTGTTACGACAACAGGCTGCACGATGGGCAACTTCACTCCCGACGTCCATGGCGAGGTACATCTTTGCAACCACGACACCGTGCAGCACGGTTCAGATGGGCCCAGCAACATGCCTAATGGACCGCTCAGGTTTGACATCACGTTTCTTTCATCGATGCGTGTCGCATATGACATCAACCAGCCAATCGTCGGAGACGTGTTTGGAGGCCACCGGTCAGGATCAACGCCTTAGACATACCAACCAGCGAGCGCAGCAAGGTGGTAGTTCCCTGCTGTTTTGGGGTGGCATCATTTGGGGCCGACGTACATGCTGGTGGTCATGGAACACGCTGTAACGACTGTACTATACGTGAATGCCATCCTCCGACCGATAGTGCAACCACATCGGCCGCATATTGGCGAGGCATTCGTCTTCATGGACGACAATTCGCGCCCCCATTGTGCACATCCTTTGAATGACTTCCTTCAGGATAACGACATCACTCGACTAGAGTGGCCAGCATGTTCTCCAGACATGAACCCTATCGAACATGCCTATGACAGATTGAAAACGGCTGTTTACGGACGACGTGACCCGCCAACCACTCTGAGGAATCTACGCCGAATCGCCGTTGAGGAGTGGGACAATCTTGACCAACATTGCCTTATTGAATGTGTGGATAGTATGCCACAACGAATACAGGCATACATCAGTGCAAGAGGACGTGCTACTGGGTATTAGTGGTACCGGTGTGTACAGCAATCTGGACCACCATCTCTGTGGTGGTAGAACATGCAATGTGTGGTTTCCATGAGCAATAAAAATGGCGGAAATGATGTTTATGCTGAACTCTATTCCAATTTTCTGTACAGGTTCCGGAACTCTCGGAACCGAGGTGATGGAAAACTTTTTTTGATGTGTATAGTTTTCAAGCTAAGTTGCTCAACATTTTCAGATTTTTACTAAAATGTTCAAAACTGTAGTCACTTCACAATTACGGGAACCGACAGAACATAAGAATTTTTTTCATCCTAACAAAAATTTGTGTCGCGCAGTTCCACATCAATCTGCAAAGTAAGACAGTTCCGAAGCGACTCCTAGAGGAAACAGAATTGTATCACAAAGCACAACAAAGAGCGTGGGAACTACGTAATATCTATTGGCTGATGATTTATTAGTCAGGGAATGAGAACAGATCCAGCTCTAACATATTTGTGGTAATTCCTAAGTCATCCAGCAGAATTACTGAGAGCTATTTATAAAAGAAGTTCTGTTGGGTTGTTTGGGCGAGGAGACCAAACAGCGAGGTCATCGGTCTCATCGCATTAGGGGAGGACGGGGAAGGAAGTCGGCCGTGCCCTTTCAGAGGAACCATCCCGCCATTGGCCTGGAGCGATTTAGGGAAATGACGGAAAACCTAAATCAGGATGGCTGGACGCGGGATTGAACCGTCGTACTCCCGAATGCGAGTCCAGTGTGCTAACCAGTGCGCCACCTCGCTAGGTGCAGAAGTTCTGTAATTGTGTTGTTGTTGTGGTCTTCAGTCCAGAGACTGGTTTGATGCAGCTCTCCATGCTACTCTATCCTGTGCAAGCTTCATCATCTCCCAGTACCTACTGCAAGCTCCATCTTTCTGAATCTGTTAAGTGTATTCACCTCATGGTCTCGCTCTACGATTTTTACCCTCCACGCTGCCCTCCAATACTAAACTGGTGATTCCTTGATGCCTCAGAATATGTCCTATCAACCGATCCATTCTTCTAGTCAAGTTGTGCCAAAATCTTCTCTTCTCCCCAATCCTATTCAATACTTCCTCATTAGTTATGTGATCTACCCATTTAATCTTCAGCATTCTTCTGTAACACCACATTTCGAAAGCTTCTATTCTCTTCTTGTCCAAAATACTTATCGTCCATGTTTCACTTCCATACGTGGCTACACTCCATAGAAACACTTTCAGAAACGACTTCCTAACACTTAAATTTATACTCGATGTTGACAAATTTCTCTTCTTCAGAAATGCTTCCCTTGCCATTGCCAGTCTACATTTTATATCCTCTCTACTTTGACCGTCATCAGTTATTTTGCTCCCCAAAGAGCAAATCTCCTTTACTACTTTGTCTCATTTTCTAATCTAATTCCCTCAGCATCACCTGGCTTAATTCGACTACATTCCATTATCCTCGTTTTGCTTTTGTTGATGTTCATCTTATATCTTCCTTTCAAGATACTATCCATTCCGTTCAACTACTCTTCCAAGTCCTTCGCTGCCTCTGACAGAATTACAATGTCATCGGCGAACCTCAAAGTTTTTGTTTCTTCTCCATGGATTTTAATACCTACTCTGAATTTTTCTTTTGTTTCCTTCACTGCTTGCTCAATATAGAGATTGAATAACATCGGGGAGAGGCTACAACCCTGTCTCACTCCCTTCCCTACCACTGCTTCCCCTTCATGTCCCTCGACTCTTATAACTGCAATCTGGTTTCTGTACAAATTGTAAATAGCTTTTCGCTCCCTGTATTTTACCCCTGCCACCTTCAGAATTGTCAAAAGCTTTCTCTAAGACTACAAATGCTAGAAACGTAGGTTTGCCTTTCCTTAATCTAGCTTCTAAGATAAGTCGTAGGGTCAATATTGCCTCACGTGTTCCAATATTTCTACGGAATCCAAACTGACCTTCCCCGAGGTCGGCTTCTACTGTTTTTCCATTCGTCTGTAAAGAATTCGCGTATTTTGCAGCCGTGACATTAATCTGACAGTTCGCTAATTTTCACATCTGTCAACACCTGCTTTCTTTGGGATTAGAATTATTATATTCTTCTTAAAGTCTGGTGGTATTTCGCCTGTCTCATACATCCTGCTCACCAGATTGTAGAGTTTTGTCCGAACTGGCTCTCCCAAGACTCTCAGCAGTTCTAATGGAATGTTGTCTACTCCCGGGGCTTTGTTCCTAGTCAGGTCTTTCAGTGCTCTGTCAAACTCTTCACGCAGTATCATATCTCCCATTTCATTTTCATCTACATCCTCTTCCATTTCCAAATTATGGTCCTCAAGTACATCGCCCTTGTACAGACCCCCTATATACTCCTTCCACCTTTCTGCTTTCCCTTCTTTGCTTACAATTGGGTTTCCATCAGAGCTCTTGATATTCATACAAGTGGTTCTCTTCTCTCCAAAGGTCTCTTTAATTTTCCTGTGGGCAGTATCTATCTTACCCCTAGTGAGACAAGCCTCTACATTCTTACATTTGTCCTCTAGCCATCCCTGCTCAGCAATTTTGCACTTCCTGTGGATCTCATTTTTGAGACGTTTGTATTCCTTTTTGCCTGCTTCATTTACTACATTTTTGTATTTTCTCCTTTTTTCAATCAAATTCAATATTTATTCTGTTACCCAAGGATTTCTACTAGCCGTCATCTTTTAACCTACTTGATCCTCTGCTGCCTTCACTACTTCACCCCTCAAAGCTACCCATTCTTCTTCTACTGTATTTTTTTCCCCCATTCTTGTCAATTGTTCCCTTACGCTCTCCCTGAAACTTTATACAACGTATGGTTCTTTCAGTTTATCCAGGTCCCATCTCCTTAAATTCCCACCTTTTTGCAGTTTCTTCAGTTTTAATCTACAGTTCATAACCAATAGATTGTGGTTAGAGTCCACATCTGCCCCTGGAAATGTCTTACAATTTAAGACCTGGTTCCTAATTCTCTGTCTTACCATTATATAATCTATCTGAATCTTCTAGTATGTCCAGGGTTCTTGCATGTATACAACCTTCTTTCATGATTCTTGAACCAAGTGTTATCCATGATTAAGTTTGCTCTGTGCAAATTTCTACCAGGCGGTTTGCTCTTTCGTTTCTTACCCCCAATCCATATTCATCTACTACATTTCCTTCTCTCCCTTTTCCTACTGACGAATTCCAGTCACCCATGACTATTAAATTTTCGTCTCCCTTCACTACCTGAACAATTTCCTTTGTTTCATCATACATTTCTTCAATTTCTTCGTCATTTGCAGAACTAGTTGGCATATAAACTTTTACTACTTTGGTAGGCGTAGGCTTTGTATCTATCTTGCCATCAATAATGCGTTCACTATGCTGTTTGTAGTAGCTTACCTGCATACCTATTTTCTTATTCGTTATTATACCTACTCCTGCATTACCCCTATTTTATTTTGTGTTTATAACCCAGCAGTCAGCTGACCAGAAGTCTTGTTCCTTCTGCCACCGAACTTCACTAATTCCCACTATATCTAACTTTAGCCTATCCATTTCCCTTTTCAAATTTTCTAACTTACCTGCCCGATTACGGGACGTGACATTCCACGCTCCGATCCGTAGAACGCCACGTTTCTTTCTCGTGATAACTAAATCCTCTTGAGTAGTCCCCACCCGGAGATCCGAATGGGGGACTATATTACCTCCGGAATATTTTACCCAAGAGGACGCCATCATCATTTAACCATACAGTAAAGCTGCATGCCCTCGGGAAAAATTACGGCTGTAGTTTCCCCTTGCTTTCAGCCGTTCGCAGTACCAGCACAGCATGGCCGTTTTGGTTAGTGTTACAAGGCCAGATCAGTCAATCATCCAGACTGTTGCCCCTGAAACTACTGAAAAGGCTGCTGCCCCTCTTCAGGAACCACACGTTTGTCTGGCCTCTCAACAGATACCCCTCCTTTGTGGTTGCAGCTACGGTACGGCTGTCTGTATCGCTGAGGCACGCAAGCCTTCCCACCATCGGCAAGGTCCATGGTTTATGGGGGGGGGGGGGGGGGGGTGGGGGGGGGTTCTGTATTTATGAAACCAAATTTAATTATAATAAGACAAAAACATGATTTATTCCCAGAAATTAAATACTAATTTGATTTAACACCAAACATGTCTTATGGTTATTTTTATACAAAAGAATGCACACTAGGATATTCTGGATTGCACAAGAACTTCCCCACGCATACATGTTATCTAGCTGTTAATAGAATGAAACATACACACTTTACATATGTCCTCCACACACTCTCTGTCTCCCCGCAATACTCACACACCAAAACGTACTTAAAGAACATTATTTTAAAGTAGTTGCTATTCCTTCATCCAGATATTGTAACGAAATCAAAGAAAGTACTAGAAAAATAATGTATATGAACTGATATTTTTAGTTGTAGTTCAACATGAGAGTGTAAATGAATGTATTAGAATCCCTAGTTCAGTTTTCAACTACCAAAAAAATTATTACGGGTTTTAGGTAAAAGTATATTTATAGAAAATTATTTTTACAGTAGAGGTGTACTATCAATACAAGTCAATGTGTGTGGTATGTTATATATCGAATAAAATTTGATACTATCTGTTTAGATTCATAAGGAGTGTGCACAACGAATTGTAATCACAGTAGACAGATCACGCTACCCCATCGATTAGCGGCAGCAGTGACGATATGAGAAAAAAGGAAAAATCTGCTCTCTTACCGGCTACAAGGCAAGACAGAATCAGAGTTCGCTTACTTCACTGTAACGCATGAAGAATCGGAATAATATTTTACGTCACAATTTTGTTTGTTGATAGGTTTCCAGTGGGTAGACGCCTGGTTTAATATTTCCGGGTCATCAAACATTATCGTAATGAGACCATATTTGGCAACAGCATTTCGAAGATGGCATTGAACTCTTCGGCCATGCTGCTTCTTTCACTATGTCGACGGCACATTTACGATCTGACCACTTTAAATCGAAGCTCTTCACCTGCCCATTTATCATACGAGTAGTATGCACTCTAATATAAAGTTCGCCGCTGAGACGCAGAAAGAGGGGAAAATATCATTTTTAGATATTCTACTTCAACTAAAATTAGATGAAGGGGTAGGACACTCTGTTTATTGGAAGCCTAATAACCTACCTCTCAGTTCACAAAGCTTTCATCATCCAGCCTGTAAGAAAACAGTCTTAGAGATATGGTGATACATAGGGCTAAAACTGTCTGTGATAAAGAACACCTAGATTCCTAAATCAGATATCTAGAAGCATATTTCGGAAGAACGGCTAGATTGATCGATATCTAGTTAGCAATCACTAAGAAACAACGCCGGCCTGTAGTGGCCGTGCGGTTCTAGGCGCTACAGTCTGGAACCGCGCGACGGGCGCTACGGTCGCAGGTTCGAATCCTGCCTCGGGCATGGATGTGTGTGATGTCCTTAGGTTAGTTAGGTTTAATTAGTTCTAAGTTCTAGGCGACTGATGACCTCAGAAGTTAAGTCGCATAGTGCTCAGAGCCATTTGAGCCATAAGAAACAACAACAATCATTAGTAGGTGGTCAGCATGTAGCATTCCTTCATATCTTCGGAGCTACAAGAAATAAAAAGGGCAGAGTCCTAGGAGGCTACGGTATTCAGTTTATTTTCCCGACCAGCCAAAGAAATGAAAGAGATGTTGCGCCCAGTGAAAGATAGCCTTGTTCTCAGTGTTCCTGAAACTCATAAAAAACCTAGAAAATGCAGTAGTATTTACATCGTGCAGTCAATACGAACAATTTAAGAATGCTGCAGTGCGTACCGAGACCACATTAAACATAGTGACTGGAACAATCTGTTGTTGCCGACAATAGCTTTATGAACAAACAGTTATGTTTGATGAAACGAGAATATTGTAGCATCCCTCTACCTACAGGCAATCTGTCATCAAAGAAGCCCTTAAGATAAGAACATGTTATCAGTAAGTGTAACGGTAACAGCGGCGAAACTCTTAATGGTACATGGAAATGCACACTTGATGCTCAAATCCATAGAAGAAATTAAGTGAATTATCCACTATGTGACGAAATCAGCATCTCTACCAATGTTCTTCATGTACATGGATACAATATCTGGTGGTATACGGAAGTTGCGTGCCTTCGTGATATCCGCATGAGATAAATCGCCCATCGAAGTAATGTACCTAATGTCCAGTAACAATCTCCTGATGATCACGACGAAGGAAGTAATCGAAAACTCTAGAGTGAAGCTAATGAGAGAAAGCGAACTCTCGATGAAGCGTTTATTCAAGTTCACACCCTGTTCAACTACACAGTTTATGACGGTTCTTTTTATTAAAACCCGTATTTGGCCAAGATAACTGTGTATTGCGTTACATTATTTTCCAGGTTACTATATTGTACTTCCACCTGGTAGCGTCTTCGCTGCCCTGTGAGCCCATGTTCACATTACCAATCAGCCTACTTTCCATGTGGCTAACTGTCGACGCTGTTACCGGGCTTTACGACTTCATGTCATATTCAAACCATCGGGAGAATGCCCCTATCGGAGCATAAAGAATTCGAACATGTACTTTTTTAATTAGAGGGTTCTGACTGATCAGTGGAGTACCAGCTGCCTCATCCTACCCTCCTCAGTACCTTTAAAAATTTTCCGGAAAATTTTCGCATGCACCTTTTTTTTTAACATGCAACTCGCCTCAGCTTCCAACAATGTCTCCTAACTGTAACTCACATCCACTAGTCCATAGCTGTAAGTCGCTCATATGCATTCGCACCCACTTACCCTTTCTAACTCACTCATTCAGCCCAACTTAAGGACATTACCTTTTTGTGTCTCTCTGTCACTGTCTTCTACCTCACAGCTACAGTCGCCTTCGCTTGTCCTGCTACTACAATCTCCTCTAACTGTCAGTCTATCCGTCTTTCTCTCTATGTCTTCTAATACATTATTCTTCCTTCTTACTGATGCTGTCTCTTCTCCCTTTCAGTATCCCTCTCTTCCTCGTTGTCATTGTCACTCACTCTCACTCACGCTCATTTTCTCTTTCTCTTTATTCCTCCTTTCCTTCACTCTTTTCATAGCATTGTTTGGTCACTGTCAATGATGTTCAAGTGTCACTGCGTCCCTCTCTTTCTCTCACACTGCCGTTATCTCCTTCGCTCTTTCTATAACACAACCACGGTCTACTATCTTCCAGTATTTATTACTTTTCCGTCGTTTTGCCGTTGCCTATATCTTCTTCTCTCTCAGCTTAAAGATACGCTAATATTTTCTAATGTCAAAAGCCTTGAGAAAATTTTAAAGGTGCTTAGCAATGTAGAATGAGGCGGCTGGTATTCCACTTTTCAGTCAGAGTATTTTAAATAAGCGAGAACATATTGGCATTTTATGTGCACCAATAGAAGTAATTTACCGCTGGTTCTCTTCATTCCCTTGCTGCAGCAGGGAATGTAACTCATATGAAAAGAAATGTGTTGGCCAATAAAATTTACATAGCTTACTTTTATGAAATCGGAATAAAGCAAAACTATGTAATTTTGCACTTAAGACCGGATTTAATGTGCATATAAATTCTGCATGTACTACAACAACGTGGCGCTCCCACGTGATAACGAAGACCCTATACAGCGTGTTTCTTCATGCTACGTCACTTTCTAAACCACATTTTCGCCTCACACGACATTTTACTTGCATATTTTACGTGTACAAATAGGGTACCTTTGAACCTCTGTTTCTCGGAAACGCATAAAGATATAAGATAATTTGCAAGATTTATCGAAATCTGGATCTTAGGAATTAAACATTATAAGCATTTTCTGTAGATAGCCCGGTTATTCGAGATCGAAATCTTAGGAATATATCGTAAACATTTCAAGCAAGTACTGCGAATAACAGTCTTGAAATCCTCGTCTGGATTTTTGCGCGTGGTGACGCCTAAAATATAGTAAACAAACAGTTTTCTGTGGTTTTTCAAGAAACTATCCATGAACTAATGGAGTCTCCGTAATGCAAAAAGAACGAAGCGATTTGCTCAATTTGCCCAAGCAGGAAGAAGTCTGTTGCATTCATACTTAGACCGTGTACAGTGGGATACCAACACTAAGACGATATATACAAACGATCCTTAGCCCGAAGCTATCCCAATCCTTTGCCCTTACGTTTTTATCACAAATTCAACCCAAGGTACGTCCACCGGAATATCCTGTCTTTGTGATCGGCGTTTTGAAACATGTTACTTACGCATCATGTCGCGTGCATATCCATTTCGGCAACGATGTTTGTAAAATTTTCTTCACATACATACGTAGTAAATGTGACTGTAAGGTACGTTTCCAGTGGAATCTTGACGCACGAAGCTTCTTGTCATTGGATTTACATTATATCCACGTAATTTTATTCTGTGTCGTCTTACAGTAGATATTTCCGTAAGGATCTGGCTTAAATTCAAAGAAATAGATTCGATGTCAGTTGGGAATGTATTCCAAATAAATTAGTAAGGGATACAAAACAGGCCAGGCATTGTTGCGGGATCGAGCGAGGTGGCGCAGTGGCTAGCACACTGAACTCGCATTCGGGAGGACGACGGTTCAATCCCGCATCCGGCTATCCTGATTTAGGTTTTCCGCGATTTCCCTAAATCAATTCAGGCAAGTGCCGGGATGGTTCCTTTGAAAGGGCACGGCCGACTTCCTTTCCTAATCCGATGAGACCGATGACCTAGCTGTCTGGTCTCCTTCCCCAAACAGTCCAAACCAAAAATCCACTGTTTCGGAAACAAAAACAAATAAAAGAAATCAAAAATTAAAAATTAAAAAATTAAAAATGCCAAACTTAAAACAACACAAAATCTCCAAGAATGGCAATGTTTTGCGGCATAAAACTCGAAACTTATCACGGACTTCAGCGCGACATGCTTTTGAGTTTCCACAACGAAACTCTGTCCCGACATATGCCAGAATATGCAAAGAGATTACACTGAGGTGGCAGTAATGGGCTAACGATATGTACATATTCACATGGCGGTAGTATCGTGTACACAAGATATAAAAGGGCAGTGAATTGGCAGAGCTGTCATTTATACTCAGGTGGTTCATGAGAAACCTTTTACGACGTGACTATGGCCGCACGACGTTAATTTAACAGTGAACGCGGAGTGGTGGTTGGAGCTAGACGCATGGGACATTGCACTTCGGAAATCATTGGGGAATTCAGTATTCGGAGATGCATAGTGTCAAGAGTGTGGCGAGAATGCCAAAATTCAGGCATTACCTCTCACCATGGACGACGCAGTGGCCGACGGCCTTCACTTAACGACCGAGACCAGCTGAGTTTGCATAGAATTGTCAGTACCAACAAACAAGCAACACCGCGTGAGATAGCAGCGGATATCAATGTGGGACGTGTGGCATAGTGCGGCGACTTTTGTCGTTAATGGGCTCTTGCAACACACGACCGAAGCGAGTACCTTTGCTAACAGCACGACATCGTCTTCAGCTGGATCCTAGACGACTGCGAAACCATGGTCTCGACAGATGAGTACCGATTTCAGTTAATAATAGGTGATGTTAGAGTTCGAGAGTGGCGCAGACCCAACGAAGCCATGGTCTTGTCAACAAGGTACTGTGCAAGTTGGCGGTGGCTCCATAACGATGTGGGTTGTGTTTACCTGGATTGGGCTTGCGTCCTCTGGTCCAGCTGAAAAGATCATTGACTGGAAATGGCGATGTTCGGCTACTTGGAGACCATTTGCAGCCGTTCATAGACTTCATGTTCCAAGACAACCATGAAATTATTATGGATGACAGTGCGCTGTGTCACCGGGCTCTAATTGTTCGCGATTGGTTTGAAGGACATTCTGGAGAGTTCGAGCGAATGACTTGGCCACCCCGTTCGCCCGACATAAATTACGTCGA
This sequence comes from Schistocerca piceifrons, assembly GCF_021461385.2. Taxonomy (NCBI): domain Eukaryota; kingdom Metazoa; phylum Arthropoda; class Insecta; order Orthoptera; family Acrididae; genus Schistocerca; species Schistocerca piceifrons. The sequence goes on from NC_060139.1 coordinate 272,558,060, forward strand.
ACATTTATGGGACATAATGGAGAGATCATTTCGTGCACAAAAAAGTGCAGCAACAACACCTTTGTAATGATGGACGGCTACAGGGGCAGCGTGGCTCAGTACCTCTGCAGGAGACTTCTGTTGCACTACGCCCGGCAAAAGGGCGTCCGACACGATTTTAGGAAGTCTCCCATGACTTTAGTCACCTTAAAGTAATTTAATCTTCAGGAGGATGAGTTAATCACTTAATTTCGTATGGAAAATTACGAAAAAATATAAATCGGAATTTCGTGTATACATATTTCAGTTTAGTCGTTAATTTAATTCAGAAAGACTGAGATTCTTTTATACTGCAATTTTTTGCATAAAATACGCAAAATCAAATGGTTCTTTCTCCATTGTATTGGAAAGCAAAATCGTCGGTCATTCAAAATGTAATTTCAAACATTAAGAGGCTTTAAGAGACTTCTAAAGAAATGAAATTGTAAGAACTAATAATACCTTAACATCTGAATATATGAAGAGGCGGCACAAATCACAAAAGCTCTAAGATGAAGCAAACAATCGCCTTGTGGCCAAGTGTATCTTGGTATTTGTGGAATGTTTGCAAATTTTATTCCGCGCTTCACAGCAACTCTGTAGCATAATGTGGTCCACGTTCTTGACCAGTCAGGTGTGGCTGTTAAAGATAACAAAAAGGAAGCTGACGTTTTAAATTTCACGTCCAAGAAATCATTAACGCACGAGAACCGTACAAACTTGCCATCATTTGACCATATGACAAATTCCCATATTGGCGACATAGAAATAAGCACGCCTAGGGTAAAGAAAGAACGGAAAGATTCGAAATCAAATAAATCACCAGGGCCGGATGGAATGCCAGACTAATTTCACAAAGAGCCCTCTACGGCATTGACCCCCTACCTAGCTTGCATTTATCGTGAACCTCTCACCCAGCGCAATGTTCCAAGCGACTGTACGAAGGCGCAGGGACGGCTTATGTAAAAAAGGTAAAAGAACGGACCCGCAGAATTACAGACCAATGTTCCTAATTTCTGTCTGCTGCAGAATTCTCATTTCGAATATAATAAACCTTCTTGATACTAAGATCTTTTGTCCATGAATCAGCATGGTTTTAGGAATCATCGGTCATGCGAAACTCAGATTTCCCTTTTCTCACATGGTATACTGTGAACTATTGATGAAGGGCAATAGGAAGGTTCCATATTTCTAGATTTCCGGAAAGCGTTTGACACGGTGCCCATTGCAGGCTGTTAACGGAGGTACGAGAATATAGAATAAGTTCACAGATATGTGAGTGGCTCGAAGACTTCTTAAGTAATTCAACGCAGTATGTTGTCCTCGACAGCGAGTGTTCATCAGAGACAGGGATATCTTCAGGAGTGCTCAAGGGAAGTATGATAGGACTGCTGTTGTTCTCTGTATTCTTAAGTTACTTGGCGGACAGGGTCAGTGGCAATCTGCTGTTGTTTGCCGATGATACTGTGTCGACGTTGAGCGACTGAAGGAAAATACAGACAACTTAGACAAAATTTCCATTTGGTGGGTTTAATGGCGCATGGTCCTGGGGAAAAATTTAAGTTAATGCGGACGAGTAGGAAGAACAACCCTGTAATGTTCGGATACAGTATTACTAGTGTCATGCTTGGCACACTAAAATTGTTTATACACTCCTGGAAATTGAAATAAGAACACCGTGAATTCATTGTCCCAGGAAGGGGAAACTTTATTGACACATTCCTGGGGTCAGATACATCACATGATCACACTGACAGAACCACAGGCACATAGACACTGGCAACAGAGCATGCACGATGTCGGCACTAGTACAGTGTATATCCACCTCTCGCAGCAATGCAGGCTGCTATTCTCCCATGGAGACGATCGTAGAGATGCTGGATGTAGTCCTGTGGAACGGCTTGCCATGCCATTTCCACCTGGCGCCTCAGTTGGACCAGCGTTCGTGCTGGACGTGCAGACCGCGTGAGACGACGCTTCATCCAGTCCCAAACATGCTCAATGGGGGACAGATCCGGAGATCTTGCTGGCCAGGGTGGTTGACTTACACCCTCTAGAGCACGTTGGGTGGCACGGGATACATGCGAACGTGCATTGTCCTGTTGGAACAGCAAGTTCCCTTGCCGGTCTAGGAATGGTAGAACGATGGGTTCGATGACGGTTTGGATGTACCGTGCACTATTCAGTGTCCCCTCGAGGATCACCAGTGGTGTACGGCCAGTGTAGGAGATCGCTCCCCACACCATGATGCCGGGTGTTGGCCCTGTGTGCCTCGGTCGTATGCAGTCCTGATTGTGGCGCTCACCTGCACGGCGCCAAACACGCATACGACCATTATTGGCACCAAGGCAGAAGCGACTCTCATCGCTGAAGACGACACGTCTCCATTCGTCCCTCCATTCATGCCTGTCGCGACACCACTGGAGGCGGGCTGCACGATGTTGGGGCGTGAGCGGAAGACGGCCTAACGGTGTGCGGGACCGCAGCCCAGCTTCATGGAGACGGTTGCGAATCGTCCTCGCCGATACCCCAGGAGCAACAGTGTCCCTAATTTGCTGGGAAGTGGCGGTGCGGTCCCCTACGGCACTGCGTAGGATCCTACGGTCTTGGCGTGCATCCGTGCGTCGCTGCGGTCCGGTCCCAGGTCGACGGGCACGTGCACCTTCCGCCGACCACTGGCGACAACATCGATGTACTGTGGAGACCTCACGCCCCACGTGTTGAGCAATTCGGCGGTACGTCCACCCGGCCTCCCGCATGCCCACTATACGCCCTCGCTCAAAGTCCATCAACTGCACATACGGTTCACGTCCACGCTGTCGCGGCATGCTACCAGTGTTAAAGACTGCGATGGAGCTCCGTATGCCACGGCAAACTGGCTGACACTGACGGCGGCGGTGCACAAATGCTGCGCAGCTAGCGCCATTCGACGGCCAACACCGCGGTTCCTGGTGTGTCCGCTGTGCCGTGCGTGTGATCATTGCTTGTATAGCCCTCTCGCAGTGTCCGGAGCAAGTATGGTGGGTCTGACACACCGGTGTCAATGTGTTCTTTTTTCCATTTCCAGGAGTGTATATCTGGACATAACGCTGCAAAGGGATTTGAGGTGGAGCGAGCTTGTGAAAACTCTGGTAGTGAAGGCAAATGGTCGACTGCGGTTTATTGGGAGAATTTTAGGAAAGAGTCGAAGCAATTCAGGAGCGGGCGGCTAGATTTGTTGCCGACAGGTCAGAACAACACGTGAGTGTTACGGAGCTTAAATGTGAATCCCTGGAGGGAAGTCGACGTCCTTTTCGAGAAACACTATTGAGAAAATTTAGAGAATCGGCATATGAAGCTGACTGCCGAACGATTCTTCTGCCGCCTACATAGATTACACATAAGGACCACGAAGATATGATACGAGAAATTAGTGCTCCTACGGAGGCGTTTTTCTCTCACTCTATTTGCTAGTGGAACAGGAGGGGAATAACAAGTAGTGGTACAGGGTACCCTCCGACAACCACCGTACGAGGCATGATGACGTGAATTGCACGATACAGTACGCTTTCTGTGTTTGCGCCAGAATTACGTTCTGGAAGCACCACACTGAACTGCTGGCCCTGTTAGGCCTGTGTATGCGTGTAGCACTCAGGCTGTGACGCCACCAGCGGAAGTCGCAGTCATACTTTCACGTAGGCCCCGGCTCCAAGCGTAACTTCTTCCAGAATAGCCCTTGGAACTCAGCTGTCGATATTGCTGATCTCCTGCGGCAGAAAGCTATCCGCCCTGGCTCCGCTCCGTGACTTCTGGACTCAGCCGAAGTCGTTTTTAGGACGTGCGTCTCGCGCTTCGGCATTCACCAACCTGTGCTTGCCTATAACATTCACCTTAACAGTTAGGGACTACGTGGTCGTTATGCAGAGGAGCTCCGCCTTACGCTGAAAATATACACACACCTGTCGGCACAAATATTATTCACTGTCCAGTTCGTATGTGAATCATGGAAAATTTTGTATCCATATGGCTTTCTCTGTGCCCTGTAATCTGTTATCTCACGTTCTCTACTCGAGGTTCACAACGGAATGAAAGCGTACCTCAAATATTGGTCATAAAAAACTGTAGTGAGTTTTGAGAGAGTGACGTAGTATGTTTTGCAATTACTCTGGTTCTGAGATACGACGCCGTTGCTAATAATTTTGAACGATAATCCTATCACTTGGGATCCCTGAAAATTCCCTCGTTCGTCCACGTCATAGGGATCTTGGTAACACTGGTCGTTTTCTGTCCCTCTCAACAAAGAAGAAATTAAATATCATTGATATGTCTAATCAGTAAAACATTTATGTCAGGTTGGACATAAGGATACCGTGTATCACCGAACAATGTGATTGATAATTAAATTACCTCTGTTTTCATATCAGTTCAACACATCAGGTTGTAGCCGGCCGGTGTGGCCGTGCGGTTCTAGGTGCTTCAGTCTGGAACCGCGCGACCGCTACGGTCGCAGGTTCGAATCCTGCCTCGGGCATGGATGTGTGTGATGTCCTTAAGTTAGTTAGGTTTAAATAGTTCTAAGTTCTAGGGGGCTGATGACCTGAAATGTTAATTCCCATAGTGCTCAGAGCCATTTGAACCAGTTTTGAACATCAAGTTGTACATAAGGATACTATGATTAGTAATTAAATTTTCCTCTGTTCTTACATCAGTTCCACAAATGAAGTATGGAACCTGAAGGCTGACCTAAGTGCTTCGTAATTTCGAGCTAATTGTTTCTGGAGCTGCCATATAACGTTTCTAGATCACGACAGTTCTAAAGAAAATTGTTTCAGCATATAAAATTTTAGGTTGCGCTGACCCATGCGTAAGATCACCGAATTATAAAGCTTAAAAAGTGTAAGTCGACTCTGCGTAATAGTTCAAAGTGCAGTTCGACTCGACATCCGAAAAATCTCAATTTCAACAGACTGCCTGATACTCACTGTCCTATCAGAGTAAAAGTGCCGGCTCACAGTATTCACGAAAAATTAACTAGTGTCTGCAAACACGAAAGAACAATCTGGGGCTAAATCACCGCCCAGACAGATACGGATCTTGCCTCTTCAGACGCCTTCCGCACAGTGCCAGTGGCTAATATGGACGTCCCCTTTGTAGACAGCATCTGAGTTTCACCTTAACTGTGACAATACATCGAATGAATTCGCAGTTGCGAATATGGGCAACCATCAACTGAAAAATTGAATGACAACAATGCAAGTTTGTGCCACACCGGGACTCGAACCTGAATGTCCCGTTTATCGCTTTACCATTTGATTGTCTGAGAACGCTCCACGACCAGACACAAAATTCCATATGTCGTCAACCATGCGCCTACAACCTGGAAGATCAATTCGCTCGCAAACGTAATTAAAGTGAAAGCAATTTTCAGATAGGAAACAATATTTAATCTTAATGATCTGGGCCTTGAACATTAACTACCACATATAAATGGCATATCAGTAATATAGGGTGTCATAAAAAGCTATGCATCTCCAAGAGAATTTAAATTGTAGGTACAGCTGCACGAAAATACAATTACTTACGCAAATGCCAGATGTAAACACTGGAATCTTACATTCTAAATGTTGTTCGAAGTGTGGGGTTACGTTTTCCTCTCATGCTCCAATCTTATTTTTGAAACTGTTTTGTATAATAGGTTCTGCTGATTTTATTTGATTACTTAATTTAGACGCCTCTCATTAGCTAAATAAGTGCACAAACAAACATACGAGTACCTCATTCGGTTTGTCCCAACGGGCACTTTCATTTGCTAGATCGATCTTCTCTGGGCGTTACAGTATAAACATCACTATAATTACTGTGCAAACTTTTAACTGTTTTTACAGTCATTAACTAATTACACACTACTCTCCCACAGTTAATTTGTAGATCAAAATAAGAAACTCGTTTAGATATTTAACTTGGCGTATCATGCTTTCCTGTAGATTTCGTGGTTCACACTCCACGTGCATATATACGTGTGAACTGATAACGACCCCTCCGACGTCACAGCCAGACGTGGAGAACGTGGCAAAAGCACGAGGAATGTCCACTGGCAATCGTGCACTCAAAGCAAAACAAGCCACCTCGGAGCTCATTTCACTCTGTCGTGTCACACTGAGATTCTTTTATTAGAGCTGTGCGCATCTGTCACTAAAAATATTTGTTTTTTGCACAAAGATGTCATATTGCTGTCCCAGAACACTTTTTCTAATGCTGAACCGTACCAGCATAAGTTTCAAGCTCACCAATGTGAACTACCTTAACCCTAGAATGCACGATGTTAAAAACACACATCAATACATTTGCAAAGCCTTGGAGGCCTTGTCCCTATTTTAAATTGTTCAATTTTCATATAGTCAACTTTGGAAATTGAATTAATTTTTTTCAAACTTACTGACATATTGAAATAATCCTGAGTTATCATCATCATCATCATCATCATCATTTAAGACTGATTATGCCTTTCAGCGTTCAGTCTGGAGCATAGCCTTCCTTATAAAATTCCTCCAGATCCCCTATTCAGTGCTAACATTGATGCCTCTTCTGATGTTAAACCTATTACTTCAAAATCATTCTTAACCGAATCCAGGTACCTTCTCCTTGGTCTGCCCCGACTCCTCCTACCCTCTATTGCTGAACCCATGAGTCTCTTGGGTAACCTTACTTCTCCCATGCGTGTAACATGACCCCACCATCTAAGCCTGTTCGTCCTGTCTGCTACATCTATGGAGTTCATTCCCAGTTTATCTTTGATTTCCTAATTGTAGACACCCTCCTGCCATTGTTCCCATCTACTAGTACCTGCAATCATCCTAGCTACTTTCATATCCGTAACCTCAACCTTGTTGATATGGTAACCTGAATCCACCCAGCTTTCGCTCCCATACAACAAAGTTGGTCGAAAGATTGAACGGTGCACAGATAACTTAGTCTTGGTACTGACTTCCTTCTTGCAGAACAGAGTATATCGTAGCTGAGCGCTCACTGCATTAGCTTTGCTATACCTCGCTTCCAGTTTTTTCACTACGTTGCCATCCTGTGAGAATATGCATCCTAAGTACTTGAAACCGTCAACCTGTTCTAACTTTGTTCCTCCTATTTGGCACTCAGTCCGTTTATATTTCTTTCCCACTGACATTACTTTCGTTTAGGAGATGCTAATCTTCATACCATAGTCCTTACATTTCTGAACTAGCTCTGAAATATTACTTTGCAAACTTTAAATCGAATCTGCCATCACAACTAAGTCATCCGCATATCCAAGACTGCTTATTTTGTGTTCACATATCTCAATCTCACCCAGCCAGTCTATTGTTTTCAACATATGATCCATAAATAATATGAACAACAGTGGAGACAGGTTGTAGCCTTGTCTTACCCCTAAAACTACTCTGAACCATGAATTTACCGTCAACTCTAACCGCTGCCTGACTATCCATGTAAAGACCTTTAATTGCTTGCAAAAGTTTGCCTCCTATTCCATAATCTCGTAGAACAGACAATAACTTCCTCCCAGGAACCCGGTCATATGCCTTTTCTAGATCTATAAAGCATAGATACAATTCCCTGTTCCACTCATAACACTTCTACGTTATTTGCCTCTAAGAGGCCTAAACCCACACTGATTTACATCCAATTGGTCCTCAACTAATCCTCGCACTTTCCTTTCAACAATACCTGAGAAGATTTTACCCACAACTCTGATTAAAGAGATACCTCTGTAGTTGTTACAATCTTTTCTGTTTCCAAGTTTAAATATTGGTGTGATTACTGCTTTTGTCCAGTCTGATCGAACCTGTCCCGACTCCCAGGCCAATTCAATTATCCTGTGTAGCCATTTAAGACCTGACATTCCACTGTATTTGATGAGTTCAGACTTAATTTCATCCACCCCAGCTGCTTTATTGCACTGCAATATATTGACCATTTTCTCCACTTCCTCAAATGTGATCCTATTTCCATCATCATTCCTATCCCATTCTACCTCGAAATCTGAAACATTACTGATCGTATTTTCACCTACATTGAGCAACTCTTCAAAATATTCCCTCCATCTACCCAAGGCATCCACAGGATTAACCAGCAGTTTTCCTGACCTGTCCAAAATACTTGTCATTTCCTTCTTACCTCCCTTTCGAAGACTGCTAATTATACTTCAGAATGGTTTTCTAGCAGCTTGACCCATAGTCTCCAACCTGTTTCCAAAGTCTTCCCAAGATTTCTTCTTGGATGCTGCAATTACCTGTTTGGCTTGTTTTTTTCTTCAACATAACTTTCTCTGTCTACCTGAGTTCTAGTATGTAGCCATTTTTGATACGCCGTCTTTTTCCTTTTATAGGCTATCTTCACTGTGTCATTCCACCAAGCTGTTTGCTTCATCCTACTTTTACACACTACTGTTCCAAGACATTCTTTAGCCACTTCTAGTACTGCGTCCCTGTACCTTGCCCATTCCTTTTCCAATGACTGTAATTGACTACATTCAACTAACTGGTACCTTTCTGAGATCGCTGTTATGTACTTGTGCCTGATTTTCTTTTCCTGAAGTTTCTCCACTCTTATCCTCCTACATATAGACCTGACCTCCTGCACTTTCGGCCTCACAATCCCAATTTCACTGCAGATTAAATAATGATCAGTGTCATCAAAGAATCCCCTGAATACACGTGTGTCCCTCACAGCCTTCCTGAATTCCTGATCTGTTATTATATAGTCAATGACAGATCTGGTTCCCCTGCCTTCCCAAGTATACCGCTGAATGTTTTTATGTTTAAAAAAGGAGTTTGTGATTACTAAGCCCATACTGGCACAGAAATCCAAGAGTTGTTTCCCGTTCCTGTTGGCCTCCATATCCTCTCCAAATTTACCCATAACGTTTTCATACCCTTCTGTTCGATTTCCAATCCTGGCGTTAAAATCACCCATGAGCAGAACACAGTCCTTGTCCTTTTACTCTAACAACTACATCACTGAGTGCCTCATAAAAACTATCCATCTTATCTTGATCTGTCCCTTCACAATGCTAATATACTGACACAATCCTAATTTTCTTGCTAGACACTGTCAAATCTATCCACATCAGTCGTTCGTTTACATACTTTATTGCAACTACGCTGGGTTCCATTTCTTTCCTGATGTAAAGTCCTACAGCCCATTGTGCTATTCCTGCTTTGACTCCTGACAGGTAGACCTTGTATTCTCCCACTTCCTCTTCTTTCTCACCCCTTACCCGAATATCACTAACTGCTAAAACGTCCAGTCCCATCTTACTTGCAGCCTCTGCCAGCTCTACCTTCTTCCCAGAGAAGCCCCCATTGATATTAATAGCTCCCCATCTCATTACCATTTGTTTGCCAAGTGGTATCTTAGGAGTCCCTCGTTTGTCAGTTAGAGGTGGGACTCCGTCACCTCCAAAGGTCCGAGGCATTTTGCTCTGATTGTTTCCCAGCATCATATTTAAAGTACCAGGGAAGCAGGTTGCTAGCCTTACTTGCCCCGAGTCCCATTGGGTTTTACCCCTAACGGCTGAGGGACTAACCGGTGGATTTGGTAGTCTATGCCGTATGAGCACAAAGGTGACCACGATTCAGAATATGTCCGAGATGCCCAGCCTTATTCCAAAGTAACTGGTATCCCGACTGTCAGGATCACTTACTTGGCCACTCATACGTTGCCCGTCGTTCATGAACTAGGACATGACTACAGGAACCCACACCATGAACCACTGTTCCTGAGTTATACTAACAAAATCTGATACGCCTGAGTAATATATTATTAATTTATTAAACAATTCATAGTTTACATGCAACATATCAGTGTGCAAATAATTATATTAACACATCCATAACTTTCAGTTCTACATGTTACAAGACTTACAGACTTGTTGTTGTTGTGGTCTTCAGTCCAGAGACTTGTTTGATACAGCTCACCATGCTACTCTATCCTGTGCAAGCTTCTTCATCTCCCAGTATCTACTGCAACCTACATCCTTCTGAATCTGTTTAGTGTATTCATCTCTAGGTCTCCCTCTACGATTTTTACCTTCCGCGCTGCCTTGCAATACTAAAATGGTGATCCCTTGGTGCGTCAAAATATGTCCTACCAATAGATCCCTTCTTCTAGTCAAGTTGTGCCACAAATCTCTCTTCTCCCCAATTCTATTCAGTACCTCCTCATTAGTTACGTGATCTACCCATCCAATCTTCAGCATCCTTCTGTAGTACCACATTTCGAAAGCTTCTATTCTCCTCTTGTCTAAACTATTTATCGTCCACGTTTCACTTCCGTACATGGTTACACTCCATACAAATACTTTCAGAAAAGACTTCCTGACACTTAAATCTACACTCGATGTTAACAAATTTCGCTTCTTCAGAAACGCTTTCCTTGCCGTTGCCAGTCTACATTTTATATCCTCTCTACTTCGACCATCATCAGTTATTTTGCTCCCCAAATAGTAAAACTCATTTACTACTTTAAGCGTCTCATTTCCTAATCTAATTCCCTCAGCATCACGCGACTAAAATCGACTACATTCCATTATCCTCGTTTTGCTTTTGTGCAAAATAGTACAAATGACTCTGAGCACTATGGGACTTAACTTCTGAGGCCATCAGTCCCCTAGAACTTAGAACTACTTAAACCTAACTAACCTAAGGACACCACACACACCCATGCCCGCGGCAGGATTCGAAACTGCGACCGTAGCGGTCGCGCGTTTCCAGACTGTAGCGCCTAGAACCACACGGCCACCCCGGCCGGCTTTCTTCTGTTGATGTTCATCTTATATCCTCCTTAAACTCCTCAAATTATCATGTTCTTATTGTTCAGAATAATAGGAATTGCAAACTAAATTTTGATAAACAGTTATTACACATTTTTCACAAAATTCTACTTTTTCTTCCTTCAAATTTTACAAAATATAAGCACAGTGAATACTACTAATTTTTTTATAGATGTGTTTACACATATACACATCATGGCGGTTTTGCTGCGTTTATCATATGATCAACATTTGCATCTTTTCCTGTCTTCTGGTACAGGTAATTGGTTCAGCGATGAGGCATCTTTTTTGCACACCACACCTGTGCATGGCATCAGCTGCTTTCTTTGGGAGATTAGGAGTTTGAATTCGAAACTCCATTAGTTTTCTTACGTTGAATCCCCCACAACCCAAACATCTTCATTAATTGTCTTACCATTTTCTCCACCATATCTTTTAGGAACAAACGACTTCTGTCGGTTTTTCTACAATGGTATGTCAGATGTTCGGCTGATGATAAAATTTCTCTATTCATTGTTGTGATGCCCATCGTGTTTATCCATAGTTAGAATGGCGGTGTCCTTGTATATCTCTTGCAGGTGTAATATTGAACCTTCTGGTCTGTTTAATTAACGCTATCATTTGTGGAACTATAGAACTTTATCATATCAGATTTTTTTGCCTAAGTTTGATCGCTGTCTTTGTCCTGATACAATACGCTAATGAAAACACGTAAGTGCTTCGTGGGAAGATAACTGACCAGCATGAGTTCACCTCTTGTGAGGCGTCGGCCTCCTCTTGGCTTTTCCTCACATTTTTTAACCAACGTAGAGTCGAATTATGTGTAAACAATTCAATCTTGCATTCCAGTTTAATGAGAACCAGAAACTTGAGTGGTTATGATATTCAGTAGGTACTATAGTTATTTTTATCCTGATTACAACCTTCTTTGACGTGTTTTCGGTACTGTTTTTTTATGTCTAACATTTATGCTTGTGGGAGCGGTTGCTGTGCTTTGTGTGTGGGCCTCTGCACTAGTCGTTCTCACGCGATCTGACACAGGTGGACCATCATAATATCCTTTCAGCAGGCAACCTCTGGACGAAACACGAAAAGTCTGGCACTCACCGGACCATGGCTAAGCCAATTATAGCGGAAAGCAAAGTAGACCCGTGTTCCCAGTTTCGGTGCAACGCGGTCCGCACGGAAGTGAACCCGAACAAGGGAACAAGACGCGGCGAGCCATACCCATTAGCAGAGGGAAAGTGAAGTGGGTGACAGCTGATCTGAAGGCAAAAAAACATTCCAATGGATAGCAGAGGGACTCCACTCGCTATAATATCATCTCGAGGATACTGTGGGGAAAACTGTCTTTCTTGGGGACACAGGCCCTAAACGTTTTCCATTCCTCCCTTAAGATATTCTAAACAGACAAATATTAAATACAACTAAATATGCTAATTTCATCATAATTACAAATATTATTAAATTTAATTTAAAATATTAATAAAACATCTAAAATAATACTGAAATCAAATTTTAAATTAATGAACTAAAACGCAATCTTAAAGGTAGCTGGATCAAAGTTTATTGTTAATTATTTAAAATATATAAATTATAGGATAATAACGTAAAGCTTATCCCTTAAAGAATAAATAAAGTAACAGTTATATTTAAAAAATTAAGTATGCACACATTCCCTTAAAAAATTTAATTTTTTCTTGAGAAACAAAAGGGCGAACGACGGCCACCCTTCGGAATCGGATAAACCGACTGCTGATTCGTGCTAGAAATACTGATTGGTTGGTAGACAGTTAGCACTCTGGTGGGAGTTAAAAGTTCGTAACATTTTGCCGTAGCTGGACGAGGGTTGCGGGGCTGCTCTAGGATTGGCCGTGAGGGAGACACGTGAGCGCAGCTCAGAGCTTCGATGAGCAGCAGAGGGGCGAGGACTGGCTGTGTTATTCCAGGGACGGCAGGTGACGGCCTTTCGTCTTCTTTCGAAACGGCATCTGCTATGATGGAGCCATGGCCTGCAAGTTGCACCACTGTGCGGGCAATGCTGCCCGCGCCTAATGCGTCACCAAGGCGGAGCTAATAGCCTCAACGTCCGCCGCCACCACAGACTAGCGATTACGACCACTATTAAATCTAGTAGGATAACATGATTTAGCTTCATGTGAACGGTTGGTTCTGATGTGTCGGCAGCTGGGCCAACACCTTGTAGTTCGAGATGGCTGAAAATGCACGCTAGACTAACGCAGACGGGCGTGAAGTACGGGAACAGGCTACGTAATTAATGCTATGAAGAAAAGTACGTAGCTGGATTAATACTTATCTTTAATCAATCATTGTGGTACATCGCTCTTGACGATACACAGGAGACTTTAATTACAATCACTGTAAGGCTAATGGCGCCTTGCTAGTTCGTAGCCATTAACTTAGCTGAAGGCTATTCTGTCTCTCGGCTAATGAGAGAGAAAGGCTTCGTACATCTAGTCGCTAGCTAGGTCGTCCGTACAACTGGGGCGAGTGCTTGTTCGTATCACGAGACCTGCCTTGTGGTGGCGCTAGGTCTGCGATCACACAGTGGCGACACGCGGGTCCGACATGTACTAAACGGACCGCGGCCGATTTAATCTACCACCTAGCAAGTGTGGTGTCTGGCGGTGACACCACAGGTTCATCGTGATGATTGCTAATTTAATGGGCGCTCCTGCAGCACTTGATCGAGCGTGCCAGGGAGAAGACCAAGTACCTTGTCAGTCGAGAAAGCACTCGTAGAGCCGTAGGTAAGTTGCAAAACACCGGCGTTTTGCACTCTAAGGAAAATAATGAGGAATGCTTTGCTCTTGACCTAGGCGGTTTCACCTCTTTGGAGACTTCTAATTTATTTTATATGTATGTCCCCACCACTGTAATTTGCTTCTGAAACATCTATTCTGCCATTTGAATACTAGTGAAGAAGTTGTAACTGCAATATTTCTGGATGATCCATCTATACTTTCAGCGAGATCTATCACCTTATTAAATCGAACATTTTGCGGAACAGGCTCAAGCAGCTTCCTTCATATGTAGAGAATTCCTTCGAAACCATATGCGGATGTAGCATCACTAGACCAAAACATCTTTGTGGCATATTTGGTGGCTTTAATGGACACATACTGTGTAAATCCGCATCCTCCACGGAATGGGAGAATCTGTTCGTCAGCTGTGAGCGATTCATTCCGCAACTACACTTGGCAAGCAAAAGATCCCATATATAGCAAACAGCTGCAAGTTTGTCTTCTACAAGGTGAGCTTCACGGGTGCCCCTGTAGTCGAATTCTACAGGGTATTTAAAAAATGACCGGTATATTTGAAACGACAATAAAAACTAAACGAGCAGCGATAGAAATACACCGTTTGTTGCATTATGCTTGGGACAACAGTACATTTTCAAGCAGACAAACTTTCGAAATTACAGTAGTTACAATTTTCAACAACAGATGGCGCTGCGGCCTGGGAAACTCTATAGTACGATATTTTCCACATATCCACCACGCGTAGCAATAATATGGCGTAGTCTCTGAATGAAATTACCCGAAACCTTTGACAACGTGTCTGGCGGAATGGCTTCACAAGCAGATGAGATGTACTGCTTCAGCTGTTCAATTGTTTCTGGATTCTGGCGGTACACCTGGTCTTTCAAGTGTCCCCACAGAAAGAAGTCACAGGGGTTCATGTCTGGCGAATAGGGAGGCCAATCCACGCCGCCTCCTGTATGTTTCGGATAGCCCAAAGCAATCACACGATCATCGAAATATTCATTCAGGAAATTAAAGACGTCGGCCGTGCGATGTGGCCGGGCACCATCTTGCATAAACCACGAGATGTTCGCAGTGTCGTCTAAGGCAGTTTGTACCTCCACAAGTTCACGAAGAATGTCCAGGTAGCGTGATGCAGTAATCGTTTCCGATCTGAAAAATGGGCCAATGATTCCTCTGGAAGAAATGGCGGCCCAGACCAGTACTTTTTGAGGATGCAGGGACGATGGGACTGCAACATGGAGCTTTTCGGTTCCCCATATGCGCCAGTTCTGTTTATTGACGAAGCCGTCCAGCTTCGTCAGTAAACCAAATGCTGCCCACATGCATATCGCCGTCATCAATCATGTGCACTATATCGTTAGCGAATGTCTCTCGTGCAGCAATGGTAGCGGCGCTGAGGGGTTGCCGCGTTTGAATTTTGTATGGATAGAGGTGTAAACTCTGGCGCATGAGACGATACGTGGACGTTGGCGTCATTTGGACCGCAGCTGCAACACGGCAAACGGAAACCCGAGGCCGCTGTTGGATCACCTGCTGCACTAGCTGCGCGTTGCCCTCTGTGGTTGCCGTACGCGGTCGCCCTACCTTTCAAGCACGTTCATCCGTCACGTTCCCAGTCCGTTGAAATTTTTCAAACAGATCCTTTATTGTATCGCTTTTCGGTCCTTTGGTTACATTAAACCTCCGTTGAAAACTTCGTCTTGTTGCAACAACACTGTGTTCTAGGCGGTGGAATTCCAACACCAGAAAAATCCTCTGTTCTAAGGAATAAACCATGTTGTCTACAGCACACTTGCACGTTGTGAACAGCACACGCTTACAGCAGAAAGATGACGTACAGAATGGCGCACCCACAGACTACGTTGTCTTCTATATCTTTCACATCACTTGCAGCGCCATCTGTTGTTGAAAATTGTAACTACTGTAATTTCGAAAGTTTGTCCGCCTGAAAATGTACTGTTGTCCCAAGCATATTGCAACAAACAGTGTATTTCTATCGCTGCTCGTTTAGTTTTTATTGCCGTTTCAAATATACCAGTCATTTTTGAAACACCCTGTATGAGTCTCCTTATATCTACGAATCTGTTTATTGACATTGTGGTCTTAAATGTAGAATTTGCCTTTTCATCCAAGGATAATTCTCTTACAGGGACATCTCAACTCTTCTCAATATCGGCAAGCAGTAAAAGTCCAGTGTAGCAGATGAGATGTTTCTCCATGTTTTGCCATGTGAAGGGGCCCCTCTTCAGCCTCTTATGTTTATGCAACTGATGACTTCGTCTGGTATTCCCTTGGAGGTAAAAGAATTCCAGATATCTCTATTTTTACAGGTTTACAATCCGTAAGGTGAACCAGATGCCTTCTTTGTGATATTGTAAACTGACGTACATGAAGTTGCAGGCGGATCTAAATCGCAAATGGTTACATTACAACTGATGTATGCGCTGGCATGACTGACTTGTTGACGTGGAACTTGATTTTGTCACACTGTTAAAGTAATGCTCTCTGGGGTACTATAATCTTCGTGGACATTCCTATCAACCGGTTCATAGTTTGTTTCTTTACTAGTGTTGTTTCTAAAACACTTTCTTCTTCGCTTGAACCAATGAGTGACAAGACTTTCAAAATTAGCTGCAGTTACATATACTGACTCTCTTACCGCTCTTGATGAAGCCTTAACAGCAAGCTCACTCGAACAACAGCTGACGCAAACTTAAAACGATGATAATAATATCACCATTGGGGCAACAAATACACTAAACTAACCATGACGGTGATGATAGAAGCACAAAACAACAACACTGCAAACAATGAAGCGTTTGATTGCAAAAATCTGGAGGGTAGATCGACATCTATAGTAAGTAAATGTACGCACTTTTCATAATCTTTGCTCTTATAATGCCATACTACAACATCTACTACTACTGGTGGTGGTGGTGCTGCTGCTGCTGATACCACCACTGCTTCTACTACCATTGTTGTTGAAATAAATGATGGTTCCTAAATAAATGTGAAAGTCAATATGGAGCAGAGATCATGTGTAAGTGTAAGCGGGCTTCTGCAGCCATGCATATGTATTAATGTTGTTCTGGAAAATATCTTGAATTATGCAAGAAAACCTGAAAGACAATTTATCTCAGACTTGATAAGGGAGATACCTAAGGGTAAGTGAAAAAACACTGGAAAGGAGTCTGAAATCAAATCAACACTAAAATTTAAAAAGGAAGACTTTCAAGGTTCTCCTAGGCCCTGTATGTGCACTGTAGGGTTACGCAGAGAAACCGATAATTTAAGACATGTTAGCCTGCACAATATTAACAGCACTGGGTGGAGACCACATTTCCCGCAACTTACGTGATCTTTCTGTGTAATCATAATATAACACTATACTCTCGTTACAGTGCAGACATAATATCACGATTCCAAGGAATTTAGAGCACAATGCTCTGCTTATCGTAGGAAAAGATTACAGCTGACGACATAACCCACAACCGCCAGATGGGAGGAGAGGGAGCCATCCTGGCAGATCAGAAGAACAGCTCCACGCCACTCCGTAACAGTCGTAACGCTCTATGCCACTACACTTCGATTAAAATGGAATTATGCTTCGTCTATTGAGATAATATCTAGCAGCAATAACGACCCATCGGCACAGTGAGTCAATCGGCTATGCATGCCGCCTTTAGTAGGCAGCAAAACGTCTTGGCACCATGGTGCTACAAATAGCCGCGAAGGCCTCAGTAAAGAGTCTAACGACGGTCACACAGTCTCCTCCAATCATCCACTGGCCTGTCTCGGTGCGTCTGAGCTTCGGTGCCGTCGGGCTGCCCACGGAATACACTGAAGTCTTCGTATAGTCACTTCCAGCTGTAGTGAGATACGTTCCTCCGGCCTGAGAGAATGCTGATCTGGCGGTCCGCCGCCGTTATCAGTATCTTGTCAGCACGCTGCCTCCCAGCAGCGTACGTTTCCTTCAGGCACATCCGCTCCCACTGGACGGATACTGTGACGACCCATACCGACGTCACTCTGCGCCGACCGGAAGGCAGTACACACCTGTGCCTGCCCTAGCTTGATGAACTATTAATAGTTTACCTGAGCTCTGTCTACTCAGCTGCGGTCAACTCTACTTCTGACGGATTCCTGTGGTCCCCACAAGTTCATAGAGCCCACAGCGCCCGGATGGAAGGATCGAGAGCCATCCCAACGGATCAAAATAATAGCTCCTCACCTCTCCGTAGGTCCGCCAGTGGTCAGCGTGACAGAATGTCAATCCTAAGAGCCCGGGTTCGATTCCCGGCTGGGTCGGAGATTTTCTCCGCTCAGGGACTGTGTGTTGTGTTGTCCTAATCATCATCATTTCATCCCCATCGACGCGCAAGTCACCGAAGTGGCGTCAAATCGAGAGACTTGCACCAGGCGAACGGTCTACCCGACAGGAGGCCCTAGCCACACGACCTCTCCGTAGGTGTCGTATCACTCCAGGCAACTGCATTCCAATTAGAATGGAATTATGCTTCTTCATTGAGATAATGAGTAGCAGCAGTTAACATCATGTAACTCCCTGGCAGATTAATACTGTGTCCTGGACCGAGCAGCGAACACGTGACTTTTGCCGTCCACCGGCAAGTACTCTACCGACAGAGCATCGCAAGCACGACTCACGAACTATCCTCACAGCATCAGTTCTGCCAGTACCTCATCTCCACTTCTGCTTGGCCCGCAGGAGAGCTTCTTTAAAGTTTCGAAGGTAGGAGACGAGATACTTACAGAATTGATGCTGTGAGGACGGGTCGTGCGTCGTACTTGGGTAGTTCAGTCGGAAGAGCACCTTTCTGCGAAAGGCAAAGGTCCTGAATTTGAGTCTCGGCCAGGCACACCGTTTTAATATTCCAGGAAATTTCAATCAGCGCACACTCCGCTGCAGAATGAAAATTCCATTCAATTAACTTTATGTTGTGTTCGTAGAAATATCCAATTTGAAAATTCCTGTAGTGGCACAGTATTCTCTAGTTTTATCCACAAAGCATCTGTAAATCTATAAATTCGCCTCTTAAGATTAAGAGCGTAAGTGTGACTAGTTCTCCTAAAATCTTGTGTGCCACAAATAAAGTATGAACAAGGAGAACGGAACGAAGTTAATCCTCCGTCACATTAGCGCTCATACAATACGAGAACGTATATTGTAATCTGTGGGTCACTTTCCAGAAATAATACTCCGGTATTATCCCTAAATTTTATGGAGAAGGAACAGAGAATCTGAGTGTAAATATCTGGACAGCGATCAAGCGCGATCCTAAATTCTGAATGTCCAGAGTCTCAAACTGACACTTCTCTCAGTACCAGAATGATGGAAATATAGGAAAATACCTCAGGTGAACAAAATCGCACGTGTAGAGCTCGACGGTGTGGCTGTGTTGCCTATATAGGAGGGCAGTTCACAGAGTGAGGTCACAAGAGCTCTCACGGGTGAATAAGTACCTGTACGAATTAAACTGCGTGTTAGATAGAAGATATGCCCAGCAACCAAAATTTATTTTCGTTCGCTAAAAATACACGCACACAGAACATACACCATTCTACACTTACATAAGGCTTTGATCTCGCTTCCGGATCAGTAGTGACTGAAGTGCGAATTGCAATATAAATTTGGTGTTTAAAAAAAAAAAGTCTCAAGCTGCAACTCACTACTAACTACCGGCAGTCTACTGGACCAACACAAAACAGTGTGGTTTTTCATCATAAATTTGATAAAGGCAGAACATATCTCAAACTCGCAAAGATCACAGTGGCCAAGAATGTCTGCCTCATATCACAAAGCGTGCGGCGTCGACGGACTGATTTAACCAGAGCATTGCATTCATGTCACACAATTTGTAATCGAACTCATCTCCACTGGCAGTCTACTAGATATCTGGTGTAACACATTAAGCTACCATAAGGCGTGTTCTCGTATGGTGCAGCAAAAGCCCTCAGACTTGAATAAAGCAAAATGAAGGTGGTTGTCTTTTCATCAGTTAATGAACTATTAGGTTGAGTTTTTTTTTCCATTTCTGCCCCGGAGCATAGGAAGAGGCGAAACGTGAGTGCGTCGGTAAATACCTCACATGGAGAAACTATGGGGACACCGCTAGTCTTCCGTCCACCACAAGTTCCAAACAATTGTATCCGCTAAGAAAACTGGAAAATTTTGTGCAAAATTTGCTGCTGGCCGAGTTCCTCATCCCGGAAGGGACAGTGGATGCTGGCAGCTATTGTACCATACTCGAACGGCTGCACAAGTTTATTCGGAGGAAACGAATTGGACTGATTTGGTAAGGTCTGGTACTGTTTCACGACAAAGGTGTACCACATACGGCCTCAGTTAGATGCTTTACAACTGATTATAGTGGAACACCCTGAATCTTCCTCTTAGAAATTTAAACATGACTGTGCAGGTAATCTTCTACGTTATCTGATTATCAAAGAGCTGAGCAAACCTGAACGTACTTAGACATTTCTCTCTTTACTTATTCTGATCATCACTAAACCGACGCACAATATTTTTTAGCTCAACGCAATATGACTTTCAATAATCCCTACAAAAGAATGGCCCTGACTTACAATAACCTATCCCTTTCATGAATCACTTACCTCACAAAAATCTTCGTTACTCGAACTACTGCAATACAGCGAGCGTCAATACTGCCAGCTAAATTAAAGAAAAGTTTCTCACTACTGGACTAACTACAGATAGGCTTAGTTAGGAAATGAAAGATTTTGATAGAGAACAAACGATGTATTTACCTTAATAGTGTTCAAAAGTCATTATATATACACTCCTGGAAATGGAAAAAAGAACACATTGACACCGGTGTGTCAGACCCACCATACTTGCTCCGGACACTGCGAGAGGGCTGTACAAGCAATGATCACACGCACGGCACAGCGGACACACCAGGAACCGCGGTGTTGGCCGTCGAATGGCGCTAGCTGCGCAGCATTTGTGCACCGCCGCCGTCAGTGTCAGCCAGTTTGCCGTGGCATACGGAGCCCCATCGCAGTCTTTAACACTGGTAGCATGCCGCGACAGCGTGGACGTGAACCGTATGTGCAGTTGACGGACTTTGAGCGAGGGCGTATAGTGGGCATGCGGGAGGCCGGATGGACGTACCGCCGAATTGCTCAACACGTGGGGCGTGAGGTCTCCACAGTACATCGATGTTGTCGCCAGTGGTCGGCGGAAGGTGCACGTGCCCGTCGACCTGGGACCGGACCGCAGCGACGCACGGATGTACGCCAAGACCGTAGGATCCTACGCAGTGCCGTAGGGGACCGCACCGCCACTTCCCAGCAAATTAGGGACACTGTTGCTCCTGGGGTATCGGCGAGGACCATTCGCAACCGTCTCCATGGAGCTGGGCTACGGTCCCGCATACCGTTAGGCCGTCTTTCACTCACGCCCCAACATCGTGCAGCCCGCCTCCAGTGGTGTCGCGACAGGCGTGAATGGAGGGACGAATGGAGACGTGTTGTCTTCAGCGATGAGAGTCGCTTCTGCCTTGGTGCCAATGATGGTCGTATGCGTGTTTGGCGCCGTGCAGGTGAGCGCCACAATCAGGACTGCATACGACCGAGGCACACAGGGCCAACACCCGGCATCATGGTGTGGGGAGCGATCTCCTACACTAGCCGTACACCACTGGTGATCGTCGAGGGGACACTGAATAGTGCACGGTACATCCAAACCGTCATCGAACCCATCGTTCTACCATTCCTAGACCGGCAAGGGAACTTGCTGTTCCAACAGGACAATGCACGTTCGCATGTATCCCGTGCCACCCAACGTGCTCTAGAAGGTGTAAGTCAACTACCCTGGCCAGCAAGATCTCCGGATCTGTCCCCCATTGAGCATGTTTGGGACTGGATGAAGCGTCGTCTCACGCGGTCTGCACGTCCAGCACGAACGCTGGTCCAACTGAGGCGCCAGGTGGAAATGGCATGGCAAGCCGTTCCACAGGACTACATCCAGCATCTCTACGATCGTCTCCATGGGAGAATAGCAGCCTGCATTGCTGCGAAAGGTGGATATACACTGTACTAGTGCCGACATTGTGCATGCTCTGTTGCCTGTGTCTATGTGCCTGTGGTTCTGTCAGTGTGATCATGTGATGTATCTGACCCCAGGAATGTGTCAGTAAAGTTTCCCCTTCCTGGGACAATGAATTCACGGTGTTCTTATTTCAATTTCCAGGAGTGTATATATATATATATATATATATATATATATATATATATAATTTTGTGACTTCCAATTAAACAAATTTCCTTTTTCTGATGGACACACTTCCAGTTCGTCCGCTCAGACCTCTGGATTTTCTCTCCCCACACCCACCACTGCTGGAGGCTCACCTCCAACTGCACAACGCTATGCGCTGTGTTCACATCCAACTGCCCAACACTACACTAGCGAAAATTCCAACAATGCCAACCAGCCACAGACTGCACACAGCACAGTCAGTGATTTTCATACAGAGCGCTACGTGGCGTTACCAACATAAAACCCTAAACAGCCTACTTACAACCCTTTACACAGTTTGCTTCTCTCACTACGCAGTTTTCGTCTCTGCGGACCGTTAAAGCAGAACGTTGGCCGAACGCCGCTTCAGAGCCGATGCCGACGTTCTTGAGGCTGCTGATAAGTGCCTCCTATAACGGGACTCTCGTTTGCTTAAAGCCAGTTTGACACTTTGGATTATTGATGAAGCAAAAGCTTCATCAACCTTGACGACAATGTGGAAAAGTACTATGTATATGTGGCTTGGCAACTTTCTATATCTCTTTGATTGCCTGAATTAAGGTTTTTCGCAGAGATATTCTAACGGCTCTATTCAGACCTATAACTGATACCAAAATCTAACGACACAACCTCCGAATTAGTCCAGCCAATCAAAACCGGATCAGACCATCTCACTCGCTTCTTCCTTTCCACTAAGAATGTGAATTTGTTTTTCTCTACATCTCAGTAAATTAATTTGTATCTGTACTTGATTCAGGCAATTAATAGCTCTCACTGACACAAAAAACGGTCAGATTTACCACTTAGTCTTGAAGAAACCACTTTGTTTAATAAGAGGAGAGTAATTCAGTGAGTTACTTGAGGTTAAGCAAACATAAATACATGGCAGCTGTTTCTTATAGAGTATGTCTAACCAGATAACTCCTGAAATAGTTACCTTGTGTTTTAACCTTGACCTGGCTAACGAGCAGCCAATCAGTAACCGAAGACACAATGACACACTGCAGACTGGCCGTTAATGAACGCCATGACTGTCTACCTGCTTATCCTTTTCCTTATGTAGAACCATTGTCAGTGTAGTAGACACAGAGCTAAGACAGTCCACCTGAAAGATCAGCGAAGCAAAATATTACAGTGATAGTCTGATAAACTTGACTGTGCCAGATCTGATAATGGTATTAAGCATTAGTTCCAAACTGGAGCATAAACATTGTGTAAACAAGCACAGACTCTAACACGGGACGCTCTTATTGAGTCTTAAAACATGAGAAAACGAATTACTGTTTTCTGTGTTAAATCCAGTATTGCTTAAAACACCACGTGGACTTCAAATTTACATCGCTACATGAACTTAACAAACAATTAACGTAGTGTATTCATTTGTAAAGCTAAGAATGTGAGGCTACAAAACAGTTGCTGTTCCGGCAGACGACAAGCTCCGGCACGAAGATGAAGAACGGTACAGCAGAGACGGCTGTGGGACGACATCAGCCAATAGTACGCTGGCGCCCGTGGTGGCGGCCTCTGGAAGAAGAGAATATAAGCGCAGCTCCTGCCAGCCTCGGTGGACAATAAAGGACGGACAGTGGCAGAGGCATTGGCAGAGAGGACAAGGCGAGCAGTGGTATTAACGATAGCAGTGACTTATAAGCAAGGGTGAATATTTTTCATGGAGACGATAATTAGCGAAGGATTTTGATTATTTGCATGTCGCCCATCGCTTGCGACACATTTGTGAACCAAAGTTAAGTATTGTCAAACTACTTCATTGTAATAAAAACCATTAATGTGATTTGCTTGAAATGTTGTATAGCTATCCGAGAAAGCAGCATCCTTTAGGCACTCTATAAGAGACGAGTGGATAGCACCCCACAGTTACTTCATAGAGTCACTGAGAATCACTACAGATTGCCTAGTACAGTCAAAAATAACAGTGATACAGTAAAATTAAGATCTGTCTGTACACTATCTGTGTTGCAATTTCAAACCATACTTCCTTTACTACCACTGCAACATTTTGATCATTTATTACTTCGTTGCAGTGTAAACTTTCAGATAGTAAAACCAGCGGCAGTTATACGCTCAGTTAACCTACAATGTGTGCATCTCTTGTTACATTCATGATCTTTAATAAACAGTGCAAAGACCATTCTTATGCCATTAATTTGCACCATGTCAAAAAACAATATATACAATGCTTGGAACTTACCTTTTGGTGGTTGCTGTCGACGAATTATGTGCTCGGGTTGTAGCTGCTCTTAGGTATGGCTCCATGTAATGAATACGACGTTCCTGGATGCTCGTTATTCTCATGAAGCTCCATTACGCGTATTTATACTCCGCTTGCCGTACTTGAAGTGCATAATTTATTAGAGGAAGGTAATTGCTACATAGAGCAGACAACCTCCTCAGTACATCCGCTGTAATATTCTACTTGCCTCATGTTGTATATTAGCCATAAACGTACGAGACTACTGTACTTCTAGCCATTGCACTCATAAGGTAGACGGTCTTCGTATCTCCAAAATTTCTGGAGTGTGCGCTAACTCTTCGCGCCGTCCACGTCTTCTGTACTACAAAGATGCATAACTATGGACACTGTTCATGGAGAGATTACCCGTCAAGTTTCACATTGTAATTCGTTCTGACTTACCTTTACACATTTCTGCTGCCACGAATACGACAGTATACAATTCCGTACTCACACATAACTTAAATATTGCGTGAAACAGTTATGCGAAAACTTTTTAAGGGATACACAAGAAGAAACTGAATATATTTTGTCGTTGTGCTCGTGGATTAGTTGGTGTGAATCCGCTACAGCTCGTTACCTTACTTTTATAACCACTCTTGCGAACCGCCACCGCGCCATGCTGCAGTGGAGGCGAGTTGCGTCTGTGTGCAGAGCAAAGTTTTCCGCACTCGAGTGGCCACCGTAGAGTGGACGGTTTCCATGGAGACTTCTGTGAGCGGTTCGCTACTCTCCCGATTGAATCCAATGAAGCAAAGAGATGCGGGACAGAGACGGGCGTTCTACGAAGAGACGACGCGGTCTCAAAGCATTTTGTGCACGGCAAATATTATCCATGGCCCGAACCTATGTCCACTTGATTTACTTTACCTACTTATCATGCCTTAATGTCGTAATCATCATCCGTTTGATATCCAAAGCTGAAGCCTCTTGCAGACCTCTCTCAGTATTGCTGTCTACTGCGATATTCATGTGTGTCGCTCTCCGACGTCTTCCCACTGTTCACTAGGTCACCATCTAAGACTTTTTTTTATATGTCCTGGAATTCCAGTCGTTGTTCTGAAGCCCATAATCACTTCATCATGACCACTGTAAGTCATTTTTATACTTTGTCAATTTTTTCCTGTACCGTCACTATCTTCAGCTGCCACAAATATAAAAACACTGAACGCAACACTTGTCACCATTGATGGCAGCTATTCGAACCAAAACATGTGAATTACCGGCAATTGATTAAAGCTGTTTGTTTAAATCTGACATAGGTCTCTTGCGACCTTTGCTTAATGAGCTATTACTTTTCGGCAAATAACTGTGCTTAATCTACTAAAACGTTCCGCACAGGAAACAGATATAGTTACGTACCATTAACGTGATAAAGTTATTTAATATTTCAGTGAAAGTACCTGGTATCGTCACATTATAAAACACTCAAAAGTCTCTCCAAAGTCTTGCCTACTCTTCACCTAGCAATTCTTTCGGCCTAAAGGGAAAAAAGGTTCTTCAAACAAGTAAATGCTGGGCTGATCCACATTCCGGGTCCTTTAAAACTCTCATATGCTTTACAAACACCATTGTTTTCTGTTGTGTTATCACATAGTCAGTTATGGGCCTTATCTCACGTGTCGGTTGTTCCTACGTATAAAGACGTACTGACTTTGCCTAAACAACTCTTCATTATCTTCAAAGCACTTTGCTGACGTGAGTCTATCAGCCTATCCCCGCTGTCATTTAACACAATTTCCTCATACTGAACAACAAGGAGATCATTGTTTCTCCACACAGTATGTGCAGTCATATACGTAATAACTAAAATTTTGTTTTCGATCTCTTACGTTTCCCAGTGCTTTCGTCAGTTCCACACATTTTTTCCTTTTTCCTCCATTTTGGTGTCGTCATTTGGCGCATGCACAGCTATAATCACGACTGAGAGCTTAATAATTCCATTCGCATCTGCAGGATCCTTCGAGCAATCTGATCCCAGGATTTTACATGGTTCTTGTAATGTTTCCTAATATCTATGGAGGCCCAACATCAGGATCTCTCGTTTTTAGGTAACCCACTGCAATCATGGGTATCTTTCTCACTGGTCTGATGCGGCCCACCACGAATCCCTCTCCTGAGCCAAGCTCTGCACTTGCAACATACGTCTTCAATTATTTGCTGTATGTCTTCTGATCTCTGTCAACCTCTACAGTTTTTGCCCTCTACATTCCACAATGTCTTAACAAATATCCTATCATCCTATCCCTTCTCCTTGTCAGTGTTTTCCACCCATTTCTCTCCTCTCCGATTCTGCGCAGAACCTCCTCATTCCTTACTTTATCAGTCCACCCGATTTTCAATATCCTTCTGTAGCACCACACCTGCAATATCTCGATTCACTTCTCTTCAGGTTCTCCACAGTCCATGCTGTGCACCAAACGCGCGATCTCAGAAATTTCTCCCTCAAATTAAGGTTAATGTGTAATATTAGCAGACATCTCTTGCCCTGGAATGCCCTTTTGCCATTGCTACCTTGCTTTTGATGTCCTTGCTCCGTCCGTCATTGGTTATTTTGCTACCTACGTAGTAGAATTACTTAACTTCATCTGCTTCGTGACCATCTGTCCTGATGTTAAGTTTTTGGCTGTTCTCATTTCTGCTACTTCTCATTACCTTCGTCTTTCTTCGATTTACTTTCAGTCCATATCCTGTACTCATTAGGCTGTTCATTTCATTTAGCAGATAATGTTGTTCTAATTCAGGATAGCAGTGTCACCAGCGAATCGTATCATTGATATTCTTCCCGTTTGAATTTTAATCCCACTCCTGAACTTTTCTTTTATTTCCATCATTGCTTCTTCGATGTACAGGCTGAGCAATACGGATGAAAGACTACATCCCTGTCTTATATACTTTTTAAACAAAAGTCTTCGTTCTTAGTTGTCCACTCTTATTTTTCCCTCTTGGCTTTTGCACATATTGTATATTATCCTCTCTCCCTATAGCTTACACCTATTTTTCTCAGAATTTCAAATTTCTTGCACCATTTTAAATTGTCGAATACTTCCTCCTGGTCGATAGGTCTTATGAAAGTATCTTCATTTCTCTTTATCCTAGTTTTCATTATCAACTGCAACGTCAGAACTGCCTCTCTGGTGCCCTTACCTTTCCTGAAGCCAAAATGACCGCCATTTAACACATCTTCTATTTCCTTTCCCATCCTTTTGTATATAATTCTTGTCAACAACTGGGATGCAACAGCTGTCAAGCTGACAGTGGAATAACTCTCGCACTTGTCAGGTCTTGCAATCTTCGGAACTGTGTGGACGATATTTTTTCGAAAGTCAGATGATAAGTTGCAGACTCATAAATTTTACACATCAACGTGAACAGTCCTGTTTTGCCATTTTCCTCAATGATTTTAGAAATTCTGATGGGATCTTATGTACCCCTTCCGCCTTATTTGATCTTAATTCCTCCAAATCAGTCTTAAATTCTGAATCTGACACTGGTTCTCAATATCTTCTAATTCGATCCTTGTTTCTTCTTCCATCACATCAGATAAATCTTCTCCCTTGCCGCAGTGGTAGTTCCCAGCAGATCACCGAAGTTAACTGCTTGTTGGGATTGTTCAAATGTGTGTGAAATCTTATAGGACTTAACTGCTGTCATCAGTCCCTAAGCTTACACACTAATTAATCTAAATTATCCTAAGGACAAACACACACACCCATGCCCGAGGGAGGACTCGAACCTCCTCCGGGATCAGCCGCACAGCCGATGACTGCAGCGCCTGAGACCGCTCGGCTAATCCCGCGCGGCATTTGTTGGGCTTGTCTAGCACTGCGACTGGTCACCGTCCATGTCTGACGAGTGCTTTTGACAAGTGGGGTGTACTCGGTCCCTGTCAGGCCAGTTAAGCAGCTACTTGATTGAGAAGTAGAGACAACAGTGTGCTAACCACATGCCCCTCCATATCCGCATCCGGTGACGTCTAAGGTGTGAGGATGATACGGCTGCCGGTCGGTACCGTTGGGCCTTCAAGACCTGCTCAGGCGGTGGTTGTTTGTTTGCTTTTGTTTCATAAAACACTTCCTCAGTTGTAATGGCAGTCCTCTTGGCATTCCATGTGCCAATGACTTTTTTTGGGCTAAATTTAATTTTCCAGAAAGACCAACCTGTTTGTCCCAGACTACTTTAAGGGGAAATTTTGACCTGGCAATTTTTACGCGTGACGGGGTGCAAACTCGATGCCGCAGCCGGAGGGCTGGGTAATTTTTCCTTACGGTTTTATTCCATTTAACTCACTGACTTTCTAGGTTATGAGGTTTGTTCTACCCCTGCCTCCTGAAATGGAGTAAATGTTACTGATCCTCCCCTGCCCCTGTATGCCTATTTGATTTTGATATTTAAAGTGTCAGGGGACTCGCCTTTCACCCACTTCCATTAGCTTCATAACGTGCATCCACTGTGCACCACGCATTGTGTCTTCTCGGACATGGAAGCGGGTTTTGTTGGCAGAACTCTACTGAAGTGTTGGGTTAGGACTTTGGAACCCGTCCAGGAGTAACGTCCACTGATATATGGCGAAGGTTTAAAACTTGATGGGTACCTTTACACGAGTATAAATATTAGCTGAAAGTTAATGCTCCTACCCTAATATCATTTCAGGGTTTCCGTGTAGAGAAACTCTGAAAATATTAAAGAAATTTTAATGACAAGCTGTTATCTTGCTGAACGGTGCTCACGTTTGATCAGATGTTGTTATAATATGACACACAAAGATTTCAGAAGTTTAGTGTATGGCTAATCTGAAAGGAATAATACAAGAAGTAATTCTTACAAAAACATTCAGATCACCAGAAGGGACTAGGCCTATGATTTTATTCAGAGTAGAAAATATTATTCTTCGGGTCATTTAGAAAACAATTGAGTGATAAGATTCAACAAGTAGCAAACTACCATCTCCTTTGACAATCTCTCGGCGTTCAAGGAGAGATATTAATTTCAACGTCATCGCATAATTTAAGTGGGTCAGTCTGGATTACGTCCGTTCTGCATAAAACTCAAAAGGTGATTCCTGTTTGCAGCAAGAAACAAGCAAGCAAAATTCCTTCCAGAGAAAGAAGTGAATTGATATCACTTGTTGTGTGGGGACTGAGTGGTTTTAATTCCCCCCAAGAAAAATATGTCCACGAAAAAGCATAGAGGACTGTTTGAAGAATGGTCCGAATCCTGAATCACCGATATTATCGGATACTAGGTGTTTCATGTTTCCAGCGTTTTTGAGCAATCATTCATGACATCTGATAGTTGTCTCTTATTGTATGGCCACAACACTATGAACTTACCATCCGTCCACAAACCAGGAAAAACATTCAGTCAACGCATCGTTGCTTCTTCAAACTGCTGAATAAATTGGCTTCACAAGGATGCGACCTCATTAACCATTGTGGAGGCGTAATTTGACAAGAACGTATTGGTGGATTATATGGAGCTGCTTATCAAAGGACGACCACAATGACGAAAGCAACAAGGACCTTCATTATATGCGACTTTCATCCAAAACATGTTCGCTTATTCACCGAGGAAGCGTTCCTGCCTTCGACTGTTGTAAACCGAAGGAACAGTTTCAATGATGTATTCACAGTATACCTTGGTACTCTTTGAAGCCAGAGTTTAAAGGAAGCGAGACTGAATACCCCGTTCCCCAAAAAGAAGTAATTGCTTTGACAAGAATAAAAGATCACTAAAAAAAGGCAGCAAAAGAGGAAGAAGCCGGAAATAACTTCTGGGACCCAATTCTAAAAGCAACAGCAATAGGAGTTACGAGAGTACGCCAAAACTATTCGACTATTACCAGAGAAACAAAAAACGAAAGCAGAACCCAACTAGGTCTTCAAAAAATCCACGAGCACTTCGCTGTTCAGTCTGTAACGGAAAGTAGAGAAATGTACAGTGAGCGGAATGAATTCAATTTCTAAATTGCAAGGACAGGTGGAATGACACATAGCCCAGAAATCATGGTCCTGCGCATTTCATATGTGATCTCTGTTAAATAACGTTTCCCGTTAATGGAATTTTTATGTAGGTTTTTGTATATTTTATTCACTTCCTTTCAGAAGCTTCAGAATTCTTTAGCAAATCAAATTAGGTATTCACGTTAACTATTGTATGCTCTAAAATAAGCTACAACTTAAAAATATATACCCAAAATTAGCAAAAAAGAAGAAATGAACGACACATACGTTTCTCTCATTTCATTTGGTTGCTGCTAACCTCTTAGATTTTTTGTTTTGCATGTTGGTATTCTAGTTGCTAAGGGTTTATTTTTCTATTGCTATGTTTTATTCGAAGTTCACTGTTGCTGTGCGAGGTGCGAGTTTATTTACTGCCATTTTGTGATTTGTAATTACTTCGCTGAGATGTCGACGCAACAACGTGGAATGCCAAGTGGATAAATCGGACTATTTCCGACATATTTTCTGTTTTAGTTCAGTACAGGGGTGACAGCAGCGGAGGCAGCGAGAAATATTTGCGGACAATGCCACTGGACAGAGCAACACAAAGAAATGGTTTTCACGTTTTAATGTTGACCATTTGGATATGATTGGATGTGATGGATGACGCAGTAATCAACAATGATCCACACCAATGTACTCGAGAGGTGACAAATCTGACGAAGTGTGATCATTCCACCATCGCGCGACGTTTGCACGCAAAGAGAAAGATTCAAAAATCGAGTATATGTGTAACCCATGTTCTAAGCCAAACATCAGCAGGTGGCCATATGTGCGTGTCTGCTTGCTCGTGTTCAGTTGGCTCGTTAACAACACTAGCCTCTCCCATACTGTACCGTTAGTGGAGAGGAGAAATGGTGTCTTCACACTGAAATAAAGGAAAGAAAGGAATGGTTGAACCCAAAATACAGAAAAGCGCCAACTCCCTGTACAAAGACCTGCGCGAATCCACCAAAGATAATGTTATGTAACGGTGAAACAGCGACGGTGTGGTGTACTACGAAGTGTTTCAGCATCACTGCTGAAATTTATTGCCAACAGCTCACACGTATTGCAGATACAGTCCAAGAACAACGGCATAAGACTGCATAAAGCGATGCTACTGCATGATAAAGCCCGCCTGAGTTCTGCTAGATGACAAAAAACACTATACAGGAGCTGGATTGACAAAGTCATTCCGGATACACCTTATTCACTTGATTTTGTGCCCTCAGATTTTCACCTTTTCCGCTCTATCGAACAACTTTCAAGGAACCTATTTTCCGGATGAAAATGGGCTCCGAACATCGCTCGACGAGGTCTTTGCATCAAAATAACATGATTTCTACAGTCGCAGAATCTTGAAGTTACCTCAGTGTTGGCAGACTGCTGTCAAAAGTGAAACAGAATATGTTATTCGTGATTAATGTCTCTGTTATGAGTATCTATTGTCTTTATTAAAATTATGGAAAGATGCTTGAAACTCATGCACCGACCTAATAGTATACTGCACGAATTTACTAGAAAAGCATTCTCACCCGATAGTTGTGTAAAACTACACATTTTAATTAAATTCTTTCACCAAGTGAACATTACAGTTTATTTGAATTTATCACTCTCTGACTCTGTTATACACTGAAGCACCAAATAAGGTGGTATAGGCATGCATATTCAAATACAGAGATACTTAAATAAGCAGAATATGGCGATGCGGTCAGCAAAGGCTATATAAGACAACAAGTATATGGCGCAGTTGCTATACCGCTTACTGCTCCTACAACGGCAGGTAATCTAGATTTAAGTGAGTCTGAACGTGGTCTTATAGTCGTTGCACGAGGGATGAGACACAGCATCTCCGGGGTAGCGATGAAGTGCGGATTTTCCCCAACGACCATTTCAAGAGTGTACCGTGAAAACCAGGAATGCGGTAAAACATCAACTCTCCGACATCGCTGCGCCAGGAAAAAGATCATGCAAAGAACGGGACCAACGACGACTGAAGAGAATCATTCAACGTGACAGAACTGCAACCCTTCCGCAAATTGCTGCAGATTTCAGTGCAGTGTCAGCATGCGAATAATTCAACGAAGTATCAGCGATATGGGATTTCGGTTTCGAAAACTCCCTTATATACACTTGATGACTGCATGACACAAAGCTTAACGCATCGCCTGGTCCCGTCAACACCGACATTAGACTGTTGATGACTAGAAACATGTTGCCTGGTCGGACGAGTCTCGTTTCAAATTGTATCGAGAGGACGGACGTGTACGGGTATGGAGACTACATACAACCTCATGAATCAATGGACCCTACATGTCAGCAGGGGAAACTGGTGGAGGCTCTGTAATGGTGTGGTGTGTGTGCAGTTGGAATGATATGGGACCCCTGATACGCGTAGATACGACTCTTGACAGTTGACACGTTTGTAAGGGTACTGTCTGATCAGAAGCATCCTTTCATGGCCATTGTGCATTCCGACGGACGTGGGCGATACCAACAGGACAACGTGACACCCCATATATCCAGAATTTTTACAGATTGGCTCCAGGAACACTCTTCTGAATTTCAATACTTCCACTAGCAACCAAACTCCCCAGACATGATCTTTTGAGCATGTCTGGTATGCCTTCCAACGTGCTATTAAGAAGGAATCTCCACCCCCTCATATTCTTATGGATTTTTGGACAACCTGCAGCATTCATGGTGTCAATTCCCTCCAGCACTACTTGAGACATTAGTCGACTCCATGTCACGTCGGATGGTTTACTTCTGCGTGCTCGCAGGGGCCCTACACTACATCAGGCAGGTGTGCCAGTTTCTTTGGTTCTTCAGTGTGAGTGTGTGTGTGTGTGTGTGTGTGTGTGTGTGCGTGTGTGTGTGTGTGTGTGTGTGTGTGTGTGTGAATTCCTAAGGGACCAAACTGCTGAGGTCGTCGGTCTCTAGACTTACACACTACTTAAACTGACAGCAACACACACACCCAGGCCAGAGGGAGGACTTGAACCTCCGGCAGAAGGGGCCGCGCAATCATTGATATGGCGCCTCAAATTGTGTTGCCACTCCTCACGGCTCTTTAGTGTATAATTTCTGATATACAATATGACAGTTAAAATATTGTTTTACTTAAACAGTAAGTGCGCAACCCATAGCCCTATTGCTGTGTGTTCTCTGTTGATGTATGTAACAGGATTTGACATTTGTTTCAAACGGTTCAAATGGCTCTAAGCACTATGGGACTTAACATCTGAGGTCATCAGTCGCCTAAGAAACTACTTAAGTAACCTAAGGACATCACACACATACATGCCCGAGGCAGGATTCAAACCTGCGACCGTAAAAGCAGCGCGGTTCCGGACTGAAGCGCCTAGAACCGCTCGGCTTCAACGGCCGCCACATTGGTTTCAGCCAAAACCAGTAGTATTATAATCTATACAAGTCACAGTAAAAGCTAGACTGAAAATTATTGAGAAGTACTGAGGTGACATAAAATAAACGTTGACATGAACAAATAAAATAAATAAACACCATACCTTCTCTCGCCTGTTTGTATATAGGAATACAGTTTTATTTTCTTTGTTCTGTACTGGAACTGGCGTTTGTTTGCGAGTGGAACAGAGAAACTCACAAGTCAGCTTCCGGAGGGTTGCAGAAATTCGCCACGCTTCATAAACGGCGTCACCCCATTTTGCCGTAACGGTTATGGAAACAAATTAACTCCGTAGCGGCGCCAGGGGTCGCTTGGAGTGTAACACGGATGGATAAATGAATGAGATGTGTGTGTGTGTGTGTGTGTGTGTGTGTGTGTGTGTGTGGGTTGGTGGGTGGGTGGGTGGGTAGGTGTGTGTGCGCAACGGTTAGTTGGAGCTAATCTGGCAGCCATGTCACTGACGCAGAACGTTCCCTATCCGCCTCATAAACCCGACGCCGGTAAACGTTCCACGCCGTTGGTTTCTACACCCCGCAACCACGTTTAAACAGCGCCAGCAGCCAATGAAAACATTAATCAGTCTCCTAGTGCATCCCTTGCTGGCGCTTCTTAAACACGCCGGGAAGACAGAAATCCCCAATGACAATCTGCCAGTCTCTAAACGTCCATGTTCATCCACTTACTCAAACTTTTTGTCGTTATCTTAGCGGAACTGAAGACACGGCAGACATAATTACTGTCGCCAAGTAAAGAAGTGAACCTACCTGGCCATGCTAAATGTTGCCGACTTAAAATACCGAAGTATGAGTGCCAATTTAAGGGTGAGACCTCAACAGGAGAATGCAAAGTATTTTATCAGGTTTTTTTTTGCACTCATATTCCCCTTTTCACTTATTTGCTTTTTAGTCGATATTCATATAGACCTACATAGCATTTCTTTTCTTCTTCTCCAGACGATATTCTTCTTCCGTTCTTCTCTCCATCCTGCAGCCAAAATTAAGTGAATACACACGACACTGCTGTAACATTCTACAATATTTGCTTCATTCTTAGTGTATACAACATTCTGCCAAGACCGTGCGCAAAAGTCAATCAGTTTACGAGTCACTAAAATATTGCCTTGCCTTGACACATAAGAGAAAGATTATTAGCTTTCGGCCACACTCTTCAGGACCTTCTGCAGGAACAATGAAGGACGCCATGCTACCGTATACTGTATCATTGTCTGTGGTTCTAGGCGTGTAACAGTCTATTGTTCCTGATGAAACTCATGGAGAGTACCGTTAACACCTGTGTTTTCAGAGTTCTGTGTAAGAGGCTGTTCGCAATGCGAGGGACGCACACCATGAGTGAATAGCTTGGTGTAAATTATCTTTCTTTTATTTTTAGGCCTCATTGTTTCCACAATCGCCGGCGTACATGCAAGTGTATACTGTCTTTTGCGACTATAGTAAGAGTCTTATGTAAAACATACTCGGTTTACTAGATTTCACAGACTCTCTGTGATCACAATTTTTGAATCCTACTTGAGTCCTAATGTTAACGACAGACAGTTCTTAAAATCGAGCTCCTATGTGTGGACTAACATTGCGAATGAAGTAGAAAGAAAAAAATGTGACCTCTGAATATGCTGTGATATAAAGCACAACGTGTATAGCATAAAGAAGGTGTTTATTATTGTCGCGAACGACGCTGTATTATCTATATTACTTGAGGACCCACTGTATGGACAAAACAGTACTTTAGCTAAAAACTGAAATTATAGAAGTAGCTTCCATACTTAAAAATTAATGACTTCAGAAAGTCTTAAGCGAACTAGGCTAACAAAGTATCCACTGATAACTCTCGAACAGCACTATTGAGAGTCAGTATCAGATTATTTATTAAAGTAGTACAGTTCGAATACTCAGCGAGGATTTTGATTACGACGATTAAAAACCCATTTAACTAAATAATCATATGGCGACTGATAGTTCACAAGCTGCGAGTACTTCTAATAAACACATTCTAAACGTAACTGCAAAAAATGATATGGTTCAGCTGAAGAACCAAGAGAATGTACTCGTATTGAAGATGTCGTTCTATAAAACGTTAAGCAACTAAAACGATCGTCACTAAAATGATTAGAGCTATGAAACTTCGAAAATACAAAGGCTGGTGTGTTATCAATGGAATCTTTGATATAATTCTGGAAAGTTGTCCTAACTTAATAGGAAATAACGTTCGTGATATATGATTTATCACTGGCACAAGGAATTTTCCCACAGAAATTACAATATGCAGTTGTTCAACATCTTTATAAGAAAGGCGACCACAAAGAATTAAATAATCATTATCTAGCTTCCAGAACATTGCAGAAAGTTATACAGGGTGAGTCACCTAACATTACCGCTGGATACATTTCGTAAACCACATCAAATACTGACGAATCGATTCCACAGACCGAGCGTGAAGAGAGTGGCTAGTGTAATTGGTTAATACAAACCATTAAAATATGCACGGAAGTATGTTTTTAACACAAACCTACGTTTTTTTAAATGGGACCCCGTTAGTTTTGCTAGCACATCTGAACATATAAACAAATACGTAATCAGTGCCGTTTGTTGCATTGTAAAATGTTAATTATATCCGGAGATATTGTAACCTAAAGCTGACGCTTGAAACCTCCGACGTTCAGTTGCGTGTTGTAACAAACACGGGCCACGGTAGGCGAGCAGCATCTGCAGGGACATGTTTACGATGACGACCGTGTTTACGAGTGTGGCTGTAGTGCACTGTTGTGGTTTGGTCCAGCTGCCGCAGTGTCGGCATGTAGCGCTTGATGCTATTGTTATTCTGCATCGGAGAGCACCGAATTACGCTGTCCCGAAGGCACAATGTTTCGGCAATGTTTCATGCCATTTTCGGGCGTTCCTGATGACTGCTTCCAATGAGCTCTGCCCTTGAAAGCTCTCACTCCCTCCTCCACCCATGGCCTCTACCGAGCTGTCTCCGAACACAGTCACGCTCAATTCTCACGACCGGAGCGGATTTCCACACGGACTGCCGCTGTGTTTTGACTCTACACAAGGCAAGATTCTAGACCTTGCTGCACTGAAAACTGCTCCTTATTTATAGCACTTTGTGTAGCCAGGTGTCTACAGCGCCCTTTAAAACACTACCGCGTAGGTTTTGCCGTTTTTGGAAGTGAGATGGCTATCTGAGATGCAGTGCTCTGCTACAATGGAGTTTGTTGTCTGAGTGTCCTGTATCACTCAGGTAGTCTGTCCCGCGTACATTTTCCCGAACGGGCATGGGATATGGTAGACTCCCGGTTTGAGGAGTCCTACGTCATCCCTGACTGATCCCAGCAATGCTGTCGCCCTGGCTTGTATGCAGAACACACACATTACGTTTTCCGATTTTCGCTGCTGTGCTGCTGATATATATGATAACCGCTGAAGCAAGAGAATTCTGTTCATCCTTAGCACGATAATACTGAAGAAACCAGGACCACATTCTTAGCAGGATGTGATCTTGATTTCTTCAGTATGATGGCCCGTATTATCTGATGATTGCTGTAACTGCTCATATGGAACATGGCCTGTAAATGCTGCAGGTCATCTGCACTCTGCCTTCGTCTGAGATTGTACATGTTCTGTACACTAGTGTGCTTAGGACATCTTCTTTTGGTGCTGTGGCATACCAGCCGGAGACAGGCCAGTAAAAATCTGTGCATTTCTGGTAAATGCTGTGTCCTGGTATGCCATTTGATCTTTGCATGACGAACACTATTTGAAGCAGACGTTTAATATTTTCTTCCATAACTGCGGAGTATTCGATATTTTGGGAAAAATCGGAAAGAGAGTCCTACTAGGATCAATTTAGAATTACTCTTGTTCGGTTTGTATGTGAGTGGCCACCCACTTACCATTTAACAAACGGAAATGGTACTTTTAGCAAGCTATACTGGAGTTCTAATAAATCCCGTTAGAGAGAAAGTAACAGCAGTGGTTGTTAATTATATTTTTCAAAGAATTATTGATAGGTTCTCTGAATTAGGGCTCTTGCTAAGTTTTGAGAGAACACTATATTCATTCCTTTACAACAAATACAGTCATACCGACAACTCATGCAGCGTAAGAAGAGTAAACAGAGTAGAATGCCTCAAACTTAGGAGTGTACATACCGATAAAAACTGTAAGTGGAAGAAGCGTATGACTGTGCTTCCCGAACATTTAAGTTCAGAAACGTTTGCTTCTCAGGTAACTGGCAGCCTAGGAAACAAAGGAATAAAACTCTCGTCGTAGTTTGCTTCCACCCAGTAATGTTTTATGGAATAATTTTCTGGGTAACTCATCATTCGGGAAAAAAAAGAAAGATATTTAACGCACAAAAGCGAGCACCAGGCATATCACCCACGGTTGTCATGTAGCTACCTTATCAGTTGTAACGTGCGCGTGGGGCACACAATACTCATTAAAGCCTGTACTGTGGTAAGTGAGTGGGGTTTACCTTACGAGACAGGATTTTTGTATAGATATTGACCGCGTGTACCTGAATGGAGGCAAATCAGACTTACACCCACTCTGTAATAAGAATGATACGTCAAGTAAGTTCGAAATGCAACTACACGTCAGGACGGACAAAAGAAAGCACAGCAGATGCTACCAATTTGTTAATAATACGGTCGCCAGCCTAATTAGGCATTAACTGAGTTTCTTCCCTGTACAAGTTGGCAGATATTCGTGCAAAGCAACAAGTAGTAACACTGCATAATATAGTAGAATTTTAGAACCAGAAAATCTATTGAACTGATAGTTTCACGTTCTGTACTGATATGGAAAAAAACCATAAATACATAACACTACACTATAATGTATACTACCAAGCTTCGTACTGTCTATTGATCTGATTAAAATCAGGCATAGGTTACCCTAGAAATAGCACTTTGGGGCCACACACAAAATGTCAGTTTTGATAAAGATAAAATACTGATAACTTTTGACATATATATTGACTTTAACTTTTGCTAGTCAAACCAATTTAGAACACTTCAGAATTCAAATGAATAAAAAAAGGGGAGGGGGGGCTTGAAACTGTTGTGATCACTGTATTAAAAAAATTAATTAGTGAGACCGTTATCCGCTCAAGATTTCCAATATTTGAGTTACTACTCTCTTTGTCTTATTTCCTACTCATTTAATTACCTTTATATCTGTCTCGAAATAATTAAACTTCATTACTAAATCAATATTAATCTTCCAATTTTATCAGACCTTCGTTATTCATTTATTGGTTCATTAACAAAACAGTTCTTTAAACACCATTCTAACATAGTTAGGTCTGCAAGTAATTATTATTAACACAAAACTTAATTTTTCATTTCGGGACACTCGGATTGCACAACATTTGGAAAGGACCCTATCTAGGTTAGTTGTGAGGATAATTAAATGATAGGAAAGTTCTGGTAAAATTTAAGTTGTTATTGAACAGTATGGAACAAAAGTAACACTGGTCCATACGAATACAGTACTAAAAGTTTCAACCTGTTTGTATCGATGCGGCGGCTCGCAGGCGGCGATATGGCGAGGTACAAAGCACACTTACAACACAGCTATGGCTCTTGACGCATCGGCACTTTATGTCTTCATAGCGTCGCAATACTTTTCCATTTAGTGCCTATGGAATTTTGCCATGCTGTATGGGCGTTGGAACTGCATACCCGAGGCTCAATGAAACTACGTCTTCCAGGAGAGCCTCCTCGATCCAGAACGTGTTGCTCAGACCAATGCCAAACTCCAACTACTACTGCTGAGCCCGTTGTGCCGTGCAGTGTCCGCGTGCATTTTCCCGCGCTCGCCTGTCGTCCACCTTTTACCGTTCCCCTTCAGACAGGGTATTCACCTGAGGTTTTGCGTTCTACGTATTCTAACACATTGCCTACGTATGGACCAGACGCACAGTTACAATTTTAAACATCTTACAACAGTTTCAACATTTGTTACATTTCAATTCTTTTACAATATTGTTTGACATTTGACATAAACATTAATATTCACCTTGAAATATGTTTACAGTTTTCTTAACACAATGGCATGAAACAAGAAAACAAATGAAATCAGAACATCAATTACTCAAGTTTAACGAAAAATCAGATGGAAAAAAAATTACTTATATGTACAATAGTACAGCGTTGTTGTTGTTACACAGTGAGTTGAGCATAGTAACTGCAACATCGCAGTAAAAATATTTGATCCGGTATGGCTCGCTGTTTCAATTTTTTTGTTTCCTGAAACCACCCGCCTTCTCAGTACTCGCTGCTGTGTAAGTATCGAGATTGGATTGGAGTCTCTGGTCTCCGCATATCCTTGGCGAGTTGGGTTCCCGCGGAAGCAGTCGCTTGGGGACCGAACGCAAGAAACGTAAGACTGTACCCAGAATGTTAAACTCTGTTACCTACCGTTATAACGAGTAATTTGACACTCTGGTAGTGTCCACGTGTGAACTTTGGAGATACTGTTAAATGTTTGTAGTAAGGGAAAGATTGAGTTTGGATCTTTTCAGTCGGACGTTTACGAACGGAGTTAACTGCAGTTCACTTCTTGTGGTATTTTACAGTTCTACTTGTCGTGGTGAAATCTCTGATAATATTGTCATAATTTAGCTTGGGACGTCATTCTGTGGGTTTTTGTGGCCCTCCCAAGAGCTTAAAGCCACAAATATTTTCTTACTGCCTTTTCTGAGGTTGGCTTGTAGCAGTTGATTTGCATCTTTTCTACCCCACCGTACTGCTGTTTAGTAACGCGCGGTATAGTCGAAGTGTTCAGCAGTATCGCATCTACTCCGCCCTTTCTAAGATCTGCGTGCCGCATCCATATCGACGTATAATGTCAGTGTACAGTTTGTGTAAATTGGTTGCGCCCTGTTACCGTCTGATACATCATGGAAAATTTTCCCCTGCCGCATGTGATAATGAAGGGCCGGCCGGTGTGGCCGTGCGGTTCTAAGCGCTTCAGTTTGGAACCGCGTGACCGCTACGGTCGCAGGTTCGAATCCTGCCTCGGGCATGGATGTGTGTGATGTACTTAGGTTAGTTAGGTTTAAGTAGTTCTAAGTTCTAGGGGACTGATGACCTCAGTTGTTAAGTCCCATAGTGCTCAGAGCCATTTGAACCATTTGATCCTGAAGGAGAGCACGGTGCGCAACAACCCATCACCACGACTAAATAAAGACATATGCATTGTATCATTTAAAGTATGTAAACACTGAGTTTAACAGTTGAACTGTGTTTTTTTATATTTATTTTGAAAGGAATTATTTACATAGTTGGTTAATTAGAACACGTATACTTATTTGTCATCTACATCTACACCTACATGGATACTCTGCAAATCACATTTAAGTGCCTGGCAGAGGGTTCATCGAACCACCTTCACAATTCTCTATTATTCTAATCTCGTATAGCGCGCGGAAAGAATGAACACCTGTATCTTTCCGCACGAGCTCTGATTTCCCTTATTTTATCGTGGTGATAGTTCCGCCCCATGTAGGTCGGTGTCAACAAAATATTTTCGCATTCGGAGGAGAAAGTTGGTGATTGGAATTTCGTGAGAAGATTCCGTCACAATGAAAAACGTCTTTCTTTTAATGGTTTCCAGCCCACATCCTGTATCATTTCTGTGTCACTCTATCCCATATTTCGCGATAATACAAATTGTGCTGTCTTTATTTGAACTTTTTCGATGTACTCCGTCAGTCCTACCTGGTAAGGATCCCACATCGCGCTGCGGTGTTCTAAAAGAGGACGGACAAGCGTAGTGGAGGCAGTCTCCTTAGTAGGTCTGTTACATTTTGTAAGTGTCCTGCCAATAAAACGCAGCCTTTGGTTAGCCTTCCCCACAACATTTTCTACGTGTTCTTTCCAATTTAAGTTGTTCGTAATAGTAATACGTTGGTATTTAGTTGAATTTACGGCTTTTAGATTAGACTGATTTATCGTGTAGCCGAAGTTTAACAAGTTCCTTTTCGCACTCATGTGGATGAGGTCAAATGCCATTTTTCGCACCATTCAGATATTTTTTTCTAAATCGTTTTTCAGATTGTTTCGATCTTCTGATGACTTTATTTGTCGATAAACAGCAGCGTCATCTGCAAACAACCGAAGATGGCTGCTCAGATTGTCTCCCAAATCGTTTATATAGATAAAGAACAGCAAAGGGCCTATAACACTATCTTGGGGAACGCCTGAAATCACTTCTGTTTTACTCGCTGACTTTCCGTCAGTTACTACGAACTGTGACCTCTGTGACAGGAAATCGCAAATCCAGTCACATAACTGAG
Organism: Schistocerca piceifrons; assembly: GCF_021461385.2. Taxonomy (NCBI): domain Eukaryota; kingdom Metazoa; phylum Arthropoda; class Insecta; order Orthoptera; family Acrididae; genus Schistocerca; species Schistocerca piceifrons. The sequence goes on from NC_060139.1 coordinate 272,599,933, forward strand.
ACGATATTCCATAAGTACTCAATTTTACTACGAGTCGCTTGTGTGGTACAGTGTCAAAAGCCTTCCGGAAATCAAGGAACACGGAATCGATCTGAAATCCCTTGTCAATAGCACCCAGGAATTCATGTGAATAAAGAGCTAATTATGTTTCATAGGAATGATGTTTTCTAAACCCATGTTGACTATGTGTCAATAGACAGGTTCCTTCAGGTAATTCATAGTGTTCGAACACAATATATGTTCTAAAATCCTGCTGCATATCGTCGTTAACGATATGGGTCTGTAATTTAGTGGATTACTCCTATTACCTCTCTTGAATATTAGAGTGACCTGTGCCATTTTGCAATCTTTGGGTACATACCTTTCGTCGAACGAACGGTTGAATATGATTGTTAAGTATGGACTAATGCATCAGCATACTCCGAAAGGAACCTAACTGGTATACAGTCTGGCCTAGAAGACTTGATTTTATTAAGTGATTTGACTTGCTTCACTACTCCGAGGATACTTACTTCTACGTTACTCATGTTGGCAGCTATTCTCGATTCGAATTCTTTTTTAAAAGCATTTCGGAAGGCTGTGTTTAGTAAATCTGCTTCGGCAGCACTGTCTTCGATAGTATCTCCATTGTTATCGCGCGGAGAAGGTATCAATTGTTTCTTACCGGTAACATACTTCACATATGACCAGAATCTCTTTGGATTTTCTGCCAGGTTTCGAGACAAAGTTTCGTTGTGGAAACTGTTATAGGCGTCTCGCATTGAACTCCGCGCTAAGTTTCGAACTTGTGTAAAGAATCGCCAATCTTGGGGATTTTGCGTCTGTTTAAATTTGACATGTTTGTTTCGTTGTTTCTGCAATAGTGTTCTAACTCGTTTTGTGTACCAAGGAGGATCAGCACCGTCGTTTGGTAGTTTATTTGGTATAAAACTCTCAATTGCTGCCCATACTATTTCTTTGAATTCAAGCCACATCTTTGGAGTCAGTGGAGATTGTCTCTCAGGAAGGTGTCAAGTGAATTTTTATCTGCCTTTTTGTATAGGTATATTTTTCGCTTATTTTTAGAGGATTTGGGGATTACAATATTCAATCTCGCTACGACAACCCTGTGTTCACTAATCTACATCTACATCCAATCTACAGCCAACTGACGATGTGTGGTGCTGGTCATTAACTCAGGATTATTTGTTACTAAGAGGTCAAGTGTGTATTCACAACCGTTTACTATTCGCGTGGGCTCATGAACTAACTGCTCGAAATAATTTTCAGAGAATGCGTTTAGCACAATTTCAGATAATATTTTATGCGTACCTCCGGAATTAAACATGTATTTTCGCCAACATATCGACGGTAAATTAAAGTCACCAGCAACTATTATCGTATGAGTCGGGTACGTGTTTGAAATCAAACTCAAGTTTTCTTTGAACCTTTCAGCAACTGTATCATCTGAACTGGGAGGTCGGTAAAAGGATCCAATTATTATTTAATTCCGGTTGCCAACAATGACCTCTGCCCATACTAACTCACAGGAAGTATCTACTTCACTTTCACGACAAGTTAAACTACTTCTAACAGCAACAAACACGCCACCGCCAACCCTGTTTAGCCTATCTTTTCGGAACACCGTTAGGTTCTTCGCAAAAATTTCGGCTGAGCCTCTATCCGGCTTTAACCAGCTTTCAGTGCCTATAACGATTTGAGCATCAGTGCTTTCTATTAGCGCTTGGAGCTCTGGTACTTTCTCAACACAGTTACGACAATTCACAACTGTTATACCAATGTTTCCTGTATCTATGTTATTCCTGTGTTCAGCCTGCACCCTTGATGAGTGAAGCTCATGTTGTGTTTTCCCGAGAGCCTCTAACCTAAAAAACCGCCCAGTCCACGCCACACAGCCCCTGCTACCCCTGTAGCCGCCTCCTGCGTATAGTGGACACTTGGCCTATTCAGCAGAACCCGAAACCCACCACTCTGTGGTGCAAGTCGAGGAGTCTGCAGCCAGTACGGTCGCAGAACCGTCTGAGCCTCTGATTCAGACCCTACACTCGGCTCTGTACCAGAGGTCTGCAATCGGTCCCGTCGTCTATGCTGCAAATGGTCAGCTCTGCTTTCATCTTGCCAGTAAGACTGTCAGCCTTTACGACTTCTGTCAGCTGCTCGAAACCAGAGAGAATCTCTTCTGATCCAAAGCGACACACATCATTCTTACCGACGCCATCAACTACCCGCTGTTGGCTGCATACTGTGCTCCTCCTGGCATCCGGGAGGACCCTTTCCACATCTGGAATGACTCCACCTGGTATGCACACGGAGTGCACATTGGTTTTTTTACCTTCCTTGTCAGCGAAGTCCCTAAGGATCCCCATAACGCGCCTAACGTTGGAGCTCCCAACTACCAATAATCTCAGCCCCTGCGATTGTCTGGATCTTGCAGGCTGAGTGGTTTCATCTGAAACAGGACAGGTGACAGCATCCGGCTCACCGACAGTGTCAGGCACGGACAGGACCTGGAACCTGTTTGTCAGACCAACTCACGTGCGGCCGCCTGGGAGGTCTTTCGCCGTCTGCTTCGCCCCGGGGCGACCTCCCACTCGACCACAGGCGAGGGGTCAGCCTCAGCGCGAGCAGTAACTGGGTTGGCCACCGGTGAGGACCGATCAGAGGACTCGGACGTACTGGACGTCCGTTGGATCCCCACGCCGGCCCACAACAGTGGTGCCCATGCGCTGCAGCCTCAAGCTGTGTAACCGAAGCCATCACAGCCTGAAGCTGAGTGCGTAGTGTCACCAACTCGGCTCGCATCCGCACACAACAATCGCAGTCCCTGTCAATACTAAAGACCATGGAAAACTAAACTATGCAGATAAACGGACTATCGGCACGTGCTGTGCAACTCTAATGCAGACTCTGACGAAAACGCACGAACTGTGTCTAGTAATACGCAGATATTCAAGAAACTAGCTAACTAAGCACTCAGGTGAAACTAAATAATTTGCCCCTGATAATGAACTTGTAATATGTCACGAAATCTGTTTACTTTCTGACGCAAACGGAAACGCGAGAACTGTGGCTATTTCATTTTAAATTTACACGCAGAAACTCAAGAAACTAGACTATTAAAGCACACAGATAATGTAATAAAATTCGCACCTTGTTAGGAACTCGTAAATGTCTCAAAAGCGGTTTACTTATCTGTTGCTGCATCTGTCGCAGTCGGCTAGTACTGCCTACCTGACTGACTAACACCAACATTTGTTGGGTACAGTTTGCGTCATATGCAGGGAGGTTTATGTTGTGAAGTGTTTATAAGGAAGGAAAACATTTTTTGATACGGTGCACATCGAAGAGGTTATGGGGTCTGAGTGTACGTTGACAGTAATCAGATTTTATCGTGTTTAAGTTGTAGTTTTAATTAAAATTTTTCATCAACATTTTATTGCCTTTAGAGATTCCAGGTGGCATGTAGTAAAATTTGGGTATCACCATGTGGTGTTAGAATCTTTTATTTCACCTTGCATTATGAAATTTCTATTTTGTGTTTGTTTGCTTCAAAAGGGATTTTCAGTTTTATGCTTTGTAAATTGATCTTGAGGGCTGTCCTTTGACCTGTTAAAATAATGCTTCAGAAACTTCAATTAAGAAATTTTATTGAGGATCTTGCTGTTCATAATAACGAATGTTCACTTGCTATTTTAAAATAAAGTTAATAAAGTTGTTAAATTTTAAAGGTAAAAAAAAACTTTTATTAGAGAAACGTTGCCTGCTCATACTCCCCACAACTTCCACGTATTTAAGGTATTGGCCTTGGGGCGCTTTCTGTTTTCCCCGGTATGTATCCTACCTAACGCCTGCGGGGCCATGGCAGTATTCGATAATGATATGTATCATAAATAACCATTCACATTTTGAATATAACATTATTATCCATAAATACAACATTAAAAGATGTGAACTGCATTACCAATTATTAAAGCTGTCAGTGGCTCTGAAAGATGTTCAATAAGCAGAAAGAAAAATTTTTGATCACTTGTTCAACAACATAAGATATCTAACGGGTAGTAACTAACTGATCCATGTTACAGCAAAACTGTAACAATCTGTGATCCATGTCACAGTAGAATTGTAACAAATTTATCATTAAAGTTTTATATTTGTGGGGACCACAGCCTCCCATTACTTAATAAACGTAAACATCATCCGTAGTGGAGGGTAAAGTGACTTTCATTTAATCACGCGATTAGCTAATTTCGGCTACTTGACATTGGCAAGCATCTATAAAACCAACATGAAAAGCACTACATTGTCCACATATATCGCTGTCAATAACACTTTACACACCTCAGCGTAAGATAAAACGTTACTGCACAAATTTATTTGCAGGAAACGTGGGCAGTAATGTTTTATCTTAATGTGAAGTGTGTAAAGTGGTATTTATACACCACAGTGTATGTAGACAATGTAGTGCTTTTCTATGTTGATTTCAAAGGTGCTTGACAATGATAAGTAGTTGATATTAGCCAATCACATGATTAAATAAAAACTTAACATGTTACACCAAAATTTTAAAAAATTGCCTTTTATGTACAATTGAAATTGTAACAAATTGCTTCCTATAATGTGCAGGAAACTGTGAACTGATTCACAATTTATACATGGAAAGCTTTCAAATGTCTCTGCAATCAAGAAGAGCATTATCAATGTATTCTGCCACCAATAAAGATCTAAATATTGTTATGAAACAGGTAAGAGCAGATTTGTCTGTTGACAAATATTGCCAGATGGGTTAATAACATAGGGCTGATGCATATGACCGTGTGGCCATATATTTGGAAGACAAATCCTATCTAGATAAATTTTTGAATGTGCCGCCAGTCAATCCACTGAATGCACACAGATTTCGAGGAATTTTCAAATGCGGATAAAAATTATAAAGGGTGATCCAGAACTCCACTGACAAAGTTACACAGATGGTAGTATGGATCAAAACCAGCAAAGGAAGTCTAACAAACATGGGCTCTAAGATACACTCCTGGAAATTGAAATAAGAACACCGTGAATTCATTGTCCCAGGAAGGGGAAACTTTATTGGCACATTCCTGGGGTCAGATACATCACATGATCACACTGACAGAACCACAGGCACATAGACACAGGCAACAGAGCATGCACAATGTCGGCACTAGTACAGTGTATATCCACCTCTCGCAGCAATGCAGGCTGCTATTCCCCCATGGAGACGATCGTAGAGATGCTGGATGTAGACCTGTGGAACGGCTTGCCATGCCATTTCCACCTGGCGCCTCAGTTGGACCAGCGTTCGTGCTGGACGTGCAGACCGCGTGAGACGACGCTTCATCCAGTCCCAAACATGCTCAATGGGGGACAGATCCGGAGATCTTGCTGGCCAGGGTAGTTGACTTACACCTTCTAGAGCACGTTGGGTGGCACGGGATACTTGCGGACGTGCATTGTCCTGTTGGAACAGCAAGTTCCCTTGCCGGTCTAGAAATGGTAGAACGATGGGTTCGATGACGGTTTGGATGTACCGTGCACTATTCAGTGTCCCCTCGACGATCACCAGTGGTGTACGGCCAGTGTAGGAGATCGCTCCCTACACCATGATGCCGGGTGTTGGCCCTGTGTGCCTCGGTCGTATGCAGTCCTGATTGTGGCGCTCACCTGCACGGCGCCAAACACGCATACGACCATCATTGGCACCTAGGCAGAAGCGACTCTCATCGTTGAAGACGACACGTCTCCGTTCGTCCCTCCATTCACGCCTGTCGCGACACCACTGGAGGCGGGCTACACGATGTTGGGGCGTGAGCGGAAGACGGCCTAACGGTGTGCGGGACCGTAGCCCAGCTTCATGGAGACGGTTGCGAATGGTCCTCGCCGATACCCCAGGAGCAACAGTGTCCCTAATTTGCTGGGAAGTGGCGGTGCGGTCCCCTACGGCACTGCGTAGGATCCTACGGTCTTGGCGTGCATCCGTGCGTCGCTGCGGTCCGGTCCCAGGTCGACGGGCACGTGCACCTTCCGCCGACCACTGGCGACAACATCGAAGTACTGTGGAGACCTCACGCCCCACGTGTTGAGCAATTCGGCGGTACGTCCACCCGGCCTCCCGCATGCCCACTATACGCCCTCGCTCAAAGTCCGTCAACTGCACATGCGCTTCACGTCCGCGCTGTCGCGGCATGCTACCAGTGTTAAAGACTGCGATGGAGCTCCGTATGCCACGGGAAACTGGCTGACACTGACGGCGGCGTTGCACAAATGCTGCGCAACTAGCGCCATTCGACGGCCAACACCGCGGTTCCTGGTGTGTCCGCTGTGCCGTGCGTGTGATCATTGCTTGTACAGCCCTCTCGCAGTGTCCGGAGCAAGTATGGTGGGTCTGATACACCGGTGTCAATGTGTTCTTTTTTCCATTTCCAGGAGTGTATTTGTTGGAAGAGATGTGTTTCAAATTGGTGAAGCTGAACGAGTGCTCATAGCTCACAAGGTATGCACTTTGTAGCCCATGTTTACGTGATACCTTTTTCTTGTTTTCATCAAAATATGGAAAGCAGATGAAGATGAAAAAGTGCACGTATCTCTTAAGGTATGCATTTTAAAGACCATGTTTACTGCACGTTTTCTCATGTTTTGGTGTATACTAGCAATTTACCTAGTTAATAGCAGGAAACTGCCGTACTAGTACATGTCTGATAGACTGATTATGTGTAACTAGGATTTAATTTTTCCTGTGAATGGAGATTAAAACAAATTGTATCAGAATGTAAAAAATTGAAGGATTTCATTGCTGAAAAGTATTTCAAAGTATGAAAAAACGCTAGTTTGCTGCACGTCATGGATCCAAATACGCTTTGACATACCAGAAAGCCATGTCGCAATTTCGTTGCAGCATAATTTAGTGACACATAAACTCTTCAATACGACAATGAGCAACACACAAAAAATAGCAGTGACTCTCTTTTCTAATTCTGTAGCATAGAAAATAGTGACATCTGAGCTGTGGCACTTATCACAAACAAGAGAAGCGTCCTTGTATTATCTCTTCAGAGTTTTAAGAATGACCATTCCGTATATCGAATGCAAGTCTGGCCATTAACTTTGCTCAAACGTTTTACTGGCTTCAGTATGAAATACTTTTCCAGTTATTATAAATGTATGTGATATGCGTCCTTTTAGATTAAGTTCCTATTGAAATCGGTTCAAATTTTGCCCATCGTCTACTTTAATAAGAAATATGCTTCTTTTCCATCAAAACCATACGAACACATATCACGAGTGAGTCGATTTTATAAGATGTTGTCACGAACGTTTTTTTAGATCAGAAGACAGAAAGTTCTCGACTCACATGAAAAACTGTACAAATCACATGCTGACAGCTTCAGACGGGAGTCAGTATAAAGGAACAGCTTCGGTTATGTACGCTGGGAGGCAAGATTCAGTTCACCTCACTCCAGAAGTTACTGAAAGCATAGACAGTGAAATGTATGCTGACGTTACGCAATACGTTCCAGGTTTCTACAAGGTTAGACACGTTGGGACTTGACGAATGTGCTGACAAAAAAAGCATCGCTCTTTTCTTCTTATCTCTACAGGTCCCTCTGTTATATTTTGTCACTCGTGTTTCGTGTGTGTGTGTTAGTTTGTGTGTGTGTGTGTGTGTGTGTGTGTGTGTGTGCATATACGTGTGTGTATGTCCTTGTGGATGTGAATAAAGGAAATATATGCTGTGGTGTAACAGAAATCAGCTGCAGCTGTTACACCAGTATTTTTACTGCCGCAGTGTATGCAGGTGAGAAAATATTACGAATTATGTCGCGATATCTGTTATTACATTCAAAATTTAATGTCGTATTTAAATATGTTACCTTCATGTACCTGTCTGTTCCATGTCTTGCTGAAATGAGCAGCAGTCCGCATCTTCGTCGCAAGCGTCAGAAATTTTACGCCGACCACAGTCACACATTAAGCAATATCTAGCTCCTAGAAATAGATCCTGCCGGCGACTGTTGTCCACTTCTGCCCTCAACTGCATTACCTAGTGAAAATATTTTATGCAATTGATGAAAAATTAATGTCGCTGTGTTAGTTTGATTTACATGTAACGATATTGTGATGGAGTAAGATTACTGACGTTATACTATCAAGATCTGTGGTGAACCTATGTATAATTACTAATCATGTAAGTCACAAGAAGTGAAAGTTATTTGTCTGAATTTTCATTCAAGAAAACCATAGTCATTAATTATTTTACAAGAGCTAATAGAAAGTAATTTTACCTGTTTTGATTCATGGTTACTGCAGAGAACTTAGCGTGCTGTTTCGATATTTTTCACTTATGCAAATACTCTAGCTCACTAAGAGATTACTTACACAGTTGCCCATTCCAGAGACAGACTTTATCATTACAGGTTTTCGAAGAAGTTAAAATTTTTGCAATTACAGTTGAATGTAATTTTCCTCGGGAGAGTGTCTCTCGACATCCTGGTCTGTTAATTGCTTCTCATAGAACTTATTTATTGACTTCAAGATACAGTTCCAGCGTACACCCTGGTAAATATATATCCAAATATGCTCATGAAAAACTAAAAGCAGATTTTTAGCATGGCTGATTAACTGAAAACTGGACTTCTGCCATACTTCTACGTTGGAACCACGCCTGTTACACTACAATACACACAACTCCTGGGTTACTTTAAAGAGAGTGTAAGGAGTGTAGTATTTTCCATGAACATTTTAGTGAAATATAAAAAACGTTTTATGTAATTTAGAAAAATCGGAAATATTGGCAGTATCTTCTACTTTTTTCAACATGGCGCCATTTTACATAATTCAAGTGAAAGCAAAATATTTTTCAATATGAGGTAACAATATTTCACATAATCATTTTTGTGAAACAATACAGATGTGGAAGTACTCTGTTGTCACATAGTTCTGAACATGGAACAAAACATTCGTCTACATCTACATCACACTCTGTAAGGCACCTAATGGTGTGTGGCGGAGCGTACATTTTGTAGCACTAACTGAGCCCTCTAACCCTGTTCCATTTGTGAATAGAGTGTGGGCAGATTGACTGTCGGTAAGCCTCTATATTCGATCCAATTTCTAGATTTTTCTCCTCGTGGTCATTAGGCGAGATGTATGTGGGTGGGAAGTAAAAGGTGGCCGACTCTTCCTGGAAAGTGCTCTCTCGAAATTTCAGTAGTAAATCTGTCCGTGATGCACAACGCCCTTCTTGTAACGTCTGACAGTCCACGTTCGTTGAGCATTTCGGTAACGTTCTCGTGCCGACCAAACGATCCCTGCTCTGTCTTTAGCAGTCATATCTGGTAGGAATCCCAGGTAGATGGGCAATACTCAAGAATCCGTCAAACAGCCGCCCTGTAAGCCACTTCCTTCGTGGGTGAGATACATTTCCTAGATTCTTCCGGTGAATCTAAGTCTCGCATTTGCTTTTTCCACTGTTTGTGTTATATGGTCATTCCACGTGAGGTCACTCCGGATAGTTACTCATAAGGGGGGGGGGGGGGTCTCATCCTAGATGTGGAGGAGGCCCTGCCGGCTGCGATAGAGAGCACTGGGTGCACCCGACTGCAAATTGTTGCTTATGTCGGCACCATTGACTCTTGCCGTCTGGGTTCAGAGGTCATCCTCAGTTTATAGTTGGCGGAGTTGGTGAAGCCGGAAAACCTCGCTCGTAGGGTGGAATCTGTGCTAACTAATTGTAGTATCGTTCCCATAACCGATCGCGGTCCTCTGGTTTGGAGCCGAGTGGAAGGCTTAAACGAGAGGCTCAGACGATTCTGCGGAGATCTGGGGTGCAAATTTCTCGACCTCCGCTATCGGGTGGAGAAATGTAGGGTCCCCCTGAATTGGTCGGGCGTGCACTACACCCAGGAAGCGGCTATAAGTGTAGCGGAGTACGTGTGGAGTGCACATGTGAGTTTTTTAGGTTAGAGAATTCTCTCCCTAGGCCCGACAAGACGCCTCCAGAGACGCGACAAGGTAGTAGTAGGCAAAACGCAACAGGGAATAACAATAATAATGCTGTAATAATAAACTGCAGGGGCGTCTATAGAAAGGTCTCAGAACTGCTCTCATTAATCAACGGTCACAATGCCCACATAGTACTAGGGACAGAAAGTTGGCTGAAACCAGTTGTAAACAGTAATGAAATTCTAAACTCAGGTTGGAATGTATACCGCAGAGACAGGCTAGACAGTGAAGGGGCAGGGGTGTTTATAGCGATAAAAAGTGCAATAGTATGGAAGTAAATTGACGGAGATCCGAAATGTGAAATAATTTGGGTCAAGGTCACAGTTAAAGCAAACTAAAACATAGTAATTGGATGTCTCTATAGGCCCCCCCCCCCCCCCGGCTCAGCAGCTGTTGTGGCAGAGCACCTGAAGGAAAATTTCGAAAATATTTCGAGTAGATTTCCCCACCATGTTATAGTTCTGGGTGGAGATTTTAATTTGCCGGATATAGACTGGGAGACTCAAACGCTTGCAACGATGGCAGGGACAAAGAATCCAGTGAAATTTTTTTGAGTGCATTGTCTGAAAACTACCTTGAGCAGTTAAACAGAGAACCGACTTGGGAATAACATATTAGACCTTCTGGTGACAAACAGACCCGAAATATTTGAAACAGTTAACGCAGAACAGGGAATCAGCGATCATAAAGCGGTTACTGCATCGACGATTTCATCCGTACATAGAAATATTACAGAAGGTAGGAAGATTTTTCTGTTCGGCAAAAGTGACAAAAAGCAGATTTCAGAGTACTTGACGGCTCAACACAAAAGTTTTATCTCAAGTACAGCAGAAGCAGAAGCTGTAGAAGCAAAGGGAACTTCACAGAAAACATAAACATAGCCAAGGCCTTGTAGGCAAACAAAAATTACGCGAAGGGAAATGTAGCGTGAGGAGGGCTATGCGAGAGGCGTTCAATGAATTCGAAAGTAAAGCTATGTACTGACTTTGCAGAAAAGCCTAAGAAATTTTGGTCTTATGTCAGAGTGGTAGGTGGATCAAAACAAAATGTCCAGACACTCTGTGACCAAAATGGTACCGAAACAGACGATGACAGGCTAAAGACCGAAATACTAAGTGTGTTCTTCCGAAGCTGTTTCACAGAGGAAGACTGCACGGTAGTTCCATCTCTAGATTGTCGCACAGATGACAAAATTGTAGATATCGAAATAGATGACAGAGGGATAGAGAAACAATTAAAATCGCTCAAAAGAGGAAAGGCCGCTGGATCTGATGGGATACCAGTTCGATTTTACAAAGAGTACGCGAAGGAACTTGCCCCCCCTTCTTGCAGCTGTGTACCGTAGGCCTCTAGACGATCGTAGCGTTCCAAGGGATTGGAAAAGGGCGCAGGTCATCCCCGTTTTCATGAAGGGACGTCGAGCAGATGTGCAGAACTATGGACCTATATCTCTAACGTCGATCAGTTGTAGAGTTCTGGAGCACGTATTATGTTCGAGCATAATGAGTTTTCTGGAGGCTAGAAATCTACTCTGTATGAATCAGCATGGGTTCCGAAAAAGACGATCGTGTGAAACCCAGCTCAAGCTATTCGTCCACGAGACGCAGAGGGCCATAGACACGGGTTCCCAGGTAAATACCTTGTTTCCTCACTTCTGCAAGGCGTTTGATACAGTTCCCCACAGTCGTTTAATGAACAAAGTAAGAGCATGTGGACTATCAGACCAATTGTGTGATTGGATTGAAGAGTTCCTAGGTAACAGAACGCAGCACGTCATTCTCAATGGAGAGAAGTCTTCCGAAGTAAGAGTGATTTCAGGTGTGCCGCAGGGGAGTGTTGTAGGACCGTTGCTATTCACAATATACATAAATGACCTTGTGGATAACATTGGAAGTTCAATGAGGCTTTTTGCGGATGATGATGTAGTATATCGAGAGGTTGTAACGACGGAAAATTGTACTGAAATGCAGGAGGATCTGCAACGAATTGACGCATGGTGCAGGGAATGGCAACTAAATCTCAATGTAGACAAGTGTAATGTGCTGCGAATACATGGAAAGAGAGATGATTTATCATTTAGCTACAATATGGCAGGTCAGTAGCTGGCAGCAGTTAATTCCATAAATTATCTGGGAGGAGGCATTAGGAGAGATTTAAAATGGAATGACCATATAAAGTTGATCGTCGGTAAAGCGGATGTTAGACTGAGATTCATTGGAAGAATCCCAAGGAAATGCAGTCCGAAAACATAGGAAGTAGGTTAAAGTACACTTGTTCGCCCACTGCTTGAATACTGCTCACCAGTGTGGGATCCGTATCAGATAGGGTTGATAGAACAGATAGAGAAGATCCAACGGAGAGCAGCGCGCTTCGCTACAGGATCATTTAGCAATCGCGAAAGCGTTACGGAGATGACAGATAAATTTCAGTGGAAGACTCTGCAAGAGAGACGCTCAGTAGTTCGGTACGGGCTTTTGTTGAAGTTTCGAGAACATACCTTCACCGAGGAGTCAAGCAGCATATTTCTCCCTCCTACGTATATCTCGTGAAGAGACCATGAGGATAAAATCAGAGAGATTAGAGCCCACACAGAGGCATACCGACAATCTTTCTTTCTACGAACAATACGAAACTGGAATAGAAGGGAGAACCGTTAGAGGTACTCAAAGTACCCTCCGCCACACACCATTAGGTGGCTTGCGGAGTATGGATGTAGATGTAGATGTAGATAGGTATTCTAAGGCAGATACTGTTTCCAGCCGTTTGTCACCAACGCCGTAGGTGTATAGTAGTGGACTTCCTTTCCAAAGTATGCGCAGTTATGTTCATTTACGTTTAGGGTCAACTGCCCTAGACTGCGCCATTCATCAACTTTACTCTGATTGGCTGTTTCGATTTAATGGCCAGTAAAAGCCTAGGCTCGAATTGCAGGATAGGGGATGGAGAGGGGAGGGCTGATTTGGAGGAGGAGAAGAACACAGCTGGACTATTTCCGCAATATACGACTTTTTTCCTAATTTTTTTAATATCGCGTAGCCTCGCATTTTTTAATTTGCCGACATTGTCATCTTGAATTTTTTACTTTCCCACCATCTACCATCATGAATATCTCATAGGCCGTAATCACCATCACTACCACCACCTGTAACTCCAGCTCCACGACAGCAGCGCCAAATTTGCGTGAAACTTGAACTGTGGATCAGAAACATTTAGCTGTATTACATCTCTTAAACTCTACAGTCATGTACTTACGTCACACAAAGTGTAACGAAATTCTCTTCGCAGGCTTTGACGACACGTTCTTACAATAAAACATGTCTAGTAAACCTGGGACCTGAACTACATTGTACCTTAAGAGCAGTCAGCACCTGTTCATCTTCGATACTGTGAAACACATCTCCTCTGCTGAAAGCTTTTTGTTTCCCATATCTTGGAAGACAGTGACGTGGCCCAAAAGAAGAAAAATGTCCAGTGAACATGGACTGTAAACTGTGTGCCTTAACAGCTATGAGCACTTGTTCAATGGAGGAGGTGTGTTTCGCAGTAGCGAAGATGATCAAGTGTTCGTACCTCTTAAGGTGTGCATTTTGGAGCCCAAATTTACTAGACATTTTTTCTCCTATTGGTGGAAGAAACATGTCCTCTAGGTTTGTAGGGGGAACTTAGTTTTATGTATTACGTGTCCAGTTACCAAATCATACAACAGACAATACACAGTGATACGTAAATTTATCGATTTCTGAACAGTGAAAGATAAGGCCTAGAGATAAGCATACCTAACACGAAACTTAAATTATTTATAGTAGATAAAGTGATCTTCAATAGGTGAAATAAACAGTGCTCTGACGTGTGTGTAAAAATATCTTTTTAAATATTACACTTAAGATTACTTTGTTCGTGAACGAAACGACAGTATATTCCCTCAGTCGAAGGTATTAGAGGTACAAAAATAAATGAAGGTGAGTAATCATAGGAAAATCAATTACTGTCTAATAATCCAGCGGAACCAGTGGTCCCTTATACCAAAGTACCTATAAAACATGTCGGAACAATTTCGGAATCCTTGTTCGAGAAATTCGGGTTCACCATGCATATGGTTTATCGAAAACAGGCGACACAAGTTACAAAAATTTGATACGGGTAAGAAGTCATGAAATTTTCATGATGGAATAAGTTGTGTGGAAGTAAGGTCAGCCCGCAGGAAGTGTTCCGCAACTTATCTCGCGAGATGCCTCCAGGTAAAGTAGGAAGTTCCCGCGGTTGCGCTGACGTCATATCAATCCCGAGTTCGACGCCCCGGGCCGCTTTCGCGAGTGAAAATGAAGACTGGTTATCGCAGAGCCGTCGGTCTGAGCCCTCGCCGTTCGGAGAGGCCGTATAACGCTGAGTCATAACCGCTTTATCGCTTAACACGGCCATTCTGCTCGCGGCGGAGTATCCGCGGGAGATTGGATTCCGTGGAGGCGATAGACTGACTGTGCGTCGTGGTTGCTGTGCCGGGACTGCAGAACGTGATTGAACTGCTCCCCAAGGTTCCATTCTTTCTATAAAGATGGAGATCTTGCTCAACGCGCTTGGCACAGCGCCCAAAAATGTTTTGTTCCTTCTCGCAACTAACTCTGATAGTATCCTCCAGAATCAAACGAAAATATACCTTTACAAACAAGCAGATAAAAATTCACTTCATAACCTGCCTGAGAAAATCTCAACTCCTTCCAAATTAACAATGTGCCGATAAGTCTTCGCCAGATGTGACTTGTATTCAGAGAAATAGTATCGACAGCAATTAAGAGATGGGAGATACGATACTGCGTGAAGAGTTTGACAGAGAACTGAAAGATTAGAGTCGAAACAAGGCCCCGGGAGTAGACAACATTCCATTAGCACTACTGATGGCCTTGGGAGAGCCAGTCCTGACAAAACTCTACCATCTGGTGAGCAAGATGTATGAGACAGGCGAAATACCCTCAGACTTCAAGAAGAATACAATAATTCCAAAGCAAAGAAAGCAGGTGTTGACAGGTGTGAAAATTACCGAACTATCAGTTTGATAAGTCACAGCTGCAAAATACTAACGCGAATTCTTTACAGACAAATGGAAAAACTGGTGGAAGCTGACCTCGGGGAGGATCAGTTTGAATACCGTAGAGGTGTTGGAACGCATGAGGCAATAATGACCTTACGAATTATCTTAGAAGAAAGATTAAGGAAAGGCAAACCAACGTTTCTAGCATTTGTAGACTTAGAGAAAGCTTTTGACAATATTGACTGGAATATTCTCTTTCAAATTCTAAAGGTGGCAGAGGTAAAATACAGGGAGCGAAAGGCTATTTACAATTTGTACAGAAACCAGATTGCAGTTATAATAGTCAAGGAACATGTAAGGGAAGCAGTGGTTGGGATGGGAGTGAGACAGGGTTGTAGCCTCTCCCCGATGTTATTCAATCTGTATATTGAGCAAGCAGTAAAGGAAACAAAAGAAAAATTCGGAGTAGGTATTAAAATCCATGGAGAAGAAATAAAAACTTTGAGGTTTGAAGATGACATTGTAATTCTTTCAGAGACAGCAAAGGACTTGGAAGAGCAGTTGAACGGAATGGACAGTGTCTTGAAAGGAGGGTATAAGATGAACATCAACAAAAGCAAGGAAAGCATTTCTGAAGAAGAGAAATTTGTTAACATCGAGTACAGATTTAAGTGTCAGGAAGACGTTTCTGAAAGTGTTTGTATGGGGTGTAGCCCTGTATGGAAGTGAAACATAGATGATAAATAGTTTGGACAGGAAGAGAATATAAGCTTTCGAAATGTGGTGCTACAGAAGAATGCTGAAGATAAGATGAGTAGATCACATAACTAATGAGGAGGAACTGAATAGAATTGGGGAGAAGAGGAGTTTGTGGCACAACTTGACAAGAAGTAGGGACCGGTTGGTAGGACATGTTCTGAGGCATCAAGGGATCACAAATTTAGCATTGGAGGGCAGCGTGGAGGGTAAATATCGTAGAGGGAGACCAAGAGATGAGTACACTAAGCATATTCAGAACGATGTGGGTTGCAGTAAGTATTGGGAGATGACGAAGCTTGCACAGAATAGAGTAGCATGGAGAGTTGCATAAAAAGACCCCAACAACAACAACCAAATAAATTAACAAACGAATCAGTTGATCCCCCTTGGCACACAAAACGGATCAGCACACTGTTGCGGAAACAACGACAAAAACATGCCAAATTTAAAAGAACGTAAAGTCTCCAAGATCAGAAATCTTACACACAAGCTCAATTTTAGTGCGAACTTCAGTGCGATGTGCGTATAGTAGTTTCCACAATGAAACTTTGTCTCGAAACCTGGTAGAAAATCGAAAGGGATTCGGGTCGTATGTAAAAGTCCGCGTGCGGCAAGACACAGCCTACCATGTGTGAGACTGTTTTTTGATCTGCTTTTCTACTACTGTGGCGAAAGGACCCTCTTTGAGTGTTTTAGGAATTTGTGTTGAACCTGCAAAGTAGGAAGACATCGTCTCACCGTGCACAGTTCAGAAGAGTGCAGCAGTACCGAAAGTGATATAATCAGACAATGATCTCAATGTCGGTTCCACGACACTCCCTGTAAAGGAAACGTTACCGATAACAGATATTAGTGTAACAGTTCAGGCGTACCTTATGTTAGCACAAAAATGAAAATCTTAGACTCCCGTTATTAAGATTTATACACTCCTGGAAATTGAAATAAGAACACCGTGAATTCATTGTCCCAGGAAGGGGAAACTTTATTGACACATTCCTGGGGTCAGATACGTCACATGATCACACTGACAGAACCACAGGCACATAGACACAGGCAACAGAGCATGCACAATGTCGGCACTAGTACAGTGTATATCCACCTTTCGCAGCAATGCAGGCTGCTATTTTCCCATGGAGACGATCGTAGAGATGCTGGATGTAGTCCTGTGGAACGGCTTGCCATGCCATTTCCACCTGACGCCTCAGTTGGACCAGCGTTCGTGCTGGACGTGCAGACCGCGTGAGACGACGCTTCATCCAGTCCCAAACATGCTCAATGGGGGACAGATCCGGAGATCTTGCTGGCCAGGGTAGTTGACTTACACCTTCTAGAGCACGTTGGGTGGCACGGGGTACATGCGGACGTGCATTGTCCTGTTGGAACAGCAAGTTCCCTTGCCGGTCTAGGAATGGTAGAACGATGGGTTCGATGACGGTTTGGATGTACCGTGCACTATTCAGTGTCCCCTCGACGATCACCAGTGGTGTACGGCCAGTGTAGGAGATCACTCCCCACACCATGATGCCAGGTGTTGGCCCTGTGTGCCTCGGTCGTATGCAGTCCTGATTGTGGCGCTCACCTGCACGGCGCCAAACACGCATACGACCATCATTGGCACCAAGGCAGAAGCGACTCTCATCGCTGAAGACGACACGTCTCCATTCGTCCCTCCATTCACGCCTGTCGCGACACCACTGGAGGCGGGCTGCACGATGTTGGGACGTGAGCGGAAGACGGCCTAACGGTGTGCGGGACCGTAGCCCAGCTTCATGGAGACGGTTGCGAATGGTCCTCGCCGATACCCCAGGAGCAACAGTGTCCCTAATTTGCTGGGAAGTGGCGGTGCGGTCCCCTACGGCACTGCGTAGGATCCTATGGTCTTGGCGTGCATCCGTGCGTCGCTGCGGTCCGGTCCCAGGTCGACGGGCACGTGCACCTTCCGCCGACCACTGGCGACAACATCGAAGTACTGTGGAGACCTCACGCCCCACGTGTTGAGCAATTCGGCGGTACGTCCACCCGGCCTCCCGCATGCCCACTATACGCCCTCGCTCAAAGTCCGTCAACTGCACATACGGTTCACGTCCACGCTGTCGCGGCATGCTACCAGTGTTAAAGACTGTGATGGAGCTCCGTATGCCACGGCAAACTGGCTGACACTGACGGCGGCGGTGCACAAATGCTGCGCAGCTAGCGCCATTCGACGGCCAACACCGCGGTTCCTGGTGTGTCCGCTGTGCCGTGCGTGTGATCATTGCTTGTACAGCCCTCTCGCAGTGCCCGGAGCAAGTATGGTGGGTCTGACACACCGGTGTCAATGTGTTCTTTTTTCCATTTCCAGGAGTGTATTTTACTCTAAGAATGACTTTTATGACATATCAATAATAATTGTATTACGTACGGGATGGTAGAATATTGATACTGGGTGTTGACAACTGTGAGGCGAAATTCCTAACTATACTAACCTTCTTTGAATGTATGATGATTGTAGACCATGTCTAGGGGTCGATAAAATACAAATTAAAAACAATCGGGACCAGAGATATCAATTTAGCTGAAAAGATCACAATGAAATTGTGGGGTCTTACCCACTCGTCGCTAGAGGAAGTTGCACTCTCGGAGTGCTACACAACAATTCAAACAAATAACAAATAACATTAGTAGAAAGCAAATTGACAGTACTCGACTTGACTACAGCAAATGTCGCTAGCGAGGGCAACATGAAAACAGTACACTTCTTGCTATATACAGGGTCCAAGGAATCACTTGACACGCATCACGACAATCTGACAGCGCAGCACTAATCCCGTTGCAAACTCGGGCCGATCTGACCGGTCGAGGCTAGCAGGAGCGTCATTTATATGCACTTGTTGCAGGGGGCGCGCCTGGCGCGGCCCGTCCAATTCCGCACACCATTGGCCGCCGTTTCCTCACCGCCTCTTCTTTCCGGCGTTTGTGGTTACGCCAGAAAAGAAAATACCCAAAACTGAACGGGCTGCGTATAGGGTACGTAAATACCATTGCAAAATATAACTGCACAATTACAACAGTTCAATAACTTTAGAGTATAAAGTACTCTGCAGTGGCTGATCGATCCTTTTCGTTAGATCGGATATATCGCTGTTTCCCTTTCATTTTAAGCTCGACAATCGTGAATGTGTTTAACTACAAATCATGGTTTAAAGTCCAAAAAAGAAGAAAAAAAAGGAAAAAGAAATCAGAAGACTTCAACGCTAGTTAATGAAACCCTCTATATAATTTAACTAGAGTCCCGGAGGACTAAAATCAAATTTTATCTCACTTCCGCCTATGTTATTCTTATGGGTGAGGACAGGAAGTAACTTGATTTCGCTGCGCGCTGCTCGCAAGCTCTTATCAGTGGCACTTCCTCTGTCCCTCTCTCTCTTGTAGAAGTGCCTTATCTTTGAGTCAGACTGTGTTTAATATCTTTGGTGAGGCAACAGCATATATCTTTCTGGTGAGGCAACAGCAAGTAGCTTAGAGCTACGCAACAGCATTGGAGTGTTTTGCTGTGCATAAGGAAGTGTCTTAAACATGTTCTTTAGTGTTGTAGCCACCTCTGGGGCACTCTGGGATGCTCTCTGGGTAATCTTTCTCTCACATGACAGCAAAAAAGAAACCTACTGGGTCACGGGCAGTGACCCATCCCAAGTCATCCAGCAATTGATTCAACAGCAAAACACGGACATCTGAAAGGGGGGGCCCACATCCATGTGGGGGGTACACCCCTCTGCCCTTTTATATATATATATATAAATATATATATATATATGTTTGCACTTAATCTTTTTATATATCTTCGATATGTTGTACATATAATTATTATACTAAAGTATGTTCCATATAACTTAACTGTCGTTAAAGAGGGGGCGCTTGCGGCGCGGGGCTCCTAGACCGACCGCAGTTCTGAGTATCAATTAAATATCACTTGCTGGCGTAGTGCAAGCGCGCGTGTTTACCTTTCGTTGACGGCGGCAGTGGCGGCTGTCGGCGCGAGCTGTGAACCTGAGAACCTATTCTAAATCTCTCTCGACTGTCAGACACCAGTCTGACACATTTCCTATGTCTTCGGTGAAGCTGACACTCCTGGGTGTTCTCTAGCTAAGTGGCATGGTACTTGCTATGTGGTTGGAATAGCGCGTACGTCGTTGCCCTCAAATCGCTCGCAGTTTTAACTGTCAGTGCTCTGTGCAATTCTCCATACTATGAATCTTTTCAGCTTAACTCCTTAAGAGTTAAAGTGGGCCACTGAACATGTGTTCACATAACTACTCTCGGAATCGTCTCAGCGTGGCGCAAGTCACCTTCTTGAAACAGTTGACGATTTGGTGCAAGAGAAGGGCGAATTCTTCTGTCTGTGATTTATCTATATCTAAACTGGTAGCCACTCGTTGTTTCTCTGGTCAATCAGGTCGTTTGTATTTGCTATAACTCCAACACTAGAGTTTCTGTAGCCTATCACAAGGGTTGTTCCTTTCGTACGGCAGAGTTTAACTTCTGCTACGTAATACTGAGACATACAGCTTTTTCCCACACAGGTTTTTACACAGGTGGCCACAGTGAGTCACCAGTGTTTTGAGTTGGATTTCTCCGGAAGTTTGTCTGCCAACTCCAGCCTTGTTCCTGTAGAAAGACTTTCCTAATTTTCGTCGTTAAAAGCAGGGAAATGGGTGGCTTTTACTGCCAGCCTGCGCAGTGGCTCTGGCGTCGCCTTCTGTCCGCTGAATGTCCCGCTATGAAGGTTTCGGCCTAACACTGGGTCGGGCTTGCCGTCGTAAAATTCTCCCTCCCTCAGAAATGCGTCCCGTAGCTCGGGTCTGGGAAATTACTTGTGTGCAGTTACTAGTGGGAATGTTAGTGGTTTATATTCATGAAATGTCGGCTTGCTTACTCGATTTGCCTATAAATAAAATTCATACATTTTCATGTAACTATGTCGTGTGACATATCGATGTAACTGGAGTTGTTCCAGGAAGTCAGTGTAAGGTGTGTTATTTGTTTGGCACCTTGCAACAGTCAGTGTCTTCTCTGTGCGGTAGCAATGGAAATACTATCGACAACAGTTGTGCCAAAGCAGAGTTACTAAACAATTCCTTCACCAAACGAGACGAGGTAAACATACCAGAGTTCGAATGGAGAACAACAGCCAACGTAACTTTAGTAGTAGGTATCCTAAGAGGGAAGCAACTTGCACTGAAGCGCCAAAGAAACCGTTATAGACATGTGTATTCTAATATAGAGATGTGTAAACAGGCAGAGTGCTGTGCTGCAGTCGGCAACGCCTATATTAGTCAACAAGTGTCTGGCGAAGTTGTTAGATTGGTTACTACAGCTACAAAGGCGGGTTATCAAGATTTAAGTGAGTTTGAACATGGTGTTATAGTCGGCGCACGAGCGGTGGGACACAGTATCTCTGAGGTAGTGATGAAGTGGGGATTTTCCCTTACGACAATTTCACGAGTGTACCGTGACTATCAGGAATCCGGTAAAACATCAAATCTCCGACATCGCTGCGGCCGGAAAAAAATCCTGCAAGAACGGTACCAACGACGACTGAAGAGAATCGTTTGACGTGACAGAAGTGCAACCCTTCCGCAAAATACTGCAGATTTCAGTGCTGTTTCATCAACAAGTGTTAGCGTGCAAACCATCTAACGAAATATTGATCATTAGTATGGGCCTTCGGTGCCGAAGGCCCACTTGTGTACCCATGATCACTGCACGACATAATGCTTTATGCCTCATCTGGGCCCGTCAACACAGACATTGGACAGTTGAGGAATAGAAACATGTTGCGTTTTCGGATGAGTCTCCTTTCAAATTGTATTGAGCGGATGGACATGTATGGGTATGGAGACAACCTCCAGAGCCCATTGACCCTGCATGTCGGTAGGGGTCTGTCCTAGCTGGTGGGGGGCTGTGTAATGGTGTGGGACGTTGTCGCCGCCCTCCATCGATCTGCTGTCGTAGACTTCTCTGACACAAGAAATTGACGTTGTTATCTACTGCATACGCCCGACTGTTCGTTAAATGCATAACCCAGATGGAGCAGCTACCAACATTTTCGATGTAAAGGCGACTAATTTCGGGTTTTCATTATAGTTTTCAATGTTATCTTTTGGCTCTGTCGACCGCCCTTCATTTCTAGCTTCGTTACCGGAGACAATATAGTTAATAACGTCTTTGTAAGTTATTATTTACTAATATATATATATATATATATATATATATATATATATATATATATATATATATATATATAATTATGGATATCACTTTAGTATTTATTCACAACACTCAATAATAATTAAATGATCATGAATGATTGCGTTTTGTATAGAGGGAAAAGGAGGGTTGATTCTACAATTACTCTCAGCAGTTACGGCACTAAAATGTCTGTGATTTTTATAGTTCGTCACTCAAAGATACTATACCAAGGCCTATGGTCCATTATTCAGATACAGTCATTCAAACAGCGTACGCTTTTATTTTCACTAAGCTAAGTGTCTAGTTCTCTTCTTATATTCAATTTAACGTCCCTTTGTATAGTCTACATATCCTATTATCAGTTATTTGGCATGTAATAGAATTAAATACTGAGCGCTACTTTTATCGCGCACGCAATTCCTCAGATATTCTTAGTACGTGACCTTACTGCAAAAGTCAGTCCCGTAAAATTAGCTATAGTCAATTTTCTTGCAGTTTTACAAAAGTTCCCTGATCCCTTCCGAAGCACATTACACATATATATATCGCACGCCGCATCTACGTAGACTAATTCACAGCGCAGAAAACAAGACAAAAGAACTGACAATACCGGCACATGGTTTATATAGTAGAATTTAGATACGAAAGTATCCACGTTAAACGCTCTTTGATTTCCCTGAAGCGCTACTTTACTGCGGGGCGTTATTCTGATGAGATATTATATATCGATAATTTTAATTAAAAATTTTTCAGTTCCATTAATTATTACCGATATTATCGATCACCTCTTCAGTATATGAAAATAAGGCTGATAATATTGTTCTTGATTAAAATAGGTGTTATAAAAGCCCCCCTGAATGACAACACTTTGCACTTTGCTGAACAGTGTTGTCATTCTCACCCTTAACCGCCATCTTTATATATCCTAGAAGGGGGAATGAACTTATATTTGCTGATTTATTTTGGGATTTTAATGTGGACTGTGAGGCTAATCCACTTGCTTTTGCAGCAGGAAGTGCTGGTGATTGGGCAAAAGAGGAAGGAAAATGGTTAAGTTACCTTGTTCTTTTTACATTAGTTTGTACGATGGTTTATTCAAATAACATGTTTACATAATATCATAATAGATTTTTACATATTATAAGTAATTTAAATACTTCATTTTATGCAGACTAAGTCAGCCTATGATAAATAAGTTTCGGCAGTTTAGATATACTTCATTTAAATACTTCATCGCTAAATTATGCACAATAAGTCTACTTATAATAAATAAGTATCTGCATTTAAGATATAGTTCACTTAAATACTTCATCTCTAAATTATGTATAATAAGTCTGAATATTATGAATAAGTAAGTTCGTTACAAGTATTTTACAGTTGTTTAAAAGTTGTCTAAAAGAACAGTCTTCAGTCTTGAACTTGATAGAGTTCTCAGGCTACGTCAGGTTATCAACTCGGTGTCGCCCTTCTCTTGAAGCACTCCGTGCGGTTGCACAGGGGAAACTAGAACCAATTTTCTTAAGGCACTCCGTGGGGCTGCAGAGACGAAAGTAGAACCTATTTTTGTGAAGCCCTTCGTGACGTTGCACGGCGGAATGCAGCAATTATTTGAGATGGAACTCATTTTTCGAGGTGCCGTTTGAATAGGATAGCTACTTGGTAAATTGTTATTCGGGTTGTCTGCATGCCAACTTCAATTATTTAGTAGTTACGTCAGCCCCTCGGTGAGATTGTTGCCAACTCATGTACCTGCCTCTTCTTATGACTTGCGGAATATGTTATTTCAACTGACTGTTTGCTGATACGTCTCTTCTTATAATTGGTAATCTGAGGTAGACGTCACATCTTGATCATCGACACATCTGATTTCTTCTTGCTGATTGACGAAGTATTTATTGACATATTCTTATCTTCCATTGCGTTTATTGCGTGGGGTTTTATTTTGCAGATGTCGTTCCCAGCAGGTTTCTTCCTGGCATCATCGTCAATCTTCACAAAAGCAACTTTATACGACCATCTGATTATTAGGTTGTCGTTGTTGCAACCTTGTTAACGTCTTGGTTCCTAGCTGCGTGCAATTTCGCCCAATAGGATACTGGTACAGCATCTTGAATCTCGTTTCATGTAGAAGTTCTCTGCTGCAGCTCATTGTGCTGCATCCCTTTAGAGAATTCAGGCAGCAACAACACATCATCTCGTCCACCAGATAGTTGTGATAGCCTCAGCATGTTATCTCGCCCCGTAAGATGTTGCAGGCAGCGTCAGTGTCTATTCTCACTCCATCAGGTAGGTCGCGCAGCGTCAGCACCCTGCACCGTGCTGACTCTCGAAGGTAGTGTTTCGGCAAACCTCAGTCTCGTAGACAGTGTGAATATGAAACATCATATTTGTGCATATATACGGTAGCAAAAATTGCATCGCTTCAAGACAAAAGACTGATAATTACCGAAATTTAAAATAGTTACCTCCTTAAGTAATCGTGAGCTACAAAAATTAAACTTAATCATAGTTATTTTTGACCAAACCACTCACGACACTGTCCTTAACACAGATTCAAGACCGTCATATAATAAATACATAATCACATCGGGTTCATTTTATAGTAACACATTAATTAGTAACAAGATTTAAATGAGTTTGAACGTGGTGTTATAGTCGGTGCACGAGGGATGGGACACAACATCTCCGAGGCAGAAATGAAGTGGGGATTTCCCTGTACGACAATTTCACGAGTGTACCATGAATGTCACGAATCCGGTAAAACATCAAATCTCCTACACCGCTGTGGCCAGAAAAAGATCCTAAGAGAACGGGACGAACGACGACTGAAGAGAGTCCTTCAGTATAACAGATGTGCAACCCACCACCAAATTGCTGCAGATTTCAAAGCTGGACCGGCAACAAGTGTCAGCGTGCGAACTATTCAACGAGACATCATCGATATGGGCTTTCGCAACCGAAGACCCACTGGTGTACTCTTGATGACTGCATGACACAAAGCTTTACGCCTCGCCTGGACCCGTCTACGCCAACATTGGACTGTTGATAACTAGAAAACATGTTGCCTGGTCTGACGAGTCTCGGTTCAGATTGTATCGAGGGGATGGACGTGTATGGTTATGGAAAAACTCTCAAAATTCCATGGACACTGCATGTGAGCAGGGGAGTGTGGAAGCTGGCGGAGGCTCTGTAATGGTGTGGGGCGTGTACAATGGGATTCCTGGTACGTCTAGCTACGACTCTGAGACGCGACACGTACGTACACACCCTGTGTGATCGCCTGCATCCATTCACGTCGATTGTGCATACCAACGGACTTGGGCAATTCCAGCAGGACAATGGGATACCCCACATATTCAGAATTGCTACAAAGTGCCTCCACCAACAATCTTCTGAGTTTAAATTTCCAATGGCCGCCAAACTCCACAGATGTGAACATTATTGAGTATATCCGGGGCGCCATGAAACGTGCTGTTCGGAAGAGAACTCCACCCCTTCGTACTCTTGCGGATTTATGGATAGCCCTGCAGGAATCATGGTGTCAGTTCCCTCCAGCACTACTTCAGACATCAGTCGAGTCCATACCACGTCCTGTTGCGGCGCTTCTGCGTGCATGTGGGCGCCCTACACGATATTAGGCAAGTGTACCAGTTTCTTTGGCTATTCACTGTAATTCACTTAATAAAAGTATATCGTCCGGTCCATACTGAATACAAATTAGAATCCTTTCAGAGTAGACTGATGCAATAGCTCCATATTTAACAATCGTATATAATCACTCGTTAGACGGAAGGTCCGTACCCAAAGCCTGGAAAGTTGCACAGGTCAAACTGTATTTAAGAAAGGGAACAGGAGGAATCCACTAAATTGTAGGCCCATATCATTAACTTCAATATGCAGGACGATTTTCGAACAAATATAGTGTTCGAACATTACGAACTAGCTCGAAAAAAACGGTGTATTGACACACAGTCAACACAGATTTAGAAAACATCGTTCTTATGAAACACCACTAGCTCTTTACTCACACGAAGTGGTGACTGCTATTGGCAAGGGATTTCAAATGGCCTCCGTATTTATAGATTTCTAGTAGGCTTTTGACCCTGTACCACACAACCTGTTTGTAGTGAAATTGAGTGCTTATGGAACATCGTCTAAGTTGTGTGAATGGTTTCGTCATTTCCTGTCAGAGGGGTCACGGTTCATAATAACTGAAGGAAAGTCATCGAGTAAAACAGAAGTGACTTATGGCGTTCACCAGCGTAGTGTTATAGGCCTTTGCTGTTTCTTATCTATACTGAAGAGCCAAAAAGACTGGTACACCTACTTAATATCGTACGCGGCCCGCGCGAGTACACAGAAGTGTCGCAACATGATGTCGCAAAGACTCGACTAATGTCTGAAGTAGTGCTGGAGGCAATTGACACCATGAATCAGGCAGGGCTATCCAGAAATCCGTAAGACTACGAAGGGGTGGAAATCCCTTCTGAACAGCACGTTGCAAGGCATCCCAGAGATGCTCAATAATATTCATGTCTGTGGAGTTTTGTGACCTTTGGAAGTGTTCCGGGAGACACTCTGTAGCAATTCTGGACGTGTGGGCTATCGCATTGTCCTGCTGGAATTTCCCAAGTCCGTCGGAATTCTCAATGAACATGAATGGATGCACGTCATCAGACAGGGTACTTACGTACGTGTCGCCTGTCAGAGCCGTATCTAGACGTATCAGGGGTCTCATATCACACGAACTGCACACGACCCACACCATCACACACACTCCACAATTTTGAACAGTACCCTGCCGACATGCAGGGTCCATGGATTCATGAGGCTGTCTCCATACCCGTACACATCGATCCGCTCGATACAATTTGAAACAAGACTCGTCCGACCAACAACATGTCTCCAATCATCAGCAGTCCATTGTCGGTGTTGACGGTCCCAGGTGAGGCGTAAAGCTTTGTGTCGTGCAGCTATCTAGGGTATACGAGCGAGCCTTCAGCTCCAAAAGCCCATAACGACGATGTTTCGTTAAGGTACGCACGCTGACACATGTTGATGGCCCAGCATTGATATCTGCAGCAATCTGCGGGTGGGTTGCACTTCTGTTACGCTAAACGAGTCTCTTCATTCGTCCCTCGTCCCGTTCTTGTAGGATCTTTTTTCGCGCGCAACGATGTCGGAGATTAGACGTTTTACCGGATTCCTCATATTCGTGGTACACTCGTGAAATTGTCGTACGGGAAAATCCCCACTTCATCGCTACTTCGGAGATGCTGTGTGCCATCGCTCATGCGCCGACTATAATACCACGGCCGGCCTGAGTGGCCGAGCGGTTCTAGGAGCTGCAGTATGGAACCGCGCGACCGCTACGGTCGCAGGTTCGAATCCTGCCTCGGGCATGGATGTGTGTGATGTCCTTAGCTTAGTTAGGTTTAAGTAGTTCTAAGTTCTAGGGGACTGATGACCTCAGCAGTTAAGTCCCATAGTGCTCAGAGCCATTTGAACCATTATAACACCACGTTCAAACTCACTTAAATCTTGATAACCTGCCTCTGTAGCAGCAGTAACTGCTCTAACAACTGCGCCAAACACTTGTTGTCGCATACAGGCGGTGACGACCGCTGTGCCGTTTCTGCCTGTTTACATATCTCTGTATTTGAATACGCATGCCTATACCAGATTGTTGAGCTCTTCAGTGTATATAAATGGTTTAGGAGCCAATAAGAGCAGTCGTCGTAGGTTGTTTGTATATGATGCTGTCGGTTATCGTCTATTAAAAGTCATCAGGTGATGAACACAAATTGAGAAACTATTTAGAAAAAGTATCGGTATTTTGGGGATATTGGGAGTTGAGCCTAACAATGGTATGTGTGAGCTCATCCACGTGAGTGTCAAAATGAATCCTTTAAACTGCGGTTACACGATAAATCAATCAACTCTAAAAGCCGTAAATTCCACTAAATACCCTGGAATTGAACTTACGAACAACTTAAATTGGAAGGAAAACATTGAAAATGTTGTGGGGAAGGCTAATGAAAGACTGCGTTTTATAGGCAGGACACTTAGAAAATGTAACAGATCTCCTAAGGAGACTGCCTACACTACGCTTGTCCGTCCTCTTTTAGAATGCTGTTGTGCGGTGTGGAATCCTTACCAGATAGGAGTAGTGGAACACGTCGAGGAATTTCAAAGAAGGGCTGCACGTTTTGTGTTATAGCGAAATAGGGGAGAGTCACTGACATGATAGAAGATTTGGCGTGAACATCGTTGAAACAAAGGCGTTTTTCGTTGCTGAACCAAGAACGTACCTCATGTTCTGACGGATAGGGACCGTCGAGCGTTGCAGAGGATACTTAACAGTTGCGGAAATCAGTAGAATGACATGGATGTTTGCAGCAATATTAACGTTGCCAGTTGGAATAGTTGTACACAACGTGTAAGCAGTAGCATGAAATACGGCATACCAACAAATGCAGTCTAATTGTATCGCATTTGATGCCAGTAGTACAGTATGTAACAATACATCAACGATTGAGGTGGTAGCGGGTGGAACTCGGTACAAAGGCAGTCGGCTCCGTGCGATGGTGCGTGCGTACGTGCCCTTCCTGCAGGCACGACACAGACACAATTAGGTACAGTTCGTACTGTGTACATAAACCACGATCCGACGTAGCGAAACGGAAAACAGTTGTCATGAGGTAATAAAGCAAAAATCGATACGT
This sequence comes from Schistocerca piceifrons, assembly GCF_021461385.2. NCBI lineage: Eukaryota > Metazoa > Arthropoda > Insecta > Orthoptera > Acrididae > Schistocerca > Schistocerca piceifrons. Next base: position 272,628,688 of record NC_060139.1, read on the forward strand.
ACAATAAGATGGGACACTTTAATCGTCCATCGCTAGGACGTTTAGTCGTCAAGTACAGTGATGAATAATTTTTTGTGGACTGGATGCACTACATGAACAGAACGGAAAATATGGGCGAAGTAGAAAATTTTTTGAAGCAGCGGAATGGTCACTTTTGCGCAAAGCAAGGGACACAAATTGTCGTTCTTCTCAACTTGTTGCTGATTTACAACTGCAGTAGCTGCCGGACGTGTACAACAATTTTTGTCGAATGAAAACATCTTGCATTTTAGAAACGCTTGCAGAAAGCTGCTCTAACACACAAACAGGCTGGGTTGGAGTTTGCTGAAAAACATGTGCCACGAACTTGAGACTGCAATAACGTGATCTTCAGTGTTGAGAATAAGTTTAATTTAGATGGTCCTGGTCAATTTTAGTATCATTGGCATAATCTGAGAACAGAGTAGCAGGTAAGAAACAGAAGAAATTTTGGTGGTGGAAATATTATGATCTTGGCGGCTTTCTGCGCTGTACGTAAATCAGGCATTTCTTGGCTGAACACTACAAGGAACTCTAACATGTACACTGAGATGCTAGAAACGGAGCTGATTAGGTTATATGAGGACCCACGGGACGAAAGTCTGATGTTTCAACAAGATAATGCATCTGCATATGTTTCTGATACAAAAAAAAAGTAGTTTGCAGACAAAGATATCTACGTCTTGGCCTGGCCTGCACGTACCTAGGATTTGAACGCCTTGGAAATCCTTTGGGGAATACTTGCAAGATATGTTTATTGCAATGGACGCCAACATGAGTCCGTATGTGAGCTGAAAAGAGAGATACGAGATGACTGGGCGACAATATCACTGCAGGAACTGCTGATCCTAACAAAATCAATGCTGAGCGGAATTTATGAGATAATTAGGAAGAATGGAGGTTGTAAAAAGTACTAACAAAGCAATAACACGACGGGAGAGTGAATGCCTTTATACCAATTGCCATCCAGGAGAAGCAAAGCGCTTATTTTGTTACTCGTGTTATGAAATAAAACATGTAATTCCGTCATAACTGTTTGTGTCTTATGTGTACAGGTTGACAGTTATAGAAATGTATGAAATGAAATCGTCGTAACTGAGCGGTTTGCGTTAGTACGTTCAAACTGCATGGCTGGCCATGGGACATAATGGGAATTAGTATGCGCTGTATGGTTTGGTTTAGCGACGAAGCCCACTTTCATTTTGATAGGTTCGTCAATATGCAAAACTTGCCTGTCTGGGGAACTGAGAATCCGCTTTTAGCGATCGAGAAGTCTCGTCACCCTCAACGGACGACATTGTTGTGTGCAATGACCAGTAGCTGAATACTGGGTGTCATATTCGTTGATGACACGGTGACTACCGAACGGTGCGTGAATGTTTTGGAAGAAGATTTCATCTCCATTATCCAAAATGACCCTGATTCCGACAAGATGTCGTTCATGCAAGACGGAGCTCGACCCAAATCGAAGCAGGAGAGCGTTTGATGTGCTGCAGGAGCACATTGGGGACCGCATTCTGGCTCTGGGGTACCCAGAGGCCACTGGCATGGGCCTCGATTGGCCGCCGTATTCTCCGGTTCTGAACACATGCGACATTTACAGAAATAACCCCAAAACCACTGATGAGCTTAAAACAGCCATATAGAAGGTCATCGACAGTATCGATGTGCGAACACTTCAGCGGGTGATGCAGAATTTTGCTATTCGTCTGCACCACATCATCGCCAATGATGGCAGGCATATCGAACATGTCATAACCGAAATCCGAAAATCTTCAGTGACGTTTAATTGTTGAATAAAGTGTGTGCACGCTGTGGTTTGTAATTAATTTACGTTTTTTTATATAGATCAATAATTGTCACCGTGTATCTACCACTTTCACGGTAAATCACGTATCCTTCAGGTATTGTACTATTCCATTCGTACAACACTGCCTTTATACTGATTTCCACAACTGTATAACAATCTGCATTACATCAACGGAAGGAATAGCTCGTGAGTCTTGTAGTCTACCAGCCACTGGACGAATGGAAGCAAGTGGTGTTGTTTAATTAATCACTCTCTTCATAGTCCGAGAGGCTCTTTATTGTACGTCTGCATGACTGCAGCACAATGACTGGAAGAACAAATTTTAGTTTTTCCTGACCGCACCGTTTTAGGATTTCTGGTTACCAGCGTGTAGACTGCAAGTAGTATTGAGAATAATCAAATACAATAGAGGAGGAGCAGTTAGCAGATCTGAATGTCGAGATGTCACACACTGGCGCCCCTCACACACTGGCAGCACCTGCTCAGTAATGTTTCAGTTCTTCACACCGCTGCCCATCACAACTCTGGATTACGTCCCGTAGGCACAACACAGACAACGTCACAGCATATTTCTGTCGTATGTGGTTGTGTGAATATTAATCCAAAGACATGATAATTGGATTTTGTTTTGTAAATAAAATCCGATCACTCTCCTGTCGGAGGATAGGTCAATCCGACCAAATGACTTTTTTCCAGTATGGTTTCGGTACCACATTTTAATGTTATGGTTATTTGCATCAGTGATGAATGGCCTTTTAATTCCAGCTCGCCATGCACTTCCCATCTTATGGAGCTCCCTCCCTGTTGCTTTAATGCTGACAGTGTTCGTCAGTGCAACATTCAGTCCTGCAGTGACTCTTGTAGCTCTCCTCTCTTACTTTTCTTCGCAGTTCCTTTCAGTTACCGCCTCAATACACAGTTTCGTCCGAGCTGTGACTTAGCGGATGATTCTCTTCTGCTTCCTCTTTATGTGGTTTAAACCTTCGATACGATGACCCTGGAAACTCAAACTTTCGGCGATCTTGGTTAAGTAAGCACACACCATAGGAGCACCAACAATTTTCCCACGTTTCAATTCACGTAGTTCCGACATCAAGCACTCACAACTACATAAAATAATATTATGTCCTCGACTGACGCTTGGAACGTGTTGAGGGCACTGAAAAGCTGCCATTCAAATACGACGGTGCAACTAGCAGGGTTGGCTAACATATGCATTTTTGTTGAGCCATCCATTTCTCGTGGTGTTTTCATATTTTCGCTCAACCCCGGTTGAAACGGGAAACAGTGGGGCATATCCGAAATCAAGGTTTAACGATGAGAAGTATTTGTGGAAAACACGTGTTACAGTTGTCAACTGTTGGCCAAAAGCAAATACAAGAACTAATTTTTCAGCTACTGTTGCGTCATTTACGATTAAATCAGAAACCTCAACTCGGATTCTTCAAAGAATCAAGTTACCATGTACAAAATACCCTAAACGTCTGGTTGCTTTACAAATGAGTTGAAGTGCAAGATATTTGACGTTAAGCACGTAAACCCTTTGTGGTTAAAGAGGCAAAACCCTATAATAAAGTTAGTTTTATTAGTTTTGGATTATTCCCACTTACACTAATGAAACATTCCAAACCAAAGCTGATGAAATACTGAAAACAAAGTTTTTGTATCACCTCGAAGCCTCTAGATAGACACTGCAACTGGGACAGAGTGGCACGTTTTCAGTTTAATAATAAAGAAGCTACTGACTTTGTTATTGTGTTCGTTACAACGGGTCCACCTATTCTCGTGAGGGAGGGAACAATGATGAAAGGACAAGAATCACGTGGGCTTGTACTGATGTGAAACAGAGCCGATTTCATCGACATCAGCGTCAAACTCAGCAAGGTACTTGACGTTTTATGGCAGAGGGTACTTCTGCTACTACTAAATAACCCCCCGCCCTGTTCCATTTGCCACTGTCGTGTTTGGCAAATAGTTGTTGGTAGACCTCCGTGTTAGCTCTAATTTCTCAGATTTGCTGTTCGTGGTCACTTCGCGAGATGGATTTCTGGGGGATGGTTGAATTATTACGTTGCCTGAGTGTTCCGGGAATGCACACTTGAAATTTCAACAGTAAGGCTTTCCGTGAGCGCAATGCCTCTTTTGTAGCATCTGACAATGAAATGGAGTTTCATGAATATCACCGTAATGCTCTCGTGCCGATTAAACGGTCCCGTGGCGAAACGGACCGCTCTTCTAGTAATCCAACGTAGCACGGGTCCGAGACTGATGATCAATACCGAAGAATTGCTCGAACAAGTGTCTTGTAAGCCACTTATTTCGTGGATGAGCTACGTTTCCCTGAGAATCTTCTTGTGGCCTGACATCTCCTTTTCCCGCTACTTTTATTTGGTCACTTTACTTCAGTTCACTTCCGATGTTTAGTCGTAAGCATTTTTCCAGTGATTTGCCACCAGTGATGTAATAGTAAAGTAGTGAATATCGAAATCTGGTTATCGCAGTAGCTGAAATTTATTTGCGCTCAGGGTCAGCTGAGCATTCCTGGTCTTCCGGAAATTCGTCACAGGCTTCTGGCGTTGCTACCTCGTTATAAACAGTATCATCTGGGAACAACCTCATGCAGCTTCCAGTGTAATTCATTGCATCATTTATATTTATTGTAAACTGTATCGGTCCTATAACACGGTCTTGAGGTGCTCCTGACTGACATTCACATCGATCGACTTTCTTACGTTAATAGGCGACGTGTTGAGTTATGCCTCATGGAAGTACTGAACGCTGTAAAAAATCTGGTCCGATACTCGGTAGGCTGCTTTTTTTATCACTCGACGGCACTGTGTTCTTTCATTCCAAAATTGGAGTTTTCTTTCGATTTCCTAGACATTGGAAAGCAATAACTGGCGAATGCTAGTTAACTCTTCTGCGTCATCAGGTGAAAACACGCTGAATGGGATGTTTCTCATTTCGTATGAAGCAATTTCCATTAAAGTAGTAGTTCACCTCCACACAATAAGACTTTGTCGTTAGGACAGCTGAAGAATGTGAAACTCGAACCTGTGAAATATCCACGGTACTCATCAGATTTGTCACTCTGTGGCTTCCACGTATTGCCTACCTGTAATGACATTACTGTCCGAAATACGTCTAGAGTACAATAAAGAGCTTAGAACTGAAACGCAGTTTCTCTTCCGTGGCATTTTCATCATACTGTGTGCACCTGTGCGTTATTTGTTTCCTCAGATAATATCACCAACTAGCGAATCGTGCCTCTACAACGCATCACGCGATACTGTACATTCTGATGCGCACGCGAAGCTTTCGCCTGTGGCTGCCAGTCAGGCAGCAGACTGTCTATTTTTCTGTTATAGGACAGCGTGCTTGAACAAAAGTTGCTCTGGGTCCCGCTTCTCTCTCGCATTGACGCAATAATACATACTGATTATTCAGTACATTACGACCGCCGTCCTAACAGCCCGTATATCCTCCTTTGGCACTAATACAGTGGCGAAGCGTCATGACATAAAGTTAGCATCACATCTGCACACACGTCACCTAATTCTCGCTAATTTTGGTGAGGAGAGCGATGAACTATGACGCCAAGTTCAATTACATCCCACATATGTCGACCATGGTCCATGTCGTTGGTGGGGAGGCTTGCGTGCCTTAGCGATTACAGATGACCGTACCGTAGGTGCAACCACAACGGAGGCGTATCTGTTGAGAGGCCAGACAAACGTGTGGTTCCTGAAGAGGGGCAGCAGCCTTTTCAGTAGTTGCAGGGGCAACAGTCTGGATGATTGACTGATGTGGCCTTGTAACACTAACCAAAACGACCTTGCTGTGCTGGTACTGCGAAAGGCTGAAAGCAAGGGAAACTACAGCCGTAATATTTCCCGAGGGCATGCAGCTTTATTGTATGGTTAATGATGATGGCGTCCTCTTGGGTAAAATATTCCGGAGGTATAACAGTCCTCCATTCGGATCTCCGGGCGGGGACTACTCAAGAGGACGTCGTTATCAGGAGAAATGAAACTGGCGTTCTACGGATTGGAGCGTGAAATGTCAGATCCCTTAATCGGGCAGGTAGGTTAGAAAATTTAAAAAGGGAAATGGGTAGGTTAAAGTTAGATATAGTGGGAATTAGTGAAGTTCGGTGGAAGGAGGAACAAGGCTTTCGGTCAGGTGAATACAGGTTTATAAATACAAAACCAAATAGGGGTAATGCAGGAGTAGGTTTATAATAAATAAAAAAAGGACTGCGGGTGAGCTACTAAAAACACCATAGTGAACGCATTATTGTGGCCAAGATAGACACGAAGCCCACACCTACTACAGTAGTACAAGACTATATGCCAACTAGCTCTGCAGAAGATGAAGAAATTGATGAAATGTATGATAATATAAAAGAAATTATTCAGGTACTGAAGGGAGACAAAAATTTAATAGTCATTGGTGACTCCAATTCGAGAGTAGGAAAAGGGAGAGAAGGAAACATTATAGGTGAATAGGGATTGGGGTTAAGAAAAGAAAGAGGTAGCCGCCTGGTAGAATTTTGCACACAGCATAACTTTATCATACCTAACACTTGGTTCAAGAATCATAAGAGAAGGCTGTATACATGGAAGAATCCTGGAGATACTAGAAGGTATCAGATAGATTGTATAATGGTAAGACAGAGATTTAGGAACCAGGTTTTAAATTGTAAGACATTTCCAGGGGCAGATGTGGACTCTGACCACAATCTATTGTTTATGAACTGTAGATTAAAACTGAAGATATTGCAAAAAGGTGAGAATTCAAGGAGATGAGACCTGGATAAACTGACTAAACCAGAGGTTGTACAGAGTTTCAGGGAGAGCATAAGGGTACAATTGACAAGTATGGGGGGAAGGAATACAGTAGAAGAAGAATGGGTAGTTCTGAGGGATGAAGTTGTGGAGGCAGCAGAGGATCAAGTAGATAAAAAGATGAGGGCTAGTTGAAATACTTGGGTAACAGAAGATGTATTGAATTTAACTGATGAAAAGAGAAAATATAAAAATTACTAAATGAAACAGTAAAAAGGAATACAAACGTCTCAAAAATGAGATCGACTGGAAGTGCAAAATGACTAAACAGGGATGGCTAAAGGACAAATATAAGGATGTAGAGGCGTATACCACTAGGGGTAAGAGAGATACAGCCTCAACGAAAATTAAAGGGATCTTTGGAGAAAAGAGAACCACTTGTATGAATATCAAGAGCTCAGATGCTACCCAGATCTAAGCAAAGAAGGGAAAGCAGAAAGGTGAAACGAGTATATAGAGGGTTTATACAAGGGCGATGTACTTGAGGACAGTATTATGGAAATGGAACAGGATGTAGAGGAAGGTGAAATGGGAGACAGGATACTGTGTGAAGAGTTTGACAGAGCACTGAAAGGCCCCAGGAGTAGACAACATTCCATTAGAACTACTGATAGCCTTGGGAGAGCCAGTCCTGACAAAACTCTACCATCTGGTGAGCAAGATGTATGAGAGAGGCGAAACACCCTGAGACTTCAAGAAGAATATAATAATTCCAATGCAAAAGAAAGCAGGTTTTGACACATGTGAAAATTACCGATCTATCAGTTTATTAAGTCACAGCTGCAAAATACTAACACGAATTCTTTACAGACGAATGGAAATACTGGTAGAAGCCGACCTCGGGGAAGATTAGTTTGGATTCCGTAGAAATATTGGAACACATGAGGCAATACTGACCTTACGACTTATCTTAGAAGAAAGATTAAGGAAAGGCAAACCTACGTTTCTAGCATTTGTAGACGTAGAGAAAGCTTTTGACAATGTTACTGGCATACTCTGGCAGGGGTAAAATACAGGGAGCGAAAGGCTATTTACAATTTGTACAGAAACCAGACGGCAGTTATAAGAGTCGAGGGGCATGAAAGAGAAGCAGCGGTTGGGAAGGGACTGAGACGTGGTTGTAGCCTCTCCACGATGTTATTCAATTTATATATTGAGCAAGCAGTAAAGGAAACGAAAGAAAAATTCGGAGTAGGTATTAAAATCCGTGGAGAAGAAATAAAATCTTTGAGGTTCGCCGATGACACTTTAATTCTGTCAGAGACAGCAAAGGACTTGAAAGAGCAGTTGAACGGAATGGACAGTGTCTTGGAAGGAGGGTATAAGATGAACATCAAGAAAACAAAACGAGGATAATGGAATCTAGTCGAATTACGTCGGTTGATGTTGAGGAAATTGGATTAGGAGACGAGACACTTAAAGCAATAAAGGGGTTTTGCTATTTAGGAAGCAAAATAACTGATGATGGTCGAAGTAGAGAGGATATAAGATGTAGACTGGCAATGGCAAGGAAAGCGTTTCTGAAGAAGAGAAACTTGTTAACATCGCGGATAGATTTAAGTGTCAAGAAGTCGTTTCTGAAAGTATTTCTAGGGAGAGTAGCCATGTTGGAAGTGAAACAAGGACGATAAATAGTTTGGACAAAAAGAGAATAGTAGCTTTCGAAATGAGGTGCTACAGAAGAATGCTGAAGATTAGATGGGTAGATCACATAACTAATGAGGATGTATTGAATAGAAGTGGGGAGAAGAGGAGCTTGTGGCACAACTTGACAAGAGGAAGGGACTGGTTGGTAGGACATGTTCTGAGGCATCAAGGGATCACAAATTTAGCACTGGAGGGCAGCGTGGAGGGTTAAAAATCGTAGAGGGAGACCAAGAGATGAATACCCTAAGCAGATTTAGAAGGATGTAGGCCGAAGTATGTACTGGGAGGTGAAGAAGCTTGCACAGGATAGAGTGGCACGGAGAGCTGCATCAAACCAGTCTCATGACTGAAGACCAAAACAACATAATGTCGAGTTGGGGGGCCAGCACATCTACTGGAACTCGCCACTGTGTTCCTCTAATCACCCCATGACACTCTTGACCTAGTGACGTGGTGCATTATCTTGCTGAAAAATGACACGGCCGTTTAGAAGCATGATCATCATGAAGGTGTGTGCGTTGTCTAAGACGAGTGTACGATACTCCTGCGTCGTCACGAGCTCCACTGGACCCATGAATGCCCACGTTTCCCAGCATTAAGGTCTGATGTAAGTTCCGCCACAGTTCAAAATGGTTCAAATGGTTCTAAGCGCTATGGGACTTAACATCCGAGGTCATCAGTCCCCTAGACTTAGAACTACTTAAACATAACTAACGTAAAGACATTACACACATCCATGCCCCAGGCAGGATTCGAACATGCGGCCGTTGCAGCAGCGTGGTTCCGGACTGGAGCGCCTGCAACCGCTCGGCCCCAGCGGCCGGCCCGCAACTGTCCGCCGCCTGTCCTGTTTTACCAGTCTGCCCAGCCTACGACGTCCGACATCTGTAATGAGGAGTGGTCGCCCGACCCCACGACGACAGGAGATGGTTTTACCTCGGTTTCGTCACGTTTTGAAGACGCTCACCACCACACCCCTCGAGCACCCAACAAATCGAGCAGTTTTCGAAACCCTTGTGCCCAGCCTCCGGGCCGTGACAATGTGTCCTCGGTCAAACGCCTTCCCCATTCTACACATGTACAACACGCTCAATGACACTATCGCCTGGACTGGTTTATATCGGTAACGTTCTGGCTGATCAGTGTAGACGCTTGCCTTCTTTGTTCCGAGATGGGCGCACTGAACCGCCTGTATTGGAGGATCGTGTGAAACTTTATTTACCTTTTTTTTTTAATTTGCACGTCAAGTTCCGTAGGACCAAATTGAGAAGCAAATCTCCAAGTTCATGGAACGTGTCAGTACATGAAATTACAACATAAAAGCAACAACAGATAAAATTAAAATATTTATGAACCAGAAAAAGGTCAAGCCGTAAGTTTAAGTAAACGCAATCAACAGTACAACAAGAAGCAGCTTAATTTTTGAAGGAAGTCGTCGACAGACCAGAAGGAGTGAGCCATGAGAAAATTCTTCAGTTTCGATTTGAAAGCGCATGGATAACTGCTAAGATTTTTGAACTCGAGTGGTAGTTTATTGAAAATGGATGCAGCGGTATATTGAACACTTTTCTGCACAAGAGTTACGGAAGTCCGTTCCAAATGCAGGTTTGATTTCAGCCGAGTATTAACACAGTGAAAGCTGCTTATTCTTGCGAATAAGCTAATATTGTTAACAAGAAATGACAGTAAGGAATATATATATATATATTGAGAGGTAAATATCAAAATACCCATACTCGTGAACAGGTAAAGGCAAGAGGTTATTGTCCAACGGCCCATTTCTCTGCAAAAATATCTTTTTAGAATGGGAAGAGATACACCAAAATATAATACCATACGACATAAGCGAATGAAAATAAGCAAAGTAGACTAATTTTCGTGTCGAACGATCACTCACTTCAGATACCGTTGGAATAGTAAAAGTGGTAGCATTAAGTCTTTGAACAAGATCCTGAACGTGGGCTTTACACGACGGTTTACTGTCTATCTGAACACACAGAAATTTGAACTGTCCAGTTTCAGTAATTATATGCCCGTTCTGTGAAATTAAAACGTCAAGTTTCGTTGAATTGTATGTTGGAAAAAACTGAATCTTACTATGATTAGCGTTAGTTTATTTTCTACAAGCCATGAACTTATGTCATGAACTGCACTATTTGGAACCGAGCCAATGTTGCACACAACATCCTTTACTACCAAACTAGCGTCATCTGCAAACATAAATACTTTAGAGTTACCCGTAATATCTGAGTGCATGTAATTTATATAAATAAGGAACGGGAGTGGCCCTAACATTGATCCCTGGGAAGCCCTCCACTTGACTGTACCCCACTCAGACCCCACATCACAGCCATTCTCAACTTGTGAATAATGACCCTTAGCTGTCTGTTGCTAAAGTTAGAATTGTACCAATTGTTAACTACTCCCCGTATTCCGTAATGCTCCAACTTCTGGAGCAATATTTTGCGATCAACACCAACACCTTAGTTAAATCAAAAATATGCCTAGCGTTCGAAACTTTTTGTTTAACCCATCCAGTACCTCACAGACAAAAGAGAATATAGCATTTTCAGTTGTTAAACGACTCCTAAAGCGGAACTGTAGCAAAACGTATAATATAAAATGATCAATTCCTTACATACGCAGCCTTTTCAGTATCTTTAGCAAACACTGATGGCATACAAATAGGTCTAAAATTGTCTGCATTATCTATTTCTCCCTTTTTATAAAGCGGCTTTACTACTGAGTACTTTAATCGTTCAGCAAACTGACCATACCTAAAGAAAAAATTACAAGTAAGGCTAAATACAGCGCTAACATGTGCAGCAGAGTACTTTAATATTCTGCTAGGCACTCCATCATATTCATGAGAGTCCTTAGTCTTCAGTGATTTAATTATTGACTCAACCTCCCCCTTGTTTGTATCACATAGGAGATTTTCAGACATTAATCCCGGAAAGACATTTGCCAAGAAAGTTATATGATTCGCTGTAGACTCTAAATTTTTATTTAATTCACCGGCAATGTTCAGAAAATGATTGTTAAATACTGTTCATGGTTTATCAGTAAGAGAAATATTTTTACTACGAACTGACTTTATATCGTCGACCTTGTGCTGCTGACCAGAACTTCCTTTACAACTGACCATATGATTTTAATTTTATCCTGTGAATTAGTTGTTCTATTCGCATGCCACATACTCTTTACCTTCCTAATGACATTTTAGGCACCTTACAATACTGTTTGTAATGGGCTACCGTAGCTTGATTCTGACTGCTTATAACATTTTGATATAATTCCCGCTTTGTTCCACATGATGTCCTTATTCCACTTGTCAGCCACTACGACTGCCTATTACTGCTAGTACTCTGTTTAGAGCGTTCTAATGGAAAGCAACTCTCAAAGAGCATGAGAAATGTGTTAAGGAGAGCATTATATGTTATCATCAATGTTATCGACACTATAAACATCATGCCACTCTTGTTCCTTCACAAGGTTTAAGAAACTCGCTATTGCTGTTGGATTAATTTTCCTACATAGTTTGTAATTACATGTAACATTTGGTTCAGTACAAATGCCTTTTAGTGTTAAAATCTGTGCATCATGGTCTGAAAGGCCATTCACCCGTTTACTAACAGAATACCCATCTAGTAATGAAGAATGAATAAAAATATAGTCTATGGCTGTGCTACTGTTCCCCTGCACCGTAGTTGGAAAAACAGTCTGTAACAGATCACATGAATTTAGGAGATCTACCAACATCCTTTCTCTTGGTCCATCATATACAAAATTTGTATTTAAGTCACCACGTATAACTAATTTCTGGTACTTCCTACAAAGTGAATCAAGAACCGTCTCTAGCTTGAGCAGAAATGCTCTGAAGTCAGAGTTACGGGACCTATAAACAACAACAATTAGTAGTTAAGTTTTACTAAATTCAAGTGCCCCTGCACAACATTCAAATATTGCTCAGTGCTATGCCGTGATACGTCTATGGACTCAAATGGGATACAGTTTTTTACGTAGATAGTCACTCCCCCACTCCGCGAGGAACTCCTTGGAAAACAGGCAGCTAATCTGTAGCCTGGTAAAGGAAGCCTCTGAATCGTCGAATTAGTTAAATGGTACTCTGATATACTAATAATTTCAGATTCAACATCTATGAGCCGTTCACTAACTTTATCTCTAATACCTCTTATATTTTGATGAAATATGCTAATTCCTTCTCTACTTGGAAACGTGACGTCCTCTGAAGGTGAGCCCTCAGTAAGAGGGGCTTCCTTTAAGCAGGAATACTTAACAGCTGACTTCAATCTGAAAAAGATGCAGCTCTAACACCAACTACTACAGGATTCTTTCCATGAGTGATCCCACCACCACCCACTACACTGTCACCCATAAGCTTCGCCAGCCTCCCCTTCCCACACCCATTGAGGTGCTAGCCATGCCTAGTGAAACCCGATCTACTGGTAGACGTAACCGGCACCACTGAAATGTGACCCCCTGCTCTCTACCATCAGCGCCCTCTCCAGCCCCATGTTAACACACCTAACAGCCGCATTAAGATGAGGCCGATCATGAAGCTGAAACAGTTGCTCGAAATGTACATTAGTGCCACCAGTTTGTGTAGCTATCTTTACCGGACCACCACCGACATCATATTCCCCGTCCCTATCAAGACTGCGCCGCCCACTGTCACTATCTGATCCTCCTTCGTAAAATTTCTGCATAACTCCCCTATGCTGTCGCTCACCTGAGACAACCCTGCACTAGGCTTCAAAATGCTGGTGACCTGGTACTCACTCCCCAACACTTCCCGCAACAGCTGGCCTACACTTCTACCATGCAAACTACCTAGCAGCAAAGCCTTCTTCTTTCTGTTAGACTTCACAACTGACCTAGGCCTCCTAACTGCTGAGGACTGCTGCATATTCCCTACATTTACAGCTAGAAGAGGCTCCTCTCCACTCAACTCTGACAGTTGGTCAAATCTATTGCATATATGCAAAGTGTAACTGTCTGCATAACTCCTCCTCCTAGCTGCCTTCCTGCCAACTACCAGCTCCCATTCCCACCACCCTTCACCCTCCTCAACCTATCTAGTTCCTCCTTTCCGCGTTGTAAGTGCACCTGAAGGGCACAGATCGTACGCTCCTGCTCCTCTATCAACATATTTCTACTACAGATTCTGCGTTCTCAGGAGAGGATCTCGCTAGAATGCCCACTGGCTTCACCACTGCATTCTCCCCAAAGAAAATACTTTGAACAAATCCCGCACCGTAACCCACTACTCACAATCCTACGATAGAGCCCAGACTTCTTACTCATGGTAAAATTTTACAGTTACTGAAAAAAAAAACTACATGTCTACGTAACCTAAGTTCAGTTATATCAGTACAACTATTCAAAGATCGAACAATAGTAGTCTCGGAGTTTTCTGTCTACTAAGAAAGCAACTACTGTATTAACACGACTACATCACAGCTATTGCCAATACCAACATTCACGAAATTAGTATCTAGAACCAAAAATTTAAGATCCCACAGGAACACTCAACGAAGTTAAAACACTGAACGAAAATTTTACTGAAATGCTTTCCTAGAAACAATAAGAAACTTTAGCTGAAAACTGAATCACGATGTTTACTAAACGACTTCAATGCACAGAAAACTCTACAAAACACAGCGAGCGAACGTTTCCAGAATTTTATTAAATCGTTATTTCTCGACAAACAATAAGAAACACCGTATGAAAACTATTAAATTTAGTAACTGTATGACAGATAACAGTGCACAAATAACTTTGTCAGTACTTCGCTTTACAACAGCTACAGCTGCAACTGCACGCCGCAAAACACACTACTGAGGCGTGAGGCTTGGACGAACGATATAAGCACACTCACGAATAACAGACCACTCGAGTCAATAACACACGAAGAAAGAGTGACATTAATGGAAATTCACTAGTAAGTTACCTTTACAGCAAATATTAACACAAATAAATTTTCAAATAAGTAACTGTGATTAAAACTTTATAAAATATTGACGAGCAGTTTCAACAGCAGTCCAGCACACGTGACATGACACCAAAGTGTTCCTACTTTCGCATTTTCTCTGTGTCAATAGGATTTACATATGCTTCAAGGCTAGGAAAAATTGAACTAACTGTTCTTATGGCATTTTCATTTGTGTTACTGAGGGATCTTAGAATTCTTTTATGGTTCGTTACATTTCACCAGAGCGTGTGTAAGCCAGTGTCTAGCTTCAGTTGATGCATCGTTACTCTTAAGGTTACGGTATTTCGCTTTTTAAGTTAGTAGCGAAACCACCAATGCATGGCAATTGCTAAATATGTATGGGTATTGGATGTACGTCCTAACCTACGTCTCTCTCCACTCCGTGTGTTCTTCCCCCCCCCCTCTCCCCCTCTCCCCAATTCCTCCACATCCTCCCTCTTTCACTACCCATTCACTTCCTCTCCATCTCTCTGTCGCTCTCCTCCTCTCTCCTCTCTAACTCCTCATTCCATCTGTCTACATTTATTTCCTTTGCCCTCTTTGTCCAACTCCTCTTCCTCACTTTGCCCATCTTTGAGCCTTGTTTATTGGACTTTCAACGGAACCCTCAACTAGGAATTCATGTTGGTTAACATGAACGGGTAAATCTTTGAGACTTGTTTATTGGTCGTTTTGAAGGACCCTCGGTTGGGAGTTCAAGTTGGTTAATATGAAGGGGTAAATCGGTTCGGATGTTCTCGTATACACGTCTCACACTCAATAACTCTGTTGTGGACCATCGTTCGCTGATCATCGTTGGGGCAGGGGTTGGAAACATGCTGGCGGATACGGCAATGGAAATGGAGCAACAGCAAGTTCATGCAGTCAGGGGAGACGCATCTGCAGTCCTTTTAGGCAACAGGCTAGAGTGGACTGATGCGTGTGAGAGTCTTGTGTGTGAGGTTGGTCGACCGGGGAATTGCCAAGACAATGCTGTCCAGTTCCTAATCAACACCGTCCTGTGATGGCGTCCTAGGCTAGCTGATGGTCGTACAACAGGCATACCGAATTGGGACGATCAATATAGATGGTATACAGACAACGCTTAAGATTCAAATGTTCAGGCAGACGGTAAATGCAGCAGACGTGGACACTGCATTTCTACAAAGAGTGAGTTTTACGTCTTCACCGGAATTTTATGCTTACGATTCACGTTACTCATTGTTACATGAAGGTGGCTGCGGTTCATCGAGTGGAGGACGTGATGCACCTCTCTCCGGCTCGGGGAACAACGACCACTATTCATGGTGCTGGTTTCATTAAAGTATATGCCCCATCCGGTTCCGAGGAAAGACGAGAGAGGACAGACTTTCACACTGTAGGGCTAGCGCCATAATTCGCCAGACCATATGACGATTGCGTGGTGGGACGCGACTTTTGTGTCGTTGCCATGAAAGACCAAGTACCGGCTAACGCTCCATGCGACGAACTGTATACTTTGCTCACTGAAATGGCACTTTTCGACACCTGAGAATTGCGACGTGGTGATAACTGAGGCTACACTTTCTCCACAGGACACTCGTCGAGTAGGCTCGATAGGGAGTACGACCTGTGACGCTGGACGCCGAAATGTGGCCCACTGCGTTCAGCTACCCATGGTGTACGTCTGTACGGTATCCCTTAAGCCGCAGTGGAAACTGAATATCGTGCTGCTGGGTTAAGACGAATACCAATGTTCCTTGGAGGAGACCTGGAAAACCTGTGAGCACCACCGACAAACAAACCACTAGGTATTGTGACGGTGGACCCCATGCATGAAACCGGATCCGCTACGGACTTTAATGTGTTACGGTCGAGGGAAGTTGGGGTAGCATCGCACTACGGTTGACTTTTATTTTATGGCTATTAGAGAACTCATGACCAACCGCCCATCGCCGGAACAGCAGGTAAGCATGCGCAGAGTTTAAGCCCAAATTTTACGTTTAACGAGACGACGAAGGGAGAGGATCATGTAGAGGACAAGGATGACAGACGCCGTCGTTACCAAAACGCACTCGATGCATCACGTCGTTCAGAAACGCCGACACTGTTGTAGGACTGAAGGAAGGGAGACACTCAAGATGGCCGGCGCTGCGTGACACGGCACAACACTGCGCCAGTGTTCACATACCTCTTTCGTCAGTTTCATGGCAGCAAAACGGTGTACCACGAGACAGTGCACCAATTACTCCCTGAATTGATGGACATAGGCCGGGCACTGGAGGCGGAACCTTTCCTCAGAGCGATCTTCAAGGACGAACTACTGGTAACAGAGGGCTTTGCTAAGAGAGTACCGAATAAATCGCCACAGCGACGGTTTATCGGTGGAACTTTATTGTACCTTTCCATATCTCGTAGACCGTTCGTGCCTATATTCATATATGTCTAATTACTTTAAATAGTGCAGCACTTTTCATCAAAATTAACATGATAAACTTTTAACTAGTAACCTGATAATCATTGAGGGTAGTTGTCTACTCTGGTGGTGAGACGTTTAGCGTTAACGTTATAAATATATTTCCGACAAGTTATGAAAGAGGTTTAGTTACTTAGCAACACTGGGCCCAAACTACTGCTGACTACTTAGACAATCCTTGTTCGAGAGCTATCTCTTCTGAAAAAGGTTGGGATACCGCAGCTCAAACTAATATACGGGAATTCCCTTAGTAATTATTATGTATTTCTGAAGCCATGACTGGATATAACACACAATACATTATTTTACAGTCGTTTTAACATTCTGAGCTTTCTAAAAAAATAACCAGAAGGTAATATATTTAATTCTTTCTAATATAGTTTATAAAAAGTATAACTTCGGTTGTTTGCCATTTCGCCACGAGGTGCAGCATGTTACGGTGATTCGTAGCCCATCCGTTTTTACAACAAGATTGCGTCATTGCAACTGCTAAGTATATAATGTATAAATACAAACATTTAAGTCATCCAAACTTAGTAATTCTGTTAATGAAGATATTGTTTAGTGCTGTAATGATAACTGCATCGTTACACGTTACAGTCACAGTGTTCCAAAGCGATAGTGGATAAAAGTCGAACTCCAGATATTTGTGGTATAGAAAATGCAAGGCCGAGGGATTTCCAGCTTGTCCTCGTACGGAAGTAAGCCCTCTTAGAAAATTTCGAACAATCAATATTTACATACACAGGGTGTTAGGGGTATAGATATAGATATCGCGATTATTGGTACCTTGATATATACCAACTTCAGTGTGCAAGATATTTCTTCTGTACATATAACAGTATCTCACAAACACATCATCTAATTTTCTGTATGATTTCCTACATGTGGTTGTAACTGCCGGTCAATATAGACTATCATTTTGCATCCACGCTTCAATACCTGACCTGGCGGCCACCGATATTAAATATTATGGGCTTGCATGTGTCATGCATACTGATAGGTACTAACCAACCTGAAAACGCACTACTCATAATATTTATAATATTAACTTGCAAGTAAATACTTATGTAGTGTTCTCCAATAGCCTGTCCTCAGTCAACACTAGAAATATCAGAATTTACACCCCAACTGCTTGTATAGATACATATTTTGTAGATAGTACTGGGACGGCTGTCTGAATGTTGTGGATTACTCCTGTTGACGCATGATGTCCCACAATGTGGTAGATGTTGATGAACAGAAATGCTACTTTATTAACAACGTTTACAATGGACAGCTATGGTCCTCAGCTGCTCTCCAGGCACTTACAGCAACTGCTACTGCAGCATCGCTGGAAGGCCTGTAGTGCTGGCTCACACCACAGAAGGTAGTGGTGATAAATACACTAACTGAGTCATGCGCAGAGTTCGAGAGTGGAAGAGACCCGAGTTGTAGTTCCACTGAGGACATGGCAGGCCAGAACCTCCTCGACTTACCCTCTAGGATGGTGGTGGGTTCCTGCATGGCTCTCTGGGCAGGCAGATAGGCGATGGACACAGGTTGGGAGCCAATCGGTGCCAGAAACAGCTATGTCATCTATACTGTGTGAAGCATCACGGACTGACCATACATCATGGCCCACGATGGTTGACAAATGATGCATAACATCTGGTTCAGGTTTTAGTGTGATGCTGCCTGCTGATTGTGTGATAGTGGTGTCTTTAGTATCTCACACAAAAGCCTCTTCTTGTGACCACATTTGGTGATAGCAAGTACAGCAGTGTAGTGTCATACTGTGTAGTGCAGTGCTGTACATTAGTGTATTCCAGAATAGTATAATAGATACACTATGTGATCGAAAGTATCCGGAGACCTGGCTGAAACCGACTTACAAGTTCGTGGCGCTCTCCATTGGTAATGCTCGAACGCAACATGGTGTTGGCCCACCCTTAGCCTTGATGACAGCTTCCACTATCACAGGCATACATTCAATCAGGTGCTGGAAGGTTTCTCGGGGAATGGCAGCCCATTCTTTAACGAGTGCTGCACTGAGGCCTGGCACGAAGTCGTCGTTCCAAAATATCGTAAATGTGTTTTGTAGGTCAGAACTCTGTACTGGCCAGTCCATTACAGGGATGTCAATGTAGCGTAGCTACTTCGCCGCAGGACGTGCATTATGAGCGGGTGCTCAATCGTGCTGAAAGATGCAGTCGCCATCCCCGAGTTGCTGTTCAACAGTGGGAAGCAAGAAGGTGCTTAAAACATCACTGTAGGCCTGTACTGTGATAGTGCCACGCAGAACAACCAGGAGTGCAAGCCCTCTCCATGAAAAACACGGCCACACATAATACCATTGCCTCTGAATTTTACTGATAGCATTACACAGGCTGGCAGATGACGTTCACCGGGCATTCGCCATGTCCACGTCCTGCCATCGGATCGTCCCATGTGTACCGTGATTCGTCACTCAACACAACGTTTTTCCACTGTTCAAAACGTCCATTTACCGGCGTGCTATGTGGCTTATGAGCAGACGCTCGATCATGAAATCCTAGTTTTCTCACCTCCCGCTGTGGTGAAAACATGATACTGAAGAATTTCGCAAATTTAAGAAAACTGACATCGTAACGAAATAAATATTATCGCATAAAAATCGAAAAGCCTGTGTAATCAGCTAATATGATCTGTGATTGTTATTGTATTCTCTGTTCCGTTCGATAAAGAATCGCACACATTTCCCCTTCGTTTTTCGGTTGTGTAAGAAGCCATTTTGTGACGAGGCACGAAAACGTGTAAGTTTTATGTTAATATTTAATTTAAATATAATAAAATATTACTTAAAAGTGTCGCTAATGTTTTACTGTAACAGATCCTATACTCATGAAGACAGTGAATTAAATAATTTATGCAAATTTTGTAGGGGAACATTGTGCAGAAGTCAACGCCATTTTTCTAAATGATAATGGCTCAGAGTGCTAATAAATATATTAATATTTGCTTATTTTGACAAATAATAAAAATAAATGCAAACGTAGGAGATTTCCCTTGATTAGCGGTTTTGCTTTTGAAGCAGTAACAGTAGTCAGTGTTTCCAGTATTGAACCATATAGGTACAACGTGATTTCAGTAAATTTTTTTGATCCCTGCTTAACGGAAATTACGAGAATCTCCTCAGCATTGCCTTTCCACCACAGTAGAAACAATAATTAACAATAGTAAACTGCAGCTGTATATCTTGAATACTGTGTGTTGGTGGTGTCTTTTTATACAAAAACAGGTTGGCGGGCAAACTAATTGCAAGAAGTACTATAACTGAGTCCATCGCGTAAATAATTTTACAGTTGTGAAGCAGACAGAATAACACAAACTCCAATTTGTCATAACGTATAAAAACCAACATTACATAACATAAAAAGTACCACCACACCACCTAACCGTCACAGTACTTGCAGTGGATCCTAATGCAGTTTGGAATTCCTTTCTGATGGTCTGGATAGATGTCTGCCTATTACACATTACGACCCTCTTCAAGTGTCGGCCGTCTCTGTCAATCAACAGACGAGGTCGTCCTGTATGCTTTTGTGCTGTACGTGTCCCTTCACGTTTCCACTTCACTATCACATCGGAAATAGTGGATCTAGGGATACTCAGGAAGGTGGAAATTTCGCGTACAGTCGTATGACACAAGTGACACCCAGTCATCTGACCACGTTAGAAGCAAATGAGTTCGGCGGAGCACCCCATTCTACTCTGTCACGATGTTTAATGACAACTGAGGTCGCTGATATAGAGTACCTGGCAGTAGGTGGCAGCACAATGCACCTAATGTGAAAAACGTATGTTGTTGAGGGTGCCCGGATACTTTTGATCACATAGTATGTGACTGTGACAGGTGGCCAAATGGTAATGTGTAGACTTTTATGTAGGCTTTTTTTGCCTTTTTTAATTATTATTATTCTTTTATGCAGATTTTCTTATAGATTTGCTATACGCCAACAAGTCTTTGAGATATCTGAAGTCCCATGTAATATCACTGATACTTTGTCGAGGTGATTGGTTGGCGGTTTCAGGAATCACGTCCTCTGTTGAATACTAGTCCTTGGGTGACCTCTGTCTAATACTTGTGGATGAAGATTAATTGTAACCCTAAGGCATTGCTCCAGATGATTAAATACATTCTCATCAGGATGGCGCCTTTGATGGTACAGTGCACCACACGCACAAATAACAGCAAGCTTGGTTATCGGATGCAACCAGCACCAAAAACATATCGACGTTTTCATCGTTTTTGTTTTCTTTCGGGAAACTGCCCTACATGAACTTAACAGAACCACTTATAGTTGACACATGCATGCAGATTAATGGTTCCCAATGTCAAGTGATTTGCCATTGCCGAGTGATAAAAGGATATACTGCTTATAAACGCGGAAAACTAGGGAACGGACACATAACCAATGGAAAAGGAACCTATCGAGGATTCGAACCACAGCTCCATCGTGGATGTGGGTTCGATGTCCCAGCAGACTTCTCAGTGAACTACGACAGTCGTCAGGTAATGCGGGATGGTAAACGTTCTTATTGTCTTTCTGATGCACTGAACGATGTAACAGTGTTGCCAGCTCCTCATTTCCATACATGTAGTTTCAAAATACACCCGATCGGATACTGCTATATAAAGCAGAAACTCGTTATCGTGTTACAAGACGGTTTGTGAGACGTGTCGCTGAAAATATTCACAGTGGGAAAAAATAATCGACATTGCGACGAATGTGGCGGCATGTAATTTCAACGATGGCGTAACAGACGTTAAGGAAATTAGAAATGTGCACGAACCTGAGATCTGGGCAGACTGTTACAACTGCTACACACAAGTGGATGACAATATTATCGGCGGAGCAGAGCAGTGGCTTACAGAAGCTCCAAAAGAGCACCGCAGGACCACCATGCCCACGAAGAAGAGCGCCTCCTTTTGGATATGGAAGGATTGTTGTCTGGTCCTGGGCACACTGGCTATAGACATGTTTAACCTGAATACAAAAAAGGAAACCAAAACTTCAAATGCGTTTTCATCTAAACGTTGTTTTGCAGGATGGTGGTAATCATAGCTTGAGAAAGGTACATGCGATTTCGATAGTTATTTGATGCCGGCATTTTGCATTGAATTCTCTATTAACAGATATAGCACTTTCTTGATTTCTCCGAAATTGTGTTTTCGGTTCACACTGAAGTCTCGAGATAACCGTGACGAAAGCGACACGTGTTTGCTACCTACACGTCATGAACATCTCAGTTCTGAAGTATCTGAATACGAGTTTCAAAATATTCTTTAACAACTCCTTACAACTGTTTTGCAGTGCTCCTGTAAGCAACAAACAACTTACCTCGTCTTGGCACTGCAACTGCATGATCAGCAACACGCATGGACTAATTTCCACAATTACTGCCGCACTTTTATACATAGAAATTGAATGATCAGGAGGGATTTCGTCAACTAGCCTTAAATGATATAAACAGAAATGAAAGAAAACAATAAAAACTTTTAATTTACTACGTTCAGAAAGTTGATGATTTAAGTACTGACAGACTTTTAATTATTACACAACGTGCATACTCAATAAACTCGTTTCTCGCCACAACAAAGATACTAATATGACTGAGTGTATGCATAGATAAGTCACAAAATCTTTCCATTACACAATCAACCAAAAACACATGCAGCGAAAAGGCATATTACCAAAAAATCCTCCAATTAATACCAAAGTCTCTTCCGCGCTACTAGCACGAACACGGCAGGCCGCGACCTCTCATGACGTGTGGCTTCTCTCCACCCCAAGCTGCGTCCAATCACTTCCGACTCCTCTTAACAACTCTTCGCTCGCTACACCCGCGATAATTATGTATCAGACTCAGAGTTTGTGTATGCACACCACAGCAGCAGAATCATGGGCCGACTTTCCAAAGAACTATTAACGTCCAAGTTTCACAGTTTTTAGTTATCCTATGTATGCCGATCAAAAATATATTGAAAATGGCCTGTACAAAATTATTTTGCTACAGGTCCAATAGGAAAGCCTCAGGAGTTTCCTCTGATGAGCAATATTCTGGCTTCATGGGATCTTTTCATATCGCACAGGCAGCGGAAACAGCGATCATTCTCTGTGAAAGTCGAAAGGGCACGGGATAAAACTATATCACCAGATTTAACACTACCCTTCCTTTATTTAAAAACGAATCACTAAAATCACCCTTTTTTCATGCGTTCAAACAGAGTTATCCCCTTAACGAGTGTAACGGCCAGGCTAAACGCTTCCCGACGGATTTGAGGAGAACGCGCCGAAGCCTGGTCGCCGTTTCTGCGTCCCCTGGAGGCGCACAGACACACAGGGGTTAACAGGATTAGCCCGGCAGCCGCCAGGTGTCCGTCCGCCTTCTTGTCCCCGGAACAATTGAATCAGGGCGCTCGCACGCACAGTGGCTGGCTCGCCCGCCGCCGTCTGTATTTATTAGCGAACCGAGGCGGGGAGCGAGGTGGGGCGACGCTAACCTCCCAACCCGCATCGATCTGGCCGGCCTTCTGTCCCGCACAAATTAACGTTAAAGCCGAAGGCGGCCTGCGAATTCGTCCCGCAGGGCCGCTCGCAGCGCTCCAGTGTTCTGTACTCGCCTCTACATCAACAACCACATCTACACTCCGCCAGCCACTTGACGGTGTGTGGGGGGCGTAGTTTTTATTTTCACTTCCCCCCCCCCCCCTCTCCTGTGTCAGCTGCAAATCCTCGATGTATGCCGAGATTTCTCTAATTTCGCCTTCACGGATTTTTCAAGAGATATACACTGAGATTAGGAAAGTCATGGGATAGCCCCTAATATCGAGTCCACGAGTCCACCTTTTTTTGCACGGCGTAGTCCAGCAACTCGGCGAATCATGGACTCAACAGGTCTTTGGAAATTCCCTTCAGAAATACTGAGCCACGCTGCCTCTATAGCCGTCCATAATTGCGCAGGCGTTGCCAGTGCAGGATTTTGTGCACGAATTGACTTCTCGATTATGTCACATAAATGTTCGATTCGATTTATATCGGGCGATATGGATGGCGAAAACTTTCGATAGAAATGCCCAGAATATTCTTCAAGCCAATCGCTAACAACTATGCCAGATGACATGGCGGAATGTCATCAATGAAAATTCCATCGTTGTTTGACCGGCCGGTGGTGGCCGAGCGGTTCTAAGCACTTCAGTCTGGAGCCGCGCAACCACTACAGTCGCAGGTTAATCCTGCCTCGGGCATGGATGTGTGTGATGTCCTTAGGTTAGTTAGGTTTAAGTAGTTCTAAGTTCTAGGGGACTGATGACCTCAGATGTTAAGTCCCATAGTGCTCAGAACCATTTGAATCATTTTTGAACCATCGTTGTTTGGGAATATTAAGTTCATGAATGGCTGGCAATTATCTTCAAATACTTGAACTGGACCAAAGGACCCAGTCCATTCCACATAAACACAGCCCACATCATCATGGAGCCACCGCCAGCCCGGACAGTGCCTTTTTCACAACTTGGGTCCATGGCTTCGTGGGGTCAGCGCTTCACTCGAAGCCTACCATCAACTCTTACAAACTGAAGCAGGGATTCACCTGACTGGACCACTGTTTCCCAGTCGTCTAGTGTCCAATAGATATGGTCCCAAGCCCAGTAGGTCCGCTGCAGGCGATGTCCTGCTGTAAACAAAATCCCTCGCGTCGGTCGTCTGTTGCCCACTAAGGCCTAAATTGACAGCACTATCCTACTGATACGTTCGTCATACGTCCCATATTGATTTATGGTGTTATTTTATGTAGCGTTGCTCTACGAAAACGCTGCTGCTTCTTGGTGGTTAAGTGAGAGCCGTCGGCCACTGCGTAGTCCTGTGGTGAGTGGTAAGAGTGCAAAATGAGAGCTCCGGCAATGCACTCCACATTTATGCCCTGTGAATGCGAAAGAAAAAGAAAAAGAAAAAGAAAAAGAAAAAGAAAAAAATTGGTTCAGATGGCTCTGAGCACTATGGGACTTAACTTCGGAGGTCATCTGTCCCCTAGAACTTAGAACTACTTAAACCTAACTAACCTAAGGTTGTCACACACATCCATGCCCGAGGCAGGATTCGAACCTGCGACCGTAGCGGTCACGCGGTTCCAGACTGTAGCGCCTAGAACCGTTCGGCCACTCCGGCCGGCCTTTGTGTATGCAATCCTACCGCAAAACGTATATGTGTATCTCTCTATCCGATGACTTTTCTCACCTCATTGTGTATGGGAGTGACTGTATGTTGGTGTCGCATATAAGAATGTTCGCTCTCGGAATTTTTAACTATAAGCCACACCCTGATACATAAAGCCTCTCTTGCAGTGTCTGCCAATGGAGTTGGATAAACCTATGACGAAACGTTATGCTCTTCTTTGCATCTTCTCTCATCCACTCTCACTCCTATCTTGTAAGGTTCCATTCTGCCGAGCAGTATTTAAGAATCGATCGAAGAACAGTTCTGTAAGTTACTTCGTGGGCGGGCTAACTTCCTGAGGATTAATATTCATATCTTAGGTCATGATTTCGGTACTCCCCAAAACAACATTTGGTATGCGTGGTTTATGACATTTTGCATTAGGAAATTGTGGGCAGATTGTTCATATATAGCATGTGTAGCGTATAGAGGACGCGTTAGTACATTATAGCTGCTGCAACGGCCATTCCTCTCACAGCATGCCGTTTCCTGCTGCCGCGTGAATCACGGTGGAAACATAAAGTATTATTGCACCGGCGTAGTGTTGTTAGACGATATTCACAGTTCCCTGTTCTCAGGAAACCATGGTTTGTGGTGCACTTGGTCGTAGCTGATTTCATCTGAATAGAATCGGGCCTCACAGTGGATTTACGTAAACAAAGTCAAAATGGCTCTGAGCACTATGCGACTAAACTTCTGAGGTCATCAGTCGCCTAGAACTTAGAACTAATTAAACCTAACTAACCTAAAGACATCACACACATCCATGCCCGAGGCAGGATTCGAACCTGCGACCGTTGCGGTCGCTCGGTTCCAGACTGTAGCGCCCAGAACCGCAAGGACACTCCGGCCGGCAAAGTCACATCGCGTTGTAAGAGACATTAATTGTGAGGAGAATTTGAATAATTTCCACTTTAATATATGGTTTACCAATCGAACACCATCTTTTTTTCTGATTTACGTTTCTCATTTTTTTGTAAGATTTAGCAGCTCGATTGTAGTTATAAAAGGGTGAATAAAAACTTGTCATTATTTTTGTAAACATAAATAAGCCACTGTTCTCATTCACACTCCTCCAACTACTCACTGTTTTTTTTGTGTTTCTTTTGTGGTACTTGCATACACCAGAAATTCAAAATTAAATCGATTTAAATTAGTTAATGTTTTTATTAATTTGAATTCTCAAAGTGACAGCAGACGTAGGCAACATAAGTGCCATGAGTAAATTCACACATTTGGAGTATAAAAATTAAGGGTGTAGCTTACCACTTGAAGATTGTAGAGAAAATAATATTTTTCCTTATGTAAAGGTAAAAGCATTTATCATCACTTGGACATATATTTATGATTCAAGCCCTGGCGGACGTTCGAGTACTCTCTCGGGCTTGTCTGTGTGCGTCGTCCTTAGCGTAAGTTAGATTAAGTATTGTGTAAGTTTAAGGACCGGTGACCTCAGCAGTTTGGTCCCATAGGATCTTACCACAAATTTCCAAATATGATTCACGCAAGCGACAGCTTACAGATTCTCCCAATGAATCTCAGCCTTGCGCCTGCCTTTATTGTAATTAGTTGTACGTGGTCGGTTGGCTTCAAATTGCGTTTTGCCCATATTCTCAGATATGTAAGGGGTGCGACTGGTTTCAGTGCAGTTTGGCCAATAACGTAGCCATACAATAATGGTTCTTATGAGCAATTTATAGAAAATATGTTGCACTTGATTATGCTGAACTTCAACTGCCTACCCCCACACTAACCATTGGATCGCAACATGTCTTCCTGCAATTCACAAAAACTTTGTAGTGTTGTCCCCTCTCTGTGTTAAACAGCATCACGTGCTAACACTCTCATGGAGCTTCCGACGTAATCCACTAGGCCGTTAATGTATATTCTAACCAGTGACAGTACTGTAACACTACTTTTCGGTACGTCTGGATACACGTTTCCGTCATACCCACCAGTATAACGATAAACCAGAAAACTCATATCTCAAAAGTTACTTGAACCTCATCAAGTGATTTATTATACTATAAACCCTTCGCAGTTGGACTGAAACCTAAAAACTGCACACTAAGTGTATGCTACGTATGCTTTACAAGAAAATTAGCTTACAGGCCTTTGCAGGTGTACGGTTATGGATCTGAAACAAGAAATTTATTTAAAAAGTTTGGGTCCAAAATGGCAGTTAAAAAGTAAAAGAACAGTAGTTTTACGATTTATCACGAATTCACTAGTTTGGAATCAAATTGTCTAGGACGAAGTGGATGTATCGGTTGTGAAGAAAATGTACAATTTTTGTATTACTAAATGTATCTGAGTGTTTGAGGTCACTAAAAACGGGTCTGAAATTCAATTGAAGCAAAGTTTGAAATCTTTCTCTCCATATCTCCACTGCCATTTTTTTCTCTTGGAATTGGAGGACGTTGAATGGTTATATGTTTCGACAAACGTTGACAAGGTGATCATAAGATTAATGCGCGTCACTGGTTTTAATGGCTACTGGGAGGCGAACTCGTCTATGAGTGATAGGAACACAGCGTCAACAAACTCTCATAGTATGGTAACTAGGCAGCAACCACAGCTCTATGACTTGAAAATTGTGGCTGTCAATAGTCGAAACGTTATGTGCAAAATGGAACTGTAAAATTAACTGTAAACCAAAAAAATACACAACTATTTCAAAAAATAGCTGCTCGATGTACCGAAATTAAGTTAAATATCTGTCTGTACAATGCTCCGTCAACGCATTTATGCGATGATTGAGATGAATATTTGTACTGAGACAGATGCAACCACACATTTAGCATATTTCCCGAATGTTTTGGCTAGACATTCCTCTGTGAATACTGACATCTTATGTAACAGAATTCTCTCTTTTCCACTACACCACACAACATCGTAAAGGGCAGTAAACAACAGCTGTGTTCAACAACAAGACGTCTAATTTGTTAGACACACCATTGTTTCAGCTGGAATACCCCGTGGGCTTATGACAATTCAATTTATTTACTTATTGTTTATGTAGCTTGAACATACTAGGGCTTTAAGACCCTATCTTTCATCGGAACAGCAATATCAAATACAAAAAATATATTTCAAAGCATTGTCATTTTCTATGCTTCCTTATGGTTCTGTCATGTAGGTACGAGGAAATATTATTCGCTCAAACATGATTAATTATTAACTCAATAACAGCGACTAATAAGAATAATTTGAATTAAAAATAGTAAGAAACAGCGTTAAGAATTATAATAATATTGTTTACTTTGGCACTTTGGCACAGCTACATTTAGTATCATTAAAAAGGGAAGAGATAATGTTAGATGACTGAACTGACAATGACAACAACTGGTAAAAGAGAATATCAGTACAGGACTCTATATAGAAAGGTGAGGGAAGTGTGGTGGGAACGGCCGGGTTGACAAGTGCGATTCTCAGAAAACTCAGAAAAGTGTGTGTAAGAGATAGTTATTTTGATAGAATACGGATAATTATCCGTAATATAAAGTTAGAAAGGAATTTAATTTCTCTGATATTTCGAGAAAAACCTTTCTGAATTCGAATTGCTCATACAGAAAATAATTTTGATATGGAGGACATGCTGTGTAGTGGCACACAGTGGATTTCCTTTTGTTGGGAACAAGTATTTCTGCTACTCGGATAGAAGTGTAAGAGATAAATATACATAAGAACGTGTGAAAAGATTTGGAATAGGATATAGCAAAATCAGATTGTGATATCCTCCACAAAGGTCGGCTGTAGCCATGATAAGTGTCGTAGGTAGGAGTGATAGGGTCAAAATAGCGAATTTCACAAATCTATCAAGTAGAAGCATTCATCGTCTGTTCCTTAGCTTCAAGGAAAGGGTCACCAGTAAAATCTTGGGAGTATTAATTATTTAAGCCTGAAAGGTAATGTTTTATTTTTATATTTCAGCAGTGAATGAAGTAACGCTGGAGTTTCTTACAGACTACAGTTTTTTCAGTACAGTTTTATCTTGAGTCAGAATTATCAGCAAGTTCACTGCAGAAGGAGAAACAGTAATGTCTGTGCCGCTAGGGCTCAAGGATTGGAGAGATTCTGTAAACCGATGGATAACTAATTGCGTTTTGGATAGGTTAAGTTTGAACCGAATTTTCTCCTCCCACTTTGATAGGGAAAGTAAGTCAGCGTTAACATGCGGGGTGGTTTTTCACAGGATCTAATTCAAGATCGTCAGTGTAAAAGTGGTATTTGCTGTGGGGGAGAATAATCGACACATAATTAACATAAACGGTCCATCATTATTAGTTAACACTTCCGGGCTGAGAGGCCATGGTCGGTCTGTAAAACTACTTCTTCCTGGCGTTGAGTTGCCATCTGCAGGCAGTGTCTTTCGAGGTGAGTCAACAACTGGCTGCCAGGCATTGGAGGTCCCGTTTATATACAGCGCATAGAGGGCACCACCATACGTGGGGCCGACTGGAAGTCTATCACTGACTAACGTCATTATTCTCGATTGAGCGTAATCGACTGTCACATCGTTGGTGGAATGTCGACCGCCATATCTCATGTAACTTAAAGCCTTCCTCTTTCCTATTAAAATTGCAGTGGTGTTTCTGAATCTCTGTAGCTTCTCTATACATGCGTGCGTGATAATGCAATGTCCTGGCTAGCACCATCGTCTCACTAAATTTTATTTTATGGTCTTTAAAAACATGTTCCGCTACAGCTAATTTGTCGGTATGTCACAGTTCCTTTTGTGTTCGGTTTAGTGTTGTAACCTCCCCCCTCACTTATCGACCTTAAAGACAGTGAAAAATTAAACCGCGTGTACCTAATGGAAATTTGGGAAAAGCAATCGTCACCGAAGTTAATCTATCGGTAAAGAGGGAGGAAAGGGTTACATCTAAATGAAAGGAAAAATGCAAATGAAACTGGTGGAAATCAATTTTGAAAAGGGGTAAAGTTAATAAAGAAAGTAAATGTGCGGCCGTTACGTTAACAATTAACTAGCGGTAATTAGATATTTGAGATTTGGGGGAAATCACGGTCGCCAGTCCTAAGGACAATTACTATAGTAACTGAAAAAGAAAGGTTATTACACATATAATTAGCACTAGAAGCGTGGCAACTGAAGGTTGACACGTGTAGTGTGAAAACTGAAAGTTTGTCAGAAGTAATAAATTTCGCTACACTCTGACTTAATTTAGCAAAAGAATTAATAAAACCGGAAAATCGAAAATTAATTTAGTGACTGAAGTTAATACTGAGCTTTCTTTCTGAAGCACATCGAAATCCAGTAAAATACGGTTAGTCTTGGACTACCTCAACAATCATTTCAAAAACTACTTGAATCTACGCAATTTAGAAAGAAGAGATTTAACTTTGAACTTGAATTAAATGATTCTGAACAATTAACAATAGTAAAATTTAGTACGTACCAAGCTGAGCTGCAGTCACAGGTAAGCTAAAATATGCTAACAAAACTCGCACTCTAAATTTGTGCTCGTGTAACCTAAATATTGTAGCCAGCTACTGAACTTTGAAATTAAAGCAGTGAAATCTAAATATATTATTTTAATGCTGGCGTTTGAATTTCAATGACACTCGGGTTCATTTCGGAAAAGGAAGGGACTCTGCTTGGTAATGCAATTGGGACAATGAGCAACAAACGTTCATGCTAAGTTGCTGTAATTATAGTTACGAAAATGGAACAAGATTAAAAGCTGAGGTCTGCCATACAGTTCTGAAACTTTACGTGCTTTTAGTCTTCCTTGTTGGTTGATTGAAGGTTTGAAGCCGTCGATCGAGGAGGTGGCGACAGTCACTCATTGTCGGCCGTCGCTGTTGCAGAAGCTGGATGTTGGCGCGCCTTCTTCTCGACACGGTCACCAGGCGAAACGGGCTCTTGATGTGCGCCAGCTAATGCTTCCCGTCCGCGACACCATGTCAGAAACTATCATCGCGAGTCGAGCGCAATTATATGCTGCCAAACCCCGAAAGCGCGGCAACTCGCAGGAGCGTCACACAACACCTGCTCCACTCGCTACTCCCGCCAGACTCCTACTGTTCTGCCCGCGCTCCACGCGGCAGAGTTAACACTACCAAAGATCCTACACACTTTGATTCGTCACACGACCTATCGACGTAATCGTTCGATAGCAGTTTTCCCTAGGCAAGACCCAGCGTAAAAATACAAATAATATTTACGAAACAAACCAATTATACATCGACATGAGTGCATAAATATATATATATATACAAACAGTAAGACAATTACAATATATAAAGAGACAGAAATGTCATATCTTGAGGTAACAAAACAAGGAAAAAAATAATAGTACAATAGACGGAAATAGGAGTATATGCATTTCCGGCGTTACACGTGCCCCACATTGTCTGAGGATGTTCGTGTAACGTAAACAGACTCAGAAAATGTCCCAAAAAAGAAACAGCGGAAATGCATATGCTCAAAACATCAACAAAATTTAGCATTCGTCTAATTAATCATAAATCAATTTTTAGACCATAATAATTGAGTGGGGACACTCCTAATCTTATTCCACTCTGTCATCTTGCACAAAATAAAACAGGTTGACAACATATTAAAATTCATAGAAGATATAGAAAATGGTTTAGCTATTCCAAAATCATTAAAATTCGTAACACTATGAGAAATGGAATACTATTTGCAAAATTAATCAGAGTACATGGTCATAAAAACAGGTAGATCAAAATACGCAAATTAATAATTAATTACATAGAATACACATTTTTACATAACCTTTTCATAATTAATATCTCGTCATGAGATTCCACTTAACGCTAAACAAGAAAATAATATTCAGTAGATCGAAAAAAACATAAATATTGACAGCAGAATTCTTTCACATCAGCTGTCCGGGAAGAAAAACTATTCCGCCTTTCGTACTCGCAAGTACAAAGAATGCCGACAGCGGCACAAGAGCCAACAGCGGCACAAGAGCCGACAGCGGCTCGCCTCGCCAGTATTGTTGCGCCCGCGTGTGCGGCACGCTTGATCTCACTCGCCCTTGTGACGGCGTTTCCAGAACGTCCGTTTCACTGAATTCTTTAGGAAAAACTCACTCCCGAGTAATCTCAAGGAGTCCCTTAATACTATCACAGTGGATAACTCAACACTGTCCATCATCACACGCATGTACTAGCCTGAAACTTAAAACAGCGTCTAAGTACATCGGCAATTACTAATAAAACACACATTCATGAAATTTTACAGCTATTTACAAAATCATATTTACATTCCTTAATCTACTGTGACTCAGCTGAAAACTTAAACTAGCAGCTTGGTTTTTTCAATTGATTTATAATGACTCTTAAATCATTTAGTAAAAATTAATTACTTATTAATTACAACTTCTTTAATCTCCTCTTGGTCAGGCAAAAGCATGACAGTCTTGCAAATCGTAAATCTTACACTCTATATTTACATATTGTACAAATTACCCATTGTGTGGTATTAATCGATCCTAGGTTGGTACAATTTCAAGTCTACAATATTCCGTAAGCATTTGTGTGAGGTATACCAATGACTTTATATGGTCCATTATAAACAAACTTAAATTTAGAGATTTCATGGTCTATCTCGCTCGATTTCTCATGAGCTTTTACAAGTACTAAGTCTCCGATTGCAAACTTAGCAAAACGCGCTTTAGCGTCATGACGACGTATGTGAGCATCGGCTTTTAGCTTCATTACTTCTCGCAAACGATCCTTTTTCACACCAATACTAATGTTAATCCGTGGAGGGAATTTGATTATCTCTTCCACTAAACTTTTACTTCTGTCATCCAACAGGATTTCCTCTGGAGAAAATCCCGTCGATTCATGTCTCAAGGTGTTCATAATTCTCATAAATTCTGCTTCATATTAGCCCCATGCCCTATGGTTGTGATGACAATAGGTACGGGAAAGTCGGCCTCGTCTTTGTTCGTGTGTTACGTTTGACACACCGTCTACAATACTTTCCAATTCACTTTCTACATTATTGTCAATGCCGAGATTCTTCACATTACAGTAGTTCAGCTTCATACCTACGTCAATACCATCCGGCCAGTTAACAATGTGTATAGGCTGGTATTGCCTATGCACACCGTCTCCTGCCTCGTCAAAACTAACTACTATTGTTTTATCTTGGGACGTACATGTCAACGTTTTGCTTTCGCAGTTAATGACTGCACGGTACTTTAACAGCCAATCTAACCCGATAATTACTTCCGTAGTTAAGTCTGGCACGACGACAAACTCTTGTTCAAATCGTTCCCCACATATCTCGAAGTTGACAAAAATCTGTTTTGTGACCGGTTTACTGGCCTTCCCAGTAGCACCGATAATTTTCACTCCTGTTACTGGCATAACTACGATGCCAGGTCTGTCTTTCAGTAACTCAAATATTTTCCCAGATACAGCACTCAATTCTGCACCGGTGTCAATCAACACGTTTAGTTGTAGGTCGTGCATATTAACAGACACTACTATCTGTCTACACTTGTCCTCGACTGTTTCTTTATTTTCCCACAGTAAATCCTCGTCTATATCCAGGTCATTCCAGAAAAAACCATCCGGCTTTGATCCTAAATCCGGCTTATCTGGCGGCTTTTTCAGCCTCTGTTCACATACAGTTTTAATTTCAACACGTTTGTCCTGAGGCTTAGTCTCTAGCTTCGCCTCCAATACCGAAACCTTTTCCTGTAACTCGTCAACTAGTGAGTGTTGCTTTGCTATCAATTCACTAATTGTCACCTTCGTTGATTCCTCTTTAATCAGATTGATCTCATCTGCCAATCTACCTGGAGGAATGTGCCCAGTCGCATCTGAAATTACTTCCTCTGGATCTGCGCAACCCACACTGCTACCGTCTGACCGCATAACGTCAGCTCTAACCTCATACACGCTGAAATCTATGTGCTTTTCTACCAATTGTGTCCGGCTATCACTAAAATTTTCGTAACCTTTCCCCTTAATACTCTCGCAATGTTTAAACTGGAGGTTTGCGTCGGATGGGTCGGCTACTTCTACCACTATAACTTTCGGTAAAGTCTGCCGGTTAGGGCCAGAACTTTCCGTTACTCCTTCAACATCTAACTCCTGCGGGACGAAACACGACGAATCTTGCTCGTGCTCCCCATTAACATCAACTATTTCTGGTAAAGTCTGCCGGTTAGGGCCAGAACTTTCAATCACTTCACAAATACTATCTTCCTGTGGGACGAGACGCGGCAAATACTGCACGCTCTCCCCATAAACACTTCTCCCATACAGACCCCTATAATCTCTTAGTTCGTCGTATAAGCGACCGAACTGCCTTAACCAGACCTCATCCCTCTCTGCATCCCCTCGCTCGATGGCGGACGTTTTATCCGACATCTGATCTTCTCTCAACAATTGCGAATCATTCTTAAACTCAATCTCCAGTTCCGCTGTGGGTATTACAGCTGGCACCTTATAATCGATTCCCGGAACACTACTTAAATTGTTCTCACTGACAGTGAATGTACCTTCTACTGCCGTGTATACAGCTGATCTACTACTTGTGGGCGCACTCCTTTCTCTTAACACTGGCACACTCTCCCGCCGTTGATTATTCCACACGGAATTTTCATAACGACGACACCTGGGTTTTCTCCTGTTATTGGGCCGCCAAAATTTCTCCACGCCCGGTCGGCCCCTCACCGGCGCGGCTAATGGTTTCCCTGTCTCGTCCCAGCAGATACAGTCCCCGGATGCTGCTGAGGCGGCTGATCACACCCTCTGGCGTTATTACTATTCTGTGAAGCCCGTATCACGTTAGTATGATACTGGTTTCCGTCATTCCTGTTATTATTTGCATTGTACCGATTGTTATTACGGTCCGAACCATTATTGTTATTGCTGCCATGGATGCGGTATGCATTATTCCCGTGGTTATCGTTGTTGTGGTTGCTGTGGTACCCGTTGTTGTTACCACGGCCTCTGCCACTGTCGCGATTATTGCGCCAATTGTCCTCGTCCTCCACTCTTTCCAGGAAATCATTGATTGTCCTGTAATTGCTTCCTACGTATCGTTTTGTATCATCTGGAAGCTTCTTGTAGAGTTCCCAGACTATTTCGGATTCCGAGCGGCGGTCACGCAAATATTCCAACTTGCGGATCCAGCCCTCACAAAACTCCTTCATCGAACCGCGCGAATTCGCATCGAAAGGCCTCGATACGACAAATTCGCGCCAGACACTTTGCTGTTTTTGCTCTGACCAGTATTCAGCCAGAAACAAATTTTTAAATTCGTCAAAAGTCAGGTTCGTAATGTTGAGGTTTAAGCCCCAACGCTTGGCATCACCAACCAACACATCAATAATCGCATTAATTTTTCTCTCATCAGTCCATGATCTGGGTAAAACTCTTTCACAATTTTTAATGAAATCCGTCGGGTGTATACCGCCTTTTTTCAAGGGGTCGAACCGCTCCTCTTTCGTCAACAACTCCGAACTATGTGCACAGATTGGCACATAGCTCTGTTTTTCGTCAAGTTTCCTTTCTAATTCCGACACCCTCGTAATCACTTGGCAAGTGGTTGTCGCAAACGTTTCCACTTCCCTCTTTTTCTCTTCGCAGGTATTAGCCTGCTTCCTCACTTTGGTATCTACTTCGGATACTAAAGCCTTTAAAGTTTCCACCTTCTGTTGATCCTCTTTTCTCACTAATTGAATTTGTTCCATCACCTTATTCTCGATGATCGGAGCAACTGCGTCTCCTACACTTTTCTCGATTCTGCTAATTTCGGAATCAAAACGAGTATTTATGCTCGCAATTTCCGCCTGAACGCCTATCATTTCCTGTTTAAGATTACCGATTTCGGTATTAATTACAACAATATCTTCTTTGATTTTATCAACTTTTGTGTTAACAACTCCAACATTGTTGTTAACAACATTAATAGCTTTGTTGTGACTGTCTAGCTTTCGTTCAATTTTTTCAGACTGAGCTTCTTGCTTGGCCGATTGACTCTTGATTTCGTTAATCAAAACATTCAATAAATCAGTTAAATTCCCGGAAACTACCGGTTTTACTTCCGTAGCGGCTTCCTCTTTAATTGTCCCCAAGTATTCGTCATCAAGGGATTCGCATTTGATTTTCACTTCCGACTCCGAAACATTTTCTAAAGTGTGGAATTCCATTTCTGCTCTTTGTTGCGTTTCGGCGGTCGCATCTTTCATGCTAGCCGCCTGTCCCTGAACAATGGGTACCGCGGTGCGCGTTCCCCACTGTTCGACCGATTGTTCCTTATCCAAGCCTACCAAATTTTGGTAATTGTTGCCTTCACTCATTTTAATAATTTTCAATATAAATGCCAAATCTCAAATCTAATTAGGATTCCTCACACTAATATTCTCGCTGACGTATCGACCATTTCGTAACCAGTACTTTGTTACGAGATTTGTACAATGCAAAATTCGTGTCCAGAACAACCTCAAATTTGAAGATTGTCCTGTCACGAGGTCGCCACGTGTAACCTCCCCCCTCACTTATCGACCTTAATGACAGTGAAAAATTAAACCGCGTGTACCTAATGGAAATTTGGGAAAAGCAATCGTCACCGAAGTTAATCTATCGGTAAAGAGGGAGGAAAGGGTTACATCCTGTCACGGTCGCCACGTGTAACCTCCTCCCTCACTTATCGACCTTAAAGACAGTGAAAAATTAAACCGCGTGTACCTAATGGAAATTTGGGAAAAGCAATCGTCACCGAAGTTAATCTATCGGTAAAGAGGGAGGAAAGGCTTACATCTTAATGAAAGGAAAAATGCAAATGAAACTGGTGGAAATCAATTTTGAAAAGGGGTAAAGTTAATAAAGAAAGTAAATGTGCGGCCGTTACGTTAACAATTAACTAGTGGTAATTAGATATTTGAGATTTGGGGGAAATCACGGTCGCCAGTCCTAAGGACAATTACTATAGTAACTGAAAAAGAAAGGTTATTACACATATAATTAACACTAGAAGCGTGGCAACTGAAGGTTGACACGTGTAGTGTGAAAACTGAAAGTTTGTCAGAAGTAATAAATTTCGCTACACTCTGACTTAATTTAGCAAAAGAATTAATAAAACCGGAAAATCGAAAATTAATTTAGTGACTGAAGTTAATAGTGAGCTTTCTTTCTGAAGCACATCGAAATCCAGTAAAATACGGTTAGTCTTGGACTACCTCAACAATCATTTCAAAAGCAACTTGACTCTACGCAATTTAGAAACAAGATATTTAACTTTGAACTTGAATTAAATGATTCTGAACTATTAACAATAGTAAAAGTTAGTACGTACCAAGCTGAGCTGCAGTCACAGGTAAGCTAAAATATGCTAACAAAACTCGCACTCTAAATTTGTGCTCGTGTAACCTAAATATTGTAGCCAGCTACTGAACTTTGAAATTAAAGCAGTGAAATCTAATCATATTATTTTAATGCTGGCGTTTGAATTTCAACGACACTCGGGTTCATTTCGGAAAAGGAAGGGACCCTGCTTGGCAATGCAATTGGGACAATGAGCATCAAACGTTCATGCTAAGTTGCTGTAATTTTGCGAGGCAAATGGAACAATTTGAAAAGCTGAGGTCTGCCATACAGTTCTGAAACTTTACGTGCTTTTAGTCTTCCTTGTTGGTTGATTGAAGGTTTGAAGCCGTCGATCGAGGAGGTGGCGACAGTCACTCATTGTCGGCCGTTGCTGTTGCATAAGCTGGATGTTGGCGCGCCTTCTTCTCGACACGGTCACCAGGCGAAACGGGCTCTTGATGTGCGCCAGCTAATGCTTCCCGTCCGCGACACCATGTCAGAAACTATCATCGCGAGTCGAGCGCAATTATATGCTGCCAAACCCCGAAAGCGCGGCAACTCGCGGGAGCGTCACACAACACCTGCTCCACTCGCTACTCCCGCCAGACTCTCCCTGTTCTCCCCGCGCTCCACGCGGCAGAGTTAACACTACCAAAGATCCTACACACTTTGATTCTTCACACGACCCATCGATGTAATCGTTCGATAGCAGTTTTCCCTAGGCAAGACCCAGCGTAAAAATACAAATGATATTTACGAAACAAACCAATTATACATCGACATGAGTGCATAAATATATATATACAAACAGTAAAACAATTACAATATATAAAGAGACAGAAATGTCATATCTTGAGGTAACAAAACAAGGAAAAAAAATAATAGTACAATAGATGGAAATAGGAGTATATGCATTTCCGGCGTTACAGTGTGTATTGGCACTTCTTTTCGTTGTTCCAATATAAACCTTTCCACAGCTACATGGAGTTTTATACACTCCAGGGGTGTAAGTGGTTTCGTGCGCCTTCCGCCGATCCTAAATCCTCATTAATCTTCTTGGTGTGTCTAAAGATTGTTTCAACTTGAAACTTGACCAGAATTTTCCAATACGGTCCGTAATATTGCGAATACATGGAAGAAAAACTTTTACAGCTGACAGTTTTTGTTGTTAAATGTCGTCAGACGGTTTTCTTCTGGGATGGAGTGCTCGATCTATCTCGTTGTCAGCGTATCCATTTTTCTTAAAAGCCGTTCGCAAATGATTTAGTTCATCTTGCAAATAACTGACTCACAGATCTTATTATCTCTGTCCACCAATGTTTTATTGTCACGTCTCTTCTGCCTGGGATGGTGGTTCGAATCCTTATGGAGGTGTGTGTTTCTTTTCTACACACTTTATGCCCTATACTCCCATCTGTCCGTTTAATTACTGATACCTCCAAAAAATTAAGTTGTCCATTGCTCTCTTTCTCCATAGTAAACTGTATCTTTGGTTTAATACTATTTAGGTGCACCAAGAAACTATACAATTATTCTTCAGAGTGTTTCCATACCACAAAAGAGAATCTGTAGAGATTCAGAAAAACACCACAATAATTTTAATAGAAAGAGGAAGGCTTAAAGTTAGACAAGAAATGGCGGTCAACTCTGTACCAACGACGTGACTATCGATTACATTTAATCGAGGATAATGACATTAGTCAGAGATAGACTTATAGTCGGCCTCTATGCGCTCTGTGTAAACGGGACCTCCACGGCCTGGCAACTAGTCGTTGTCTCACCTCGGAAGATATAGCCCGCAGTTGGCAACGAAACGTCAGGAAGAAGAAGTTTCACAGATCGACGATGGCCTCTCATCCCGGAAATTGTAACTAATGAATAAGCCTGCCGTGAACGCCTACACGTTACGAATAGAAGGTCCTGTCACGTTAACGTCGCAGACGACCAAGTTTATAAACCGGTCGCGTGCCGCCACGGGTAAAGTATACCTTGAATGCCAAATTGGCGCTATCCAAAACCGGCGCCGCTTCGGTTCTGATGCACCACGTGCTGTAGATGACAGGGATGACCGACGGCTGCGGAGATGTGTTCGGGTGAATAGACGTGCAACAGACCAATCGATCGCAAAGACGAACGAAGGAGCTCCTAACAGTGTCTCCTGAATCACCGCTGAGTGAACGTTGTTACATACGGGCATCCGTAGGGGGCGCCTGGTCCATGTACCTGTGCTAAGACGAAGGCTGGAATCTACACTCCAATACGGCGACTGGACATCCACTGAGTGGCCACAGACGGCCGTTTCTGAGAATCACGTTTGCTGCCCCATCGGACAGATGGACAGATTGGCGTACGGCTTGAAAGTATAGAAAACAAGTTGCAACGTCGGGGGAGGGAGTCTTATGGTCCGGGGAATGGTTTCTTAGTATCCTCTACATGATCTCGTCATTTTTAAAAGACACAATGGATCAATACATGTATGCATGTATCCTATGGCAACCACACTCTCCGGATTTAAACCCAACTGAGAATCTATGGGACCATCTCTATCGGCCTGTTGCCGTCAAGGATCCCCAACCGAGAAACCTAGTGCAGCTGGACACGGGACTGGAGTTGGCATGGCTCCACATTCCTACCACATCCCTCCAAACATCAACAACACTATTCTTCCACGTGTCGCAGCGGTCCGTGCTGCAATTGGTGATTACTCAGGCTTTTGGGAAGTGGTAAGTTCAGTTGTTGGTTGGGGGGGTGGGGTTGTTTGGGGGAAGAGACCAAACAGCTAGGTCATCGGTCACATTGGATTAGGGAAGGAAGCCGGCCGTGCCCTTTCAGAGGAACCATCCCAGCATTTACCTGAAGCGATTTAGGGAAATCGCGGAAAACCTAAATCAGGATGGCCAGACGCGGGATTGAACCGTCGTCCTCCCGAATGCGAGTCCAGTGTGCTACCACTGCGCCACCTCGCTCGGTGGTAAGTTCAGTGTAACTGGACAATGTGTAATAGGGAGGGGCCTGAGGGTAAGAGCGACAATGTGTAATAGGGAGGGGCCTGAGGGTAAGAGCCTGTAGGTCACCTCTGAACCACTGTCCAACTTAGCATATCTCACACATACAAATCATACTAGAGGAAGTCATAGACAAATTGTGTAGTGGAACTCAGAGATAATAATCTATAGAAAGAATAAGCAAAATTCTTGTCTGTAGATGCAACTCCGTGCTGAAGGGAGTGGCCCAAGGAAGGATAACACTGTCGGCCATGTCAAAACAATCAGAGAGCTTGCGAGCTTAAAGAATAAATTGTTGTCTGAGGTGAATGAGCAGTTACGTTCCAGCGAAAAACCAGGGCTGAATGAGGATTGAACCTATAACTTTGGATATTGTAGCATGGCAGCGCCCAAATTTTCCTTCGAGCCGCTGTCGAAGATTACAAATCACATTATTTCATGTCACTAAAAGATACACGGTTTCTTCAGTCTCACAATAGACGAATAAGTAATCAGTAGTTAGGTCATAGAATTGTCATCGCAGTTACAGGAACAGCCACCAAAACATCCGCTGCTATAGCTCAAACCGTTATTGACCACGTCAAATGAAACAGGATTCCCCTTTAATCAATCATCCTAACAGTAACGACTGTGCTTCGACAAATAACAAATTGCAATTTATCTGATAAATAAAAGTAGAATCTGGATGGAGAAGGAGCCTGATTCTTCACTAATGAAATTTGACTGTTTTCAGAATTTATCGAACAGTATCCTCACTTGTAGCGGAATACTCATCAACACAAGCAAAAATGTTTTCTCAGTGTCTATGGAATATACACACACACATTATTAAAATGGGTATACCGCGTGAGTCGCTACCTATTGCCACCTATAATACCTGCGAAAGTATGATAGTAGCTGAAAAGTTTGTGGGACAAATGTTGCGTGGGACAACGGGGACCATAATATAACGTTGGCTTTGTTTTGTTGCTAGATGGGGTCACTTCATAGACATTGTCAACTGTTTTTTTTTTTTTTAATGGGATGCTATAGTTTGGTACTTATCATCTGATAGCGGCTATCGAGACGAATCCAATGATGTGTAACAGTAAGGTCTTTGAAGATCAACGAAAGTTACAAATGTGGCATGAACGTCCATTTACAGAAGGCGTTCGAAGTGATGACCATTGGTATCAATGCAGTGCTGCAATCTTCTTATCATGGATTCAGTGGTATTCCTTATCCCGTAGGCACTTATCGAAGTACATGTTCTGACAATTCTCTCTCGCATATTGTGCAAGTAGTAAATATTCACTGAATATGGGGTATCCATCTAGCGTGCCATTGACATGAAACACCTTTCGACGGTTTCGCAATACAACACTAATAGGAATGGTAAGACTAGTGTCGTCGAATCAAGCGAATGTGAATGATGTATTCCTTTGAAGAACAAGTTGATATGCTTCTCATTTACGTAGAACGCCAACGAAACTTAGTGAGAGCTAGAGATATCCTCAGCGTACTCACCTACACGTCGTGCATTTAAAAATGTGTATGATAAACTGAAAACATCTAGATCTTTAACGCATCGGAAACATATCCGGCAAAGGCAAATTACTAACGAGAAAACGGAAGTTGGTACTTTTGCCAATGTGGTTCGAGATCCTTGTATTAGTTCGTGTAAAATCGCAAGGGAATCTGGCATGAGCCAGAGTAATGTTGTTCGTGTTCTACACCACCATAAATATAATTCTTACCATATCAGTCTCCAACAAGGATTAGCTCGTATGGATTGTATGCGTCGCACTGAATTCTGACAATGGGCTCAACTTCAGAGTCAGAGGCATAACACATTTATTAAGTTGATTTTATTTAGTTATGAGGCTATATTCACGAACCATGGAAATGTTAATTTGCATAACATGCATTATTGGGCAACTGAAAATCCATATTGGCTGCGCCAAGCTGCACACCTAAAACCGTGGTCTGTGAATGTATGATGTAGGATTCTGGAGGAGAGAATTATAGGCCCCTATTTCATCGAACGAAATCTTAATGGTAGGATGTACACCACATTCCTGCTACAAACATTAGGTCTGTCATTTGAAGAAATACCTTTAGGAACAAGGAACCGAATGTGGTATCAACTCGATGGTTGTCCGGCACATTTTTCGCTGATGGCTAGAAATGATTAGCAGGGACAACTCCCAAATTGTTGGATTGGACATGGAGGAGATGTGTCGTGGCCGGCTCGTTCGCCAGACGTGTCGCTTCTTTATTTTTTCTTGTCAAGATACGTAAAAGACATTGTTTATACAGACATTCCAACTACAACTTCGATAAGTGCCGATGTGATAAGGAATACCCCTCATTCCATGATAAGAAGATTGCAGCAGTGCACTGATACCAATGGTCATCACTTCGAACATCTTCTGTAAATGAACGTTAATGTCACCTTTGTGAC
Organism: Schistocerca piceifrons; assembly: GCF_021461385.2. NCBI lineage: Eukaryota > Metazoa > Arthropoda > Insecta > Orthoptera > Acrididae > Schistocerca > Schistocerca piceifrons. Next base: position 272,671,472 of record NC_060139.1, read on the forward strand.
CTTCGCTGAATTTCAAAGACCTTGCTGTTACACATCACTGGATTCGTCTCGATAGCCGTTAGCAGAAAACAAGTATCAAACTATAGCATCTCATTTAAAAAAACAAAGTTGACCTTCATATCTCTGAAGTGACCCCACCTAGAAACAAATAACCAACGTCTTATTATGGCCCCTGTTGTTCCATGCAACCTTTGTCCTACAAACGTTTCAGGTCCTATCATACTTTCGGAGTTATTCTGAGTGGCACTAGTTAGTGACTCACTCTGTAAACTAACGTTACACATCCTCTAAACCACTGGTCCAGTTTCAACCAAACTTGGTACAATTATCCATTACTGTGAGGTACCAACCGCTGGTGGGGTAAGAACCACCTACCTATCAAAGCTACAGTTATGATGTCATAAACAAAGAGATGCGTGAAAAACTGCCCTACCATACATGATGTTTAAATTTATGACTTCTGTGCTACTAACTCTACTCGCAATAAATTTCGCAGACGGTCTGAATCAGCAAAATTGTATCAGTGTCATGACGTCATAAACTCTGAGATATGTGAAAAAATGCTACATAAATCACGAAGTCTTATTACTTTTACTCTTTGCAGCTAAGATAGTCCTACAGTTGAGTCAAAGAAATCCCTGACACCTAGTAGCGCTTTCGACAGGTTTGAGCTACTAAGTGCAAACGGTGGTACGGGAAAAAAATAACCGTCTATAGACCTATGAAGAGGCGTTGTCGCATAGACGTATACAAAATCGCATTGTAGAAAAAAATGATTCAAATGGCTCTGAGCACTATGGGACTTAACTTCTGAGGTCATCAGTCCCCTAGAACTTAGAACTACTTAAACATAACTAACCTAAGGACATCACACACATCCATGCCCGAGGCACGATTCGAACCTACGACCATAGCGGTCGCGCGGCTACAGACAGTAGCGCCTAGAACCGCTCGGCCACTCCAGCCGGCCGCGTTGTAAACAAGCAAAGCAGCTGTACTGATAAAGTTGTATATTAAGCAAATTTCTTAGTGCGATTGTTTTATAATTTTAAATGTGTTTTCACGAAGACATAAAAATGAAATTAGTTTCTTCTTACACTAACAACACTGTTAATTTTTTGTTTCCGTTGCTTTAAGAAAACTGGCAAATGAATATCCAAGCAATGCCTGATGTAGCAGCTATAAGGGCGATATGTTATGTTCTCATATATAAAGAAACATTATTCAGCAGGAAACCATGCAACACAAAGCTTGTCTAAACACGCTTCCAATGAAAATCTTTCTAAAGCTTCCTGGCAGATTAAAACTGTGTGCCTTTCGCAGGCAAGTGCTCTACCATCTGAGCTACCGAGCACGACTTTCGCCCGGTCCTCACAGTTTTACTTCTGCCAGTATCTCGTCTCCTACCTTCCAAACTTTACAGAAGTTCTCGTGCGAACTTTGCAGAAGTAGCACTCCTGAAAGAAAGGATATTGCGGAGACATGGCTTAGCCACAGCCTGGGGGATGTTTCCAGAATGAGATTTTCACTCTGCAGCGGAGTGTGCGCTGATATGAAACTTCTTGGCAGATTAAAACTGTGTGCCCGACCGAGATTCGAAGTCGGGACCTTTGCCTTTCGCGGGCAAGTGCTCTACCACCCTTTTTTTGTCTTCTTTTTGTCTCCTTTCTCCCCTTCAACCCGTCCTTTACGCTCGCCAATTTTTGCCTTCTCGGCCCGGCTTCTCCGCCTTTAAAGAGAGAATGTAACTGGATGATGTGGAAACGCGCTTCTTCTGACCGACAAACTAAGTATGCCCCTTCTGCTGCCTTTGTTTGCAACATGGCTTGAATAAAAATAAATTTATATTCAATTGAGAAGGCTTTCACATAATTGTTATGGAAACGTAACTGCATCTATAACTTTCTTTCTCCATGCGTGGAAAAACGGAAAGAAGCAAACTCATTTTGCTGATAAGTAAAATTCTCTTCTTCAGAAAGGTAATGAATTAACTAGGCTTCTGCTGCTTGATTTTACACATAAATAACATAAATATGTCTTCCTGTGAAAAGAAGGAATGGAAGAAAGAAACTAAATAAAGGGTAGATACCAGTTTCATCACTGTGTCGTATGTTTACCTCGAAACAAAGTGATATATACATATAGGCTTAACTCGTTTATATTTATGACCTTCTCTGATTACTTGCTATTGGATATCCTCCTCTTAGCATGTGAAGTGCAATCTTATACCACAAAGCACTCGTCTAATATACGAAATGCTTCGATGGATAATGTAAATTACGCACTTCTATTGGTTACAGTATTGTTTTAGTTAAAAAATTTGCGTAGTTTTAGTTGTATTTTTTAGTACACATCAACTTGTGGTGCTCAGTTGTAAGGTATACCCAGAAGTCCTCTCTATTGCTTGATTCGTTTGTTAGGATGTAATGCATCGTTTGACCTTTCAACCAGTTGATTGCTTTTCGTTTTGTTTTAGGGTAAGGTATACTGTCAGGGTTTAAAAATTCAGCAGGCGTAACGGCGTTGGGCGTAGTTCTGCTGACGCTCGCTATCTTTTGTCTTATGTAGAGCCATATGTCTTTTACCTTGTCACACAATAATCTATGCGCTTCGATATCTGGCATACTACATAACTCGGCCAATCGAATAGAGTGAAGTTTAGAGTTCGTCGTAATTTTCCTTTTTACAGCATAGTACCAGGTCGATTTGACATACGTTGGCAGGTTCCGGCAGTGAATATTTTGCCATATTGTTTCCCAGTTATAACATGGATACTTTTGTTCTACGTCCTTTCTGGGTTTGTCTTTCATCAAGTTATTGTAAAGTTCTTTCACTTTCATGATGTCTTTTTCAGGGATCCTTGCCTGTATGTAGCTATATTCCACTAAAAAGTATTTCAAGTGGTATAGTCCGTTGGGTATATGTTAGACATTTATAGGTTGTAACCTCCCCACCGAAATTTAAAAGAAATGACAATATTATTTAGAAATCCTAATGGACATTGCGCTAAGTGTAACCTCCCCACCGAAATTTTAAATACAGAAATAATAAATGAATAGGAGCCAAGAATAACCTCCCTGCAATGAAATGTACTGACAAAGGCAACAGAAATGTGAAATTCGCAATCTGACTCTGGTATAAGCTCCCACAAAAATAATGAAAAACAATTCAGTGCTAATGAAATTCAATCAAACCGAAATATCGGTATTTGGCCCTGTGTAAAAAATCAGAATTAAATTCTTACCTCATTGTAACAGCTAGTCAAATTTCTGCTCTTATTCTTGCGCACGGCTCGGAGGAACTGCATTGCAAATAATAATATTCCTTTTTTTTCGTGATTTAACTGAAAACTGAAACTTTTCTTTAAGGGAAGTGGAACGAAATAGTTACTTCAATTAAATAAAAATTTTATGTAAAATCGCTTTTGAAATCAAAATTATTATTGGGGGCACTTGTTGAAAATTAATTACAATAAATAAACTTTACATTATCCGATGATTATCTTAAATAACAGTATACCTCATTCAGCATCTTGACCAGTGTTGCCGACAGACTACATCACACAACCGCACTGGGCTGCTACCACTGACCGACCGCTCTGCATGACGACTACTAGCGTACTGCACTACAACTGCTAGCGTACTGCACGCCACTGAACAGAGCTACTGCTCGCAACAACTACTGACAGAGTACTGCTCGTAACACTCGCGCGGTCAAGCGCATATTCTCTGGTCAGAGACGCTGCAATGCCTCGCCATCGCTGCTACGTTACATACGTGTTTCAAGGTGCACTGATTTCAGCACGAGCTATTTCATTTAATAAATGTGCAGCAAGGGTGCCACGTGGTTCTTTCCACTGTTTGTATGTGTTTGAAAGGTCACAATTTTGAACATGGCCGATAATGCAGCAACCGTAAACGAAATTTATAATATTACTTGAAAATACAGCTCTTCGGTTGCACAGGTGCATAGTACAGGTGCAAGAGCTGTATTTTCAAGTAATATTATAAATGGTTGAAAGGTATAAGGCTTGTGATTTTCTTCTGATATCGGTGAGATTTAACCCACCACATTTCGTAGGGAGCATCAGAATGTCATATTTGACCTTGGAAATATGTCCGCGGCTGACAAAATGTCCTAGTGCAGATGCGATACTTTTCGACAAGGCGCAGGTAGTGGCAGAACTTCTGCTACGTAATTAACTTTGGATATGATATATACATTTGCCACTATTGCTTTCTGAAGTTCATCGAGTTTCCTAATACTGTGTGCTTGTACAGAGGCGCGTATGCTGTTAAGTAATTTTCGATAATTCGCAGCAATAATGTGTTTGATATTTCTTTTAAAATCTATGCCGAGACATTTCATGGTTACAAGCTCGCGTAACATACCCTGCATTTGCGTCCCAATTCCACGGCCGATGTTGAAAGTCGCCGACTTTGTTCTATTAAGTTTTGCACCAGATGCCTGTTCATATTTTGTTACTATTTGTAGTGCGCTCTCTACTTCAGTGCCATTCACGACGAGGAAGCCAACATCATCAGCGTACGCCTTGCACACGATCTTTTCTCCATGTATTTGTAGCCCTTGTAGATGTTTCATAAGGGAGGCAAGCAGGGGTTCGATGGCGATGGCGAAGACTGCCATTGACATTGGACACCCTTGCCTAATGGAGCTGGTGACGTAAATCGGGCGGCTAATGTGCCCATTGATGACAAATCAGGCTGAGTTGTTTGTTAATGTATTTCTTTCTACTGCACTCAAACGTGGAGGGAAGCCCATTGCGCCCATGGTCCGAAGGAGAAAACGATGATTTACCCTGTCGAATGCTTTATCAAAGTCAAGTGAGATGAGTGCACATTTTATTTTGCAGACGCCGGCCGTTGAGATTAGGTCCCTGTAATCACAAAGGGTCTGGCGAATTCTCCTATCTTCGCCCACACTTGTCTGATAAGGGCCAGTGACGCTGGTCATTGTGGCTTTCAGCCTGCGAGCGAGGATGCGGCCAAAGATTTTGTAATCGCTGTTTAAAAGCGTAATTGGCCTCAGAGCGGTTACAGTTTTCTTGTTGGTGGTTTTGGCACTAACACTACGAGTCCCTCACGAAATTCTTTCGGGATGTCATTTTCAGGATTTAGTAGTTCGTTGCAGATGAGAGTTAACTTGGCTTTTACGAGGTCATTAAATTTGCGATAAAATTCTGCCGGAATACCGCCTGCCCCTGGAACTTTATTTTTCATGCTTCCATATATACCTTCTTCGACACCTTCTTCAGTGACTCCCGAGATGAGAGTTTGTGCTTCCGCGTGGCATACTTTGCCCTGGAGGTTGATCATTAACTCGTCTTGAAGCTGTTCGTCAACTGGTTGACTAGACATTAAGGATTCAAAATGCTGTACTATTGCCTCTTTAATCTCTCTTTGCTTCGTCAGCTTCCTTCCATCATCAGTCGTTATTTCAGAGAATATCTTGCGAGACGCCCTTTTGCTTTCACGAATGACATGATAAATGTAAGTAACCTCGTGCTGTGCTATATTCTGAGCACGCGACCGTATTTGGTAGCCTTCCAGTTGTTTACGCAGAAGAGCCCAACTTTTTGCTTTAATTTTGTTAATTCTTTCGTAGTTGTCCACAACTGTTGCATCGGACTTGTACAAATCCCTTAGACACTGAAAGTAGAATTCTATAGTTGATTTGTACCAAAAGTTTTTGTCTTTTGAGCATGAAAAACCTCCGTATTTTAGATTTGGCATGTTTCAGCCACCAGTCAGTGCCAGAGCTGTACGAGCTAAATTTGCTTTCACACTCTCTCCATAACTTGTAAAATGCCTCCTGACAAGCTTGGTCTTGCAGATGTGACACGTTGAGCTTCCATGTGCCTCTACCTCGGTAGGTCCCTTGTTTTGTCAGATTGATTGTGCATATGTACGCAGCATGATCCGAGAAAACGGTAGGCCATATTTCGGAGTGCAAAATGTGGTGTTTCAAATTATGAGTTACATATATCCTGTCTAGACGGCTCGCCGAGTGACTTGTGGTGTGGGTGAAGCCAGGGGCTGCACCGTGCATATGCTCCCATGAGCCTATTAGTTTTAAGTCATTAACTATACGTTCCAGTTCAGTACACTTGTTGAAATTGGGAATTTGGTCCTTGGCATGCAAAACACAGTTAAAATCTACTCCCAGGATACGGTGTTCATATCGAGTTCCAAATAGTGGGACAACTTCTTCTTTAAAGAACTCCCCTCTGCGGTGCCTGTTACAGGATCCTGAAGGGGCATATACGTTAATGACTCGTATTTTTTTTATAGTGGCCGCTATGCCTTTACTGTTTGGTAGTGTTACCACATCTTGGACTAGTATTCCCTCCTTTGCGAGCAGAGCTGTGCCCATTTCCGTTCCATGCCCTGGGTTTATAATTGCGTTGAAGCCAGGTACGTTACCGAGCTCAATGGCTGTCACTTCTCGTAAAAGGATAATGTCACTGTCAGAAGCATATATAAAATCTTATAAGTTCTGTAATTTAAAGGAACTATGAATCTTATTAAGGTTTACTGTAGCGATCTTGTACGCTTGTGTGTCAGACATTGTTCGTTCTACTTGATCAAACTTTAAACAACATTCTTCCGTTGTGTCTCGCAAGCGTCAGCTTTAGAACTCATTTTAATAATATTCACCGGTAGCAAATGTTTCAGTGGTGTGTCCTTGCTCTTTACAAAGTTCGTTCATTGAGACGTCTTCGTTGAAGAAATCAGCCATCTTTGGGACTGGAGTACAGTCAGTTTTATTTTCTGAAACTTCTGTCATTTCTTCATCCGCATTGTTATGATCGCTTTTGTCTGCCTAGCTGGTTGACGTTGTCGTCGTGGGTGGGACGAACGAATCTTCAGGAGAGTGATTCGCTTCTTGAGGGGGAGTGGATGCTTTCTTTGTTAGCTTTCCTTGGGCGTCCCGTTTTTCCAGCGCAGAAGGGGAACGCTCCTCAGAAACTGGTGTCGCTTTCGTGTTGCCAGCCATCTGTTGGCTACTACCTATTTCCTTTGCTTTTTGTCTTAGTGTAGGAGTTTTTTTTTTTTTTTTTTTTTTTTTGGGAGAATTGACTCTCGACGGACTTTCTTCAGTATCCAAGTTAGTTTCGCTTTCCTGCAAGGTGTGTCGGTCTTCAACTTCCGGCGGATCCGCGCCTTTTTTTTTTTTTTTTTTTTGGAGAATTGACTCTCGACGGACTTTCTTCAGTATCCAAGTTAGTTTCGCTTTCCTGCAAGGTGTGTCGGTCTTCAACTTCCGGCGGATCCGCGCCTTAACAGTTGCAGGTGCTTGTTTCGGTGGAACTTCAACTGTTTTCGTAGGTTGGTGGGATTCTTGTAGGTCGTCAGCTATGACGGCACTGACATCCATCGGAGTTTCAGTATCTGGAGAATTTGTATTTGCACACGATTCAGGGGCTGAGGAAGCTGTCGGCCGTTCGCGTACCACGGCGGCGTAAGTTCCAGGCAGTGTTGTCATAGCCGGTGGCCTAGCGGCCTCGCCGGCCGGCAGCTATGCAACGCGCCGCTGTATACATTCTGCGCGAACGTGCCCAGGCTTGTTACAGGCGGCACAGGTTCGCCGTTGGTCGTCATAAATTACAATTCCTCTATATCTGCAGACATTAATGTACGGCGGGATGTACTTTTGTAACTCTACTCTAACCTGCCGTACGTCATTTAGTACTGGGAATTTATGCGCGCTTGACCATTTCTCGGCAAAGTTGCTGAGCACTTTCCCGAAGGGTGAAATTACGGCATTTGGTCTGTTGTAATCTCAAAGGGCAACTCGAAGATTCGAACTGTGCGAATGCCAAAACCAGCATGTGCAACGGTGACTTCACATACGTTTCCATCTGAGTGCTTAAATTTCATGACACCTTCGGAAGACTCAACTATTTTCTCGCACAACTCGGAACTACGCATTTTAACAAACACGACACAAGCTACATTCGACAGGTGGATCCCGATTATATCATTAAAGGAGAGCTTCACATCTTCTTCTAACCAATTCTCTACTTCAAACGACTTAGGTCTGGCATATCGAGAATCAAAGTTAAGTTTCAACGTATCTTTTCGACTTGGCTGAGCCATCACTGCAAACTACTCATTACGTCTCGAAGTGTTCGATATAGCTTTAAGCTGCAGCAAGCGCTAGACTTACCACGCGGAAGCACAGATGGCGCAGCGCACACCACACTACGTCCTACCTCCACGCCGTCCGCCGGCGAACTACCATCTGAGCTACCGAAGCACGACTCACGCCCGGTCCTCACAGTTTTACTTCTGTCAGTATCTCATCTCCTACGTTCCAAACTTTACAGAAGTTCTCCTGCGAACCTGGCAGAACTAGCACTCCTACCTTCCAAACTTTACAGAAGTTCTCCTGCGAACCTTGCAATAACCTTTCTTTCAGGAGTGCTAGTTCTGCAAGGTTCGCAGGAGAACTTCTGTATAGTTTGGAAGGTAGGAGACGAGATACTGGCAGAAGTAAAACTGTGAGGACCGGGCGTGGGTCGTGCTTCGGTAGCTCAGATGGTAGAGCACTTGCCCGCGGAAGGCAAAGGTCCCGAGTTCGGGTCTCGGTCGGGCACACAGTTTTAATCTGCCAGGAAGTTTCATATCAGCGCACACTCCACTGCAGAGTGAAAATCTCATTCTGAAAATCCGTCTGCTCTGCTATAGGACTAAGAGTGCCCATTTTACGACACGAATATTTCAGTAGCATGTCGAATAAGAACTGCAAAAAATCCCCGACATATAGAAGAAAGAGCAACACCCACAACCACTGTTAATGCTAATTTATAGACCAAAAATGTAAAATAGAATATTTATTGTTACTGCGGGATGCCAATAACGTGCATTGCATTCAAGCGCTAGAAGGATTTAACGTAGACAGTTACATTCACATTATTGTATTGCTGTAAATACATTCGTTTTTAACGCAGTCGTTAGAATTAATGGAAAACTTATTTGAATGATGTTACTACGTTACGGAAAGTGATTACTAATAATGAGAAAACAGGAAGATGCATTCAGCAAAACAAAGCTATGTTTTATTTAACAAATCACTGCAGAATAGTTCTTTTTTACATTTCTCGGAAGTACTGTCTCCTACGAAAACTTAACTTCTTTGTAGGATTTCACATGGTCACATTATCTTACAGTTAGTCGATAATAAGGTGTGTGGTCTCTTGCCCATTTTGTCCTTTTGAGATTGTGTTTCCTTTAGTCAATATCATAGGGGGTTTTTAATTATTGCTCGTTGGACTCTAATCCGATGCCATGGCTCGTGCTTTATCTTGCTAATGTATTCCAGAGGACGAGTTGTTAGCCTCAGGGTATTCACTTTCTCCAGTAGTTTTGGTACGTAGTCTTCGATCATGACTTGCAGTGTGGCCATGTTCAACTTCTGCTGCATGTCCCTGACTCGCGCCCATATTGGTGCTCGACGTATTTGGCGGAAACATCTGTTTTGTAGAACTTGCAGAGTTTTGACAATCAATGCGCTACTCGTGTCCCACGACTAGCTGCCACAAATAATGAATGGTAGTATAATGACCTTATACAATCTTAGTTGGGTGAGTGAATGGTGCATGGCATGAAGCGTCCGTATTAGTTTCCCGTTTTGGCCTGGATGTGTTGTTTAAATACTAGATTATTGTCCAGAATGATTCTGAGATATGACACATGTTGTGTCCAATTAACCTCAGCTGTGTTCATCACCAGTCTGTCGCGTAAATAAGGACGAAGCCTGCCTGTGGCTTGTAGACGTTCAACTTTATCATGTTAGTTGCAACCCATTGTTGAACGAGTGTCAGCTGTCGCTGAAGAGGTATGTCAGTGAGGATGGCAGTGTCGTCTGCAAACTGAGCAACCACTATCTGTGATGTAGCTGGCAATTCATTGACGTAGAGGCTAAACAAAGTTGGTGATAAAACCGACCCTTGTGGAATTCCCAGGTCGAGTTGTTTTGTGCTGCTTGTCGACTTTCACAAAGAAACTTCTATCCACCAGAAAACTATCCACAGGTTTTGTGTTGTGGTCTATTTTTAATAGGAGCTTTTACTTCCATGCTTCTTCGTATACCTTTTCCACATGAAGATATACTGCTGACGGATTAGTACGCGCGATTCGTGTTATACGCAATATATTCGGTCACTCTAAGTAGCTGGAGTTCGGGGGCAGTTTGGTTTGAAAAGGGAAATGGTCGCTCTCATGATGTCCTTTTCTGATAATGGTTGCAGGTGGTGTAGAATGACCCTCTCAAACGCTGTTGGTAGTGCAGATAATGGACTTAGCGGTCTGCGGTTAACCGGGAGTTTTGGGTCTTTACCCGTTTCGGCATCACTACCACTATTGAAATGATTATTGAGTAAATAGCAACTGTAGATTCTCGCTTGTAGCACCACTGGTTTTCGTGGCATGTTCTGAACCTGTTCATTAGAAATTCCCTCAGGACCGGCTGAGGAGCTAGTGCCCAGATTCTGGACTACTTCCCGTACTTCTGTCGGAGAAGTGAAATGCGCCTGTGTGAGCCGATCCTGCTGACGAATGTGCTGGGTGACGTTTGAGACGTACGAGTAAGATGTCTTCCTCGCCAAGGCCGAACAACTGTGGCTGTAATGTATGCAGCACCTCGTGTGATGACGCCAATAAATCAGCCTTGCGAAGGGGATCGAACGTGACAATTTTGGATCTCGTAGTCTTCTTACAATTCTTTAGTCATTTCGGGTGTTTAGCAAGAGGTCACCGATGTATTTCTTTCATGAGACGCCTGAGCTCTCTTTAGTCTCTTGGGTGTTGGAATCTCTTCCAACAATTGCGGGCTTCATTTTTAAGTGTTTCCAGGTCCTGTAGCAGTTCAGAGACTTCTTCATAATGTGGTGACTCATGTGATGTCGTAGTAGTGTCCTATTTGTGTAACTGTTTCATATGTGTTGTTAATCGCTGGGTCGCTACGTCGATGTCTGCGGTCACACCGACATTCATCGTGGTATTGATATCATTATTTAGATAGGATACGAACTGCTTCCAGTTTGCAGGACACTTCTGCGGGGCAATCGGCGGCTCTATTGCATATGTGATGCAGCCAGTGACCGGGCAACGGCCAGACGTGAGGATATCTATTGTGTCCGACTACTGGTTAAATAGTAACTTTTTCAGACTCCTCATCTTAAGCACTCCCGAACGGTGTTTAGCTTTTGTCTAGATATGTGTGGGTTCTCCTGGGCTGCATGTTAATATTCTGAGCCGCTCCTCCAGGTTGTAAACAGTGCGGTGCTCTTGGGGCTGCTTCGCCTCGGATGCCAAGCTAAGTACTTGGAATATAATTTGGTCAAAGGTATCTAAAATTGCGTAAGATCGCCTTCATCGAACTGGTCATTCGGTCGTGAGTATGCTACGACCGCTATTATTTTGCCATGGGCTGTAGCCCATGTGACTGCCGTTGCCTCGTGAGTGTTCATGGGAGGGAAGTTTCGACGGAATGAGTCCGGTAATTCAGCAAAAATACCGCCCCGTCTGTTTTCCTGACCGTTCGGTATACCGTCATGTTCCGAAGTTTAAATGTTCGAGTCGGTGGAAGATGGGGTTCTGTTACGCAGAGTAGGATTGGATTCGTTTGGGGGGGGGGGGTGGGGTGGGAGGGGGAGGAGACCAAACTGCGAGGTCATTGGTCTCATCGGATTAGGAAAGAATGGGGAAGGAAGTCGGCTGTGCTCTTTCACAGGAGCCAACGCGGCATTTGCCTGAGGCGACATAGGGATATCACAGAAAACCTGAATCAGGATGGTCGGTGTAATGGGACGCAAAATTAAAGCGTCACCCATCCACAAGAATCAGCTCAGTTTGCAGGTAAATATAAGTTTAATTTAGTGTTTTGTTTATGTATTTGTAATATTTTGTTATGTTTGTAAAATATCTAAAGTTTGTATTTTTGTTTTGTATGTTTCATGTTTGGAGAGAGCAGCGCAACTCGCGGAAACAGCTTCTTCACTGCCGGAACCAGAAAGAATATTGCTGGAAAGTAGACGTCGCGTGTCAACGGCCAAAGAGCAGCAGAAGATCATGTGACCGGGTTGTTGCGTCGAACCTCCAACATTCAAATAATTAAAAATTTGTCATTTTCCATCGTAATGACATCACAGAATGTTTAGCTCATGTTGTAATTTTGTTCAGTTTTGTTTTGTCGAGCCTGATGTTCACATCTGTATGTAGCATATACGAAGACAATAAAACAGTGTATGGTCTAAAGCTTAAATATGTGTTCGAGAATTATTTATGAACAGTTATATTGAGGAAGAATTATTACTCAATTTTTTCCAAGATATTTATTTTCAGAAGAGTTTGATTTCAAATTTTGAATTTTAAAGGTTTTACAGTCTGATTTTAATATCGGAAAAATAAGATAACTTGCAAGAATATAATTTCCAAGAAGAAACCAACGACATCTAAATTTCAAAAGCTTGCGTAAACCAGTTGGACTGAGTGACGTAACTTAGCAAAATGACTCAACTGAAGGTGTTTTAATTACAGTTTCGTTCAAGAATCTTTTATAGAGAACTTTAAAAGAATTTAAATAAATTTTTTGAAGTGTTTTGTAAACGACGAAGGTGATGAGGTCAGCACATGGTCATATTTGAAACAAAAACCATTGAGTCATACGCGTCGTTAAACTACACCGGGCGTGTGGTTGAACCGTCGTCCTCCCGAATGCGACTCCAGTGTGTTAACCAACGCACCACCTAGCTCGGTTTACACAGAGTACATCTGTGTTGTGTCGAGATATAAATTCAGAAGATTCGAAATTGTTTCTTGCCACTCCTTCGGCATTAAAATTAAATATGTCAGTTTTTTGGTCCTTGGTGGTGTGACGGCCACTATGAATTGAATATCGTCATCACTCTCTCTACGAGGACCGTTAGTAACGTGATGGGGTCAGGCGAATCGTTAAACTTACGCATGGTGTGCGGGATGGTCTTTAGAACGTTAGATTCTTATGTTAGCAATTAAATTTCCGACCCCTGATATGGCTTTGTGGATTTCCACTATGTCTTAATACTGGGATGCGTTTTGATTAGTCCCCTGATTTTGAGGTCGCCCCCGCCCCTACTTAGTTCTGACTTAGGAAAGTCTTTGAGGTTGCTGTTATCAACTTTCTGAGTGGTCTGTGCCATAGTTAGTTTGCCTTCGATTGTATTTGTGCATGGTAAGTGTGCAGTGACTCTTGAACTTTAGGACCTCCTCTCCATGATGCCGTTATAATTTTCACATGTTGGTTTATGACCTCGGGGTTTGTCGCATTCTATAGTGAGATGTCTGGCTGTACAGCGCACGCATTTGACTGTCACCTTGCAGTAAGTAGACGTGTGAAAGTACAGTTGGGAACCTTTGTTCTGAGGTGGCCTGTCTTTGCGTCGATATGTTTCCAACGTTATACGAGTGTCCATAAAACAAAAAACAACATATATCGTGTCAGTTGTCGACCACGGTGGTAACGAGACACACTTCATAGGCTGCGGTATCAGCTGTTGGGTTTACTCGCGCGAGTTTTGAACGTTCCCGATGTTCATTATTGACCATTTCTTCCGTAATTTCAGCGGGTAAGTGTTTCAGTACCACCTGAAGTGTTTTGTGTACGGGATCTTGGTGTGTGTAGAATGGGATTCTGTTTACGTGAAACGATCGCAGGGCTGTTCGCTGGTCAGCTATGGACTCGAAATGATATTTTATCGACATCCCCTTGAAAATCTCTTTAATCGGTTCCTCTAATTGTTTTTCTTTGACGTACCGTCGAATATACTGTATCGTTATAGGCGGGACTGCAATGAATCTACGTGTTGATTGGGCGAGGCCCGACGTCAGCGCCTTCTGCTTGGCCAGCGGTGGCTGAGGGTGCGGAGACTCTCGCACAATGGAGCAAATTTGTTTGACGTCCGTATTGGCGACTATCTTCTACCTACTTCTGCAAGTATGTGCGGCTGATTTTCCTTTTAATTCCGGATTTGGCCGTGTATAAGCATTGTTCTGAAATATCACGTCCGTGTAAGTATTCTTGCATGTCGATATCCTTCGTCTGATGTGTCTTTGTTTATAATGTCTCGTCTCCATCACGTGTATCCGGGGGGAGGGGGGTGGGGGGGTTCAGTAGCCCAGGTTCGGTCGCAAACTGCAGTATTCGTCTGTCTCTCTCGTGTCCGTCTTGACTGGTGATTGGTGTTGTCTCTTGAGTGTTACGTTGCGTATCGGTCGCAGTAAGCTGTTCTTTGGTGGTTGGTGATTGATGACGTCCTTCTAGGTTGTGTTGCGTATTGGTCGCAGTGGGGTGTTCTCTAGTATTGCACTGCTTTGGCCTGGAAGCAGCGTAGTGCTTCTGCCATTGCGACAATGGCATACCAGACTAATGTTAGGAGAAAAATCGTAAGTGCGAGAAAAGGCGAGTCTTTGTTCCACGTAGGGGGCCTGCAAAGAAATTCAAGTATTTGTCGCACATGTTAGATAACACCGCTACAGCTTTCCTCTTAATAGTGATTATTATGAAGTTGTTTCCTCGCTGGTTGAAGAGTTGGTGGTCCACGATGTGGAAGAAACGGACATACTGGACGATGTAATGTTCACTAACCTCACTGCATATAATAAAAAATTGTTTACGACAGTTCGATCGTTTTAGTTGTTGCATGGAAATGAAATACGGAATGGCTGGCCGGGAGGCCCCATACGGTGAAGTTCGGCCGCCAAGTGCAGTTCTTATTTCAGTCGACGCCACATGGGCGACTTGCGCGCTGGTGATGAGGATAACACAACACCCAATCCCCGAGAAGGGAAAATCTCTAACCCGGCCTGGAATCGAACACGGGCCGGCATGTATGGGAGGTGAACACGTTACCACCAACCTACGCAGGCGGACAGTTGTTGCATATGGCACACAGATCAGATTATGCTCAATATTGAAATCCACTAGAGAAACCCATCTTTTTATGGTCACTGAATCTACTTTCCCCATGATACATTAACTCACGATGAAAGGCACGTCTGTCGTAGGAACTTAAACCCGGCAGTCCCCTTTGTGATTTCCGTTAATAGACCGTTAATAGACAATGAGTGGAAGATAAATCCAGGACTCATCACATTTAAATACACTTTGTCCACTGTACTTACAGTTCACAACACACCGGAAAACGGTCTGTATGTGGGCGATTGTAAGTTCGCCATCGATGCCCCGAAGTGGCCAACAACCAACCTTCCATAGCTTCCGTTCAGTCATTGTTATCTGAAAGCTCGCCACCTATCGATACACATTTCAATTTTCGCTCCTGAAGAATATTATTACATTTAAAGGTTTCAATTGAACGTTTTCAATTTAAATAGATACACATGGTTTTAAGATCAGTGGAAAATGTTAACGAAAAAACAGTTACTACAGCAAAATAAAATCCGATCACTCATTGATAATCGCAGAGAATATATAAGGTTTTAAGTATTACGTTGTAAACAGACATTAGTTTAAGAAACCAACATACATATACAGAGTGTTTCAAAATGACACAGACAAAGTTCGATGGGCTGTAAATGGTGCGTTGAGGAAAAAATCGACGATAGAAGTTCATGTCCGGAAACGTCACCCAACGACGCAGCAGAGCGTCCTCGTTATAGACTCCGGCGCCTATACAATTGTGTATGTGTATACACAGGGAGATTCCGGGATGATCTTATAGACTTTCAGGGACGATGTAGAAGTATAAATGGATCGATTTTACAGAACACATAAGGAACTTAAGCAATATCAATAAGGTGTCTCATTCATATTGCTTAAGTTCCTTATGTATTCTGTATTTACATTGATAACTGTCTCTTCTTTTAATTGGTTGTGTATCGATTTTAGTTAAAGGATCCTAGTCCTGAAACGAACGAATCGAAAGTTATGAGCAAACATTATTCTGATACCTCTGATGGTGCAAATATGCGTACCGTAAGAGCTACAAGCATTTGTTCAACAGAGGATTTGTATTTCGCAGTAACGAAGATAGTAGCTCATCAGGTATGCATTTTAGATGGCATGTTTAGTGAATATATCCTTTCTTGTCTTGGTCCACAACACCATCTTTGAATGTTGTCTGCCCTAAAATCTTAGCAACAACAGTACCTGCACTTGTATTCCACTGTCGCAGGTATCAGATCGATTTTCGCTTATAACTTTCGACACTTTCGTTTCCGGACCTGGGATCCCTTACCAAATATTAGTACATTTATTTTTCCCTATCATCCCTGAAGTTTGTAGCATCATCACGTATACGCTACGAAGCGTAGCAGGATGACGTTTCTGGACTTGTCTTGTTTTTCAAGACACCTTCCGCATCCACTCAAAGTTGGTTGGTGTAATGTTGTAATACCGTGAGCACTGTGTTATCTTCACACGTGTTATCTCAGATCTCAGACCTCATGTATAACAAAAACAAAGACCACAGGAACACCGAGAAGAGGCACGCTCGCACACACACACACACACACACACACACACACACACACACACACACGCACGCACGCAAACATACAGTTTTCCGCAGTGGCGGCAGTCCCCTGGAGGGATAAAAATTTCGCCCTCGTTGTACATTCAGCTCTGTGGCTCTGATATCTGTGCTGACGTAACACAGCCCAAGCAACCCGCTTGCGAGTCTGGAGGAAGCGTAATACACAGACACCAAAAACAGCTGCTCATCGCTGGACTGCGACCTCTGAACGCCGGCCTTCTACATACTACTGAAGCTTTACGTTCCACTCTATTATTCACCTGGTTCATGATAAATACACTGTTGTTCTTGTTGTTGTTGTTGTGGTCTTCAGTCCTGAGACTGGTTTGATGCGGCTGGCCATGCTACTCTTTCCTGTGCAAGCTTCTTCATCTCCCAGTACGTACTGCAGCCTACATCCTTCTCAATCTGCATAGTGTATTCATCTCTTGGTCTCCCTCTACTATTTTTACCCTCCACTCTACCCTCAAATACTAAATTGGTGATCCCTTGATGCCTCAGAACATGTCCTACCAACCGATCCCTTCTTCTAGTCAAGTTGTGCCACAAACTCCTCTTCTCCCCAATTCTATTCAATACCTCCTCATTAGTTATGTGATCTATCCATCTAATCTTCAGCATTCTTCTGTAGCACCACTTTTCGAAAGTTTGTATTGTCCTCTTGTCCAAACTATTTATCGTCCATGTTTCACATCCATACATGGCTACAATCCATACAAATACTTTCAGAAACGACTTCCTGACACTTAAATCTATACTTGATGTTAACAAATTTCTCTTTTTCAGAAACGCTTTCCTTGCCATTGCCAGTCTACATTTTATATCCTCTCTACTTCGACCATCATCAGTTATTTTGCTCCCCAAATAGCAAAACTCCTTTACTACTTGAAGTGTCTCATTTGCTAATCTAATTCCCTCAGCATCACCCGATTTAATTCGACTACATTCCATTATCCTCGTTTTGCTTTTGTTGATGTTCATCTCATATCCTCCTTTTAAGACACTGTCCAATCCGCTCAACTGCTCTCCCAAGTCCTTTGTTGTTTCTGACAGAATTACACTGTCATCGGCGAACATTAAAGACTTTATTTCTTCTCCATGGATTTTAATACCTGCTCCGAATTTTTCTTTTGTTTCTTTTACTGCTTGCTCAATATACAGATTGAACAACATCGGGGAGAGGCTACAACCCTGTCTCACTCCCTTCCCAACCACTGCAACTCTTTCATGTCCCTCGACTCTTATAACTGCCATCTGGTTTCTGTACAAATTGTAAATAGCCTTTCGCTCCCAGTATTTTACACCTGCCACCTTCAGAATTTGAAAGAGAGTATTCCAGTCAACATTGTCAAAAGCTTTCTCTGAGTCTACAAATTCTAGAAACGTAGGTTTGCCTTTTCTTAATCTAGCTTCTAAATTAAGTCGTAGGGTCAGTATTGCCTCACGTGTTCCCATATTTCTACGGAATCCAAACTGATCTTCCCAGAGGTCGGCTTCTACCATTCGTCTGTAAAGAATTCGCATTAGTATTTTGCAGCCGTGACTTATTAAACTGATAGTTCGGTAATTTTCACATCTGTCAACGCCTGCTTTCTTTGGGATTGTAATTATTATATTCTTCTTGAAGTTCTAATGGAATGTTGTCCACTCCCGGGGCCTTATTTCGACTTTGGTCTTTCAGTGCTCTATCAAACTCTTCACGCGGTATGATATCTCCCACTTCATCTTCATCTAGTCCGCCCCCGCTAGCTGAGTGGTCAGCGCGACAGACTGTCAATCCAAAGGGCCGGGTTCGATTCCCGGCTGGGTCGGATAATTTCTCCGCTCAGGGACTGGGTGTTGTGTTGTCCTAATCATCATCATTTCATCCCCATCGACGCGCAAGTGGCGTCAAATCGAAAGACTTGCACCAGGCGAACGGTCTACCCGACGGGAGGCCCTCGTCACACGACATTTCATTTACCTTCATCTACATCCTCTTCCATTTCTATAACATTGCCCTCAAGTACATCGCCCTTGTATTACCCTCTATATCCTCCTTCCTCCTTTCTGCTTTCCCTTCTTTGCTTAGAACTGGGTTTCTATCTGAGCTCTTGATATTCGTACAAGTGGTTCTCTTTTCTCCAAAGGTCTCTTTAATTTTCCTGTAGGCAGTATCTATTTTACCCCTAGTGAGATAAGCCTCTACATCGTTACATTTGTCCTCTAGCCATGCCTGCTTAGCCATTTTGCACTTCCTGTCGATAACATTTTTGAGACGTTTGTATTCCTTTTTGCTTGCTTTATTTACTGCATTTTTATATTTTCTCCTTTCGTCAATTAAATTCAACATTTCTTCTGTCACCCAAGGATTTCAACTATCCCTCGTCTTTTTACCTACTTGATCCTCTGCTGCCTTCACTACTTCATCCCTCAAGGCTACCCATTCTTCTTCTACTGTATTTCATTCCCCCATTCTTGTCAATTGTTCCCTTATTCTCTCCCTGTAACTCTGCACAACCTCTGGTTTAGTCAGTTTATCCAGGTCCCATCTCCTTAGATTCCCACCTTTTTGCAGTTTCTTCAGTTTTAATCTGCAGTTCATAACCAATAGATTGTGGTCAGAGTCCACATCTGCCCCTGGAAATGTCTTACAATTTAAAACCTGGTTCCTAAATCTCTGTCTTACCATTATATAATCTATCTGAAACCTTTTAGTATCTCCAGGGTTCTTCCATGTATACAACCTTCTTTCATGATTCTTGAACCAAGTGTTAGCTATGATTAAGTTGTGCTCAGTGCAAAATTCTATCAGGCGTCTTCCTCTTTCATTTCTTAGCCCCAATCCCTATTCACCTACTACGTTTCCTTCTCCAGCTTTTCCTACTGTCGAGTTCCAGTTACCCATGACCATTAAATTTTCGTCTCCCTTCACTATCTGAATAATTTCTTTTATGTCATCATATATTTCTTCAATTTCTTCGTCATCTGCAGAGCTAGTAGGCATATAGACTTGTACTACTGTCGTAGGCGTAGGCTTCGTGTCTGTCTTGGCCACAACAATGCGTTCGCTGTGCTGTTTGTGGTAGCTTACCCGCATTCCTATTGCTTTATTCAATATTAAACCTACCCCTGCATTACCCCTATTTGATTTTGTATTTATAACCCTGTATTCACCTGACCAAAAGTCTTGTTCATCCTGCCACCGGACTTCACTAATTCCCACTATATCCAACTTTAACCTATCCATTTCCCTTTTTAAATTTTCTAACCAACCTGTCCAATTAAGGGATCTGACATTTCACGCTCCGATCCGTTGAATGCCAGTTTTCTTTCTCCTGATAGCGACGTCCACTTGAGTAGTCCCCGCCCGGAGATCCGAATGGGGGACTATTTTATCTCCGGAATATTTTACCCAAGAGGACGCCATCATCATTTATCCATACAGTAAAGCTGCATGCCATTGGGAAAAAATTACGGCCTTAGTTACCCCTTGCTTTCAGCCGTTCGCAGTACCAGCACAGCAAGGCCGTTTTGGTTAATGTTACAAGGCCAGATCAGTCAATCATCCAGACTGTTGCCCCTGCAACTACTGAAAAGGCTGCTGCCCCTCTTCAGGAACCATACGTTTGTCTAGCCTCTCAACAGATACCCCTCCGTTGTGGTTGCACCTACGGTACGGCTATCTGTGCGGCTGAGGCACGCAAGCCTCCCCACCAACGGCAAGGTCTATGGTTCATGGGGATGGAGGGGGGGGGGCATAAATACACTAAATACACTATGTTATCAAAAGTATCCGGTCACTCCGAAATACATACGTTTTTCAGATTAGATGCATTGCGCTGCCACCTACTGCCAGGTACTCCATATTAGCGACCTCAGTAGTCATTAGACCTCGAGAGAGACCAGAACGTGGCCCTACGCGAAACTTATGGACTTCGAAAGAGGTCATGTGATTGGGTGTCAGTTGTGTCATATGTCTGTATGCGAGATTTCTACACTCCTAAACATCCCTAGGGCCTCTGATTCCGATGTGATAGTGAAATGGAAAAGTGTAGGGACACGCACAGCATAAAAGCGTACAGGCCGTTCTAGTCTGTTGACTGACAGAGACCAACGACCGTTTAAGAGGGTCGTAATCTGTAATAGGCGGACATCTATCCAGACCGTCACACAGGAATTCCAAATTCCAAGTACTATGACAATTATGCGGGACGAGAGAAAACTTGGATTTCATGGTCTAACGGCTGCTCATCAGCCATACATCACGCCAGTAAATGCGAAACGACGCCTCTCTTGGTGTAAGGAGCGTAAACATTGGACGATTGTACGGTGGAATAACGTTGAGTGGGGTGACGAATCACGGTACACAATGTGGCGATCCGATGGCAAGGTGTGGGTATGGCGAATGTCCAGTAAACGTCATTTGCCAGCCTGTGTAGTAATAACAGTAAATTTCGGAGGCGTTGGTGTTACAGTGTGGTCGTGTTTTTCACGGAGGGGGCTTTCACCCCTTGTTGTTTTGCGTCGCACTGTCACATCAGAGACTCACACTGATGTTTTAAGCACCTTCTTGCTTCCCACTGTTGAAGAGCAATTCGCGGATTGCGATTGCGCCTTTCAACACGATCGAGCACCTATTCGTAATACACGGCCTGTGGCGGGGTGGTTACACGACAATAACATCCCTGTAACGGACTGGCCTGCACGAAGTCTTGACCTGAATCCTGTATAACAGGGCTAACCGACCGACATCGATACCTTTCCTCGGTGCAGCACTCCGTGAAGAATGGGCTGCCATTTCCCAAGAAACCTCCTAGGACCTGATTGAACGTATGCCTGCGAGAGTGGAAGCTGTCATCAAGACTAAGGGTGGGCCAACACCGTATTGAACTCCATCATTACCGATGGAGGGCGCAACGAACTTATAAGTACCTTTCAGCCAGGTGCCCGGATATTTTCGATCACATTGTGTATATGGCTCCTTTTCAAGAAAGACACATCGTCGTTTGTAACTGGTAGGTTATGAGTGCACTTAAGTCTTCTTCCAAATGGTGTGTGTCTCATGTGTCATTACATTCACGTCAACAACAGGAACCCAACGTACTAGTGATACACCAGAAACTAACTACTACTGAAAGTCATACTGAAGCTGCAACAAGAGGTATGTTGAATCACGGTGATGCAATTAATTGCAGTCGTAACACAACATTTTCAACTTCGAATGAATTTTGACATCTCGGCAAGCGTGTATTATTACAAACACGTGTGCAGTTGTAATTTTCCCATCTAAATCTTCAATTTTCTCTGAGTGGCGTAGTAGGTTATCAAGTTCTTGCACGGTTACGCACCAGAGTGTAATCATATTGAATGTCTATTACATGTCTATCATTTAAAGCTCTTCACGATTCCATGGCCTTTTGTATTTCATTCCATGCCATTCTTTTACTTCAAATTAGAGATTTTCTATGGAAACTAACACTTCACCAGTAAACACATTTATACTTGTAGAACGGCAACTGAAAGCAGTAGCAGGCATTTTAGATCATAGGTGCTCCTTGTGATGTGACTACAACTTTCAGTTTGTCGAAGGCTAAGTCCCAGTCACGAGCTGTTTGCCTTTGCATGGCCAGACAAAACTGCTGTGACAATAATCTTTTTGCAAGGAGGAGCTATTAAGCCCACAACAGAAGTAAAGTTTCTACATGTTTTCTGACACTGTAAGTATTTCATTTTACTACACTGGGACAAAGATGCAAGAGCGAGCTGCACGTGTAGTGGATAAGTCCTTGTCTATGTTTAATGATATCTGTGGTACCCTTGGTCACCAGGCGGTTGTGCAGGGCTAGGGCATTCTTATGAGAGGTATAACAGCGAGCAGTTGAGTTTTAGAGAAGGATACCTGATACTTGTGAATCTGGGAGAAATTGTCTTTATTGTGGACATGAAAACTTGTCTTTTAGGACTGTATGGATGAAGAAGATATTTGGAGAAAAATTTCAACATAGTCAATGCACATTGCGCGAGAATGAAATGTTAGTTTGTTAGAACTGTTAATTGAAGGAAATTGTCCCGTAATTACAGGGTGACAATTATAGAACTAAATGAAATAAAATTGTGATAACTTCTAACCGGATTGCGATAAGACGTTCAAACTGTACGGTTGGCCGCGGGGCATGATGGGAATTAGTATGTTCAAGTGGTTTGGTTAAGCGACGAAGCGCACTTTCGTTTGGATGGGTTTGTCGATAAGCAAGATTGGCCCATTGGGGGACTGAGAATCCCCATTTCGCGATCTAGAAGTCTCTTCACCTTCAACGGGTGACTGTGTGATGTGCAGTCTCCAGTCACGGGATAACCAATGGGATATTACTTGATGGCACGGTGAATACCGCACGGTACTTAAACGTTTTGGAAGACGATTTCATCCCCATTAACCAAAGTAACTCTGATTTCCACAAAATAAGGTTTATGCAGACGGGGCTCGACCCCATTGGAGTAGGAGAGTGTCTGATGTCCTGGAGGTGCAGTTTGGGGACCGCATTTTGGCTCTGGAGTATGCAGAAGTCACTGGCATTGGCCTCGATTGGCCGCCATAGTACCCTGATCCGAACACATGCGACTCCTTGGGGGCTGTATTAAAGAGAGGGTGTACAGTAATAATCCCAAAACCTTTGCTGAGCTGAAAACAGCCATTCAGGCAGTCATCGTCAACATCGATGTTCCGACATTTCAGCGGCTCATGCAGAATTTCTCTATTCGTCTGCACATATCACCGCCAAAGATGGCTGGGATATCGGAGACGTCATAATCTAATTCCAAGTATCTGCAGTGACGTTTACAGTGCACTCCGTAGTTTGTAATTAATTTAAGTTTTTTTCCTTTCATATAATTCAATAATTATCTCCCTACAATTATTAATGTTCATGACTTTTGGTATTTTGATCTCTTTGTTTCCATTGAGTAGGAAACAACCTAACTGGTTAAAATGTCGGTAATTTTTGTAATGAGTGAATTTCGTAATCGGTTAACTTGAAATATTCACCCAAAATTTTCTGCATTCATACAGACAAGAAAATACCTTTGTAAGCAATTCTTCATCTCCATTATAAAATATTCTATACAATTTCTCTCAGATTCACAAATATCAGAACTCTTTCTCTCAATGTTCGCTACTGTGCCCCTAACAAGAGTGTCCCAGCGCTGCACAATTGACTAGCGATTGAGCGCACCACAGATAGGAGTAACATTAAAATACAAAGGATTTTATCCACTACTCGTGCCCGCGTTCGTCCATCTTTGTCGCAGTACAGTAAAGACGAAATATTTACAGTGACTGAAATCGTATGAAAACCAGAAAGAGATATAATTGGTGAATGAAGATTTACTGGACATTTTATTTTAGTATTGAGAAGAAATGTAGTATAATCAGGATCGCTTCGAGAACCATTTCCCACACAGGCGACGTATCATTTGGCACCCCTCCCCCCCCTCCCCCTCCCTCCCGTTACCCATCTCCTACATTTTCACTTCCACGCGTTCTTTCTGTAACTTTTATACACTAATTTTGGATTGCGATGTATGCAGATCGGACACTTCTGTTCCCCTTACATAATGGTACCCCCAGCGGCCGCTAGTAACTGAATATTCTCTATAGAAAATGTCGTGGCCTTGGCTGTCGGCTCTGCCACGGACAGTATTTACGTATCGAGATGGCTTCGCCATCCCCCTGCGAAGGGAACAGAAATGCCGTTTACGGCTGGAGCCTGATGACTCGGCACACCCGCCACACTGCACTGCTCTGCGGGGTGCCACCGGCCTGACGCCTGCAACTGATGCTTCTATCTCCACTGTGCTTTCTGCTGCAGTAAGGAGGGCGCCACGATCACCGGACGTAGTCGGCACTATTTCGCATCCGCGAAGCCACATTGATCCGTCTACTTCCTAGTATCCATACGCCGGGCTTGTCTGATGCTTAGTCTGAGACCAAATAATCGACGAGTCTACGACGCAGCGCTACCGGAAGAAGACAACACCAGTACATCACCGACTGCGACCGCAATCCATTCTGATCTTGCAGAACAACCTATAGTGAGAGAGACTGTATGCTTTGTCTCACACCTTCGTAGAACCGTACTCACCGACAGACAATTATTCTTATTAGACCATGATAATCACTTACGTTCTTCCATAGAGAATCAGTAATCTGTTGTTTATGTTTCCTTGTTGCTTTATTATAGAAGTAAACTTCTGTTGTTCAGTATGATCTATGCAACAACTTATTTTCTACGTACGCACACCTTTGTAGAACCGCACTCACCGACAGATAATTTTTCTTATTAGACCATGACGATCACTTACGTTCTTCCATAGAGAATCAGTAATCTGTTGTTTATGTTTCCTTGTTGCTTTATTATAGAAGTAAATTTCTATTGTTCAGTATGATGTATGCAACTACTTATTTTCTACGTACACCATTCCACAAAGGTATACTTCAGAAACCTTATATGCGTACCTCTCAGATTGACACCCCAAGCAGCGACTTGTGTTGCTTGAACCTTCAATCGGCCCTCAGTACAGTAATATCAACAGTGTGTTTCCTCAAACAATGGTAATTGCATTTACACCTAATACTATGTGCCACAATTTCCAGCATATATACAACAAATAAATAACGTTATCGATCGAGAAAAATTCTTATAGAAAACTTTACACCTTGCACTGTTGCCAGACTCAGTAATTTTGAGGTTGGTGAAGTTTAGCGTAATATCAGCGTATTTATCAGACACACGTTTCTATGGAAGACTGTATATTTATAACGCTAACTAAACGTAATATTTTATAATATTCTTAACTAAGCATATTCAACATAACGGCCAGAGACCACCGATATTGAATGGGTATGAGGACTAGCAGTGGTGTGAGCGACGTTAGAAAGAATATAAGACTAAGTAGTGGAGGATGACAATTCATGCAGATTGTCTCTACTTTTTCTAAAGTTCACTAGAATCGCAGAGTGTGTTGTACAACGAAGAAACGACAGGTTTCCAGGACACTTTTTTCTCCCTCTGAAAACCGTGATTCTTTAACGTCTAAATTTTATTTCTAATATGTACTGCGATAGCGTCTACCGTCTGATGAACACAGTTTTAAGGTATGAATCACGTAATACGTAACACGCTTATGACTGCGTGAACGGTTCCGCAGTTGAGAGCATGCTGAGGGAATGTAATGGTTTGCATATACAGTGCTTTGAGCTCTGGTGTCAACTAAGATATTGGAAAAAGTATCTTTTTTATGTTCCTCATAACTGCGTTAAATGGCTTTTAGCAAGACTGTTACAGTGATACGGCTCTTGGTAATATTGGCGTTGAAATTTTCTCAAATATTCCGAAAAATGTTCTAAATTCGGATAGCAATGCGACAGTCGGAAAGCAGTGCGGCAGACTGGGCTATTGCCATGTAAACACCACTAAGCAGTTTATCCGTTCTCCATCGTCAAATGCAGCTTAGATAGACTTACATTACTAATACCAGCTAAGCTATTTCTATACGGAGCTACGGATGTCCTAGCTTGGGTCACATCTCATAGGGCTTAGGAAAACTGTTTCAAAAATGTGTCGGTTTCTGGGATTTTGTGGAAACGACTACTGTTTCGTTACGTAGTTTTCCATTTAAGTAGAAAGAGTAGCCTCGGTCGTTCGTAGTTCATAATCGTATACAACCCTACTCACGGAAAAAAGGTAACTGCTCTACTAATTTTCTTACATTACATTGGATTACATAAATTCATAATGATAAATATCGCTATTCAAGGCAAGAAAAGAAACTGCTGAGTTAACCTTCTTAGATTAGATAGTCATCCTCATTCAGTCGCTGGTCCTGTCAAAGAGGGCGGAGAAGTAGACAGAGGTTCAGGGCACTCTCTTGCCCTTGGGGTGAGAAACTGTCCATAAAGGGTGGCAGAATTAGCAATGATCAACGGCAAGAGGATGCAGAAGACAATGGAAACCACTGCATTAAAGACACATTATTTTTATGCGCAGTACATGTGGCCTGTAATTTAGAAAGTGTCATGATGATCTCTCCATTGGCAGAAGATTACGAACTAGTCCCCCACTCTGATCTCCGGGAGCGGACAGCCAAGTGGGACGTGACCATGAAAAAAAAGATTGAATAACCGTAGAAAGGATAATGTTCTACGAATCGGGGAGCGGAATTTAAGAAGTTAGAACGTGACAGGGCAGCTAAAAATATGAAAAGGAAAACGTTAAGGCTTAATCTAGATATAAACCGACGTGACAAAAGTCACGGGATAGGAAGGTGAGGTACGGCATTTACAAGGTATACAAGTGCAGTGCATTGACGGAGCTGTCATTTGAACGTAGCTGATTTATGTGACAAGAATTCCGCTGTGATTATGGGCACACTGTGGAACTTAGCAGACCTGGAACGTGAGATGTTAGCTGGACCAAGGCGCATGGACTGCTCCACTTCGTAAGACACTACGGAATTCTTTATTCCGAGATCCACAGTCTCAAGAGTGTGCCTAGAATACCAAATTTCAGGCAGTGCCTCCCACTGCGGGCAAAGCAGGGGCCAATGGCCATAACATAGGAGACCGAGAGCATCGGCGTTTGTGTAGGGTTGTCAGTGCTAACAGACAAGCAATACTGTGTGAAATAAATCATTGTGAGACGTACGACGAACGTATTCATTAGGAACGTATGCCGAAATGTGAGAGTAATGGACTATGGTGCCTGTCTAAAAGCATGTATATTAGGATACTGAACGGGTAATTCAGTACGTAAAGGGAGATGAAAATCTGATGATCATGCTGAAGTGGAATGCGGTTGTAGAAGAAAAGATTGGGAAAGTGTGGGCTTGGTACAAGAAATGACAGAGGAGAAAGACTGATTGAGTTCTGTAATAAGTTTCAGCTAGTAGCCGGCCGAGGTGGCCGAGCGGTTCTAGGTTCGAAACCTGCCTCGGGCATGGATGTGTGTGATGTCCTTAGGTAAGTTAGGTTTAAGTGGTTCAAAGTTCTAGGGGACTGATGACCTCAGATGTTAAGTCCCATAGTGCTCAGAGCCATTTGAACCATTTTTGAGCTAGTAATGGCGAATACTCTGTTCAAGTATCACAAGAAGAGGAGATATGCCTGGAAAAGTGCGGGAGATACGGGAATATTCCACTTAGATTGCGATAAGGTCAGACAGAGATTCTGAAATCATATATGGATAGTACGGCGTTCCCAGGAGTAGATATACGTCCAGATCACAATTTAGTAGTGACGAAGAGTGGACTGAAGTTACAGAGACTAGTTAGAAAGAATCAATGCCCAAAGAAAGCGGATATGGAAGTACAAAGATATGAAGAGATACACTTGAAGTTTGGTGAGACTACAGATACTGTGATAATGAACAGCTCGCAGGCAGTTCAGTTGACGAGGACTGAACGTATCTGAAACGGGCAATCACTGAAGGTACAAAGAAGGTAACTGCGAAGACACCATGGTGATAGAAGAAATAGTTCAGCTGGTAGACGAAAGAAGGAAGTACAAAAAAGTTCAGAGAAATTCAGAAATACAGAAATAAAAGTCAGTTAGGAATGATATAAACTGGAAGCACTGGGAAGCTAAAACGAAATGGCTGAAGAAACCGAAAAAGAAATGTTTTTTGGGAAGGACTCATTCAGCTTACAGAAAAGTAAAAACAACCTTTGGTGAAATGAAGAGTACAGGTGGTAACACTAAGAGTGCAATGGGAATTCCACTGTTAAATGCCGAAGAGAGAGTGGATAGGTGGAAAGAGCATATTGAAAGCGTATATTAGGGGAAAGATTTGTATGATGGCGTAATAGAAGATGAAACACGAGTCGATGAACAAGAGATAAGGGATCCAGTATTAGAATCAGAAGAGCTTTAGTAGACACGATCGAATAAGTGCAGAAGGGATAGATAACACTCCACAAGAATTTCTAACACCATTAGGGGAAGTGGCAACAAATCGACTATTCAAATGGTTCAAATGGCTCTGAGCACTGTGGGACTTAACTACTGTGGCCATCAGTCCCCTAGAACATAGAACTACTTAAACCTAACTAACCTAAAGACATCACACACATCCATGCCCGAGGCAGGATTCGAACCTGCGAACGTAGCGGTCGCGCGGTTCCAGACTGTAGCTCCTAGAACCGCTCTGCCACTGCGGCCGGCTGCGACTATTCACCTCGGTGTGTAGAATGTATGAGTGTGGCGATATACCATCTGACTAATTCGGAAGACTGCAAGGGCTGACAAGTGCGAGAACTATCCGCAAAATCAGCTTAACAGATCATGCATGCATGTTGCTGACAATATTAACATACAGAAGAATTCAAAAGAAAATGGACGATATGTTAGAAGATGATAAGTTTGGCATTATGAAAGATAAAGGCACCAGGGAGGTAACTGATGTTGCCGTTGATATTGGAAGCAAAACTGAAGAAAAATCAGGATACATCTATCGACCTGGATAAAGCTTTCCATATTGTAAAATGGTGCAAGATGTTCGAAATTATGAGAAAAATAGCGGTAAGTTATAGGGAAAGACGGGTAATGTGCAATATGTACAAGAGTCGAGAGGGAACAGTAAGAATGCAAGACAAAGAGCCAAATGCTTGGAACAAAAAGGGTGTAGAATATACATCCAAGAAACAATGACTGACGTAAAAGGAAGGTTCTAAAGTGGGATTAAAACTTAATGTGAAAGGATGTCATTGATAAGAATGGCAAATAAATTAGCTATCCTTAGTGAAACTGAAGAAGAATTACGGGATCTGCTGATGGACGATGAAATGAAAGTAAATCGAAGAAAATAATGAGAAATAGCAGAAATAAGAACTGAGAACCCAAGATCGACGGAGCCAAAAGGACATAAACAACAGTCTTGCACTGGCCAAATGGGCATTCATGGCCAAGAGAAGTCTTAAACATAGTCCATAATTTGAAGAAGAAATTTCTGAGAACGTACGTTTGAAGCTCAGTATTACGTAAGAGTGAGATGTGGGCTGTGGAAAAACCAAAACAGAAGAGAGTAGAAGCTTTTGAGATGTGGTGCTACAGAACAAGGTTGAAAATTAGGTTTACTGATAATGTGAGAAAGGAGGAGGTTTCGCGGAGAATCGAAGATGAAATGTGCGTATGGAAAACAAGGACAAGAAGAAGCGACAGGATGGTAAAACATGTGTTAAGTCATCAAGGAACAACTTTCATGGGACTAGAGAGAGCTGTAGAAGATGAAAACTGTAGAAGAAGGTAGAGATTGGAATACATCCAGCAAAGAACTGAGGACGTAGGTTGTAAGTGCTGCTCTGAGATGAAGAGATTTCCACAGGAGAAGGATTCGTGGCGGGCTGCATCAAACCATTAAGAAGACTGATGACTCAAAAAAGAAAAGAAAAGGTCGGATAAAAACATTGTGTCCTGTCTTTGCGTTAATACTTCTTAAAATTAAAACATCTAGTGTCGGATAAATGTGTGCACAGATACGACTCGAAATTGTAATTAGATAGAATCACTTTAAATAAACAGTACATTTTATTCAGAAAGACTGACAAAACGTCACCCACAAAATAAATACTTTTCTTAATGAAAACTAGTTTCACGCTTTAGCATGTGCTCAAATGGCTGAGCATCGGCTGCGACGCACATTTGCCGTGTTCGTTGGAAGTAAACCTGAACAGAAGAGTATACAGTCGTTGATACGCCGCTGCATACTGTGGCGATTCAAAGGCACATTTCGTCTGGCGTAGTTGAGGCTTCTTGTTAGACTGAACCTTTCAGTGCTCTCGATAGAATGAAATCAAGAGGGTTCTGATGAGAGGACGTTGTACTTTAGCGCCCCAGCGGTTAGGAAACTTTTCATTCTGTATCTGCGTTGCAACACGGAAAGAGTGAGCTGGACAGCCCTTGTGTTGGAACCACATACAATGTCGCTTATCGAGTGATTCCTCTTCTAGAAGAACAGGTAGAATGTTCGTGAGAAAGTGATTGTACGTATTCCCATAAAACGCCCTTTGGGATGAAATAAGGTTCCGCTATGGAATTTCCTAAGCTACAGCACCATACGTTTTCGCTACATTCTCGGTAGTCTCGAGCCTGCAGAAACCAGCGTGAATTGTCAGCAGCTCTGTAGTGAATGTATTAGAAATTTGCATTGCCGTTGTTAGTGAACGCAGCTTCGTCGGTTAAAGACCGTACGCTATAAATACGTAGTTTCGTGTTCCAAGGGCAGCAAAGGAAACTGACTAAATTCCTTATGACGTTAGAAATCACGGCCTCCGAGTGCCTGTTGAAGAGACAGATAATAAGGGTGTAATTTATGCCGCTGCAAGATGCGAATGACGCCCGTCTGAGTGATCCCAGCTTTTTTGGGCAGTACGTCTCGTGCACGCAACTGCTTGATAAGCTTCGTAGCCAGAACGGCTTCTTCGTGCCTTCTGTCAGTTGCAGTCTACGTCCTCGTCCTCTGTTTAACGCCGGCCGCGGTGGCCGAGCGGTTCTAGGCCCTTCAGTCCGGAACTGAGCGACTGCTACGGTCGCAGATTCGAATCCTGCCTCGGGCATGAATGTGTGTGATGTCCTTAGGCTAGTTAGGTTTAAGTAGTTCGGGGGGACTGATGACCTCAGATGTTAAGTCCCATAGTGCTCAGAGCCATCCTCTCTTTGACGATGAAGCCGCCTGTTTGCACTAGGGAGCTAATAATTCGTCCAAGTGATTGCCGAAAGGTAGAACAACGAATGGGATAGATATCCCTTTACCGCATTACCGTTTCGAATGCACTTCATTGAGAATCGCCGTATAAACGTAGCATGTCTAACTTATCTTTATTTGGGATGCATGTCTGCACGCAAGAACTGTAGATGCAGAAATTACATGCCCACAGACGACACTGTCAGTGTTATTTTCCAGTGCAGACAAGTAAACAGTCGGAAGAGTTGCCACAACCACGTAGCCTGGCTTGGACGTGTTTACAAAGCAACAGCCGATTCCGGCCATCTTGCCTTTCACTTATACAATATTTCTCCGATTCTTTTACGAAAGGATTTGAAGGCAATAATGACAAGCGCTGTATCACCGTAATTGTCTTTCCAAGCGCTGGTTATGAAAAGAACACGGTCCCATTGAAAAAAAGCATACTTTTTCAATATCTTGGTTCAGAGCGTTATCAATACAAAATATTACGTACTCCTCGGCTTCCAATAACTTTGCAAACCTCGTTTCTGTGTTTGGAACCATTCACGAAACAGAATGGGTGTTACATGTTACGTGATTCACCTTGTATACATTTATGCAAGTGTTACTGTGCTTACCACCACATTGCGCCGGCGTCAGTCAATGCAAGTATCGAGGAAATCATATAGAATGGGGAGTAGAACACTGATATTTCGCAGTAAGGTAGAGAAGAAACAGATAGTTTTGAAAATGTGTAACATATAAAAATAGATACTGAAGAGTCTCTACATGAGTCTCTTCATCATTTTGTTTAACATTTAACTTAATGCACCCAGCTCTGGCACCTCAATTCTGGCCACAAACTGTAAACTACATAAAGAAGAGACTGAGTAGCTGAGAGGGCCTATAGTAGCCACAAGGTATATTACCTTTATTTCACCTAACATTTTACTAAGATTTTTTGGCAATGATCGGAGCCCCATACGCATATTCAGTACATCTATGTTCAGTATGTCAGTTTATACATCCTTTCCTCATCTCCCCTGATGAATGAAAAACATGATTGACAGTGCAAGGTAAATTTCAATATCTAGATTTGTGGGAGTAAGAGTAGTCTGCTACTGTGGCAAAATAGTCAACCCTATAGCCCCTATAATGCCTATAATGCACGTACCAGGTAGAAAAAAGATTTCTGTTCCCCTTGGACGAAGCGCTTGTACAGGTTGGCAATACACAATAGGGAAATCTTTGGACACTTCCGGAAGAACGGAACGCGTGGATTCAAAAAGAGTTTGCTGGGCAGTATTCTGGGAGACACGAGACGGGCTACACAAACTAAGTGTGAGTGAACCTCTTCATAGTTGACTTACTATCTTATTTTTGCAGATTTCAGCTGCAGTCAAAATTAAAGTTTTGCCCTCATCGCTCGTTGCTCGTTGAGCCGAATACGGAATTTTTAATTTCGGAACTTTATAGCCAGTTGCACTTGGCCACGCATGCAAGCCATTGCTCTGTTCAACCTCTGTCCAGACATGTGGATTCATGATGTATCTTCTCAGTTCCGTTTGATTTAGTTCGTTGGTGATCTCACCCGTATAGTATAACTGAATAGATTTCTAAAATATCGCTAATTTCGATTTCAGTTCGGAATCAAGTTTCTATATGTAATTGTTGTCTCAGCGTGTGTAAATTACATGATATGGAAGCCTTAACTTCGCAGATCGTGACTCCTAGTAATGTATCCCGCCCCATTTGGTGAGCTATTCTGAATTTTACCTCATTTTATGCAGAAAATTTGTTTGTGACAACCACGTGCTCGCGGATTGTGAGAATCGTGGCTTGTCACAGTTACTGATTCTCAGGGTTAAACTCCCAAATTAGTTTGAGAATTTCTTCTATGGTGCTACTATTAACAGTTCATTCTTATCGATGAATTCTTGTTCACTTGCTTCGTGCACTGAAGCCTAGGGAACGACCGTTTGGCAACCATGTGCATACTGGTGAAGTTTTCCTTTATTATTTTATTAGTCCTGAATATCTATTTTCTGTGTATATGTCGGTGAATGTCGCCATTAAAAGATTCCTCTGACCCTTCCATAATTAATAACTAATGAGAAGTCATGCTGGGCTCCCCAAAGCGCAGTTGTCAATGCAATTTTGTAGCTCAGTGTTATGAAGAATAGCAACCATCTATTAATTGGTTAGCTAATTAGATTGTTCAGCTGTTCTTGAAAAAAGTTATACTCTTACTACAGCACATGCTTACGTATTCCCTTGCAAATTTCACTTTTACGTCCTACTGCTGTTCGTTGTGCAACAGATAAATATTACCAAGCTATTTATTTAATATTTATTCAACTATCATGAAAGTGGAGATCCAGCAACTCAGTTGATCTAAACGTCAAAGGTTTTTCTTTCATGTGCAACAAGCTATCGTCTTCGCACCCTCCATGTTAATAGATACCTGATTTTTATGAACACCTTCATCACGAGCACCGATCCCCCAACCAGATCTTTCACCATAGATACCCTTCAATACCATACCAGATCCTGCACTTTGCCTGTCACTGACATTTTTATAACTAATTACGCCAACCGTGCTCAAATCCAAAACCAGCCAAATCATTCAATGTCTGTACGCAACATCAAGAGGCTCTCCAAGAAGATATGTTCGGTGGAGTGTGGACAACCGTGACCTACATGGCCGTATGATCAGTTCTGGCTGCCTGCTGGAATCGACTCACAGTGGTTAAGGAGGCGGCTCAGACTGAGCAGCAGATGCCAGCTCAAATCCCTCTCTCTCTCACTCTCTCTCTCTCTCTCTCTCTCTCTCTCTCTCACACACACACACACACACACACACACACACACACGCGCGCGCACGCGCGCGCGCGCGCGCGCGCGCGCGCGCGCTTCCACCTGTCAAGACTCATCTGTGTCACAATACGGATAAATCGATCGGTCATCACAGCTCATGTAGCCTTCCTAACGGCATTCAATGGCAACGAAAGTTCTGTGTTCGGTATTTAATAAAAAGACTGACCGAGTTCAAAAATTTAAATTTCTGTCATAATCTGCTAATGAAGAGATGCAATCTTACGTGAAATGTTTGTCACAATAAGTCACAACGCGAAAATACCCACAAGAAATTTAATTAATGAAAAGGCTCCTCCAGTTCCTCTGTAGTTCTCTGTTTAGTCCATTACCTATTTTGTCTTTTATATTAAGTCATTGTAGGCCGTTCTGAAACTTCCGTATATATGATAGGTAAGTACATTTATATAAATAATGATACAGAAACAAGACTTACACGTGTATATGCACACACGGATTATAAGATTTATGGCAGAGGAGTAATGTTCAAGAATATAGGTACCCACCTTCTGTAGATTTAAAATATTGTTTGTTTGATGATATCGTGAGAACATGGTCATCTCAAGACTGTATAATTCGTTACATTACAACTAGTCTCTGCTTATAAAGATTTATGTATTGACATGTTCGAAAATTCTGATTAATATATCTTACAACTAACTGGTGATTTTTTTTAACAAAAGCGTAACATAGTAACAGTGGCCTGGACATCCACGGCAAGAATAGAATTATTGCATTTTAATGTGCAAAAGTTAGAGCAGAAAAAACTGCAGAGGTTCTTAGCGGAGATTGGATGTTTTCATAGTTTTGATGCGTCTAGAACTGCTTATAGAGAATAT
Organism: Schistocerca piceifrons; assembly: GCF_021461385.2. Taxonomy (NCBI): domain Eukaryota; kingdom Metazoa; phylum Arthropoda; class Insecta; order Orthoptera; family Acrididae; genus Schistocerca; species Schistocerca piceifrons. Next base: position 272,706,436 of record NC_060139.1, read on the forward strand.
TTGCAAACTTCTAGACACCACTTACACACATATACGATTTTGAGGAATAACTTTAAGGAAATAATCAATAACAGGGTGGAAGACATCCAAGAAACTGGTGCTTTTAGGCGATCATTTCGCATTAAGCGAGTTTTCTTTTTCTTTTTTTAGTTGGCCATAATGCTCTATTTCTTTAAAAATATCCACAAAGTATCCTTTGCTTATTGTATGAAGGATTATGAAGTAGTTTTGGATATTGTGCACTATGTGATTCCCTTGTATGAGGTAAACTGCGAAGGAGAATTTATTTTTTATCGTTTTGTTGCTATTTATTTAACTTTTTAGTATTTGAGAATGAGAACACTTAGCGATTACACCAAAATTTCCAGATAATTTCCAATCTTCTCGAACCTATTTCTCGCTGTCCCACCTTAAAACATAGTGGAATGAGAAAAATCTATCGCTAACTGCAGTAAAACTTCAGCCTAATGTACGACGTTCTCATTTACTACTTCTTTACAAACTCTATTCACAGCACATTTCGCAGACTTATATATATATATATATATATATATATATATATATATATATATATATATATATATATATATATATATCACAAGGGATAATTGTGTTAGCAAGCACGACATATTCTACTATACAGTCGGAGTTTAAAACATGAGCCCTTTTCCATGTTCTATTTCTAAATGGCCTGTGGGAGAATGATCGTCGGTAAGCCTATGTATTAGCTACACTCTTTCGAATTTTGTCAGCGTGGTCGCTTCGCCAGACGTGCGTGGGAGGAAGTAATATGTAGTCCGATTCTTCGCGGAAAGTACTCCCTCGACATTTCAGTAGTAAACCTCTCCGTGATGCACACTGCCTCTCTTGTAGCGTATGCTAGTGGAGTTTGTTGATTATCTCTGCAAGATGTAACGCCGACTAAAAGATTCCGGACGAAACGCGCGGCTCTTGGTAGGATCTTCTCTGTCTCTTCTATCACTGCTACCTAGTAATGGTCCCAGATTGAACAATACCGAAGAACCGGTCGAACAAGCGGCCAGTAGACGATTTCTTTCGTGGATGAATTACATTTCCTTCAGAGTCTTCCTATAATCTCAGTTTAGCATCTGCAGCTGCAATAGAAAGTGTGAAGTCTTCCACATGAGTACCAAAAAGGTTACGTTAAATTTCTGATACACGATGAGTGACACAAATATAAATGGAGTCAGTTCAACTAAATACGTTGGGACTACAATTACAAACACCTTACATTGGAATGATGACTTAGTTAATGTTGTAGGGAAGGAAAACCAAAGGCTGCGTTTTTATTGGCAAGAGACTTAGAAGATCCAACAAATCTGCTACAGAGAGTACCAACCCTATGCTTGTACAGGCTCCCTCTTCTGCAGTACTGCTGCACTATTTCGGAACCTTACCAGGTAGGATAGTCGGAGAACATCTAAAGAGTCACGAAAGGGAGCCAGTTTGTATGAACGGGATATTGGGTCGAGAGTGTCACGGATATTAAATGAAGGTTGGGGTAGCAGTCATTGAAGCATAGCGCCTCTTTGCACGAAATTTTAATCACCTACTTGCTGCTCAGCATGTGAAATGTTTTCGTTTACTGTCTTCTGATGGGAATAAATGAGCATCACAGTAAAATAAAAGAAATCAGAGCTCGAAAGGAAAGATTTGGTTTTTCACTTTCCAAGATGTGTTTGAGAGAGGACCGCTAGGAAATTGTCGAGTAATCGTGCAAATTTAAATGAAAACCCTAGAACTGCAGCACTAAGGTCTTACCGCTGCACCACCTCACTTAGTAGCTACTAACGTAAGTAAAAGTGACCCAGAAATAATTAGCTACCTACATACAGACCTGCGGCTTTTTCTTCCACGTTATAAATGACGCTCACAGATAGCAAGAAGGTGTTTACACAACGACTGTGTTGGCCCTCTGCAGCCACGCTAATGGAACCGCTCGCCGCTCATGTTTACCCATTGCCATCAGCGACTTGATAAAGCACTGTCGTCTGCATCGACGTTGATCTATGTGTTTGCGAAATACGACATAGAAGACTTCCACATCTCTTTATTCTTCCCAGAAACCCTTAACTCGTCTCACAATTAATCAAACTTATCGACAAGTTTTAAAATTTTTCATTTTGCCCGCATGCCATTAATCAGTGTAGTCTTTGGTTCTCTCTCTTATAAGAATCCATCGGCTATCAGTTTTTATGGATCTGGCATAGCCTGAATAACAATGTGAGATATTCACATATGGGAGAGAAAGGGTATAAAATATTGAGACAGATGATAAATTTCTTGTCTCTTTACATTCTGAATGGGAGTAAAGTAGTGCCGTAAACCAAGAAACACAGCTCGGTCTTACGAAGGTTTAAAATATTTTGCTAATATTTCTTTAATTTTTATATCGAAGAAACTATGAAATAACAAAGTTTTGAAAAGAGAGTAAAACAAAAAAAGGAGCAAACAGAAGCTCCTGGGTGGCAGGCTAGTAAACAGGCTAGCAGCGAACAGACAGCGGACCATTTCGACGGAATAGACAGTTAACATAGCACTGAATTTTCGTGACAGATAAACTAAGCAAATAAGATGGTTGTGAAGAGTAGCAGATAAGAGAGTAGCTGCATATTACTTCAGAAAGATACAAGAGGAGAGGCGAGAGAATTACTCTGTGCTGGAATCACGAATACCGATGGCGAACAATATGAGAGCTGTAGCAGAAACACAACTGCACAAATGAAGAAGAACGCTATTGGTTTGAGATACGTACATGAAACAATGAAAAGTGTTCTTCAGACTGTAAATTTGGAGCACAACATTGTAGGCATGACATGCATTGAGAAACGTAAGAGAAGAACTGCATTAGTTTAGTTTAGGATCTTGTGCCATTTCCCATTTATCCAATCTTTGCCGAGGTACCCACGCATAAGATTTATATTGACATATGTTAACAACTTGTAGTTTGCTTATTCTCTGGATGCTTGAAGTCGAACTGACCCTGTAATAATTTGTTGTTCATGTACATCGTCACAGAGAATTCCGGGATTAATGTGGACCACTGTTTCAGTCCATTGCTGTTACTTTGCTTGAGGTGCAGCATCCATGTCTCATGTTTGCTAGGGCCACCCCTGTCCTATTAGTTATCTGTCGCGTGACACCTCTTCTGTTTTTAAAGTTTTAGACCTGTCTGCGCAGTCAGCGACCGTTTACAAATTAAACTTAAAGCAGATACAGCCCTCGGTCAAAAAATGTAAGTCTTTTGACTTTGTTTGTGACGGAGGGCTGTACTTGCTTTAACTTTAACCTTTTTTGTTAACAGCATATGAATCTATGGCGAGCGATCCCATTTTCAGGGAGTCCAACCGATGTGGATGATTCTGACAAAGACAGGGGTATGTCTAAGGCTCCGTCTAAACATCACACAACGTCTTACTATTGAATTGGAATCGTTTCTCATGTATGTATGCGAAAAAATGCTTCACGACTGCTGTGCCAGGAATTATATAAACTACAATGGACGGCGAGAAAGAGTTAAATTAAAACTATTTTTACCACCACTAGTGAAAATAATCTACTAACACTATTCCTCTCATCTTCGGACTAACTGAAGATGAAGGAAACTGAATCTAACTGAATCGCTGTAGGTATTTTTTAAAATAAATTGAGGGTGATGGTGGGTATAGGTATCAGTGTAATTTGTTTATGTACCTCCACACTGCAATGGAGTGATACCTTGTATGTGAGATGGAGGTAGAGGTATCAGTGTAATTTGCTTACGTACCTCCACACTGCAATGGAGTGATACCTTGTATGTGAGATGGAGAGTGTTTTAACATAAAACTGCTGCATACATGCCTGAAGGGGCCCAGCAAACTTTCTGCACAAACATTCCGTGGTATATCAGTTGGACTTCTGTAATTTGTCGCCACTTTTACATGCCCACTGAAATACAGTGTCCCTCTTCGTGGGCAACCATGTCTGATAATGACGACCTACCGAGTATCCGTTTAAAAAATGTGAACTTTGTTGTTAGACATCGTGGAATATTACCACTACAGTCCATGTAGATTCAGGAAGTTAAGGTAGCTGGCGTTCCAAGCAGAGAGCTTTCATTGAGTTTCTTGAGGCAGGAAAACAGAGCGTCACAGATATCCACAGGCACTTGCAGAATGTTCACGGAGATCTGGCAGCCGACAAAAGCACGGTGAGCCATTGGGCTAGGCATCTCTCATCATCTGTCAGGTATAGTGCGTGTCGCCCCTCCTCACAGCTGACTCCCGCAATGTTGATACCTGAGGACGCTCTCATTCGAGGTGATAGACGGATCTCCATCAAACACCTCGTTGCTCAACTGGACGTCTCTGTTGGTAGTGCTGAAATATTCGTCCACCTGCTGGGGTCCTCAAAGCTGTGTGCCCGCTCGTTAATCGCCGCCCAACATAAGACCTTAAAGAGTAACGAAGGATCATCTGTGCCTAATTGCTTGAGCGTTACGAGGCCGATCGTCACAACCTTTGGTAGATTATCGTCACAGGTTATGAAACAGGTTATGAAACAAGGATTCATCAGTTCGAATCGAAAACAAAATGGCAATCAATGGAGTGGCGGGTTATTGTTGCGGCAAGCACGCTGAAGTAGTTTTCGTAATTTTATGAGTGTAATACAATGCACTTCAGAGTTGATCCGTATACCAAGATGGAGGACATCAAACAGTAACCCCTTCAGGGAGAGCGTCGCCATGACTGCCGTTAAGGGTGCGGCTTTGAACTTTTTCTTCGGGGGAGAACTTCTCGTTCACCTTGAAAATGCAAGGCCTGACACAAATCTGCGCACACGAGAGGAGCTCAGAAATGATCATTGGACTGTTCTCTCTCATCCACCCAACAGCCAGGATCTCACCCCATCCGACTTCCATCTGTTTGGCTCAATCAATGATGTACTCTGCGGGAAGCACCACGCCGTTGATGGGGAAGTTATTGATGCAGCAAGACGTTGCCTCAGTTGTCGACCGGCAGTATGTTATGAAGGTGTATAGACTCTCCCAGCAAGGTGACGTAAGGCCGTCGCATTGAGTGGAGATTGTGTGGAAAAATAGGGTTTTGTAGAAAGAGACGTGGGTAATAATATCGTGGATTGGAATCTCGAATAAAACCAAACCTCTTTCAGAGAAAAATTTATTTCACTAATTATTGTACAGTCCTCGTACCAATTAAAATGAGGCTATTTTGAAAAATGAAACCACAGCGATGTTTTATCATAACAATAAAGGTAAAGGTAACATAAATACAGAGTCGGCGATCATAAATTATAGCGCTAAAATCCTAAATATGGATGGGAAATCTATTGACCATGCGGGCTCTGCCACAGTGCCTCAGTCTATAGAAATTCATGGAAGTTTTCCTACCCTTGTTACGTACCCTGATATTAAAAAATTATTATAATTCAGATGGGACGGATAAAGAGGGCACTGAAATAAAATATTTCTATTTTCAGGGTTAGTTTATTACAGACCCAACACGTGCATTCCCAGAACTAGTATATTGATCAAATAACAGAAAAACAAACAAGAAACAAAACACACGATGAGAGATTATGTTGACGGCTGCCAAAGACATTGAAGGGGAAGAGGAAAAAAGCTAAAACGATACCTCCATCAGGATAACAGCAACAATGCTTTCTGATTATATGTGAGGTACTGACCGAAATTGTGAACCGCTAGCTGAACGTAAATCCGACACAGATTTGTTGAAATATAAGGCTGCAGGTCATATGGACTCGCTGCAGTGAAGACTAAGTCCTCAGACAAGGGCTGCTGATAGGACGGGGCTGCCGACATGAACTCAACTGTACAACGGATGATTTGGAGACTGACCGTATATGTGCCGTACCCTGACGCCCAGATGTGCAGAGAATCGCGGCTGGCGCACGGAAAGAACGGAGACTGTCCTTTGTGGCGGCTCTCCGCCAGTTAGCCGAGCATACAACGTACCTCGGCCGAAATGCCCAGACCGTGCTCTAACTCTCCTCTCTTACCTCCTCGATGCCAAATCCTCATGGAGTCGCCAAAAATTGTCCCCTCCCAGTGGTCAAGCTGCCCGCGCGAATAGCACCAAAGGCGTACTTACAGCACCGTGTCAGAACTCCCGTTTACACATGACTAAGCAGTGTTCCTCCAGTGGGAAAGTTTGGAGCCGAAATCTATGTTCTTGCCCACTAAATGTAGCGCCAGACAAACGCACGGGCATTCCACAACTGTGGTGGATAACGCTCTGCTTCCCAGAGCGAATCACAAATCTGTGGAAGTCTTACGCCTGAGGTGGTCAGTACGCCTCCGAAATGCGGGCCGCTGGCCACCGACCTGCTGAAGACGGGGCCGCCGTCGTGGGCTGACTTACTTTATTGCGAGATGCCATCGCCGGCGCTCACCCTTTTGTAGAAGCCCGGATGCTTTCCTGGAAGAGCCTACAGCTGTTTCTTTCACTTCTGCCGCCCTGGCCAAGTCTCCTAGCCATCCTTATCGACCGAGAAAATTTATACCCATAGTTATTATTGCTAGCGGCAAACTAACTCTGTCATTCACTGTCATACCTATAATGACTAGTCATGATGACTCGCTATGTAGCTGCGATGACTGCAGTGGCTTTGCAGGGAGTACGTAGTTAAGAAGGGGTGATTGATGGCGTGTCCAAAGGATCACCATCTTTCAGACAACTTGTCTTCGATTTTTTAGTTTCCTGGCATTTATATGTAAGGCAGTTGGCATAAAAGGAAGATGGATGAGCGAGGGGTAGATTAGATTAGATTAGATTAGATTAATACTAGTTCCATGGATCATGAATACGATATTTCGTAATGATGTGGAACGAGTCGAATTTTCCAATACATGACATAATTAGGTTAATTTAACAACATACTTAAGTTAATATAACAACTTTATTTTTTTGTGTTTTTTTGTTTTTCTTTATTTTTTATTTTTATTTTTATTTTTTTATTTTCTTAATATTTTTTTTTCTTTTTTTCTTAATTTGTATCTAAAAATTCCTCTATGGAGTAGAAGGAGTTGTCATTCAGAAATTCTTTTAATTTCTTCTTAAATACTTGTTGGTTATCTGTCAGACTTTTGATACTATTTGGTAAGTGATCAAAGACTTTAGTGCCAGCATAATTCACCCCTTTCTGGGCCAAAGTTAGATTTAATCTTGAATAGCGAAGATCATCCTTTCTCATAGTATTGTAGTTATGCACACTGCTATTACTTTTGAATTGGGTTTGGTTGTTAATAACAAATTTCATAAGAGAGTATATATACTGAGAAGCTACTGTGAATATCCCTAGATCCTTAAATAAATGTCTGCAGGATGATCTTGGGTGGACTCCAGCTATTATTCTGATTACACGCTTTTGTGCAATAAATACTTTATTCTTCAGTGATGAATTACCCCAAAATATGATGCCATATGAAAGCAATGAGTGAAAATAGGCGTGGTAAGCTAATTTACTAAGATGTTTATCACCAAAATTTGCAAAGACCCTTATTGCATAAGTAGCTGAACTCAAACGTTTCAGCAGATCATCAATGTGTTTCTTCCAATTTAATCTCCCATCAATGGACATACCTAAAAATTTGGAATATTCTACCTTAGCTATATGTTTCTGATTAAGGTCTATATTTATTAATGGCGTCATACCATTCACTGTACGGAACTGTATGTACTGTGTCTTATCAAAATTCAGTGAGAGTCCGTTTACAAGGAACCACTTAGTAATTTTCTGAAAGACAGTATTGACAATTTCATCAGTTAATTCTTGTTTCTCAGGTGTGATTACTATACTTGTATCATCAGCAAAGAGAACTAACTTTGCCTCTTCATGAATATAGAATGGCAAGTCATTAATATATAACAAGAACAACAAAGGACCCAAGACTGACCCTTGTGGAACCCCATTCTTGATAGTTCCCCAGTTTGAGGAATGTGCTGATCTTTGCATGTTACGAGAACTACTTATTTCAACTTTCTGCACTCTTCCAGTTAGGTACGAATTAAACCATTTGTGCACTGTCCCACTCATGCCACAATACCTGAGCTTGTCTAGCAGAATTTCATGATTTACACAATCAAAAGCCTTTGATAGATCACAAAAAATCCCAATGGGTGGCGTTCGGTTATTCAGATCATTCAAAATTTGACTGGTGAGGAGATTAGGTAACAGTCTAGGCTGTGCTCAAAACTGCTCTGCCTCAATACTCTCAGGACGACTTAAATATTATAATAACGTAATATTTTTGCTGTTGTCAAAGATATGCATTTTTCCGAGAGTTCTGGTGGGTTTTCACATACATCTTCCGACGAGCTGCCTTTGTCAAAATTCGAAATGATGAAGCAACGTTTCGGTCACTATTGAAGGACAGTGTACTACACAGTCTCTTGAATCCCAGTATCAGTATTCAACAAAATCTTATTTCGTCATTTTATAATAAGTTACAAGCCACTACCCTCAAGTATTTTAAGGAAACTGATTCTGGCCACCAAATCCTATGAAGATTTACTCCTGCAGAATGTAGAATAGTCGTGATTTATCTTAGCGCCCAAGCCTCCAACCATTTTCCAGTCGAATAACAAGCTGACAAAGCGTTTTTCTCATTCAGACTGCGATGGTGAAAGCTGAGTGTGACATTTACCTGTTTGAAATTCTGTTCCTGTATTGTACTTGCAGTTGCAGTTTCTGCAACCTGTGGAATTCTGCAGTCCGCGATATGCTTTGTAGTGCTCAAGCACAACTGTCCCCAACCTATTCTTTCACCTGTGTGCCCTGTCATACAACAGATATACCCAATACTCTAAATACGGCATGTGCTACAACATCAGCAAGAATTCGTAAAATGCCAAGAGCTCTACTGGGCCCCAAACCTGGAATAAACGAGGCTAACTTGGAATAAGACTGTATTTCATTACAATAGCCACTTTCTGCAATTAATTGTCTTGCTTTTAGGAAAGACTAACTGAATCGTATACCAGCTATTTATTTTGAAACAGTTAGTCCATGATCCATCCCTAGATAGGGATAACCAACACCTGAGGAGAAAGGTAGTGGATGTACAACAACTAAGACTATATTCTAAATCACTGCAGTAAAGTCTACCCATCAGCTCATGAGTGTCGATGCAGAAATCTTGTGCATGAAGAAGGGCCATAAAGAAGTGTCGTTTTCACCATGTATAGCCTTCATAATGGCACACACAATAAATGTTTGTGCTAGCCAATCATGGGCTGGTACCTCTCTCCATACTACTACTTCAGTTTTTTATATGTTTTTAAATGAACTGCAGTTTCTGCCCAGATGACTTGATGTGAGACAGAGATCCTTTGCCGATATGTCTTCAAAATTTCCATTATTCTTTATGATAGATAGCACATACACAGTTTAAATTAAGAGCTTAGAACTTTGCCTCCATTTCTGCGGTATTTTAGGTACCTTTGACACAGTAGGAGTCCTAGATGAGTATAGTTCGTGGAGTTTCGCTGTGTCACGTACCTCCCACCTGTATGGAAAAGTCTAGTGTGTTTCCCCATGCCGTAATCAATTCTGGAGTGCCCCTTTGAAACGGCATCCATGCACACACCAGTTTTCAATGTTCCAATAACACTTGGTATTAAACTGTCTGCCTCCTTATTTATTTACACCATTCCATTACAAGATACGATTGGGAAAAGATATCCCCAACGCAAACCAGTCAAGGTGAATGTCACGATAGTTCTTAGGAAAAGAACAGTATAGCGTTTCATCACGATCCTTTTGTAGTCAAAGCTTGTCCTCAGTTTTCAGTTACCGTGGACTGCGCGAGATACAGCGGTATGACACTGGACTCGTCTCTAAATCTTTACCTACAGCTATACTCTGTAAAACCACCGTGAAGTGTAAGGGAGAGGGTACGTCTCATGGAACCAGTACTGGTATTCTGAAAAAGGGAAATTCAAACCTCGTCCGGTTATCAGTATTTAGGTTTTCCGTGTTTCTGTAAATCGCTTCCGGCAAATGACAGGATGGTTTATTAGAAAAGATTCCCCACGTTCATTCCCCAAACTGAATTTGAGTTCCATGTCTAATAGTCCAGTCCGCGTTACGCTTATATCTTCTTTCCTTGCTAATGAACATGTAATCGACGAGACATTAAACACTTATTTTCCTTTTTCTTGCTTTTCTAGTCTACAGAATGACAGAAGGTAGGCAGCCTCTTTTTGGTTTTCCGTCACAAGTCTTCCAACTGTTTTTATGCGGAGTGCCGCGAATACCTTTACGTCAACGTATTCCTCCCAGGATAGCACTTCCACGCTACGTCGTCAGATATTTGCTGGAGGTTTTCCACACTCTGTCTTCTCCTACAGTTTTCACCCTTTACAGCTCACTATAGTACCGTGCAAGTTATTCCATGATATTATAAATCGTACTGTTCCCTTCATCATTTCATCATTTTCAACGTGTTCCTTTCTTCCCAGATTCAGCGCATAAGCTCCTCGTTCCTTACCAGTCTACCTAATTTTCCACATACTCTTATAGAACAGCGTCTCAAGTGCTCCGATTCTCTTTTCTTTCGGTTTTTCCAGAGTACACGATTCAACGTTTCTCTAAGACACAGTGCTGTGCTCCAGACATACATTCTCAGAAATTTCTTCCAAAATTAAGGCATATGTTTTACCAGTAGACTTCTCTTGGCCAGAAATGCCCTTTTGTCAGTGCTGGTCTGCTTTTTATGTCCTCCTTGCACCGTCCGTTGTGACTTATTTTAATGCACAGGTAGCAGAGTTCCTTAAGTTCATCTACGTCATGTTAACAAATACTGATGTAAGTTGCTCGCTGCTCTGATTTCTGCTACTTCTCTTCACTTCCGTCTTTCTTCGACTTCCTTTCATTCCATTTTGTACACTCATTAGACTTCATTGTACTCAACACAGCTTATAATTCTTATTCAATATACTAGAATTTTTCTTTTACTTGCGCCGTTGCTTCCCCGATATATAGGTTGACAGTGGAGCGAAAGACTGCATGCCTCTCATGCAATATTTTTAATCTGAGCACTTCGAACTTGGTCTTACAATCTTATTTTTCAGTCTTTGTCCTTGTTACCTATGGTATGTTACCGTTCTATCTCTATACTTGCTCCTTTTATTTCTCAGAATGTCGGAGGTCCTGCTCCATTTGACACTGTTCGACGATTATCCCAGGTCGACATATCCGGTTAGCAGGTCCTATTGTTCAGTCTTCCTTCCATTATCAAGCACCAAGTAAAAACTGGGTCTCTAGTGTCTGTATCATCGTTAAAGCCAAATTGATCATCCTCTAAGAAATCGTCGATTTTCTTTTCTGTTTTTGCACATTGTTCTTGTCACCAGTTTGGACGCATTAGTTGTTAAGCTGCGTGTGCTATAGTTCTCGCACTAAATCTCTTCTGAAATTGGAAAAGCCAATGTACCCAACACTAGTTGTCAAGAGGTCAGTCAGTAACTTCCATTTTCCTAGAGAAAGCCGGAGAGGGGCATGATTTAGATCTGAATATACAGGGTGGTCCATTGATAGTGACCGGGCCAAATATCTCACGAAATAAACATCAAACGAAAAAACTACAAAGAGCGAAACTCGTCTAGCTTGAAGGGGGAAACCAGATAGCTCTATGGTTGGCCCGCTAGATGGCGCTGTCATAGGTCAAAAGGACATCAACTGCGTTTTTTTAAATATGAAACCCCATTTTTATAACATATTCGCGTAGTACGTAAAGAAATACGAATGTTTTAGTTCGCCCACTTTTTTCGCTTTGTGATAGATGGCGCTGTAATAGTCACAAACGTGTAACTACGTGGTATCACGTAACATTCCGCCAGTGCGGACTGTATTTGCTTCGTGATACATTACCCGTATTAAAACGGACCGTTTACCAATTGCGGAAAAGGTCGATATCGTGTTGATGTATGGCTATTGTGATCAAAATGCCCAACGGAAGTGTGCTATGTATGCTGCTCGGTATCCTGGATGACATCATCCAAGTGTCCGGACCGTTCGCCGGATAGTTACGTTATTTAAGGATACAGGAAGTGTTCAGCCACATGTGAAACGTCAACCACGACCTGCAACAAATGAAGATGCCCAGGTAGGTGTTTTAGCTGCTGTCGCGGCTAATATCAGTAGCAGACAAATTGCGGAGAATCGGGAATCTCAAAAACGTCGGTGTTGAGAATGCTACATCAACATCGATTGCACCCGTACCATATTTATATGCGCCAGGAATTGCATGGCGACGACTTTGAACGTCATGTACAGTTCTGCCACTGGGCACAAGAGAAATTACGGGACGATGACAGATTTCTTGCACGCGTTCTATTTAGCGATGAAGCGTCATTCACCAACAGCGGTAACGTAAACCGGCTTAATATGCACTATTGGGCAACGGAAAATCCACGATGACTGCGACAAGTGGAACATCAGTGACCTTGGCGGGTTAATGTACGGCGCGGCATTATGGGAGGAAGGATAATTGACCCCCATTTTATCTATAGCAATCTAAATAGTGCAATGTATGCTGATTTCCTGAGTAATGTTCTACCGATGTTACTACAAGATGTTCCACTGCATGACAGAACGGCGATGTACTTCCAACATGATGGATGTCTGGCACATGGCTCGCGTGCGGTTGAAGCGATATTGAATAGCATATTTCACGAAAGGTGGATTGGTCGTCGAAGCACCATACCATGGCCCACACGTTCACCGGATATGACGTCCCCGGATTTCTTTCTGTGGGGAAAGTTGAAGCATATTTGCCATCGTGATCTAGCGACAACGCCTGACAACATGCGTCAGCGCATTGCCAATGCATGTGAGAACATTACGGAAGGCTAAACACTCGCTGTTGACAGGAATGTCGTTACACGTATTGCCAAATGCATTGAGGTTAACGGACATTATTTTGATCATTTATTGCATTAATGTGGTTTTTACAGGTAATCACGCTGTAACAGCACGCGTTCTCAGAAATGATAAGTTCACAAAGGTACATGTACCACATTGGAACAACTGAAATAAAATGTTCAAACGTACCTACGTTCTGCAGTTTAATTTAAAAAACCTACCTGTTACCAACTGTTCGTCTAAAATTGTGAGCAATATGTTTGTGATTATTGCAGTGCCATCTATCAAAAAGCGAAAAAAGTGGTTCAACTAAAACATTCATATTTCTTTACGTACTACACGAATATGTGATAAAAATAGTGGATCCTAATTTAAAAAAAAACGCAGTTGATATCCATTTGACCTATGGCAGCGCCATCTAGCGGGCCAAACATAGGTCCATCTGCTTTGCCCCTTCAGTCTAGACAAGTTTCGTTCTCTGTAGTTTTTTCGTTTGACGCCTATTTCGTTAGATATTTGTCCCGGTCAAGATCAATGGACCATCCTGTATAAGACAAGTGATCGCCGACTCTGGGTATAATTGTTCCTTTGAGGTGGAGGAGTTGGCGCAGGATGATAAGTTGCAGCAGGTCAAGTCAAACCAGTCTGAAGGCTGCCGACAGCAAACTCCCTCCACCCCCAGGGATGTTAGGAAAGGTAGATCCGATCAATCGCGAAATGGAAACCACTGTGAAAATCAAAAATATTTCATTTGCCAAGGTTAGCTATACCTTCCAGCTATTTTCCCACACCGCTCCGAACATACCTTCCAGCTGCTGCACTACACAGTCGCTGCTCCGACATAGACATTTTTGTAGCATGTTTCGTTTTTAGAACAACCTCGTCACAGAAGGCAGCCGCCTGTGCTTTCCACCAATTCTCCGCGCTAGTCTACAGTTCATTGTCTGTGCCAAAATACTGTCTTCATAGCCAGTGGTTCGTGTGAGCAGATACGAAACTCAGATGGAGCCAATTACGGGCTGCATAGTGGGTGATCAAAAGCTTCTTATCGAAAACGCTGCTGTAGCATACTCATTGCCCTTACAGAGTGTGGCTGAGAACAGTAATGAACAAGGAAACGCATGACAGTTACGTTATGTGGGCTGAATGATGTCAGGCGAAATCTCTCACCAGACCCTCATACAGTACTTGTCAGGAGACACTATTGTCTAGGCATTTTTACCTAACCACTGAGCGTTCAGGCACGTGACGCGGTCGACGGGCATACTAGAGACACTATCCACCACATCTGTGCAAAGCTTCATTGGATCTTCACAACCAGATGGGACCTTACTTCCCGAATAACCGTAATATCCATTCAGGTGAAAAGCACTGCTAAAAAGATGACTTGAGGCGTCTGAATATCTGATATCCTAACGGAATGCAGCACCTTTATCCAGTGGTCGAGTGCCATACATTCCATCGGAGCGAGGCGTGCTGTTTACTAACAGCGAAGAGAATGGGGACTAATTGTGTTAGAGGGTACAACGCAGGCGCTGGCGGGAACGCAACAGCAGCAGCTACGCACCCGGAGGCTCGCAAGGACGGAACAATTGGATCACAGCGCGAGCAGCACAAAAGCAGGGTGGGTGCACAGGTGGCCCGGCTGTTTACGAGCAGCACGGTGGCGGTGGGGATTGGGGGGGAGGGGGGGCGGTGGGCGCTGCTGAACACCGCGGACAGAAGACAGCCGCCGGAAGCCGGGTAGAGCCGGGCATCGATCCGGAAACTCACCTGCCAGACCTACCGTCCCGCTCAAGCCACAGCTGAAGCTGCTGCCGTCTGTGGCAGTTTATCTCGCGAGACTGAACTAGGAGGCACAGCCTAACAAATAATCGAAAATCTGTATCTAAATCCACATCTGTTGCCGGCAGTGGCAAAAAATAGAAGAGCAGATTCAGTGTGACAGGAAATAGAGGGAATAGAAGTATTTGAGTGGGTGTTGCAAAATGATGCTCAAAATTAACTAAACTGATACTATAGTTAGATTCACAACATGTAGGTAGGTAATAGAGTAGAAACCGTAGAGGAAGATACAGAATGTTGTATATTTAACAGATGATTGAAGGCTTTCAGTGTAAGTGCTGCCCTGTAACCTCCCTTCTGCTGATCGTCACTGATTCTGAGCTGAAATAGTTTTCTTTGAGACAATCTGACGTACATAAGGGATGGTTAACAGAAAAAATACGCTTCTTACGAAAATTGGCCGCGTTGCCTAAATCAAAAACTTGTGCCGTTTGTTTATGAATACTAAATTTCTGAAATTTTGAGTGAAAGAGTTTTCTTTGAAATGAAAACACGTCATGCAGTTTACTTCATTTGTTGAGTTCATAAGTAACACACTTTCTGACAATTGCTAGGCCCAACTTTGCTGATGTAGGCACTTAAATTTAGTTCCACTTTTGCACTGAAGTTTGCCATTGATTTGTTGCTTTTCTAAATGAAACTGTCACTCTAGCAGAGTTCACGGTAGCCTTAAGAGAACTGATGGGAAATACTCTAAGTAGGAATAGAAATCGTTTTCCAGAAAGAGAAATATTTTTTGAGAATGAATAACAGGTAATATAGCTTTCCAAATGGATGTCCCTAAGGTTGACAATACTCACGTGTCTCCTGTTTTTCTGGGTTGTTATGTACACCCTGCGCAAACAAATTGATTAATCACTCACTGTGCGAGGTGCCAGGGCAAGCAGAGTATTTAACACTAAATTCTAGAATCTACATATGTAAATGATGCTCTAAGCCCCCCCTATTCTAACTCCGACTTTTGCTGTTGCACATGGATTAAGAAATATACGCGAACAGACTGTAATCAACCCTGCAAGTGGAGTAGAAAAGAGTTTGGCACCTGCAATAATTTAATTCGATAAATAAGTTAAATAAAGGAAGGTTTCATTAACGTAGTGAGAAATGATGGGTTGCTCTACCGATCAACAGAATGAAAGTTCTGTCCAAAATAACAATATGATTTATTAAGACTAATCACAAAATAATAAACAAAAACACATGAAACATTTATAATACATCAAATTGGCTCAAATTGGATACTCAAACAAACGCTGTGAAGGTGAAGTTGTCCCTAAACTAGATAGTGAGGTTTATGACGAAGTGGTATGTGGAGCCAATTCCTTGCCACTCAAATCTTAAGAGAGACACGTAGCTAACCCAACATTAATTGCTGCTACTCAAGACAGAACAAAGAAAAATATGAACAGGCGCGCTCTGCTGAGCTCTGATTATCACCTAGGAAAATCCCTATCTGCCGGTGCTGCGGACATACATTACCAAACTGTCTTCTTAACTGCCAGAACACGATCTGGTGTACCAGAGGCGATGGCTGGTTGCTTCGACGTCCTCGACCGAAAGGCGAGAGCCGACTACCCCACAAGAGCACCCGTACAGGCCGAACACACAACATTCCCGCCCCCACGACAGTGGCCGTGGTTAAACGTTCCAATCAGCAACTCGAAAACCGGCGGAAAATTCCACTCCATTGCCGGAACACTACCATTCCACCAATGGAGATTCTTGGCGCCAATTTCTGCGCTGATTTTGCTACGTCACGGAGCTATGCCCTGAGCAAGCCAATCACAGTTACTATTTTGCAGAAAGCGCGGGATTTTCCCGCCACAACTGCCTGGGTACACAAGTCATTCCCACGCCTCGCTGGTAGCCCGCCAGAAAGTGTTTTTGCTAAGTTTCTGCGAAGTAACGGAACCTCTAGCCCAGCCGCTACTTCAGACCCCTCCGGGCGTGTCTTTTGACAATGTCGGCGTCTGCAAAGCATTCACTCGACTTCCTCACACCCGTCTGCTTAACCCTTTCCAGATGAGGAGAGCCCGCCTGTCACCGGACCAGCCGGGTGACGAGAGACTCTGCGTGGGAAGTCCGCGTGTGAAGGAATAGCAACTTTTCACTGCATGCAATTAGAGAGGAAAATCGTAAGATAGAAATATGAGAGGGGGCTCATGCCACCTCTCAACTGTTGCCCTATAATATTCATCAACCTCTGTAAATAGTTCACATAGTTTTTGCGCAACAGGACTGCATGTGACCATTCCACATGAAAGCTGAACAGCTACTGTCGTAGAGTTGAAAGAAGTGAAACGAATAAAAGACGCGTTGTTTAGTATTCATAGTTAATTTTTGTGGAACTCTATTGAGGAAGTTTACAGAAGCGACATTTGAAGCTGACTGCGGAACGATTCTTCTGCCGCCAACATACATGTGAGGACCATGAAGATAAGATACGTGAAATTACGTCTCATACGGAAGCACATAGACAGACGTTTTCCGATGGCTCTATTTGAGAGCGCAACAAGAAACGAAATGACTAGTAATGGTACAACGTATCCTCCACCGTGCGCCATACTGTGGCTTCCAGGTTATGTAGGAAGATATTAACCTGTTATTACTATCACGCGGTTATTCCAGTAACTGCCAACATCGTACGTCATCGGTTTCTCAATGCGCGTACGTCGCTACTTTACTACTTCACCTTCGGTCTTGCTCTGTCTTACCTCAAATAATGAATACAGTGAACATGTTATGTTCGTACTACCACGGAAATAACTGGTGATACTGTGTGCCATCTGTTTACCAGTGATGCACAATTCGTGAATGGAACAGGGAAGGGGGGATCAGATAGTGGTACAATAAGTACCCTCCGCCACACACCGTAAGGTGGCTCGCGGAGTATAGATGTAGATGTAGATGTAGATGCTACTTACAGTTTGGTTTCGCTCTATGTGGCTGTGGATAAATCACAGTGATCATACGGTGATACTCGTACTGTCATGGAAATAACTGATGCAGTAACCGGTGATTTCCACCGATACAGAAAGACTGGAGGTTAACAATAACAGAAATACTGTAAACTGCAATCCATTCGTGTTTCGTTTTCGAAGTTGCTCTGAGGTTACTTTTCGTTGCTTGGCTAACGACAGTAGTATTTTTACTGGATAGTTCTGTAGAGAAAATGCTTTTGTTTCGTTACTTGCATCGTCCAAGCACCACTTGGCATTATTAACTGGAAGTATGCAAAGTATGCAAGTAATTCTGTTTGTAGGTGAACACTATCAGATTTCTAAGGCCTGAAGAAAACTGACGCTCTCGGAAACAGTAGGTCTCGCACAGAAATCTAGTACGTCGTCAGCTGAGACAGTATAGCGAGCACTTTTTGAAATCTTGTTCAAACCGTTCTCACTATACTCTTAGAGTTTCTCAGACGTAAGCCCTAAACAGGAAAAAGTAATCTTACTATTTCATCAAAATATTGCAGGGAGACTTGATGCCCTGTGCATAACTGCTAGCAGTTTGGAAGGTAGGAGACGAGATACTGGCAGAAGTAAAGCTGTGAGTACCGGGCGTGAGTCGTGCTTCGGTAGCTCAGATAGTAGAGCACTTGCCCGCAAAAGGCAAAGGTCCCGAGTTCGAGTCTCGGTCGGGCACACAGTTTTGGTCTGCCAGGAAGTTTCATATCAGCGCACACTCCGCTGCAGAGTGAAAATCTCATTCTGGAAACATCCCCCAGGCTGTGGCTAAGACATGTCTCCGCTATATCCTTTCTTTCAGGAGTGCTAGTTCTGCAAGGAGAGCTTCTGTAAAGTTTGGAAGGTAGGAGACGAGATACTGGCAGAAGTAAAGCTGTGAGTACCGGGCGTGAGTCGTGCTTCGGTAGCTCAGATGGTAGAGCACTTGCCCGCGAAAGGCAAAGGTCCCGATTTCGAGTCTCGGTCGGGCACTCAGTTTTAGTCTGCCAGGAAGTTTCATATCAGCGCACACTCCGCTGCAGAGTGAAAATCTCATTCTGGAAACATCCCCCAGGCTGTGGCTAAGCCATGTCTCCGCTATATCCTTTCTTTCAGGAGTGCTAGTTCTGCAAGGTTCGCAGGAGAGCTTCTGTAAAGTTTGGAAGGTAGGAGACGAGATACTGGCAGAAGTAAAGCTGTGAGTACTGGGCGTGAGTCGTGCTTCGGTAGCTCAGATGGAAGAGCACTTGCCCGTGAAAGGCAAAGGTCCCGAGTTCGAGTCTCGGTCGGGCACATAGTTTTGGTCTGATAGGAAGTTACATTTTCTTGTGTTTGCTCCCAAGCGCACAGAGGAATTGTGTTTTAGCGACATTTCGACCTTGATATTCTGTCTTAGAAATGAGTTAGGCCACTGTATTTTGATGAACTTTTAAAAATGATACTGTTCGCCGCGTATGTTGGGAGTACTCGTCTTGTGTCTGGCATACAGTTCTTGGGAGCGCTTTGTTGTTACTGACTTGCGCCTAATAAGTTGCTGAATTCCGCATTGTGCTGAGAGTTAGTTGCTGGCAGTACAGTGATAAGACTCAGCTTTGTTTCAGCAGTTATAGACAGTAATATGTTGTCTATGGTCTTAGGTTTCAGCTCACACTACATCTACGGGTCTGCAGCTTTGTCGCCAGCGGCAGTTACATCGAGTGTTATCACTGCATTCAACCAGCACGCTTCTGCTACGGTGATATCGTCAACGGCACCGGCTTCTTAAGGGACACAGAGATTTAATTGCTGTGATTACGTATAAAGGTTACTATTCCACTGAGGTTACACGCCAATCGATCGATTCGAGCAGCTTCTTCAAGTTTTTGGTACGACAGATGAAGTCAGTCATATCGTTTAGTATTTCTCTGATTGCGTTATCCACTTTGGGTAGAAGCAGGAAAATGTTTCCCAATATTAGTTAAGTCCATTTATTTCACAATTGTCTGAGTCCACAAGACGTGTATTGTTTTTTTTTCTTATTTGTATCTCTAAATTCCTGGGTTTTTATTTTAAAAAAAATTACACTAGTATTTGTTTATCCTTGATCCTTCTTTTACTGACATGATTATTGTTTTAATTTGTGCTCCAAAATTAGCCACAGGGTGGGGGGAATTTATGGGTGATAGGCAAGTTTTTCTGATAGCATTAGTTTTAAGTTTCCAAGTCGCATATTAACACTGATTGGTCTCCCTACCCGCCTACCTCGAATCTCAACGGCTGGGAGGTAGAAAACGACTCGCAAATATCACGCTTGTACTCAAAACACACAACAAACGAGCAGGGGCGCGTTACAACGTGAAGGTACTGCTGCAAGAAGACTGGACTCCAGACGGTCACGTGGCACTGTCGTATGGCTTTGACGCATCGTACTGCATCTGCAGAAGCAATCTGAGCAGCAGTTAGCATCACAATGACTCACTGACTTGTTACAATAGCCTCTTAAAGGATAGCTCTGAACCAGACGCCTAAAGCGTGCACCAGACTAACACAAAACCACCGCCATTTGGGACTTCGTCGACATCAAGTGAGAGCTCAGTGGAGGGTGGAGTGGACGTCTGTTGTGTTTTATGATGCCAGTGTTTTATGGTGCCAGTGACAGTCGTGTGTTGGTTCGAAGGAGGTCACGTGACCACTTGCAACCAACTAGTCTGTTGCCTAGACACACTGGACCTGGACTTGGATTTACGGTCTCGGGTCCGATTTCGTATGACAGCAGCAGCACTCTTTGGTTATGCCACGCACGCTGACTGCAAATCTGTACGTCAGTTTGGTGATTCGCCCTGTTGTGCCGCCGTTCATGAACAGCATTATAACGGATGTTTTCCAACGGGAAAATGCTCCCCCCTACATCGCTTTTGTAACTCAACGTGCTCTGCAGAGTGTCGACATGTCAGTTGGCCTGCACGGCTAGAGATCTGTCTTCAGTCGAGCACATCATCGGACGACAACTCCAGCTTCGTTCACAAACAGCATTAACAGCCCATTTATTGACCAACCACAGGCAACAGGCATGGAAACCCATCCTAAAAAGTAACATACAGCATTTGCACGACACACTGCATGCACGTTTGCGTATCTGTATTCAACATTCTGGAGGTAGCACAGCTTGTTAATATACCAGTATTTCACATTTCCAGTAGCTGTTCTCGCGCTTACGTTAATCTGTGAACTTGGAACTTTAATCATAACTTACCTAGACATATGTATTCCTGATATTTCATTACTGTACATTTCGTGGTGTTGGGTTTCTTCCCGTCAGTCAATTCAGCATGAGAGTATGACACAGTTCAACAGATACTCCTGCCAGTTACTAATGACCACAGCAATGCCTACGTGATCTATGACTGCTTCAACGACGAATAACTGCATCAGCAACAGCTTATACCAGATGTGATGGAATACTGTTGGTGAACAGGTTATTCTTGGAAATTAATTAAGACCCTTATGAACATCCGTTACCGAAAAATAGCTTAATCGCTATAACTGATATCGGAAATTAACTGTTAAGCCCATTCTCACTGCGCCCACCTCTCAGAGATGACAAACAATGGTAGTGCTCGTGTGTTGTTGAGTGAAGCAGCAAGACATAGCCTCCGGAGAAGTAGTGCTCAGGTGCGAAAGTTCCAGACAACCAGCGACGAGTAAAGTGCCCCTTGCACACACTTAGTACTGCTGCCACAGCAAAACTGTGTCAATATTCTGCGCAAGAGCAGTACAATAATACTGCGCGGTATTTCTGACTTCACAGCGAACATGTCAGTTCTCGGTGATCTGGAATTCACATGTACAATATTGCGGCTTATTTACTCACCTTGTAAAGTACATGCGGAATTTGTGCGGAATGGACGAGACAAGTCAGAAAAACTACCAGCATACGTACATTTGTGTGAACCCAGGACTCATTTACTGCAGCATATGATTCGTAAACGAATCAAGTAATTATAAATTGTATATACGCAGACTGAAGCGACGAATGAGAATTTGTGCCAAGGCTGGGATTGGAAACCAAGTCTGCTGCTCACTAGGCAGATGCGTTAACCTCTACGCCACCCTGGCACTGTGGCTTTGCACAACTGCACACGCTACCGTAGCACACTCCTACCTCAGTACAAATTCCCTTTCACGCCTGAGAGCAATTAATATTCTCCCTAAACTCGAATAATATGGCATAAACTCTCCAACTGTATTGGAATAGCACCCCAGCATCGAAGAAACAGAGGACACTGCCTGAAACCCACGCAGAGATGCTGTAGTCAAGTGAAACTATATGGTTCCAGAGGCCTTTCCGAGTCTCAAACATCTATTATGTATACATACATGCAGAGTGAAGTGACGAATGAAAATTTGTATCAAGGCCACTATAACCCGTGCATTTGTGCAAAGCCACTGTGCCAGAATAGCATAGTGCTTAATGCATCTAACAAATGGGCAGAATACTTAGGTTCGAATCACAGCCTTGCTACCAATTTTTATTCGTCATTTCAGTCTGTCAATAATCATCATAAAAGTCTGAGACTTGTAAAGATCTCTAAAACAACTAAAAAAGTAAACTGTATAAATTATCGTGCACTTGTGCTGTTTTCTATGGATTGCTCTACAGTTAGAACTGATGAAAAATAAATAAAACAATTAGCTACTGATAACTGACTGAAATAGTACAATATGTTATGTTTGAGCTGTGACAAATGTTGTATGAAAAATACACATTTATGCTGACCGAACAGCTGTCCTGAACTGATATGTGAATTCTGAGAACTGCTACAAATATCATAAATATTTATGCTTACTGTCATGGCACCACAATATTCAGATTACCCTGCAATTGTGGAACAACGAGGTATCTGGCGTATTCTGATCAATGCGGAATTTCATTTCTCATATCACCGTTTGGCACTTTCATATACTTTTCCCGGTCCTCTTCCTGATCGTTTCTCATTTTCTTTTTTCAGTACATCTCGTGAAGTCGCCGTGGGTGAACTGAATTTCTTTCGTTCTCAGGGCAATCTTACGAGGTACAATATATGGCACGATATATTGAGTGAGCGTCAGTATTCTTAAAGCTCTGCCATTGTCTTCAGTATGTTGTCGAACACTCAATTCCGTCTCAGACCATCAATATTACTGCCCATTGCTTAGAACCACGAAAAAATTGAGCGAATGAGGCTTCTTAAGGCGTACGACAGAGTACATCATACCATTCTCGATAGTAGTATCTCTTAAAACTATGAGACGAACAGTTTGGGACTAGTTGAATAGTCGCGGCGAGCCAACTCAAACCAAGAGGACCGATGAAAAATATCCCAGCCGGAAATATAAATTCCTTTCCAGAAAGAGAAACAATTGTGAGATTGAAACAGCACACATATCCTTTTCCTAACACTTCTCCTACCATCCAGTCCCTTCAAGTCCGTGTTTTCCGTATGTTCTTTTCTTCCCTGATTCTGCGGAGAACCTCCTAATTACCTATCGGTCCATCTAATTTTCCTGTTGTAGCACAACATACCTAACGTCTCGATTCTCTCCTGTTCCGGCTTTCCCACGGTCCATAATTCACTACCAGAAAATGCAGTGCTCGAAACGTAGATTATCAGAAATTTCTACCTCAAGTTAAGGCCTATGTTTGATACGAGTAGATTTCTTTGGCCAGTTTTCTGTTAGTGCTAGGCGCTTTTGATGTCCTCCTTACTCCGTCCGTCATTGATTATTTTGCTGCCTTGGTAGCAGAATTCCTTAATCTCATCTACTTCGTGACTATTAATCCTGACCTTAAGTTTGTAGCTGTTATCATGTCTGCTACTTCTCATTAATTTCGTCTTTCTTCCGTTTACTACCAGTCCACATTCTGTACTCATGAGACTGTTCGTTCCATTCAGCAAATCCTGTAATTCTTCTTCACTGTCATTCAGAATAGCAATGTCATCAGCGAATTTTATCATTTATATCTTTTCACCTTCATTTTAATGCCACCCTTGAACCTTCCTCAAAAAAGCAGATAAAAATTCACTTGACGCCTTCCTAAGAGAAAATCTCCACTCATTCCAAATTAATGATGTAAGTGTAGACCAGATAAGGCTTAAATTCAAAGAAATAGTAGTATCGGCAGCAATTGAGTGGTTTATACCAAATAAAGTAACAAACGACGGAGCTGATCCTCCTTGGTACACATAACGGGTTAGAACACTGTTGCAGAAACAACGAAACAAACATGCCAAATTTAAACAGACGCAAAATCTCCAAGATTGGCGATCCTTTACAGAAGCTAGAAACTTAGCGCGGAGTTCAATGCGAGACGCCTATAACAGTTTCCACAACGAAACTTTGTCTCGTAACCTGGCAGAAAATCCGAAGAGATTCTGGCCGTATGTCAATTATGTTAGCGGCAAGAAACTTTCAATGCCTTCTCTGCGCGATAACAATGGAGATACTATCGAAGACTGTGCAGCCAAAGCAGATTTAGTAAACACAGCCTTCCAAAATGCCTTCACAAAAGAAGACGAAGCAAATATTCCAGAATTCGAATCGAGAACAGCTGCCAACATGAGTAACATAGAAGTAAATATCCTCGGAGTAGTGAAGCAACTCAAATCACATCATAAAAGCAAGTCTTCTGGTCCAGACTGTACACCAATTAGGTTTCTTTTGGATTATGCTGATGCATTAGCTCCATACTTAACAATTATATGCAACCGTTCGCTCGAAGAAAGATCCGTACCCAAAGACTGGAAAGTTGCACAGGTCACACCAATATTCAAGAAAGGTAGTAGGAGTAATCCACTAAATTACAGGCTCATATCGTTAACGTCGGTATGCAGCAGGATTTTAGAACGTATATTGTGTTCCAACATTATGTATTACCTCGAAGGAAACGGTCTATTGACACTCAGTCAACATGGGTTTGGAAAACATCGTTCCTGTGAAACACAACTAGGTCTTTATTCACGTGAAGTGTTGAGTGCTGTTGACAAGGGATTTCAGATCCATTCCGTATTCATGGATTTCCGGAAGGCTTTTGACACTGTACCACACAAGCGGGTCGTAGTAAAATTGCGTGCTTATGGAATATCGTCCCAGTTATGTGACTGGATTTGCGATTTCCTGTCAGAAAGGTCACAGTTCGTAGTAACTGACGGAAAGTCACCGAGTGAAACGGAAGTGATTTCAGGCGTTCCCCAAGGTAGTGTTATAGGCCCTTTGCTGTTCCTTATCTATATAAACGATTTGAGAGGCAATCTGAGAAGTCGTCATCGGTTGTTTGCAGATGACGCTGTCGTTTATCGACTAATAAAGTCATCAGAAGATCAAAACAAACTGCAAAACGGTTTAGAAAAAATATCTGAATTGCGCGAGAAGTGGCAGTTGACCCTCAATAACGAAAAGTGTGAGGTCATCCACATGAGTGCTAAAACGATCTCGTATAACTTCGGTTACACGATAAATCAGTCTAATATAAAAGCCGTAAATTCAACTAAATACCTTGGTATTACAATTACCAATAATTTAAATTGGAAAAACACATAGAAAATGTTGTGGAGAAGGCTAACAAAAGGCTGCGTTTTGTTGGCAGGACACTTAGAAAATGTAACAGACCTAGTAAGGAGACTGCTTACACTACGATTGTCCGTCCTCTTTTAGAATACTGTTGTGCGGTGTGGGATCCTTACGAGATGGAACTGCCGGAGTACGTCGAAAATGCTCAAAGAAAGGCTGCACGTTTTGTATTATCGCGAAATATGGAAGAGAGTGTCACAGAAATAATACAGGATTTGGACTGGACATCATTAAAAGAAAGGCGTTTTTCGTTGCGACGAAATCTTCTCACGAAATTCCAATCACCAACTTTCTCCTCCGAAAGCGAAAATATTTTGTTGACACCGACCTACATAGGTCGGAACGATCACCACGATAAAATAAGGGAAATCAGAGCTCGTACTGAAAGATTTCTTTCCGCGCGGTATACGAGATTGGAATAATAGAGAATTGTGGAGGTGGTTCAATGAACCCTCTGCCAGGCACTTAAATGTGATTTGCATAGTATCAATGTAGATGTAGATGCAAATGTAGTCTTGTCAATTTATCATATTATATACTGGTTATGGAATATGAGTCACGTTGTAAGAATATACAGGGTGACCGAAAAGTCTTTCCCTGATTACATAAATTGATAACTCAGGCTAGAAGTAAGATACAAATATGAAACTAGTGTCTACATGTTTACAAACTATCAGTTTTTTTCACACATCAGTAAACTTCCACATGAGCACCCTTGGTAGCACGTAGCACATCTAAGCGATATTCAATTTCCGTCCACATTAGCCAACATCATTGGAGGGATCGATTCAACGACTGTGGTTATCCGTTGCCGTTGCCGTAGTGTTTCAAGTTCTGGTACACGTGTTCGATAGACCTCGTCCTTGACATAACCCCATAAAAAGAAGTCTAATGGGGTTATGTCAGGAGAGTGTGGAGGCCAAACCGTTGGCCCATCACGACCAATCCATCGCCCAGGAAAGGTCATATCGAGAAAGGCAAGGACGTCCAAACCCCAATGAGGTGGTGAACCGTCTTGCTGAAACAAGACATTGGGGTGATACTGAAGCAGTTGAGGAACAGCGTACAGTTGCAACATGTCCAGATGCGCTGCGGATGTGATAGTAGCCTCAGCGAAGAAGAATGGCCCGATAATTCGATCGTGCAATATCGTGCACCAAACATTCACCTTTGGACTGCCTCTGGTGCACTCCATGACCTCGTCAGGAGCTTGTGAACCCCAAATGCGCACATTATGGTGATTCACTACTCCACTGACAAAAAAGGTCGTTTCGTCGGAAAAGGCAATTCCTCTGAGAGAACCTTCATCGTCCTCAGTAAGTGACAGCATTTAGACCGCAAAGTCATATCGACGTGTACTGTCATTGGGCAACAAGGCCTGAACAATTTGCACTTTGTATGTACGAAACAATAAACGTGTGTGTAAAATGTCATGGAGAGAGCTTTTTGGCATCTGTAATTCACGTGAGGCCCTGCGCACCGATTTCTTCGGACTTCGCAGAAAAGACAGCCTTACAGCTTCCACCCTGTCTGCTGAGGTTCTTGGTCGACCAGACCTCGGAAGGTCCTGTGTTCTTGAACCTCTCATACCAGGCTTTACTGCTCTTGACATCAGGTGGATTCCTTCCAAATGTTGTCGGGAAGTGTCTCTCCACTGTGGTAGGTGATCGTGTCTCATGGTACCACAGGACACACTGCCCTTGTCCTGATTGGTTAACATTGCTTCTTGGGCACCGCACCTTATCCGCTACTTACGTACTGCGAACCTAAAACAGAAAAAAATTTGGATAGTTGTAAACAATTCGACACAAGTTTCATATTTGTATCTTACTTCTAGCCTGAGTTATCAATTTATGTAATCAGGGAAAGACTTTCAGAACACCCTGTATTATTGTCGCAAGTAAATATCATGCATAGTGAGAGCAGGTGAGATACCGCATAGACATCTCACAGAAATGAAAAGAACAAATAAACAGGTGTGAACTATGTTACAACAAAGAAACTAAAGAGTCAAAACTTCCAAAACGGAACCAAGAGTCATAACATGTGGTACTTGTGTAGAACATATAGGGGGTACGTACGTCTGGAGGTCCTTTCCGTACACCTCGCTCTTACAAAACGACTTTACACCACGCCAGAAACACAAATTTGAATACAGGAAACAGACGAGTCAGTGGCCGGATGGACATTTCATAGTTTTGTGAAAATGACTACACGGGACAGAAGGGAGATTTGAACACGGATCTCACGCTTCGGCGTCCTACACCGTAACCACAAAACCACGACGCCAGAGCTAGGCAAATATGCTGGATGTACTCACAAAACTTCTTGAACTTAGACCGTTCACTGTTTCTATTTTGCTCCTTTTTTTACAGATCAGTAAACCTTCTTCCTGGTTTCATGCTAGATCTGTGTTCAGTTTCTGACGGGCTATCCTCTGGTCCAGTCTATCACTAAATCTGTGGTTGGTGCGATGGGGAGTTCCCCATGCAAGGAAAATCCCCATTACGTGTAATGAAGTCTCATAAGGGTCGGAAGCGTTCTGCCATTTGTTCAGTTCTCGACGACAGAAATCTCCTCCTTGACAGATGTGTAAGTCTGATGTGGCATTGTTGGTTGGTGTAACTGAGGTAGCCGTTTC
Organism: Schistocerca piceifrons; assembly: GCF_021461385.2. Lineage (NCBI taxonomy): Eukaryota > Metazoa > Arthropoda > Insecta > Orthoptera > Acrididae > Schistocerca > Schistocerca piceifrons. The sequence continues at coordinate 272,734,360 of NC_060139.1, forward strand.
AGCAACATATCAAGAAGCGTGTACTTCCTATGTGCACAGACGCCCCATTGTTTGCGGAAATGTAGGAGAGTTACGGTAAGTGTGGATGTGTATACAGTGCAATGTTTCAGTTGGATAGAGAAGAAGAAGAAAACGATCATGTTAGAAAAGCGAGGTTGAAACCCGGCGCCGAAACATAGTGCACTCCCATCGAACAGCACCAACAGGTACGCCGAGATTAACGTCCCAGTCCGGTGGACGGATGACTGCTAACACTGTCACATATCCTCACTTCACAAGAGACTCCTTCATGAGACACTACCCCTTGCCGTCCAAACACTGACAATGAAAATTCCATCAAAAATCAGGGTTCGAACCGGTTTATCTCCGAGTCGGGCATCACTGGAAAACCCACCGGCTACTTGGGCTACGTAGCCACTTGAGAACCATTTTGTGAGAGTCCGCTTCTTCTGCGTTTTGCTTGTGCCCTTGTCACGTTTAGGCATGCCTATTCTACGGATTTGGTATGTTTAGTTGAAGGGGAGGCCTTATGCCTATCCTGTCGACACCGCGTTAACCTTCCGGTTGGAATATGCGAACTCCAACTGTCGGCGTCTAGTGTTACTCATATGGAAGTGAGCGAAAGTTTTCTGAACGTTTGTGAATCGTATAAATGAGCACGGACATGGGTAGCAGCCCGGTATTCACCTGGTGACGCAGCAGCGACTTTCGTCGTCCATCCGCTGGACGTATTTGAACCGAGGCAGGCACAGTTCCCTATCCAGGAAACGGCGCTTTAACAAACACGGCTGTCTGGTGGACGAATACTACGTGAACGCCCTCACCGTTAAAAAATATCTTGCCACCCCCCCCCCCCCCCCCCCAGTCTCCAAAGATGCTCCTTCGGCTTCCCAGAATGGTGGAATGGTGGAAATTGCACGGTGCATCTGGATTCCCTGAGCAGTATCACCAAAATCTGTGTAGCCTTGATCAAGTAGTTGGCACCATTTGACTTCGGTTGGACGCTACGATGTATTTGGTCTACATCTATATCCACATCTACATTTATACTCCGCAAGCCACACAACGGTGTGTGGCGGAGGGCACTTTACGTGCCACTGTCATTACCTCCCTTTCCTGTTCCAGTCGCGTATGGTTCGCGGGAAGAACGACTGTCTGAAAGCCTCCGTGCGCGCTCTAATCTCTCTGATTTTACATTCGTGATCTCCTCGGGAGGTATAAGTAGGGGGAAGCAATATATTCGATACCTCATCCAGAAACGCACCCTCTCGAAACCTGGCGAGCAAGCTACACCGCGATGCAGAGCGCCTCTCTTGCAGAGTCTGCCACTTGAGTTTGTTAAACATCTCCGTAACGCTATCACGGTTACCAAATAACCCTGTGACGAAACGCGCCACTCTTCTTTGGATCTTCTCTATCTCCTCCATCAACCCGATCTGGTACGGATCCCACACTGATGAGCAATACTCAAGTATAGGTCGAACAAATGTTTTGTAAGCCACCTCCTTTGTTGATGGACTACATTTTCTAAGGACTCTCCCAATGAATCTCAACCTGGTACCCGCCTTACCAACAATTAATTTTATATGATCATTCCACTTCAAATCGTTCCGCACGCATACTCCCAGATATACAATAAAGGATCTTTCTTTCTATGTATTCGCAATACATTACATTTGTCTATGTTAAGGGTCAGTTGCCACTCCCTGCACCAAGTGCCTATCCGCTGCAGATCTTCCTGCATTTCGCTACAATTTTCTAATGCTGCAACTTCTCTGTATACTACAGCATCATCCGCGAAAAGCCGCATGGGACTTCCGACACTATCTACTAGGTCATTTATATATATTGTGAAAAGCAATGGTCCCATAACACTCCCCTGTGGCACGCCGAGGTTACTTTAACGTCTGTAGACCTCTCCATTGATAACAACATGATGTGTTCTGTTTGCTAAAAACTCTTCAATCCAGCCACACAGCTGGTCTGATATTCCGTAGGCTCTTACTTTGTTTATCAGGAGACAGTGCGGAACTGTATCGAACGCCTTCCGGAAGTCAAGAAAAATAGCATCTACCTGGGAGCCTGTATCTAATATTTTCTGGGTCTCATGAACAAATAAAGCGAGTTGGGTCTCACACGATCGCTGTTTCCGGAATCCTTGTTGATTCCTACATAGTAGATTTTGGGTTTCCATAAACGACATGATACGCGAGCAAAAAACATGTTCTAAAATTCTACAACAGATCGACGTCAGAGATATAGGTCTATAGTTTTGCGCATCTGCTCGACGACCCTTCTTGAAGACTGGGACTACCTGTGCTCTTTTCCACTCATTTGGAACCTTCCGTTCCTCTAGAGACTTGCGGTACACGGCTTTTAGAAGGGGAGCAAGTTCTTTCGCGTACTCTGTGTAGAATCGAATTGGTATCCCGTCAGGTCCAGTGGACTTTTCTCTGTTGAGTGAATCCAGTCGCTTTTCTATTCCTTGGACACTTATTTCGATGTCAGCCATTTTTTCGTTTGTGCGAGGATTTAGAGAAGGAACTGCAGTGCGGTCTTCCTCTGTGAAACAGCTTTGGAAAAAGGTGTTTAGTATTTCAGCTTTACGCGTGTCATCCTCTGTTTCAATGCCATCATCATCCCGGAATGTCTGGATATGCTGTTTCGAGCCACTTACTGATTTAACGTAAGACCAGAACTTCCTAGGATTTTCTGTCAAGTCGGTACATAGAATTTTACTTTAGAATTCACTGAACACTTCACGCATAGCCCTCCTTACGCTAACTTTTACATCGTTTAGCTTCTGTTTGTCTGAGAGGTTTTGGCTGCGTTTAAACTTAGAGTGAAGCTCTCTTTGCTTTCGCAGTAGTTTCCTAACTTTGTTGTCCCTATACCGCCAGCATTTCGCGGTTGATGTGTGCGTAATTCACGCATTTTTCCCACAGTAATAAATTTGAAGTACGTTTCCAGTCGGCACACCATTTCAATCGCACACTGTGAGACACCGGTTATCCTTACCGCAAGAGAACAGAGCATGTATAAACTAGGGACATGTACTTCCTTCTGACATAAAGCGTCACTCATGTTGCATAATGGTAGTAGCGTGGGGTGACGCCCCAATCAGAGTGACACACTACCATAGAGAGGTAGCACCATTACCAGAGTGAAGCAAAGCGAACAACCATCCGCCATGTTTTGTGTGGTAAAAGAAAGAGGACGTTGTTAATGACAGTGTGTAAGGATTTAATGAAATAACTTTCAACTGTTAGCATTGGGCAGTTACAATAAGAAACAACATTACCTCCGATTTTGGAGCACTAACACTTTACGTACAAAGCCCGTATTCCGAAGAATGTCTGACTTGCTCACACCGGACATTGTGGCCAGTGAGTTCCTGCTTAGTACATGCCGGCACGATAGCTCACCGTGATCGGTCAGAGGGTTAGCTGCCCTCTGTAATTAAAAAAAAAATAATAACTGAAAGAATGGATCAACGATGAACTTGAACGGGTGTCATGGGACGTCCGTCCCGAGCAAATTCTACAAAAAATAACGAACAAAATGAGATCGACACAAAAAAGTACATGGCTGGCGAGCGGGCAGGATAGTCGCGTTTAGTTATCAGTCTCCGCTGCGTGAACAATCCTATTGGGTCGCTGAGGTGATAGCTGGGGCTATCAATACGGATTCAGATGAGAAAACACAAAGTTCTAGTGCAAACTGCGTGCAACAAGAATCCCAAGGGGAACTGCAGTGGCTTCTCTATGCACACTAGAGAAAGTGATGCATGTTTACTAGGTCTACGTTCAGTTATACCAAAAATAAATAAATAAAATTAAATATAACGTTGAGTGACACTACAAGTCCAAACATTGTGACGTGTGTAACAGTGTTCAGGGAGAAGAGCTTGTTTAATTAACTGCAAAGTTAAAGGAGTCATTCGGCAATGAGGTTAGCTCGCTTATTTCAATTAATCTTACATAAAATATTAATATTATTCAAGTTATGTTGTAACTGGATTTACTCGACGCTTTTATTTCAAGGAATCTGAAGCTAGAAATGAAGATGCAGTGAGCTTTAGGATCGCCCATTTAATCGCTCGGGAACTTCGACCATTCTTCACTGGGCCGTTTGAGATGGAAAGCCTGGACGTCGCTAGTGAATCCGCATGACCTCTAAGTCCAGCACAATTTCATGTAATTTTTCTATCTTGACACACAATTGCACGCCTTACAGAGGACCTTAGCGCAGATGTTGAACGACGTCTAAGGGTGAGGGGGCAACAATTCTTTGCAATATTATCTATACCTTGATGAAAGTACCGGCAGTTGTTCTTGTTGTGGTCTTCAGTCCTGAGACTGGTTTGATGCAGCTCTCCATGCTACTCTATCCTGTGCAAGCTTTTTCATCTCCCAGTACCTACTGCAACCTACATCCTTCTGAATCTGCTTAGTGTATTCATCTCTTGGTCTCCCTCTACGATTTTTACCCTCCACGCTGCCCTCCAATACTAAATTGGTGATCCCTTGATGCCTCAGAACATGTCCTACCAACCGATCCCTTCTTCTGGTCAAGTTGTGCCACAAACTTCTCTTCTCCCCAATCCTATTCAATACTTCCTCATTAGTTATGTGATCTACCCATCTAATCTTCAGCATTCTTCTGTAGCACCACATTTCGAAAGCTTCTATTCTCTTCTTGTCCAAACTATTTATCGTCCATGTTTCACTCCCATACATGGCTACACTCCATACGAATACTTTCAGAAATGACTTCCTGACACTTAAATCAATACTGGATGTTAACAAATTTCTCTTCTTCAGAAACGTTTTCCTTGCCATTGCCAGCCTACATTTTATATCCTCTCTACTTCGACCATCATCAGTTATTTTGCTCCCCAAATAGCAAAACTCCTTTACTACTTTAAGTGCCTCATTTCCTAATCTAATTCCCTCAGCATCACCCGACTTAATTAGACTACATTCCATTATCCTTGTTTTGCTTTTGTTGATGTTCATCTTATATCCTCCTTTCAAGACACTGTCCATTCCATTCAACTGCTCTTCCAAGTCCTTTGCTGTCTCTGACAGAATTACAATGTCATCGGCGAACCTCAAAGTTTTTATTTCTTCTCCATGAATTTTAATACCTACTCCGAATTTTTCTTTTGTTTCCTTTACTGCTTGCTCAATATACAGATTGAACAACATCGGGGACAGGCTACAACCCTGTCTTACTCCCTTCCCAACCACTGCTTCCCTTTCATGTCCCTCGACTCTTATAACTGCCATCTGGTTTCTGTACAAATTGTAAATAGCCTTTCGCTCCCTGTATTTTACCCCTGCCACCTTTAGAATTTGAAAGAGAGTATTCCAGTCAACATTGTCAAAAGCTTTCTCTAAGTCTACAAATGCTAGAAACGTAGGTTTGCCTTTCCTTAATCTTTCTTCTAAGATAAGTCGTAAGGTCAGTATTGCCTCACGTGTTCCAGTGTTTCTACGGAATCCAAACTGATCTTCCCCGAGGTTGGCTTCTACTAGTTTTTCCATTCGTCTGTAAAGAATTGTACATTGGCTATATTCGTCCGAGGAGTGGATATGGATTTAAATAGCATAGAAAGGTTTCTTGATTTAGTCCCTATGACAGATGCATGTACCGGCAAAGATATATTTATTGCTGTTAATGAGCTGTTACAAAACTGAATCTGTCCTGGAATAAGCTCGGCTGCAAATATGGCTGGATGTAAACTAAGCTGCGTCGAGGACAGCAGTTTCACTCAATGAATTCTGTAAATCATAAAGAGGCAATTTCTGCGAAGCCTATGCAATTTGACAATGTTATGAGTATCCTTGTTAGAACTGTAAACTTCATACGGTCTTCAGGATTGAAACACATACAGTTTCCAGAGTTAATGGATTCACTGGAATCTGAATTAAATGACATATCCTACTACTGTCATGTAAGATGACTGGCTAGAGGTAACACACTTGAACGGTTCCTCTTTTTGCTTGGACAGGTAAATATTTTTATGGCTATGAAAGGAAGGTCGGTTTCTTAGCTTTCTTACCCCAGATGGGTTTTTAACGTAGCATCTGTTACAGATATAGCGAGTCATTTAAATCGTCTCAATACTTCGTTGCAGACAAGACGTCAGTTAATTGTACCTCTGGTTTCTAAAATTTCAATGCAAATGAAGTTGGATACAGGAGGACATCACGTCCAGAGCCACAATCTGCGAATTTTCCGAATGTGACGCGATTCGCAACTACCATTAATAATGACTTTGCTGCGTCACTTCTTCAGTCTCTCGACAATCTGGATGCAGTGTTTGCAAAACTATTCTAGGATTTCAGGTCACTTGGGGCATATTTTGATATCTTCATGTCACCATACACGGTGGACGACAGAACTGCGTCCGCAAAGGTGTAATTAGAGTTGACAGATCTGCAATGTGACCGCTTGATTAAGGAGAAGTTTAGAATGGTGAATGGCATCATTCAGTGCTATTCCTGCCTTTCCTGAACTACGTGCAAAAGCAGCAGCTATAATGTGCATGTTTGTTTCCATTAATTTATGTAAACAAATTATTTTCACCGTTAAGGCTTCGCGAATCGAAACATACACTGAAGAGCTGTACGGCTGCCTTATATCGTGTAAGGCCCCCGCAAGCACGCAGAAGTGCCGCAAAACTACATGGCACGGACTCGACTAATGTCTGAATTAGTGCTGGAGGGAACTGACACCATGAATCCTGCAGGGCTGTCCTTAAATCCGTAAGAGTACGAGGGGGTGGATGTCTCTTTTGGTCAGCACGCTGCAAGCCGTCCCAGATATGTTCAATAATGTTCATGTCTGGGGAGTTTGGTAGCCACCGGAGGTGTTAAGTTCAGAAGAACGTTCCTCGAGCCACTCTGTAGCAATTCTGGGCATGTCGGGTGTCGCGTTGTCCTGTTGGAATTGCCCAAGTCCGTCGGAATGCACAATGGACATGAATTGATGCAGGTGTCACCTGTCAGAGTCGTATGTCGACGTATCAGGGCTCCGATATCACTCCAACTACACACCCCCTACAACATTACATAGCGTCCACCAACGTGAACAGTTCCCTGCTGACATGCAGGATCCATGGATTCATGAGGTTGCCTCCTTAGCCGGTACACGTCCATCAGCTCGATACAATTTGCAAAGAGTCTCGTCCGACCAGGCAACATGTTTCCAGTCATCAACAATCCAGTGTCGGTGTTGACGGGCCCAGACGAGGCGTAAAGCTTTGTATCGTGCAGTCATCAAGGGTACAAGAGTAGGCCTTCGATTCCGAATGCCCATATCGATGTTGTTTCGTTGAATGGTACGCAAGCTGACACTTGTTGATGACCCAGCATTGATATCTGCAGCAATTTGCGGAAGAGTTGTACTTCTGTCACGTTAAACGGTTCTCTTCAGTCGTCGTTGGTCCCATTCTTGCAGGATTTTTTTCAGGCTGCAGCCATGTCGGAGATTTGATGTTTTACCGGATTCTTGATATTCGTGGTACACTCGTGAAATGTTCGTAAGGGAAAATAACCACTTCTTCTTTACCTCGGATATTCTGTATTCTATCGCTCGTGCGCCAAATATAACACCACGTTGAAACTCACTTAAATCTTGACAAGCTGATATTGTAGCGGCAGTAACCGATCTAATAACTGCGCCAGACACTTGCTGTCTTATATAGGCATTGCTGACCGGAGTGTATTTTGCCTATTTACATGTATCTGTATTTGAAAACGCGTGGCTACACCAGTTTCTCTGGCGCTTCAGTGTAAATCACAAATAACAGATAGCCATCAGGGGGCCGTTCCCCCACTCCACATGGCAAGTAGTATTTCTCCGGACATGCCCTCGCTTCCAGCAAAACATGACAGATATGCAATATAACAATCTCTGCATTTCTGTATGTGATGTGACCGTATATTGTAAGTAAGTAACTAGTATTAGTGTACATTTAACCTACTGCCAATAAATCCTTATTACTGCAGGGTTGTATTTTATGTCCAGAATATACTTAACCTAATGTAATACTTAACCTAATGTAACGTAGGACGGCACACACTCGGAGCTATTTACCGTCCATGCGTGACACTGTGACGTCATCTTTTCTATTTGGGTGTCCATACCCCGCCATGTACAGTATCGACGCTTTAACTATTTTGTACGAACAACCCTCCCCCCCCCCCCCCCCCCTAGCGTCCAAGGTGAAGTAGCTGCAACACTTCTTTTAGCAAAGCTTTAGGGATCAACACACGTGACTGTCCACTGGCATTTTGAACAAGAATTACTCCTTCTTTTACAGCGATACTATGCCGATGTGCAAAGTAACTGCGCACTATAGAGTTCTTTATGCAATGCAAGGAACGAGGCCAAGATGTGCGAATGTAGTTGAGCAAAATGTTCAAATATGGATCAGCGTCAGTGGCCTGTGTAATTTTATGAAAGTGCAACGGAAAAAACTGAAGCAATTCAGAATCCTGAGCATGAAAAAGACCACAATATGCAGCAGAAGCGTCAAAGTCTGCATCAAAGCAAATCGGAAGACGTGAAAGTGCGTCCGCTTACCATGTTTAGCTGTCGGACGATGCACAATCTTGTAATTGTTTTGAGACAGCAACAAAGCCCATCTTTGCAATTTTTGAGCAATTCGTACAGGAACCGGTTTCGTCGGATGAAACAAGGACTGCAAAGGCTTGTGATCCGTTACTCTGCCAAACAAACAGTGGTTAAATTTGGTGAGACCATTCACAATATCCAAAGCCTCTCTTTCAGTTTGTGAATTATTACAGTGAGCGTTGCACAACACTTCTGATGCGAAAGCAGTAGGTCTGTCTTTATCAGCAATGGAAGCACTGCACCGATTCCGTATGAAGGAAGCGTCAACTTGCAATAAAACTGGTTTTTCAGGATTAAAGTGAACTAAGCATCGATCACTGAGCAATGTATCTTTAGTTTCCGAAAAGCTACATGGCACTCATCTGCCCAAACAATGGGACATTCTTGCGATGCAAGCGATGCAATGGAGCCGTGGTTTGTGCAGCACAATCATAGTTTGTGGGTTGACTGTAGACTTGAAGTCTACACAGAGCCGAATGCGACCTGAAGGTTTGGGGAGCAAAACAAGTGGTCTTGCCCTTTGCCTAGCAGATATGGGCGCAATAACTCCGTTATCTTGCAGTTCCCTAAGTTCAGCAGCGACTTTGTCCCGTAATGCAATGGGAGTAGTTTTAGCCCGGAAAAAATTCGGCTGATCGTTGTCTTTCAATATGATACGTGCAACAAAATTGTTAGCTTTGTCTGAACCTTCAGAAAAGAGATTTGGGAATTCTTTTAGCAAGCTAGCTACACTGTCTTTGACATTGAATGCAGACACTGACAACACATTGTCCTGAATGTTAAAGCCAAACAAATCAGAAGAGTCAAGTCCAAATATGTTCTCACATTCGCGTGGCTGTAGTACTGGAAAATTCACTGTTTGCGTATGCGAGCGATACATAGCAGGCAAAGTACATTCGTGATCTCAGTTCAGTCTGATCTAGTTCGTTGGTGATCTCACCAGTATAGTATATGGTTCAAATGGCTCTGAGCACTATGGGACTTTATATCTGAGGTCATCAGTCGCCTAGAACTTAGAACTGATTAAACCTACCTAACCTAAGGACATCACACACATCCATGCCCGAGGCAGGATTCGAACCTGCGACCGTAGCGGTCACGCGGTTCCAGACTGAAGCGCCTAGAACCGCACGGCCACACCGGCCGGCTGTAGCCTTGGAATGTACTGCATTAATGACGTGGGCATTTTGACTAAATCCTTGTGAGTGGGCCGAATGCTGATGTTTGTTCCGTTGCAAACATACGGATTGCACATGTCCTTTCCTACCACAAGCGTAACGCTGAGCTTGTCGGGACGGGTAGTCTTGGCGTTTGTGCCGTTTATAACAGTGAGGGCCAAGACTTAATTCTGGTCGCTTGTGTAGCTACCTGTGTAGTAAGCTGCTTACGCAGCGTGGAAGATTGTTTAATCAGCTTGGCTAGCGCAAGCCGCCGGTGCGGAATCGTGCGATCCCATCTAAGGGACTCAACCCGACAAATAGCTGGCTGCTCGAATGTATGAGCCGACAAGGCTCCGGAATCGTACTGATCTAGTGTTTGCATTACCTGCTGAAATGATGGATTGGACTGTTTCAAAATTTGTTCTCTTAGTTTGACATCAGCTACATTGTACACGATTTAACACGCTGCTTAACATCTGAATATAAAGCACCGCAAGCACGTTTAAATTTGTATTTCCTTTTTATACCCAGCAAAACTGTCACCCACTGGCGATAAGTTCATTCTGACCGTTTTTTTGCAATTGAAGAATTGATACCTAGCTGCTACCACATTTAGTTGTTGTAACATAGTTCACAGCAGTTTGTTGTTGTTTTCATTTCTGTGAGGCGTCTATGTGGTATGTCACCTGCTCTCACCGTTCATCACGTTTACTTGGACGGCAGTGTATTCTTATCACATGACTCTTATTCGTCTGCAGCTCGTTGTGTAGGGGCTCGCGTTGCTGCCTCTGGATCACGGGGTCCCGGGTTCGGTTCCCGACCGGGTTGGGGATTTTCTATGCCCGGAGACTGGATGTTTGTGCTGTTCTCATCATTTCATCATCATCACTATCATCATCATCATTCGTGAGAATGAGGGTTGGATTGTTTGGGGGAGGAGACCAGACAGCGAGGTCATCTGTCTCATCGGATTAGGGAAGGACGGGGAAGGATGTCGGCCGTGCCCTTTCAGAGGAACCGCCTGGAGCGATTTAGGAAAATCACAGAAAACCTAAATCAGGACGTCCGGACGTGGGATTCAACCGTCGTCCTCCCAAATGTGAGTTCAGTGTGCTAACCACTGCACCACCTCGCTCTGTGTGAGAGTGACTAGACTGGATTATGAAAAGAAAGTGGACAGTGTAAAAATTGGGACTTTGTACGGGCGCTGATGAACGGGCAGTTGAGTGCCCCACAAACCAGACATCATCACCATCATCATGACTCAAATTCTATAACGAACGTATAGTATCACGACTGCCAAGACTACAGAAAAGAGAACAAACTTTTCAATGGGAGATCGGACAGTTCATAAAATGAAAAAAAGTAAGTGGCGCGAAGGACTTTTGAATACGGCTCGTGCGCTTTGCAGTCCAATACCGAGACCACTTAACAAGGACGCAGTGGCTCTTTAACTTCACTCGATGTTCCACTTGTTAAGGCTGGACCGTTCACTGTTTCTGGTTTACTTTTCTTTCCTCAGTTCAGTACACCTTCCTGTTTTCGTGTTTGATCTGTGTTCAGTTTTTGATGGGCTGTCCACTTCGCCATCTTACCAATAAATCCGAGGGGCGTTGGATGGGGAGTTTCCCTTGTGGGTAATAAACCCTAAATTTTAACCATTCTAAAGCTGAAACTTCTTGGCAGATTAAAACTGTGCGCCGGACCGAGACTCGAACTCGGGAACTTTGCCTTTCGAGTGTTGGTCCGGTACACAGTTTTGATCTGCCAGGAAGTTTCATATCAGCACGCACTCCACTACAGAGTGAAAATTTCATTCTGGCATTCCACCACTGTGCAAGTCGACTGTTGGTCTTTAATTGTGATGTAGAATTCCGGAGGAACAACCACAGATTCACCAAGATCATTGACACATTACGTACTAACGGACAGGAACCGTCGATAATTTTGGAGGATGTCCGTAAAAGAATTGCATAAAATTAGCGAAAGGAATCATTATTGTGTTCCAAAGTGCGGTCATCAGTACAGCTAGCACAGTGACCGTGCGTCGGGAGTTAGAAACAGTGGGGTACAGTGGTCGATCAGCTCCTTATAAGCCACACATTCCAGTTTGTAAATGCTAAGTAAAGCTTGGGTTGTGTAAATAGCAATGCCATTGGACAGTAGATGACTGGAAGCGAGTGATCAGCAGTGAAGAATTATAGTGTAACCTGTGGCAATGCGATGGAAGTGTTTGGGTCTGGTGATTGGAGAATATTATCTGCCATAATGTCTACTGCCACACGTGAAGTACACAGGAGGTGATGTTCGGTTTGAGGGTTTTGCATTAGGATGTCGTATCCTTATTCGGCTTAAGAAAATAGTACATCAGCATTTAGTACATTTTTCAGCCTTGTGTAGTACCAGTAATGGAGGAGCGGTTCATAGACGATCATTGTTTCAGCATGACAATGCACCGTGTCACAAAGCAGCACCTGTGACACAATGGTTAGTGGATAGTATCACTCTCGAAGTGGACTCGCCTACTCATAGTCCTGACCTGAACCCAATGGAACACCTCTGGGGTGAGTCAAAACATCGACTTCGCTACAGACCCCGGTGGCTCCTGCATCACTACCTTCGCTGGTTTCGGCTGTTGAGGAAGAATGGTCTGCCATTCCTGCACTGACGCTCAGATACCTGATTTCACGCAGTCATAAAGGCGAATGGTGGCCGAAACCCATACACGGTGGGTCCAAGTAGCGTTAGGACTGCTTGTGTGAAATTCTGAACTGCATCGCTATCTCGTGGCGAGATGCGGCGTTACGAGCCTTGAACTTTCAGCATCAGCCATGTAGAAAGCCAAAGTGTAGCATTGCTGCAACAGGCGTCCTAGCCCAAAATGTAACAGTACGCGTCGGAAAGCGGCGGTGGAGTAAAGAGGCAACATCATGTTTTTTACAGGGTGTCAAATTAAACACTTTTCAGCATTCTAGTTTTAAACTTACTTTATTTGGCTACCAGTTTCGGCGATTTACTACGCCATCCTTAGGCTCCTAACCGACATGTAGGAAGATACCACCTCGGTTCTGGTAAAAACAGGGGACAGCCATACTTCTATCAGAAGATTTCTGTTTGCGATAGCGATCCCCTCAAACATCATCTGCCGACTCAGACAGCAACGGAGGTGGAATGTTCCTACATGTGGGTTAGGGGTTTCAAGATGGCGTAGTAAATAGTAGAAACTGGTAGCCAAGTGAAGTAAGCTTGGAAACTAGACGGCTGAAGGGTGTTTGATTTGACATCCTGTCTCGAAAAGCCGAGTCTCGCAGCCATCTCTGAAATGATGGACATACAGAGTCAAGGTTTTTAGGTTATCCATCGTTTGTGTGCGAGAATTCGTCGATTTCGACCCGAATACCGGAAACTAGATTCCTGGTCGCTCTTCCACGACAGAGTGCAAGCCCACAAAGCGAAGGTCGTGTGTGAGTTTTTGGACTTCAAACGGATGACGCTCGTTGATCGCGACCATTATTCGCTGGGTTTGGCCTTAACCTACTTCTGGTGGTTATCCAAACTGACGATGGCAATTAAATGCAGTTAAAGACATAAAAGGAAGTTCGATATTGCAGTGCCTGTCTTGTTCAGACGTACGATGACCCTTCCTGTCGACAGGGCATCTCACATTTCCGACTTACCTCAAGGCGTCTGCTTCCAATATTGCTCCGATTTAGAAGTTTGTAGCACTTATTAAGTGATTCGCAGTATTTAAAGTGTGTGTGTGTGTGTGTGTGTGTGTGTGTGTGTGTGTGTGTGGGTGCGCCTGTCTGTCACGTATATCCGAGCGGTAGCCGGAGACCGATGTGGCAACACGGTAGCTCAAATGGTTCAAATGGCTCTGAGCACTATGGGACTCAACTCCTGAGGTCATTAGTCCCCTAGAACTTAGAACTAGTTAAACCTAACTAACCTAAGGACATCACACACATCCATGCCCGAGGCAGGATTCGAACCTGCGACCGTAGCGGTCTCGCGGTTCCAGACTGCAACGCCAGAACCGCGCGGCCACTTCGGCCGGCAACACGGTAGCGGCAATTGCACTAAACTTTAGAACAACATGCATACATCCATTTCCGAAGGAACATTGCACTGTATTTCTGAACAACATAGCCACTGCAACATCGTATTTACCCACCGACACTGGGAAAGCGACTTTCAATTAAAATGTCTCACCTGTACGGGGTTATACGTAATGAATGTACGAGCGCAGGTAGTAGTCACATGGTTGGCGATATATGGAAGACTGGGCCTGGCCGGGAGTCGTGCTCGGATAGCCTAATGGTACGGCGACAACTCGTGATACGCGGTAAATCTGGGTTAGACTCACATTCCGGTACAGATTTTCATTTTCGTCACTCCATTAAACAGCTGATGGTTGTCCGCATTCGCAGCTGCGAATACGTTTCAAGCATTCCAAGATAACTGTACTGTAGTACTGGATGCAGTTCCAAAAAGTTACTTCAGTGACTGTTTTGTAACACTTGTAAATGTATAAATTTGTGGTAAGTTTTTATGGGACCAAACTGCTGACGTCATCGGTCCCTAACTTTGCACACTAAGGACAACACACACACTCATGCCAGAGGGAGGATTCGAACCTCCGACTGGGGGAAGCCGCGAGAACCGTGACAAGACGCCCTAGACCACGCGGCAACACCGGGGGCATTTTGGAACCCTTATAACGATGTCAGCCGTGTATTAATTCATTGTGAAACTATTCTGAAAAAAATACAGAGATTCTGGGAACATAGTTTTCTTATATTTCATAGCCGCGATGCTAACGGGAACGGGACACACGTTGTATTAATGTCCACTAATAGGTGACTGTATAGCTTCGCTGAGACAGTGTATGGTATACAGTTTTGACCACGGGGTATGAACATTTCTGGATGCACTGCACGGCAGTAATGCGCCCCGGCCGTAAATACGCCTGCCTGTGCGGCAGAAGCGCGCGTCCTTTGCTGCCGGTGGGTCGTTAGCGGACCGGGGGCACGCGACCCGGCGCGCCCATCTGCATACTGTCTGCCGTGCCCGGGATGCCTCGCCTGCTGCCGCCCGCATGGCGTCCGCCCTGTACACACACAGTATACGGGCTGTTGGCCGAGCGATGCGCTCGGCACACAGGGGCGCTATTACACGACCTCAGGGCGGCAGGCATTCCACCACGCGTGTATGTGTGTGTGTGTGTGTGTGTGTGTGTGTGTTTGTGTGTGTGTGTGTAAAGGCCCTGCAGGGACAGGCCACGAAATTACAGGACCGCTGCGTCAGACGGTGACAGACTACGAAGTCACTCGTGTAGGTGACCTCCCGTAGCAACGTTAATTGATGCGAGTTGTACAGCGAGTGGTAACAAACGTCAAGACTAGGCAACAGGTTGAAATGGAACAGCGTAAGTGTTATGTTCTCGCGGTGTATTGTCGAAATATGATATTACCAAAGTAACCGTGCGTACGGTCCGATTAAAATTGCTTGATAGTTGACGCATCACGCGTTGGAGCTGGTTTCCTCCATTCGGAACGCTGAACGTCAAGGCCGTCCGTTCACCGTTGGCAAAGTGCCGTAACAATTGGTCAGTTCCCTTCCAGTTCTTTGTCCAGCATTATGTGTTTGGATCCAGAAGCGTGGGTCTGGAATTTCTATTTCGTATTTTATCACACATGATAACCACACACAACACACACAATGATGTTAATGCAATGCATACGTTTCTTACACAGCACTAAACAAACACTATTGGATTCTTTCCCACAACGTGCGATTGAGCGTCCCGTATACAGTTCTCATAACCGCAGAGATCGCCTTACATTATATAAGCTTCGCACTACATTGCATGAAGCCCGATCTCCGGCGGTACACCGAAAGGTTGCCGCCCTTCGATAGTGCGATTTAAGCGCTTATCGAAGTGCTAGGTGTTACAGGTGCAGCCAGCCCAGCAGCAGTAGCAGCAGCAGCAGCACCGGTCCCGGCCTGCAGCAGCGGTCCCATCGGCAGCAGCCAGCCAGTCCTCCTCCTGTGGAAGCAGCAGCAGCAGCAGCAGCGGCAGCAGCAGTAGCAGCGGTCCAGCCAGCAGCCAGCAGCCAGCAGCAGCAGCAGCAGCCCCGGCCCCGTCCGCGGCAGCAGCAGCTGCGGCGTTCCTGCCACCCGCCGTCGCCGTCGCCGTCGCCGTCGCTGTCGCCGTCGCCGTCGCCGTCGCCGTCCGACCCTGGTCGTCCGACCCTAGTCGTCTGACCCTGGTCTTCTTTCGTCTGCGTCTTCGTCTGTTCCCAGTTTGTGTCCTTTCCTTTTCGTGCTGTGCGTTTTTTCTCCCTGTCGTCATGTCCGCCCCCACCACCACCGCCACCACTACCACCACCGCCATCGTCTATACATCCCCTTCCGCCGCCTCCACCACTATAACTTGGTGTGCCCAGTCACACCCCCCTCCTTCCATCCCGCCTCTCCTCACTCTCCATTCGCCTTCGCTCTTCGTCCTCCCCCTCCCTCTCCCCCTTCTTCCTCTCGCTCCTCTCGTTCTGATCCTTTCCCCCCACTCCCCCAGCCTGTCACTGCAGCTCCGGCTAGGGTGGTGGCCGGTCGGGCCACTGTCCACGCCCAACTATCCCCGTCGCCTTCGCCATCACCGCCACCTCCGTCATCATCGTCGCCGTCACCGTCGCCTTCGCCATCGCCTTCACCGTCACCGTCACCATCTCCGGCGCTGACTGCTGCGTCCACGCCGGGACCTGTCCCTTCCCACCACCTCCCAATCGCTCCCGTCCCTCATGTCACCACCCGCCCTTCTGCCGCCGTCAAACGCCCTAGTGGCACCCCCACCTCCTCCGCTCCCAAAAAGGCCCCGCCCCGACCTCCATCACCCTCCCAGGGTGCCATGGATGTCTCCCCGCCTGGCCCTGCTCCCTCCTCCTCCTCCTCCTCCTTTTCCTCCGCCCCCGGTTTATACAAATATCTCCTGTCCCATCCCGATCCTTCCTTTCTCGAGGCCCGGAATCTCTCCCTCCTCCTCCACCAACATTTCCCTGGTGCCCCCATCTCTCTCCTTACTCCCAGACGGGATTCTATTCTCATCTCCTCCCCCAGCCAACCCTCCATACTGACATCCTCTCCTGCCTCCCCATCACCCGTTTTGGTCCCAACGCCTCCCTTACCCCTGCTCCTTCTCCATCTCCTACCCGCCAACCCCAACCCCCGCATCGCCCGCCGACCCTCACCGCCGTGATCACGCGGCTCAGTCCGTCGATCACGGAGGATGAGGTGTTGGTGGAGCTCAAGGCCCATCCCACACTGGAGGTGCGGGCGGTCTGCCGCATTTTCAACTCGGCCGGCCCCACCCGCCTTATGCGGGTCTTCTCTGAGGATGCCCCCTCCATTGACCATCTCCTGAAGGAGGGTGCCCCTCTCTTCCACCAGTGGTACAAGGTCGACCCCTCCTCTTCCCCTCCTCAATCACTGCACTGCCAGAGGTGTCTGCGCTATAATGCACACCCAACAGCTGAGTGCCGCGAGGCTCCCACCTGTCCACATTGTCGGCAAGTGCACTTCCTCCAGCAGTGCCCTAACCTCCAATCCCCTCCCTCCTGTAATACTTGCAATCTCCCTCATCCCACCTACTCCCAAAAGTGTAAAGCCCGACCCCCTCCAACCACTCCTGAACTCACCGTACCTGTCCGTCCTCTGGACGCCCCCACCCCTCCTGGCAATTCCCTTCGTCCCCCCCCCCCCCAAGGCTGAGGACATCATCAGGTTCCTCACCATCGTCCTCCAGAATGTTCATCCCTTTCAGCGCCCCCACACCCTCCAACAGACCTCCCTCGCTGCCCGTTCCATTTTTCACCTTAAAATGTACGCCACCTATTCCAACAACCAGGCCCATTTCACCTTCTCCCGTCTTGACACCCTTGTCTTAATCCCTGTCATGGCGCGACAGCACCGTATCCTTTTCAACAACATCCGCTCCCTTCTTGCCAACAAGAACCTCTTCCTGCACACCCTTGCTACCCACCGTGTGGATGCCTTCCTCCTCAATGAAACCTTCCTCCAACCCCACCACTCCATCCACACCTCCCCCTATCTCCTCCACCGCTACGATAATCCCCTCCCAGTTGCGCGTGGCGGAGTTGCCATTGATCACCACCGCCAGCTCCCCGTTCGGCTCCAACCTCTCCTTCCCGACCCCACCGAACACCTGATCCTTAGTCTCTTCTTCCCCGGCCTTACCATTACCTGTCCGCCCCAACGCCCCTCTTCCTTTCGACTTCCTCTCCCACATCGACCGTACCTTCTCCTCCTACGTGATCGCCGCCACCCTCAACATCCATAGTCGCTCCGCTGCCCAGTTATGGAGGTGGCATCGGTTCCTCTCCTCCCTTCAAGGCGACCTCATCCCCATCCCCCAGCACACCCGTCCCGAATCCAACTCCACTCCCGATGTTATTCTCTCCTCCCCCAACCTCCTTGGTCGCATTACGGTGGATGTCCTGGAGCCTATTGGTAGTGACCATCTCCCTCCCCCGCCCCGAACCTCGTACTGACCCTCCCCCTAAGTACATCCATGACTATTCCCGTGCCAACTGGAATGCCTACTGGGATACCCTCTCCACCCAGGTCGATAGCCACCCACTCACCTATCGCCATCCCGATGATGTCACCCATGCCACCTCCTTTCTCGAGCAGACCTTGTCTGAGGCCATGGAGGCCCACGTCCCTACTGTCGCCATCCACCCCCACCATCCTACCTTACCCCCACAGTCCGTCCTCCTCCTCTGTCAATCCCGTCGTCTCTACCGTGCCTTCCTCCGCACGCGTGACCCGGACACACTACGACGCCACCGGCAACTCCAGCGACACATTCGTAATTTGCTCGCGGCTAAGAAACGCCGGGACTGGCGACAGACATGCACCCGTTTAAATGCTACCCTCCCTATAAACTCGTTCAAGTTCTGGTCCGCCTTCCGTCGCCTTACCGGAAATTAGCCCTCCCCCTACTATCCTCTTCTCCATGATGATCACCCCTTCCCTGACGCCCTTAGTAAGGCCAATCACTTTGCCTCCTACCTGTCCGATTTGTTTTCAATCCCCGATGATCCCCAGTTTGATTACTCCCTCTTCCCGGATATCCGCGATTGAACTGACACTTCTGTCCCTCCCCTCGCTCCTGGTTTCCAGTACTTGGACAACATTGCATCCACAGACCTCAATACTCCTATCAGTACACAGGATCTCATTGCTACACTCCACACAAAACGCAACACCACTCCTGGTCACGATCGTGTCACCTACCGTCACCTTCGTGAAGCTCCTGTCTCTTTTCTCTCCACCCTGGCCAGGCTCTACAATGTAGTCCTGTCCACCGGTTACTACCCCGACCTGTGGAAAACCTCCCGTATCCTCATGTTCCTTAAACCCGGCAAACCGCCGTCCGCCATCTCCTCCTACCGTCCCATCAGCCTTACCTCGGTCTTCCGCTAGGTCCTGGAATCCATCCTCACCCAACACATCCACCAGCATCTCCGCCAGCACCGCCTCCTTCCCGTTACCCAGTGTGGCTTTCGGCCATCCTTCTCTTCCGACGATCTTCTCCTTCACCCCACTCATCTCCTTTCCGAACAGCTCAATTCCCGTCGCTCCGCAATCTTCCTCTCTCTTGACCTCGAACGCGCTTATGACCGTGTATGGCATTCCGGTCTCCTCTTCAAGCTCCAAACCTTCGCCCTTCCCATTAACTACGTCCGTCTGATCGGTTCCTTTCTCTCCCGCCGTCCTTCCTATGTCACCATCCATAACACCGATTCCTACACCTTTTTCCCCTCCGCCGGTGTGCCCCAAGGCTCCGTCCTCTCCCCCCTTCTGTACCTGTTGTACACGGCGGACATGCCGCCGCTGTCACCCCCTGTCCACCTTCTCCAGTTTGCCGATGACACCGCCTTCCTAGCCCTTGCCCCCACCCTGCAACGCTCCCAACGCCTTCTCCAATCCCATCTTGACCGGTTCACCGCTTGGTGCAATCAGTGGTTGCTCAAGGTCAATCCTTCCAAAACCCAGGCGATCATTGTAGGCAAAACCACCCCTTCCTTCCGCCTCCTTGATTTCTATCTCACCGTCTATGGCCGTCCCATTGCCCTCACTCCCACCCTTAAGTACCTTGACGTCACCCTCGACCGTCGCCTCTCCTGGACTCCCCATCTCCAGACAATCCAAGCCAAGGCACGTTCCCGACTCCATCTCCTCAAGCTCCTTTCCGGCCGTACGTGGGGTCTGGACCCCTCCATCATCCTCCACACCTATAAATCCCTCATCTGGCCTATCCTTCGTTATGCCCATCCAGCATGGATCTCCACTCCCCCTACCTTTTATAAATCCCTCCAAATCCTTGAACGCCATGCTCTCCGCCTCGCCTATCGCATCTGTCTCCCCTCCCCCACGCGGATCCTGTATGATCTCATCCCCTTCCCCCACCTCCTCCTTTTCCTTGAAAGGATACGGATCCTGTACACCTCCCGTAAACTTGATCCTCCTCACCCGCTCGTATCCTCGATCCCCTCCCATCCCCGCCCGCTGCCGCGCCTGTATTCCCACGTCCCGCCCGGTCTCCTTCTCTCCACCCTCCTTACCCTCTCCCAAGGTGGCTTCCGCCAGCTCCCCCTCCCTGATGATGCCCTCCTCCCCTCCATCTACCCCTCCTACCAACTTTGATCCTCCCGCCCTCCTCCTGTGCTTGCTCCTCTGGGCACCCTCCCTCCCTTCTCTCCCTTTTTCCCTCCCCCTTTTCTCCCCCTTCCTCCCCCGGGCCTCCCCTCTGCTGTCCCTCTCCTCCTGCCCCCGTCTCCTCCACCATTGGCATCCTTTTTCTCCCCTCTCCCCCACCTCACCCCTGTTTCCCCCCTTGGCAGGTCCCCGGACTAGCACACGCTACGTGGACATTCGCGCGCCGGAGATCACCGCCATCAGTGTTTCGTGTGTGCCGTCGTGTTTAGTGTTCAGTGTTCACCGTCGCACTCCCTCGTTCACCAGCGCCATTGTCATCTTCAGTGTTTGTGCGTCGTCTCATCAGTTAGCAGTGTGGATTATCGACGAGTGTGAACGGCTCCGTGTTTGTATCTATGTGTCCCCTGTTTTATTGCCCACCGTTCTGTAACTTCTGTGTATTCTCTTGTTTTTGCTGCTTGTTTATTCTATGGCTGAAGGGCAGCTTAGTGTGCTGCTGACAGCCTGTCTATTGTACAGGCTTTAAAATAACAATAAAGTAAAAAAAAAATTGCATGAAGCGTAATTTTATGAAGGCTGTAATTCACAGTTGCCACTGGACCAACACATCAATAAACATAACTGTTCAACTCAGTGTTTCGGCTAGCGCAATGATTAACGTTTAAACCTGGCATGTAGAACGATGTAGGGAAGAATCTCGTCAAATGATGCAAAGTTAATTTATTTAATTACTAAATCTAATCAAAATAGTTTTATTGTTATTTTTATTCAAATAATTGGCCTAAATCTATCTTTTTTTTAATTTCTAAGCTTTCTCGTGTCATTGTCATCATTGTATTGACTTCATTTGATCTTTTTTTCATATCATTCCTTTTCTCTTTTGGAATCTAGCTATGTCGCCCATAATCTGCAACCAACTGCCAAGGAGGACTGCTCATCCGTTGGTACAGCGGCAGTTCGTGTAGCTAGTGTTGGCATAGTCTGAGTTAACCAATGACATCGGGAAAATACCGTTTCTTTACACCAATGAAACTGAAATTTTTCTGTCCTGAGTTTGCTCGCAGATGTTAGATTTAATCGCCGTGAACAAAGCGATAGTGAATTTAGTTCTGCCGTAGATTCTACATAGCCATTTTCTCGGATACACTGTATGCCATGAGGCTGTGGTTAGCTTAGGATATGAGTATAAATTCGAGGCTACGAAACGCGTCTGCCACAGCTCAGTCACTGGTCACGTAAAATCAGCTGTTCTCCGCTGTGTGAATCTCCATACCCCGGTTCCCATAACTCCTGAAGATAGACGTCGACTGTGGATATTGTATCACAGTCCCTTTGACTGTTCACAGATGTCACTAAACCCGTCCAAAGTTGTAAAAAACCATGTATGTGCGGCACTTATTAGACGGAGAGGGTCCGACAGCCGATCAGTTCCAGTCATTCCACCAGGAAGGAGGCACACAGCTCGTGTTGTCTGTAGTTCAAATATGCGTAGACGGTCAACACCGCGCTTCGATCGCGGCCGCATTGTTACTTTGTGCCAGGGAGGGCTCTCAACAGGGGCAGTGTCCAGGCGTCTCGGACTAGACCAAAGAGATGTTGTTCGGACATGGAGGAGATGCAGAGAGACAGGAACTGTTAATGACCTGCCTCGCTCAGGTCACCCAAGGGCTACTACTTCAGTGGATGACCGCTACCTGCGGATTATGGCTCGGAGGAGCCCTGACAGCAACCAACCATGTTGAATAACGCTCTTCTTAGAGCCACAGGACGTCGTGGTACGACTCAAACTGCGCGCAATAGGCTGCCACTAGAGTGTTTTGCAGACAGGACGAGGTCCATCTTTGCAACTACGACACCATGCAGCCCGGTACAGGTGGGCCCAACAACATGCCGACTGGGTCGCTCAGGATTGGCGTTCTCTTCACCAATGAGTGTCGCATATGCCTTCAACGGGACAGTCGTCGGATACGTGTCTGGAGGCAAATCGGTCTGGCTGAACGCCTTAGACGCACTGTCCAGCGAGTGCAGCAAGATGGTGGTCATGAAAGGCGCCGTAACGGCTGCATGAAACGGCTGCACGATACGTGAATGCCATCCTCCGACCGATAGTGCAACCATATCGGCATCATATTGGCGAGGCATTCGTCTTCATGGACGACAATTCGTGCCCCAATCGTACACAGCTTGTTAATGACTTCCTTCAGGATAACGACATCGCTCGACTAGAGTGGCCAGCACGTTTTCCAGACATGAAACTTATCGCACATGCCTGGGATAGATTGAAAAGATCTGTTTATGGACCACGTGACCCACCAACCACTCTGAGGGATTTAGCCGAATCGCCGTTGGGGAGAGGGACAATCTGGAGCAACAGTGCCTTGATAAACTTGTGGATAGTGTGCCACGACGAATCCAGGCATGCATCAATCCAAGAGGATGTGCTACTGGGTATTAGAGGTACCGGTGTGTACAGCATTCTGGACCACTACCTCTGAAGGTCTCGCTGTATGTTGGTACAACATGCAATGTATGGCTTTCATGAGCAATAAAAACGCTGGGAATGATGTTTATGTTGATCTCTATTCCAATTTTCTGTACACGTTCCAGAACTCTGGGAATCGAGGTGATGTAATATATGTATATAAAGCGATGTGGCAGCACGACAATGGGAAGTGATAGACATCAACTATGAAGTAATTTTAATCGGATATAGTAACGGCACTTTGATTTCACTATTATACACTTACCAATTTAATACAATCATTCTTCTAAAGATGAGCTCTTCCTATCGATGTTATATTTTGCTATTACAAAAAGAGTGGTAACCTGCTACAGAAATATGTAGTCCATTAGGACTGCGGACGGCCAAGCTTTGCCTCTCGTCATTGCATTTTGTGAAAGCCTTTTCTACGACAGGACATTCACTCAGTGGATACCACTGAGACAGGTTTGACAACGTTGGTTTGTCTTTTCCGTTTTGTGAACGTCTCTTGTGGAACGAACAGTGCGAATCAGCTTTCCAGCAGTTTCCGAGTGAGCTCTCGTATTAGTGCACTCAGCAAGACATTAAATGTTCATGCTAACATTGATACAATTTAAAGAAGAAGATAATTAACACTTCTGCTTTAATAAGTGGTCTCACGTACTCTGTAGCCGTGGATTTAAGACTTTTAGAGGCTAAAATATAGTTAAATAAAATTTATCTATAGTGGATGCAGTTGAACTTCGTGACTGTTCCTTTATAGTGTGTTGAAAAATATAGTATTTAAGAATTACACTATCTTACTTCCATAATATTTCTGAAATGTAGACATTATGGAATCTGTACTGTCTACGAGGGTTTTCGGAAAGTAAGGTCCAATCGGTCGCGGAATAGAAACCAAAGTGGAATTCGATGAAGCTTTTCGTACATGTGTTGGACTGTGCCCGTATATTGCGTCACGTCGCTATTGTCAGTTCTGAACTCGCTATGAGCACATGAAGGGGCCTAAGAAATAGTGTCTCCGCCAAGTATGAGTGCCTGTGAGAGATTTTGCATGACTCCATGCTGTCCACACAACGTAACCGTCATGAATTTCATTCTTCATGACAATTCTCGGCGGCAAACTGCAAGAGTAATGAGGACGCCCCTGCAGTGTTTTCGACTGGAAGTGTTCGACCACTCACCACACCACCCGCACCTGGCCCCGTCTCGTTTTCATCTCTGCTCACAGGAACCGCTGGCTATTGAGACGACATTTTGGCACAGACAACAAGCCGCAGATCAGCGTAGAGAATTGGCGGAAAGCACAGGCGGCTGCCTTCTACGACGAGGGTATCGGAATGTTGATTCAGTAGTAAGCCAAATCTCTGAATCTGAGCTGAGAGAAGTAGTTGGAAGGTGTAGCTAACTGCTGCAAATACAAAAGTTTAGATGTTCACTGTGGTTTCCATTTCACGACCGATCGGACCTTATTCGTTATTAATGAGACACGAGAGGATACTTTTACGGAAGCATTTAACGCTACATTCTGTGTTTCACTGCTTCTGAGAAGGCAAGCTGCAAACAGTTTCCTCATTGTTCATGTACAGGACATATATTGTGTTGTAAAGTGATTGTGGTTCATTGTATTGACAGTAAATGATATACAGTGTCATCGTTTTATTTCAAAGAACTACCATTACTTTGATTAAATCCTGTTTTAAATTACCGATCACTGTGTGCAAAATTGTCACCAGTGAATGTTATGGTTGCATGGTTCATTAACGTAGGAAAGTGGAGACACACAACTTTGATGGGTCAACTTGTTACAGTGCTTGCTTAAACTTAATTTGTTCACATTTGTGTACTAAAAGTCCAGTGATCGAAGTAACTTCAGTCAAATGACAATTACTAGTTTCATTTCATGTTGGAAAAGTTTAGTTCTGTAGCAAAAGGAAATATTTAAGCTCTTGTTAGCCTCGTTAAGGAGAAAAAGGATAATTACATTTATGGAATTATATATTCATAATCTGAGTTGCCTGAACACTAATTCCCTTCTGAACGTGGCGACCGTTATTAGCAAGTAGAATTATTCATCTCAAGCAGGAATACTCTCAAGACAGGTTAGCATTGGTTCCCGAAGCAGTGGTGAATACTATCACGAATAGTTAGAGGGAAACATTATCAAAACGATAATTGCAGTTGACAGTGAAGTGTATACATTGTTTCTGGACACAACCACCTGCTACTTCGTAATATTCATCTAATTAATATTCAGGCAGTAACAAACGTGGGTATCATTAGTGAGAGAGTTCAGTTTACTGTAAAATACTGATCAAAGTTTAGTATTATAGTTTTTAATAGAGAGTTCCAAGACAGGCCAGGTTCCAGCAAGGTCAACCTGCAGAAAAGACGTGACCAAATACTTATACAGATACTCATAGTAAAAGACGAAATCTACAGCCACGTATAGAAAAGAAGGTGTAGAGTCGCTACGAGGTTTGTAGAGGACACCACCGAAGCTATTTAGCGACCCTTTAGTAATGCATTATGTTAGCGTCCACGATGTACATTCTAATTAACTTAGTGAGTGTATTAACGGATTATAAAGTAATTGCTTTGAATGCAGGTTTTACCAGCTGCAGAACTGTAAACAGTTTCCATCAAACTCCTTTTATTTGCATAAAACATTCTGTTTCGAACACATTTGAAAAGATGAAGCTGTGTTCCGAACAGAGTGGCATGGAAACCAGTAGCCGTTTTCCTGAGTGAGGATCGGGCGTTGCAGAAAGCATCTAATTCATCTCGATCTTACACAGTCACAGTGGTGCGGGCGAGGCATAATGATAGATAAGGAGGGATGCACAACACTGCTTAAATAAGAGTCGGCAAAGACTCACAGACTGAATTAAATATGTATATTTTCATAAAGACCTGCAAACATATAAGAGTGAAGCTCACACGACAAGGTAAACAGGCACTGAAATAGATGCAAACAGTGCCTGCATAGAAGAAAGTTTTTGTCGGACTGGGCGACAATACAGTATTAAATAATAAGGGGGCTAGCGAGACACAGAGAGAGACAGTGTTTAATGATGGGACATGGCAGTAGAATGTGGCAGATCATCTCAGCGGCGGAATGCTGCCGTCGGTACACGATAAATGTCACCTTTGTTATGAAGTAGTTTAACTACGAATGGTCCAAAATCAAATGGTTCAGATGGCTCTAAGCACTATAGGACTTAACATCTGAGGTCATCAGTCCCATAGACTTAAGGACTACTTAAACCTAACTAACCTAAGGACATCACACACATCCATGCCCGAGGCAGATTCGAACCTGCGACCGTAGCAGCAGCGCTGTTCCAGACTGAAGCGCCTAGAACCGCTCGGCCACAGCGGTCGGCCTACGAATGGTCCAGATGCAGTGGTATGTACGAGTTGCCATCGTAGATGAGGATGATGTAACTGTCGCATCTAGCGAGCAACAAGGTAATTAAGTGCTTCTCCGATTAACTAGCAGTCTTTTAACTGCAGCTGTCTCAACATGGTGCCTAAATGGTAGGACGTTCTGGGAGACTGACCACACTCGGGTGAGAAAAGTCGGGTCAGAGCCCATTCTTCCCAGTGTAGCGCTACAACTCGACGTGGCATGGATTCAACAAGTATTTGGATGTCCCCTACAGAAATATTGAGTCGCATTGCCTCAATTGCGAAAGTATTGCCGGTGCAGTATGTTGTGCACGAACTGCCTTCTCAATTCTGTCCCATAAACGATCGACGGGATTCTTATCAGGCAATCTGGTTGGGTAAATGATTTGTTCTAACTGCTCAGAATATTTTTCAAACCAATAGGGAACAGCTGTGGTTTGGTGACATAGCGCATTGTCTCCAAGTAGGCGAACATAGCCAGGACTCAGCCCATTCCACGTAGACGCTGCTCACACCATTATCGAGCCACCACCAGCTTTCGCAGTGCCTTGTTAACAACTTGGAATGGTGGCTTCGTGGGATCTGGGCCCCACTCGAACCCTACCATCAGCTGTTGCCACTGAAATCCGGACTTACCTGACCATGTCGCTGTTTTCCAGCCGTCTAGGTTCCAACTGGTGTGGTCACGAGCCCAGGAGAGGCGCTGCAGGCGAAGTCGTGCTGTTAGCAAAGGCACTCGCGGCGGTCGTCTGTGACCATAGCCCATTAACCACATATTTGGCCGCACTGTCGGTACGTACGTTCGTCGTACGTCCCACACTGAGTTCCGCGGTTATTTTACGCAGTGTTGCTTGTCTGTCAGCACTGACACCACGCAAACACCGCTGCTCTCGGACGTTAAGTGAAGGCCGTTGGTCACAGCGTTGTCCATGGTGAGAGATAATACCTGAAATTTGATGTTATCAACCGCCTAACGATTTCCGAAATGGAATGTCCATGCGTCTAGTTCCATATACTATTCCGTGTTCAAAGGCTGTTTATCGCCTTCATACGGCCGCAATCTTGTCGGAAATCTCTTCTAATGAATCACTTGAGTACAAATGACTGATCCGCCAGTGCACTGCGCTTTTGTACCCTGTGCACGTGATACTACCGCCTTCTTATGACTTTTGTCACCTCAGTATATATAAGCCACGGAAACGTGTCTGGACCGCAGAAGAATTCGCGTCGCAGCGAGGCAGAGTCCTCGATGTCGGAGCTATTTGAAACTTGGGATTCTGAAGCATACATCCCAGTGGTCAGAGGGCCCTACTTTTCATAGCCAACCTAACTCTTTTGAGCTATGTGCCCTAGATACAGGGCAGTTTTAATTAAACTTTCGCCACTTGAGCCAGTGTACAGGGAAAACTATTTACCGCGTGGGTATCCATCATTATCGGAAAGAGGTCCAGACTGTGCACTGAAGCATTTGCTTTGTTAGTAGCCTCAATGTCATGACTTGCTGCTCGGCATCGGTACTGCGACGTAGGGTTGAAAAACAAGCATTAGTGTGAATCACACTTTCAGACAGTCAACAGGAGTCTGGACAATATGAGCAGGGCTGTACTCATAAAGTAGTTTTTATTAAAACAAAAAAATTGCTGCTGCTTCTCGCGAGTTATGGACGCATTAAAGGAATACGTAGACGTCTTTTTGCCGCAACAGTGTTGAAAAACGCAATTTTAAAGTTAAAATGAACTGGAGATTTGGGAATTGCTCCTGGAAGACTCTGACGGCCAACTATGCCAAAAATTGTTGACTTAGTTATTGCTGTCATGGCTGAGAATGCAGGACGCTACGTGAGGTCTTCACTCAGTGCGGAGTTGTGTAGCGACAGCTGAACGTTCCATGGCCAACCGTCCGAAAAAGTGCTGCCAACACTTGCGAAAATGTCTCTCTGGTGGGTTCCAGGTTGTCGTGGATGGAGATGCTCGTAATATTGCTCAACGTTTGTAACATGAAATCGAAATATGGTACACAATTAACAAATGGTACCCTCTATTGTGGAAATTAAAATGTGTTTCTTTCAGTGGTTTATTTGTAATTTCAATAGCACATGCTCTTACAAACATTTAATCAAAGTTTCGTTATCCTTCTATCTCTCGTTTTTCAGGGGGTGGGGGTCTCTCAAGTAGCGGGAGATTAATTACAACCACCCTTTATATTAGATTGCCGGACTCTTGCTTCTTACAACGGCCAGAACAGATTGTTTTGTGCTGTCTCTTTGGTACATTCGTAAGTGAATAACCATTCAAAAGTATCACGAAGGTCTCCTTTACAACGGAAAACACCATCATCAATAAAATTAGAAATTTCTGAATTACCTGTAAGTACAACATCCTAAAATTATTAGTACTATCTCTATAATATCGGGACATCATTACTGTCTTGTATCTCCCAACCACTCTCCAAACGCACATAATGCACCAATTAAATTATAGCTAAAATTAATTAACATCATTGCTAGCGTGAAAGGCTTGTCAATCTCTAATTAACCTAATTGTGGTGTGGCGATAAAGGATTCCAGCCCCCTTATTAATGTGGTATCGCACAAGAGTAATTAATTTCGGTTTTACAACACAAATACTACTACGGAAAAATTAACATCTACCACTACTAGAAATGAAATTAGAAAAAAATTGTGGTATTGTGTTGTAGTCTTCAGTTCTAGGTGTGGTGTGACGGAGTTGTCCTTGCCAGTCTAGCCTTAGCAGGCGGTAAAATTGTATCTAGTAAATAGACAGGTAATCCACACTGACATTATAAATGCGGAAGTAACTCTATCTGTTACGCTTTCACGACTAAATCGCAAAACCAATTTTGATAAAATCTGGTATGGAGATAGGTTGGACGCTGAGGAAGTACATGTGCTACTGAAAGAATTTTGTAGTACCATATATTTATCGATTTGAAGAATACAAAGCGAAAAATGGAACAATAATTACTCCTTGAGAAAGCTATTTATTCTTTGACTTTTGAATTTTATCGTATTTGCGGAAATGCTTTTATTGTTTGATATGTTCTACATAATAGATTCAACGTAATGAATAAAATCTTTATACAGTTCTACACGTGTTTAGTCCATACTAATATGAGTCACAAGCCAATTACATTTTAGCCGCTGAGCGTTATGCGTCTCTGATAACTTCTTTGTTGCTGTTTCACGACCATGGGTTCCCGGTTTCAATTCCCGCCAGGGTTGGTGCTTATTTTTCTGCTCGCTTCTGGATGTCTGCGTTGTCGTCTTCATAATTTTATCGTCATCGAAGTGCAATTCACCGAAGTGGTGTCAAATGAAAGGACTTGTACTGAGCTCCCGAACATCCCGACCTGTATCTCCTAGCTAGTGGAGCCACACGCAGCCTTGAGTAATTTTTTATAAAAAAATTCTCAAAAAGTATTCAACGAGTTTATTCCATACCGCTCCATATTTCCGTACCAATATCGTAACTACGAAAGTAACTCTGTCTGTTACGTTTTCATGATTAAACCGCTATCGAGGAAATTTAGAGTGAGATAGTTTGAGCGCTGATGAAGAAGGTAGGCTTCTTCAAAAAGTGTGCGGTACAAGACATTTACCAATTGGAAGAAAGTTACGCAAATGAAGGAATAATATTACTTTACTGTTAGAAAAATCTGTGTAATTTTTCATTTTCGAACTGTATCACATTTGTGAAAATGCTTTTATTTGTTGATATGTTCTACATAATATGATTCAACGTAATCATTACAGTTCTTATTAGATTCTCAACGTGTTTAATCCATACCTCCATAATAACACCAGCATTATTAACTGCGGAACTAATTCTCTCTGTTACGTTTTCGCGAACGTATCACTGAACCATTTCCGATGGTACTTGCTGTGGTGTCACCGCCAGACACCACACTTGCTAGGTGGTAGCTTTAAATCGACCGCGGGCCATTAGTACATGTCGGACCCGCGTGTCGCCACTGTCAGTAATCGCAGACCGAGCGCCACCACACGGCAGGTCTCGAGAGACGTACTAGCACTCGCCCCAGTTGTACGGACGACTTAGCTAGCGATGCAACACTGACGAAGCCTCGTTTATTTGCAGAGAAGATAGTTAGAATAGCCTTCAGCTAAGTCAATGGCTACGACCTAGCAAGGCGCCATAGCAATTGATAGTTATCGTATGAAGCATGTCCCATCAAGAACGATGTATACAGATGATGGATTAAAGTTAAGTATTCCAGAAGCTACGTACTTTTCTTTATAGCATTCATTACGTATCCTGTTTCAGACCTCACGCCATCCTGCGTGAGCTTATAGCGTGCATTTCGGCCTTCTCTAGCAATATAACACTTGCTGTGGACATAGTTTGAACCCTGAGGAAGACCATAGGCTACTTTAAAAAGCTGTACCTTTATGATTGTTATTAACACTTTTACATATGGTGTACGTGAGTGGCAGGCAGGCGATACTGGCGGGATGGTTGGCGATTCTAGTGTCTACAGATTATTCCATGACATTTCAAATCGCATGTTATTGTGCGCTTACTTTATGATATTTAGTTCATACACCATTTGCCATAAATGGAGAGTTTTTGTGGTGATCAAAAAAAAAGAAAACACAAGTCGGACGGTAAGCCGGAGAGCCATATTTAAAACTATTACTATGGTGTTATTGTGGTCTTCAGTCCTGAGACTGGTTTGATGCAGCTCTCCATGCTACTCTATCCTGTGCAAGCTTCTTCATCTCCCAATACCTACTGCAACCTACAGCCTTCTGAATCTGTTTAGTGTTTTCATCTCTTGGTCTCCCCCTACGATATTTACCCTCCACGCTGCCCTCCAATACTACATTGGTGATCCCTTAATGCCTCAGAACATGTCCCACGAGCTTCTCTTCTCCCCAATCCTATTCAATACCTTCTCATTAGTTATATGATCTACCCATCTAATCTTCAGCATTCTTCTGTAGCACCACATTTCGAAGGCTTCTATTCTCTTCTTGTCTAAACTGTTATCGTCCATGTTTCACATGTTATACACTATTAACTTAAAATTATTATTCACAATTTTTTGTTGCCTACTTCAATCCTGCTAATTAATGACGTCACATCGTGTTCAGCAAAGAATTGCGGATCTACACTGTCACGGATGAGTATCGTCGGCCAGTGTGGCGGCGGCGACGTAGGGAAGGTCCCATTTTTCCAACGTGATGGTTACATTTCATGTAGCTCCAAAGTATTTCGTGCAGGTATTTGTATGAGATGATTAACTCAAATTGTGACTAACTATTATTGAAGTCGTAAGGGACTATTCTTTTTCGTTTTGTGAAGTGCAGAATTTTACTTTGAAGAACTTCTGAAGAAAGCTGCCAGTCTTTGAATCACTTCGAAACCTTATCAAGATCAGACTGAGGATTTGTGCAGCTTCCTTCAGACCGTACTCCTTGTTAATAGCTACATCATCTGCGAATAGATTGAGATATAAAACACCTGTAAATGATAAAATAGCAAAGGTGCGCATTTTTACCTACCTATAATGCAACGTATCTTAACCTTTTGCAGACAACAACAGTACCGATAAGGTGGCGGCCATATTGTCGCGCCAGCTTAAGACCGTACGGGCACGTTTTCCCTTTTCTGTCATCGTATCTGCCGCCGTATGGGGACGACTGCTTCCTTCTGTGACTAAATGACGCTGAAATCAGCCGCGAACATCTGGATCTAATTTGATTTTCTGGAGGCTTTGATCTATGGCAACTTGATTCGATGCTTGCACTGGTTTTTTCAAAAGGTGATGATGATTGGGTTGTGTTCATTTGGTGTAAGAGACCAAATAGCGAGATCATAGGTCTCACTAGACCAGGGAATGATTGGGAAAGAAGTCGGCCTTGCTCTTTCAAAAGAACCATCCCGGCATTTGCCTGAAGCGATTGAGGGAAATCACGGGAAACCTAAATCGGGACGGACGGACGCGGGTCTGAACCGTCGTCCTCCCGAATGCGAGTCACCTCGCTCGGTGAGTAATGATGAAATTAGATAAATACTGCTAAATGAAAACTCAGCTGCGGCATCTTGCAGTGATTTCGAAGACCAATAACACTGAAAGATATTACCAAGAGAAAGTGAAGATTCATCGAGGGGCATTGAAGGCGAGACAGAAGGGAAGATTCGGAAACAGTGAGTACAGATGGCTGACAGATGGTGTGTTTACACCTCTGAGTCTACGCTTTTTCTAACGATGATTCTGTAGTGAATCCTGGTTGTGGACTGAGTGATGAACCTAGCGAAAGGGAATGTTTCGAGATTATATTGGGCAGGCAATTGATGGGGGACATTGCCACTTTTACAAAGTAGTGAATGAACGATATCAAGGATCTTCAAGAGGAATACGGTGGAAAGGTACAAGTGCAGACGAAATGTGTCAGGTTTTTAGCAGTCTGCATGCTGAGGGCTCACGTATAAGTTGTAGAATGAAGGGCTATTGTTCTACAGACCCACTGACTGAAACTTTTTCTTTTCAAAAGCAGTGCCTAGGTACAGATTCCTGACAATTCTTTGAATGTTACATTTTAGTGATGCAGACGTTGTGGGAGACGCTGACAGGGTGAATAGGTTTTATAAAATAAAATATATTGTGACTTTTTGACAGTGAAATTCAAGTCTATTCTAAATCCATTCAGAGATTTGTGCATTGACGAGTCTCTAATTCCGGGGAAAGGTAAAGTTTGTTTTCGAACGGTATACAAGAAGCAAAAGACACAGATTTGGAACAATGTTGTTTATGTTGTGAAATATTTTATGTATTAGAGTGTACACAGGAAGAGGGCCAGAAATTGCCGATACTTGTCGCCTGTGTGTTTCTAGCGCTGTTGTAACCACTCTGTTGAAACGTTACCTATACAAAAAATTTTACGTTTCCGTGTAATTCTCATCAGGTAATTAAATACAATAAAATTAGCTGATGAGAAAGTAGCAAGCCAATAGCTTGTTTCATTTCAAAAACTCACAATTCAACAATCCGAAAATAACGCAGTCCAGAGAAGCTGATGAGTGTATAAAAACTTGGTCTTCAGCGGGTTGATGCAAGTAAATGGAGATATAAAATAAACAAATTACGAAGAATGTGTGCCACAATTGACCGGGCGTTAAAGAGGAAACCAAAAGTACTTCTATAAAACATCAGAGTCTCTATATTAAGATACAACAGTGAGAACTGGCAGAAAACAAATACAACAATCTTATATTACAAACTATCGATATGAGATTTAAAAGATTTGTAGCAGGCCATACACTCCCGGACTAAAACGTAAGTATGTACTTGAAAATTTTAGTATAAATCAAGGAATACAGGACCATAAAGTAAAACAATGTAACTGCTTGATGCTAACACATGCTCAAAGCGTTTATGAAAGTATGAGTCAACAGTGCACTCCAGCCAGTTATTACTGAAGCTATCTTATCCTCTTTATATTACAGTCGGAGTTCATCAATCACTCTGCACGCAACTCGACACTGAATAAGCAAACACAAGCTTAAACTGCTCTATTTTACCGAAGTTCTTTATTATTCAGCTTCAAAATACACACGTTCATAGCATGATTAATGATCAGAACTACCTAGTCACTAAGTTTCCAAAAAAACCTTCACCGACAGACCACTCCTCGGTCATACAGAGCTGCCTCTAATGCAAATATACTGCAAAAATACACACGTCTTATAATTATAATGGATGTATCATCGATATTCTGTGAGGCAGGGGGCACCAATTGCGATGTCCGAGGAGCACAAGGGTCTGTAAGACGGCTTTTTATCAGATGGAAGGCCAATATTTCCCCAGAAAAAGAAAGAATGAAGGTCGCCCTTAATCTTAAAAAGGGGATGATATTTATATTAATACTTCAGATTAATTTTTTTCTAAATAAGCTTATTTCGTGCAGTTTACACAAATGCTGCGTTTCAAATAATAACATCACACAGTGAAGACACATTTTCTCGTAGCTACGAGTGATTCACATCCATTTCCTTAAATATTAATTAATCTACTCACAGTGCTTTGGGGTGGTGTTCAAGCGGCACTCACCCATACGTTTTACCGCACACAGTGATTGCAGAAATGCTTCGATATTCTGAGTACACTCATCTACATTATGAGCATCAGCGATGTACACATGTGCTAACTGGACCCACATAGAATATTAAGACTTGTATCACAAGACTGAAACTTAGAAATGAGGATTACATACCGCAACATGGTGTAGAAATTAGAACGATGTCTACAAAATGACCAGTATGGATTTCGAATTAACCGTGGGACACGATATGTAATACTCAATTTATTATTAACTATGGAGAATTTCTTGAGGCTCAACACAACTATCTCGATCGCTTACGTAAACATAGAGAAACCTTTCCATAACGATAACTAGGACAATTTGTTAAGGTAGATGAAGAATACAGGAAAATTCACTGTGGAAGCTGTACCACAAGCTGAGATATTAAACGAGGAAATGTATCTATCTTTCCTGTATAATTACTTAATTTGAAGTAGAAAATGATATGAAAAATTGGTAAGAAACCATAGGACAAAAATTAATGGAAAACGCTCCCTTCGATCATTTCCGCTCGTTATGTTTTCCTATTGGACAAAAATGTAGACGACCTATGGAAGGCAGATGTGTAATATCCCAATACAGAAGTGTGAGATAATGACTGCGAGAAGGAAAACATAAAAATCATGGAGTTAGCAGGAGAGGGAATACGAAATGCAGTAGTACAGTTATACGAGTAAGGTACCAGGTACCACGGAAGCTGCATCATAGCAGAAAGTGGACGTTCGGCGGATGTGAAAGGTAGAATAAACCATGCAAAATAGTCACTTATTCAGAAGATAACACTACTGACGTCAGACAGTGTCTCCTTTACACTGTCTCCTTTACTATTAGGAAACGACTCTTAAAACGAGCTACATTTAGACCACAAACTTGGACTCCGATAAAGGCGGGAAAGGAGAGAATGCAACATTTGGAGATGTAATGCTGAAGGAGAGTGCTCAAGATACCAGTGACTGACAGTCTTGAACTAGAATTTGGTCAGAGGAACCATAGCAGTGAGGACCCTAGTCGAAAGAATCATAGATAGGAGGAGGAACATTGTCAGTCATATAATCGTCCACTCATCCCAGTCAGTGTTCTGTCCAGGTTGATGACGGAGGGAAGGACTGACTAGGAAGTTAATGAGTGACATTAAGACTGATAGAAGAAATAGGTTTCAAGAAACTACCTTCAGCAAAAGATGGAGTGTGAGTGAGCCCACCAATTTGATGAGTAATAGAAGAAAGTAACCAAGGAAAGATTTAAAACGAAATAATACCAAGCCCTTTGATTTGATGCAGTAGAGGTAAATTTTTTAACAAAAGTTTACTAATGCAGATGAAATATCGTATAGACTACGTGACACTGTGAAATTTGAAATAAAGTCTTCAGTATCATTAAAATTACTCAACAAACTGACAGTTGCGCAGAAATTAGCGAAGTGTAAATTACTCTCTGAACAATAAGAATTTGAGAATCATAGCTTACGAAGTAATTTTGATATTTACAGAGTTTATTGTGAGAAAGTAAATTACAAACAGGAAAGTAATTAGTACTATTGTACTCTAGGAATGAAATCAAAGGAATCTGCTTTGATCGACATTGTTCCTTTTTAGCTGTGTCCCCATTGCCTATGTTCGTTCCTCTGACCACCGAGAATACTGTCTAGTGCCCACACTATAGCCACAAACTGCGTTCGGGTACTCTGGAATCGTAGAGAGTGCACAGCGTGACAGTGCCAATGAATTACCCAGCAAGCACTCCAAATACAGCAGAGACAATAACATCGGAACAACAAAAGGCCGCAGAAAAGCGAAAAGAATTGTGCTGCTAAATATATTGTCTAACATACAAGCTGGGTGACCTGGAAAAATGTAGTTTGGCTAGCAGAGGCACGCACTGCAGCGCCACTGGAATGTGCGCCAGGTCATTCGTTCTCCAGCGGCTTGGCATCTGGCCCAAAGCACGGGCGAAGACCCCCAGGGCGTGATCTGGAACCTGGCGTTTCAATTTATCTTGTCCGTGGTTCACTGCCGTAGGCGGGAGTCGAAAAATTCTTGGTGCAGGACCTAGTGGCTACAAAGCAATCTATGGCTCTCGTGTATTGAAGTCTAACTTCGCTTCTGTTTCATATAACAACGAGACGTTCAACCAAAGCTGATATTTATTTCAATATTATATGGCATTTCGTCGTTAAATATGCCACAACTGTATATATCGAACAAATATTTCTTTAAATATTCTCAGTAGCAAATTGTCATTTATAGTAGTTTTGATCAATTCATGATCATGTTCCAGTGTATAAATAAAAGTAAGACATTGATATGTATGACTTAAGGTTAAAAACATAGGTTTAATATCCAGAAGGTTAATCACTCTTTCTGAAAAGGCATAATAGTCCTGAAAAATAACTAACCAATAAACTGTGAGATATGAGGAATAGCCTTGAAGCAGACTTCTGACACCATTCAGTGGTGTCCAACATATTACCATTCTTATCCTCCACTGTGTAGATGAATATGTCACGTTTAATGTGCTGGAAGGGTGTGGGGAGATGGAAAGTGGAGTGACCAGACAAGCAATAAATATCTTTAAATTTTAAATTTCTCTATTCTACTCAAACAGATTTGTGACAGTTTGGAACAGAGACTCTTAAAATAACTACTTCTGATGTTTATTTGCCTAGGTAGCACATTACCCTAAGCGTAGTTTCACTTTTATTAAATAATCTTAATTGACCATTTAGAATTATTCAACACAAGGTTAAATTATGATTTTAGGAAAAATTACAAGATATCAACAATTTGATATCATCTCCATGTTGGTAGTGGTGTGCCTATGTAGCATATTGATAGAGTTCTGTCTCCTAAACGAGAACCACATAGTCGACACACTCATCATAATTATAAGAAAGGAGACAATTAAAAATAAACGAAGTTTTTCAAATAACATTACTGTTGAATCTGAGACAGATGTTAAACAGCTGAAAAGTCGCCTAAAGATTAAAAATAAAAATTATCGAATAAATGATTTTTGTAGGTACGAACTTTTAAGAACTGTTAAATAATTCCAAAAGGTTACCAAAGTAAGACTTAACCCTTGGAACAACTTTGCAACATAACTGAAAAGTTCTGCATTTTGCATAGATTTATGAATGTAACAGTGACAGGTAACTACCAAAGTAAGACTTTATGCCTGTAACAACTTCACAACATATGTAAAACGCCTTGCAGTTTACATAAAATTATTAATGTAACAGTGACAAGAACAGAATAACTAACATAAATACCACATTTTTACTTGCAAAGAATGTATAATTTCAGTTACATGTTACAATAACTGTATGTTATTCCCCCATGAAAGAGTTTCAAAGGTACAAAAAATACACTCTCAGTATACTATAAAATTTTAATTTTCTGCTTGGACTACAAGAGACATAAAGTAATCTTCAACCTGAAGTTTATTTTTAAGCCCACATCACACTTGGTGTGGACCTGTTACACATGGAATACCTTTCACTTCCTTCAAACTATGAGGTGGTTTACCTAGTCAGTTATAAAGGACCCTACAGATTCTTGTAAAAACTGTAACCACTAGGTAATTCCCATTTTTCGCGTTACAAAGAACTATCAGATATACCAGAAAAAGAAAAACGAACATAAACCTAAGACCGACTGCTTATCAAATCATTAACATTAAATTTGCTGTCCAACACTTACACATCGTTTTAAGAAATTTTGCATCCTTCTTCATGTCTTTGTAAAAAAAGAAATTGAGTGGAACGAAAACGAAATATGAAACCCATAGTATGCAAAAAATTAAGCTCTCAAACAATTTTTCTGTTCATTCTTCTGATGCTATGGGCCCTATAGTTGTTTTTTCATATAAGTGTTTCTGTTTCATATGTTACTTTAATTGGTTTCTAACTGTGAGGATCCGATTAGTTCTCATCAACCAATTCACATTCGTGAAAATTACTTCTTTATCATTGCCTTTTAAATTCTGTCATGTAATGTCATGTAATATCATCAACATGTTTACATAAAACCAATTATCTCATCGATCACAATGAGGAGAAAGCTCTAATTCAATGATAGTATTTTGAACCTGATTTAATGAAAATTACCGATTTAAGTTATATTTTCCATTTAGTTTCCCAGTCGTAACTCTATCCACACTCAAAATTGTTGGTGACTAATTTCATACTCAGTTTTTATTTTCTAACCATTGGCTGTACTTAACATAACTTTGTTACAATCAAAAAATTAAAAAATGCATTAAACTACATCATTATTACTTATACAGAATTTTGAAATGTTTGGCACTAGAATTAACAAACAGACCAGTAACATAATTGTTAAATATTTGAGCTGTCTTGAAGCAATTTAACAGAATAATAAACAGGCCACATTTACAAAATTATGTATCTTACTTAGCTTTACAAACTGCTTTGCAGTCAGTGATTTGACAACTGACTATACCCAGAAGTGCTAAACAAATACAGCTTATTTTCTATTTATTCATACCCCCAATGTCACAAGAAAACCCTGGTATGACTAAATTAATATTATATTCAGGAATTCAACAAAATGACATCATTTTACTGTAATTCATCCTTTCAGTATGTTAGCTGCAGCCTCTCTTGTTTAGCTTGTTTTGTTTCTGCCATGAGTTCATTTTTAAACTAATATTTATGTTCAATTATTTAAAAATGGTTTCTATTTTTAATGGCAGGTGAAAAACAAATACCAGACCATGGTACATTTTTGTTGCACTCGATAGACTGTAGTGATGTAGCAATTGTATCATAAAACTGGAACTGCATCATAGTTTTTTAGAGCTTTTTGATAAAATTAATTTGTTGTGTGTGCGATATATTCAACGCTTCGGGTAGATTGAAAGTATTTTTTTCTTACAACAATTTAAGGTAACTATAATTTGCACATTCTTTGTATCATCGACCTGAAATATCTAATGCTAACCTTCAGATTGAAGAAGTTCAATAACATCTACTTTTGTTCATGCAGCACATTACATGTAAGTATCAAGTTGGTAACTGAACAACTTGCATGCGTTATCAATTCTTCTTTTGTTGCTTGTAGAGACATTAGGTTTTCATTTACATTTGTCTC
Source organism: Schistocerca piceifrons (assembly GCF_021461385.2). Lineage (NCBI taxonomy): Eukaryota > Metazoa > Arthropoda > Insecta > Orthoptera > Acrididae > Schistocerca > Schistocerca piceifrons. Next base: position 272,774,032 of record NC_060139.1, read on the forward strand.
CTGAAGATAGCCATCCTTTAACAAAACCTTACATACTACCACAGAAATGTACATGATATATTAATGCTAATACAAGAAACTGTGACAATGTATGAATATATTATGACATAAATACATATTTTATTACAGTTAACAATTTATAGTGCTACATGTAAACTAATAATATAGTGACTGACAGTAAAGCTTCAGTCCTAAAGTAATGAAGTAAAAATGTGTGTCTTGATACTTCGAAGTACCACATACAAAAGTGGATTAACATACAGGAATAAAATTCTCATGAAAGTATCTTGCTTGGTTAAGCGTGTGTTACAGCATCAAAAATCAATATTCTTACTTTTCAAGTCAGCAATGCTGTATACTTTTTAGGTTAAATAGCACGTATGCCAAGTGAGGTTGTCACAATCGATATTTCCACATTGTTTCCTTTTTTGTACTAGCACTATGAGGATGGTCCATGATCTACATCAGCCGTGAATAAACGTGTTGTAAGACAGCACAATGTGTATCATGCATTTCTCGAAGTACAGGGTGTATAAAAAAATCATCTGATTTTTAAAAAAAGCTATTATACTATTTGAGACTTGGTGCATGAACAACCTACTGTTGGAAAAAGGATAGGCTCGAGTCTTACATGGTTCCCACTAAGTAGCAGTAGTGTGCACCCGCTTCAGGTCGAGTAAGAAAGGTGTCGAGTCAACGGAAACCGTTTTATATTCCACATTTTGCGCAGTGCGGGTCAGTAATAACTGTTCAGCGTGACTTTTACTAGGTATGGTGTGATCCTCCCACAGCACAGAGCATTAGACGATGACACGAACGATTTCGAGAAACAGGTTGATTATGTAAAGGTAATTGCCGTGCCATCCGCGAGTGTCTGACACAAAAAACAAACGCATCCGCAATAGTTTCACAAGTAGTCTGCAGAAATCCGTTTCCCGTGCAGATCGACAGTTCAACATGCCCCGATGTCCGTATGGCGTGCGTTGCGTCGACATTAACACATGAAAACATGTCAAACTCAGCTATTGCAAGCTCTTCACGAATGTGACAAACAACAACGTGTGGAGTATTGTAATTTCGTTCTTGGCCAGATGGAGGATGACAGTTTTCTTCCTCTCTTACTGTTTAGTACCGAGGCAATATTTTATTTAAATGGAATGCTGAACTATCATAATGTGAGAATATGGGGTACGGAACAACCACATGAAGTTGTACAACTCTCCAAAATTTTATGTATTTTGTGCTGTTTCACGGGAAAAAGTGAATGGCCCTCTTTCCTTTGTCGAGAACACTGTTACAGGAAGTACATATCTCGATATGCTTGAGAGCTTTCTTTTCCCACAGTTGGAGACTGATTAGAACGACTTCGTTTACCAACAGGATGGGGCACTGCATCTAGAAGTGCGGGAATTTTTAAATCAAAGGATTACTGAACGATGGATCGGTTGCACTGGACCAACTGACGGAGCCCAACATTACTGGCCTCTGAGGTCACCGGACCTGACTATATGTGATTATCTCTTGTGGGTGTTTATAAAAGACTCTGTTGGTGTGCCTCCGATACCAACAACAATGAATGAACCGAGACATCGCATAATAGCTGCTGTGACTCAAGACACGAACGCTACAGTGCGGGAACAATTTAAATACCGCATTCAGATATGCCATGCATCTCAAGGGGGGCATATTGAACACCTGCGAAAAGGTATGAAGAAAAACTTTTGAATTTCCTGTCCACCAAAAAACAAAATTCATTGTATATGTTTATTAGTTTCAGAAATATAGAAGTGCCAAATCGGATGATTCTTTTTGATACAACCAGTATATCAATGCCGTTGACAGTTATTAGGTAATTTTTTTGGTATTTTTGCTAGTTAATGTAACGAGTTGATGCACCTAAATATTGTTACTATTTCGGTTTACAGAATTACAGGGAGGGTGAAAACTGAGCATTTCCTGAGTAAATTTCAGAGTTTGCTACAACAACTTAGTAAAGAAAAAAAAGTGATTGGTGCTGCTTACAACATCAATAAGATAAGTGAAAACTGAGAGGCATCCAAATTCACTGACTAAATAAAATAAAATTTGATCAAAATATATTTTTGGGAATCCACCAGAAAGAGTGATCAGTCAGTTACATTTATTGACAACAGTTTAACGAATTATGTACTTGGAAAAGTACGTAAATTTTATTTGCATTTAGGAATTTCTGATCATTTAGCACTATTCCTTAAACGGACCAAAGCAAGTTGGGAAATCCTGTCCACAAATTCTACATGAAACGTAAGTTCTGTCAAAAAAACATTACTGGGATTCATGACTGGTATAATGGGATGGAATGTACTTGGACCAAAAATATACGGTTCTGCAAATTTCCAAACATTCTTGTCCAGTCTGCGAAGTATTTTCATTGAAAGGTTTTCAAGATTCAATGAGTTCTTCATTAATGTGGTGAAATCATGTGACAATGTAGCAGGTTTCAAACGAATGTGCTTCTCTTTCAACTTAATCAATAGTCTGAACTTGCTGAATACATCGAAGTTGAGCACCAGTTAGCCTCTCAGAATGTCTGAATGCCTCACAGACATTTCAGCAGTGGATGAATAATATATTACATAATCACTGAAAAACTAAAATTCTGCAAGTTAACATGGGATACCCAAAAATTTTTTAACATTTTTGTATGAAATAATAGAAAAAACACTACATATAATACGAGGGTTATTCCAAAAGTAAGGTCCGATTGATTGCCAAATTGAAACCACAGTGAACATCAGAAATGTTTTACTTGTAACAATTAGCTACACCTTTCAGCTACTTCTCTACGTAGTCGCCGTTCTGACTTAGACTTTTGTCATAGCGTTGTACCAACTTTTCAATAGCCTCATCATAGAAGGCAGCCGCCAGTGCTTTCCGCCAATTCTCCACGCTGGCCTACACTTCGTTGTCTGTGTCAAAATGTTGTCTTCAAAGACAGCGGTTCATGTGACCAGAGATGAAACTCATGGGGAGACAATTGCGGACTGTATTGTGGGTAATCTAACATTTCCATTTGAAAACGATGCAGGAGCATCTTCATTGCCCCTGCAGAATGCGGCTGAGAATTGTCGTGAAGACGAAACAGCACGACAGTTATGTAATGTTGGCTGCATAGCTTCAGGCGAAATTTCTCACCAGGCCCTCGTACTTGGCGGCAGACACTATTTTCTAGACATCTTTACGCACTCACTGCGAGCTCAGAAATGAGAAGAGCGACGTGATGCTAACTGGGGTTATACTAGAGACACTACCCAACACATCTGTGCAAAGCTTTATCGGATTTTCATAGTCGTTTCCATTTCGCGACCGATCGGACCTTACTTTTGGAATAACCCTCGTATTTTATCAATTTATTTAACTAGATGCTCCCCAGAGAAGCCAAGGTACACAGAGGAAAAATTGTTGTACAAGAGAGGATCAAGTGAAGCCATATTATATTAGCATCCCATCTCTCTTCTTCTACCTGTAAGTATCAGAGGGAGCTGCTGGCATCGAAGTTCGAAATTTCATTGGAGAATGTGAGATAATTTTGGGTGTTTTATTTGCCTTTCACTGTGTAAATAGCACTATATATGTAATTGGGCAGTTTTCTGAGAATTTCATAAAATCATCAGATAGTAAGAGTAAACCTGCATGAATCTTCTGAATTTTGATAAAAATATTTAACTCATTTAATCTCTCTCTGCTTACCTATGAACTAGATTGATTTCAGAGACGGTGTTCTATATTGGGTTACTTCTTCTTTTTTTTTTTTTTTTTTGGATCCTATCTTCTGAGTCTTCTGACTGGTTTGATGCCGCCCACCACGAATTCCTCTTCTGTACCAACCTCTTTATCTCAGAGTAGCACTTGCGACCTACATCCTCAATTATTTGCTAGGTGTATTCCAGTTATTCCAGTTTCTCTGTCATTCTTTACAGCTTTTGCCTCTACAGCTCCATCTGGTACCATTGAAATCATTCCCTCGTATCTTAACAGATTTCCTATCATCTTGTCCTTTCTTCTTGTCAGTGTTTCCCACATATTCCTTCCTTCTCAGATTCTGCACAGAACCACCTCATTCCTTGTGTAGAGGAATGTTGGATGAGGATGGGCTGTCAAGATGCACCATATTAAAACTCGTCCGAGTTTCCCAAGTGATTCATTATTTCCAGCTACAGTGCCCCTGTTCCTATTGGACGGCGCTACCGGGTCCTGCAATGCTGAGGACACCACTTCACTGTCTGCAAAACGGCTTGGTGCAGAATGACTGCCTCAGCAACCCATACAATGCACAGCTGTGTGTCAGCCTTGTACTGCCACGGAGTTGTCACAATGTCAGGACGCGCCGGCAGCTGACTCAGCGGTCTCTGTCCCTGCCCACTCAGGACCACCCACTATGAGCTACAACTTAGATCGCGGCGACAACAACCGCCTGTGATCCTGCGTCCGAATCTGCAGCCCTCAGGATGCTGCCAGTGTGTGTTGGGAGCCAATGAGACTATCCGCAGCAGTGAACCATGGTGGGGCCAGCAGCTGGCTGGCGGCGGACCCTGTGTTGACTTCAGAGGGTCGAACCAGCGACCTGTCATGAACTGGAACGCTGGCGCCCCATCTGCAGCTGCATGTAGCCAGTGGTGTGACACGCCCCACTGTCCAGGAGAGCTGTTACACTTGAATGCCTTTTTAGTGTACCGGCTCCTATTTATGCAAGGCTGTATGCCTCTGTTTTGCTAATGCACTGCTCTGAGGCATGTACTCATAACATCTACGTTGGGCAAGTGGGCCCCTTCTGCCTGTAACTTGCGCAATGCAAACTACTGTGTTTACTCTTTTCAGTGGTTCTACAGCCCTGTGGCCTCCATTCTACTTCACAACCACTGGCAGCGTAACTTACTATCAACAGGCCTGAGCCTGGCTGTAATTTGTGCATTCAGAAATATTGCACTGAAGCTAATCTTTTCCCATCTTAAACGGTGGTGATACTAGACTTACCTTATCAGTCCATCTAATTTTCAACATTCGTCTGTAGTACCACATCTCAAAAGCTTCTATTATCTTCTGTTCTGGTTTTCCAACAGTCCATATTTCACTACCACACAAGACTCTGCTCAAAACGTACATTCTCAGAAATCTCTTCCTCAAATTAAGGCCTATGTTTGATACTATTACACTTCTCTTGGCCAGGAATGTCCTATTTTTCCAGAACTTTGATTCCTTGCTCTGTCTGTCGTTGCTTATTTTGCCGCTAAGGTAGCATCTACTTCGTGACCATAAATCCCGATGTTAAGTTTCTCGCTGTTCTCATTTCTGCTAATTTTCATTATTTTCGTCTTTCTTCGATTTACTCTCAATCCATATTCTGTACTCATTAGACGTTCATTACATTCAGCAGATTCCCTAATTCTTGTTCATTTTCACTCACGATAGCAATGTCATCAGCGAATTGTATGATTAATATCCTTTCACCTTGAATTTTAATTCCACTCCTGAACATTTCTTTTATTTCTTTCATTTCTTTTTCGATATACAGGTTGAACAGTTGAAGTGAAAGGCTACATAACTGTATACACACTTTTTAATTCGACCACTTTGTTCTTGGTCGTCTACTCTTATTATTCTCTCTTGGCTCTCGTGCATACTGTACATCTTCCGTCTCTCCCTGCAGCTTAACCCTATTTTCCTCGGAATTCCGGATATTTTGTTCCATTTTACATTGTCGGACGCTTTTCCCAGGTCGAAAAATCCTATGAACGTGTCTTGATTTTTCTTTACTTGAAATGCTATATAAAATAATAATTGACTCTTCAAGTAAAGCAAATTATTCTCCCAAATGGGAAACAATAAAACAGGATGAGGCTGAAGGTTGTATTCTATTAACTGAGAAACAAAAGAGCACCAAGAAGTGTGATGAGTGTCAGGAACCGAACTCGGCTATAAACAGTAGCGTGAAAGCAACGATAGATCACTCTGTGGTTGGAGTTTAGGCAGAGACGACACATAACAGCAAAACTCGAAGCAGGTGAAGAACATGACTGAGTGGGTCCTCGAAATAGTGTGCATAGAATGGAAACAACTCAGCAGAACACCCGGAAACACACTATTTATCATTCACGCCAAGAAAACCAGAGAGGTCATACTTTGTTCTAGTACTTCATAAATGTTTTACCCACCAATGTAGATATCCCAGAAATTGTATTCGCCCATGATACATCTGTGTTGATTAAATATCATTGCCCATAATATACATCTGTTGGCAACAGCAGTACAATAAATAATCTAGAGACTTAGTTTGAGTTCAGTGGATTAAGCGTGAACATTCCTGAGAGCCATATGATGTTTTGGGTGGAGGGTGGAATGGTTTCCTGTGGCCCGCAACGAATTCTCCGCCGTGCCAACCGTTTCATCTCAGAGTAGAACCTGCAAGTCACGTCCTCAGTTATTTGCTGTATGTCTCAGACTCGAAAGAAGTGAAAAATCTATGTGACAAACAAAAGCTGCACAAAGCGAAAACGAGCGTATGGAAGTCAATGAGAAAATCTCTCAATGACTGTGAAAGTACGACTTTGTCAACCGATCTAGGTAAAAGGCCTAAGAGGTTTTGGTCGAATGTAAAATCAATAAATGTGTCAAAATCATCTATTCATTCACTCAGTGACCGCATTGGCACCGAAACGAAAGTTAACAGAGAGAAGGCCGAAATACTGAATTCAGTCTTCCGAAAGAGTTTTACCGGGGAAGATCGTAACACAGTCCCTCCTTTCAGTCCTCGTGCGAACGCATGAACAGAAAAACAACTACAATCGGTTATTAGTGGAAAGACGTCAGGACCAGAGATACGTACAAAATTATACAAAGATCTAACAGTAATCTATCGTAGATCGCCCGGACAATGAAGGGTATCTAGCGACTGGAAAAAAGCGCTGGTCCTTCCCCTTTTCAAGAAGGGCCGTAGCGCGATGCACACAATTATGGACGTGTATTGTTAACGTCAATCTGTTGTTTAATTCTGGCACATGATCTATGCTCAACATTTATTACGTTCTTGGAGAAGGAAAATCTCCTCTATGAAAATAAACATGGATTCCGCAAACAGAGATCCTGCGAAACTCAGCTCGCTGTGTTCCTCTATGAGATTCACAGTGGCGTAGCTAATGGAGCTGAGGCTGGTGCTTGATGCCGTGATCCTTGACTTCAGGAAGGCATTTGACACCGTCCCGGACTGCCGTTTAGTGAAAAATAGAAAAACGAGCTTATCGAGTATCAGAGCATACTTGCGATTGGATTCAAGACTTTCTTGCAGACAGAGCTCAACACACAGCTATTAACGCAACGAAATCAGAAGATGTACTTGTTTGCTGTTCATTCTGATGAGAACAACCGTATCACTGAAATGTACCACTTTATCTTGACTGAGTCTTAGCATTTCCCTTTTTATATTTTCTAGCTTTCCCACAAGTTCAGACTTCTGACATTCCACGCCCCGATTCATAGAACGTTGCCCTTTCGCCAATGTTTATTTCGTGTTCAACTCCCCCTTAGCAATCCCCTCCTGGAGATCCAAATGTGGGGGACTAGTCCGCAGTGCAGAGATCATTAGGACTCTTTTCTGTTACAGGTCACATATCCTGTGGTTACAGATTATGTTTCTCTAACAGGGTGGCTTCCATTGCCTTCTGCACCCTCACGCTGTTAATCATTGCTGATTTTTCCGCCTTTCAGAGGGAGTTTCCCCACCCTATGGCAAGAGAGTGCCCTGAACTTCTGTCCTCTCTTCCGACCTCTTTGACAAGGTCGTTGCCAGAATGAGGGTGACTTCTAAAGCAATGCCGATGATTTATATTCAAAATTTAAGCAGGAGTGAGGACCTTTTGATTACTAGTCAAAGACTGTAATCCTAGATCACTCTGCCCCTCCAAACGATTATGTTCAGAAAACATTTTTTGTGAAGTGCATGATTTAGTTCAGTGGTCGTTAAATTGCGGCCCGCTGTTATGAGCTATATTTCATAATAATATGCTTCTAGCAATTAACAACAGAATCTGATAACATCATTTAACTTTAAGAGCTTCTTAAGAGAGTATTTTTCTTGCTTAGCACGAACAGAAATACTTACAAAGACAGTAATATTTTAGGTGAATTCGCCATGAAGTTAGTAAAGTTTGTCGCTTACGTAAAGGACTGAGTTGCATGTAGCACGGCCGCTGCAGGATTCATAGAAGTGGGGGGGTTGGGGGGATATTTTATTGTTTGTCTTCCAGGGCTGACAACTCACGAGCGTGTGCAACTTGCACCGAACAGCTCATATTGTATAAGCGTCAAATGGGAATAAGATGAATTGGTGAATCGCATAATAGAGACTGTCATCTTCAACAGTTGTACATGTTTGTAGCAAGTAATATGAAATCAAATTAAGGCTGTTGTAATACAGTGCCATGAGTGGAAGGAAAATCACATTCAAAACATTTAGTAAACATTTATTATATTGTCTCAAACGGCAATTACATTTAGAAACTAATATACCATACCAAATTATGTAGGTTACCAGTTAACAGTCAGGTCGGTTGGGGAACATGTGGAAAGTGGTCAGGACGGGAAAAGTGCCCATTGCAAGTTTTTTGCCCGGGACAGCACTGGTGCTTACCGAGAAGTGGTCACACTATTACCAATATACTGTAATCGCCATCGTTGTCAGTGCGATTCACAGAGGAAACCTCTTCCGTTATTTTCTATTTGAAACTGTTTTGGTTTTGAATCGTTTGGTGGAAAAAAATTCATTTATATTATTCTTGTTACCTCACTTGTATGGGGAGCAATAAATTTTTACAATACCAAATGTTTAAACAACGTCGTTTGGCCTACAAATACAGTTCCTTGTTACTTATTTCGATTTTATAGTTTCTCCTGTGGATCAGTACTGCCGACATGTATTCCGATTGGGAGAAGTGGCCATACTACTCGTCAGTATAAAGTGGCCAAGGCGTTAACCAAAATAAGACTTGGGCATGTGAAAGCAAACACATTTCACACTTTTTTTTTTTTTTTTTTGGTCATCAGTCTACTGACTGGTTTGATACGGCCCGCCACGAATTCCTTTCCTGTGCTAGCCTCTTCATCTCAGAGTAGAACTTGCAACCTACGTCCTCAATTATTTGCTTGACGTATTCCAATCTCTGTCTTCCTCTACAGTTTTTGCCCTCTACAGCTCCCTCTAGTACCATGGAAGTCATTCCCTCATGTCTTAGCAGATGTCCTATCATCCTGTCCGTTCTCCTCATCAGTGTTTTCCACATATTCCTTTCCTCTCCGATCCTGCGTAGAACCTCCTCATTCCTTACCTTATCAGTCCTCCTAATTTTCAATATTCGTCTATAGCACCACATCTCAAATGCTTCGATTCTCTTCTGTTCCGGTTTTCCCACAGTCCATGTTTCACTACCATACAATGCTGTATTCCAGACATACATCCTCAGAAATTTCTTCCTCAAATTAAGGCCAGTATTTGATATTAGTAGACTTCTCATGGCCAGAAATGCCTTTCTTGCAATAGCGAGTCTGCTTTTGATGTCCTCCTTGCTCCGTCCGTCTTTGGTTATTTTACTGCCTAGGTAGCAGAATTCGTTAACTTCATTGACTTCGTGACCATCAATCCTGATGTTAAGTTTCTCGCTGTTCTCATTTCTACTACTTCTCATTACCTTCGTCTTTCTCCGATTTACTCTCAAACCATACTGTGTACTCATTAGACTGTTCATTCCGTTCAGCAGATCATTTAATTCGTCTTCACTTTCACTCAGGATAGCAATGTCATCAGCGAATCGTATCATTGATATCCTTTCACCTTGTAATTTAATTCCACTCCTGAACCTTTCTTTTATTTCCATCATTGCTTCCTCGATGTACAGATACGAGTACATCGTTCTTGATCGTCCACCCTTATTATTCCCTCTTGGTTGTTGTACATATTGTATATGACCCGTCTCTCCCTATTGCTTACCCCTACTTTTTTCAGAATCTCGAACAGCTTGCACCATTTTATACTGTCGAACGCTTTTTCCAGGTCGACAAATCCTATGAAAGTGTCTTGATTTTTCTTTAGTCTTGCTTCCATTATTAGCCGTAACGTCAGAATTGCCTCTCTCGTCCCTTTACTTTTCCTAAAGCCAAACTGATCGTCACCTAGCGCATTCTCAATTTTCTTTTCCATTCTTCTGTATATTATTCTTGTAAACAGCTTCGATGCATGAGCTGTTAAGCTGATTGTGCGATAATTCTCGCACTTGTCAGCTCTTGCCGTCTTCGGAATTGTGTGGATGATGCTTTTCCGAAAGTCAGATGGTATGTCGCCACACTCATATATTCTACACACCAACGTGAATAGTCGATTTGTTGCCACTTCCCCCAATGATTTTAGAAAATATGATGGAATGTTATCTGTCCCTCCCGCCTTATTTTACCGTAAGTCCTCCAAAGCTCTTTTAAATTCCGATTCTAATACTGGATCCCCTATCTCTTCTAAATCGACTCCAGTCTCTTCTTCTGTCACATCAGACAAATCTTTATCCTCATAGAGGCTTTCAATGTATTCTTTCCACCTATCCGCTCTCTCCTCTGCATTTAACAGTGGAATTCCCGTTGCACTCTTAATGTTACCACCGTTGCTTTTAATGTCACCAAAGGTTGTTTTGACTTTCCTGTATGCTGAGTCTGTCCTTCCGACAATCATATCAATCATATCTTTTTCGATGTCTTCACATTTTTCCTGCAGCCATTTCGTCTTAGCTTCCCTGCACTTCCTATTTATTTCATTCCTCAGCGACTTGTATTTCTGTGTTCCTGATTTTCCCGGAACATGTTTGTACTTCCTCTTTTCATCAATCAACTGAAGTATTTCTTCTGTTACCCATGGTTTCTTCGCAGCTACCTTCTTTGTACCTATGTTTTCCTTCCCAACTTCTGTGATGGTCCTTTTTAGAGATGTCCATTCCTCTTCAACTGTACTGCCTACTGCGCTATTCCTTATTGCTGTATCTATAGCGTCAGAGAACTTCAAACGTATCTCGTCATTCCTTAGTACTTCCGTATCCTACTTCTTTGCGTATTGATTCTTCCTGACTAATGCCTTGAACTTCAGCCTACTCTTCATCACTACTATATTGTGATCTGAGTCTATATATGCTCCTGGGTACGCCTTACAATCCAGTATCTGATTTCAGACATATAAATTTCCAAAATGCTATTTTATTGAGCTAACAGTTTCGGTAACATATTCTGCAATCTTCAGGCTCTCTGACAGACATGTCGGAAGACTCTCACTTGTGGTTCAGTCGACGTAGGATCCAGCATTCAAAGACAGGTTTCCGCAGATTTTTGAGACAGCGATCACTTCAGACCTCACCTCCCGACTGTTGGACAAAAATTCAACCCCCAACGGCTGAAAAGTGTTCGATTTGACATTCTGTAGTCAACATCCTAGGTCCCATACCCATCTGTGAAAAGATAGACACACAGAAACTACGAGTTAGTTACTTCCATGAAATACGCATAATACAGGGTGATCATAAATAAAGGTAAACTCTCAACCCGCTGTAGAAATTACACCACCGGTCAGAATGACGTCAAATTTCAATGGAATATTATCGGAAAATGGAGAAAATGTATCGAAGAAGAAAAAAAAAATTGTGTGAAAATTGATCAATAGATGGTTATGTATGTGTCAGAATACGTAAATGAAAGCACCTGTCATGCTCACGACACACTGAAGTTGATATATACACGCCGGCTACACGGCATTTCCTCCTTTCGCGGCTGCGACGTTCGCCTTGTCTCAAAGCAGGATCGAGCTCTGCTTGGAAAGCTGTATTACAAGAATCATGACTGTGCACACGTCGCTCTGCCGAAATTCCGGACACTGAAGGGTCTGAAAAAAGGCGTTGGTCCGATGACTACCGTGGGTCCGGAGAAATTGATTCGGAAATTCGAAAAGGCAGGTTCTTTTGGTGTACACCCTGGTAGAGGGAGGAAACGGCTTGATTCGGCGTCAGCGGAAACAGAGGCCACAGTAACGCAGGAGGAGACGAGTGGTAGTGTGCAAGCATTTCCCGAACGTTGGACATACCCGTGAGCACATTGCGTAAAATCCTAAGAAACATCCAACCATTTAGTGCACGGAGAATTACCCGAACATTGGACATGCCCGTTAGTACATTTCGTAAAATCCTACAAAACATCGTTCTTTGTAGTCAAAATTACCCAAGTGCACGAGTTGTTTCCTGATGACATGCCAGTAAGAGAGACGTATACTTCACAATTCCTTGCTCGCATGTGAGTGGACAACGATTGACCGTGGAAGATTTCGTGGACAGACGAAGGCCTCGTCCATCTGACAGGATATGTCAATACACAGAATTGTCGAATATGGACAATGAAAAATCCACAAAAACAACCAATTTCACTTCGCCCTGAGAAGGTCACTGTGTGGTGCGGCTTTACGGCATCATTCATCATAGGGCCATATTTTTTCGAAGAGACAGGTGCTGGCGGTCCTGTTACCTGTACCGTCACTGGTAAGTGCTATGAGCGTCTTTTGTGCAACCGCGTCATTTTTATGCAAGATGACGCACCACCGCAAATTGCAAATCCAGTTAAGCAACTACTGAAGCGCCATTTCGGAATTGCTAGAATTATCAGCCCGCCATTTTTCACAGCCTGGCCGTCCCGATCAACTGACCTTAATCCGGAGACTTCTGGCTGTGGGGCTATCTGAAAGATGTTGTGTTCATTGTTCCAACTGCAAACATACCTGCATTGAAGGCATGCATTGCACAACACATCCCGAACGTGACCTCAGGTACACTTCAGTCAGTCATGGAACATGCTGTTTCTCGATTTCAACTTGTTGCAGAAAACGGTGGACAACATATTGAAAATGTTTTGTGCCAGTCACACGGAAATTAATAATCCAGTAGTAGTAGGGTAGTGGAGATTGGTGATATTTTGATATCAAATTGATATAAAAATTAATTAAATTGCTCAATTAATCACCCCCAACCCCACCCACTTCCTCCCCTGATCACACTGTAGCGGGACTTTGAATTTCGCCGCGCTACACTCGTTCCCTCAGATATAAATTATACCGTCGCAGCGGTATGAGCGCTCGACGGCAGAGAAAACACCAAGATTGTAACTCTTATTTTGTTTTCTACCCATCTATTGTCTCTTGAGAGCGGAAGCTTAATGCCGACGTAAAAATTTATTAATGTGTAGACATATTGTGCAAGTTGTTATGAAATTCATAGGATGGAAGTAGCAACGTAAAATAAATTGCATTCAGTGTCAAGATGATTTTGATTTGTATAAATTAGTGATTCCTGGACGATTGCAAGATTTCGGAGCAGCTACTACTTTTCATGCAGAAAGGAAGTAGGAGATTTTTCAAGAGCTGGACGCCGCACGAAAGAAGACATGTTAACATGGTAAAGAATGAACTCTTATCTATGCCATTTCTCCCTGTTAGTCACATTTGTTATTCTCTGTTCTTTTCAAATAATTTTTATAGTGGAAATTGGTTTGACTTTTGCTCAGAAACGCCACAAGGACCACCCCAACAACAGCTTTTCCGAATCACGAAGTCCGATAACTTTTCCGTAATACGAAGTCCGATTTGCATTTCATTCTTTCCCCTTTTCACGGTCATTAACGATTTTAAAACCCACTTTTTATTCACCATTTCTTCCCACATTTTCAACCTTTTCTTTTCTTCTCTTTTTCTTTTTTACTAACCAGTACAACACCCACCCACCCCCAAATGAAATCACATGTTTTCTTCAGCTACACATGTGCCCCAGCCTCCTCATCCCCCTCTCCTCTCCTCCCCTCAACCACTGCGTAAAACCTACCCTATTGATGGAAATCTCGAATTTATGCTTGAACTTCGAATTTTGGTGGGAATTTCTTTGTCCCAGACCTCTGCTGATATGCGCACGCACAGCCCACCTGGGAATTGACGGGAAATTAAAAACTGGCCGTACACTTTCTAGGGCTCAGACAATGATCCTCCTGAGTGGAAAGGCCAACTGTACCCACCATACGTAATTAAATCACTAGAATCGCTTGGAATTGTTGGGAAATTGAAAATGGCGGTGCTTTTTCCGCGACTCGAATACTGATTCCACTGGATGGGTAGCCCAAGTGCACGCACAACACATGGAAACTGTCCAGATACGGGAGGGGGAGGTTAGGGTAGCGTCGTTTATTTACTTTGGTCGGGAAACTGTCGCAAAGATCGAGCCTAATTACGCAATAAATCACAAAGATCGGTCCTAATTACACAACTATACATAGCGCTGTACAAGATTGGCATAAAATCACAATACAACTCAAAAACTAACGATACCGTACAACTGCTGTTATTCTGCTGGGAAAAAACTTCTCAATACCACTCGAATCTCGCATCAGACACACTCGAACTTTACGTGTCACCTACAAGCTGGCAGGATAAAGGCTGGGGTCGAAGATACTATCATTATTCTTTTTGGTGAGAAATACGTTCAACTGATGAGATGCTGGTGTTGGACCGAGAGGAGTTTTAAAAGCATATTACCTGTAAGCGTACAGTATCTATCGCTGCTTGACGTCAGAGTTCGCTACAGATGCCTACTGAAAATCACCTTACAGCCCATCTAACCAAAGGCAATACACGCTGTCACAGCTGATGGAAAAAATACGTCACGGCTCTAATTGCACTTCGAAATTGTCATGAGAAAACCTGCACATGTAATGAATGAATCATAATGCAACACGTGTACTGGGGAAAATTGTCGTCCTAAAAGACAGCAAGGGGGGTGGTAGTTGAACGTGCGTTCTCCTCGATCTTCAACCACAAACTGCCGAAAATCCGAAAATCGAGGACCACTCCCCCACGCCCTCCATCCACCTACATGGTGGATGGATGGAGGAAGGGGGCTACTGAACCAGCACGTGCTGGCTGCTGTCTACCTTGAGGCGATGGTCCTTCACTGACACAAAAGCAGATATAGTACACTAAACAATATGGGATAAATGAATGGCTCTCCCAAATGCAGCTTGCCTGTAAAATATAGTGACATAGCCACCCCTAATGGCTAGGGGCCCACCTGTGGCGACTCCCTGACACAGACTAGGCAGGTCCCCAACACCTGTAATAGCTCTCTCGGTTTGTGGTGGAACACAATTTTATTTTACGTCAACAACTCTCCCTTGCAATTTGTTACAGATATTTTTCGGAATGACCGGAGCTCTGTGGTATAACAACGAAATTCCGGAGAACGGTCCAGCTGGCTGCCCGCACTTGGCTTTCCACAATCTGCCCGCCACCTTAAGCCAGCGCCCCTACACCTGAACAGAAGCGTTTTAGCCAGCTAAACTATGGAAGATAAAAGAACGGCCGCCTCGACAAGTGCAACTTGTTTGTCTAAAATATAGACAGCGGCTGTGTCTGACTCCCTTTACTGTTTTTCTGCCAATCCTCGTACAGCTGCAGGCCCTCCGCAGCACTAGCAATATGCGCCATGCCTTCAGGCGGCGATCCTTGACAATACAAAAAGGGAAATTAAGTAGCGTAACCGCGCCCATCCGTAGGACATTCCAGATGGGACCGAGGGAGAGCCACAGCCTCATAGGGAAGTCCCCTGCCATTCTGTGCAGGACTATTTAACATCAACTCGACTCCTATAATAATGCAGCTATTAGAAAAAGGAAAGAAACGTTCGTGACGATAATAAATGTTCTCTTTTGACGAAAATAGACAATGTCCATTTTCTTTTAGTTTTATGAGCAAAATCGGTATAGTTTTTACAGTCGATTGCACTCACATATCTTCTTTTCGTGACGTCCACCGAAGTGTACCGCTACCGATCACAAGTAATCAGCAGAGACATACCCACCCTGAGTAAAATTAGTAAGAAAAACTTCGACTATTTTGGCACGAAAACTACCGATCACTGCAGAAAGGCCTCGTTATTTCGAAATTAAATTGATCATGAGAGTCACTTTGCATGGCGAGTAATTTTTTTTTTTTTCTGTAGTCGAATTACACTCCCAGGTAGGTCAAATGGGAATCTGTGGCTGGAACACGATGTTCTTTTCGAGGAGCAATATTCAAAATTGACATCTAAAGCTGACCACAGATGGATTCTACAGCCCACAACATACATTTCAGATAAGAACAGGGCTATTAAAAACACGATCGTCGCGACTACATTACCGTCTCCCTGCATAAAAAGCGGTCTTGAGTCTACAGGTACACAAACGAGCCACGAGCCACGAATAGTGTTAGGTTTTCTGGTAGAAATGCTGTCCGCTATCAAGTCTATCCATTCAACCACTTACTTGAGTTTGATCCTGTAGAGACACCTTTTAATGATTACAGCCACTGATGCATCATATTCATGGCACTCTCATTTCTAGAAATGAGTCACCTTTTTCGAACCTATCTGCTAAGGATCCCATACAGCAGAACCTCCAGCGCTGTTTTTTGGACAGTCTCTCTGCATCTTGTAACTGCACCTAACAAGGGAACCTCCCCATCGCACCCCCCTCAGATTTAGTTATAAGTTGGCACAGTGGATAGGTCTTGAAAAACTGAACACAGAATAATCGAGAAAACAGGAAGAAGTTGTGTGGAACTATGAAAGAAATTAGCAAAATGTACAAACTGAGTAGTCCATGTGCAAGATATGCAACATCAAGGAAAGTTTGACCTCAGCAGTGCCGTGGTCCCGTGGTTAGCGTGAGCAGCTGCGGAACGAGAGGCCCTTGTTTCAAGTCTTCCCTAGAATAATAAATTTACGTTCATTATTTTCGCAAAGTTATGGTCTGTCCGTTCGTTTATTGACATCTCTGTTCACTGTAATAAGTTTAGTGTCTGTGTTTTGCGACCGTACCGCAAAACCGTCCGATTAGTAGACGAAAGGACGTGGCTCTCCAGTGGGAACCGAAAACATTTGATCGCAAGGTCATAGGTCAAACGACTCTTCCACAGGAAAACATGTCTGATATATTCTATACCACACAGGTAACGGCATGTGCGTCACATGACAGGAATATGTTGTCGACCCACCTACCTAACTTGTACACTTGGCGAATGGGTAAAAACATTCTTCTACCTTTCCCGATTTAGGTTTTCTTATGGATGTGATGATCATTCCTAAAAAAGTGATGAAAACATAAGAGTTTGTCACATAAACTGCAAGAAATGAATGGAACAGTTTCACAGTCGCACAGTTTTCCCTGTGCTCTGTCAAAACATATGTTTTGTTTCGATTTTTGTTTAGGTGTAGCGTCTCCATACTACGGCGCAGTTACCTCGCATCGGACGAACGGACGGACAATTAATAAATTGTCTGAAAATAAAAAAATTTAACTTTGTACTCGAGGGAAGGTTTGAACCAAGGACCTCACATTCCGTAGCTGTTCACGCTAACCCCGGGATCACAGCGCTCCTGAGCTCATATCATCCTTGATGTTGCTTATCTTGCACATGGACTACTCAGTTTTTATATCTTGCTTATTTTTTTCATGGTTCCACACAACTACTTCCTGTTTTCTAGATTGACCTGTCTTCAGTTTTTCAAGGCCTATCTACTGTGCCAACTTATAACTAAATCTGAGGGGGGTGCGATGGGGAGGTTTCCTTGTAAGTATATGCCCCCACCAACAATGCAGCCTAGTCTATGTGATAGCAAGAAAGAGTTGTTGTGTTACATAAAAGTGTTTTCATTCACAGAACTGGGTACTTGCTTAGTCTGTGTCAGGGCTTTGCCACAGGTGCTCCCCTAACCATTAGGGGCAGCTATGGTACTGTACTTTAGATGAACAAGTTGCATTTGAGACAGCCATTCTTTTACTTCCTATTGTTTAGTTAAATGTACCTGCTTCTGTGTCGGTGAAGGACCATCGACTCAAGGCAAACAGTGGCCAGCATGAGCCGTGAGGCTGCTGGCGGAGAAGCTCACTCCCTCCGACCACCCACGCTGTAGATGGGTGGAGGGAATGAGAGGAGAGGGCCTCGATTTTCGGCAGTTTGTGGTTCTAGATGTAGGAGAATGCAAGTTCAACTATCCCCCCCCCCCCTTTGAAGTCTTGTAGGACGACGATTTTCCCCAGTACATGTGTTGCATTATGACCCATTCATTACGAGTGCTGGTTTCTTCACGACAACTTCGAAGTGTAATTAGAACTGTAACACATTTTTTCCATCAGCTGTAATAGCGTGTCTTTGATAGCTGAGCTGTAGGGTAATTTTTAGTAGGCATCTGTTGCGAACTCTGACATCAAACAGCGAGAGATACTGTATGGTTACAGGTAACACACATTTTAAACTCCTCTCTGTCCGACTCCAGCATCTCTTCAGTTGAATGTATTTCCCATCAAAAAGAATAAAGGTAGTATCTTACACACCAGCCCTTTTCCCATCACCTTGTAGGTGTAGGGTAGAGTTTGGGAGTGTCTGTCGCTGGCTTCGAGTGGTTCAAAAATGGTTCAAATGGCTCTGAGCACTGTGGGAGTTAACTTCTGTGGTCATCAGTCCCCTAGAGACAGGATTCGAACCTGCGACCGTAGCGGTCACGTGATTCCAAACTTAAGAGCCTAGAACCGCTCGGCCACACCGGCCGGCGGTTTCGACTGGTATTTTGAAATTTTTTCACAGCAGGATAACACCAGTTGTATATTATCGTTAGTTTTTGAGTTGTATTGCGATTTTGTGCCATTCTTGTATAGCGCTATGCATATAGATGTATAATTAGGACCGATCTTTTTGATTGATTATGTAATTAGGTTTGATCTTTGCGTCACCTTCTTGACCAAAGTAAATAAGGTGCGCTAACCTAACCTCCCTCTCCCGTATCTGGACAGTTTCCATGTGTTGGGCGTGCACTTGGTCTTTTCATCTATTAGAATCTGGGTTCGAGTCCTGCAAAGCCACTTTTAATTTTTCATCAATTCCAAGCGCCTCTGGTGATTTAACTGCGTAAGTTGGGTGCATTTGGGCTTTACGCCTGAAGGACCAGGGATCAAGTCCTGGAAATGGTACTATCTACTTTTAATTTCTGGCGTGGGGGTTGGGTTGGGCACATCAGCACAGTCCTCGGACAAAGGAATCCCACTAAAATTCGAAATTCCCACAAAAATTCGAAATTACCGCCAAAATGCGAAATTCCCGCCAATAGGATAGGTTGGGGGCAAGGATGAAGTGGGGGAGGGGAGGATAAGGAGGCTCGGGCACACATGAAGCTGAGAGAAACACATGACGTCATCTGGGGGCAGGGGTGGGCATGGTCAGGTGCAGGGGTGGTTAATTGATCTGTTTAATTAATTGCAAATAAATTTGATATAAAAATTGCACCGAGGGCACCACTACCCTACAACTTCCGGTTTTATTTTCATTTATGCTCTTTATGTGGTTTTTAGTCTCAGGACAATTAAATGCCGATGTAATTGATTCACTTTATGTGGTTTTTGGCTTCATGACAATTAAAAACCGATGTGAGTGATGCTTCTTAGGGGGTTTTTGGCCTCAGGACAACTGAAAACTGATGTTTCCCATCCGATGTGATATGACCTTGCTGTGTTGGATGAGCTTACGTAAATAACAGTATCACGCCTGTACACCCATGCACACTAGGTAGTACAGTTTGTTTAATGCCAAACGTACACATTAGGCATTGCGTATAATTCACTTGTCATTTGTAGTTGACCACTATTAAATGACGATTCTCACGGCGCCATCTATTGCTACATTTTGTAACTATTTATGTTTCTTCTGCCACGCGTTTTCCACCTCCTCCAATAACATTTCGTTGCAATTTGACGTCATTCTGACCAGCGGTGCTATTTCTACAGATGTCTGAATGTTTAACTTTAATTATAATCACCCAGTACAACAGACAAAAACTGACTTTTAAACTCTTTTATCTGCAAAGCTTGTGAGTTAATGAGCATTGCGCTCTCATTTAAATACATGGCCAAAAGTGTCAGCCTATAGGAATTGTGAAACAAACCCTGTCATCCAGGACCTCATGCCTCAAAGAGCGCAGATTCACCATGAGATGGGGAAATTCACAGGCGTCTGTTGTCTACTGAGGCCTAAGCGCTGTAGTGTGCGATTGAGATAGACGAGAACCTACATCATAGGGAAACACAATAGAAGCCGTTTATGGCCGAGAAGACGTAGCAGAGTTAATCATGGCTGACAAAAGATCGGCGATAAAGGGAAACGTTTATGAAAACTATTTAATCCTGTAATAATGCAGAGAATCAAGCCATAGTAATTTTAATCTGCCATCCTCCATAAATTTTCATGGTGGTCCCAATAAAACCTGAATATTTATCGCTCTATAATAGTCTAGGATTTACTGTTAAAATAAAATTCACAAGTTTTGTTAAAAGAGGTCTGAATGCTAATGTCTGAACGCTTTAGTCGATCTTAACGATCGACATTTCATATAGAAGCGCATAATTAAAATAACAAATGTTGTACATATCGCCGCGGGGGATTAGCCTAGCGGTCTAGGGCGCTGCAGTCATGGACTGTGCGGCTGCTCCTGGTGGAGGTTCGAATCCTCCCTCGGGCATGGGTGTGTGTGTTTGTCCTTAGGATAACTTATGTTAAGTAGTGTGTAAGCTTAGGGACTGATGATCTTAGCAGTTAAGTCCTATAAGATTTCACACACATTTGAACATTTTTGTTGTAGATATCAACTGCATAACCTCATTTGTTTAAGAGATACAGTAAATTTAAATTACCAATATTTTCAGTTGAGCGTCAGATCATCATTTCCTCCACACAAAACACATTGAACAATGTCACCTTGTTGAATCACTAGGTAATAGACTATTTGTTGTAAAGTTTAGTGCATAATATTTACTTTTGTTCTTTATTTATTTACCAGAAAGCACATTGGTGCAAGGCTACATGCCGTGACATGCTCAGTTAAGAATGAAACTGTATTGGTTTTATGTCAAAGATCTTAACGTTTATTATGTAGTAGATATTATTGTTACTTTATTTAGAACGAGAAAGTGGTCAAGATTAGATTATTTAAATATGTTAAAATGTGAAATAATGGAGAATAAGCTGTAGTGAATCAGATGGACAGCTTCAGGAAAGGGAACTGCCCTAGTCAGTTGAGCGAGGGTATTTGGCGCGCGTGAACAGAGGCCGGGGACGGGCAGAATGAATGCTGGTGCAGGCGCGAAAGCTAACAGTTCAGTTCGGCTGGAGACGCCAAAGGGTACAGTTCGGATAGAGACGCGAAAGCGGACAGTCTGTGTTTAGGCAGCTACGAAGGGGAACAACTTAGAAAATTTCGCGTTGTGTGGTATCACGGTACTTAGTCTCTGAGCGGCGAGTAGCCACGCCTCTCGTTTGAACGTCCCACTTTTCGAGTATGTAACGTCTATTTCGCGATGAGATTGTCAATGGTCGAACTGCGTCAAGTGGATATGCGCTCGGGTGTAATAGTAACTCTAAATACAACCAATCTCGCTATTAGTTTGCTTTCTGAATAAAGACTATTCTAACCAAATCGCGTGTTGGTCGTTAATGTAGTTCCCGATATTAATATTACTGTTATTATATGTTATGTTAACTTCGTATTTCGCAAGCTTGCCATCAGCCAGGCAATTTAAACAAGGAGTCACAAATGTCTAATTTAGGGCGTGTAATGCGACATATGCTGTTCAACCCCTAGACGAGTTTGAGCCAAGACATTTCGACGAAGAGGAACCGCATGTGATCCTGAACATCTTTGGAATATTAGCTCGCAAGCTGTCATCCGCCATTCTATTGCTTGTGACGATTTTGAACTAGTTACGTTGTATTATTGAAAACTGTCTCTGTTCTATTATATTTTACTTAACAGAAAATTCCGGGTGAATATGCTCTGCTTCACCTGCTTGGAATTCTTTCAAATACTAGGGTGTGGAGGTTTATAAAATTTGACTGGAAATCAGGATACCAAACATGGGATGCTGTATCGATGACACTGGCGACAGTGTCTCCTGAGATACAGGAAACTGGTCACTGTGTAAGTCTTGAGAAAAATACTGTTCGACTATATTATTTTCTTATCGCTAAAATATATTTGGTGTGATACCTTATCATAAGTGGATTAAAAATGTGTAAGTGTAAGCTTCTTTCAATATGCATCGTTTGGTAAAAATTTAATCTCATTTTGATTGACCACTTTAAATCCTCTTCCCCCGTTCCTATGTGGCCCAAAGTGTCGTCCTGCAATGTCATTGTTAGTAGTAGGGCAAATTTCATGCCAGGCCATGCTGCATTGTTGCCAAATTTATTCAAGATGGCGGCGACGTCATCCAAGATGGCGGCATGTAGACTTGGCAACAGTGCATGACGTCATCCAATATGGCGGCTTTTGGCGGGAAAATAGGCCAATTGTGCTACTTCCACTAACCTAAACTCAAGAAAAAATGGCGGAAATTTTGAATTTTGGCGGGAAAATAGCCAAATAGTGCTATGTCCACTAACCTAAGCCACCTGAAGAAAAAATGGCGGGAAGTTTGAGTTCCAAAAGGATAATGCATGCAAAAACCGTACTTGTCTTTATTATTATTGATTATCATTTAATAACATTCATTATCATTTATTATTATTTATCATCATTTATTATTATT
This sequence comes from Schistocerca piceifrons, assembly GCF_021461385.2. Taxonomy (NCBI): domain Eukaryota; kingdom Metazoa; phylum Arthropoda; class Insecta; order Orthoptera; family Acrididae; genus Schistocerca; species Schistocerca piceifrons. The sequence goes on from NC_060139.1 coordinate 272,796,727, forward strand.
TATTATTATAGGCCTACCTCCACTAGAAAATTGCGCCAAATTCAAATTCCAACACGATAATGTCTCGAAAACTATACTTCTATTTATTATCATCATTTATAATTTATTCAAGATGTCCGATTTTCTCGGCGAGAACGCCATTTTCCTTACATCCATAACAAAAATCTATCACAAGTTCAAATCCCAACACCATACTTGATCACAAGTATGAGCTTTCTCCGTCACTTATCTTTTTTCACTCGTAGCCTATCATAATCACATCAAATAATAAACTGCGCTTATAGTAACGTAAGTCACGTCCTTCGATTTTGCAGGAGGGAAGGGACTGAAGACTTTATTTCAAGCAGTACGGTCATCACTTGTTCTCCAACACAGTCAGCACACACATCTTTGACATTGCAGTGCAGTTACCATGATGTCCACGCTCCAACTGAATTAGTTCAAATCCTCACCATCCTCTGGCCAGCGCGCGGAGACACTGCCGACGCCTGTCACGTGAGGCGGCCGGCCACTCGCGCTGGTGGCGAGCCCAGCGATCGCCCCCATGTCGTCAACATGTTTTCGCTGGACACGCTGGAACTTGCTGAGTTTGACGTCACAGCGGCCCCTTGTCCGCTCACCACGTGTATTCGTCGCCTCCGCACGTTTCCCGCCAAAATTGTTTGCCTCGGAGCTTCAGACAATGGTCGACCGTTCCCTGGGCAAGTTCGAACCTGCAGATACCGACCTCACACAGCCGTTCACCATCCACCAGGTGTATTTCTCGGACCAAGAACGCACTCGTGCACTTTTCTGCCAAACCCTGTTTCCTTAAGACTGGAAACTTCCACAACAGCACGTGTGTTCTGCCCTAAATTAAGTGATCAACCTATTCTCACTCCTGTATACTTGATCGATCGTACGTCCCTAGTCCCGTATGCAATCAATTTAATTTAACACAAAGTACCCATCACTACTTAATTAAATTGACCAATTAATTAACGGCTCTCGTCCGAAAATGCGAAGTCCACCTGGTCTTCGAATGAAATAGTTAAACTCCCTACCGACCACTACATCCCCTTACCGATCCTTGTTCATTCGCTAACATGTACTACTGTGTACTCCACTTGTAGCAAAGAAAGCCACTAACCTAAATCACCTTTGCCTCTGTCTCTCGTGCCACGAGCGCGAGGCTGTCCACGTCACAGTCTCCTCCTTTATACTCTTGTCAGACTTACGCCTCTGTAAATATTCTAACTATGAACCGAATACTGTTGTTCAATCCACTCCATCTAGGATATGGACCGAGCACACCTTCCAGTACCTAAGTCGAGAACATCGCTCACCCCACATGTAGTTAACCGCGAAATACTGCAATCCATCGCGCGGTCTTAGCTACTCCCCTCCGCAAGTCGATCTAACGCAAACTACGAAACTCAAATGCACATTTACACAAAATAAGAACTGAGCCAAATTCTATATATCTGCTCACAAATACTTAACCATAATCATATCCATACTTTCTAAATCATTTCCTTCATCCTTACTAACGCCGTTCTTAATACAGACGCCGGCCGGTGTGGCCGAGCGGTTCTACGCACTGCAGTTGGGAACCAAGCTGCTGCAACGGTCGCAGGTTCGAATCCTGCCTTGGGCATGGATGTGTGTGATGTCCTTAGGTTAGTTAAGTTTAAGTAGTTTCTAAGTCTAGCGGACTGATGACCTCAGAAGTTAAGTCCCATGGTGCTTAGAGCCATTTGAACCATTTAATACATTCAAATACATAAAATACTTTTTAATAATAAATCATACATCCTAACACATCTAAGGATCTCAAATCCTCAATTCACTCTCCATTCTAAACACGATCAATTATTTTATAAAATGCTCATCCCCCCCGCCCCATCCCCCCCCCCCCCCATGTCCTGGAAGCATCTACATAGTTCAGCTTTCAGCCACCAGAGTTGCTACTGAACTCATTCAGGACCCCCACACAATCCTCAACACCCATCGTTCATACTAAGACCACGTGACACTACGTCAACACACTTATGTAAGTAGTCACCCCCTGCTCATCATTCTCACTCGTCCGTTGTCCGCTGCATCGTTCGTTTGTTTTTACGCTGCTCAACTAGATGAAGAGAGCTAACTCAGCCAGCATGCCCTCATCAGCCAAGAGGTCCAAGGTCCAGGATACGCCATTACCGAGTAAGTAAATAATTTCTATTTCTTCATTATCCATTTTCCTGTACACCTTATATATATTTCCGCTTATGCATTATATAATTTATCTCATTGTTATAGTGGACCTAGCGGGCTTCATCCTTGAATGCTAGGAGCGGGTTCGAGTCCAACAGGCTCCTGTGCTACAGTCACAGTCGGAATTGCCTTGTGAGTATAATTTTTTTTAATATTCTACTCATTTACATTCACAATTTAAAAAATTTCTTTTCTTATTTCATATGTCTTATTATTATTATTATTCTTATTAGTTCTTTCTTTTCTCAAACGTTATGTCTGGTCAAAAATGGAAAGTGACGCGGATCTCGACCAAGCGTGACTTCCTTTTAACTGTACGGTATATGTTACATTGCATTTAGGAACTTTCGGGTAATTGAACATGTATCAATAATTACAGATTTCTGTAGTTGTATATATAAGTTTGGATGCAGCTGTATTGCGCTGATGTACTGGTGGATATTGTGTGGTATGACTCCTGTAGTTGATAGTATAATTGGTATAATGTCAACTTTATCCTGATGCCACATGTCCTTGACTTCCTCAGCAAGTTGGATGTATTTTTCAATTTTTTCTCCTGTTTTCTTCCGTATATTTGTTGTATTGCGTAGGGATATTTCGATTAGTTGTGTCAATTTCTTCTTTTTATTGGTGAGTAGGATGCCAGGTTTGTTATGTGGTGTTGTTTTATCTGTTATAATGGTTCTGTTCCAGTATAATTTGTATTCATTATTTTCCAGTACATTTTGTGGTGCATACTTGTATGTGGGAACGTGTTGTTTTATATGTTTATGTTGTAAGGCCAGCTGTTGATGTATTAATTTTGCTACATTGTCATGTCTTCTGGGGTATTCTGTATTTGCTAGTATTGTACATCCGCTTGTGATGTGATCTACTGTTTCTACTTGTTGTTTGCAAAGTCTGCATTTATCTGTTGTGGTATTGGGATCTTTAATAATATGCTTGCTGTAATATCTGGTGTTTATTGTTTGATCCTGTATTGCAATCATGAATCCTTCCGTCTCACTGTATATATTGCCTTTTCTTAGCCATGTGTTGGATGCGTCTTGATCGATGTGTGGCTGTGTTAGATGATTAGGGTGTTAGCCATGTAGTGTTTTCTTTTTCCAATTTACTTTCTTCGTATTTGTTGATATTATGTGATCTAAAGGGTTGTAGAATTGGTTATGAAATTGCAGTGGTGTAGCCGATGTATTTATATGAGTGATTGCTTTGTGTATTTTGCTAGTTTCTGCTCGTTCTAGAAAGAATTTTCTTAAATTGTCTACCTGTCCATAATGCAGGTTTTTTATGTCGATAAATCCCCTTCCTCCTTCCTTTCTGCTTAATGTGAATCTTTCTGTTGCTGAATGTATGTAATGTATTTTATATTTGTGGCATTGTGATCGTGTAAGTGTATTGAGTGCTTCTAGGTCTGTGTTACTCCATAATTTTATTATTATTATTATTATTATTACTATTATTATTTCGTTCTTTCTAGATCACTTAAGGCAAATGCAGCTAGAGTTGGAAGCAGAGCTGGGGGCTGCCCCACGTCGTCCAATACATAATTGGATTCAGCTCCCAGCTCCAGAACAACATCACTCACATGAGTATACCGAAAAATAAATCCTCTTTCACTCTAACTATCGTTTTCGAAATAAAAAAAATATCTTTCCTTTTGTTACAGGAAACGCCATCGACGACCTTCATTCTATTGATGAACAGATCCAGGCCGTCCACACTTGCTTACTTGTAAGTCAAAAATTACCTATCTCTGATAATATTAATATACTTATGTCTTTTTCTCTAGCAATTCCATTTATAAAATATCTTGTTTGTTCTAGGTCATTATAAAGACTTATTGGATGATGGCCTTGATTATTTTTTCGACGGTGCGATAGACTGCCCGGATGAATTGTTCATGCCCTGGAGTCAGAGCCAAAAAGGTAATTACTCACTCACTCACATTATAACTATCTTTGCCATCGTTAGAATTCACCACTGTAGACAGTGTACTTATATTACTTTACTTTATCTCTGCAGCAGTCGACCCCCAGCTGGCAGTCGCGTGTGTGCCTGTCGCGGCTAAACCCGGCCATCAACACTGGCCGCAGAGACATGCCTTGCCAGCTAAAGCGCCCTTGGTCGCTGCGAGCGAAGCTGCATCTACCGCCGCCGCTACCAAGGTCACGCAGTCTGGCTCCTCCCAGATACCACGTGTGCGGGAAGTTGCAGCTGGCAAGATCGCCGAACCTCTGCCCAGCTGCTCGCACTGGCCAGTAGATCAAGTCGGTGACACCATAGCTCAGTTGCAGTACTCGGCGTTTGCCGATGCCTTTGAGGAGTGTATCTCAGTCACTCGCATCGAAAACCCGGCAAGGGGTACGGCGATCGTGTTGGATTTTTAAACGCGTGCGTCCCTGTCCTGGAAACAGAGCTCTTCAGGGTAGTCGATATTCCACGTTATTGCGCCATTAAATGTGGTACAGTTCTGTGTATCGAGTTATCGCACCCCCCCCCCCCCCAAAGTTCAGTCTGGTCAGGAAGAGACCAGCATTCATTATCTTTGGGGGGATAATGGCGTGATAACGCGGAGCACATCAATCGCCGGGTGGTTCCGCAAGGGGAGCGCTCGTCACCGCCGCTACCAAGGTCACGCAGCCTGGCTGCCCCACTGACCTCTCGTCGCCGCATTCTCCACCTCCCGAAGCTGACTGTCCACGACACCGTCAGCGCAAGGTTCGTGTACCAAGACGAATACCAGTCTCATTAAACGATGATCACGCGCCATCGCCAGCACCATCGTCCACCGGCTGGACCACCAGTATTAGTAGTAGTAATACTATTAGTGATCACCCTGTGGTTAGCGGCAGTTCTCTCCCCCGCCCTTTTAGTGAAGTAGATCAGGTCAATGACACCATACGTCAGTTATAGTACTCGGCGATTGCAGACGCCTTCGAGGAGAGAATCTCAGCCATCGAAAACCCCGCAGGGGGGTACCGCGATCCTGTTGGATTTTTAAACGTATGCCTCCCTGTCCTGCAAACCAAGCTCCACAGGGTAGTCGATAATCCGCGTTATCCCGCCGTTAAGTGCAGTGCAGTGCTCTGCATTGAGTTATCGCACCCTCCCAAAGTTCAGTCTGGTCAGGAAGAGACCAGCATTCTTTATCTTTGGGGGGATAATGGCGTGATAATGCAGAGCACATCGATCGTCGAGTGGTTTCGTAAATCCACCTTGAGTGTCATATTGGGCCGGTTTTCCGAGATGGAAGTCAACGGCTCAGCTAAGGCACTCAGCATTATTCTACACCTGGCCATTCATATACATGTCCACGATCCGTTAAATGGAGGGTCTAGCTATATCAAGCTCCCTAAAGATATAGCTAATAAACAAGCATGCATTAATGTCCAAAATACAAAAGATCACACTTGTTTTGCATGGTCAATCCTGGCTTGCGAGAGAAACTACAATTATAGAGATCGCCCCTGTCGTCCAGGCACATACAAAGTCAGTGATATTAACACACATTATAACTTTGATGGTATTGAGTCCCCGTCGAGATCCAGGACACACCTAAATTTGAGGCGCAGAATACCGGAATAACGGTATACGTTTATGGCCTAGAGAAGAAGAAAAGCAAGTCAGACGATCAAGACAAGCATTTCGTAGTCGGCCCCCTCCATTTCTCAAAATTTGCAGGTGAGCTGCATGTAAATATGTTTCTCTTTTCTGAAGGTGACAATTATCACTACGTCTGGATTAAGGACATGTCCCGACTCCTTTCGTCTCAAGTATCAGCCAAACATAATGTAAAACATATTTGTTTAAGGTGTCTCAATTATTTCTCCTCTGAACAGTTATTAGCTACGCATCTAGTAGACTGTACTTCCAAGGATGCGGTACGTGTTATTATGCCCACACAGGAAAACAAATTCATAACGTTTAGGAATGCTCACCACCAGGAGCGCTGCCCGTTTGTTGTGTACGCCGACTTTGAGTGCCTGCTCGCACCTGTGATCCGCTGTGAAGGCGATCCTGCGACCTCACACACTACCTTTACAGAAAAACACGTACCTTATGCGGCAGCGTACCAAATTGTATCGTCATATGACACCAACCTTAACCGATGCAAGTCTTATGTCGGCGATAATCCATCGATTTGGTTGCTCTCTGAGCTTGAAAAATTGTCACTGGAAGTTGCCAAGCTGTACGGCGGCAACGTTCCCATGACCAAATCGAAGGAGAATGAAGATTCGTATAATAAAGCCACCGAGTGTCATATTTGTGGGCTACTGTTAGACAGAAAAGCGGAAACTCCTCGTAGGGACCACTGTCATCTTACAGGGAAATTCCGTGGTGCAGCTCACAATGCGTGCAATTGGAAGTACCAATTACCTAGTCACATACCAGTTTTCTTTCATAATTTAAGTGCGTATGATGCTCATTTTCTAGTTGAGCACTTGGCAGATTTCGGTTGGGAGAAAAATCAGGTCAGTGTCCTACCCGAGAGCGTCGAGAAGTATATATCATTCTCCAAACGAATGACGCCAAGAATTACGCTGCGCTTCCTCGATACAATACGTTTTATGCAGGCACCACTACAGATATGTGTTGAAACTCTACCTCCGGCGGATATGCATATCACTGGAGCTGCGTTTCCCGACGAGGAAAAGCTTCAACTTGTGACTAGGAAAGGAGTTTTTCCATACCAGTATGTGAATACTATGGCCAAACTCGACGAAACCACGCTACCCCACATAACTGCATTCTCCAGCAACCTCACAGGCGACACAATAACGAATGAGCATGCCGTGAATGTCTGGCGGGAATTCAATATTTCTAATTTAGGAGAGTACGCACGTCTTTACATAGACACAGACGTGCGCTTGCTTGCGGACGTTTTCGAGAAGTTCCGGAGTCTATGTATGACCACATATTCTCTGGATCCTGCCTTTTATTACACGGCTCCTGGGTTGTCTTGGGACGCGATGCTCAAGAAAACAAAGTGCAGTATCGAATTATTGACCGATCCTGACATGCTTCTTTTCTTTGAGTGAGGGATCCGTGGGGGGGGGAGGGGGCTCTGTCAATGTATTCATAGAAATGTATTCATAGACACGCGAAAGCAAATAACCCATGGATGGGTGACAGGTTTAACGCATCTCTTGATTCAAGTTATATATTGTATCTCGATGTGAATAACTTATAAGGACACGCTATGAAGGAATGTCTGCCCATTCGCGAGTTTACGTGGCTATCCGAAGATGAATGCAAGGGATTAGGTGGAAAAATCAGGGGGGGGGGGGGGGTATGGCCACCGATTCTGATGTGGGGTATGTTGTGGAGTTTGCATGACGCGCATGTCGGTTTGCCACTGTATCCAGAACAACTAGTTCCACGAGGAGGTTCCACACCGAAACTGATGACAATACTGGGGGACATCATTCACTATCTTAACCTCCAGCAATGCCTCAGCTTGGGTGTGGAGCTGGTTAAAATCACCCGGGCCATCTCCTTCAAGCAGTCCCCCTGGTTGAAGGAGAATATTGATCTGAATACGAGACAGAGAACTTCCACGTCGTGTGACTTTGAGAAAGATTTTTATCAATTAATGAATAATTCCATTTTCGGAAAAAATTTGAGGGAACGACGTGAAATTTTTATTTGAACGCAATGGGATGGGCGTTATGGCGTACGAAAATGCATTGCCAGACCACATTTTAAACGGGTCACTATTTTCAATAAGAATTTTGCTGCTGTGGAGATGGCTACAACTGCAGTAGAGTTTACTAAACCTATCTATGTGGGGATGTGCATACTAGACCAATCCAAACTCCACATGTACCACTTTTATTATGAGTTTGCGGAAACTCATTTCGCAGATCCTAAATTACTTTATATGGATACAGATAGTTTCATCTATTGGGTGAAGAACTGCGATCCATATGAAGTAATTAGGTACCATGCCAATGAATTCGACACGTCTTCTTATGCGGCCGATAATCCTTTTGGTATTCTTCCGCAAAACAAGAAGCTTATTGGTCTCATGAAGGACGAGAAGAATGGATTGCCGATTGTGGAGTTTGTAGGTCTCCGGTCAAAAATGTATGCATATCGCACATTGGAAGGTCCCACTCAGAGACGGGCTAAGGGGGTACGACGGATGGCATCACAAGCTCTGTCTATCGAAGCCTATTTGCAGTGCCTACGTGGTGGTGTTTGCGGTGCTGAGCTGCAGCCGCTGTATATTGTCCGGCAAACAAGTATTCGATCGATAGCGCACGAGGTGTACACTGTGCTGCATTTTGAAATCGGTCTGTCGCCTCATGATGATAATAGGGTCATCTGTGATGGTGGCATCGAAACTCGCCCGTACTCACACTACTCACTTGTAGCGAGAGAAGGGGTTGGGAACTCTGATTGAGAGAGAGAGAGAGACAGAGAGATAGAGAGAGAGACAGAGAAAGAGACGGCGAGAGTGTCTGCAGAGTAGTAGTATGACCCTTTTATCATAGTGTAAATACTGAATGAGAGTGTTTTATAGTGTGTATCAGCTTGCGTACTTCCGTGTATGTCTGAGCGTGTGTGAATGTGTGCGAGCCTGTGTTAAGTGTGCATGTGTGTAAATATTATTTATTCTATCAAAGAAAAAACAAAAAAATCATAAAAAACCGAAAAAACTAAAATAAATCCCATTTATAAAAAAGTCTTTATCTGTATTTTTATGTTTTTTCGCCACTATTACTAGTCAATGGCTATATGACTGAAAACAGATACAAATTTTACACCTCTTATAATCAAATAGAAGAAGACCAAAATACAATTTTAAATGTTTGTATCTGCTTTGATCTTTGTAGTAGTTGTAAGTTTCACCTGCCGCTAGCCATCCAGTCAGAACTAGTTTTTTAAGAATGTGAGTTCCACCAATTAAATTCTTTATATATACTTGACTGTGGAAAAAAAATCTTTATACCGAGAAATGTGTTCACCTGCTTGTTGTAGTGGAAAATGCCTAGAGCCACTTACTTCAATGAAATATAATTTAAATTGCTAGTGGAAAATGTTTTAGAGCCACTATCTTGAACTAAAAATACGTTTGCCATCAGTTAAAAAAGTGTTTCCGGTGGAACTTCACTAGAGATATTATTTACCTTGTAAGATAATATAATTACGTTCTAGTATCTCTGCTTTATATGTATATATATATATTTTACTTGAAGACAAATAATGTATCTGTAAACTCATATAATGTGAAAGAAAAAGTGAATCATTTTACTGTTAACTGATATGTCGCAAACAACGCTTGAAAAAAATCTTAATTGAATAATAAATTCAATTATTTTGTTGTAAAAAAGAAATTGCCCAAGTTTGTTTTTATTTGACCCTCAGTCATGATCCATATACGTTGCACTGGCACAGAGAGAGACCTATAAGGTTTTTACTGATTTAAAGACAGAGATGAAATCTGAATGACGCGTGCTGGACTTCATCCGCCGGTCACAAACAGACCCCGCCATTCTCTTTGTGGTCCTGTCACTTTAAACGGCGGGCATCTGGCGAAGCCGACCCTAGCACTCTCTCTTTCAGGTCCTGTCACTTTCAACTGGCTGACTCATCGCCGCGTCGGCGAGGTGGAAGCAGGTAAACTGGCTCAGACAGCTCGAGTGGAATGCGCTTCACGAACAGTATTACCAATAAACTTACTTCTATGGAAGTAGGTGTCACAGACAGAAAACAACAAGAATTCTTATGGAGAAAAAAAATTATTTATTCATTTGTGAGCCATTTTAAAAGAAATTTTACATTTTCAGATGCTGACACAAAACTATTTTCTTCTTCTTCACACTTTCGCTGTCTAAGTTGATGGATAGGTGGACAATCGTAGTATTCCAGGTTCTGGATAGCCGCATATTTGAAGATTCGACGCAGCCAGCTACTCTTCTCATCACCTTTAACGTAGATTATTGTCTCCTTGTGATCAAATACTCTCAGCAATTGCAGCAAATGTTTATAAGAGATGCCAGGGGCATCCCACATAATACCATGATTGAACTTTGTTAGCCACATCGTGCTTCTGACTTTCTTATTGCACTTGGCGTCTTTAAATGGTTTCGGCGATTCAGCTCTTAATACAAATGTTCCTGTTACTCCATCACTTTGCGTGAACGTTATTAATGCACAGTCTTTAATTATGAAATGCCTGCACTCATCATAGTAAAATCCTTGAACGTCAGCTACGATCCTCACACCTTCAGGTAACATCGTGATCTACGCTAGAGCTAGCAGAAATGGCTCTGAGCACCATGGGACTCAACTGCTGAGGTCATTAGTACCCTAGAACTTAGAACTAGTTAAACCTAACTAACCTAAGGACATTACAAACATCGATGCCCGAGGCAGGATGCGAACCTGCGACCGTAGCGGTCTTGTGGTTCCAGACTGCAGCGCCTTTAACCGCACGGCCACTTCGGCCGGCTAGAGCTAGCAGATTGCGTATTAATTTATACAACTCGTTGCACTACACCAGTGAGCAGACAGTAGTTAACAAGACGATCATGCGGAACGAGAGCATATGCCGAAGTCTGATCAGGGAAGTTTGCTGAAGATTCAAATTCAATCAGTACATCTATAGGTGCTGACTTAATTATCTCATTGTTTTGAACAGTCAATCACGATTATTGGCGCTAGCTTCTGAAACTCTGTGGGCTGAGTAGGCATCCTTCATTTTCAACACCTTTGTAGTAAGATGCTCGGAATCTCGCATACATGTCAAATGCCAGACTGTATACATTGCTGTCCCACTGTAGATGTAGATTCTCATATGGGTAGTATTCTGAATTGAAGTAGACTCTGGCGTTAGTAAACTTGCAGTGGTCAAACTCAGTTCAGCCCTTTGATACATTAGCACGCCTTTGAGTTTGAAATGCGAGTATGATGAATCGAGGTGCTTCCAACTGCACTGATGTTTTAATAGCCCAAGTATGTGTGGACGCTGTAGGTAGGACTGGGTATTCAAAAAGCTCCCATGGTAGGTAGGTGCCAGCATTCAGAACATTTAAGAGCTTCAAGCGCTCCTCGTCGGCAATGGTGATGTGAGGCATTTTCCATGATATGCTATTAATCTTGATTTGAACATTTTCTGCAGCTGTTTGAGAGAATGAATTCGCGTCACTTGCACTTCTCACCAAAATAAGCTCCTGTTTAGCGTTGATAATTATTCGCTGCATATCCTCAAAATAACCCATAAGCATTTTTAGTGGCATGCACGTGGTAAATCGGCTTTGTCCACCCTCCCCATCTACTGCATCTATGAACCACCCAGCATTTTCCAAACTGTTTGAATCAGAGAGTGAGGCTGAAATGTGCATCTTAAGGGCTGATGTAATACCAACATTTCTAGTTCGGTCTATTTCAATTCCGTTGAGTTCATAGCGTATCTCTCGAAACAGGAATGCTACAGCATTTCGAGTGAGCTTCGAGAGCGCTACGGCGGCCCCGTCAGCTTTCTTAAATGTGTAGTCCAGATAGAGGAAGCTCTTGCTAGACAGTGTTTCTGCGTCCTGATGCTGGATAACAATCCTAATTTCATCATTTCTGTTAAATGTGCTTGAAGCGTAGGGTTTGTGTGAGTGGTATTCATGATGAAAAATTCGGTCATCATATTCTACTGAGTTACATTGAGCGACGTCATTCTGCGGTTTTAAATCTGCTGAAATGGGGAATTCGTAATTAAGGTGTGTTATCACCTTGCCCTTCCGCGATGCACTAACAGGTCAGGTGTGCTAGCTTTATACCTTATTCCCATCTCGCCTTAGATGCAGGCGTACAATGATCTCTTCTCCTCTAAAGTTAAAAAGCTGATTATTCTAGTCCACAATACACAGTTCAAGGTAGTCCAGTGTCTGAACAGTCACCGGGAGGTATATAGCGTTTGTGGGGGCTTGAACTATTTTATACCCCGTGTCGACTGTAGGAAAGAATCCGTAAATTGAGTGAATCAATTTATCGTTCAGGTATGAGTTTGTGGCAATATTACACTCAACGTGGATTGTACTCACTGGGAGTATATCTACAGCATGATCAGATGCGTAAAATTTACTTCCGGCCTTCACCAAAACACGATCCTTCGCAAAACCGAGCAGTGGAGCAATTGAATGTCCCTATGTAAAGTCGATCGTAGCACTTTCTGTCCGTATTTCAGATTTAAGGGTATTAATGTTTGCCCGTAGTTCAATACCTTTTTCTGACTGTTTTAAGAGTTCGTTTAAATCATCAATATCGTAGGCACCAGGTTGTATTTGTAGAATCTCCTTCCGGCCGTCAATTTCAAGATGTAGTTTATTTTTGCTCTGTGTAATATTTGGAACGCTGTTATACGTCTCTAGACCAATCAGTGCAATACTCCAGTCCCCTGCACTCAAATCAATCGGCGGAAAGTAATTTGAACGGAATACTGATCCTAGCTCTTTTAAAGTCAGAGTGTACATTGCATCTAAACATCAAATGATGGTCATGTGTTCAATGACAGCTCTTTTATATATCGCGCACATGATCTGACGATGACGCATTCTAGAGGGGGTTCGCCGTCGCTGTGACGAGGAACATAGCGCAGAGATGACCACAGAGATATGTGTTACAGTCCTGATATCGCCCGACATTGTAGAAGACGCGTCTTTTGCTGGTGAAGTAGCGTTGTAATTCTTCAGGCGGCTGTAAATCGCCGAATGCATCGAAATACTGAACTGTATTTGGACTTTTCTTAACATACGCAACCCAATGGGTCCCTGGACCCCCAGCAATAGCTAAATTTACAATTCCGCACTTATTAGTCCGCCACATGGTCTTCGGTAATGTATTCCGCATAAAGACGCCGCGAAATCCACGGATGTGAAGTTTTTGTCTAATAATTTTAACTATATCTTTAATCGTGAGCGCTCGGTCGGGTAGAATAGCTAACGTACTTTTTTTTTTATTTATGAAGAGACCTAGTCCTTTCCCGTATGGTTTCAAGTAGAGACCTTTTCGATAGCTTCTGCCTCCATAGCGCGATTATGTCTTCTGGCTTCCTCTAGTTGGGCTTGTGCATTCTGTGCGTTTTTGAACGTTTTGGCTACAGCTGCGGCACCGCCTGTGAGTGAACCTACATCGGACAGGGCTGCAAGGGCTGGAACGAGGAACGGGATAATTCCGCCCAAAGTCTTTGGTAGTGGTAGGAACCTAGGTGGTTTAATTGAAGTCGTGTTTTTCTTCTTGTTCCCACCTATGAACACACGTTTAGCTGCAGACATCGAGGTGAGAATACAGTTTTTCAAACAACCGGGTTTGTTGTTCTTCTTCCTGTTCTTCTTCGCTCGCAAAGCTGTTCGCGCTGCTTTCATAATTCCTTTGAAATTCATCACACCCAAGCCCAACTTAATTTTTCCACGCATGGTTTTATGAACCATGAATGCAGCAAAGCGTTGACCTATTCCGAGATCTTTTCTTCGCCTTATTTGCATGGCTTTAACTGCTAATATGCGGTCGGCGACGTGGCGTGCTGGGAGATCCTTATTTGCTGCGTATGCGAGGTCGTGCTCAAGGCAGGCTTCGTCTAGTAGGTTAATACCTTTATCGTCTCGTGCCAGGCGCTTCTGAAGCTTTGTTCCAGGCCCACAGAAGTTATATCTGGGAATGTGCAATTCAACAGGCAACTTGTCGAGTACACCACCTCCAGCTCTTATTATGATGTGCCTCCTATCGTGCATGGTACGCTACTGAGGAGATAGAGGTCTACTCTCCCTCTTATATACTAACATGTCAGCTTCGATCCAACTGTTTTCTGATGATGGAAATCCTAGCCATTTAAGCAGTGCTCTATTCCCACGACATCTTATCATGCGCTCGATGAGAAATACATCTGGTTCAAAACTCTTCTGCAATTTCTCCGTGTAAAAGCATCCTGGAATTTCTTCGACCTTGCCGCCCTTTAAGATATAAGTCCTAGGGTTGGTTCGCTGCACTTTGGACACTGTGAATATCTCAGCCGACCAATTTGGTAAGTACGATTTCTCGAACGCTGTCTTGTGTTTTGAAATACGTACTAAGTCGCCTATATTGAACCTCTGTTTGCGAGGGTCGAGCATTTTAATCCGGAAATATACTGTGTCCATGAGTGAATTATGGCGAACATCGATCAGTCTCGTTTTTATTGTACTATGTTTGGCTCTGAGCACTATGCGACTTAACTTCTGAGGTCATCAGTCGCCTAGAACTTAGAACTAATTAAACCTAACTAACCTAAGGACATCACACACATCCATGCCCGAAGCAGGATTCGAACCTGCGACCGTAGCGGTCACGCGGTTCCAAACTGAAGCTCCTAGAACCGCACGGCCACAACGGCCGGCTATACTATGTTTGGTTCGATTATACACTCCTGGAAATGGAAAAAAGAACACATTGACACCGGTGTGTCAGACCCACCATACTTGCTCCGGACACTGCGAGAGGGCTGTACAAGCAATGATCACACGCACGGCACAGCGAACACACCAGGAACCGCGGTGTTGGCCGTCGAATGGCGCTAGCTGTGCAGCATTTGTGCACCGCCGCCGTCAGTGTCAGCCAGTTTGCCGTGGCATACGGAGCTCCATCGCAGTCTTTAACACTGGTAGCATGCCGCGACAGCGTGGACGTAAACCGTGTGTGCAGTTGACGGACTTTGAGCGAGGGCATATAGTGGGCATGCGGGAGGCCGGGTGGACGTACCGCCGAATTGCTCAACACGTGGGGCGTGAGGTCTCCACAGTACATCGATGTTGTCGCCAGTGGTCGGCGGAAGGTGCACGTGCCCGTCGACCTGGGACCGGACCGCAGCGACGCACGGATGCACGCCAAGACCGTAGGATCCTACGCAGTGCCGTAGGGGACCGCACCGCCACTTCCCAGCAAATTAGGGACACTGTTGCTCCTGGGGTATCGGCGAGGACCATTCGCAACCGTCTCCATGAAGCTGGGCTACGGTCCCGCACACCGTTAGGCCGTCTTCCGCTTACGCCCCAACATCGTGCAGCCCGCCTCCAGTGGTGTCGCGACAGGCGTGAATGGAGGGACGAATGGAGACGTGTCGTCTTCAGCGATGAGAGTCGCTTCTGCCTTGGTGCCAGTGATGGTCGTATGCGTGTTTGGCGCCGTGCAGGTGAGCGCCACAATCAGGACTGCATACGACCGAGGCACACAGGGCCAACACCCGGCATCATGGTGTGGGGAGCGATCTCCTACACTGGCCGTACACCACTGGTGATCGTCGAGGGGACACTGAATAGTGCACGGTACATCCAAACCGTCATCGAACCCATCGTTCTACCATTCCTAGACCGGCAAGGGAACTTGCTGTTCCAACAGGACAATGCACGTCCGCATGTATCCCGTGCCACCCAACGTGCTCTAGAAGGTGTAAGTCAACTACCCTGGCCAGCAAGATCTCCGGATCTGTCCCCCATTGAGCATGTTTGGGACTGGATGAAGCGTCGTCTCACGCGGTCTGCACGTCCAGCACGAACGCTGGTCCAACTGAGGCGCCAGGTGGAAATGGCATGGCAAGCCGTTCCACAGGACTACATCCAGCATCTCTACGATCGTCTCCATGGGAGAATAGCAGCCTGCATTGCTGCGAAAGGTGGATATACACTGTACTAGTGCCGACATTGTGCATGCTCTGTTGCCTGTGTCTATGTACCTGTGGTTCTGTCAGTGTGATCATGTGATATATCTGACCCCAGGAATGTGTCAATAAAGTTTCCCCTTCCTGGGACAATGAATTCACGGTGTTCTTATTTCAATTTCCAGGAGTGTACCTTGCAATTATCTGTGGGAGGATATTTACCCACTTGTACGAACCGCGAAGATTTAACTGCATCCACATTTGAGCTTTGATTGTTCTGTTCAACCGCTCGACGATACTAGCTTTAAGGTGAGTAAACGTGGAGTAGTGGTGTATGCCATACCACGCCTTCACAGTCTTGAAATGGTCATTGTAAAACTCCCCACCGTGATCGGTTTGAAGACTGGTCAGACATCGATTCCTTCCTGTCTGCAGCAGACGCTCAAACACCACAGCAATATCTCTACCGGTTTTCGCTTTCACAGGTAATGCCCAGGCGTATTTAGAGTATGTATCAATAACCATTAAAATGTATTTCAATTCATTATTATGAGGTGAATATCGATTCATATCTACAAGATCAGCTTGCCAGAGGTCATCCAGCCCTTTAGTCTTGACATGTCTACGAGGGTATGTTTTGCGTGCTGCCTTGTGCAGTTCTCGAACCACGGTTTCCATACTTATTCGATGATACCTCTCTCGCTAAGCTCTGAGATTATGGATACAACCTCATTCGAATGAGCTGTATTGCCCGTAGCAGCCGAAGCCATCAACAGACGAAGTCTGTCTATTAGTTCATCTGGGTCATCGTAATATATATACCGCGGGACTTGATTGCTCACTCCTTTATGATGAACGTCTACACCCTCACCGGCACTTTTAGTTTGCTCATTGAGTATAGGTTGTATAATGGTAGTGTATTTAGAGTTTTCAGGCTTTTTCAGTGTTCCGTCGGGAATTTTGTACAGATCAGTCAAGTTAAGTATTTCCCGATAGACTTTGCGATCATCGGATGAGTATTTTAAGTTTTTTGATGGCCTTAGGAAGATTAGGTTCTTTAAACCAGGTGTTCTTTTAGACTTTGTATCCCCGATGCGTATTGTGCTACCGGATGGAGTTATAGTTTGAGAGCCCAGCTTGTACGGTCTCACCCTGCTGACACCAAAGGTTCTATCTATCTTAACGGTCGGGCACTGGTTGATGAATTCTGCGATTGGGTCATTATTATGCAAAGCTATCTTGGTGATAGATTCGGTAACAGTTTTAAAAGTTTCATTTAGTGTTTGCTCGCGATCTATATGTCCCAACTTCAGCAAACGTAATTTCTCTCGAACTGCTTTGCACGCCTGAATGACTTTATGCTTTTCGACATCTCGAAGGATTCTAATCAAGGCTCTGAATATCACGTGGTTATATATATGCTTTGTTGTACTTCTTCTTCTCCTTTTTTTCTACGCCACTTTCTTCAATAACAACGTCCTCGGCTTCTATCATGCCCTCAATTGCGTTAATTCTGTTCTCTATCCGGTTTTGGGTAATGGCAAGAAGTTTCTGGGTGTCCTTTAATTCCCTTGCAACTTTAACTAGTCTGGACTCAAGATTTTTAAATTTGATATCGGTGTACATTCGGGCACTCTGTCTTTGCACACCTAATCTCTCAGAATGAGCGTCCGCCATGCATGCGAATTTGTCCATGGTGAAATGTTAACTGCTGGGATAAAGTATTTTCGTACGTTTATATACGGAGAAAGTCTTGGAAGTTCCGGCTATACCTACCGTCATTTAGTTTACGGGTTTTATAAATAACGAGAAAGCCGTATTGTGAGTGGTTCCAGCAATCAGCACATACCTTTACAAATTCATTTTACGACATGTCGCTCCCAACGTGAGCATTGTAAATGTGCTTTAAATTGAGGTTGTCTTGTTTGTATGCTATAATGAGGTTTGCGTTGTCCCTCACCAGCTGTTTTGAGATCTTGGAATACGTTTGATTCAGATACATCAACACCCATATGATGGCCAAAGCAGAAATATTTACGGATTTGATCTTGCTTTTCAACAGCGACATAGTCAAATATGAAGGCAGTGTTAGGCTTTACCTCTTCAGGTGGGTGGGGCCATCGTCGCTTTCACTGAAGGCTCTGGACATTACACCGTCTACTCCATCTAATATTTTCTTAATTAACTGGTACTTGGGTGGAAAGAGTGTTTTGGAGAAGACGAAAAGGTGCTCGAAGCGGACTTCGTCTATGTGCGTTAACAGAGCCGTGAGGAGATTTGTCTTACCACAGCTGGATGGACCCACAATTATAGCACGTATGCTGTCAGGAAGGAGTGGTCCATTCTTGTTGGTCTGCTGGTCCTGGTCATCATCACAGGACCAGTCACCTACAACAAAGCCCTTGAGGCGAGGGTGTTTCACCCAGTCCGGCATGAGGTGTGGTAGGTCAAGGTGTGGAATACGCTTTCATATGATTAAAAATATGAGTTTGTGTGTAGTCACTATAGCGCAGTCACCTTACCAACTGAGCTACAGCGGCTACACAACAGAATGAACTCGTGGCGGTATATTTAAAGGGAAGGCAGTCATATAGATTAACTTAGGTGACAAATGGTTCAAATGGCTCTGAGCACTATGGGACTCATCTGCTGTGGTCATAAGTCCCCTAGAACTTAGAACTACTTAAACCTAACTAACCTAAGGACATCACTCACATCCATGCCCGAGGCAGGATTCGAACCTGCGACCGTAGCGGTCGTGCGGTTCCAGACTGAAGCGCCTGTAACCGCGCGGCCACTCCGGCCGGCCGTAGGTGACATTTTGTCTTGACAAATAAAAACATGCAATGACAAATTTAATGTTATAAAATAATATATTTATTTATTAAAATATTTATAAATATGATCAGCATGAGAAAAAATCAGTCCACTCTTTTTTAAGCGGTGCAGCAGAAGTACAGTAGCCGGCCGCGGTGATCTAGCGGTTCTAGACGCTCAGTCGGGAACCACGCGACTGCTACGGTCGCAGGTTCGAATCCTTTCTCAGGCATGGATGTGTGAGATGTCCTTAGGTTAGTTAGGTTTAAGTAGTTCTAAGTTCTAGGGGACTGATGACCACAGATGTTAAGTCCCATAGTGCTCAGAGCCATTTGAACCATTTTTTAGAAGTACAGTATTTGGAAAATAGTTGCTTCTTGTATGCTTGAAATTCAGCGCGTATATCTCGTAATATTATGGGTGAATTACAATAGTTCGGTATTCCATCAGTAAATTTGAGTTCGACATTTTCAACACTTATTCGAGGAATAGCAGAAGACTTGGGCACTGGTGTTATACACATACTAAAACAACGTTCTATTTCATCTATGTGGATGCTACATGTGTGAAGCCAGTTAATGATGTTGGTGCACACTGCCTGAATATATGGGCACCATCTATTTAGTCTCTCTATCGTACTAGTTAGAGCCATGTCTAAATTGAACAACTTATCAACAGTGGGGTGATGCATGAAAATACAATAACCATCAGCACTTTTAATTTTTGGTGTAGCATCAACATACATTGGTAGAATACTCACAGTTAGACTGCCACAGTACATGTCCTGGTAGGAGTGGGATGGATAATATTCGGTAGTCATATGATTCTTGATTTGTGTTTTTAAACGACACACTTCATCCCACTCGTAGTCAGAAAATTTCACTTTAATATTTTTGAGCACATATTCCAGCACTAACACAGTTGAGAGGCTACCGTATTGTGAAACTTCAAGTCCTACATGGATACGTTTTGAACCACTAACTGTTAACACGTAGCTTGAGGCGAATAGTAAAGGATGAGGTGCAGTGGGGGTCGGTATCTTCTCATCCACGACATCCACACCAGCGCTGTTAGCCTGTTGTTATTGCACTGATGGTGGAATGTCCCTTGTGAGATTATGATCAGTGGATGGTGCGTATGAAGGAGCGCAGTACTGTGAAGCACCGTCAAGCACAGCCTCTGGCACTGACATTAACACTTGGCTATCCTGCTCCAGCACACTGAGAAGCTGAGCTACAGGATCCTGTGTGGAAGAGTCCGAGGCCTTCACGTGCGTGGGACCTGCTGATGCTAGCGTCATGGGTGGAGCTGCTGGAGGACCAAGACGAATATCGATAAGAAATGATGTGATGTTGGTAGAGAAATAATAATAATAGCAATAATAATAATAATCTGAGGACTTACTTTTCTGGTGCTGCTTGCTCCTCCTCCTATTCTGCTGTGGTGGTGACTGATGCTTCATCTTCACAGACTGGAACAGAGATGGAGGAGCTGCTGAGTGCTCCTTATATAGAAGCCAACTACGTCATCATGATGCTGTGCTGCTATTGGTTGAATAAGGTGAACACGTGACCTATCGAAGTGCCCTCTAGCGGAGAACTCGTGAACTTCATCAGTTCGTCGCTCTGCTGGATCGGAGGCAGTCGTCTCTTGTGGGCTGGGAGCTTATATGTGGGCTTTCAACAGTAGCAGATGTTTCCATGAGATGGGTAATGCATTTTTAAAGCATTTCGTTGGAGGGAATTTATTTGGAGGACTGTGTTCTTGTTCTTATTCATATGTTCCTGGATTAATGCACGTTTACATTCATTCCATGTAGGAAGTTATGGGGGCAGTCCTCGGAAGTATGCTTGCAAACTACACCGCTGTTAAACTCACCGCGGTCGAACACCAATAACTCATCAATTGAACACATTCTGCAGGATGGGCTTCAATGGTATATACGTTGTATACAAATATGCTTACGCTGAAGCGAATTGGCGTCAACTGAACGTCGCTTGCGTTTTGGAAGAGTGAATGTTTGATGGTAAATAAGCCTGCAGTTTGCGCATGCACATGAGCATATGCTGGTTACGGGATGCATCCTGGCTCCATCCCTCTGCATTGCCGAAATCTACTGAACAGAATTCTTGTACATATTGCTCCGACAGTCCTCCATTATCATACGCTTCCACACCTCATGTAGTGAACTGTGGCTACAGTCCTCCCTCGAATGTCTACATGAAATGCAGTTATTGAAGGCTGCTCCATCACCCACATCCATGTCTATGATCGAACACATGACAACAACAACCCAGCAAAGACTGAATGTGCAGGAGAACGGTAATGGTAGTTCAGTGGAGTTAGCACAATTGGCTTTCTTCCCCCCAAAATCAACCATCTTTAATGATGTCACGGTGGCCCTCTCTGGTGGCAAGGGTATGAACTAACACAGTTGGATTGCATACACGTGTGCATGATATAAATAATAATAAATAATAATAAATGATAATGAATGCTAATAAATGATAATCAATAATAATAAAGACAAATACGATTTTTGCATGCATTATCCTGTTGTAATTCAAACTTCTCGCCATTTTTTCTTCTAGTGGCTTAGGTTAGTGGACATAGCACAATTGGGTTATTTTACCGCCAAAATTGAAAATTCCCGCCATTTTTTCATGAGGTCAGGCTAGTGGACGTAGCGCAATTGGCCTATTTTCCCGCCAAGTCTACATGCCGCCATCTTGGATGACGTCATCGCAGCCATCTTGAATAAATTTGGCAACAATGGAGCATGGCCTGGCACAAACCTTGCCCTACTACTAATGTTGGCTCTTAAATATAAAAGTTTGGTGACCATTGATCTAGCTAGACCATTAGAAATCAGCTGGCCGTTGTGGCCTAGCGGTTCTTGGCGCTCCAGTCGGGAACCGCACTGCTGCTACGGTCACATGTTCGAATCCTGCCTTGGGCATGGATGTGTATGCTGTCGTTAGGTTAGTTAGGTTTAAGTAGTTCTAAGTCTAGGGGACTGATGACCTCAGATGTTGAGACCCATAGTGCTCAGATCCATTTCAACCATTAGAAATGAGTCAAAATCCCAGGGTATTAAAATGACACATACAAATGACGATCTAGAGTAAGTGTACTCTATGAAATTCTTACGATTAACCGTAAATATGAAGTATTTGAAGTGGAATGAATATGTTGATTACTTAGCAAAGTAATTGTGCAGCTTTACATTTGCACTGCAAATACTGGCTAGTACCACTGGCGTGGACACAAGGAAAACCGCAAGGCATTGTTACATCCAATCTGTCATAAGGTACAATCTTGCTTTCCGGGATTCAAGCAACATGTAACACATACCGAAGGAGCAGAAAAGAATCATAAGAAGGTTGTGTGCTGTACATCACATAATCAGCTGTTTAACAATATTCAATTACTAAAAGGTCTTTACGTAGATATTTAGAGCTGTTGAAGGAAAAGAATAAGGGTAATTGTAAGCTCCTTGCTCAGTTTAAACTGAAACACTCAAACTCTTTAGTTGTGAGAACAACAAACTAAATGGCAAGAACCTCATAAGCATAAAGCCAGACTCACCGAAAACTCATGCTTCATGATACTCTACTACTTTTCTAGAATTCAATAGAAAATTTCACAAGTGGTGAATTAATTATTTACGCCAGATGTAGCTTATCAGTAGTCTATTTTGTGTAAATGTAGCTGAGTTTCTCCAGAAATCTTATATTAATGTTAAAATAGTGCTGTCTCTCATTAACTATAGTTCTATATGAGTGGAGTTATGTTACCCGTTCTTTTATGTGTCTTCTGTGTTAAGATGAAATGATTAGCGTCAATACACTACCACATAAATCAATGACATTTCTCAGTTCACTGTATTTACGAGTGAATAAAGATTTGCAGTTCAAATTTCGTGGTTTGGGAGTAAGAGGAGTGTTGGTGTTGCACAAAATTCTTAATACATTGGCTACTGCATGACACGCAGTGGAGGGGTAGTAATGTATCTGACAGCTTTCCAGACGCGTGGTTGGATCTCTCAGAAGCTGTGAGCTGCTAGCAGGCAACGTGTGCCTGCTGCGTGTGTCAATAGGGACGGTGTGGCTAGCGGCCGTCTACCTGCCTCCCCCCACCGCTCACTCGCTAATGGGGCCGGGATTTGCACGCTCGCCATGCCGCCACCCGCAGGTCATTACGGGGTCTCCGGACGGTGGGCGGCGGCAGAGACGAGGAAGGGGGGACAGTGAGCTGCCAGATGAGCAGCGGCAGCAGCAGCAGCACAAACAGTGTTGCGTCCTGCCAGGTACTAACGAGGTAGTTCCATGCTTCTGCCATGATGTGCCATACACATCTAAAAACATTACCACGCTGCTGAGTGGGTTCATTTGTCAGTTTGAGGCTCTTGGTATTCGCTAAGGATTGTTATGTTCACCGAGATCCCAACAGGTTGAAATTTTCGCTAGGCTACAATTACTATCCAAGTTGTACCCCATCATTCTGCAGAGTTTGGTATCAAAATGTTCATAAAAAGGTTTACGGCAAATATTTTTTTTCTTTGCTTTGATGCCAGTAAAAACAAGGTTACTTAGACATAGCTTGAAGTTTAATTACTCCAAAGTTACAAAAAAAGCATTGTGAAACATTTATCCTCTCACTTACCATTGCCATATCGTTAATAAACTTCATCAGTAATACATCCTTGTGGTGCTAGGAAAGATAAACATCTCGTCTACTTCTATCCTCACACTGTCCAAATAAATCTGCATTGTAGAACTAACATATTTTCAGTACCTCATTTTGCTAGGACCATTTAACAAAAATCATAAGAGTATGCAGGAGACAAACTGTTGTGATCATTCAGGTATACCAGACATGACTGATTAACTGTATCCTTTAGAGTGTTCAGCTGAGTTGTTGGTTCTGTTTTATTCAAAATGCAAGATGTCTATTCAACAAACTTTTCAAAAAAGATATCGCATCTCTGAAACAACAAGAGTTAGAGCACAATGGGTTAGCCGTGCTGAGTAGCTGCGCGGTCTAAGGCGCCTTTCCAAGGTTTGCGCGGCTCCTCTCATCAGAGATTCGAGTCCTGCCTCGGGCACGGGTGTGTATGTTGTCCTTAGCGTAAATTAGTTTAAGTTAGATTAAGTAGTGTGTAAGGCTAAGGACCGATGACCTCAGCAGTTTGGTCCCATAGGAACCTACCATCACCACCACCAATGTGGGTTGCTGTAGAACCATTAGCACCTGTCAAAGTTTTCTTCTGTTATGCCAGAATTTCAGTATATGTACTACTAAGCGTTCATAGAACATCAAGGTGATATTCGAGTTCTGCCAATGTTTGGGTCAGTTTAGTGTCACCAAAAGTTCCGACTGGCTTATTGATTCATGCACGAACGGTAGCGATGGCCTTGACTGGTGTGTACGTATGATCCTTGACGTAACATCACAAACAGAAGTCGGAAATTCTTGACTGGCGTCGTGTACAAGCCGCCAAAAATAAACTCATTGAGTTCCTTCCAGTCGGAATTACATTCACTCCAGTGTGAATACGAACATGTCATCGTAATGAGTGACTTGAACGTAGACCTGCTAAGAGACACTCCCTCTGCAATAAACCTAAGAAGATTGTTTAGTTGCAATAGCATGAACATTCTTCCATTACAACCTACACACCATACGGCGCACAGTCATACTCTTATAGACGTAATCGCAACGAAACAGACTGACAAAGTAAGAGATGTTGGTCAAACATCGGCCCCTGGCCTCTCAGCACATGTGTAATATTCCTGGCCTACCCTGTGCAGCCCCCAAGGATCAAATCGCGTTACATAACTTGTAGGAACATGAAACGTATTGACCTTGACGCTCTAACAGCCGATTGCTCAGAAATCTCATGGCATCAAATAATCAGAGAACCTACAATCGACGGCAAAATTAATGAACTTGGTGATAAACTCACTGCCCTCTATGACAAACATGCACCTGTGCGCGCAATCCGTGTAAGAAAATCTCCTGCTCCATGGCTGACAGCTGAATTACGTCAAATGATGACTAATAGGGATGCTGCCCACAAGCGTTTCAAGGCAGATCCGAAACCCGAGCGTTTCGAAGAATACAGAAAGCTACGGAACAGAGTGAAACAATGCCTTCGCAATGCTAAAATCAGGCACGCTCGCTCCCTTGTATGCAGCGATCTGACGCCCACGACTCTATGGAAGAATCTCCGTAGCTTGGGGGTCGGAAAGGCAAAATCGGAAACTACTTTTCATGTGTCAGCTAACGAATTAAATGAATTCTTCTCTGCACCTCCGAATACCAGCACGGCTGATAATTACCGTCCAAAAGAATCCCCAAACAGGATAACTAACAACGATAGCTTCCATCTAAAACATGTAACAACAAATACGGCAAGAAAAGCAATAATGAGAATCTCTTCTGATGCAATAGGCAACGACAGTATCGGTATAACCATGATTAAGAATGTTGCCGATATCTTAGTACCTGTCTTAGCTGACATATTTAATTTTTCCCTCGTGAACGGCATATACCACACTGCATGGAAAAGAAGCATAATTCGACCCATCCCTAAGATCGAAAACCCGCAACGGCCTAGTGATTACCGACCAATTAACATACTGCCTGCTGTTTCCAAAGCACTCGAATATATTGTTCATGACCAAATCACTGAACACTTGCATGAATTCAGCCTATATGACAAATTTCAATCCGGTTTCCGTAAACATCACAGCACAAACACTGCTCTAATTAAAGTAACAGATGACCTGAAATGTGCCATCGACAATCGAAAGGCAACAATATTGACGCTACTGGACTTCAGCAAAGCTTTTGACACTGTTAACTTTGACATATTGCTCAGAAAAATGCAACAGCTTAATTTCTCTGATAGTGCAATGAGATGGTTTGAAAGCTACTTAAAAGACAGACAGCAATGTGTTGTCTGCGTAAATGAAAAATCTTCCTAGAAACATGTTTCCTCGGGAGTGCCACAAGGATCAGTCTTAGGGCCACTTTTGTTTTCTTTATATGTCAACGATATTTCGTCGGTTCTGTCCTCCTGCAAAAATCATTTCTATGCCGACGACCTCCAGCTCTACCTAAGCGTCAGACCTGAAGACGCTTCATCGCTCAGATGAATGATGATCTGTCTTCGGTAGTGACATGGGCGAAAAGCCTGGGGCTTAAACTAAATGCAAAAAAGACGCAAGTAATCTTAATAGCCCATCAGAAATTAATAAGTTCAGATTTCCGCGAACGGCTACCTCCTATTCTGCTCGACGGTACTCCAATACCATATCAGATTACAGTGAAGAACTTGGGTGTAACTTTGGATGAGCATCTCAACTGGGCGGAGAATACAGTCGCAGTGTGCCGAAAGATGTCTGCTTGTCTCTATGCTCTCAAAAAGTTTCGGAACATATTTCCACAGGACTTGAAACGCCAGCTCGTGCAAGCACTCGTTCTACCGAACCTCCACTATTGTGATGTGATTCAACAAGGCACGAGTGGTGAAAACAAAAGACGGCTAGAGCTAACCATGAATGCCTGTGCGCGTTACAACTGCAACATTCGCCGATATGATCATGTTAGTGCTTCATACTCCGAGCTAAAGTGGCTGCGGCCGGACAAATTGCGCGACTACCACACACTATGTCTACTTCACAGACTCCTCGTCGCTCAAGCACCCCAGTACCTTGCTTCAGAGATTAAAAACCTGTCATGCCATCATAATAGAAACACGAGGTCACTCTTATTTGGTATCCTAACTGTGCCCACTCACAAAACAAAAACTTTTGCAAACTCCTTCTCAGTTGCCGCTGTCCGCCTCTGGAACAAACTGTCCCTTACCTTGCGCAAAATTCAACCTCCTGCTGCTTTTAAGAAGAAGTTGAAGCATTTCCTACTATCATCCTCATAAAATTCTCCACAAAATTAATATACCAGGCCAATCTTCTCATCTGTCAAATAGCAAAGCTAGCGTCTCCTATCTTGCTCCTGAGATGCCTTCCCCTTCACCTATCTCTATTAGCCAGGGAATCTTCTTTTCCTTTATATTTCCTTAATTATGTTTCATCATGTCTATTCTTCTCCTCCCTTCACCATGAGTCTCCCTCATACTCCCTGCTGGCAGCACTCCTATCTAAAATTTGTCTCTTCAATAATGTCTCATTATAACAGTACTTATGATCTACGAATATAAACTCTATATGTATGTATTTTTCCAGGTGTACCTTTCTAATTGTTTATTTCACTTTTTGTACTAGATGTAGTTTAACATGCCTACTAAAACGTATGAATGTAAAATAAGTAGAATGCCTGGTTAGATGTAAGAGAGGGCCTGATGGCCCTAATCTTTCCAGGTTAAATAAATAAATAAATAAATAAATAACGACGTGACACAAGGAGAGCGTGAGGCCCATATGATTTGATCATTACAAACCATCCACCTCTCTGCACATGTGTCCCAGAGCAACATTTCCAGGTGGTACACGACTCACTGATTTCTGTAGCCTGCGCTGCAAATACAGCTTGCACTCTGTCAGCATGTGCTTGAGGCGCAAGGAGATGCCTACGTCGGAAAAGGTCTTTGACACTGCCGGTTGCTTCAAAGGTTTTGAATCACCCCAATACGTTTACTTCAGCTGGAGGTGACGTCCCATACTGGTGTCGGTAATTCCGCAGTGTCATTGACACAGAGTTTGACTCTGCATACAAGGTGACACATTGATCTTTCTCCTGGTCTGCGGCCATTTTCTACATCTACATCTACATGGCTACTCTGCAATTCACACTTGAGTGCCTGACAGAGGGTTCATCAAACCATTTTCATACTACTTCTCTACCATTCCACTCTCGAATGGCGCATGGGGAAAAGGAACACCTAATTTTTTCCGTTCGAGCTCTGATTTATTTTATTATGATGATCATTTCTCCCTACGTAGGTGGGTATCAACAAAATATTTTCGTATTTGTGAGAGAAAGTTGGTGATTGAAATTTCGTAAATAGATCTCACCGCAAAGAAAACCACCTTTGTTTCAGTGACTGCCACCCCAACTCGAGTATCATGTCAGTGACACTCTCACCCCTATTGTGCGATAACACGAAACGAGCTGCCGTTCTTTGCACTTTTTCGATGTCCTCCGCCAATCCTGCCTAGTAAGGATCCCACACCACGCAGCAATATTCCAGCAGAGGACGGACAAGTGTAATGTAGGCTGTCTCTTTAGTGGGTTTGTCGCATCTTCTATGTGTTGTGCAAACAAAGCGCAGTCTTTGTTTCGCCTGCCCCACAATATTATCTATGTGGTCTTTCCAATTTAAGTTGCTCATAATTGTAATTCCTAGGTATTTAGACGAATTGACATCCCTTAGATTTGTGCCATTTATCGTATACCCAAAATTTATCGGATTTCTTTTAGTACCCATGTGGATGATTTCGTACTTGTCCTTGTTCAGTGCCTATTGCCACTTTTCGCACCATACAGAAATTCTCTCTAGCTCATTTTGTAATTGGAATTGATCGTCTGATGATTTTACTAGACGGTGAATTACAGCGTCATCAGCAATTAGTCTAAGGGGGCTGCTCAGATTATCACCTAAGTCATTTATGTAAGTCAGGAACAACACACGGCCTATGGCACTACTAGCTTGCGGAACGCCAGGTATCACTTCTGTTCTAGTCGATGATTTACCGTCTATCACTACGAACTGGACCTCTCTGACAGGAAATCACGAACCCAGTCATACAACTGAGACGATACTCCATATGCACGCAATTTGATTAATAGTCGCTTGTGAGGAACGGTATGAAAAGCCTTCTGGAAATCTAGGAATTTGCGATCGATCTGAGTTCCCTTGTCGACAGCACGCATTACTTCATGGGAATAAAGAGCTAGCTGTGTTGCACACGAACGATATTTTCTGAATCCATGTTGGTTATGTATCAATAAGTCATTTTCTTCAACGTGATTCATAATGTTCGAGTACAGTATATGCTCCAAAATCCTACTGAAAATTGAGATCATTGATATTGGTATTTAATTCAATGGGTTACTCCTATTTCCTTTCTTGAATATTGGTGTGACCTGTGCTACTTTCCAGTCTTTAGGAACAGACCTTTCGTGAAGTGAGCGGTAGTATATGATTGCTAAGAAAGGCGCTATTGCGTCTGCATACTCTCAAAGGAAACTGATTGGTATACCATCTGGACCGGAACACTTGCCTTTCTTAAGTGCTTTGAGCGTTTCGCAACACCTAAGATATCTACTTTTATGTCACTCATGCTAACAGCTGTTTTGGTTTAGAATTCTGGAATATTTACTTCGTCTTCTTTCGTGAAGGAATTTCGGGAAACTGTATGTTGTAACTACGCTTTAGTGGCGCCATCATCGGTAATATTTCCATCGGTATCGGGCAGTGACGGTAATGGCTGATTTTTGTCACTGGTCTACTTTATATACGACCAGAATCTCTTTGGTTCAGAATGGCTCTGAGCACTATGGGACTTAACTTCTGAGGTCATCAGTCCCCTAGAACTTAGACCTACTTAAACCTGACTAATCTAAGTACATCGCACACATCCATGCACGAAGCAGGATTCGAACCTGCGACCAGAAACACTTTGGATTTTCTACCATAGCTTGAGACAGTGTTTCACTGTGGAAACTATTAAAAGCATCTCTCATAGACTTCCGGACTAAATGAACTCAAAATCATATCTGCAAGAAAGTACAAAGGTAAAAGCTCTGAGATCTGCTAAACGTTTTACGACGAAACACATTTCTCTGCGTCTAATACTTTCCACCCTATAATTTTTGGAAATGTTAACAGTAATTTATAGAATTTCTGCATTTCAGCAACCGACCCAGTAGTCTTCTTTAGGCGCTGCGAGCCGTTTTGTTATCAGCACACTATGCTATCACACTGTGAACTGCTGGCGCTGCCGCACTGAGCTCTGAGAAACAGACGATCATCAGCAGGTGTAACAGACACCAGGTGACGAACTCTCGGCTGTAAACAGCGGTTTGAGACAGACAACTTCATAGTCCGGTTTGAGTCCAGGCAGTAAGGGCTTAGAATAGTACAGCTCGCAACATCTGAATAAGACGCCTTGCTCTGTAGCCGAATCGCTGTACACACAATGGAATCAACAACTCGTTTTAAGATCTGATAGCATACCATTAGGTAAGTTCTTATTAAGTAACGTGGGTAGAGCGGTTTATTAGAACCCTGATGTAGAGATTGAATCGTAGTGGCGAAATACTAAATCCCTGCCTTATATCCTTATTAATTCAAATATTTCATTCTTGGTCTCCCACTCTTATTTCTTGTGTGTATTGTACATTATCTGCCTTTCACTGTAGCTTGCCCCTATTTTTCCCATAATCTCGAATATCTTGCACCATTTTACATTGTCGAGCGCATTCTCCAGATCGTGTCTAGATTTTTCCTTAGTCTTACTTCAATTATCAACTGCAACGTCAGAATGCCTCTCTGGTGCCTTTACCCTTTCATAAAGCCAAACTGATCGTCATTTACCACATCCTTAATTTTCTTGTAAATTCTTCTGTATTTTATTCTGATCAAAAACTTGGATGCTTGTGCAGCCAGTCTCGTATATGCTACACAGCAACGTAAACCGCCGTTTTGTTGCCTCTTCCCTAGATGATTTTATGAATTCCGATGTAATTCTATCCATCCCTTCTGCATTATTAGGTATTAAGTCATCCAAAGCGGTTTTCAATTCTCCTTTTAGTACTAGATATGCCTTCCCAATCGACTCCTGCCTCTACTTCTGTCTCCTTATCAGACAAGTCCTGCCCTTCACAGCCGGCCTTAGTGACCGAGCGGTTCTAGGCACTACAGTCTGGAACTGCGCGACCGCTACGGTGACAGGTTTGCATCCTGCCTCGGGCATGGATGTGTGTGATGTCCTTAGGTTAGTTAGGTTTAAGTAGTTCTAAGTTCTAGGGGACTGATGACCACAGCAGTTAAGTCCCATAGTGCTCAGAGCCATTTGAACCATTTTTTTCCCCTCACAGAGGCCACCACTGTGCTCTTTCCACCCATCCGCTATCTCTTCTGCGGTTAACAGTGGAATTATCGTTGCACTTTTAATGTTACCTCCATTACTTTTAAATTCACCGAAGGTTGAATTGACTTTTGTATATGCTGAGTCAGTCTTTCCGACTATCATTTCTTCACAGTTTTCTTACAGCCAATTCTTTGTCTTCTCTGCATTTCCTACTAATTCCCGTCCTAAGTGGCTTGCACCTCTGCATTCCTGAATATTCCTGAATATTTTTGTGCTTCCTACTTTCGTCGATCAAGTGAAGTACTTCTTCTGTTACCCATGGCTTCTTCGTAGCTACCTTCCATGTTTTTCCTTCCAACTTCTGTACTGATCTTTTTAGAGATGTCCATCCCTCTTCACCTGAACTTCCTATTGTGCTATCATTATCGCACTACCTATAGCCTCAGAAAACTTCAAGAGTATCTCTTCATTCCTTAGTACTTCCTGTCACACCTCTTTGCACACTGAATTTTCGTGACTAATCTCGTAAACTTCCGCTGACTCTTCATCATTACCAATCTGCAGTCTGGGTTTAAATATGCTCCTGGGCATTCCTTAAAATCTGAACCCCTTTCTGACCATGATCTAATTTAACTGATGTCACCCCGTATCCCCCGGCCTTTTCCATGTAGGGGAGAGTCTGGGGAATCATGGACATGGGTAATGATGGATGCGTATATCTAGCTAAGTCGAGCCTGATCGTAGTGCCGAATAAACAGTTGTGAACTGACGCTGCACTCGCTGTACAAGATATGTTTACTTCATTTTTTTTTGTACAATTTCATACAACGTATCAGTAAACTTGAATTGTTGTATAACATTTTGTGTGTGACATAGAAACGCAGTATCGTTTTCGAGAATTAATGTCTAATTAAACAACGTTTTCACGTACTGGCCGCGTGCATCATGCTCTTATGACTTCAAACAAAAACATGGTTTTGTGTTACGGTATGCGCTGGGTAATTTCGGACGTTTTAAGTGGGGTTATCCTGAACGTCCGCAGCTACCCCTACACAATTAATCACATCTGTTAGAGATGGCACAAAATTACCAAGTAAAAACGGAAACGAAATAGAAGTAAGACGACTCAGCCATTAAGGATATCAACAACAAAACACGGTCACTAGGAGAAGCGGCTGCTACTTACTCTGTTCTAAGAAGAACTATACACGAACTTTCAAGGAAGATATTATAGAGCAGCCAAAACCTGGACGTGAGGCTATATTCTCCAAAGAACAAGATAGGGAATTACAAGAACATATCTTAGTATGCAGTTAACTATTTTACAGGTTAACCATAGAGATGGTGCGGAAAATAGCTTTCAAATTTGCTGTTTAAATAATTTAAAGCATAATTTTGACACGACATCCCAAATGCAGAACAAAAATGGTTCTGGAGATTAAAAAAAAAGGCATCCTAATGTTCCGCTGCCGAAACCTGACTCGACTTAATAAACAGAAACATACCCTTTAATGAAAAGTAAGTGAATCTGTACTTCAACAATCGTTGTAATTAAAATACCACTTTGATGCTAATCGTATATACAATTTTGACGACACAAGCATTTCAAGTGACCATAGAAATTAAAGGACTTTAGCACCAAAGGGCCAGAAACAAGTGGGCATGACAACATGTGGTCAAAGAGGCACTACAGCAACAATTGGTGGCCCATTTCGTGTTTCAGGAAAGTGTGTTCTCACTTTTTGCCAGGAGGCGGTGCTGATGTGACATCAGAAGGTACCGATTCGAACTGGATCAACGAGAAGCTATTCGTAGATTGGCTGCTCCACTTCTCCTATGCTAAGCTAACTGTTGCAGAAACAATTCTGACATCAGCACTGACATCAAATGTGCAAAGAGCAGCTACACTTGATAAGCACACATGTTTATTATCAACATCAAACGTACAGCAGAGGCCAGCAACAGCTTAGCTGTTTTGGGCAAAACAATTCCAATTCAAGTTATTGTTAGTCCTAACGTTGCCAACGTTGACATCTGAAACTCAAAGAAAATCTCAGAAAACGACATTCATCTACAATAACCAGTTCACCTATGGACGATATTTTAAAAAGGAAAGGAAAAACTACAAGGACCAGGTGAGAGAAAGTGAAAGGCGTACGTTCCACTAAAGTTAGGAAAGGTACGAAGAACCTTCCAGTATTTGCAGATGATGACATTAATCTGGACGTTCACAAAAAGGAAGTACCACGTAAATAGAAATACTTCAGTGAAAGAGCTGAAATGGATAAGACAAATGTGAAGATCCACCCACTGAAGACTCGATGAAATGCTAAAAACGCAAATTTTGGCCCACGAAAACTGTACGGTTGGTGGAAGTACATCAACAGGATTTATTTGTAGCTATGTCTGTGTTTACTCTACACACCATCCGTAAGCACCCCACGATCTGTGGGATAATCCCAGACACCAGAGTTTTGTTTTTTATTAATACTTGGTTTTGCACTGAAAATTCATCTGCTTTATTATGTGATCTTAAGACTGACTCACTCAAATAAAGTTTCAGTAGTAAATAGTATCCGTAGTTTTCTCTGGTTTTGTTTTATTTCAGTTCTCCTTTAAGTATTCGCAATGACCCCATTCTCCCCTATAGTCCTCCTCTTGTGACTTCTGAACAGAGTATTCGCTATTACTATCTTAAATTTATTGCCTAACTCAATTAGTCTTTCTCCTCTCTCGTTGCTACTACCATGCCAATTTTCTCCCGTAACCTTTTCTTCATCGCCTTAACCTATAACCGCAATCCAATACCCTATGACACTACATTTTCATCTTCCTTTACATACTGAATTACCCATTCAATATCCTCACATAATTTCTCTCCATCTCCATTTTCTGCTTTTGATGCCAACATGCATACCTGGAGTATTGTTGTTGGAGTTAGTCTGTTGCCATTCTGGTGGGAACAATCCTATCATTCACAATAACTCACTATCTGCCCTCTCTTCCTATTCAGAAGAATCCTTATTCCAATATGCCATTTTCTGTTGCTATGGATGTTACCCTATACTCATCTGACCAGAAATCCTTGTGTTCTTTCCATTTCACTCCATTGACCCCACATTACCTAGACTGAGCCTTAGCATTTCCCTCTTCAGATTTTCTTGCTTCCCTAGCATATTAACACTTCTGATGTATCAACAGCCACCCAAGGTGGAAACACCAGTTCCCATCAAAGCACCAAAGTTAAGTTCCATCAGTCATGGTCAGTACCATCTAGGTGCAGCGTGCAGTGTTGACATTTTCCCCTTTGCCTTTAGAGGGGACAGGACAGATGGTGATATGGAGTCCATGATCACCAGTCTTCGCGCCAAATGTCCTGTATTCAGTTCCAAGCCTCTCCACAGTGTCTCATGAAGTGTGGGCACGCTAGACTGCAGATAGTGATCCGCCCTTGGGAGAGCGACGTTATGCTCAGCAGCCACATTGGTGCTCTTCAAGAGGAGTAGGCTGTGGACCAGCACTGCGTTTCAGCCTCTCCCTTCTCTCATCAATATGAACGTGAATTTATAGTACTCCCAAATGTACAAAGTTCCCATACTTCATGAAGAAAAGAGACATACAGGTATGAGTGGTAGGGGAAATCTCTTCAATTAGGCTGCTGAACCTGCCTTTCAAGATCTCCCAGCCAGTCATACCATACGGCTTTATTATACTTTTACTTCTGACTTTCCATACCCTGACTCTTAGAACGTTATCCCTTAGTTTTTCTCATGGTCTCTCCCCCATGGCAGTCCGCTCCCAGAAATCCGAGTGGAGGATTGGTCAGAAATATTTTGCCAGTGGGGAGGGTTCATGGTGTGGATTCCTGTAGTCATGTCCTAGTTCATGAACAACGGGCAACGAATGAGTCGCCAAGTAAGTGGTTCCAACAGTGGGGATACCAGTTACTTTGGAATAAGGCTGGGCACTATGGGCATATTCTGAGTCGTGGTCACCTTTGTGCTCATACGGCAAAGACTACCAAATCCACTGGATAGTCCCTCAGCCGTTAGGGGTAAAACCCAATGGGACTCGGGGCAAGTAAGGCTAGCAACCTGCTTCCCTGGTACTTTAAAAATGATGCTGGCAACAATCAGAGCAAAATGCCTCGGACCTTTGGAGGTGACGGAGTCCCACCTCTTACTGACATACCAGGGACTCCTACGATACGACTTGGCAAACAAATGGTAATGAGATGGGGAGCTATTAATATCAATGGGGGCTACTCTGGGAAGAAGGCAGAGCTGGCAGAGGCTGCAAGTAAGATGGGACTGGACATTTTAGCTGTTAGTGACATTCGGGTAAGGGGTGAGAAACAAGAGGAAGTGGGAGAATACAAGGTCTACCTGTCAGGAGTCAAAGCAGGAATAGCACAGTGGGGTGTAGGAAAGAAATGGAACCCAGCGTAGTGGCAGTAAGGTATGTAAACGAACGACTGATGTGGATAGATTTGATAGTGTCTAGCAAGAAAATTAGGATTGTGTCTGTATATTAGCATTGTGAAGGGACAGATCAAGATAAGATGGATAGTTTTTATGAGGCACTCAGTGATGTAGTTGATAGAGTAAACGACAAGGACAGTTTTCTGCTCATGGGTGATTTTAACGCCAGGATTGAAAATCGAACAGAAGGGTATGAAAAGGTTATGGGTAAATTCGGAGAGGATATGGAGGCCAACTGGAACGGGAAACAACTCTTGGATTGCCAGTATGGGCTTAGTAATCACAAACTACTTTTTTAAACATAAGAACATTCACTGGCATACTTGGGAAGGCAGGGGAACGAGATCTGTCATTGACTATATAATAACAGATCAGGAATTCAGAAAGGCTGTGAGGGACACACGTGTATTCAGGGGATTCTTTGATGACACTGATAATTATTTAATCTGCAGTGAAATTGGGATTGTGAGGCCGAAAGTGCAGGAGGTCAGGTCCATATGTAGGAGGATAAGAGTGGATAAATTTCAGGATAAGGAAATCAGGCACAAGTACATAACAGCGATCTCAGAAAGGTACCAATTAGTTGAATATAGTCATTAACTCAGGTAGACAGAGAAAGTTATGTTGAAGAAAGAAACAAAGCCAAACAGATAATTGTAGTGTCCAAGAAGAAATCTTGGGAAGACTTTGGAAACAGGTTGGAAACTATGGGTCAAGCTGCTGGAAAACCATTCTGGAGTGTAATTAGCAGCCTTAGAAAGGGAGGTAAGAAGGAAATGACAAGTATTTTGGACAGGTCAGGAAAACTGCTGGTGAATCCTGTGGATGCCTTGGGCAGATGGAGGGAATATTTTGAAGAGTTGCTCAATGTAGGTGAGAATGCAATCAGTAATGTTTCAGATTTCGAGGTAGAATGGGATAGAAATGATGATGGAAATAGGATCACATTTGAGGAAGTGGAGAAAATGGTTAATAGATTGCAGTGCAATAAAGCAGCTGGGGTGGATGAAATTAAGTCGGAACTCATCAAATACAGTGGAAGGTCAGGTCTTAAATGGCTACACAGTATAATTGAAATGGCCTGGGACCCAGGACAGGTTCCATCAGACTGAAAAAAAGCAGTGATCACACCAGTCTTTCAACATGTAAGCAGAAAAGATTGTAAGAACTACACTCCCTCATGTCTTAGCAGATGTCCTATCATCCTGTCCCTTCTCCTTATCAGTGTTTCCACATATTCCTTTCCTCTCCGATTCTGCGTAGAACCTCCTCATTCCTTACCTTATCAGTCCACCTAATTTTCAACATTCGTCTATACCACCACATCTCAAATGCTTCGATTCTCTTCTGTTCCGGTTTTCCCACAGTCCATGTCTCACTACCGTACAATGCTGTACTCCAGACGTACATTCTCAGAAATTTCCTCTTCAAATTAAGGCCGGTTTTTGATATTAGTAGACTTCTCTTGGCCAGAAATGCCTTTTTTGCCATAGCGAGTCTGCTTTTGATGTCCTCCTTGCTCTGTCCGTCATTTGTTATTTTACTGCCTAGGTAGCAGAATTCCTTAACTTCATTGACTTCGTGACCATCAATTCTGATGTTAACTTTCTCGCTGTTGTCATTTCCACTACTTCTCATTACCTTCGTCTTTCTCCGATTTTCTCTCAAAACATACTGTGTACTCATTAGACTGTTCATCCCGTTCAGCAGATCATTTAATTCTTCTTCACTTTCACTCAGGATAGCAATGTCATCAGCGAATCGTATCATTGATATCCTTTCACCTTGTATTTTAATTCCACTCCTGAACCTTTCTTTTATTTCCATCATTGCTTCCTCGATGTACAGATTGAAGAGTAGGGGCAAAAAGTTACAGCCTTGTCTTAACCCTTCTTAATACGAGCACTTCGTTCTTGATCGTCCACTCTTATTATTCCCTCTTGCTTACGGCAAATAATGGAGAAGTGTTATGAGTGGAAAAGGGAATTGTATCTATGCTTTATAGATCTAGAAAAGGCATATGACCGGGTTCCTAGGAGGAAGTAATTGTCTGTTCTACGAGATTATGAAATAGGAGGCAACCTTTTGCAAGCAATTATAGGTCTTTACATGGATAGTCAGGCAGCAGTTAGAGTTGACGGTAAATTGAGTTCATGGTTCAGAGTAGTTTCAGGGGTAAGATAAGGCTGCAACCTGTCTCCACTGTTGTTCTTATTATTTATGGATCATATGTTGAAAACAATAGACTGGCTGGGTGAGATTAAGATATGTGAACACAAAATAAGCAGTCTTGCATATGCGGATGACTTAGTTGTGATGGCAGATTCGAATGAATGTTTGCAAAGTAATATTTCAGAGCTAGATCAGCAATGTAAGGACTATGGTATGAAGATTAGCATCTCCTAAACGAAAGTAATGTCAGTGGGAAAGAAATATAAACCGGTTGAGTGTCAAATAGGAGGAACAAAGTTAGAACAGGTGGACGGTTTCAAGAACTTAGGATGCATATTCTCACAGGATGGCAACATAGTGAAAGAACTGGAAGCGAGGTGTAGCAAAGCTAATGCAGTGAGCGCTCAGCTACGATCTACTCTCTTCTGCAAGAAGGAATTCAGTACCAAGACTAAGTTATCTGTGCATCGTTCAATCTTTCGACCAACTTTGTTGTATGGGAGCGAAAGCTGGGTGGATTCAGGTTACCTTATCAACAAGGTTGAAGTTACGGATATGAAAGTAGCTAGGATGATTGTAGGCACTAGTAGATGGAAACAATGGCAAGAGGGTGTCCACAATGAAGAAATCAAAGAAAAACTGGGATGTAGCAGTCAGGGCAAACAGGCTTAGATGGTGGGGTCATGTTACACGCATGGGAGAAGCAAGGTTACCCAAGAGACTCATGGTTTCAGCAGTAGAGGGTAGGAGGAGTCGGGGCAGACCATGGAGAAGGTACCTGGATTCGGTTAAGAATGATTTTGAAGTAATAGGCTTAACATCAGGAGAGGCACCAATGTTAGCAGTGAATAGTGGATCATGGAGGAATTTTATAAGGGGGGCTATGCTCCAGACTGAACGCTGAAAGGCATAATCAGTCTTAAATGATGATTATGATGATGATGATGATGATGATGATGGAGATCATCATGATATTTTTTTCAAATAAATTTCATATGTCCTGTGAATACACGTTATTTGTCTTTAGTGCAGTGGTTTCCATTGCCTTCAGCATCCTCATACCCTTGATAATTGCTGATTATTCTGCCAAAGCCTGAGTAATTCCGTGGCGTATGCATTGCGTTGTCAATGAGAGACATGAATATGCTTTTAAATTACAGACTTGAATGTATTTTTCACTTCTTAAATACAATTATTGCAACAGTTATTTTTACTTACATTAAAAGAAGTAATCATCTACACCAGTAATGTCGAAATCAAAGCAATCAATGTATTACGAATATTAACAGTCAACACAATCCAGAATGAATTTTCACTCTGCGTTGGAGGGTGCACTGATACGAAACTTCCTGGCAGATTAAAAGTATGTGCTGGACTGAGATGTGAACTCAGGACCTTTGCCATCAAAGATCACGATTTCACATCTCAATCCGGCACACACAATTAGTGTAGCAGGATGTTTCGGATCTGAGAACATTCCACGGTGCAGAGTGAAAATTCATTGTTGAAACAATGTCCCAGACTGTGGCTCAGACACATCTCCACAGCGCCTTTCTTCCAAGTATGCTGGTCTTGCAAAGTTCACGGGCGAGGTTCTGTGAAGTTTGGAAAATAGGAGAGGAGGTTCTGGCGGAAGTAAATCTGTGAGGATGTGTCATGAGTCATGCTTGGGTAGCTCATTGATGGAACGCAAAGGTCTCGAGTCCGAGTCTTGGTCCGACATACAGTTTTAAACTGTCAGGAAGTTTCAGTAAACATAACGATATCATAAAGTTACCTATGTACTCTGGAAACGTGTTGGGAGGTTGGACTCTTCAGGAGCAGAAGACTTAACAACAGCCCCAGATAAAATTAAGACAAATGGTACTTCAAGTTGCAAATCACCCATCAGTAGTAATGATACGAGCCCTTGTAGTGGAGACATAATGTAATGTTACATTCTAGTTCATGATTGTGTCTCATGGCAGTGAAATAACCTCTTGTGCAATTAAGCTAATTTGAGGAGAAGACATATTTTCATTGAAAATAATTTTTTCTTCGTATTCAGTTTACTGTTGCTATGGAAACAACCAGCAGTTCTATGATTTTGCTGTCCAGAAGATGTTACACCACTCATTTGTTGCAATCGATTGTTACTATTGATTTATGACTTATACAAATTTTATTGTAGATTGTATATTCTGCTTATATCTCCACAAAACGGAATAGATGAGAGTGTGTAACTCGGACAGTTGACTTCCTAGAGTTGGTTAGAATGGCATTTAGTCATTGCAAACTTATTTCACTAATTATCGTAGTACATATAAACTGAATTCTTCAGAGATTTACATTAATATGGCTCCAATTTTGTTCCGAAAACAATTTAAAAAATATCTGTTGTCTGACACTAGTAATGTGTGAATCTAATGCATTATCTACTCCTCAAGGAATCAAACAAAATACCCAAGAAAACTTCCTGCTGTCGTCAAATTCAGTACCATCAAAGCTATGAACATCTTGGCAAGTAAAACTTTACGGTTCAAAAGATAGACATGGTTTTATAGTCACTAAAAATCTCACAGTGTTTGAATCATTTAGCATAAGACATTTCTTTTTCCTCTATCAATGTACAATAACTAAATATCTGCGATGCAGACATGTCCAGAGGCATCTTGTGTTGAGAAAGTTTTCCGCGACTACAGCTAATCTTAGTGAGAGAGAAAAGTCCAAATGAACACAATTATGTAGTTTAATTTACCACTTCGAACCAAACACATTATAGGCTTTAGTTAAGAATACCACAGCCATAACTACAGTCAGTCACCTTCTCAGGAATGTAGAGTGCCGAAATATTAGGCAAATTACAGTGGCTGAGAATTGTAATGGCCAACATACTACCACTATGACTTCACGAGGGTATTTCTTATTTCTTTAGTAAATGTTGAACAGAGGTGATGTCACAGGTATTTGAGTCACTGAATTAACTTCGAATGATGGAATATGTGAGAAGCAATGTTGTTAGAACTCCCGAGATACTTGTTATTCACATACCAAGCACTGTATGACATTTGCTTGAGAAGCCTACCATCTCAATGACCTCAAAATTATTATCTCTGTCGCTATGCCATATACATTATCAACCATTTTCTGATAAGAAATCTCAGTCAAGTGATATATCAACATGATATACAAGCATTTTTATTGTGAACTCTCGTGGAAACGGTCGCCAATATCTTTGTAACTTTGCTGCAAACTATTTTGTTTCACGTTTTTTCTGTTGCATTATTCTTGTCGTTTTGTATTTCCAGAAAATATACAGTGCTAATTAGCAGTGACAGCTACAACCAACAACACATTTACTTTGATTAAAAGTTTGCATAAGAACCACAGTTTACAAAATGTTCTCCAGTTTTATAGGAAATTGCTGGCTGTAACATTCACATTCCTAGTTCCTACTACGCTTTTGCCTCCTGAGCGGTATGTAGCACAGGTCAGATGTCAGTAGCCAGAGTACAATTCCCTAGGTAGTGGCGTAGCTCAGAGGCTGTACGTATTTGCCCGTCTGACGTGACTACACTCAGTGGGTGCCTAGAGACGCACAACGACGGTGGCTGGCGCCTCGCCAGGACAGCAGAGCCCAGCAGGATCCCCACTGGACGTGCACAGTGGTAGCGGAGGGCGACAGCCGGCGCCCAGCCGGCGGGCGCCGGGGAAGTCCCTGGAGTGAGCTTTGGGGGTGGAGGGTGGGCAGGCGCCAGTGTGGAAGGAAGCCTCTCTGGCCTACGGGGGGCGGGGGGGGGGGGGGCACTGGGGAGTCCCTCTGGTCGGCCGAAGGGTGGGGG
Organism: Schistocerca piceifrons; assembly: GCF_021461385.2. Lineage (NCBI taxonomy): Eukaryota > Metazoa > Arthropoda > Insecta > Orthoptera > Acrididae > Schistocerca > Schistocerca piceifrons. Next base: position 272,837,945 of record NC_060139.1, read on the forward strand.
TGGGGTGTAGGGTGGGGGAGTCCCCGCAGTGCCGCTCGGGGACTCCCCCTGCTGTGTGTGTCAAGTGGCACTCGCGGGTGCTCGGCGCTGTCGGCCCTGCTAATGGCGCCAGGCAGTAAACTGGTGACGACTGGAGGGCGCAAACATTGCCCCAGCTTAGTGACGCCGCAGGCAGCTATGCGGCCATGAGCTGCTAGCGTCACTCAGGCTTGAAACCTCCTTTCGGAATGCACTCTTCCTTACGGGACGATTGCTTCAGAAACTATCCTTCATTAGTTACTGTTTTAGGGAACTAACTTTTGACTAATGTTTGATATGAATTTTGAAATGTTTCTCTTTTCTCGGTCAATGGAAATTTAGCCATCCTATCAACACTCCATTATGACGGATAAAGTAACTGCACCATTGTTACAAAAGAAAAAATCGAAGACCTTCACTGGATCACAGTATTTTGCTTTGAATTACCTCTATTTGGTATAATTTGGATTTCCATTCTCTCTGGGACACTGAATTGTAAGCAACTGCGTATGTCTTCTGAGTGACACAAACAAAGTTTCAGCTGTTTCATAGGAAAGGCTTTTGTCTTCGCTCCTTTTTGCAAAGTATTATTTCTTTACATGTACTTTTGCTGTATAAAATCCTACAAACGGGGTGTCAAAGTAGTCATACTTTTGGGAACCAGCAGAGATCCACTACTCTGGTACTGGTCAGTCCCAAGGAGTCTGCTGAATCAGATTCGTTAACCTTAGCAATTTTCCATAACACTCATTACCAAAGGGGATTGGGTGTACTTTATCGCCACTAATGGAGTCCTTTATTTTCCGTCTTCAATATTTTTGAGCGCTCACCCTGCAGTATTGCTGAGATGACTATAAAGTATCTGTGTACAAAATTGTGTAGCGTTCGGAGCACTATAACACTTGTCGATATGTGCGCGTATGTTCGCAGATCTCGCGCTGACACCACCTCAGTGTTCCTGTACGTGCACGTGTAGAGAATTCAGTTGTTTATTTATTACCGATCGTTTTGCAAATATTTCCCAGTTGTTAGAAAGATGTTGCATCAGTAATGCAGTGCCAAACAATATGTGTTTTTAGTAGGAGGCACGAATACCAAATAAATGCACACAGTTTACCATCAAATAGCGAAGTACTGAGAAGCTTTATTTTATAACATTCAGTGAAAGTGCTGTTATTTTTGTTCGCGAGTGCTCACAAAAAGCTACGAACATGCACTGGGAGGGGATAAAATTGAAAAATAGTGTCAAGATGTGTTAAAATGTCATGAAGAGAAGTTTATAAATAATTTGGATAATTTATTTGATATCGCACAAGCCAGTGTTCTCGAAACATTGAAGTTGAAAGAAGACAGGATGCTTTTACTTCGACAGAAAGCTACCTTACAGGAGTAGGCCAAATACTTATGAATAAAAAAGAAAGGGCGAGTTAGAGCAAACTGGAATAAGAGAGAGACCAAGAGAAAGGGCATGGCATCTACTTCTGCATCTTTTGCTGCACTTCCTCCTACATCATCAGAAGAACCAGATAATGAATTTTCAAGTTCTGATGTAACTAACGATAATGACACAGAATTTTTAGAACGTACCTCTGACAGTAGTTCACTGGAGAATATTGTAAGGCGAGGTTCCAAAGATTATTACTGAAAACCTAGCAGCTGCCTTGGATATGTGCTAGCAGAGTGCAAGAGATTCTGCATACATATTCGTCAGGTGACAGCAGAGATACTTGGTCACAATACTGAAGAGCTCTGTATTAAATCATTTCTTCATCGAATGAAGCAGAAAAACAGTAGAAAACTGTCTGAAAGAATGAAATCATCCTTCAAAAATTATATCCCTGAAGTTCTTACTGTTAACTGGGATGGTATACCATTGTCAGAAATGAAGGTCAGGGACCTAAAAGCAGAAAAACTTTCAATCATTGTTACATTTGGGAATAGTGAACAGCTCATTGGCAATCTAAAATTACGAAATAATTCTGGTAAAGAGCAATCGAAAGCTATTTGGCATGTACTAACTTATTTGGGTACTGACTACAACGTACAAAATCTCTGCAGTGGCATAACTGCCTCTAACACTGGCTGTCTTCAGTAGGGCCTGCGTCTTATACGAACACAAAGAGGATAAAAGGTTGTTGTACTTTCCATGCCGTCATCGCATATATAAACTAATTTTAAAAAATTGAACGCAAAGTTCCTTGGTGTAATAAGTGGTCCTGACCTACCAGTTACCAACATCTGAGGGAAAACTGGAGAAGTATCACTATAATAAATTTTCACATGTGGTAGATTTGTTTTTAATGAGTTATAAATAAAGGAGATATTAGACTTTTTAAAATTAGATTACAGTGAACTAATTGATCTCTGTGTAACGTTTTTGGGAGGAAACTTTTGAAAAAACTGAAATTATACTCGTGTCGTCGTAACTGCCGTCTGCTTCACGTCTGCTGTGCTGCGAGCTACCTTAATTTAAGTATTAACTGTATTTTTTTTACTTGTCACTTCTTCTTCCGTGTATTTTTGCTTTTAGGAAGCTTTAATTGTCGAGTGCTATTAATAGTGTTCCATAGATTTCGTGTTTGTTTTGAATACAGTCAGAGAGAGTCCTTTTAGTCAACCATAGTGCCAGTAGTGCTAGTGTTTGTTTTCAATACAGTCCAGAGGCAGGTAGTGCTATTTTCAGGTTCTAGGCGCTCAATCCGGAACAGCGCGACTGCCACGGTCGCAGGTTCGAATCCTGCCTTGGGCATGGGTGTGTGTGAAGTCCTTAGGTTAGGCAGGTTTAAGTAGTTCTAAGTTCTAGGGGACTGATGACCACAGATGTTAAGTCCCATAGTGCTCAGAGCCATTTGAACCATCTGCTATTTTCATTGTTTTCTACAAGAAGTGGCTAGCAATCACAGTTTAGTCAATAATCAGCAGCCTTTATTGAATTAGCAGTCTAGTTAAAAGTTGATTAACTCTCTTCAGTAAATTGATTCCTTAGGATGGATAGGATGTGTGACTGCTGTGTACGGACGCAGCAGGAGCTGGCCACTGTTCGCGAACAGCGGAACGTGTTGATGGCTGCGGTCAGCCGTCTTCAGGCTGCTGCCTCGGAGTGTAGTGGCAGTGGGGAGTCTGGTGCATCGCATGGTACACCCCAGATGTTACATGCTTCACCCACTGTCCCTGCTGTCGAGACATCTTCGCGGGTACCGGGCGCGGTTAGGCCACCCTCTCCCCAAGGGGAGTGGCGGGTTCAGCGGCGTTCGCGGCGCACGAGGCGGAGAGTAAATGTGGAGGTTGGCCGTGTGGCATCGCCCGCTCTGCCTGTGAGTGGACATGTGGCTGCTCCTTCAGCAAGGTCCGAGCAGGCACACGGGGGGTTGGGGTTTATTATTTATTGGGAGCTCCAACGTTAGGCTGGTGATGGAGCCCCTTAGGGAAATAGTGGAAAGGTCGGGGAAGAAGGCCAGTGTTCACCCTGTCTGCTTGCCGGGGGGTCTCATCCGAGATGTGGAGGAGGCCCTACCGGCGGCGATAGAGAGCACTGGATGCACCCGACTGCAAATTGTTGCTCATGTCGGCACCAATGACTCCTGCCGTCTGGGATCAGAGGTCATCCTCAGTTAGTACAGGCGGTTGGCGGAATTGGTGAAGGCGGAAAGCCTCGTTCGCGGGGTGGAATCAGAGCTAACTATTTGTAGTATCGTTCCCAGAACCGGTCGCGGTCCTCTGGTTTGGAGCCGAGTGGAAGGCTAAAACCAGGGGCTCAGACGATTCTGCGGAGATCTGGGGTGTAAATTTCTCGACCTCCGCTATCGGGTGGAGAAATGTAGGGTCCCCCTGAATAGGTCAGGCGTGCACTACACAACGGAAGCGGCTACAAGGGTAGCGGAGTACGTGTGGAGTGCACATGGGGGTTTTTTAGGTTAGAAAATTCCCTCCATAGGCCCGACAAGACGAATCCTGAGATGCGGCAAGGTAGGAGCAGGCAAAATGCAACAGGGAATAACAATATTAATGTGCTAATAATAAACTGCAGGAGCGTCTATAGAAAGGTCCCAGAACTGCTCCCATTAATAAACGGCCACAACGCAAAAATAGTATTAAGGACAGAAAGTTGGCTGAAACCAGACGTAAACAGTAATGAAATCCTATCCTCGGATTGGAATGTATACCGCACAGACAGGCTGGACAGTGAAGGGGGAGGCGTGTTTATAGCGATAAGAAGTGCAATAGTATCGAAGGAAATTGACGGAGATCCGAAATGTGAAATGATTTGGGTGAAGGTCACGGTTAAAGCAGGCTCAGACATGGTAATCGTATGTCTCTATAGGGCCCCTGGCTCATCAGCTGTTGTGGCTGAGCACCTGAGGGATAATTTCGAAAATATTTCGAGTAGATTCCCCCACCATGTTATAGTTCTGGGTGGAGATTTTAATTTGCCGGATATAGACTGGGAGACTCAAACGTTCATAACGGGTGGCAGGGACAAAGAATCCAGTGAAATTTTTTTAAGTGCTTTATCTGAAAACTACCTTGAGCAGTTAAACAGAGAACCGACTCGTGGCGATAACATATTAGACCTTCTGGTGACAAACAGACCCGAACTATTTGAAACAGTTAACGCAGAACAAGGAATCAGCGATCATAAAGCGATTACGGCAGCGATGATTTCAGCCGTAAATAGAAATATTAAAAAAGGTAGGAAGATTTTTCTGTTTAGCAAAAGTGACAAAAAGCAGATTACAGAGTACATGACGGCTCAACACAAAAGTTTTGTCTCGAGTACAGATAGTGTTGAGGATCAGTGGACAATGTGCGTTAGATGAGTATGTGCCAAGCAAGATCATAAGAGATGGAAAAGAGCCATCGTGGTACAACAACCGAGTTAGAAAACTGCTGCGTAAGCATAGGAAACTTCCCAGCAAACATAAACATAGCCAAAGCTTTGCAGACAAACAAAAATTACGCGAAGCGAAATGTAGTGTGAGGAGGGCTATGCGAGAGGCGTTCAATGAATTCGAAAGTAAAGTTCTATGTACTGACTTGGCAGAAAATCCTAAGAAATTTTGGTCTTATGTCAGAGCGGTAGGTGGATCAAAACAAAATGTCCAGACACTCTGTGACCAAAAAGGTACTGAAACAGAGGATGACAGACTAAAGGCCGAAATACTAAATGTCTTTTTCCAAAGCTGTTTCACGGAGGAAGACTGCACTGTAGTTCCTTCTCTAGATTGTCGTACAGATGACAAAATGGTAGACATCGAAATAGACGACAGAGGGATAGAGAAACAATTAAAATCGCTCAAAAGAGGAAAGGCCGCTGGACCTGATGGGATACCAGTTCGATTTTACACAGAGTACGCGAAGGAACTTGCCCCCCTTCTTGCAGCGGTGTACCGTAGGTCTCTAGAAGAGCGCAGCGTTCCAAAGGATTGGAAAAAGGCACAGGTCATCCCCGTTTTCATGAAGGGACGTCGAACAGATGTGCAGAACTATAGACCTATATCTCTAACGTCATAGAATTTTGGAACACGTATTATGATCGAGTATAATGACTTTTCTGGAGACTAGAAATCTACTCTGTAGGAATCAGCATGGGTTCCGAAAAAGACGGTCGTTTGAAACCCAGCTCGCGCTATTCGTCCACGAGACTCAGAGGGCCATAGACACGGGTTCACGGGTAGATGCCGTGTTTCTTGACTTCCGCAAGGCGTTCGATACAGTTCCCCACAGTCGTTTAATGAACAAAGTAAGAGCATATGGACTATCAGACCAATTGTGTGATGGATTGAGGAGCTCCTAGATAACAGAACGCAGCATGTCATTCTCAATGGAGAGAAGCCTTCAGAAGTAAGAGTGATTTCTGGTGTGCCGCAGGGGAGTGTCATAGGACCGTTGCTATTCACAATATACATAAATGACCTGGTGAATGACATCGGAAGTTCACTGAGGCTTTTTGCAGATGAGGCTGTGGTGTATCGAGAGGTTGTAACAATGGAAAATTGTACTGAAATGCAGGAGGATCTGCAGCGAATTGACGCATGGTGCAGGGAATGGCAATTGAATCTCAATGTAGACAAGTGTAATGTGCTGCGAATACATAGAAAGATAGATCCCTTATCATTTAGCTACAAAAGAGCAGGTCAGCAACTGGAAGCAGTTAATTCCATAAATTATCTGGAAGTACGCATTAGGAGTGATTTAAAATGGAATGATCATATAAAGTTGATCGTCGGTAAAGCAGATGCCAGACGAGATTCATTGGAAGAATCCTAAGGAAATGCAATCCGAAAACAAAGGAAGTAGGTTACAGTACGCTTGTTCGCCCACTGCTTGAATACTGCTCAGCAGTGTGGGATCCGTACCAGCTAGGGTTGATAGAAGAGATAGAGAAGATCCAACGGAGAGCAGCGCGCTTCGTTACAGGATCATGTAGTAATCGCGAAAGCGTTACGGAGATGATAGATAAACTCCAGTGGAAGACTCTGCAGGAAAGACGCTCAGTGTTTATGTCAAACGATGGGCTCAGTGGAGCTGTAAAAGCTACGAATCTTAAAAGATCTGAAATCGCATGAAAAGACAGATTCCACTGTGTCAGAAGTAAGTATAAGGAAATTTAATTATCATGTATAATATTTATCTGTACAGTCCTCTCTCGTACCGCTCTTTGACGATGTAGTAGATGTACAAACTAAAGCCAAAGCAGTAGCAAATTTGCACATGGAGTTTAAAAAAATTTAAAACACATTATTCTTTTTTGTGGAGAACTGTATGGGCCATTGTATTCTAATCATCTTCTATTATTAATTTTTATTTGTTAATTTACATCTCCTAATTCAATCTCATCTTCATTTCAAAGAGAAATTTAACCAACTCCGTGTCAAGGAAGAGAAATGATCTGTTCTCTTGCCTGAAGATTATGTACTCCATTTTTATTCAAGAATGCCTTTCGTCATGGACAGCAAGAACTACATACTTGGACGCTAAAGGATAGTTAACGAATTAAAAGCTGTTAGTGACTTTCTTGAAAGGTGTGTTTAATGCAAGATTTTCATGGACTACTGACTGTCAATGAGGAACAAAAGGAATTTATATTTTCTAGTCAGGAACATAGTAGACTGTAAGTAGACTGCATTAAAGAGAAAAAAAAAACTAAACGCATCCTAAAAAGTAAATGGTATTTAATTTAGATTTTAGATTTTAGATTTTATGCAATCCTCAACAAGTTTCACACCGACTAAAAACTACAAAACCTAAAATTCCCAAAATTAAAATTTGTCACTTCAGTTGGCATGGGTTACCGTCCCCCTGTTGAGTTGAAACTTTTTTCCAGAGTGAGTCTAACCAAAGAGAAAACATTTAATGGGTGATAGTAAGAGCTTTCGAAAAGAAATTTTTGAGGCAAAATAAGGGACCCCAAAAAGATTAATAAAGAGGAAAACATTTGTGATCTGATTTTGAACCATACTAACAACATACTTTTCTAAAAAGGTACTGATGCGTAGGTACTGTCTAAAAAGGTACTGACGCGTAAGTAGTGTCTAGGGCCTGAAAATACCATTCAGCATGTACTATCGATTTTATGACTACCACAAATAAAATTTAAAAAATCCAAATTCCGTTTTTTGTTTCTGTCTTTTACTCTCAATTTACTTGTTAAAGACATATTTAGGTGTAAGTAACAGCCTGAACATGGAAATATTCAATACGTCATTCAATATTGTAAACGTACGTGGAACCTGGTAGAAGAATTCATTGAAACAATAAATACCTTTTTCAAATTTTTAAACTATAAGGCAACTGACTAGATGCAATATTTTGGAAGGGTGGGTATGAAGTACACCCCATTCCGCTTGGTATTGTGAGGGTTAATGTGATAGTTTCTATCATAACCACAGTGGAAACAGTGGTTAGCAATTATTTCCGAGACGGTATCTTGGAAACTGGTAGCAAGTGATAGATTGGAAATTGTGAACAAAATTTTGTCTTTGAATCTAATATTCAGTGCCCTCCAAGGACATACAAAAGAGGAACATGCATCGCACACGCAGAATCAATGGTTCCGAATTACAGGAGGTAGTCCAATAAGAAATTCGAATGTAAATTACTATAGATTACAGAATCATAACTGGGCTCTCAAGTGTACAGTCAACGTGGATTTTCATTACACAAAGACAATATCCCGAAATTAATCAATACATCCCGAAATTAGTCAATTAAACCTGCCTTTTATACAAAAATGATAAAGCGAAATACATTCTACAGCGATTAGACGAAAAAATAGGAGGCACTGTGAAGGCACTTATTCGATATGGAGGGAATCTCACTGAGAATCTCACCACATGAATCGTCTTCCATATAAAAGTTCCAGAATTAATAGATTAAACCAGCAGAAAGGCAGTCCATCCTGCATCGTATGAAAGGAAAACTCCATATAAGCTTTATTTGATCTGGAAAAATGGAAACGAGCGTTTGGCGTCATTGTCCAGGAGGCCCCTTACGGGGCAGATCCGGCCGCATTGGTGCAGGTCTTATTATATTCGACGTCACATTGAGCGACCTGCGCACCGGACGGGGATGAAATGATGATGAAGACAACACAACACCCAGTCCCTGAGCAGGGAAAATCCCCTACCCTGCCGGGAGTCGATGTTTGATCTGGAGAACGTCTAACTATCGCTCCAACGTGTGGCTCATTACGCAAAGAAAATAGCCACTGTATTCTACTTAAACCTACAAATGATTAAGGTAAAATTCACCCACCTTTTAGCGGACGCTTCTAGTACAACGCACATCATACACTGCAACTGCAAGCGATCACTGTTGGTAGGCATGTACTCGTGGTCAGTGAAACAAAATCATGTACCATGGTAAACTTCATACAATACTTAACCAACATCGACACAGTAGAAGCGAGGTAAACAATCCTACAATTTAAGCAGTAATAACGGTCTTACTCAGTCAACACCTTCCTTAATCGACTCGTTTTACGATCCATGAGCAAAACCATTCGAGGTTGGTGGCAGAATCCTTTATAAATAGTTATAAATAGCAATTCTACAAGATCCTCCTATCAGACAATTCTTTGAGACACCTGCAGAAGACGCTACTTGCGTCTGCAGGATTATCATACAATCCGTGTACCTTCCCTCAAAGGACGTGTCCAATTGTCCTTCCTTACCAGCTTCACTTGCCACACAGGCACGCTTACAGCTCACTGCATTGTCAATGCGAATGGTTCCCGCTTTGACCGAGGGGAGGCAAACTGTTAATAGTTACCGACAGGTTGTGCTTGGGGATCCGTCGCAACTTCCCTCTCCAGTGATTGTCTGAGCAAACGCAAGACCACTGACACACTGTTCAGTCACTTTGAAAGTACTCATTTGCTTATAAAAGATAGCTGAAAAGAAGATACTAGCTACCATTAATGTGTGTTTGAAACGGAAAGGAATCAGGAAAAATATGGATTCGGATATGGAAAATAGCAGATATTCTCGGATCGATTTGTCGTATGTGAGGGCTATAACATCCACGATATATATATTTTTTATTACGAGTGGAATATGAACGTGTGGAAAATTACGTAACTCAATAATATTATGTAATTATTTCTTAAAAAGATGATAAGTATGTAAAACAGAGACAACATTTGTTCCACATTCTTTGTTAATCTATGTAATTCTTTTGTTTTGTTTTGCACCCTTTTGTCGTCTTCTTCTGATGTACGTCGCCGAAGCAAGACGCGAATCGAGTTGAAGTCTGTTGAATGAAAAACATTTAACGTAAAATTATTGTACTTTTATGTTCATTTGCTGGTAAAAGCAAATAGAGCCAAATGTATTAATTGTTTTATCATAGCTGCAAGAAGCGCAGCCATTGTTAGTTGCGATTACACAGCAACTTCTTCTGTACTTCTAGTTGAAAATAGCATGGGTTTGTGTTAAATTAATTTGTAAAACAATTTAAGAATTATTTATTGGTAGCATCAATTTAATTGATTTATTATTTATTGAGCAAAGGAAAATCTTAATTAAAAAAGAAATCCTCTATCTTTTGTTGGCCGCCATCTTAACTTTTATCACAGCGGCAAATTTAAATTACTTGAAACTGCAAACAATAATACGATGTGTAAGAAATAAATGTGCACTGGTGGTACTGAACTCTATTTATAAAAGAAAAAATTTATCGAATCAGACTGCATTTTCTAAGAACAGTGCTGATGCTATTTATTGTTGAACAAGGTTTCATTGTTGATGTATGAGGCCAAAATTAAAAACTACGCACGAATCACGGAGAAAAATATTTCTGGTAGAATACGTCATTGTTGTGTGCGGGTGGTATTCTGTGGTTCCTTGGGCTTACAGTCACCATTATTACACTACGTCAGGTGGAATTCTTGTGCAATTTGAACAAAATAATTATCCGGGAGAAGTTGTAGCATGAATAATGCATTATACATGTGTATAATATTGTCAGTATCATTTACAAAATCAAATCAAAGCAGCTGCTAAAAAAAACAGTGTGAATTCAAACCGCCGAATACCATAGAGTATCGTATCATCCATATTCATTGCATTTGTCCATGTTGATGTTACGCAAGAACCGCCACACTGGCGCCCGAACAGGGACCACCAAAGCACATTTGTTTATTTAAAAGAAGTAATAACACAAAAAATTTGTAATTTATTACAGGTATGAATTGCCACAACATCTTATTAATTATTTGTATGTATTGTTTTTCACGAACATTGACATCTGTCCACGGAGTTGCTGTACTACTAATACTAGAGCTGGTGCGACGGACGAATCACATGGGACACTAGAGCTGGTGCGACGGACGAATCACATAGGAATATTAGGACAGGAACACAGGTTCACGTTTGCTTTCAGAAATTTTGTTACAAGTAGATTTAACACCAGCAGTAATAAATAGTAGAGATTCAATAAACCGGCTGCGATAAAGTTACTTTGCAAAAGATTTTCTGCACAGATCTAAAGAGTTTTCAGTGTTAATATACATATGTATATGTGTGTTAGTTATAAGATTATTTTGTGTTGATGTATATGTGTCAGTGACATATATAGACTTGTTGTGTTAGGCCAAGGAAACTGGTTAACCTAGTTAGGATACGGAGGCAGAAATGGTATAAGATCTTCCAGTAGAACAATCTGTTCACACTCCTACTCAGTCATTAGAGAATTTAACTACCAATGACAATTTTGTAGATGATCTTCCGACAGGTAGTGAGACTGAAGAGCTGCCGAAGCAAACTGGCACTCCACCAGCCAATCAGTTAGAAAATAGAGATACTATTTGTACCAGCCCAGGGACACAAGTGCACAACGCATAAGCTATGCCGTTACAGGATATGTTAACAGCATTATTCGAAAAATTTACTATCCAGCAGAGGGAAGAAATGGCTAGAGAGAGACCGGAACAAGGAATTAAAGACCAAGAAACGGAAAGGAAATTAGCTGAACATATCAACAACATATTTCTTAAAAAAGATGAGGAAATTGTCCGCCAGATCAATCAAACTTTTTCAACGAACGGGATAGTGCAATTACTAACCATGTGAAACAAGAGATCGATGCAGTGAAATCCACGATCGAACCATTAGTGAAAATTCTAGTCCAGGTTAGCAGCCTTCAATCTGATGTGGATAAACTTGAAAATAGATGCAAAGCTCTAGCCACAGCTGTCGAAACATTGCAGGAAGATATTCCTTCCGAAATTCGTAGGTAAGTCAAAACCGAAATAGCCAGAGCGATGTATCCTGAAAACCGTAACCCACAAAGTCTGTCAGTATGCAGCAATAACAACACTGATGCTGACAGGCAAACGCACACAGAACATTCCACAACGAATCTTGTTGTACCGCAAAGAAAACCAGACCTTGGTAATGAAATGATTTTGCCACAGCAATGCGTGACAACAAGAAACAATTATCATAAGGAAGCAGAGTGTACGTGTAAAAAGGTAAATGCGACACCTGCAGATGATAGCAGTTCAATGCAACTAACAACTCTGATGCATGAAGAGAGTCTCATCAAGCATCGGCAGTTTTAGATCTTCAATGAAGAAAGTAAAAGAAACGTACACCTTGTTGTGTTTATCCGTAATTTCAAAAGCCTTCTCCCAAAATCATGGTCAGAAGAACAAATGATACAATTTGTGGTATCACATATCTCTGGTGATGCGTCATTATGGGCATTAAATGCGGCAGAAACTTGTAAGACCTTTCATGACTTTGAAAAGGAGCTTTTAGTTCAATTTTGGTCAGCGTCGATTCAAGAGCGACTTCGTAAAACAGTATACTATGCTGAAGTCTATAATCCGAAATCAGGTTCATTAAGGAAATATTTTGAAAAGTATGTTAACATGACCGGATACTGGGATGAGCCAGTTACCACTAGAGATTTGTTACGAATACTAAAAGCCAGACTACCAATCCACATTAGGGAGAAACTGTTCAATGTTACATACACCGACTTAAAAGAATTTCTGTCTGTAATCGATTCCTTGGATCTTGTGCAGGAGGACGCCAGGGAAACTTCTGATGTCACCAGCAATACAAGCAGTCCGAACGGAAAGAATTCATGGAATTCAAACAAAGGAAATAGGGGCGAAGCTAGTCCTAAACGAAATAAAAATAAATCTTATGGAAACAGCAATTACAACAATAACAATAATAGAAACCAATACAACCAAGACTGTGGTTACAACGATACAAGGATGATAGGAAAGCCGAAGAATACCAACAGCCGAATGGTATTCCGAGGCAGCATCACAATCGGAATTCAAATTGTCATAGTGACATTAATAACTGAAAAAGACGGAATGACCACAGACCAGGCAGTCCGTACAAAGATAAGCCAAAGAATATGCGCGGAGATAACGAATATTGGCGGCAACCAGGACCAAGCCATTGACAACCGTCGCAAGGTTCTTTTAATACAGGCCAGCCGGTAAACTAAATCCAAGCTATTCTGATGTCAAATAGCCAATATCCACCGTGGTGGGATACAAGCAGGCCACCTCCAACTACAACAGAAAATTCACAAAATGGGAAAATAACAGAGGTACCTTCTGATACCAATCAAAATTCACAGAAGCCGGCAAACTAATTGCGGTCCCTGTAGGCCTTCGCCAGGCGACCGAGGGCAACAAGGAAGGCAATAGGTCGAAGAAGCACAATGTAAACATGATTCGATATCAGGATGGAAATAAATTAGAAGATGAGCTATATCAAGAACCTGTGATTTCTGATAAGATAGAAAAGGAATTAATTCAAGCAAGTGTCAACGGGAGTATAAATGGGATACCAACCACAATTCTGCTCGATACAGGTGCAAATGTATCCGTAATTAATATGCAATTTTTCAAGGAGGTTTCGCAACTAGGAAAATTACCGATTTTACCCGTCGCAAATTGCAAGGTTATTGGAGCATTGGGAAATAAGACACAAACCATAAAATTCCAGACACAGGCGGAAGTTACCTCAGGAAATGATCGCTTGACATGCACGTTCCTAATGATAGATAACTTATCCGTACCAGTGGTACTTGGACTTGAGTTCCTTCAGGAAAAGGAAGGTATAATTTATCTTGCCCAGAGGACGTGTGATCTTAATCACCAACAGCGACCGATAACTTTGATGTTGAATCGGGAGTTCGGTGCAAACCTTCCATTAATGCAAAAGGTCCACCTTTCTGTCAGTAAACAGAAGACGTTAATGTTGAACCAAGAGCACCCGCAGATTTGTAGTCAAAACCGAAACAACGATGTACCCAGCAATGTGAATGACATCGCGGCAACAATACAAGAAAAAATATAGGAGACGACTTGCATTAATACTTCTGAGGCTAAGCAATTGACCGAATTATTGTCTGAATATCATGAAGTATTCGTTGAACAACCTGGTATCATAAAAGATTATCAGTATAAACTGAATGTATTTCCGCACAAGACCTATTGTAGAGCAGCTTACTCGGTTCCCTGGACTAAGAAGAACGAATTTATGAAAGAAATACGCTAAATGCTGGATTGGGGAGAAATTTAAACATCTGATTCGCCATATAGCAGTCCTCTATTAGCAATTACAAAAGCAGACAAGAGTGTACGCCTCGTCCTCGACGCGCGAGACATCAATAAAATTATAGTGCCCGTGCGGACGAGACCAGTGCATTTGGACGAACAAATCCAGAAGAAAGAAATATTTAACCTCATTACATTTGCGTTCTTCGTTCTGGCAAATTTTGCTATCAGAAGAATCTAGGAAATACACAGGTTTCGTATTTGGAGGGCGAAGCTATCAATTTCGCGTCCTTCCGTTTGGATAACATCAGTGCTGGAGTTTTTATAACAGCCTTAGATGACGTGCTGGGACCACAGTTATTAGATCGAGTCACAGTCTATGTGGACGATAAACGTGGGAAGAACACCTAGAATTAATACGAGATGTGTTAGACAAATTTCAAGCAAGAGGGGTGACAGTAAATTTTAAAAAAATTTAAATTCGGTAGAGAAGAAATCAAATTCCTTGGACATATCATATCACCGCAAGGAATAAGACCAGAACTTAACAAACTGGAGGCAATAGAAAATTTTCCACGCCCACGCACGAAGAAACAGCTTAAAAGTTTTTTTGGATTGGCATCTTTTTTCAGAACGTTTTTAACAACTCTACAACTAAATAGCGAAGCATTATTGGGTTTACTAAAGAAAAACGCACAGTGCTGTTGGACCTCGAAATGTGAAGAAGATTTTCACAGCATCAAAAGAGCACTTATTAATGCACCAGTTTTACACCAACCAGATATGTCAAAAGAATTTTTTATCGCAACTGATGTATCAAACTAGTGGCTCGGAGCCTGTCTCTTTCAAACAGAAACCATCAACAATAAACTCGAGATAAGAAGATCGGTTTTGGAAGTAGGATTTTAATTAAATGCGAACGTGCTTACACCGTGACTGAACTTGAGGCACTGGCTGTGGTCTTTCCATTTAAAAAATTTAGATATTGTGTTTATGGAAAACATGTTAAAGTGTTATGTGATCACCAAGCTCTGAGTTTCATGTTGACATGTAAATTACTACACGGGCGGCTATCTCGATGGATTCTTGTTTTGCAAGAGTATGATTTTGAGATTAGACATGTTCATGGACCAGATAATTTTATTGCTGATACATTATCTACATTACCACAAGCGTTACCAGCATTTGCAAATCTAGTTGAAAATTCAACAGAGTACAAAATTCTACTTATGAAGGACAAATCAAATAGGCAAAACATGTAGTATTGTGGAAATAGCTGAAACAATGTCAAAAGAAAAATCCGATGTGGAAAAATATCAGGGACACATTGAATCAGCAAGCTGATAGTTCCTTCCACAAATATTACCAGCTGAATGATGACATTTTATTTTTCAAATCTGACCGTCCTAATAGTAGATGGCAAGTATGCATTCCATCAGACCTGCTCGACGATTTAATCTGGCTGATGCATCGGGCATGGGGGCACTTCGGTATTAATAAATGTTGCATGAAGATAAGTCATCATTGTTATTAGCCTAATTTAAGAAGAAAGGTGCAAGAAGTTGTTAGAACCTGTGAAATTTGTCAAAAGGCCAAACCGAGCAATGTTTGCAGGGAAACTGAGCTGCATCCTATTATAGCAAAACATCCGCGACAGATTGCAGCCATCGATATCGCAGGACCACTACCAACTGCCAGAGGAGGAGTAAAATACGTGCTTGCAGTATACGATTTATTTTCCAAATACGTGAAAATGTATCCACTTAAAGTATCGACTGCCAGCACTATTGCAAAGAGACCAGCAAGCGATTACTTCAAATCTGTCGGTTGCCCATTCATTGTCATAACAGATAATGCTACGTACTTCACTGGTGAATTTCACGTATCTCACCGAGTAGTAACACGGTTGAAGAATTTTTCAGGGAATTCAACCGATTTATAAGAACGTACGTCCACAACAGACACAGTGAGTGGGTGGAAAAACTGAATAGTTTCATGCAAGTCTATAATAATGTGCCACACATGAAAACCGGATTCACACCTTGTGAATTAATGAATGAAGAGGAGGATGAAGAAAGCCAATGGGTTAAACCGATTCCGAAGATTGAAGATGAACAATTATATTACCAGCAGAAGCTTATTACAGCTCTGCAGAATATAAATCGGAAAGCGGAGATCTGCAAGACGAAGTTTGATAAAAAAAAACTCACTAAAACCCAACATTACTGTGTTGGAGAATTGGCATTATTACGGACACATCCCAAGGCATCAATAATAAAAAGGACGAACAAAAAGTGGCGATTACTGTATGAAGGACCTTATAAGATAGCTAATATCCCACATGAGCGGTGCTACATACTAGAGGATGTGAATACAGGAAAGAGGAAGGGGCTATATTGCCATAAAGATATGAAAAAAAATTGCAATAAAATGTTTGTATTTAGAAAGGACTAATAAGAGGTGCTAATGTACCAAACATCAATAAATGTGATGTTTAGTTTTAGTAATGCAATGATATTATATGTTTGTTAGTTGCAGATTTACACGTCAAGTGTCACAATATAATATTCTTGAATTATTTTCGCAAGGAGTAAAGAAGCTCCATGATAAACACATTTTAATAAAATAAATTAGTATCTTCATAAAAATTCACTTAAATATTGTTGTATTTGATGTAGTAAATTTTATTATTTTTTTAATGTAGCATACATACAATGAAATGCATAAAATGTTTTAAATGAGATTGGGTCATATAGTCCCATACATGCGACGAGTGTCGGTCATGTGCGAGCTGTGTGATCATGTCAGCCACCTCTCGAATAGTATCTGACTGTGTACTAATTAATGTACACATTTCAGTATGAAGTCATATAAAATGACTTATCAGGGACATTCCGGTTAAAAGACGTCAAACATGGATCTCTCTCCCAAGAAATGATAAAATATGTGTATTTGCCATGAACATGGATATGTACTGTTATCTAGATTGTTCGAGAATGATCTAATGATCACAACAATGTAGCAGATTCCTAAAGTTTTATACTGTATTACCTTTACGTAACTGGATAAAATTTGGATCTTGCTATTCAGTCATTGTAATGTGAAAATATGTGCAAATGTACCAGACCTCTTTTCATGAAAGGTGTCGTTCGCATATAGGTTGTGTGTAAGTACTATGGACATGTACTCACAGAAAGTTGATTTGTGTCTTACAAGAAGTGCACAAAAGTCTAGTGGACACTAATTTATTTGGATAAAAATATGAACAGTGATAAACTGTGATCAAGAAACCTTAAGAACACTCATGTAGTGTCGAAGGTAACAGCAACGCTATCGACGTTAAGTTCTGCTGCCAATATTAGCAGTTAAAAGGAACTCGTGACCTCTAATAATTCGATTCGGAGCGTCTTTGCGGGTAAAATATTATGTGACTGACTGTAGAGCCAGCCGTGTCGCACAAAAACAATGCAACGTTGGCTTCGCAGCGCGTCGCGAGAGTGAAAGTGTAATCGCGTTCTTCGAATATACACAAAGTACGCTACGGACACGTGTGTGATTAACAGTGCCATGATTGAAATGTGCATTTTGAGATGAATGCCTAAATGAATCACTACATTGTATTGAACAGTGTCAAGATACAGGACAAAATTAATTCCTTCTGTGTGAATGCGAGTTATATGGACACTAACAAATTTTCTCCACAGGATGGTAAGAGTGTTTATCTTGTCACTAACACATGTATTTTGACATTTCATGTACACGTCTTGAACTGAATGACGAGTCACAAGAGAATCCAGACCTGCTGGAGGGGTAGTTCCGGCCGGCAGCAGATGGCAATCACGACGCAGCCGACAGCAGTTGACGCTACGCCGACGCGGCCAGGTGCGGACCGGCGGCAGTCACTACCTGACTGCGTTCCGACGGGTCGACGTGGAAGAAATTTTTATAACGCCAAGAAATATATTATAACTGTTTAAAAAAAATCATGAAACTTCAATGTATTTCGCACATACGACAGAAACATAAATTCGTGTTCCAGTTTGCACAATCTCCAACTATGTCAAACCTGACTGTAAATAGTAGGTGGGTGTATTGTCTTGAAGCCCCTTGAACGGTTTTGATCTCGGTTTTCCGATTCCAGCTAACCCGAATTGGGGGGGGGGGGGGGGGAATAAGATAATCCGGGAAGTATCCGAAGCAATTTCCGAGCCAATACAGTCACGGAGTTTTCTTTTTATTGCTCAATTCATATACAACTTCCTGTGTCAAATTACATTGAAATCAAATATTCGGACATTAAAAACAATGAATCCTCGTGGATTATGTGGACTGATGAAAAGAAGGGTGATCAGAAATAAACATGGTGAATAAACTATTTTTTTATCAGCCCAAGGGGCAATATAACTTATTTATTTATTACGATTGGAATATGAACGTGTGGAAAATTACGTAACTCAATAATATTCATTCAGTTATGTAATTATTTCTTAAAAAGATGATAAGTATGTAAAACAGAGACAATATTTGTTTCACATTCTTTGTTAATCTATGTCATTCTTTTCTTTTGTTTTGTACCCTTTTGTCGTCTTCTTCTGATGTACGTCGCCGAATCAAGACGCGAATCGATTTGAGGTCTGTTGAATGAAAAACATTTAATTTAAAATTATTTTACTTTTATATTCATTTGCTGGTAAAAACAAATAGAGCCAAATGCGTTAAAACTATTTATGATTAATTACTGAAACTTCACTTCCTGTTTTAATTATAATTTTGTATTAATTGTTTTATCATAGCTGCAAGAAGTGCAGCCACTGTTAGTTGCGATTATATAGCAACTTCGTCTATACTTCTAGTTGAAAATAGCATGGGTTTGTGTTAAACTGCTTTGCAAAACAATTTCATTGATTAATTATTTATTGAGCAAAGGAAAATCTTAATTAAAAAAGAAATCCTCTATCTTTTGTTGGCCGCCATCTTAACTTTTATCAC
This sequence comes from Schistocerca piceifrons, assembly GCF_021461385.2. Lineage (NCBI taxonomy): Eukaryota > Metazoa > Arthropoda > Insecta > Orthoptera > Acrididae > Schistocerca > Schistocerca piceifrons. Next base: position 272,856,981 of record NC_060139.1, read on the forward strand.
AGCGGCAAATTTAAATTACTTGAAACTGCAAACAATATTCCGATGTGTAAGAAATAAATGAGCACCGGTGGTACTGAACTCTATTTATAAAAGAAAAACTTAATCGAATCAGACTGCATTTTCTAAGAACAGTTGCTGGTGGTATTTATTGTTGAACAAGATTTCATTGCTGATGTATGAGGCCAAAATTAAAAACTACGCACGAATCACAGAGAAAAATATTTCTGGTAGCATACGTCATTGTTGTGTGCGGGTGGTATTCTGTGGTTCATTTTCATGATCAATTTACTAAGACTAATTAAATCCATCGAAGACAGATCTGTAATTTTAGTGATATGAACACGGCTTACAGTCACCATTATTACACCACGTCAGGTGGAATTCTTGTACAATTGGAACAAAATAACTATTCGGGAGAAGTTGTAGTATGAATAATGCGTTATACATGTGTATAATATTGTCGGTATCGTTTACAAAATCAAATCAATGCAACTGCTAAAAAAGGTGTGAATTCAAACCGCAGAATACCATAGAGTATCATACCATCCATATTCATTGCATTTGTCCATGTTGATGTTACGCAAGAACCGCCACAGAGCTTAGTCTAGGTTAATTTGCAATACGTTTCGGTACATTGATAGCTCATAGATTCCAGTGTTAGTGTTGTGTCTTAATTGAATCTGCCTGTGTAAATATTTGTTGTGAGTGGATTTAGCGTAATACTTTTGTTGGTGAACATGACGAGAGAGAAAAGTGGTAATAGGAAACTCAGTTCTGGCATGCTGTAGAGTATAACATCCCAAAGCAACAGACGAGCAACATTAGGAAGCTTCTGGTTGTCGGCAACTAAACTCTACTATCTCTTGTCTTCTTGATGGCGGAATACGTCTACACAGGGTGCTAGGGGTGTAGCTACATATGTTGTGACAACTGGTATCTTAATTGTATCCACTTCAGTATGTAAGGTGTTTTTTTCTCTGTGATTATCAGTCTTCCAGCAAACACATCACAGAATTTACCACCTGATGTTTTCCACACCCGTAAAAGTGCCACGAATTGGTTTACCCCTGTTAGTATAGTGTGTCGTCGTCAAACTGAGATCCACTGGCCGGTCCGAATCAAAAATTCGCGCAGCTAACCGTTCACAGCCTTATCTTACGCCAAAATACATCTAGCAACTGACTGGCAAGTCCACAGACACTGCTGACGTTAAGGACTTGTTAAGTGTGTAGTTTTCATGCTCAGTAACAAAGAAAAATTCATGGAGAAAACGGGAACTTTTGAAACATAGAATAAAAATTAAAAAATTCAACATAAAGTTTTATTAACAACGATTTTCTTTAACTTGCCTTTTATGAGACTAATCCAAATCACTAGTCTTTGAAAATTATGTCCTGTAGGTGGAGCCCTCCTGAAATTATGTGTTCTTCAGATCTAGTCTTGAGGTTCCTCAATTTGTGCTGCAACATCTTAGCTGAGATACTACATATTTCTTTCTTAATCATTTGATTCAATTCACCCAGTGTTCTTGGACGAGTCATGTAGGAAACTCTCTTAAGGTATTCCCAGAACGGAAAACCATAAAAGGATAAATTCTGTGACCTTCTGGCATTCTGCCTAGCTTTACGCGATGACGCACCAATTTACTGAAAGCAGATTTCATTAATTTGTGAAATATTGTTTAATGCAGGTGAAACAAAAAGTTGCAACATCTCAATATACCGATCCGAAGTGACATTCACTGTGATCCGCTCTTTATTTTCGGAAAATTAAGACCCAGTGACTCATGTGACGAAACAGCACGCCATACTATCACCTTTCAGACGAGTTAAACGGAGGTACGTGAACTTCATAAGGGCTGCTGTGTGTGAGTAACTGTAGTTCTCCATATTCACGTAATCTGTCGAATGAAAATAGATTTCGTTTGACATTCACAGCTTGTCCAGAAAACCAGTGTCCTCGTTTATGTTTGACACAATTTACTACCACAATCCTAATCGTAACTGGTAATCTTTGCCGGCCGGAGTGGCCGAACGGTTCTAGGCGCTACAGTCTGGAACCGCGAGCCCGCTACGGTCGCAGGTTCGAATCCTGCCTCGGGCATGTATGTGTGTGATGTCCTAAGGTTAGTTAGGTTTAAGTAGTTCTAAGTTCTAGGGGACTGATGACCTCAGCAGTTAAGTCCCACAGTGCTCCGAGCCATTTGAACCATTTTTGGTAATCTTTCTCCCTCGGTTACTGCACGATCTGCAGCTTATATGGATGAAAACTGAACTCAAAGTGGAAAATTCGGCGAACACTCTCTTGGGACAAACTGCCCTCATCTGCTTGCTTAGGAACTGAACGCTGTGGCTTCCGTGAAATCTCAACGCGTACAGCTTCGGTATCTTGTGGAGTGTGAGCACTTCTCGATTACCGTGATTGTTTCTTTTTTATAGAAGGTCAAGTCTCTTCAAAATCTTTATTCCGTTTTTATATCTCATGTTTCGAAGAAACCCGACATGAAGCCTTAAGTTGAAAGAACGTTGGAACTTTCTCTCTGATCTTCCGAAGCTACTATTGCTTTTGTAAAGCATTTTTACTGGAAACGTACGCTCTTCACCGTTCCAGTGACACATGATTAGTAGATGGCAAGTTACTTACAGATCAAAGTCTTTGTTTCAGCGTGCTGGCAACTGTATACGACTGCCACCAAGCATTCCAGAAATTCCAGTTTTCTGTGTCAGCCTGTATGAAGTGTCCCGGCTTGGGGCACTTCACAGTAAATCGTTGATTACATTCAAAAACTAATTTATTCACACGATCAGTTTATGTTCACAAATATAATTTCTGGAATCCGTTTGCGTGGGCCCTCCCGCCGGAGGTTTGAGTCCTCCCTCAGGAATGGGAGTTTGTGTTGTTCTTAGCGTAAGTTAGTTTAAGCAGTGTGTATGTGTTGGGACTGATGACCTTAGCAGTTTTGTCCCTTAGGAATTCCCACACATTTGAACATTTGGAATACGTGAGCAGCTCAAAACAAATAAGAAAAGTCTTTTTTGAAATTAATTGAATGACTTCTTTGACAAATTAAAGTTCCTGGAGAACAGGACAAGTAAATCTCTGCGTGAGATTATTTTCTGAAATGTTCTCTTGCGAACGAAACAGACTATATTCTTAGACATTAACAGTAGGCGCGAAACTAACCGTCCCATCTGACGAGTAGTACAAGGAGTCCCTGCTTCAGAGCGCGCCGCCGGAGGAGCGGGTCGCCATCAGTGGTAAGTCATGGGTAGCGAGGGTGAGGTCGAGTCCGGGCAGCGGAGTGATGCTAGTGATCTAATTCTACTGGCGGAGACGGAACCGCCTGCCGCTCGCCGTGCGAGGGCAGTTATCCCCGCGTGGCGGGTGACTACTAACAGCTATTGGTTCAGCGATGTGGGCTGGGGTTGGCTGATTAAACTGGTGCGGTGGCTGCAGTAATAGATCCGTAGGTGTGGCGGTGTCCACTGCTCTTCCGCGCCCTCGGAATAGCCTGCTTCTTGCAGGTCAGGCAAAGTTCGGCTGACTTCGGCCGGTGCGCCTGCAGAGCTCGAGCTGTGACCCGCATAGCAGGGCTGCGTTGCGGGTTGCCAGCTTTGCAGCAGACCGAGGAAACCCCCACTGTACTTACAGAGAGAATGAAATTCTAAGGTGTGCTCAATTTTAACTGATTTTAGTGAGCTAAGTAAAGTTTTCTGCTAACCTCAATGGCAGAGAGGTAAACAGAGCCGCCACTGCGAGGTGAGGGGACGTGAGAAGGGGAATGTTTTACTGCTTGTCTTCCAATGCTGACAACTCACGAGCGTATGTACCTCTTACCGATAGGATATTCTGGTACAAATTTCAAAAGCAAGAAACATGGATTTGTGACTTTGCGTAATACAGAGGGTTATCTTGAAATGCAGTACCTATTTGTAACAAAGAATGTGAAGTTAAATTAAGGGTGTTGAGATACAATTAACGAGTACAAGAAAACTCAATTCAAAACATGTACTAAACGTTTGTGATCGTGTCCCATATCGCGTATTTCCTTTAAATATAAGTGCAATATTACTGTTATTAATCAGTTACTCATCCGCTCATATAGAGAACACAACAACTTCAGACAACTCCAGTGTCACAATTTCTGGGTCTCTGGGGAGGTGGTAGCACTCTGAAACAAACAGTATTGTTCCGAATGGTACTTTGTGAACGACGGGAAATTACAGCACCCTTACTGCCCCTAGTCTACATCTACATCTACATCTACATCTACATCTACATTGATACTCCGCAAGCCACCCAACGGTGTGTGGCGGAGGGCACTTTACGTGCCGCTGTCATTACCTCCCTTTCCTGTTCCAGTCGCGTATGGTTCGCGGGAAGAACGACTGTCTGAAAGCCTCCGTGCGCGCTCTAATCTCTCTAATTTTACATTCGTGATCTCCTCGGGAGGTATAAGTAGGGGGAAGCAATATATTCGATACCTCATCCAGAAACGCACCCTCTCGAAACCTGGCGAGCAAGCTACACCGCGATGCAGAGCGCCTCTCTTGCAGAGTCTGCCACTTGAGTTTATTAAACATCTCCGTAACGCTATCACGGTTACCAAATAACCCTGTGACGAAACGCGCCGCTCTTCCTTGGATCTTCTCTATCTCCTCCGTCAGACCGATCTGGTACGGATCCCACACTGATGAGCAATACTCAAGTATAGGTCGAACGAGTGTTTTGTAAGCCACCTCCTTTGTTGATGGACTACATTTTCTAAGCACTCTCCCAATGAATCTCAACCTGCTACCCGCCTTACCAACAATTAATTTTATATGATCATTCCACTTCAAATCGTTCCGCACGCATACTCCCAGATATTTTACAGAAGTAACTGCTACCAGTGTTTGTTCCGCTATCATATAATCATACAATAAAGGATCCTTCTTTCTATGTATTCGCAATACATTACATTTGTCTATGTTAAGGGTCAGTTGCCACTCCCTGCACCAAGTGCCTATCCGCTGCAGATCTTCCTACATTTCGCTACAATTTTCTAATGCTGCAACTTCTCTGTATACTACAGCATCATCCGCGAAAAGCCGCATGGAACTTCCGACACTATCTACTAAGTCATTTATATGTATTGTGAAAACCAATGGTCCCATAAAACTCCCCTGTGGCACGCCAGAGGTTACTTTAACGTCTGTAGACGTCTCTCCATTGATAACAACATGCTGTGTTCTGTTTGCTAAAAACTCTTCAATCCAGCCACACAGCTGGTCTGATATTCCGTAGGCTCTTACTTTGTTTATCAGGCGACTGTGCGGAACTGTATCGAACGCCTTCCGGAAGTCAAGAAAAATAGCATCTACCTGGGAGCCTGTATCTAATATTTTCTGGGTCTCTTGAACAAATAAGGCGAGTTGGGTCTCACACGATCGCTGTTTCCGGAATCCATGTTGATTCCTACATAGTAGATTCCGGGTTTCCAGAAATGACATGATACGCGAGCAAAAAACATGTTCTAAAATTCTACAACAGATCGACGTCAGAGATATAGGTCTATAGTTTTGCGCATGTGCTCGACGACCCTTCTTGAAGACTGGGACTATCTGTGCTCTTTTCCAATCATTTGGAACCCTCCGTTCCTCTAGAGACTTGCGGTACACGGCTGTTAGAAGGGGGGCAAGTTCTTTCGCGTACTCTGTGTAGAATCGAATTGGTATCCCGTCAGGTCCAGTGGACTTTCCCCTATTGAGTGATTCCAGTTGCTTTTCTATTCCTTGGAGACTTATTTCGATGTCAGCCATTTTTTCGTTTGTGCGAGGATTTAGAGAAGGAACTGCAGTGCAGTCTTCCTCTGTGAAACAGCTTTGGAAAAAGGTGTTTAGTATTTCAGCTTTACGCGTGTCATCCTCTGTTTCAATGCCATCATCATCCCGTAGTGTCTGGATATGCTATTTCGAGCCACTTACTGATTTAACGTAAGACCAGAACTTCCTAGGATTTTCTGTCAAGTCGGTACATAGAATTTCACTTTCGAATTCAATGAACGCTTCACGCATAGCCCTCCTTACGCTGGAGGCTCAGTACATATTAGTTTATATAGGTTATCAATTAATAATAAGAAATGTATATATGTGGCCCGAGATGCCGATCCACCATGTCAGTATTGACCTTTGGCGAAAAATCCATTTTGCCACCACTCATCCACACCTCAGTGCCTCACCTTTTACCCAGGGGAAAATAAACATAAATGGCTTGCTTTTTCCACACGTACTTGAAAGTACTAACCAACCTAGCGGTATTGTTAGTCTGCAAAGGAAATACGAGGGCTGTTTAAAAACTTCCGGAACATTGGTAATTTCGCACCAGAGGTGTGTTGGAGCAAAATGCGGCTGGTATCCCTGCATACGACTGTAACTAGAGTGTAACTGCCGGAAGTTTCATTGTTGTCTGTTAGTTATTATTCAGCGCGGGTATTGAGTAGAACGTTGCGTCGCACTGTTTGTGAATTTCGGGTAGGCAGAGTTAGAGGGGCAACGGACATGCATTAAATTTTGCGTTAAACTCCATAAAACCTTCACAGAGACTTACAAAATGATATCGGAAGCCTACGGTGATGAGTGCTTAAACCATATTCGGTGTTACGATTGTTTCACAAGGTTTAATGGGTGGACTGAAGTTAAATATGGCCTTCGTTCACGCCATCTTTCGACGTGTACCGACGACACTAATGTCCGAAAGTCAACGAAATTGTGCGTGCACATAATAGATTGACTGTTCGAAATATTGCAGAAGAATGTAACATTTCAGTTGGATCATATCATGAAACGGTCACACAGCATCTTGGTATACATCATGTCGTCGTCGAGCTCGTCTCACGGCTCATGAGTCAAGAACAGAAACGCCTTCGCTACGCAATCTGCGAAGAGCTTTCGGATCGTGCAAATGAGACCCATAAGTGGTGATGAGACGTTGGTCTACGTTTATGATGTTGAGACCATGGTACAGTCTTCACAATGGGTCGGAAAGGGTTCTCCAAGACCAAAAAGAGCTCGTCAGGCCAGGTCAAATGTTAAAGCCATGCTGACAGTTTTCTTTTATTTTGAAGGATTAGTTTGTCATGAATTCATGCCAAAAGGAACAAACTCCATCGGGACGTGCTGAAACGCCTGAGAGAAAGTGTGAGAAAGAAACGCAATGAAATGTAGCGAGACAATTCATAGCTCTTGGAAAACGGTAACGCACCCTTCGGTTCATCCCTGTTTGGTGCGTGACTACTGCACAAAAAACCAAATCAGTGCTGCCTCATCCATAGTACTCTCCAGACCTGACCCCTGAGAACTTTTTTTTTTAATTTCCAAAGTTGAAAACCCCGTTGAAAGTACGAAGATTTGCAAAGGTAGACGAGATAAAAGAAAATTCGCAGACGGTGCTTGGCGCGATCCAGCAAGAGGCGTACCAAGGCTGTTTCCCGAAGTGGAGACGGCATTGGGAGTGGTGCATGAACTGTGGGGGAGAATATTTCGAAGGATACCATGCACAATAAGTAAAAGGTAAGGGTACAAAAGTTTTATGGACAAAGTTCCGGAATTTTTGAACAGAGCTCTTATTACTGATGTAACGTTGTCCAGTATGAATAGAAGTTCCTGCTTATATATCCCTAACATTCTGTATCTACATAATATTTCGAAAGCCACTGTGTGGTGCTTCGGGGAGGGTACACGCAACATAAAAAGTTATATGCTTTCTGATCCCATTCGAGTACTGAACGGGAAAAATGACGATCTTTATGTCTGTGTGCAAGCTATAGTCTCTTCCTTTCTTTTCTCACGATCCCTGTGGAACATGGTTACAAACAATTATTGCACAGTCTTTTTCGGATACAAGATCTCGAAATTTATCCAAAAGGGTGTCGTGAGAACTACGTCACCTTTCTTCAAACGAATCCCATTTCCGTTACGTGAGCATTTCTGTTACACTTACGTAAGCGCCATATCGACCCAATACGTTTCTAGCACCTGATCTCTTAACCCGTTCGGTGGATGTTTTCTTGTTAACTTGATAAGGACCCTAAACACGAGAAAAATATTATAGAATTGGTCACAGTGGAGCCTTATACGTGACTTCCTATACAAATGCACTTTCTCCAAACCCCTCAAACAAACCTAAGTCTCCATTCGCCTTCCCTAATGGTGATTCTACTCGGTCGTTCGGTTTCATATCACTTGTTTGTATTATTTCTAAATGCAAATACGGTGTAGCGTGCTGAAGATATTCACCACTAAGCATTTAATCAGATGCTACGAGGTTCATTCTTTTTATTTATGATAACTACACGAAGTAGAATTTTTGTCCAAGACTTCCTGCTGCTCCTTACAGCAGTGCAACGCAACGACAATAGGGCTATTCTTCTGTGCATAGTAGAATAGTCAGCGAATAGTCTTACCGTGGCGCTCATTTTATGTGATAAATCGTTAATATGTAGGATAACATCGGAGATCGTATTACTTGGTGCACACCAACAGGATTCGAACAGGCTACCCAATTCGAAGAAAAAGTATTATGCATAGTCTACTTGCGGACCCGGGTACCACGAACTGGGAGGTTGGGTTACCTGTCTCCCTATACTGTGCAGTTAATTTAATGAAACCAATAAATTACAAGTAAAGAAAAACGAACATCATTTTTCCTAATTACATTGAATTTTCTGTTTAAGTCTCGTCTTACCTCTGAAGTGGGAAGTCTCAGAATCATTGAGACAGAGAGAAGACGCAGTCACAAAAAGAAAACGCTTTCAAAGCGTAAAACGTAAAGTAAAGTGTAGAGCGTGACTAAAAATTTTATTATGCCAACAGTAACACCAAACGCGTAGAAATATGGGCTGCCGCGGCACCCTTTCACACATTGCTATACAGTGGTCGTCATGAAGCTGTAGCTGGAGTCACGAACGATGGTGGTCTCGTTTAGGCTCGTTCTTCACAGCTACGTCACGCCTTCTCCGACAGACACTGAGCGTTGAGGAGCGTTTCGAGCGCTCTGCACTGACTGTCGTAGCCAATGCGAGCATTAAACATGGTCGTAGCGAGTTATTTAGTGACTTTTTATTCAGTTGTTGCGAGCTATCATCGCTGATGATGGCGGCAAGCGTAAAATGCAACAAAAGCAAGCGAGAGACATAATTTTCCGAATACACGCTTGCTTCAAGCGCAAAGCACAGGTATTGAGGTACGGCAGCTGTCGCTTGGAGTCTGCAACAATGCAATCCTCGTTCACGCCTCGATGTCCACGAACCACTATCGTTCGTGAATCGAACTATAGCAGAGCCAAGGACGTCTCACCCCCTTACAGCATTGCCAGTTAGTGATAACTGCAAATTCCAGTAAAAATTCAGAAATTTTTTTAGACATCTTTAAGTTTAATTCTAGTGTATGATGGTGTATTTTCCAAAGGCAAATTTTGGTCAATCGTTGCAAAAAGAATAAAACTGACGTCATAATAATTTTAAAAAAATACTGTTTTTGCCCCAACCTGTATCATGAAGTACAAAACTACACCGACATAAAAAAATAAATTACCGCAAGTAACGAAAAACGTCATTGCTGATGAATTTGCATTCTGTTGGATCTCGAAAAAATCCAGCGAGACAGTTGTTCAGAAATTTATAAAATTGATTTTGGTAACATCTGACGTATCATTATTGTGTCACCTCATGTATGAACACGATTTATTTACGAGAGTTTCCGTGCGTGGCAGACGGTGTGGAACTCCATGCCGCTGCCAGTATGCCTGTTCTGACGTCTCACCACCGTAGAACTAAGAATATTCCTCAGCTCTCGGGAGGATTATATTTACAGCTGTTACAGACAAGTCACCACTGCAATCGTCACCCTGAACACCAATATATGCTGTATAAAAGTGTAAAGCAAATTGCTGCACCCCAGAAGCTGTAATGTTAGGAGTAAGTGAGCGACTTATTCGTCCACCTAGAGCTGATACTGAGGAGAGCTGAATGTTGTTGCTTGACTGTGTGCAGGTCGACGAAACGAGGGCTCACACTGTTGCCCCAGGCTAGCTCAGGTGCAGAGACAACGAGCACGTCGCCGGAAATGGGTAAAGCCCAGAGGAAGAGATTTGGACGGCTGATGCCCGCATTGCTTTTGTGCAGAATACGCTCCAGGAAATGTCGGAGTGTCAGACACCTTAAGGATGGTCAAGTTACAGATCTTCAAGATGCTCACATACAACATTAATGCAAATCTGAATATCTTTGCGATCTCAAAAAAATGAGGCACATCCAGTGACACAACAGTATTTCGATATCTGTAAGACTACAGAAGTCAATATTTCACTGTAAATAAATATTTTTACAATGAACCTCTGAATTAACAACTATTATAAGCTTCATTCAGTTTCAGCATTGAATACCTCAGATGATAGCGTTGCACTATATCTGTCATCTCTGAAACCTATGTTTCTGTATCTATTTCATTACTTGATTTATTATGTCTTTTAGATCTTTTTTATTACGCAAATGTTTGTCAAAACACCGTATTTTTTACATATATGCAGCAAAGGAACACAGCATCAATACCTCATACTTTGTCATACTTGTATTTTTATTTAATATACAGTTCACTGTTTTGTCAATAACTTTATTCAAAGGTTGATTCCAAGTGCTGTTAGAAAATATGTGGTCAAATCACATATTTTAGCGAACACCACTGTTCAAAGAGAACCAAAAGACGATTCTGTCAAAATGGCATAAATAATTATTTAAACAACATTTAACGACAGTTTGTTGTCATTTAACGTGAATGCACTTGCGCAAGAAGGCTGGCTTATTCACTTATGAGCCAACTATTACTTATATTTATTTGTAAATCATCTTAGTGTAACAGAACGTTTATAACGTTTCTTTATTTAAATATACTTGTAGTACATTAGTGCGGGAAGTGGTCATCATGACTCAAAACGTGTCTGTACAGCTTAAGGACGATGTATTTTTGGTTGGGATGGCCTTCAGGCAATCGAAAAGCAAGTACTAGCGGAGTCAAGTTGAGACTGGGACTTTTCAAGTGAAGAACTCAGTGAACCGATTCTGGCACTTCATACTTAGTGCTGGAAGTAGGTAGACCTGCCTATGGTAACGTGCGTGATCCATAATTCAGTCGTGTAGGTGATTAATTCTGGGTGGTGAACGGCCGCTACAGTGTTCTAACATTTGAAGGGTCTTTATATTTCTGTAGGTCTGAATGTGCTCCAGAGTATGACTAACTATTTCCGCTTGACTTACGGAACTAAGATTAGATGAATATGAGTTACTATTCTTTGTACCATGAGTGTAAATTTGTGACTCATTTTGTTGAACTCCGAACTGTTTTGAACTGTTGAATATTTCATATGCTCTGATCACGAAATGGACTTTCTTTTCGTGAGTATTTGATGACTATTCAGTTTCGAGATTTTGTTAACGTTCTGATAACACTCTCAACGCTACTTTACTGCATTTGATAAGGTTATTTTCCGTCTGTATTTTAAGTGAATATCATAGGAGCACTTCCCGTTTATTTGAGATTTCCGTTCTTGAATAAACGTTGTTCAACATAATTCTCCGTCGCCTACATCAGTTATGGAGGTTACAATAAAACCCTCATTATTAAGTTATTTATCAATGGAGACTTCGAAGGCGGCGTAGCGGCAATGGCGGCCACGGCAACACACGCAACCGGCGGCGCCTTCGAATTCAGAAATGTCTCTGAGCACTTTGGGACTTAAATTCTGAGATCATCAGTCCCCTAGAACTTAGAACTACTTAATCCTAACTAACCTAAGGGCATCACATACATCCATGCCCGAGGCAGGATTGGAACCTGCGACCGTAGCGGTCGCGTGGTTCCAGACTGTAGCGCCTAGAACCGCTCGGCCACTTCGGCCGGTGCCTTCGAATTCTTCAACATCGACAGTTTCGTCAGCAGGAGTGCAGCAGAAGCAGCCAGCCTGACCAGCAAGTTAAGACCAATAGCGTGAACCCGCAGGATCTCCGTCAGTGATGGAGATTCCAGTGATTAAGCATTCACCCATTGTGTGTTGTTCATTTTATGTTAGTGGGCCAGTTCGTCTTAAATCTGAACATGGTCCTGTTCATAGAGACGATACTAGTGGCGCAGATATTCCGAAAGCAGAGAAGGGATATGTAGTTGTGAATGGCATGGTTAAAGGAAATTCTGACAAACCTGAACGCTAAAATGGGGATGTTGAGTAAGGAGACTGGTTCAACAAAAACAAAGATAGGTTAAGTAGAAACAAGTGTAGCAGAAAGTGTAAAATTTGAGGGAAAGAAAATTAAATCCGATATAGAAAGATTGATAGATTCAAAATTAGAAGCTGTATGGACAGATGTAGGCAAAATTACTGAAAACGGTGGCCGGGTTAACACTAGAGTCGACACAGTGGTAAAAGGTTTCGGTAATAAGTTGGGAAATAAACACTACGCACTGGGCGGTGAGGTGAAATTTTGTGTGGAGAGGCAAAATGCTCTAGAGGACATGAGCAATAGGTCTGCTACAGTAGCAGACAGCGAAAAAGATGTGATTAATACCAGACAACAGTTGGAAGCGGAGATTACTAACGCAGATTTGCAGTAGGAGCAGCTGATTATAGATGTGCAGGCAGAAATAAATATTTTAGCAGCGAATCATCAGGCTACTACTGTGACAAGTGTTCCATGGGGTAGTTAAGAAACGATGATGTCTTGCAGATGATAGCAGTACCACGCAATTGATTTTATTGCATGTAGAGATGGTTTAGTGAGAGGAATGTTGGAAGAGGCAATAATTAAACCAGTTAAAAGACGTCATGAGGGCAATGCACAGTCATGGGAAAATTTAACGAGTGCATCGTTTACTATTTATGAAGTGTTGTTCCCTGAACAAATTCTGGAGTGAAGGCAAACAAACGAGACGTAAGAATGAGTTCCTAAACGGTCCAAATTTCAAACACAGAAGTAGGTCGATTTTCTGTCTATGATCTAGCTAAGTTGACGCATATTAATGGTCCCATGAGAGTTTTGACGGAGATTACGACGCTCAACTGACGACTACCGGAAATCTTATAATGGGATATTGTCCACGGTCCGACAAATACCATTGACGAGTTTACAGATTCTTTTAGAAACTTGAACAGCCGTTGAAATTCGAACGGCGTAATTGGAATCGTAGACCGGGAAATGGGTGCCAGAACGAGAACACTAGTAATATCCCCAATAATTAGAATAATCGTAACAGAAATAATTATCAACGTAATAATAATTCTCAAAGGGGAAATGGAAATGGGAACTTCCATAATGAAAATTAAAACCGCGAACGAAGATTTGGGATGCAGGGCCTCCCGAAATGAAACGCTGGAATAGAAGACCGGAATACTAGAGATCGCCGCATCTCAGGTCCTAATGTGGCGAAATAAGCTGGCGTTGAAAAGAACACGTTATTTTAGAAATTCTGTCGGTGTCAAAAATTCGGAAAATAAGCCACAAATGCTGGAGATGGAAGTTATGAGAAATAAAAATAAAATGGGGAAAAGTTTTAAGCATCGCAACCATAAAGTAGGGGCAAGAAATGTGGTGAAACGTTTAGAGATACCAGATAATGGGTCGTATGGGCCTGAAAAATTTATTTTGTGGAATGGAGGTGAATGATGCATGTTTCTTGAAAGATTCTGTGATCAGAAGAGAGGCTGAAGTGGATCTGAATTTGGTGAAGGTGGAACATATGACGGATTCTAATGAGGCACTAGTCAATAGAAACAATTATAATAACGCAGCTGAAAATAATGTAGGTGACTGTATCTGGGGGAAGTACATGAAATGTCTGTGAAGGCGGCGTAACTGTAGTCTCGTCAGATGCAGATAAATTTTGTGGTGTATTGACGGAAGTGTGTGAAGATATTTGTGTAGGCGGCGCAACATTGTGTATCGATGGATGTGGGTGATTTATTGTTAAAGGGAGCTAGAGGTGACGTTTTAGGTGCTGAAGTTGCGTAGTTTGATGCTACTGATCTAGGTACCACGGAGGAAGAAATTTGTGCATTTATTTCGGTTGATGAAAGTGAATCGATGGCTCTTGAGGAAAAGATGGATTCTGAGTGAATGTTTAAGGATGAATGTGGAAGAGTGTTAGAAGATGTATTATAGCATAAGGTGGCGGAGGCGTCTGATACGGGAGGAAATATGAAGAAGAAAGTATTAGATCCGAGTTTGGCGCAATTCAGGTGCACTGTGAGTTCTACTGTCGAGCGATGTAACAGAGACAATTTATATGGTGTGTTGCCGAAAGGTGACCCAGTTATTGGTTGTGATTCCTATAACGTATCGACGGATGTAATGGATGCTTTAAATAACGATTCTGATGAGATATCGGTGAATGTTAATGGAGTTAATTGTGATGAAGTTTGTAGTGATTCGGCGGAAATAAGTGAGGATTTGTTTAAGAGAGGCGAAGTTTTAAATTGTGTGGTTAATTGTAAGAATGTTGCACCTACTGTTATCGTTAATTCGGAGGATGCGAACAGTATATTTCATGCTTATGAGGATGATAAAACGGCGGTTTTTGAGGGTGGTTCAAATTCTACAGATGAGCTGGAAGTGGATCAGAAGAATCTAAGAATGGATAACGAGATTGACGGTTGTTGTGGAATTATAATGTGTACCATAAGTATGGAGGAAAAAGGTAAGGGTGTTAAAACTCATTATTTAAGGACGCAATGTTTAGAGAGGTGTGAAATTAAAAATATCCACATTGTAAGTAAAACAAACGATGCTGGTGAAGAAAGAATGTGTGCGTTTCTCACATCTAATAACGGTTTTCCGGTTGGGTCACAAATTATGTTTTTAAACGTAAGAGTCTCATTGTGAAAGAGGAAAGGGATCGCCCTTTTGAGCAGGTACAAAAGGGGTAAAATGTGAGATTCATAACATATTCAGATTGACGAGAAAAATGTTATAACTGGCAACAGTGGCAAATAAAATACATGGTGTGTATCACCGTAAGTGTGTAAATAAATGTATTTCATTTGTAGTTTTTTTAAAGAATTTGGAGTCTATTTTTGTATTTGTGTAAGTGGTAATATGGTAAATTTAAGATGTAAGTGATAAAGTATGAAGGCACACTTTAGTGCAAGGAAGAAGTAATAGCCGCACAAACCGTGGTGCGAGGAGGTCGGCAGGACCAAATTAATTTGAACCCTGAAGATACTAGAAGGTTTCAGACACATTATATAATGGCAAGACAGATATTTAGAAACCAGGTTTTAAAGTGTAAGACATTTCCAGGGGCAGATGTGGACTCTGATCACAATCTATTGCTTATGAACTGTAGATCAAAACTGAAGAAACTGCAAAAAGGTGGGAATTTAAGGAGATAGGTAATGGATAAACTGACTAAACCAGAGGTTGTACAGAGTTTCAGGGAGAGCATAAGGGAATAATTGACAGGAACGGTGGAAAGAAATAGAGTAGAAGAAGAATGGGTAGCTTTGAGGGATGAAATAGTGATGACAGCAGAAGAGCAAGTAGGTAAAAAGACGAGGGCTAGTAGAAATCCTTGGATAACAGAAGAGATACAGAATTTAATTGATGAAAGGAGAAAATACAAAAATGCAGTGAATGAAGCAGGCAAAAAGGAATACAAACGTTTCAAAAATGAGATCGACGGGAAGTGCAAAATGGCTAAGCAGGGATGGCTAGAGGACAAATGTAAGGGTGTAGAGGCTTATCTCACGAGGGGTAAGATAGATACTGCCTACAGGAAAATTAAAGAGACCTTTGGAGAAAAGAGAACCAATTGCATGAATATCAAGAGCTCAGATGGAAACCCAGTCCTAAGCAAATAAGGGAAAGCAGAAAGGTGGAAGGAGTATATAGAGGGTCTATACAGGGGCGATGTTCTTGAGGGCAGTATTATGGAAATGGAAGAGAATGTAGATGAAGATGAAATGGGAGATATGATACTACGTGAAGAGTTTGACAGAGCACTAAAGACCTAAGTCGAAACAAGGCCTCGGGAGTAGACAACATTCCATTAGGACTACTGACAGCCTTGGGAAAGCCAATCATGACAAAACTACCATCTGGTGAGCAAGATGTATGAGACAGGCGAAATACCCTCAGACTTCGAGAAGAATATAATAATTCAAATCCCAAAGAAAGCAGGCGTTGACAGATGTGAAAATTACCGAACTATCAGTTTAATAAGACACAGCTGCAAAATACTAACACGAATTCTTTACAGACGAATGGAAAACCTGGTAGACACTGACCTCTGGGAAGATCAGTCTGATTACCGTAGAAATGTTGGAACACGTGAGGCAATACTGACCCTACGACTTATCTTAGAAGAAAGATTAAGGAAAGACAAACCTACATTTCTAGCATTTGTAGACTTAGAGAAAGCTTTTGACAATGTTGACTGGAATACTCTCTTTCAAATTCTGAAGGTGGCAGGGGTAAAATACAGGGAGCGCAAGGTTATTTACAGTTTGTACGGAAAGCAGATGGCAGTTATAAGAGTCGAGGGACATGAAAGGGAAGGAGTGGTTGGAAAGGGAGTGAGACAGGGTTGTACCCTATCCCCGATGCAATTTAATCTGTATATTGAGCAAGCAGTAAAGGAAACAAGAGAAAAGTTTGGAGTAGGTATTAAAATTAATGGAGAAGATATAAAAACTTTGAGGTACGCCGATGACTTAGTAATGCTGTCAGAGACAGCAAAGGACTTGCAAGAGCAGTTGAACGGAATGGACAGTGTCTTGAAAGGAGGGTATAAGATGAACATCTACAAAAGCAAAACGAGGATAATGGAATGTAGTCGAATTAAGTCAGGTGATGCTGAGGGAATTAGATTAGGAAATGAGGCACTCTAAGTAGTAAAGGAGATTTGCTATTTGGGGAGCAAAATAACTGATGATGGTCGAAGTAGAGAGGATATAAAATGTAGACTGGCAATGGCAAGGAAAGTGTTTCTGAAATTTGTTAACATAGAATATAGATTTAAGTGTCAGTAAGTCGTTTCTGAAAGTATTTGTATGGAGTGTAGCCATGTATGGAAGTGAAACATGGACGATAAATAGTTTTGACAAGAAGAGAATAGAAGCTTTTGAAATGTGGTGATACAGAAGACTGCTGAAGATTAGATGTGTAGATCACATAACTAATGAGGAGGTGTTGAATAGAATTGGGGAGAAAAGGAGTTTGTGGCACAACTTGAGTAGAGGAAGCGTTCGGTTGGTAGGACATGTTCTGAGGCATCAAGGGATCGCCAATTTAGTGCTGGAGGGCAGCATGGAGGGTAAAAATCGTAGAGGGAGACCAAGAGATGTATACACTAAGCAGATTGAGAAGGATGTAGGCTGCAGTAGGAACTGGGAGATGAAGAAGCTTGCACAGGATAGAGTAGCATGGAGAGCTGCATCAAACCAGTCTCAGGACTGAAGACCACTACAACAACATTAACAATTTACCAAAGAGAATATGTAAACTGTACTGTACATAAAATTTGCGGGAGGAATTTGAAGGGTTTAGATATATGTGTTGGTTTAAGTAATTTGGATGGGTTTTCTCGTATGGGTTGCTGTTTCGCAGAGCAACTACTCAGGGGCAACCGTTACGTGCCGTCGCAAAGCACTAAAGGATAAGCGTGAAGTACGAACTATGGCTTCAGACGATGTATGAAAAGCGATTTTTAGAGACAATTTGGTGACTAGTTAGAAGAATGCTGCTGCATCCTGGTGCTTCAGACTTATAAACTTGGTAGCACGTGAAGACTATGGGCAATACACGCTGTAAGGATAAAACGTGTGCAGTGAGAACGTAACACCATTATCTTTGTTAATTGACAGTGATTAAATGCTACATGTTATTTAACGTTTTAAAAATCTCGAAATTTTTCGACATAGGAACACGCAGAAAATGTTGTGGGGAAGGCTAACTAAAACCTGCGTTATATTGCCAGGACACTTAGAAAATGTAACAGCTCTACTAAAGGAAATGCCTACACTACGGTTTTTCGTCCTTCTTTTAGAATGCGTGGTGTGGGGTCCTTACCAGGTAAGATTTGAAACGTCCCCTTTCAACAATTTTACAGGACTGTGCTTAACCTGACACACAATATTTTTAGCGCAACGCAATCTGACTTTCAAAATTCCCTACAAAACAATGGCCCTGACTAACATTTAACTATACCTTTCACAAATCACTTACCTCACAAAAATCTTCGCTGCTCAAGCTACTGCAATACAGCGAGCGCCACTACTGCCAGCTAAATAAAAGATTCAAACTATGGAAGGCACTAACTACTGATAGGGATAGTTAGCAAATGAAAGATATTAATAGAGAACGAACAATGTATTTACCTTGATATCATCACAAGTCATAATATATATATCAGTTCATGACAAATTACAAACCTCCGCCATCTCTCTCCCCACATCCACCACTGCTGGCGGCTCACCTCCAACTGCCCAACGCTACGCGCTGTTCACATCCAGCTGCCGCTGCCCAACACTACAATGGCAGACAACAATGCAAACTAGCCACAGACTGCACACAGCACAGCCAGTGATTTTCATATTGAGCGCTACGTAACGTTGCCAATAAGAAAACATAAACAGCCTACTTACATAGAGAAAACATAAACAGCCTGAGAAAACATAAACAGCCTACTTACATAGCCCCCATGCTCCCCACAAAAAATTTTTACAAATGGTGTTGGGCACTGGCCAATACAGATTTGACAAAAAATTTTCTTTTCATAATTACAATAACAAAGAAATCAAATGCACACACTTATTGATACAATCTTGGTCAAAAGCTAAAATTGTCTCACAGTCCATAAAGACAGTCCTAATCGTACATAACAGGAGAATAGCAGTGTTTTTCTCAAAGTCTGAGCAGTAAAAGAAAATGCACACAGAAGTAGTGGATTTCCATGCAGTCTTGAAGAAGTAGTGTTGTCCTTCCAATGGAAAGACAGTGCTGACTCTCGACATGCATGCAGGTAATGGGCCACAACAGAGCAAACCCACAGCAGAGTCAGTCGTAGTTTGGAAGAATATTGGTAGGTAGGTCATCACAGAGCAGACCCACTGTAGTCCTGGTAGAGATTGTGGTATTGGTGGGCCACCAGAGGTGCAGACCCACTGCAGTCCTTGTAGAAATGGCCAGCAGCCATCTGTTGCGATTGTGCAGGTGCACATTCACCATCGAAGAGTCTTGCGGAGAATATAGCAAGTTCATAAACCACCACTTGTGCACTCACAAAGTTTCTGGAATTGTCCTTAGATCCAGCAATGCTGTTATCCAGTCCCTTGCTGAGTTATTAACACACGTGCAAACACTCACAGTCCCAACTTCTCACATATTATCCATATACTATGACCAACAGAAACGTGTGCAGTGAAATGTAACTAACAAGTTAATAATATCATGAACTGGTGACAATTACAATTTTATAACATAAGAATACAATAACAAAGGTACAAAATACATCATTAAAAACATAATAATACAGATAACATTTGTAGTACAGGCTTTACAAAAGAATAGAAATAAACGTATACATCAATGTTACAAAAATAGTGACATAAGTACATACATAAAACAATGAGAATAGTTTTCGAAACATTAATTTCACACATGAACATTGAAACAGAACAGAATTGTAAACAACTTTACAAAGAAAATAACATATTATTAATGCAACTTATATTTGAGGATAACAGTATTCCCCCTCATAGTGAATATAGCTTAGTATTAGAAGAGAAAAAAAATTCTATGAAACAGTACACAGAGACAGGAAGAAAACAAATACTCAAGGGTACACAAACACATAGTGGGATAACACCAATAGGAAAGGACAGGGTTCGTTTTCAGTGTAACATTTGGTACTGCAGTCCAACCCAAAACTTCATATATCTTTCCTCTTATTTCATCCTTTGTTTCCACCAAAAAAAATTCTATCGAAGCATGCTTTCTGTATTTATATGTTCACACATTTCTTACCTCAACATTTATTTCCAAGAAAATCCTACCTAAACCTGTTTTCTCAATGCATTTCTTCCAATTCATCGCAACTCATTCTCTTAGAGGCTACCCCCTCTTAAGCTAACTTAAATCTACTGAGCTCAGATGCTAAACTAAGGGACGAGGCAATGCAGCATCACATAACAATTAATATAAACAGCAATTACCAAAAAATTGGAAAATTGCAAAGCAAGCTACCGTAAATCTAAATTAACAGATAAAATGCAAAATTACAACTAATATGAGCCAATGTGCAGCAACATGAAAAATCAATGAGTAGTAAAATTGGCTTAGCAGAGTAACACAAATTAAAGTTCAGAAGCACTATGCCTGGCAAACAGCAGCTTATATCTAAACATGACATAGCTCAAGAAGGAAAAATATTACAGTAAAAACAACAATGCAGATAAGGGAAATGTATATTCACATCTTAATGTCTATATAATTAAAGTGGTGCACCACAAGAAGTTATTCTACCAAAAAGTTACCAATTACTTGAAAAGAAAATTATGAATGCAGTTACTAGTTCCTTCTTATTGTTCTTTCCTTTCCAAGTGCTCCTTTTTTAAAGAATGTGGATCATAAAATAATTATTTAATAGATCTGTTGACAGAAAGTGTTCACATTAGCAAATGCATTTCATTTTATAAAAGCAATGCTGCAACACAGCTGGAAACCAGATATCAAATGAAATAAGCAATTACGCAAACCAAAGCATAAAAACATCATTCAATAGTCATGTGGCATTTCGTAAGTCAGTAGCTCTCAACTCTCATAGAAAGACGCTTGTCATAATCAGGTGTGCAGATGTAAAAATATTTCCAAGGATAACGGCCTCCCCTTTTTTTTTGTTCTATCTTCCTGTGCTCTGAAAGGCACGCGCTAATGACTTTTTCTCCAGGCGTCTGACACAGCTGGGTGCCCGCGACGCATTACGTGCAGGTGGTCACTTAACTTTCGTATGGAAATATTTACGACAGCAATTTTCGCTAAAGTGACAGTCTCACATAAAAATACTTCACAGGTCAAGAATTAGCGTTGCAAATCTGTAGAAACAAAATCCTATGAATATAACAGTGTCCAAAAAATGTTCAGTGGCATTGTGATACATTCACACATGATTCACACATGTCATAACTCTTAAAGTACGATTCTTGGTTTCCAACATCCTGTTTCACAAGTCAAGAGTCCCTACCCACTATTCATTACTCCTTACCTTATTACACATATACGTATCCATCGACACTCGTCAATATTTCGTCATTATAAATATGAAGCATAATCAAATAACTCATGTAGCCTCAGCCTATTAATCATAAACATACCTCAGCAGCATAATACACATCGTCGTCGTAAAAATAACATCATAACACCTCAGTCAAATCTCAAAATCGTCGTAGCTTCCTCCAATAATTAAAAAAATTCTCTGCTCATGTCAAAAGTGTCATCTGCCTCAAATGTACTTTAAAAATCATAATCCCTTTACCAAATACATCATTCAAAGCTCTCATAGTATCACAATGGTTCCGAAAAAATATGAACAGTTTACAATGCACAGTCAAAATACAGTTTCATAAGTGTGAAGTTATCCAGCTGTGTAATTACGTAAACATCTGTCACTGACATAGTAAAAAAATGTTTATCTCTCAGTTAAATGATCAGATAGCTGTGTAATTTGTGTGTTAGAGAAATATGGTACCGATGTGTAAAGTTGTATAAGCAAATACCATATTAGCTAGGGTTCCTTGTGGTTGCCACACACATGGTACACAAAGTAAGCGTGTACCCCCCTGAGGATTAATGTAATTATACCCTCAGGTGTTACAGATTACACCAATGGAATGAAATATATCACGGAAAACTTTCTTTGTAATTCAAAAATCTTTAAAAATAAATGTTTTAAGTATAAAATTGATCACTGAAATGCGTGTCCTGTAGCGCTAAATGTGCATCTTGTTGTAAGATAATCTCTGTGGAAGTGTCGTAGTTATTTTCCTCCGAAAGCTAAGTTCTGCAGAAGCCAATGTACTTACCTCATGATAAACAAAAGTGAAATGCTTTGCGTATAGATATCGTAGTTATTATGCTTATTGGCGTGATGAAGAAAGTTCTGTACAGTAACGTAATGTTGTGCCACGAAAAAGGCTGTCTCATTGTTGCTATACCACAAAAGTTACTACTAAAACATGTTTTTCTTCCTAGAAGAATTCAGAAAACTGTGCAGATATAAAACAGATACACTCCAAAAGCAACATTGTAAATTGTCACTCATTAGTAGCGTCGTGATAAAATCGTGTAGCTGTCACATTAACTAACCTCTGTGTCATCTGGTATCTCTCAGAAAGTACTTTAAATCCGGAATGTATTTTCAAGTAAACCAAAATGTTGCATTAAAATCTCATTAGCAGTACTGGTAAATGTTCTAATCGTACAACTAACAAGCAAGAATGTACACACACAATTACACTGTGTCGTCAGTTCGCAATAACAATGCATTCGTAATTTCTGTTTACATAATTTCTCTTGGTTCTTGGCTGGATATTGAACCTCAAACATTATTGCATGGTAACAGTTTCTAAAGCATACTAGTAACGTGAAGTGAAACGTTTTATGGCAAAGACAAAGTTAAAAAGCAGATTATCTTTCAATAAACGGTTTTACATGTGAAATATGGTGTAAACCTTTACTCTTCCTAGTACGCAGAATTTCAACTTGAATGCAATTATCATGCGGTATTCGCCCGTAAAGAATACTGGAATCTTGCTCAAGGTTAGCGTCAATGTTATTTTTCTCTGAGCCAGCCGGCGCACGCGGCTGCCTGCGGTGTGAGTCATTGTCTGTTTCTTTGTTGGCGCGCGTCGTTATTGGGATTAGGAGACCTAACTTCTACAAATTCGCCTTGCCGAGAGGGCCCTGCTCTGTTTGAATCCCGCCAGTTCTGATGCAATTGACGTCTGTCGTTATGATCATATCGTCTGTCGTCATTTCGGTAGAATCCGTAGTTTCTTCCTTGTCGGTCACGTGGTGGAGAATTTCTCCCTGAATCGTAACTCCGCGCTGAACTGTTGCGTCTGAAGTTATTCTGTCTCCCCTGGTAATAATTGTTTTGGTTCCCATATTGTCTGTTTCTGTGGTTATCTCTGTCATAGTCATTGCTGCGGAAATGCGATCTTTCTCTGTAACTATTGTTACCTTGCCAGTGGTTGTCATATGGGTGGTGTCTGTTTTGGTCACGATTTGCGTTGTAAGAATAGACTTGTCGTGTCCAGTTACTGTTTCTGTCGTCACGGAATTGTGACTGATGTGACCTGTAGTGATTGTTTTCCTGTTTTCGCATTCCGCGACTGTCTGTGTCGATTTCTAATTCTTGTAGCAGTCCCTGAAAAGCTTCAATGTCGTCTTTGCAACGTCCTGCTAAAATAATATGTCGTAAATGTTCAGGTAATTTGATTAAGCAAATGCGGATGAGATCTGAGGGGCTGTATGGGTTTGACAGGTACTGATTCTTGTGCAACATGTCTTCAAAATATTTCACAAGACTGGAGAATTCAGATTGTTCGAAATGTTTCATCATTATGATGCTATGTTTTTCACGGTCTTGTGTGGCTTGAGACCAATATGCTGAGAGGAAGGCATGGTAAAACTCTCCTTCACTGTGGCAATCGTGAATTACCGATCGCATTCTTACAGCTGGTTCATTCTCCAAGTAGCCACACATAAATTCTAATCTGTGCTCTAATGACCAGTTGGGAGGAAAACAATGAGAGAATTGATGGAGCCATGCTTGTGGATGTATGTCGTTGCCAGAATTCTTAAATGTTTTGAATTTACGTGTAGTAATGAACAGCTTATAGTCAAAATCGTCATGTCGGCGAGTCGCATGTCGGTCATTGTTACTTCGTTTCGGCGGTTCCATCTCAAAATTCGGTGCACCTTGCCAATTTCTTTCATAACTTCCGAAATGCCCTGTGTTATTATTTTGCGGCTTTTCCGTGTTTCTAAGTCCCTCTTCCCGTGTTGGAGCGCGAGTGTCCTCTGAAATATGTAATTTTTGTATTACCTGTGTCAGCTGATCTTGTACTTCCCGGATTTCTCTTTGGTGTTGCGTATTAATTTGATTCTGATTTTGTTTGAATTTTCTTATTTGTTCATACTCTTCTGTGTCAGTGAAGGCTACGGGTCTTGTGTCATTCAGATCATCATCTACCTTTGTAGATAAGTTAGTGACCTGATCCGAAAGTTCGGCTACCTTCTCCGATAGTGATCACATTTCCTCAATGTGTTTTTCTGAACCAAGTTTCAGAGTGTCCATTTGTGTTGAAATCGAATCTACTGTGTTCTTTAAGTTTTCCTGAGTTTTTGCAAGTTGCGTAACCGAATCAGTAGATGCAACTGAGTCAAATTTAGCTTGCAAGGTCTCATGATTTTCATGAACAATAATTTGCAGTTCTTTTATGGCTGCTTCGTGATTCTGTAATGCCTTTTCATGCCGCGAAAAAATAGGTTGAAAATGCTCACAAATTTGAGTTTTTACGTCATTACAGACTTTTTGACATTTCGATTCAATGTTATGTAACTCACTAGTTAAATCTTCACGTGTTTGTTCAAGTGTGGTGTCTAACTTTTGAAGATTTTGTTCCATTGTGTCTAACTTTTTGAGATTTTGTTCCACTGTGTCTAACTTTTGCTGTGTTTGTCTCTGATTTTGTTCCATTTGTTGCATTAATTGCAATAATAACGTGTTAGTGTCTGGAATCTGTTTCTCTACGCTTTTCGGCAGTGCATTTGCACCGACAACATTCACATTTTGACAAGCAGAAAATGTGTCTTGACTTATTTGAGAAAACGGCGAGGACCCAAAACCTGAATCTACAGTATTTGCGAAATTGTGTCCTGTCATTTCGGATTCCTGAGGCGAGCTGTTGCCGACCGATCGATCGATAATGCTTCCCTCTTCACTAATTGTTTCACTGTCCACGCCATTGTTTGCCGCCCGCTCCATTTCCCTATGCACAATTACCAAATTACTACTTTGAACATCAGTTAATTCATAACTCGGTGGCGCTAACACACTGCTCTCATTTTCACTGTCATTTCTCAGTTTACTTTGGAGCCTAGTATTACGTTTTTCACACGCCATTATTGTCACAGTATTTCACACGACAACACAGAAAAACACAATTTGAAGAGCAAAAATAAGAGAACACATTAACATAACACTGAAAATAATATCTAGTTAATTACAGCTGCGAAATACTTGGTGCAAATCTATATGCATGCCACAACTGTTTTACTGTACAACAATGAAAGGCTACAGCTACAAAGGAGATTCTCTCTACAATTACGCGCTAGCAATAAACAAAAGCTACACTAAATACACAAACTACAAGAAAAATCAGAAGATTCCAGTGAGGTGTCCTAGGCTAAGGGTCGACATATGAAACGTCCCCTTTGAACAATTTATACATGACTGAGCTTAACCTGACACACAATATTTTTAGCGCAACGCAATCTGACTTTCAAAATTCCCTACAAAACTATGGCCCTGACTAACATTTAACTATACCTTTCACAAATCACTTACCTCACAAAAATCTTCGCTGCTCAAGCTACTGCAATACAGCGAGCGCCACTACTGCCAGCTAAATAAAAGATTCAAACTATGGAAGGCACTAACTACTGATAGGGATAGTTAGCAAATGAAAGATATTAATAGAGAACGAACAATGTATTTACCTTGATATCATCACAAGTCATAATATATATATCAGTTCATGACAAATTACAAACCTCCGCCATCTCTCTCCCCACATCCACCACTGCTGGCGGCTCACCTCCAACTGCCCAACGCTACGCGCTGTTCACATCCAGCTGCCGCTGCCCAACACTACAATGGCAGACAACAATGCAAACTAGCCACAGACTGCACACAGCACAGCCAGTGATTTTCATATTGAGCGCTACGTAACGTTGCCAATAAGAAAACATAAACAGCCTACTTACATAGAGAAAACATAAACAGCCTGAGAAAACATAAACAGCCTACTTACAGATTGACGGAGTACATCGAGACAGTTCAAAGAAAGGAAGCACGTTTTGAATGAAACAGGGGAGAGAGTGTCACTGAATTGACACAGGATGTGGGGTGGACATCATTAAAACTAAGGCGTTTTTCGTTGCGGCACAATCTTCTTACGAAATTTCAATCGCCAATATCTCCTCCGAATGCCAAAATATTTTGTTGACGCCGACCAACATAGCGATAAACGATCATCATAAAAAAATAAGGGAAGTTAGAGTTCGCACGGAAATATATGCGTACACGCTTTTCCATACGCTGTACGAGATTGGAAGAATAGAGAACTACTGTGAAGGTGGTTGGATGAACCCTCTGCGGCGCCCGATGTGTCCGGGCGCTTCTAGGCGCTTCAGTCTGGAGCCTCTGCCGGGCACTTAAATGTGATTTGCAGAGTATCCACGTAGATGTAGACATCTGGTCCTGATTCAAATTCACTCTAAGTGTTTTCAGTCATGAGGGGAACACGGGAAATGCCATCACCTTATTTCCAAGGAACTTCGTTCAGTGGAGGAGGAATCAAAATAAGTGAGATGTTTCGGCTTATTTGTAGATACTCGTTTTCTAGGTATTTTCAAGGCATTTAATGTGTTCTGTACAGCGTAATATCCTCAGACGAAGGGGTTTCTCAATAGTTCCGCCCTGGACGTCGAGCGAGCAGGTTGTTCCTACTTCCGCCTGTCTAGTAGCGCCGCTTGTGTAGAACTAGTGTGTACTCAGTCTTGTGTGGAAATCGACCGGACTCACGTCGCTCTTGCCTAACGGAGTTTGTAACTTGTCCTCTGGTGGCCGTGATCTCTGCCGGAGCCATAATGTGTGTTGAGTCTCCCAGAAATATTCCTCGTCGCGGTACGAACGTGTTTCACTTTTGACAAGAGTACGAGTCATTTGCAACCGGGCTCTTTAGAAATTCACGATTGGTTGGATGCAACGATTCGAGTTACGTCTCATTAAGTAGATACTGGTTATTCTAATTGTGATTTGTACGCATTTTTTGTGAAGATTCACATCCCTTGCAAGTAGCTGGGCTTCTCTCTCGGAATGGTTATCAGGTGATGTTTACACATCGTGATGGTTCCGTTAGTCCAGTTCTTCTTTCAATTGAAGCGATCGAGTTACCTCCAGTTAGAGTTTGCAATCTTCTACTCGAAGTGGGCAATTCATTTCTTAAGGTGGCGCTGCTTCCTTATGGCGTCGTTTGGTATATCCGGCGGGAAAGCTGATATGCTCAACATTGCTTTCAAAGTTATAGTGGAAAAAAATTGTTCTAAGATCCTATGGTGCCAAACGTCTGAGTTCATCGGTCCCTATTCTCACACAACACTTTTTTTTAAAAAAATCTTTATTTAGTACAATACAACAGTAATCATACAACAGAACCCACTACCTAAACTAATTAGTAGGCCTTATAATTAATGCAGCAAACTATTGCAGTTTCATATTTTCATTAGTGGCTATTGCTATTGCTATGGACAAGGTTAGTGTTTACTTATCTGCTCTACAAAAGTACAAAAGTCTCTTCCGTTGCGTTATAGATGTGCCAGAAAATCTTATAAACCTACTATTTCTCGCCTGCCCACCGAGCTAATCCCTGTGGGCGTGCCCCTGGCACTGGGCTGGCCCAAAATTACTTGAAATCGCTGCAGTTTCTATCACGATAGAAATTGACAGTGTCTACATTCCATTCTAATCTGCTAGCACCAAATAGCTGAAAATAGAAGCACTGTTATCGGGTTGATGTTGTTGATACACAAACTACTTAATGTAACTGAAACTAACTTACGCTAAGGAAAACACACATAGGCATGTGGAGGGAGGACTCGAACCTCCGACGGGGGGAGCCGCGTGAATCGTGGCAGGTGCGATCCAGATCGTGCTGCTACCCCGCGCCCCAGTTGCAGTCATATCCGAACCGTAGAAATGTGCGTTCAGAGTAACAATCCTTCACAGCTGAATGTTTGTAGTTACCAGATTCACGTTACGTATGCTGGACAAGAAGGAATCTGTTTCCTTTTTAATGAAAGTGGCCATCTGAGGTCCGATTGACCGCGCCGTGATACGGTTTTAAAATCGTCCTATGAAAAACGTCGTCCGTTGTCATTAGCTGAATCAGTGTCTTGGCAATCTGCTGTCAGTACCACTCCAACTTTACAGGGCGCTGGGGAGATGTTGCCCTGCACTCCGCGCGACTTTCCACAGTTACCGGCGAGTACAGACGCGGCCCCTGCTGTCGTTATAAGGCGCCGGGACTGGTAGCGCAGTTTAGACAGTTTAGACGCCGGTGGGCCCAGGATGGTGAAGATTTAGAAATCACAGCTCCCCAGTCTCGACTCTCCGAGAAGATGGTGGTGGACGATGCTTCTTCTGATGATGATGCTTTGAATACTGACGATAGTTACGGTTCTTGTTTCGTCAGGGATGACAGGATTTATTCTGCTGATGTTGAAATGAATTTTGCATCTGGATCGTACCCTCCACCAGCGGAACGCCTATTCCGGTGGGTTCCGATGATATAACGGAGACATCGTCTGCTGTTCTGCCTTCACAGTGTTCTAGTGAAATGTGATCCCTTCCTCAGTCTGATACGATGGAGCAACAGGTTATTGCGAATTCTCTTGTGGTACTCAGATGATGCAGACAGCTGCAGATGGTGCACTGGCTGTCCCTTCTTCATATAATGATGATGATAATCATCATCAGGTCCATCATCGCTACCATTGTGTTTCTCGCGTTCCTCTGGCTGGAATGGGGACGCATCCCTGCCCACAGTGGACCTTCATGAGCCCCCTACACTGCCGCGTTTTCACGGACTGGTGTGAAACAACGCTTTAAAACTGAACGTGCAGCGTGGAGTCGAAAAAAAAAACAAAGCATAGAATCTGCATCTTCCGTTGTAGAGGGTTCAAATCCTGCACCTTCGTCTCCGCCGTCTGCCGCTGTTGTGGAGAGCGGGATGTGATGCATACGTTTATTTTCTAATTCTACTTTCATACCCTACATGTGATAACTAATGCAGGCATATACGTTCGTTACACTAAATGTTAACAGGATAAGCTCTCCATTACGGCATGCTGCGTTACGGTATTTTATTTATAATTTCCAAGGACATGTTGTGTGTTTACAACAACTGTTATTTGACGTGTTTTGTCTCCCGGGGTATTCTATGTTTTTTAATGTTGCGGCAGAAAGTTCTCATGGCGTGGCCGTGCTTTACAGGGAAGGTATTCCGTTGACAGAGTTTGAAACGCTGGACGACGCTCGGGCTATAGCATGTCGTTCTCACGATCTCGTGTTAATCTTTCTTTATGCTTCTTCTGCTTGTAAATAAGGCCGCTCGCACTTTTATAAGGAATATGCCATTTATTTACTTAGTCAAAATTCGCGAAATATTTTGAGGGGGGAGGGCGAGATGCCAACTGCGTCTTACGTCTCATTGATCAGACTCCGAAACATAACTGATATCGTGGCGTCGTTCAGTAAAAAGGATGTATCGATGTGTAGATATATCACATTAGTGTCTTTTACGTATTTTGCAGCTACTTCCAGTGGTCGACTGGGCCATTTTTATTTGTCTGCTTCTCTATGCAGCTAAAACTTATCATTTGACTTAATGCCTGCAATTTTTACTGAGCACTGTGCTGTTTCATTGATTATTAACCACGTCGCGCAGCGGGTACGTCTTTCTACACTCCTGGAAATTGAAATAAGAACACCGTGAATTCATTGTCCCAGGAAGGGGAAACTTTATTGACATATTCCTGGGGTCAGATACATCACATGATCACACTGACAGAACCACAGGCACATAGACACAGGCAACAGAGCATGCACAATGTCGGCACTAGTACAGTGTATATCCAACTTTCGCAGCAATACAGGCTGCTATTCTCCCATGGAGACGATCGTAGAGATGCTGGATGTAGTCCTGTGGAACGGCTTGCCATGCCATTTCCACCTGGCGCCTCAGTTGGACCAGCGTTCGTGCTGGACGTGCAGACCGCGTGAGACGACGCTTCATCCAGTCCCAAACATGCTCAATGGGGGACAGATCCGGAGATCTTGCTGGCCAGGGTAGTTGACTTACACCTTCTAGAGCACGTTGGGTGGCACGGGATACATGCGGACGTGCATTGTCCTGTTAAAACAGCAAGTTCCCTTGCCGGTCTAGGAATGGTAGAACGATGGGTTCGATGACGGTTTGGATGTACCGTGCACTATTCAGTGTCCCCTCGACGATCACCAGTGGTGTACGGCCAGTGTAGGAGATCGTTCCCCACACCATGATGCCGGGTGTTGGCCCTGTGTGCCTCGCTCGTATGCAGTCCTGATTGTGGCGCTCACCTGCACGGCGCCAAACACGCATACGACCATCATTGGCACCAAGGCAGAAGCGACTCTCATCGCTGAAGACGACACGTCTCCATTCGTCCCTCCATTCACGCCTGTCGCGACACCACTGGAGGCGGGCTGCACGATGTTGGGGCGTGAGCGGAAGACGGCCTAACGGTGTGCGGGACCGCAGCCCAGCTTCATGGAGACGGTTGCGAATGGTCCTCGCCGATACCCCAGGAGCAACAGTGTCCCTAATTTGCTGGGAAGTGGCGGTGCGGTCCCCTACGGCACTGCGTAGGATCCCACGGTCTTGGCGTGCATCCGTGCGTCGCTGCGGTCCGGTCCCAGGTCGACGGGCACGTGCACCTTCCGCCGACCACTGGCGACAACATCGATGTACTGTGGAGATCTCACGCCCCACGTGTTGAGCAATTCGGCGGTATGTCCACCCGGCCTCCCGTATGCCCACTATACGCCCTCGCTCAAAGTCCGTCAACTGCACATACGGTTCACGTCCACGCTGTCGCGGCATGCTACCAGTGTTAAAGACTGCGATGGAGCTCCGTATGCCACGGCAAACTGGCTGACACTGACGGCGGCGGTGCACAAATGCTGCGCAGCTAGCGCCATTCGACGGCCAACACCGCGGTTCCTGGTGTGTCCGCTGTGCCGTGCGTGTGATCATTGCTTGTACAGCCCTCTCGCAGTGTCCGGAGCAAGTATGGTGGGTCTGACACACCGGTGTCAATGTGTTCTTTTTTCCATTTCCAGGAGTGTAGATATGTTTGGAAGCTAAATATCTTACATCTGGCAGACACCTCTCTGTATACTATCACTGCCACCCTGTGGTGGTGGGCAATTAGTTCCCAAGTGCGTTATCCCGCAGTTATGGAATGATGGGTTGCCATTGCCAAATCTCGGCATTCCACTGCACACATGCGTTTTAGCGCTGGTAAAGTGGCTGAAATGAAAAGAACTCGGGAATTCTGTTATTCTTTCCTTCATGATCTTTGTGATAGCCCTCGAGATGATCCTTTACGTATTATGGAAGTTCACCTTGTCAATGCGGAACTCCTGCAACTCAAACAAGTACGATCAGATGTCCTTCGGTTGCGATCTCAGCCACGTTAGATGTACCAGGATGAGTCTGCGTCTCTGTATCATCTAATTCGGCTTCAAACACGTTCCCAAAGGACGTGTCTCAAAACAGTTCGCTCTGTAAATGGTCGTGAATGGTCATCCCAAACTCACACAGTGAGTAAAGGTTCCTGATATTATTTTCCGATCTTTACACTACAGTGACATCAGATGGTGTACTATCTGCTGATTACACTTCCCTCCTTGATAGTATTGTTACACCAGCTCTGTCTGAGGAGTTTTTGGCAGCTTGTCACCGTGATGAGGTACCTGACAACGTAGTTCCCTCTCCTTCCCGCAAATCGCTGGATTTGGAGGAGCTTTCCAAAGAATTTTATGTTAGGTTTTGGTGTCTGATAGGAGATACGATAATATCTATGGTGAATGTAGTGGTGCAAGGAATACACATCTCGCCCTCCTAAAAGGTCGGAGAAATAGTTTAATTCCCGAAAAGACGGAACGTCTATTCGTCGATCAGGTCCGACTGATAACGCTACTCAGATTTGGTTATAGAACAGTAGCGCAGGCGATTAATAGCCGCTTGTCTGTTTTGGTCGTACTCTTCTGACTCCCGTTGCTGAATGTCGTCATCTTCCACTGTTCCTGTGTCGGGAGCATTACTTTTTATTAATTTTAGTCATTTATTAATTTTAGTCATGCATTTGACCGAGTTCATCACGATTTTCTGTTCCGAGTGTTGACGCGTACTCGTCTTAATGATGCCGCATGACGGATCTTCATCTCTCTAATTACTGGTATTCAGGCGTCTATTAACGCGAAAGGTCATCTTAATCAAATGGTTCAAATGGCTCTGAGCACTATGGGACTCAACTGCTGAGGTCATAAGTCCCCTAGAACTTAGAACTACTTAAACCTAACTAACCTAAGGACAACACACACATCCATGCCCGAGGCAGGATTCGAACAAGCGACCGTAGCGGTCGCGCGGTTCCAGACTGTAGCGCCAGAACCGCTCGGCCACCAGCGGCCGGCGGTCATCTTAATCCCCCCATAGAAGCGTGTCGAGGTGTGCGACAGGGAGTCCCCATTTATTGTCGTTATTTGTGCCATTTATGGAATCCTTACTGCGGTCCATAGCTGCTCGATTGGGTGATCGGTCGTCACTGGGGGGAAAGGTTCAAGGTTCTCGCATACGCCAATGACGTTATGGTACGTCCTCGTACTCAGACGACATACCTTTGCTAAAGGACGTGTTGGATGCATTGTTTCGGCTTACAGGAGTACAGATTACCGATCGGAAGTGTCGGTTACTCAGTTTGCGGGGATCTGACGTGCTTGAGATTTCATGGGCTCTGGCGGTCGCTCGTCATCAGTCATTGGGCGTTATAACTGTTCTTTGTCCGGTGAAGATGGCTGCGTTAAACTGGTAGTGCTGTGGGGCAGAAAGGGTTTTTCTCTCTTGGGAGCTGGTGTTTCTGCCATATTGTGCAGGTAATAGCGTTAATGTCGAGGACAGATATGTGGGGCAGTGTTCATTGGTAAGGCAGTTGAGAAGACAGAGAGTAAGGAAAACTCTTGCCTGTGTACAGCCAGTATAGCTGTGCTTGTGATGGTGAAATTTGATCAAAGAGTCGAACATCAAAGATATAACCACTTCCTGGAGTTGTACCCTTTCCTTAGAAAGGCGTTGAAGGATAACATCGCTAGAAGTCGTGTGACTAGGGCCTCCCGTTGGGTAGACAGTTCGCCGGGTGCTAGTCTTTCGATTTGACGAGACTTCGGCGACTTGCGCGTCGGTGGGGATGAAACTATGATGATCAGGACAACACAGTACCCAGTCTCTGAGCGGAGAAAATCTCCGACCCACCCGAGAATCGAATCCGGGCCCTTAGGAT
Source organism: Schistocerca piceifrons (assembly GCF_021461385.2). NCBI lineage: Eukaryota > Metazoa > Arthropoda > Insecta > Orthoptera > Acrididae > Schistocerca > Schistocerca piceifrons. The sequence goes on from NC_060139.1 coordinate 272,890,450, forward strand.
TAACATTCTGTCGCGCTGATCACTCAGCTACTGGGGGCGGACGATAACATCGCTGTAATCGGTAATTGGCAGTATAGGTGTATGAACTAGTTCGTTTTTTAGGTCACACGAGAGGCGCTTTTTATATTTTTGTAGGGCATGGAGAGATGCTGATGCCTTCTTGCACACTGCAGTTAGGTGCTCAGTCCAGTTTAGATTTGCGGCTTTTATTACTCCCATACTCTTTGCTGAAGTAGGTTAAAGATGGTAGGGTTTCCAGATTTTTAAGGGCTAATGAGCTTAGAACGACCAGGCAGTATCGCGTGGGTTCGGGATGGGTTGAGCTTCAACCCTACATCCTGCGCCAATTTCGATATTGCACGCAGGTCGGTACTGAGATTATCAATAGCTATCTTCAAGTTTGTTGGTTTTGCACAATGGAGATCATAAACGTACATGTGATATTTGCAGCTGGACAAATCTGATGACACATCATTTACGTACAATGAAAAATATATACTACCTAATAACGAACCGTGGAGACATCTGATATTACCCGCCTGCAGACATGACGCACTGCTGGCGAGAAGTCATGCATGAGCGAGAAATCAAGGCTGCTAAATTTGGCACGTAAAATGTCATTGCGGACTTTGGCAAAGGCTTAGCTGAAGTTTAAGAAGCATATGATAACTACCTCTTGTGCATCCGTGGCAAGCTTCCGGTCATCTATTGCCTTTATTAAGGCAGATGTTTTACTGCGATGTTTACGAAAGCCTGATTGGTATGCGTCAAGTAGACTATTTCTAGTTAGTTTTTAGCTGGTCGTGGACTATATATTCTAAAGCCTGGACAATGCAAGGAGAATGCAAATAGGTCGGTAATCAGAGGGTGCATTACATTTACACATACACGCACACAGGGAAAAGGTGAGAAGAAAAACGGAATGTATGAGGAAAAATACTGAATAAACACGTTCACACTCTTCTTTATTCAGAGCCTAGCCACTGATGTGGCAACAAAAGAGACGGAGAAAAGAAAAAAATAAACACGAGAGTTAGTTGCTATCAAACCTACAATGCACAAGTTGCACTAAATATTCATAAATCATGTCGTATTGACTCTTTTAACCATAATCAGTGACACGTACAATGTACGTTAAGTGCGGTCACGTTCTAAACCGAAACACTCGCTAGTAAAGGTTCTCCATAAATAAGGATAAAGGAATGCAGCCACTTACAGATCAAATTCCTTGCTACCTGAATTTCTGAAGATTTTCAGAAAATCAGTAGGAATATAATGGAAAACATTTCCCTAAATACTTAGTGATCTGTAAATGACTCGACGTTGGATTCAACAAGTGAGCAACAATAAACAATATAATCTTTGTGTGTGAGGCAAGGCTAGGTAAGTGAGAACAGTGAGCATTTTCTTTGTTTATTGATGTCGTATGATTCTGTAGACGATACTGTACTTTTCTAAACGTTTGAGCATTATGGAGTAAAATAAAAGCTTACCTGTAGTGGTGCATATCCGCATCGCATACTGTGCAAATCAAACAAATTTCGTATTTCATGTCCACTGCCATAAACCCAAACTGGCAGTACATCTTGATTGTAAATTTTGCATTCCAGGCATATCAGAATGTTCACTTTGAATACTCACTTTAGTTTAACAAAACCACTGCGTACTAAAGGTCCGTTATCCAACATCAGTATGTCTGTGTATCATTTGCATCACACTTTTGCTGCAACAGACCACAGAGAGCTTTTACGCAGCTTGCGTTCCTGTTGCCTGTGGCCGTCTCGCTGTATAACGAACAGTAAAAACGTACCAGTGGGCAGAGTGCGTTGGAAATGGATAAACTTATCTGATGGCGGCCAGTGCGTTCGCAACGAACAAAAAGGAAAACATATCGTATGACACCGGGAGACCCAGTTGGGATTTCCTGCATGTTTTCTCCGATCTCCCTGGTATAGGAATGTTTCACTGTAAGTACGGTTCTACACCTACATCATACAGCAAAAGCCAAATAGCGATGTGTGGCGGAGGGTACTTCTCGTACCACGAACTAATCGTCCCTACCCTGTTCCACTCGCGAATGGCGCGTGGGAAGAATGATTGTCGGTAGTACTCTGTATTGCCTCTAAATTCTCTAATTTTCTCGTCTAGATGTATGTGGGACGAATTAGTATGTTTTACGACTCTTCCCGCAAAGCTCTTTCTCGACATTCCAGTAGTAAACCTCTCCGTGATGCACAACGCCTCTCTTGTAACGTCTGCCAGTGAAGTCCTCTCTGTAAAGTTTTCTCGTTAACTTAATCGATCTCTTGACGAAACTCGCCGCTGTTCGTTAGCTCTTCTCCGTATCATCTATCTGTATTACCCGGTAAGAGTCCCATGTTGATCAACAACACTCAAAAATCGAAGAAGCGCCTTGTATGCCACTTCCTTCGTGGATGACTTACATTTCATTAAGATTCTTCCTATGACTCTCAGTCTCGTATCTGCTTTTCTTGTAGCTCGTTTTATTTGCTCATACCTCTTAACGTCGCTATGCATAGTTACTCGTAGATATTTTACGATAGATACGGTCTCCAGCAAATTGTCATTAATAGTATAGTTGTACAGTGTGGGTTTCCTTTCCTGTGTATGCGCAATATGTTACATTTATTTACGTTGAGGCTTTACTGCCGGAGCCTGCAGTATTCATCAATTCTTTGGAGGTCATTCCGCAAACCGATACTGCCGTCTGAAGTTGCTACTTTCTTGTAGATAACCGTATCATCTGCGAACGGTCTTAAAGAGCTTCCAACCCATTTTTACCAAATCATTTATATAAATTGTAATCAATAACGGTCCTATGACACTTCCTTGGGATACTCGTGAAATTACCTTTACATACGTCGATTTTGTTCCGTTAAAATCAACGTGTGAGTTCTGTCTGCAAGGAAGTATTGGATTCAATCGCAAATCTTCTACTACTCTCTATTAAACTGCACTTTTTTCACTAAATGAGGGTGAGGGTCGGTGTCAAACGCCTTCCTGAAGCCAAGGAGCCGGCCGGGGTGGCCGAGCGGCTCTAGGCGCTACAGTCTGGAACCGCGTGACCGCTACGGTCGCAGGTTGGAATCCTGCCTCGGGCATGGATGTGTGTGATGTCCTTAGGTTAGTTAGGTTTAAGTAGTTCTAAGTCCTAGGGGACTGATGACCTCTGAAGTTAAGTCCCATAGAGCTCAGAGCCATTTGAACCATTTGAAGTCAAGGAACACGGCACCAACCTGTGCACCGTTGTCTACACCACTATGGATCTTATGGAGGAACAGAACGAGCTGAATTTCACAAAATTTCCGTTTGTGGAATCCATGTTAATTGCTATAGAGGAGATTTTCGTTCTCCAAAAAGCAATTATTCTTGAGCGTAAAACGTATACAATAGACTGATGTACACTAGTATTTAATCTTGGGATGATTAAAAACATAAAACCTTTACTGATCACAAAACTCACAGAATAAGACAATCATTTTGACTGAAAAATTTACTGATATACACCAAAATTGGTAACCGTTGTGAGATATAAGGAAAACCCAGCCAAGATGATTCTGTTAAAGTTTTCATGTGGAGTAAATACGTCACTAATGAAAATACACGTATATTTTACCAGAATATTGCATAAAACAGAACAAAATTCGACATACAGTTACGATAAATGTGATACGGAAAGGAGCTACACTCCGAAACGCTGCTAATACACTTATACGTACAGTGAAAGACGAAGAAAACGTAAAAAGAAAATTCAGAATCACTACAGACAAGTGTATATCAGACCTAAACGCAATAAAAATGAAAGCCTTGTTAAAAAGTAAGTATTCGCAAATGTATCACATTTTGCTTGGAAGAAAGCATTTAATAAAAGGGAATATTTTCAGTTTAATCTTTTATATTATTGATAGTATGGTTTAAAGTGGCTGGGGAGTAAGTTATGTGAGACGTGGTGAACGTAAGTTAAGCAAAAAAAATACATGTTTATTACAGGAGGCGAGAACTTCCGAACAATCATTATGTCCATGAAGAAACACTTAGCTGTAGGATATAGCGTTCTTTGTTCCACGTTTGCAGTCCATAAACCATTTAGTGTAATCCATATTATTAATTGCTTCTGAAACTGCCCTCTTGATAATGGCCACTTCTACAATCTCCTCGTTGAATGAAGTTTCTCTAGTCTGTGATGTGCGACAAATGTTCTAAGTTCAGATAAAGAGAACATGACTGTTACAGACATCATTGACCTTAATAAACATCAGCTTATAGTATATATATCGACGTTCCCAGATATTAGTTTATAGCGAGAAGCACTTGTATCTCTGTATTTCACAGCAGCGCTATTCATAGAAAACAGTGTAGTTGCCAAACATGTTACTCCACTGTCTGAACATCGATGTTTGCATATTGTTTTCTGAGAATAGTTCACAAACAAAATCACTTTGGTCTACACGTCATTTTATTTCACAGTTCGCACTAAGCATCGGAAAAAGTCCAGATAGCAAACAAGCTGTTCCACTATAAAAACCTCGTAGCTGGCAGGTCATTGTTTCCTGAAGGAATAGTTTATAACAAACGCCACTTTGACCTTTAAGTCCATTAAGTTCACTGCTAGCAGTATGTAGCGGAGGCTGCTGCTATAAATACGTCATTCTGTCAATAACGCACATCAATAATCAGTCTCTCCATTTCCCACTCATAGTGATCTAACGATTATAATTCAAAGCTTGCCTCCCTCGCAACCTATAACAATGATTACAATTTCACATTAGCGTACAATTTAACGTACATGGAAATATTTCAAACAATATGTTAGTAAATGTTTAAACATATAACAGCAGCAAATGAAAAAAATTGTAATTCTTCTGGTGGCAGATACAGATCGTATGTCAGAAAGAAGCAAACCATTACTGTTCTATTTTTGATGTGAAATGTAGAAAGAAAAGAAAAATCAGATTACAGTAACGACTTCACAGACTAGAAACGGTAAAAAGAAAATAGATGTAAGTAAGATATTCAACAAGGAGTCGTCACAAACACTATGCAATACTAACTGAGAACATCCAGCGTAAAAAATAACACATTCTGCAGCAACAACGTACAAAGGAATTATGGACGATCAGACCTGTGACCGAAAGCTCAGTTTTTGTCATGTGGCTGTAAAGTTTGGAGAAACGATAGCTTTTAATGTTAGAACATTTTCATGCTAAAATCAAAATCAAAAAATTTCAACAGCGTGTACGTGCTATCAACACCAAAATGACGATGGGGTCCATAAGATTTCGTATTAGGCATATTATCAGGTTGCAAGGCATCTTAGATATGCTCAATAACGTTCACGTCTGGGGAGTCTGGTTGCCAGCGGAAGTGTTTGAACTCAGAAGAGTGTTGCTGGAGCCACACTGTAGCAATTCTGGACGTGTCGGGCTTTGCATTGTCCTGCTGGAATTGCCCAAGTCCGTCGGAAAGCACAATGGACATGAATGAATGCAGGTGATCAGACAGGATGCTTACGTACATGTCACCTGTCAGAGTCGTATCTAGACGTATCAGGGTCCCATATCCCTCCATCTGCACACGCCCCACGCCATTACAGAGCCTCTACCAGCTTGAAGAGTCCCCTGCTGACATGTAGGGCCCATTGATTCATTAGGTTGTCTCCATACCCGTACACCACAATCTGCAAGATATAATTTGAAATGAGACTCATCCGATTAGGCAACATGTTTCCAGTCATCAGGCGTTAAGCTTTGTGCCATGCAGTCATCAGTGGTACACGTGTGGGCCTTCGGCTCCGAAAGCCCATATCGATTATGTTTCGTTGACTGGTTCCCGTATGGCGACACTTGCTGATGGCCCAGCATTGAAATCTGCAGCAATTTGCGGAAATGTTGCACCTCTGTCACGTTGAACGATTCTCTTCAGTCGTCGTTGGTCCTTTCTTGCAGGATCTTTTTCCAGCCCCAGCGATGTCGGACATTCGATGTTTCTATGGATTCCTGATATTCACGGTACATTCGTAAAATGGTCGTACGGGAAAATCCCCACTTCATTGCTGCCTCAGAGATGCTATTTCGCATCGGTCGTGTGCCGACTATAACACCACATTAAAACTCCCTTAAATCTTGATAACTTTCCATGTTAGCAGCAGTAACCTGTCTACAAACTGCGCCAGACTCTTGTTGTCTTATATAGGCGATGCCGACCGTAGCGCCGTATTCTGCCTGTTTACATATATCTGTATTTGAATACGCTTGCCTATGACAGTTTCCTTATCGCTCCAGTGTTCATACCACTGATTGAAAATTCATGTCAGAGTAGTCGTAGTAATGGACAATGAAGTAAATAAAATGTACATAAAATATCTTTTGCATCATCGAACGAGACTAATTACAGGAGTTACATATAGAACGAAAGGCACTATCAGCTACATCTCAGTGTCACATATCCTGTATGCCAAAGATTCAGACGGTGAGGGTAAATATAATGAACAAGAAATCAGTAAACATTATCACAGAGGCATTCTCAAATTACAGGACATGTTACATTGGTAATAAAGCTTTTGATGTATAAGCCAGCAACTTGAATGACATTTGTATAATGCATAAGAGTAGCAAATACATTTATAAATCTCATTTTCATCAATATTTTACAATTTCATGAATTGCACATATCTGCAAACGTCATTAGGAAACCACAGTGTAATAAAACATGGAAGTGCAGTATCTACTAGGCCTTGTTAAACCGTCATGCCTTTGAACTTTTTATGTGAACACTCTTAAAGCTATTCAGGTAAAACAGACATTGTTCACAATCTACACCTTTATTCTTCGTATATGTATACATTTATTAGCCAGAACACTATAACCGCCTACCTAATAGCCGGTATGTCCAACTCGGGCAGGCTGGCAGGAGTGGCCGAGCGGTTCTAGGCGCTACAGTCTGGAACCGCGAGACCGCTACGGTCGCAGGTTCGAATCCTGCCTCGGGCATGGATGTGTGTGATGTCCTTAGGTTAGTTAGGTTTAAGTAGTTCTAGGTTCTAGGGGACTGATGACCTCAGAAGTTAAGTCCCATAATGCTCAGAGCCATTTGAACCATTTGAACCATTTTCTTTAACCACCTCTGGCACGGATAACAGCGGCGACGTTTCGTGGTATGGAAGCAGCAAGACCTTGGTAGGTCGCTGGATCGAGATGGCACCACATTCGCAGGCACAAGTCACCTAATTCCCGTAGATCCTGGGAAGCGGACCGATGAGCTCTAACGCTACATATAATCACGTCCCAGATGTGTTCGATCACGTTCAGATCTGGCGAGTGTGGAGGCCCACAGATCAATTGGAACTCGCCACTGTTTTCCTCGAACCACTCCACAGCACTCCTGGCCTTGTGACATGGCGCATTATCTTACTGACAAACGCCAATGCCATCTGGAAACACGATCATAATGAAGAGATGTACACGGTCTACAACCAGTGTACGATACTCCTTGGCAGTCATGGTGTCTTGCACGAGCTCTACTGGACCCGTGGATGCTTACGTGAATGTTCCCGAGAGCATAATATAGTCGCCGTCAGTTTGCCTCCGTCCTGCAGTACAGTTGTCAAGGAGTTGTTGCCCTTGAAGACGACAAATTCGCGTCCTTCCATCGGCATTATGAAGAAGGCATCGAGATTCATCAGCCCATGAAACTCTCTGGCACTGCATCAACATCCAGTGCCGAAGGTCATGTGCTCATTTCAATCGTAGTTAGCGATACCGTGGTGTTAACTTTGCCACATGCATGGGTCGTCAGCTGTGGGGGCCCATCATTAGGAGTGTTCCGTGCACTGTGTGTTCAGACACACTTGTACTGTCCCCAGCATTAAGTATGATGATGATTCCACCACAGTTCGCCGCCTGTCCTGTTTTCCCTCTCTGTCCAGCCTACGACGACCGACATTTGTAATGAGTTGTATTGTAGCCGCCCAACCCCACAACTTCTGGACCTGGTTTCACCTTGGATTCGCCACGTGCTGAAGACACTCCCTCCTCGAAGTCGTTCAGTTTCCGAAATGCACGTGTCGAGCCTCCGGGTCTTCACAGTCGTCCTCGGTCAAACCCATATAGTGCAGGCGCCTTCTTCATTCTGCATACGGACAGCAGGCTCACTGATACTACACATACTGTCTGACTAGCAGTCATTCCGCGACAGGTGATGCTGCTGTCACCTGGACGGGTTTCTTTCCGATAATAAATCGATGGTCGTAATTTTCTGGCTGATCAGTGCACTTGCAGCCCCGTGACGCTACACACTTTCGATTGTAGCGTGTAACATGGTACTGCATAACGTAACTATGTCGGTGCATGAGAAACAGCGTGCCGTAATCGAGTTTCCAATTCATAGAATTCGTCCACACGTGGAACACCCTCTCCTTCAGTATGACAATGGCAGATCATACACGAGGGCACCAATATCTGCTACATTCCGACGCGTTGGGTTGTCTGTCATTGATCGTCCTCTATGCTGTCATTTTCATCTGTGTCCAAAACTTGAAAAACTCATTCGCAGACTTCACTCTCATAGTGATCTAACTGTGCAAGCATGGATGGGTTTGTGGCTCTATCAACGTAATCAAACACTCTACAGTGAGGCGTCAACAAACCGCTTTCTCGTTGGGTGAAACATGTTCGTAGCCAGGGTGACTACATTGAGAAATAAATATGTAGACATGAAGAAAAACGTAGACTGTTTGTAACAATTATCTTATTTAAAAATCTTTAAGAGTATTTATACTGTCGCAGAAGAAGTTGAATAGCACCGTGGTTTAGTGGTTATAATGATCACCTGGATTGTACAATTTTAATTTCTATATTCGGTTCCAGTACATTCTAGATGTATCGACAAATATCAAGAGTCATTCTACTGGAATGTTCTGTAGCTGTATATATACTGCATGTGCACTGGCCGGAGGCAGTTCGCTTTGCGCTCTTGTGTGTGCAAGTGGTGAATAAACCTTCGTTAAGTTAGTGTTCGTCATTCATCTAATTACACTTCTTCTACGTGACAATATAATAATTCTGGGGTTGTACTCTCAAGCAAGCCCTCGTAGCTGAGAAAGGGATTAAGGAGCAGAAGAAGTGACCGTTTACACAAATAAAGCAGAATATTTATGCTATCATGCATCAGTGCAAACAAGCAAAGATCAGCTATAACCTACAATCAGCATATAACCAGAAATGAATGAACGCTGTCATCGATGCATTCTCCAATTGCAGCACATATTAAACTGGTTATAAACATAATGTGGCTAAAATATCATTAACAATAAAATTATTTTGCACGATTGTTTGCCTAGGTTATCAATGAAACAACAGAATCTACGCATGAGTGTGCTCATACAGGGACATTGGAGGGAAGTTTAAGATGAGACTACTCACGTATGCAAAATGTTTACTGTAATCCTGATGTGTTACATAAAAATCAGGAGCACTATTCATATTCTATCGTACCATAAGGCATAAGACTAGCAGCTGTGAAAGGAAAGCGTAGGAACAAGCCAGAGCCATATGTACATTTTGCTTTCCTTGTTCCATAGACTTGATGTTCCTGTTATTAGAACAACTCTGATATCACATTGCAGCCAGTAATCTGCTTGTTACAATTTGGATATACTGCTACTTCCCCATTTCTCATCCAATTCTTAGCTAAATTAATACGAATTCATAGTTTCTAACACTGTTCACTTAATTGTCCAGTATCGGTGAGGCTAAAGAGATATATACATAGATTGTGTTGTTATTACTATATAATACATCGTTCAGTGTACTGTCATTAAGTTTATATTGTTCAGACTATATTAATAATGCTATGTATAGTATATTTTGTAAATATAACATTTAATTATGTCCATTCTGGATGGCAGTGAACTATGTATTACGTTTAGGCATACAGTATCTATGTAAATGTGTTATGCCTTTGAATTCATCCTTGGTATAGGCTAGAATAATTTATTGTGCCTCAGACTGCTTAGAGATATTACCAAGGTAATAATTGAGGATAATATAAAATGTGGCTCTTCGCTCAATCGATGTCTTTCACATGTTTTACAGTCTTCCTGTACGTATGCGACACAGACGTTGCCAATATTGAAATGTAGTTCTGTACATGGACTGATAGATTAATTTAAATGCCACATATCATAAAGCATGTAGCAGAGAGATACTATGTACGCAAGTACCAGGCAATACCATATGTGGAATCGACGCCTCTGCTACTTATTATGTTTTTAAGATTTTTTGGACTTGTTACATCAGCTATGAGTTTCACTCTTCTGTAGTTTGTATGTTTGAGGTTGTGGACCCACATAAAAACAAAGTTTTCGAAAAGAACTGTGATGCGATTGCTGTTGCTGCAGCAACAGCTCATCGTAGAGTCATTGTCGCGTTTTCCAATTGTATTTAGTGAACTCACACACTAGCAGTTTGGCACCCATAATGCTGGTTATCAGTGTTAACGTAAAAAGAACAGTGTGGGAAAAACAAAACCTAGCAGTTCTGAATCAAACTTTCAGGGAAATTAACAATGGGAGCACTTCTGTTCTGGACAACAAGTGCTGATAATGAATAAAACAAAACATTCTTTCAAACATATCACACAACGCATGCATGCCTTCGACATTAGCACTCTTGTGCTGATATTTTCAGTGGAATCCCGATAAAAAAGCAAATGGGATTATGAAATCAAACCGAATGCATTTACTCCCTAATGAGCAGATGAAGATTATGGGATCCATCAGTCAAAATACTCAGAAATTAACTGTGAACGAGCTACGAACATTTGTTCAACTTCATCCATTGTATCGAAAATGATTGGACACTGCAGGCTAAGAGTCTTTTGACCCATATGTGAGAAAACTGCATGTAGACGAGGAAGCAAATATATCCTAACCCAATGCTGATAGGTAAAAGCTAACAACTGAAAGTCTCACATTGCATCTGGAACGACAGACATCTAAAAACTGAGAAAAAATCGGGAATTTCTATATCACCTTATTAATTCAATTGTTGTTATCACAGCTGCTATATAGGATGAAAGAGAGTTGAAGAAAATCCATTGACCTGGAATTAATAACTCTATTACGACAATAAAGCAACATTGTTAAGGATGGCGTTTCCAATAACGGCACAGTAGATGTACCCTAGAAACGCGAGCACGCAGCAATTTTCTGTGTGCCCTCACCCACCTCAAATTAAAATTTCACGCTCTGTAAGGTCGCCCTATTGTACAAAGCAAATACTCCTGGTGCAGCCCTTCTTGTTATTTCGTTCCCCCTTAAAATGATGCTGTGGTGCGGAAATTGTTGCCGGGCATCGACTACAGAGTTCCGCCATTGTCTGCAGCCGTGACCTGTGACTTTCAGGGACGTGCCGAAAGGAAGCGGGAGTACAAGGGCCTGTGTCGGCAACAGAAGACAGAGGCAACTACTGAAGCAAGCGGCGGGAAGGCATCGTATCTGGAACGCCAGAGGGACAGCCCGTAAATAAGCTCCACGTATTAATTTTATTTTCCAAGAAGTTTACAGTTTTTGACGCTGCTATACAATTTCACCCCAGACAAAGGCTGCTGCCACATCAAATGTTGATAAAGAGACCGTAGGTATATATATGAAAGAGATGTTTTGTAGCGGTTCTAGGCGCTTGAATCTGGAACCTCGCGACCGCTACAGTCGCAGTTTCGAAACCTGCCTCTGGCATGGATGTGTGTGATGTCCTTAGGTTGGTTACGTTTAAGTAGTTGTAAGTTCTAGGGGACTGATGACCTCAGATGTTAAATGCCATTGTGTTCAGAGCCATTTGAAGCATTTGAACGTGTATTTGTAGACATTTCACCTGTGTGTATAGCAAATTTCCCCCTGCAGTTTCATTTTCACCCAGCTCAATAGCCGGCCGTTGTGGCCGAGCGGTTCCAGGCGCTTCAGTCCGGAAATGCTCTCCTGCTACGGTCGCAGGGTCGAATCCTGCCTCTGCCATGGATGTGTGTGATGTCCTTAAGTTAGCTAGGTTTAAGTAGTTCTAAGTTTAGGGGACTGATCACCTCAGATGTCGAGTCCCATATGCTCAGAGCCATTTGAACCATTTGAGTCAGCTCAATATTTATGACGAGGTATTAAATATATATATATATATATATATATATATATATATATATATATTCCCTCCTCTCTTCGTCCATGTCCATCTGCTCTCCTCCTTCCCCCTCACTCTCTCCATTTTATCACACTCACCCCAATAGGAGGCTGCTGGTTCTTACCCCCATACCCCCACTGTATTTCTTTCCAGACTGTATTAATAGTTGATATGAGTACTATATTCGGTTCGAATCGCTCCAAATGGTTAGTATGAGCTTTGCTCAGGTCTTTACCTGTGTATCCACGTCTCAAACGTATTTCACATAAAATATACGTGTTTGTAGACATATTTCTCGTGTGGATATAGCAAATTGTATCCTGCAGTTTCATTTTCACGCAGCTCAATATTTATGATAACGTACCTCTGAACTATTATCTCTGCAATGATATGATTTTGCAGATACTTCCAGTGCTATATTGATTGGGGCTCCTGTCTGCAAAACGAGTTTTGAACAAAGTTAGTAGCAAAGAAGTAATAAATTGAAACGTCACGCATGATGCGGCAGTTTTCACGCATCTAGTGTTTATGACAGCATATCTCATGAAATGTATGTCGTACAATGTTATATTTTTGTAGGTACATTCAGCGGCAAATGTGGATAGTGTGTGCGAAATGCATTCTGAACAGAGTAAAGTACTACAGAAATAATAAATTAAAATGTCATACATGATGCCGCACTTTTTCACACATCTCAGTATTTGACGTCATATCTCCTAAACTATGTGTCAAACGATTATACATTTTTGTACATAGAATTACCAACATATGTGAATACTGCCTGCAAAATGTGCTGCGAATAGAGTTAGTTATATGGAATTAATAAATTACAATGTCAAGCACGATGCAACATTTTCTCACACATCTCTGTATTTCATATCATGTTTCCTGAACTATGTGTTGTACAGTCATATACCTTTGTATGCACTTTCAGCTGTACATGTGGATACCGTCTGCGAAAAGTTTGGCGAATAGAGTTAGTACCAACGAACTAATAAATTTCAACGGCTTGCGTGTTGCGACAATTTTGATGTATCTCAGTGTTTATGACATCATATATCCTGATGTATATGTCATATAATGCTCTAATTTTTTCTGGTACATTCAGTGGTATATGTGAATGCGGTCTGCAAAATTTGTCACTAATAAATCAATAATAAAGAAGGAATAAATTAAAACAACATGCTTCAGGCGGCAGTTTTACTGCATGAACGGCTAGAATGTTGTAAGCGAGAAACTTTTTTCATTTCATCATTTCGAAGGGGTCGTCAGAGAGTAAAGGTTTCATTAAGGTTTGACATTATGTATAAATTTTGTTCCATGTCTCTAAGTGCTGTTATTCTCAAACACTGGATGATTCAAGTACAGGTATTCGAGCATCGTGGGATATATTGATTTTTCACCCCCTCCCCTCCCCCCCCTCCCATTCCCGGCCCATCGGTAGGAAGTGATGACTTCCAAACAGTAAGTGATTTGTATACCAAGTTTGAGTGAAATCGGTCATGTGATTTAGGAGGAGTTGTGAACACACATACATACATATACCGGTATATGCTTATACATTTTTGCAGTATGTATGGATGAACTCTCCAAGTTCCGATTTCTAAAACGTGCAGTGTCAGCTGCAGAGAACTACGAGGCAGCCGAGTCAGCACGTGACATATAATGCAACAACGGATGCATCTTGTGTCCCCAAATTCGTTAAATGTGAGCCAGCTGTGATAGTTCAATGATTTCCTACCAAAGATGCGGCAGACGCTCCTACAACATATTCCGTGAGACTGACTGTCTATGTTGTGCGAAGTAGCCACTTGGGACATCAGCAGAGAAGATGGAGCGTCTGCAGGAATCATTATCAGCAACCCGAAGAAATGGTATTGCGAACAGAAACATGGAGAGACGCTCTGTCCACTTACACATGTCTACTTTCAGTATGTATTGGAGTTTTCGTGCAGTCGTCTCCAGAAACCTCGGAGACACTTACGGATAACACCACTACACTTGTGAACACCACAGAATATCATATTTCCCATGACTCCATTCAACATAACAGCAAGTACAGTGAACATGAAAGTTATAAATTCAGTTCAGTGAAAACTGCTACATACAAGGACTTGTGTCCAGAAGTGATTAAAGTAGGGTTAACGGACTGTACGTGAAACTCTGGAAATACTCTGCCGTTTGTGAAAAGTGCGACACCGAAAGGGAGTTGCCCGAATAGCGCCACACTTGGTGGAAGTGGCGACGGGTGTGCAAGAAGTACGTGCTACGTTTTGCAGCGAGGTGGGGTACACGTAGGCGGAACAGAGCACTCTCGTGTCGGTCCGACAGGATCGGTGATGCGCTTAGTGTAGTCGGTGCAGAGCTGTCACGCAAGGTGGAAAGAATATAGTGAGTGCCAGTATACCTCGTCGACGTCAAAGGCAGCCGTATCGGCACGCGAGCGAGTTCGAACGGGACAGAATTATCGGTCTCCGGGAAATGGGGTTGTCATGCCGTCACATTTCGGCTCGCACAGGGCATCCTGCTACGACAGTGATGCGTGTGTGGAAGCTGTGGATAGAGGAAGGTCGTACGCGGCGACGAGTGGGATATGGGCCACGGAACATGACCACAGCACAGGATGACTGTCATCTTGTCCGTATGGCCATTACGGACCGTACAGCGTCATCCACAGCATTGGCTCGTCTCTGGAGAACTGCAAAAAGTATGAACTTGTGTGTATCGGTGATTAGTCGCCGTCTGCTGCAGGTTGGACTGGTTGCACGCATGCCATTACGTCGGCTTCCATTGTCCAGAAACCATAAGCTCCTCCGACTGCAATGGGCACGTGAACGTCACTGGGGTGCTTAGTGGCAACATGTACTCTTTTCGGATGAGTCCCGCTTCAACGTGTTCTACAGTGATGGCCGCATGCGTGTCAGGCAATTCAGTGGTGAATGCAACCGGGAGGGCCGCATTGTGGAGCGGCATACCGGACAAACATTAGGTGTGATGGTTTGGTTCGCCGTTGGTTACAACAACCGATCTCGCCTCATACGTACTGAGGACACTTTGAACAGTAACTGGTACCTAACAGAGGTTGTGGAGCCCGAGGTACTCCCCCTGCTTCAGGCATCTCCACAGGCCACATTTCAACAGGACAATGCCCGGCCACATTGCGAGGAATGTGCAACCTTTCTTCGAAGAGCGGCGGGTACTTTTGCTACCCTGGCTGTACGTTCGCCAGACATGTAGCCCATCAAAGATGTCTGGGATATGGTTGGCCGGCACATGGTGCGTCACGGTCCTCCAATAACTGATGTCACGGATTGGTGGGCTCGGATACAAACTGCGTGGAGGGAAATCCCTCAGGGACTTATTCAGAACCTTATTGATTCAATGCCACGGCGTATAGCAACTCTGATTGCAGTGCATGGTGACCACATGACATACTGAATGGTGCCGGCCGGAGTGGCCAAGCGGTTCTAGGCGCTACAGTCTGGAACCGCGCGACCGCTACGGTCACAGGTTCGAATCCTGCCTCGGGTATGGATGTGTGTGATGTCCTTAGGTTAGTTAGGTTTAAGTAGTGCTAAGTTCTAGGGGACTGATGACCTCAGCAGTTAAGCCCGATAGTGTTCAGAGCCATTTGAACCATGGTGGGGTTCAAAGGATATGTAAGGATTTGAGAAGGTAATCATTTGTTACTTATCATGTACCCAACCCGTGGTATTAAATTAATTGAATTCATGCATTTCCTTCTTGGTGTTGGAATTTCCACAAACGGTAGTGTGTAAAAGTAAAATCTAAAAGTGATTCCTTATGCCCAGAAGTAACGAATGTTAAGTTAACCTAGGTCTGCTTTGAAGCACTACATACATCACTACAAAATGTTAATTGATGGCCAAGCAATTGTTTTTTTCACTGCGTTTCTATACCGCTCAATGCGTCTTACACAATTATTTGAAAAGCGTTTAATTAAAATCAAAAGAAAATTCAGTTGCAAAACCAAATTTTAATTCTAATTTCCAGTTTAGCAAATGTATGTATTATAAAATTACAAGCAATTTATTGTACATGTATCTAATTCGAATCCCACCTGCCGTTATCTGTTGGGTTCATTAACACATCTTTCATAGCCAATGTGTAAAGCGTTGCCGAAAAAGATACGTAGGCTCTCGCTACAGACGTCGTAGTAATAGTAGTCGTCTTTTTATTCGTGAACCAATCTTACAGGAACACTGAACATGATAACAAAAAGGAGTTTAAGCAGAAAAAACATGATTCACATACGCAGTTACCGACGTACTTAGTATAAAAGAGTGAGCTACCAACAACATACTTTTCCAGTGCTAGGGTGACTTTTGTGAGTGTGATGATTAGTAGGACGTATTTTGCTCTTTAAGTACAGAAAACAGTTACATTAAAAATAGCTATTACTTTCAATTTATGTTCCTATTCAAGTGTTTGCTTCACTGTATTAAGTCTGTGATTTTTTTCCCTTAAGTGATTGTATAAGTTTCATTTCGGTCATGTCTGTCCAACTGATGACATTCCTTCATGGAACCAGTCCTATAAAGAAGCCATACATATTCGAGGTTAGTCAGAGAACCTAAGAAAGTTTTGAAAGCCTTCATTCAGGGAGATCTTAACGTAAAGTCAGGCTGGCGAGCAAAATACGGTCTATGAGGTATAAATAGAGCCATCCAGGATAGTTCGGTTGTTTGGTGAGGTCTACCAAAGTTGAGAGAAAGAATAAGAGGCTCGAAAAAAACTGTTACATTACAATACGTTACGAGTACTCAGGTCGACTGGGTGGGAGCGAGGGGTTGTGCTTTGGGAAGTGCTCAAAGGAAGTGATATGGGATCGTTGTGGTTTTTTGAGGTATGAATTACCCGGCAGACAATAATAATAATAATGTCATACTCTTTACAAATGGTGTAGTTGTTTCTAAGAAAATACTATCTGAAAAGAAATTACACAGATGTCTAGTCAGATATTGTGCGTAGGGATTTCTGGAAGTTAGTTAGTCATATCGTCCCACGCTAAGACCATTGCACAACAGTAATGAGAATCGCCAGAAGAGGATCCGCACGCCGAGCTTCCTGCGGATACAGGTCTACTACGGTATGGATAATAGGTGTAAAATGTGAAATTTCACGGCCAGAAAAGTCGCACTTAATAAAATATTCCGGGCAATTAACCCTTGGTGGAATGGATTTCACCTACAAACCCAACGTTCCGTCCCAATCTGCGGAGAACATTTTCTAGCGGTATAGTATCTTCTATGAGTGTCCGATTCACACAACGGCTCGGTACTGACTACAGCAAAATTCCGTTTATGCGTACTCTGGTGCAGTGGAATGACGTCACATACTCTGAGTACCCGAACGTAAGTGGCCGCTGTCGGCTGCCGTCGTCTCCTGTTGCTATGGCGCCATGGTGGAAGACTGGTACACATCTTCTTCAGCACCGCGATCCAGGTGTTATTTAGTTTGAGGTTCGCCATCTGCCCACTGAAATCCCTAGGGAGTTTTACAGTCTCTATGGCCTTTCTGCGTAGACTTTCGTGGTATCGGCTTGTAGCTGCCTGTACTTGAATCCAACCAAAATGAATGTGGTTTCCTCGGACCTGCAAAGCACATTCCGCAACGGCTAACTTGTCAATCTCCCCCATTCTACAGCAGTCTTTTGTGAAGGCACGGCAGAGAGAAACTACGTCGTTTTCACAAACGTCACAACGGGATTAGGCCGTAATTCAGTTTTCCGTGGAGGAGGAAGCATTCGGAAGATAAAATTTTTGTATGTACTAGTCGCCAGGAACTAAGATGGTAGCTTAGGTTAGACAGTTTGCCGAAAACCCATCCACATGGATCGTTGTCTGCGTTCGGATACGAACCATCACTGACAACCAAAGCGAGGCATCACTAAAGCGTTGGCAGGTAGAACAAGGAACATCTGCGAACCAGAGCTGCTTCACGGGAAATTAAAACATGTCACTAATGCATTGGTATTCGGCCGATGAGGTGAAAAGAACATTACGATCGTCGCGCAACAAAATGCGACATCGAAAATTCTACTATCTTTCATTAAAGACGTTACTGACCGTATAGGTAAAATCTTGCAAAAACAGAATATCGAGATAATCTACAAACCCACCAGGAAGATACAGGATCACGTAATACTGGACAAGGATGTTCACAAACCACTGAAAAACGCAGGAATTTAAAGGATTCCATGCAGTTGTGGGAAGACGTACGTGGTCATTGCAAAAAGAACTGTCAAAAAATGACTAGAAGAGCACAAGAGCAAGTATAGAAGGGAGTGGACTGACATTTCAGCAATGCAGCCAGGAGACCATATTCGTTTCGATAGCAGGTCATGGAGATTGTGAAACACCCCAAACATTCGAATGGGAAGAGGGAGTGTATGAAAATGAATACATCTGGATGCCGGTGCTGAAGAAGTTGTTTACCAGTCTTCCACCGTGGGATGATAGCAACCGACAACGGCAAATTCCGCTCAGTTATTCAAAGCATATGATGTCACGCTACAGCGCGGAAGTACGCGTAAACGGAATTTTACTGCAGTGTAGCGAGCGAAAGTATGAATGGGACATTCAGAAAAGTACTATGCTGAAAGTGTCGTCAGCAGATGTGGACTAAACGTTGGGTTTGAATGTGAAATCCGTCCTACCACGGCATTAATTATAACGATAACAGTTTCATCACAGTGTGTGACTGAAACGGAACGCCATATAGAAACCTACTCTAAAGTAGAAATACACAGGATACTGCGATTCTTGTAGACAAAACGTCTAAATTCACACAGATTCACTGTGAAAGTATGGCTATGTATGGAACAAATGCAGCAACCCGTCCAGCAGTAGAGAAATGAAGCCAACAGTTTGCTTAGGGCCGCATAGACATTGGTGAAGCTGATCGGGAAGGAAGATCTCCGACACTGATCACAGACGTCAAAGTCCAGGCAGTCTTTTCGGCAAGGTGAAAGAGCACCTGGGAGAGTGAGGTGTCCTACGACGGGGACACTGGCGGAGACATTTTCTAACGGCTCCGTTAACTGACGAGTGGATGTCTGTCGTCGAAGAGCTGAACGTGTGGTATTACCTTCCAGCTGTATTTCATAGACTTGATGACTATGTTTAAAGAGAGTGCCACATATCGGAGCCACTTCGAAGTGTAGTGAGTCATTCACTAAAAGTTACTTGGCGTGCCATAAAAATAAATAATTTACTTTTAAAGCGAGCCCTTATACAGTGTGAGCCACTAACTATTGACACCTAGAATAACTCCGAAAGTATGATAGTAGCTCAGAAGTTTGTGGGTCAGTGTTGCAAGGGACAATGGGGGCCATAATATGACGTTGGTTTTTTTGTTGCTAGTTGGGGTTGCCTCAGAGATATGAAGGTCAACTTTGTCTTTTAAATGGGATGCTACATTTTGTACTTATTTTCTGATAGCGGCTATCGAGACGAATCCAATGATATGTAACAGTAAGGTCTTTCAAGGTCAATGATGGTCCAAATGGTGGCACGAACGTCCATTTACAGAAGGTGTTCGAAGTGATGACCATTGGTATCACTGCAGTGCTGCCATCTTCTTATCATGGATTGAGTGGTATTCCTTATCACATCGGTGCTTATCGAAGCACACGCTTTGACAATTCTCTCTCGCGTATCTTCAGGTTTAGTGGAACATCTTTATAAACAATGTCTTTTACGAATCCCCACAAGAAAAAATCCAGAGGTGCCAAGTCAGGCGAACGAGCCGGCCACAACACATCTCCTCCGCGTCCAGTCAAACGTTATGGTAATTGTCTGTGCAACTAATTTCTAGCCATCAGCAGGAAATGTGCAGTACACCCATCGTGTTGATTCTACATTCTGTTCCTTGTTCCTACAGGTATTTCTTCAAATAACAGACCTAATGTTTCTTGCAGGAATTTGGTGTACTTCCTACCATTAAGATTTCCTTCGATGAAGTAGATGCCTATAATTCTGTCCTCCATAATCCGGCACCATACATTCACGACCACGGATTTTTAGATGCCCAATAATATATGTCATGTAAATTAACATTTCCGGGGTTCGAGAATGTAGCCTCGTGAGTAAATAAAATCAAATAAATAAATGTGTAATCCCTCTGAATCTGAAGCTGAGCCCATCGGCAGAATTCAGTGCGACGCATACAGTAGGTACCAGTTAATTCTTGGTGGAGACTGATATGGTAAGGATGATATTCATGGCGATGCAGAACACGAACAACACTACTCTGGCTAGTGCCAGATTACGTTGCGATTTCGCTCGAACTAACACAATGATTTCAAACCACAGTGGCAAGATAAGCTATTTCCGTTTCTTCGCTAGTAACTTTCCTTTGTCGGATATATTTCCGATGCGTTTAAGATCCAGTTGGTCTCAATTTATCATACACATATGTAAATATATGACGTGTAGGGTGATTATGTTGAGGATACATTTCAGTGTATAACTCTCTAGCTCTCACCGAATTTCGTTGGCATTCTCCGTAACTGAGAAGGATACCGACTTGTTCTTCGAAAGAATACATCATTCATATTAGCTTGATTCGACAATACTAGTCTTGTTGTATTGCGAAACCACCGAATGGTGTTTCATGTCAATGACACTTTAGATGGATACGCCGTATTGGTCGAATATTTACTATTTGCACGATATAAGAGAGAGAATTGTCAGTGCGTGTGCTTCGATAAGTGCCGAAGTGATAAGGAGTACCACTCAGTCCATGATAAGAAGATTGCGGCACTGCATTGTTAGCAATTATCATCACTTCGAACACCTTCTGTAAATGAACGTTCATGCCACCATTGTGACCTCCGTTGAACTTCAAAGACCTTGCTGTTACACATCATTGGATTCGTCTCGATAGGCGCTATCAGAAAATAAGTACCAAACTGTAGCATCCCATTTAAAAAACAAAGTTGACCTCCATATCTCTGACGCAACCCCACCTAGTAACAAAAGTCATATTATGGCCCACGTTGTCCCATGCAACTGTTGTCCCACAAACTTTTCAGCTCTTCCCACACTTTCGCAGTTATTCCTAGTGGCAATAGTTAGTGTCTCTCTCTCTCTCTCTCTCTTCTCATCGATCAGAGGCCCTGTAGACCACGCGCTGCATCAAAGATCCGCTTCCACCCACCGCCTTCTACCGCTCACAGTCTCTCTCCACCCTGCGGAAATTCCTAATACTGCGATGTCTTTATCTATGTCTTCTTCCCACCTTGTACGAGGTCGGTCCAATGGTCTTGTTGCCTGGAAAGTTCTTTCAAATGCTTTCTTAGTGATTCTGTTGTTTTCCATTCTAGCAACATGTCCAGCCCATTATAGTCTCCTACTTTTTAAATTCTGGATGATAGTGGATTGCTTCATTAACAGATAAATTTCATTGATCTTTCAAAATCTCCGTACGCCATTCTCCAATACAGGTCCCCAGATTTTTCTCATTACTTTTATTTCGAAAACATTCAGTTTTCTCTTTCATTCCTTGTAAGCGTCCAGCTTTCTGAACCGTACAGTACTTTAGGGCATATGAAAGTGTCGTATATCTTAATCTTTGTGGTGATTGACAAACCTTTACTTTTGAGTGGGTTGCTTAGTGAGTACAAACATCTTGAGTTAGTGACTCACTGTGCGGAATACAATATGAATAAGTCACAAATATGAACTGGCAAGTCGTACAAATATATGAGTGTAACTGTGTGCTTGCGGAATAGAAAGACCACATAGGCGTAGGAAAAGCAGGTGATAGACTCCCTTCATTGTTATGATATTGGCAAAATACAGTCGGTCAGCGAAAGAGACTGATTACGAAACAACGCCTAATCAAACCCCTTTCAGCTGTATAAATTTCCAAACCACTATTTTATTGGGCTACCAGTTTCGGAGATATATTACGCCCTCTTGAGACCAATTTGTACAGACAACAATGGTAACAGTATGACAGATAACAAAAGGGGGTAGTGGAAGTCTCATATACAGTGGTAATATGTAGTAACGTGTCAGTACCGAACTGTACGGGAAGCTATATCAAAAACTAACGAATAAAATAAGGGAACAGTTGCATACCGTATTGCCATAAACTAGGGAGCAAAATATGTGCTCATATAATCATAAAAAAGAACCTACTAACCGTAGGTTAATATTGTGTGTTATGCATAGATAATCAAAGTATAGTGCTAATGTTATGCATAGATAATCAAAGTATAGTGCTAATGCAATGCTCTCGAAACAACTGAAGAGTACAGACTGAAGTTAAAATATTTGATTACATGTTGTCGTATACGAGTACTAGTAAAATATGAACCAAATGTTGATGGTGTTGAGACACCAACCAGCCACAAATTCATTTTCAGTTCCTTTATTCAAAAGGTACCGCTGCCGGTATCGAATCATTACGATTCGTCTTCAAACTGTTTTCATGCTTTCATTACAACTTGTGGTGCGGTTTTTCACAGATTAATTGTCTTAAAATATAAATAATACATAATTATAAGCACGCCACACAGATGGTTGCGTTACAGATTTGTATTAGATGTGGCTAACGTGAAATGTTGGTTTGGAGTGTTTCTTTTCATAGTTTTCGTTCAACAGATTTGAATACGTTCCCACGGCATTCTTATCGTTGCACACGTAAATTTTTCTCACTGAACACCTTAGATTTGTCACAGAATTTATTTCTAACACGCACCACATGTTTTGATACATACAAAGTGCTTACAAACATATGAGTGTCAAAAATGCCATGATATATCGTAACATTATAAAGGTGTCTCATGTTTGGAAAAAGATCATATAATCACTTATGCAACTGAAACGCCTTTTACACTATTATAGAGGGACATTGATTTTGTGAGTTTTAGAGCGAATACTGTTACATTAATTATAAGGTTGTACCAATTTTTTTAGTACTGTATAGGTAAGACAGTACATTATTCATTTACATTTAGCATCATGAGAATTGCAGTAACATATAAATTTGCTACTTAATCTGCAGATAGGTGTAGAAATGTTATTTGCTTTGGCGGGTGGAAAATAATTTTTTTAAATATTTCAGGAAAGAGGTAGGGAGATAGTCTGGGGTGCTGTTTTTGTGTGTGTATATTTCTATTTCTTCTAATATATTCATAGTGGCTCCTTTTTGTGCTAGATGTAAAATTTTTAAGTTGTTCTCGGTGTTTCTCACTGAATGGTTTTCTTCAGCAATATGGGCTGCAAATGCAGATTTGTTCAAGTTACCCAGCCTTAAAGCATCAATGTGTTCTTTGTAACTAACTTCAAAACGTCTGCTTGTCTGTCGAATGTATAATTTTGGGCATGTATTGCATTTGAGTTTGTATATTCCTGATTTACCATAGAGACTCTTGGAGGTATTTACATCATGGATTACTTTTTGTTGTAATTTATCATTTGTGGAAAAGCTGATTTTGATATTTTTCTTTTTAAACAAGTTTGCTATTTGGTATGATAATGGGCCTATGTATGGGAGAATAGCATACTTACGTTGGGTTTCTGTGGCATACTGATGTGGCTTTGAGTGCATGTTATGTGGATTGCTGTGAAGTGGATCAGTGGTTTTTGTTTTATTTTGTTGTGGAGTTTTTCTATTATTGTGGGTTTATATCCGTTATTACAAGCAACTGTTCTAATTATATTGATTTCATTTTGTTGGTCTGCGACGCTCAGTAGTACTTTTTTAATTCGGTGTACCATGGCTCTAAAGTATACCACATTTGGTGGTGGGGGTGGTGAGATGAGTTGTCAATACACATCTGTGGTGGTAGGTTTTCTGTAAATACTAAATTGCTGTTTATGGTTACTATTGCAAATATTCAAGCCAAGAAAGTTAATGCTTTTATTAGTTTCATGTTCAACTGTGAATTTAATATTTTTGTACATTTTGCTTAGATCTGCTGCTAATGTATCAATTTCATTGTATGTACCATCAAAAAGCAAGATTGTATCATCACCATATCTTCTGTAGTAGATTATTTTGTTCGAAATATGCTGGTTGGCTGAGAAGAATTTTTGTTCTATATGGTTGATGTAAATATCAGCCAATATCCCAGCTAAGCTACTTCCCACTGCCAAACCATCATGTAGTTGGTACAGTTTCTTGTTGAAGCTAAAGTAGTTATGCTCTAGAATAAGTGAAAGTATTTCTGATTTCATAGATCTCTGCAATACTAATTTTCTTATATCCAAGCAGATTGTTGCTTATAATGTTAATAGTCTCTTTGACAAGGATGTTCATGTATAGGTTGACTGTGTCTAGTGATGCTAATTTAGCTGTTGGTGGGATATGGATGTCTTTCATTAAGCTTATGAGTTCATGTGTGTTATGTATGGCGTAGTTATTTTCAAATGTATAGTATTTCGTAATGAGGTCATTTAGTTTATGGCTTATGAACTATGCAGGGCTGTTTCTTGAGTTAACAATCGGGCGAACGCGACAATTTTCTTTATGAACCTTTGGCTGTGCACGCAGTTTTGGTGCTGAGGGACTCATTGTTGTGCAGTTACGTATTTCATATTTGTTCAGTAAAAAGATACAGTTTTGTTGTAGCTTATGGAGTTTGGTTTGGAACTTTATTGTAGAATCTGACTTTATTTCAGTGATATTGTTGCTATGGAAAAATTGCAAGGTTTTCTCTATGTATTCTCTTTCATGCATTACGATTAAAGAATTTCCTTTGTCAGCTTTCACTATGAGTGCTTTACTTTCAGATAGTCTGCTGTTAATATTTTTCAAATCCTTAAGATCAGTGTTTTTGCGGGTATTATTTGTTTCTAGTTGTTTCATTATCAGTTTATTTGTCTTGTATGCAAATGCATTTTCTCACTTGTGTCCAGTTTTGCTGTATCACATGCAAGTTTTGTGCAGACTATGAGATTTTTAACACTGTGATTATTGAGGTTTGCTCCAAGATTATGCTTGAGACCTTTATTTAATAAAGTAAGTTCCCTGTTGCTGAACTGGATGTCAGTTGTATTAATAACACTGTCAAAAAATCCGTTTTTGCTTAGCTGTTTGTTTTTATCCCACTCGGATTTGTTCACAGATTTTAAGGCTTCTATTTTCTTTTTGTGCTTGGATAAGATAATCTTTGGTTGTTTATCTACTTCATCGTCTATGTGCTGTAGGATGTGTGAAAATTGTAAGGGTGACAGGCTGTGTCCTAGCTGCAGATGCAAGTTGTACATGACAATGTTTAAGTTGTCTTTTTTCTTGTATTGTATTTTTAACTCTGTTTTCAGCCATATATTTTAACAATTTTGCTTAGAAAACCTGACAGCTTTAGTTTTGCAGTTAACTTTGACTTTGACATATTTCGGAACCGTAAAAAAACGTACCACATGTTGTAATGAATGCATGAAAACAGTCTGAAGATGAATCGTAATGATTCGAAACCGGTAACGGTACCTTTTGAATAAGGGAACTGAAAATAAATTTGTGGCTTGTTGCTACTCAACACCATCAACATTTGTCTTCAAATAACAACCACGGTCTCCAACCATGTCATCATATGACAAAATCAGAAATATAAACCATTTACTCTAGTGACATACAGAACTCTCTGTATCATCATGTTCCATATACTAATAATAACTAATAAAACGAAAATGTAAAGTTAAATCCATACAGTTTAACAGTCACAGACTCAAAAGATCAAAGTTACTTAATAAAACATTTTTATGAACCAAACTACGAATCTAATGTAATACACCGTAACGAATTCCCACTAAGCAGTAAGTATTGAAGTAATGTAAAAGGTCGAAACTGGTGACTATATAAAACAGCACTTTGGAAATTTTGATGGCTGAAAGGTGTTCGATTTCACATTCTGTACTGAACAGTCGAGGTCTCGCAACCACCTCTGCAAAGGTGTACGTACAGAGATTACGAAACACTCATCAACCCTTCTTTAGAACGTTGCTCAAATGTGAGGGACCCATACCAGATACGATTAAGGGGTAAATTTTAACATATACGACGAGGACAGCAAGAATGGTCACAGGTCTGTTTGACTCACGGGTGAGAGTCATTGAACTGCTGCCTGACATGAACTGGCAAACGTAAAAAGATATACCTCCGCTTGTATACTGCGAAATCCTACTTATAATGCCATGAGACTCAATCTTTTGTTCAAATGGTTCAAATGGCTCTGAGCAGTATGGGACTTAACATCTGTGGTCATCAGTCCCCTAGAACTTAGAACTACTTAAACCTAACTAGCCTAAGGACATCACACACATCCATGCCCGAGGCAGGATTCGAACCTGCGACCGTAGTAGTCGCGCGGTTCCGGACTGAGCGCCTGAACCGCTAGACCACCGCGGCCGGCCAATTTTAAGTAATGAATCTAGCGATACACCTCAGCATCTACGTAGTGGTAGACTAATTACAGCACCCACAGAGGCATTAAACTTTCATTCCTCGCTCCATACTCGAATGTAATGAAAAAACTGGGAAGCACCAGCTGTTGTATAATCTTCTCAGTGCCTTGCAGACAATCTGTGTACGTAGCTGTTCGACGATATACAGTCGTCTGCTCTACACCCTACAGTCCGACTACTGTGCCTGACATTTCGTAAGGAACACGGAAACAGCCGGCAGCATGCTGGTTCTGTGCTGTGGGGTTGAGTGGCCAGAGAACGGTGGGACGGCCTCCCCGGGTAGGCGGCGGTATCGGAAACCGTTGTCCGATAAATGCGGCAGTGGCGGTCATTTATTAGAGGCAGGCCAGTGCGCGTCCCGTTCCGTCCCACCGGGAGCCCCAAGAACGGCCGCTCCGTGTCCCCCTACCCTCGTTCCCTGTCCTTACAAATTGCTGCCCCGCTCCGAGACTCTGCAGACGACGCCGTACCGCGGTGGTTAGCGCTACCGTGAGGGTGATGGACGACGCCCGTGGTGCCGCTCTCAGACTAAATCATGTGTCTCTGTGTCCATCTTTTGAGAGATGGTTTCGGTACCTCGGCAAAATGTCAAATCGAACACCTTTCAGCTGCCTAAATTCCCAAACAGTTATTTTATTGACCTTCCAGTTTCGGTGATATATTACATCTTCAGGTCCCCTGACCGACGTGTAGGAATCGAGGTTGGAATCTTCCTATGCGTCAGTCATGGGGCCTGAAGTTGGCTTACTACATCACCGAAACTGGTGGCCAAATAAAATAACAGCTTGGAAATCTAGACGGCT
This sequence comes from Schistocerca piceifrons, assembly GCF_021461385.2. Lineage (NCBI taxonomy): Eukaryota > Metazoa > Arthropoda > Insecta > Orthoptera > Acrididae > Schistocerca > Schistocerca piceifrons. The sequence goes on from NC_060139.1 coordinate 272,917,879, forward strand.
GAAAGGTGTTTGATCTGCCATTCAATTCATGTCTCCTTCAGTGTGACTAAAATTTGTAATTACGCTGATGGAAAATAAATCGCAACATGAAGAAGGAGCTATAAGTCATTAATGAAAGTTCGTGGGCGTGTTTCTACCTCTGAAATATAATTATTAAAATTTTTGCGGCAGTCACATAACAGTGACTATAGTATCGTAACTATGGGGATACAAGTGAGACTGGCTTTAAAAATACACTGTACAGTTGAGAGCGTCAGCTACCTTTGAAATTTGACGCGGTCAGCTGATGTTAATCAAGACAGCCTCTAAGGTGACAAACACGCCATTATCAACATCTCAACATCAACATCTCACTGCATTTGAACGAGGTCGTATAATAGAGCTTCCTTCTGCGATGCTACATCAAGAATTGGCAGGAGTCTAGCGAAAGTACATGATTGCTGGCAGCGCTGATCATGAGAATCTACAGTCGTAAGAAGACCAGGCTGCGGACGTCCACGTGGCTCTTGCGAGAGGGAACACCACCGTTTTCGGCGTGAGGCACTGGCCCATCTTACTGCATCTCCTGCAGAAATTTTGTGTGGCAGTAGGCACCACAGTGACACCACGAACTGTTCGGTTACTTGAAGAACCGCTCCGAGCCAGACGCCTTGGGGCGAACAGTCCGCTGATCCAAAACCAACGCCATTTGCGACTTCAGTGGTGTCAAGTGAGAGCTCATTGGAGGGCCAAGTGCAAGTCTGTTGTGTTTTCTGATTAAACCTGGTTCTGCCTCGATGCCTGTGACGGCCGTATGTTGGTTAGAAGGAGTCCAGTTGAGGGCCTCCAACTAAACTGTCAGAGTGCTAGACACAATGGACTTACAACAGGGGTTATGGTCTGAAGCGCGATATCGTATGAGGGCAGCAGCACTGTCGTGGTTAGCCACGCATACTGACTGCAATCCGGTACGGCAGTCTGGCGATTCGACCTGTTGTGTTGCCATTCATGAAAGGCATACCAAAGAGTGTTTATCAACAGGAAACGATCACCCACATATCTTTGCTGTAGCCCAACATGCTCTACAGAGTGTCCGTATGTTGCCTTGGCCCTTTCGACCACCAGACCTGACTCCAGTCTAACACATACGGGACATCATCAGACGCCAACTCCAGTGTCAGTCACAAACACCATTAACTGTCCCTTCCATGGCAGAACAAGTTCTACAAACACGGAACTCCATTCTAAAAACTGACATCCGGCACCTGAACAACACAATGTATGCACGTTTGCATGTTTACATTCACCATTATGGTGGTTACACCGGTTATTAATGGATCAGCACTTCATATTTGCAATGGCTTATCTCGCCTTTACATTAACTTCCGATCTTGCAATGTTAATCACTTAAATGTCCTACCTAAATAAATGCATTCCCGAAATATCACTACTCTACATTAACTGTTTTACAGTGGTGTAAATTTTTCCCGTCAATGTACTATATACATCTGTTTATAAGGGATGTCATTATGGTTTATGTTTCAACCTAAAAAAGACAAGTTTTACACACAAAAAAATAAATTTACGTAACTACACATCTCTACAACGCTATTAGACATTGAAATCCCACTGCCGCAGTACAGTAGGACGTCGTTAGAGGACCCAAATCAAAATTACGGTACGCATTTTTCTACTTCTTAAAACAGGCCAATGCAATCACATAAACTAAATCAGTCGATGCCAGATTCTTAGTAGATGAATCGTCCGACACTACTTTTAGACGAAATCTCGCGATGTTCAATTTTTGTGCAAAAAGTCTGTTTTACATTATTTTTGCTCTGATCTGCTACTTCGTTATCCATTTTATGAATTATGAAAACATTTTAGTATCACTGATATGGACTCAGATAATCCAGTCGTTCCCAGGCGGTGCATATTTCCTTGAAAAACTATAGTTTCTTCCTTATCTTTTGAGGCGCTGTCTGCTATAAAATTGGTTATCCTGTAAGGACCAACGTAAAAATAGATTTACATACCTGAAAATCTAGGGTTACTTTTACGTCATGGCCTTGATGACAGGACTGGCCAATTTAAAAAATCTGGAGCATACTAAATTAACAGTGGCTCGTCTGACAGCATGTACGCACGACAGACTTAAGGGATTTTCCTACACGTTTTAGGAAACTCACTTATGGAAACAACAGTGCCCTCGGTTCACATTTAAAAATGAAGCCCATGTAATACCATCGATTGCTGACAACTTGGAAGTCTTGCTTACTGAGCCTAAAGGAAAGGATTTAGACATTCTTCAGCAGCTTGAAATTTGTATTCATTGTTCTAATAATTCTCCAAAAGGGCTTAGCGAACGAACAGGGTCGGCTCGCCAGTTGCTTTTTTAATGTGTATCATAGCCTGTGGTTATCTAGATAAATTCCAGGTTGCCCAATGCATCCTGCTAACCCCATTAGGTCTTTTTTTCTAAAAAATTTCATCCTCCACCCACCCCATTTAACACCCTCTTTATCTTTCCTTCTTTCTGAGATACCTATCATTCATAAATAATGTACATATGCCTATGTAAACATAACACAGACAACATTTTCTAACATTATTTTGTTTTTGAGTATGCATTTTGTAATGATGTCCAACGCAGCCTGGACGAAACGTCAGGGATAGAGTTCAATGGACCACGGCCACACAACCCGGAAGAATTCCTAGCAGTTGAAACATCCGGTCGTGAAAGCTTTCATTGCATGGTCATACCGTGTATATGAAGCTGCTGACCTTCTTTGGTATGTTCATTTTAATTCATGTTCTTTTGAACTATTGTCAATTAATTATTTGTTAACTGTTTTGAATAGTCTTCTTACACACGACTTTTGTAACCTTTCTGCGGATTTCTGAAGATGAGTTTACTGGAAGCGCGTAAATACAGAGACGTTGTTGAATATCAGATGACAAGATTTTACTTCAGCAATCATAACAACTGTGTACAAAATAAAAAAGTCTAATTTTATAAATTCTCGTTTGCCTTCATGTGACTACGTCATACCTCTGATTCATTCCAAAAATGTCATCATCCTGATATTTAAGACGACTAATTGAAATAAAAATAAACAGAATGTATAATGTAAATATTTAATGTGACAACTATTGTATGACATAAGAATTTCATACATATTGTGAAAAACACAGATAATGTTAGCTTACTAAACGTACTCAGGTACATATCTCTGACTTCTCCATTCTTTGGGGTCGTTATTCGCACGATTAGTGCAAGTAGTTAGTTGAACATTGGTTTCGAGAAGAAAAGGAGATTGAACATATTACTCCGAAATATTTAATTAATTAATTACTGTCATAAGACTGAGAGTTCTTAAGAAAATAGGCGATGTTAAAATAGCATTAATGTTTTCAGTCATTTCGAGACAAAGACCCGGATCAACTAATTTCAGATCTTGAAGAAACTGAGTGCAGCCGTGGACGACTGTAGCCATTGCAAACAATATGTACTGAACAAAACATAACAGCCACACAACGTTATTATCATCCAGGGAGCTCGTACAAACATTTTCAGATTGTTTTTTTGGCCGTTTCACTCTCAAATATACGTGGAAAAAATGAACAAATAATTCTTTCCGTGCGAGCAGTAATTTCTCTTATTTTATGAAGATGGTAATTTTTCACTGTGAAAGTGGGAGTCAACAAAATATTTTCGCATTCGGAGGCGAAAGTTGGTAGACTAGTTGACATTTCGTGGGAACATCTCGCCGCAACAATGAACGCTTTTCTTTAACGGTTGCCACCACAACTCGCTTATCACATCCGAGACAGTCCCTCTCCTGTTACACGCTAATACAAAACGTGCTCGACTTCATTGTACTTTTTCAGTAGCCTCCGTAAGTTCCATCTGGTATAGATCCTGTACCGCCCAGTATTACACCAAAGGAGAGTGGATAAGCGTAGTGTAGGCAGTCTTTTTAGTAGACATGTTGGATCTTAAAAGTGTTCCGCCATGAAACCCAAGTCTTTGGTTCGCCTCGCCACAACATTATCAAAGGAGTACTTCACAGTTAATGTTACACAACTCTAGAGGATATAGAGGGGGCTCAATAGGTGAAGTTTTAGATAGGGATCCATGTCCGGAAACGTCATCCAACGACACTGCAGAGCGTTAAAGCTACAGACGCCGGGGCCGGAAAATGTACACTGAAGAGCCAAAGAAACTAGTATGTCTTCCTAATATCGTGTAGGACACCCACGAACCCGCAGAAGTGCCGCAATACTACCTGACAAGCACTCAACTAATGTCTGAAGTAGTGCTGGAGGGAACTGACACAATAAATCCTGCAGCGCTGTCCATAAACCCGTAAGAGTACGAGGGGGCAGAGATCTCTTCTGAACTGCACGTTCCAAGGCATCCCAGGCATGCTTAATATTATTCATGTCTTGGGAGCTTGGTCGCCAGCAGAAGTGTTTCAACTCAGAAGAGTGTTTCTGGAGCCACTCTGTAGCAAATCTGGACGTGTGGGGTGTCACATTGTCCTGCTGGAATTGATCAACTCGGTCGGAATGCACAATGGACATCAAAAGATGCAGGTGATCAGAGAGGATGCTTACATACATGTCACCTGTCAGAGTCGTACCTAGGCATATCAGGGGTCCCAACCCACTGCACATGTTCCACACCATTACAAAGCCTCCACCAGCTCGAACAGTCTCCTGCTAACATGCAGGGTCCATGGATTTATGAGGTTGTTTCCATGCCTGTACACGTCCATCCGCGTGATACAACGTGAAAGGAGCCTCGTCCAACCAGCAATATGTTTCCAGTCCTCAACAGTCCAATGTCGGTGTGTACGGGCCCAGGAGAGGCGTAAAGCCAAGAGCGGCCCTTCGGCTGCGAATGTCCTTATCGATGATGTTTCGCTGAAGCCGGCTGCGGTGGGCGAGCGGTTCTAGGCACTTCAGTCCGGAACCGCGCGACTGCTATGGTCGCAGGTTCGAATCCTGCCTCGAACATGGATGTGTCGTCCTTAGGTTAATTAAGTTTAAGTAGTTCTAAGTTCTAGGGGACTGATGACCTTAGATGTTCAGCCCCATAGTGCTCAGAGCCATTTGAACCATTTGTTTCGTTGAATGGTTTGCACATTGACACTTGTTGATGGCCCAGTATTGAAATATGCAGCAGTTGGCGGACGGGATGCGCTTTTGTCACGTTGAACGTTTCTCTTCAGTCGTCGTTGGTCCAGTTCTTGCAGGGTCTTTCTTCGTCCGCAACGCTGTCAGAGATTTTATGTTTTACCGGATTCCTGATATTCACGGTACACTCCCGAAGTGGTCATACTGGAAAATCCCCACTTTATCGCTACCTCGGAGATGCTGTGTCCCATCACTGACGCATGGACTATAACACCAAGCTCAAACTCACTTAAAACTTGATAAACCTGACTACATAACAACTTCTTCAGACTCTTGTTGTCTTATGTATGCGTTGCCGACCTCAGCGCCGTATTATGCCTATTTACATATCTCTGTATTTGAATACGCATACCTATACCAGTTTCTTTGGCGTTTCAGGGTGTGTATATACAGGGTCATTCCGTGATGATGTTACAGACCTGCTAGGATGATAGAGGAGGATAAATGAATCATCTTGAGGTAAGGGTCCCTGTACCGGAAACGAAAGAGTCGAAAGTTACAAGTGAAAACCGTTCTTATACCTCCGACAGTGGAATACTTATACAGGTACTCTTGTTGCTAAGATTGTATGGAAGGTAAGTTTCAGAGATGGTAGTGTGGACAAAAAACAGAAAAAAACATGGTCTCTAAAATGCACACCACAAGAGCTTTGAGCACCTGTTCACCTTCACTATTTTGAAACACATTTCGTCTACTGAACAAATGCCCGCAGGTCTTAAGATAGGTATTTTAGACCCAATTTTCAGAATAAATTTTTTCTTGTTTTGATCCATACTAACATCTATAGAAGTTGCCTACCCTACAATATTAACAACAAAACAGTACCAGTACATGTTTTCCTCTTTCAGCGGTGTCACAACGGTTTCCGGTTATAACTTTCGACTCGTTCGTTTCCCGTACAAGAATCCTTACCTGAAATTGATACAGTCATTCTTCTCCATCGTTCTCGAAAGTCTGTAACATCGTTACGGAATCACCTTATACACTGTATATAAACATTTACTAGCGCCGGCGCCTTTCACTCTCGTGCTCCGTTGCGTCATTGGATGATGCTTCCCGATGTAGGTTCCCAATAAAATCTGATCTACTAAGTCCCATCGACAACCTCTACAAGTGTGTAATATGAATTGCGATCGCTCTAATTTAAGTAGCTCGTAATTCTAATCCCCACTCATTATTCAGGGTCAACTGCCACGCGATTCTCATATATTCTGTACGTCTAAATTATTTTGTAATTCGTATTGATCTTCTGACACGTTTACATCACTAAACAACATCTACATGCGCAAACCATCCAAACTCATCCCTAAATTATTTATAATGATAAAGAACAGAAGACGGCATATAACCCTAGCTCTGGGAACCCTAGTTATCACTTCTGTTTCCCTCAAACACTACCCGTTAGTTACTACGAACAGTGACCTTTCTGACGGCAAATCGCGGATCTAGTCGCATATTTGCAGTGGTATTCCGGAGGCACTGAATCTAAGTAGTAGTCGGTAGTGAGAAACAGCGTCAAAACTGATCTGGAAATCTAGATACATAGAACCAACTTGAAATCCCCCGTTGATAGCACGCCGTACCTTTTGTGAATAAAGAGCCAATTATGTTTCGCAAGAACGATATTTTATGAATTTGCGCTAGCTACGTGTCAATAGACGCTTGTCTTTCAACGATATTCCGAATGCCATCAGACGCTGTGGCGCGGATGGTATTTTTGGTAGCACAAACTGTTCACCCCTTCCCTGTTCCACTCACGAATGGCGAATGTGAAGAATGAGTGTCGCTAAAGCCTTATATTAGCTGCAATTTTCCTCATGAAGTTACAGTTTCTCCGATTTACTCGTCGCTGTCACTTCACAAGATGTAGATGAGAGGAAATAATACTTTACCCGACTCTTCCCCAGAATGTAGTCTCTCAGAATTTCAACACTAATCCTCTCCGTGATGCAAAGCGCCTCTCTTGTAGCGTCTGTCACTGGAGTGTGTTGAGCATCCTTCTAATGCTCCTCGTGCACTGAACGACTCTATGACAAAATGTGTCGCACTTCGTTGCATCTTATCTAACTCTCTTATTAATCCTGACAGTAAGAGTCCCAAAGTGCTGAGCAGCACTCGAGACTTACTCGGAAAAATGTTTTGTAAGTGGCTTCTTCAGTGGATCAGTCACATAGCTTTAAGATTTTCCTCTGATATATAAGAATATACAGCCTACAGATGCAGGTTAACTTTATCGTTTACCTAGGTTTCAACGTTAGTAATAACGTCTTCTTCAGAACATAAGTTATTATTTAAGTTAACCTGCAACTGTAGGCTGTATATTCTTATATAAACAATAGCAGTTGCTGTCGCTGCATAAAAATGTTAAAAAAAAAAGATTTTTCTTCTGAATCTCATCTTAGGCGAATAGGGCGTCTGCTTTGCCATAGGTCTGTACACAATATGATACTGATACTGCACAAGCAACAAAGCCAAAAATTGCAGTTTTTGAGCAGTGTGTGTAGGAACCGGCTTTGACAACAAGCACTGCACTGCAAAGGCTTATGATATGTCACTAAATAGAACTCGCAACGATACAAATAGTGGTGGAATTTGGTCACACCATACACAGTAGCGAGAGGCTGTATTTCTATCTGAGAATAATTGCACTGAGTCTGAGCGTGCAACTTTGAGGAAAAAGCAATAGGTCTGTCTTCTACGTGAAAGCACAGCACCAATTCCGTAGGAAGAAGCGTCGACCTGCAAAACTACCGGTTTGGCAGGGTCAAAATGCTCTAGACGTCTGTCACTAAGCAAGGCATTTTTGAGTTCCTGAAATGCATCTTGACAGTCTTTAGTTCACACAAAAGTTACACTTTTCCAACACAAGCGATGCAATGGAGCCGCGATCGAAGCGGCATTCGGTATGAACCGCATGTAGTAAGTCATCTTGCCTATTACTGACTTCAATTCAAACACATTGTGAGGAACAGGCAGGTCACGGATTGCAAGCACATGAGATTGGAGGAGTGCACACCCTGGCTGTTTATCACGTGATCTATGTACTGTAGTTCAATTTGAAAAAGTCACACTTTTCGAGACAGCACTTGAGTCCCGCTTCCAACAACATTCGAAAAAGAGTAGGGAAATTGGTAATGTGTTCCTCTGGTGTACGACCTGAGACCACAATATCGTCGAGGTAGTGTGAGCAAAATAGCACTTTTTCAGTCAGCTGTACCAAGTAATGTTGAAAAATGGAGATTGCGAAAGCACTGCCGAAGGGCAAACGCAAATACTTGGACAGTCCTAGGTGTGTATTTACAACAAACACTTTCTGTGATTCTTCATCCAATGGGGTTCACAAGTAGGCGTCGCGAATATCCACCTTAGAAAAGTAGCGTCCTGCAGCAAGCCTGTCCATCAGTTCCTCAGGGCGAGGTAACGGATAAGTGTCAACTACTGTCTGTGAGTTGACTGTAGACTTGAAGTAAACACAAATGCTAATGCGACCAGACGCCTTAGGCAACGAAACGAGAGGACTAGCAAATTGATTAGCTTGAATAGCAGAAATTACATCATTATCTTGCAATTCTCTCAATTCGCTGACTACTTTGCCTCTTAAAGCAATTCTAACAGGACAGGGTGGGCCCAAAAAAACTTAAGCTGTGCGTTGTCTGTCAATGTAAAATGCGCTACGAAGTTAGTAGCATTTCCTATTCCTTCAGAAAATAGTTGAGGAAATTCTTTAAGCTGATATGTTAAGTACATTGTCTTGGATGCTAACGCCAAACAAATCAAAGGCATGTAATATGTTCTCATTGTCTCTTGATTCAATACAGTAAAATTCACTGTCCCTGTGTGAGATTTGTAGATGGCAGGAAAAACTACACTTTCCAAGCACTGGTATTGGCTGTCGGTTGTAAGCAGTAAGGTGCTTGCTAGAATTAGAAAGGCATGGTGAGCCTAACTGTTCGTATGTGACACGATTAAACAAAGTTACTGAGGCACTTGTGTCAAACTGGAAGTTCACACGACGGCCATCAATTCGTAATGAGACAAATAGTTTGTTAGAACGTCGTTGCACAGCACTAGGCCGAGAAAGAGGCACTACCTTTAATCCTACTTTGTCAGAACCTGTTGTAGGTTTAGAAAACACAACGTTCACTGCATTTGCACAAACCTGTTTTTTCTTGGAGCGGGCAAAATCGGGGTGTTTTTATTTTTTTGATTTTTTTTTCCTTATGGGACTTAACTGCTAAGGTCGTCAGTCCCTAAGCTTACACACTACTTAACCTAAATTATCCTAAGGACAAACACACACACCCATGCCCGAGGGAGGATTCGAAACTCCGCCGGGACCAGCCGCACAGTTGGCGTGTTTGTGCCGTTGCAATCAAACTTCTTGGACATGGCCTTTTTTCCACACGTGTAACACGTTGCGTTACGTGACGGGCAGTCCTGTCTTTTATGGCGTGCAAAACATCTAGCACAAGATTTCACTACCTTCACAGGTCTGTTTACACGACTACGTGGCTGTCCGCGCGGCTGTGTACGCACTCGTTGTTGTAGCTGCTTGGGGCGGTCGCGAGCAAGGGGCGACTCGACAAATCGGGGCCTGGTCAAACTTGTCGGCCGCTACGGCACCCGAATCATATTGCTCTAAGATTTGCAATACCTGAGGAAGTGCTGGATCAGACTACTGTAAGATCTGTTCCCGTATTCTACTATCTGGGACACTTAATGTTACTGCATCCCTAATGCAACACCTCCGTTTATTTATTCCGACCTGATCTGATCGAATAGCAGCCCAATATTTATTATTAATATGACCGTGTACCTAACGGGGCTGGTAATCGGAATTGACTGCTACGGAAGTTGTTACTTTCCAGTTCGTCCTGTTCAATACTGTAATAATGAAATGTCTGGTAACAAGAAAAACACCAACACAGTTTCACTAATTACGAACCTACATTCTTCTCAAAAACACAAAAAAGGAGACAGCCACTGCCTTCGTCATACATATCTAATTACGGCTAATCTCAGCACAGGCTTCTTCATTTTCCATTATCGTCACACGCTAATCCATCACTGCATCCAACACTGCAATCCAACACTGCAATCCAAGGTGATGCCAGCGTGGTAGACGCGAAACCAAATATCAGCCCTAGAAATGTCACTGATCACTTTCGTAATAATGTTTCTTCACCTTCCCGGTATTATTCTAGTACAAAGGGGTCTATCCACGGCGTTGGCGACTCCCTTCTCCGTTAAAGCCTTGTTTTTCGACAAAGACCTCCACACACCTCTACCCGCAACTTGGCACTGGCTCAACTCCACACTCACTCTCGCAACACGACACAATCGATTGTTCGCCCTATCGACCTGTGCCGAGTGCAAATTTATAGTAAGGGCCTACGGACCCCTTACATCCCCGCCCTCGAAAACTTCTTTGGAGCCTGTGGCGTAAAAGAATCGGCAAGAATCGGCAATTCATACCTCTTGATCCCTTTGTCTATCATCTCTTCTCTCATAATTCCTGTCATTATCACTATCATCTCTTGGTTCTTCACTCCTTCTCCAATCATTTCTCCATTGCCGTTCACCACCATGGTTCCTATACCTATGGCCACCACCTCTTCCTCTATAATTAGACGAATTATTAAAATGATTTCTTTCGTCACTACTTCCCTCTCGGTTTTGATCATTAGCTTGATTGTGTTCCTGTGATTGAACAGATTCCAACTGTTCCAGTATCTCCATCAAGGCCTCCCTATCTTTAATTAGGCTCCCGGATACAGTTTCTTGCATTCTCTGGCTCAATCTTTTTTTTATCGCTGATATCATTATATCATCACTCAGGGGTTGTTCCAAAGTCTCGTTCAATTCCCACAAATGTTCGGCAAACTCTCTCAACGTTCCTCTCCATGTATGAAGTGACTTGCGGTGTAGTAGGTCCTCAAGTGCTGCACACTGATGACTTTTGGACCAGTATTTCTTCAAGAATTCCCCTTCAAACTGATCATAACTAGTAGTCCCTTCCTTCTTCCTGACTCCCCAAGTGAAGGCCTCACCTTCTATCCCATCTATTGCAAATTGAATCTTGTCTACGTCTTTGAAAGGTGCTGGGAAAACTCCTTTTAACCATTTCATAAATATCATTGGGTGCAACCCTACTTTTGGTTTAAACTTCTGCCCTGTATTATTTTGGATGTACTGATTACCACCACTCATCAAGGTAACGATTCTACTTTCCCCAACGGTTAAAGTGGCATTGCTAATTCGTTTATCAATTTCTTCTGTCTTGCTCTCCAATTGTTGCACTCCCTGTTGTAATTGCCTGACCTCCATTGCAACCCTTTTGTTATCCTCTCCTTGTTGCACGGCTATAGCATTTCTCAGATTGACAGCCAGTTGGTTTTGCCTATCTCCTATCCCCTGAACCGTATCATTGCATTGTTTTTGCATCTGCGTCACCTCGGCGATTCGATGATTGCAATTTGTTTCCACTTCGGGGATCCTTTCTCCCAATTCGGCTTTAGTTTCTTCAATATCGTCTCCTATCTTTTTTGTTAACTTTCCTTCCATCTTCTCCACATCTCCCTGGACTTGGTCTATGCTCTTCTGTAGCTTACTCTCTCTCTTGATGATGTCCATCTTCAGTCGTTCTTGTAACTCCTGCATTTCCTTCTTCAGACTATATTCTATCTTCATTTGCGATGTTTTGATCTCTTGTGCTAGAGTTTCCTTAAATGATTTTTCTAAGCTTTCTTTGGTTTCTTGTAAATCTTCCTTAAATGATTGGAGGAACATTTCTTCCCTTTCTTTAGTTTGTTGTAAACCTTTCTCTAATGATTTGCGGAATATTTCTTCCCTATCTCTAGCTTCTTATAAACCTTCCTTTATTGTTGCCTTGGTTTCCTTTAGCAACTCTGCCAACATCGACCGTATATCCGCAGCCTCTGAAACTGGCTTATCTCTTGTCGTTTGTCCCGGTGTCTCGGGGGAACTAGTTGAATGTGCTAATGGGCTTTCTAATGACAATCCATAATCACTGATTCCTGAATCATCTCTGTCTTCCTGTTCTATCCCTTTCCTATCAACTACTGCCACACAAACCTGGTTATCTTCAGCAGACATGTTTGGTTTATTTCTTAATGCACAGGCTAGTAATATAAAATAACCTCTAGTAACCCAAAACACTCCTAATTACCGCTAAACTAATCAAACAGTAACTGCAGTATCTTCAGTTAATCCCAAAATTGATACAATACGTATGAGTACTGAACATAATGACTCTAAAAACCTAATAATTTCAAATATCAATTTTCACATACACAGTTTATGTAAAATGTTTTAAATAAGACAAATCACACCATTCATTAAATCCATAAATGTAAAATCTCCAAAAACAATGAGCATATCTGTATAATCACCATTTAGACAGCGCAGTATGCATAAATAGGTATGCTATATTTCAGAGTATGTTTCGCAAACATTTCGGAAATTACTATAATTGGGCACTTGTCCTAAGGTAAAACACAGTTTAAAACTGTTTATTTATCGTGAAGACAGTATACTTCAGTTTAATGTTATGCTAACTACTTGTCTTCACTCACCAACTGACGATACCACGAGTCGCGATGTATTGACGTTTGAAGTGGGCGTGGCGCTGTACTGCCGCTGGAGCCGCGTGAAGTCGCGCTGAAAATCTGTGGCGAGTCGTCATAGTTCTCAGTCAGCCACTCCGTGGCGCATCAGGCGGGCGTGGTATGTAGTTCGGCCGCCACATGCTGGGTTGGCGCTCGGTGTCTCGAGGTCGCGCTGATCGCTGTCCAGTGTAGTGCGTCTGCGTCTGACCTACTCCTTGCACAGGTAGTTGGGATGACGTGTGAAATCACCTCGCGGATCGAAGCTCTTTGGCGCAGCTGCTGCACGGGTCTGCGTGACGTCATTCAACAATTGCGTCGCCACATAAATTGTCGCCTGCATAACAGTTTATGGGTCCACTTGAAGTTGCTCGATTTTCATTATTCAAAAAGCAATTTCGATCATAACATTACTACTAAACACTTCTTTAAAAGCTTCCGTGACGAATTCTTGGCTCGTTTTGTTGTGGTAATGTTCACACGTGTCTTCCTTTAGTGTTCACTTTTCACCGCTTTTCGTGCGGATGTACGCGTTTGCACATTATAACACAGTTTATCGACACTACTACTCTCATCTAATATGGCGGAAAAACAGTTTATTCACAATCGTAAGATGCTATTACTTCGTATTGTTCAAAATGCACTGCTTCTTGTCGCGATTTTAAAGTTTATACTCTGTCTTCATCCGAAATTGGAAAATATTTTCTTGCGTTAAGCAAGATAAAATTACCTATTCTTACTATTCGTCCGAAGATTGCACTTGTCCTTTCACGGTAAGCCAAGGTGTAACACCTCCGTTTATTTCTTCTGACCTGATCTGATCGAATAGCAGCCCAATATTTATTATTAATATGACCGTGTACCTAATGGGGCTGGTAATCGGAATTGACTGCTATGGAAGTTGTTACTTCCAGTTCGTCCTGTTCAATACTGTAATAATGAAATGTCTGGTAACAAGAAAAACACCAACACAGTTTCACTAATTACGAACCTACATTCTTCTCAAAAACACAAAAAAGGAGACAGCCACTGCCTTCGTCATACATATCTAATTACGGCTAATCTCAGCACAGGCTTCTTCATTTTCCATTATCGTCACATGCTAATCCATCACTGCATCCAACACTGCAATGCAACACTGCAATCCAAGGTGATGCCAGCGCGGTAGACGCGAAACCAAATATCAGCCCTAGAAATGTCACTGATCACTTTCGTAATAATGTTTCTTCACCTTCCCGATATTATTCTAGTACAAAGGGGTCTATCCACGGCGTTGGCGACTCCCTTCTCCGTTAAAGCCTTGTTTTTCGACAAAGACCTCCACACACCTCTACCTGCAACATGGCACTGGCTCAACTCCACACTTGCTCTCGCAACACGACACAATCGATTGTTCGCCCTATCGACCTGTGCCGAGTACAAATTTATAGTAAGGGCCTACGGACCCCTTACACTAACCATTCGATCACTGTAAAAGTTGCAACTACATTTCCATGTGACTTCCAAGTCAGTCCAGTTAATTGTGTGTATCACTGATGGTACGTCTGTTTCAGCATTTTCTGCAAGTGAAAAAACTGATATCTGGCTGCAGCTACTTGCTGGTCATAGTATTTGGTTAATGCAGCGATTACTTCATAATAGCTTAATTTTGTAGTAACCTGAACACTGTGGACCCCGCAACTGAAGGGAAGTATTGTTGCTACGCAGTACCTTGAACTCGATGAACTTGGCAATGTGCTTAGAACTGTGTAAGGTATTCGACCCATCCCTCTTCGGTGTATTTAAATTGCCGGAACAGTGGTATGTTGGTCGGTGGCACTTATTGAGCATGTCGGTTTGTCTGTTGGGCGGCAGACGCAGCTTTTGCAGCCAGTACATGATGTACCGTCGTTGGCCACCAACTTTCTCTTCCGAATGCGAAAATATTTTGTTGAGCCCAACCTACATAGGTAGGAATGATCATCAAAGTAAAATAAGAGAAATCAGAGCTCGAACAGAAAGGTTTAGGTGTTCGTTTTTCCCTCGTGCTGTTCGGGAGAGTAATGGTAGAGAGATAGTATGATTGTGGTTCGATGAACCCTCTGCCAAGCACTTAAATGTGAATTGCAGAGTAATGATGTAGATGTTGATGTAGTAGGGCATCGGTTTGTTGGTTCTGAAACTGAAAAGCTTGCCTTAGATCCATTACATAGGCCGCCTGCTGCTGGGGCGCGGTGCACGGGGTGGATAGCCATGGTTCACACGAATTCGTTATAGCAAAGCCGCTGGAAAGAGAAATTTCATTAGTTCTGTGGCTCCCCTCCTGGAATACATGCAAGTACAAAACTACAAATTAAGAACAGTTGAATACGAGCACCCCTGCAAGCTGAAACACAAGAGAAGTAAGCAAGATCTGCACTGAATTATACTCACCGCCTGTTATTTTGTGTCGTCTCGTTGTCACTGTAGGCTTATACCATGGGAAGAAGAGAGGGATGCTGTTTGGTGGCCGGTATCCTCTGTACACAACTGTACACATTCATTAACAGAGTTGTTTATTAATATAAACAAGAAGCTACTTAAGCTAAGCTTAAGCTAAGTTGTGGCACAAAGTCTCCGTAATAGTCGACGTTAACCTCACTGCTGGTGAAGTACAAGTTCGCTATGTACACTACTCTGGTCGCCAGGTGCTGAATGACTCTGAGCTAGAGGCTGAGCTAACTGCGACTGCGACTCCCACTGGGCAGTGACTGCTGACTCGTTTACTCACTGGATGGCTGGGTCCTCCCGTCTGCGGCAGCGATCTAAACACTGGCGGTGGAGAGGGCGTTGGGGGTGAGTTTGTCTTCGGTCTCTCTCCTGATCGGCTCGCTTGCTCTGGTGCCTCTATCGATCTTATCGCAGCCTCTTTGCCGATCGGAGTGCAGGCGATAGCGTACGCCAGCACAGATAAGACGTCGGAGCTATTAACGTCGAAATGTTCAAATGTGTGTGAAATCTTATGAGACTTAACTGCTAAGGTCATCAGTCCCTAAGCTTACACACTACTTAACCTAAAGTATCCTAAGGACAAACACACACACACCCATGCCCGAGGGAGGATCGAACCTCCGGCGGGACCAGCCTTACAGTCCATGACTGAAGCGCCCTAGACCACTCGGCTAATCCCGCGCGGCTATAAACGTGGACTCATGAACTGTGCAGTGGATGTGATCAGGAGGACGAGAATTTCATCGTGCGAATTTTGTACATGACCTAATATTGTTCCTTAGTTCATAAATTGTGAATGAATTAGATTGCAATAGTAACTCGTAGTTAATCATTTATTTATCTATTTACATTATTAGGAATAATTAATACTTTTATTTTGTTAACTATTTCGTGCCAACAACGTATTGCAACACGCTTCTTTCTCATTTGTATTATTGTTCTCCTAATAATAATCGATGGGGAGATAAAAACTATAAGCCTACACATTTTTTTAAAAACAAAGCGGTCTATTTGGGACTGGCCACTTTACCGATTAGGTAGGGAAAAGCGGCCACTGTCTAAGCGTTCAGTAAAAATCATTTATATATCCTACAAAATATACTTTTACCTTTTCTATAAATATTTGGTGTGATACCTTATAATATGTGGATTCGAGATGCGTAGGCCACAAGCATCTGTTAATATCTGTGGTTTCGTGATAATTCAATTTCCCTTCTTCTAAATGTTTGCTGTAAAAAGTATAGACATGAAGATTCTGACGATGGTTAAATACTAAGTACGTAGCTGTCATGCTTTATACACATACAAATTTACAAATGTCACTATAGAGGCTGTACACTAGGGGACTGCAAAAAGTTGTAAAACGCTCCCAACTAGTTGACCAAGACGGCACAGACATGGATGGTACCGATCCGCCAAACAACCCAGATCTTGGACCACGTGGTTTCCATCTTTTAGACACGATATTGCAGTGCCTGTATTGTTCAGAATTACGATGTAAAAATGTTCTTTCGCCTTGCCGAAAAGATTGAATATATTAACTGTATTCACAGCTGTGAATATGGGCCACCATCAGCTGTATTGCGGAATGACGAGAGTGAAAATTTGTGCCGGATAGTGACTCGAACTCCGATTTGCCGCCGATTGCAAGCAGTCAGCTTATCATTAGGCTATCCGAGGAAGCTTCACGGCCAGACTCAGGCTTCCGTATGTTGTCAAGTAACGTCGCATCATACTTCCGGAAAACGCAGCCACTGTAATATCGTATTTCTTCCCCACAAGTTAATACACATAATTGATGTACGAACAAAAGTTGTAGACACATGATAGGAATAAACAAGATTTCTGCAACTCTAAGAATTCTACACAGGAGAACACGACCGGTTCTGCATCCTCGAATGCTTCACTGTATGCATCCTCGAATACTTCACTGTATACAAAGGGGTAAAAGAACTTATCAGAAATTTAGCCATGCCAAGAAATGGGCAAATTACATCTACATCTACATCTACATGATTACTCTTAATTCACATTTAAGTGTTTGGCAGATGGTTCATCGAACCACAATCATACTATCTCTCTACCATTCCACTCCCGAACAGCGCGCGGGAAAAACGAACACCTAAACCTTCCTTTTCGAGCTCTGATTTCTCTTATTTTACTTTGATGACCATTCCTACCTATGTAGGTTGGTCTCAACAAATTTTTTTCGCATTCGGAAGAGAAAGTTGGTGACTCAAATTTCGTAAATAGATCTCGCCGCGACGAAAAACGTCTTTGCTTTAATGACTTCCATCCCAACTCGAGTATCATATCTGCCACACTCTCTCCCCTATTACGTGATAATACAAAACGGGCTGACCTTTTTTGCACCCTTTCGATGTCCTCCGTCAATCCCACCTGGTAATGATCCCATACCGCGCAGAAATATTCTAACAGAGGACGAACGAGTGTAGTGTAAGCTGTCTCTTTAGTGGACTTGTTGCATCTTCTAAGTGTCCTGCCAATGAAACGCTACCATTGGCTCGCCTTCCCCACAATATTATCTACGTGGTCTTTCCAGCTGAAGTTGTTCGTAATTTTAACACCCAGGTACTTAGTTGAATTGGCAGCCTTGAGAATTGTACTATTTATCGAGTAATCGAATTCCAACGGATTTCTTTTGGAACTCACGTGGATCACCTCTCACTTTTCGTAATTTAGCGTCAACTGCCACCTGCCACACCATACAGCAATCTTTTCTAAATCGCTTTGCAACTGATACTGGTCTTCGGATGACCTTACTAGACAGTAAATTACAGCATCATCTGCGAACAACCTAAGAGAACTGTGTTGCTGTTGTCGGCGCCAACTAACCGCTATCTGTAGTGATGTGTTAGATAGTGCTGGAACGTACGACCCCAGATAGTACCAGGAAGCCTTTTGAAATCAGTTGTAACAGTAATTCTGAGTAATGCGACTCATAAATAGAGTGTGTTATTTCTGATAAATGTAAATATCATGTGACCAGGGCCTCCCGTCGGGTAGACCGTTCGCCGGTGCAAGTCTTTCGATTTGACGCCACTTCGGCGACTTAGGCGTTGATGGGGATGAAATGACAATGATAAAGACAACACAACACCCATTCCCTGAGCTGAGAAAATCTCCGACCCAGTCTAGAATCCAACCCGGGCTCTTATGATTGACGTTCTGTCGCGCTGACCACTCAGCTAAGGCGGCGGACATTATTTTTGATTATTGCCGTTTGGTAATTTAAAATGTGTAGCAAACCCACAACATTTCAGTCAAGGTATGTAACTACTCGATATTTTTGACACCTATCATGCCCGGCTTTCCTGGTAGGCCCCGCCGCAGATAGCAGTCAGTTGGTGCCAGCAACAGCAACGCTTCCTCCCCCAACCTGTCTAAAAATGGAGATAAGGCGTGACACTATTGACAACTGTTTCTCTTTTAATGTTAAAAACGCGCCATCTTTGCTAAGTATTTTAATTATTTTTTATTACACATTATTTTAATAGCTACAACGTTCTTACTTTGACGTTTGTACTGATTTATTTTTTAGGTTGATGATGGCCTTAGCCCCCAATACATTTCATTGCTAGGTCAGAAGTTTTAAACACTTGCATGTAATTGTTAGGAATGGTTTTATCTGGTTTAAAATGAAAGATTAATCTTTTGACTGTAAGTAGACACAGACCTTAATGCTTTCATTTGTCCGTTTCTTGCGGCCGATAAATTTTTGATAAGTTCTTTTATCCCTTTGTATACAGCGAAGAACCTGAAGATGCTAATTTAATCTGTGAAACTGGTCATGTTCTCCAATAAAGAATTCTAAGAGTTGCAGCAGTCTTGTTCATTCAAATATTTAGATGTAGATGTAGAAATCATGTAATATTTAGACTGTGCCCAACCTACATATAGTGTGTAGACAAATGGTTAAATACATATGGATTTCATTGTCGTCATTCCACTAGAGAGCTGATTGTTGTCCATATTTGCAGCTACGAGTGCATTTGATGAATTTCATAACCGCTGCAGCCACCACAGTGAATGTTCCTTCGAATATGCATGCATGTGCGAAGGAACATTACATCGTCCTTCTGAAGAAAATAGACACTGAAATGTCACGTCAAAAAGATGGAAGCCACGTGGTACTGTATGGCGGATCGGCACTACCCACGTCTGTCCGGCCTTGGTCAATTACTTCGCACCGTTTCACCAAGACTATGCGTGACATTGAATTTGGTCCGAGTACCATAATAGCTTCACGGTAAATTTGTGTGTATTTAAGACGTATTGTCCACGAGAATCTATCTGTCCCGCGTACTACAACTTCAGAGTCCATTTCCAGTTGCCACTACACCTCTCTCGCACACTGTGACGCGCCCTGTTATCCGTACCACAGCATAATTACGTCTGCTGAAAACTCAGAATCTGTACTCTGTTCAGAAAATGCGCCACTCTTGTTGTGAGTTAAATTGTCTTAGCATGAGGCGACATGCGTAGCTTATTTTTTGATGTCCCACACATCTAAATTGTTGGAAAACGGACTTTCTTCAGACTAGCAATATGTATTTTGTAATTTTAACGTAACTATTTTACCTTTTAAAACCGTATGTAAGCATGATTAGCAATTCTGCTCGTAACCTATGCAATACTGTGACGTTT
Source organism: Schistocerca piceifrons (assembly GCF_021461385.2). Classification (NCBI taxonomy): domain Eukaryota; kingdom Metazoa; phylum Arthropoda; class Insecta; order Orthoptera; family Acrididae; genus Schistocerca; species Schistocerca piceifrons. The sequence continues at coordinate 272,937,822 of NC_060139.1, forward strand.
TTCTAACGAAAGGATGGAATATACAATTTTTTTTAATTACAAAATGTGACTGGCTGGGTGAGATTAAGATATGTGAACACAAAATAAGCAGTCTTGCATATGCGGATGACTTAGTTGCGATGGCAGATTCGATTTAAAGTTTGCAGAGTAATATTTCAGAGCTAGATCAGAAATGTAAGGACTATGATATGAAGATTAGCATCTCCAAAACGAAAGTAATGTCAGGGGGAAAGAAATATAAACGGATTGAGTGCCAAATAGGAGGAACAAAGTTAGAACAGGTGGACGGTTTCAAGTTCTTAGGATGCATATTCTCGCAGGATGGCAACATAGTGAAAGAACTGGAAGCGAGGTGTAGCAAAGCTAATGCAGTGAGCGCTCAGCTACGATCTACTCTCTTCTGCAAGAAGGAAGTCGGTACCAAGACTAAGTTATCTGTGCACCGTTCAATCTTTCGACCAACTTTGCTGTCTGGGAGTGAAAGCTGGGTGGATTCAGGTTACCTTATCAACAAGGTTGAGGTTACGGATATGAAAGTAGCTAGGATGATTGCAGGTACTAGTGGATGGGAACAATGGCAGGAGGGCGTCCACAATGAGGAAATCAAAGAAAAACTGGGAATGAACTCTATAGATGTAGCAGTCAGGGCGAACAGGCTTAGATGGTGGGGTCATGTTACACGCATGGGAGAAGCAAGGTTACCCAAGAGACGCATGGGTTCAGCAGTAGAGGGTAGGAGGAGTCGGGGCAGACCAAGGAGAAGGTACCTGGATTCGATTATGAATGATTTTGAAGTAATAGGTTTAACATCAGAAGAGGCACCAATGTTAGCACTGAATAGGGGATCATGGAGGAATTTTATAAAGGGGCTATGCTCCAGACTGAACGCTGAAAGGCATAATTAGTCTTAAATGATGATGATGATGATGATTACAAAATGTGTATGAAATCTTATGGGACTTAACTGCTAAGGTCATCAGGCCCTAAGATTACACACTGTTGTTGTTGTTGTTGTGGTCTTCAGTCCTGAGACTGGTTTGATGCAGCTCTCCATGCTACTCTATCCTGTGCAAGCTTTTTCATCTCCCAGTACCTACTGCAACCTACATCCTTCTGAATCTGCTTAGTGTATTCATCTCTTGGTCTCCCTCTACGATTTTTACCCTCCACGCTGCCCTCCAATACTAAATTGGTGATCCCTTGATGCCTCAGAACATGTCCTACCAACCGATCCCTTCTTCTGGTCAAGTTGTGCCACAAACTTCTCTTCTCCCCAATCCTATTCAATACTTCCTCATTAGTTATGTGATCTACCCATCTAATCTTCAGCATTCTTCTGTAGCACCACATTTCGAAAGCTTCTATTCTCTTCTTGTCCAAACTATTTATCGTCCATGTTTCACTTCCATACATGGCTACACTCCATACGAATACTTTCAGAAATGACTTCCTGACACTTAAATCAATACTGGATGTTAACAAATTTCTCTTCTTCAGAAACTCTTTCCTTGCCATTGCCAGCCTACATTTTATATCCTCTCTACTTCGACCATTATCAGTTATTTTGCTCCCCAAATAGCAAAACTCCTTTACTACTTTAAGTGCCTCATTTCCTAATCTAATTCCCTCAGCATCACCCGACTTAATTAGGCTACATTCCATTATCCTTGTTTTGCTTTTGTTGATGTTCATCTTATATCCTCCTTTCAAAACACTGTCCATTCCATTCAACTGCTCTTCCAAGTCCTTTGCTGTCTCGGACAGAATTACAATGTCATCGGCGAACCTCAAAGTCTTTATTTCTTCTCCATGAATTTTAATACCTACTCCGAATTTTTCTTTTGTTTCCTTTACTGCTAGCTCAATATACAGATTGAACAACATCGGGGAGAGGCTACAACCCTGTCTTACTCCCTTCCCAACCACTGCTTCCCTTTCATGTCCCTCGACTCTTATAACTGCCATCTGGTTTCGGTACAAATTGTAAATAGCCTTTCGCTCCCTGTATTTTACCCCTGCCACCTTTAGAATTTGAAAGAGAGTATTCCAGTCAACATTGTCAAAAGCTTTCTCTAAGTCAACAAATGGTAGAAACGTAGGTTTGCCTTTCCTTAATCTTTCTTCTAAGATAAGTCGTAAGGTCAGTATTGCCTCACGTGTTCCGACATTTCTACGGAATCCAAACTGATCTTCCCCGAAGTTGGCTTCTACTAGTTTTTCCATTCGTCTGTAAAGAATTCGTGTTAGTATTTTGCAGCTGTGACTTATTAAGCTGATAGTTCGGTAATTTTCACATCTGTCAACACCTGCTTTCTTTGGGATTGGAATTATTATATTCTTCTTGAAGTCTGAGGGTATTTCGCCTGTCTCATACATCTTCCTCACCAGATGGTAGAGTTTTGTCAGGACTGGCTCTCCCACGGCCGTCAGTAGTTCCAATGGAATATTGTCTACTCCGGGGGCTTTGTTTCGACTCAGGTCTTTCAGTGCTCTGTCAAACTCTTCACGCAGTATCATATCTCCCATTTCATCTTCATCTACATCCTCTTCCATTTCCATAATATTGTCCTCAAGTACATCGCCCTTGTATAGACCCTCTATATACTCCTTCCACCTTTCTGCTTTCCCTTCTATGCTTAGAACTGGGTTTCCATCTGAGCTCTTGATATTCATACAAGTCGTTCTCTTATCTCCAAAGGTCTCTTTAATTTTCCTGTAGGCGGTATCTATCTTACCCCTAGTGAGATAGGCCTCTACATCCTTACATTTGTCCTCTAGCCATCCCTGCTTAGCCATTTTGCACTTTCTGTCGATCTCATTTTTGAGACGTTTGTATTCCTTTTTGCCTGTTTCACTTACTGCATTTTTATATTTTCTCCTTTCATCAATTAAATTCAATATTTCTTCTGTTACCCAAGGATTTCTACTAGCCCTCGTCTTTTTACCTACTTGATCCTCTGCTGCCTTCACTACTTCATCCCTCAAAGCTACCCATTCTTCTTCTACTGTATTTATTTCCCCCATTCCTGTCAATTGCTCCCTTATGCTCTCCCTGAATCTCTGTACAACCTCTGGTTCTTTCAGTTTATCCAGGTCCCATCTCCTTAAATTCCCACCTTTTTGCAGTTTCTTCAGTTTTAATCTACAGGTCATAACCAATAGATTGTGGTCAGAGTCCACATCTGCCCCTGGAAATGTCTTACAATTTAAAACCTGGTTCCTAAATCTCTGTCTTACCATTATATAATCTATCTGATACCTTTTAGTATCTCCAGGGTTCTTCCATGTATACAACCTTCTTTCATGATTCTTAAACCAAGTGTTAGTTATGATTATGTTGTGCTCTGTGCAAAATTCTACCAGGCGGCTTCCTCTTTCGTTTCTGTCCCCCAATCCATATTCACCTACTATGTTTCCTTCTCTCCCTTTTCCTACACTCGAATTCCAGTCACCCATGACTATTAAATTTTCGTCTCCCTTCACAATCTGAATAATTTCTTTTATTTCATCATACATTTCTTCAATGTCTTCGTCATCTGCAGAGCTAGTTGGCATATAAACTTGTACTACTGTAGTAGGTGTGGGCTTCGTATCTATCTTGGCCACAATAATGCGTTCACTATGCTGTTTGTAGTAGCTTACCCGCATTCCTATTTTCCTATTCATTATTAAACCTACTCCTGCATTACCCCGATTTGATTTTGTGTTTATAACCCTGTAGTCACCTGACCAGAAGTCTTGTTCCTCCTGCCACCGAACTTCACTAATTCCCACAATATCTAACTTCAACCTATCCATTTCCTTTTTTAAATTTTCTAACCTACCTGCCCGATTAAGGGATCTGACATTCCACGCTCCGATCCGTAGAACGCCAGTTTTCTTTCTCCTGATAACGACATCCTCTTGAGTAGTCCCCGCCCGGAGATCCGAATGGGGGACTATTTTACCTCCGGAATATTTTACCCAAGAGGACGCCATCATCATGTAATCATACAGAAAAGCTGCATGCCCTCGGGAAAAATTACGGCTGTAGTTTCCCCTTGCTTTCAGCCGTTCGCAGTACCGTCACGGCAAGGCCGTTTCGGTTATTGTTACAAGGCCAGATCAGTCAATCATCCAGACTGTTGCCCTTGCAACTACTGAAAAGGCTGCTGCCCCTCTTCCGGAACCACACGTTTGTCTGGCCTCTCAACAGATACCCCTCCGTTGTGGTTGCACCTACGGTACGGCTATCTGTATCGCTGAGGCACGCAAGCCTCCCCACCAACGGCAAGGTCCATGGTTCATGGGGGGGGATTACACACTACCTAACCGAAATTATCCTAAGGACAAACACACGCACCCATGCCCGAGGGAGGACTCGAACCTCCGCCCGGAGCAGCCGCACAGTCCCTGACTGCAGCGCCTTGGACCGCTCGGCTAATCCTGCGCGGCGACGGAATATAATCATAACAATTGTTGTGTTATTCTAACATTAAGTGTATGTGTTCAAGTAATCTTCGTTTTAGAGGTTGATCATTGATACAGTATTTGACACGGATTCAATAGTGTGAGGCGTAGCTCGAAGTATTTGAAGGTGAGCAGTAGCGCGCATGGGGGCTTTGCAGGTGGTAGACTAACCGATCGTCGCTGGAGGCTTTCGCCTTTTGCCAGTGGCCGATGAGCTTGACACCAGTCGAGAAAAACTGGGTGGCGAAGCAGCCTGCATGTTAAGAATTTTTCGTTGGACTTAGATTATATCGGTGTTTGAATTCGAGCGTTCATACGAAATTTATTTGTGGACCTTAAGGCAGGTGAGAAGTTGAACTATTTTTCTGCAGTTAATATTGAGGTTGCCTTGTGGGTCGGAACTACATCATTATGAGATTAAATTTGAAGTGTTCTTCCTGTTACGAAACGCTGATTACAGTGTTGGCTGCGAGACCCTAACGCTAAAATCAAGACCAGGAGCCGATGACAGAGATATTAAAAATGAAATTTATGCTAATATAATGCTAAAAAATATGCTAGCTGAAGGACAACACACGCAACAGTACTGAGACAACCGTTATTGCAGTTGCGCCCAAAATGTGTTTGAATGTGATTTCAGGATCGCAAAACTGGAAAGAGGTACATGGGAACCATTTCCAACATACTTTGTTATTTTTAAATGACTGTAACTTTTACACGTAATCTATAATTTCTCGAAATGTGGTGCTATAGAAGAATGCTGAAGATTACATGGGTAGATCACATAAATAATGAGGAGGTATTGAATAGAATTGGGAAGAAGAGGAGCTTGTTGCACAACTTGACTAGAAGAAGGGGTCGTTTGGTAGGACATGTTCTGAGACATCGAGGGGTCACCAATTTAGTATTGGAGGGCAGCGTGGAGGGTAAAAATAGTGGAGGGAGACCAAGGGATGAATACACTAAGCAGATTCAGATGGATGTAGGCTGCAGTAGGTACTGGGAGATGAAGAAGCTTGCACAGGATAGAGTAGCATGGAGAGCTGCATCAAACCAGTCTCTGGACTGAAGACCACAACAACAACAACTATAATTTTCAATGAAACTATGTTTTTATATGACTGAATGTACGTATTATTGATGCAAGTTCGCTTTCATCTTGAACAAATATGTGGGGCATTAATTTTTTAATTTCGCGGAAAAAGAACTTTACCGCAAATACATGATTCGCACTGTAAATTTTTGTGTCTTTCCTTAGAGATAAAAGCAGAAGATAAGTGGAGATGTTAGGCACACACACGACTGCGTGCTTTCAGCATCAGTGAGCAGGAATACGATAGTTAGAGCTGGCATTCGCTGATACTGCTTTGTTTTCTCTCTCTCAGAACGCGAGCGTAGCTTTGGCCGTTTGCCATCGTCTCCAGATATGCAACTTGCTTCGCTTCACAAGTCGCTGAAAGAGCTGGTTTATAACCACGGAACCTACATTGGGAAACCTTTCTAACTAGGGATTTTAATAATGGACAAGGAATACTGAAAGTGTGCAATAAACGCTTAAGGTTGAGACCACCTGCTAAACCCGCAGAACAGGACCACCTTTTATTTGATCAAACATTACAAGAGCCAAGAATTAAAAAAAAAAAATAAACAGTTTTGGAACTTAATTATCAGCTGAGTGCGCATACCATCTCGTGGCTTAAGGGCAAGACCACTTTAATTTGAAAACGTCTGAAAGCCAATAACTTAAAGTTCAACCAAAATCAGAAATTTAAAAGGCAAAGCCTTATCTTAAAACAGTTCCTTAATTATTCTGAAGGCCCAAAGAATCTAACACTTTAACAGCAGAACAACTTAAATTCAAAATTGGCTGAAGGCCCAACACTTAAGACTCAATAACATTAATTTTAAAAATGCCAAGGGCTTTACGTAAAACAGTTCTTAAATTAGGCTGAAGACCCAAACCATCTCACATCTTAAGAGCAAAACAACTTAAATTCCATTCGGCTGATGGTCCAACACTTAAGAGTCAATAACATTCATTTAAAAAATGCAAAAGGGTTTACATAAAACAGTTCTCAAATTAGGCTGAAGGACCAAACCATCTGACGCCTTAAGGGCAAAATAACCTTAATTTAAAAATCGGCTAGATACTATACAATACAAACAACAAGAATAAATAAGAAAAGGCAGTACATCCAACGGCGCTCAGAAGTTTCGAGGGTCGGCCTGGAATTCAAACACTAACGCTCGCTTAGGTGAGACAGGCAGTCAGCCCAACCATTCTCACTCCGACGACAACCCAATCGACAGACAGTCAATGGACCGACCGACAAGATAACTTCTGTTCCACCCGACCAGCACACAACAGCGAGTTGAAAAGAACAACGTAGAAGGTATTGGTGCCCACAACCAATTATACATTGAGCTGTCAAACTACACACTGTGCTGGACAGCGACAACACGATGAGAAAAACACATTGCCTGAATTTACGTCAACGGCCAGGACAGGTAACCGGAACGTTAACGGCCACAAGGCAAAAGATTCCGCTGGTGCACTTCATTTCAAATAACCAAGTATAGTTAAACTCCACTGGAGGGTGGCTAAAATTTGCCAACTTGAAAACACACATTGTTGCTCGCGGGAATATCCCAACAGCCGACAACGAATTCCAAACGACACGGTCGTGACTTGCTGGTAGATTAAGTCAAAACTTTCATGTCCAGGATCGGTGAGCCACGAACCTCGTAGGAATGGGAATAGCACCACACACTTCGACACCGCATAGAGGCCGTCAGCGCGCCAGGCCAAACAACGGGCCGTGGAGATTTCCTCGCTGCTCCACGCTAACCGACCAACAGCCTGCACACAGCCCAACCAGAAACTATAAGCGCCAGGCCTAAGATAGTTCAAGAAGCGGATATCAATACACACCGTTGCTGCCACCTGCGGAAAGAGATGATAACAGCATATTCACGATAACCGCGGGAGACTAAACACAGAATAGCAACCAAGGTTTAATCAAACGCATAGCATAAGCCAGCCACGGCACTTTATATCTACCTCCTGGAAACTATAATAAACGCTCTCCAGTAATGGATAACTATAAATTGGGAATCTATGTTCTTGTATTATTTTATGATGCGAGTTCTATACGTAATGCAACACTTTTTTCTGAAAGAGGTTGGTTTTATTCAAAATTACAGTATACCACATTACTCGCCACTGTTTTGGCTACAAAACCGTGTTTTTCGACGTAATTTCCTATCAATGCGGCGGCCTTACGCGACCTTACTAGAAGGGCCTTGATACCCACGTGGCACCACTCTACTGGTCGACGTCGGAGCAACGTCTTCCTGCATCAACAACCTTCCCACTGTGCACGTACTGATTCCCCTGGAGTGCATCCTTCATTGGATCATACGGAAGGAAGCCAGAAGGTGCGAGATACAGGATTTAGGGTGTATGAGGACAACAGTCCAATGAACTCATGAAGGGTGCCGAAACTTGTGTGAGGACTTGCGTTGTCATAGAGAAGGAGAGGTTCGTTTGCATTTTTGTGGCAAGGAACACGCTGAAGTCCTTTCTTCAGTTTCCTTAGGGTAGCACAAAATACTTCAGAGTTGATCTTTGCACCGTGGGGGAGGACATAAAACAGAATAACTCCTTCAGAGTCCCAAAAGGCTGTCGCCATGACTTAGGGTGCAGCTTTGAAACTGGTGCGGAGCCCCTTGTTTCCAGTTGGAAGTGATCAACCCATGTGTCATCCTCAGGGACGTTTTTCGACAAAAACTTGTCACTATCACCCTCGTAACGAGCAATCAATCCCGCACATATGGTCCTTCGTTGCTCTTTATGATCTGTAATGCACCTTTGAGTACGCCCAACTTTGAGTACTCCAACTGGTGGACGAGTGTGGCAGCATTACCAACAGAGACGTACCGCAGAACAGCAAGGTGTTTGATTGTGATCCTTCAGTCACCTCGAGTGAGAGTGTCCCCACGTCCAAACATTATAGGAGTCAAAGCTTTGTGCGGCCGGCCAGCACGTGGAAGGTCGGACAGTTTTCTGCGACTGTGACCTAGTTCCGATCATAGGATGAGAGACACCTCGCACACCGACTCGTCGTGCTTTTCTTCGTTACCAGGCCTCCATAGACATTCTGCGATGCTGTGTTTCCTGTCAAAAGAAAGTCTACATCTACATTTATACTCCGCAAGCCACCCAACGGTGTGTGGCGGAGGGCACTTTGCGTGCCACTGTCGTTACCTCCCTTTCCCGTTCCAGTCGCGTATAGTTCACGGGAAGAACAACTGCCGGAAAGCCTCCGTACGCGCTCGAATCTCTCTGATTTTACACTCGTTTTCTCTTCGGGAGGTATAAGTAGGGGGAAGCAATATATTCGACACCTCGTCGAGAAACGCACCCTCTCGAAACCTGGACAGCAAGCTACACCGCGATGCAGAGCGCCCCTCTTGCAGAGTCTGCAACTTGAGTTTGCTAAACATCTCCGTAACGCTATCACGCTTACCAAATAACCCTGTGACAGCCCTCTACTGGGAACCCACTTCCGTTACAGACGCCATTTTGAAGGCTACGTATACCCCTAATGCCTGAATTCATGAAACTATATGGGCTGAAGTGGGAATATTTCTCGATGTTCCATAACAAATCCCGGATTTTTCAACCGAAATTGGCCGAGAAAATACCAGTTGCATTACTTGTTGAATGCCCCTCGTATCCACGGTTACTGCGCAGTCTGAAAAATAAATATGTAGAAGCTATAGTGAGAGGTGTCTTCTGATATTTTCATTCTTTTGTTTTCAAATCACCTCTGTCCCAAAAGATAAATATGGTACATTAATTGTTTGGAAGGAATGCAAGTAAACAGAAAGCCGTGCCAGTTGTAGCCGTGCTGTTGGGCCAAGTTTTCCGAAGAATGTCCCACGGCGCTGACGCGGTGCTGACGCAAGACACGCGCTCAGTAGAAAGGCCCGCCATTCTCGATTTACGGCGAGGCAAGTGACGACGTAAAAGGCGCCGCTGGCGGCCAAATGGCCTCCCACGCAGCCGGAGGGGGCGGCGGTGGGTGGCTGGCCGAGAGGGTGGAGGTGGGGGGCTGTCCTCCGCCTGTCGATACTGTCTACAAGAAGGCGCCGCTTGTCACCCAGTACAGCTCTCGCTGTTCGCAGGCGCATTTATACTTGTTTCTTCCAGTCACTGGAAATGCAACAGGGCTTGCCCATTATAAAAGTGACACTAAGAGAAGCGATGGATGTAATCCAAACAGTGTAGAAAAATGAGTAGCCGACAATACAACGACAACATTTTTCCCTGTCTGACGGCGTTTGTGTACAGTTACGCAACGTCGTTTGACTCGGAGGTAACTGCTCTCAGTGCGAATATATCGTACTTAGTTCAGAGATTACTAAATGCGTTACAGATCAACAAGGAACCCTCTGAGGGCGAGATCCCAAAAGGCCAGTCATGTTTAAGCCCCAAAAATTGTCTACCATGCAATCACAATATTGGCTGCTAATAGCAACAGGGGGCGGGACTGCTGGTATCCAATGGCGAGCACAGCATGAGGCTACAGACCGTAGTTTAACTGCTTAGTCTACGAGTAACTCACAACAGTGCTACAAAGCTAGTGGCGTTGATACAAAGCAGAGCAACGGCAGTGATAGTGGCCGAGCGGTTCTAGGCATTACGGTCTGGTGCCGCGCGACCGCTACGGTCGCAGGTTCGAATCCTGCCTCGGGAATGGATGTGTGTGATGTCCTTAGGTTAGTTAGGTTTAAGTAGTTCTAAGTTCTAGGGGACTGATGACCTCAGAAGTTAAGTCCCATAGTGCTCAGAGCCATTTGAACCAATGGCAACGATAAGCAAAGCAAACATTTCATTATATCTACAACAACGTCTGCAAAGTTGACATTTCGTCAGAAAGAAACCCAAAGAATTTCGCAGACTGATAAACAAGTGGCAGATGAAATGCTACCGTTGCCGCAAGATGGATCACTGGAATATGTGGTGTCGTATACGCTCGACTGTGCGGATAATGTATGTGAGGAGTACGATGATGACGACACGTGCTTAACAAGTGGAAGTGTTACTGAAACAGGTGTCGAACCATGTAGCTCATCATCCCTGTCGGGCAGGGAGCCACAAATCCCGTCTCCAGCGAAACATAGTAAAGGACAATCGTTGTTCAAGGAGCAGGTACTAAACATAATTACGTACATGGAAAATCATCCGCAGCTCAGAAAAGAACTATGAACAGATTTCGAATAAGTCCCCTGCAATATGACCGTGTAGTGAACAAGAAAATCTATGGATATTGAAGGGAGGACAAGGCGTACTTCTTACAAAATCTGGTGTTCGCGCGTTTCAAGGATGCTAGATACAATTTACAAGATGTGCATGGTAGTGATCTACTATGTTATGTACATCAGATTGCAAGCGACATAGATTACAGTGATTTCAATAGAAGGAGTGGACGGTTGCAAAAGTTCAAACAGTGCTACATAACTGGAAGACGTAAGATAAGGAAATTTCAAACAAAGCGTCATCTTGACGATACAAATCAAACTGACGAATCGGCCGAAAACGTTGTAGATTAAAGGAACAAACTTATCCCATTGTTAAGTAACGAATTTATTTTCAACTACGACAAATAGGTATTTGAAGAGGAACCCTGAAAATTAGAGGTGCCGTGAGAGTTGAAACAAAATCAGCTAGCATATATGCTTTAACGCGTTCGTATGCAATTATGTCAATTGTTAATCTTGGTGGAGAATAGGCTGGAAAATTATTTATTGTGCTGTGAGAAAATGCCCCCTACGATTCTTTCCCTTGTGCGTGGCCTTGCAGTAGGGAATATTTACGTCACAGCAAGTAAGAGTGGGAAAATGGTCGTAAGAGAACTACAACTATGGCATGAGCATTGATTTTGGCCAGTTGGTGGTCGAAGTAAATTGCTTTTGGTGATTCCTGGTCTGCGTATAAAAATCGATCTACTTTAGAGCAAAATAACTCTCCTGAAAAGCGTGCGATATTACAGTTCGTGTCAGCCTCTGGAAGTTTGTTCTTTCTGTACCTATAAAACATATTGCCGCACCATCTTCAGCTACGCCTTAAAAGGTAGCCTATTTCACAATAAGCTTCAAGACAGAATATTTCGCATTCGTTTGCGTGCCATCATATACCATCAGTCCTCATTACCCCCTTACACCAAATGGTTCTATACAAATTCTTTGAGAGTGGATACCTAGGTGAACGAAATGCACGCTTTGTAACTCCCAAGGAGTTCGCCTTCGGTCTTGATGGTGCGAACCTTTGTGAACACTGTTGCGCGCCATTTTTCTCTTGTATACTTATCTGGATATGCAGTCGCGTTATCCTCTGTGCCCTCGGTGGCTCAGATGGATAGAGCGTCTGCTATGTAAGCAGGAGATCCCGGTCGGGGCACACATTTTCACCTGTTCCCGTTGATATATATCAACACCCGTCAGCAGCTGAAAGTATTAATATATAATTCTAATTTTTCTTTTGACCTTCATGATGCAAGTTAATGGTCTGTTATGAACATTTCTTGGATGTCGACAATGTCAGTTTGGGAAGTGGGATACATGCTTCCCATAGCAAGTTGATCTCTGCACCTCGCGGAAATCCATTTTCCGTCACCCTCCGGATCTACATAGTGATGCATTAGCAGGTAATATTTTTGCTGCCACAATTCTTATCGAAGTACTTTCATATGAACATTGCTAAGGACTGAAATTGCGACCTCGCAGTAAAGGTGATCATCTAAGTCATGCTAGGCGATGAAACCAAAACCCTAACTACCAGTATCATATAGTATTATGTAATCCTTGAAAATTCGACAGCTGAAAACATGCGCCGTCAATCAAACAGTATCTCTTCAAATATTCACTGTGCTGTGTGTACTGGTCACTGTGCTTAACTAAAGGTTTCGCATCCCCCTGGGAAATGAGCAACTCTACATTGTCAACATTGTATCGTCACTGGGATGACTTGTTCAAACTGCGTGTGGAGTCTGTCAAATTGAATGCACTTCACCAGGAGCAAAGGACATTGACGTTCCAATTGAAGTGCCCTGATTAAAGACGCGCTCTTTACAAGAGAGTAGAGCGCAAAGGAAATGATATTACTAAGCGATCTGACTATCCTGAGGTATAATTCATCGCAGACTGGGAACGGAAACTTTGCCAGCATTTGAAATGAGGTGCTATAGGTTACGGTGACCTAGTAATGTGACATTTTCGCATAACATAAAAACAATAAAATGAAACAGCTCTTTCCCTGAAACTCTCGTGACAAACTTAACTTTTGTGATCTGGAAATAATTTACTGATACTAAGAAATGCTCGATATTTGAATAAACTGCTCGCAGCAGAAGTGGCTCTAACTGAACTATCGATCAAATTAAAGCACTAGAATATTTCTATAATTAACTATGTACAAAACTTTAGTGCAAGTGTCATGGTTACCTAATGCCAACATCTAGAAAAATCTAAATTCATTTCATTAAATTTATGAACAGCACGAAATAGAAATAGGGCATCAGATTTTCTTTTAATTTCACGGTTGATATTTGATCCCAAAAAGCATACACATTCTACACAGAAGGATCGTATTACTGCAGCATTACTCACGCTGTCTCTCGGAACAATCATTCGAATACCTACTCCATAGCGTGGATCGGAAAAACACATAAAAATCAAAAATCTTTTGGGGAATAAGATATCCGCTTGCTAGAGTGGAATCAGACACAACTTGTAAACAAAACAGGATCTGCCCTATATTGATCATAAACCGCAAATGTCACTCAGTTAGTCATTCGATAACATTTCCTAAGCAACCGCAGTGTTCCATTGTAACTTGTCAAACAGATACATGAGGAATATTTGCCTCTTGTTACAGAACAGGTATATAGAGAACAGCTGTACATGCTTGTTATTATCACTTCGTCAGTATAAACCCACTGCCGCTTTCATATAGGGCTCCCTCTCCTCCTCGCAGTATATGTTAACGCAGCCACGCTCGTTATCACGCCACACCACACACGAGTAAAACACAACTTTACTCCGCAGCAGTCCAAACAATGCAGACTTGAAAACTGACCACCTTGTTATCCTTGCAAATCGGCAAGCGAAGTGTGGTGACCACATCGTCGCTAGACAATGATCAAAGCCACTCTGACCTCAGAGAACTGCGGCAGATACACTAACGTAATCGAAGTAACCATGAATATGTGGAAGTCGATCAGTATGTCACGAATATAATAGCAGAGATTGCTAGCGAAACGAATCTAATTAAAAATATACTAACGCCGAAAAGAACTATAATTACCATTTTCAGAGGTTTCCAATTCACCCAAGATTTATTGGTGCAACAGTGCATATGAAGTACATGAAATGATTATGTTTACAAATCAGTACCAGAAACGATTCAGAGGTACCACATAAGGATCCATGCAGAAATACAAATATTAGTACATGGTGTAGCCACCATAGGGGGGCAATGCAGGTGCTGACTCTGGCATCCAGTCGATTGTACCGATGGGGAATACTGTTCTGGGATATGTTATGCCATGCTTACTCAGTATTAAGGCAAACATAGCACAGGCGCGTTTACATATTGCGGGTTGCCTACTTTCAGAGTAAGACCTATTGTTCACTTTTGATTGATGGGTCCATAACCCATTGTTCTGCTAAGAGGATAAGTCCCCCTGGGGATAATCCACACTTCTGATTGACAGGTCCTTAACCTACTGTTCCCCCACCCCTCCCCCCTCCTTCACCACCTCCTCGTCCACTTCCTCCTCCTCGCCCATCCAGCTGGTAACTCCCCTCGCTGACACAAACACAATTTTGTATCAGTTTCATTGACTAACTAATTAAATCGATCGATTAATGAAATACACTCTCTAGGACTCCCCCTTTCGCCCCCTCCCCTTCCACACCCGGAAATTAATGGGAAAAAGACTCACTTGATTGGCCATTTGAAGGGAAATCTATTACAGCTTGTGGAATACTGTTTAAATATTTTAGACAATGTATGGAATATTTTTCACTTAAGCAATTGTGGGGTACAAGGTGGTATTTGTGATATACACTCCTGGAAATTGAAATAAGAACACCGTGAATTCATTGTCCCAGGAAGTGGTCAGATACACCACATGATCACACTGACAGAACCACAGGCACATAGACACAGGCAACAGAGCATGCACAATGTCGGCACTAGTACAGTGTATATCCACCTTTCGCAGCAATGCAGGCTGCTATTCTCCCATGGAGACGATCGTAGAGATGCTGGATGTAGTCCTGTGGAACGGCTTGCCATGCCATTTCCACCTGGCGCCTCAGTTGGACCAGCGTTCGTGCTGGACGTGCAGACCGCGTGAGACGACGCTTCATCCAGTCCCAAACATGCTCAATGGGGGACAGATCCGGAGATCTTGCTGGCCAGGGTAGTTGACTTACACCTTCTAGAGCACGTTGGGTGGCACGGGATACACGCGGACGTGCATTGTCCTGTTGGAAGAGCAAGTTCCCTTGCCGGTCTAGGAATGGTAGAACGATGGGTTCGATGACGGTTTGGATGTACCGTGCACTATTCAGTGTCCCCTCGACGATCACCAATGGTGTACGGCCAGTGTAGGAGATCGCTCCCCACACCATGATGCCGGGTGTTGGCCCTGTGTGCCTCGGTCGTATGCAGTCCTGATTGTGGCGCTCACCTGCACGGCGCCAAACACGCATACGACCATCATTGGCACCAAGGCAGAAGCGACTCTCATCGCTGAAGACGACACGTCTCCATTCGTCCCTCCATTCACGCCTGTCGCGACACCACTGGAGGCGGGCTGCACGATGTTGGGGCGTGAGCGGAAGACGGCCTAACGGTGTGCGGGACCGTAGCCCAGCTTCATGGAGACGGTTGCGAATGGTCCTCGCCGATACCCCAGGAGCAACAGTGTCCCTAATTTGCTGGGAAGTGGCGGTGCGGTCCCCTACGGCACTGCGTAGGATCCTACGGTCTTGGCGTGCATCCGTGCGTCGCTGCGGTCCGGTCCCAGGTCGACGGGCACGTGCACCTTCCGCCGACCACTGGCGACAACATCGATGTACTGTGGAGACCTCACGCCCCACGTGTTGAGCAATTCGGCGGTACGTCCACCCGGCCTCCCGCATGCCCACTATACGCCCTCGCTCAAAGTCCGTCAACTGCACAAACGGTTCACGTCCACGCTGTCGCGGCATGCTACCAGTGTTAAAGACTGCGATGGAGCTCCGTATGCCACGGCAAACTGGCTGACACTGACGGCGGCGGTGCACAAATGCTGCGCAGCTACCGCCATTCGACGGCCAACACCGCGGTTCCTGGTGTGTCCGCTGTACCGTGCGTGTGATCATTGCTTGTACAGCCCTCTCGCAGTGTCCGGAGCAAGTATGGTGGGTCTGACACACCGGTGTCAATGTGTTCTTTTTTCCATTTCCAGGAGTGTACCTTATTTATTTAGTTAAACAATTTGTCGGGAAATTAACAGCAATATATGGAATACTGTTTAACAGTTTGTGGGTGACATGGCAGTAAGGAACATTTAAGCAATTGTGGCGACTTTTTATGCTGATTGCATATGGAAACGTTGAGTAGGTTTAGTTTATATTTGCTGCTGGAGTCAGGGCTATTAAGGCTCTTATTTTTGATTTTCCTCCCTTTTCGAAGCACGTTGGTGTCTAAGCAAAAAATCGCGACATATTTCGAAACCCACAGGCGCTTTCTGCAGATGGAAAAATTACGAGAATTTCAGTGGCAGGCTATTTTGTACAGATCGAGAAACATACATACATATTTCAGTGAGAGGTAAAGCCTGTATAACGGGTCTACAGATAATGAATGGAATGAAGTGCAGTATGGGAGCCACCGTTTGAGATCTCCCACGTGTGTGTCTATCGTCAGTGCGCCGCCACAAAGGTCAAAACAGCCCAATGTCCTAATTACAGAACACGTTACTAGATATCACAAACCATGGAATGGGCATCGACCTCCTTTGATCCCATCCCTGCCCCCTCCCCCCCCCCCCCCAAACCAAAGCATCAAGTGGCAGCACTCTCTTGATCAGCAAGTTCCAGACTCGCTTTCTGTCTCTGTCTCTCTCGAGAGGCCACTTCCTGTTTGTCTGTGTGAAACAACGTATCCAAACACGAAGATGGAGGTTTTCATCGCTCCTCATAAACTGTATTGGTGTTGGCTAACGCTGGAGACAAAGGGAAAGCTGACGCAGTTTCGATAGCAAAAACAGAGTGATATAATACATATGCACTACACTGTCAAATTAATTATTTAACAATTTACAGGAGTCAAATAGATCACTTGAAACACTCACCTCCACCTCACGATGCCCCCTCTTCATAATAAAACATATTTCGACATTTCAGTATCACTCGCAAACATTACGCAAATCATGAAATGAAATTTTCGTCACAAGTAGATCATAGCGCTAAATATATCCGAGGTCTTGTACCCACCGGAATTTGAGAACACAGACGCCCTTCTCCGCCATAACGTTTCCACCAAATATATCTGGTGAAACAGTAGTCCTGCCGATCACACAACCTCGCAATCACAAAGCTCGCTGTCCGCCATTTACAGCGTAGCCCTGCGGGCTTTCAAATAAAAAATGAAATGTGTGATGTGGTGGCCCTCAACTACGTACTCTCTGACTCAGAGCTCAAATATAGAAATTTTTGGGGGGTTTCGTTGTCTAGGGGCTGGGATACGTAGCTGCCGCATTACAACCCAAATACTGCTGAGTCTTCAGTACACTATATGAATATACACGTGAATCGAAAAGGTCGAAGTTTCCTATCACTCGGCAATTGCAAATTTTTATTGCAACATAGTAATTTATAAATGAAAGATTCTAATTAAATGAAATCTGTAGGTACTATCTTAACGACTTTAAATGATGAGTACGATAGTAGAAGTAATTTTGAGAATGCGGTATATTTCTGCAAAATTCTTATTGGTGTCGGTGGTCCAGCAATTAAATAAAGTATAAGTTGAATAACAGGGAAACAATAGATTCCTACTCCACGTAATTAGTTATGAACGACAACATAGCTCGCGACATACTCACTTCTAAACGCATACAAATCTTCACTGTAGAAACCACGGAAATCTCACAAGCTTACAAGTCGGCACTCTTAAGTATTTCTATCTACCCCGACCACGAACGAACCGCTCCACACTCTCCAAGTCTCTCCCGTGACTGTCGTCCAGCACTCTCCTGTCCAGGACTCTCTCGCACCCTCTCGTAACGATGCTCCTCCCCCACTTCCATCACTTCCATACAGTCCCTCCACGTGTCCTTATTTGGAACGATCGCTGTGATTGGCTAGAGCGCTCCCGCCCCGTCTCCAAGCCAACGCACACACACAAACATAATGAAACACGTTCGAAATACTGGATTTACATTTAACTGACTTGAAATTAAATAAATATTACTACGGCCGCACCATAAACATGCTTTAACACACATACTTAAATACATAATCAAATTAAAGAAACATATATCAAAGGAATAGAAACGAAAGTTAGATCAGTAGCCTAAAGTCTCTGTGTTTTCTAAAACACAGTAAATATTTGACCAGTTTCTTCATGAATAGTATATATTGGATATAAACAATGACATAGACGAATAAATGTATTTATAAGCGTGCTGCTACCGTACTTTCATGTAACTGTGGAGAACTTATGTCCTGACGCGATCGATAGTAATCGGCCACTTTGACCTCCAATAACTCATGTACTATTAAAGTTACATGCCTGTAATTTATACCAATTCAGCTTTACACTAATAACTTTCTAAAGACACGTCGATCGGCAACATCGGATTAACCATTTAGATTTTCGGAATTCGTTGCTGGGTGTTACTTGTATGGTTCATCGTCACATACTAATCTTTAAACTAATAAAGATATTGAAAATCTGATTGCACAATCAGAATCGTCATGCAAATAAAGGAAATGAACATGTTTCTTTTTGATGTATCATGATTCATCTGGCTACTATTAATTTCTATACGAACTGTGAAATGTCTGCCGTTAATGTTTCACCAAGTCCGACATCTTCGGCACTCCCGGAATGTCTCCCTAATTGACACAGCGTCACCATGGAATTCCCAGCCACGCGGTCGCTGGACCACGCGCTGGCGCTACCCCTCTAGTCCGGCACCACGCCGTCGGCCTGCCAAGCCACCCACGCGGCCACGCCACCTCCAAACTGAGAATATTTTCAGGGCGCCACAACTCGCCCGTTACCTCACAGCCCACGTCAGCATCAGCCGGAAGGGAGACCAACACCAGAACTCATATGTGAGTGTAATACAACTATAAGAAACAATAAATTGAACAGTCAGGAATGTGACATCGCGATTGAGTTTTTGAGAGTTCTGTAGAATTCCCAAACTGATTCTCTCCATTACATTCGGAAACAGGGAGAACGGTGCGTGATACAACAGAGAGAACAGCAAACACCACAGCTAGACAGAGAACACTGAACTGTATTGAGAAGCACTAAACACAACACACTTAAGCCACAATCCTGTCCGTAGCTGTAGTTATCATGACTTGATGTCGGAGGCAGCTCAATACACTCGCACACTCGGCGGTCCTGTCCCGAGGTCCATGCGCACCACGCCCACTGCAATGTACGCCGCCTGCGCAGCGTAGAGGTTAGGGAAAATTTCAGCCGTGGCCGCAGTCGCAGTCGTGAACACGCGTGTGCACCACCCCTAGCCATGGTGGGCATCCGGGGATGATTGGAGTGGTTGGAATTCGGATGTTATCAAAACGTACAGCGCAAACGTTCATCATTTTGAATTTTCTCTCTCGCAACACACACACACACAGAGATCTCTTTATGTCATGCTCACCTAGCGCACTGGTCACTTCGCCAGCCCTCGCTGCAGCGGGAAAGATCAGACAGGTAGGCTCATTCTTTGTACACGTCAAAGACTAAGCTAATCCGTTACTTCCGGGTGCCGACTCCTCGTTGAAATGTTCAAATGTGTGTGGAATCTTAAGGAACTTAACTGCTACGGTCATCAGTTCCTAAGCCTACACTCTACTTAACCTAAATTATCCTAAGGAGAAACACACACACCCATGCCCGAGGGAGGACTGGAACCTCCGCCGGGACCAGCCGCACAGTCCATGACTGCAGCGCCTCAGACCAATCGGCTAATCCCGCGCCGCCCGACCCCTCGTGACCGCCCCATTCAGGAATTCACGGTACACTGTCAAATAAGCAGGTACAGCTTCGACGTAAACAGTAGTATTCCACCCTGACATACACCCGCCAGTTTAAAGAACTCAATTTTTTCCAAACGGAACCACAGTTTTGTTGACCGCACATCTCTAATTTCTCACGCGAAATGTAGATTCCTGCCGTTTATACGAGTTATTTTCGAAGATAAAGGAAATAGGACAATGCAAGCCTTATCACGTCGCTAAGGTATCGTCACTTGTGAAAATCGTGCATTGTACTATGACATAGACTATATTCCCTCTAAGAATTTTTGCATCGGGTAGAAAAATATCTTTCCTTATCTATCACGTCATGCATGACAGGACTATAATATTAAATTCGTTTTTGCTCATGGCGGATTGCTAATATTTACCACTGTCACAGCTCGTCTCCTCACTTTCGAACTCTCTCTTAAAGAAATCAGATGTCTCGCCACATAAAAAGTCTGTAAAGGTAACAGTACAGAGAAGCTGTAAATAAAGTTTCACATTGGGTATCACTTTGTAAATTCGGTAACATATCTGACTTTATTATGGTGATTATCTCTCCCTTTATAGGTGGACGATTGAAAAATCTCACCGCAACGAAAAAAACGCCAAGTGAAGAATCATATCTCTGGTGCCCTACACCCACCAGGCAGCATGTCACTGATATGTACTGTTCTACGTACTGACTTGGCAGAAAATCCTACGAAATTTTGGTCTTATGTCAAAGCGGTAGGTGGATCAAAACAAAATGTCCAGACACTCTGTGACCAAAATGGTTCTGAAACAGAGGATGACAGACTGAAGGCCGAAATACTAAATGTCTTTTTCCATAGCTGTTTCACAGAGGAAGACTGCACTGTAGTTCCTTCTCTAGATTGCCGCACAGATGACAAAATGGTAGATATCGAAATAGACGACAGAGGGATAGAGAAACAATTAAAATCGCTCAAAAGAGGAAAGGCCGCTGGACCTGATTGGATACCAGTTCGATTTTACACAGAGTACGCGAAGGAACTTGCCCCCCTTCTTGCAGCGGTGTACCGTAGGTCTCTAGAAGAGCGCAGCGTTCCAAAGGATTGGAAAAGGGCACAGGTCATCCCCGTTTTCAAGAAGGGACGTCGAACAGATGTGCAGAACTGTAGACCTATATCTCTAACGTCGATCAGTTGTAGAATTTTGGAACACGTATTATGTTCGAGTATAATGACTCTTCTGCAGACTAGAAATCTACCCTGTAGGAATCAGCATGAGTTTCGAGAAAGACGGTCGAGTGAAATCCAGCTCGCGCTATTCGTCCACGAGACTCAGAGGGCCATAGACACGGGTTCACAGGTAGATGCCGTGTTTCTTGACTTCCGCAAGGCGTTCGATACAGTTCCCCACAGTCGTTTAATGAACAAAGTAAGAGCATATGGACTATCAGACCAATTGTGTGATTGGATTGAGGAGTTCCTAGATAACAGAACGCAGCATGTCATTCTCAATGGAGAGAAGTCTTCCGAAGTAAGAGTGATTTCAGGTGTGCCGCTGCGGAGTGTCGTAGGACCGTTGCTTTTCACAATATACACTCCTGGAAATGGAAAAAAGAACACATTGACACCGGTGTGTCAGACCCACCATACTTGCTCCGGACACTGCGAGAGGGCAGTACAAGCAATGATCACACGCACGGCACGGCGGACACACCAGGAACCGCGGTGTTGGCCGTCGAATGGCGCTAGCTGCGCAGCATTTGTGCACCGCCGCCGTCAGTGTCAGCCAGTTTGCCGTGGCATACGGAGCTCCATCGCAGTCTTTAACACTGGTAGCATGCCGCGACAGCGTGGTCGTGAACCGTATGTGCAGTTGACGGACTTTGAGCGAGGGCGTATAGTGGGCATGCGGGAGGCCGGGTGGACGTACCGCCGAATTGCTCAACACGTGGGGCGTGAGGTCTCCACCGTACATCGATGTTGTCGCCAGTGGTCGGCGGAAGGTGCACGTGCCCGTCGACCTGGGACCGGACCGCTGCGACGCACGGATGCACGCCAAGACCGTAGGATCCTGCGCAGTGCCGTAGGGGACCGCACCGCCACTTCCCAGCAAATTAGGGACACTGTTGCTCCTGGGGTATCGGCGAGGACCATTCGCAACCGTCTCCATGAAGCTGGGCTACGGTCCCGCACACCGTTAGGCCGTCTTCCGCTCACGCCCCAACATCGTGCAGCCCGCCTCCTGTGGTGTCGCGACAGGCGTGAATGGAGGGACGAATGGAGACGTGTCGTCTTCAGCGATGAGAGTCGCTTCTGCCTTGGTGCCAATGATGGTCGTATGCGTGTTTGGCGCCGTGCAGGTGAGCGCCACAATCAGGACTGCATACGACCGAGGCACACAGGGCCAACACCCGGCATCATGGTGTGGGGAGCGATCTCCTACACTGGCCGTACACCACTGGTGATCGTCGAGGGGACACTGAATAGTGCACGGTACATCCAAACTGTCATCGAACCCATCGTTCTACCATTCCTAGACCGGCAAGGGAACTTGCTGTTCCAACAGGACAATGCACGTCCGCATGTATCCCGTGCCACCCAACGTGCTCTAGAAGGTGTAAGTCAATTATCCTGGCCAGCAAGATCTCCGGATTTGTCCCCAATTGAGCATGTTTGGGACTGGATGAGGCGTCGTCTCACGCGGTCTGCACGTCCAGCACGAACGCTGGTCCAACTGAGGCGCCAGGTGGAAATGGCATGGCAAGCCATTCCACAGGACTACATCCAGCATCTCTACGATCGTCTCCATGGGAGAATAGCAGCCTGCATTGCTGCGAAAGGTGGATATACGCTGTACTAGTGCCGACATTGTGCATGCTGTGTTGCCTGTGTCTATGTGCCTGTGGTTCTGTCAGTGTGATCATGTGATGTATCTGACCCCAGGAATGTGTCAATAAAGTTTCCCCTTCTTGGGACAATGAATTCACGGTGTTCTTATTTCAATTTCCAGGAGTGTACATAAATGACCTTCTGGATGACATCGGAAGTTCACTGAGGCTTTTTGCGGATGATGCTGTGGTATATCGAGAGGTTGTAACATTGGAAAATTGTACTGAAATGCAGGAGGATCTGCAGCGAATTGACGCATGGTGCAGGGAATGGCAATTGAATCTCAATGTAGACAAGTATAATGTGCTGCGAATACACAGTAAGATAGATCCCTTATCATTTAGCTACAATATAGCAGGTCAGCAGCTGGAAGCAGTTAATTCCATAAATTATCTGGGAGTACGCAGTAGGAGTGATTTAAAATGGAATGATCATATAAAGTTGATCGTTGGTAAAGCATATGCCAGACTGAGATTCATTGGAAGAATCCTAAGGAAATGCAATCCAAAAACAAAGGAAGTAGGTTACAGTACGCTTGTTCGCCCACTGCTTGAATACTGCTCAGCACTGTGGAATCCGTACCAGATAGGGTTGATAGAAGAGATAGAGAAGATCCAACGGAGAGCAGCGCGCTTCGTTACAGGATCATTTAGTAATCTCGAAAGCGTTACGGAGATGATAGATAAACTCCAGTGGAAGACTCTGCAGGAGAGACGCTCAGTAGCTCAGTACGGGCTTTTGTTGAAGTTTCGAGAACATACCTTCACCGAGGAGTCAAGCAGTATATTGCTCCCTCCTACGTATATCTCGCGAAAAGACCATGAGGATAACATCAGAGAGATTAGAGCCCACACAGAAGCATACCGACAATCCTTCTTTCCACGAACAATACGAGACTGGAATAGATGGGAGAAGCGTTAGAGGTACTCGGATTACACTCACCAGGTACACCAAATGGAAACCCGCGTAGGGAAGAACATGCTCTTTTCGAGGAAGACTATTGAGAGCCGACGTTTAAAGCTGACCACAGAAAGATTCTACAAAAGGCAACATACATTACACGTAAAGACCGCGCTATTAAAAACACTATCACAGTGACTATGTTACTGTCACCCTGCATAAAAAGCGGTCTTGGTTCTACAAGCACACGCAAGAGTCGCTGATAGTGTAACGATTTCTGGTAGAAAAGCTGTCAGCGATTTGGAATCAAGTCTCTCCATTGAACCACATACTTGCGTTGGATCCTGTGGAGACGACTTACAATGATTACAACCACTTGCAAATAATATTCATACCATTCGCATACCTGGAAATAAGGCACTTTTTTCGAACCTATCTGCTGCAACAGAACTCTAACGTGATTTTAGACAATTTCTCTACATCTTGTAACTGTTCCTTAGTCTCAGCACAGCCTACCTGCAGTTTCGTCCATGTGATCGTTCCAATTTAAGTCAGAACTGAGCAGAAGTCGGAGAGAGCTATATCTACCACCTTCTGCAATCTCGGTAGAATCAGAGTAAGCTGAGTTAGTGCAACAGAGCCTACTTCTAACCACTCCATGGAAATGGGAACACGTTGTCCTAGGTTTGCCAACGAAGTACGATGTGTAAAGTCAGCACCAAAACGAACCTTTCTCCTGCAACACGACGTACTGTCATAGACAGTACGAATAGTTACGGTGATGTTTCATAAAGCAAAAAAGCTCAACATCATTCAGGAACGGAGAAGATTTTGATACTGTATTGCGATGCGTTTCCAAGTTACACAAAGGTACTACAGTCCAAGGAGACCTGCATCCCTCAGGGTGCATTCACGTCTGCCACCCAAACATTCTATCATCGTTGCTTTACTCAAAAAATTGTTCAAATGGCTCTAAGCACTATGGGACTTAACATCTGAGGTCATCAGTCTCCTAGACTTAGAACTACTTAAACCTATATAACCTAAGGACATCACACACATCCATGCCCGAGGCAGGATTCGAACCTGTAACCATAGCAGCAGCGCGGTTTCGGACTGAAGCGCCTAGAACCACTCGGCCACAGCGGCCGGTAGTTATTTTGTAGCATCGAACAGAGAAGAATTGCAAACCATAAAAGCTCCGCTAATTTCGTCCCACAGAAACTCACCTTTCTGTCTTCTGATATATTGAAAACAAATAGCGTCTGCGTGCCAGCATCGAGCATGTTCGGTGATCCTACTAAATGTACACTTATTGGTGGCCAGTAATCGAAGACGCTTGCACAGGCCAGTGTAACGATTCATCGCTTCATCGCCTGTACTGTAAGAGGACCATATCCCACAGACTATCAGCTACAAGAGAGGGTCACTGTTTTGTTTGTTTGATACATTGTTTTTTTTCTGCTGTAACACGCATTGTACACAGCCATATTTTTTTTCTCTGTCACAGCTTCGAGGTCTGTGTAGGGTTCTATACTGGCATTAACACTTTTCGATCCATAAACTGGACATCGCATGGTATAAATCGTTTTGCTGCTGCTCCCATAACGCATATACTGGATGATTTAAGTAAAGGGCATTCATAACATAAAGAAACTGGAAGAGTTCTGCGGTATACTGGAGGGTTCCCAAACTGCTGTATGAAGGTGACTGATAACCTCTACATTTAAACTCATCTTTCACAGTGGCACGATAACTGATGCGTCAGCATTCCATTTCGACTGATTCCTCATACTGCAGTCATGTATGAGATCACTGTTTCTGTCCTAGCCATCCCCGTAAGGTATTGCCATTCCGCCAAGACTCTTTTTCGTTCTCAAAGAAGCGATATCAGTCAATCATTATGTGGTCATCAACAGCGTACCAGTGGGCGGATGGGATGGAAAAGACACTAGTGATGTACTGTAAAATGCACCACAGTTGTTAGTACAATCAGTTTTAGCAGTTTCACCAGCTTTTGCACCACTGACCATTGACAAGGCAGTATGCTTCCAAATTTCTGTAAAATCGCTAAACCACCCCTCCTCTACTCTCTTAGTCCATTATGAATGTTAGCAGGTGACTGTGCAGTATGTCCGCTCATTGTCAGTTCTCGAACATATACACCAAAGTATACCAGACAGCGATCTTTATATTTCTAGCACTTCGACCATAGAGCATAATTGACGATTACTAATTCCCATCTATCTCTATGTGGATGTGAGTCACAAAGCATTCTCGCATTCTTATGAGAAAGTTAGACACCGAAAGATCTGCTTGTACTGTCTTTGACCTACGCTCCCTGAAACACTGTCACTGATTTAATTTGCAGCTGATCAGAAGTACACCACTACATTCACGTTTCGTCAAGGAGCACCTATCAAAGAGCATGAGATTTTTCTACATGTGCTAGTGTCGAGGAGGATATCACCCATTATCGGTGTGTAGTAGATGTGAATGTGTTGTGATGATACAATAGACGGTTAAGAATCAGAAACTGTTGGTTTTATGCATGATGGAGCTCAGGCGGACAGAGTTTGAAGCATTTTACTTAAATCAACTGCGCTATCACTTCTAAAGTATTTTTGTAGTGTCTGGGGTCAGTACCAAGAAGGTTTTGGTAAGAGAGAACCCCTAGGGCTACACGGTTCTGCACTTAAAAGACACTATAATGTTAGGTCGTTGCTGTTCCAGACCTATTAGTCGTATGGAATGAAGCGCTGTTGCTATCCTAATGTGAGAAACATATTTCCAGTGCATGACATACATTTTTCTGTCAGGTTTCTCTGAGATAAACTGTGGAGAAAAACAGTAAAATTAAAAAATCTACTTCCTTAAAACATCGATACTCTGTAATAAGTGCACAATATAGCTTTCCAGAGGTATATAGCGCCCACTACTTACATCCGATCACGAATCAGAAATCATGGTATGCTCGCATCAGTCCTATATAAAATGATTGTTAGTAATGGGGAATGCCTCTTACAAAGAAAGAGACAGCCGCATAGCAGCTATGTTTGACAAGTGAAATTACACGTCATGCCGCCACTGACTCTATAAACAGGACATCTGTCAAGCAGAAGTATACATTGGTATAATAGCACCAAACAAACACCTGTCGCTAACTTCGAGTCATTGTTGTTATGAATCTGAAGACACAATTTTATGCCCAAAATGCCGCAGGAGAATGTAATATGTCGCATAAATCTTCTTTCTTCTTGAGCAATATGTCGAAACTGGATGGACATGTTTCATAATACATTAGATATAATTGCTTGTAAATCTAGTACAGTTGCCAACACCTAGCACAATTGTACTATTTTTCTAGTTGGGCGGCATAGTACAGCACTGTATCGAATCCATCCAGTCACGTACAACCGTATATTCTACATGTGCAACGCGTTTGCTGCGTTTTCTGTATGTCTCTGTGCATGTGTCACGGATGGCTCCCATGACCCGGTCCCCCCACATCTTCTGATGTAACGCATGGCTGGTCCACCACCGAGCCATATCCCAGATGTGTCGTGTAGTGGATGCAACTCTGAACTTCACTCTCGACATAATTCATGGCAGATTCACCTTCAAACCCTAACCCAGATGCGGTGTATTGTGGATCTGCATCGCAGCATCGCTCCAGATATTATGCGTGGCCGCATCGAAACCCTATCCTGGACGTGGCATGTTGTGGATCTGCGTCCAGACGTCGCTCCAGATATAACGCGTGGCGGATTCGTGCTCAGGTCTGCTCTGCATTATGCGAGCCATCCGCAACATATGCAAAGACACCGATATACGTAAAACAGTGCAAACGCACTGCAACTGTAGAATATGTGGTTGGAGGTGACTGGATGCTTTCGAGTATAGTGCTATACTATGCCGCCCAACTGAGAAAATAGTACTTATGCGCTAGGTGTTGGTAACAGTACTACATCTACAAGCAACGTTAGAATACTGATGTCATGACTGCCTGGGTAGAAGTGACATAAAACCGATAAAATTAAAAAAAAAGAAACTATGGGATATGCATATAATTTGAGGGAGTACTTGGATGTCTCAAACGTCGATGCGTACAAGACCTCAGATATTTTTAGCGCTGTGAGCTATTTGTGACGGAATTTTCATTATTTGATTTGCATAATGTTTAAGTGTGATACTCAAATGTTGAAAATATCTTTTACTATGAAGAGGGAACATAGTAAGGTGGAGGTGAGTGTTTCAAGCGATCTGTTTGACTGTGAATTTTTAAACAATTAATTCGACAGGGTAGTGCTTACGGATTATTTGACTCTTTTTTTTGGTATCGAAACTGCGTCAGCTTTCCCTTTGTCTCCTACGTTAGGCAACAGTAATACAGTATTATGAGGAGAGATGGAAACCTCCATCTTCGTGTTTGGAGACGTTCTAACATTCTGCGTGTAGTCTATTGTTCTAAGTCGTGTCTCCCTACCACTTTCGCGCAACGACGCTCTGAGCGTGTTTTTTAGGGAATTGACTAGTTTGAACCTGGGACCTGTTGCTGGTAAGGAGACGCCAGACCACACATGACATGTAGAGTTCAGAAGAGTTCAGTGGGACTAGCGATGATATGAACAAATACTTAATGATTTCAGCGTCAGCTCCACTGCACTCTCTGTAAAAGAATCTTAATACTAACTAAATTTATTGGAAGGGGTTCAAGGCTTTACTATTTTTAGTTAGCTGGTAAAATAACGTCGAAAAAGCAGTTAAGTTTACAATTGGAAATTTTATTCTACTCACAAAACATTGTTTATAAATTGCACTATTGATAAAAGGAAATGTTTTAATACAGGATGATAAAAACCAACTGCGTTCAACAAAAATGTGAACGAATATTCCCTGAATGGGTTTCAAAGTTCTACAATGGATCGAAGGATGACCTATGCCATATCACATCTATAATCTAGGTTTAAATTAAGTTTCACGAAAGAGAAAACTATCAAAATGGTCTACAGTGACCCTCAATTATCTCTAATTACTTATCTAAATTGTCGTAAATTACAGTGGCTGATGTGGCTTCTCAATAACTATATAACAGAAAAATCATCGCGTTTCAGATTTTAACTTATGCACCAAATGTGAACACCATGAGATTTAATTGACGATCGACACTAGTATTACGTAAAATGGGGGTGTAACAGGTGAGACTTCTGCAGTTCTGAGTGAAGCCTTATGCGCTCAAAAATGCGGCATCGCGTGCGTTCATTACCTTGTCGGGGTTTGTCAGGGGGCGGCGGCCGGCGTAGCTCCATGCATCTCGTCGTCTCCGAAACAACTCTCTCCTAACTTCTCCTTACTACAATTTACCGAAGTTGGTTTAAAAAACAACTATCTGGCTGTGTTTTCATCCGACCAATCAGGGTCTCAGTGTTAACCTTAAGCTCCGCCTACAAAAATTCTGTCTATCCAATGAGAAACGTTATACTTTTCGTGGTGGGGCAACGTAACAGTGACGCGAAAAAGTCTCACGCTAAAAGTTGCGGCTGGTGTGGCCCTTTTAGTGTTATCGTAAGCTCTATACTGTTCTTCTGGAGGATTCTAGCTTTTAACACGGGCTGGGGGTGGTCCTGTCGGTTAGCTGGCGACGTGGGTGTCCGTCCCTTATCGTAGGGCCTTCTAGCTTAACACGGTTCTGCTCTCGGCTTCTGTTCTCGTTTCTCCCCTCAGAACTGCGTCTGTCCTACGGTGGGAAGGTATGACATGCATTTAGGGATTCTTGTGTTAGTCTGTGGTATCTCATTTGCTCACTTGTTACTCGTATTACTTTGGTTAATTTAATGTCACGATTTATTTGGAGCTATGTGACATACTACTGGATTTGCTTATCATGTCAGGGTTTTTATGGAAGGTGTTGGATTTGCCCGACACCTTACAACGTTGGTTCACACAGAGAAACAGGGAGTGTCCTCTTGAGAGAGACAGAGACAGGAAGCAAGTCCGGAATTTGCTGAACAACAGAGTGCTGCCACTTGATGCGTTGTTTAGTAGCCGTGGGGTCAAAGGAGGTCGATACCCGGCACCTGGTTGGTATATTTAGTAACGTGGTCTGTAATTTGGACATTGATCTGTTTCGACCTCTGTGGCGATAAACACATACATGGGAGACCTTATACGAAGGCTACTATACTGCGTTTCATTCCTTTCATGATCTGTGGAACCATTTTGTAGGGTTTAACTGTCAGTAAAATACGTATTTATGTTTCTTGATCTGATTTCCACCAAAATTCTTGTAATTTGTCCATCTGCAGAAAGCAGCGGCAGGTTTCTAAATATACCATGAAATTTTTTGTGGTTAAACTCTAGTGTGCTTCGAAAAGTCAGGAATATAAAAAATAAGAGCCTTAATATCCCTGCCCAAGCAGCAAATATAAACTGAGTCCACTCATCGTTCGCATATTACAGTTAATTTCCCAACAATTTTTTTAACTAAATAAATAAACTATACTAGAATCACCACCTTGCATCCCATAAATTGCTTAAATAAATATTATTCCACCCACAGTCTAAATTGTTAAAACAATTATCCTTACTCTGCAATCAATTTCCCTCGAAATGGCCGATCTACTGAGTGTTTTTTCTTCGGTAATTTCCGGGATGGGGACTGGATTGGGAGGACTGGGGGTTCCCAGAGGGTGGATTTAATTATTTGATCCATTTAACTAATTAGTTAATCAAATTGACATCAAAAGTGTGCTTGTCTCGGCGAGGGGAGTTCCCAGAGGTATTGGGGGGAGGAGGAGGATGAGGAGGGGGCGAAGGGGAGGGAACAATATTTTATGGACCTGTCAATCAAACGGAAAGATTATCCCCAGGGGTCACAATCCTCTTAGCAGAATAATAGATCTATGACCTGTCAATGAAAAGAGAACACTAGGTTTTCCCCTGAATGTAGGCAACCTGCACTAACAAAATGAACTGATGCTCTTTGCCCTACTATTCTGCTCGACCTATTTACATAATTCTGTAAGAGTTGTTTGTTGACGAGGGTACGAGTCACTTCTCATCCCATCATATCCCACAAGTGTTCGAATGGGGAGAAGTGGGGAGATTGTGCTGGCCAGGGAAGTTGCTACACCTCTTGCAGAGCACATTGAGTGTCACGGGCAGTGGGTGGGTGAGCATTATCCTGCTGGAACCACACATCACCTTCCTGTTTTGAGAATGGCCAATGACTGGGTGTAACAACAGTCCACATGTACTGAGCGCTGGTTAGCGTCCCCTCCAGAAACACCAAAGGTGAAAAACAGTTGTAGCTTGTCGAGCCCGAGACCATAAGGCTGGTGAGACCAGTGTGACATGGAGGAATGCATTTGACACGACATCGATCACAAGGTCTACTACACACAGACGACCATCTATTGACCAACTGCGGTGGCCGAGCGGTTCTAGACGCTTCAGTCGAGAACCACGTGACTGCTACGGTCGCAGGTTCGAATCCTGCCTCGGGCATGGATGTGAGTGATGTCCTTAGGTTAGTTAGGTTTAAGTAGTTTTAAGTTCTAGGGGACTGATGACCTCAGATGTTAAGTCCCATAGGGCTCAGAGCCATTTGAACCATTTCGACCATCTACTGCGTTCATCAGGATCTTCTTTCTTCGCTGAAGATCATGGCGCGCCTTTCCATCTTCCAAGTGACCCTCTGACGGCACTGTCGGGTCATACTGATCGAAAGTGTGAGTGTTAGATGTACTAGAGGTGTGTGTGCTCGTAGTCACAAAGGTAATAACCGGTTCGTAATACTTCGTGTTGACACATCTGGTGTCACAAGCCATCTTACCTGTGTTGTGGTAGATGTATGATCTGCCACTTCTGCCCTTTCAATACGACGATTCTGTTGGGCATCTGCGCTGGGTGGATGTCAAGAATCTCGACTACGAGTGTGAGAATGTTCACGTGAACACCGACCGATACCAGCATCGTAGCACGACTGCCGTAGCACGTCCAGCTTGTGTGGCAGTTCTCCGAAAGGATCATCTGGCGACTCGCTCAGCTGGCGAGTGCGTCTTCATGGCGTGGTTGCCCGCTTGTTTCACACGTCTGTACCACACCGAACCTTCTGGCTCTGAGCATTCCCTAATAAAGGGTAGACACTTATGGCGTTCTGGTATCTATGCCACTACGCTATTTGTTGGCGGATGACGTGAAAGTCACAATCAATACATGTACTATCCTCCAGGTGGCAAGTGCTGTCATCGTATGAAAATCGACGTCGTCTTTCCAGGTTAATTCTTTTAAAAACTTGCCGGCCGCGGTGGTCTCGCGGTTCTAGGCGCGCAGTCCGGAACCGCGCGACTGCTACGGTCACAGGTTCGAATCCTGCCTCAGGCATGGATGTGTGTGACGTCCTTAGGTTAGTTAGGTTTAACTAGTTCTAAGTTCTAGGGGATGATGACCACAGTAGTTAAGTCCCATAGTGCTCAGAGCCATTTTAACCATTTTAAAAACTTTTTTTAGGGTGGTGTGTATGGAAGATGGCTGCTTTTTTGTGAAACCTTTCACTTGCACGCGGAGTTGAGGACAATTATTGTTGCCAACTGAAACATCGATATTAACAGCGCAGCTGTACATCACTGATCACGCTTTTCTTACCACAGTCGAGTGACAAGTCGACTACGTCCTCATATGTTCTAGCTCGAGGAATGGCCTACAGTTTCTTATGACGGCAGCTAATGGCAAAACTGTAAATCAGCTGTCACCGATATACTGAGAAGTATTAGTAGATCAAACCGGTCGTGTCAGCTGATTCATCTAAAGCGGATACCAGGGCATGCTGCTATTAGGGGCTACGAACGTGCATATCAGCTGACGAAAATTTGGCTGCTATTCCTGCCCCATTGACCAGGACACTTATCCTGTACTTATATAAAGCGATAGCTACAATCAACCAGGAGCTATAGCACAGTTCCGTGTATTAAACAAGAAGGATTACTTTTACCTAAGAGTAGCTTTTAGTTCAATGGATAAATGTGTTGCTAAATTTGTTTGTCATTTCGTCTGTCTTGGAAGAATGGAACCTTACCTTGTGCCATATTACAATATATATACTTGAATTTAATATAAAAATTTGTACCTTTCATTGTAATGGTGCAGTCAGTCTAATATACTTTGTAGACAAATTATCTCGTACAGTTATATTTCATATTTTATAATTAAGTATGTAAATGTCCTGTGAGCGTCATTATGGGACATAAATGTATATAGTGAAATGCACTTTGACTAAAACGAACAAAACAAAATAAAATAAAAAGGTCACACTTGTTCAAATTTACAGCAATCTCCTGATATTGTGCGAAGAATCAGTCTTACTCCCCTACCGGAAACAGCCACTTGACTGAGCCACAAGCCCTGTAGGCCTTCGCGAGATATATGGCAGTTTGTCACATGCAAACCTTGTTGACGACTACGAATCCCGTTTAGCATGTTCGTCTTGGGCAACGGCCAACCGTGTGACGTAATAGTTACCGCTGCCGATCATTGACTGGAAGGCCAGGAAATCAACCCATAGTAGGTACATCAGGCTTTTCCATTTGTGAGACTGTTTGGAATAGGGTCCACGCAATTCGATTGGACCGACTGAGAAGCTACACGAATAATTAAGCGGTAATATTGCCATGTAAGATGTCGAAGTACCATCACACTGAAAGGCCTGCATCAAACAGTGCGCAAAAGGGCACTTTGTTTTATTTAGTATACTTCTTCGTACCCGTACTTCTCTATACTTGACAGTGCTCCGACAGTGTCTCTATTGAAACAAGTAACGATGCTGTTACAGAAGGTAATTCCATGTACTTTCTGTTACCAGTGATTAGTCATGCCATAAAGTGGTGAAAGAAAATTTTTAAATAGTTTAGAGCTGTTTACCACAGCGGTGCTCCAACCCGAACCTTTGTATTGCTTCTACTTACTGAGCTACTCTTGAACATATTACATCTACTGTTGTACATGACGACCTACACACACACAGCTGCTTTGCAACCAGCGTACCTAGCGTATTATGATCTGGACAGATGAATATCATACTGATAAAAGGAAACTGCATTCAGTGTATATTTGGACCAAAGTGTTACCCTTAATTTAGACTGTTACTGGTGTCCTTTGTACCAAATGTAACGTAGCATTCTGCATGACCAGCTTCAGATTTCTCACAGTCTTCTCCTTACAGTTAATTAATTTAGTTTCAGGAGGCACATTACATTCATTTCTATACAACCAATAGAGTAAAAGCAACAATTAATGTAGCACATGAACAGAAGTCAGTAAATAGTGCAGAATGATCCAAATTTTTGGGTGTACATGTTGGTGAGACTTGAACTGGAAGACGTATATTACTGAGCTCCTCAAACAATTAAGTTCAGATACTTCTGATCCTCGTGCAATTGCTAGTCTTGGAGATAAACGAATTAACCTAGTGATACATTATATATATTTTTAACTCAATCGCTTAGAAAGAAAGTACTGATTGCAGAAAATCGAGTAGTATGTAGTGTTCACCTGCTGTAGTCATGTAGGTACCTCGTCACTGCGGCATTTTAACTTCATCGTCACAGTAATTATATTCGATAATGTAACCAGTCATAACTCATCCATCAGAATTTGAAAATAACAGCGATGTCCATACCTACAAATCCAGAGGGAAACATGATCCTTGTAATCCACTATTAAATAAGTCAGTGGCTCAAAAAGTAGTTCAATATACAGTAAAAAAACTGTTTGACCATTTGCCAAATAACATACAATGTCTGACAGGTAGGTAGAAAGTATTAAATTGAACATAAAAATCCCTCCACGTGAACAACTTGTTCTCTCGTATGGACGAATTTCTTTTTAAAAACAGGTACTCTACAACATAAAAAAACAGAAACAGCCTTGTTTGTAAGTGTAGTTACATGAGTAGGATTAAAAAATACATTATAATCATTATTATCACCTATGTACACATAATTTACTTGTCTGTATGGTCGTATGCAGGGCATTTACAGATTACCAAACACCGCAGTGGCTTACTCATAATCTCATAATGAGATCGACGTATCAGTCTTAAACACAAGGGATATTGTTAATGAGAACTACAGAACAGTGTGGGATTATTTTTGATAAACTTCGTTATTAAATTTACATGGCGTAGGAGATAGGTATTATTCGCGTTTAATTATCAAGACTGTGTGTGAAGTGTTTCGTTCTCTAGAGTTTACTAGTATGTCTGTAGCTGTTAATTTCCGCGCAGCTGTAGCGCCTCTGGGGGTACACAGCGGTACAGACGGGCGTTCGTGAGCCATACAGCAGTCTGCACACCTGTCTGGATAAGCACACCACACCCCACATCGCCTCGCCTCGCCTCCGGTAAGCCAGCTGACGCGTAGTGGGTGCGCCCCGCAGATAAGCCGCAGGCAAACGCGCAGGGGTTGGCGCGGCTGCGACTCCCCACCTCGCACGTGCAGATTACTCTGGCCGCGACCCGTGATTAATCCTCTCGAGCAGACTCCAAAAAGTGCCCGCCAAGCGCTCAAGCTTCACGTCCAGGAGACCACTATCATGCGCTGTCGTGGATGTATCATCTTTGCTGAAAAAGCACCTCTCTGAATTTTGACAGCCTAAATTGTGAACAGAGCTTCGTGGTTGTGGTTTGTATAGGGCACTCAACAGCGAGGTCATCTGCGTCCTTTTCAGGCAATTGGATAGGAATGGGGTATTGTTTTATAAAAAGTATGCACCAAAAGGTGAAATATAAACTGTTATCCTCAGTCACTGTAGGACACTCTATCCCTTTTGATTAAAAATAATATATGTCATTATTATACAATACATAAAAAAGTGAAACAGGTATCTTTATCTCCAAGATTGGCGATCTTGGAGATTTAGCGCGGACCTCAATGCAAGATGCTTATAATAGTTATCACTACTGAACTTTATCTCGAAACCTGGCAGAAAATGTAAGGTATCCTAGCTGCAAGACACAGTCAAAAGCTTCTCTGCGTGTACCAACGGAAATAATATCGACGTCAGTGCTGCGAAAGCAGAGTTAAAAAACCAAAGTCTTTCGAAAATTCTTCACCAAAGAAGACGAAGTAAATATTCCAGAATTCGAATCAAGAACAGCTGCCAACATGAGTAACTTAGAAGTAGATACCCTAGGAGTAGTTAAACAGCTTAAATTACTTAATAAAAGCAACTGTACAGACTGAATACCAATTAGGTTCCATTCTTAACAATCATATTCAGCTCCTCGCTCGACGGAAGATCCGTAGCCAAAGACTGGAAAATTTCACAGGTCACACCAATATTCCAGGAAGCTAGAAGGAGTAATCCACTAAATTACAGGCCCATATCATTAACGTCGATGTGTAGTAGCGTTTTGGAACACGTACTGTGTTAGAATATTATGAATAAACTCGAAAAGAACGGTCTATTGACACCTAATCAACCAGGATTTAGAAACCATCTTTACACACACGAAGTGTTGAGTTCTATTCAGAAGGGATTTAAAATTGATTTCGTATTTCTAGGTTTACAAAACGCATTTGACATCGTACCACACGAGCGGCTTCCAGTGAAATTGCGTGCTTATGGAATGTCGTCTCAGTTATATGACTGGATTCGTGATTTCCTGTCATGGAGGTCACACTTCGTAGTAATTGATGGAAAGTCATCGGGTGAAACAGATGTGATGTCTGGCGTTTCCTAAAGTAGTGTTATAGTCCCTCCGTTGTTCCTTATCTATGTATAGACGAGTTAGGAAACAATCTGAGCAGCCGTCTTAGATTGTTTGCAGATGGTGCTGCTGTTTATTGTCTAGTAAACTCACCAGAAGATCAAAACAAGTTGCAAAACAATTTAGAAAAGCTATCTGAATGGTGCGAAAGTTGGCAATTGACGCATAATCACGAAAAGTGTGAGGTCATCAGCATAAGTGCTAAAAGGATGCCGTTAAACTTCAGTTACACAATAAATCATTTTAATATAAAGCCCGTAAATTCAATTACACTACTGGCCATTAAAATTGCTACACCACGAAGATGACGTGCTACAGACGTGAAACTTAGCCGACAGGAAGAAAATGCTGTGATATGCAAATGATTAGCTTTTCAGAGGATTCACACAAGCTTGGCGCCGGTGGCGACACCTACAACGTGCTGATATGAGGAAAGTTTCCAACCGATTTCCCATACACAAACAACAGTTGATCAGCGTTGCCTGGTGAAACGTTGTTGTGATGCCTCGTGTAAAGAGGAGAAACGCGTACCATCATGTTTCCGACTTTGATAAAGGTCGGATTGTAACCTATCGCGATTGCGGTTTATCGTATCGCGACATTACTGCTCGCGTTGGTCGAGATCCAATGACTGTTAGCAGAATAGGGAATCGGTGGGTTCAGGAGGGTAATACGGAACGCAGTGCTGGATCCCAACGGCCTCGTATCACTAGCAGTCGAGACGACAGGCATCTTATCCGCATGGCTGTAACGGATCCTGCAGCCACGTCTCGATCCCTGAGTCAACAGATGGGGACGTTTGCAAGACAACAACCAACTGCACGAACAGTTCGACGACGTTTGCAGCAGCATGGACTATCAACTCGGAGACCATGGCTGCGGTTACCCTTGACGCTGCATCACAGACAGGAGCGCCTGCGATGGTGTACTCAACGACGAACCTGGGTACAAGAATGGTAAAACATCATTTTTTTCGGATGAATCCAGGTTCTGTTTACAGCATCATGATGGCTGCATCCGTGTTTGGCGACATCGCGGTGAACGCACATTGGAAGCGTGTATTCGTCATCGCCATACTGGCCTATTACCCGGCGTGATAGTATGGGGTGCCACTGGTTACACGTCTCGGTCACCTCTCGTTCGCATTGACG
Source organism: Schistocerca piceifrons (assembly GCF_021461385.2). Taxonomy (NCBI): domain Eukaryota; kingdom Metazoa; phylum Arthropoda; class Insecta; order Orthoptera; family Acrididae; genus Schistocerca; species Schistocerca piceifrons. Next base: position 272,975,273 of record NC_060139.1, read on the forward strand.
GCACTTTGAACAGTGGACGTTACATTTCAGATGTGTTACGACTCGTGACTCTACCCTTCATTCGATCCCTGCGAAACCCTACATTTCAGCAGGATAATGCACGACCGCATGTTGCAGGTCCTGTACGGGCCTTTGTGGATACAGAAAATGTTCGACTGCTGCCCTGGCCAGCACATTCTCCAGATCTCTCACCAATTGAAAACGTCTGGTCAATGGTGGCCGAGCAACTGGCTCGTCACAATACGGCAGTCACTATTCTTGATGAACTGTGGTATCGTGTTGAAGCTGCATGGGCAGCTGTACCTGTACGCGCCATCCGAGCTCTGTTTGACTCAATGCCCAGGCGTATCAAGGCCATTATTACGGCCAGAGGTGGTTGTTCTAGGATTTATGCACCCAAATTGCGTGAAAATGTAATGGCATGTCAGTTCTAGTATAATATATTTGTCCAATGAATACCCGTTTATCATCTGCATTTCTTCTTGGTGTAGCAATGTTAATGGCCAGTAGTGTATATACCTTGGAATTACAATAAACAAAAACTTAAATTGGAAAGAACACATAGAAAATGTTACGGGGAAAGCAAACATTGCGTTTTATTGGCGAGACACTTAGAAATGTAACAGCTCTACTAAAGATACTATCTAAACTACGTCTGTCCTCTTTTGGAGTACTGTTATGGGGTCTGGCATCCTTACCAGATAGAATTAATGGAGTCCATCGAGAACGTTATTGCGAAATAGAGATCACTAAAAGGATAAGGGGGTTTGGGTGGACATAATTAAAAGAAAAGCTTTTTTCGTTGCTGCGGAATCTTCCCACGAAACTTTCATCACCAACGTAATCCTCCAAATCAAAAATATTTTGTTGACGCCGACCTACATAGGGAGAAACGTTATGTAGCTTTTCGTTTTTTCAGCCCGCTGTTCCAGATCGGAATAACACCTTAGTGTGAAGGTGATCCGATTAAACCTCTGCCAGGCGCGTAAGTAGGATTTGCAAAGTATCCATGCAGATGTAGATGTATCCGGTTGAAGACAGCAAAATAACAGATAACATTCACCCTGTAACACATTAAAATGTTCTACATTAGATATTTTTAAGAAAATCACAAATTTCATTGAATATTAGAACAAGGACCACTTTGTATTCGTTGTCTCCTAAAACGAAGGGCAGGTCAATTGGTATGCTGGTCGCAGCCCTCGCGGCTTGGTATAAAACACGTTCCGTTAAAATGTGGTGCATAGATACTATGCACACCATATTCCTGCTGGAATATAAACCCATGAGTCTGAGGACAGCGCCTAACCTCCAGCAGCAGTCGAAAGAGGAACGCGATGGACGTGTCGTTGGTTTCAATGACCGCTGCTTGTTGGTGCTCAAATCTAACCAGTCCTCCTGCTACAGATGCGTGACCTTTTGTCTCAATAGCAAGGTAACTGCATGTACAGGGACAGCATATTCAGAAATTTTACACATATCAAAAAAGGTTTTGCGTCACCCCCGGTTCCCAGAACTCCTGAAGATAGGCGTTGACTGTGGATATCGTATGCAAAGTCCATTTGACTGTTCAGAAATGTCACTGAACCCGCGCAAAGATGTAAACAACCATGTATGAGCAGCGCCTGTTAGACGGAGGGGGTCAGATAGCCGATCAGTTCCAGTCATTCCACCAGGAAGGAGGTACACGGCTCGTGTTGTCTGTAGTTCAAACATGCCTAGATGGTCAATACCGAGGTTCGATCGCGTCCACATTGTAACTTTGTGCAAGGGAGGTCTCTCAAAAAGGGTAGTGTCCAGGCGTCTAGAAATGAACCCAGTCAATGTTGTTCGGACATGGGGGAGTTACAGAGAGACAGGAACTGTCGATGACATGCCTCGCTCAGGCCGCCCAAGGCGTACTAATGTAATGGATGACCGCTACCTACGGATTATGGCTCGGATGAATCCTACGGCAACACCACCATGTTGAATATCGTTTTTCGTGCAGCCACAGGACGTCGTGTTACCACTCAAACTGTGCGCAATAGACTGCATGATGCACAACTTCACTCCCGACGTCCATGGCGAAGTTCACATTTGCAAGAACGACACTAAGCAGCGCGGTACTGATGAGCCCACCAACATGCCGAATGGACCGCTCACGATTGGCATCAAGTTCTCTTCACCGATGAGTGTCGTATATGCCTTCAAGCACACAATCGTCGGAGAGATGTTTGGAGGCACCCCGGTCAGGCTGAACGCCTTAGACACACTTTCCAGCGAGTGCATCAAGATGGAGGTTCTCTTTTCAAATGGTTCAAATGGCTCTGAGCACTACGGGACTCAACAGCTGAGGTCATCAGTCCCCTAGAACTACTTTAACGTAACTAACCTTAGGACATCACACACATCCATGCCGGAGGCAGGATTCGAACCTGCGACCGTAGCAGCAGCGTGGTTCCGGACTGAGGGGCCTAGAACTGCTCGGCCATCGTGGCCGGCTATGACGTTCTCTTTCGCTGCTGTTTTGTGGTGGCATGACGTGGGGCCGACGTACGCCGCTGGTGGTCATGGAAGGCGCCGTAACGGCTGTACGATACTTGAATGCCTTCCTCCGACCGATAGTGCAACCATATCGGCAGCATATTGGCGAGGCATTCTTCTTCATGGACGACAATTCGCGCCCCCATCGTGCATATCTTGTGTATGACTTCCTTCAGGATAACAACATCGCTCGGCTAGAGTGGGCATGTTCTCCAGTCATGAACCCTATCGGACATGCCTGGGACAGATTGAAAAGGGCTGCTTATGGACGACGTGACCCACCAACCACTCTGAGGGATTTAATTCGAATCGTCGTTGAGTAATGGGACAATCTGGAGAACAGTGCCTTGACGAACTTGTGGATAGTACGCCACCAAGAATACAGGCATACTTCAATGCAAGAGGACGTGCTACTGGGTATTAGAGGTAACGGAGTGTACAGCAGTCTGGACCACCACCTCTGAAGGTCTCGCCGTATGGTGATACAACATGCAGTGTGTGGTTTTGAGGAGCAATAAAAAGGGCGGAAATGATATTTATGTTGTTCTCTATTCCAATCTTCTATACAGGTTCCGGATCTCTCGGAACCGAGGTGATGCAAAACATTTGTGATATATGTATTTTCCAATCACACCCTCTTAATTGCTTAGTCCGCTGCTTCACTACCTTTGCGCTGCTTCTGTAAGTGTAAAGGTGCGTCGTGGATCAGCCGAAGATACTTTTCTACCACATTCTTATGATGGGTAGCCTGAAGAGCGCTTAGAGAGTCGGTGGAGATGATGAATTTGGTAGCAGCAAGTCACTACATCTGCCTCAGCGCCCTCAAGTTCTCTTATAATTTAGCACCATACGCGATTAACAAAGCAGATAATTGAATCTCGAGGCCATATTCTGAAAATAACACAGCACACACGATAGATTTAGATTACCTATCAGTTTAAATGACCGCATAATCACAGATCTCCAATACAAATCGTATCGAGGTTTCCGAATCAACATACTTCGTTGTATGCGAAACTTCGTATACAGAACGGCCACCTCTGGCAGCAAAAGGAGCTAGAATCCAACTTCCAGCCTGAAAGTAAAGGGTGACTGATTGACATAATCTTTAATCAGCACAGACCTTCCGACACCTTTTGTTAACAGCAAACTGGCGAACCATGCGAACTGCAGACAGAAACTGCATGCTCTGAGACTTATATGATGAAAGACCAAAGACCATATAACGGAGATGCTGAGTCGCGATAGGCACAAGAAAAAGATTCACACATTCATAGCTTTCGTCCATAAGCCTTTGTCAGCAGTAGACACACATACACACACGCACACACGTCTGCAGTCTCAGAGAGCTGCAACTAGTAGTTTCAGCTCTCTGAGACTGCAGACGTGTTTGCAAGTTGCGTTTATGTGAATGTTTGTGTGCGTGTGTGTATGTGTGTTTACTGCTGACAAAGGCTTATGGACGAAAGCTATGAATGTGTGAATCTTTTTCTTGTGCCTATCACGACTCAGCATCTCCGCTATATGGTGAGTAGCAACTTTCCTTCTCTGGTATTTTTACACTCCATCCTGGGTTTGAAAGACCAAAGACAGTTTATACGTAAATGCTCCTCATGGAGAAACGCAATCCTGAAAGGACATCGTAAAAGTATCCTCGATCGACGTCAGTGTCGTTATACTTATATTGGTGGGGTGTCTGTGGTTCAACTTGGCGAAGAGTTTCCGCAACATTACGCTAAGTTGTAAAGTTTCGTCTTACACCTTCAGTCAACTTTCACAAAGTACCGCCGCATTAAGAGCTTTGGAAACAGAACTTGAGAGTGTTATCGAGGAGGTTGTTAGATTCTTAGTTCCTAGAGACTAAGTTTAGCAATTAGTTTCCGTAGTTGTATAAAGAACAACTTGTGCACTACATTATATATGGAGACGAAAATTCTTCCACCTGCCTCACAGCCGTAAAACATTCGTCCGTGAAACTGTAAGACGATTATGAAAATACCTCTACCTTTTGTCTTCATTCGAAATATCACAGCAATCAGAAAAAAGACCACGTATAAAAAGGAGAAGTGTTACCATTTCCCACATAAGATTTTTAGGTGTTCAAATGTCATGGAACGTGCTTCAGACAATAGTATCGGTATTTGAGACAAAATAATATCACTTTTACAGGAATGTGCACGTTGGGAAGCACAGCTGGTTCATTACACGTTCTATTTATTACAATTGATGTACACAGGACAGTTGGTAGACCCCGATTTCGAGATTTCGGGACGGTACTTTTAGTCTTATTGCACAGGTAGTAGAGAGATAAACATAATCATACGACGTACCTTTTCAACTATATGGTTAAATCGAAGCGTACGTTAAAACTGAGTGTCGAACCGAGACACGAACCCGTACGCCTTTTAGTGGGTCGTAGTTGGTCGTGTGCGACAAGTAGCGCGGTCTCTCTGACTCTCTGTCTCTCTGTCTCTCTCTCTCTCTCTCTCTCTCTCTCTCTCTCTCTCTCTGTCGCTTCAGCCCACCGCTTGCTACTGGCCTCCATGTCTTCTTTCACTAGCATTTCCTTTTTAAAATGAAATCGAAGTATTTCTTAACGTAGGGAACGAAATGCATCTTCAGAAGACTTAATGAATCTTCTTAAAAGCTAAAACATCTCTCGAAAATGTGACAAAGCTCGTAATATTTCCCGAGAAGCTAAGTGACGACTTGTAAAATAAAAACTTCGTCATCTTCAAAACTCATGGGCAATTATACCCTTATTTGGTAATTCTCCAGTCTGTCGCTGCAGCTTCCAGTGCTGCAGAAGGAAATATCGTCGAAATTTTTACACGGTTCGGTTACTGATATCAAGGGAAGTGTCCGCACAGTAATTTGTGGCTATAGTTTCTTCCGTTGGGAAAAGCTTCCAAACTGACCGCACGATATTCGTTCCCCTAATTACTTGACTTACTGGTCTAGTGATTACATGGAAAGTGAATTGCTGAATTTCACTTTCATTTCGCCCACAGTTTTACTTTCTAAGTTTGCAAATTTATCTGTGCAATATTCAGTAAAGACATCTCGTGTTCAGCTTCGATCAGTCGACCAAAATTCTTTTGAGTTATCTCTGCGTGACACTACTGAAGTGTGTCTACATCTTTGGAAATATTCCTTTCGCATTAAGGAACGAAGGGGGCGCGCACGCATCGAACAGGCCATGCGGTTATAGAAATTCGAATAGGTTTCGCGTTCTTGCAAGATTTGAATTTTGTGTCATTTTTGCGGTAAAGGGTTGCCAAGGAAAGAAAAGGGCAGTGCGGTAGCTCACTATTCAGCATTACTAAAAACGGAGAGCTATGCGAAACAAAAATGGGTTTTCATTGTTGAGCAGCGGTTTAAAAATAGTGGAGCTTTGCCAGCAACAGTTCGCCATTTTCATACAAAATTTGGTTGGAACAGTGATTGAACTTCATCAACTGTGAAGAGATTAATAAAAAATAGGGAGACTGAGCCGTCCTTCAGCATAGAGGTGCCAAAAAATAACGTAACTAATGGAAATAACCGATTACTGAGAAATAGCTTACTGTAATAACCGCTCATCTGATGTTAGCAGTTATTAATGCCGACAATATTTGGCGCCATCAGTTTACCTAAGTGCATACTACGGTTTTCCATTATCTGAGATCTAACCTCGGATAAACGAACAGTGTAGAGGCTAGAGGGACTCTTAGTTCCACGAGTGGGAATGACGAGCTGTAAGGCTGTAACGAAACTAACATGCCAAATTTAAACATACGCAAAATACCCAAGATTGGCGATCTTTTACAGAAGCTCGAAATTTAGCGCGGACTTCAATGCGAGATGCTTATAACAGTTTCCACAGCAAAACTTTGTCTCAAAACCTGGCAGAAAATCCAAAGAGATTCTGGTGGTATGCGAAGAAACAATCAATGCCTTCTCTGCGCAATAGCAGTGGAGATACTATCGAAGACAGTGCTGCCAAAGCAGACTTACTAAACACAGCCTTCCAAAATGCCTTCACAAAAGAAGACGAAGTAAATATTCCTGAATTCGAATCAAGAACAGCTGCTAACATGCGTAACGTAGAAGTAAATAATATCGGAATAGAGAAGCAAATTGAATCACTTAATAAAAGCAAGTCTTCTGGTCCATGCTGTATAAAAATCAGGTTTCTTTCAGAGTATGCTTACCCATTAGCTCCATACTTGACAATCAAATACAATCGTTCGCTCGACGAAAGATCCGTACCCAAACACTGAAAAGTTGCTCAGGTCATATTCAAGAAAGGTAGTTGGATTAATCCTCTTAATTACAGGCCCATATCATTAACGTCGATATGCAGCAGGATTTTGGACCATATATTGTGTTAGAAACTTATGAATTACCTCGAAGAAAACGGTCTGTTGACACACTGTCAACATGGGTTTAGAAAACATCGCTCTTGTGAAACACTACTAGCTCTTTATTCGCATGAAGTGTTGAGTGTTATTGAGAACGGATTCAAGATCGATTAATTATTTATGGATTTCCGGAAAGCTTTTGACACTGTACCACACAAGTGACTTGTAGTGAAATTGCGTGCATATGGAATATCGCCTCAGTTATGTGACTGAATTTGTGATTTCCTGTCAGAGAGGTCACAGTTCGTAGTAATTGACGGGAAGTTTTAGAGTAAAACATAAGTGACTTCTGGCGTTCCTCAAGTTAGTGTTATAGGCCCTTTCCGGTTCCTTACCTATATAAACGATTTGGGAGACAATCTGAGCAGTCGTCTTAGGTTGTTTGCAGATGACGCTGCCGTTTATCGACGAATACAGTCATCAGAAGATCAAAACAAATTCCAAAACGATTTAGAAAAGATATCTGAATGGTGCAAAAATAGGCACTTGACCCTAAATAACGAAAAGTGTGAGGTCATTCACATGAGTGCTACAACGAATTCGTTAAACTTCGGTTGCACGATAAATCAATCAAATCAAAAGGCCGTAAATGCAACCAAATACCTAGGTATTACCATTACGAACAACTTAAATTGGAAGTAACACATAGAAAATGTTGTGGGGAAGGCGAACCAAAGACTGCGTTTTATTGGCAGGACACTTAGAAAATGTAACAGATCTACTAAGTAGACTGCCTACACTACGCTTGTCCGTGCACTGACGGAGTGCATCGAAAAAGTTCAAAGAAGGGCAGCACGTTTAGTGTTATCGCGAAATATGGGAGGGATTGTCACTGACATGCTACAGAATTTAGGCTGGAGATCATTAAACGAAAGCAGTTTTTCGTTGCGGCGGAATATCCTCACGAAATTCCAATCACCAACTTTCTCTTCCGAATGCGAAAGTATTTTGCTGACACCGACCTACATAGGAAGAAATGATCGACACGATAAAATAAGGGAAATCAGAGCTCGTACGGAAAGATTTATGTGTTCGTTCTTTCTTCGCGCTAAACGAGATTGGAATAATAGAGAATTGTGAATGTGAGTCGATGAACCCTCTGCCAAGCGCTTAAATGTTATTTGCAGAGTATCCATGTAGATGTAGATGTAGATGTTTTATAGCTCAAGGAAGCTACGCGCCATCTCTAAGTGTGTACTTCGGTTTCATGCTGAATAAACTACGTAGAGTGACCATAAGGTATTCGTGCTACTATGTAAATAACCTCCAGCAGAAGAGTATTTGTAATCTCGCTGTGGCAACTATAACTGTCAGACCGTGTTCCACCTCTGTAAATCTCCGTCAGTAGATGAGTATATTTGTAAGTTATTTTTCTGTGGCAGTTACTTCTCGTTCACAGTTACTTTTCCTCTGGGGGTTAATGGCTAACGCTGCAGGTAACTTGTAATTAAATAACTGACGCTGATATTGCTAAACAGGACATATATTGGAGGTAAACAAGTATCTTAGTACTTTTACGGAAATAACTGCCTGCTGCTAGTACCGGGGATTCCACGTAGCTGATTTCAAATAAACTTCCCAATGAGATAGAAATCTGAAACTTTCAACATAGCTCAGTAGCGGATGACAATACAGTATTAATTCGCTTTCTTGCCTGGTATGTGGCGAAAGGTCCTTTGTTTTTCTGTCTGTCTGATGTTTGGTACAAATTGATTTAAGGCTAACTTCTCAAACAGCTCTAGACTTCAGACTTTCGACGGGGCTTAGAAGTGCTTGATAGAGCAATATAAACTCGCTTTCGTGTCTGATGTGTGCCTGAGGGTTCTTTGTTCTTCTGCCTGTCTAATGTTTGGTACAAACTGATTTTAAACTAGCTTCTCAATAAGTTAAAGACTTGAAAGTTTCAACATCGCTCAGAAGAGGATGACAATGCAATATCAATTCGCTTTCTTGTCTGGAGTGTGGCGGAGGATAGTTTGTGTACCACTGGAATGACCCCTTTTCCTAATGCAGTCGCGAATGTTTCGTTGTTTGAATAAAAATCTTATGTCAACATGTTTTTAAAACGGACCGAAAAGTATAAAATAATGTCTTGTATCCCCATATAGATTTCTAACTTCAGACTGATAGTCCTGAAAATCTGTGCGTGTGAATTTTTAATAGCTGTGACAATACTCTTAAAACTTCGTACTTCTACTGAAATAGCCGCCTGTTGTCAGGGCGTTTCACATGCAGCAGATAATAGTAAGGAGTGTAGAAAGTAGCTGTCATCGAGAAAAATCACACAAAAGTTTATATTATTTGCAATGTAATAAAATTGTTAGTGACCTAACATGAATTATTCATGCAGCAGTTATCTATTACATGTGCCTCAAGTTTTTCTTCTCATTTTTACAAATATTGATACCTAACAAAATTTCACAAGGAAAAAGTTTCAAGATTATCCGTATGGAGTTAGGAAACAGAATGTGGCTTACTTCTTGTCCGCTTTAAAAACATGTTATAAATAATTATAAATATAAAAGATACACAAGACCCTGAAGTCTTGGTGGAATGTAATTAGTCAAATGTAATTAGTCATTCTCACACTTAAAAATTAAGAACATGTCGATAGCTGAAGAAGTTTTACAGAAATAGAACCATTTTTCAAATCTCATGTCTAACTTTATTACCACGCTCTCAGTTTTCTGAAATGGAATGCGTCTTGCTCTGGAAGAAAAGAATCTATCACGTTACGTTTACTTTTATCTTGTATTTCATGGGCTTACACTTATTGAAGTGCGTGAACAACACCAGAAATTGAGTTTCGAATTTTGCATACAGTATTCAGCTTACATATGAGAATTAATCTCTGATAACGATCAGTAACCTACATACATTTGATACGAAGCATCGATAACGCTTCAAACATCAACTGAAATGAAATGGGCAGTTAATTATCTAAGGTTATGGCACGATTCAGCAGACATTCCGGTCAGCTCGCAATACTTGCAGTTAAATTATATTGATAAACTAAACTGATGGATTCCACCTACTTCGTTATTTAACTGTACCACGTTGGCCGAATTCTGTAGTACAAATAACTGATAGCTATAAGTAACTGTTAAAAGCAACTACTATAAAAATAACCGTAACCGCGATAACTGACACTCTGAAATAACCGTCTGGACCTCCTCTACTTCAACAAGTTGTTCAGCACAAAACATCCAAGCAGTTCGCGACGGTGATGGTCAGAGTACAAGGACACCAGTTCGGCACCGCGATAAAGAACTCGACATTTCGATAAGCCTGTGGAGGATCAGAGACGTTGTTCATCATTGTTATGTGCACTTTATCATTGTACCTTTGTTTATATAATATCGTTGACAAATAAATACTCTGTTAAGTCATGGGCTTGCTTCCTCAGTTTTTGAATACGGCGGTGGCATTTTCTGGTGCCGAAACACGGGTATTGGGTGATCGTGGGCTATCATTGGATGATGCACTGCCGCCTTCTTGCAGCTGACGGAGAATGGAGCTGCTATGACATTAAAAAGGTTTGATGCAATATCGTACTGTAGAATAGGCATACTATGCAGAAACTTTACGGTGCCCAATGTCCTTGCGGTTAAGAAGAAAACAATGAACCGTTGCGCTTGCTGTTGCCATTAGAAAAATACTATGAAGTGTCCTGGGTTGCCAAAAAATATTATATGGTTGTGCGTATTTAATGTAAAACTGTTCGTCAATTGTCGCACGCGGTAGCACCTCTTGACAGCAGCGAGTTGCTTCACGTAGTCAAACTTTGCTTAATTGAAACAGTGGAATACTTCTACAGTGTCCATAGCGCATTGTTTGGTAGCTAACAACAATGTCTCCTGAACAGCTACAAGATCTGACAAGAAAACGACCTCGTCAGATAAGTGTTATGACACGTTTAGTATCCGCGATTGAAGAATTATTATGTAACAAACCGTTAGAGTATATTAAATATCGCAAGCAACGCTTGAAAGAAGAGTCGTCACTTCTCTCCTTCTCTCACAACTTGGCAGTACTTAACACAATCATCTCTCGGACGAGTATAGCACGGATTTGGTTCATTGCGACGAGTGTGTCGACAAGGCGAAACATGGAATTTTCTGGGCCCAAGAGGGAATCGAGAAAAAACTGTCTTCTTCTAGCGTGACCTCGTTGTGACTGATCGAGTCTCATCTATGGTTCAAATTCCTACGTCAATTAAACTCTCGTATATTAATCTCTCACCATCCACTACATCAGGAGTGTCCAAAACGCCGGCCATATGCGGCCTAGAGCAAGTATCGCTGAGGCCCCAGAAGTGAGCATCTATCACACGATCAGAAAAAAATCGATAAAATTCCATTTAAGTGATGTTATACGACTTAAAATATTTTCAGTTAGGAACTTCCACCACACTATGTTATTCTTTCCTTGGTCCGTCCCTTTTATTTATTTTATTTATTTATTTATTGTTCCGTGGGAACACATTAAGGAGAAGTCTCCAGGGTCATGGAACGAGTCAATACATGAAATTATAACGCGATAGTGAAAACAGATAAAATGAAATATAAGAAACATATTGAGGCGACAATTCGTAAGTTTAAATAAAGAAAATCGACACTGTAACACTGGATTTTGCTTCATTTTTCAGCTCTTCCAGGAGCTCCTCGACAGAACAGAAGGAGTGAGCCATGAGGAAATTCTTCAGTTTAGACTTAAAAGTGTTTGGGCTACTGCTAAGATTTTTGAGTTCTTGTGGTAGCTTATTGAAAATGGATGCAGCAGAATACTGCACTCCTTTCTGCACAAGAGTCAAGGAAGTGCTTTCCACATGAAGATTTGATTTCTGCCTAGTATTAACTGAGTGAAAGTGCTAAATCTTGGGAATAAGCTAATATTGCTAACAACAAACGACATTGAAGAAAATATATACTGTGAGGACAATGTCAGAATTCCCAGACTATTGAATAGTGGTCGACAAGAGGTTCTCGAACTTACACCACACATAGCTCGAACAGCCCGTTTTTGAGCCAAAAATACCCTTTTTGAATCAGAAGGATTACCCCAAAAAATAATACCATATGACATAAGCGTATGAAAATACGCAAAGTAGACTACTTTTCGTGTTGAACTGTCACTTATTTCAGATACTGTTCTAATGGTAAATAAAGCAGCATTTAGTTTCTGAACAAGATCCTGAAGATGGGCTTTCCACAACACCTTACTATCTATCCGAACGCTTAGGAACTTGAAATGATCCGTCTAGCTTATAATATGCCCATTCTGTCTGATTAAAATATCGGTTCTTGTTGAATTGTGAGTTAGAAACTGTAAAAACTGAGTCTTACTGTGATTTAGCATCAAATTATTTTCCACAAGCCACGAACTGATTTCATGAACTACATTATTTGATACTGTTCCAATATTACACACAAGATCCTTCACTACCAAGCTGGTGTCATCAGCAAACGGAAATATTTTTCAATCACCTGTAATACTAGAAGGCATATCATTTATATAAATAAGAAACAGCAGTGGCCCCAGCACCGGCCCTTGGGGAATGTCCCACTTAACAGTGCCCCAATGGGACTGAACATCATTACCACTCTCAATATTGCGGAGAAATACCTTCTGCTTTCTGTTCTTAAAGTAAGAGGCGAACCAATTGTAAGCTACTCCCCTTTCTCCATAATGGTCCAACTTCTGCAGTAATATTTTGTGGTCGACACAGTCAAAAGCCTTCGTTAAATCAAAGAAAACACCTAACGTTCGCAGCCTTTTATTTAATCCGTCCAAAACCTCACAGAGAAAAGAGAATATAGTATTTTCAGTTTTTAAGCCATTTCTAAAACCAAACTGTACATTTGACAGCTAAATATATGAATTTAAATGCTCCAGTAACCTTGTATATACAACCCTCTCGATAACTTTAGCAAACACCGATGGCATAGGAATAGGTCTATAATTGTCAACATTATCCCTGTCTCCCTTTTTAAAAAGTGGCTTCACTACCGAGTACTTTAATCGGTCAGGAAACCGACCACTCCTAAAGGAAATGTTACAGATATGGCTAAGTACTGGGCTAACATACATAGAACAATAACTCAGTACTCTGCTAGATACCCCGTCATATCCACGAGAGTTCTTGGTCTTTAGTGATTTAATTATTAACTCAATCTCCCTCTTGTCAGTATCATGGAGGAGCATTTCAGGTAACAGTCTGGGAACACTTTTTTCTACGAGCGCTATATGATTCCCTGTTGGGACTAGGTTTCTATTTAGTTCACCTGCTATATTCAGAAAGTGATTATTAAATACTGTACATATATGCGACTTATCAGTAACACGGACATTCCCACTACGCACTGATTCAATATCTTCGACTTGTATCTGCAGACCAGCCACTTCCTTTACGACTGACCATATGGTCAGTCATATTTCTACTTTTATTTTTCCAGCTATTATTGTTAGTGTTAAGTATATCACGTGCGGCAAAAAAAATATATTTTCTTCTTGAAATGTGGCCCAGGAGAGAGGAAAGGTTGACTCCCATGCTATGCAGCGATTCGCGTGAAGGATTTGCATCTTTATGCTTACGAAGTACACGTGACTCAAGAATTAAACCCTACTGACCACCCACAGTCAACGTATCTGTTTGAATAGATTGCAGAACAACAAAAAGTGGATCTGATTTTTCGAAGAAAATCGTCTTCAGCGATGAGGGTCATTTTCATCTTGATTGCCTGATTAGTCGACAAAACTTTAGCGTTTGAGGCTCAGAAAATCTACGAGTGACTGTTGTGGAACAAATGCATCGACAATGTGTCATTACATGGTGCCGATTTCGGGCTAGAGGCATCATCGTTCCATTCTTCTTAGAAAATGCGACTAGATACGTCGTAACAATTAATGCCTATCACGATATTATAATCCAGTTTTATCTGACAAAACTGGAGGATATGGATGTGAAAGAGATGTGGTTTCAACAAGACGGTGTCACATGCCATATAGCATCAGAAACAATTCAATAACTGCATGAATCATTTCCTGGTGGTGCAAAATTTCCGGTTTGGTGATTAAAAATGACCGCCCAGGTCATGTCATTTAAGACAACTTCCATGCAAAAAGCCCACGACCATCCATACTTAGGAGGAAACCGAGCCCTGTATCAAAGATTTTCAGCGACATTTATGCAAAACGATCATGGAAAATTTCAAAAAATGTTTGCATATGTGTCTGTGAAGCAAAGCCACCTATCCAATTTTCTTCTCAATACACAAACTTCTTTGCACACAATAATCAATAAAAAAACTGTATTTTTGAAGAATAACTATTGTCAGAATAACTTCTTCTGTGAATTTTTGGACACTCGTTACCTTGCTGCTCTGAAATCAATATGAGGTAGTTAGGAGCTATGCAGTGTGGTAGACTTCGGATAATATTTTTTTTTAAATTACGATGCGAGGGTTGTTAACAGACGATGTGCAACTTATTTCAGTTTTGTAAACTGAAAACTAACCTGTGGGTCCTACTGACGTCTATTTAACTTGCTACATTGTATAGTCAGTCCTATCAGCCCCTCCTCCAGTGCAAATGGTTTATTGCCTTTCTGAGAGATATGTAGTTTCGTGGTTTTTACTATAACTTCAGTTGCTGTCACCTGTAATGAAAATCCGTATGGTTTTTGTTATTTGTCTGTACACTTCTCATTCAGTATATCAGCTATATTCAACATTCCTGTGATTTGTTTTGCTCAGCTCAAGTCATTCATGTATTACTGAACGTAAAGTAGCTACATGGTGAAATGTGGTCGTTAACAGGTGATGTGCTGCTTACTTAAGTCGCGTGACCTTAATATTCAACAGTTATTTTGCAGTCATTCGGCTTACGAAATTTGTGAATTACAACGTAGAGTAGTATCCATGCGTGTAGAGGTGCATAAGCTGACCAGTCGCTCGTCTTTTGTAATCTGAAAACTGACCTATCGGACAGATTGACATCTGTTTAACCTGCTACATTTTATATTCAGTCTTATCATTCCCTCCTCGAGTGTAAATGGTTTATTACCTTTCTGAGATATGTGTAGTTTCGTGGTTTTTACTAGAACTTCAATTCATGTTACCTGTACTGAAAATCCATGTGGTTTTGCTATCTGTCTGTACACTTCTCATTCAATAGATCAACTAATTTCAACATTCCCTGTTATTTGTTTTGCTCAGCTCATGTCATTCGTGTATTACTGAACATAAAGTAGCTACATGGCTGGAATACCACCATCTTGTGACATTTATTACTGCAGTCTCTGTTTAATCAGTGAGAAGTCAGCGTGCGAATAGTCAAATATTTCAGTCGTACACTGCTGTCTTATCCCATTCATAGTAAATATCGCATTCTGTGCATGAGTGATTTACAGATTGAGAAAGCTACGTGACTGGATGCTGTACTGGAACGCAACGGACTGTGGAAGATTATGCACTGTGCGTCTCTGTTTAATGGTGATTAATTTCGTGGAATATATGGTAGCAAGCCATTTCTCATTAGCGATAGTATGTGCTGATTTCACTTTTGAATTACGTCATTATCTTATTGAGTTCATGAAGCATTTCAGTATTAATTCTTTTCGAGAGTAGATTCAGTAATTACAGAGAGTAGGAAATAGCCTAGTGGCATTTCTTTACTTACAAGCTAAAAGAATGCACAATGTATAGGTCTCTGATCGGATTTGAAAAGCAATTACCTACTGTCGGAGTCTCAAGGGCACAGCTATTGAGACTTGTGCAGCTTATTTAATTATTTCTGGTCAGACCACATTTACAATTTAATTACTGGGTCGTAAATAATCATATAATGGAGGACAGCTTAGTAGACCAGGAATTTACCTAACTTCTACTGGTAGGAGGTTGTTTATTAACACAGAAGACACAGTTTAAAACATCCAACTGTTTTCCTAGTAGAATTAGAAATAGGTAAGCTGATTCACAGCACACAGCACTTATGTGTTAGAGAAGGAGAATTGGTGGCATACACTTTCTGAATTTTAGAACAACATTTGTAACTGCGTCTTATTGGCACACAGAGAACTATATTGGCCCTCAAACAAGAAACACTGAGACGTGGTACAAATAACATTTAACCATGTGGCGCTTTGTGGGCTGATGCGAAACTTCCAGCCTTGTTGAAATATGTAAAAGTTATTGTTTATTTATAGACACAATCACATGCTTATGACACAGTCACAACCGATTTCGACCATACAATGACCATCTTCAGATGCTAAACGCGGCATACACTGAACACAGGATCATGCGTTGTCATGAGTTTGACAACGCATGAACCTGTGTTCAGTGTATGTCGCCTTTAGCATCTGAAGATGGTCATTGTATGGTCGAAACCGGTTGTGACTGTGTCATAAGCATGTAATTGTGTCTATAAAGAAACAAAAAATTTTACAAGAGAATCAATCACGCACACCATAGACAAAATGTTTTTTTTTTTTCCAAAATCATTTCCTTGTTGAAACTGTCTGCCACACTTGGAGTCGGAAGTGGGACCTTTGCCTTTCAGGGCAAAGTACTCCACTGACTGACGTATCCAGGGACCACTCACGATCTTCAAACCTCCCCCCCCCCCCCCTATTCCCCCTGACCCCCAAACGCTGCTCCCACTCCCCGACGACCTTACTCCCGCCAGTGCTGATTTCCAGACAGACGAACAATTGGTACATTCTGAGGGAGTGCCGTCGTCTGCAAGTTCCTGCTTAAGACTCAGTTCTTTCAGGATTCTGTCAAATACTTTACACCGTCTGACAAGTTCCGTCTCATTTGCGTCTAATTACTCTCCATTTCTACAGCTTTGTCTCCGATTCCTTTGTAAAGCCATTCTATATTTCCCTTTCACCAATCACCGTTCTCTTCTTTGCTTCATTCTGCTCTGCAATCTGAATTTTTGATATTCACATTCGTTTTTATCAAAGCTTTCTTTAATTAACCCGTGCGTTCCATCTACGTTTTTTGTAGATGCATTCTTCTATGACTTTGTATGCCGTTTCAAGCTGTTCCTGCTTTACCTTTTTGCAGTTTCTGTCAATCTTGCTTTTAATCGCCCATATTCCCTTTTGCCTGCATCATTTGGTCAATTATCAGTTTTTCTCGTTTCGTCGATTAAACTCAGTCCCTTTTGTGTTATCAAAATTTTTCTAATTTGCGTTTGCTTTTCTCTGCTTGATTCTTGGTTGCCTTCGGTACTGCGTCTCTAAAAGCTATCCACTCCCCTATTGTAATATTCCTTCCCAGCTTCAGTCAATTGTTGCCTAATGATCCGTCTGAAAACTCCCAACAATCGTTGCTTCTTTCAATTTTTTCAGGTGTCATTCCCTTAATTTCATACGTTTCTGCAATTTCTTCGTTTCACAATCAATTAATTATGCTTTTGGTCCACATCTGCCCCTAGGAATGAATTTCAGGTCAAAATTTGCTTGCGAAATACCTCCCACACCATTATACAATCTATATGAGACTTTTTAATGTATCAGTGTCACTTCCATGTATTCAGCGTTGTTCAATGATTTTAAAACCAGGTGTTACCAATGATTAAAATGTGCTGTGTGCAAAATTCTAGAAGGTGTCTTCCTCTTTGATTCCTTTATTCTATTCCACGTTTGTTGTAGTATTTGCTCTTCTCTTTAGATTCTTATTAGATTCGAGTCCCCCACCAAAATTAAATTTTCGTGACATTTATCGATTGAATAATCTCATTTACGCTATATTACATTCTTTCGAGCTCTTCATTAGCTGCGGAACTAATATGCGTTTATACTTGTACTACTGCGTTGATTGTTGGCCTTGTGTCTTTCTTGGCAACGATACTGCGTTCTTCATGCTTCTTCCGAACTATTAACCTGAAAATTGTTTGTGTTTTCAATAATAACATTGTAAGAGATGTTGGATACCGAAATAGCATTTTGTACGACGTTAGCAAATGGAAGTAGGTAAATATATTAACTTATTGGCTCTCTCTGACACTAGGACAAAGTACACCGAACGTTGTGGAGTCTATCCCATTAGTAAGAGAAAGAATGGGTTTCTTCTGGTCCAAATATTCCTCCCCACGTTCTCCTGCTCTTACAATTTAAAGTGTAAAGTTTGTGCTCACAGAGAAATAAATTCTCTGCGCGTAATTCACGGAACAGATATGTAGCATCATGCTAAGACATTAGCATCCACAACTTTGTATACTTACTTAACCCATATACAAGGTGAGGTATTCATTTCTCTGTGTTAAAATATACGAAATTGCTAGGCATCATAACTAGCTTCAAAGGATTCCTGCAATTATGTGAAGTTCCTGCAGTCACAGTTTTTTTATAGTTACTATTTACTCTTCTCGTTGCACCTTGCTGCCCAATTGCAGCATTAAATAAATACGTTTAATGATATATGGCTCTTGTGAGTTTCCCAGTAAACGCACGTGTGTGCAATGTGTGTGTGTGTGTGTGTGTGTGTGTGTGTTCAGAAGAGGAAGCCAGGAATAGAAAGAGCGCTTAGCAAATATGAAAGGCAAATTGCTGGCGGAAAAGCGCTACGCTAACCACAAAGAGCCAGCATTTTCCGCCCACAGTATTGATCTTTAAAGAGTTAGGGGCCGCCAATTTCCTGTACGTATCTGTTTACACGGGCCGAGAGTCATTCGCGTACCAAATTAAATTGCACTTTAACAATGTGATCCTGACGGTGTACACCCTGTAGCGAAACAAAAGGTCTGTTATCGGCTGCAGCAAAAGAAATCGTTTGACCTTTCACTGTTTAATAGGTGCATATGGAGATATTCTCCCCTTTTTTCATATCCTCTGACATTTTAGCTCATGTTTGTCCACCAACTCAGTAGATTTCGTTTCGTACAGATATTATAATTCTAACGCGCTGTGCTATTTAACAAGGTGTGAGAGACAAGAGTATTTCTGTGTCTCCATTGACTCTAATGTTTGGTGGAAATTTAGTGATTCAATGTACCAATACAAACTCCCTATCAGCAATGTGCAGAGAATCTATCATACATGTTTCTTTTCTTTCAGCCTCTGTAGCATATATTTCAGAATATAATACAGTTGTAATTGGCACATCTATTTTTCTTTCGCCTTACCGGTTACAACAGACTAACATGTCTTTGTCAAAAGCGTTGAAGATTTGGGATAGTATAAATCATTGGAACTTTGACATATTAGCCGACGGTAAATAACGGTTACTGCTTGAGTAGTTGCTCTTCCAAACAGCATCCCATACAAGCAAACCAGTTGCGTTTTTACCCGCCGTTTCTCGTATTTTAGGTACTTGGGCTATGCACCTCTGTATTTAAAAAAAATAGCTTGATGTAGTCATTGGGTCGAGACCCGCACGCCTGAATTCACACCCAGTAGCTAATTCGCTGCAAATAATAATATCCTGTAGCTGTTATCCTGCAGTCAAGTAGTCTATACATTGGATGGAATTGCAAGTTAATAAAATACTCAAAGTACAAAGTCAAAGCTAAAAGAATAATAAGTTTCTATTCTAACTTCTGTAATTAACGTAGGCGACACAGAAGTATACTGAATAACTTTTATTCAAGAGGGGACATCTCAAACGAATGGGAAGTGGTCCTACTATATGCAGTTAAAATACAAACAAAAAAATTTCCTTTTTAAATGTAGTAATGTTGCGTTGAGAGCAGTGCGAGAATGGCAGCAAAACCACCAAACTGAATAATCATCAAAAACGAAGTATTCATCAGCTTCAAACAGTTCCGAGTTCAACATAAACATTCACAAATTAACACTCGTGACACGAAGAATACCAACTCATACTGTGTCTGTTATCATTCCGTAAATCAAGCGGCGAAATTTACAATCCTACTCTGGAAACCATCCAGACCCCTCGAAACATAAAGTCTCTGCAAAAATATTATAGCGGCCGTTCGCCGCCCAGAATCAATCACCCACACGATTCAATCACGCACGTTACTACAGGTGGGTCTGCCTTCTTCCAGCACTCGACATAAAGTGTCCCCAATCGCTCCCTTAAGCTATGCACTTGAAAGGTCGCCCCCCTCCCCCCGCACCCCCATCACCAATTGACTCTAGCATTGTTACGCAATGCCCAGCTCTCATTGGCTGAAGGCCATCCCCGCCAAAAATTCATCATTCTCAAATTCTACAGACATGATTCAACATGACCGCTTCCCGGACTAATTTCTAAGGTATGAAGGTCCTCTTGATCTTCTTCAGAGTTTGGAATTAAAATTGCGTTGTTTTGAAAATCAGCATTATGCAGACACAATTAGTTTATTTCTGTATTTACCCAGACATGTTTCGACACGTATGTGTCATCTTCTGTGGGTCAAATTTTTATTTTTGTAAAGTGCAATATCAAATTTATAATAATTTAACTGTCGTAGGCCTAAGAATTACAATATGTACAATTTGCTTTGTTTTGTTTAGACGCCCACCTTAAAATTACGTCGCTAAATGAACTGCATTATTATACACCTGTTTTTGTACACTTTATCGTCCTTTTCTGACAGCATGGCACCAGAAAACTAGCCACGAAGAAAATTAATGCGTATTTAACAATAACTGTTCCGTGGCTAGGGGTTATGTGCATTTCTGTACATTCTTTTATTTTTACAGAAACGCGCATAACCTCTACCCACGAAATAATTCTTGATAAATACGCATTAATTTTCTTCATCACTAATCTGCAGGAGACATGATGTCAAAAAACTACGAAAGAGAGTAAAAAAAAAACAGTGTATAGTAATGCAGTTCCTTTAGCGATTTAATTTTAAGGTGAGCATCTAAATAATACAAAGCAAATTGTACATATTGTAATTCTTAGGCGTACAACAGTTACATTATTATAAATTTGATACTGTACTTTATAGAAATAAAAATTTGACCTACAGAAGATGACACATAGGTGTCGAAATATGTCTGGGTAAATACAAAAATAAACTAACTGAGTTTGCATAAGGCTGATTTTCAAAACAACGCTATTCCCGAACTAAACTAATATATTACAACAATATTTCAATAAAGAAATGTTATAAATACTTTTTACACTGTTATTATTTGTAAGAGTTATAAATTAAGGTTTGTAAATAAATAAATGTGCCGGCGCTCTTCTGCAAATGCGTACACATTAAATGATTGACTACAGATTATCGCTATTTAAACAATTATTTATGCCTTCTTAACAGAAGTATCTTTGGTTTCTTTTCAATTGTGGTGTCCGCTAACACATATGATTGACCTGTTTTAAATCAGCACAGTTTCTTAATAGCGCTTACGTACGATATTTAAATAAAGTGACTGGCAAAATACTAAGCTGTTCAGTAATTAAATATAGAAGTTTGATAAAATATGAGGTACTGATGCTGCATTTGCTGTTTAAATGTGGAGAACAGGATGTGTTGAGAAACATTTATACACTAAAAGACATCGTAAATCAATAAATAAAGTAGATAGAGATATTCAGCTTTCAGGGGTGATAGCTATAGTGTAGTGTTATCATCTGAGATATTGTTTATTGTAGCGATTAAAAGTTGTTAACTCAGAGGTTCATTATGTAAATATTAGCTTCTGTTGTTTCGAAGGTACTGAAATTTTGTTTTGTTATTGGATGTGCCTCATATTTCTGGGATCGCCGATGTGCTTACATTTGCATTGATGAGTATCTGTCATTTATTGTCGAAGTTTAAGGAGCTATAATTCAGTCATTTGTAAGATTGTCTGGGAGAGAGCCATTGTTGGGAGTACAGCCGGCCCTCTTGAGCGATACAGATTGCCAGCGTGGGGATTTTCCCCGCATCCGGTTCTTTGCTAACTTACGTGACTCACCTGGCGTCGTTCTGTTGCTTTGCAAAAGAATTCACCTTACCTTGTACTAATTCTAGGCGACCGACTGGCTTTCGTACATACGCGTAACGTTACAACTTTTACGTAACCTATACAAAAATTTACTTAACACTTGTTTAACAGATGGCAATATCTTCTTCCCTTTAGCATGATGTAATGGCATGTACAGAGACGTACGTATTGAGTCTGGTAATTATCTACATCTACATCTAAGTGATTACTCTGCTATTCACAATAAAAAGCCTGGCAGAGGGTTCAGTGAACCACGTTCAAACTGTCTCTCTATCGTTCCACTCTCGAACAGCACGCTGGAAAAACAAGCACTTAATTTTTTCTGTGCGAGCCCTGATTTCTCTTATTTTATCGTGATGATCATTTCTCCCTATGTAAGTGTGTGTCAACCGAATGTTTTCGCAATCGGAGGAGAAAACTGGTGATTGAAATTTCGTGAGAAGATCCCGTTGCAACGAAAAACGCCTTTGTTTTAATGATTGCCACTCCAATTCTCGTATCATGTCTGTGACAGTATCTCCCCTAGTTCGCGATATTACAAAACGAGCTGGCCTTCTTTGTACTTTTTCGATGTCATCCTTCAGTCCCATCTGATGCGGATCCCACACCGCACAGCAATACTCCAGAATAGGGCGGACAAGCGTGGTGTAAACAGTCTCTTTAGTACACCTGTTGCACCTTCTAAGTGTTCTGCCAATGAATCGCAGTCTTTGGTTTGCTCTACCCACAATATTTTCTATGAGACCGTTCCAGTTTAGGTTATTTGTAGTTCTAATCCCTAAGTATTTTAGTTGAATTTACAGCCTTCAGATTTGTGTGACTTGCCCCGTAATCGAAATTTAGCTGATTTCTTTTAGTACTCATGTGAATAACTTCACACTTTTCCTTATTCAGAGTCAATTGACACTTATCGCACTATGCAGATATCTTATATAAATCATTTTGCAAGTCGTTTTGACAATTTGACATCCCCTGTCGGTAGCACTTATTACTTCATGAGTATAAACAGCTAGTTGTGTTTCACAAGAACGATATTTTCTGAAAGCGTGCTGATTATGTGTCAATTAATCGCTTTCTTCGTGGTAATTCATAATTTCCGAATACAGTATTTTTTCCAAAACCCTTCTGCAAATCGACGTTAGTGATAAGGCCTGTAATTCAGCAGATCACTCCTACTTTCCTTTCTTGGGTATTGGTGTGACTTGAGCAAATTTCCTGTCTTTAGGTATGGATCTTTCTGTGAGCGAGTAGTTGTATATAATTGCAAAATATTGAGCTATTTTATGAGCATACTCTGAGAGAAACCTGACGGGTATACAATCTGGACCGGAGCCCTTGCCCTTGTTAAGTGATTTATCTCCTTAGTTACACCGAGGATATCTACTTCCATGTTTCTCATCTTGGCAGTTGTTCTTGATTTGAATTCAGGAACATTTACTTCGTCTTCTTTGGTGAAGGAGTTTCGGAAAACCATGTTTAATAACTCTGCTTTAGTGGCACTGTCATCAATGACTTCACCGTTGTTATCGCGCAGTGAAGGTATTGATTACCACTGCTGCACTTTATGTAAGACCAGAATCTCTTTGGGTTTTCTGCCAGATTTCGAGACAGAATTTCATTGCGGAAATCATTAAAAGCATCTCGCATTGAAGTACACGCCATATTTCGAACTTCTGTAAAACTTTGCCAATCTTCGGGATTTTGCGTTCTTTTAAATTTATAGTTGCTTCTGCAAAAACGAACTGACCCGTTTTGTGTACGATAGGGGATCAGTACCATCACTTATTAATTTATGTGGTATAGATCTCTCAATTGCTGTCGATACTATCTCTTTGAAAACATTCCACAGCTTTTCTACACTTTCATGATGAGATCGGAAGGAGTGAGGACTGTCTCTTAAAAAGTCGTTAAGAGCATTTTTATCAGCTTTTTTAAATAGATATACTTTGCGTTCCTTTTTGATGGCTGTAGGTGTTACGGTATTCAGCAAAGCATGCGTTTCTTTTTGATGGTTCTAGGTGTTACAGTATTCAGCCTAGCAGCAAATGACTTGTGGTCGGTAATCCCTGTATTCGTCACAATACTCACTATTTGTCCAGGATTATTTGTTGCTAAAAGGTCAAGTATACTTTCGCAACCATTTGCGCTTCGAGTGGGCTCGTGAACTTATTGTTCAAAATAATTTTCAGAGAAAGCATTCAGTAAAATTTCGGATGACGTTTTATGCCTGCCGCTGGCTTTAAACGCATAATTTTTCCAGCATATCGAGGGTAGATTGAAGTCACCACCGACTATAATTGTATGAGCGGGATACTTATTTGAAATGAGACATAAGTTTTCTTTGAACTGTTCAGCAACTAAATCTTCTGAGTCGGGGGGGGGGGGGGGGCGGTAAAACGATCCAATTAATAGTTTAGTCCGATTATCAGGAATAACCTCCACCCATACTATTTCACACGAACTATCCACTTCAATTTCGCTACAAGGCAAACTACCGTTGACAGCAATAAATACTCCACCACCAAATGTATTTAATCAATCAATTCTGAACACTGTTAGGTCATTTGAGAAAATTTCGGCTGAACGTATTTCTGTCCTTAGCCAGCTCTCTGTACCTATAACTATTTGAGCTTCAGTGCTCTCTATTAGGGCTTGGAGCACTGGTTCTTTCCCAGCACACCTACAACAATTTACAACTACAATACCAATCGTTTCTACGACTACCTTACTGTGTTCTACGTGCCTGCTTTTAGACAGACGTCCCTTCTGTGGTTCCCTGAGACCCTCTAACCTAAAAAAACCGCCCAGTCCCTTCCACACATCCCACGCTACCCGTGTAGCCGCCTCCTGTGTGTAGTCGACTCCTGAGCTATTAAGCGGAGCCCGGAAACCCACCACCCGATGGCACAAGTCAAGGAATCTGCAGCCCACACCGTCAGAGAACCGCCTGAACCTCTGATTCATACCCTCCACTCGGCTCTGCACCAAAGGAACACAGTCGGTTCTATCGACGATGCTGCAGATGGAGAGCTCCGCCTTAATCTCGGAAGCAAGTCTGGCAGTCCTTACCATTTCCGCTAGTCGCCCGAAACAGACAATCTGCTCCGATCCAAAGCGACACATGTCATTGGTACCGACATGAGCCACCACCTGCAGTTGGCTGCACCCTGTACTCTTCATGGTATCCGGAAGCACCCTTTCCACATCCGGAATGACTCCCCCCGGTATGCACACGGAGTGCACACTGGCTTCCTTCCCCTGCTTGGCAGCCATGTTCCTAAGGGGCCCCATTACGCGCCTAACGTTGGAGCTCCCAACTACCAGCAAACTCACCATCTGTGAATGCCCAGACCTTGCGGGCCGAGAAGCTTCCTCTGGAACGGGGTGGACGACTGCATCCGGCTCAGAAACATCGTCAGCCACAGATAACGCCCGAAACCTGTTCGTCAAACGAACCGGGGAGGCCCTACGATGGGTCCCACGGAAAGTTTTTCGGTGCCTGCCAGACTTTGGAATGATCTCCCACTCGACCACAGGTGAGGGGACAACCTCAGTGCAGGCAGTACTCGGGGAGGTCACAGCTGTGGACCGATCGGAGGACACGTGGGACGTGCTCGAAGTCCCTCGCAACCCTGCATTCGATCCCCCACAGTGACGCCCCTTGGCCGCAGCCTCAAGCTGTGTGACGGAAGCCAAAGCAGCCTGCAGCTGTGAGCGAAGGGTCGCCAACTCAGGTTGCATCTGTACACAACAATCACAGTTCCTATCCATTTCTGCAGTCGCTCTTGTTTGAAGCTCGTAAAAATATGCAACAAACGAAAGGTGTACTCGCCTTATTAGCAGCGGAAAATCGATGTGATCTCTCACTGGCTGTCTAACTGACACTGACCTGTTCCAACCAAACAAAAGCCTGTACGATACCTGGGTCGATACAATGGTCGACAGCAACGGCGGTACTGTACACTACACTGTTATTCAAATAAAAAGTTACGCCTAGTAAGCACTCCTTGCCCAAAATCTGCTAAATTTCCATGTTAAATGAGGTTGAAGGACGAAGAGTGTGTTTAAGAGTGTGTTGCTTGCGAGCCAGGGTTTGAATCGAACATTCAAGAAAGCTACGATCCATGTTGAAAATATTCTCTGCATATGTGGACTAAACGTCAGGTTTTAAAGTGAAATACCTTCGACACGACGTAATAGCACGGAATATTTTATTAATTGTGGCAGGTCTGGCAGTGAAACTTTACATTTTAGGGCAAGAAGAGAGTGTTTATCGATTTTGTGTTATGCAGAAGTTACCATACATGAATTTCTTCCACCTTTGTGGAGCAAGTGTTGCAAGTAGTCTGTCAGTTTGTTGGCAGCGCTATAGACTGTGTTAACATCGCTGACAGCACTCTTCGTGCTGGCAAGAGATTCTGATGCTGGACGGACTACCAGTTAGCGAGTGGGTGGAGAAGTGTATGGACATAAATTTCTTAGTGGAGACTCTGCGTTGGTAGGACATGCATTGTAAAGTGAGATGAAATGAAGGGTTTATTTCAATAGTGGTACAAGTTTATTACCTCCTCTTTTCTGTCTATAATGCTTCTGACATTAATGGTCCAAACAAACAGAAAGAAAGGTTCATCTCTAGCAAGAAGCCATATGCTTGAATATTTCTGGTATCTGTACTGCAGGTTTTTCAGCGCTCATTTAACTTTATGAATCTATATCTCAGAATGAACGAAAGTGGCCTTATACCACAATTGAAATAAGACCTTCAAATGATATGTCTATAAGAAATTACACAAGGAGATGTATGAGGATGATTTTATGATTAATAACGTTTGGGCAGTGGAATTACTGAAAACTATATAACTTTGGGAGCTGGATGTCACAGGAATAGCGTAAAATTTCCTAAATACAGTGTTTGCTCTTCAACAAAATGTTTCTTTTGCTAACCATATGCCTTCTAGTAATTAGAGTCTATAGTAATTAGAATCTTTTTAGTTAGCTGGCTGTTGTTGCTGCTTGCTGTCATTGCTGTAGTGAGTGTTACGAAGATTTTCTGTGGGGTAAGTGACTTATGAAAGAGGATGGGATTTCCACTATTGGGATTCTTGAGTGAAATGTGTTTAGTCAATTATCGGGGTAGGAGGAAGTTTCATATTTTTTTAATTTCATATTCTTTGGATTTGTATTATTGTTAGGATTTCTTGAAATTCAGGGCAGTTCTTTTGTGTCAATTGTTGGAAGTCATGTTCTCAATGTATAGCAGTCAGATTGCGTTGGGCTTGTATATTGTGGGTAATAAATGAATTTGTTAAGTTTGAGTTGTCTTTGTAAGGGAAAATCCTGTAGGTCAGTGTTTAATGAAAAAATAACTGCAGATGTAGTTTCAGTGTTAACGAAAGGAGGTCTTACATGCCCTTCCTGTCTGTCTACTTAAAAGTTCGGACATACATTGTATTGAATTTTATAAACCCATATTTGAGAAATGTCTCATAATACTTGCTCAGAAGAATATCTACAACTGAGGAACCTTTATATACAGTTTTCATTGTTGGGATTACCATATTATAAATTATTGTTATAGCAATTTGATGATGGATAGTGTGTTGCAGTTTACTTTGCAGTATTAGCAGAGAGAGCCTGATCGTACAATAACCAAAATATTATTCCTTTAAAGTTGAATGTCTCCATGAATTTCTATGGTCAAATGTCGCTTAGTGCTGAAGTCGAATACCTGTACACAAGTTGTTAAGCCAAGTGCCATGGTTTACGTGCTCATCTGTAAAGAACTGTTTTAAAGCGTGATGCTTAAAATTTCAGGCAAGAAATTTATATGCTTCAAACTGGAGAAACAGAATACATTACAGATACCAGCCTGAGAGCTGTTATTTACACAGTAATGTTGTTCTTTTATGGGACTTCTTAGATATTTTGTTAATTTTTACTGGATTGTTCCAAAGTCTCGATCCATTCGATGTAGAACAGAGTTGTTTGAAATTTGAAGTCCGTAACATAAGGGAAAAAGCTGCCGGGAGCGTAAGGAATTGAAAAATCTGGAAAGAAAAAATAACATCAGCTTCCTAAAAATATTACTTCTCCACCATAAATTCGTCCATTAACTAACGTACGCCGGTTTTTCACTTCAGTTTCCTTCACTGAATGTGCTGTCACTTCGCAGTTAACACTGGCAAATTGGCGTGACAGTGAAAGAGTCCAAGACAGGTAGAGGGTGTGAGGAGCGATTTACGAAGTTCCTTTTAACGATTGAAGTTGGACCACGCCAGTAATCTTAATTCATAGCACGTACGTTTACGTCTTCCATTCATTTATAGGAGATAGGCGTAATATATTTACTTGTATATTATTGGCATGAAATAACTAAATGTAAACCGCCAGGAATCTGACAAACGTTTACAGTGTAAATTAAGGATGCATCGGAGCACTTAACTAGATTTACGGGCGAATTGATTTATTGGGAGGAACTGGATCCCAAACCTTATATCAAAAATGTCGAAAACAGCGTGATTACGCTGCAAGGTCATCGGATGTTCATAAGCGAAAAGAAACTGGAGGAAACAGCACATGACAGTGCTTTGAAGGCTATCACTATCGAAGAAGATAGCCAGAACAGCGGTTGAAATGAGGCCCAGGGTTAATGACTGTACGAAACTGAAAAATAGTTAATGCTACCTGTCTCTTGGTTTACCTCCTTGGCTAGTTTTGATGCTAATTATCGTTCTGAATAACAATGAAAATTGTCAATTGATGAAATCCTTACGGAAATATTAAAAATTGGTCGATAGTGCGTTAAAGAGTTGCTATACTCATTAAACGGAAGCAATATGTGCTTCTAGTTGTATCTAAGTGTTGTTATGCGTTTGCAGCGCATGGAAAGAGATTTGCACAAAGAATAAGAATTTTGTCATATTTTTCTCACAGGCATAGGTTATGCGCTTTGTAGACTATATTACCAAAGAAAATCCGGTAACCATAATTACAATGTAATTACTGAAGTTCTTGGTTAATCAGACGCTTCTGAACAAGATAGAGTCAAAACATATACAAAATTTTTATACGATTTGTTGTCTTTTTCCAGATTTGGGCAAGCTTTCCTCTTCTCCTAAGGAGCCCATATTATACACGAATCTTTTCTTTGCGCAATGGAACCAAAGTAAGCGATGCACCACAAGTCAACCAAACTTAAGAAAGAAGAACCAGCCTTCAGTACTGGGTGTAAAACAGCGCAACTCCTGTAAACACCAATCATCTTAGGATGAGCGGTCGGTATATCAAAGCTGGCTTCCGGGAAAAATAAATGCTTATGAAGAGTAATGAAATGCGACTAGTCGCAATATCAGTGCAAAGTATCCTCCACTTACAGCTTTTACTTCATTACTATCAGTATCCCTATTTCCTTCTCTGTTTCTCCGTCTTTATTTATTAGGACCTTGTCTGAGACATCACATTCATTTATTTCTAGTTGGATATGCAATAACTGGCATAGTGCAAAGTGGCAGACATTGTCCACGGTTCAAGATATCCCTTAAAATGTCAGCCCTTCTTGTTGACCACACCATCAGCCGATTTTATGCAAGCAAGAGTTGAAAAGGGCTGACTGATATTAAATCAAACACTGGACGATAATATCGTTCTTAATTTCCTGCTCCTTGCATACCACATTAGTGGCAATAAACAGGCATGGTACGTCACATATTTTATGTGTCTCGTTCCATTCACACTGAGGTGACATAGTGCCTAATTGTTCGTTTGGAGGAGTTTGTGTATGGGATTTTTAAGTCCATAAATTTTTCGCCTTTAATTTATTGCTTGTTGATCTAGTATTTCACTGGTGGGGGAGGCGGGGTGTTTTTTAATGCTACCGTTTTTCTCTACTTGCTGGTAATGTTTCTCTAAGTCCATTACTTACTACATGTCCTATTGTACCACATTATGTAGACGATTGTTACCAGAACAATGTGTGGATCAGTAATTATTACTGCCGTTATGAGTGTGAGAAACATCGTAAGTTTATTACAATTGTGATGTGCGGATGGTTACTATGGCTCCAAATGTAGTGGTCCGGCTTCTAAAGTGACGCTAGTATGTCGTAAAGGAATATTATGAGAAGCGCAGCTGCACACTTATATATAATCTTAACTCTATATAATTTACATTTTCATTTCGACCCCCAAATTAATATAATCGCTTTAGCAAAGACATATTTCACTGTATCAGAGTACTGCAAACAGAATCTGTAACATAACACCTTTATTACCTTAGCACCTCTGAAACTATTGTTAATGATACTTACGTGAAGCTTACCCTTCTTTTGAACTACTGAGCGTGTATGTCCCAATAAAACTGAGAAATTTAACAGAACTCACATAGCAAACGTCCCAAAACATGGATATTTTAAAATGTATAACGAATACGCAACCAATGATTGGCACACAAATGTAAACGATGTAAGATGCTGCCGCATTTCAGGTTTTATTAACCTGAAAATCATTTCGCGTATGTTTCTGCGAACTGCAGAACTCTCATAAGTTAATCGAATTTTGGACTAAATCTTTTTGTTCGTCCTATTTCAGGAAACCAATAACGACTCCTAGAAGAAATCTCAGCAAGAAAGGTAGAATTTGAAACAGCTTCTGTGGCTGGATGTACAAGAAATTCAAACCTGTAATTGCTTGATGTAAATATAGTTTTTGAAACCATTATTGTGCTTGTTTGCTATTTCAAATCTTTACCTGTCACCAGTCTTCTCAGTGGTGTTATGAGGCTCGCCATGTAATCGCCTTCATGCCAACATCTCCATCACAAAGTAGCGGCTGCACCTACGGCCTCAGTTATTTGTTGCGTGTATTCCCATCTCTGTTTTCTACTGAGGTTTTTAGCTTCTACAGTTACCTCTAATACCAAGGAAGTTATTTCCTGACGTTTAAAACATGTAGAATCATCTTGTCCTTTCTTCCAGTCAGCGTCTTCCATATGCTCCTTTCTTCGCCGATTTCGAGAAGATCATTATCAGTTCTTACCTTTTAAGTCCACCCAATTTTCAACATACATTTGTAGAACCACATCCGGAACGCTTTGACACTCTTCAAGGACTTTTCTCATAGTCCATGATCAACTACCACTCACTGCTGCAGTCAAAATCTACATTCTGAGAAATTTCATCCTCAGATTAAGGCCGTTTTTTGATAGTAACTGATTTCTTTTGGCCACAAGTACCCTAATCGCCTTTACTAGTCTACTTTCGTATTATTCTTGCTTCGTCCGACGAATGTTATTTTGCCTCCAAGGAGGCAGAATTCCTACCATTCAATTAAATCGTGGCCACCAGCTTTGATATTAAGGACTGGACCCCTTGTACTCCTGTTGTGGCACGACGTTCGAAATTTCTTACTACGGGATTCGAATGTATATACATTGAAGAATTATTCCCCAAAACATTATGCGAAATCTCTAAATGTAACGGGTCTGTGAGTGTTTGAATCCAAGCGTGCACGGCACCCATTTGAGCAAACCTGATTTGCTGGGAGCGTTACTTGGGCTGTTTCGCTCAAAATGTGAACGAAAGTTTCAATAGCCTCATTTGGAGATACACCCCAAAGATAACATGAAGCAGAAGCGAAATTGTCAACATTGCTTCAAATTTGGCCGTACATCTATTAATTGTAGGGCATACTGCAGTAATGCATGTGGCAAATGCCCTTCAAGTCAAAATCGTCGATCAAATGCGCCGATTATCTGAAGATAGAGACGCCAGCGGCGACGCGCTCAGCGACAAAAAGGCCTTTGAGGACGAAAATGAGGGCTTATCAGGTCAAAGTAACAGAAGGCGGCCATCCATTATCCGGGGCGATAGTTACTATGGACCAGGCCTCGATGATATCCCGTAAGTTTCAGGCTTTGTCCCTATTTTATGTGATAAATACTTGTCAGACTTTAAACGAGTTTTTCTCAAAACCATGTTTTTCGGATTGGTTGTCGTAGTCCATGTTACAATTTTCATACCATTTTGATGAATTTTGGTCTCCCTTGAAGGAAATGGAATTGTCTTCAGTTCATCGCAGCCGATTTTTTAATGTTGATATTTAGTATTTTTTTTTCGGCCACAAATGGCCACTTATTTCAAATACGTATAATTTCACTTTTACAGATAATCATAGCCGGACTTACGGCGACAACCGTTGAGTTGCCTCCTTACAGAGCTGCCTCGGGAAAATCCCAGTTATACAGTGATCAATATTTTTCCATAAAAGACACCCATAAAAATTTAAATGAGTGCTTACTCATTGCAGCAAACACCATTTGTCTACACATTCCAGTAAGGAGAAAAAATATCCTGAATTTAAGCGGTATTTTCGTCCGTCACCCTGCCGTTCAACTTTAAGCCGTGGTCCACACTCCGGTGGCCTCACCCCCATCATCCCCTAATTTTCTCATTCCGCTACTTCCGCCTTTCTGACTTCTCGTCGCTACCTATTGTTCTGTTCGGGCTCATCGTTATACTCATCACCACACCTCATTCATAAGGAACAATTTTTTCGTGTGTCACCTAGCATCACAATTACAGCATGGAGTCATTCACGTTGACGAGTGACTGTATTAGAATTGTATTGTAAAATCGTCAAAAGAGTTTTCAAACCCGTCAGTATTTTCACCTACCTGTTGTTTTACACATCCTCGTTTATTATCCCTTGTTTGTATGTAAAAATCGTCACTATCGTCCACTGATGTAATTTTTACAAAATCATTTGCTGTTGTCATCTTTTATATGTCTTAACCATTTTTAAACAAAGTGTTTTTGTAGCCCTTGGCCGAAGAACTGTTTTTGTCCGCTGCCAGATCTTCCGCGTTGTGGGAACTGGAAAAAAATCCTCCTGTAGCGTCCCAGCCTCTGATATAAAAATGCTGCACAAATCTCTGTCCCATCGAACTTCTAGAAGTTGCCCCCAGCCTTCGCACGCAGTTCACTCTGTCTCGCTTCTCGCATCCGTTGAACTTCCCCCACTCCTCAACCACACCGAGCAACTCCGCATGCCCTATACTGTCCGTAAACTAGACTAGAATAATCCCTCTGCTCACCAAAGCTGGTAGGTTGCCGCACCTTCACAAATACATGCCACCGTTCCTTCACCTAATCCCAGCGCAACTTCAACGTACTCCCTCTCCCAGGCTGCGAGATCCGACCCGATATTACCCCTCCTAGCAACTTTAAGTGTTCCCCGCCTACCCTGCTCCACATCAAACCTCCTCTCTCTCTTTTCCCATCTCCATCCGTCCCCGTCCATTTCCTGCTACCCTCTCCACACGACACACTGCTCCTCACCCTATACCTTTCCCACCGACAGTGTTTTCCACAATCCACCTCAACTCCTGCCTATCGTATCCACAGTTTTCCTACCGAACAGACTTCATACTTTTCACCCATACCCATCAACCCTATGTAATACACTCTCTTCTCCGACAATACTTCTCATCCCGTGCAGGTCCTTCATATTTTAAATCAAAATTCGGTTCTCCAGTGTTTATTATCAGAGAATTTCACCTACCCGTGATGAGTTTTTAAAATGTATATATTTTCGTCTTCAGCTGCCCGTGTATGATTTTTAGTTTAAAGTAGAAAAACAGCTCCGTATATTTTGTTTGTAATTCTCATTATGCATTTTTTAATTCTCTTGTCTAGGAAGCGGAATATTGCACCGCTCACAGCCCACCCCCGCCCACATGGGTCGAGAAGAGCGAAATAACAATAAAGGAACAAAAAAATCTACAGCTGCCAGATGCATTGGCGGCTTCGTTACAGGCCCCTCTCTCCGGTCGCCTACGACGTCCTAAGAGTTGCAGATTCAGCCGTCTCTGCACCATGCCGCACCGTTCCACTAAGCCACGGAGAAACCAACAGCACGCTCCCTGCACCCATCATTTATAACGTCACGACCAACGTCAGGACCTGCGTCAGGATCCAGATCACAACAAACGCATGGTGTTCGACATTCACACTGATCAGGGACGATTATTTATGTTGTCTTTTCCATATGTGGAATATTGACTTTTCGATGAAATAAACGCAATAAATAATACTTGTCAAAATGACTGTGGTATTATCAATCATTGTGTGCAATACTCACTACCGTCCTACCTACATACATAAAATTAAGTTTATCCTTAATCTCATTCCTGCCCGTAGCTTCCATCTTTCATTGAATATTCTGTACTTAACAGGCTGTTCATTCCATTCAACATGTCCTGTAATTCTTCTTCTATCCTGCTTCAAATTGCAACGGCTCAGGAAATTGTATTTTTCATATCGTTTCACCGCGAATTTTAATCGCACTCCTAAAACATTGGTTTCCGCCATCGGCTTCATCGACGTATAGACTGAACAGTAGGGGCTAAAGACTGCATCCCCGTCTGGTGCTTACTTTTACATCGTCAATGATTACTCTGCGATTCAGAAGAAGTGCCTGGCAGACAGTTCATTGAAACGTTTCTAAATCGTAATTAACTAACACATTTCATACTGTTTACTAGTTAGATAGGCGCGATCTAGGCCAAAATTATCTAAGTTATAAAGGCTTAAAAACCTGACCAAACACGCTTGATAACGTAAATTCTCTAACAGAAAATTAATTACAAACTCAATCTTCTGTCATTGTATCTCTAAATCAGTACTAAAAAAAAAAAAAAAAAAAAAAAAAACACACCGCACATAAGACCTTTGTGTCGTTTTTTGTTTACACACAGCCAATCTCGCGTCCTTGACAAATTTAAAATATTCTTTAAACTTAATTATTCTTAGGAAACTGACCATGAGTGAGATGTGTGGGAGCTGTTATAGGGTAGTGAGTAGAGGGAATTGTTGCCAGTCTTGTAGGAAATATTTTCACTGGGTGGGATGCACTGGGGAGAATGTTGGGAGATCAGAAGAGGCTCTCTCCTGGAACTGCAGAGTATGCGGTAGGAACATTTGATAGGTGAACAGGAAAGGAAAAATCTGTGCCCTTCAGGCACAGTTGGAGGAAGCAAGGAAGGGACTCATAAGGATCAAGGGAGATAGGGGGGAGGAGGGTGGTTGGGACTGGCAGCTGGTAGGAGGACAGGAAGAAAGAACGCGATCTGACAGTTTTATCAACACCAGAAACAGGTATCTACCACTGCCATAGTTAAGCGAAGAAGAGCCTCAGGAGCAGGAAATGTGCAGCGCACTTCAGCCGAGGCTAAGAAGCCCAGGAATGTACAGAGTGTTAGGAAGAAGAAAGTGCTGCTGCAAGGTAGTAGCCATGGGTGAGGTGTGGGCCTCAGTTAAAGGAGTTAAAGGAAAGCTTAGGGACAGCGTACCAGGCCACCAGTATCTTCAAGCCAAATGCAGGGCTAAATCATGTGATAGAGGACCTAGGGGCTTTTTGTAAGGACTTTACAAAGGAGGACCATGTAGTGATAGTGGGTGGGGCGGGAAACAGTTTGGACAGGGATGGGGCATATTACATAAGTGGTGATCTGGACAAGATAGCTTCCCTGACTCAGGGTACCAACGTACACTTTGTTGAGCTGTTCCGTCGTCACGATCGACCACATCTTGATGGAGCTGTGAGGCGAATGAATGTGGGGTTGGGGATGGCTCTGAGGACTGCCAGCTTTGCTCATGTTTTTCTGCTGCCCCCGGAACTATCAACTATCAACTACACCTAAACAGGACTGGGAAGGGAAGATTGGTACAGCTGATTCATGAAAGTATAGGGGGTGTCTCTTGGGCCACACATGGTCAAATACCTGTTGTCATAGGTACGAAAAGTAGGTCTTTTTCAGGATAAATCCAGACAACAGGTTCCCCTACCTAAAGAGTACCTCCAGCAATTTAAAAAATACTGCAACAGTCACTCACAAGGCAGATTTTACCATTTTAATATAATCCATTATGGAGTCGAGGTAGCAGTTGTCGTTATACTGGTTATCACTGTTAGCATTCAACCGCGATTCTTATACATATATTTTAACAACGCGTTTCAAGAGACAATGCTCTCATCATCAGGTTGTAAAGCCTATGTCATGAAATTAAACGGACTAAAAAGACAAAATACCATCACAAATAGTTGGGATGTCCATAGAGTAAAACAGAATTAAAAGTATATTGGACTGTGGGTCCTCGTCTTACATTGTAGTTGTTGACACAAGTCGATGGCCGTCTCATAGCTACCAAGTATGCTGTCGCACTGTGCCTCCTCTGGAGCTGTTGTGGACTGACGTGCCTAGGTGTTGTGGCGTGGTTACAGCCGTGTGCTTGACGGTAACGCTATGCTATTGGGCGCCTTATTTCCTTATTGCATTGGTCTGCCATCGTTAGCCTCTCGCAACTCCGTCAGTGACATGCTACAAGTTTAAAGTCGCACACCTACCCTAAAATAATTGTAAAAACCCGTTAAAAAATCTCATTTCTTTAAAATTATCTTGTGCATTTAGAATATTGCTTTGTTTCTTTTCATGGATAGCTATCTCGAATTCCTCTAGTAAATCAAGTTTCCTCCCTTTCTTTTCTACATGCAATATTTCTACGTTATCTTCTATGCTATTAAGGGGATGGTTCGCAACAGCTGATTTGTCGTAATTTACTAACCTGAACGCATCTTTATGTTCTTTATACCGGATCGCGAATGATCTTCCTGTCTGCCCTATATATTTTGCATCACAAGTTCTGCACTGAATCTTATAAACTCCCGATCTTTCAAACTTATTTCTCTTCTCGCCAATATCGTGCTTAAGGCTATACCTCACTAGGTTATTGGTCTGAAGAGCTATTTTAACATCGTATGGCTTAAAAATATCTGCTATCTTTTGTGAGACTGTTCCGTAGTATGGCATGGTGATAATTTTCACTTTCTATCCATCAGGTTTTTTCTTTTTGCGCTTATTACTTTTCCGTAACAGTTTTTTAACCATATCTATTTTGTAACCGTTATCCATCGCTATTCTCTTAACGGTATTTTTGTCGAAAATAGCATTACGGAAATTCCGAAAGACATAACAGCCAATTTCCAAATTAAACTAAGAAATGTTCCTAAACGCACACACTTCCTACTGACAGAAGCCGAAAAAAGAAGATGTGTTATCATGAATCCAACGGCCCCCAAATTAAGATCACAGGTGAAGATACATAAAGATCTGCATCCGGTTCGTCCGATTGTTAACGGTCGAAATAGTCCAGCATATAAAATAACGAAATTGCTGAACCAAATTCTGAAAAAGACTTTCGTGTATAAAAATAACTATTTGGTGCGTGGTAGTATGACCATGATAGGTGAAATCAAAGATACGCCAGCCACTGACACTTCTCGTTTGGTTTCGTTGGATGTTAAGAACGTATACTCCAGTGTTCCGGTTAACGAAACTATAGAAATCATTAGGATAAATTTCCTTAAATACGGTAAAATTTCAACGCAAGAGACAATTGAATTTATTGAACTCCTACAGCTCATTACAAGTTTTAATTATTTTACGTTTAATAACAAATTTTATATTCAGGACGATGGGTTAGCCATGGGGTCCAGTATTTCAGGAACTATGGCGGACATTTTTATCAACGACCTTGAAGATAAAGTTATAAATTCTGACGATAACATTATGGATAACATTGTTTATTACAAACGTTATGTTGACGACACTCTGTTACTTGTCGATGGTTCCTGTGAGGACATTGAGGAAATAGTAAAAAAGTTTAACGACGAACATAATAAAATAGAATTTACCGTGGAGTATGAAACTGACAATTGTTTACAGTTCCTGGACCTGAATATAAAAAAGCAGGGCAACAAACATGCGTTCTCCGTTTATAGAAAACAAACTACGACTGATGCCGTGATCCCGAGTGATTCATGCCATCCGCAGGCCTATAAAGAAGCTGCTTTCCGTAGTCTCGTGCATAGGGCAGTCAATAAACTATGAACGAAAAAAAATAGGGAGACTGAAATTAATACCGTTAAGAGAATAGCGATGAATAACGGTTACAAAATAGATATGGTTAAAAAACTGTTACGGAAAAGTAGTAAGCGCAAAAAGAAAAAACCTGATGGATAGAAAGTGAAAATTATCACCATGCCATACTACGGAACAGTCTCACAAAAGATAGCAAATATTTTTAAGCCATACGATGTTAAAATAGCTCTTCAGACCAATAACCTAGTGAGGTATAGCCTTAAGCACGATATTGGCGAGAAGAGAAATAAGTTTGAAAGATCGGGAGTTTATAAGATTCAGTGCAGAACTTGTGATGCAAAATATATAGGGCAGACAGGAAGATCATTCGCGATCCGGTATAAAGAACGTAAAGATGCGTTCAGGTTAGTAAATTACGACAAATCAGCTGTTGCGAACCATCCCCTTAATAGCATAGAAGATAACGTAGAAATATTGCTTGTAGAAAAGAAAGGGAGGAAACTTGATTTACTAGAGGAATTCGAGATAGCTATCCATGAAAAGAAACAAAGCAATATTCTAAATGCACAAGATAATTTTAAAGAAATGAGATTTTTTAACGGGTTTTTACAATTATTTTAGGGTAGGTGTGCGACTTTAAACTTGTAGCATGTCACTGACGGAGTTGCGAGAGGCTAACGATGGCAGACCAATGCAATAAGGAAATAAGGCGCCCAATAGCATAGCGTTACCGTCAAGCACACGGCTGTAACCACGCCACAACACCTAGGCACGTCAGTCCACAACAGCTCCAGAGGAGGCACAGTGCGACAGCATACTTGGTAGCTATGAGACGGCCATCGACTTGTGTCAACAACTACAATGTAAGACGAGGACCCACAGTCCAATATACTTTTAATTCTGTTTTACTCTATGGACATCCCAACTATTTGTGATGGTATTTTGTCTTTTTAGTCCGTTTAATTTCATGACATAGGCTTTACAACCTGATGATGAGAGCATTGTCTCTCGAAACGCGTTGTTAAAATATATGTATAAGAATCGCGGTTGAATGCTAACAGTGATAACCAGATTTTACCCCTTCAAATATCACATATACCAGACGTCACAAAGAAAAACAAACAATTGGAAAGTGTAACACGGGACATTTCGCAGACTTAACAATCCTCCATTAAAACATGCAATCAATAAAAAATAAAATACAACTATTAGAAATTGAGCTCCAGTCTTTGAACTGCACAGTAGTTTGTATTACTGAGCGCTGGTGTAGAGACAGAGAAATCCAACATGTAGTATTATCACTGAATGAAAAGGCAAAATCTTACTGCAGAACTGCTTCAAAGGGTGGAGGCTCATGCATTTATATCAGAAAAGGAAAACAGTTCAAATCAAGACAGGACCTCTGTATTGTTAGTGAAGAGAAACAATTTGAAATATCAGCTACTGAATTAACAGGGCTTGATATCACCAAGAAATTAATTGTTTTGTGTGTGTATAGATCTCCCAGTGGTAGTGTGAACAATAAATTAACAGAAGTTCTAGACAAAGTCTCATTTACAAAGTCAACGTAATTCTGTGTGGGGACATTTACATCAACGCTAACATCATAAATGAATCCAGCAGCACCTTCATAAACATCCTTCAAAGTTTTGGCATATCCCTCTTGGTCAATGGTGCAACAAGGTTTACCACAATGACTTCATCAGTAATTGACCATGTGGCCACAAATATGGACAGGGAAAAATGTCATGTAGCTGTAAAAGACCTCGGACTAGCAGACCATCTCTGTCCAATAAGAACAGTAAAGTCAGACATCGAATCATTCCCTGAACTATAAGCCTACAATCGATGTCTATCAGAAACCAAAATAAAAGATTTTTCAAAAGAACTGGAAAAACAAAGCTGGAATGAAGTGTATAAGCGAACCAATGTGAATATTAAATTCTCTAAATTCTCCTCATTATTTAAATTGAACTTTGAAATGCATTTCCAAAAGCATGCATGTCTGTATCAACATCTCACAAAAGCAGATGGATAACAGCAGGTATTAAGATGTCCTCCCAAACACTTAAACCCCTCAGTTCCATGAAAAAGATTCACAATTATCCAGAATTCTTAAATTTCTATCACAAATACTAAAAGATTTATAGGGAGGTGCTGATTGCTGCAAAAAAGTCATTTAAAGACAATATAACATATAATGCAAAGAATAAAAGCAAAGCAGTCTGGGGTGCTATAAAAAAGGAAACAGGGAGAGGCAAACAAACGCAGAATAACATGCTGATGAGGGAGGGGTATGAAGTAATAAATCATCCACAGCACTTAGCAAACTATGTTAACGAGCATTTTTCAAGTACTGCAGAGAAGTTACAGCAAAAATTCCCCCAAACAAATATAACACCTGTAAATAATGTTGCACTAAATGCAATGATGTTACTTCCAACCACAGCGAATGAAGTCAGTAAAAAATTCAAAAACTAAAAAATATAAAGTCAGTAGGCTTAGATGAAGTACCAATGTGTGTACTGAAACAATGCACAGGGATTATACAAGGCCCCTTAGCAAATATAATAAATGAATCCTTCACATCAGGGACATTTCCAGAGCAGTTAAAAAGGCAAGAGTTGTACCTTTGCTTAACAAAGGTAATGCAAACGGCATAGAAAATTATGGGCACATTTTCCTGCTGTCAGCATTCTCAAAAGTAGTAGAAGCAATTATGAAAGACAGATTAATGAATTACCTCTATAAATACAGTCTTTTAAGCAAATCACAGTTTAATTTCCGAAATGGCAAAAATACGGAGTCAGCCATAGTAGAACTCACAAAGGTTGTACTTGATGCCCTTGATAAATATGAGTGTGTCACAGACATATTTTTGGATCTTTCTAAGGCGTTTGATATAGTCGACCACAAGATTCTATTAAATAAACTAGAAACATTGGGAATAAGAGGGGTAGCTAATGACTGCTTTCGATCATACCTAAGAGATATGGTACAAAGAGTAGAGATAACACATACTTCAAATAGATCCAAACAGTTAGTAAAACACTTATCAGAACCAAAATACATTAATATAGGGGTTCTCAAGGTAGCATGTTGGGACCAATAGTGTTACTGATATACATCAATGGCTTTCCCAGTAGTGCTACCCAAGGTGAAAAGATCCTCTTCGCTGATGACAACAATATTATAGTCATTGAGAAAACCAGAGAACTCCTTTCCGAGAAAGCAAATGAAACTCTTAAGGAAGTTTATGATTGGTCAATAAGCAATAAAGTGACATTGAACATACAGAAAACTAATGCTATGAGTTTCAGTTTGAAGAGGAAAAATGACAATGTTAATTTAAATGTAGATGGCACCTCTATAGACTCTGTAACAAATGCAAAATTTGTAGGAATGAATATTGATTCTCAGTTGAAGTGGTGGGAACACACAAAGGTACTTGCAAACAGAATGTCATCAGCACGTTATGCCCCTAGAATCCTGTCATCAGTGGGTAACATACGATGTCTTTCAGTTAAATATTATTCATATGTACACTCAATTCTTAGCTATGGCATTATTTTTGTGGAACAAATGCACAAAATATGAACACAATGTTCAAACTCCAGAAAAGAATAATAACCTAAAATACTAGTCGAGCTCATTGTAAAGATCTGTCCAGAACACTGGGGATTTTAACGGCCCCATGTGAATACATTTACCTGTCAGTTGTACACATAAAAAATAACATCGGTAATTACTGCACAAACAGCTCTGTCAATGACCATGCAACAAGAGATAGACTCAACTTACATTTACCAAGAAAAAATAAACATAAAATTCACAATGGCATTTTCTAACAAGGAATAAAACTGTACAATAAATTACCAAAAGGGTTCAAGAAATTGCAAATATACACTTATTTAAAAAGGCATCTAAAAGTACCTGTTATGCAATACATTTTATTCATTGAAGGATTATTTAGCTAAAGCAGAGTAGGGGTTTGATAAAAAATGTTGCACATATGAATAATAATAATGATAATAAAATGTCCAACATTCCACATAACACCCTCATTTTTTGTTTTTTCCTTCTTTTTCTCCTTTCTAGAAATACTTACCCCCAAGCTACACATAGCACAATACTAACACCTCTTCCTCTTTCTGAGCTCAACATCTCACTCATTATGGAGGGATGTTGACTTAGTTTTTCAGGATAGCAAATGGGGAGTTGCAGTGGGGAAAATGGTCCAGAGATCACCAGTGTGTGTGTGTGTGTGTGTGTGTGTGTGTGTGTGTGTGTGTGTGTAGTGAGTGAAATGTTGTGAAACAATGTGTGTATAGTGTGCGCAGTGACTGATAGTGAGATATGAGTGAACAATGTGATATTAAGTTGTTTAATAATTTTTTTATAAAAAAGTACTGTATACCAGGAGTAAATCTCATGGTTGTCTCTAACTAGAAGTCTGTAGATATATGTGTATACGAATTAGCTTATTTTAAATTGATCTAAATTTGTAAATACTTTGACATGTCCTATATCCTTGTAAAAAGAGATCTACGAATGAATAAAGCTGCTACTACTACTACTACCTTTAATTTACTTGTCTACCGTTCCACTGTCGAACAGCGCCCTGGAAAAACGACCACTTAAATCTTTCCGTGCTAGCTCTGATTTCGCTTATTTTATCATCATAATCATTTCTCCCCATGTAGGTGGGTGCTAACAAAATATTTTCGCTCAATGAGGTGAAAGTTGGTGACTGAAATTTCACGAGAAGGTCAAGCCGCAGCGAAAAACGCCTTTGTTTTAATGACTGCCACTCCCATTCGTGTATCATACACATGGCACTTTCTCCCCTAATTTCACGATAATACAGAAAGAGCTAAGCCTCTTTGACTTTTTTCGATATCCTCCGTCAGCCATAGCTGATACCGATCCCACACTGCACAGCAACACTCCAGACTAGGGCAGACAAGCGTAGTGTAAGCAGTCCCTTCAGTAAAGCAGTTACGTTTCCTAAGTGCTCTGCCAACAAAGCTCTTCTTTGGTTTGCTTTCTCCACAAC
Source organism: Schistocerca piceifrons (assembly GCF_021461385.2). Lineage (NCBI taxonomy): Eukaryota > Metazoa > Arthropoda > Insecta > Orthoptera > Acrididae > Schistocerca > Schistocerca piceifrons. The sequence continues at coordinate 273,018,087 of NC_060139.1, forward strand.
ATTATCTATTTGATCGTTCCATTTTAACTTACTCGTGATTATACTCCCTAAGTATTTAGTTGAGATTACATTTTAGATTTTTATGACGTATAGTGTAGCTGAAACTTAGTGGATTCTTCTTAGTGGTCATGTGGATGACTTCACGCTTCTCATGATTTATAGTCAAATGCCACTTTTTGCCGCTACAGGTATCTTCGCTAAATAATTTTCAATTCGTTTTGATCATCTGATGACATTACATGACAGTAAGTGACAGCATCATCTGCAAAGAATCATGACGGTAAATGACAGCATCATCTGCAAAGAATCATGACGGTAAATGACCGCATCATCTGCAAACAATCTAAGAGGGCTACTCGGATTGTCTCCTATGTCGCTAATATACGCCCGGAAAAAGAAAGGGTCTGTAACACTTCCTTGGGCAACGGCAGGTAGTACTTCTGTTTTACTCGATGACTTTCCATCAGTTATTGCGAACTGTGACCTTTCTCACAGCAAATCACTAATCCAGTCACTCAACTGAGGCGACACTCCGTAGCCACGCAATTTAATCAGAAGTCGCTTGTGAGGAACGGCGCCAAAAGCATTCTGGAAATCTAAAAGTTGGGAATCAGTTTGGCGTCCCCTTTACATAACATTCATTACTTCGTTAGAATAAAGAGTAGCTGATTTTCACAAGAGCGATATTTTCTGAATCTCTCTCGGCTGTTTGTCAAAATAGTTCAAATGACTCTGAACACTATGGGACTTAACTTATAAGGTCATCAGTCCCTTAGAACTTAGAACTACTTAAACCTAACTAACCTAAGAACATCACACACATACGTGCCCGAGGCAGGATTCGAACCTGCGACCGTAGCGGTAATTCTCAACGTATAGAATAGCTACTGCACGTTAGGTAAAAAAAACGCAGCTTCTCAGTGTTATATTTAGGCTTAATAATTATTGGCATTCGTATTAGATTTATGGCAGTCACCGTTCTACGCGTGCGGCCAGCTTAAAACTAACACACGATTCGCTCTTTGCTAGGTAGTGCGACGTGGTTTTAAAACTAAAACCAAGAAAGTCCACACTCGCGGACAGTCGGTCTACAAGTGAAAAAATACGCCTATTCACGGAGAAAAATAATAATAGAGGTTAATGTTGCCGCACTTATTTTTAATTTCACTGTAGGTTGTTCTTAATTTTTTTTAAACCACTTCACTCTCGCTTGTTTTTAGTTCCTATATATTTCATTCCTTAGTGACGTAGCGCTGTGTTCCTGTCCTTCCCCGGTCATTTTTGTAACTTCTTCTTGCGTCGATCAGTTGAAGTATTTCATCTCTTACCAAAGATTACTTGACAACTACCTTCCTTCTACCCATATTTGTCAGTCAACCTCTGGGGCTGTCCTTCTTTATGATACCCATTCCTCTTCAGCCTAACTGCCGACATGGTGTTCATTACTGCAGTATCTACAACGTCACAGAACTTCGAATATATCTCACCATTTCTCAGTGATTCAGTATCAGACTTCTTTCCTCAATGAATCTTCAGGATGATTCTCTTAAACTTCGGGTTTTTTTCATCACTAGGGAACTATGATCTATGATCCGAATTTGTTTCTGCTCTTTACTGCGTCTTAAATTCCACTGTATGACCACGATATCATCCAGCTGGAATCTTCGCATGTCTCCAGACGTTTTCCATGTATGCCTCCTCGTCCTGTGATTTTTGACCAGTGTATTCGCTATCATTAGCTCTAGTTTATTGCGGAATTCAGTGTTACTCCTCTCTCATTCCTATTATCAAGCACAGACCCTACCGCAACTCCTTCTTGTGTTCCATACCCTACTGTCAAGTTCCAATCTCCTAAGATTATAATGGACCGGTTTCGTACTGGTCTGCCCACTCAGCATACCGATGTACTTTAAACTTCGTATCATCTTCTTGCGACATCAGCATGTATACCTGAACTGTTGTTGTTGGCGTTGTCTTACTGTCCATTCAGATGATCACCGTACTGTTGACATTAAATCACTCTCTCTCGGCTCTACCTTCCTGTCCATAACGTATCCTATTTCCTTTAATGGATTCCCTACTGCTCTTGATAATCACAGCTATTCACCTGATAAGAAACCCTTATTTCCTTCCATTTAACTTCGATGAGATAACTCATTTCCCGTTTCCGGTTTTCTAGCTTTTCTCCTGCGTTAAAACTTCTGACACTCCACTCTCAGACTCGTAGAATGTTACTCTTTTATTTGTTATTCAATCTTTTTCTCATTTTTACCTCCCCTTGGCAGTCTTCCATCAAAATCCATTTGGGCGACTAATTCAGAGTCCTTTACCAGTGGACAGATAATCACGACACTTTCTGAGTTACAAACCAGGTGTGCTGTGGATGTACGTTTTGTGTCTGTAACTCAAAGGTTTCCATTGCTTTCTGCAGCCTCATGCCTTTTATCGTTTCTGATTCTTCCGTCATGTAAGGTCATTATGCTGCGAAACTGGAAATTTGTTGTATGTTCCTATGGGACCAAACTGCTGACGTCATCGGTCCCTTGGCTTACACGCTATTTAATCTAACGTAAACTAACTTACGCTAAAGATAGCACACAAACCCATGCCCTGGGGAGGACTCGAACCTCCGACGAGGGGAGGAGGGGGGGGGGGGGAGCAGCGCGAGTCGTGGCAAGGCGCCGTAGACCGCGCGGCTACCCCGCACGGCATTATGCTGCGACAAGGACGAGAGATAGCCATACGACTACGCAGACCTTCATCCTGTTTCACAAGACTGTCGACAGAACATGAGTAACTCTTTATACCAGGAGTCATCGGTCGCAGTTGCTGATGATATTTTATTGGATGCTTAAACAATGGTTGCTTTCGTTGCGGGACTCATAAAGCTTGGATTACTAGCTCAAAACATAACTCCCAGAGTATGTTATCCCACAGTTTACCAACGGTAAAGTTCACACAGTGACTGTAAAGTTTATCTTTTTTATGATTGAAACTAATCAAAATTATGTGTAATGAGAATCTTTAACAAAAACTGTAATTCCTGTATGAAACACGTTGTGATCAGCTTGTATTTTTTCGAGCGGCAAATGCGGCGAGTTGTTGCAGAAATTGGGGAACTATGAGCGACGTCAGAGAGAGACAGAGAGAGACAGAGAGAGAGAGAGAGAGAGAGAGAGAGAAAGAGAGATGATCGACAATGGTTCGCGGAGATGTGCTACCAAATGCTGGTTGTCGTAAAAACAGAGATAACCGGAGCGTTATTTATGAGACGAAGACGCCAGTACCAACTTTACGACACGTTCTAGTTGAGTAAGCAAACGTGTGTAGCCCGTAAGCGACCCCGGTAACGATATGTAATTATTTGGGAGAGATTACTTTCTGTGTAATGAACCAGTGGTAGTCCACGCCGCAACAAGTCCCAATGACATCTAAATTGTTTGATGAAAATTAGTACTAATGGAAAAATGCCCGTGTCGGAGTACAAAAGAGTCTAATATGAACCTCGTTAAAAGTCTGAGAAGTCTGAGCGTGAAGTGAGGTACGAGCTTCTTCATCACCTTAAAAATATTCCCAAAAACTTTGGCATGTGAATAAATACGTGTTTTTTTAAAGTGCCACTCAACGCTCATCCCACAAGCTCCCTTAACTGTAACTCGCTCACATCCACTAGTCCATCGCTGTAAGTCCCTCACACCCATCCACTCTCATTTGTCCACTCTCGCTTACGCATTCCGCCCAACTCAATGTTATTATCTCTTTGTGTCTCTCTGTCACTGTCTCACATCCACAGTCTCCGTAGTTGTGCCCTACCACTGCTGTATCGTTCCACTGTCGCTGTCTCCTTCTTGCTCTTTCTTATTACTGCTGTCTCATCATTCCTTCCCAGTAGAGCTGTATCTTCTCATTGTCACTACCTCTCTGTGTTCCTCGTTGTCATTGTCTCTTTCCCACTGCCACTGCCTCCTTCTGTCTCAGCACAAAAGAGTGCGAACATGTTCGCATGCCATACCTTTTGGGAAACTTTGTAAAGATGCTGGGGAAGATAGAATAAGGCAGCTTATTCCCCACTTTGCAGTTAGAGACTTTTGATCAGCAGCATATTCGCCTTTTTCATACCCCAGAAGCAGCACTTTTCCTCTAGTTCCCTCCTGTTATCCGCTACAGAACGGCATGCCACTGACATGAAAAGAACATCACGTGTCAGAAAAATTTTGTTAGTCTACTTACTTACGTGAAATCGAGGATACACAAAACTAATTTTATACCTCAGACCGGATTTTAGGTGCAGAAAAATTTTTCATATGCTTCAGTACCACAACATGGGTTTCCAGGACTCATTTGATGATAACAGAGACACTTTCCAGCACATTTCATTGTGCTACGTCGCTCTATAAACTATGTTTTCGTCTCACATCGCATTTAACCTGCGTATTTTACGTGTTCAGGTATGGTAGTTTAGAACCTTTGTACGTCGCAAACGGACAAGGATGTAAAAAAAAATTCCAAGTATATTCGATGTCGGGATATTAGAAATACACCGTAAAAATTATAGCCATTTGCAATGAATACACAGTTCGATTTTGATACGAAAAAATGTTCAAACAACTCATTTGTTGGGGTTTTCCGAGGAACTACCCATGAACCAATAAAGAATTATGAAAGCGAGAAGATGGCACTCCTGAGACAGATGCTTCGAGAATATTCGACAGAAATTTGAGCAATTTGTTGCGGTTATTTATTATTTAATTTTCACTACATACCGGGTTTTACGTGAGTAATTTACGTGTAGAAGTAGGAAACGAATAAATATATCGAGAAAATTTTCAAGGTTGAGATCACGTTCTTAGGAATATACTGAAAAATCTCATCCATTTGCTGTGCGTAGCCGTCTTATAATCAGAGGCTCGCTTTTGGTACCAACAAATGGTAAAAACACACTTTGCTTAGGGTTCTGTAAGGAATCGCCCATGAGCTAATAACTTCGAACCTCCGTATCTTGGAATAGGAAAACGTTATCAAGAAAATTTTCCAGGTTTTTCGAAATGGATCTTCGGAATGCGTCGTAAAACTTTCAACCATTAGCTGTGCATAGGCATCTTACCATCTGTGGGCCAGTTCTGGTAGCAAAAATGGTAAAAATACCTTGTTTTGGGAGTTTCTAAGGAGTCGCCTATGAACTAAGCCCCTTATGGCCCACTGTAGACCACATCAACTGCAAAAAGAGCCAAGCGATTTGTTCAATTTGCCTAATGAGGAGGAAATGTGTAATATTCGTATTTTGACCCTGTACTATAGGATAGTGAAAAATTGTCCCTACTCCAAGGAATATACAGAACGCTTGGCCCTCCGTTACTATAAGAAATACGAAGCGAGGTACGAAACCGGTAAAAATCCCGTTTTTATGAGAGGTATTCTGGAACACATTGGTAAGCATGCTGTTGCATGTCTACCGACTTAAAACGCATCACTAGTCTACCGTATGCAGTGTGTAAAGAAACTACGTATACAGCATTTGGGAGGGCTCGGGAGACATAAAAGCAACGCTTTCTTTTTTTTAAACTTCTTGGGAGATTACAATTATGTGCCTGACTGAGACACAAACCTATGACTTTTGTCTCTTTAAGGGACAAGTGTTGATCCGAATAAGCTAACTGAGCACGACTTGCGGTCCAGCCCCACAGTTTCACTTCCTGCAGACTCTTCTCCTACCTTCGGAACTAGACTTCTGATAGAACGGATGGAAGTCAACAGGGTGCTCCTCCACGATATGGAAAGGACCCATGTTCGAGTCCCGCTCCTGCACACAGTTCTGATCATCAGTTCTGAACATCAGTAACCTGTTAATATTTGGAACGTAAGCCTACGAAACTTGCAGCCTTTCGAAGGTTGATGAACAGAAGTTGGAAAGTTCCGGATCAACCTTTGCGGGTCAAACTGTTCGCAAGAGTCAGTGAGTAGTTGTAACAAGAATTTAAATACTGAGACAAGCAAGCACTAAACGTGGCGAGGTATCTGCAACTATGAGGGGCGTTCAATAAGTAATAGAGCCTTTTCGGTTGAAAAAATACGGAATTTGTGGTGGGACATTGTCGAATATTCCCGCTTCGACCGCTGTAGTTTCATGACGTTCCGACTGGAGGCGGAGCTATACGTAGCTTTCAGAACGGCGTCCGTAACGGAGCTGCGTTCCAAGCAGAGATCTATCACTGAGTTTCTTTTCGCGGAAAACCAGAGCATCGCAGTTATTCCTGGGCGCTAGCGGAATGTCTACTGAGGGTTGGCAGCGAACAAGAGCACGATGAGTCGTTGGGCGAGGCGTCAATCATAGTCGCAACAAGGCTGCGCAAACCTGTCTGATCTCCCGTGTGCCAGCCGACCGCACGAACCTGTGACTCCTCCAACGTTCGAACATGTGGACTCGGTCATTGGAGGTGATCGACGGATCACAATCAGACATCTCTCTGCTCAACTGGACATGTCTGTCGGTAGCGCTGTCACACTGGTCCACCAGATGGGGAACTGAACGATATGCGCTCCATGGGTTCCTCGCCGCTTAACGGATGAGCATAAAGAATAACAAAGGGCCATTCCAAAAAAGGATGCACTCCGAAAGAAGCAGTACGTTGATGATGGGAAGGTTACTGATGCAGCAAGACGTCGATTCCGACGTAAACCAGTAGAGTGGTACCGTGCAGACACGCAGGCCCTCCCAGTAAGTTGGTGTAATCCTGTGGCATTGGACGGAGATTATGTTGAAAAATAGGCTTTACCATGCGTAGGGGAGGGAGGAGGGGAATCATATGGTGTATTCGAATCCTGAATTTTAAAAAGTGTTATGTTGCTTATTGAGCGACCCTCGTATTTACAGCAGAATGTCGACTTGATAGCGTTTCTTACAATTATTTGACCACAAAGGTTTAATCTTTCAGCGGTTACTTGTTTCGATTTTTGTGCGTTGCCACAGCTAGACAATGTTCCCCGTAAAGCTCCGTGGAACCACTGACAAGCTAGGCGGCGTGAAACCGATGATAGCAACACAAAAATTCAAACATAACGAAAGGCGACTGGCTACGGTCGTTCCTGAAAAATTTTATTGTTTTCATCCCTAGTGGACAAAGTCGTAATAACCATGACACGAATATTCTTTCTTGAGGCGAATCATTGATGATCCACAGAGAACAAAAGGAGTGAAATGTTGTACACAGCTTACACAGAAACGTGATTGCAGTTGAAAGAGACGATGGACATGAAAGGATAGCAGTGACTGAGAAAGGAGTAAATCCTCGATGTCATCCAGTGTGTACATTGAGCAATGAGTGACGATGAGATTCAAGTACAGGGAGAAGAAACACAAAGTTCGTGTTTTTCCGATGACACTGTAATTCTGTGAGAGACGCCAAAGGAGTTGGAGGGATATAAAACGACTTGTAAGTGCAGTTGAATGGAATGGACACTGTCTTGAAACGATGTAAGTTAAACATCAACAGAAGTAAAAGAAGGACAATGCAGTGTAGACGAATTAAGTGGAGTGTTGCTGAAGGAATAGGATTAGGCAAATGGTTCAAATGGCTCTAAGCACTATGGGACTTAACATCTGAGGTCATCAGTCCCCTAGACTTAGAACTACTTAAACCTAACTAACCTAATGACATCACACACATCCATGCCCGGGTCAGGATTCGAACCTGCAACCGTGGCAACAGCGCGGTTCCGGACTGAAGCTCCTAGACACGCGCGGTCACAGCAGCCGGCTAGGATTGGGAAATGAGACCCTAAACGAGTGGTTGGGTTTTGTTGTCTGGGCAAAAATATAATTCATGATGGCTGGAGTAGAGAGGATACAAAATGCAGTCTCGCTGCAGCACGAAAAGCAGTTTCTTACCATGTGATACGAAACTTCAGTGTTAAAAAAGCTTTTCTGAAGGTAAGTAGTTGTGTACCGAAGTGATACGTGGACGATAAGCAGTCCAGAAAAGAGGCTTTTGAAATATGGTGGTACAGAAGAATACTGACGATTAGGTAGGTAGATTCAGTAGGTAATGAGGAAGTACTGAATCGTACTAGAGAAGAAATACACTGATGCCACAACTTGACTAAAGGAAGGAATCTGTTGACTGGAAAGCATGAAGGACTCGTGTGTTTGGTAATGGAGGAAAGTGCGAGGGGTAAATATTGAAGAGGGACGAATACAGGAAGGACGAAGCAGTAGTCATTCAAAAATAAGGGGGCTGGCAATAGATAATCCGGAGTGCTGTAGCAAATTAGTCTTCGGGCTGAGCTCCAAAACAACAACACCTTCGACGAATGTGACAAGGAAGAGCTGGTACGGCAGTGTGGGACTGGTGCATAGTGTACGCTCCGCTACGCACTGGTTTGTGACGCACTGGTGCGTATGAGCATGGTTTCATCTGAGTGCGTGCTTGCAAAGGTCGCTTCACACCGTGGTCGGCTCGTGGCGTACCGCAGCGCCAGAGCACTGCTTCCGTCTGGTATCTACTTGGGCGGGCTTCGTCGGCGCAGCTCAGCGCGTGGCCTCATCCTGTGGCTGGCCACGCGGCGCCTGGCCGCGCCGCCGCCGCCGGAAGCCGAGTGGCGAGCTGCGAGCCCGCGGTGCCGCGCGGTCCGCGCGCTGCCCGGTCAGCTAGCCCCGCGGCGGGCTGGGGGAACCCCCCGCGCGTGCGCACCTATCGACTCCTCGAGCGGCGCTCCTCGGTCGACCTCGGCGGGCGCGTCGCCGCCTCGCCTGGCTCCGCCGAGGGCGCGCAGCCTCCGGCTGGCGGGCAGTCGTACGTGCGCCGGCGGACGCAGCGAGCGGCAGGCAGGCGGCTACTCAGTCGACACAAACGCAGCGACAGCGGGTGGCGAGCAGCGCGCGCCGGGCGCTCACATGTGACAGGACCGTGAGTAGCCGCCCCCAGCCCCCGCTACAGGCAGCACGGCCTCGCTGCATGCCGCCTCCAGCCTCCCTGCCACCAGCTACAAACAGCCGCCGCGTCGCCCGACTTCAGCTCTTTGCGGCCACCTTGTGTACGGTACACCTCCAGCGCCGTAGCCTGTAGTGACCGGCAAAAGTGATTTGTTGTGGTCTTGAGCAATGAGTGTAGTGACCGCATGCCCCTCTTCTCATCACTCCCTTTCGTTGAAAAGCGCATACTTATTTGCTCTGCAATCGGCGTTCCCCGCGTTTGTGAATATGGAACGATTGACACACAATAAGTACTATGCATCTGGAAGTCTTAAATATGAGTACACTTACTGTGGTGGAGTACATAGAGCAAACCGCACCTGTCACTCTACCATGCGTAATTAAAATGAAATTAAAGAACCTGCTACTTACGGATTTTATTTATCTTCGAGTATTAGAAAATTATTTACAACATACTGTATGACAACTTTCTTACTGTGCGTCAAAAATAAAATCATTCTGCATCGCTACTGTCAATAGTAAAATGCATTATATAGTCAACACTAGAATGCACTGATACAGTTTATTCAACTTCCTACATTTTCGTAATAACGTTGCGCCATCACGACGGTATATCAAAGAATTTTAATGATAATTTCCTTAAACATTTTACTATTGACACCGTGACACAGTATGGATTTTGTTTCATTCGGTGCCACACTAGAAAGGTTGGCATGCAGCGTATTGCAAACGATTTTATGATACATGAAGATCATTGAAATCGATAGTTAAAGAAGGCTCATACATGAGCAGCTAAGAATAGTGGGATATCACCTGATATTTTTTTGTTAGCGTTCCATTGAGTGATTTCCAGTCAGTCCAGTTACTAGTGATACGAATATGCTAAACAATACACATACTTCGCTTTTTACCGTCATATATCTGACGAGTCGTTCTATTTACCTTACCTTAATGAAATCTTGATTCGTATTATACAACGGTGAAAGAGAACAAAAGGAAATATCGCAAAATTTTGAACTTAATGAACGCTGACCTTGGCTACAAGACAATGACCTTTACCATCTCAGCGTTGCACTCCCACATACTTGCGTTATTTAAAACAACTGTGTTGCACAGATTTAGCTTTCTAAAAGACCATGTACAGCTTCCGTAACACAAAATGGTATAAACAATGTGACACATGATATGCGGACTAAAGAAAAATTTTTCCCAAATAACATTTTAGCAAGTCCATCTGAAACTGAATCAGACTGCTCTGCAACTGGACATGCAGTGTTCAGTATCAGATAAAATTCGTGAGTTAAATGGTTTGGCTTTATCTACTTAGCGACCTTAAACAGCAGTGTAAACCGTAAAATATATACCAATTAACACTGGTTTTTTGAACAGATGACTGTCAACAGCTCCCTAACATTTATGACAACTCATTACACACACCTACAACATTCTGTACTTGAATATCACCCTTTGCGGTCTTCAGCCATTATCGCGGTGAGTAACTGTCAGACAGCAAACGTTTATAGACACAGTGGCTTCTAAACTTTTATGATGCATATATGGCGTTTAACACTTATCCACCGTGTTGACTAAGATGGAACCACTAGTAAGAAAGTTTACAGACAGTAAGCAATTTCCTCTATTTTGTCCGTTATTCACTTCGTTGTGTATTACCCTAGATGTAATTTTACAATTACTTTCGACGTGTCCACTTCATACAACAACAAAACATAATTAAATGTTAACATATCTTTGCCGGCAATCGTATGGCCACTTGTAGTTCTAGGCCTACAAACATTCCAATTCTGATGGCATCTCATCACCAGCTACTGCGCCCATTGTGACGCGCTGCATCCACTACAGAACAACATCGGCACGTTGATGATACACCAGCCTTCTTCTCACATTCTTCGTGTCTTCAGACCTGTTTTTCTGAAAATCTGAGTCAGCTGTCTCTGCAGATTGTTAAGACACTGAACACACTTCACTTCAGGCATTCACAATTTCATTAAGCGAATGTTTATTTAGAGGGGACGAGACAGGGTCATATCTCCGTCTCCCGTGACTCGCAAAAAAAAAAATAAATAAATAAAAAAAATTGTTTGCTTCAGTGAAGATAGACTGAAACTATTTGCACATAAATAAATTTTCCACGTGATGAAAGTAAATCTAGTAAGAGGGTTTGTTTCCTTGTTGTCATTTGCCATTAGTGAACATGGATCTCCTAACTGCTGAATAACCAAAGTCTCTAGTCACTATCAGTCCGGCTCAGATGATTTATTGATGCCATGTAAACATTTTTGTCAACAGTAATGTGCGGATTAAGAGTTCCGTAGAATATATCCTGAAGATGAATGTAAATACGGTACGTAATATCCTTCTCTTAAACGAACAAAGAGGTGCTAATGTTTAAACACTCCTACGCGATAACTCAGTTGCTACTCCATGACGTATGAATGACTTTTTCCGTAAATCACGACACGTTAATGATTAGAAACCAGCCAAAAATCTACTAAAAAATACTGTCATAACTAATTCAGTCAACTTACACCCCGATCTAATCACTGTGATTATGATGTCAGTCGCTCTTGTGATTCAATTTGTATGCACGTCTGTCGTGGTTGTCCCTGTTTAACTTTTTTGAAAAGGCTTATTTGGTTGCAGGTCAAGTAAAGTTTTGGTACCACGGTGCTTTACTATCTACGTACGCTGGTTTTACGCTTCCGCCTTCCGCGATCTATGAACTTTACGCAGGGTTTACAAAACGAACACAGCAGTAGTAAAATAAGCTGAATGGAAAGTTAGAACATGATACTGAGTGAATTAGACGAGGAAATGAAACACTGAAAGAAGCAGATGAGCTTTGTTCTTTGGAAGGCCAAACAGCTGGAGGGTGGTTGAGCTGCGGATTCGCAAAAACAACAATGGCTTTTTTTTGTAAAATTTATGAGAGTCATTCTTCTGAAAGAAGTCCAACTTGAAATGAGTTGTAAAGTACAAATATAAATTTTAAATAATCTTGCAAGGAGCACATACAGTTTTATTCAGAGGCTAAAAACGGTCACAGGCCTCTTATAAGGCACTGTGTCAAAAATTATCAACATTAACAATTGGGTTGAGCGCATCACTGAGGTACAGAAAGTGGTGGCGACTGGGAATCATTAACGGAATGTTAATTTCTCAAAATCTCAAAAGACACTCACTGATTTAATAAGATTTGAAATTCATGTAAACGACATTCCACTAAACATTCGACACACATAGATGAATTCACATACTGCTGTGGCATTTGCTCGTTGATCTGCAGGGGAACACAGAACATCTTTACTCGTATCCATGTAGTCGATACCACAGCATGAAATTCAACTGAACAGGGAATACTTCTTAGTAAAGCTGTGTGCTCATTTCAGCACAGTGCTGACGATTTCGATATACATCTATATCATAGATAAAATTATGCTGCCCTAATTATTTGCTTCCAGTTTATAAGATCTCCCAGTTATGATTATATTCAAGACAAATTTTTACTGTCGTTAATGGAATTTGTCACAGGACATTATCTGAAGCTCTCAAGAAATGAATTCAAAGACGTACTAGTTACAAATATTCTAACGTGGTCAGAGAATGTTTACATTCAGATTAATAAGCTTTCAGCAAAAGCAAATAGCATAGTTAAAAAGAACACGTTTTAACGAAATTAACCCAAGGAGAACGCAGTCTGGTGAAGACACTTATAATAGTGACTTTCATGGTCTAAGCTTCGCCCGTTTATTTTTCATGTTTTGATTGTTCTGTTAGCTAGTTCTGTAGCAGACAATGTTACGTTCACGATCGATGTTAGTACGTTGCACATTCAGAGGCACCAAGAGCATATGGGTTATACGATACGTCTTCGTATAATGAAAGTTAAAATCTTTACATATTGCCCCAGGGGAGTTTTTCATATAAAGAATACTAGCCATATCATTCTGGTACGTAATCAGTAGCGAAAAGGACAAGAGAAATTATACTACCTACTTGGGTAAACACGAAATCATAATCCCCACGTCTTTATTGTTTAGCTGTATGGGTACAATTATAACATTTATAAAACTGAAGCTTCGTATTTGTCTTATATTAACATAATTTTTACAAATTGATAAATAGTCCGGCACTATTGAAATATTAAACCATGCACCATTATTGGAAAGGGACACTATTGATCGTCATACTGCATGAAGACTAAGTTTTACCTTATCCCATGATTCTTGTAATTAATTATCTAGTATATATGCATTTTTTTGTTTTACATTAACATTTCAATACTTGTTACCCCACCTCCATAGCTCACAACAAGAGCTGTAAACCTACCATAGGCTACCGTAGACTGTTGTAAGGAATCGTAGCCTAGGCCGTAGCTCGTGGTCGTGCGGTAGCGTTCTCGCTTCCCACGCCCGGGTTCCCGGGTTCGATTCTCGGCGGGGTCAGGGATTTTCTCTGCCTCGTGATGACTGGGTGTTGTGTGATGTCCTTAGGTTAGTTAGGTTTAAGTAGTTCTAAGTTCTAGGGGACTGATGACCGTAGATGTTAAGTCCCGTAGTGCTCAGAGCCATTTGAACCAATCGTAGACTATGGTAGTTTCCCTAGTAAAAATATTTAGGTAAGGTCCAACCCGCGTATGTCCTGTATGTTAGGTGTGTTGCATATCTGTCGAGGGTTACCTCACAACGATGGCTTTCTTTACAAATGCGATCAGGATCTTACTAGAGTCCCCTAAAAGCAGAAGCGGTGAACCACATAGAAACTGAGGATATGTAAATGGCCTCGTAATATATTGAACATTTTTTTCGTACATAGTTATTCTCATGTCTATTACTTCAAAGTAAACAGTATTTATAGTAAATTGAACTTCTCGATGTTTAATTCAGGTTTTATTCGAATGTTGTTAATTTGTAACGTGAAACAGAGGGATATCGTAGTAAAAATAAAGAAAATAATACAGATTAATCATACGACAGTAGAAAATGCAGTTTCCTCAATAAAGAGGCAAAATAAAAAAAAATCACTGAAGAAAAATATATCAAACATCGCTTCAATACATCATGGAACGCATATAAAAAATGTTCTGTAATTCGTTAACAACTTTCACATTTATCAGTACCAACAGGGAACTCTTGCCATTGACCATGTTGAATAACGTTCCACTGGTTACACAATAGCAACTATAATTATACCCACATTTTACGTTATGTATGTAAACTGTACTTGCAATCAACAGTATTTACTTTGGTTCTGTAAAAGCTTCGAAGTTAGGCGACCAACTGATTTCAGCTATCTATAATACTCAATTTATATTCTTCAAGGATAAAAAACACAGAATTATATTACATTGAATGGAGTGCACTTTCAATTATGTGCGAGAAAGGCTACAAACAAAAAAGGAAACGAATAGAAGTATTTGGTATCTAGTTTCTCACTTACACATTAATTTCTGTTTTTTTAATCCTACCATTTACTATGTCATTTATGTAGTGTACCAAAACTACCGAACCGCAGTTTTGGTAGAATGCAACCCTATTCACAACGGATCGTATTAATCCAGTTTTTTTGCTTCTTGCGTCTGTTACACGATTCCAGTGAGAGCTGTAAGGAGTTTATATCCTGCAGAAGAGGAACTTTCCGTATGTCACCCCCATCACAGTTTCTACGAAATGCGTCGTGGCAATGTTTCACTTCCGGTGATGAGAATCTTTATTTCAGACAAATGATCGTGCGTGTGATTTCACTGAACAAGTTTTCTGCCTGCATTATAATCGACATCCAGGCTCTTAATGTATATGGTACCAATGGCATTCCGTCTACCGTGAAAAGTGAGTTATTTGTAGGCGACAGATACTGTTAGTCATCTTATATACAATGTCGAAATTCGCTTTTCAACATGACCCGATACAGCCACACATCATAAATCACAAGATGCCCAAGGCTTAAGGTTTCTGAAGATGACCGATGTTCGGCAAAAGCACGTCACGACAGCAAACGCCTTTCCCCATAGTCTCAAGAAGGAATAAAAGGAGCTGTACTTATGTTTACTCACAGACTTAGATGGCCATTAGTCCTAGTAATTAAATTAGTTGGCCTATATATTGTTTTGCTGGCCGGAGTGGCCGAGCGGTTCTAGGCGCTACAGCCTGGAACTGCGGGACCGCTACGGTCGCAGGTTCGAATCCTGCCTCGGGCATGAATGTGTGTGATGTCCGTAGGTTAGTTAGGTTTAAGTAGTTCTAAGTTCTACGGGACTGATGACCTTAATAGTTAAGTCCCATAGTGCTCAGAGCCATTTGAACCATTTTTTGTCCCTGCTATCACACTGATATCTCATGTGAGACTCTCATCAAGCACGGTACGTCTATAGTTATACTGTACCAACCACCATTACCGAGACCATTTACATTTCTAGATAGCTACATAAATCTCGTCGTAGAAAAGTATTAAGACGCATTTTCCTCATTATACTAGGTTCATATAACAACATTAGTGCTGAAAATGGCCATACAATGATATGCCTCTTGAGACCATCAACATAAAGTTATCTGCAGTTACGTGAGTTTTAATGTGTTCTTATGTGCTGGAGTATCCACTTTGTTGTAATAAGTAACGACTGTACCGATGCTTCACCCAAAACAAACAATCAAGCGCTGACATTAGCACAGCATTCTGTACCATTCCCAGTCTTGCCCTTGAACGATGAATATCGTGTATTGTATGGTCGCTTTCCTCCAATCTAAAAGTACTGCCAACATTCATACCTCATTTCCACGCACAGAAGCAACGAATGTATGTAATATATGATCTCATTTTTCTACGCTTATAGTGGCTTTAGATATTGCTTTTTAAGTAGATAACATATCCCCAACATTCCTAAGAGAACTCAACAATTATACGTGATGTAATCTACATACGAGCAGTCCCACATTACTAAGCAGTCCTTCGTAAAAGTTCAGATAACTGTGAAATTCAGTGCCAACGTACTAAATAACGTGTGTGTTTTACGTTCTATATCCCTCAACGTTCTAGGAGTGAAAGACACGGATTATTGTCGAATTGACAGGTTTCGTCAACATTACAAAGCATAAATTATGAATGCATGTAGTTCTACGTGTTATAACAGTATTAACTTTGACCACAACAGTTTCATTTTAGGAACTGTTTATTAAAGTGTTAGGGACGACCCACGAAAACATGAATGACAAATATAGGATATTTCAGAGTTCTATGTGATAACGTGCGGATTACAACGAATCGTCGAGAATTACATTTATGACAACTTCTGCAACAAAGGAAAGTTTCAGATATTTACTATTTTCCGGTTGGTTTTAAAGTTCATCTGAGGTGTGTAAAGCAATTTCCTGAATGTGTAATAATGTAATAAAAGACGCATCAGTAGCCACCTGAAGGTAGGAATCCCTGTCATAGGAAGGGACTGCGGGGAAAATTTAGCAGACTATGCTGAGAGACACGTGTTTTCAAAAGTATTATCCGCCATGAATGTGCTGAAATTCTGCCAGTACAGTAGAACTTCCACATCTTACTTAGATTTATAGCTACGTCCTCTTTGCCTTCGGCTGGAGGGGTAGTTAACCCAGACTTCCGTGTTCTGGCAGTAGTAACCCAAACGAACAACGATAAAAAAGAGAGTAAGACTCAACATTTATTACAAAAGAAAATTATTTCCGTCTTTCCGTCGGACCGACTGGCACATGACAACTAAGGAGAACGATTTTAGATAGACCCGAAGGCAACATTGTTCGCCTTTTTTTGTGGAGAAGGCACGTATGGAGTTTATTATGCCCCATCATTTACGTTCGTGTTGCTTGCTCATGCAAAAAGTCTCTCTCCTACATTAATGCGGAAACGAAATGTTTCAGATAAAGGATTCTGGAATATGCTGTACACTGCTTACTCTACGAAGATTTCGTGTGTCAGCTTTCTTGTGTCCCAGAAACGAGATTTCAACATAAATTTATGAGACGGGCTATTGCAAAGCAGACTTATTAGCAGCAGAACAAAATTTACGATTTTATGTGATGAATTATGATGGAGAATTGAGAACTCGTGAGTTAGAAGTGTGGACGCATGTCCTATCGTCTTCTGAAATCCCAGCGGTACGTATGAATAACACCAAACGTCCAACCGCTCCCCGCATTGGAAAATGCAAAGGAGAGATATATTTTTTCACGTTGTTACGTTTTATTACGATATTAATTAAAATAATCACAAATTAACGCCTTTCACTCTGTGTTAAAACAATTGGTAGTAGGAGGCTTTAGTCTTTCTGCATTTCCTTACAAATCCAAGTGACGATACTTTTCCGCAAGCCAAGAGCATCGTCTGTGATGAACCTGAAAGTTACAATTCATACTCGTCTCGCTCAATATCCTAAACTCCATGCACATATGTAACCACGTGCAGTCAGTGTTGCAAGACTGCGGAAAACCTTTCGATTAATTTCTACCCGCGTTTCTATTACAGAAAACACTTCAATTTTTGTATCTAACAAGATGTGCGATTGGACTGAAAATTGATTAAAAGACAAAGAGCAACGCACAATCATGAATAGGAAATCATCTACAGATCCACAGTAAAGTGGAGTGGTTCTTTTACTCTTCAGGTCTCACATTCTTAGGTCTGTTAGTCGCGTTCTCTATCTTTTGAGCTGATGGGATTGTCTATAACGTCGGCTCATCAGTACAATAATATTCGTAATCTCTTTATTATTTTTATTTTCTGCTACCAGCATCTATTATTTGTTGTATGTTTAACATACTGCAATGCGTTTCGAGCATGTTCTTCTCGTCTTCACGCGTTTGTACACAGAGAAAATTGTCACTTAAACATAAAACGTCTTGAACTAAATTTACATACGACTTTTTGTTTATTGTTCGCTGTTGGCGTCCAAATTCGCTGCTGGTTTCGCTGTTGGGGAATTTGGACACCAACAGCCACATCAGCAGCGAACAATAAATGAAGTGTCACTTGTTAACTTAGGTTAAGACATTTTTTAATTACAAGCTTCCTGTTGTACGAGCTTATGAAGAGGAGAAAAATATGTCGAAACGCGTTGCAATATATTAAATTAAACATAAAACAAATAAAATGACTGGTAGGAGGAAATACACATAAGTCATTATTCCACACAGTAACGGTTCCCAAAAGTAGTCAGTATGGCCACAGGTAATAATAATAATAATAATAATAATAATAATAATAATAGTATCCTATTTGTAAATGAGGAAGTGTGCTACAGAAACCAACATATAACTTATAGTTTTGTTCTTTGCGAAACTAAAAGTACGTACCGTCCCTTTACGACATGATTGACAAATTCTACTAAAGTGAACAACAGAGATACGCATGTGACAGTGCGTACGGATATGAAATTCAGCGATCACATAAGCTATTTTGACAGTGAAGCAGGCGACTAGATTCAATTTATTGGTGAGATACTGGAAATACTGCAATACATGTAGGAAAGAGGTTGCGGGCGCGGTAATTATGCGGCCCGTACTCAACTGTTGCTGAAATGTGTGCGACCCATATAAATTCGGAATAACAGGAGACATCATGCGAGTAAAAATAAGATTGTTTGTAATGATCACTGGCCTCATTCGCTGATCAACATCTACATGGATACTTTCCAAATCACATTTAAGTGCCTGGCAGAAGGAGAGAGTGCAACACAAGCGATGAAAAGTCTTAACTAAGTGACACTCTTAGCAAGTAAACTTGCTTAGGAAAGAGTTTTCTGTGCTAATACGACGAATATACTTGAGCCAACAGCGTACCTATTCTGCAAAGTCCGTGAAGTCGAATAACGAAAGTTGGTGCTGAGACTCAAGGACACAAGTTCTTTCGATGTTCCTTCCATGAGCCGAACCGGGAGAAAACTCAAAATGTGGTACACTGAAAAAGTTGCCTAACCACAGCTAAGCATATAACAGTGATCCACAGAGCGTTGGACGCCTAGATGTAGACTGTTCCAGTGGTGTCCTGGGTAAAGGTAATATCCAAGCCTATGTGTGACATAGTAATGTGAAATCTGCTACGTTCCCTGAATAACTGGGAGACATTTGGAGCCCACATCTACATCTACATCTACATCTACATCCATACTCCGCAAGCCACCTGACGGTGTGTGGCGGAGGGTACTTTGAGTACCTCTATCGGTTCTCCCTTCTATTCCAGTGTCGTATTGTTCGTGGAAAGAAGGATTGTCGGTATGCCTCTGTGTGGGCTCTAATCTCTCTGATTTTATCCTCATGGTCTCTTCGCGAGATATATGTAGGAGGGAGCAATATACTGCTTGACTCCTCGGTGAAGGTACGTTCTCGAAACTTCAACAAAAGCCCGTACCGGGCTACTGAGCGTCTCTCCTGCAGAGTCTTGCACTGGAGTTTATCTATCATCTCCGTAACGCTTTCGCGATTACTAAAAGATCCTGTAACGAAGCGCGCTGCTCTCCGTTGGATCTTCTCTATCTCTTCTATCAACCCTATCTGGTACGGATCCCACACTGTCGAGCAGTATTCAAGCAGCGGGTGAACAAGCGTACTGTAACCTACCTCCTCTGTTTTGGGATTGCATTTCCTTAGGATTCTCCCAATGAATCTCGTCTGGCATCTGCTTTACCGACGATCAACTTTATATGATCATTCCAATTTAAATCACTCCTAATGCCTACTCCCAGATAATTTATGGAATTAACTGCTTCCAGTTGCTGACCTGTTATATTGTAGCTAAATGATATTGGATCTTTCTTTCTATGTATTCGCAGCACATTTCACTTGTCTACATTGAGATTCAATTGCCATTCCCTGCACCATGCGTCATTTCGCTGCAGATCCTCCTGCATTTCAGTACAATTTTCCATTGTTACAACCTCTCGATATACCACAGCATAGTCGTGTTTCGACAGATGCTGATCACGCGTGGCGGTCTCTGCCATGGTGCACGTCAAATAACAAGTCACATCATTAACCGCATACGAGTTGCCACTAATGGTCTATGTGAGATCTAAGTGTTGGTTTTAGTCCCGCACGCAGAGCCTAACGAACACAAAACCATTTCGTGATAACTCTATTAAATGCCACGTCACTCTACGCTCCCGTCTGTGCTCCCGTAACAAACTCGTGCAGTAATTACAGAGCCGGCGAGAATGAATAGCAAGTAACTGCTTGCGTTAGGTAGAGGCATCGTTTGGCCGCAAATTACAAACTCTATCGAAACAGAAATTCGGATGATACTGTATGATGTATACGTCAATATAAGGTGAGCAACAGTTGTGTTTTATCCATGGCCATGAAATATTTTGCATAAAAAATTCAATACCTGAACGATAAAATTTTATTTCTACTGAGAGTTTCTGCGGTGAAAGAATCTTACTTTGTTTTCGCTCTTCATTGATATTAAGGAAAGTCTTAAATCCGCAAAATCTGAGAGAGCATTTGGATCATATTGTGGGATATTTTCAAGCATATAGACGTTCTAACATCGTCATGAAGTTTTTTAACCATGTCTGGAAATCGTGTATATACCCTGCAAAAGGCGGATACTATTTTCGTAAACTATGCCAAGAAGCTTGATAACAAACAATTTAGTGACTAAAACTTATTCACCTAATGACTCATTATCCGGAAGTGTCTCCGAAAGTGTTCCTGAGAATTCTGCAAAACCGACTAAAGAGAAAGACGTAGGCAAACTGTTATGGAGTTCAGTCTGGTTTTAGGAATGGGCTGGCTACAAAAGACTTATTCTCCCCAGGTCACAGCACGAAAATGTCGTTCTCTACCTTATAGGTTACGAAAGTTATCTGACAATGGTAAACACCACACCCGTATTGACTAGCTTGAATAAACAGGGGTTGATAACAAAGATATGCAAATAGCGGAAAAACTGTTCTGCATTCCGTGCGCCAACATAGAGGTAGGATACACGTTTCAAATGAACTTAGAGCTGTACAATGTGTATATTATCTCCGTCGCATTCCCACTTATATTATACTCTAAGAAATAACTCTAAGGTTTCGACAAAAGAACGATGATCAATGGTAGACGTAACTTCCGTTATACAGATGACAGTGCGATATTCTCTTCAGCTCCTTACAGACGAAATGCACAAAAACCGAAAAGAATTTATACCTCGCATGAACGTCCGGAAGACAAAACGTATGCTTAGTAGCAAAAAGAGAATAAATAATTTGATTATCAACCGTTACAACAACGTTCCTTAGAAAAAGGACAGCCAGCATCATTCCTGTAACTTCCCGCTACGAGCTTGTGTTTCGAATCCAATCACTTCGTCGTAATTGGATAAGAAAATACTTGAGCAAAATATTGAAACGTAATTGTTACGGCAGTAGCTACCATAAGAATTGAATCGTCATGAGGGGATGAAAAAAAAAAGGACAATTCCGAGTGGGACACGCGCTATGAGGGTTCCGTAGAACTTTACTAGCAGTTCACCTATAGGTTTGGATGAGTAAGTTCGTGAGTATCAAACTACGTGAAATAAATGGCCGTATCTTTGGACTGACAAACTGCAAATTGATACTTCCGCCTGTTCCCGAGAAAATGGTGTTTCAATACACGAACTGACAGACGGACAATAAACGGTAAAAAAGTAATATTTATGTGATGTATTAGGTCTACAACTTTGCTTCCTCCGTTTTGCAGTAGACGGCAGTAGCGGTAAGTGGGGTTCAGGTGGTTGGTAATAGGTGTAATACAATAAGCTTAGGCATCTGTAAACATAATGCCATAAAAATATTAGTCGATTTGTGATTGCATCATAAGGTTATTCTCGATTAAGTACGTCAACGAAAGTTTTCATTTTCTGCTTTCACGTGAAGAAATTAGCGGTTGTGCCTCTTGAAATGCTGGGTAGGACCAATGGTGAGGGAACTTTTAGTGGAAGAACGTGCAGGGAATGTTTTCAACCCCTTAAGAACGGTGACTTTGATGTCGAAGACCCGGCCTGGCTGTGGAAGATAGAACGTTTTCGTAGCTACTGAAACAGACGAAGAAAATCACAGGACATCGTTATCGAAGGCAATTGATGCGTTCGAGCCCAGCACTGAAACACAAACGGCCATCATACAGGGATAGACACGTAAAGGTAATTTAGCAGCAGGTCAGTGCTCGACCCCATGTCCCAAAACCCGCCAAAATATACAAGGAAACGTTGAAATGAGAAGTCCTATCCCTCCCGCCGTATTCTCCGTACATTGCTGACTGCCACCTTTTTCGATCAGTGACATACAGACAGGCTGACCAGCACTTCCGATCACATGAACAAGGGCAACATTCAATCGATTCATGGATCCCCACAAAAGACGCCCAGTTCTTCCCCCACGAGATTCGTATGCTATCCGAAGGATGGGAGAATGTAGTGGCCAGCGATTGGCAATACTATGAATCATAATTTTTTTGTAATTTTTCACAATAAAACCCCGAACTTCGAGAAAAAAACGGCGGAAGCAAAGTTGTAGACCAAGTATAAGGAGCGATCAAGACGTTTCAGTTTGAGGGCATTGCTGCACCGTTTATTCAACGTAGCGCGACTCCTGTGCGGGTATATAAGCACCGACATGTAGGCACTGGATTAGTATGACATTAGTGTCTTTCCTAAGAGTGTGTGCTAGTTGGGGAAACATGAACTATGGTGACGTTATTACCAAACGCGTCGAAGCTGGACCAACGTTCTATTATTCTTTTCTTGGCTGCCTAGGGAAAACACCGGCGGATATCCAGCGGAGGATGAAGAATGTGTATGGGACAGCCTGTCTGTAGAATTGTGCGCCAAGTTCCATGATGGTCATGATTTGACAAAAGAAGCCGGTCTATCTGGCCGACAGAAGCTACTTCACCTCAAGTGAAAGATACTTGAGTCCCCATCCTGTAGGCGTGATCTCTCCCATTGTAGTTATAGCGCCTTCGGTCCCTCAAAAATGGTCTTAAAGGGTCAATGATTCCTGTCTGACGAGGATGTGCAGCAGACAGTTACGGACTTTTTCACGCTGTAGGACACGGTGATTTACCAAACTGGAATCTTCAACCTGGTACGTCGGTGGGATGGTTGCCTCAACGGACACGGCGATTTTGCGTGATTGGCAGACCGATTCAGGTTTGAGCGGCCTCCGAGTGGCAACTTTTTGATCGCCCCTTACAATTAAAAATTAACATATTTCAGATTTTTCTTCAATTATATTGTGGAACCTTGATTCTCGGCAGGTTTCACTATTCTAGGTCAACGGGAAGCATCCTACATGTCTTGATGAGGAAGTTAGGGAATATCTGAGTAAGTGATATAAATGGTCGTGTCTTTGATTGCAATGACATACAGGCCTAAATATTTTACGAAATAGCAGTTCCGGTGCTGTTAAGAAGCACAATGCAGTGTTCCATCAGACACGCATGCATATCTGAAGGAACATTGCGTCTTATATCTTAGTAACACTTACACTGCTATTTAGTATTTATTCGCCAATACCAGGCCCTCGACTCTTAATAAATATGTCCTTCCTGGACAGGAATATACGTAACGTAATAGAGAAATTTGTGACACATGGACGTCGACATATGTAAGGCTATGTCTGTCTGTGATTCGTGCACGGATAGACGAAACTGTTCAGGCCACCGTTCTCGTAAAGTGGGAAATACGGTATCGAATCCCGGCGCAGCACTGTATTTCATTGGCAGCATCCGAATACACAGCCAACAGTCGTTCATAATCGCCATTGCGAATGCATTTGCTGTATTAGAGTATTAAATACTGTACACCGCCAAAGGGACCGTAGACCATAGTACTTCAAATAAATTTGACATAATGCCTCTACTCGTTGAGAAAAGCGGGTCTTAACAGGCGGACAGGTAGACGGACCACAAAGTAATCCTATCGTGGTTTCGTTTTGGCCGAATGAGCTACGAAATCCTAAAAACTAGTCTTAGTACTGCACGCACATAATTTCAAAATGTTAAGCACATGACACCTATTTGCGATCATAAATTTTCCACTAGCTGGCGAACTGTAAAGTGTTACATACTTTAGGAACTGCAGTATCGAGTATAATCTTGAAACAGTAAAACAGTCGAGCTAAAAATCCAGAAATCATAACCATGAAGCCGGCCGCGGTGGTCTAGCGGTTCTAGGCGCTCAGTCCGGAGCCGCGCGACTGCTACGGTCGCAGGTTCGAATCCTGCCTCGGGCATGGATGTGTGTGATGTCCTTAGGTTAGCTAGGTTTCAGTAGTTCTAAGTTCTAGGGGACTTATGACCTCAGCAGTTGAGTCCCATAGTGCTCAGAGCCATTTGAACCATAACCATGAAACGCAGAACAAAAATTGGGCACGTGTTTTCAGACATGATTCCAGTTTTGTGCAACTAATCATTGAAGGGAAAAAGGAAACCATGCACGTGGGTGCGAAAATGTTTCATGGGGGCAGAATATCCAAGAGTAAACCGACACAACTGGAGGGACATATGGAATTCGTTTCTTCAGTTGCTTTTATATTGGTCTCTGCCCCGTTTCAATAACGCTCAAGTTTGTTTTATGAGCATGACCTAGACCACTCACCTAATACCTCAGCGTATACTGCGCTTCCGCCATAGAACTGTCGTTCGTTGAAATGCTAAAATGCACCGGTACAGTACAAAAGTTCTACACGTAGGGAATAGCTGCTTATATACCAATTAGTGTAGCACATTTATGGTAATCTTAACTCTATTCAGTTGGACCTTAATGGGCATATGTAGGCATCAGTTGTTCATCCGCAGTTCCTTAGAAAACTCTAAAAAATATGGAATTTTTACCATTTTTCGTTGATTTCAAGACGGATTTGTATTGAAAACGGCAGAAATTTTTCGATATATTCCTAAGATCCCGATACAGAACGATCTGGAAAATTTCTGCATATCTTTATTCGTTTAGGGTATACAGAAGTTCAAAATTACCCTTCCTGTACACATAAAATCCGGAGTTAAGCGAAAACATAGTTTATGAAATGACATAGCACAGAGAAAAATGCAACAAACTGTTCGAGTTACTACCAGAATCGTTGTGGGAATCACATGTTGTAGCACTGAAGCAAGTGCAAAATATTTACGCATGTAAAATCTGGTCTCAGGTGTAAAATTACTTTTGCGTCATTTCAATTTAACAACATATGCTGTCAAAATTTTACTGACTCTTAAAGTTCTTCTCATATGTGTGGCACGCCTGTTGTAGCAGGGAACAGAAGAGAATCAGAGCAAAAATGCTCCTATAGGAACACAAAAAAGATGAATATGCTTCTGTTTAAAAAAACTCTGAAAAGTAGGGTACCAGCTGCCTCAATTTACCTTCTTCAGCACCTTCAAGAACTTCTCGAAAAATTTTCCGAATTTATTCGTCCTTCTTTTTGCTGAGGGAGACGGATACAGTGGCAGAGGGAAAGAGAAGAAAAAGTAATGAATACTGGAAAGTAATAGACAATGGTTATGGTATAGAAAGGGCGAAGGAGACAACACAATGCCAGTGGGAGAGAAAGAGAGGGATACAGTGCTGGGACAGGAATAAAAAGAAGGAGAAAAGTGGAAATGGGTGAGAGCCTATGATAATGAGAGACAGAGACTATGACAATGAAAACGGGAAAGAGGGAGTTAGTGATGGACGCAGCAATGTGGAAAGGTAAGAATGAGAGAGCAAGAGGGAAAAAGGTTACAGTGAGAGGAGACAGCAGTAGTGGGACATATCGAAGGGCAATAAGGCTGTGGCATGGAAGACAGAGGGACACAAAGAGTTTGCCTGATGATTCACAGTGTGGGCAAATGGGAGTGGAGTGGTATGAGTGAGTGACAGTAATGGACTAGCAGGTGTGAGCGAGTTACAGTTAGGGGAGCTAGTGGGGGTGGGTGGCGAGTCGCATGTTTTAAATATTGCTAATATGTTCGCATGTCAAAATTTTTTGCGATATTTTAAAGGTACTTGGGAGGGTAGAATGAATTAGCTTGTACGCCACTTCTCAGTCAAACTCTTTTAAACAAGGTCAAATTCACCTGCTCGTGCACCAATAGGCCCATTTCTCCGATGGTATACGATACACCAAAAGTAAGTAGAATGTCACTTTTGGTGATAGCTTCTGGTGTCGGAATTTTAATGGTCAATAGGATACGAAGGCGTGCTGAGAAGTAATGCCTATCAATTTTTTATTCTTTTCTCGACATCGGTTGAAATGTGACGTATTAGGCAGATTACTTTCTCGACTTTCCTGTTTCGCTTACGCAAGTGCAACGTTCTTCTGCTAGAGGGCTCCGAATTGTTGCATGTAAAAAGGTGTCAACGTAACTACGTCGGATTTTAACACACAGCGTGTTGTAGTAACTTTGTACCCGCAGAAAACGTGCCTCCAGTTGAAATCCATAGGAGAATTGAAGAGGCGTACGGTAATGACTTTGGTATCAATAATACGTGATATTGGGTCGTTCATGCTCGTAACGGAGGAAACAGTGGTGCTAAGCTCAGCGTGTGTGACACGGCTCGGAGTGGACGATCGCGTACGGCAACTTACGAGCCTCATCGGAATCAGGGTGATGAACGCATCAGAGAAAATCTTCGGTTAAGACGGACAGCTCTCAGGTACGTGTGTTATGTCATGAAAACCTGTACGGGCCATCATTATACAACTGCGGCCCAGAAAACTGTACACAATGGGTCCCTCGAATGCCCACTCCCGATGTGAAACAGACGAATTTTGAAATCTGTTAAAAAGGTCTTTGCGTTTTGAGCAAGAGGGTTCCTTAACAACATTGTGAGAGGCGATGAAAACTGTGTTCACCATATTGACCCCGAAAATGAGAGAGCATCAATGTAGTTCAGCCACAAGTGATCACTGCTACAGGATAGTTCAACGCCATGTCATCAACACGAAAAGTCATGCTCATTGTGCTCTGGGATGTTCAAGATGAGGGGCGTTTGGAAATCATGGCTACAGGCACCACCATACTATCTCCAAGGTACTTCAAGAATCTCAGAAAACTCACGCAATCAAAGAGTTTGTTCAGACATGGAGCACTCCCTCCTTCAGAATGCCAATGGAATCTACTTCTAAACATTACAGTGAAGCATTTCGCAAGATCTCTCCTAATTTCTTAGCTATCTCGCATTTGAAGTGTACACTACAAACATTTATGGGGCCCTGGGAGCTCACGGTACCACAAATAATTCCCCGTAACAGTGTGCGGAAACCGCAACTGTGTACGAGCTATAATTTCTCCGATTATCTCGTCGTGCTCATTTCGCGAGCTGAATGAGTCTCTAACAAATTAACTACCATTTTTTAAAAATTTGTTTCATTATTACTGTTCATTTACATCCAAAGGATCAGAAAAACACCTATTTTCAACTACTGGAGCAACGATTCTAGAGAAATTTTAGTCCGATCTGGAAATGGAGGTGTCCCTTGTACTCTTGCAGATTACACTGACATGAAGAAAATATGTGCTTGTATTGTAATTAGTACTCATCAACAATAAAAAAAATATCACCACAGTCAAAACAAGCCTCAAAATGTTCAAATGTGTGTGAATTCGTAAGGGACAAAACTGCTGAGGTCATCGGTCCCTAGTCGTACGCACTACTTAAACTAACCTATGCTAAGAAGAACACACACACACACACACACACACACACACACACACACACACACACACTCACACACACACATGCCCGAGGGAGGACTCGAACCTCCGGCGGGAGGGGCCGCGCAGAACACGCCTCGACCAGCAACTTCGGATTAAAATATGTGATTACCAAATGGTACGATGGCATCTAATTTGTTAATATGTTGTGAAACTCGTTTTTGGACGTCTGCACTCGTAATTTCAACAGAAATCGTCTCCGCGGTCCATAATACTTTTCTTACGGCTTCTGCCGCTTATGTATGACCAGCATTTCCATAACGGTCTTCTGCCAATCACCTCTAACGACAGTCGACTGAGTGTTTCATGTAGCTCTTCTTTGGTGGGTGATTTATACACGGTGAGCAATAAAACACTTGGCGGTAAAATATTACACGCACTTTCAGGTAGGCAATTCTGCTTACATCATCTGCTATCAGTGCAGTTGAGCTGTGTCGGATTGCCTATCTTAAGGCATATGAAGTATTTTCCCGGTCAGTTTTAGTTTTCCAGTCCTATAATTCTTCATGATTTTTCCAAAATATCACAGTGTTGTATATGATTTCCTGCCGCTAGATTATGTGTATATTCCACCTTGCTTCAAACAAACATACAAAATTTTAACAAATATGTAAAGCTTTCACGTTGCACACACAGACAATGAAAAAATTATCGTTTCTCATTTTTTAGGTTCATGTTTAAAATATATGTGTTGGAGCGAAAGCTACACCCTCCGGGTACTCAACATTCACTTGAGTACGTCTTGAAGTGGCGAAACTATAGCCCCTGAAACATGTTATGTTGCTATGCTAACGTACATGATGAAATGACGTTAATGTGCTCACCGCCTATGTTCTAGTCAATGTTCAACAACCCCTCACATATGGCAGATGGAATCACTAGCAGAGGAGAGTATACAAAGAGTGTGGGGAGGACGGAGACCCGGCCGCTGTGACCGAGCGGTTCTAGACGCTTCAGTCCGGAACCGCGCTGCTGCCTCGGGCATGGATGTGTGTGATGTGCTTCGGTTAGGTTTAAGTAGTCTAGGGGACTGATGACCTCAAATGTTTAGTCCCATAGTGTTTAGAGCCATTTGAATTTGAGGACGCAGAAAACAGAACAGTCGTTGTCATAATGAGGAAACGGAGTGGTTCACCTGACGTGCAAAAGCACATGATCATTGGCTTTCGGGCCAAGCGTGGAAGCATTTTCGTAATGTCTAAGTTTTTAAACTGTTCGCGCCCAGCTCGACAAGTATACGATCCATGGTAAAACGACGCTATCCACAATCGGCACCGATGAACCTGTCTTGCATCATGGGCCATAGATAACAGAAGTGAACGACTGGTTGCGGTGTGTTGGCAAACGGACGTGCTACTCGTAAAGCAACTGACTGTCCAGATGAGCGAAGGGCTGCCGACAATGCCTCGTCAACGACCGCTCCGCGAACGTTGCTGCGGATGGGCCTGGTTCATGCACCCATGCTGAGACCTGATCATCGGCGACGATAGCTGGAATTTGAACGGCAATACCGCGGCCCGACGTCCACTGAGTGGCGACAGGTGGCCTTTTTAGATGAATCACGTTTCATGATTCATCGGACAGATGGCCGTTGGGGTATGCAGCCCTGCAGCAATCGTCGAAAGTGTACAGGCCGGAGAAGGGAGAGCTACATATTCTGGGGAATGTTTTCGTCTCATTCCACGGGCGATCTCGTCATTCTGCAAGGCACAATGGATTGACACAAATAGGAATCTATCTTTGGGGACCATGTCCACTCCTGCATCCAGCTGCCTTTTCCCCGGCATGATGGAACTACTTGCAGGACACAGCTCACAGGGTACGTGCAGGTTTCGAACAGCGCCATGGTAAGCTTACCGTACTCCCTGGCCACCGAACGTCCCTCATTTAGACCCAATCGAGAATCTGTGGAACCACCTAGAGCAGACTGTTCACGTCATGGACGCTCAAACTAGAAACCTAGCTCAGCTAGCCACGACACTGGAATCGGTATGGCTCCACACCACTACCTGTACCTTCCAGAACCTCAGTGACTCTCTTTCTGTCTACAGAAATGTGAGGTTTATGAGGAGCTGCTCGACCCTGTTCTTTTTTAATTCGCTACCCACCGTCAGTGTGCTATCAGGTCGACTGGTAGCGGTATGGAACTCAGGAGTGATTCTTTTCGCTGATAATGTGAGACTCCTTACAACCACCTTCCGCAATGCTCGGCACTCGGGTCTGCCTCGTCTTGGTTTAGCTGCAGTTGTTCCTTCTCGTTCCCGCTTCACATCCGCACCACAACTGTCGACTTGGAGTGGCCTTGCTGTAGTGGTAGCACTGGTTCCCGTCAGACCACCGAAGTTAAGCGCTGTCGGGCTAGGCTCGCACTTGGATGGGTGACCATACGGTCTGACGAGCACTGTTGGCAAGCGGGGTGCACTCAGCCCTTGTGAGGCAAACTGAGGCTCTACTTGATTGACAAGTAGCGGCTTCGGTCTCGTAAACTGACATACAGCCGTGAGAGCGGTGTGCTGACCACATCCCGTTCCATATCCACATCTGGTGACGCCTGTGGCCTAAGGATAACACAGCGGCCGGTCAATATCGCTTCGCCTTCACGGCCTGTCCGGGCCAGTTTAGTTTTTTAACGTCTACATCTACATCCATACTCCGCTTGCTGCCTGACGGTGTGTGGCGAAGGGTACCTGGAGTACCTCTATCGGTTCTCCCTTCTATTCCAGTCTCGTATTGTTCGTGGAAAGAAAGATTGTCGGTATGCCTCTGTGTGGGCTCTAATCTCTCTGATTTTATCCTCATGGTCTCTTCGCGAGATATACGTAGGAGGCAGCAATATACTGCTTCACTCCTCGGTGAAGGTATGTTCTCGAAAGTTCAACAAAAGCACGTACCGAGCTACTGAGCGTCTCTCTTGCAGAGTCTTCTACTGGAGTTTATCTATCATCTCCGTAACGCTTTCGCGATTACTAAGTGATCCTGTAACGAAGCGCGCTGCTCTCCGTTGGATCTTCTCTATCTCTTCTGTCAACCCTATCTGGTACGGATCCCACACTGGTGAGCAATATTCAAGCAGTGGGCGAACAAGTGTCCTTTAACCCACTTCCTGTGTTTTCGGATTGTATCTCCTTCGGATTCTTCCAATGAATCTCAGTCTGGAATCTGCTTTACCGACCATCACCTTTATATGGTCATTCAATTTTAAATCACTCCTACCGCCTACTCCTAGATAATTTATGGAATTAACTGCTTCTAGTTGCTAACCTGCTATATTGTAACTAAATGATAAAGGATGTTTCTATGTATTCGAAGCACATTACACTTGTCTACATTGAGATTCAATTGCAATTCCCTGCACTATGTGTCAATTCGTTGCAGATCCTCCTGCATTTCAGTACAATTTTCCGTCGTGACAACCTCTCGATATACTACATCATTATCCGCAAAAAGCCTCAGCGAACTTCCGATGTTATCCACAAGGTCATTTATGTATATTGTAAATAGCAACAGTTATACAACACTCCCCTGCGGCACACCTGAAATAACTCTTACTTCGGAAGACTTCTCTCCATTGAGAATGACATGCTGCGTTCTGTTATCTAGGAACTCTTCAATCCAATCACACAATTGGTCTGATAGTGCATGTGCTCTTGCATTGTTCATTAAATGACTGTGGGGAACTGTATCTAACGCCTTGAGGAAGTCAAGAACCACGGCATTTACCTGGGAACACGTGTCTATGGCCCTCTGAGTCTCTTGGACGAATAGCGCGAGCTGGGTTTCACACGATCGTCTTTTTCGAAACCCATGCTGATTCTTACAGAGTCGATTTCTAGTCTGCAGAAAAGTCATTATACTCGAACATAATACGTGTTCCAAAATTCTACAACTGATCGACGTCAGAGATATAGGTCTATAGTTCTGCCGACTTGGGCAATTTTTTAGAAAAGTTGGAATGTCACTGATGGCTTTGTCACTCAGGCATCATTTAATGACCAGTACTCGATCGAATGCAATGAGCTCTCCCGACAGATCCGTTCTCCGGACACTGCTTCTCTACAGCAAACACAGTACTCACAGTCTCCTTTTATGCTGGCGGATCCGCCTATCGTGCCATCTGGTTTCCCGTTCCCCATTACGTACGGTTGGTCCGTACACTTTTGGCCAGGTGGGGTACACATCCCCTCTTCATCTACATAGAAACTCCGCTAGCTAACGTACGGTGGGTGGCGGAGGATACCCTGTAGCACTACATATTTCCTTTCTTGTTCCACTCGCAGATAGAGCGGGGGAAAAACGACTGTCTGTACGCCTCCGTATGAGCCCAAATTTCTCGTAACTTATCTTCGTGAGCCGTACGCGCAATGTCATTGGCGGCAGTAGAATCTTTCTGCAGGTAAGTTTCAGATGCCGGTTCTCTAATTTTTCTCAATAGTGTTTCTCGAAAGGAACACCTTCCCTCTGGGGATTCCCATTTGAGTTCCCGAAGCATTTCCGTAACACTTCCATGTCGTTCAATCCCACCAGTAAACAATCTAGCAGCTCTCCTCTGAATTTCTTAGATGTCTTCCTTCAGTCCGACCTGATATAGATCCCATACACTCGAGCAGTACTCAAGAATAGGTCGCACCAGCGTCCTATATACGGTCTCCCTTATAGCTGTACTACTCTTTCCCAAAATTCTTCCAATAAACCGAAGTCAACTATTCGACTTCCCTACCAGTTCTCACATCCTCGTTCCACCTACTATCGCTTTACAACGTTATGATCAGATATTTATCTGACATGACTGTATAAAACAGGACACTAGTAACAATATAACCAAACATTACAGGTTTGCTCTTCCTACTCATCCGTGCTAGCTTGCATTTTTCTACATCATTAGTTAACAAATTTAAACTTTTTTCTGTATCTGGTTTGTAAATGGTTGGATTTATCTAATTTTGGGATGCTGAATACACAGGTAAAATCAGTTCCTTTCTATGACGTTACATTTCCTAGATACACAGCAGAATAAAAAATGGTAATAGCGAAAATTGACATAATTAAGTGAAACAAAAATACACATTCAGAACGTTTGAAATCAATACTATTTTGTATGTATATATGGGTATGATGTCAATAAAAGGTCCAAATTAGTTCAGAAGATATTTTCACCTTAAATCGTCTTTGGTGGCCGAAAAATGCGACGACGAAGCTCTTCTTTTGTTTGCCGGATCATCCCTTTCCCTAACAAGACCCGCGCAGTAGTTAACCATCATCGAAGGGTTCTAATGGCCTTGGTAACGGTGTTCCATGGTAAGAATGTCTTGGTGAAGACGTTCGCAATGCTCATCGCTTACGGCTACGAAATGTTCCGGTAAAAAATCAAGGTGAGAACGTAAAAAGTGAATTTTAAGCGACATTCTACACCCCATGTTCTTATAGTTCTCCAACAGATAATTCGCAATGATAACATAGCTTTTGTTCCTTCTGTTACCCAAAAAGCCCTTCACAATTGCTTTAAAATAAGACCAAGCAGCTAATTAGATATCTGTGAGTTTGGTGTCAAAGGTAGGATCTTTCAATAATTTTCTTATTTGTGGTCCAGCAAATATACCCTCTTTCA
Source organism: Schistocerca piceifrons (assembly GCF_021461385.2). NCBI lineage: Eukaryota > Metazoa > Arthropoda > Insecta > Orthoptera > Acrididae > Schistocerca > Schistocerca piceifrons. Next base: position 273,051,325 of record NC_060139.1, read on the forward strand.
GCTTTTCCCCTACTTAATTTGGGAAACTTTACTTTTAAGTGATTGAAGGCCTCCCCATCTTTATTCAGAGCTTGTACAAAGTTCTTGATAAGGCCCCACTTGTTATTAAGCGGAGGCACATGATTTTATCGGACTCAACCAATGGGGTATTGTTCACATTTACGTTTTCAGAAACGTATGAATTCCTTGTAGGCCATTCCTTGACAGTATAGTGCTTCTTGGTGTCACGACTGTCCAAAAGGCACAAAAAGCCGCAATACTTCGTGAATAAAGCCTGTAATCCTGTAAGGAGGGTAAAAACTTTTAAATCACTGCAAAGCTGCCATTCATAATCCTTATATTTGATTGCCTCTAGCAGCAAAGCCATGGTTTCGTAACTTTCTTTCATGTCTACTGCGTAAGCCAAAGGTACCATTGCCATTATGCAGTAGTACTACGTTCAAGCTGCTTTTACTGGAGTCAATAAATAGTAACCACTCCTGTGGATTGTGTTGTACACCAAGCTTCATCATCAGACCATCGACATCTCTACATACACACATAGAATTCTGCATATCGAAGTACTGAGCGAAGAAGGCACCTCTTGATCTGAAACAGGAAATTTTTATCACTTGAGCTAGAAGGTTCTGTTGTTGCTGTCTCGACCCCGAGAATTAAGCTTGCTGTTTCGAAAGTTTTAGATCACGAACCGAATCGTTCAGTTCCTTTTGAAGAGCGTCATGATATTGAGGGCAGTACTCTTCTATATGTTCAATATTTTCTGATTCACTTGACACGGTGTCTGGTTCTGTGGCTTTCAAGTTACAGACAGGAACAGACAACCCCCCATCATCGGGCACAACCAAATGCACTGAAGATACATTTAGATACTTTATTTTATGTCTAGTTTTGCTTCAATGTCCCGAAATATTTGTAAGACAGAAGAAACAGTCTGAATAATGGTCATTAGGCTCACACCACACCATCGGAACAGCGCATGGCATGGCTCGGCGTTTTCCTTTCAACCACTCGGTTAATGTTGTAGTACAAGTTATGCAGGCAATATGAGGTGCAAAATTTTTATCTTGGTCACCAACAGGACAATAAAAATACAATTTATATGCCTTTTTAACAAAATAAGTGATTGGTTTTCTTTTGGCTTTTGGAATGAATTTCCCACACACATAACAAAATTTTTCGGGTTGGTTTAGACAGCAACAAGATTTTCTAGTTGCCATTTTTCTTAGCGTAAGTTTTAAACACAAAAAGTTTGCACTATCTTTCACAGGAAACACTCACTGAGGATCTCTTTCACACCACTGGATTACCACACCAACCATTTACTGACGATCTTCTAGCTCTGCTCTGCAAATCAAAAACAAACAATAAAACTACCAAACAGAGGAACAACAAAAAGCGAAGTACTGAATACGAAAAATAAAAAAAAACCTTTAAAACTCCAAAATGGTACGTGCGAGAACATTTTGAAAGGTATATTTGGATTCTACACACCAAAATACTTTCTAGTTGATGTATCACATACCAGATGCAAAATGGCTCTTGGCTACTGCACTTAGGGCTAGCTGTCACTCATGACACCAACTGGACATTTTGTCTGTGTCGTCTCGTATCTTCCTACAGTCACTGAACCTCAACACCTTACCGTACACCATGGCATCATCAGAGAACAACCGCACGTTGCTGCCCACCCCGTCCGCCAAATCATTTATGTACATAGGCAACACTTCACTGAGGTACGATAGGACCATGATGGATTGCGAATTCATACGGTGGGTTTTCGACAACTTCCACCTCGATGATTTTGACGGCAAGTATTTGTTTTCTTTCTTTTACCCTCATCCGTTTCGGGATCATGCCACTTTTATAGGAACAATATTCCTTTAATAAGCCACGTCTCAGAAAGTTTTTAAATAATATGTAACCAGGAATTGGAATAAACGTTAAGAATTAGTGATGACTGTACCCACAGTACCCTCCGCCTTACCCTATCGTGGCTTGCGGTGTCCAGGTTTTTAGATGCAAGTGTATTGCGGTAACGATGCAGTTGACTATGCGGTCGATCAGATTCTTGGGACTCAAAAGACTGTGTTGGAGGAATGTGCGCGGCGCGTGGTTACTGTTATTCAGCTGGGTTGTATATGTGCCCACAGCGATCAACATAACAAGTTACGTATTGTTTCAGGAGAAACTACTGCTGAACAGAAACCCTTCATTTTGACTGCGGAAACAGATGTTCTGCATTTATCGTGGAGACTGCTGAGGTGAGAAGCCTAACTTTCGGTAGCTTAACAGCAACTTTCCGAATACCACAGATGGCGATCAGAATGTACCACAATAATAATGTTCATGGGTATTACGTCTGCCGCATACCGATCTTGTTACGCTCAGAACAAGAATAGAAAAGTAGATTGCTTCTTTGTCGATGATATTAAAGTTTATTGGGTATCGGTACAGCGTCACTCTTCTAGAACGTTTTGATCCGAAATTTCTGTCCTCTTGCCGTGACATTCACCCTGGAACAGGCTACGTGCAGGGAGAATCTTGCGGGACAAAATCCCAGCACAAAAGGCGAAACGTCGGATGAGAAGGTTCTATAGGATAAACGTGACAAAAGAATACAGAGCTAATATAATAATATGCCGCTACATCTAACTGGAGCTTTTTAAACCACTTCAATAGTTTAGTTTTTAGTCTTACCGGATAATAGTCTCATAGACAATTCCGTCTATTACTGTGTTAAAAAGGGCGAACCATCCAGACTCTAGCGGAATGTGGAGCTTCCTATAATATCCAGCTATATTGCTGGAATGCCTTCCATTCGCTCAGCTCCTTAACGCCTGACTTCTCAGAAAGATCATATTCTTTGCTAATACAGTGGTAATGCTTTTCTGAAAATCTGACAGTATCTCATCCGTTTCATAAATTTTTCACATCCACTCAAATAACTTTCCAGACACACAGTTCCCTATTCCCACAGATTGCAGTTAACTCCGAACGAATCCAAAGTCCATCATCGACTCCAGCTGTATTGTTTGAGGTCCGATCAATCAGTTCTCTGTCAAACGATGATCACGCTATTGGATAAGCAATTTCTTTCACAAGTTCCTCATCTTCCTCGTTTACCACACATCAGAATAGTTTCTATTCATTGTAATGGTCTTCGATGCAATCCTACCTTCTGCCTGCTCTTTAATCTGCACTTGACTGAAGCTTTCAACGTGCACCTTCTAGACAGCACACTTACAGTTTCATTTTACGAAATTTCGACTTATTTTCCTGCAAGTCATGTCCATTTCCCCTAAAATCATACTTTTTTTCAAAACCTTTCTGTGTTTCTTGTATACATTTAGCGCTAAGTGAAAGACAGCAGATTCGTAAAAAATGATACTTACTCAGCATTTGCGGGTATGGAAAAATTTTTAGGTCTGAAATGCATATACGTCAGGAAGAAATCACTACAGACAGAAATGAAAGCTGAAAATCAAGACGTTAAGAAGGGAGTCAGGCAGGCCTGTATCTTCTCACCACTTTCGTTTGGCGTGTATGTTCGAGAAACATTATAGGGTGTGAATGATAATTTCGGGACAGGAATATATGTGGAAGAAGAAAAAAGATCAAAATTAAGTTTTGCAGATGTCATGGTCCTTCAGGATGGACGTAAACAATACGTAGGAGAACTGTTGAATGATTAAGGACAGCATCCTCAGCACAGAATACGGCGTGAGTAAAAAACATAGTTAAGGAAATACCTACTTCCTTAACGTCACTGCTGTATTCTGTGTTTGTACACGGAGGTGAACACAGAGAAAATTCAGTTTAGTAGTACCAACAGTCAAAATAACAAAACACTTTATATAGTAGAAAATGAAACTTACCTTTATCGCTCTCCATTGTTTGACTGCTGTAAACGGACGTGGAATAATGTATACAAGTATAGCTTGATAGACAAGAAACAGCAATACGCAGAGAGTTACGTAAAAGCTTTAGGTTTGAATGTCGGAATACAGTTACAACATCATTTGTGCGTAGGACAGAACTTAACGCACTCTCTAAACACAAGACTTGCAATAGCTCGGCGGAGCATTGAAATGTCAACTCCGCAGTCTGGAGGCAGATATAGAACACCCGCTGGAGACGTAGTCCGAGTCGGAATTTAGAGACGGCTTGTGGTCGTATTTCACAGCAGTTGCGGTGCAGTGGCGCCTGAAAACTCTGCGTGGTACGGCTCTAGCCTCGTCCACATTGGAGTCGCCGGTGGTGCTGCTTGGATGTGAAGCATCTTTGCGGTGGACGACCCAGACGCTACATAAACGACTATCGACGACACCGCAATCACGTTAGGCAAATACACGCTATGACATTAGGCAAATACACACTGCTGGAGGAAGTGGAAGCATTCTTCAAACGGGAAATAAACTGGCCGCCCAACTGAGATAGTCGTCCAGTCGATGAGTCATCAAAGTCAGCGTCCACTGTAGTGTGAGGTCGGCTTGAGGCTCAAACGACTGAATTGTCTTAGTGATAGGGTCGACTGCTAGGGATCTAGTCACAGCACTGATGGGCTGAGCGTCGAAGTTGCAAGACTTCGAAGAGTAGTTGAACGAGTGATTAGAGTCTTGAAAATAAATCATAAGATGATAACCAACAACGGCAAATAAAGGGCGACACCGAGGGAATTAGATAAGGCTCTGAGAATATAAAGGCAATAGATGAGTTTTGTTTTGTGCAAGGGAAAAATAAGTGAGGATGGTCAAAGCAGAGACAGTATAAAATGAGGACCCAGAATAGGACGAATTGGGTTTCTGGAAAACAGAAATCGCTTAACGTCCAATATAAATTTAAGTGTTACATAATCTTTCCAGAATACATTGGTATGCAGTCTAGGTCCATATGGTGATGAATCGTGGGCGATAAAAAGTACACACAAGACCCGAAGGTAAGCTTTATAAGTCTGGTGCTGGACAAAAATCCTGACTATCAAATGGTTACATCGGATAACTGATGAAGTAAACTAGAGCATCGATTATCCGAACGTCGGCCATCCGAACGACCGCTTAACCGAACCGTGTACTCGCTCTCACCTGTTACTCTCCCACCCTACCCTCCATCATCCCTCTCGCTCCCAAACCAAGTTTCCCACAGCCGTCGCCGCACTGGGCCACCGCTGGCGGAACATTGCTTCTAATGAGAACTTCACAAGGCGCTGCTGACCAGCCAAGCCGGCAGTCGCTGTGTTTCAACAATCAGCACACTTCTGTCGGCTTGGCACTGGCAGTAGAAGAAGCGGCAGTATCAAAGCTGTTCACAGCGACAGCTGCGCCAGTTTTAGGCTAGGCGCAAATTGAGACGCGTATATTGCGTGTGGCCTGACGCAGCGCAGCGCGCGTTTTTGTAACATCACAGGTTCAAATGGGACCGCGCAAATTGCGACGCGACGCGACTGGGACGCGACACGCGACTGCGCCAGGTCGCGCGGCGTTGTGGTTGAGGCACAGTTTCTCGCGCCGCGCGTTACGCGTGCCTCGCTAGCACCGTGAGAAATTTGAGGCGGGGAGCGGAAGAGTAGCCCGGCCATATGCTCACATCGGAACGGCGCATATGAGCAGTGGTAGTATTGGCCATACGATAAATTTTGGCTTACTGTGTACTAAATTTTATTGCCTTTGGGTAGTGTTTCGTTTTTCGCCATTTAAACGCTCCAGCTTTCTTCGTTAGTACATTATACTTTCCTGTTATTTATATCTGTATAGTTTTGTTTTGTTTTGTTTTTCTTCCGTCAAGAAAAATGCATACTTCAATAACTGATGAGCCACTCGCCGCTGGAATTGTATCATATGCCTCCGTGATATTTTCAGATCGCAAGAAGGGACAGAGGGTAGCCAGTAAGGAAGCAAGGAATATTATAAAATCATGTGATTAAGAATCAAGGCAGGAAAGTAAAATAAGGTTATCTTCTCGCTGCCTAGTGTGCTGGCGTATCTGTATGATCTGTTACAAAAATTTAGAAAGGGATAATCTCCACAGGTGTGATCCCTTTGTGTTCCTGGTAAGAAGCGTCCAAGATCTGAAGTATAGAAGTCTCACTGTGATTACTCTGATATGGATGTAATAATGCAATAAGACTCACTGTTCTACATGCATGTCGACATCACATTTCCACTGCAAGCTAGAAACAGCCGAAAAGTAGAGACAAATAACAATGTTTTAATTGGTTCGCCGTGATGAGAAAAAGTATTTCAATTGTTGTATGCAAATTATCAGCATTAATAAACTAATTATACAACAAGCTACACAAATGAAGAAAATAGTCGGTATTATTACGAAAGTAGGAATATCCAAAAAGAGCGTTATGATTAGATACATTTGACAATGTTTTTCGAACTCTAACTCACAAGGCACTCATGGATAGCTTGTGCATTCCTGTCGTGCGCATTATCCTTCGCTGCTGGCAATACACTGACCATTGTGTTGTGTGACAGATCAATTGTTTATTTTTCTCAATGACAACTATTTTATTTCCGATCACACATTGTCAGTTTGGCAAGCCCTAGGTGAGAAACCAGTATCTGGCATTTGCCTATCTTTCCGCCTGAGAGAACGCTCGTCATTATTTTAATACTGCTCAGATCATGAGAAGGAATAAAATCCAAGTTTCCATTCCAGTCGCTCAGTGTTAAAAATACGATGGGTTACGGGGATTCCACCAAAAATTCCAACCGAATTGGCAATCTATTTTTGTGTGAGTTGTTAACCTTTTCTCATTCGAAGAAGCATCACCGTTTGTGAGTAACAGCCACATTTTTCTTGGTGACTGGTTTAATTGTGCTTCCTTTGTCACAGTGTTATTTGCCAAACTCATCTCACAGCAGCTATTGCGACATAATTACGAAACGGAGTGCCTCATTAAACAAGTAATTGACAATCACAGAGCTCAATAGCTTATGAAAAACCTCATAGTGTCGGTTTACAGTAACATAAAAGAAGAAATTTCACCTTTATTTTCATATCAGGAAGCTCTTGTTTCGCTAGCTGTCGATAACTCTTAAAAAATTACAGTCACTGGAGTGAAATAAATAAAAAGGGAAGTATAAGTACTGATATATCGCCATAGATAAGAAAGTTCCGTGTGTTTAGTAATTGTCAAAACACTCTTCTCCTCGTTTGCTACCATTCGCCAAACTTTCGTTTCGATGTCTCGAGCGGTTTAAGGTACGTTGTCCAATACGCGACGCACACTAGCGACTGCGACGGGTCGCTACGTGACGTCAGAAGTTGTCCGCTGGCGCATGCGCAGTTCGAGTTTGGGATGCGACGCGCGACTGTTGCGGCAGCTGTCGCAGCACTGCACCAGTGAGCAGTGTTGCGACGGAAGTCGCACGACACAAAGACGTACGGCTGCGAGAAAGATGTCGAGCCAGTCAAGGAAAACTGAAATGAGCCACTCACAGGATGTGATGCTCTGTGAGCTGGTCTCGCAACAGCCTTGCCTTTACGATTTGAAGAACCCTAAATATAGAGACACTATGTTCAGAGACAGAATTTGGGAAGAAATTGGTGCACAGTTGAAACTGGCAGGTGAGTGAAATATATAATATTTTCCAATTAATGCAAATTTTTCAGGCCTGTTATGAAAATCAGTATAATCCATGCAGATGTAGAATTAGAATGATGAAAATGAACTTGAAGGTCAATTTTCGCATTACTCTTTTTTGTGACGATAAAAATTGAAAACGGCAAATACATTATAAAATGAACAATCTAAAGTACAACGAGAAAGTTACATTTTACAATACCTTCACTCTGAAAGTAAACGGTAGATTGGTGTCTTGATGATACCTTCTAGTTGTGAAAAACCACCACCAGATTGTACAGCTTTCTGTAATCAATAGATGTTCGTTTTTGAGGAAGGCGTTTCTCAACAGATTGCGCAAACAGTATGCTGCAATAAGTAATTTGTCACATTCACTTCAATTCATTGGTAGAAGATGGTGCTCAAAAAACTTGTGCCAAAAGTGCACTACTGTTTTACAAGGCCCTTCTGGTCTGACACAGTTCACAATTGAAATTCGTCATTTGTAAATCCTGGAGTCATCTTTTGAGTGCAGCTTGGCAAGATTAAATGTTGATGTCATCCATAACGATGTATGCTGTCAGAATACAAGAATATGGAAGTTCATTTCGATGGGAATAAAGATTCAGTCGGCTATGAAAGTTGCCTTAGCTTGTTCCAAAAGTTTCTGCATGGGAGAAACTGACAAGTATAATTTGGGGAAATTTTGTGAACAAGCATGGACATTATTTCTTCCACATTTCTGCCAGTGTATACTGTAGACGTTCAGAATCAAAATTCTAGAGATGTTTAAGGTGTAACCCTATCTTGTTGTCAAGAACTTGAATCAATGCAATGAAGCTAGCGTGCGCTTATTGTTAATAAACTTATCTTTCATTTGAATTTTAGGTGAAATGTGCAAAAACAGATGGAGGAATATTCGGGACTCGTATCAGAGAAATAAACGAGAAAGAAAGCTTGGAACAGGTTCAGATGCCTCAGCAAAACCAAGAAAATGGGTTCTGCTTGATCACTTGGCTTTAAGAAACCTACGTTTCGTGGCATTTTAAATGAAATTGTCAAGAGCATATGGAGAAATATTAGTAACTCATACCGTAGGAATATCACATAAAATGGTTTCATTAGGTCCAAATGTGTCAGCGAAACAAAACAAATGCATTCTCTATCGTGTGATGACCACACGATTCTCGTCGCGCGTCGACAGAACTGGCGGCTAGTCGCGACGCTCCCGGAGATATATGAGCCCAAATCTCGGAAACGGAGATCGATATCAATCTGATCTCAACTTAAAAAATAATTTCGATATGTTAGCTTCTTTTCATCGGCAACGATGTATGACCTAACGTGAACCATACGTAAAGTAGCCAGCGACCACATTTTTCACTGTACACAATTCAAATTTTATGCAGTAGGTTACTTGTAAATTAAATATCGGGATAACTGTGACGAATATCGGAAAAATAGACACCTCATTATCAAGCTGTGATGTGAAACTGTAAGATACGCAAACATCAATTTTTTGTGCCTTTTACTTTCCTCACAATTGATTGAGAAGTAATATACAGCGAAAAAAACACGCAAAACCGGAAGAGATACTTTTCAATTTTTTAAAGTAAAAGGAGAATCTGTATCGAAAAACTAACTCTGGGAGCCGATGTAACTTTGTTGCATTAACATACAGTATTTTTTACAGCAAGAAAATCGGAATTCTTATTTTTCTTATGTATTTGAATCCGCCGCCGCCGGCCGGAGCTTGGGAAACGGCGACGACTCCAGTCGTGTTGCGGCCGTGTCGCCGTCTGCCAGGGTGGGGAAAGAGGAGGGGGCAGCGTCGCAGTCGCAGCCAACTGTCGCGTCTTGCACAACGTAACTTTAGGAGATACGAGAGATGTTGCCAGTATTTCATTCTCGCGGGCGTGAGATCGGAAGTGAACGCGTTACATGGGATCCATTTTCTCGTGATCGGAGGCAGATAGAGACCTTCTGTTTTTTTTTTTTTTCATTTTTGGTCATCAGTCTACTGACTGGTTTGATGCGGCCCGCCACGAATTCCTTTCCTGTGCTAACCTCTTCATCCCTTGAGTGGCACTTGCAACCTACGTCCTCAATTATTTGGTTGACGTATTCCAATCTCTGTCTTCCTCTACAGTTTTTGCCCTCTACAGCTCCCTCTAGTACCATGGAAGTCATTCCCTCATGTCTTAGCAGCTGTCCTATCATCCTGTCCCTTCCCCTTATCAGTGTTTTCCACATATTCCTTTCCTCTCCGACTCTGCCTAGAACCTCCTCATTCCTTACCTTATCAGTCCACCTGATTTTCAACATTCGTCTATAGCACCACATCTCAAATGCTTCGATTCTCTTCTGTTCCGGTTTTCCCACAGGCCATGTTTAACTACCATACAATGCTGTACTCCAGACGTACATCCTCAGAAATTTCTTCTTCAAATTAAGGCCGGTATTAGATATTAGTAGACTTCTCTTGGCCAGAAATGCCTTTTTTGCCATAGCGAATCTGCTTTTGATGTCCTCCTTGCTCCGTCCGTCATTGGTTATTTTACTCCCTAGGTAGCAGAATTCCTTAACTTCATTGACTTCGTGACCATCAATCCTGATGTTAAGTTTCTCGCTGTACCCATTTCTACTACTTCTCCGATTTACTCTCAAACCATACTGTGTACTCATTAGACTGTTCATTCCGTTCAGCAGATCATTTAATTCTTCTTCACTTTCACTCAGGATAGCAATGTCATCAGCGAATCATATCATTGATATCCTTTCACCTTGTATTTTAATTCCACTCCTGAACCTTTCTTTAATTTCCATCACTGCTTCCTCGATGTACAGATTGAAGAGTAGGGGCGAAAGGCTACAGCCTTGTCTTACACCCTTCTTAATACGAGCACTTCGTTCTTGATCGTCCACTCTTATTATTCCCTCTTGGTTGTTGTACATATTGTATATGACCCGTCTCTCCCTATAGCTTACCCCTACTTTTTTCAGAATCTCGAACAGCTTGCACCATTTTGTATTGTCGAACGCTTTTTCCAGGTCGACAAATCCTATGAAAGTGTCTTGATTTTCCTTTAGCCTTGCTTCCATTATTAGCCGTAGCGTCAGAATTGCCTCTCTCATCCCTTTACTTTTCCTAAAGCCAAACTGATCGTCACCTAGCGCATTCTCAATTTTCTTTTCTATTCTTCTGTATATTATTCTTGTAATCAGCTTCGATGCATGAGCTGTTAAGCTGATTGTGCGATAATTCTCGCACTTGTCAGCTCTTGCCGTCTTCGGAATTGTGTGGATGATGCTTTTCCGAAAGTCAGATGGTATGTCGCCAGACTCTTATATTCTACACACCAACGTGAATAGTCGTTTTGTTGCCACTTCCCCCAATGATTTTAGAAATTCTGATGGAATGTTATCTCACCCTTCTGCCTTATTTGACCGTAAGTCCTCCAAAGCTCTTTTAAATTCCGGTTCTAATACTGGACCCCCTATCTCTTCTAAATCGACTCCTGTTTCTTCTTCTATCACATCAGACAAATCTTCACCCTCATAGAGGCTTTCAATGTATTATTTCCACCTATCTGCTCTCTCCTCTGCATTTAACAGTGGAATTCCCGTTGCACTCTTAATGTTACCACCGTTGCTTTTAATGTCACAAAAGGTTGTTTTGACTTTCCTGTATGCTGAGTCGGTCCTTCCGACAATCATATCTTTTTCGATGTCTTCACATTTTTCCTGCAGCCATTTCGTCTTAGCTTCCCTGCACTTCCTATTTATTTCATTCCTCAGCGACTTGTATTTCTGTGTTCCTGATTTTCCCAGAACATGTTTGTACTTCCTCCTTTCATCAATCAACTGAAGTATTTCTTCTGTTACCAATGGTTTCTTCGCAGCTACCTTCATTATATCTATGTTTTCCTTCCCAACTTTTGTGAAGGGCCTTTTTAGAGATTGTAAGTAGGCTGTTTAGGTTTTCTTATTGGTAACGCCATGTAGCGCTCTGTATGAAAATCACTGGCTGTGCTGTGTGCAGTCTGTGGCTGGTTGGCATTGTTGGAATACTCGCCATTGTAGTGTTGGGCAGCTGGATGTTAACAGCGCGTAGCGTTGCGCAGTTGGAGGCGAGCCGCCAGCAGTGGTGGATGTGGGGAGAGAGATGGCGGAGTTTTGAAATTTGTAAGACTAGATGTCATGAACTGCTATATATATTATGACTATTAAGGTAAATACATTGTTTGTTCTCTATTAAAATCTTTCATTTGCTATCTATGCCTATCAGTAGTTAGTGCCTTCCGTAGTTTGAATCTTTTATTTAGCTGGCAGTAGTGGCGCTCGCTGTATTGCAGTAGTTCGAGTAACGAGGATTTTTGTGAGGTAAGTGATTTGTGAAAGTTATAGGTTAATGTTAGTCAGGGCCATTCTTTTGTAGGGATTACTGAAAGTCAGATTGCGTTGCGCTAAAAAAAATATTGTGTGTCAGTTTAAGCACAGTCGTGTATAACTGTTCTAAGGGGACGTTTCAAGATGTCCATTCCTCTTCAACTGTACTGCCTACTGCGCTATTCCTAATTGCTGTATCTATAGCGTTAGAGAACTTCAAACGTATCTCGTCATTCCTTAGTACTTCCGTATCCCACTTCTTTGCGTATTGATTCTTCATGACTAATGTCTTCAACTTCAGCCTACTCTTCATCACTACTATATTGTGATCTGAGTCTATATCTGCTCCTGGGTACGCCTTACAGTCCACTATCTGATTTCGGAATCTCTGTCTGACCATGATGTAATCTAATTGAAATCTTCCCGTATCTCCCGGCCTTTTCCAAGTATACCTCCACCTCTTTTGATTCTTGAACAGGGTATTTGCTATTACTAGCTGAAACTTGTTACAGAACTCAATTAGTCTTTCTCCTCTTTCATTCCTTGTCCCAAGCCCATATTCTCCTGTAACTTTTTCTTCTACTCCTTCCCCTACAACTGCTTTCCAGTCGCCCATGACTATTAGATTTTCGTCCCCCTTTACATACTGCATTACCCTTTCAATATCCTTATACACTTTCTCTATCTGTTCATCTTCAGCTTGCGACGTCGGCATGTATACCTGAACTATCGTTGTCGGTGTTGGTCTGCTGTCGATTCTGATTAGAACAACCCGGTCACTGAACTGTTCACAGTAACACACCCTCTGCCCTTCCTTCCTATTCATAACGAATCCTACACCTGTTATACCATTTTCTGCTGCTGTTGATATTACCCGATACTCATCTGACCAGAAATCCTTGTCTTCCTTCCACTTCACTTCACTGACCCCTACTATATCTACAGGGCTATTACAAATGATTGAAGCGATTTCATAAATTCACTGTAGCTCCATTCATTGACATATGGTCACGACACACTACAGATACGTAGAAAAACTCATAAAGTTTCGTTCGGCTGAAGCCGCTCTTCAGGTTTCTGCCGCCAGAGCGCTCGAGAGCGCAGTGAGACAAAATGGCGACAGGAGCCGAGAAAGCGTATGTCGTGCTTGAAATGCACTTACATCAGTCAGTCATAACAGTGCGACGACACTTCAGGACGAAGTTCAACAAAGATCCACCAACTGCTAACTCCATTCAGCGATGGTATGCGCAGCTTAAAGCTTCTGGATGCCTCTGTAAGGGGAAATCAACGGGTCGGCCTGCAGTGAGCGAAGAAACGGTTGAACGCGTGCGGGCAAGTTTCACGCATAGTGATGTGAAAGATTCAGTGTTTAAACCTCCTCTATCAAGAAACGTGCCAGAACTGCGAGCTCGCATCAACAATGCTTTCGAACTCATTGATGGGGACATGCTGCGCCGAATGTGGGAGGAACTTGATTATCGGCTTGATGTCTGCCGAATCACTAAAGCGGCACATATCGAACATTTGTGAATGCCTAAAAAAACTTTTTGAGTTTTTGTATGTGTGTGTAAAGCATTGTGAAAATATCTCAAATAATAAAGTTATTGTAGAGCTGTGAAGTCGCTTCAATCATTTGTAATAACCGTGTAGATTGAGCCTTTGCATTTCCCTTTTCAGATTTTCTAGTTTCCCTACCATGTTCAAGCTTCTGACATTCCACGCCCCGACTCGTAGAACGTTATCCTTTCGTTGATTATTCAATCTTTTTCTCATGGTAACCTCCCCTTTGGCAGTCCCCTCCCGGAGATCCGAATGGGGGACTATTCCGGAATCTTTTGCCAGTGGAGAGATCACCATGACACTTCTTCAATTACAGGCCACATGTCCTGTGGATACACATTACGTGTCTTTAATGCAGTGGTTTCCATTGCCTTCTGCATCCTCATGTCGTTAATCATTGCTGATTCTTCCGCCTTTAGGGGCAATTTCCCACCCCTAGGACAAGAGAGTACCCTGAGTCTCTATCCGCTCCTCCGCCCTCTTTGACAAGGCCGTTGGCAGGAAGAGGCTGACTTCTTACGCCGGAAGTCTTCGGTCACTAATGCTGATTGTTTATCAAAATTTAGGCAGTGGCGTGAATCGAACCGGGGACCGAAGACTTTTTGACTATGAATCAAAGACGCTGCCCCTAGACCACAGGTATAGACCCTCTACCAAGTTTAAACAAAAATTCAACATGTTAGCTAAATTTCATACGCAGCAACATATGGAGCAATACGCACCAAACACAAAATCATAGCGACTCCTAATTTTCGTTGCAAAATTTCTTAGCTTTGGGTAGTGTCTTGCTAAAATGTGTACATCTTAATAAGAATGGTCATTAGCGAGTTGATGGGCACTTCACCACGAAGCTGACATATAACGCTACAAGTAAGGCAAAACTCAAATATTTTCAGTGAATAGTTTCTGTAAAATTGTTTGAGAAAGATGGGTTGCGCGCGCTTCGGTTCTGTCAGCGCAGAGCCTTAGGCTAGGCCCAAATTGAGAAGTGTATAGCACGTGTGACGTGACACGACACTACAGCGCGACACGCACGTGCCGCACGGGTCGCGCGGGTGCAGCGCATATTGCGACACGTACACCACACTTCGCACGCGCCGACTGGCGGCGCTCTGCGCTGACTGAACCGAAGCGCGCGCAACCTGTTATCTTTCTCAATCGATTTTACAGAAACTATTCTCTGAAAATATATGATTTTTGCCTCACTTGTAGCGCTATATGTCAGCTTCGTGACGAAGTGCCCATCACCTCGCTAATGACCATTCTTATTGTGATGTACACATTTTAGTAAGACACTACGCAAAACTCAAAAAGTTTGCAACGAAAATTAGGGGTCTGTGTGATTTTGCGTTTGGAGCGTATTACACCATATGTTGCTGCGTATGAAATTTAGCTAACATGCTGAATTTTTGTTTAGACTTGGGAGGAGAACTCTATCTGCCTCCGATCTCGAGAAAAATGGATCTCATGTAGCGCGCTCACTTCCGATCTCACGCCCGCGAGAATGAAATACTCGCAACATCTCTCGTATCTCCTAAACCGCCAGAGACATCGAAACGAAAGTTTGGCGAATGGTAGCACACGAGGAGAAGAGTGTTTTGACAATTACTAAACACACTGTACTTTCTTACCTACGGCCATATATCACTACTTACACTTCTTTTTTTATTTATTTCACTCCAGTGACAGTAATTTTTTAAGAGTTATCGACAGCTAGCGAAACAAGAGCTTCCTAGTATGAAAATAAAAATAAAATTTCTTCTTGTATGTTACTGCAAACCAATACTATGAGGTTTTTCGTAAGCTATTGAGCTCTGTGATTGCCAATTACTTGTTTAATGAGGCCCTCCGTTTCGGAATTCTGTCTCAATAGCTGCTGTGAGATGACTTTGGCAAATTACACTGTGGCAAAGGAAATACAATTAAACCAGTCACCAAGAGAAATGTGGCCTTTACTCATAAATGGTGATGCTTCTTCGAATGAGAAAAGGTTAACAACTCACACAAAAACAGATTGGCAATTCTGTTGGAATTTTGGTGGAATCCCCGTGACCCATCGTATTTTTAACACTGAGCAGCTGGAATGGAAACTTAGCAAAGGATTGTATTCCTTCTCTTGATCTGATTAGTATTAAAATAATGACGAGCGTTCCTTCAGGCGGAATGATAGGCAAATACCAGATAGTGTTTACTCACCTAGGGCTTGCCAAACTGACAATGCGTGATCGCGAATAAAATAGTTGTTATTGAGAAATATAAACAATTGATCTGTCGCACAACACAATGGTCAGTGTGTTGTCAGCAGCGAATGATAATGCGCGCAACAGGAATGCACAAGCTAGCCATGTGTGCCTTGTGAGATGCAGTTCGAATTCATTGTCATGAAAGTAAATCTGCCTTTGTCAGCAGCACATTTCAACAAATTAAATATATCTAATCATAACATTATTTTAGGATATTTCTACTTTCGTAATAATACCGACTATTTCCTTCATTTTTGTAGCCTGTTGTTGTATAATTAGTTTATTAATGCTGATAATGTCCAAACAACAATTAAAATGCTTTTTCTCATCACGGTGAACCAATTAAATCATTGTTATTTGTGACTGCTTTTCGACTGTTTCTAGCTTGCAGTGGAAATGTGATCTTCACATGCATGTAGTACAGTGTGTCGTATTACATTATTACATCCATATCAGAGTAATCACAGTGAAACTTCTATACTTCAAATCATGGACACTTTTTACCAGAAGCACAAAGGGATCACAATTGTGGAGATTATCCCTTTCTAAATTTTTGTAACAGATCGTACAGATACGCTAAGTTACTAGTGATCAGCGTCTCATTGTCTAGATAAATCCAAATATATAGGAAATTTTCCCTCGGCTACTGGACAATCATCTGCCAAACTTCTATAATTAGCCAAACGTTGCATCACAAAAGACAAACAATTATTTGTCATCAACATCCTAAAATTGGTATAATGTACATTTCGTATTTCGAACTAAAAGATAATCTAAGATGAGTTCCTGCTCCTGATGCATTGTAATAAAACCTTGCAACATTCTACATGATTTCTTTCTAGTTGCATATAATGAACAGCAGATGTTAAGGAATATAAATACATTTACAGATGTTTCTATATCTAAGTTTGACTAAGGCGCAAAAAGTTCATTTTTTTTATATTATCGCTTTTGCAGTTCATGTAAGTGTAGTACCGCAAGCTGTAAATAATTACATTCTTTAGATCGACCCTATCTCCACTTAGAAAGATCTGTGGATAGCTCTTACAAGTAGTCTATTTTAGGAAATGAATGCAATGAAACCAAGGCTGAGTGGTACAGCGTTTCGATCAACCCATTAAAAAACCGAAATGTATGGTCTGTGTGTGTGCGCGATTGCGCACATGTACAGGTAGAGGTGTCAATGACATAGGTCTGATAAAATTTGGTGTAAAACTACTCACAAAAACATACTGGAGATTTGTGATACGTTTACTGCAAAAACTGAAGCGCAATTCTGTTGTCTCGTTGTCTACTTTGACAGAAAAAATAATGGAGAGTTAATGAAACTACTGTAGATCGACACAGATGTGAGTTTCATTGTTCTTCATTGTTTTTCTTTTTTTCCTTCCTTGGCGGGCTGCGCTGCACTGTCAAGGTAATCCCCACACTTTGACTAAATGGCTGTTAGCTGCCGGAGGCCAAATAAATAAATTTAAAAAAATCCCCACCCTTCGACAGCTGACAAGCAAGTCAGTAGAAAACGCAGCTGCAGTCAACAGTTGCTCGCCATTAGCTAGTCTGTGCTGTCGTGTAGAACAATGTCTTCATTCTTTTATTAGTATTGTTTTGACTCTGCGGTAATTCGCCGAGTTTTGAAGTACAGAAGAACTAGGAGGTTATGGATTCATCCCATAAATAGCGACAGGCCTTTAGGAGAGTTTTTTTCTTGACATGAAGAACTTAAAAACTATCCTGAAAAATTTTGTTCATATTACAGAATGAATCATAATACATTTCAGTATGTGCTGCAGAACATTCAAGATAAAATTTCGAAACAGAACACAAATTTCATTATTTTAATTGAAAGAATATAGAAGGGTGCAAGAAATGTCTCTTTAATTATGACATGGATTAAGTAAATATGTACCGTGCAAACAAAACTGTAAAAACTTCGCCCAACACCACACTTGAGTAACACATTTTACGATTTTTTTTCTCAGGTATCTGTCCACTGGCATCTCCTTTCATGCACTAGCATCGTCATTCCGATTAGGAGTGTCCACGGTATCAGTGGTGGTGAAAGACGTTTGTATGGCCATATGGGAGTCACTTGCTCCCATTCATTTACCAACACCAACTGTTTCTAGATTTAAAGAAATTGCTAGTGAAATGCATACGAGATGGTGATTTCCAAACTGTGTTGGACGTATAGACGGGAAGCACTACGTGTCCAATGTCCTACACTTTCTGGCAGCATGTTTTACAATTACAAACAGTCTTTTTCGATTGTACTCCAAGCAGTTGCTGATGCAAATTACAAATTTATAGCTGTAGATGTTGGTGTCTACGGTAAACAGTCTGATGCAGGCGTGTTTAATAGAAAGTGTTATACAAGAAACTTACAAATGGGGAGCTGTTATTACCGCCACCAACAAGACTTGAAGGAGTGTGTCAGGAACTACCGTACGTCATTTTGGGAGATGAAGCTTACCCCTTATTAGAGAATTTGATGAGATCTTTTCCTCGCAGAAATTTGGACAACGAGAAGATTCTATACAATTATATGCATTCTAGAGCAAGAAAAGTTGTTGAATGTGCATTTGGTATAATGACCAGTAAATGGAGACTACTGAGGAAGAAAATTGAAACACCCATTGACGAAGCTGATCATATAAAGTGCATTTGTCTACTTCATAATATTGTCATTGACAGAGAAGGATGCAATGTTGAAGCTGAAAAGTTTTGTAACAATGCTGATATGCAGACAGCTGGTGCCACATTCAACAGAAATTCCACATTACGTTCTAAAACTGTCAGGAACACTTTTGTTGAATATTTCGTTAAAATGCAACTTAAAATAATTAGAAAACCTTTCAAAAATAAATTTTGGAATTGAAAGTACTTAGCTATTTACTGTATTTTTGTGTATCTCATTTCATTGTAAATAAAACAAATAAAATTAGAAACGAAAAAATTTATATTTGTGTGTACTATCTGAAACACACTCCTTGGTTACTTTGTTCCATAATCGGGAAACTGCATCATTACTGTCATACTAGCCGAATTTCTGATACCAAATTGATGGACAGAAGTTAATGTAATGTATATGTTATTCTGCATTCATTACAGTAAGAACATCGTAAAAAGATGTCACAGACAACAGCTTTAGTAACGTGCCACAGCATGACTTTACAATGCACTGTCATCTGGTAGGGACACATTTCCGTCCCTCAGTGACACTCATATCTGTCTCCGTTTACAAGTAAATGCGAACTATTCAGTGGCGGCAACGCTGCGATCGCTGGCAAGCTATTGTTACAAATAAATGCATGTAAATACGGTAGATTAAATAAATGAAATAAAAGTAATTTCGCATGTATCATTATAATAAACGTAATTTTTCCTCACTGATTGTGAAATGTGAGGTAACATCTTAAAATAAAAGACGTGTGCAGTCACACTTGTGATGAAAGCAGAAGGGAGACGTGTGATGCGTGTACTGCAGAAGCTGTAGTGCTGCTCCACAGGCTCGCGCCTGCGGTCGGCTCGCGCCGGCAATATTGAACACTCGGGATGTCGCCGGCTCGGCTCCGGGAGGCTCACCCCGTGTCGGCGCGGCCCGGCCGCCAATGTGAACACCGCAATTCAAAATCATGTGTTTGATATTGAAGCGGGCGGCGGCCCGACCAGGCTCGGTTCGGCCCGGCCGGCAGTGTGAACGCAGCCAGAGTTGAGGCGTGCCGCTCCGCGCAGTTTGGAGGATTGCGCGCCCCAAGAAGAGCTTCTCACGCTGCAGTCACCTTTTGTTCTCTGTTACGACCACTTGTGTGCTGCTGCGTGAAGAAGGGAACTTGACGATACAAAATGCTTAAACGTAAACGTGTTGTCCTTTCTATGAGGGACAAGTACGAGATTATTACTATATATTCCTACTGAAGTTGCCTTTGTATGTTACTTTGTAATGCTAAAAGAGATGCCTGTTTTTATGAATAAATTTACTGTACAGTACTTCTTTTTGGGAAAAAACATGTACAGTTCGATTATCCGAACAAACCAGTTTTCCGAACGCCCATGTCTCCCAATTACTTCGGATAATCGACGCTCTACTATACTGAATTGAACCGGTGAGATAATAAATTAGTGGTACAACTTGACTAAAAGTTGGGGTCGACTAACGAGGCAAGTTCTGAGCAATGAGTGATAAGCTTATTTTGTGATAGAAAAAATTGATGGGTGATAAAATGTGTAGTGTAAGTCAAAGACATGAATTCAGTTACATAAACATGACTACAATGCAGTTCACAGTTATGTGCCTGACAGAGGGTTTCTCTAAATACTTCACACTGTTTCTCTACCGTTCCAGTCTCAAACAGCGCACCGGAAAAAAAAATCCCTCAAACCTTTCCGTGCGAGCACTGATTTCTCTTATGATGATCACTTCTTCCTGTATAGGTCGCCACTAGCAAAGTCTTTTAGGGTTCGAGGGAGGAAGCTGAAGATTGAAATTTTGTGCGAAGATCGCCCTACAACGAAGAAAACCTTTATTTTAAATGACTGGGCCACAACTCGTGTATCATATCCATGGCATTCTCTTCCCTTTTTCGGCGATAATACAAAATGAGGTGACCGTTTTTCAACTTTCTCGATGTATACCTTCAGTCCTATCTGGTAAAATCCATATCACATCAACACACTAGTAGCGGGCAGGGAAGTGCACTATGGGCAGTGTCTTCACTGGATTTGTTGCAGCTTGTAAGTGTTTTGCCAATAAAACGCAGTCTTTGGTACGCCTTCAACACAACATTTTCCACGTGGTCATTATACTCAGGTATATAGTTGCGTTCACTGTCTTTAGATGCGTCTGATTTATCGTGTAACCGAAATTTAACGGATTCCTTCTAGTACTCAAATGGGTGAAATAATTTTCATTAGTTAACTTCGATTATTACTTTTCGCACCGTAAAGATACTATGTGTAAATCATTTTTCAATTGTTTTTATCTCCCGATGAGTTTATTATACTATAAATGACGGCATCATGCTGCTGATATTGTCTCCTGAATCACTGATACTGATTCGTTCCTTCGCGAGCATTTCTGTTTTCCTCGATCAATCTCCATCAGATACTACGGACCGAGACCTTTCTGACAGGAAATCATGAATCCAGTCGCACGACTCAGCCGATACTCCATAGGCACTCAGATTAGAATTCGCCTGTGAGGAACTGTACAAAGCCGTCTGGACATCCAGAAATATGGAATAAATTTTAAATCCCCTGTCGATAGCACTCATCGCTTTATAAGAATATAGAGCTATTTGTGTTGCACAAGACTGACATTTTCTGAGTCCGTGCTGACCATGTGGCAGAAGGCCTTTTTTCAAGGTAATTCGTAATGTTTGAACACAGTATATGTTTCAAAGGCCTACTGCAAATCGACGATAGCGATAGGGGTCTGTAATTCAGAGGATTACTCCAGCTTCTTGTTTTTGAGTACTAGTGTGATCTGCGCAGACTTCAGTCTTTAGGTAAGGATCTTTCGTCGAGCCAGTGGTTCCATATGATTGCTAAATATGGAGCTATTACATTATCAAACCCTGAAAGGAATCCAACCGGTATGTTATTTAGACTGGAGGGCTTGCCTTTATTAAGTGATTTGAGTTGCTTCACTTCACAGAGGCTATCTAGTTTTAAGCTGCTGACGTTGGCAGCAGTTCTTGATTCCAATTCTGAAATATTTACTTGGACCTTTTAGGTGAAGGAATTTCGGAAAATAGTATCCAGTAACACTTGCCTTAGTACCACTGTCATCGATAACATTACCATAGCTATCGCGCGGTAAAGGTATTGATTGGGTCTTTCCACTGGTGTATTTTCCATGTGACCATAATATCTTTGGATTTTCTGCCAGATTTAGAGCAGAATTTCGTTATGCAAACTATTACAAGCATCTCTAAGTAGTTACGCAGAAATGAAGAGGCTTGCGTAGGATAGCCTAGCGTGAGAGCTGCAACAAACCCGTCCTCGGAATGAAGAACACAACAACAACCCATGCTGTACCATAATAGATCTGACGTCAGAACTTACAATTTACGCAGAACTACTGTGTTAAACCCGGAGCTGTACCCTCTGGGTGCATTGCTGTGTCTCAAGCCGAAATGTCACTTACGCTTCGTGTGCACAGAACCGATGTTAGTAAAGATGACAACAGTCACTGTGAGACTGATGTGTGTGATGATAATGTTCGTCGGTTGAATTCCATGGAGACAGCAAGTCTTCTATGTCAGACTGCAACCAATATATCGATCACGACGAGATCTGTAGGAGGGTGGTAATTCTCAAAAACGATCTTCACACTACTGAGAATACAATATTTATCTCAGTACTGTTTAGTCAGTTTGCGTGGATGTAATTTAGTTAGTTATTTTCCTTGTTTATATTCAAATGTTTAAAAATATATCTCTCAGTACCTTCTGAACCAACACATATTGCATCTGATGTAACTTACGACAGGAGCACAGGAAGAAACGGCAAAACACCATGTACAACCAAACTATCCACGTTTGCACCATACATTGTTGAACTTTAACGGTTAATGGAGTAGGTTACTAATAGGAAAAACTGGTTTTGATCAATAGCTCGTATTATATTCTTGTAGAGTAACACCGGTTCTAACTCGAAACAAGCCAAACGAAAGCTATGAAAACCTAAACATTCCATCAGACGAGAAATGAAAAACAGTAAAAGCTAATAAAACGTGTGCTCGTCTTAAAGAGGCGACGATACTAACTGACCGAAATGCGTCAGTGCTGCCACCCGTACGGAACATATTGGAACGGCTCTGGAAGTGATAAAAGACTGACCACACAACAGGCAAAACATTTTTACAAATTCATTTTACATAAATAATCTACATAAAGCACACATTGGTAACCCGAGCCCATTTAATTATTGCTAAGCCGTTGTAAGATAATTATTACACTGCCTGAAAGTGCTGATGATTATTTTAAACATAACTTACATCAATGTAGTTTAAGTGTGCCAGTAAGGTAACTTCAACAATATATAGTAACTATTATGCCAGTTTAATGCATCCATAAGGCAGCACAAAAATTATTTAAAATTGGTAATTAAAAAAGACAATTAAATAGATTAGGGCGCAGATAAGGAAATCATTAAACTAAACAACTAACAGAGTTCGAGCCTAGACCAAAATGTCTGTACAGTACCAAGAGACAGTCCAGTAACAAACGAAGAGCGTCAAAACCTAATCGTGAAAAACACGTTCTGAAGCTAATGTGACCATACAACGAGATTAAGAAGGAATGTCACATAATTTGTGCGGTGATTATACATGTGAAAATAAACCGACAGGTTATTTACGTGTACCCATCTTCGCAACGTACACATCCCCATAAACAGAAGTGAAAATGTAGCAGCAGCTGTAAGTAAAGTGTATTACGCGATGTCTCTGCGTACAGCCAACTGTTCACAAAATTGTTGTCTGCTTCCTAATTCAACTGGATGCAGAGGTTGCATGAACTGCACACGGAATGGATACAAGCCTTCAAAATGTATCGTCTGCTACAATAGTGTTTGTGGAATATCGAGCTGACAGCTAAAGTGCCATGTACTGGTGCTGAGACTCTGTTGTACCATTGCAGTAATGTCATTCATTTCCTCAACTGGGCAATGACCTTACTGCAGTGGATACACATGTTCTCGTCAGTTCACCGAAATTAAGCGCTTTCGGCAATGCCTGGCACTGGGATGGGTGACCATCACTGCCGCCATGCGCTATTGCCATTTTTCGGGGCGCAATCAGCCTCGTGATGTCAGTTGAGGAGCTACTCGACCGAATACTAGTGGCTCCAGTCAAAGAAAACCATCCTAACGACCGGGAGAGCGGTGTGCTGACCATAAGCTCCTCCTAGCCACATCCTCATCTGAGGATGACACGGCAGTCGGATGGTCCCAATGGGCCACTAGTGGCCTGAAGAAGGAACGCTTTTTTTTCCTCAACTGACTGGAGGGCCACACGTTCTGATGTTACATGTACACTGGGAAGCATTCTGGGTTTATGTAATACCTGGCACAAGAAGTTCGTCGATCAGGGAAACGTCTCTTGTATCCTGTCACTGCCACACGGGCACTACCATTACAGCACCCACACATGAACAACAAGTCTGCATATTCAGTGTGGTTGAACGTATGTGACATGTTGCTATTCACGGACATAGTGGACTTGCTCAAGCAAGCAACGTTCCAGCACGACACACATGCGGCCTCACAGGTGCTCACTGATCCAACTGAAGATCGAACACTGGATACACTTGCAGTTGTTGCCTCAGTGCGACGACAAAGTGCTGCCATCTGTTGGAAAACCCCAACACCTCGTATAGGTTAGATCGACTGTCTGTCTCACTTTTCCTCTGTCGGTAATATTCACACTGGCCTCATATTGTAAGACGTCGTGGTCTCTTGACTTTCACTACTTACATATTCCGCCCTCACAACCATTTTCCGCACATCAAGACGCTTCATTCGAACCCAAACTCGATAAGATAAAGTCAATGTTGTATGAATTCATGTAAACGACATGCAAATAACTAATAAATCGCAAGTGCGAACCGTGGTTGAAATACTCTAGGCTGGCGAAATACACTTACATTCCAGACACGACGGTCACAGGAGCTTTTAGTTCGAGAGAGGCAACCGCACGCCTGGAGGCAGTCCCAACCCATCTACGTCGGTCGGTGGCCGCCCGTGGAGCGGACAGTGTTCGTCCAAGGGAAAGGAGGAATGACCCCGTGTTCAGCTTGAAGGCAAATTCCGCTACATTGTGTGGGCGCGGCCATTCTATGCGTTCTTTACACATAGCACGCAGTTTCAGAGATTTTCACAGGGAGACAGCAAACGCCATACGCCGATACTACAGATTTCCAGATTGGTCGCTTTAAACGAAACATCATTCCCCCATTTTAGAAGAGCAATACTGATTTTTCAGACGATATTTCTGACGCCTTGAGCTGAAGGATTAATGGAAGAGGCCGAAAGATATACCCCCTCACGTCTGGCGTGGAGAGGCGCCGTTCCGTTGTCGCTCTTGGAGTGAGGAACAAGTCTCTCCTCAGTACTTCACTGGGATAGCACTTCTGTCGAGAGCAAATCGAAGTGCGACCCTCAATAGTGAGTCCTTGCGATTAAGCGTTGTTCACTGTGTTGGCCAACACACTTATTGTGTGGTGTGAATGGATAGTGTTATAGTTAAACGCCTGTGAGAAAATTTTTGAATGGCATCGCAGTGGACTGGTTATCTGACCGGTGTACCACGCCAATAGCTAGACTAGGGGTAAATAGGAATCCTTGACTTCATCAAGGTGTAGGGAGAGTTTGATTGGCGAAGGTCAATCCAGATAGAACGAGAGTTATCTTATTTGTCAGCAGCGAGCAGCGCAGACAGCAGTCATCGCATCTCACGGTATTGTGCGCTACAGCTATTGTGAGCCCCATATTTCTTCCGCAACAGTACACTTCACTGCATTTCACACACAGCAGCCTCGACCGTACCTAGCAACATTCTAAAGGGTAATTATTCAAGTTGAGTAGGCGCACCTCTCAACCATTCTGCCATGTCAACAACAATCTTAAACTTTGTATAGAAATTTCATTAGCGAATCCTATCCTTGAGAGGTAACTTCACATTCTGAAAAGAACCAGGATATAACTTGTTCAATTCATAACTAAAAGTGCCATTGTGATTTCTCAGAATTTTTCCAAAATAAATAATAACTTTCGTTAGTTTCATGTTTTTCTTACACTAACTAGCACTACTCTAGTACCCAAGTATCACACTAGTTGTGTAAGAAATTTTGTGAATTTTTGTGTCATTTCCTTACAGCGGACGACTCCAGAAGATATTTATTGCTGAAAGTTTTTCAGGCATTTCTCTTTAGAGCGTTAGGAGCGTCTGTCTGACTTCTCTACCAGAGTGGGGGTGGAAATGGCTTCTTGCTGGAGCCACAGGGTAAAGGGTACATCTCAGATTAATCCGTTGCGCAGAATAACAGAATCTCAGATCAACCCCACTCACCACAGAATATTATATCATGGGTGTGTGTAGTCTTCATCCCAAGTCAGTTCTGTGATAAACAAAAGTTGGACACACGTTCATAGCACTTTTTCGGTTTAGTTCAGTAGAGAGTCACCTCACAAGTTGTGTGACATTTCTCCTGGATCACCCTGTATTTTTAAGTTCTGCACCGTTTCCAACGAGGTGACCCCCAGGATCAGGGCTGCAATAAATAATTAGGTTTTAGAGCTCTAAAACAGAAACAACCACAATATCATCACACGTACCATATCATATTAAAAACAAGTTACATATAATTTATGAGAAGATTCCAGTATTCCACGTTTACGACAATTAAACATCGTCAACGAATTTATCAAATCTATATTCCAGTATTCACTTAAATACACGACCCCTCTGGCCAAGTCGCACAAACTGAAACCGAGTGCCAACTCAGGCTATTCAATATGAAGTAGATTACACCAAAATACCGCCCAGGAGGTCCAGTATTTACAGATAGATTTAAATCAGAAGGACGCACTATGTTACCGTTGGCACTCCCTTTAAAGTCTTAATTAAAGGAACACATAAATCTGTCACCTGTGCCGCACTGCTTAGTACCTACTTCGTCAACAACCAATATATGTAACTGACAAGGCAGCCGAGCTCACAGGAGCACTATCAATAACGACTCACGCGAGTAGTGAGTCATTCGCCTTTGGCACAACAGAGCTCCGTTAAGAGGGAGATCACCATTACTTTCCACTGTATGATGATAATGACTGCCTCAAGTCTCCAAAGTGTACACTTCGATGAAGTACCTTTTCTTGCAAGATTAAAAGCAGCATGGAAATACTCCGGAGCCGCATTGAAAATGCCGCGAAGGAACCGGCGACTTTGTATTCGGTTTCCCATCACACAACCATCTCCAAACAGGAAAATCTGCTGCTCTTCCAAGTTGCAACACGTCAGTGTCCTGGGCAGCCTTGAAGTGCTCCGCTGCTACCAGACTGCCTGTCCGATTTTCTGTTCATTAACGACTGCTCTAACGACGAATGACATAGATTCAGCATAGGTTTGTTGCAGGCTACCTCTCCCGCTTAACGCCGACGACTGATCATTGAGATATCTTCCTCCCTGCTGTTTTATGGCGCTTAGACCTTGCAGTTATTCCTCTAATTCTTGCTGTGTTTTTGTTGCTTACTTTAACTCACGTGCCTTAAATATAAAACTGGAGAAAACTTGTGAGTTTTCACGACTTGCGCAGACCTCGTAATGATTCAACTTTCCTGCAAAGAAACACTAAATCACTTCCCAGAGCCCCGTTCGGGTAGATACCGACTTCCTAAATCACTAGCTTGCTCCTGAGTTCAATGTGTATCTTTCGTGTATCCTTCTATCTATAAAACTGTAAGAGACAAAACTTTGTTTTTACGACTTACACGAGAGGCTTCAAAACTTCCTACACCGGGCGTTATCGGTCCGAAGTACTTGAAACTTGCCACAATTTTCTCGTCTGGAGTGACTTACACACTCTCTTTATTGACTGTCACCCTCACACAAAATTTATGGTAGACAATATACAGTGATACGTCGAAAAATGGAAATGAATAAGTAAACCATTATTTCTTTGATCACAATGTGGTGCTAATCCGACAGATATAACGAGTAAATAAACCTTCATAGCGAATTTGGTGATCATTGCGTAAATATGTACTGAATGTCAATTCCAGTCATACACCGATGAACAAAATGTTACAACATTAACGTTCATAATCTCGGTAAAATATAGGTAAAACAATCATACAATTATTTATCATTTACCATAAGGACCTTTAAAATATGCTGTGAACGATACAGATTGCTATGACTGACTCATCTGAAAATGTCACATCTTTCAGTAAATGGTAATAAATCCCTCTTGCTCACAAGAGCACGAAACTGCAGCACCCGTGTTGTTTCTACATCCTCAACACAAATTCGTAATGAAAATAATTTGGTCAGTACAAACCGTACTTTCAATATTCTGAATATTTTTAACAACATTGGAATCGGGAATAGCCGCTCTCTTCTCGACTGTAGTGGCTTGGCATTCCGTATTAACGGCCAGATACTCATCGCACAGCTATCCAATCTCCACCCCCGCACCCCACCCGACCCTGCAGTGCACATGTACCAACGGTTATTTAACATACAGCTTCTAATAGTTGATTCTTATTAACATTAAAACACGAAAGTATTTAACGTTACAGATAAGTCCCGGCCGAAGCACGCAGATATTCAGAAGTATCATCACTACCGCCGCAAGGTATTCATACAAATATTTATCTACTACATGTATCGTTCGACGTACCATCACCAGGTCCTTAAAATCATTTGCAGCATCATATTAGACAAATACAAAGTCACTGACGTCAGATTACAAAATAACGATTTTGTTATTGTTATCATGTCGTAAGATAAATTACATCGTCAATATGTAAAATCCCCCCCCCCTCCCATGAACCATGGACCTTGTTGTTGGTGGGGAGGCTTGCATGACTCAGCGATACAGATGGCCGTACTGTACGTGCAGTCACAACGCAGGGGTAACTGTAGAGAGGCCAGACAAACGTGTGGTTCCTGAAGAGAGGCAGCAGCCTTTTCAGTAGTTGCAGGGGCAACAGTCTGGATGATTGACTGATCTGGCCTTGTAACACTAACCAAAACGGCCTTGCTGTGCTGATACTGTCAACGGCTGAAAGCAAGGAGAAACTACAGCCGTAATTTTTCCCGAAGGCATGCAGCTTTACTGTATGGTTAGAGGATGATGGCGTCCTCTTGGGTAAAATATTCCTGAGGTAAAATAGTCCCCCATTCGGATCTCCGTGTGGGGACTACTCAAGAGGACATCGTTATCAGGAGAAAGAAAACTGGCGTTCTACGGATCGGAGCGTGGAATGTCAGATCCTTTAATCGGACAGGTAGGTTAGAACATTTAAAAAGGAAATGGATAGGTTAAAGTTAGATACAGTGGGAATTACTGAAGTTCGGTGGCAGGAGGAACAAGACTTTTGGTCAGGTAAATACGGGGTTATAAATACAAAATCAAATATGGGTAACGCAGGAGTAGGTTTAATAATGAATAAAAAAATAGGAGTGCAGGTAAGCTGATACAAACAGCATAGTCAATGCATTATTGTGACCAAGATGGACACGAAGCCCATGCCTACTACAGTAGTACAAGTTTATATGCCAACTAACTCTGCAGATGATCAAGAAATTGATGAAATGTATGATGAGATAAAAGAAACTATTCAGGCAGTGAAGGGAGACGAAAATTTAATAGTCATGGGTGACTGGAATTCGAGAGTAGGAAAAGGTAGAGAAGGTAACATGGTAGGTGAATGTGGATTGGGGAAAAGAAATGTAAGAGGAAGCTGTCTGGTAGAATTTTGCACAGAGAATAACTTAATCATAGCTAACACTTGGTTCAAGAATCATATAAGAAGGTTGAATACATGGAAGAATCAAAAATGGCTCTGAGCACTATGGGACTTAACATCTATGGTCATCAGTCCCCTAGAACTTAGAACTAGAGTACGAGAGGGTAGAGATCTCTTCTGAACAGTACGTTGCAAGGCAACTCAGATATGTTCAATAATGTTCATGTCTGGGGTATCTGGTGGCCAGCTGAAGTCTTTAAACTCAAAAGAATGTTCGTGGCGCCACTCTGTAGCACTTCTGAACGTGTGGGTGTCACACGGTCCTGCTGTAATTCCCCAAGTCCGTCGGAATGCACAATGGACACGAATGGATGCAGTAGATCCGACACGCTCCTTACGTACGTGTCACCTGTCAGAATCGTATCTAGACGTATCAGGGGACCCATATCACACCAACTGCACACGCCCCACAACATTACAGAGCCTCCAACAGCTTAACAGTCCCCTGCCGACATGCAGGGTCCATGGATTCATGAGGTAGTCGTCTCCATACTCGTGCACGTCCATTCGCTGGATACAATTTGAAACGACGTACGGGAAAATCCCCACTTCATTGCTACCTCGGAGATGCTGTCTCACATCACTCGTGCGCCGAGTATAACACCACGTTCAAACTTATATCTTGATAACATGCCATTGTAGCAGCAGTAACCCATCTAACAACTGCGCCAGACATTTGTTTTTTTTCTAAAGGCGTTGCCAACCGCAGCGCCGTATTCTACCTGTTTACATATCTCTGTAAACCGCCCATACCAGTTTCTTTGGCGCTTCAGTGTAATTGATGGCGTAACCACTTTGTTATAATACGCAACAACTGTACCTATGCTTCACCCAAAACCAATAATCAAGCGCAGACATTAGCACAGCATTCTAGACCCCCCCCCCTAATAGTGACTTATGGAACGTGTATCGTTTGTTGTGTTATGTTTTTTCTAGGAAGTAAATGTCTACTTCAGTACTACAAATACTTAGGCGTCCTTTTCAGCCCGTAGAAGCGATGTGTATGTAATACATCCTGATATACAGTTTTAAAAGTTACTTCTCTACGCGTACCGTCGATTTAGATACTGCTTTTTAAGTATCTAATAACATTTATCTAACATTCCCAAGAGAACCAAACAACTGTACGTGACATAATCCACATACGGGCACTCCTGTATCATTAAGAAGTCCTTCTCAACGCTTCACATAATTGTGAATCTCAGTGCCAACCACCTACATAACTTGCCTCGATGTCACAGGCTTGAAAGACATGGATTAATGTCGAATTGACAGGCTTGGTCAACATTAGAAAGAGTAAATTAACAATCCATGTTATTCTACATGTTACAATAGTATTAAATGTGACCACAACAGTTTTATTTAACAACTGTTTACTGATGTATTAGGAACGATCCAATAAAAAATGAATTACGAGTGTAACGTATTGTAAGATGCCAGGGAATTAGATGTGTACCACATTGAACGGTCAAGAATTTTTCATTTTACAGCAACTGTCACGACAAAGGAAGTCCTCACAAACTTACTGTTGAGAGAGTAACGTACTTAGCAACATTGGTTGAAGTGTGTGAAGAATTCTCGTGAACCCGTATACAGTCAGCAACACTGAAACAGAGAAAAACATTGGTATCCATTTGAAGGCAGGAACTTCTGTCTTACAAAGAGGTTGTGGGAAAAATTTGGCAGTGTATGCAGAGAGAGACGCGTTTTAAAACGTGTTATCTATTATGGATGTTCTGAAATCCCACCAAAAGTGCTGGAACTTACGCATTTTTCTGAGATTTATAGCAACGACCTCTTTGCCTTCGGCGGGAGAAGTTGGCAACCCAAACTAGTACACTAGTACTCAAAAAGTACCACAATTAAAAAGAGAATGAGAGTCGACATGTATTACAAAAGGAAAGTTACTTCGGTCTTCTCGAGGGGCCGATCGGGACACTACGACTAGAAGACGACAGATTTAGACATACTGGAAACCAACGATACATACAATTTTTTCATACTGGTAATAAGTTCAGCTTTTTATTGTGAACAAAGCGTGTGTGGAATTTATTAGACCCAATCATTTACCTTCGTGTTGCTCACTCATGCGGAAAGTCTCTTTCAGACATTAAGGCGGAAATTGAAAGTCTAACGTAAAGGCTTCTGGATGCCGTGCATTGTTTTAATTAATCCGCACCATACTTGAATTAGAGTCGTCGTCTTCGAATACTATGGAGGACTAGAATATGAGTGGAAATGGGAAACTGAAGAAGCTGAAGAGAATGCAACAACAGACGACAGAAATCCGTGTCGACGCAAGAGAATGCAGAGTTTTAAAGCAAATAAATTTTAATCACTATTTTATGCGCTCTACAAATAATTCGTGGCTCTGATTTCTTGAGTCCAAGTAACGGAGTTTCGAGATAGATTTATGGAACACAGTAGTGCAAAGCAGATTTCGTCGCAGCAGAAAAAAAAGACAGTTTTATGTGATGAATTTTGGTGGGGAACTGAGCACCTGTGAGTTAAAAACGCGGTCACGTATCCTGTCGTCTTCTGAAATCCCAGAGTTATTTACGAGTAAAGCTATGTGTTCAACCGGTCCCCGCTTTGGAAAACGCTACAGCGAGAAATAACTTTTCAAATTGTTACTTTTTATTACGAGGTTAATTAAAATATCCAAACATTAACGCCTTTCACTCTGGATTAAATCTTCCTGCAGTTCCTTACGACCACCCAGGGACGATACTTTTCAGCAGCCAAGAGCTTCATCAGTGATGAACCTGATAGTTACGGTTCATAGTCTGCTCACACCATGCCCCACGTTCCATGCACGTACGTACCCAGGTGCAGTCTGTGTTCCAGAGCTGCAGAGAACCTTCCAGTTAATTGCCACAGTGACATATATTACACAAAACACTTCAAATTATGTATTTAAAAAATAATGGTTCAAATGGCTCTGAGCACTATGGAACTTAACATCTGAGGTCATCAGCCCCCTAGAACTTAGAACTACTTAAACCTAACCAACCTAAGGACATCACACACATCCATGACGAGGCAGGACTCGAACCTGCGACCATAGCGGTCGCGCGGTTCCAGACTGAAGCGCCAAAAACCGCTCGGCCACACCGACCGGCTTATGTATATAAACATATGTCCGATGAGAGCAATGCACTATAGTGGACAGGAAATCATCTGCACATCTACAAGTAACAGATGACATGCCTAGTAAAGTGCAGTAGTACTATTACTGTGTGCGTCTTACATTCATCGGTCTGTTAGCTGCTCCACTCTGTGAGCTGATGCGACTGTCTACAAGGTCATCTCATCAGTAAAACAGTATTACTAATCTCCTTGCTTATATCTGTTTTCTGCTACCTGCAACTTTTATTGGTATTATGTTTCATTTAACACACTGCAATGCATTTCGAGCATGTTTTTCTCGTGTTCAGGCGTTTACACATAGGGAAAATTGGTACTTAAAAATAAAATGTCGTAAACTAAATTAACACAGGAGTTTTTGTATATTGTTCGCTGCTGGTGTGTCTATTGGGGAATTTGAACACCAACAGCAACACAAGCAGCTGTCATAGCGACCCCTTATCAGTTAGAGGGCCCGCACAACTGACAAGCTAGGTGGGCTCCCAGTCTCTCTTCAAGAGCTCAGATCGAAACATCGCCAGTGGATGTCACCAACAACAGACTTTCCGCATTAACACGGAACTACCTCGTGGAAAGCCATGTGACAGAACTCCACCAACTGGAACTAATGTGACTACCTGTAGCACTACGCCGAATCGGCGTTATAAGCAAGCCAGCAGAGTCAGACCGGCAGTGTGTACCTACAGATAGCACAGCTCTGGACAATACCTATCCCGGTTCTAGCGTAGCAGACACTTGCCGTAGCATTCCGTAGAAAGTTTCATCTTTGTTGTTGTGTAGTGTAGTATTTTGATTATTTTCATTTCATTGTCTTGTACTCTTATCTGATTTTTGCCACCACAATAATTGATGTGCTTCTTGTTGTTTTCGAGTTAGGAAATTAGTGCATTCCAAGAAGGAGTTTTAGTTATAATAAAGTGTCTTCAAACGTGATCGTTAGTTCTTTCCTGCCAGTCGCAGGACACAACAGAAGCGAACAATAAGCAAAATGTTCTAGGTTAATTTAGTTTAAGACATTTTAATTTTATGTAACAACTTCCTTTGTGTACAAACGCATGAAGACGAGAAGAATATGCTCGAAACGCCTTGCAATAAGTTAAATTAAACTTGAAACAATAGAAGTGACTGCTAACAGAAAAACATATAATTCATTATTGCATACAGTCCTGTTCCCGAAAGTAGCTACTATGGTTACACGCAATAATAATAGTAACAGTATCCTGTTTGGAAGCGACAAAGTGTTAGCGTACTAAAGAGACCAGCATATAACTCCTAATGTACAGAAATGTACAGTTTAGCCCTTTACGAAACTAAAATAACATACTATCCGTTTACGACATGATTAACGAGTTCTATTAAAGCCAATAATAGGGATATGCGTGTGACCTTCTGTACAGGTAGCAAATTAAACGATCAATAAGTTACGTTGACTGAAGATTCGCTGCGATTTGTCATTGAGATACTGGAAATACTGCAATACACGAACGAAAGAGATCACGTGCGCAATAATTGTACGGTCCATACTGAAATATTGCTGAAATGTGAACGACCCATACCGAGTCGGAGTAACAGGCGACATCGTGTGGGTAAAATTAAATATGTTTGGAATGGTCACCGACCCTATTCGCTGGTGGTAATGTGCAATATAAGCGATGAAAAGTTTTAACTAAGTGACACCCTTACTCTTAGCGAGTAAACCTGCTTAGGAACGAGTTTTCAATGCTAATACGACGAATATACTTCAGCCACCAATGTATCTATTCGGCAAAGGCCGCGAGGTTGATTCTGAGGGTTGTAAATCCAAATTTTTTCAAGGTTCCTTCCATGATTCGAATGAGGAGGTAAATTAATATGTGGTGCAATGAAACAAGTAGCCTACCAACTACTATGCATATTATACACATTTTTACGATGAAATCGGAACAGGTGATAATGGGTCCACAATTAAATGGTCGGAGATGCGTGGTTATTGTGTGCTGGATATACACAGCGTACACTACTTAACAACTGCGTAGTTCATAGTAACTGTTCAAAGCGACGACCACAAGTCTCAATGCAAGTATGGTAATGATATATGAAGTTTTTTATTTATTTATACTTCAAGTTCTGTTTTGCTGCATTCTCTCAAGTATCTCTGGTGTCTGTTTTACCAGGGGACAGGCAGCTTGGATTCTAGCATGCAAGTCTTCATCCTGTTCTGTAGGGTCTTCATACATCAACATCTTGGCGTAACCCCAGAGGAAAAAGTCCATAGGTGTGTGATAATGTGACAGCGCTGGCCACGGGGCAGGACGTCCTCTTACAATCTAACTACGAGGGTACGTGTTTCTCAGGGGCTCGAGGACATTACCTTCAAAGTTGGCTGATGCACCGACGTGTTCAAGCAACGTACTTCCATGTACATCAAGGGGTACAGTGTCCAAGAACTATGGTAGCACATCTGGCAGGAACACAAGGTAATGTGGACCTGTCAGAGGGAGAGGCAGCAAATAAGATCCTGTTATGAAACTTCCTGGCAGATTAAAACTGTGTGCCCGACCGAGACTCGAACTCGGGACCTTTGCCTTTCGCGGGCAAGTGCTCTTCGCAGGAGAGCTTCTGTAAAGTTTGGAAGGTAGGAGACGAGGTATTGGCAGAAGTAAAGCTGTGAGTACCGGGCGTGAGCCGTGCTTCGGTAGCTCAGTTGATAGAGCACTTGCCCGCGAAAGGCAAAGGTCCCGAGTTCGAGTCTCGGTCGGGCACACAGTTTTAATCTGCCAGGAAGTTTCATACCAGCGCACACTCCGCTGCAGAGTGAAAATCTCATTCTAGAAACATCCCCCAGGCTATGGCTAAGCCATGTCTCCGCAATATCATTTCTTTCAGGAGTGCTAGTTCTGCAAGGTTCGCAGGAGAGCTTCTGTAAAGTTTGGACGGTAGGAGACGAGGTACTGGCAGAAGTAAAGCTGTGAGTACCGGGCGTGAGTCGTGCTTCGGTAGCTCAGTGGTAGAGCACTTGCCCGCGAAAGGCAAAGGTCCCGAGTTCGATTCTCGGTCGGGCACACAGTTTTAATCTGCCAGGAAGTTTCATATCAGCGCACACTCCGCTGCAGAGTGAAAATCTCATTCAAGATCCTGTTAGGTGATCTTGGACGATGCCCATCGATACGTTGACAAAGAATCGTTGTTAGAGGCCACTGATGTGGGTGACGAAGGGACTGTCCTGTCTCCAGACATTGCTGTTCCGGCTGTTGAAAACACCATCACGGGTGAAAGAGGCCTGACTAGTAAACAACACAAAGTGTAAGTGTACGACGTCAGGCGCTGCAGCAATGCAGTGGATAATCCGTTGACAGGAATTAACGCGGCTCTCTAATGGTCGCAATGCTTGCACACGTTCCTTATGCCAGGGGTGTAATACTTGTTCCACCAGTGCTCTCTTCACTGTATCATTCTAAGTGTGCATTTCACGGCCAGTTGATGGGTGCTTATTGCTGGGGGCTCGGCCACACGATGCAACACTTTCCTCAAAGTCTGGTGTTCTGGCATGTGTTTGGCCAGAACCTTGCTGGCTCTCTGCGGTGTGAGAGATTCCATATGTCACAAGTTAGTATCCCGGCTGGCATAGAGTTCTCTGTACATTCGTGCTGCTTAATGGGCCCTACACCCTGCCGCATCGTACATCAAATACATGTCTGCCAACTCTCGCGACGAGTAACATTCCATTTTTGTCTACGCATCATGCAGTATACACAATGACACGTCTCACCATAGCCACATTACAAGCTGTTTGATGTAATGGACAACTGACACCAGGGGTAGTGGCGTGCATGCGGCACAGGCTAATGCGATGCTGCGAAGCATGTGGTTGTCGTATGACATACGTGCTATGAGCTAAGTCGTGTGCAAGATGTCTGTTTCATCGTCAGAGTTATTCGCTGTTTACCACCCGCTGCCTGTTTCAGTGAACAACAGACACCCAGGATCTTTGCGAGAGTGCGGCGTAATTGCATGCGGCGTTGAAATTCATGCATTGAAACTGGCGATCGTTACTTTGAACAGTTGCTATGAACTACGTTGTTGCTATGCGGTTACGATGTCTATGTCCATAACACAATACATACGCATTTCTGTGGACCTATTACCACCTCTTTGTCCGCCCCGATAACTGAGTGGTCAGCGTGACGGATTGCCGTCCTCCGGGCCCGGGTTCGATTCCCGGCTGGGTCGGGGATTTTCTCCGATCAGGGACTGAGTGTTGTGCTGTTTTCATCATCATTTCATCCACATCCGGCGCGCAGGTTGCCCAATGTGGCGTCGAAAATGAGACCTGCACCAAGGCGGCCGGACCTGCCTCGTAAGGGCCCTCCCGGCCAATGACGCCAAACACTCATTTCCATGTCCATCACCTCTTTGAGACATTGTGTAGTGATACGCAGAGCTAGATGTAGGCTGTTCCAGTGGTGTACATGCTTGGCGGTCTCTGCCAGGGCGCGTGTCAAATAACAGGTCAAATTGTTAACTGCATACGAGTTGCCACTAGTGGTCTGTGTGCAATCTAACTGTTGGTTCCAGCTGCCTAATGAACATAAAACACTTCGTCATAACCCTATTAAATGCCACGTCACTCTGCGCTTCTGTCTGTGCTGCCGTAACAAGCTCACGGGGTAATTACAGAGCTGGCCAGAAAAGCTACCTTGCAACTGTTGGCGTTAGCCAGAGGCCGCAAATTACAGACTCTATGCAAAAAGAAATTCGGATGATGTCGTATAACATACACTATAGTATAAGGTCTGCAGCAGTTGTGTTTTATCCATGGCCACTGAATTCTTAACACAAAAAATTTCACTGCCTGAACCATAAAATCTAATTTTGTCTACAGCTTATGAGGTGAAAGATTCTTATTTTATTTTCGCTCTTCATAGATATCAAGTGAAGCCAGAAATCGACCATATGAAGTGAAATTTTCAAGTTTATAGACGTTCGGATATCGCCATGAAGTTGTTTTAATGTGTTTGGAATAACGGGTATATACTTTGGAAATGCCCGAATACCTTTTTCTGTAAACCATGCAAAGAAGCTTGATGATAAACAATTTAGTGACTGCAACTTATCCACCTAATGAGTCACTCTCCGGCAGTGTTCCTGAGAATACTGAACAACCGACTACAGAGAGAGATACGGGCAAACTATTACAGAGTGGTCTTAGGAGTGCTCAGAACAAAAGACCTATCGCGTCCGGTCGTAGTATAAAAATGTTTAGACCAACAAGCAGATGTCTGCTTTATAAATTATGAAAGTCTTTTATTATTTCTTGCACCTCACAATACCAAGTTGGGAGTACTTAATGTTCATCCTTCCAAACTACTGTTATCTATACTTTAAAATTTTGGAAAAAATATTGTTATTGTTTTTAATGATAACCTCTACCATATTTCGGAATAGTTTTAATTTTTTCAGGAAAACAATCTACAAATTTAAGTATTAGTAGTCCATGTGACATTTAACAACAAATTTCATATTTATATATTGGCGTTCAAGATCCCCACCCCCTCTCTGGTAGTAGATGTTAGGAAAAGTAGGTTGGTATTAATAGCGTTAAATGAATAGTGCTTGACAACAAGAAAAAGAACAGAAAAGAAAAGAACTTACAAATGTTCAGCACGTAACCATATTTACAAATTAATTTGCGATGTGAGTGTAAAATGACTCGTTCCCCATGATCACGATTTATCGTGCAAAATTATCCATTGAACCGAAACTAACTGACTGTCCATATAAGGTGAAAAAGGTTCTGCATTTAATAGGATGAACTTAGAACTCCGCAATATGTATATTATCGCTGTCACACTCCCATTCATATTCTACTGTCACAAAGAATTAGTTGGCATTGATAAAAGAACGAAGATCAATGGTACATGCAACATCCGTTACCCAGATGATGCTGCGACATCCTCTTCAGCTACTTACAAACACAACGCACAAGAGTAAAGAGTTTATACTTCGTGTTATGTTTCCAAAAGACAAAACGAACGCAAAGTAACAAGAAAAGATTAGCCATATGATTATCAACTTGTATAACAAATGTTCCTTTGATAGTACTTCACACGTATTTGTGTTTTTTAATTTGCCACAAAGTGGTGGATTGTACAGTGTTACATAGTATCGATACTGCGGTATCGAGTAGAATTTTGGAAAATTAAAACATATAAGTAAGACGTGGAAGTGGCTGTAAAAATGTTTCATCGTCGTAGAATATTCAAGCGTGACTCGACATTATAAGCGAGCGGACTAGACAAACATATAGAAATTGTCTCCGTACTTACTATACTCACCGTCCTGTTTCTTTCTCCCAATAATGGCCACATAGGTGAAAGGCTACGATCATGACCTAAATGACTCACCTGAAACTTCATCGTGGACTGCCCTTCCGCCCTATAACTGTCGTTCGTAGAAATGTTGAAATGTATCAGTACAATACAAAAGTTCGAGACGGAGGGAATGCGTGCTACTATAGCAATTAAAAGTAGCACACTTCTGGTAACGTAAGCTCTGTTTTTAAGTATTTTAAAACTGAATTAAAAAGAGATTTCACCTCATTGAAACATTAATTTTACTGGCAATCGTAACCGGTTCCTGTCAAAATGTGACCATTTTCAGGCTATATTACTCCATGATGTCAGGCGGTGAAACGACGTACGGGAAAATCATCACTTCATCGCTACCTCGGAGATGCTGACTGACATCGCTCGTGCACCGACTATAATACCACAATCAAACTCATTTAAATCCTGATAACACGCTATTGTAGCAGCGGTAACCGATCTAACAACTGCGCCAGAAAGTTGTTGTCTTATATAGGCGTTACCGACCGCAGCGTCCTATTCTGCCTGTTTACATACCTTTGTATTTGAATACACATGCCTCTACCAGTTTCGTTGGCGATTCAGTTTACATACTCCGCAAGCCACCGTATGGTGGGTGGCGAAGGGTACTTCGTACCACTACTGGACATTTTCCTTCCTGCTCCAGTTGCGAAGATAGAGAGGGAGGGAAAAACCGCTGTCTTTACGCACCGGTACGAGCTCTATGTCTCTTATTTTATCTTCGTGCTCCTAAAGAGAAATATACGTTAGCGGCATTAGAATCATTGTGCAGTTTGCTTCGAAGGTGGGTTCCCCAAATTTTCTGAATAGTTTTCAGCGAAATGAACATCTTTTCCCTACATGGATATCTGTTTGATTTCACTTAGCGTCTGTGTAATACTAGTGTGTTGATCGGACCTACCGGTAACAAATCTAGCAGCCTGCCTCTGAACTGCCCCGACATCTGACGTTGTGGGGAACCTAAACACCCGAGCAGTACTCAAGAAAGAGTCGTACTAGTGATCTACACGCGTTCTCCTTTACAGATGAACCACAATTTCGAAAAATTGTCCCAATAAACCGAAGTCTACCATTCACCTTCACCACTACCGTTCTTACACGCTCGTTCCATTTCCTATTTCTTTGCAACGTTGCGTCAAGAGAGCACTGTGCTAGGGAACTTAAAAACCCGGTTTGCAGAGTAATTCCGGAAAAATATAACACACTAACTCACAATGCGAATGCTACCGCCATCACAGAACCAAAGATTCTCGACGCCCGAAGTCATCGATATTGAAAATAACTGAATCATGGGTGAGTTAGCTTTAACTTCGTCCCACTGTTTTTGACAATGAATAAAGCTGGACTTCAAAAAAAATTAGGCAAAAACCTCCACAGCTATTTACAAGATTGGTCATACTATCCGGAGCGTGGTGCCGACCTCACACCTTCCACGCTCTAGATGGTCTCCTTATTTGATGACATGCTGCCTACGACGTCTAGGGACGCAGACCCTCCATCAGCTGCCCTTTGAAACGTGATATGGGATACAGCCGTTGGTACTACTACACAATAGCAGTAGAAAACTGTATGTGACACTCCGACAGAAGAGAAGGAGGAAAATAGCGGTGGACCCCGTGTGCTCTTACTGCTCCGGCGACCAATTAAATGGTAGTGAGTCACGACGTTCTGGCGACGACGTCCCAGTCTTTCGTCGTCCATGATGATACCACATGAGACAGAGACAATGCAACAGACTTTTCGGCTGGCAACAGTCAACTTAACATGATCAGAACACGCCATAAATCCTTCATGTTGCAAGACATACTTCATACTGCAGACATCGACAACACTTTCCAGCAAGACGTCTATGTAGCTAGTTTTCCCGGCCTCTTTGATTACACGGCTAATGTCTCACCACTTTTCCCACCTGCAGCGGCGCCACTGTCCTACTTAGAGAGGGCTTGATAACTGATGACCTTCAATACCTCCGCAACAAGTGGGCCATGATCACCACAGTGAATGGAGTCTCACTCACCAATGTCTGTGCACCTTCCGGTACAGATAGATGGTTGGAATACTCCAGTTTTTGTGCAGAGGATATTGCACTGCTGCTCCAGGGTCGACTAGTCTATCAGGTGATTGGCAGGCACTTCAACTGCACACAAACGCCTTCGGACCAGCTCTCACGCCGCAGCCATGGTGTCATTCATCCAGCTGAGACAAGCCAGACTTATGTCACTCACTCACTCAAGACTGCGCTACAGAATGTAGAGCTATGACCAACATCTTCTTCGGAATGCTTGGCCTATGTAAGTACCACAGACCTCAGTCCTAAGTGGGCACGTTGAAGTAGAAGCCCATCTAAGGTCAACACCAGCCATTTGCCCTCCCCAGTCTGTCAGGTAGGCATGCAAGACACATGTGATAAGTGTGGTTGTGGTCGTGGTGTTCACCATTAGTCCCAGTGATGGTGGACTGACTACACAAAACAAATGGTTCAAATGGCTCTGAGCACTATCGGACTTAACGTCTGAGGTCATCAGTCCCCTAGAACTTACATTACTTAAACCTAACTAACCTAAGGACATCACACACATCCATGCCCGAAGCAGAATTCGAACCTGCGACCATAGCGGTCGCACGGTTCAAGACTGAAGCGCCTACATCCGCTCGGCCACTCCAGCCGGCTTACACAAAACAAACCTCAGACGAACCTGCATGATATGTGGCAGAGAAGCAGTTATGTGTCATTGACACAAACAGACTTTCGGTTTACCATCCTCAAAGAACTTTCCGGTCAGCCGCTCATGCCGAACAGACAGGCGTCAGTTAACCGTGCCGAAGCAAAGATCTTTTCCCTCAGATGTCTCCATTTGGAAGGAGCCACACTGTGCACGAGTGCACAATACAGCCTACCCACGGAATGAATTTCAGTGTATCACGAACTCACGTAACACAAAAGGCAGCAACAGGCACTGTCAGAGGAGTGGCCGACAAGACCCCGGTGCCAGATGCCCTCGCTTTGGAGATTTATTGGACCTTAAAGCAGCTGTGGTATCATTTAGGATAGAAATATGCCAAGGACTGATGTCTCCAGATTTACCATTCCCTGTAACTTTCTTAGAAGGACTGATAACGCCTATTCATAAACTAGATGGTAGATTCTATATCCACGATTACGAACCCTTGACGCTTATGAAAAGTGGCTAGAAATTCTTCACCAAATTGATAGCTACGTATTTCAGGAAAACAATATACAATGTAATTCCCAAAGATCAAGCATCATTGGGCTCCCCACAACTGAGAGATAGCTCTGTGCCGATATAGGTTCAAAAATGGCTCTGAGCACTATGGGACTTAGCTTCTGAAGTCATCAGTCCCCTAGAACTTAGAACTGCTTATGGACATTAAACACATCCATGCCCGAGGCAGGATTCGAACCTGCGACTGTAGCGGTCGCACTGTTCCAGGCTATAGCGCCTAGAACCGCTCGGCCACCCCGGCCGGCGCCGATATAGGGACGTTATATATCCATTAACTTGAGTCAAGCATTTGGCAGAGTTGACAACTTGATTTTGACTGCAGTTCTCCAGAGCATGCGATACCCGGACTGCTTTATCGAAGCAATGATGCACCTACTTCACGATTAATAATCAGTTGTGTTCGTTAACTTTCGTTTAACGGCACCCATCCAGATTCACCGATCAGTGCACATAGGCTGTCCATTGTTAACAATTTATACGCATTGGTCTTACAACCTTTGTTGTATAGCCTATGTCGTAGACTGACTGGAATGAGGCTCGGTACCACCACCTTCGGAAGCAGTGGGTATGCATATGAATTGATACTGACACTCCACGGTGGTGACGACATGAGAATCGCCATGGTATCGATCACTACATACTGGGCAGTCTCAGGTAGGTGCACTGATGTCGAGAAGTCTATCACCATTCGTATCTGGAAAGGACACCTCACAGTGTCACTCCATTACAGGACACCGACCAGATGAGATGCTTAGGTTTAGACTTCATAAGCCATATATTGTGCACGACGACGAATAATTATAGGCGCCTCCTGCACCCAATTAGAGCGGGGGTAGTAGGTCACCACCTGCAAATTTTGAACATCCTACAGAGGGCACGGAAAGCAGCGAACTGTGCGTACATCAGACTTGGAGGTCTGGGCTCTACAGGACATTTACATGAACTCTTGTACAAGCTAAAGGCAAGTAGCCTGCCGACATTGTGTAAGCCAAGGCACGCTTGTGTGTACCCTGCATGACAACCGCTACTACCCGTATCACCTGAAACGAGTGCAGGGATTTTGACGATGATTTTTGCACCAGATGGGATTTCTGTCATCAGTCCTCCCTACCGACGAAGCAGCCTTCACCAGAACTGTCGTCATCAATCGGCATAATCGTCAGCTGTGTGCTACAGACAATCCTCTGGGAATGGTTGAGGCGTCTCAGCGGCGGCGGTTCATAATCAGTGTGTGGGCAGGGATTCTTGGCAACCACATACTTCCACTTTCCAACGAGTGTGGCAATCCATCACGTGTCGTGTGAACGCACTCATTGCATTCCATCTGGGAATGGTTGAGGCGTCTCAGCGGCGGCGGTTCATAATCAGTGTGTGGGCAGGGATTCTTGGCAACCACATACTTCCACTTTCCAACGAGTGTGGCAATCCATCACGTGTCGTGTGAACGCACTCATTGCATTCCATGGAGGCCACTTTCAATATCTGTTGTCATGTGGATGCGATACAGCTCTATGCCGTGTTCCGGGACGATTTGTTGTCATTGCACGCACACCGTTCATTTCTGGACACATGTTCATAGTACCTTTTTCCTCCACTTCCAGTTAGGAATCCATCCCTGCAGCTTGTCAGTTTCATTAATGTTCACCCTGTACAGGTGGCAATCGTAATAGTTTCTTTTCTTGAGTTCTAGGATAACATCCGTTTGTAGACCCCATATTCGATGACGAAAAATGCTGAAATTATCTATCGATTCTGTCTATCCTGAGTCCATAGCACAGCATGAACTTTAGGGGCGTTTTTCTAAGAAAATGAGGACTGTTGAGCCAAAATACTGTAGTATGCCATTTTAGACTGTACACAAGTGAACTGCCAAAATTGAGACGAATCGGTTACTTGTCTGAGTACTTCTTCTTGAGAATTGGGGCTATGTGCGCTTTGCATTCTTACTACACTGAAGAGCCAAAGAAACTGATACACC
Organism: Schistocerca piceifrons; assembly: GCF_021461385.2. Lineage (NCBI taxonomy): Eukaryota > Metazoa > Arthropoda > Insecta > Orthoptera > Acrididae > Schistocerca > Schistocerca piceifrons. The sequence continues at coordinate 273,095,361 of NC_060139.1, forward strand.
TGCTTAATTACGTGTAGGGCCTCTGAAAGCACGCACAAGTGCCGCAACACGATCTGACATGGTCTCGATTTACGTCTGATATAGAGCTGGAGGGAACTGACACCATGAATCCAGCAGGGCTTCCATAAATACGTAAGAGTACGAGGGGGTGGAGATCTCTTCTGAACAGCATATTCGAAGGCATCCCAGATATGCTCAATAATGTTTATGTCTGGAGAGTTTGGTGTCCAGTGGAAATGTCTAAACTCAGAAGAGTGTCCCTGGAGCCACTGAGCCTCTCTGTACCAATTCTGGACGTTTGGGGGCTGATATTCTCCTGCTGGGATTTCCCAAGTCCGTCGGAATTCACAATGGACATGAATGGATGTAGATGATCAGACAGAATGCTTACGTACGTGTCACCTGTCAGAGTCGTATCTACATGTATCAGGGATCCCATATCCCTCCAACTGCACACGTCCCACAATATTACAGAGCCTCCACCAGCTTGGACTGTCCCCTGCTGACATGCAGGGTCCATCCATTCCTCAGGTTGTCTCCATACCAGCACACGTCCATCTGCTTGATACAACTTGAAATGAGACTCATCTGACACGGCAACATGTTTCCAGTCATCAGCAGTCCGTATAGGTGTTGATGGACCCAGGCGAGGAGTAAACCTTTGTAGCGTGCAATCATCAAGGGTACGCGAGTGGATCTTCGGCTCCGAAAACCCATATCGATGACGTTTTGTTGAATGGTTCGCTCGCCGACACTTGTTGATGGCCCAGCACTGAAATGTGCAGCAATCTGCGCAAGGGTTGGACTTCTGTCACGTTGAACGATTCTCTTCAGTTGTTGGTCCCATTCTTGCAGGATCTTTTTCTGGCCACAGCGATGTCCGAGATTTGATGTTTTACCGGATGTCTAACATTCACGGTACGCTCTTGAAAGGGTCGTACGGGAAAATCCCTATTACATCGCTACCTCGGAGATCCTGTGTCAAATCGCTCGTGTGCCGACTGTAACACCTCGTTTATACTCACTTAAAAGTTGATAATCTGGCATTGTGGCAGCAGTAACCGATCTAAGAACTGCGCCAGACATTTGTTGTCTTATATAGGAGTTGCCGGCCCCGGCGCCGTATTCTGCCTGTTTACATATCCCTGTATTTGAATACGCATGCCTATACTTTTTTTTTTTTTTTTTTTTTTTTTTTGCGCTTCAGTCTCGTACTTGTGTGCAGGGAGGTTCTGGAGATGTCAGTAACTATCAACATCGCTACCTATGTATTGTTAAAGAGGAAACTGCCGCTGAACACAATCCATCAATCGATCGGGGAAAGCAGACATTCAGCATTTATCTTCGAGAATACTGAGCTGGGAAGCCTAATTTCCGGCAGGATATTAACTCAAGAACAAATAGCGCAAAGCACTTCGAAAATTAATTACAGCAGCAATGTACCGACTGCCACGATCGCTGTCAGAGATTACCGCAATGCAGAATTCTTGGGAATTACCGTAGACGCTTACCGGTCCTGCTAAGCTTGGTATAAGAATGTAACAAAATAGCCTTCCATCGCTATTGTCGCTGATATTAAATATCGGGTATCGGTAGAGCTTCGCTCTAGTATAAATTTACGATCAAAAATTTCGGATCACTTGTTAAGGTCTTCTTCCTATACAAAGGCTGTAGAAAGGAAGAACTTTTTGGAACAATCTTAACACGAACCCGAAACATCACAAGGTTTATTAATTATCTCTTAATTGTACTGCACTGAAAGAATCGAAATAAAAATAGTCAGTGGTACATTAATCTAGTTCCCGTGAATGTTTCTTAACATCTTGGAAAGCAATAAGAAATAAAGATTAAAACTTTCTTAACTTCAACTCTGAATATTTATAATTTGGCTAATACTTAATTTGTGTTCATTGTCCATTACTCGTTGTTTACGATGTTGGCACAGTTTACGTGAAAGGATGATATTCGTGATTGTAGAGGAGATTTCAGAGCTTATTTCGGGTTTATGTTTTTATTGTTGTGGCGTTCAGCCTGAAGGCTAGCTTAATGCAGCTCTCCATGCTACTCTATTATGTGGAAGCTTCTTCACCTCCGAATAACCACTCCAAGCTAAATCCTTCTTAATCTGCTTATTGTGTTCTTATCTTTGTCTCCATCTACGGTTAATACTCTCCCCACCCCCCAACACTTCCCTGCGATGCTGAACTGGTGCTCCTGTGATGCCTAAGAATGTTTACTTTGCCTTTGAATGTAATGTTGGTTTTCTCCCATCTTCAACATTTTAATGTACACTGCCAATATTACTCTTTTAGAAGTACATAAAATCGACACAAAGTCAAACTTCCACAGCACTGGACTTTCACAACTCTCTCCAAAGTATGTCCGACTGCATCTCATGCCTGAAAGCAACTCAGTGCCCCTATTCGCAACTTCCCGTTAAGCAGTGAAAAAACATTTATAGATGAACGTCTCATTAGTATCGATCGTAACTTTGAAAAAGCAACATTGTGGACGTTGTACTTACAGTTCATTTTTGACATTATTGTTTAAGTATCCAATATTGAGAATAATAAAATTATGAATAATAACAATCTTCATCAGAATCATGTTCAAAGCTTTGAGGTAGAAGAGGCACAAAATGTGTAATACTATGCAGGAACTACATTGTTGTAATGAAATTACCTTTTCATATGCATTTAATATTAGTACATAAGTAAATAACATATGTAGGATTCTAAAGTAGAAATAACGAGAATATTGTAAGATAAAAACTATTGGGTAGCGAAGTGAAATGAATGTGCGTATCGCGTCCTTCACTATACAATGAGAATGCATCACTGACCAGTTCCATTACAGTTTATAAAAATGACATGATATGAGAATGAAGAGTGCACATAACAGTATGTAGCTACTTCTAAATGGAGGTTTTGAAACTCGTTCAACACTTTCGATTGTAATCTTATCGGATATTAATTTCGTAGACATTTCCTCCATGTATCAAACGATGTACCAGTGACTTAAGAAAAGCGATCTACCCAAATTCAAAGAATTCAGGGCCGATCTGGAACGCCTTTCATTAAGACAATTGCTTAGTGGCTTTCTTATCAGATGAATCAGATTCTTTGTTGATGTTATGATAATGCTGTTCTGGAAATCCATCAATACCTCATCCGTGTCATTCATTTTTCACATCCACTCAAATAATCTTCGGGGTAGGACCTCAGAGCCTTCTCACACTATAATCGCGTTCCTGGATCACCGATTGCTTTCACAGAAGCTTCAATCTCCTCTTCATTTACCACATATCAACACAATTTCTCTTCATCACACTCGTCTTCCATGCAATCTTACCGTCAGCGTGACCCTAGATGCTCATTCGACTGAAGGTTTCCACCTACTCCTTCCTAGTAAGTTAACACATAGTTTAATTCTTCTACATTTCGTTCAGTTTTCGTGTACATCACGTTGATTTTCTCTACAACCATACCTACCTCAAAATCTTTACAAGTTTCTACTAACCATTTTATTCTGTTTGGGCTTAATAAAGAAAAGTGGATTCGTAAAATATCAGCTTTTTTTCATAACATTGTTGGACATAAAAAGATTCTGGGGGCTGTAGCAGCGACACTACACTTAGAAAACTAGATTGGAGTGGGACTGAATTGCAGCTTCTCAGTGCTGCTGTTCGATGTGTATGTGCCAGAAGGATAGGCAGAGCCGGTCGGTGTGGCCGAGCGGTTCTAGGCGCCTCAGTCTGGAACCGCGCGACCGCTACGGTCGCAGGATCGAGTCCTGCCTAGGGCATGGATGTTTGTGATGTCCTTAGGTTAGTTAGCTTTACGTAGTTGTAAATTATAGGGGACTGATGACCTCAGATGTTAAGTCCCATACTGCTCAGAGCCATTTGAACCATTTTTTTGATAGAAGCAGACGAATAAGTGCACAAGAAGAAAAATCGCCACAATTAAAGTTCGCAGACGTCGTGGCTGGATCTAAATTAGACGCAGGAGACCTGTTGACAGAGATTTAGGGAAATATAAACTTTTAGATGGAGACCCGCCAGGATAGCCGAGAGCGCTAACGCGCTGCTTCCTAGACTCGGGTAGGCGCGCCGGCCCCTGGTCGAATCCGCCCAGCGGATTAACGACGACGGCCGGTGTGCTGGACAGCCTGGATGTGGTTTTTAGGCGGTTTTTCACATCCTCCTAGGTGAATACTGGGCTGGTCCCCACGTCCTGCCTCATTTACACGACTCGCAGATATTTGAAACACATTCACACTATTTCACGATTAACACTAGACACAGACAGCTGGGATACACTAATTCCGTCCCGGGGGGTATGGGGTGGCGGCAGGAAGAGCATCCGGCCACCCCTTAAAATTAACCATGCCAAATCCGTACATAACCCTGCCGACCCTGCGCACAATGCGGGATAATGGCTGTAGCAAAAGAAGAAAAACTACTAGATGGAGTGGAAGAATTCTTCAGTCTAGAAAGTATGTGTATTGGTGCGAGCCAAAGCGAGACAATTCACTGCCGCAAGAGGGACGTTTCCTGAATTCGCTGTCACAGCATTACATCACTGTGCCTGCTTAGGTGTGACACATTGCTTTTCCGTCAGTGACTATCAAGTTACCTAAACCAGGGACACTTCGAAACGTGGGTTACGCGATATCTTCGGCGGTAACATCACAACAGACCAGCTTTGACATGTATTATAAGTATTGGCTGTCTGGCTAGGATGGGCATCGGATCGGAAAGTCATCAAGTCAGCGTTTGCTGTAGTATGGGGTTTCGCCGAGAGGCCGACATTGCTCAGCCATGTCCTTGGCATGGTCCAGCCTTGATGGGCCGAGGGTCCTAAATAGGCACTCGCAACTATAGAGCCACCGGCACTCACCAGCATCAGACACCGCCAGGCAGGCGCCTGTCCAGGATTTGCGTCTCGATGCCTGTGCTATCTCATACTGGACCAACTGCCAGCCGTCCTCCCATATGGCCAAGCCGGCCCATGTCAACTCACCCCACAGCTGAGCATGCACCGACAGCTGTCTCGAGTACGCACACGATACGCCTCCCTGCCACCGTGATGAGCTTGATGTTGCAAGAGCCGAGTGCGTCAGTTCTACGCTTCGTGGTGGGCGGTCCACGGGTAGTACGGCAGTCACCCAGCACCTACCTGTTGTGTTGGAAAGTTTCTGCTTTCAACAAGTTAAACTTGACTCACATTAAGCTCCACCACATGATTACACAGGATGCCCGAAGCTAGCAAGATATTAGAAACGGACTGGCACAGGGGAAGAAAGAGTTTTCAATAACAAATACTCTTCTGGTATTAGGTAATGATATGGAATGGAGTAATATCCGAGGTCTATTTATCTTTTTTATGGTACAATCCGTCGTGAAATTAATACCACAATCTAAGTCCGTTGAAGCTTTGTGTAGATGTGTGTCGCAGTGTCTGTAGTATGCCCGTCGATGACATCACGTACAACATTTCAATTCTGTGGGCGCAGTCACCAAGAAAAGACGATTACAGCAACAAAGTGTACCGCCGACCGTGGAGTGCGTCCTGTAATAATGATAGTGATAATAATGAGCGTATGGCATTGGTGGCCGGGAGACCCCTCGCGGGGCGGTTCGGCCGCCGCTCCACAAGTTCTTTAACGCCACGTCGGCGACTTGCGAGTGAATGAGGATGAAATGATGGTGAAAGACTCACAACACCCAGTCATCTCGAGGCAGAGAAAATCCCTGACCCCGCCGGGAATCGAACCCGGGACCCCGTGCGTGGGAAGCGAGAACGCTACGGCAAGACCACGAGCCGCGGACAGTGTGTCCTGTAATTCTGTTTCTTAAAACTAAAGGGTCCGACCTAATTTCATGCAGATCACAACGTAACTGTCATGCGTGACAGCAAAATGTATCGACAATGCTGCAGGAATTCTGAGGCAGAACGTGGTAACGGTAGTGGTGCAGGCAGTCACGGAAGGAAGCGACTGTCAGCCGTTGATTTTTTCAGTGAGCTGATCAGGCGAATCAAGGAAATTGTCTACGAAGGCCAATTGAGAACGAGCAAAGAGGAATGTTGTCATGAGGATTGTCTTTCTTCATGACAGTGATCGGTTGCAACCTGCAGCTGCAACAAACACGCTCTTATAGCGTTTTCTGTGGGAAGTGTTTGATCAACCACCATACAGTCCGGACTTGGGTCCCTCTGATATTCATCTCTTTGTCAACATGAGCCGCTGGGTACAACGACAGCATAATGGCACAGACAACGAGCTGCAGAGCAGCGTAGCGAATCGGCCGGAAGCACAGGCGGCTGCTTTCTACGGCGAAACTGTTGGAAACATGTTAGCACTCTACAACAGGTGTCTAAATCAGAGTTGCGATTATGTTGAGAAGTACATGGGAAGTGTAGCTAAAAGTTGCAAACTAAGCCTTTCTTATATTCATTGTAGTTTCCATTTCGCGAAACATCGCACGAATCAAAAATGAAATCGCCCCTCTACATCTAAAATGTGGGAGTTGAACATAAACCTTTAGAGATTCGGAAAAGTGATGGAAGGAAGATTAGAATTTAGCGCCCTGTCGATTGCGAGGTCATTAAATTTTTTAATCATCAGTTTCCTGACTGGTTGCCAGCCGCGAATTCTTCTCCTGTGCCCACCTCTTCATTTCAGAGTATGGCTTGCTAACTGAAGTTTATATGTTTATGTTGTCTCTAGTTCTACCATACTCGCTTATTTTGCTCCCTACGTAACAAAACTCATCCATCCCTTTTAGATGTTCATATACTTATCTAATATCATCAGTATCGGCTGATTTACTTCGACTACATTCGATTACCTTGTATTACTATTGTTGATGCTCATACTGTAATTTATTTTGAAGACGTTAACTACTCTGTTCCATTTTTTTCTAAGTCTTTTGTCACCTCTGACAGAATTGCAGTGCCATCGGCAAACCACAAGTTTTTATTTACTCTCCCATAACCTTATTTCTAGTTTTCTCTTTGGGATCTTTTATTGCTTATTCAATGAACGTGTTGAGCAGCATCGGCCTGGGCTGCAACCATATCTCACGTCCTTATCATTCACGTCCTTCGACTATAACTGCAATCATAAGCTATGTATAACCTTTACATACCTATAGTTTGTAACTGGTACCTTCATAACGTATACGACAACACTGGAGTTAACATTGTCAACACTTTCTCTAAATATTTTTATTCTTCACTCATCAGTCTTATTGCAACACCTATTTTTGACCTATTTTGTATCTGTATCGATATTTATATGTCAGTTTGTAGTGTTCCTTATATACAATGTTGTATCTATCACGGAAACTCTTTCACTATGTATACATATTTCAGTTACGTGAACTTTTGAACGATGTAGCTTAAATTGTGCTTGTGAATTTCAGTAACTACTGAAATTATTGTTACGTAATGTACTATAAATGACTTGGTCCATGATTAAGGAACATGGGGTTGAATGTAAAAGATGTGGGGAAGCCCAGAGGCTACGGAAGCAGCCTGACGGAGTGGAAAAGGTGTGGTTGGCGCGCAAGTGAGAACTCGTCCTTTGTGACGAGTAAGGAGTCTGGGCTGAACAGTGCTGTGGTTAACACCTCGCTAGCAGTAGCGGATCATTGAGGCTCATAATCCTGAAGTTTTGAGATCAGAAGACCGTAAGGGCAGTTTTTATGGGCCCCAGATGCTGCATTTTATGATACCGTTACCATGGCATGGTTTTTGGCCCTACAAATGTAATTCCGACTTCAAGAAGATATCTAACAGGGCGAGGGCAACAGTATTGCCACGATTGCATCGCCACAAGGTCAATAGCCAATGCAAATTGGGCTACCAGTACCGCTAGCCTTCCACTAAATTGTTTATATTCGGCACTCTGTAAATGGACGGGGTATTTATGAAATTTGGTTGATTTTATAATCATGTTGTTGATAAAAACTCTATTTACACCCGTGATTATCCCAAATCACAAACCTGGACAGGAACCCTATCCTACAGGATTTAATTCCAAGTATCCTAATTTATTATGAGAAAGTGGTTGAGCTTTAATTTAATGTGGTGTTGTCAGCTGCACAGCCAATTATATTTTTGGTTAGGTCACAAGACTGCTGATGAAAGTACATTTGTTGTTTAAAAAATATAGTTTGTTGTGCTGTATTTAATTAATAATTAATCATAAGAATACCCACCATTTCGTATACAAGTTGGTGTCCTTTTGTTAATGAGCATGGTTCTTCAAACCATGAAAACTTAAGGGTCCTCATGTACTAGGCTAGTTGGTTAATGAAGCAATGCAAAGGCTCCTTCAGAGCCAGTGTAGTTAGACTTTCATTCTGTTTAGCTGCTTCAATCCAAGTTAAAGAAAGAACTGTTTACCGTCTTATCTATTCTAATGCATGTTGGTTAATGCACAGATATAGAGACCCTGTACTAAGCAACAAAGTAACAGGGAATGATCATTAGCAGACCCCCTAATTTAAATTCAGAATCATTTCAATCTTTTCCCTGTTCAGTATTGCTACTAGTTTCACGTGTGTCGGTAACTGAGTTTATAAACTGCTGTACCTAGTTCATTTAAGGTAAGTGTTGTTCAGAGGCACATGTTGCTGTTTACTATCTCACTGGCCATTTTTTTTTATCTAACTTCCTAGTTAATAGCACATTTATCTGCAAGGTTAGGTTATTGTGTTGCAGTGTGAATAGATATAAGGAGAGTCTAATGTATGGGTCAAGGAAGGTTAGGTTAACCTTAGCACTGCCTTCTCCTTTATCGTTCTTTTTAACACAAGAATGCCTAATTATGATGGCGACCGATTATAATATGTAATGTTACAACTTGCTTTTGTGCTGGAAGAACGTCTGTTTACTGTTAGTTGTACTCTGCTGGAGTGTTTCGGTAACAAGTCCCAGTTTGATTGTTCTGTTTCCATATGGTTATCTCAGTGTTTCCCACATATTCCCTTCCTCACAGGTTATGAGCAGAACTTCCTCATTTCTTCCCTTATCAGTCCACCCATTTTCAACATTCGCCTGCCGTACCACATCACAGATGCTTGGGTTCTCTTCTGTTTAGGTTTCCCCGCAGTCCATGTATCATTACCATACAAAGTTGGGCTCCAAACGTACATTCTCATAAATTTCTACCTCAAATTAAGGCTCATGTTTGATACTAGTAGACTTCTCTTGGCCAGGGATATACTTTTCGCGAGATCCACACCCAGGAATGCAAAATCTGTAGTAGAAATACGGTGATAGAGGAGCAGGAGCTTAAGATCTGCGTCCTTCAAGTGCAGTTACAATGCGCAAAGGAGGATCTGGATAAGTGGAGGAGGGTGAAGGCTGGTGGGGAATGGGAACTTGAAGCTGGCAAGAAGGCAGCTAGGAGTAGGAGGTAGTCAGGCAGTTATACTTTCAGTATATACAATAGATTTGACCAACCGTCAGAGTAGAGTAGAGAGGACCTCTTGTAGCTGTAGATGTAGGGAACAGTCCTGAGCAGTTAGGAGGTCTAGGTCATTTGAAAAGTCTGCTGCTGGCTAGATCACTCGGTAGAGGTGTCGGCCAGCAGTTGCAGGAAGTGGGGAATGAGTACCAGATCACCGGCATTGTGAAACCTGGTGCAGGGTTGACGCAGGTGACTGACAGATTTGTCAGGGGAGTTATGTAGGAATTTTACGAATGAGGATCATTTCTGCGGAAGCTAGAGAGGGTTCTTGATTCACTTTGTACGAAGTACCAGAAGTCAGTTATATGTGGTGACTTAAATATAAATTTTGTATATGATCGTGCAAGGAAAACGGTGTAGGTAGATCTCGTAAATTCATATAATCTGATACACACTGTGTTTTTTCCATTTAGGGTGCAGGGGAATAGTAGCGCAGTCATAGACCATATTTTTATTCATTCTTCATTAGTATATGGGAATTCAGTTGCTAAAAGGTTGAATGGCCTTTCAGACCATGATGCATACATTTTAACACCAAAAGGCTTTTGTACTCAAACAAATGTTACATGCAATTATAAAGTATCTAGGAAAGGTAATTCAACAGCAATAGAGAATTTTTTAAACCTTGTCAAGGAACAAGAGTGCCAGGATGTTTATAGTGCTGATAACGTAGATGATAAATGTAATGTTTTCCTTAACGCATTTCTCACGATCTTTGAGAGTTGCTTTCCATTAGAACGTTCTAAATGGAACACTAGCAGTAATAGGCAGCCCAGGTGGCTGATTAGTGGGATAAGGATATCAAGTAGAGCAAAGTGGGAATTAGATCAAAATGTTAGAAGTAGTCACACTCAGGCTACGGTAGCCCATTACAAACAGTATTGTAAGGCGATTAAAAATGTTATTAGGAAGGCAAAGAGTATGTGGTATGCAAATAGAGTAGCTACTTCACAGGATAAAATTGAAACCATGTGGAGGAAAGTGTCTGGTCTCTTAAGTAATAGAACCCAGTACGTTGTCCTCGATGGTGAGTGTTAATCGGAGTTTAGGGTGTCATCTGGAGCGCCCCAGGGAAGTGTGGTAGGTCCACTGTTGTTTTCTATCTACATAAATGATCTCTTGGATAGGGTGGATAGCAATGTGCGGCTGTTTGCTGATGATGCTTTGGTGTACGGGAAGGTGTCGTCGTTGAGTGACTGTAGGAGGATACAAGATGACTTGGACAGGATTTGTGATTGGTGTAAACTCTAAATATAGATATAGATAAATGTAAATTAATGCAGATGAATAGGAAAAAGAATCCCGTAATGTTTGAATGCTCCATTAGTAGTGTAGTGCTTGACACAGTCACGTCGATTAAATATTTGTGCGTATTGCAGAGCGATATGAAGTGGGACAAGCATGTAATGGCAATTGTGGGGAAGGCGGATAGTCGTCTTCGGTTCATTGGCAGAATTTTGGGAAGATGTGGTTCATCGGTAAAGGAAACCGCTTATAAAACACTAATACGACCTATTCTTGAGTACTGCTCGAGCGTTTGGGATCCCTATCAGGTCGGATTGAGAGAGGACATAGAAGCAATTCAGAGGCGGGCTGCTACATTTGTTACTGACGGGTAAATGCTTCAGGAACTCGGGTGGGAGTCTCTGGAGCAAAGGAGGTGTTCTTTTCGTGAATCGCTACGGAGGAAATTTAGAGAACCCCCATTTGAGGCTGAGTGCTGTACAATTTTACTGCCGCCAACTTATATTTCGCGGAAAGACCACAAAGATAAGATAAGAGAGATTAGGGCTCGTACAGAGGCATATAACTAGTCATTTTTCCCTCGTTGTGTTTGGGAGTGGAACAGGGAGAGAAGATGCTAGTTGTGGTACGAGGTACCCTCCGCCAGGCACCGTATGGTGGATTGCGGAGTATGTATGTAGATGTAGATGGTCAGCAGCACAAGGCCGACGATATAAAGTCAGTTCATAGTAAAAATATTTCTGTTTCTGACAGATCAGATATATGTATTGTATTTAACAATCACTTTCTGGGCGCCGCTGGTGAATTAAAGAAAATTAGTTTCTATAGGGAATCATATAACTCTTTGGCAAATTCCTTTCCGAGCCTGCTGTCTGAAATACTCCTCTGTGATACAGACAAGGGGGAGACTGAGTCTATAATAAACCACTGAAGAATAAGGACTGTTATGGATATGATGGAGTGCCTAGCAGAATATTAAAGTTCTGTGCTGCACATGTTAGACCTGTATTTAGCCATATTTGTAATTTTTCCTTTAGCAATGGTTAGTTTCCTGAACGATAAAAGTACTCATTAGTAAAACCACTTTATAAAAAGGGAGAAAGGGATAATGCATATAACTGTAGACCTATTCCTATGCCATCAGTGTTTGCTAAAGTTATTGAAAAGCCTGTATATGTAACGTCAATTGATTATTTAACATCACATGATTTGCTATCAGATGTATAGTTCGGCTTTAGAAGTCGCTTAACAACTGAAAATGCTGTATTCTCTTTTATCTGTGAGGTGCTGGATGGGTTAAACAAAAAGTTTCGACGCTAGGCACATCTTTTGATGTAACTAAGGCGTTTGATTGTGTTGATCACAAAATATTGCTCCAGAAGTTGGACCATCACGGAATACAGGGGGTAGCTCACAATTGCGTCACCTCTTACTTTAGCAACAGATAGCAAAACCTCACAGTGTAGAGACTGGCTGTGATGTGGGGTCTGAATGGGGTACAGTTAAGTGGGGGGGGGGGGGGGGGGGCGCCCCAGGGATCAGTGTTCAGTGTTGGGGCCACTCTCCTCTTCCTTATTTATATAAATGTTATAAACTATAGTATTATGAATAACTCTAAAATATTTCTGTTTCCTGATGACACTACCTTGGTAGTAAAGAATGTTGCGTGCATCATTGGTTCGGTTTCAAATAGCGCAGTTCATGACCTAAGTTCATGGCTTGTAGAAATTAAACTAATGGTAAATCACAGTAAGATTCAGTTTTTACAGTTTCTACCACACAATTCAACAAAACCTGACGGATTAATTTCACAGAATAGGCATGTTGTTGTTGTTGTGGTCTTCAGTCCTGAGACTGCAGCTCTCCATGCTACTCTATCCTGTGAAAGCTTCTTCATCTCCCAGTACCTACTGCAGCCTACATCCTTCTGAATCAGCATAGTTTATTCATCTCTTGGTCTCCCTCTACGATTTTTACCCTCCACGCTGCCCTCCAATACTAAATTGGTGATCCCTCGATGCCTCAGAACAAGTCCTACCAACCGATCCCTTCTTCTAGTCAAGTTGTGCCACAAGCTCTTCTTCTTCCCAATTCTATTCAGCACCTCCTCATTAGTTATGTGATCTACCAATCTAATCTTCAGCATTCTTCTGTAGCACCACATTTCGAAAGCTTATATTCTCTTCTTATCTAAACTATTTATCGTCCACGTTTCACTTCCATACGTGGCTACACTTCATACAGATACTTTAAGAAACGACTTCCAAACATTTAAATCTATACTCGATGTTAACAAATTTTTCTTCTTCAGAAACGCTTTCCTTACCATTGCCAGTCTACATTTTATATCCTCTCTATTTGCTCCGTTACTACTTTAAGTGTCTCATTTCCTAATCTAATTCCCTCAGCATCACCCGATTTAATTCGACTACATTCCATTATCCTCGTTTTGCTTTTGTTGATGTTCATCTTATACCCTCCTTTCAAGATACTGTCCATTCCGTTCAACTGCTCTTCTAGGTCCTTTGCTGTCTGTGACAGAATTACAATGTCATCAGCAAACGTCAAAGTTTTTGTTTCTTCTCCATGGATTTTAATACCTACTCCAAACTTTTCTTTTGTTTCTTTAATTCCTTGCTCAATATACACATTGAATAACATCGGGGATAGGCTACAACCCTGTCTCACTCCCTTCCCAACCACTGCTTCCCTTTCATACCTCTCCACTCTTATAACTGCTATCTGCTTTCTGTACAAATTGTAAATAGCCTTTCGCTCCCTGTATTTTAACCCTGCCACCTTCAGAATTTGAGAGTATCCCAATCAACATTGTCAAAAGCTTTCTCTAAGTCTACAAATGCTAGAAACGTAGGTTTTCCTTTCCTTAATCTATCTTCTAAGATAAGTCGTAGGGTCAGTATTGCCTCACGTGTTCCAACATTTCTACGGAATCCAAACTGATCTTCCCCGAGGTCGGCTTCTACCAGTTTTTCCATTCGTCTGTAAAGAATTCGCGGTAGTATTTTGCACCTGTGAGTTATTAAACTGATAGTTCGGTAATTTTCACATGTGTCAACACCTGCTTTCTTTGGGATTGGAATTATTATATTCTTCCTGAAGTCTGAGGGTATTACGCCTGTCTCATACATCTTGCCCACCAGACGGTAGAATTTTGTCAGGACTGGCTCTGCCAAGGCTGTCAGTAGTTCTAATGCAATTTTGTCTACTCCCGGGGCCTTGGTTCGACTTAGGTCTTACAGGGTTCTATCAAACTCTTCACTCAGTATCATATCTCCCATTTCATCTTCATCTACATCCTCTTCACTTTCTATAACAATGCCCTCAAGTACATCGCCCTTGTATAGTCCCTCTATGTACTCCTTCCACCTTTCTGCTTTCTCTTCTTTGCTTAGAACTGGGTTTCCATCTGAGCTCTTGACATTCATACAAGTGGTTCTCTTTTCTCCAAAGGTCTCTTTAATTTTCCTGTAGGCAGTATATATCCTACCCCTTGTGAGATAAGCCTCTACATCCTCACATTTGTCCTCTAGCCATCCCTGCTTAGCCATTTTGCACTTCCTGTCGATATCATTTTTGAGACGTTTGTATTCCTATCTGCCTGCTTCATTTACTGCATTTTTATATTTTCTCCTTTCATCAATTAAATTCAGTATTTCTTCTGTTACCCAAGGGTTTCTACTAGCCCTTGTCTTTTTACCTATTTGATCGTCTGCTGCCTTCACTATTTCATCCCTCAAAGCAACCCATTCTTCTCCTACAGTATTTCTTTCCCCCATTCCTGTGAACTGTTCCCTTATGGTCGCCCTGATACTCCGTACAACTTCTGTTTCTTTCAGTTTATCCAGGTCCCATCTCCTTAAATTCCCACCTTTTTTGCAGTTTCTTCAGTTTTAATCTATAGTTCATAACCAATAGATTGTGGTCAGAGTCCACATCTGCCCTTGGAAATGTCATACAATTTAAAACCTGGTTCCTATCTGATACCTTTTAGTATCTCCCGGGTTCTTCCATGTATACAACCTTCTTTCATGTTTCTTGAACCAAATGTTAGCTATGATTAAGTTATGCTCTGCACAAAATTCTACCAGGCGGCTTCCTCTTTCATTTCTTAGCCCCAATCCATATTCATCTACTATGTTTCCTTCTCTCCCTTTTCCTACTCTCAAATTCCAGTCACCCATGACTATTAAATTTTTGTCCCCCTTCACTACCTGAATAATTTCTTTTATCTCATCATACATTTCATCAATTTCTTCATCATCTGCAGAGATAGTTGGCATATAAACTTGTACTACTGTAGCAGGCGTGGGCGTCGTGTGTATCTTGGCTACAATAATGCGTTCACTATGCTGTTTGTATTAGCTTACCCGTACTCCTATTTTTTTATTCATTATTAAACCTACTCCTGCATTACCCTTATTTGATTTTGTATTTATAAACCTGTATTCACCTGACCAAAAGTCTTGTTCCTCTTGCCACCGAACTTCTCTAATTCCCACTATATCTAACTTTAACCTATCCATTTCTATTTTTAAATTTTCTAACCTACCTGCCCGATTAAGGGATCTGACATTCCCCGCCCGGAGATCCGAATGGCGGACTAATTTACCTCCGGAATATTTTACCCAAGAGGACGCCATCATCATTTAATCATACAGTAAAGCTGCATGCCCTCGGGAAAAATTACTGCAGTACTTTCCCCTTGCTTTCAGCTGTTCGCAGTACCACAACAGCAAGGCCATTTTGGTTAGTGTTACTAGGCCAGATCAGTCATTCATCCAGACTGTTGCCCCTGCAACTACTGAAAAGGCCGCTGCCCCTCTTCAGGAGCCACACGTTTGTCTGGCCTCTCAACAGATAACCCTCTGTTGTGGTTGCACCTACGGTACGGCTATCTGTATCGTTGAGGCACGCAAGCCTCTCCACCAACGGCAAGGTCCATGGTTCATGGTGGGCGGGGGGGGGGGGGGAGGGGGGGGGAGAGTAGGTATTTGATTAGTGAAACTGAACAGTTCAAACTTCTAGGTGTTCAGATAAACTGTCGTGGAAAGCCTATGTTCAGGATCTTGTTCAAATGCTTACTGCTGCCATTTTTACTGTTCGAACGGTCTCTGAAGTGAGTGATCGTTCCACATGAGATTTAGTCTACATTGCATATTTTCATTCGCTTATGTCGTATGGTATTATATTTTAGGTTAACTCTTCCCTTTCTAAAAGGATATTTTTGGCTCAGAAACGGGCGGTGCGGGAAGTAAGTGGTGTAATTTCATGAACCTCTTGTTAACCCTGTTCCCTAGTCAGGGTATTTTCACACTGGCCTCTCAATATATATATTTTCCTTACGGTCATTTCTTGTTAACAGTATCATTTTATTCCCAAGAATAAGCAGCTTTCACTCAGTTAAAACTCGGCTGAAATCAAACCTGCATTTGGATCGGCCTTCCTTAACTCTTATGCAGAAAGGTGTTCAGTATACTGCTAAATCCATTTTCAGTAAATTACCACCAGAATTCAAAAATCGTAACAGTGATGCACGAGCTTTGAAATCGGAAGTGAAGAGTTTCCTAATGGGTCACTCCAATTCTGTCGTGGAGTTCCTTTTGATTCTTGTTGTATTGTTGACTGCGTTTATTTAAACTTATGGACTGAATTTTTTCGTGTTCATAAACATTTTATTTTTATCTGTTGTTACTTTGACGTTGTAATTTCACGTACTGACACGTGTTATGACCTTGGAGATTTGCCCCTCAATTTGGTCCAACGGACATTGAAGTGTAAATAAAATAAAAAATACTGATCCTATGAACGTGTCTTAATTATTCTTTAGTCTTGCTTCCATTATCAACCTCGACGTCAAAACTGCCGTCAGGTGTCTTTGGATTTTCTGAGACCAAACTGATCGTCATCAAACACGTTCTCAATTTTCCTTTCCATTATTCAGTAAATTATTCTTGTTAGGAACTTGGATGCATTAGCTGTTAAGCTGATTGTGAGATAAATCTCTTACTTGTCAGCTCTCGTTGTCTTCGATATTGTATGGCTGAATCTTTTTTCCGAAATTCAGGCGGTACATTGCGAGCTCATACAGTCTACACACCGGCGTGAATAGTTGTGTGTTCCACTTCTTCCCAAGGATTTCGGAAATATTGACGAAATGCTGTCAGTGCCTGTTGCCTTATTTTCCTGTAAGTCTTTCAAAGCTGTTTTACATTCCGATTCTAATACTGGATCCCCATCTCTTCTAAATCGACTCCTGTTTTTTCTTCTATCACACAAGGCAAATCTTCCCCCTCATTGAGGCCTCCAATGTATTCTTTCCATCTATTCGCTCCCTGCATTTAACATTGGAAATCCCACAGCACTCTTAATGTTAGTGTCCTTGCTTTTAATTTCCCGAAGGCTGTTTTGAATTTTTTATGTGCTGAGTCAGTCCTTGCGACCACCATTCCTTTTTCGATTTCTTCACTGTCTTCATGCAGCCATTTCGTCTTAGCTTCCCTGCACTTCCTGTTTATTTCATTCCTCATCGATATGCAGTATTATGTTCGTGAATTTCCCTAAACACTTTTGTACTTCCTTCTTTCTTCCACAAAATGAATTATTTCTTCTGGTATCCATTGTTGCTTCACCGTTTCCGTCCTTGTACATACGTTTCTTTTTCCAACTTCTGTGATTGCCCTTTCCAGTCATGTCCGTTCCTCTTCAACTGAACTGCCTTCTGAGATATTCATTATCGCAGGGTCTATAGCCTCAGGTAGCTTAAAGCGTCTCTATTCATTGGTTACGATTTCCGTATCCAATTTCTTGGAGCACTGTTTCCTTCTGACTAGTGTCTTGAACTTCAGCATACTTTTCATTGTGACGAAATTCTGATGTGAGTTGGTATCTGCTCCTGTGTATGCTTACAATCCAGTATTTGATTTCGGAATCTGCCTGACTATGATGCGAGTGATCTCCCCGCGTTTTCAAAGTATATCTTCTCGTCTTGTGATTCTTGAACAGAGCATTCGCTGTTACTGAGGGATATTTAATGCAGGATTCTATTACTCTTTCATCTGTCTCATTTCTACAGGTAAACCCATATTCTGATGTAACCCTTTCTTCTAACCTCTCCACTAAAATCGCATTCGAGTTCCCCTCGAGTATTAGATTTTGCTCTATATTTACGTATTGAATTACGTGTTAACACCGTCAAATACTTACTGTATCTCTTCATCTTTGGCTTACGACGTCGGCACATACACTTGGACTGTTGTTGTCGGTGTTCGTTTTGCTTTCGATACTGATGAGAAAAACCCTGTCAATGAGTTGTTCACAGTAACACACTATCTGCCCTATCTTCCTGTTTATAACGAATCCTACTCCCATTATACCATTTTCTGCTGCTGTTGATATTACCCTATACTCATTTGACCAGAAACCCTTGTCTTCTTACCATTCCACTTCTCTGAACCCCACTATATCTAGACTTAGTCTTTGCATTTCCCTTTTCAGATTTTCTAGTTTCCCTACCACATTGAAGCTTCTGACATCGCCCCCCCCCCCCTGACCCGTAGAACACGTTATCCTTCCGTTGATTATTCAGTCTTCTTCTCATGGTGACCTCCCCCGGAGTCTTTTGCCAATGGAGAGATCATCATGACTTTTTTTCAACTATAAGCTGCAAGTTCTGTGTAAACACTTTATGTGTCTTTAATACAGTGGTTTCCATTGTCTTCTGCATCCTCATGCCGTTGATCACTGCTGATTCTCCCGCCATTAGGTGCAGTTTCCCAACTCAAGGACAAGAGAGTGCCCTGAGCCTCTTTCCGCTCCTCCGGCCTCTGTGACAATGCCAGCTGAAGAATGGCGGATTAACCCTCACAGTAACAAGGGGGAGGGGGTCGGTGAGGCTACTTTGCTCCCACCTGTAGAAAATATTGTTACATATCAATGTGCCATATATTGTAAAATTTTGAAAAAAATATTTTTGATGTTAACAATTTTTTCTCCCAGACTCAAATTTTTAAAATTTTTCAGTAGAATTGACCTAAAAATTTGTCTTCATTGTAGAAGTGACTTTTCACAACAAATGTTATATTCGTATTTCGCGGTTTTGTATCATTCTTACAAAGCAGAAATCTTTAAAATGTATATTGTGAATAAACGGCAAGGGCGGCTTTTAACACCGCTTTTTAAAATTTTTTTGTAGCATTCATGAAGTATCGCCTCTTGGAAAACTTTTCATGGTGTTGAGCTAAAGCAATTCAATAGTTTTTGAAAGTATAAACCGCCATTTGATTGTGTGTTACTGTATTTCTCTTATGTACTATGTAGATTTCTGCTTCTATGTCATTATCGAATACAATGCTAGAAGTTCTTAGAGCATTAACGCGTCGTATCTCTGTTAATGATCTAAGAATTTTTAGCACTGCACTCGTTAATGACATAAAAGGCAAAATGTATATAGTACAGAAGATAAATACAGTAATACAGTCAAGAGGCGGGTTATTCTTTCAAACAAACAAAAAATATCTCCTCTTTGTTATGGAGAATATGCTGGTATACCTAATACAGTTCTAAAGATGTTTTCAGGTTCTGAACCTCATTTATAAAATGTTGAAATGTGCGTGAATTCCTAAGGGACGAAACTGCTGAGGTCATCGGTCATTAGACTCACACACTACTTAAACTAACTTACACTAACAACAACACACAGACCCATGCCCGAGGTAGGATTCGAACCTCCGGCGGGAGCGGCCGCGCAATCCGTGACATGGCCCCCTAAACCACGCGGGCACTCCGCGGCGAATCCCATTTACGCATCAGTACCTATTTAAAAACTGTGTTATTAATAAAATTAGCATAAACTAGTAGTAACGAATTTTTTTCTTAATTTTGCTTAAAGTAACCCCCCACCCCCCTCTGTAACCACTAGAAGCTAAGGGTGTCAAAATGTGGAATAACTAAAACTAAGGTTAATCACACTGCTGGCGAACAAAAAATAACACACAAAATAGCGATTCAGATGCAGTTAAGTAGACTTGTATGGCCACAGGACACAATAGCTCACTCGCTATGCAAAGTTTTCCATCACGCGGAAACTGGAACAGATCGATAGCGACCCGAAACTCGGCACGTGGCGCAAACTTCTCGATATCCCGCTATGACTCCAGCCATGTATACTGTCTCGTGGCTAATCCGCGAAGGAAGAAAAGGAAGAACCCCCCCCCCCCCAAACCTCTGCAGTCTCTGCGGCGCACCACGTTAGTCGGCAGCACTTGTCGTGGCTCAACAGCTCCGTCACATGTTTTGAGTGATTTATTCGCTGAGCGGACAGATTCCTTTTAGTACTCGTGTGGATGACATCACACTTTTCGTTACTTCGGGTCAGTTGTCACTTTTTACAGCACACAGATATTTTGAAATTTCCTGGCAGTTTAAAACAGTGTGCCTGACCGAGACTCGAAATCGTGACCTTTGTCTTTCTCGAGCAAGTGCTCTGCTGACTGAGCTACCGAAGCATGACACACCACCCGTCGTCACAGCTTTAATTCTACCAGTATTTACTGTCTTGCCTTCTTTCGTGAAGTTAGGAAGATGGGAGACGAGGTACTGGGGAAGTTAAGGCTGTGAGGACAGGTGGTGAGTCTTGCTTGGGTAGCTCAGTCGGTAGAGCACTTGCTCGAGAAAGGAAAAGGTCCCGAGTTCGAGTCTTGGTCAGGCATACAGTTACAATCTGCCAGGAAGTTTCACATCAACACACACTCCGCTGCAGAATGAAAATTTCATTCAGTGTACAGATATTTTGTCTAAATCAATGTCCAGTTCGTATTGATAATCTCATTACTTTATAAGAAGGTAAATGACAGCTTCATCCGAAAACAATCTAAGAGTGCTATTCAGACTGTTTTCTAAACGTTGATCAAGAACATCAGAGGGCCTACAACACTTTCTGTGGGAACACCAATTATTACTTTTGTTTCTCTCGATGACTTTCCGTCAATTACTACCAACTGTGAACTTTCTGACAGGAAATAGTGCAGCCAGACACAGAGCTGGGACGACTACCGTGGAGATCTGCATCAGAACAGTCTACGGAATAAAGACCACAGCAACCCACTGTATACCATAACGGAACTGACGTCACATCTAACGGTTCACTTAGAACTATTGAACTACACCGAGAGTTTTTCCGCCGGATATATTGCTGTGTGTGTCAAGCTGATTCGTGCATGAGGCCTTCGCGTGAACGGAACTTACGTTAGT
Organism: Schistocerca piceifrons; assembly: GCF_021461385.2. Classification (NCBI taxonomy): domain Eukaryota; kingdom Metazoa; phylum Arthropoda; class Insecta; order Orthoptera; family Acrididae; genus Schistocerca; species Schistocerca piceifrons. The sequence continues at coordinate 273,116,358 of NC_060139.1, forward strand.
GAAGGTTGCAGGAACCACTTTGCGATTTGTGTGTGTCACAATAATGTCTCTCGTTTGAATGTCATTGAGACCGCACCGTTCCACGCTCTATACACAGCCCAAGTCTTCTGTGTGACACGCATTCGGGAGGACGACGGTTCAATCCCGTCTCCGGCCATCCTGATTTAGGTTTTCCGTGATTTCCCTAAATCGCTTCAGGCAAATGCCGGGATGGTTCCTTTGAAAGGGCACGGCCGATTTCCTTCCCCATCCTTCCCTCACCCGAGCTTGCGCTCCGTCTCTAATGACCTCGTTGTCGACGGGACGTTAAACACTAATATCCTCCTCCTCCTCCTTCTGTGTGACACTCCACCCACTAAGTCGGCCACCACATCAGTGGGAAGAGTGGCAGGCGTCTAGAACGATCGTAACAGCATTAATGAATCAGTATTTACTCGAACAGTGTTCATTCTGTTTGGAAGGTGCAAATCAGTTCATTATTTTTGCTATTTTCATTCAAATGTTTATATATGTGTCTCTCAGCTATTTTGCAACGGCCTCATAAGCGTGTGACACTTTCTACATAGTTTACAGAAAAACTCTGTGCCCAGCCAGAAGATCCAAGACTGCACTAAACTTTCTTGATTAGGATGCGGGTGACGATGGCAATTGGAAAACCAGTTTACGATCCATAGCTCATGTTATTTCTCTTAGTAAAGGACAGGTTCTAACATGGAACAACCCAGAACAGAGATATCAAAATGGCTCTGACGACTATGGGACTTAACTGCTGAGGTCATCAGTCCCCTAGAACGTAGAACAACTTAAACCTATCCGGCCGCGGTGGTCTAGCGGTTCTAGGCGCTCAGTCCGGAACCGCGCGACTGCTACGGTCGCAGGTTCGAATCCGGCCTCGGGCGTGGATGTGTGTGATGTCCTTAGGTTAGTTAGGTTTAAGTAGTTCTAAGTTCTAGGGGACTGATGACCACAGATGTTAAGTCCCATAGTGCTCAGAGCCATTTGAATTTAAACCTAACTAACCTAAGGACATCACACACATCCATGCCCGAGGCAGGATTCGAACCTGCGACCGTAGCGGTCGCGCGGTTCCAGACTGTAGCGCCTAGAGCCGCCGGCACCCCTGGCCAGCAACAGAGATAACAGAGCCCTAACATCCTATGAGGTGAACAATGGAGAACAGTAACCGTTTATAACACTTCTGTTGGTCTTAAAACACGAACGATCGTGAAATGCTTTAGCACTGTCACACGGACAGAACAGAAAATGTTCCGAATGCCGAACACGATGGAAGTTTCTTAATTTGAGACTACTTAAGGGCAATCTGTTTTAATTGTAAAAAAGAACTGTTTAACAGCTAAGATCGCATAAAGTATTTCTTTATCTAAGACAACCTGTTTCACCAGACTTTGCTGTCATCTCCCGGTCTTAAAATCTTTTTGTTGTTATACACGTTTGTGTAACGCTGAACCTCACGCTCAAGATGCCAGGTGGATTAAAATCAGCACATTATAAAGGGATGTCACCGCTAAATTATTTAAAAAACATAAAACACCTTGTATAAAATGCCATGTCTACATGCATATTGCTCACAGTGCTTGTTACATCATACAACCTTATACCGTTTTTCTGTGATGTACTGTACGTTTCTTGTGTATCGTGTTTGTGTACAGTGATGGCTCAGCAGTTGACGATGTTCACCTCCCTTTATACACCCTTCTAGGTTTGGGAATAACACTGAAGACGAACAAAACAAGTGATCTCTAGTGGTCGTTATACCTGTCACAGAGGCATTGCACGTTAATCATTTGCACACCCGCCGATGGTGTGCACGTGTATGAGGTTTCACTGACTTCCGAAAATAGCTAGGTATTTCGCTTTGTTGCCAGGCAGTGCAATAATATACGATGGCTATGATCTGTGTTATCCCTCAAAATAAACTAACATGTGACCGACGTGGTGCGTATGTCTGAATTTCTACGTCATAAAGCAGACACAGTACAGAGAGAAGCAAAGAAGGCGACCGCAGGCAAATAGAGACTCAATATGGAAAAAGTTAACATCAAATTCTAAAATGAGGCTTACTCAAACAGCATTCGAAAATGAAAATAAATTTTTAAACCTATTCTGCTAACTCCAGTATTTGTAGGGATATGAAACGGTCGGTTCAGTGGTAGGATTGTAGGAAAATGCGATCCTTTTACAAAAGGAAGTTGTTTCAAAATTATCGTTCCACCCATCCTGGATTATTGCTAAATGTGTGGGGCTCCTGCCAAACGAAACTAAAGAGCAATTTTGAACCTATACAATGAAAGTCAATTCTCACAAGTTTTTCTGAGCCAAGGGAGTGCGTCAAGGAGATGCTGGAAAAACTTAATTTACAGACGCTTGAAATTAGGTGCAGACCATGCCGTAAAAGCCTAGTTAACAAAGATTCAAGAAGGCATTTCAAGTGAGGCACATAGTTATGAAATAAAACTCGCTACGTATCGCACATGTATGAATCGAGAAGACAAAATCAGTTGCAGCGCGCAAAGACACATTAGAGCAAACGTTGTTTCCGCAATCCATACGTGACTGGAATGGATGACAGCTTTAATGACTAATACAAATCCAAGTATCCGCTGCAGTGCACTTTGGTATGAAGAGTGTAAATGCAGATGTAGAATTAAATATCAGTAATTATTGACACAGTTGCAGATAATCTAAAAATATCGTTAGGATGGATGAAACTAAGTAGGAATCAGTAAGTTACGTATATCGCCTCCTGTTAGTTTATTTCAAATTGTTCAATAATAAAACGTTAATGACTGATTTTAGATTACCAAACGATCATTCATATATCTAATAGAAAAGAAATTGAATAACCACATGGTAAGTTAATTTTAGAATATAGATTGTACTTAACAGAATTCTAAATTGAGAATTTATTTCAGTTCCGTCTGAGCTTTCTTATGTGTTTACGCAGTTAACACACTTTCTGTGTTAAGTGTTAACTTTCATTGATGATATAGCCACCGAATTCAGTTCAAAATTTTCATGCGTTCATGACCACATTTTCACTGCCCACATTTAGTAACCTGGTGAACATACGAGCCAGGCTACGACATTTCACTGCCCACATTTAGTAACCTGTTTAGCGAGAACTGGTAAACATACGAGCCAGGCTACGACAGTTTCCCGAATATGTCTGTAATTTCTCCTTTTCGTCATGTGAGCTGTCATATGTAATTAGGTGTCAGAATGAGTAGAGTTTAGATCAGTGGCTCCCAAGATTCCCAACGTGCTGGTAACTACCCACTGAAGCGTAAAATGAAATTTACTGAGGGTTAAAAACTAAACGATTCGATTGTGTTTCAGTTAACACTCTAATACTGATTGTATAAGTTATCAATAACTGTTTTTTCTCAATTAGTTAAATTAATCTGACGAAGGTTTCAGGTTCCTCAGGTAGTACACCCTCTACACACATATGTTGTGCTTTGTCCCGTACATCGCTGATGACAAAAGTGTAACATATACCTAACAATTGCTAAATGTCTCAAGAAAATACCTGCACCAAATTGTAAATAGTACCTGCAGTAGTCCAGAAATTGCTTCATTACTCCCTTCGAAAAGGATAAATGAATTAATTGACAGCACGACATAGCAGTAACTAAAGAAGGGCTACTATCGTATCGTACACATTTTCATTATTATCATTGTTATTATTATTATTATTATTAGAGTGGTTAGACACAAAGTATTAACAGCCTGAAGTCGTCCAGTTTCTGCCATTCAGAAGTAAGGAGTGTGGCAGTGAAGAGATTTACGAACACTGAGTGTAGCGAACACATCTGAACTTGTTTGATTTGGGTGTGCCGCAGTAGAGGGGACTAATGAAGGGGAACCATGTTTTGTAACATGTGTCTACCCTCACCCTCCCTATTTGAGAATGAGTTGTGGGTAGCACTTGTGATGCACCACAAATTGTTTCATCATTCATTCTAACGAACTCACACGCACACACACATATATACACACACACACACACACACACACACACACACACACACACACACACACACACACGAACACACAAACACACACAATACCATTCATATTTTATCATCTTAAAAATAAAAATGATCCAAGAGAAGTCTTTTTTCTACAGTTTTGTTAGATGCTAAAGTTGGGTTATGTGGGAGGGGTGAGGGGCAATGGAAGGCAGGAGGTGGGGGTAGGGCTATAAAATTGGGGGTACTAGCTAGTACAAATTTAATGAGTTTTTTAATTCCTTTCCTTCGTCACAGTTCTACGTCCAGCGAACTTTACCATGGAAGAGCCTTCGCACAGGCTTTTAAATAGTCGTTAAAGTCTCGTTGAACTATTTGTATTGGGAGTGCACAAGAAGCGTAGTCTACTGTTAGGTCCATTGCACAATAATTACATTGTAGAGATACAACGGTCATGACCGTTCTCCATCCTGGTAGGAGATTTCAGCCGTTTTAACGTATACGTAAAATTAGATCGTGACGAATGAAAATGTGAGCATCGCATCTCTCGGTCGTAAGTAAAACGCAGTTGCCTCAGTGACGTTAAGTTACATCCTGTTTATGTAAAGAAGGGACCGAGTAGGAGAATAGTGTTCTTTAATGGCCTTTTTTAAGTTCCGTTGTGTGGTCTAGGAAGAAAGAAGGATTTTACAACTTGCCCTATACCCAGCACTCCTCTGTAATGACGTGTTCTCGGAGCAGTCCGAAATTGCTGTGGGTCTGGTTTTACTTCTACATCTATATTCCAGTTGGCGCCTACCCCCACCTCCTGCCTTACCGTGTATGGCGGCGAGTACTTTGCGAAGAACTACCGCTTCCCCCTTTCCTGTTCCAGTCGCGAGTAGTTCACGGAAAAAATGATTGCAGGCAAGCCACCGTTTAGGTTCGAATAACTCTACCTTTAGCTTCATGGTGTTTTCGCGACTTATATATAGAAGGACGCAATATACTTGTTGACTCTTCCACGAAAGTACGCTCCTGGAAGTTTCCATAAATTGCATGGCAGAGGGTACTCCCATTGTACAATTTATTGGTTTTTTCCGTTCCATTTACTTATGGAGCACGGGAAGAGTGATGGTTTTGAATGCCTTCTTGTTAGTTACACGTTGTGTAAATCATTTGAACGATTCTCTTATCGAAATGATGTGGAATGAGTCAATTTACAGGATATGCGTACATTATTAGTAATAATATTAATGAACACATTATTTTAGCTGTTCTTATGGAACTGTACTTAAAAGAGGCTTTTTTAATTATTATTTTTTCTTACTGGCTACGTGATCTTAAGTCAAAATTAATTAATGGTATAGATAGAGGTGTGCAGGACAAATGATTTAAAAATTACTTTCTACCTGTCAAACTTTTTATGTTATTGGGCAAATGACCAAAATTTTTGTTGCTGCTTATATAGACCCCTCCTGAGCCACTGACAGCTTTAATAACAAGTAATGAAGGTAATTTCTTACTCTAGGCACACGGACTTCACTAGTCTTCTCAAATTGAGATGGATTATTTACTTCGAATTTCTTTAGCGAATATATGTACTGTGATGGCGTAGTTAAAATGTCTAGCTCCAGGAAGACGTACCTACGTGGTGTCCGTGGGTGAATACCACGTATTATTCCTGCTGCTCGCTTTTGTGCAGTTAATGGTTTCCTTACAACTGATAAATTGCGCCAATAAATTATTCCATAACACATTATTCAGTGGAGATATATATACGGAGGCTGATTCGTTTGTTTCCATGATTAGCTACTGTACGTAGAGCAAAAGTAGCTCAACCTAATTGTTTGAAAAATTCAGTAAGAAGAATTTGCTGGTTCTAGTTTTCGTCTATATGCGCACTGAAAAAAATGAGAGCATATTACCGCATTTACTGATTGCTGCTCCTGTGCTGCATCAGTTATTGGTATGACTCTGTTTGTTGTTCGGAACTGAAGATGGTGTGGAAATCGGAATTTTTTTCTTATTTCATCCGTCTCAGTAATACGGATATACAATTTTTTTCTGCTGTGGTTACCAGTTTCTGGCAGACACACACATTGTCAAACCACACACCTTTTTTTGAGAATTGGTGTGGCATACAGAAACCGGTAACCATTACAGAAAAAACTGGATATTCATGCAACTGAGACGGACAAAATAAAAAATATTGTCCAGTTTCCTCAGCACTGAAGAGGCAAATGCCGGCACGGTTCCTCTGAAAGGGCACGTCCGATTTCCTCCCCCATCCTTCCCTAATCCGATGGGTCCGATGACCTCACTGTTAGGTCCCCTCCTGTAAATCAACCGACCAACCAACCAACGTTCAGTTCCCCTTTGGCACGAGTTGCACACACTTGAGCAGCATACAAGGATGGACGGCACGAGTGATTTGTAAGCACTCTCCTTTGCAGACTGATTGCATTTTTCTAGCATATTATCAATGAACCGAAGTCTGCCACTTGCTTTACCCATGACTGAACCCATGTGATCGTTCAATTTTGTATCCCTGCAAAGTGTTACACCAGGTATTTCTATGAATTAACCAAGTCCAACTGTGACTCACTGATATTATAGTTAAGGGATTCTACGTTCTTCCTTTTTGTAAGGTGAGCAATTTCACATATCTGAACATTTAAAGCCAGTTACCAGAGTCTGCATCGCTCTGAAATCTGATCAAGGTCTGACTGAATATGTATGCAGCTTTCAGATAGTATTTCATTATAGATACCTTCATCATCTGCAAAAATTTTCTGGATTCTATTAACAATGTTCGCAAGGTCATTAACATACAACATGAACACCAAGGGTTCCAACACACTTCCCTGGGGCACACCTGAAGTTACTTCTACATCAGTCGGTGGTTCTCCATCCAAGATAATTTGCTGCGTCTTCCCTATAAAAAAAAAAAAAACTCGTCAATCAAGTCATAAACTTCGCTTGATACTCCATACGATCGTAATTTTTATTATAAGTGTAGATTGAGTACAGTGTCAAATTATTTTGGAAATCAAGGGAAACAGCATCTACTAAGCACCTTGATCCAAAGTTTTCAGTAAGTCATGTGAGAACATCTGAGTTTGACATTAACGAGGTTTTCGGAATCCATGCTGCCTGGCATGGAGGAAGTCATTCTGTTCGAGCTAAATCATTATTTTAAGTTCAGAATATTTTCTGAGGTCCTACAACAAATCCGTGTCAAGGATATTAGATGGAAGTTTTGTGGATCATTTCTGCTTGTAAGAGGGTGTGACCTCTGCATTCTTGCAGACATGGACACGGTATTTTGTTCGAGTGATTTACGATGGATTATAGTTTACAGAAAGACTAAGTCAGGCGCAAATTCAGAATAGAAACTGATAAGGCTTCCATTGGGCCCTGGAGCTTTGTTAAGTTTTAACGATTGTTTCTCAACGCCACTAACACTAATACTTTTTTCACTCATCCTTTCTAGTGATACGAGCATTAAATTAGGGCAATTCTGCTCTGTTTTCCTTTGTAAACGGAGTTATGCATTTTTGCTTTTGTTTTCCTATCTCATCCACTAGTGACTGGACGCTAACTTTCGTGCCGTTAATAGTCTTTGCATGGGACTTTAACGTGTTTGGGATTTGTGAAAGATCATTTGACAATATTCCGCTACGGTAGACAATGAAGGCTTCACGCTTTGCTTTCTTGACAGCCAAGCGCGTTTCTTTCAGCATCTCTGTATCTATGGTCCTAAACACCGTGATGCAGAACGGCCCTCTTACAGCGTCTGCCACTGATGTTGGTTAATGGGACTTTGTGATGCTTTCAAGCTGATTAATTGAACTTGAAAAGAAACGCCCTGATCATGCTTAGATCTTTCCTGTTTTGCCTATCAGTAGTACCTGGTACGGATACCATCTTGTCGAGCATATTCAAGTATTGGCTGAATGAGTGTTTTGTGAGCTACATTCTTTGTTGATGGGCTACAGACGTTACACGGTTTATCTTGAGTGTCAATTGCCCCTCCCTGCACCCAGCGTCGGTCCTCTAATGGTCTCCCTACATTTCACTGCAATTCTCCTGCATCGTGACTTCTCTGTAGACAACAGAATCATCCGACGTTGTCTACAAGTCATTTCTGTATATTGTCAATAGCAATGGTACTGCTGACTCTCTCTCAGGGCACGCCCGAAGTTCAGATTGGCATGTAGTGTTCCTAAAAACTCTTCAACACATTCACACTATTGATCTGATATTCCGTACGCTCGTATTTTGTTCATTAGGCAGCAGTGCGCAACTTTATCGAATCCCTTCCTAAAGTCAGGGAACACGGCATCTACCTGGGTGCCTATATCTACTGCTTTCTGGGTCTTTGAACGAACAGAGCAAGATGGGTTTCACACGATCATTGCTTTCCGTAGCTAAGCTGGTTCCTACGGAGGTGAGTTGCAGTCTCCAGAAATGTCACAATACGCGAGCGTAAAACATGATTCAAAATTCCACTAGTGACAGACGTCAGAGACGTAGGCCTACAGTTCTCTGCATCTGTTTGGCGTCCCTTCTTGAAAACGAGAATGACCTGCTCTTTTCGCAGATTATGAAGAACACTTCGCTCTTCCAAAGATCTACGGCGCACTGTTGTTAGAAGACGTGCAAGCTGTTTCGCATACTCTATGTTGAATCGTACTGATATGCTCTCAGGCTTAGTGACCTTTTCTCTGTTGAGCTGGTTCAGTTACTTTTCTATCCCGTTGTCACTTTTCTCCTTTTGTTATGAATTTATAATGCACAGTGAGATCCTTGGTGGCATTTCATTGCTTGAGGTCGCTTAGAATGATTCAGGGAGTTTAAATAAAGTGTTGTCTTCCTGTAGAGAGCACTGAGATATCTCGTAGTTCCGCATTTTATGTGCAGTTAAGTACCACGTTAAATAAATGCCTTTCATTTGAATTGCAAACAGCAAGTTCTTTTTCTGTCTGTAGCCCTGTGTGAACGCTATATTCTAATGAACGTTCACATGTTACGTATTTAGTTTGCTTTCTAATGTCTATTCCGTCCCCTTATTTAGGAAGAAGACTTGGGCTAGCAACTACGCTATGCTAAAGATGTTGCTCTTATGTATCACTCAAAACTTACAACCTGTGAAGCAGAATGAGTTATGGAACAGTGCGAACGAATGTAGCGATGTAGCGAACTCTGATGACTAACGAGTTAAATTGTCATACAGTGGCTAACGCACGAATTGCAGGATTCCTTGCAGCACCCAACATTAGCTCGGCCGCCATTCCATGATTGTCAGAACATTAAGGGGAGCTCAACGAGCTACAATCATGCTTGTCATTTCCGAGTCTGGTTAAGTAGGGTATACCTTCTGATCGTGATAATTTTAATTTTTTATACTGTAAAATTATTACTATAATCTTATGGCGGAATTTCAATCATTTGCTTGTCCAGTTCATGATGATCACAGTCCTAAAACGCTGAAAGCAGAATATGACAGAGTACTCGCACAGAATGTGCTACTGGAGATCTGTGGAAGGAGCTATTGAAACTTTAAGATAATGGTACAGTATCGCAAAATTCTCAGCAAATAAGGAAATTAGCTCCGATCCCAAACTTTTATTTTTCTAAGGCATTTAGCTACTTACCAAAGTTTGTGAAATTATCTCCCCCAGGAACACTTCACTGCAATTACTGAGAAGTTCCTTATTTGTAAGAGTGACCATCGTCTTACAGCAACTGAATTTAGGGAAGAAGTGCATTATGTGAAACACTAATCTGCACCTCAAGCATCGTTTTATCTGTAGAATTAATCATTTACGTAAATCTAAATTTTTTGATCAGACAGGCAAAACCGAAGGACAGCTTCACACAAAGCTTATTTTACTTAAAGATCAATGGAAACATTGCAAAAGTAGAATGTCAGTGAAAACAGTTTAACAAGAAATGCCAATGAAATAATTTTACAAATGAAATGTCTGTAAAACGTTGTAAGAATAAGATGGTAATAAATTGTTTTATTTTCTTGTAAATCTTCATTATTATTATTATTATTATTATTATTATTATTATTATTATTATTGTGTTAATCTCCTCTTACATATATATTTTTTTTAAATATTCCCATCCTCCATAAGGGACCGGTTTTTGAGGCTGTGGCTATATGCTACGAAATTTTAATTCTTTGGTGGCGAATGAGCCCCCAATATCTGACACTGCAACAGTACAAAGGCGACGAGTGGACTGAGCTGCGCTAGCGTAACGGTTAAGGCGTTAGGTTAGTATGGAAAAAATGAAGAGTTCAAACCTTAGCTGCCCTCTGTAATAAAAAAACTGAGTTAATGGATCAATAATGAACTTCAACTGGCGTCTGGGGACGTCCGCCACGAACAATTGCAACGAACACTAACGAACAAAATGCGATTAAAAGAAAAAAAAAGTGGTAAGACGTAAGGCGTGACCGCGAGCCACCTGATTTCGTTGTCGCGACTACTTCGTATCACTTGAACAACGAAGGTCCTACTAAATTTTCCTGGGACACAGCAGATACTACTTTGGTGTCTGTACACGGGTCTCCATCCATCATAATATTCCATCTCCTGCCCGTCGGAATATGTGCAACTCGGACGCCATTTTGAGTGGGTATCGCTTTTTCTTCAGAAGACTTAGAAAATGTTCGAAAGCAACAAGTTTTCGAAAGTCTAGGAACGCCGAAACATCTTGATTAATTTTTAATCATGAAGATTACACCGCCGAAGATAACGTAATGTTTAACATTCAACAGAAAAATGTAGTCAGGAACCACATTCAAAAATACGTAAATTTTATGGACAACTGATGGCCGGCATTTGACATGAGCTAACCGTTTCCACTTGGAAGCTATAACCGTAGATTCTGTAAATAAATAATTTAAGCAGCCAGAGCCGACAATGATGTTTTGAAAACGAGTTATCTTTTTTCACCCATCCCTTGCTCAAAGGACACACCAACCCATGATAATTTCCATAGATAAGATTGCTCTTTTCTAATCGGGAGGTTCTTATTGCAACTCAAGGGATCTTTGGTAAATTATAATCAGGGATGGCACTGATTCACTCGTAAATTCGAAATAGAACTTAACAGGGAATCCATATAAAGCCCTGGGGCCGTAGAGTTTTAGCACTTTGTGCTGCTTACCATCAACCGTAGTACGAACTTCTTTGTTTTTTGGGATAAGTACTCTGACTTCACGCATTGTTTTTCTGAAAACTGGGCGAGTTCCAGTTAAGGTCTGCTTATATTTGCAGCTTCTGTGCGGTAGATACTGTTCTTTAAGAAAACCTTTCCGATATTTTACGTAAACCATTTTCAATTATTTTGAGAGGAAGTTCTTTTCTAGAGTTTGGTCGACTTTTCCTTCGAAGTTGTGTCACTGCCTGAATTAAATTACTATAGCTCCTGGCCAAAAAAAGTGATTACCTCCTCCTTATCCATTTTACTGAAAATATGTCTACTCTTGTTACATCTAGTGATCCGAATCTTTGCTTGAACATTATGTTAGAAGATAGTGTTAATTCATGGTAAACTGTTTTAGTATATTCCCACAAAGGTAAGGCTACCGAACCACCTGTTCTGTGTAATTTTAGATAAAAAGCTTTTATATCCGTTTCACAGGTTTTTTTTCTGATGACGTAATTTTTCCAATAAACTGTGGGTCTACATTCCCGACTCACTCTTTCTTGATCTAAGGACGATACTGTTCCTACTCGAAGCGGTATGAAGTTTCCTTGATCGGGTAGTAATTTGACTGCGAGGATGCGAGGGAAAAATGAAGTTTTGAAGGAGATGGAAAGTGAGAAAGGAACAGAAAATAGAGATTTGTTGGAAGAGAGTAATACAAGACAGGTAGACAGACATGGAAGTTAGCGCAAGATAAACTTATTTGAAGTTCTGGCTACAGTTCCAGCCGTCTGAAAATCGCTTTGTCGGGAAATAAGATTACGTTTAATACGATTGAGATGCGATTTCTCTTCAATTTATGCTTTTATATGCGACTTGTAGCTTTTGAATTCCTTCTGTGGCTTTCGCTATCTGCCTGACTGTGGCTTGTTTTTACTCCGCACGATTAAGAAACCACACAGGGCTCCAAAGATAGTGGAAAAAACAAGAGATCAGTAGTTCTAAGAGTAACCCAAGCAAGAGGACGTCCTTTCCACAGAGATTCACAGAAAGACTGGCAGTAGTTCCTGTGCAGTTCCCGGTTGGTATTCAAATCATGCCATGATTTTTCGGAAGGACACAGGCAGCTGATGAGTATTTTTGTGTCAATTACTGAGAGTATGCGGAATTCGGGCAACGAGCACTTACATCTACTGAAGTATTACTTTTGAATGCATTATGGGAACAGCAGTGATCAATAGAATTGTAAATAATTACTATTAAAAACAGTCTTGATCACAATTTATTTTATAAGGTGACCGGTTTCGACCACTGCTGTGGTCATCTTCAGACCATTGAGTGGAAACCCCTTTCTGTTGGAGAATCACAACAGAAAGGGGTTTCCACTCAATGGTCTGAAGATGACCACAGCAGTGGTCGAAACCGGTCACCTTATAAAATAAATTGTGATCAAGACTGTTTTTAATAGTAATTATCTACTGAAGTGACATTTCATTTCTCCGGCAATAGCCACTTAGGTCCTTTAGTGCCATTTCGAAACGACTTACGGTTGGGCGATATTTTCACCAAGAGGCCTATCACAATTAGCATACTGGCATTGTTGTTAATTCCATAAGCAGCAGTGGGAAAGAAACAACAGGGGTTTATTTTACAACCAAATGAGCCTCTGTGGCTAAGTGCTATTTGGACAGCATTGGTCGGCATCAGGAAGGATATATCCTCCAACACATCTCTGTGAGTTTTCTCGTCTTGTTTAAAATCGAGAACATCCATTCTCGGAGTGTCTTACGAAACTACATTAGCATTAACTAAACACTGAGCGTGACTATAAATAAATACCGCCTATCTCTTTCCGCCCCTCTGAACGGCAAGTGTAAATTCAATTGCAAATATGCACACGTTTACGAAGATTATTAATTTATCAGAACATGAAAATTATGGAAAAATATTTTCTTGCGCGTTTAGGTAACCGATAATATGAAACTGCTCCTGCCTTTGTCGATTACCCAGACCCCCTGGAAAGCCATAGGCAGCTGTTAAAAGCGTTACTCCACAATAATTACGATTAGACCATCAAGTATGTTTCAGACTAATCCATCTGTTTCAGAGTGATGCATATTTTTACATGTCATCACTTTTCCAATGCCACCACAGTCCATCAAGATACTACCGATTTCGTAACCTGCTGCATTTTACTCGCAAATTATGTGCTGAGGTGTGTTACCTGCACAGTAAGTTTTGCCGATAGTAAGTTATATGTGTAACAAGTTTCGAGTTTGGCTGAAATTGCTGCAGGTGTTCCCGAGCTATGCTCACACACACACACACACACACACACACACACACACGCACACACGCTCACACACACACACACACACAATCATGTAAGGATTTATACACCTTACTTTTTCTCTCTGCACATAAATCACTTAGCTATGGCTTCCTCTTTCAGCTTCCAGCGTATGCACAGCTAATCGGTTACGTCCACATCATTGTCTTCTTTCCCTCTCATTAATCTTCATGTGTCACTATCACACACACCCAACCTATCATATACCGTCCATCAGGTAGTTATGCCAGAAATAATTCTGATAGTTGTAAGATATAAGTTGTTGGTACTTTCAAACTGAAAGCCGCTCTATATTACGGACTCTATAATTGCATCGGACACGTGCTGAATATAGGAGCACAAGCGACTGGCACTGACTGCAGAAGCGCATGTGAGTTATACTGAGTATAAAAAGCACATCTAACTAATAATGAGTATTTAAATGCAAGGCAATCACTTTACTATTAGTATATTTATAGACAAGTCCACGGACAACGTCTCTGACTGCAGTGAAGACAGCCGTACTATTGTTCTGCACCTAACCAAATTTTAAACAGTGAAGCAGCCCCTGTGAAGTTTGTGGACGGATTTCCATTAACTGCGATCTTGATCATAGTCTATTTCATAACAACATCTAAATCTTTCGTAAAAGCTGCACGGATTTTGGTATCATTGATCATTGCCTGATAAAGCGAGTGGCTTGGCGCTCACTAGCCACAACGTGGTACCCTGAATCTCGAACTTACGTAGGATTTCCTTTCCGGGCAGTAGGGACGACGCGACGCATTTCAGCAATACAAATTCCCGAACAGTTACGAAATAAGTAGCGGAGAATCGACAACAATAGCAACGTGTGAACGTCGCATATATCTGAGCAAGAAACGACAGTCAACCTCTTGGCACACTAATTTACGAAACTTTACATATATACATGTCATAATGAAACATTGCTAGCCACCACATTTGTGTAACAAATGATGAACTGGCTGACGGCCACGTAGACTTGGAAGAAGCCTAACTCAAGAAAACATTTTAACAATCAATCTCAAGAATCGATTTATAGAATGTGACGAATAATTAAACTGCGAGGAAATATATGTAATAGCAAAAGCAATCGGAAGTTAAGTCCATCTCTGCCGCACAAACTCAGAATGGCAAAAGCATGTATCACCCAAGTTCTCCTGTTACAGGTTGCCTATCTAACGACTTCCAGGGGCAATAAAAATTTAATTTCCAAAACGTTATATAATTATTGACCGAATTTAAAAATTTGGAGTACTGTCATGACCCATCCATTAACAAGTATAATCTTACGTTAAAGATTTAACATACTACATCAAGTATTAAAGTCAGAGACTATGTATCTATCTGGAAGCAGCTTAACTCATGGCTCGCAAATTACCCAGGCCACATTTATTCAATAAACCCTTTCGAAACTTTTTCTGCCCAACACTGCTACTAAATAATGAAGCGACGAAACTTTATCGCTTACATTTTCACGCACTAAAACTTCAGCGTCTGGCATGAAGTTTTCATTTATTACTTCTATGCTGCTATAGTCCGTGTCTTGTAGGAAGGTGGCGCAGTTTTCAGCCATTCTGCGCAACCTCCTCCATTAACCAGTGGCAGCCGGTAAGATTCATTCTACTTCCGAACGGTTAGATGCAAAATGTAACTAGAATGCGAGAATCTCCCTCCTACAGGTTGCACTGTTGCCGTACTTCGCGACAATAAAGATTCATTCACAGAGATTCCGAATTATTCATTCAGATGTCGATGTTGTGTTCTTTTAGCAGTATAGCTGTGAATGTGTATCTGCAAATGAGTTTGTGCCATTTCCAAATAAATATGTCCATAAAAGCCAAATGCATCTTATGCAGGCAACGAAGTTTATTTACTGCCTTTATGCCTCAAATGGCTCTGAGCACTATGGGACTTAACATCTGAGGTCATCAGTCCCCTATATCTTAGAACTACTTAAACCTAACTAAGGACATCACACACATCCATGCCCGAGGCAGGATTCGAACCTGCGACCGCAGCGGTCGCGCAGTTCCAGACCGAGGTGCGTAGAACCACTCGGCCGCACCGGCCGGCTTACTGCTTGTATGTCTTTCCTAACTGGAATCTGAAAGTGGGACTCTTATTGTTGACATTTTGAAGACACAAGAAAGAACTGCAGAGGCATGTGGTGTCGGCAAGAGAACTTTACAGAGTATAGTAAACTTAAGTGTCCGAGCAACAGAAACGTCAGTAAAAGTTGGTTTCGTGTCGCAAGAAACCTATAACACAAATCGATGCCTTTGACGCGGATGTTTTAAGGCTATCCGTGTATGAAATGTATTTATATACGGTCAAAATCCGACAAAAGTTAGTCATAATTACGCTCGAGAAAATTGGTTTCGAAACAAGTGCGTCGTCAGTGCAAAGAAATTTAAAAGGCATTGGTTTCAAAAGCAATGACAGAAGAAAGTTTTTAGTGGAAGGAAGTGATATAGCTGCCGCACGAGTCACATTTCTGAGAAAGATGCACGAAATAAGAGAAGAAGACTGTTCGACGGGAGCATTACGTTGATGAAACATGGGTGAATCAGATTTCTTCCAGGAAAATCTGCTGGAAGAGAAGTGGTTCTACTGGCTGTTTTGAAGTTCACATAGGAAAAAGTTCTCTGGTAATTAGTACCCTTGCTGGCTCTTCTTAAGGTTTTTTTTCCTGAGAGGAGACTTTTATTTAGGTGTAAGAAAAACTCCAGTGACTATTATTCGGAAGTGAACGCTGTCATTTGAAGAAGTAACTGAACAGTTCTTGCCACACCTTGATTGGAAATCGGTCATTGTAATGGATAATGCCGCTTGTCTTTCACCTGTTATACAAAGAGCACCAACTGCGAACACCAGAAAAGCGAATGTTGTGCCCTGGCTTAAAAATAAAAAAAATTCCCCTCAGTATAAACCAGACTCATGCCGAACCCTCTCAGTTCGGTAACGACGAAACGTGTGACATTGATTTTATTGCACGTGAATGTGGTGACACCGTTTAGCGTTCACCTCCAAACCGCTGTAACTAAATACAACACGTTACAAGTTATGGGGCAGACGAGAACAAAACATTCAAGATAACAAACGGTTCAGCATGAAGCAATAGGCAAGGTCTCCAGCGCGGGCAAGCTGTGTGTGGCACGCTGGAGAGCTTCAGGAAAAGGCTTTGCATAGGGAGTTGAAAATGGACGTACACCTTCAACCTAGCTTCGTAAATTTGCACACACTCAAACAGCAATGACCACGGTATTATGACGCAGACTTTCAAAGAAGGGTAAAAATAGCTCTTTATTTTAAGGAATCATGACTTAAAAATGCTTTCATTTGTGTACGTATCAGCTACATAAGCCTTTATTGGCAGGGAATCCTTACCTTAAGCAGTAAGCACACATTCACTTGTTATGAGTGACATGCTAAAATTTTCAACATGTTGTCCAAGGAGAAGCAGCTAGCTGGATAGATAGTAGTGAATTTAAGCCTTTCCCAGCGTGCACTGTCCTCTAATGCGTCCGAATAAATTCGTAAAAAACTCCTGTCATTTTCGAGACACTAATTAGAAAGTGTCTTAAATTACAAGGAGGGTTACCGTTCGAGATATAGGTGGTTTTCTATAATATCGGGCAACATTTCCTCAACTTAGTCGAAGAAAAAAGTTAATTGTTTGCTTGTTCCATGAATCGTACATGCTATCTCTTACTGTAATTTCAAACAAGCTAGTGCACACTATAACACTCGAAGACAGAGACAAATATGACAACATTGTGACCATTTACACGAAAGTCTGTCGCATTAGTCTTTGCTACCAGTAATTCGTTTTTACTCATAGTGATTTACAGTTAACTACAGTCAAGCACAAGTACACACAAGTGTTATAAAAATATACATTTTCTCGGGATTCTATGGAGGAGAAGCACTTGCCAAGCAAATAAAGCGATTTCGGTTCGTGTTTGAAGTTAATTTTGTTGTGTATTACATTTTTACCTATAATACAGACCATTTTATGTTAAAGTGACAAATATTGTAACCATTTTCGTCGACATTGTCGTTAGACAATAGTCTTTTTGACAAAAATTGAACTTGACGTCTTCACAAAGCTGCGTCAGCTGTTGGCGCCATCCGACTTGACGCAGAGTCGTCAGCACGTCTCTCTTGTAGACGATTGATCGAAATGTGATTTAAAATTTATTTTTTTCCTCATAGATTTGAACACGTAATCCGATGTACCAGAGGCAAGTGATCGTGACTGCTCTGCGCAGGAACAGTTCTGGAAACGAATAACTCTTTCGCACCAGATTTTGCAGGCAGTGTCTATATATACCCATGAACGAAACGGCAAAATTTTATCGTTCTGCCGTCATAAACACTGAGATGTAGGAAAAACTAGATTTTTTAAAACGGAGCTCCTTACTTTAATAATTCAGCAGTTTGGGGATTATTAGTTTAGTCCAAAACAACGGTTCATTGCTCACCTAAACACCTAAGACAGGCCATGTGGGTTTCGCCGCAGTCACTTCTCTTACCAAAGCACAGTTAACATGGCATGTTTGACCAACACGAAACCCAGAAAACGTGTATGGCACAAAATACTCATTAAGGTATATGGAATGCTCCCTCTATCTGCTCAGGGATGTCAAACAAACGTTAGTTGGTATTGAAACAGATACCAATACTGAATGTAACATACAAAACCATTTGTACATTGTTACTCACTCAGCCCCATAAAACAGGAACAATTCAGTTTGTAAGATTTTTTAATCGAGTTGATGCGAGACGAGTAGATTTACAGGATTTGTACACATTAGTGTCAACATTAATGAATGTATGTCTTTTAAGCTCTGGTCGTGCAGCTACGCATAAAAACTTGTTTTCTTTCTTACAGCTTACAAGATTTCAAATAAAAATTCATCTTTGGAATCAAGGTGACGCCCAGAAGAAATGGTTTTAGGCTAGATTTAAAACTTTCTTTACCATATGCTACACATTTTATATTATTGAGCAAATAATCAAAAACTTTTGTTCACGTATGTTGAGCTCTTTTTGGATCATTGGTAGCTTCAATAAAGGGCAATAAAGGTCATTTCTTTCTTGTAGTGTTGTGGGTGTGACATCACTAAAAATATCAAACTGTGATGAATTATTCATGAAGAATATCATTAGCAAATATATATATATATATATATATATATATATATATATATATATTATTATTATTATTATTAGCGAATGTCCCCATGGGAGAACGATAAGCAGGTGATTAACATTTCTTAATGTTCTTCTTATTTTCCCAGTATTTCTTCATTGCCTCCCCAAAGGCCTTCTTCCTTTCTTCGGTCCACTTTGGTCGGAAAGGTTTAGATTCCGTCTCTGGAGTAAACTTCCACTTGTCGATTTTTCTTCTGAATGTATCCCGGTCTGATGTGTTTGTTATGTCAATTTTTGCCTTTTTCAAATCCTTCTTAACTTCAGTTACCCAGGGTATTGTTGCCTTAAGTGATGTCATATAGTCCAATAGACGTTTAGTTAACCTGTTTCCAGGTAATCTGTCTATATGTCCATAAAACTTCATCCGCCTCTTCCTGATATCTGCCTCGATGTTTGATATTTTTTCGGTTGTCTCGGTAGTCTGCAGCCTGTATCCATCTTGTGTGTATCGTGGTCCTAGGATTTTTCTAATAATTTTTCTCTCTACTTTCTTAATTTCGTGTAAATCTAATTTTCTATTCAGGGAGAGTGTTTCACTTGCATATGTGACTGTTGGTTTGATGACTGTGTTGTAGTGTCTGATTTTAGTGCCTTTTGATAGACATTTCTTGTTATATATATTTTGAATAAGTCCGAATGCTTTCTTGATTTTCTGTAATCGGTTTTTTTGTGCTATTTTCTCAAGTCCTGTTGGTTCAATAACTTCACCGAGATACTTAAAGTGCTTGACTCTAGTTATTTCACCATACTTTGTTTTTAGTTTCGAAATATCTAATTTTGAGCAGATGAATTCTGTCTTCTCAAAGGAGATTTGCAGGCCAACCTTCTCAGCACATTCTTTAAGTGTCTCAATTTGTTTTACTGCTGTTTCTTCACTGTCAGTTATAATTGCCAAGTCATCTGCAAACGCTAAATAAGGGATGTTCAATTTTCCTTTACCTCTTCCTAGTTCAATTGGCTTCCAAAAGCTTTGTTTCCTTAGTGTTACTTCCCACTCTTTCATAACTTTGTCCAAAACTATATTGAATAATAGTGGTGAGATCCCATCTCCTTGTCTTACTCCTGTTTTAATTGAGAATGGTTCCGAAATTTCCCCTCTGAATTTAATTTTTGATTTGGTTTCTGTTAGTGTTTGTTCAATTAGTTTTCGGGTTTTAGTGTCTAGGCCTCGTTCTTCGAGAATGTGACATAGAGACTGTCTGTCTATGGAATCGTATGCCTTTTTGAAATCAACGAATGTGCAGATTATTGGTTTTCGACCTGATTGCTTTAATCTTTAAAATAGTTTTAAGGTTGAATATCTGTTCCGGGCATGATCTATTAGGACGAAAGCCTGCTTGGTAGTCTGAAATTGTATGTTCTAGTTGTTCTTGTGCCCTCTTTAGGAGACATGCAGATAGAATTTTGTAGGTAACTGGTAAAAGTGAAATGCCTCTGTAGTTGTTTACGTCTGATCTCTCTCCCTTTTTGTGCAATGGGTGAATTAGTGCACACTTCCACTCCTCTGGGATATTTTCTGTCTGCCAAATTTCTTGGATGATGCTAGTGATCTCTTTTAACGAATTTGGACCAAGGTTTTTCAGTAGTTCAGTTACAATTCCATCTTCTCCCGATGATTTATTATTTTTGAGTTTTCTAATGTGACTATAAATTTCTTCTTGAGATGGTGGTAGTGAAGTCTCATTCGTGTGTTCTGGTTGTAATCTGGGGAATCTTGTACTTGGTTGTGGGCAATTTAGGAGTTGTGAGAAATATTTAGCTAGTTCTTGGCAATTTTCTTTGTTAGTTAGTGCCAATTTTCCATTCTGTTTCCGGAAGCAGAGATTTTGTGGAGTGTATCCTTTGATTTGATTTGCGAATATTTTATAAAAATCTTGAGTGTTGTGGTTCTTAAAGTTTTCTTCAATTGTGTTTAGCTGTTCATTAAGGTATTTTCTTTTAGTTTGTCTAAGTATTTTAGCTGTTTGTTTTCTCACTTTGAAAAATGTTTGTTGTGTGGTTTCTGATTTGTCACAATTGTAATTTAAAAAGGCTTGTTGTCTCTCTTCTAATGCGTTATCACAATTCGAATTCCACCATGGATGCTTGGATATTTTCTTTAACGGAATCAAATCTCTTGCTTTCTGTATAATTTTCGTTCGGAAATCTTTCCAGTTGTTTGTTGGTTGTTTATCCCATGCTTCTGTAATTTCTGATTCCTTGATATTTTTCAAGTCAAATTTGGGAATTAGTGGTGATTTCCTTTGGCGTTTCCTTTTTGGAGTGAATTTAATTTTAACTCTGGTAAGGTAGTGGTCAGAATCTATATTTGCCCCTCTGCGGACTTGAACGTCGTGTATTTCTTTCTGGAAGTCATAGGAGATCGCAACATGGTCTATTTGAAATTCACCAAGCTGAAGGTTTGGTGATCTCCATGTTTTTTGTTTCTTGGGGTCTTTTCGAAGTGATGTTGTCACGATTTTTAGGTTGTTTTGCTGACATAACTCGATGAGTCTCATGCCGTTCTTGTTTGTGAATTTGTGTGCAGGGTAATTACCGACTGTTTTTTTATATTTCCTCTCTTTGCCAATTTGCGCGTTGAAATCCCCTAGAAGAATTTTTACATCCTCCTCTGGAATTTTGGACATTTCAGTTTCGAGTTTTTCCCAAAATTTTTCTGTCTTCTCCGGTTCTTTTTTGTTGGCAATGTTGGTAGGTGCATGAACATTAATAAATGTATATATTTTGTTGGTGTGCTTGATTCGCATGGTCATTAGTCTGTTACTGATTTGATTCATGTCTATAACAGAGTCAAGGGTGTCCTTATTTACAATAAAAGCCATGCCAAATATTGCAGCTCCTTTGCCAATTTTCTTGTCTGTTTTACTTTTAAAGATACGGTAATTGTTGTAGTCTATTGTTTCTGAATCAGTGAATCTGGTCTCTTGGAGAGCAAGGATTTGAATTTTCTGTTTGTTGAGTTCTGTTGTAAGATTATGAAGTTTGCCTGTCTGAATTAGTGTCTGAATGTTAAAAGTGCCAATAAATGTATGGGACTTTCGTGGACGTTTACTAGAGAACTCCGACTTTCTCTGTCGTACGAGCCCAAGCTCCCCAGAATCCGATAGCTTGGTTGTCGCCACAGGGCGAGTGGATTGGCCACCTGGGGTAATATTAATTTTACTTGTACGAATCATACTGCTTGTAATTAAGTTCCAGCTAATGCTGGGTAGTTAGAACCAGGGATTGTTAGTTCCTGGAGCTTGGTGTTCAGCCGCACCTCACATGGTGAACAGACGCTGGCCAGAGTACCGGTGGTTGCCACACAGACGTGTCTGGGCTTTTCAATATGCTTTATCTTGTTGATAATGCTTGCCTCTTCCGCCAGTTCCGCCGTACCGATGATCTTCATCTCCGTCTTCACTACCGTTGAGGTCTTCGCCGTATCCCTGGCAAGGGACCCTCACAAGGTACTATCACCCGGGCCAGGTGAACCAAGGTTTTTTTACGAGGTGTTACTCCTCCCCCTCCTCCTTTTACAACCGGGCTTGGGACCGGCTTAGGCGGAGTTATATATATATATATACTATGTTGTGAAGCTGCACTTAAAAGACCAAATTACTGGAAGAGGTATCTGCATGACGATGGTGGGTGAACAACACCTATTTCTCTTACTGCCCATTTTTGCGCAGTCATTACTTCCTGAGTTACCTTAGAAGATTATTCTATAGTAAGTTATTCAACGAAAATATGCAAAATAATTTACGAAGTTGATTCGCTTATTTCCAGGGCTAGACTTACACGAAGAGCGAGAACAGTTGAACTTAACTACTTGAGCATCTCAGTAACATGCTTCTTCCAGATTTCATCACTATCTACACTCACAAATTTGGAGCACTCTGCGCAGTTTACTGTCTCCTGTTCATGTACTAGGCCTATATCAGTCGCTATTTTGATTCTAATTGGTGCACACAGCTGATATATACTGCTTTTACTCAAAATTTGTGGCCCATTGTTAAAGAACCTCTTGATAATTCTTTAAAGAACTTCATGAACAATATTTCCTCTTGCTTTCTCTCTAATGTGATTCATTATAACAGTTCAAATGGCTCTGAGCACTATGGGACTTAACATCTGAGGTCATCAGTCACCTAGAACTTAGAACTACTTAAACCTAACTAACCTAAGGACATCACCCACATCCATGCCCGAGGCAGGATTCGAACCTGCGACCGTAGCAGTCACGCGGTTCCAGACTGGAGCGCCTAGAACCGCTCGGCCACTCCGGCCGGCTATTACACTAGTATCGTCTGCAAGAAGTGCCAGTTGTTCCTGATGAATGTTAAGTGGTAACGTCATTCACAAAAATAAGAAAGAACGGTGGACTCAAAACTGAATCCAACAGCCTCCGCGATTTCTCTCCACTGACTAAAATTGTCCCTATTTCGAACATGGAAACATTCAGTATAAAAATTTACATTCTGCTCGTTAAGCATTATTCAAACCAACTGTTTCTGAAGCCATCACTTCCATAAAGAATTCGCTTTTCTAAGACAGTCTATTAAGTACAATGCCCTGGAAATATCTCAAAAGAAGCGCTCGGAGATATTTTGTGGTTTACTTCCTTGCTTTTCGGTGACGATGCCCGAATGATGCTTCCTGTCTCCCGTGCTACATCTACATACATCAAAAAAAGTTTAGCGTCCCCTTGTTTCCCAGAACTCCTGAAGACAGACGTTGACTGTGAATAATGTATCACAGACACAGTCCCTTTGACTGTTCAGAGATGCCACGAAACCCGCCCAAAGGTGTGAACAACCATGCATGAGCAGCGCCTATTAGACGGACGCGGTCCGACAGCCGATCAGTTTCAGTCATTCCACGAGAAAGGAGGTACATGGCTCGTGTTGCTGGTAGTTCAGCCATGCCTAGGCAGTCAATACCCCGGTTCGATCGCGTCCCCATTGTTACTTTGTGCCAGGAAGGGCTCTCAACAAGGGAAGTGTCCAGGCGTCTCAGAGTGAACCAAAGCGATGGTGTTCAGACATGGAGGAGATACAGAGAGAGACAGGAACTGTCGATGACATGCCTCGCTGAGGCCGCCCAATAGCTACTACTGCAGTGGATGACTGCTACCTACGGATTATGGCTCGGAGGAACCCTGACAGAAACGTCACCATGTTGAGTAATGCTTTCCGTGCAGCCACATTACGTCTTATTAAGACTCAAACAATGCACAGTAGGCTGCATGATACGCAACTTCACTCCGACGTCCATAGCGAGGTCCATCTTTGCAACCACGACACCATGCAACACGGTACAGATTGGCCCAACGACATGCCGAATGGGCCGCTCACGTTTGTCATCACATTCTCTTCACCGATGAGTGTCGCATGTGCCTTCAACCAGACAATCGTCGGAGACGTGTTCGAGGTAATCCGTTCAGGCTGAACGCCTTGGACGCACTGTCCAGCGAGTGAAGCAAGGTGGGAGTTAGCTGCTGTTTTGGGGTGGCATTATGTGGGGCCGACGTACGCCGCTGGTGGTCACGGAAGGCGCCGTAACGACTGTACGATACGTAAATGCCATCCTGCGACCTATAGTGCAACCATATCAACTGCATATTGGCGAGGTGTTCGTATTCATGGACGACAATTCGCACCCCCATCGTGCACATCTTGTGAATGACTTCCTTCAGAATAACGACATCGCTCGAGTAGAGTGGCCACCTTGTTCTCTAGATATGAAACCTATCGAACATGCTAGGGTTAGATTGAAAAAGACTTTTTATGGACGACGCAACCCACCAGCCACTCTGAGGTATCTACTCCGAATCGCCGTCAAGGAGTGCGACAATTCGGACCAACAGTGTCTTGATGAACTTGTGGATAGTATGCTACTACAAATACAGGTATGCATCAATGCAAGAGGACGTGCTACTCGGTATTAGAGGTACCGGTATGTACAGCAATCTGGACCACCACCTCTGAAGGTCTCGCTATATGGTGGTACAACGTGCAATGTGTGGTTTTCATGAGCAATAAAAAGGGCGAAAATAATGTTTATGTTGATCTTTATTCCAATTTTCTGTACAGGTTCCGGAACTTTCGGAACCGAGGTGATGCAAAACTTTTTTGATGTCTGTATCCTGTATCTTATACTGCAGGCGTGCGCAATAACATCCAACAGTACAAGCACACCAAAATACCGACAAACCTATCTTGCTGTCTGCTCCTTAAAAGCTTCACGTCCTGTTGTAAAATCTGGCCATGTAATTTTGCTAAAACGCAGGCAACACACATCTGAATAACCACTAGTCGAGTCTGCTTCCGCGCCCTAGATCTTATCATAATACAGACACTCGAGCTACGTTTATAATGTATAAGACAACAAGTGGAATCTACTTTTTGCTGGAGAATAAACCACTTACTAACTGTAAGAGGTAGGAGACACATTTAGTTGGTTACAGTAACAGTTCGTTCCAGGGATCACAAATTCACCCGATAGAGGTCAGTGCCGGCAGCGACAGTCACAATTTTTTTGTACATCGTACATCAACGGAGCATGATTTTATTATCTGGGTCAAGTTTCCTTCGCCCTGGCTCAGATGGCTTCTTCAGATACGACAATCTTAAATTACGCGCATTGTAGCCATTATAACGCTGATAACAACAGTATAATTTTCATTGCTGTAGGGTCTGTACCTGCGATGAATTTTTTGAATGATTTCGTGATACCTTCAGCTTCCATTCACTTTGTTTCAAGAAAGATTGTACAATTTCAGCCTTAGAGCATTTTCAAGTAACTAAAACGGAGTAACTGTGCATTGGATACATTAGCGTCACTTGTGATTTTAACGTAGAAACAAGTGATATCTCCTGGATACACGTGGCGCATCGTAACTTGCTTTCAGGACGATTCTTTAGTGGTATATTATTGTATGGACGTCTTTGCTGCTATATCTGCATGTAATTGTCACAAGATAAATTAGAGGTCTTTCATTATTTTAGGAGCACATTACTCTGGGGCAGTTGTTGCGCAGCCCGCATATATAAGATCGATGCTTTTAAGGCTCTTAAACTACAAAGATTATAATTATTTTACAGAAATTTTTAAGTAACCTATATGTGTCTTTGTTGCTGTTACTTTTAATTATCGTTCATAATTGGTGTAAATATGACTGCATGTAATTTCTTTAGCATAACTTGTAAATATTTGTTCTGTTATTGTGGGAGCACCACTTTTATGAATAGTTATTACAAAGATCTTATATATTTAATCGAGCGCAATACTCTAGTGAAACAGTACAGAAAACTATGAGAATCTAAAAAAATCTGTTGTATGGTTGCGTGATTTTTCACATTACAGTCATATTTATTAACGATTGTAGCGATAATTGTGATAATTATACGGTATATTTTAAGGGTCTGCAATGCTTCGTCGTAGGATTGGTAAAAACGTTTCTAGGAACTTTCCATTTCGCAGGTCTTTTTGGTTGATCTTTCAGATGGTTGGAAATTCCATTTTCTTCCATTATATTCATGATTTTTCCTTTCTGTAACTTACTTCATATTTGTAGCGAATCATCGACATTATGTATTTTGTGGTTGGCGTCTTTTAAGCGTGAAGCAAATGTAGATTAGTTAATCTATTCCAGGCAAGAAATTTACACTGTTTTTCAGCTCTCTGCGTACGTCCCGTAAAAGTAGCACACGTAAAACTAGGGGAAAAATCATTTCACATAGAAACATTTGAACAGTAATAGTTCCCAAGATCTGTCTGTGAGTGGACTGAGATGGAAAATTAATGCATGGCAGGACAAAACCCACTCTCGTCCAAACTCTACGCAGAGAGCAGCGGCGTAAACGTAGCTTAAACCGACAGAGCAGCGAATCGTTGTTAGTCTCATTATCTCCCATTTATCCATCGCTACGGACAACTTGCATCCGTTAAACCAAGTGAAAATTCTGTCCAAGTCACCCTGTAGTTCTTTATGCTCAAGCAGCGGTCATGTTTTCTTGTACGTAATAATAACGTGTTTTCGGAAGGTAATGGTACTGCTAACCCGGTCTGCAAAATCGTTTACGTTTGCTGTGAACATTCCTTGGGGATAACCGGATTTTACTTTTGCATCAGTTGAACGTTCGAATCCCAGCAGAGCGTGCTGGGTTCCATTGGATAGATATTCTAGAAACGAGTCACAGTTTTCGGAGAAACAAGTACTCCGTGTCATCGTAGGTTGGTTATCACTCGGCGATGTGGTACAGTGTTGATTAACATTCATAACTCTAGGTGTATGGGATATGTATATTCACCTCCATCTACAGTCTGCAACATGCAGTATTTCACACGAGTGGTCTTTTCGGAAGCCGTGTTTTCCTTCTTCTAGGAAGGATGTACTGCCCCCACGAGCTGTGTGTGTGTGTGTGTGTGTGTGTGTGTGTGTGTGTGTGTGTGTGTGTGTGTGTGCGTGTGTGTGTGTTTCTATAAAGTTGATTACGAGTATTGTATATTATATGCCGGAGGTGTGACTAATGTACGTGAAATGAAGCAGAAATTCTTCAATTTGAACTTATATTTGCGTTGTCGTTGCTACCGTAATTACATCGCTAACTGAAGCCTAAGGTGATATTTTTTGTGTAAGCTTGGAGAGTCGATAGCGAGGCAGGTTCTGCTGCTATATATTCCAGCCATGAACGAAGAGGTCGCTTTGAAGCTAAGGCTCCTTGGTCCCCACCTTCATTACCTTTTTAGAATACTCTGGTGCAAATGCGTGATAGGTCATGTGTAAGTAACTTTGACACAGGCAGTAAAACTGGCGTGAACTGAGCTTCGCCGTCTGACAAAAGGCCGTGACGTCAGAGATCAATGGAAGCTGCAACCGTCATTTTTCGGGCGAGCTTCAATAACATTTTGGCCATTTCCTTCCGATAATGCGTATTTCTGAACCACTTTTACCAAAGAGTATGAATCACTGCTTTTATATATCATAAATTATCACTACTCAAAATTACGTGTCTCACACCAGATTATCACTACTCAAAGTCACATGTTCTCACACCAGATAATATTGCAAGAACAAAAAATAACAATTGACGTCTTTCCCAGTGGACAGAGGTGGCACGAAACTTGAGCATCACTGGCTTTATTCTCGGTAGGGACAAAGTGGTCCTCGCATCATCGTACATAAATACAATTTCATGTATTTTTAAACAAGGGAGGATATATTACGTGCCGGGCGAGTGACATGGCCTTGGTCCAAATGATGTTTGAGTTTCCTGCTATGAACTGACAAATTTTGTTCTTTCGATCTGGACCTTTCAAGAAGAAGTTTATCTTTCGTTGAGTATTTAGAAGAATTTTGTTTTCCTTTTCTCGGCTCGAGCGTCAGATCAGTTTTGTTCAGAGTCATTTCAAATTGCATGTTTATAAACATATTAAGTAACAGGTAAATAACAGTGCTTCCTGTTGTCAATTTTTTGGGAGACTTTCCACAATCTGTGATGATAAAAACGCATAGGATTTTGTTGAGCTTGGGAGAAACCAGAGGAACAACCACGCCAGGGCTTCGCCGTTCACGGAGAGTTTGTTTGTGTATGGCAACGTAGTCAAATGCGGTCACCTTAATCTGAACGGCGCCTGGAATCCAGCTTCGAAGAAGAGGCTAATGTTTATCGGACTTTACGTCTAGAAGTCCTCTTGCTCCACGCTAAAAGCCGTGGTCTTCCCTTGGCGAGTAACGTCAAAGATTGTCCTACAACAGCTCCTCCCACGTTGCCAAATCAGTTGTTCCTGTTGGCACTCTCTTGCCTCAGCAACGACAGAGGAATTTGTTCGCGTTCCCTGGTGATGTTCGCTGACACTGCTCGAAACCTGCGACTGACTTTGTCTTCTCCACCAAGCGTAAACTGCAGTTTCACTTCGTCAGCCAAGAAGCGAACATTTGCAAAATCGTGACGGCACACAACCGGGAACAATACGTCGCCAAATATGCGCCTTGAATTTCTCTCTTAAATCCTTCATTCATGTCACTGACTGTCGTTCCATTATATCTTTAAAAACATAACATTGCCTCATTAGTACTCGCGCAGTTGGTTTGTGTGCGGTGATGAATCAAAACTGTCGGATCAGTTTCGTACCTTAGGTAGAAGCAATAAAGTTTTTGAAATTAAGATTGTGATGTGCCTTTAACGAGTTGCTAAACGGGGGTAGGACGCCAAACGGGCCGACTTTGAGCAGGAGAGGCGTTGCAGGACATTCTAATTTCCACTGTCTATACTTTTATAAATAAATTCATAAAGCTTTCTCAGCATGACCAGGAAGCATTCAGGATTCACACTCATAGCAGTGGAAGTTCAGAAACATAAGAACTTTTTTTTTTACATGTGAAATTTCATCATTTTTTCAATTACTATTGGCTGCATTTGTTGCTATAAGTACACTTTTCTTCAAAAGTAAGAGAGATCCTTCGATGAATTTTGCACAGCATACACGTCAGCAGGTAGTGCATTGAAATTCATACAACTGAAACACATCATCAACACGTGGAGTGCCTCCCGAGATTTCTATGACCACAAATTCTTTTGAAGAAGCAGACCAATTAAAAGATTATGTGTTGATAACCCTACCACTTTACACTTCTGAAATCGGAACACGGTTACCATATTGCTTTGGAACCCCGGGAGTAGGATCGAACTGAAGTCGATCGAATTTACGAGTATCTAAATACTATTTCAATTAATGTCCGCTGTTACTCTTTCAGGGGGCTCATTGAATATCATTAACCGGAAGACCCTATTCCATTCGATTATGTTAAATAGCTCTGCAGACACATCCATTAATGTAAGACGCTTGCGGAGGGGTGAGAAGGTATTCTGCCAGAAGCTGCGAAGAAAAACGAAAATAGACGTCCGTTGGGTCGTGTGCTCCATTCTAGCTACCAGAAAATACGAAATAAATTTAAATTAATGGTCCAAATGAAAGATGTAAGCAATGTAAACCACCTGAAGATGAGCACCAGCCCAAAACCAATCGTGTGTAAGTAAGATCACCTCCTATTGTGACTGTTAGGTGTTATTAGACACCTTGGAAAGGAACCGTCATGGAGTTCAAAATTTCTCGAAAGATTCATTCTGCTAGCGACCCATATGAGGGAGAAAAAGACACTACTGAGGAAGCAGTATCATGTTTCAGAAAGCATCTATCGAGGGTCAGCAGTATAAAACCTCAACTACATCTACATCATACTTCGCAAGCCACCTAATGGTGTGTGGCGGATGCTACTTTCGGTCACACTATCTGATTCCTCCAACCCTTTTCCACTCGCGAATAGTGCGTGGGAAGAATGATTGTCGGTAAGCCACTGTATTGGCTCTAATTTCTCGAAATTTCTCCTCGTGGTGAATACGCTAGATGTTTGGGGGGGGGGGGCGAACAAGCGGAACAAGCGCCTTATAAGCCACTTCTTTCGTGGATGAGTTACATACCCTTAAGATTCTTCCGATGAATCTGAGTCTGGTGTCTGCTTTCCCAACTATCTGTTTTATATGGTCATTCCACTTAAGGTAGTTTTGGATAGTTATGCCTAGATATTTTACGGCAGACGCTGTCATCAGCTGTTTGTCATCAATAGTGAAGTTTTACAGTAGTGGATTTCTTTTTCAATGTATGCGCAATATGTTACATTTATTTACGTTCAGGGTCAGCTGCCAGAGTCGGCACCAGTCATCAATTCTCTGCAGGTCATCATCATCAGAAAATAGCCTTAAACAGCATCCGACGCTTTCTACTAGATCATTTATTTATATTGTTAACAGCAACGGTCCCATCACACTTCCCTGTAGTACTCCGGATATTACCTTTGCATCTGTCGATTTTGTTCCGTTAAGAGCGACGTGTTGAGTTCCATCTGCAAGAAAGTCTTGAATCCAGTGGCAGGTCTGCTCCGATACATCGTAAGCTCGTATTTTTTTTCATTAAACGGCTATGCGGGACGGTGTCAAAAGCCTTGCTCAAATCAATGAACACGGCATCAACCAGAGCGCCTTTGTCCACTGAGCTGTGGATCTCATGGAGGAACAAATGGAACTGAGTTTCGCATGACCTCTGTTCGCGAAATCCATGTTGGTTTTTGTAGAGGAACTGTTCAGTTTCCAAGAACGTCATATTTCTTGAGCATAAAACATGTTCCAAAATTCTACAACAGATTGACGTCAACGATATAGATCTATAATTGTGTGGATTTGTCTTAAGGGCTTTCTTACAAACAGGAATGACCTGTGATTTTTGTCCAGTCGTTAGGTACCTTACGTTGCTCAAGCGATCTACGATAAATTACTGCCAGAACGGGTGCAAGCTCTTTCGCATAATCTTTATAGAATCTTATAGGTATCTCATCTGCTCCTGACGCCTTTCCACTACTAAGCGATTGTAGCTGCTTTTCACTTCCGCGATCGGTTATCTCAGTATCTGCCATTTCGACGTTTGTACGATGATTGAAAGAAGGGACAGTGTTACGATCTTCCGCGGTGAAACAACTTCGGAAGATCGAATTCTGTATTTCGGCCTTCTCTCTGTTATCTTGGGTTTCGGTGTCGGTGTGGTAGCTGAGAGAATGAAAAGATGATTTTGACCCACTTACTTATTTTAGATACGACCAAAATCTCTTAGAGTTTCTACTCAGATCGATTGACAACGTCTCACATTCAAAATCACTGAACGCTTCTCTCATTGCTCTCCTTACGCTCATTTTCGCTTCGTTCAGTTTTTTTTTTTTTTTAGCGAGGTTTTTACTTCTCTTGAATCAAAGATCAAGTGCTCTTTGTTTACGTAGCGTATTTCTAAGACGGTTATTTAAGCATGGTGGATCTTTCCCATGCCTTAAAACCTTACTCGGAACATACTTGTCTAGGGCATATTGAACGATGCCTTCTAACTTTTTCCATTTGTTCTCCACAACTTGGTCCTCGTCACAGCATAATTGATGCTGACCACTGAGATATTCTGAAATCTGTATCCTGTCATCCTTGCTGAGCAAATATATCTTCCTAGCTTCCTTAAAATTCCTTGTACGGCCCGTCGTGATAGATGCTGTCACGCATATCAATCCCCTTAACGCTACCGACTCATGTATGTGTACAGGGAAATATTGCATCGGAAATATTGCGGAAATGGGAAATGTTACTGATGTCCGGTTTTCACGGAATGAATTGGCAGTCAGGGGCTGGTATTATTAGCGAATCAACAGACTGTAATGAACTACAAAGTGTGTTTTTAAGTGGAGCAATGGCTATTGCCATTAACAGACTGAAAGTAGAGTAAATTAGAATGTCAGTGGCGTTTGTTGCAGACTTCTAGTGCGAATCGTTTACGAGATATCGTATTTTGAAACGTTCCAACTCCGACACTTGTACAGTTCCTGTGGTAGCACACGGCGTAGAACAACACAAGTGCATACGCTAGATACGTGGATTCTGACAAGTAACGAAACAGTTTATCACTACAAGTTGTGTTCAAAATGAACACTGGCAATGGTATTGCACGTTTTCACTCTGTTGCGGAACGACTGCTACATCATGTGCTAGCATTTCAGCGAAGATGATCTAGAAGGCTGTACTTATACATCGTTGCTTACCATCAGATGTACTAGGTATGTCCTTGCAGATAGCGTCTTCCAGCTTTCCCCATAGAAAAACGTCTACAAGAGTCAAATCCGGAGAATGGTCAGGCCGGGGTACAGGTTCCTTGCGTCCAATTCAACTGATTGGCAACAATTTGTGAAGACATGCTGTAGCACTGCGTGCACTATGAGCTGGGCAGCCATCACGTAGGTACCATAGATTCTTCCTAGTCTGAAAGGGAAAATGTTTTAGTATACGCGGAAGATGGTTATTAGGAAGCTGAGATACTTATGCGCGTTCAGTGTTAACGTCTATGAGAAACGGGCGTATGAGCTGGCGGTTCCCTATCCCATACCAAGTGTTTACAATCCGTGGACGCTCACGTTCCATCTGACGAAGCCAATGTGGGTTCTCAGCAGACCAATAGTGTGTGTTTCGACGGTTTACCTGGCCATTAATGGTAAATGTAACTTCTTCACTAAACAAGATACGTGATACATCTGGAGTATCCTGTCTTAATGAACATGTACAGAAGTTAACAAGATTCTCATAATCGTTACAATGCAACTTTTGATAGAGACCACTTTTTAGTGTGTTTACGCGGGAGCTAACGTGTGGATCAAAAACAACAGCAACAAGAACATTGATGTCCCCTATTCTGTTACGCTGTCTAGCTGTTGTACTACCACTTCCACGTAACTGGTTGAAGAGGCTGATAAATAATTGCCGAGATGGTTGACGTCTATTGGAATATCTTGCCGCATACACAGTACAAGAGTGAACTGCTTTCTTCCTGTACTTTTTGTACATCAAGAGCATGTCAACTTTCTCTGCATTGGTAAATCCCATTGCTCACTCACGACCTACTGCTTGGACTGTCGCACACTAACTGACAAACAAGTTGCCTTCCATGCAAGGAACATGCAAGCACACTGTAAGCAATGATAACAACATCGTACCTAGCACCTAAGTAGCTTGAATGGCACAAACACCAATCGGTTTGTAAAATTTTCAAAATGTGATATCTCGTAAACGACTTCCACTAAAATCCTACAACAGACACCACTAACTTACCCCATACTTTGTTTTTTAATGTCAATGGGCACTGGTATATATAAAAAACCTCTATGTTTGCATAAAAAATAAACTTTCTTATTACAATCTGTTGATTGCTTAATAATATGAGCCCTTGGCTACCAATCCATCCTGTGAAAACCGTACATCAGTAGCACTTTCCATTTCCACTATATCTGCCGTGTAAGTTTTAGGCCCTGTATACTTACTATTGCAAACTGATAAACGATAGTTTCGCAGCAGAGGTACAAAGTTGTGGGCGCATACGATTTTTCGGGCAACGGCCTTGCCGCAGTGGATACACCGGTTCCCGTGAGATCACCGAAGTTAAGCGCTGTCGGGAGTGGTCGACACTTGGATGGGTGACCATCCAGGCCGCCATGCGCTGTTGCCATTTTTCGGGGTGCACTCAGCCTCTTGATGCCAATTGAGGAGCTACTTGACCGAATAGTAGCGGCTTCGGTCACGAATTCCATCATAACGACTGGGAGAGCGGTGTGCTGACCACACGCCCCTGCTATCCGCATCCTCCGCTGAGGACGACACAGTGGTCGGATGGTCCCGGTAGGCCACTCGTGGCCTGAAGACGAAGTGTTATAGGATTTTTCGACCTCGAAAGAATGTTCGACTGAGAAGTATAAGAGTAAGCTACAGAGAAAGATGGATTTTATATGATTTGTACACGAATCTAAAGAATAAAAAAGGAAGACCAAGAACGAAATGCTCAAAAAAAAAATCTGTGTAAGACAACGACATGGTCTTTTGCCCTTCTGTTCAATCTATACGTCGAAGAAGCAATAACGGCATCAGAAGGAAAGCCCAAGATTGGTACGAAAATTCTAGACGAAAGAATGCCAGTTATAAGATTCTTTTGTGGCACTTCTACACTAAGTGATAGTAAAGAAGAACGCACGATCTTTCAAATCGAATGGTTCAATGGGTATAGAATACAGACTTGGAGTAAACCGAGGAAAGAGGAATGTAATGGAAGGTAGCGTGGTTTAGAATAGAGAGAAAGTTAATATTAAAGTTGGTAACAATGAAGTAAAGGAATTCTGGTATGTCTGTAGGAAAATAACACATGACCGACGAAGCCAGGAAAAAATTTCCGAGATGTACGTTTGGAGCACAGCACTGTATGGTATTGATTTATGCGCTGTGTGAAAACTGGAAAAGAAGAGAACTAGATCTACTGCTATGGAATAATGTCGAAAATTAGGAGCAGACAAGTGATAAGAAATGAGGAGGTTTTCTGCAGAATAGGTGTACAACACTGCCAAGACGAATAGACAGTAGGAATATCTTCCATGTAACTAGAGGAAGCTGTAGAGGCGAAAGACTGTAGTGGAAGACAGAGACTCGCACACATCCAACCAATAATTGAGGACATAGGTTGCTACACTCAGATGCGCAGGATGGCACGAAAAGGGATTGGTGGTGAGTCGCATTAAACCAGACGGAAGACTGACGACTAAAACAAACCGGACGAATACTTGTTGGGCTAGCGCTCTGAGGGTTCCATAAACTCTTCATTATGGGTATAGATAATCCGCATGGATCGAGGGAGAAAATCGTTCTACTGGACGCCACTTCGAAAACTTCCGTGACTCTAACCTGTGCCAGTTATCCAACTACGAAAAAGGAGACGTATAGTTTAACGTGACATCAAAACCAGGTGTTGTTTGTGGCAGCTTTCCCAAATTGCTGAGTGGTAAAGGTTAGTTTAGAACGAATAATGGAAAATCCATAGTCTGACCGAGATTCTATCCTCCGGCCTCTCGGTTTCAAGACACATGATTTATCTCTAGATCACCAGGCCCGACACGTGTACAGATAGTTCACGTACACGAGACTTTAGTTTCTACCGACGTGTACAATGTTCGAATAACTTAAGAGAATTCAGCCGGGTGACGCCGTCGAAGACTGCCGATATTTCGACAGCTGAACACCCTGTCATGTTTAAGTCAAAACCGCAGAAAGTGAACGCTTAAATCCTCGGTATTCAGAGCAATTTCGGAAACACAACATAAACCAGGCTTCATTCCCGTAAGTTATTTTAATATTGTGCACGCCGGGAGACGCTCAAGTCCCGTATACATGAACTGTCTGCACACGAATCGGGCCTTGTGATTCAGCCGTAAGGCCGGTATTACAGTGTCATATTTCTTTGTGAAAGTTGATACGTCAAAAATTTACGTCAAAGGCATCTGACAGTATAAGAGGGGACCTTGTCAAATTTCGTCTTTCGTCAAAGAAATACGCTACCAGCCATTAAAATTGCTACACCACGAAGACGACGTGCTAAAGACGCGAAATTAAACCGACAAGAAGAAGATGCTGTGATATGCAAATGACTAGCTTTTCAGAGCATTCATGCAAGGTAGGCGCCGGTGGCGACACCTACAACGCGCTAACATGAGGAAAGTTTCCAACCGATTTCTCATACACAAACAGCAGTTGCCTGGTGTAAGGAGGAGAAATACATACCATCAAGTTTCCGACTTTGATAAAGGTCGGATTGTAGCCTATCGCGATAGCGGTTTATCGTATGGCGACATAGATGCGCGCTTTGATCGAGATCCAATGACTGTTAGCAGAATATGGAATCGGTGGGTTCAGGAGGGTAATACGGAACGCAGTGCTGGATCCCAATGGCCTTGTATCACTAGCAGTCGAGATGAGAGGCATCTCATTCGCATGGCTGTAACGGATCGTGCAGCCACGTCTCGACCCCTGAGTCAACAGATGGGGACGTTTGTAATACAACAACCATCTGCACGATCAGTTCGATGACGTTATCAGCTCGGAGACCATGGCTGCGGTTACCCTTGACGCTGCATCACAGACAGGAGCGCCTACGGTGGTGTACTCAACGACGAACCTGGGTGCACGAATGGTAAAACGTCATTTTTTTCGGATGAATCCAGGTTCTGTTTATAGCATCATAATGGTCGCATCTGTGTTAGGCGACATCGCGGTAAATGCACATTGGCAGCGTGTATTCGTCATCGCCATACTGGCGTATCACCCAGCGTGTTGGTATGGGGTGCCATTGGTTACACGTCTCGGTCACCTCTTGTTCGCACCGACGGCACTTTGAACAGTGGACGCAACATTTCAGATGTGTTACGACCCGTGGCTCTACCCTCCATTCGATCCCTGCGAAACCCTATATTTGAGCAGTATAACGCACAACCGCATGTTGCAGATCCTGTACGGGCCTCTCTGGATTCAGAAAATGTTCGACTGCTGCCCTGGCCAGCACATTCTCCAGATCTCTCACTAATTGAAAATATCTGCTCAATGGTTGCCGAGCAACTGGTTCGTCACAATACGCCAGTGACTACTCTTGATGAACTGTGGTAACGTGTTGAAGCTGCATCGGCAACTGCACCTGTACACGCCATCCATGCTCTGTTTGACTCAATGCCCAGGCGTATCAAGGCCGTTATTATGGCCAAAGGTGGTTGTTCTGGGTACTGATTTCTCAGAATGTGTGCACCCAAATCGCGTGAAAATTTAATCACATGTCAGTTCTGATATAATATATTTGTCCAATGAATACCCAATTTATCATCTGCATTTCACCTTGGTGTAGCAATTTTAATGGGCAGTAGTGTATGTACGAGGCAAATCTAGAAAAAAAAATTGGAAATTTGTGGTAAGGTCTTACGGGACCAAACCGCTGAGGTCATTGGTCCCTAAGCTTACATGCTACTTAATCTAACTGAAATTAACATAAGCTAGGGATAACAGACTCACCGATGCGTGAAGGGAGTAATCGAACCTCCGACGGGAGGAGACGCGCGAACCATGACAAGGCGCTCTAGACTGCCCGCTACACCGCGCGGCTCAAATCTAGAGCCTCACCGTAGATTTTATCATTAAAGTCGTTCGTCTTCTGTTCACTGCAGTGTGAAATGCCACCGCTTGAAGCGCTTGCGTAGCTACCGCTATTTGACTTCTCTTTAGTGTATTTGTAAACATTGCTTCAAAATAGGGACAGGTGAGGTTTGGGACTCCTTTTAATAAACTTACTTCGACTGGGGTGGTGGGGTTGAACAATGGGCAAAATGTATGCTGTAACCATGTTCTGATTGGCTGCCAACTTCACATCATGATCCACAGTTTACAGCCATCCGCCTATACATTTGGAAATATCCTGGCAGCTTTTGAGCGAGCCGGAATAGAGGAAGTGGTCACACTCTAAAAAAAGGCCATAAGTCTCCATTTTACTTTCTTTATTTTTGAATTCTGGATGCCACGAGTTAAAAATCATTTCATCTGTTTCGTAATTTTATTATTTGTATTTGTGGAAACACTACCTTTATTAATTAAATTATTCAAAAACAAAACAAGTGCTCCTTGCCAATGTTGTTCTTGTCGTGGTATTCAGTCCAGAGACCTGTTTGATGCAGATTTCCATGCTACTCTATCCTGTACAAGCTTCTACATCTCCCAGTACCTACTGCAACCTACATCCTTCTGAATCTGCTTAGTCCATTCATCTCTTGGTCTCCCTCTACGATTTTTACCTTCCACGTTGCCCTCCAGTACTAAATTGGTGATCCCATGATGCCTCAGAACATCTCCTACCAACTGATCCCTTCGTCTAGTCAAATTGTGCCACAAATTCCTCTTCTTCCCAGTTCTGTTCAGTACCTCCTCATAAATTACGTGATCTACCCATCTAATCTTCAGCATTATTCTGTAGCACCACATTTCTAAAGCTTCTATTCTCTTCTTGTCTAAACTGTTCATCGTCCATGTTTCACATCCATAAATGGCTACACTCCACACAGATACTTTTAGAAAAGCCGGATAAATCTATACTCGATGTTAACAAATTTCTCTTCTTCAGAAACACATTCCCCGCAAATGCCAGTCTGCATTTTATATCCTCTCTACTTCGATCATCATCAGTTATTTTGCTCCCCAAATAGCAACACACATCTACCACTTTAAGTGTCTCATTTATTAATCTAATTCCCTCGGCATTACCCGATTTAATTGGAATACATCCCTTTATCCTCGTTTTGCTTTTGTTGATGTTCATCTTATATCCTGCTTACAAGACACTGTCCATTCCGTTCTACTGTTCTTCCAGGTCCTTTGCTGTCTCTGACAGAATTACAATGTCATCAGCAAACCTCAAAGTTTTTATATCTTCTTCATTGTTTTCTCTTCTTCAGAAACGCTTTCCTTCCCATTGCCATTCTACATTTTATATCCGTTCTACTTCGACCATCATCAGTTATGTTGCTCCCCAAATAGCAAAACTCCTTTACTACTTTAAGTTTCTCATTTCCTAATCAAATTCCCTCAACATCGCCTGATTTAATTCGACTACCTTCCATTATCCTCGTTTTGCTTTTGTCGATGTTCATCTTATGTCCTCCTTTCAAGGCACTGTCCATTCCGTTTAACTGCTCTTCCAGGTCCTTTGCTGTCTCTGAGAGAATTACAATGTCATCGGCGAACCTCAAAGTTTTTATTTCTTGTCCACGGATTTTAATTCCCACTCCGAATTTTTCATTTGTTTCCTTTACGGCTTGCTCGATATACAGATTGAATATCATCGGGGATAGACTACAACCCTGTCTCACTCCCTTCCGTACCACTGTTTCACTTTGATGCCCCTCGACTCTTGTAACTGCTATCTTATTTCTGTACAAATTCGAAATAGCCTTTCGCTCCCTGTATTGTACCCCTGCAACCTTTAGAATTTGAAAGAGAGTATTCCAGTCAATATTGTCAAAAGCTTTCTCTAAGTCTGCAAATCCTAGAAACGTAGGTTTGCGTTCCTTAATCTTACTTCTGAAATAAGTCGTAAGGTCAGTATTGCCTAATGTGTTCCAACATTTCTACGGAATCCAAACTGATCTTCTCCAAGGTCGGCTTCTACCAGTTTTTCCATTCGTCTGTAAAGAATTCGCGTTAGTATCTTGCAGCTGTGACTTATTAAACTGATAGTTCGGTAAAATACACATCTGTCAAAAGCTGCTTTCTTTGGGGTTGGAATTATTATATTCTTCTTGAAGTCTGAAGGTATTTCGCCTGTCTCATACATCTTGCTCACCAGATGGTAGAGTTTTGTCAGGACTGGCTCTCCCAAGACTGTCAGTAGTTCTAATGGAATGTTGTCTTCTCCTGGGTCCTTGCTTCGACTTAGGTCTTTCAGTGCTCTGTCAAACTCTTTACGCAGTGTCATATCTCCCATTTCATCTTCATCTACTTCGTCTTCCATTTCCGTAATATTGTCGTCAAGTACATGGTTCTTGTATAGACCCTCTGTATACCCCCTCCACTTTTCTTCGTTCCCTTCTATGCTCAGTACTGGTATCCCGTTTGAGCTCTTGATATTCGTACAAGTGGTTCTCTTTTCTCCAAAGGCCTCTTTAATTTTCCTGTAGGCAATATCTATCTTACCGCTAGTGATACATGCCTCTACATCCTTACATTAGTCCTCAAGTCATCCCTGCTTAGCCGGTTTGCACTTTCTGTCGATCTCATTTTTGAGACATTTGTATTCCTTTTTTCCTGCTTCATTTACTGCATTTTATATTTCCTCCTATCATCAATGAAATTCAATATATCTTCCGTTACCCAAGGATTTCTACTAGCCCTCGTCTTTTTACCTACTTGATCCTCTGCTGCTTTCACTATTTCGTTTCCCAAAGCTACCCATTCTTCTTCTATTGTATTCCTTGCCCTTGCCCTTGCCCTTGTTCTTGGCAATGGTTCCCTAATGCTCTCTCTGAAACTCTCTACAGCCTCTGGTTCTTTCAGTTTATCCAGGTCCCTTCTCCTTAAATTCCCACCTTTTCGCAATTTCATCAGTTTTGCTCTGCACTTCATAACCAGTAAATTGCGGTCAGGGTCCACCTCTGCCCCTGGAAATGTCTTACATTTAAAAACCCGGTTCCTAAATCTCTGTCTTGCCATTATATAATCCATCTGAAACGTTCCAGTGTCTCCAGGCCTCTTCTTTCATGATTCTTGAACCAAGTGTTGGCCCCTTTTGCGTAATAAACATATGTTTACCTTCAGATTTTTCCCCTTCAGTGCTCTGGAAATCGCTTCATACATTTCTCGAATTATTTTTGTTAACTTGAAAAGTGATACTCGCGTTCTACTAGAGCAGCTCTCTCCTGCATCAAGAAATCAAGGAGATCCTGTCCTGCACGTACAACATTTCTCAAACAAGTATTCTTTTCCGTAATGTGAGAAGCCACTCTACTGAGCAAATACTGAAATGCGGTCTCACCCATTCGCAAGTAATTTATATAAGACTTGACTCCTCCAGTTGCAGCTCCCGTAACAAACTTTGCTGAATGCTTTTACGATCTCGACGTAATACCCAGGCTCCACCCAAGTACGTTTCCTTTTTTTCCGCCGCTTTTCTTCCAAATACACGCACAATGCAGCGCATAATAACAAGCAGTTATTGTCCGTCATCTTTAAATTTGACGAAAATGATGTCGACACTGTAATACCCCTTTTTAGCACCCCGCCAAATATCTCTTTCAAAGACATTTGACGAATACTTGATCAGATTTCCGTGTCAAATAAATACGATAGTGTAACACGGCCTTAAAGCGAGTTGAAACCGATAGGTCGCAGGATAAAATCTCGGTCTGACTACGGACTTTTCAGTCTTAGTTCTAACCTAGTCTCTCTAAAGTACTGGAGAGACTAGGAAATGCCGTCTGGTTCCAAGTCTCGATGAAAGAAAAATCCTGATGCTCGCTTACCTGTGTCAGAGAGTGGGCAACGTTTGCGAGAAGTGGTTAATGAGCACACGGCAAAATTATTCCAGAGATAAGGAATCCCACTCTACTAAGCGCCAACGGCCACTTTGGTGGTCGGATGAGACGGTACAGATCCAGGACAAACTCTAGCCCTTGGAAGGATATACCCCTCATGAAGACGGAAGAATTCTTCTCGAGTGAACGGCACAGCTATGGAAGGTAGGAGGAAACCATCAAACTAAAGATCCACCGGATATCGTTAGGATCAGCTGTTTCGTTTCACTTGAGAAATGAATGTGTACTTACTTTTGCAAAAGATGTCGGAATAGGTCCGCATTCGGATCTCCTAAATGGGAATGCTAAAGTCTGTGCTTCCCGTAAAATACATGCTATGAAAAACACAAGAAAACGAATCGCAACATGGAATGCCCTCACACTTCTGAGGTGTGGCAAGCCATAGAAACTCAAGCTGGACCTATCAGGAGTGAGGCAGATTACGTGGCCACACGTTGGAGTTGCGACTACTGAGACTTGCTGGATGGAGGAGTGCCCGTGAGAAGGGGGGAGAGGAGTGGTCCTTTCCAAGAAGATCAGACTTGTAGAGCAGATGGTTACCAACAAATAGGGGCAGAATTCCACTTGTATAGTTGGACACGAAACAGATAAGGCATTGATAATCCAGGTGTACATGTCGACATCAAACTATGATGATGATGAAGAAATGGAAGGAGTGTACATCGAGATGAAAGCTGCTGTAAACTTTATGGGAGATTGGAATGCATCTATGGGAGAAGGAAGAGATGGTACTATAGTGGGACCTTGGAGAAAGAAATGAACGTGGAGATAGCTTGGTAGAAGTCTGTACAGAGCATCAACTAGTAATATTTAACAAGTGGTTTCAGCAGCATCCACAGAGAAGGTAGACATGTAAAGTCCCTGAAGGTAGGAAGAGATATCAGATGGACTTCATTCTAGTTAGACTAAGGTTCCGCAGTCAAATAAGAGACTGCAGAAGTTACCCAGGCACAGATATTGTTAGTGACCATAATATAGTGACAGGAGAAAGTGATGTAAAATACAAAACCCATAACAAAAGAACTTGCGAGAAACCCATTTCTGAAGAGACTAAAGGATGATGTGGTTTGTTTGAGATACGAGGAACAAATATGCTTGGCTACAGTTATGATGAAAACCAGGATTGTTGAAGAAACATGGGACTTCTTGAAATCAATATCTTACCAGCAGCAAACGAAGTAGTTGGGAGAAAGAAGGCAAAGCATAAAAAAATAATGGATTACAGAAAGCATAACAAAAATAAAATTAATACGTATAGTGATACAATAGGGAGGACAAAGGCAATATAGAGCGCTGAGGAATGAAATCAATCAAGAGTAAAAAAAAAGAAAAGTAAACACCAAATTCCTGGAGAAGCGATTCAGAGGGGTTAAGGAAATAATAAAGGTAGAAAATCTGGAATATGCGTATACATCAGCTAAACAGTTCTTTGGAAGCAGACAAATAAAATGCAGTGTAGTCCAAAAAAATATGGAGTAGCGTTGTGCGAGTAGGAAGATGTAGTACAAAGTTCGAAAGAATACTTTTAAAAACTATATGTAGGAAATAATGAATTTATGTAACTGGAGAATGCTGAGGAAAACGTCCGTAAGGAGAGGAACGTTATTTCTTGCGCGACGAATCCGACCTTGCACACCAGCAGCTAAAATCTTAGAAAGCCGTTGAAGATATACCTGCATAATTCATCAAGGCTGCTGGAGAATAGCTACATGAAGAACTATTCCGTCTCACACAAATTATGTACAAAACCATGGAGCTCCCAACAGACTTTAAAGAATGCATCACAGTGCCAGTACCAAAGAAAGCACCTAAAAACAGATGTGAACAATATAGGCCCTCAGTCTGGGAACACATGCCTCGAGGACATTGACCTCTTTCGTTATAATGAGGACAGAATGTAAGATAGATTCAATGATCACGGACGACCAGTTGGGCTTTAGAAGAGGTGCAGGCACACGAGAAGTAATATTCGGATCGTGAATAATTGTTGAGAGAAAGGAGATTCAAGACACGTACATTGTCTTCATCGACTTAGAAAAAGAACTGGACATAATAGACCGGCGGCGGATTTTCAAGATGCTGAGAGAGATTGGCATAAAGTACAAGGACAGAAAAATAAAGCAGAAACTGTAGAAAGAAGAGGTGGCTGTGATAAGGTGTGGAGAACATCAAGCAGAACCTGCTATAAAGGAGCGAGCATGAAAGGGCTGCTGACTGTCTCCTGCCTTGTTCAACGGATACATTCATTGGGCAACAGATGAAGCTAGGGAGAAACTAGGACCTATACGAGGAATTAGAATTCACGGTAAGAAAATAAACATGCCGAAATTTGCTGATGTTATCCCAGAGTTAAGCGAAAGAACCTTGAAAAATGTGTGTAATACGCTGAGCAGCCGAAGAAACTGGTACACCTGCCTAATATCGTATGGGGCCCCAGCGAACTCGCGGAAGCGCAGCTACACGACGTGGCATGGACGCGACTAATTTCTAAAGTGGTGCTGGAGGGAGCTGACATCGTGAATCCTGCAGGGCTGTCCACAAATCCGTAAGAGTATCTCTTCTGCATAGCACGTTGCAAGGCATCACAAATATGCTCACAAATGTTCGTGTCTGGGGAGTTTGACAGCCAGCGGAAGTGTTTAAACTCAGAAGAGAATTCCTGGGGCCACTCTGTAGCAGTTCTGAACGTGTGGAGTGTCGTGTTGTCCTGCTGGAATTGCCCACGTCCGTCGGAATGCACAATGGACATGAATGGATGCAGGTGATCAGACAGGATGCTTACGTACGTCTCGCCTCTCATAGTTGTATCTAGACGTTTCAGGGGTCCCATGCCACTCCAGCTGCATACTCTCCACGCTATTACAGAGCCTCCACCAACTTGAACAGTCCTGTGCTGACATGCAGGGTCCATGGATTCATAGGGTTGTCTCCCTACCCGTACACGTCCATCCGCTCGATACAATTTGAAACGAGACTCGTCCGACCAAGCAACATATTTCTAGTCATCAACAGTCCACTGTCGGTGTTGACGGGACCAGGCGATGCGTTAAGCTTTCTGTCGTGCAGTCATCAAAGGTACACAAGTGGGCCTTCGGCTCTGAAAGCCCGTATCATGATTTCTCGTTGACACTCGGAGCTGGCCCATCATTGAAATCTGCAGTAATTTGC
Organism: Schistocerca piceifrons; assembly: GCF_021461385.2. NCBI lineage: Eukaryota > Metazoa > Arthropoda > Insecta > Orthoptera > Acrididae > Schistocerca > Schistocerca piceifrons. Next base: position 273,160,735 of record NC_060139.1, read on the forward strand.
GGAAGAGATGCAGTTCTGTCTACCTTCAGTCGTCGTTGGTCCCGTTCTTACAGGATCTTTTTCTGGCCGCAGCGATGTCGGAGATTTGATGTTTTACCGGATTCCTGATATTCTCGGTACACTCGTGAAATGGTCGTTAGGGAAAATGCCCACTTCATCGCTACCTCGGAAATACTGCGCCCCATCGCTCGTGCGCCTACTATAACACCGCGTTCAAGTTCACTTAAAGCTTGATAACCTGTCACTGTAGCAGCAGTAACCGATCTAACTATTACGCCAGACACTTGTTGTCACATATAAGTGTTTCCGACCGTAACGTCGTCTTCTGCCTGTTTACACGTCTCTTTATAAGAATGCGTATGGCTGTATCTGTTTCTTTGGCTGAGTGCATATTGCAATCATCAACTTAGAAAAATCATTTGGCGGGATAGTCTTTTGACAAGGAAAAACATTTGACGGCGTGGAGTTCTTTTTAAGATGCTGAGAGAGAGTGGTGTAAAGAATAAGGGGAGAAGAGTAATGTAGAGATAGTAAAGAGAATAGGTGGCTGTGGTAAGTTGTGAAGAACATAAAGAAGAACCTACTAAAAAGCAAGGTGTACGACAGGGCTGTTCACTCTCTCCGTCTTGTTGAACAGATACTTTCAGATAGCAGTATGTGAAGTCCGGGAGAAGGATCCTTACGAGGAATTAAAATTCATGGTATACTTGCTGAGATTTGCTGATGATATCGAAGTATTCAGTGAAGGTGTAGAACAATAAGAAGCGATGCTGGCCCAGACAGAAGCCACCCATAGTCTTTCCTATAATAAAGAGATTAATAAAGTTAACATAAAAATCTCAGGGGTGAGCAGACAAAATGCCGTTGCCCAATGCTATCTAATCAATGAGCGACTCGAGGCTGTCAAATCCTTTGCCTATCTAGGGAGTAACATTACATCAAACGGAAGATCGAGATAGGACATTGTAAGGCGAATCCACCAGTCAAAAGCTGCTTTTAACAATAGAAGTAATCTTTTCGCGTGAAGCAGCATAGATTAACATTTCAGAAAAATACTCTTAAAAATGTGAAGTGTGCTGCTGTAAGGAAGTGAAATAGGAAAACTCGGAGAAGCAGAAGAGCATAAAATAATGGCCTGTGAGTTGTGATCTACTGCAGGATGCTCAAGGTTTCCTGGGTAGAGAAGATATCAAACAAAGAGGCGATCACAGAGTGGAGGAAGAGAAGCCGTGTCTCTTGCAGTTTATCCAACACAGAAGGAACACGTTGGTCGGCCATCTGCTCAGACATGATAGTATCATTAGACGTGTCATTGAATGCACAATAGAAGGGAAAAATACAACAGGCAGGGCGAAGCTAGAATACATCAAGCAGATCATGGAGGATACCAGCTGCACCACTTAAAGCGCTCTCAAGAGGAAGACCGAAGACAGAAATGGATGGCTAGTGCTGTTATTCAACATGATGGTTGAAGACCTAAGAAGAAACACACACACACACACACACACACACACACACACACACACACTGTTAACACCAACGCCACAACACAACCAAAGATGACTGAACCCAGAAGTTATCGATAGTGAAAACAATGGGACAGTGGATGTTATAGCACTAACTCTGTCCCTCTGTTTTCTGACAATAGCCGAGCAGGTATCCTAGCAGCATTTAAGCAAAAACCTCTATGTACAATGTTACTTGCTGATTTAATTGAAACTGCTTTCTTAATAACACTGTCCTAATGGCTGGAAGCGCATGCTAGAATCTCCGTGTTGTTATATTTCATAGGACAAGCGCTCCCTAGACAATGATCTGAATAGCCGATTGGTCGTAAGCGAGTAAGCCACAGGGTCACTGAGTTGTACGCCGATTCTGCGGCCCACTTCGCATGTTGACATCACTTATTACTATAAACCATACACGCGCGAGGTTTCTAAGCTTCAGCTGACACTTCGAGGCACATTTAACAGCTTACCCAAGCCACATGCTTAAAGCGATGTTTGAACGCTGTACAGGGTGTCCGAAGACGAATGATTAGTATTCATGGATATGGCAGGAACGATCAATCTAAGCAATAAATTCTAGGCTCAAAACTCCGTACTTTAAGGTATATGACCATTTCTTTATCTTAAATAGTTTGAAACATGTCTCTTCTACCGAACAAGTGCCCTTAGCTCTTAAGGTGTACATTTTAGAGCTGACGTTTACTGCACCATCTTTTCTTGATTTGTTCATTGCTACCTCTTTACAAAATTACTGAAAGAAATTACCTTCCAATAGAAGAAATTTGGTTCATAGTACTGAAGACGAAGAAGTGCCCATAACCCTTGACGCATGCGTTTTAGAGCTCGTGTTTGACTCATTTGTTTCGAATAATCGTTCGTGTGGTATCTGCTGGTATTGACCATTCCTCCAGGTACGACCTGCATAGCCCTTTATACAGCACGGAGAATGCAAATTTATTTTTAATTCCTCTACACAGGTGGCTGTTCGTACTAATTTCCTGTGTCCAAAAGAGTGTTGAGGAAGATGTAACCGATCAACGATCTTTAAAAAAAAAGTCAATCCGTCATGGTGGTGCGAAGTGTGGTTTAAACACTATAATGATCAACCGCTCTATCGCTTACGTTCTTCGTATTCTCCAGTGCCTATTTCGTTTCTCTTTGACTGTTTCAGGTCCATATTCCTTAAGCGATTGGTCAATATGATGATAAAAAGTTCCCTGAACGCAGTTCAACGTTGTGAAACACTCTGAGGAATGAGATTTTCATTTCGTATAACGCATAAGACAGGAATGGGTAAGCATCGTATGGCTTAGGCTTCTTCGCTGCCATGTTCTTCTAAGGACTCTTCCATATTAATGGAAACCAAATTTTGTTGTTATTGACGCCATGTCAGCAAGTGTTCGAGTACTTCTCACCACGTAATAACGCAACCTGCTTCCTCTTCATCTACGCTGAATAAACGTGCCTAAATTAGCGCAGCGTTTGCACGATGTGTCGGTAGTGTGTAACTATGAAGCTCTCTGGCGGCGGTAAACAATTTGGTTATACGCACTAAACAGTATCTATCGCGACTGCCGACAGCACTCCCTGGCTAAATGGGCTGCCCCAGGGCTTTAATGCAAGCGCCATGCACGCTGTAATAACCGAGATGAGCTCTGCGTGGCCATTAGTTTTCAATGTGTGTCCAACAAAGCCATATTTAAAAGGTGCCCATAATGAGGATGCATCCCATTAACCTGACCGTCACTGCTGATGGAGGACGAACTGTTCACTGCAATACTCTCACAGTCTCAGATGACTCCTATTTCAGAATGTTTTATGTTTATGTTGGCTTTGAAATCGATAGTGCTCCAAAATTATTCACGTGTTCCAGAAGCTAACCTCATATATTCACCGATCGCTGTCGCCTGCCGTCACAGTACGATGAAACTAATTTTGTGGGTTCTTGTCACAGATCTACCTAGTGGAAGAGTTCTACCCATTACGATTACTTTGCACAGATACTAACACAGCCGTACGCATTTATACAGAAAGTGATGTCACTTGTAAATCAAAATTTCCCTGTAGGTCTATAGCAGATGTTCTTGCTGGATAAATGAGTGAAAACAGTACTGAAAATCCCAATTTCGATGTCACAACCTATTGAAGAGTGCGCTCCATCCCCAATTCACCTATTTACTGGTTTTATTTCGCTCTCTTTTCATTACATTAATACTACTGTGAGAGTGGCAGATTTTATTCAAAACTTAAATAATTGCCTCTAAATGACACACATGCGTCAAATATATTTGTAAATATCGGTGCTCTTGATATGTCAGAAAACTGTGCGTATGAACTACGCTATACATTGATTACTGGTATGTCCATGAATTTGTGGACCTAGAGGTAGCCGTTAGAAAAATAATGTTCCATACATCTGTACTCTGCAAGCCATCTTACTTTATACAACGGAGGTGACGGCAGAAATTGCTGTCTTTCCCAACCCGACCATCCCTCTTCTGTTCCAATCGTCAAATGCGCGCGGTTGTCGGACAACCATAGTGTTTTGTTGTTGTTGTTGTTGTGATCTTCAGTCAGAAGACTTGTTTGATGCAGCTCTCCACGCCACTCTGTCCACTGCAACACTCTTCATCTCCCCAAAGTTAATTCAACCTGAATCGATTTACATCTGCTTAGTGTACTTCCAAGCTACTAGGGGGTACTATACAGGGTAAAAACTATAGAGGAATACACAGATTGGAATACATCCAGGAAATAATTGAGGACGTAGATTGCAAATGCTACTCTGAGATGAAAAGTTTGGCACAGGAGAAGAATTTGTGGTGGACCCTATCCAACCAGTCAGAAGACAGGGTTCAGTGAAAACATGATCTCGTATCTCTCTGGTTTTAGCTTCAAGGCCATTTTTTTTAGATGCATCTAATGGAATATATTGCTCTTGACTCATCACTAGCTCAGATATCGTTGGAGTTTTTCAAATCACTCATAAAACTGATGTTTAAAAAAAAAAAAAAAACCTTGAGCTCTAAATTCTCTGGTTTTACATTCACTACCATTTCGCGAGATGTATCTAATGGGACTCGTGTTGTCTGAATTTTTTACGTAACCCTGTCCATGATGTACAACGCCTCTTTTATACCGTCTGCCACTGGAGATGGGCATCTCCGTGGTACTCTCGAGCTGACAGAACTAAACAATGACGACGCGCCCACTCAAATTTTGGTCGTTTTCAATCCTTTCCCGTTATGTGTTAATGGTCGCAGATTGACGGTCAGTATTCCAGAAGTGTTCGATCGGGGATTTTCCAAGATACCACTTTCGAGGGAGTACTAAGTGACTGTCGAGTTATTCTATTCATATTCAGCGTGAGTTCTAGCTTCCCTAAAACATGTTTCATGTGGAATTTCAACATAAAAACACTTCTGAAACATAACATTAAATGTGTAGCACTGGTGATGGTTTCCAGTGATTCATCTACGACCGCGTAATCAAAAAGTTATGGTATTTTCCTCACGCTTGGACGCAAGCCGTTTGCATTTTTGCTGTACGTTGGCTTCCAGTTCACCAACTATCATTATCATCTAGTTCTTGTTGCACTTCGCTACAGTTTTCTGCCACCGCATCAACGAAAAGATGAACTACCAAGTAACTTCCTCCCTTCTTTCCTGTAACGACTATTCCTTAATCGCTGAATCTCTCAACACATTGTCAGCCAAACCTTAACAGAAAATTACATCAAAACCAGTATGTTCTGCTGACAGTGCTGTTCTTTATCTGTTGCGGTTTTAGATATACATATATTTCGACCATCTGATCATCTTCTGGTATCATTAAATACACTGACGGAAGAATATCGAACAGCAAAAATGAGTTGTGCGATGTGAACGAAAGTTGGTAGGAGTGTTGCTGTGATGTCTATTCACATTTCACGCCATTGGCATTAGAGTGACGCTAGCAGGTCCACTATGAAGATTCGGGTCAGGTTTGCTTTAAATATACACTGTACTGCTCGTAAGCGTTAGTTACCTTTGAGATAGGACGCGGCGACTTCATGTGTCAACAATGCCTTTAACGCAACAAAGATGACACTATCAAATTTAAACTAGGTTGCGTAATAGGGCTACTAGAAACTGGATGATCCTAAATACCGAGACGGAAGACAATAGCGTTAGGCGTATGGCTCTGGCGTATCGTACTGCATCTGCAGCAGCAATTTGAGCAGCCGTTGGCACCACAGTGACACAGCAAACTGTTAAAAATCGGTAACTTCAAGGACATCTCCCAGACACACGGCCTGTAGCGCGCATACCTCTAACACCAAACCACTGCCATTTGCAAAGTGAGTAGTCTCAAGCGAGACCTCATTGGAGGGGAGGGTAGAATTGCTTTTTCTGACGAAATCTGGGTCTGCCTCGATTCCAGTGATGGCTCTGTGCTGGTTAGAGGGGAGGCCAGTGACGAACCTGCAACCAACCTGTCCGCATACTAGACAGACTGCACCTACACCTGGAGTTTATGGTCTGGAGTCTGATTTTGTATGACAGCCGGAGCACTCTCACAGTTATCCCACGCACCATGACTGCGAATCTGTAAGACAGTCTGGTGATTCGACCTGTTTAGCTGTCATTCACAAACAGCATTCCAGGGGGTGTTTTCCAATAGGAAGACGCTCGTCCACATACCATTGCTGTAACCCAATATGCTCTACAGAACGTTGACATGTTGCCTTAGCCTGCTTGACCACCACAGCTGTCTCCAATAGAGCACGTAAATGGGACATCATCGGTCGACAACTCCAGCGTGATCCACAAACAGCATTCACAGTCCCGGTGCTTATCAATTGCAACAGGTAGGGAACTCCATCTCAGAAACCGCAGTTCGACACCAGTAAAGCTCGACGCAGGCACATTTTCGTGTCTGCATTCAAATTCAGGCAGTTACACAGCTTATTAATGTACCAGTATTTCACATTTGCAGTGGGTTTTTCGCCCTTGCGTTAAGCTGTTATTTTTCAGTGTTAATCACTTAAATATATTCGCGAAATAAATTTCATTACTCTCGGCTATTTATGTTTTTGTGTTGCGATTTTTTCCGTTAGTGTATTTACAACATCCTTACTGTACGTCAACGAAGGTGAAAGGCAGCTTCAGTCGTTACCGACAATACTGACATACGTGCATTATGCATTGTACTCACACTTTTCTCTGTGTGTGTTGTAGTTTTCAGTCCGGAGACCGCTCTGCACGTTTCTTTATCCTGTGAGATCCTTTTCACCTCTGAATAACTACAGCAAGTTATATTCATGTGAACCTGCTTACTGTACTCATGCTTATGTCCCCCTTTACAGTTTTTAGCCCCATACGCTCGACAGTCACCAAACTGACTGTTCCTTGACGTCTCAGGATTTTTCCTATCAATCGAATTCTTCTTTGAATCCAGTTGTTCCATATATTTCTTTTTTCTCAGTTTCATTAAGTACCTCCTCATTAGCTATACGATATACTCATGCTGTCTTCAGCACATCACTGTAGCATCACATTTCAAAAGTTTCTTTTCTCTTCTTGTCTGAATCAGTTATTGTCCACGTTTCGTTTCTGTACGAAGCCACATTCCACACAAATACCATCAGGAAAGCCTTCCGAACTCCTTAATTTGTATAATATTCTACCGTATTCCTCTTCGTCAGACTTTCTTTACTCGCTATTGCCAGTCTGCATTTTATATCCTCTCTACTTCGGGCATCATCATTTATTTTGCTGTCAAAGTAGCAAAACTAATCTGCTACCTTTAGTGTCCCCTTTCCTAATCTAATGCCCTCAGAATCACCTGATTTCATTCGACTACATTCCGTTACCATAATTTTGCTTTTGTTGATGCTCATTTTATACGCTTCTTTCGAGAAACTTGAATTCAGTTCAACTTTTCTTCCAAGTAATGTGCCGTCTCTGACACAACTAAAATATCATTGGCAAACCTCAAACTTTTTTTATTTTTTTCTCCCTGAACTTTACTTCCACTTCCAAATTTATACTTGTTATTCTATACTGCTTTATTAATATAGTCATTGAGCAACATCAGCGAGACGCTACAGCCTTGTCTCACCCCCTTCTGAACTATAACTTCCCTTACATGTCCTTCAAGGCTTGTAACTGCAGTAAGGTTCCTGTACAAGTTGTAAATAATTAGCCTAGTCCAGCCAACATTGTCAAAATTTTTCTCTAAAACTACAAGTGATATGAACATTGGTTTACCATTCTACAACCTATCTCTAATACAATATGTCGGTTCAATATCGTCTCACGCTTTCGTGTATTTCTCTGGAGACCCAAATTGATTCTTCCCGACGTCAGTTTCTACCAGTGTTCCAAATTTCTAACTAGTGTCATTATTCTACAGCCAGACGTACCAGGCAGGCGGATCGACAGTGCTGACAGCTTTCAGCATGTGCCTTCTTTACAATTCTAATTATTACATTTTTCTTGAAACTGAAGCTATTTGCCCCAGTCTCATATGTACACCGTCAAAAAAAGCAACCACATTTCTGTGTAGAACGTATCATGCACTACTTATTGGCAAGTAAATTTCCTTTTACGTATAGGAATGGCAACACAATGAGTTGAACAAGGTATCCGGCAGTGTTCATTGTTTCCTCTACGAAAAACAGAGACTGAGGCTCCCCGAATGAAGATTTCACCCTCTCCATGACCCGTCTCTTGAATATCACACCAGAAATCGACTGCCAGTGACACCAGAGCCAAATCTACTCTTTAGCACCGAAACGCTGTTGGTGCGCACTGGAAATAACCAAAACAGGCATGAATTTATGTACTGTTTCATAAATTTGTACTGAAATTGGCGATATGGGCACTAAAGTACGGTGTGTTTCACTTTAAACTCACTCCCAGTGTCCAGGGATGCGCAATAACCACTACGGGGAAGGCAGCCTCAGGCTCTGAAAGTCCCATGCATTCCCGTTCATTTCTTCGACTGTAAAAAGTGACTTATGGGTTTTGGCTGAACTACACGAGTTGGGAATTGGTCATGGAAGGAAGTTCGAGAAGATCTTTGCACCATTCAGAAAATTTCAAAGTATCGGAGGTGCATCGACAGACGAATCCAGATTACTGTTGTTCGTCTTCAGTACTGTAAGTGGCCATTGCAGTCTGTGCGTGATGGACAGTGCCGTATACTGACATTCGCCTGCTTTTTCTGCTACCGGCACAACACCCAAGCCTAGCAGGTGGTCGCATTCCTGTATCGCAAGCGGCTTCTGCTGGAGAACGTGGATGCACTGGCTGTCCAGACACTGATTGCGCGTATAGAGTTATAGGTGATAACATAAAGATGCCTGTTGACAAGCTAACACCAGCAGTGTGCCCATCGATGATAGCAGCACTGTAAATGGGGCAGCCTTGTATCTGCGAATCACACTCACCAAACGCTACGCAGATAACCTTCCGCCGGACGTATATTTTAGGTGTCCCCCGACCGCTAGAAGCCACTATAAGCCACCTCGGCCCAGTGGCTTCATCTCCAGGATCTCACTATGTCTGTCCAGCTGACGTCAGTCTTTGGATCTACCCTGTGCCGCAACAGTGCTTCAGCAGCCGCCCAGGGAAAATGCTCAGCAGCAGCCACACGAAAATATCAGCCTTCACCCTCACGGTCTTCGCCTCCTCTGATGCTGGTCTGCCCCGTTACGAATTTTCCAAATCACGCATCATTTCATGTAGCTTAGAGTGTGGACGTGTACCTAGTAGTTTACCTTACTTCTTGACGGACTTTGACTTTCATCACATTTCTACAGAATCAGGAGGATCCTTTAGTTGTGTCTCTCAGAATGTACATTATAATAAATCCATTTCTTTTAGTACTGTGCTGTGCACTAGTAGTGAATCATCTTTCACTGCGCGTGTGACTCACACTCAGGATTGGAAACATCAAAGGGCGTCAAATGGTGTTACTTCCTGATTAAGTGTAACAACGCGTATTAACTCAGAGAAGAATATACCTTGGAGCTCTGAACAAGCTCACCAGTTAATTTGATGACCTCTACATGACGTGAAACCGTAAGTGTGATATTCAGTTAGTGTAACGCCGTAATCGCCTGGGTTGAGACTCTACTGTTTCGGATGACGGAGAGTGGAGTGCGAGTGCAGTAGAGCGGGCGCACTGGGGACTAATGACATAACATTAACGGGACAAGAATTCGTTCACTAACTACAGAAACGTATATTCTGCAATGAGTAGTCGCCGAGCTCGGTGGCAGAGCAGCGTCGCAGCCTCCGACGTTGTTGATGCTGTCTAGGCGAACTTAGCTGGAGAGCACTCTCGTTGTGCAACTCGCGTAATCACGGTGTCTCGCCGGTGGCAGGCCTCTGACACAAACGGCGTAGCCTCTACGACGGTAGAGGCTGACCGATATGGTGATTGCGTATCACTAGGGCAGTAACTCTCGCTGACGTCGGAGGCTTGTGACTGGGTAATCTCTCAGCAGCTCTGCATGTTGCGGGGGGTGACCAACAACATAGCCCTTATGCCAAGTAAGGCTGCGAATGACGTTGGCTGCCTCCAGCTACCAGCCGCGGGCAGTAACTGTCTTCGTGGCTCCCGAATACTACGACAGGTGGTTGGTAAGTCAATTACCATCAATTCCCCAGCAAGACGTAGGTAGAAGTCTTCATCTCTTCTGGGCAATGACTGTGAGGTCGGCAGTTCACATCAACAGGATCTGTTAGACCAGACATGTAGCAATCTGGGCGGCGGAAGGCATCTTGAAGAATGGTAGCGCGTAGCACCACATCAGCGGCTCAGCCTCATAGCTGGTGTACTGAGACGTAAAGATTGAACACAAAGGCTCAGAAGTCTGAGTATTTTTAATTACTGGCTTGAGGCAGTGACATTATGTCGGACCGGCGATGAGCGCGTGTGAGTTACCTTCGCAGGCTCATCAGCGGTCTTCAGCATTCTCTATTTCGTAAAACTGGCTTTCAGAGCCTCAGGCTGTTTGCTTTCCATCCATAGGTGATCTCATGAAACTTTCACTCTCTCTTACGAAATCAGACTGAGCTATTACAATGACGTATTGACTTCTGCTTGCTTAGGTCGTATTGCTGAGATTACAATTCAAGCTTCTCCCCGGATTTTTCGATTTTCAGTGATGTCTGCTTTGTGCTTGTTTGTCCATTTGATTTCTACTGGGGGCGTTGACCTATCTTTCTGGCTATGTACTGGCTGAAGAGGACATCGAGAAAATTCTACATTTGGCTGCAACACATTTCTGGTGTTTACTTGCAGTTCTTTCATGCAGGATGTAATAAGAGCAGATACCGGCCATGCGCTACGACAGTATTACCATGTCATATTGGTGACAGGTACCTTTAACTATTCGGTGAGTATTAGTTCTCAGAAAATAAGTAGCAGTGTTCTGGGTGTAAACAACAATTTACAACGTACCCAATGTTGTAGCTGACATCGAGACGAAGAAATTGATACAGGACACTTGTGGTTTATCGAACAGAGAAAAAATATGAAACTGGTGTTGAAGAGCAACCGAAGTTACTGTACAAGCGGGCAACGTGATATTTTGGCCGAAAATCGCCCTTAAACCGCCCCTTCCTTATACTTCCAAGATGTTAAAATTGACGTGTGTAAATTTTACTACAAAATAAGGTGGACAGTAACAGCATAAAATTAACAGATAAATCGTTTTGTTTTTATGAATTTCTTACTACGAAACCACTGTGTCCTAAGGATTAAGTTTAGATCGAATAGTAAAAATAATTAGTTCATGCACAACAGTTTTAAAAATCTTCTTTCTTAATTACCCTAGAGGGTATATTAATGTCTTAACGAAATAACCGACTAAGCTGGTGGCGTTAAAGGGAAAGAGAATACAGAAAATCTCGCGCAGCACACATGTGCTGCATAGTTAACGGCTTTTATATGCCAATTTTTGGCTGTGTTTCGGCCTAATAGCCTACTAGTGTCCTGCGTCAATTTCTTTGTCTCGACTTCCCCTCCCACCATTGCAGTACGTTGTAAATAGTTACGATTTACATCCTGTATAGTTGACATGTGCGTAAGATGCTATGCTTTGGTAGGAAATGGTCGGTATAATAATTTTTGTTGCGCTAATTACATATCACATGCATCTTTTCATGTCACGCAGAGCAATTAACCGATGAGAACCTTATCAACACCAATATCGATTGTTCAGCAAGTTATCTTTGCGTGGAATGTGAATCTAGAGACGTATTTGTTGCAGGCAACGCGTATGAATGCAATCAGTGCTTATTTGTCGATGTTTTTATTCACTGAGATTGAGTAAAGAATCGTGTTGTGTTGGGGAGATTAACTGTCTGAAGTAAGGCAGTTATAGCTATTGCCTCTGCTGAGAAAAGTGACAGCTTTGATGCGATCGTCTCAGGGATGGTTGTAATGACCGTTAGGAGACACAAGAGGATCTTTGGACTGAATACAGTTCCTCGGCTTCCCAAGCAGTTAACCCAGTACTGTCAGCCTGATCGGTAAGGTGACACTGGAGTCCATATGAAAACAAAAAGCACTAGAAATGTCAGATACAGTTGAGCTCTAACTTCAGACCAAAGATTCTTAATTAAACCCGAACCGGCTGCTCCCCAAACAGGAAATTTCTTTACATTAGTGGCTTAATAAATGTGACACATTACCACCCTTATACTGAAGTAATTACTTGAGAGCCTTCCCACCTTTAGAACTAACCTAATCCCAGATAGGAGAAGCAAACAGCACTCAAGAGTCGTACATGTAACCATAAAGTACTACATATGCATCACTTTATAAAAGAAACGCTACAGACCGACGTAGCTATAAAAGTCTCCAATACGTGGTTCAAGAATTGAATGCCTTTGAATAGTAGTTAGCATTCTAAAAAGATAGAAGTTTCTTATTCTAATCGCCGGTCACTGAGATGTTATTTTCTGTATTCAGAACAAGATGACAACCAGATCCTTCTTCTGAAAATATATACCATTTAATTTTTGGTTTAAGAGAGAATAGTAGCATTTCCGCTGTCTGTGTCTATATATGTAATCTACTTTAGTAGTCAACCTTGATTGTTCTGAGAAATCATAGAATAGCCTCAAAGAAAAAGAGTTTAGGCCTCCTCTGAAGCAATAATTTTATATATATAGGAACTATATTTCTGTGGAAACTGATTATTTAAATAAAACTGTGGTAACTGACGTCTGTAGATGCTATTCAACTCCTGAAATTCCTGTAATTAATTCATCTTATAAGACAAAATATTTCAGTGACAGAGGAGTCTCTCTACTCTCTCTCATGCCCGGAGACTTTGTTGAAATATCACCCTTTAGAACCGTGCCGCCAACCGTAAGTCAATTTTAAGGTGCGGTATAACGTAGTAAATCACATTTAAAACAGCGGGTCAGAACAGAAACTCGTCATAGAATATGTTAACTAACTGCGAATGGAACAGTACTGATTGTCTGTATATGTTACCAATTTCATACATAATATCAACAGAGACGGACCCGAAAGTGAGAATAAATTGGTATGCTAACACCTGTTTGAGAAGATACACGGCGATACAGATACCCACTGTGCGAGGTGGTGCCAGGGTTAGTACACTGGACTTGCAGTCGAGAGGACGACGGTTCAAACTTGCGTCCCGCCATCCTGGTTTAGGTTTTCCTTGATTTCCCTAAATCGCTTGAGGCAAATGCCGGGATGGTTCCTTTGAAAGGGCACGGCCGACTTCCTTCCCCATCCTTCCCTAGCGCGATGAGACCGATGACCTCGCTGCTTAATCCCTTTCCCCAAATCTACCAACCAAACAACCGATACCTACAATACATCAAGGCGGAGTAAATAAACTGTCTGACAATACAAGTAAAGCACCGAAAATGGGAGGAGGAGACGAAAAGGTATTTGATGTTTCTTCAGTGACTACAAATTCGAGACAAATTTACAAAGAACTTGTCAGTTTCATTCCACTTATCAATATGGGCTTGTACCCCCTCTCGCCTGCATGTACGCACTGATTCGGTTGGAAAGTGTGGTAGAAAACCATTGTATCCTCTCCTGAGGCAAGATGGCCTGCAAGTAACTGGTCCCTGATTACCTGAATACCTACACTGAGGTTAAGTTGATGGAAGGGTAACTCCCACAGTTGCCCTGCCGTGGACAGACTTGATGATCTTGTTGGCCACGGTAATACGTTAAAATCAAGCAGACAGGTCTCAGATACAAGTGCCATGAGTGGACGAGCACTGTCCTGTTGCTGAATCGCACCACGATGCTGTCACATGAGAGGTAGCACTGGAGATCGCAGTACGTTTGTGACGTACCGTTTTGCAATCGCTGTTCCCTCTGTCACTACCAGCAGTCGTACCCGATGGGTCCCCATACTATGACGCCAGGAGGAAAACCACTATGCCTCTCCAAATCATTGGACGAATGAGACGTCACACAAGGTCGCCAGCAATGCGGGGTAGCCGCGTGGTCTCAGGCGTCTTGTCACGGACAGCGCGGCATCCCCTGTCGGAGGTTCCAGTCCTCCCTCGGGCGTGGGTGTGTGTGTCGTCCTTAGCGTAAGTTAGTTTAATTTAGATTAAATAGTGTGTAAGCCCAGGGACCGATGATCTCAGAAGTTTGGTCCCGTAAGACCTTACCACAAATTTCCAATTTTTTTGCAAGGTCGCCTCCAAACTCACAGTCTATCAGGGGTAGTCCAGAACCGTGATTTATCGATGAACACAGTGTGATACCATTCACCAGCAGTCCATGCTTCCCGATCACGGCGTCACTGCAAACATCAGCCGAGAGTGTTGTGGCGTTAACGACAGTCCACGCATAGTGCGGTAATTCTGTAGCCCGGCTGCTGTTAGTCTCCGACCAATGCTGTGGGATGTTACTGTGAAGTGGAGTGTGCGCCTATTTGAAATTGGTGATGTGTGCAATTACGGAAAGGCGTTTTTGCGCCGCAAAAGCCGTTTCGTTTCATTGCCAATAGTAGAATATTGTCGACCTTTTCTTGCTGGCAATGACGATAGACTTCTGCATGTACGTTTCACTGGAATTTTCCACTCTGCATTGGTGCTGTACACGCAGAATGGGGAGGCCAGAAATGGCTGCGCCTGCTCCAAAACATTCTATTATGGTTCCACGTCTCCAGCCGACGCTGAATAAATTCTGATGGGTTCGCTGATTTAAATATTTCAGCTATACGAATTCCGATCGTTACTTTGTTTCAACCATTCTTACTGTAATAAAATACTGCATCAACTAACATATTTTCCAGTGACTTCCTTTGCGTAATTACTAATCTTAATTGTTCAATTCGTTGAATTATGAACTTGAGTGGCGCAGTGTTACGGTCGTAGACTGCCACGTCTCATACTGCAGCTAGTAGTGGACATGGGAGACAAATTACCGGTTTGCTGCAATAAGAGGCGAAAATTTACAGTATAATACTAAAATATTCGCAACTTTATTTTCAGTAACAACCATTACGTTTCGGCGTAATTATTGCTGCAACCATGTATTTTTTTTAACTAGATTGCACTTTTGCTTCTTCCTAAGACAGCTGAATAATGGCAAACTCCAAAGTGAATGTAAAATTTAATATTGCTTTAAGGAATGGTGACTGGATCTACACTTATTATTCAACGCGCAAAATGTCAACAAACTGTTCATATTTCAAAATTACCGTTTCCATTACATTAAGTAAATTACACATACAATATTATTGAAAATACGCTTCTCTATGTGGTATCACATTAGATATCTTACGACACAATTTTGATCTCTGTCTTAAAGCCTCTATCCAACTACACCCTTTTCCAGTCGCAGCTTTTTTTACGAATTAAAAGGGGCACAAGCTGTGTACGTTAAAAATGATTGCCATGAAACAAGAGCATGTGTCTGTGTAAACGTGTTAATGTTTTGGCTATCCGGTATTTGATTAATGAATTGGTATTGGGACTGAGAGACGCCTGCACGATACCGATTTATGAGTGTCATACTTTCTTAATGGAAGACACATCATAGTAAATCCGATGGCCATAGTCACTGTTACAGTTTGAATTTTTAAACTCTGTTTTCCAGCATCACATTTGTGGCGGAAGGGTTTTTTCTGACTTGTTCATCAATTTTCTGACTAGTCTTTTGGAATCGTCCTAAGTTCCCCTACTGTGCCACTCCCCTCGTCTCAGAGTAGCCCCTAGTAACAAATTCCTCAGCTGTTTGTTGGATGCATTTTGACCTCTGTTTGTCACTACAGTTTTTGCCTAAAACTCCCTCTACTACCACTGAGGTTAATACCTTATCTCTAACACATGTCGTAGCATACCATTCCTTATTCCAGCTAGTGTTTTCGACGTATTCCTTACCTCATAGATTCTGTGGACAACTTTCATATTTCTTACCTCAGTCCACTTATCTTTCAGTGTCGTCCTATAATACCACATCTCAGACCCTTCTAATCTCTTCTCTCCTAGCTTTCACACAGCAATGCTTTGGTTCAGACGGAAATTCTCAGAACTTTCTTACTCAAGTTTAGACCAATGTTTGAAAGTATCATTTTTCTTTTAGCGAGAAATGTTCTCTTAGCTTCTGCTACGTGGTCTCCAATATAGATGCTAAGGTAGTTGATATTCTCTTCTCTTTCGTTTTTCTTTAGATTACTGTATTCCATTGTCTGTGCTCAACATACCAAGCTAATCGGCGGGTCCTACTGTTACTCCTCGCTTACACGCAGGAAACATTTTCAGGGACGACTGTTGCCGTAGGTCTCACTCTGAACTTTAATCCCTCTCCTGAATGTTTCTTTTCTTTCTTTTATTGCTTCTTCGTTATATATTTCGATCACTAGAGGTGACAGATTGAATCAGACCTTACGCCCCTTTTAATCGTTTTACCTTTCTCTTGGTCTTCCATTCTTATTTTACCCCTTGCTTGCTTGTGTTTATAATACATTACCCAACAGTGTATGCCTATTTTCCCCACGATTTCGGACACGTTGCTCTAGAGGGTCGAGCGGGTTCTTTAGTGCTAAGACGGCAGCCACATTTTCATAACGAAAGATGGTTTTTTTTTTTACTTTCTGTCAGACGCCTTCACATTCATTTTCTTCATTCTAAAAGCAATTCACAGACATTCCCAGCAGATGAAATACACTGCACTTTCTATCGTGCAAGGTCTGTGCCTTCCGTCCATTGTTCCAATCGCTTCTTCTTTCTTCCGTGATTCCTGATTCTAACGTCTCAACCCCAGTATCAAATTCCCGTTCAAACGCTTCCAGATTTCTTTTTAAAACGAGCTTCATTACGAATTCAAGGGAAGTCAAAACCTAGCTGACAAAAGCTGAGCGAAGCGAAAAACAGATTAAGGAGAACTATGAGAGAAGCGGTAAGTGACTTTCAAAATAAAATTTTATCAACCGATCTGACTAAAAACCCTAACAGGTTTTGGTCTTACCTAAAATCAGTAAGCGTTTCAAAATCATCTGTTACTCTGTCAGTTATCACAGTGGCACCGAAACGGAAGATAATAGAATGAAGCCCAAAATATTGAATTCGGTCTTCCAAAATTGTTTCTCGGTGGGAGATCGTAAATAGTCCCTCATTTCTGTCATCGTACGAAGGCCCAAAACCGATCGCAGAATACAGAAGCAACTACAGTAGATTAGCAGTGGAAAGGCGTTAGGACCAGATAAGATACTTGTAAGATTCTACTAAGATAATGCGAAAGACCTTGCTCTCCCTCTAGCAGTAATTTATCGTAGATCGCTTCAGCTACGGAGGGTACCTAACAACTGCACGAAAGCGCAGGTCACTCCCGTTTTTAAGAGGTACTGTATGATAGATGTACAGTGCTATAGACCTTATGTAGTTCACGTCCATGTGTTGCACAGTTAGTAAAGATATTCTATGCTCAACAATTACGTTTTCTGAGGACAAAAATATCCTCTAGAAAAATCAAAATTTCGCAAATACAGATCGATCGAAACTTAGCTCGCTGTGTTCCTCCTTGAGATCAACAGCGCTGGAGATAACAGCTCTCAGGTGCATTTCACGAACCTTGGCTTTAGGAAGGAATTTGACACATAACCGCATAATGCCAGCTTAAGGAGTTTTGGGCCAGCTTTACAACTGGAGCCAATACTCCCTTGCAGACAGAACTCAACACGTTTCTAAGAGAACAAAATCGGCAGATGTAAAGGTAATATCTGGAGTACTTCATACATAGATGATATAGTAAAAAGCGTCGGAAGTTCTTTAAGACTGTTGGCAGACGATGCAGTTGTCTATAAGAGAGTAGCAACGTCACAATGCAGAATGTATTTCCAAATGACCTGCAGAGGATTGATGATTCGTACAGACTTTGGCAGTTAACACTAAACGTAAATAAATGTAACATATTGCGTAGACATAGGAAAACAAATCCATTGATAGTGAATTCTTGGAAACGGTAGCTGCCGTAAAATATCTAGGAATAACTATCCAGAGCAACGTTAAGTGGAATGGCCATTTGAAACGAACTTTGGGAAAAGCAGATACCAGACTGAGATTCACTGAAAAATCTTAAGGAAATGTAACTCAACCACGAAGAAAGTGGGACACAAGGTGTTTGTTGAACCGGTTCTTAAGCATTGTTGATCAACATGGGATCCTATCGGGTAGGACAGATAGAAGACATGGGGAAGATCTAACGAAGAGCGGCTCTGTTACGTCACGGGATAAATCTGCGCGAGAACTTGATAGAGACGATCAACAAACTCCACTGGAAGACGCTGCAAGAGAGGCGCTGTGGATCACGGAGGGACTTACTATTGAAATTTCGAGAGGGAACTATCTGGGAAGAGTAGGACAACGTATTACTTCCTCCCACAAACGTCTAGCATAATGACCAAGAAGAGAAAATTCGTGAAATTAGACCTGATACAGAGGGCTACACATCCTACGACCCAACAACATCATTGGAACAATAGCGGAAGGAGATATTGACGGAAGGAAGTGGCGGAATTGGCGGGGGCGACCAAGGATATCATACATGCAACAGATCATGAATGACATTGGATGTAACACATACGTGGAAATGAAGAGGAAGGCAGACAGAAGAGAGGAATGCCGCTCTGCTGCAAACGAACCTCAGGGTTGAACACTAAAAGACAAAGACAGAGGGCTACCGGCAATCAGTACCCCCACGCGCCATTCGCCAGTGGAACAGGGAAGGGACGATGACTTGATGGTACCAGAAGTAGCTGCCGCCACAGACCCTTAGATGACTTGCGGGATATTCATGTAGATGTAGACATCTCAGAGCAAATAGTTTGAGCTTTAGTATTGTTCAGCATTCACTAAATATGCTATCAGTTTTCTTACGGTAAATCTGCTCCTTTACAGAGTGGGAAAATTTCGGGATGTATGTGTTATTGTAGAGAAAATGTTCAGATGTATGTGAGATCTTATGGGACTTAACTGCTAAGGTCATCAGTCCCTAAGCTTACACGATAATTAAACTGAATTATCCTAAGGATAAACACACACACACCCATGCCCGAGGGAGGATTCGAATCTCCGGCGGGACCAGCCACACAGTCCATGACTGCAGCACCTGAGACCGCTCGGCTTATCCCGCGTGGCTATTGTAGAGAATAAGAACTGTTTTTCTCTTGTTGTTGTGCTTCCAAATAGCAGTAATAATTTTCTTTTTACTTACGATCGAATTCGTAGATATAAGGCTCCACTTTCGCTGGGCGATCAATGTCGTAAACCTCCACAACTATATCGGGTTACCGTAATGAAGCAGTCAAATGAACAAGTGTTCAGCTAAGTCTTTGGCTAGGAAATTAAAGGAACTCATTAGTAAGCAATAAGTCACAAATGCGAATCATCCTCTGATATTATTACTACGTATAGTGAACAGAGTGTGACATAATTGGCAGGTCACTGAAATCATAGAATAACTCCAGCTGGTGTTACAAACGGACATTCACTACTGTGACGTTCGGAATGAATATTCATAAAAGTAATAATCTGCAGTTCAGTTTCGTCCATTAATCAAACACAAATAATGCTTCGTATAACGAACTCAGTCGTTTGTAACTAAATAAAGACCTTACGTATTCTACTTTCCTTCTTTCCAGTTCGCAATAAGTAATTTGCACCAATTTCCACCCATATGTAATGAAACATTCGTTTCCACCATACATGTACATTCTTATCAATCTCGTGTCAATTATCATCACTAAAATTTCACAATTCCATAACTCTATGAATCATTGTTTTCTGGATCGTTTTCCAACCAATCACCGCCACAAAACAGTTCTTCCGTACATCTACACAGTTCACCAGACGCCTCAGAATTTGCCATTGGTTCACTATCGAATTATTCAGTCTCCAGTCTTCAAACATCGATCTGACCTGGATAACGTGTAGTTTGACTCCAGTTATTAGACTTGTTAAAACAGATTCTCTAAAAAAAACGGGTCAAATCTGTTTACAAGCACCAAATAAAAGGTTAAATGAACAGCCTTTGCTTAAGTAAATACCAACTGCTTTTGAAAGATCTGAGACAAAGACTCAGCGACAAAACATCCGGAATAATTGCTTGCGGTCTTTTTCTTCGTGTCAGTTTTCTTTGTTACATGTACAGAGAGCCTGCCTGACTGGAACCTTTAATTACACATCATCCGTCAGGCGGCGGACAGAGGCTAATTAGCTCAGCTGTTGGCAGGCTTTGCTGTTAAGTGAGTCCATGAAGTTTGGGTGTGGTAACCAGTCTGCCAGTCATACCGCCGTCGGCTGCACATGAAAGCAAGGCGGTGCAGTGCGGCCCGCAAAACCGGAGTTTAATAGCAAACTCCGGCCAGTAATAAAACTCGACGGAGCAGCAAAAGTTTATTTCCAGAGAGCAGCTAGTGTAGCGCGAGGCGAGGAGCCTGTGGGGGGGGGGGGGGGGGGGAGGGCAAATATGAGCAAAAGGAGAGTAAGAGAGAGAAAGAGAGACGTGGAGAAAGAAGCCCTGTTTCCGCTTCCGCGAGGCTCGGCCCTGCCCGAACACAATTGCTTCTGGAGCGACCCACAGCGGGTCAGCGGCAAAGCCAGTCGAGAACAAAGCTGCACCACCGAGCGCGCACTACGTGCCGTATTTACTGAAAGAGTATCTTCATCTGCAACTTATTAAACGAATTATTGTGATACATTTCTTTCTTTCACGATTTTGATAACATTGTAGTTATCGTATATTTGTCTTAATTCTTTAACCCAGGGGTCCTCAAAAATTTTCCGTCGGTGACTGCATTCGCACAGGCGCATTTCTTCGACATCCTCACACTGTTATAATACTTTTACTAATACCGTATGTATAAAGCCGTTATTGGTGCGCATACGACAGCAAAATGCAGCGCATAACAACTGGATTTTTTCAGGGCTCATATCTCGGGTTCTGCTGGTGACATAAAGGTAGGGTCAGGTGTTTTGGACAGCCCTTGGGCTAGGGACCATTTGTATTGCACACAACAGAAGGATCGTCTTATACCCTAACCACCCCACAGTACAGGGTAACTGAAAATTACACACTTTCTCCAGGTTAGGCAAATGACGCAAATCGTTTGGTTCGTTTTGCGTTAGATGTGGTCTATGTTACACCTTACCGGGCTTATCCTCTTAGCTCTCTGAGTGTCGTATACGACAATGACCTGGCGACTTTCAGCTGCATACATAAACCATGTGACGCCAAAAATAACGCGTCAGAACTTTCCTTACCTTCTGGGAGGTGTCATTACCCACTGCAACAGGTTGCAGCATTCTGTGTCATCAGTTATAAGTAATAGAAACATTAGACGGATAAACATGCCGCTGGTGGCCTGGAACCGAAGAGGTTATGAAGAGACTTTAGTAACACGGGTGGTTGCTGGAAAAACCTAAAAAAGTGTTTTTCTCCATTTTTTTAGTTGTCAATAGCGGATGTCTAGCTAAATAACTAACAGCAGCAAATTGTTCAAATTTTAACGATATATTCTCTAGGCATCTATCTAAAAGTGACATCTTTCCGTTTTTAAAAATCTTTATCCTTTATCAACCCCCTACAAACTAGCTTATTTTGGATACCAAAACCGATGCGCGGATTCCAAGACGGCTACGAAGAGCAAGTGGCTTTTTTTTTACGATGTATTCCCACATCTCGATCTTGAAAACCTGAAAAATTTGCTTGATATCTTTACCCGTTTCTGAAATACAGAGGTTCAATGTAACCGCACTTGTACACATGAAATACGCTTGTAGATTCCGATTTGAGCCGAAATATTAGGTTATAAAATGTGGCAGAACGAAGAACCTGTTGTACAGTGTCTCCATTATCATAAGAACGTAGGTGGGGACCCTCTGTTGTAGCACTGGAGCACAAGAAATTTTTTTTGGCGCGTAAGATTTGGAATGAGATGTACAATTAGCTATGAGTTATTTCAGTTTCACACAAGCAAATTATAAAAATCTTACTGACTCATAAAATTCTTTTCATGTGAGTGAGATTCTCTGCTGTAGCAGGGAGAAGAAGCGAACCAGTGGAGAAATAGTTCGATAGGACAATGGAAGTCGCAGTGAGCGGATAACTCCCGTACCAGTGAGGAATGCACTAATGATGATTACTAATACATTCTATGAGTTATTCAGCCAAATGTGTAAATACTTATGGCTACTTCTAACCCGATTATGAATAACTGTGAGGATTCATTATTCGTATCACTGACTTTTAATTAGAAGACCCTTTCATGTCTAATAATAAATAACCACAAGAAAAATTACAGTTTATCGGAAGCTGTGCCACGTTATCTTCAGCAGCAGTAGTACATGCGACGTCCTTGATCCCGTGTTTGAACCTCGCCAACGCTTAAATTACGAATAAAAATCATGAGCAGAGGCGGCTGAAGACTTACGGCATAAGAAGACACTATCATTCTGCCAACGACATTGTCAAAGAAAGCGGAGGAGGGGCTGCAGTTTCAGGACACTCCCTTGTCCTTAGAGTGGGAAACTGCCCTAAGGGCGGAAGAATCACCAATGATCAAAGGCATGAGGATGCAGAAGACAATGGAAACCACTGAATTAAAGATACATAACATATATCCACAGGATATGTCGCCTGTAATTGAAGAAGTGTCATGATGATGCCTCCAGTGCCAAAAGATTCCGGAATAGTCCCCTATTCGGTTCCCCGGGAGGAGATTGCTCTGCGAGAAAAAGGTTGAATAACCAAAGAACGGAAAACGTTCTACGACTCGGAGCGTGGAATGTCAGTAGCTTGAATGTGGTAGGGAAGTTACAGAATCTGAAAAGGGCAAAAGCAAGGGCTCAATCTAGATATAGCTGGGCCAGTGAACTGAAATGGAAAGAATAGAAGGATTTCTGGTCAGATGAGTTTTGGGTAATGTCAACAGCGTCAGAAAGTGGTATAATGGGAGTAGGATTCGTTATGAATAATAAGATAGGGCAGAGAATATGTTACTGTTAACAGTTCATTGATAGGGATGTTCTTATCAGAATCAACATGCGGATATCGCAAGTAGAAGATGAAGAGGTAGAGAAAGTATATGAAAATATATGTATGGGGAGGTGAAAAACTAATAGTCATGGAGGACAGGAATGCCGTTGTAGGAGAAGGATTAGACGAAATGTTTGCCGGAGAATATGAGATAGGTACTCGGGATGAAAGAGGAGAAAGACTAATTGAGTTCTGCAGTTAATTTCAGCTAGTAATAGCGAATACACTGACCAAGACTCACAAGAGAGAAGGTTGTAAGAACAACGACTCTGTACTATTGTACATATAAGTAATTCTTTTCATCTGATTTTACGATAAACTTGTGTAATTGATGTTCTGATTTCATTTCCTTTTGTTTCATGCTATTATGTTAAGAAAACTGTAAATAAGTTCCAATGTGAATATTAATGTTTATGTCAAATATCAAGTAATATTGTAATAGAGTTGAAATGTAACAAATGTTGAAACAGTTGTAAGATGTTTAAAATTGTAACTGTGCGTCTGGTCCATATGTAGGCAATGTGTTAGGATGCGTAGAATGCGAAACCTCAGGTGAATACCCGGTCTGTCAGAGAGCGGAAAAAGGTGGATGGCAGGCGAACGCGGGAAAATGCGCGCGGGCACTGCACGGCACAACGGGCACAGTAGCAGTTGGAGTTTGGCACTGGTTTGAGCAACACCTTCTGGAGCGAAGAGGCTCTCCTGGAAGGCATACTTCACTGAGCCTCGGGTATGCCGTTCCAACGCCCACACAGCATGACAAAATTCCATAGCCATTAAATGCAAAAGTATTGCGACGCTAAGAAGAATTAAAGTGCCGATACGTCAAGAGCCATAGCTGTGGTCGTATGTGTGCTCTGTGCCTCGCCATCTTGCCGCCCGCCAACCGCCGCATCAGTACTAGCAGGTTGAAACTTTTAGTACTGTATTCGTATGGATCAGAGAGTGAACTGTGTTTGTTTGGTGCAATAATAACCTAAACTTGACCAGAACTTTTCCATCATTCAATTATCCTCACAACTAACCTACACAGGGTCCTTTCCAAACGTTGTGCAATACGAGTGTCCCGAAATGAAAATTAAAAATATTGTTAATAATAATTATTTGCAGAACTAGCTATATTAGAATGGTGTTTAAAGAAATGTTTTGTTAATGAACCAGTAAATGAACAGCGAAAGTCTAACGAAGTAGAAAGATAACTTCAGTACTAATATAGTAATGAAGTTTCTTATTTCGAGACAGATTTAAAGGCATTTAAATGAGCAGTAAATAAGATGAAAAGAGTAGTAACTTATATACTGGAAATCTTGAATGAATAAATTCGGTAATCTTTTTTTTTAAATACAGCGATCATAACAGTGTCAATATAAAAGTCAAAATTTATCAGTGTTTCATCTTTATCAAAATTGACATTTTGTGTGTGACATGAAACTACTGTTTCTAGGGTAACCTATGCCCGATTTTAATCAGATTAATAGACAGTATAAAGTTTTGTAGTGTAGTGCTATGTATTCATAATTTTCCATATCAGTACAGAACGTGAAACTATCAGTTCCATCGATTTTATGGTTCTAAAATTCTACTATATCATGCAGTGTTACAACTTATTGTTTTGCATGAATATATACCAACTTGTACAGGGAAGAAACTCAGTTAATGCCTAATTAGGCTGGCGACCGTATTAATGTTTCATCGGTAGCATCTTCTGGTTTGCTTTTGATCCTTCCTAACGTGTGATTGCATTTCGAACTTACTTGACGGATCTTTGTTATTACAGAGTGGATTAAGTCTGATTTGCCACCATTCAGGCACACGTGGTCGATATCTATGCGAAAATCCTTTCTCATAAGGGGAATCCCACTCATTTACCATAGCACAGGCTTTAACGAGTACTGTGTCAGGGATTACAAGGTCCACTTGGAAAAGCCCAGGAGATACACGAAGATTTCAGTTGGATTACATCATAGTCAGACAGAAATTTCGAAATCAGGTACTGGATTGTAAGGCGTGCACAAGAGCATATATAGACTCAAATCACAATTTAGATGTGATGAAAAGTAGCCTGAAGTTTATAAGACTAATCAGAAAGATTCAGTTCGCAAAGACGTGGGTTACAAGAGCACCAAGGAATGATGAGATACACTTGAGGTTCTCTTAGGGTATAGGAACTGCGTTAGGGAATAGCTAAGTAGGCAGCTCAGATGAGGAACGGACATCTCTAAAAAGGACCACCAGTTGGAAAGAAAAACATAGGTATAAAGAAGGTAACTGAGAAGAATCGGTGGGTAGCAGAAGAAACGTTTCAATTTATTGATGAAAGAAGGACGTACAAAAACGTTCAGAGAAATTAAGATATACGGAAATACAAGTTTCTTACGAATGATGTAAAGAGGAGTGCAGGGAACCTAAGCGAAATACCTGCATGAAAAATGGGAGGAAATTGAAAAAGAAATGATTGTCAGAAGGGCTGTCTCAGCATATAGAAAAGTCAAAACAACCTTCGTTGAAATTAAGGGCAAAGGGTGGTACATTAAGAGTGCAGTGATAATTCCACTGTTAAATGCAGAAGAAAGTGCCGATAGGTCGAAGAAATATGTTGATGGCTTCTGAGAGAGGGAAGACTTGTCTGATGTGACAGAAGAAAGAGTAGTCGATAGGGAAGAGATGAGGTATCCAGTGTTAGAATCAAAAATTGGAAGAGCTTAGAAAGACCTAAGATCCAATAAGACACAAGGAGTAGTTAACTTTCCACCAGTTTAGCTGTATATTATCTGGCTTTCCGAAAAATATCATCCACACAATTTCGAAGACTACAAGAGCTGACAAGTGCGAGAATTATCGCACAACCAACTTAACAGCCCATGCATACAAGCTGCTGGCAACAACATATACAAATGAATGGGAAAAACAGGAATTTCTTAGATGTCGATCAGTTTGGCTTTAGGAAAGGTAACGGCACGAAAGAGGTCGTTCTGAGGTTGCGGTTGACAATGGGAACAGTACTAAAGAGAAAATCGAGCTATTTTCACAGTATTTGTGGGCTTGGAAAAAGCGTTCGACACGGTAAAATTCCGGAAAATGTTTGAAACTCTCATAAAAGTGGGAGTACGCTTTCAGGAAATACGAGTAATACATAATATGTAGCAGAACCAAGAGGGAAAAATAAGAGTGGGAGACCAAAAACGAAGTGTTCGCACTAAAAATGGTGTAAGAAACGCACCTACTGTTCAATATATACGAGGCCTGTTCAGAAAGTAAGCTCCGATTGATTGCCAAATTGAAACCACAGTGAACATCAGAAATGTTTTACTTGTAACAATTAGCTACACCTTTCAGCTACTTCTCTACGTAGTCGCCGTTCTGACTTAGACTTTTGTCATAGCGTTGTACCAACTTTTCAATAGCCTCATCATAGAAGGCAGCCGCCAGTGCTTTCCGCCAATTCTCCACGCTGGCCTACACCTCGTTGTCTGTGTCAAAATGTTGTCTTCAAAGACAGCGGTTCATGTGACCAGAGATGAAACTCAGGGGGAGACAATTGCGGACTGTATTGTGGGTAATCTAACATTTCCATTTGAAAACGATGCAGGAGCATCTTCATTGCCCCTGCAGAATGCGGCTGAGAATTGTCGTGAAGACGAAACAGCACGACAGTTATGTAATGTTAGCTGCATAGCTTCAGGCGAAATTTCTCACCAGGCCCCCGTACTTGGCGGCAGACACTATTTTCTAGACATCTTTACGCACTCATTGCGAGCTCAGAAATGAGAAGAGCGACGTGATGCTAACTGGGGTTATACTAGAGACACTAACCAACACATCTGTTCAAAGCTTTATCGGATTTTCATAGTCGTTTCCATTTCGCGACCGATCGGAGCTTACTTTCTGAACGCCCCTCGTACATCGAAGAAGCAATGATGGAAATAAAAGAAAGGTTCAAGACTGGAATTAAAATTCAAGGTGAAAGTATGCCAACGATAAGATTCGCTGATGTCGTTGGTGTCCTCAATGAAAGTGAGGAAGAGTTACAGTAACTGCTGAATGGAATGAACCGTCAAATGAGTACAGAATATGGATTGAGAGTAAATCTAAGAAATACGAAAGTAATTGGAAGTAGCGAAATGGGAACAGCGTAAAACTTAACATCAGGATTCGTGATCAAGAAATAGATGAAGTTAAGGAGTTCTGCTACATAGGCAGCAAAATAATCCATGACATATGGAGAAAGGGGAATATAAAAAGAAGATTAGCACTGGCAAAAGGGGCATTCCTGGCCAAGAAAAGTCTACTAGTATCAAACATAGGGTTGAATTTGAGGAAAACTGGTACAGAAGTGATTCGAAGCATTTGAGATGTGGTGCTGCAGCCGAATGTTGGAAATTAGTTAGACCGATAAGGTAAGAAATGAGGAGATTCTCCGCAGAATCGTGAGAGGATAGGAACATGTGGAAGATACTAAAAAGGAGAAGAGACAGAATCAAATATCCGCTACGACATCTTGGGAATGACTTCCATGGTATTAGAGGGAGCTGTAGAGGGTAAAAACCGTAGACACGGGAGAGCAATTCGTGGCGGGCCGCATCAAATTAGTAAACAGAATGATGACTAAAAAAAAATGTTTAATAAGTAAACTGAAGTGTAACTTGATGCATCAATATTTTCTAGTTAAAAAGAAACGTTCTGTATGTGGTTTCAGGATATGTAGTATTCTGATTTTGTGAGGCACTGATCTGGTGATCGGAATTAGCTCTCTTCCTGTCGTGTGGTGGAAACGATAGAACTCTTTGCATAAAGTACATTCCGCAGTCGTGTTCTCAGGATTACAAAGGCTGCGGAGAGAACTCCGAATCAGGCGTAGTCGAGTACGTGGCTGATTGTTCCTGTGTAAGACTTGATTAATGTTTGCTGCTATTCATTTTAAGCTGTCTCCTCCTATACAGTTTATTTCTACCTAAGAGAAGTTGTTGTTGTAAGACGATGACCTCTTCAAGTTCACACCCACAGATGTTCCTGTACCCAGGAACAAGTGGAACTGGAAAAGTCCTTTCAGTATGGTTTCTGCTTCTGCTGTAGGAATATTGCACGTTGATTTGAGATAAATAGTGTTGCTGTGCAAGGAATACGCAATCTTACGGAGTTCACAATATTGAATCTGCTACGAGTCTAAATAGGAAAACGTGGACGCAAGTGAAAAATACTTGTTTACTATTTTAGAGAACCTTCGGCTCCTTCCAATTACGGTCGTGATACGAACTGATTTGAGCGACCTTCAGTCGTGAAAATTTAGTGTCCTGTGTACTGTGATGGCATTATGCTGGATACTGGCGGCTACATCGTAAATATTTGCAATTTATGGATTCAAAAATAACATTGAATTTTCGGTGATGTTGGGTAGTTTTCCAATAGTACCACATGCGCTATTCAGCGAGCTGGACTTAAGAATTGTGAAAGTAATTTAGAAACACTAAAAATGTTTAATTATGTAACATTTATACATAAAATATATTGATTTGGAAGTAACACGTCCGTTAGTGAGGCTCGTTGTAGGAAAGCTTTGAAATAAGGAGAGAAGTTCAACGATGAAATAAGATGTCATCGATCCTGTTCAGTTTGGTTGTGGATATAGTGGCCAATGAGTGGAGACAGGCGAACAAAATCATCGCTACCGAAGATGTACAAATGGGATACGAAGTAAAACACCGGAGAAGACTGCCTACCTTTTGTAAATAACACAAAAATTCCTACAAGAAAATGAAGAAGGCGCTGAAATGGTCAAGACAAATCTAGCTGAAACTGTAAAGAAAGCTGGCCGCAAAATTGCTGATAGTAAGATAAAGTTGCAGGGCCAAGGAGCGACTGGAAAGGTGAAAGTTAAGAAGTGAGAGAACATAACAAGTAAGCTACGTACATGCAAGGTGTAACAGACTATCAGTAAACGCTGCAAAAACTGCGATATGTTGTATAAGTCGACCTTTGGGAATACGAAACTATCAGAGCACACCAAATTACATCATTTACCCATGACACTGCCAAAATACTGCAGTACCACAATATGTTCGAATCTGCTCAGCGAATTGACAGCGATAGTCGATGTGGTGCCCAGTCATGTTCTTAGTTTTAGGTGGTTTTGCAAATCCTACTAGGTGATTACTGGACTAGTCCACGACTCGGACACACACTACGTTGCGCCATAATACTTTCTCACACTTGCTCATATAATTTACTCTAGATGCAGGCAGATGGTGCACTCAGATACCGTCCTGGGGGACGAATAGAAGACCATAGGTTTTCGGTCTTAAGCCCACAAACCAGCGTCGGTTCTGTCGATGTCGTCTTTCTTCTTAAGATATTCTAAAGATAAAATAGTCCCCCATTCGGATATCTGGGTAGGGAATATTCAAGAGTATAATTTATTGTCATACAGATCTGGCATTCTACAGATCGGAGTGCGGTGGGTAGGTTTGACACAGGGCTACTCAAACTAGGGTTCCTCTGGGGATGGCAGGAACACATTTGGGGGTAGCAAAAATAATCGGACAAAAATACTTTTCGAATGTTTCCATCTTCGCCAATAATATTAACATTGTTTATTGCGTGGTAAAGGAGAAGAACTGCACCCGTTCGTTTGTTGGAGCCATTTGTTACATTTGTCATATTTAACTGAAATCAGTGACAGTAATGGTGAAACACTGAAATTTCTATTCCAGCGATTGGCCACTCTTTGGACAACTATATGGTATGTGGGTAACTATCATCACATTTGAGAAGTATTTTCTACAAAAAGACCAATTACGTGACACATATTAATGGATAAGCAATAATAACAACTTATTATCCACTGGACTCGGAATGACTTTTCCATGGTAATAAACTAAGCAAAAATCTTTCAATAAAATCTCAAGAAGAATTTGCAGAACTGTCATGCGACTCAAAACGAAACCTTGACTTTTCAAGATAAAATGTAAAGAGATTTTATTTTGGAGTTTGGCGTTAGGGTAGAGTTTCACGTAGTGCCAGAGTCATCAATCACAGCTATTTTGCTACTTGTTGTACTTCATTTGCGTGGAATGTCAGTTCCCAAAATGATGCTATTAAATCAAAATATCGCCAAATCTTCAGATCCCATGCCACCGGGGGATCAGAGAAGCCCAGACTGTCATTAAGTAACGCTACTGCGTCAGGATGAACAGTCGCTATGGAAGTGCATTGAATACAACATTATATTTTTCTAGCCGTTCGTGAGTTACCATTTATTATATTGAAATACATGTGATACATAATAGTGTAGTTTTTAAATTTTATTTATCAATATCTTTTGTTCGTTCTCACTGGTAACGTTTTAATCCATTACTACAATAATTATCAAATATTTTTTCTGCAATAATGTTGCCGCTTAAGAATTTCCCCGACTAGTTTTAAACGAAGAGGGACGTTAGGATAGTGTTCATGCAGAAAAATTCGAGTAGATACTAGAACCAGCAGGAAAAATTCTCTTATCGGAGAACGAACGAGCCGAATATGCTCTTGTATAAAGGACTCAGACTGAAAAGTCGGATAGCAGCTGCCTTATTTTACCTTCCACAGCACCTTTAGAGATTTTCTGCAAAATTTTGGCATGTGAACGTGTTCGCACTCTTTTTAGTATGCAACTCACTGACAGAAGCTCCCGTGACTATGACTCTCTCACATCCACTAGTCCATCGCTGTAAGTCGCTCATACTCGTCCACTCCCACCTGCCCATTTTCACTCACTATTGCAGCCCAACTCATTGTCATTATCTCTTTGTGAGTCGTTAAAACTGTTACTGTGTCTCAGCCACAGTCTCTTTCGGTCTGTCGTACGGCTACTGTCTGCTATCCTATAACTGTCTCCCTCTTGCTCTCTCTTATTCTAATTATCTCATTCATTCATTCCCACTGCTATTGTCTCATCTGAATGTCACTATTACTCTCTTCCTTGTTGCCCTACACCATTACAGAGTTTGAACAGTTCACTGCTGACATACAGGGTCCATGGATTCATGAGGTTGTCTCCACACCCGTACACATCCATCCGCTAGATAAAATTTGAAACGAGACCCGGTCAGGCAACATGTTTCCAGTCATCAACAGTTCAATTTCGGTGCTGACAGGCCCAGGCGAGGCGTAAAGCTTTGTGTTCTGCAGTCGTCAAGGGTACGCGAGTGGACCTTCGGCTCCGAAAGCCCATATCGATGATGTTTCGTTGGATAGTTCGCACGCTGACACTAGTTGATGGCCCAGCATAGGAATCTGCAGCAATTTGCGGAAGGTTTGCACTTCTGTCCCGCTGAAAGATTCTCTTCAGTCGTCATTGGTCCCGATCTTACCGGTTCTTTTTCCGGCTGCAGCGATGTTGGAGATTTGATGTTTTACCGCATTCCTGACATTCACGGTACACTCATGATATGATCGTGGGACACCTGCCTGGACAAATCGGACGGTAGAGGTGGCCCCATCCGCTTGGACTATAAACGTCCTCCCCCAGAGATCACTTTCCATGAGTCGAACGTAGCGACCATGAAATCCAAAGTTGAAGAGTTATATCGGCGTCCTTCGCAGTGAACGCTGTATTATATGCCGTGCAAGATCTGATAACAACACTAAACATGAAACAAACTAACGCACACGGGTAGCCGTTCTACCAGCAACAGACAATTGTGACTCAAATCATTTATATTTTTGTTGAGGGATTGCATATGAAGAGCAAGGCTAGTGCGTTATATCTACATCGTAAACGTAATTCCTCTACGGTCTTAGAGGAAAGTTAGTTCAGAGTTTTTTTTCGGTTGTACTCGTTTGCCACGGTGGTTCGGCTTCAAGTGCAGCGGCCGTTGTGTATTGACCTGCTGTTCCGTCACGACAGCGCGGGCCGTTTTGCGATCTGGAAGCGCTGCCGCCGTCTCTCTCGGTACAATAGCCCCGCCCGTACAATAGATAGGTAGGTAGGTAGAGAGAGAGAGAGAGAGAGAGAGAGAGAAGCTTCAAATATTAAAAGTGTGTAGTATACTCAGAGAAATGCTCAATACGAATATCAGCTCACCATAAACGTTTTGGAAACGACTGTACAACTAATTCAACTCCAAATAACAAAAAAGGAATAAGTTTCGGAAGCAAGTTTTGTACGAGAAACAAGTGACGCTATTACTCGAACAAACTGGATAAGCGTAGACTCAAGTCCCCTGTACCAGCAGTCTTTATGTATTTTATTTTACTTATTATTGTAGCGATTAGCAACGAACTATTTCCAGTTCACGATGTATGTTATGGTGCAAGTTCATTCTTTGCCATTGTTTTCAAAATGGAAATGTGTTTTGATTTGAAAGCAGAAAAACCGCAAAGCAAGCGTACAAAAATGGCTGACTCACAGCTGGGTGTACGAAAGGGATTCGTGTCTTAAGAATTTCTGTGAGTTCCTGTGACAGGATCCTCATGGCCTAGTCCAGAATTGATGGACCTGTGAACACAACAAACAGACGCTAAAAATGTTGCCGGTCAAGGCGGCACTGTTGTATGTACTGATCATAGTATCATGCATGACGATTTATGTGCGCGAATGGCGAATTCGGCAAAAAACAGCATTAACTTAATTGAGGCAGCCGATACGGTAACGTATTTTTTATAGTCCTCTTCTCTGGGTGTAGAAGAATACTGTTTCGAATAAAATCCGTCAACGAAGGGATCATCGGATAGTAGTTGTTGTTGTTGTAGTCTTCAGTCCAGAGACTGGTTTGCTGCAGCTCTCCATGCTACTCTATCCTGTGCAAGCTTCTTGATCTCCCAGTACGTATTGCCACCTATATCCTTCTAAAACTGTTTAATGTCTCCCTCTACGATTTTTACCCTCCGCGCTGCCCTCCAATACTAAACTGGTGATCCCTTGATGCCTCAGAATATGCCCTACCAACCGATCCCTTCTTCTAGTCAAGTTGTGCTACAAATTTTTCTCCCCAATTCTATTCAATACCTCCACATTAGTTATGTGATCTACCCATCTAATCTTCAGCATCCTTCTGTAGCACCACATTTCGAAAGTTTCCATTATATTTTTGTCTAAACTATTTATCGTAGACGTTTCACTTCCATACATGGCTTCACTCCATACAAATACCTTCAGAAAAGACTTCCTGACACCTAAATCTATACTCGATATTAACAAATTTCTCTTCTTCAGAAATGCCTTCCTTGCCATTGCCAGTCTAAATTTCATGTCCTCTCTACTTCGACCATCATCAGTTTGCTATTTGCTCCCCAAATAGCAAAACTCATTTACAACTTTAAGCGTCTCATTTCCTAATCTCATATCTTCAGCATCACCCGATTTAATTCGACTACATTCCATTATCCTCGTTTTGCTTTTGTTGATGTTCATCTTATATCCTCCTTTCAAGACACTGTCCATTCCGTTCAGCTGCTCTTCCATGTCCTCTGCTGTCTCTGACAGAATTATAATGTCATCGGCGAACCTCAAAGTTTTAATTTCTTCTCCATGGATTTTAATTCCTACTCCAAATTTTTCTTTTGTTTCCTTTACTGCATCGGATTAGATTAGATTATATGTACTGTTAGTTCAATATATCCTTGGTGAGGAGATCCTAAGGAAATGATTCACAAAACAAAAGCAGATGCTTATGACCGTTGCTCAGAACGTAATTGACATTATCAAAAAAATGGTTCAAATGGCTCTGAGCACTATGGGACTTAACCTCTAAGGTCATCAGTCCCCTAGAACTTAGAACTACTTAAACATAACTAACCTAAGGACATCACACACATCCATGTCCGCGGCAGGGTTCGAACCTAATATATTGTGAAGCAGTAGGTAGTGTCACCGAGGCCTCTGCAGGACGTCCTTGAGCTGAACCTACAAAGCTTGTTGAGTTACCCAAAAATAAGCGCATATGGTTTTACGGAATGAAAGCAAGGGAAGTACCTGTTTATGACCGCATCTGCATTGAAAATAATAAGTTATTTCGAATGCATCGCCATTTCTTTGGTTTCATTACAAGGTTAATTAATTACCAAGTTGTAACCTGAAGAATTAAATACTATCAACCTCTTCTACTTGGTATTCGTCATTTACTGGCTAGAAACCTCTTACGATAACACAACTAGTCATACTGTGTGACTTTTCAATCACAAATTTATAACTAGACATAGTGTGACTTTTCAATCACAAATTTCCATCGTAAGAAAAAAGGTTTCATTGATATTGCCTAGAAATGAATTT
The DNA here is from genome assembly GCF_021461385.2 of Schistocerca piceifrons. Lineage (NCBI taxonomy): Eukaryota > Metazoa > Arthropoda > Insecta > Orthoptera > Acrididae > Schistocerca > Schistocerca piceifrons. The sequence goes on from NC_060139.1 coordinate 273,195,037, forward strand.
TCTGTTGTCTTATTACCGACAGGACAGTCGAAAATAATATTTATACGAAGTAGCGAGGAGATCTACAGAAATAGCAGAAGTAATGGGTAAATGATGATTAATCGTCTTAGGACTCCTCTAGCAGATGAATGAGAACAGGTTCATGAAACAAATATTCCTTTATTTCCGGGACAAGTAATCGACAAAAACATGGATTACAGAAATAAAGAAAGATCTAGAAAGAAGCAACATCAAAGAATCGGAAGCAACAGATAGGAATATTCCTGAGAATAAATTTTCAATTAATTAGAATTTAGAATAAATGTAGAAGGTTTTCAATGCAGAAGAAATAAGCAGTCGGGAACAACATGGACCAAGGTAAAAAAAATCAACATTGGAAGGAGTATTGGAAAAATAAAAAGCAACAAGGAAAGAACAGGAAATGAATCTGTTACCGATCCTAGTTAGTCAATTAAATATGTTTTTAAGGTGTTAACACCACTAATAACAGTGTAAGAGTACTTCAGAGATCTAAAACATCTCCATACGAGTTTTTTACATATCACGATAGTCAAAATAAACCCTCTGACTTGGCAAAGGGCGAAAGTGAGCTATACGTAAAACTTTATCTCAATTAATGCCATAATCTATGTGGATATAAATAAGAACGAACAGTTGTGGAGGAATAGTCAGTAAAGCTTTGATGAGATGTCGTCCACAGGATACACTCACGGTGCGTGTGCTTTATGTCTGAAACAATGCTGAATGTTCACTTGCACCTCCAGTATTGGAATTACGCCTCGTCATTTGCAGCTGACGCTCAATAACCCAGGGCGACAGGCAGATACTGTAAATTTTAGACTTTCTGCTCAAAAAATTATATGACTCGATTACAACTGGTAATCGTTCGTGGTGTGTTTCCATGGTTTCGGAAAAGGCCTACACTATACACAAACGGCTTACTTTCAAAAGTCCTACCATTACGAATTAAAGTGAACGTGTGCCTGCATCCATGTCTGCAGAAAACTGTTTGGAGGTTAAAATTATTTTGCCACGTTTGATTGTTCATAAATTTTAAAATGAGTCTGTAAATATAAATTATTTAATATGTAAATGAAAAATATTTTTTCAGTGAAAACCAATAATTTTTTTCCCATGAGAACTAATATTGCTTAATTTTTGTAAATTTGCCATTTAAAGTTAAAAGTCCTCCACATTGAAAAGTATTCGAATCTTTCCTCCTGAAAATCGGTTATGGAAGTTCTTCACGGTTTATTATGTGGAAAAACTAATTACGTATTGTAAAATGCTAATATCCCTTGTGAGATTTCTGTACCCTCACAAGTTGAATTTTAGTATTATGTTGCAGTTAGCGAGCAGTTATAATCGGTTATGAAAGAATCCAAACTCTAGTGGACGAAGCTGCGAATATACACTTAAGCGCCAAAGAAACTGGTATAGGCAAGCGTATTCAAATACAGAGATATGTAAACAGGCAGAATACGGCGCTGCGGTCGGCAACGCCTATATAAGACAAGTGTCTAGCGCAGTTGTTACATCGGTTACTGCTGTTTTAACGGCATGTTATGAACATTTAGGTGTGTTTGAACGTGGTGTTACAGTCGGCGCACAAGCGATGGGACACAGCATCTCCGAGGTAGAAATGAAGTGGGGGTTTTCCAGTGTCCTAGGGCCGATACTCTACTCTCTCCACACCTCGGACCTACTCAGGACACTTCAGGTTTCTGGGACGGTTTACGCGGACGACACTGCAATCCTTACGAGAAGTCTATGGCTGCTGGCGTGTTCAGCCGTAGAGGACTGGGCAACAAATTAGAGGATAGGCTTCAATGTGACTAAGAGCTAAGAGGCATCGGCCAGTGATTCCACAACTGCAGGTTTTCGGAAAGCCTATACAATGGGCCGATGACGCAAAGTGCTGTGGCGTCACCCTTGACCCTATGATCACCTGGCAGTAGCACGTGCGAGATTTTAAATGTAATGCGTAGCAATGACCAGGTGCGCCCTACCTACACCTGGATGGAATATCGACCCTGATGATCGACTGTAGCTCATTGCTCGTCCACACATACCACGGGTCTCTATTGACTGTTTGCACGATACTGAGGTAGCCCTGGTCAGCAAGATGCCCACATGTGTTTCCAATAGAGCACGTGTGAGGTCAGAACGGACCTCACCTTCGTCCCAGTGCCTCTATCAACGATATCAAGCCAAAGCTACAAATTTTTGTGGGGGATTTTTTTTCTTTTAAATGAATAAGTATATTTCTAAAAGCTGTTACAAACACTTTCTCTACTGGGAAAATCAATTTACATATTTACGTAATCATGAATCTGATAGACGATCAGATATGGATGGGTTGAATTAAACAAAGATACTGTGTAAATTTGAGAACGATAAAATGGACTGGTGTTGCTCTGCCAATGATCTTAAAGGGACCCCTCTGAATGCAATGTCCAAACCACGTCCACAAAAGAAGCTTTACGGTGAATGAACAAAAATACTGCCAAAAGAGTTCTTCCCTTTTATTTAACTCAAGAGTCATTTGACTGGTTTTATGCTATTCTTATTCTGCCTTCTCTAGTGTTCTTATCCTGTCCCTTTCTTGTGCTCATCTTTTCATTACTATGTAGCTACCAAACTCAGCATCCTTGGAAATACACTCCTGGAAATGGAAAAAAGAACACATTGACACCGGTGTGTCAGACCCACCATACTTGCTCCGGACACTGCGAGAGGGCTGTACAAGCAATGATCACACGCACGGCACAGCGGACACACCAGGAACCGCGGTGTTGGCCGTCGAATGGCGCTAGCTGCGCAGCATTTGTGCACCGCTGCCGTCAGTGTCAGCCAGTTTGCCGTGGCATACGGAGCTCCATCGCAGTCTTTAACACTGGTAGCACGCCGCGACAGCGCGGACGTGAACCGTATGTGCAGTTGACGGACTTTGAGCGAGGGCGTATAGTGGGCATGCGGGAGGCCGGGTGGACGTACCACCGAATTGCTCAACACGTGGGGCGTGAGGTCTCCACAGTACATCGATGTTGTCGCCAGTGGTCGGCGGAAGGTGCACGTGCCCGTCGACCTGGGACCGGACCGCAGCGACGCACGGATGCACGCCAAGACCGTAGGATCCTATGCAGTGACGTTGGGGACCGCACCTCCACTTCCCAGCAAATTAGGGACACTGTTGCTCCTGGGGTATCGGCGAGGACCATTCGCAACCGTCTCCATGAAGCTGGGCTACGGTTCCGCACACCGTTAGGCCGTCTTCCGCTCACGCCCCAACATCGTGCAGCCCGCCTCCAGTGGTGTCGCGACAGGCGTGAATGGAGGGACGAATGGAGACGTGTCGTCCTCAGCGATGAGAGTCGCTTCTGCCTTGGTGCCAATGATGGTCGTATGCGTGTTTGGCGCCGTGCAGGTGAGCGCCACAATCAGGACTGCATACGACCGAGGCACACAGGGCCAACACCCGGCATCATGGTGTGGGGATCGATCTCCTACACTGGCCGTACACCACTGGTGATCGTCGAGGGGACACTGAATAGTGCGCGGTACATCCAAACCGTCATCGAACCCATCGTTCTACCATTCCTAGACCGACAAGGGAACTTGCTGTTCCAACAGGACAATGCACGTCCGCATGTATCCCGTGCCACCCAACGTGCTCTAGAAGGTGTAAGTCAAATACCCTGGCCAGCAAGATCTCCGGATCTGTCCCCCATTGAGCATGTTTGGGACTGGATGAAGCGTCGTCTCACGCGGTCTGCACGTCCAGCACGAACGCTGGTCCAACTGAGGCGCCAGGTGGAAATGGCATGGCAAGCCGTTCCACAGGACTACATCCAGCATCTCTACGATCGTCTCCATGGGAGAATAGCAGCCTGCATTGCTGCGAAAGGTGGATATACATTGTACTAGTGCCGACATTGTGCATGCTCTGTTGCCTGTGTCTATGTGCCTGTGGTTCTGTCAGTGTGATCATGTGATGTATCTGACCCCAGGAATGTGTCAATAAAGTTTCCCCTTCCTGGGACAATGAATTCACGGTGTTCTTATTTCAATTTCCAGGAGTGTATATTGTGCAGACGTATCACTACTTCCAAAGTCATTTATGGATACAGGAGCAGATGTGCCACTAACTCATTCCATCCACTTCTAACCAGATTCCTTTGGCAACCCTCCCTTTCCAGTACTGCATTATTTCGTAGTTTATCTGCCCACTTAATTTTGATCAGTCTTTTCCATAGCACCACATTACAAATGGTTCCAGTTTTCTTCTCTCCTTCACTTCGCCCCCCCCCCCCACCTCCCCACAATCCAACATACTTGTACTACTACATAGTTTTCAAATTTATTATCTTTCCCCTTTATACTAGCCTTCCTCTATCTCTCCTTTGTTTATTTTGTAGCTGAGTACCTGGTATTGCCCAGGTATGTATTTACTCAGGTCTTCTAAAATCCATCTCCTACTTCCTCCTGCCAATCTCATCCTCCCCCTACTGTCCAGTGCCTCATACCTCTCTCTGTCCATCCTCTCCACCCCTACCCTCTGTCTGTCTCCTCCTGCCTGTTTCTCTTTCCATCTATTTCCCTGCCTCTCTCTTTCCATCTGCTTTTTCCCCTCTGTCCACCTCCCACTCCACCCACTAAATCCATCTCCTCATCTCTTCCTCCCCACTCTATCTCCTCCTCACACTTCTGAGGCCATCTCAACCTCCCCCCTCTTTGACCATCTCCTCTTCCGCCCCTCTCGCTTTCTATCTAATATCTCCTCTCTCTGTCCATGCTTTACTCCTTCTTTCCTCTGTCAATCTACTCCTCCCCCTCTGTTCCTCTGCTTCTTCCCCATCTGTCCATATCGTCCTCCCCCTCTTTCTCTTCCTCAATTTCTCCTTCTCCTCCTCAGTCCATTACCTCTTGCCCCTTTATTTGTCAGCATCTCTCATCTACTCTCTCTCTGTCCATCTCCTCACTTTCTGTACATTACTCCCTCCCCCTACACATGCACATCTCCTTCTTTCTCTTCTCTCTCTGTCCATCTCGTCATTCCCGCTTCTCTGCACGTTATCAACCACACCTCAGTTGGAGGTCACTTTATCTTACTTTTCTTCCAAATAGTATGAAATATGTGTACCAAGCTGGGCTGATGTCGAGCCAGGGTATTAGTAGGAACTTTTACCCGTGGCTTTGCCCGCCTACGCACATAGCACATACATTTGCCATACACTTAACGTATTTCACAAATATTTGTTACCTATTTTACCTGTATCTCTCGCGAATTTCGCCCTGCTGTTTCCTCTTCACTTTGTTCATTGTTTATAACGTCGTATCTCCTGAACAGTTTGTCGTTTAATGATGTGATTTTGCAGGTACATCCTGTGGTATATTTCGATACCGTCTGCGAAATGTATTGCGAATAGTGTTAGTAATAAAGAATTAATAAATTAAAATGTCATACATCATGCAGCATTCAATGTTTATGACGACATAGCTCCTGAACTATCTATCGTACAACGATATATTTTTGGAAGTACATTCACTGGTGTGTGTGAATACTGTCTTCAGACTGTTTTGCAAATTGAAGTAATAAATTAAAAGATCATGCTGAATGCAGCACTTCTTCTCTGGCGCACTTTACCCTATCAGAACTAAACCAATCGTACTATAAAGTTTCATTTTCCTTTTATTATTTTGTTTATTACTCTGATATGTGGTTTGGTTCTCGGAGTAATCGTCTGATAGTTTTCATATTTATCAGGTGGTGCTCTCTTTGGTAATGCGAAGACAACGCTTTTTCTCTGCATGATTTCTACTAATGTCTACCATACTTCTAGACTCCCACGTTTTCATAAAATTTCTTCTGCACGTAGTTTCTCCAGTTTCTTCCTTTCTCATATTACTTGTGGCTCTTTTCTGGCACTGGAAACGACATCCCATTAATCTTGTTACCCCTAAATGTGCCACTTTACTATACACGTTTTGCTTACTGGTATCAGAGATGACTTTTCATTCTTATTGTCGGGCATTCATAGAACACTTAACGATCATAAATTTCTAGGACTTCCATGACAGTTAGTTCTGCTCCAGAGAAAACGCGGTAAATGAGCCACGATTTCCTGAATTTCCTATTGACCGGTATCAATATCACTCCGTCTGCGAGCTTCTATCGGCGTATACACTCTGTAGATCACTGTGACGTCCGTGACAGAGGGTACATTCCCCGCAGCATTAAGATTTTTTGAATTCCGTTCACGGATGGAGAGAGGGAAGAGTGGGTACTAGTACGCCACTGTATGAGGCTTACTTCCCTGATTTTAGCTGCAGCTATGGAATGTACACGAATAGCGTGAAGCAGGTTAGTTTTCATGTTGTGTCATTATTAACCAAAATTTCAATCGTTGAGTCCTTATTTTCAGTTGGGAAAGAAAGAATGTGATAAACAGATTACAACCTGGAAACTCCCGAATAGATAAAACTCTGTGCCGGACTGAGACTCGAACTAGGGACTTTTGCTTTTCGCGGGCAAGTGCTCTACCGACTGAGCTACCCAAACACAACTACCGACCCTCCTCACAGCTTTACTTCCGCCACTACCTCGTCTCCTTCCTTTCGAAAAATGGTTCAAATGGCTCTGAGCACTAAGGGACTGAAAATCTGATGTCATCAGTCCCCTTAAACCTAACTAAACTAAGGACATCACACACATCCATGCCCGAGGCAGGATTCGAACCTGCGACCGTAGCGGTCGCGCGGTTCCAGACTGAAGCGTCTAGAACCGATTGGCCACCACGGCCGGCCCTTCCTTTCGACCAACTCCCTGTCTGGCACACAGTTTTAAACTGCCAGGAAGTTTCAATCAGCGCACACTCCGCTGCAGAGTGAGGATATCATCCTAAATTATAACCTTGTTTCAGCACGTGCTCTCTGGAAATAATTCGTATATAACAAGGAACTAATCACTGATCAGCCAGAACATTATGACTACCGACCTACTATCGATATAAAACCACTCAGGCGACAGCAGCTCCACCTGGCGATGAATGGCTCCTAGTCAGACACACACACTATCCTTGTAGTATCAGTGAGCGTGTTGTGAATCTGTAGAATGAGGAAGGCGCGCGATCTATCTGAGTTTGACCGAAGGTAGATCGTGATGGCCTGCAGGCTCGGCACGAGTATTTCGGAAACTTCAAGATATGTCGGGTGCTGTGGGAAGTGTCTTCGGCACGTGGCGGACCGAAAGTGAAACCTCGTCTAGGCCTCGCGGGGCTGAGCGGCCACCCTCTTCACACATGTCAGACGTCGTAGGCTGGGCAGACGTAAAACAGGGCATGCAGCGAACTGTGAAGGAACTAGCGTCAGACTTTAATTCAGAGCAGAATAAAAGTGTGTCTGAACACACGGTGTCCTGAACAAAATCGGCCTCCATACCTATGCATGTGCCAATGTCAGCATTACAATATCGGCAACTACGAGTGAAATGGACACGTGACCATCAGCACTGGATGTTGGCACAGTGGCAGAGCGTTGCATGGTCTGATGAATACTGATACCTTCTTCATCATGCCAATAAGAGGGTGCAAACCCGTCGTCTTCCAGTGGAACAGCTACTTGACACTTGTAGTACGGGACGGAGACAAGTCGGCGGCGGCTCCATTATGCTCTGAGGAACATTCATGGGTCCAGTGGAGCTGGTGCAAGGCACCATGACGGCGAAGGATTATTGTACACTGTTTGCAGGCCACGTACACCCCTTCATGGCGATCATGTTTTTTGATGGCAGCGGCATTTTTCAGCAAGATAATGCACCGTACCACAAGGCCAGGTATGTCATGCAGCTGTTCGAGAAACACATTGGCAATCTTCAATTGATGCGCAGGCACCCCAACTCACCAGATATGAAACCGATAGAAGACACCTGGGATGTCACTGAACGCGTCGTCAGAGCGCGTTGCCTGCCTCCATGGAGTTTATGGGAATCAGGTAACTTATGTGAGCAGATGTGGTGCCAACTACATCGAGCCACCTACCAAGACCTCATTGCTCCCATGCCACGACGCGTCGCCGCTTTTATGTTCGCAAGGTGCACATATGGCTATTAGGTAGGCGGCCATAATGTTCTGACTGATCAGTGTATGAAAAAATTAGCACGGTTGCCATTGAAAGACCGGGATCAGCCTTGTTGGCCAACTACGTCATGGGTGAGTTTGAGGACCAAGCGTTGGGCTCTGCAAGTTTTGAGCCTCTCATATCTTGAGCATTTGTGAATAAAACGTTTGTAACGTCCCCTCAAGGCGAAGACTAACGTCATCAGTTGTAGGACAACCTGAGTTCCATTCGTGAGAACATCTAATTTGCCATCAGGATTTAAAAAGGACGGAAGTTTCACCGCCAAATGGACACTTTTTCCAAGTCGACAGACACTGTTCTGTTCCTGCGAACAGATACCCATAATCATCTTGTGCAGAACAAAGGTGTCCTCAGTATGTCTGTCCACAAGGTACATATGACTGCTGAAAAGGACGATCTACAGGAATAAGTCAATCACTTCAGAATAGATATTGAAGACTTTGGCTATCCACTACGGAAGATACGCCGATCTTTATAAATCAGACTGAAGGTGAATGTCCTACCTAAAGAACCTAATGAGACAACGTTCTAGCCTATGGCCTTCCTACTTTTCGTAGGGAATCAATCTAAAACAAGTTGTATCATCTCTAAACATAAAGTCATGGTCAGCTCGTAAGCTCTGGGCAGGATGACCTGACTCTATGGAAGGCAGGCATGAATACAGTACGTCGGATGTGCTTTACAAACAGAACAAGAACGTCCCGCGGAACATGGAAGCTAGACCCGTCTGCTACAGCCTCGTAAATTCGCTGTGGCCGGGCACTGTATACAGGCAGACAACGCTGCAGACTACGAGAAGCTCCAGATTTTTAACATCTGTATCACCACTGGCGGTTTCGGTGTTCAGAGAAGCCATTGAAATACATTCGACGAATGATTTAGTTAAAGGTCGTGATGGTTTCAAATGAAATGGGGAATCCTCCGCCGGCAATAATTAGCTCTCATAGACAAGTGTGTAAAGGCAATGTATCATCTAGATAATGCAGAGGAGAGAGCGGATAGGTGCAAAGAGTACAAAAATGGTTCAAATGGCTCTGAGCACTATGCGACTGAACGTCTGAGGTCATCAGTCGCCTAGAACTTAGAACTAATTAAACCTAACTAACCTAAGCACATCACACACATCCATGCCCGTGGCAGGATTCAAACCTGCGACCGTAGCGGGCGCTCGGCTCTAGACTGTAGCGCCTAGAACCGCACGGCCACTACGGCCGGCTAGGAAAGAATACACCGAAGGCCTCTATGAGGATTCGATAGAGATGAAATAGTGGCTTCAGTATTAGAATCAGAATTTAAATGAGTTTTTGAATACCTAGGATCAAATAATGAAGGATGGATGGATAACACTCCATCAGATTTTCTAAAATCATTGAGGGAAATGACAACAAAATCACTGGTCACGTTGGCATGCAGAATATACGAGTCTGGCCATATATAATCCTAGATAACAATCCATCAGAATTTCTAAAATCATTGGAGACAGTGGCAACAAAACGACTGTTCACATTGGTATGTAGATTATATGAGTCCGGCGATAGACCATCTGACTTTCGGAAAAAAAACATCATCCCCACAGTTCCGAACACTGCAGTAGCTGACTAGTGCGAGGAATATCGCAAAATTAGCTTAACATCACATAATCCCAAGTTACTGACAAAAACGGTGTACAGAAGAATGGAAAAGAAAGTTGAGGAGGTCTTAGATGACGAACAGTCTAGCTTCAGAGGCACCAGAGAGGCAGTTCTTGACGCTGCGGTTGATAATCGAAGCAAGACTGAAGAAAAATTAAGTCACATTCCTAGGATTTGTGAACGTCGAAAAAGCGTTCGACAGTGTAAAATGGTGCAAGTTGTTCAAAATTCTGAGAAAAATAGGGTTAGCTGTAAGAAAAGATGGGTAATATACCAATCTACAAAAGCCAGGAGGGAATAACACGAGTGGAAAATCAGAAACATTTTTACTATGTACGGACTTTATATCCTCGACCTTGTGGTCCTCACTGGACATTTCCTTCACGACTGACCATATGGTTTTAGTTTTATTCTGTGAATTAGCGGTTTCATATGGGTACCAAATGTCATTTGCGCTCCTAATAACATTTTAGGGTCCTTGCAGTATTGTTTGTAACCGGATACTGTAGCTAAATGGTGACTACTTCTAACATTTTGATATAGTTCCCATTTTCTTCTACGTGATATTCTTATGTATCTAAGGATAGTTGATCAATTCGTTTCACGTAATTTGCTGTCAGATGTACAGTTTGGTTTTAGAAGTGGTTTAACAACTGAAAATGCTATTCTCTTTCCTCTGTGAAGGTATTGGGAAGATTAAACAAAAGTTTCGAACGCTAGGCATCTTTTTTTGATTTAACTAAGGAGTTTGATAGTCTTCAACTTTAATAGTCCTGTCTTCCTCAGTTGCGTGTAATATTACGGTATATTAATAATTTTTACTTATGGACCGTCTGACAGCAACTGAATAAAACACAATTTTAGTGCCATACGCGTTTCGCCTTTATTTTCTGCAAGGCATCATCAGTGGCAGGTTGCGTCGACAATTTCCTACATATTACGCTCCTGTTGCATTTTTGGTGTTCTTCTTCTTATGAACGCCAATTTGCTGTTTTTTTCCCCATTCCACAACACTATGCACTGAACGCTTGTTTTAAAGCCATATATAATCTAGATCTGCCACTGATGATGCCTTGCAGAAAATAAAGGCGAAACGCGTATGGCACTAAAATTGAGTTTGATAGTGTTTATCAAAAAATATTGCTCTAGGCGTGGGACCATTGAGCAATGCCGGAAGTAGCTCACAACTGGTTCACCTCTTACTTTAAGAACTGACAACAAAAGGTGATTCTCCACAGTATTGAGAATGTTCATGATGTAGGGTCCGAGTGGGGCATGGTTAAATGGGGGAGGGGGGGATATCCCAGGGATCAGTGCTGGATCCATTCCTGTTCCTTATTTATATAAATGATGTGCCTTCTATTTCACATGTGGTTTCTGTTTGCTTATGACATAAGCTTTATAATAAAGGTTGATATGTGCAACGTTGGCACTGTTTCAAGTAGCGCAGTTCAAGACACAAGTTCTTGACTTGTAGAAAATAAACTAACGCTAGATCAAAATAAGACTCAGTTCTTACAGTTTGTAACACGAAAGTCAATAAAACCTGCTATAATTACGCAGAATGGACATATGATTAGTGAGACTGAACAGTTCAAATTCTTGGTTTAGAGATACATAGTAAACTGTCGTGGATCGCCCATGTTCAGTTTCTTGGCTACCATTTTTACTATTACAACATTATCTGAAGTAAGTGATAGCTCGACACTGTGCATATTTTCATTCGATTATGGGGTCTGGTATTATATTCTGGGGTAACTCTTCCCATTCTAAAGGGTATTTTTGTCTCAGAAACGGGCGGTTCGGGCAATAAGTGTTGTAAGTTCACGAACATATATTCGGCCCCTACCGATTCCCACTTTGACCTCTCAATGCATATATTCTCTACTGTTGTTTCATATTAACAACATCAGCTTATTTCCAAGAATTATCAGCTTCCACTCAGTTAATACTAGGCAGAAATCTAGTCTGCATTTGGATCGCACTTCCTTGACTCTTGTGCAGGAGGGCGTACAGTACTCTGCTGTCCATTTCAATAAGCTACCACAAGATTCCAAAAATCTTAGCAGTAATCCACGCGATTTCAAATCTAAACTGAGTAGTTGTCTCATGGGTCACTCCTTCCATTCTGGCTACAAGTTCCTTGAAAAATTAAACTGATTCCTGTGTTATATTGTTAGTGGAACTTACATAAACTTATAGCTTGACTTCTTTTTAAAATTCATACACATTTCATTTTATTCGTTATTACTTTTCTGTTGTAATTTCATGTACTGACATGTTCCATGACTACGGAGCTTTGCTCCTCAATTTGGTCCTACGGAACTAGACGTGTAAAATAAAATAAATGAAGAATAACTGCGGAAATGATCATTAGAGCTTTTAAATTTTGAGCGACAGTCTTCTCCTCATTTTCCTGCACCTGCGATATGCTCAAAGTGAACAAAAGAGATGCTGGAAGAGAAAACAGAAAGTTTCAGGGGAACTCATTGCTTTAAAGATGGCTTCATTCTTCTTAAAAACACATGGTTTCTTCACTTCTTAATTCGACTAAAACTTTATTTGCATGCAACATGTCTTTTGTAAGCTGTATTATTTGTTATCCAACTTTATTACAGTAATGAGTAATGTTTACATACTGTAACTACAGTAATGAAAACAATCACAAATGTTTGTTGTGACAAACAAGCCAGAACTATCCCCGCTGCAGAAGCTGGCCTTGCGGCCGCGATGGAATGCTTCCTTCCTTCCGTGGAGCCGCGGTCCCAGCCGCTGGAATGACTGTCGGGGCGGGAGGGGAGCATCCCCCCACCACCACCACCTCGATCTCCCTCCCCCTCCCCCTCCCCCTACTCGACCGCCCACTGCCTGCGACACAGCGGCGCCGCTTAAAGCAGAGACGTCTCTTCCTGCTGCAAACTTTGACGCCAACACGCTCTGAAGGCAAACCAGTTCATTCTGGCAAATACCATAGCACCTGATCAGACAAGTAACACGAATAGTTCGCTAGTTTCTTGTCTGTGTGAAATATAACCGTTTCTCATTTTTTATTTTTGCCTTCAATCTGCGAATTGAGTTGCTCTGATTAAGCCTGTAAGTACTTCCTCTCCACTGCTAATGCCTTTATCTCAAAATAGCACATCCAGTTTTCTCAAATGTCACGAGGGTATTACAGGAATGGGAGCAAAAAGGAATTGGCTGGAGTAAGATCGATGTGGTGTCACAGTAGGAAAACGTCGGCGAATAGTGCAAAATAGTAGACATGGAATGACTTTTCGTCAGTGTTGTGCTTTTTCACGTCTATTCCTGCAGTGCTGCTGCAACCAGAGACTTACTAGATGGAATGCCTTCATCAGCCAGTACACAATTCGAACCTCGCTCGTAACGAGGAGGACCTTTTCAGAATGTTCAAAAACGTCGTAGGCGAAAAACCTTCGGAAGTTATGCCGAGCTGATCGAATTCAGAGAATAACTTGCTCAATTGAATGACTGTCTTTAATTAGGACACGGAAATTCTGAAGACTGTAAACAGACAATTGTTCAAATACTGGAAATGAACAAATACAAAGTAGGTCGACAAGAAAACATGTAACTGAGACGGTATCCTATTGACACGCTATTTAACTAACTGCATCTTGTGAGGAAAGCCTTACGAAAATTTTGCAATATGAAATCAAATTGCCGGCCGCGGTGGTCTAGCGATTCTAGGTGCTCAGTCCGGAACCGCGCGACTGCTACGGTCGCAGGTTCGGATCCTGCCTCGGGCATGGATGTGTATGATGTCCTTAGGTTAATTAGGTTTAAGTAGTTCTAAGTTCTAGGGGACTGATGACCACAGATGTTAAGTACCATAGTGCTCAGAGCCATTTGAATCATCTGAAATCAAATTCTTCACATTAATTACTTCCTGCGAGTAGAAGATAGTTGTTTACGTATCAACTACACTTTGTGATAGCATATTCATTATGTGTAGTTAGACAGTTTTCTTCGATGTCACTCCTAATATTTGAACACAACATACACTTAAAAATTATACTAAAATCAATGCTGGTGACACCTACGTGAAATTGTGTGAATTACTTCCAGTTCCTTTTAAACTGTGTACATTAAAATAAGAGGTTCATAATAAGGACTAAGCATTGTCCGTCAACACTTGTCAGACGGAGATACAAGAGTAGTTCAATACCGAGTAACGAAGAAGAGGACACGATCGGTGTTTACTGCATGTGACGGTAAGTTGATCCTGCCTGCACCAAGTCAGACCCTTCTATGTAGACCTACCCGCTACGTAGAGCTGGCTCTCTGTTTTGCTTGTTGTTAAATAATAGCTGCCTGCAGCCACCCACACCCAAGATTAAGGCAATAAACAGCTTCTACGACGACTTCGTGACGACGTACGAACGGAAAGCTCCTGAAGGAGTGGCGTGCGGACTGACTTTCGAAGCAACTGGAGGCGATGATTGTGCTTACGTTACGACCCTATGATACAGGTTTAGGGACCCTAACCAGTTACATATAGACTATTTCGTGATGGCGTAGCGCAAGTGAAAGGAAATATGCCCAAGATTGCAAATATTAGCTTTACAAATACGCTAACTGGTTGCAAGAGACACTTTGTGTGACTTGCAGAGAATTAGCTCCCATGTACGCAAACCCTTCAAAATAATTATAGTACCTCCTCATTCTCAGATTTGATCAGATGCATGGAACACACGTTGTAGCTTTTAAGCATATACTAATCCTTTAAATATTAACGTAATCACTAATCCATATGATTAAATTCATATGAACGGAACTAACACGTCTTTTATCTAAATTTTGGTTTAAGTATTAAGCCTCGAAGAGTTTTCTGATTCTGCCTAACCACATTCTTTCTAATCGACTCGTAGTTCTTTTCCCATCTCTTGGAGTAGAACAAACATCAAAAGATGTGATGTTCACTCTCCGGAATAATGTCCCAAATTACTTCATGTCGATATGAAGTCATGTTTACGTCTTCGAGTATAGTTTTTCCCTCTTTCGTCTTTCTGCTTTTCTGTTTCTCCTAGTAACTCCCATCATGCAACGCTCAGTGTCTGTACTGTTTTCACACTTGAATATCATGTGTCATTGCCCTATACCAACAATGCTATCTCACTCCATAAACTTTCCAATTTACGGTAATTGGAAGGTTATTTCTGAAATATTTATTTGATTTATGAAAAGTACACATCGCCATTCTTAGTGTTCTGTTGATATCTTTCGCTGTCCGTCGATGCTTGTCTTCATCTGCTCCAAATACTAAGTGTTCAGCTGATTCTAGCAATTGTTAATATATTATTTTTCTTTTCATTTGAAATGTGAATTACATTTTGAGGAAAACATCTAGATATTTTCTTATGGAACAAATAGAGAGAGAAAATAAGGACATTAGACAAATATTCAAATATATAAAAGAGACTGTAGACGAGACTGGGTATAGACTAGATGATAAGGATAAAGAGACGATAAAATAAGAAAGATATGACTCTTTCTAAATACTTGAGATTAGAGGGAAAAGGCGAAACAAATAACAGTAAATTAAACTTGAAATATGCTGACTCAGGCAGGGCGTGGATTACTTTACGGCTCTTACACAGTTCACGAAAACAGGCAACATTTTTCTGCCGCTGAGAAAGCCTGGTGTTCGCCTGTCGGCTGACAACGCGACGGACGCTGCTGCTGAAAGTGTAGCCTACCCGCCAGGCGCTCCCGCTTTCTGCTGCTCCCTGCCTGGCTGCCGCCGTCGCTGCTGCTGCCGCCGCTTGGCGCTCGCTGCTACGCTGCGCTCGGTGTTGCGGCTGGGGCGCGGAGGGCGGACGGCGACACGGCGACTGGACTGACGTGGGCCGCGTGGCGCGTCGCTTGCTGTTGCAGCTCGGCTCGGCTCGGCTCAGCTCAGCTCGGCTCAGCAGCTAGTTGATCGCTGCTCGCTGCGTCGCGGAGTCGGCTCTGCGCTCAGCGCTGATGGCGGCGTGGGCGCTCTCTGTGTTGCAGGCCGCCATCGCTATCATGCCGGTAGGCGGCCGGGTCGCGGGAAAGGTGGGGATCTTCTCCAACCTTCAGAACGGTGAGTGCGCGCTCACTACTCCTCAAATGTACATTCGCTCCTAAAAGTCACATTGAAACAAGTATCAGCTGATACTATAGACAGCACTTAATTTTCTTTTTTAAGTTCTCGAGAGTTTGTCATTATTTTAGACTGGGTCTCGTGGGCAGTGCTCTGGCAGAGTGAGCTATCCAGTCAGTTCAGCTTGTCCCTCGTTCCTACTCGCATTTCTTCAATTGATCTCTCCTGAAAAACTCGCTCCAGTAGCCCTCCAGGAAGAAAGAACATCGCAAAGAAATGCCTTAGCCACACCCTAAGGGACCTATTCCAAAAAGGATCTTTCTCTCCGTAAGGGTGTGTGCTTCACTTTGAACTCCCAAATTAATGTTGTGAGCGAGACCAGGAACCTGTCGGCAAGAGGACAATTAGCATAGAATGAGGATATGTAATGACATCAGTGAAATTTGTCAGTAACACTGAATCTGCACTGTAATGAAGACGTTCTTTACTTATTTATTTATTTATTTGGTATTTGCTTTTAGTTTTCTTCTGTGTAAAGGAACAGACCGAATGTTGTACTTAAACTGGCATGAATGTAGCACATAATACCTTAACTAAATTTCAAATGTGTTAGTAATAACTAAGAATTATGATATTTAAGGGAAAATTCTACGTAGAATATCTACATAGAAAGGAACAATAATGACAAAAAATGTGTACCATTTGCCTGCCTAGTGCACAGATATCTTTCATCTGGAATGCAATTGGCACCAACTATTGCTCTTTTACGCTGTGCAGCAGTAGTAGGTCACAAATTTTTTAATTTATAATTCTGGACTACACTGCTATACAACGCTGCACTACACTGCATTACACTTCACTACTGTACTTGGTATCAGAACCACGATGAATTTATGATTTGTCTGGATGGTTAGCTCTGGCACGCTGAGGTACACCTCAGGATTCACAGGGTTTAGGCTGCTGTGCTCGAAGAGGTGTAGAGGTTGGCTGCTAGCAGACGAGGTCTCAGGAAATCGTTCCTCGTCCCCCGAGGCTCATCTCCTCAATGCTTCCAGAAGATTACTGTGGGTGGAGTGTGGCCTCTTCTTTGTTTTCTGAAAGCCATGTTGGTTTGCAGTTCATATTCTGATATTTTAGGTGTCAGCGAGTTCTGGTTATGCCACAGTTTCTCATTCCTTATTATAGTAAAGACTGTTGCATTTACAAATGCGTTCCTGTCCTGGTCTCCAACACTTTGTCACATGGTACATTCCCATGTGATGTGATCCGGGGTTCCGAATTCTCCCTATTCATAAGTGTCTGTGGTGCGCTGTTGTATTTTTAAGAAATAGCTGGGATATGCTCTGTGGACCATGTCTCGACGGTAGTGTATACAGATAAGTCAAAAGCATTATGACTACCGTGCAACTCGACACTGGACGCGGTAACAAAAGTATATAGGCGAAGTAGACAAGGAGACGGGATCACCCTAGCGGTCATATGAGCTGCAAATGGAGAAATTCATTGCGATAAGCGACTTTCAGAAAGGGCAGATTATTATTACGTAGAGCCTGTGAATGGGTACCTCGAAAATGGCGAAGCTGGTTGAATTTTCACATGCTACTGTCGTGAGTATCATCGGAAAGAGGTAGGAGAACAGGACAGAAGATGGGGTTCGGAGGCTTCTTTAAAGACTAAAGTAGGATAGATGGTAATCTGTGGCATCTCTGCCGAAAGAGCACAATTCTGGGGCAGACGTAAATGTTTCGGAGCACATCGTTCATCGTGCGTTGTTGAAAGTAGAATTCCGCAGCCGACCCAACGTATTCACATGTTGACCCAACGGCATCGTCAATTACGACTGCAGTGGGCACGGGACCATCGGGATTCGACCGTGGATCAGTAGAAACGTGTCGGCCCTTCGAGTGAATCACGTTTTTGCTGTACTAGGTCGATGGTCGTCTCCACAAGCTCGAAACGTGCTGCTCGCCAGGGATGCAGGCTCATGGGAGCAGTACGGCGCTTGCCTAGGACCTGTGGTTGCAATCGAAGACACGACGACAACTGCGAACCACATACATTGCTTCATGCTTGATGTCTTACCCGACGGCGATTTCATCTTGCAGCAGTATAAATGCTCCGTGTCTCGGAGCCAGAACCGTGCTACAGTGGTTTGACAAGCCCTATAGTCAACTCACGTTGATGTCTCAGTGAGCAAAGTCGCGTGATGTAAATCTAATGTAACCCATTTGGGTCGCTATCGGGCGCCATCACTGCGTACGCAAATCAGCGGCCCGTTATTTTCACAAATTACATGACCCGTGCGAGGACATCTAATGCCACATTCCTCCACGAACCTACCAACAAACTGCCTCAACCCTGTTACGCAGAAAAAGTGATCTATTTCGTTTCTGAGACGGACAAACAAGCTATTAAGCAGGTGTTCATCATGTTTTTTCTCATCAATGTGTAGAGCTCTTGATCAGAAGGAAGTATGCCATTCTTGTAAGCCGCGCGGAGTGGCCGTGCGGTTAGAGGCGCCATGTCACGGACCGCGTGGTCCCTCCCGCCGGAGGTTCCAGTCCTCCCTCGAGCATGTGTGTGTGTGTGTGTGTGTGTGTGTTGTTCTTAGCATAAGTTAGTTTAAGTAGTGTGTAAGTCTAGGGACCGATGACTTCAGCAATTTGATCCTTAGGAATTCACACACATTTCATTCTTGTTCTTTCTTAGGAACTAACTGGTAGGTTATTCTCCCTGTTTCTGTCCTGTCGCAGATTTCTTGCATCGTCTGCGTAGGTGGTGATGCCTGCAGTGGTTTTTATAGTTTGAAGCTGGTTCAGCAATGATACTATGACAATATCATAGAACTTTGGTCCACGAACAGAACTCTGTGGTCAGCCTTCCTAGGACATTTTAATCACACCTGCCTGTCGTTGCAATAATCTCGTACACTGCTGTAGACACAGCTGGCACAATGCGTCTGTTTCGGTCTTTTGAACAGGGCAGGCCACAACAAATTATCAAACGCTCCAGCTATATCAATCACTACGCCTATAAAATACACGTTATGTGAGGTATTCACAATATTCATTAAATGATTTCACTCATCGTCAGCGTATTTTCCTCGTCTGAAACCGTATTGCAGGAGGCTCATGTTTACTACCTGTCTGAGGTCCCTCAGTGACGGCACAGTAGCTTTTCCTGTACTTTGGCATTTACCAAACAAATAGCCCTGTCATATTCTAGCAGGCCTTGGTGCTTTCTTCCTATTTAACATCATTGCTAGCCTCACTTCCTTCAAGACGGATGGAGTCACAACGCTATTATTCACATCCTGTTCTAGTAATTCAGAGCGGAGCCGATGGTTCTCTGTGTCTTCGGTCGTTGAATCGTCTGGGAACAAATACCTAAATAGGTACTGCACTGAAGTTCCCCGTCTGTTGTCATCGGCCGTCGCATACTCTCAGGGTTGGTTGATGTAATGATGGCGTCGACACCGAAAGCTTGCGCCAAACAGAGTTTGTAACTCGAATTTTCTGCTTTATGCGAGCAGTCGCGTTAGGTAGTCTGTGCACGCCTTCAGGTACATCTCACACTTTGATTGTTAACGACATTTCTTCCAATTATATCTGACCAGTGGACCGAGGTATGTCGCGGAAGATCCTGGCTTAGCATTTCGTAAGGATTATGCTACACGACTTAGATTTCAGTTTGTTGTAAAGCTGTTACAAATTTTAATTCTTGTGCAACTAGCTTCAACATTAGAGTCATTGTCGGGCAGACTTCAAAATTTTGTGCAGTGGATGTCACACAAATTTATTCATATATCTTTTTGATGAGGTCGTGTCATATTCCAGAGATAAATAGATGTTTAATAGATTTACATTTTGTAGAAGTATGATATACACTATCACAATTTTAAATCCGGCCGGACAATAAATTTAATATCAAAATAAGTTGCAGCAAAATAAAAGTTTCTAGCAAATTGTGGTGGTTTTACATTAAGCGGGGTAGGACGTCAAAGGGCCGACTTGGAGCAGGAGAAGCATCACAGGATATTTTAATTTCCAGTGTCTATACTTTTACAAATAAAGTCATAAAACTTTGTCAGCATCACCAGGAAGGATTCAGAATTTCCACCCATTTCAGTGGAAGTTCGAAAACATAAGAAAATATTTTTTTCCACAAGTGAAATGTCATCATTTTTTCACTTACTAATGGCTGCATTTGTTGCTATAGGTACACTTTTCTTCATAAGTTAGAGAGATTCTTCGATGAATTTTGCACAGCATACATACCATACTTACAGGTTTACGAAACCCTAGAATTTATTTAATTTATGAAAAAACAAATGAGCTGTTATATTTTAAACTTCATGTTTAGGAAAAACATAAATTTTATAGTTAATTACCTCAATTTTTACCACAGTTTTTAATAGAATTGGAAAATTCTAGAGTTTCTTACACCTTTAAGTGTACCTATAGCAACAAATGCAGCCATTAGTAAGTGAAAAAAAGATGAAATTTCACATGTAAAAAAAACTACTTCGTTATGTTTTCGAACTTCCACTGCTATGTGTGTGAATTCTGAATCCTTCCTGGTCATTCTGACAAAGTTCTATGAATATATTTGTAAAAATATAGACAGTGCAAATTAAAATGTCCTGCGGTGCGTCTCCTGCTCCATGTCGGCCTGTTTGTCGTCCTACCCTGGTTAACAAAGCTGTGCAGTACGACTTAATGGAGACTTTATGCATGAAATTTACTGGAGGCGTGCTCATTATAGGCTATACACATAAAGCATGGACTTGCAAAGAGCAGGTGGAGTCAGTTCTAATTTTTTCCTCACAAAGATTTCGTTTCTAAAAAAAAATGCTTCTTACGTCGCAGATTTAGCAGTTCTCAAAGATTTCACTAACATCATTCCACATCACTGATTTCATAACTTTATACGCATTGATCAGATATATTTCATACTCGTGAATTTTTAATGGGTGTATACCCCTATAATAAGCCAAGCTCCTCAATCCAATACCAATCTTAGAAGGGTCAAATGGCACTGTGGTCATCAGTCAATCTTAGAAGGGCTCTAATACATGATAGAGTGGCGTTACTGGTTAAGGAGGCTGCCCACGACAGCAGCGGGTCAGGGCTCGACTCATGGGCTGTCACACTTTTCCGTCACCAGAAAACACTCCTCAAAACTCTCTTAGACCTTCCTTTCTCGAGTGCAACCTTCACAGGATAATTGGTAGACACTACTCTATTCCAGCCAGTGACAAAATCACTCATCTAACGACTGACATACGAAGAAATTAACAACGAATATGAATTTCCGTACACAACGACACAACGAACAGGTTGAAGGGCACTTTAATAACTACTAACAAAATATACGCTTTATGTCAGTTCTTTGTTCTAATATGTCTTCCGCGTGGTAGCTGTTTGGTATGGTCTCGAAGGCGAAGAATCGGGAGCCTCATTCAGCATCCCGAAATTTTACCTGCTACTCGTTCATTCCTCATATCCCCACAAGGGTTATAAGTACATCATAACAGTTCAGCTCACATAAAATCAGTATCATTTTTAAGTGAAGCGTGACACTTAAAGAGCATACTCATTAATGAAACTATGAATCGTGAAGTATAGGCATCGTCCATTTTACTGATGTTTCTGACGCTGGCTTATCTAGAGAAATTAATTATGCAATAATCATCTGTCTTTCATGTTCCGTTTGAAAATTACGCAGGTACTACCTCGCCCATAATTGCAACATTTACATGTAACATAGATCATTTTACGTTAAATTTATCAAAATTACTGGCGGAAGTAATGAAGCCAACGTCCTAGTTCACCTTCTTTAAAGAAAATCGATTAACAGATAGTACAGAATTCTTTGAAAAATGTCGTATTACCGTCTTGAACTGCTGGTAAAATTCTTTATTTACGCAGGTAATTCCAGTCTGTAAGAGCATTGTCCACGAAAATATTTCAGATTTTAATCTTATTTTTAAAATGATGAATCATAGTGATTTATTTTGCATTTCCCTTTTTGAGCAGCAACTGATGAATTTTGAAATGCACGCTATTCATAGAAAGAATTTCAGAACTATTCTTGTTTCCTTCTCTGCAGTATTGTTATTTTCATATACTCTGCAGCATTTTGTACAAGGTTCCCTTGTTGGTAAATAGCTTTGGAGGCATAGTAAACTCATTCTGCCTTCGGAATAAAACTGCTTGCATTCTAGATTGCTTCCGCTCACTGTGGCAGCACCACGGTGTTTGTATCAGGGCCGTGTCCGCGCCACTTGAACCAGCTGTGGCTCCCAGCGCCTGGCAGTGAGTGTCGTGTTAGTTAGTACAGCTGATTGTTTCCTGTTTCAGATGGTGAGTCGCTGAGCCTACAATGGCGTCCATCGTCGAGTTGCGCAGCTCCTCCGGTAGAGGTCAGGCGTGCTAGCACGTGCTAGCGCCTGGCCTCCAGATAAGTGACTTTATAAATAAAGCATAACCGGGGCAAATTCTGTGCCGCAAACCCGGTCGCTTGCTCTCTCTGCCTTGGGACGTAGGCCAAGTCCCCTAAAGCTTTTGCTGCAATCCACTTTTATCTCAACGACTTTTAAAAGCTCTTCTAAGGAACTGTGCTGCGAATTCTCCTATACTTATACTGACTAAAAATGATACACATTTTAAATAAATTTAATAAAATAAAGATTCAAGTCAGTAGTAACAGTTTGACTCTAGCGCAGAATTTTATATCCGAGTTTTGGAACATTAGTGCATCCACCACAAAAAGAAAAATTTTCCTCTGGTTGGGGAGAACAGTGGAAGAGAGAAAACTCAGAGCATAAGGGGTCACTAAGGTGAAAAGTAAAAAGTAATCTACGACCACTAACAAGAATTTAACTAATTTTCAGAATAAGGTTTAATTAATTGAGTTAAATATCAGTGCTACTGAAATAAATTGAGCTCTCTGCATGATGCTTACTGTAAACTTTTGCTTTTTTAAAACTGAGTGCTATTTAACTTTCAGCAACTGTGAAACCCACTATACCACATTTTTTCAAAAATATTGTAACTCTTGTAGAGGAACTATTTTTTGGTTTTTTCATCTTTTTGCTATCATATATTTTTACGAATTTCTTTTGTTACCTTAGTGTGGTTTCCTTAACTAATCTGAACTTAATAAATGATGCTTCATAGAAGTTACTAACTTGAAGCAGATTCTTTTGTTTGAGGTTGAATGATTTCATTCCAGTTCAGGGCCTATGCCAATGTACAATACTTTAGCAATGTTGTCTAATGATCCACTCCCAAAACCGTTAATATTCTGTGTAGTGTTCAGCATATAGTTATATGTTCACATACTGAGAAATGAAATACTATTGAAAACAGTGATTTACTAAAAGGTGGAATATGAGAAATTCTTCTAAAATAAATCAGATTCTAAGAACCCATGCAGTTTCCGCAATAACATCAGAAATGTGAACAAAAGAGATTTCGGTGAATGAAACGACTTCATAAACCGAAAATTTCAGTTCTTAATATACAGTGTATGTGGATGGTCCTTGAATTTGCCGTGATCCAGAATAGTTATCATTTTTCCGACTATACTTAAGAATTTGTAGCTACATAGCGCTATCACTGGTACACAGGAAAGAAATGCCTTATTTGTCCCTGTTATGCTGTTATTTATATGTATATCAAGTAACTTTTTCATTGGTGTGTTTTGGTTTTATGTGATTCTCTTCCATTTCCAGAAATCCTTGAAGCTGTTAAAGATCTATGTTAAAAAAAGCAACTTCTAATGACAGAGCATGCATAAATCACGACTTAAAATGAAGTTGATAACATACATGCCACAGGAAACATCTCAATGAAAACATGATAGTTCTGTCAATAACAGACATTCTGACACACTTTGTCTGGTTAACTGCAAAACTACTACACTTCTAGACATTGGTTATCAGTCCACAGTGTCCACTTCGTATGATGCCAACTTTACTCTCCCGACTATTTTCGTAAAAACATACTTTTTTGTATTACAGTAACAATTAATGGCTGTCACCTAAGTTTGGTTTACATTTGACTAACATTTACCAAAAGTATTTCGAGTTGTTCAACTATTTGTGCAGAATACTAGCACTTATTGAATCCAGTGTAAGAAATCCTTTAGTTTATCACCAATATATCTAAGAAACGAAATGACTATATATAGTAAATTCTCAGACAAATACCATGCCACCAACGAAACTTGCCAAACTTTGTTCTACTAAATAAAGTTCACATGGTTTCATGTGAATAATTCAATACACTTGACTCATCAATAAATTGTTTAAATGATGAAGATGTATTAACATGTAACTATGTGTTTTATTAAATTAGATGCCTAAGATGATAACCAAATCATTAAAAGTTTTGTTGTAATATATTTCCTTTTCCAGATGATCCTATAGCAATCATTGTGTAGCATCTATGTGTCTAGCCTGTAGCATGGCACGTCTGTGTTCTGTACAGAATGTGTTTTAGCACTTCAGCACGTCTGACAATTGTCCTCTCTCTAATTTGTTTCCAAATATTTCCCATATTCTAAACGACCCTCAATATTTTCTTTTTATGTCTCCTGACTAAGCCTAATCTTCAGTTGTTGCTGTTTTTCCATTTCACAGAAATCCTTCATTTTAGATACTGATATGTAAATGTTGGTAACTGACATGAATCTTACTCTTTTTCAGTGTGTCTTTCAATTTAATACACTTCGAAATAATAATGGCAGAAATCTATTATATACTTCTTTAGTTAACATATTTGACTTCTTGCATGCCTTTCGTATATAGTGTTCATATTGGTTAAAATTCCTTAATTTTTTAAACATATGTTTATATTTTTATGGTATTTACCTTTTCTTTGTCATGAAAGAGAACAAGCATACTCATAAATCAAACTCTTATGGTGTTATATTGTCGAAGATTTGCCAGAAAGACAATATTTTCACAATAAATTCTTTGTAACGGCCACTGGACCAGATTTCTACCAAAAACTGTAGTTTATTTTAATTTAAAAGCGACACTTTATTTGTTTCATATACACGCAGTTATAATTTACTGGGTTATGAAATAGTATGAGTATGTGTCAAAAACGTTTGACAACCATCTGTCCAAAGACTTAAAAGTAATACGAAATGTAGCCATGCAAAAGCTCTGCCATGTAGTGCACAGATAGAAATTGGACTTTATGTATTACTTACCAACGTGGATGCTAAGCGTCTCACATAGTCTTATATCGACAACAGAGGCCACTGCAGTTTGATATTCTAATATTTTAGATAGGGGCATAATCACAGATATCCATTTGCATCGTTTTAATGTGAGATTGTTATTGACAGGCTAGTGAGTTAAGTTGGTGCATAAATTCGTATGGCTTTTCCATAAGGACACAGGAGATACACGTAACATAGACTTTGGTCATCAACAACATATTCTTCTTCACTATTTATAACAGACTGCCAACCCTGCACGACTGCACAAATAATGCGATTTTGAGGCAAAAAACACGTCGAGCTACCTTCGGAGCATATTTCCATACGGTAAGGATGCTCCTTGAAGGTTGTTCAATAGAGAGCAGAAAACGTGAAAATCTGAGGACCCAAGGTCAGGTGAATAAGGTGGGTGCAGAATGACTTCCCAGCTCATTTCCTGTGTAATGTTTTCAAAAATGGCTCTGAGCACTATGGGACTTAACATCTTTGGTCATCAGTGCCCTAGAACTTAGAACTACTTAAACCTAACTTACCTAAGGACATCACACAACACCCAATCATCACGAGGCAGAGAAAATCCCTGACCCCGCCGGGAATCGAACCCGGGAACCCGGGCGTGGGAAGCGAGAACGCTACCGTAGTGTTTTCTGTCAGTCTATCAGAGAGCATTCCGGTATTGTTGTGGAGTAGCATAACTTCACGCAGTCTTCCAGGTTGTGCTGGAAACGCATTTCCTGTGTAGTGTTTTCTGTCAGTCTATCAGAGAGCATTCCGGTATTGTTGTGGAGTAGCATAACTTCACGCAGTCTTCCAGGTTGTTGTGCTGGAAATGCGTCTGCAAGACGACTGAGTTGTTGATTGAAGGTTACACCTCGGGAAGCTATTTGTAGTACTCCACACCATCGGCGATTCACCAGATACATAGTATTGTTTTTTGTGGATGCACGCATGTGTTTGTACAGGGCATTGCTGCTTCCACTGAGCACAACCACTCATGTATTTTCCTTGTGTTACCATGAAGTCATCATTTATTATCACCAGTAACGACAGAGAATAGGAATGGTCGTTAATAGGGGAAGCGTTTTGTTAGACTGTCAGAAACAGGTAACATGTTAATGACACACGGTAATGAAATGGAAAATAGAAGGAACTAAGATGGGTTACAGTATTATTGAGTGTATGTATTTATCGAAGTACTGGAAGTGTTTAAGTGTAATAACAACCCAAAAATAGCCAGCACCTCTGAAATAATTTTTGGACTACGTAACGAATGTAAATTTCCAAAAAATTGTCAATCTGTGTGGGATGAAATCACGTAGACGCCTCTAGGAACTATAAGTATCATTATGCAGAGCAAGGCAGACTAACAAAATCCTCATTGTTTCCTTATCTTGGCTGTAATGACATAACGAGACTAAAAATATAATTTCCAACCAAAAGAGGATAAACTACGAATTCTCTGTTTCACGATAGTCAACTATATCCAGTTCCTCGTTCGAAAATGTGTAGTGAATACCTTTCCTGTAACATCCCATATATTCGAAGTGATTTAGATTTCAACGTTAAAACTTTAGTTAGGGTTTTTCTACGAAGACAACAATCAAATCTACTCGAAGGAAAACTAGCTAGTAAGAAATCACGTGCTTTAAAAATGAGTAAGGAATCATTTATAAATGTTCTCAATTCAAATGTGAATTTAAAAATTGACCAATATATTTCAAGATTCTTAGTCGGTGTGGTAGATAATGATTGGCAGAAGGTAATTAATGGGTACAAGAATGCAGTTGTCTGTGCTTTGGAAATGTTTGTCAAGCAGTGGAGTGTAGAATTCCGTGGCCTCCAGTAAATAGCATAAGTTTCTAATTGGTCACTTCGGGGTCAGTTAGTCTGGATAAGGACAGAGGGAGTCCCTTATGGTGCAGGATGCCAGGTATAATTGCCCACTGGAAGGCCATTGTAAAAGGTCAGGGAGGGGATGCTTACTGTTTGGCACTTCACTTTGGTTCGTGACTGCTGATCATGGTTGCTAGTTCAATGCCAAATGACAGAGCAGAGGACTTGCCAAGTCAGGAATGAGCGACATCATACACACAATAATTATTATTATTTTGGGTGTTCTGGCACTTCATTTATTGTCTTTCGGTTTCGTGCTACACTGTGATATGTTGTTAATTCTGAATTAATAACTTAATTTTGTTCACTCTGTTAAATGCTTCTTGTTCATGGATCAATCTTGTGACAGAGAATACATATGGTTACATCTTCGGTCCTTGGTCGATCAGACACTACTTAGTTATCCTTGAAGTTTCCTCAGATCTTTTCCCCTCCACAAAATATTTTAGGGATCGTTTCAATTCTTCTAGAAGTGTTAACAGCGCGCTTCATTGTAAAGTACGACATGTTAGTTTCTCTATTCTAATTTTTCTCCCCTTTTTGGCTATAAAAGCTGCTTTTTCATTACCGTCTTACCGACAGGCTGATGGTATCCACTAAATTGCTAGTGTCTTGTTCTTCTGTTGTTTATATTTAATTACATCTGAAACTTGTTTAACTTGAACGATTTTTGTGTTGATAACTGTCGATGTTGCTGCCCTGGCATTACAAAATGTAGGCACTTTGTCGAATGTATGTAAATGCTTATTTACCTGATTTTTGGCAGTTCTGATGGCTTTAACTTCACCGTAAAAATTTGAGTGTGCAGTCGTAAAGTTAGACAGAAAGAGAAAATCTTGCTGTATATTCCTACTCCAACGTTTCCTCCATTTTCAGTCAATGAACCGCGTGTGCAGACGTGCAGTCAGTGATTTTCAGCCTGTATCAGATCTTTAGTTTCCTACGCTGTAGCTCTCTTTATTAACTCATCTGTTTCACATTCTTATAATTAACCATTATGTCTAGCTAGTATTGCAACCGAGGAAGCAGAATTGGAGGGAGTGGGAAAATAAATTTTTAAGTGTCACCTTTCGACTGTTGATATTGTAATCTTATGTCTTCTACCTTTTTGGATGAAACTAATTTGTGTTTTCAACTGTCTGCTATTATTCTTAGGCGAATTCATATTTTAGACAGTAAACTTATTTTGGATAGATGAATCAGTTTCTCACACTGCAGCAATGTCGACTTTTGAATACTTATGTCAGTAGATTCTAATCCAACTATAATTGTCATTAACAATAAAGCTTTTGTTTTTACTCCACTAGTTATAACTCTTAATGTTTGGTTCTGGATTTCTTCTAATCAGTTGATGTTTCATGTAGTAGCTGTAGCAAGTGTTCGCTACCATAGGTTGTAATTGGTCTTATGTAGGTTTCTTACGTTGTGTTGTGCACTGTGCTTGAACGTCCCCATTTACTACAAGCTGATCTTTTCAGTGCGCTGATCCTACTTTTTGCCTTCTCAGCACATTTATTTATGTGGGTTTGCACGTTTAATTTTCGATCCATACAAACCCCTAAATATTTAAGGTGTTCATTCCATTGCATGTCTTCCCCTCTAATTGTTAAAGAGAATTTTGGATGAGAGTGACATTATATGACAACTTCTTGTTTCAGTCCTTTCTAATTATTTTCTTTCATCTCTTTTGTACGTTCCTGGACATCTACATTAATCCATTTTTCTGTCATTTGTCAGGAGCGATATGTCGTTGTACGAAGGGTAATGGCTAATTCACGTTTCTTAGTGCCTCCCATTTTATCAGTGACGATTTTAATCTTGCTCCACAAATGGATTTCATCTGGCCGTCTAAAAAACCACCTTAGATACTTCCTGTCGCTTCTCATACGTCTTCCATCTTTTCATATAGTGTACGATGGCTGCTTCCATTACTTTCTCAGGCAACAGAATTCTGCTGGGCGTACAAAGCCGACGAAACAGTGGCACGTGTTCCTCTAGCATCCCGCAACTTCTCGCTTCCTAAATCTGATCACACCAAGTACAGTGATAAGAGGACGATGAATGCAGCAGTAGCTTTGACTGCCCCTGGCTCCAGCAAGTCTAGCGGATGGGCGGATCTCGAGGGGATTAATGTTCATCCCGCTAGCGGGCAACGATTTTATGGCGGACCTGTCAAGCGAGTAACGCGGAAGGATTTGTTTCTTTCCTTTCGGATGCAGGAATCACACCTAAGACCAACATCTAAACACATGAGGTATTCGGCGATTTAAACAACCTAATAAAACATGTTATTAAAGGAAATGTGTTTGTATAAAATCAAATTCGAGTACTATTACCTATGTTTATTGTGTCTTTTTCACTGAATAACCGATTTCAAGATGTTCTTCCAGCTAGTGATATGCCTAACAGACATACATACAAAAGAAAGTTTGAGAGAGAGTTTCAGCAGCACGTGTTAATTCATGGAGATTCAAATTCAGATTCTACATTCCATTATTTTCGTAAAGAGATTTACGGTTTTCTTGCTTAGTTTAGTTACATACCAACAGCAAAATAGAGGGATTAGAAGCAATGTGCAGTATAAAGAGTAAACACAGCGAATCTCCTGAAACTTGCACCAAGAATGTTGCGGACATGCAAAGTGCTATTGTTGTGTGGTTTTCACGGAATGGATTGATAGTCGGGAATTCGTATTGTTAGTCAATAAACAGATTGTAATGGCACTTAGAATGTGTATTTTTAATGCAAGCATTTTTTTAATGGAACAATGCCTATTGGCATTAATAAGCTAAAAGTAAGGAAAATTAGTATGCTAATGGTGTTGGTTGCAGGATTCCAGTGCGAGTCGTTTACGAGGTATCGTATTTTGGAGAGTTTTCAAACCGACACTTATTTATGCCGTTCAACCAGTGTAGTTGCTACATACTATGTTGTTATGCTTGCGTACGGTGTGCTTGTGTGCTCCCTGAGTGCATTGCGACTTGCTTGTCATTTACTGTGTGATAGTCCAAGGAGTAGGTCCTGAGTGGACGATAGAAGTTAATAGGGCATGCAAAATCCAACATGCCCATGGTGTACAGAGAATGTAAAAAGAATGTACTTGGTTCTTGTGCGGTGTATCAATAGACGTGAAGCAGCTCGGCAATTATTTATCAGCCTCTTCAACCAGTTACGTGCGAGTGGTAGTATAACACTTAGCCAGCGTAACAGAAGGAAATGAGTGACGACAGATGAGTGGGAAATTAATGTTCTTCCTGCTGTCGCCGTTGTTCCACATGTTAGCTCCCATGCAATTGCATCAGGAAGTGGCATGAGTCAGGAAAGGGTTCTACACATTCTCCATCGACATAGGTTCCATCCTTACCACATCTCTGTCCATCAAGAGTTGGATGGAGATGTTTATGAGAATCCTGTTAGCTTCTGTACAGGGGCAATAAGGCAGACGTTTACCAATCACGGCAAGGTAAACCGCCGAAACATGCACATCTGGTCTGCTGACAATCCACGTTGGCTTTGTCACGTCTGTTGCCTTCGTCAGCGTCCGTGGGTGTCAACGTCCGACGTGGAGTAGTGAACCATCAGCTCAAAAGCCCCTTTTTCATAGACGGAACACTGAACGTGCATAAGTATCTCAACCGCCTAACAGGCCATCTTCCACGGATCCTACAAGACGTTCTTCTGCAAACTGGGTGGAACATGAGTTACCAACATAATGACTGGCCAGCCCATAGTGCAGGAAGTACTACAGCATGTCTTCACAAACTGCTTCCAAATCATTGGATTGGACGCAGAGGACTTGTACCTTGGCCGCTGTGTAGAACATTACAACCAATGATATACAAGTACGTATTACTGCAACCAGCTCGGAAATCTCCGTTGAAATGCTAGCACGTGTGCAGCAGGCGTTCCATATCAGAGTAGAAGCGGGTATCGCCGCTGCAGGTGTTGATTTTGAAATCAACCTGTGATGGTCAATTGCCTCGTTACTAGTCATAATCCACGTAAGTAGTGTATGCACTTTGTTCGTTAGTGTTGCTATCACAGACATTGTACAAGTGTCATTGTGGGAACTCTCGCAAATTACGATATCTCGTAAACTACTCACACTAGAACCTTCCAACAAACGCCACTGATATTCTAATTTACCCTGATTTAGTTCGTTAATAACAGTACTCGTTGTTCCATTGAGAAAAGTGTATGACTGCACAAAAACACATTTTATTTGTATTATTAGAATGAGTTGACTGGCTTACAATAAGAGCTGCTGACTACGAATCCATTCTGTGGAAACCGTACATCATCAGTCCTCTCCATTTCCGGAATATTTGCGGTACAAGCTTCAAGTGATGCACTGCGTATTTAAAAGACGTACTGGAAGTGGATGTAGTTGATTTGACATGAGCTAAAACCTTCAATAGCACTTAATTACTAAAGAAATAGATTGCGTGAAGGAAATCACAGTGAACAATGAAATATTGAAATATGTAGTACGCTAAAACGTAGTATGAATGCAAGTAAACTGAACGGCACGACAACTGTAATTGGAGATTTCTGTACTATCACACCAGATTCTTCTGCATTAAAACAGCATTCTCAGGTGAACTACATAAGAATTAAAGTATCCCATGTAATACGTATGTTCAAAATACTATTACAATCTTTTACAAACTTTTAAGTTTTTCCGAGAATTTTTAAGAACTTTTTAATTTTTTTTAGATCTTATGTAAGGTATTTAAACAGAAAAATAAAATCAAAATTTAACTCGCAACAGTGGCAAAGAATGCACCAAGAGGCCGCCAATGTTCGTAGCCAAATCAAACCGCTGAAGAGGGTAAATAGCCAAAATAAATAAAACATGACATCGGGACGAACATTGCGGTGGCGCACTACGAGAAAAAACTCGTATATAATATAAGTACAATGAGTGAAAACGAGACACATTTGTAAGGAAAGATAAAAACTGGGCTCTCCAGTGGTATAAATAACCAACAA
This sequence comes from Schistocerca piceifrons, assembly GCF_021461385.2. Taxonomy (NCBI): domain Eukaryota; kingdom Metazoa; phylum Arthropoda; class Insecta; order Orthoptera; family Acrididae; genus Schistocerca; species Schistocerca piceifrons. Next base: position 273,227,017 of record NC_060139.1, read on the forward strand.
CTCCCTGTCGGCCACGCTTTGTTACTCCCATACCCATCACTCACCCTATTACCAATAAATGAGTCGAGGCCGTAGGGCTGAATGAGCAACAATCCAATAAGCGTATCAGTGTGGATTTCATGACATTAGGGACACTAAACTAAAACCTCAACATAATGGCATGGTTATTGACAGTGTTTTTATCAGGCAGAAAGATGACATACAATGGGAGGAACTAGAGAGCGATGCTAAGACCGCGACATAAGGTAAACTGGGCGGGATTTTTGATTAAGAAAGGTTGGGGAGCGTCCTAAGAATGAAATAATGTATCCAATGATAAAATAAGAAATTTATTATGAAGTTTAACGGTTTTAACTGCCCGCGTTACAAAGATCTGTGTAAAACTCAGAAATTAGACATGGTGCATCATGATAGATGAGACGATTTCTACAGCACTCGAGGAACAGTCTATGACGTCAGCTACGCGAACAGATGGTAAGCTATAACCCAGCTTGTGAAGAAATGTTGTATTACTGCACAAGTTCAAAGCGCAAAAAAAGTCTGAAATTTACCATGTGTGTCAAATAAATATTACGTAATGAAATCACGAAGAAAGGCATATTGCAGCGCCCGAAAAGCTAACAAAATTTATTTTAGAATTGACAAGTATTCTACTGAGTTAACCCGAAAGTCAAAAGTGCAAATGGTACGTGGTATGAAACTTCCTGCCAGATTAAAACTGTGTGGCGGCCTTTTGCAAAGGTCCCGAGATCGAGTCTCGGTCCGGCAGACAGTTTTAATGTCTGGAAGTTTCATATCAGCGTACACTCCGCTGCAGGGTGAAAATCTCATTCTGGAAACATCGCCCAGGCTGTGGCTTAGCCATGTCCCCGCAATATTCTTTCTTCCAGGAGTGCTGATTCTGCAGGGTTCGCAGGAAAGCTTCTGTGAAGTTTGGAAGGTAGGAGACAAGGTACTGGCAGATGTAAAGTTGTGAGGACGGGGCGTGAGTCGTGCTTGGGTAGCACAGATGGTAGAGCACTTGCCCGAGAAAGGCATAGGTCCCGAGTTCGAGTCTCGGTCCGGCACACAGTTTTAATCTGCCAGGAAGTTTCATATCAGCGTACACACCACTGCAGAGTGAAAATCTTACTCTGGGCACGTGGGATGTCAAGCTTAACAAAGACAAAGATATCTAAAAACGTATGAATAAAGCTGGGCCGGCCGGAGTGGCCGTGCGGTTCTAGGCGCTATAGTCTGGAACCGAGCGACCGCTACGGTCGCAGGTTCGAATCCTGCTTCGGGCATGGATGTGTGTGATGTCCTTAGGTTAGTTAGGTTTAGTTAGTTCTAAGTTCTAGGCGACTGATGACCTCAGAAGTTAAGTCGCAATGTGCTCAAAGCCATCTGAACCAATAAAGCTGGTTTCTGCCCATTGTTTGGAAGTGAAAGGCATCAGCAATGAATGCAACGTGACATATATACTGATCCTGAGCATTAGGGAAATAGAGAAGACGTAAGGAACTGTAGAAACACTACAGAGGAAATATTGAGCTACATTTCAAGCGTGCGACCAATGGCATACACGGATGATGGGTAGGACGTAGCTGCTCAAAATTCACTGTACGCGACGTAACTTCCATCTCATATACCGTCGAGGTCATGGTAATAAAAGGACAAAAGACAAAATGTGACAATGAAAACATCCAGAGTCACTTACTTCTTTTTTATACTCATATTAGTTACATAATAAAACAGTCTATGATAACATCAAGAGCATTACCGAAAACTAACACCAGAGGAAAACATATACAGACAGGACATCGAATATAGAATCCGGTTATATTTCACATGGTTAGAATCAGACTAGGAGCATTACGACAACTGAAAATTCATAATAAGACTTTGACAATCGCTGTTTATAGAGTTGTATGAAATTTTCTGTTGCAAAACTCACATTTTACAAAATAATCAATATTTCAGTATCGTTAATGGTTTCCTTAGTTTGGTGCGGAGGAAGTTCTGAACCGAAAGTTTTTCAGTGTAATGAGCACTACTCTATAACGCCAACTCAGTGATAATTTATGTACGTTACAACCCATATGGTCTCTTGCAGATCTAATTGTAGATACAGGAGAAGTGCAAAACGAGAAACAAACAATAATTTTATAGTGTGTACTGTTTCGTTATTTTATGACTAGTGTTTGCTCCACATATGGAGATGTCCTTGAAACTGAGTCTGTAAAAACTGGGTATACTGCCTTCACAATTCACATGAAATACTATTTCGTAACCGTTTAAAGCCATCATGACTTACTTCAGACAAAATGTTTTTGTGTAAGTTTGATTAATAAATTCATAACACGGAGCCAAGAATAGAAATAGAGCTTTTCTTCTTGGGAAAGATTAACATTTGTACTAAATCTCAACCATATCAATGACTCACAGCACCATGTTATTCACTTCAGTTCAATGAAGAGGGCCTCACCGCATCATACCTCGGAAAAAGTGAGCTTCGATGTCATTGTCAACTAGCAGGAAAATTCACTGTTAAAGTAAAATTTATTACACGACATTTGCAGATGTCGAGCTTGCATTTTTAAGTTTCCTGTACAAAGACGAAACCTAAAGGTATTGGTAATAACCCATTTACGTAATAAAACTGGTACAGTGATTACCAGTTTATCACAGAGGCTTTGAAAGGAATCTGCAGTTTAAATTTGTATTTAGATTCTTCTCTCTTCTGACAGCTTATCCAAAAGTCTTGAAAAAGTAATGAATTCTGGAGTAGCTTCACATGTTTGTAAGAATTAAGTACTAACAATATGGCAGTTTGGTTTTCAGAAAGGCTTCTCAACAGAAAACGCTATACATACTATCACTGGTCAAATACTAAATGCTCAGAATAACCGAACATCAAACAGCTGGATTTTTTTGTGGTCTCTCAGAGGCTCTTGACTATTTGAATCATTAAATTCGTCTGGATAAGCCTGACTATTGTGGTATAACTGGGAGAGTGCACGAATGGTTTAATTCATATTCAACTGGGAGAACGCAAAAGGTTGAAATTAACAATACAAATAGTCCTCTAACTGGGAGGATTCAATCTTGAGACCCTTTTTGTTCGTAATATATATGAATGACTTGCCTCATTGTATTCATAGAGATGCAAAGCTGCTTGTTTTTGTTGATGATATAAGTGTAGCAATCACACCCCAAAAACAAGAGATAGATGAGGAAACCGTAAATAATATCTTTCAGAAAGTTATTAAATGGTTCTCTGCAAATGGTCACTTAGTAAATTCTGCGAAAACACACTATCTACAGTTCTTTAAAGTAAACAGGTTAACACCTTTAAGAAGTATAGACTTTGAACAGACGTTTGTTGCTGAGGCAGAATATTTAAAATTTTTGGGTGTGTGCATTGATGAGAAATTGAATTGGAAGAAACACATTGATACCTGCTGAAATGTTTGAGTTCCGCTACTTATGCTATTAGGGTTGATGATAAACATATCAGTAAATTTGCCTACTATGCCTATTTTCATTCACTGCTTTCATTAAAATAAAAAGAATTCATTGCACAAAAGCCTTTATTTAATCAGAACAACAGCTGCAGCCCACCCAAGAGCACGTTGCAGACATCTGTTTAAGGAACTAGGGATATTCACAGTACCTTCAAAACACATATTCAGTTATGAAATTTGTTATTAAAAATGCATCCCAGTTCAAAAATAGCAGCAAAGTGCATAGCTACAATATTAGAACAAAGGATGGTCTGCATTATTCTAGATTAATCGAACTTTGGCAGAGAAAGTAGTGAACTATGCTGCCAAAAAGGTCTTTGGTCATTTACTAAATAGCATTAATAGTCTAACAGATAGCCAATCACATGTTAAAAAATTAAAAGAATTTCTGAATGACAACTCCTTCTACTCAGTAGATGAACTTGTAGATGTAGTAATTTAAACAAATTAATTATATCATCTGAAGAAGCATTATGTTATTCTGACATGTTCCACATCATTACAAAATGTCGTATTCGTGATCTACACGATCTGTGGAACAAGTATTAATGTAATGTAATGTAATACACACCACGGAGCAGGCGGTGGTGGTTAATGAAGCTGGTATCGTGGCAACTGACATTCGTGGATCCCACATAGCTACCCAATTAACAGGCACCACCTGCTCCATACTGTATATGGTCTGAGGGTGGTCACATTTTGACAGAAACTGGTCACCACTGCCAATAAATATTTTATTGTGGTCAGGACTTTTTAACTGAGTATTAAAATATTTCTTCGGTTCTTCCATTTGAGCCATCAGTTTTCTTTGAGCACTTCATATATTTCACTCTGTGCCTCTCCTGATTATGGAGTATCGTCATTTCCATAAACTGATGCCCAACTTATATTATGAGGAAAATGAAACCATCATATCCATTTAATTTTGCTATGAAAAATTAGAAGATGGATGCCTGAGATTCCTAACAAGTCGTTCAGAAACTTCTGCTGTTCAAGTCCATCACTGGAGAAGTTTAATACATCTTATATTCCAAGCCTACATAATCAGTGGAGTGGGAGAGTAGTGAAACATTTGACTGTTAGACATTTGACAATGGCGAAAACAGAAAGTCAGTTCATTTTCTATCCCCATTCATTTCCCCTTCCGAGCCAGTGTCCTCCATCAGTTGTAGACGTGATGTTAAACCATTATCATCGTTCGCTTCCTTCCGTGGCACCGTGTCAGTTATTACAACTACCAGTTTTAGCTCACTATTAGTCCTCACTTATGGATATGATCATAATATCAGTTTTTCAGTTAATACAGGCTGTAACTAAACTTCCATTGCACACTTTGAGGACTTCTAGTGAGGAACAAGACGGTTAAGTTTAGCATAGGAACTACTGCCAAGAAGTGTTCTGTTTTCCCGCTAAATGCAAAATATCACAATACACTTTTAAATCTCCTGCATTTTCGGTTCCACTGACTAGGATATTAAATGCATCATTCACGATCACCTGTTCATGTCCACTAGTGGTTTGTTTACGTGCCATTCAGTTGAGTTGGTGATACGGCCGAAGGGAACAGAGTTGCTGTTGTGGTCATGGGCTTTGTTTATATTGCACTACGGTACGCTAGTAATCATTCAGCAGAGTAAAAAATATAAGCTGTGTGTAGATTTCGTTTTTAGTATGTTGCTTTTGACTATAGTGAACCACAGGTTTGCGGAATCAGCAGACATGACGTTTATATTCCTGACATTCTCAAATTGGGGGCGATCTGTGGTATAATGAATTCCATAAAAATTCCAAGCAGCCAAGATGGCTAGTAAAGCATTTACTTAGATGACCAGTTTCAGTAACACTGTGTTACCATCTTCAGATCTGTAAGGACAGAAAGAAATTGACAGTGTAATAGTTTTACAGAAGGTGTAATCAAATACAATTAACAAGTGCACACATATGGAAAAGTTACACATGTTCAACTTTACAATCTCCACCATCTGTGCTTTGTATCATGTCGTATACAACGATGGATCACAGTCGTACGGAAACCGGGCTTCTTAATAAATACTTTAAAAGTGTTCAGGATGTGATGTTAATGTAGAGCGAAGCTCAGTGAAATGGGAGGGTTGCTTGTCAGATGTATGCAGAGAGTTTTACACATCGCCAGAATCCTTAGCACCTCTTGTTTTCGCATACCTGAGTTTGAAGAGGATGTAGTCCGTGCAGTGGCGAGTACCAGAAATGTAGTAAGTAGACGGAATGTGGATGATCAAACTGTACCATGTGTTCTGTACGAGCAGCAGCTGCGCCTGTAAACCCATAGAAGGTAAAGGGAAGGCAGTCACAGAATTCTGCGTCACGAGCCCACTTCTGCAGGGGGTTCTTGCACGGATGTGAGGACGAGCGCAGCTTCCCATGGTGGATCCATTCCATGGATGAAGCGAAGTGCACTAGGGACAGTGCTCTCAGTTTCCAAAACGGTCGTGTATGTGGTAATTAATATCCACGTGCTGCCATCTCTGTGGATTTCAGGAACGATACAGTCTGAACATATGAGAAGTTCTCCTGGTTGGACGTGCGACTGGGCCAAACCTTCTTTCACCACTTCTTACAGGTACCACGTACTTGCAATTCCTTGATGGTATACTGCATGGGCTTTTGGAAGATGCGCCATAGCATGTGTGTAAAAGCAGGTCGTTCTAGCACAACGGTGCAACACCTCATTTTTCACGTATGGTCTTACGTCATATGGACCAGCGATTTGGGCAATAGTTGATAGATCGTGATGACCACATTGCTTGGCTTGCACATTCTCCCGACTTGATGGTAATCGACTACTGCCTGTGGGCGTGAAACCCTCGATTTACGAGAGCTGTGGCATCTAAAGAAGGCCTACTGGCGGGTGTTGTTGCTGGGGCGGAGGTTGGTCTACCAGGGATTGGTGAAAGTATAATCTGTAAAGGGAATTTAGTTGCACCTAGTATAACAGTGGGTGCTATAATGGTCACCTCAAGCTCTGATGTCTCAGTGACTACTAAGATCCTTTCTGTCAAATACTGAAGTGCAGCTACTGTTTCTTTCGTAAATTACGCACTCGTTTCCCTGTCAGTGAGACCACTGCATTGGATGTAGAATGCGACGTGCCGTGTTGCAGGCCGCAGCCACTCGGGCATCAACGAGGCCATCATATGGGTGAGCATCGGCATGGGCGTGACGATCGCGGTGCTCATTTCGATGGCGCTGTGCTACATCGTGCGCGAGAAGTGCCGCAAGCGGCGCGAGTTCTACGTGAGCGCCTAGGCCCGCCGCGCCCGGGACCGCTGCTCGCGGGCCGGGCCGCTGCTCCTGGGCGTCGGCGGCGCCGGCGTCGGCCCCGGGCCCGGCGCCTACCTGGGGGCGCGCCGCTGCGTCATGTGCGCGCGCACCGCCGCGCGACTCGCCGCCGCCGCCGCCCCCACCACGCCGTCGCCGCCGCCGCCGCGGCGCTCCACCTCACCCGCCCTCGTGTCTCGGGCTGCCTGAAGGGCCTCCACCTGTTCCCGCAGCTGCACCTGGTGGGACTGTCTCTCCAGTGCACGTCCTGACACCTGACGCGACTCGGCACTCCGCCACTCTACCACTCTAGTCAGCGTCTGAGATGACGGCTCTAGCAAGTCTCTTCACCGGTACCTACCTACTGCGAGAGCAGACATTTGGAACAAGTGTTGGGCCTCACAAATGATTACGAGAAGAACTAAAACGATTATGGAGACCAGAAGCTCCTCACAACACCGTACAGCAAATGTGATACACCTGCAGTGAGTGTGTACACTGCTACAGACGTTACTCGTATTTCAGTCCACACCAGTCCACAACTTATCATCTCAATTCCTAAACAGTCATTCCATTACTGTCTGCATCAATTCACATCCCATGCAACGCCTCCTTTCGCATTTGTTTTGGCACATCTCTACTGATAACCTGTAATGTTCCTGTACTGATTACCATATTTGAGACAAAGTACTGTACATTAACTGAGGTGGATTTAAAATGATACAGCCACATAGAAGCATTTTGACATTGGAGTACCCCATTAGCATAAAGCTGCAGACCAAACTACTATTATTGCATAAATCTGTGGACACTTAACTATATTGAAACACAGAGTAATGAGAAAGAAGCAAATAAAAAAAATGGCTTACAGGCATACCAAATCATTATTTCCATTTGACCTATCAAGCCGAAAATTCAGCCAGAATTTCGTGCAACATGTAATAACCAGGAAGGTAATTCAACAAACAGATAATCAAAATCTACCATTTATGTCCTCAGTTCCTTTCATGCCACGTTTGAATGGTTTCTTTCAATCAAACATTTTTTTCACTTCTACCACTAGACGATAACTTCTATCATCTACAATTATACGCACAAATTTCATTCCAAAGCACTATTCTCGCTGATAAGTTATGTCCACTGAATCACTGTCAACACAGAATTAAAAACCATAACATAACATCCAAAAATTATTCTTATTTCTAATGGGGCGAGACTCGCTTTTAAATCTTCCCCTTTCTTTTTATTTCATCTTCCTGATTCGAATGGCCTTTCTCAATGACTGGGAATTTCGTTATTTACTTTTCAGTAAATTTCGAAACTCGCTGGATAAATTCAAGTACCATCGTTGTTATAATTTTCTGTTCTGTTAAAGATTGTTCATACCATTAGTTATATCTTACTAAAACTCACATCCTTATATCTAAATTAACTAAAAAATACATCGTATTCTTACAGACCAATTCAGTCTGTTATTTTGAACAACAATATTCATAAAATACAAGAATGAGTGACATTGTTCCCAAGTAGTACTCGAGACATGTATTTTTAAGTAGTACAGTATTTTACGTTTAGAAAATTGCATAGAAATTGTGGTAATAACAGCCCTAGCATTTTAGACACCTTTTATATTTTGTCTGTTATTTAAAAAATATACAGAAAATGCGTATTATTTTGATCACTGGCAGCTACTAAGCAACCTTTTCCACATATGACATTTATTTTTTGGGACCTGATAGGTTATTGTAACCATAATATACAGCTCATCACATGTTACTGAAACAGAAGAGTAGCCACATAAAAGTAAATTCTAGTGAAATAAGTGACAACCCATTGTTTCTAATAAATATCAAACAATTCTAATGGTGAAAAAACGAGACTAATGTCAGATACTTTCGAAGAATTTAAAATAGTAACTGTACTGTGTGATAAATGAAGAAGAGTGAAGTAACAGAAGGTCTACTAAAGTCTTTAGGACATCTGGTGAAACCCAAATACTAACATTAATCACTGCAGACTTCTCTTATGGGGATAATTACTTTCATTGTAAATTAAAATAATGTGAAATACAGCTCAATAACGGACTAGCCATAAGTGGAAGTATAATTGTGTCTAAAAACGCCACAAACATTTGTACATTTTCCCCCTCATAATAATACTAATTTTTCTAACCGTTATTTTCCTCTCTTAACTGAGTATATAGTCAATTTAGTATGTTCTTCTATGTCAATGTGTGTCTTCTTGCAAGTACTGTGCTCGAGAAAGTTATGTAGAAACAAAGTTTTGTAGTTATAAGAAAATATTTTAATACACCGGTCTGTAAGATTACCTCAATTTGTAGAATTTTAATATGTAACAATGTTGTAAACAATTTCTTACTAAAATTTGAGAAGTTGTTGAATTCCTAAATAAAATTATTACTAAACTGCATAAAATAAACACAAGAATAAAGTTGATAAGCAGTCAGTAACCTGACTACTTTAAATATATTTTGTTAACAGAGGTGATTAAATTAGGGACCATAAATATAGAGAATAGTCTGTGTATATTATTCTATTTGTGTAACACATCTTCTTATACACATCTTGTAATTTCGATCTACAACTATGAGGCTACCACTGCAGAGTTTTATACCATTATATAAAACAATAGAAAGATCCATGGATGAAATGAAAGCTTTTCTCATACTTTACATTACAATCAGAGTTTGTCACTTCCCATAATGAAAAAAACCCTCCCAGCTATGACAGCTCACCAAGGAATCATGTAACAGATTAAACGTAGTTGAAATACGTTCACAGGGTATTGGAAGTGCAATGTGACTACTAATTATTTTCATTGTAAACGAAATTCATTGTGACATTTTGAATTAGAAAACGATTTTAATGTTGTTTTTCAGAGTAGCTATACATGATTACATCAATAATACGGGTTATTGAGTTAATGTTTTCATTAATGCAACCAATAAAGCTTACATGTTGTGCATTTATATATAAATGGTGTCTATTAATGATTAATAATTATAGAATGTATTCAGAGGAAACTGTTACAAAAGAGAAAAATAGAATTATAGGAAACTTTTTAATAAAGAGATGGTGCTTTAAGTTATGGTGTACCATATTTTTACTTAATCCGCTTTCTTCTTCTGTGGATTATTGTTATTAGCAAAAGATCTTCCCAGAAACGTGACATTCATCTACAAAATAAATATAACAAAAATTTTCAATAAACAGATCAAATATCGGAGGGACATTTAAACATTATGTAGTGCTCCATTTTAGGTATGATAATTATTGCTTATGGATTCACCATAATTTTATTTCTTTCATTAAACTCTTTGCCATCAGTAAAAATATTAGAGAAATAATTTGTCTGATTATCTGTGATTCCTTTAACATATTATGAAAGATCTCTTCACTGTTACTACTCATGCAACCAACCTTTGTCTTTACCACATATATAACTAATATACTCATTCGTTTTATTAAGTCTGGTCTATGAGTACTGTAATTCCTTTTAAAGGATTTACATGCATGTAAAGGTTCTTTACAAACCGCTGAATCATAGTTTAATGTACTTGGGAAATTCAATTTTATTATGGTTAAGTTAATGCATAGCATTTTGTCAGTTTGTTCATATATTACAAAGCTGTTTAACGAATTATCTTATATTATTTATTCTGGCCGTTTACTCTAACATTTTTATTTTAGATAATGGTACTTATGTTAATATTCACTCATTTTTATGTTTATCACAATCTATATTCCTTCAGCAGACATGTAAGTAATGTCATGTTCCCTGTTTATTCTAAAACAGTTAATTAGGTGACTACCTTTACAAAGAATATACCGTTACCTGAAATATGTAAATAGTTTTTAATAGTTTTTGGTTGTCATCCAAGACCAATTGTTGTAGTTATTAGATTTGTGAGCACTGAATGCCAGATTCTTAAAAAGCTTAGAGTAAACAATTTTACATGTTCTGCCTTAATTAGTATTTCAAATGATCGATATATATCTTCCATACCTGTCGCTTAAAACGAAATTAATTTTCAAATTGCCACACATGTCAGAAATTTTTTTATTTATTTGACTAGTTTTGCTAATAAGACATGAGCATCACCTGATATTCACTGCCTTGGTGGTAACACGTTTTACGTTGAAAGCACCACTTGACACCAACTTCAACACAAAATGGTGTGTGTTGGATCTTCATATCCAACACTGGAATGTACGCAAGGTGATATTAAAGCAAACGGAATTGACTGTGAGAAGGGCAACATTTGAAGCCAATTGTGACTACCATAGCAGAATATTATGCAAAGACCTCTCAGGAAAGTGATGCCAGGCTGAGACTTGGGCCCAGAACTTTTTTGTATGTGCTAGGAAGCTTCAAAACAGCTTACACTATGCTACAGAGCGAAAATTTACTTTAGAAATAATCCTTTACGCTGTAGCTAGGCCATCATCTCTCCACAGTACCCTTTCAGTCAGGATTGCCACAAGGTAAGCAGGATAAAAACCTTTATATTGGAAAATTACCAGAGAGATACTGCCGGAAGTAATGCCATGAAGGCGGGTCATGAGTTACGCTTGGATAGCAGGGTCAAATCTGTAATGGGCTATCAAATGAAAATGAGACAGATGATTGTCATAACTGTTAATACATTTATCCCACTGACAGACAAGAGGGTCAATGACTGCATGAAAAAATGTATACAATTGTAAACGTAAGCTTCCGCGGCCGTTGCACTGTCAATAAAATTCTCCTGGCTTTGAGGCCATATTGTCATCTGTAAAATTCCGACGTTGCGGAGACTGTTGCAAGGCACCTTCCTAAGGGTGTATTGCAATACACCCTGAGGAAGGCGCCTTGCAACAGTCGCCGAAACGTCAGAATTTAACCGATGACAATGCGGCCTCAAACACAGAAGAATTTTATTTACAATATGTACAATTGTCTACGGAACCATGACTGTACCCAAGCGTCCACCTCTTTATCCAAAGCAAATCGATGGCCGTGACTATCTTTCTTTACGGCTCCAAAAATATGGAAATCGTACAGAGAGAGGGAGCGGGAGTGTGTGGAGGATGTATAAGGGCTTCCCACCGAAACTTCTGCCGCTCAGTCGAAACAACCGTGGGGACATGTGAGCGGGCATTATCCTGCAACAGAATGATGCTGTCTGTCAACATCCTTGGGCGTTGGGATTTGATGGTGCATTTGAGTTTTTGCAAAGTGTCGACATTGGCAACCTTGTCTCACAATGGGATAACTGTGTTAACAGTTATGGCGATTAGTTTTGAAATAATTATCAGTTCATGTAATTTTCCCATGTGTCTAGTTTTCATTTGGCTTCCCCTTATACATAATAATCTCTCACGCTGCCACCAGTACCTTACCGAGAGATGGGACAGACCATCTGAGATTTTATTGGTGAGCCTAGTGAACCTATTAACATGTATTTGACCATAATGTTAGTTGTTTTCTATTATTTTGCGTTTCATCTCCATCTCAATCCCGTCGCTAGAGCGTGATGTTGCATTATGCTTCACAGTAATATTTTCCTAGCAGTATGTATCAACCTAAGAGTATATTTTATGTGTATCAAGCGTGAGTGCAGATTTTTCCATGGATTAAAGATTAAAGGTAGTTATTACAGGTCAGCACCTCGTCAACCCCAGCCATATCTACGGGACGATTACTTACTCTTCGTGGAGGAACAGCTCCACAGTTCTGGAACAACGTAGCAATTTCTTAACTTCAGAAGAAAGTCGACAAACAACTATCGATTCATTAGCTTTATCGTTTGAATTGACAGGATAATCACTCTAATTATCAGAACCCCATAGAAAAACATTGATTCAAATGGCTCTGAGCACTATGGGACTTAACATCTGATGTCATCAGTCCCTTAGAACTCAGAACTACTTAAACCTAACCAACCTAAGGACATCACACAAATCCATGCCCGAGGCAGTATTCGAACCTGCGACCGTAGCGGTCGCGCGGTTCCTGACTGAAGCGCCTAGAACCGCTCGGACATTCCGTCCGACAGAAAAACATTGCGCCTCAACAATACAAAGAAACAGGTTTCCTTTAGAAATGGATTTAGTGGAATGTAACATTTGCCAATCATGAGCAGGTGCAAGTTCATATCCGGAACTACGTCGATCTGCAGTTTCGAATAAGTTATAATGGACAATGTGGCGAATTTTCTATTAAAACGTAAGTAACTCTTAACTTCTATGCCTGTCGAATTATTTCACGGGTTTCGTTACATTTCTTTAAAACTGAAATACATGTTGTTTCTGTGAAATTGGAAGGAGGATTCGAAGAGGATTTTAGTTGCATATGTATGTGGAAACTGATCAAAATGCAACCGCCGCAAACTTCTGTCCTGCCGTCAGAATAACAAGTCCATCGAGCGTCTACCCTGTCGCACCAAATGTAAAGAAACATCTAAATCAGCTATGTTTCCTCGTACCTTTGCGCTTAAACCCCACCGATCAGACAACTTGCTCGTACAGCTATTCAGACTCTCTCAACGCATAAGACAGTCGAAAAAGTGCACAAGGTTTTCGTTTATGGTGAATCGCCAAAATAATAGCCCAGAGATATGTTTGTAAGCTGAAAAGTATCCGGGTCGTTTCAGGCCATGAGTCTTTGTCTTTCAAACATAAAAAGAAACGAAAATAAATAAGTCAGAAATGTAATCATAAAACACGACGATGGAAAACAGCAGCAAGTGATGGTAGAAATGCAGCTGACATTTCATTGTGGCGTCAAACAATCCATGTGTTGCTACGTGTCAACTTGAATATGCGAGTGGGATCAACCAATGGGGTATTCTGCGAACACTGCATTCCAGTGCATTTCATTCATTCCACATTTCTCTCGTCCAATATATTCATAGTAGTGGCTTTCACGATTGGCTACAGTTGTCCGAGAGATCTTCGCGAATTTGATGAGTGATACGACGCATCTATGCAAGCTTCTATTTTCGGATAAAACGTCACTTACAATATTCTTGAAGAGTTCTTCTCATGCGGCAGCCGTAACTGGACAAGATTATTTTGAAAAATGAAGAGAACTGCAGGACAGTAGCTTAATGCACAATCTTTTATTGGGTACACAATACAAAATCGTAGGTTAAGAAAATGTCCTGCGGTTTTCTACATTTTTTAAAATAACGTTATTCGGTAAAGATCAGATAAAAATCCATGCCGACTAAGAGAAGTTCAAGTTCTGAACAATGCCAGTACAGAGTGTCTACAGTTGTTACAGTTCAATGTTGCTTGTGTACATCAGTAAATTCGCCACACTGTCCATTACAAACGGGAGAAAACCCGACTTCTACGCATTCACCAGCTATGGAGATATTTTGGGTGGCTTGTGTCAGCTGCCTTGCCCTGGACGGTGACACACTTTATTCACGCTACTCTTACTACGTTGAGAGAAATTGTATAAGCCTACCATTCATTTCCTGTGGGTTCAGGTGAACCACTGGTGTTCACAGCATCAAATTTCTGTAACTGCTCAACAGCTGCTGGTGGTGACCAGATTCTTTATTGACATTACCTCGTATCTGTGACAGTCACTTATTTTCTCACACGATGCGTTTCGAGGACTTACACCGTCATATTGAGGTGTGTCTGTGGAGTATATTACACTTTCGTTTGCTGCATGTACACAGTTGTCTGGTTGTGATTACCCTTCTCAACAAAGAGGTTATGATTTGCACTTATTATAAGATAGCACTGGAATTTTAAATTGTAAACAAAAATAGAGCTACTTACAAGATTTTCCACCTGAAAGAATTCCGAGAGCCGTCGTAAATATAGTCTACGTTTTCATCCTAACTGGCAAACAAACCCGTAACAACAACTTAAACGATCCAGACATTGTACATATGTAAAAATACAGTACCTTGTAAATCAATATGTTTAATTAAAGCTACATCCCAGCATCTTAATTAACGAATTGATTTGCCATGTTGTTCACACAGGTTCAATTTGTGGTCTTTGTTTATTTTATTACGCATTATTAGATTATCATCTATGATGTCAAACACATGTTCAGTGTAATGAAGTTGAGTATATTGCCAGGTTTACTGGTGATGATGTACATTGAAACACTGGGTGATCCTTAAATCTAGTATGGAAATTTCATGTACTCGTTCAGATATTGTTCTGGGCACTCGTTGCACTTCATCTTACAGACATCCAAACTGGGAAGAATAGCTTGCTTTGATTTTTTGTTGTGTGGCAGTCTATTGTATAATTTATTCCTGGTGTAAGAAGCAACTATTACTGTATGTAGTCTCAATACATTATCACTTTTCTGTGAGGTGCCACCAAATAGGGAATCAGTGACAGACGAAAACAACTATTTTATCTTTTATGTCTTAAACAGTCACGATTTACAAATCTCCTCAAACTACCTTCATAATTTAAAGCGTTTACGGAAATTTTAATGTACTTTGAGGAAAAGTTACTTAACGTCGAGGCTGCCGTATAATTTACAAAGAGTGAAATTTTTCATCTCTCATGTTCCGGCCCAAGCCTCAAATAACTTGGTTTATACTGTGGTGGCACTGTTTATTTCCCATTATTTGACTTAAGGGGAGGAGGGGGTTCGATTCCTGGTCTTGGTATAAATTTTCACTGATTTCGTCTATGTACATAAATGAAACCCTGACAGTCGATTCCAGCAGCCCCCCCCCTTCCCCCAACCACGATAGGAAACAACATAAATTACGCATCTAGCGTAAGACATTTGGAAGAAAATCCACATATACAGTACCACCTTTAAATCCAATAATAGTAGCTTACAAACTAAAAGAAGATATCAGCATTATAAAACAACGCAGTTACTTGGGAAGTGGCAGCATCTGTACTTCATCTCCATCTAAAATAAATTCGTTTTTAATTTCGGAAATCCTCGTGTACTGTACAGTAACACTGCATTTCAATACTCGTAGTTATTTCCGTATTTTGATATAAATACTTTTTGTGATCAAGTTCGCTTTATGGAAAGACACAGTCCCTTTCTCTTCTTACACAGACATGTTTTATCTTTCTGATTTGGCGTTATCAGTGATTATGTTCTACTTTATTAGAGCTACAACAACATTAATTTTTCTTTCTTCTGTAATACATTATCTAAGTTTTCTTTCTTATTGCCTTGTTGTATTGTTCGATAAAGACTATAAAATCGAAAAATATCACTGCAGCTAAATACATGTTACAAAAATTATTAAACTTGAATTTCTCGAGACATAAAAATGTTCAAACGACTTGCAGGTATGTGGCAGGGTGAGTCTTTCATGAGTTCTTAAAGGCTGTAGTCCCCTAAGTGCAACAAGTCGTTTAAAGAAATAATTTTATCAAAGATGCTCAAAAATTTGATTTCTTTCTACATGTGCTTTTAGTTACAAACCTTTATTCCTCGGAGCCCTCAGTGCAAAATATGTTTTGTAGCGACGTGATTACGTTAATGAATACCAGTTACACTGCTCTATATTTCACTTTTATTGCGCAAATCGCAATGACAGCTTATGGCAGCATCGATATTACACCTCAAAATACCTGACGATGGCAATGTGCCGAAATGAGCTCATAATTCACATAAAGGATAGTGTAACAGGTATACCATTATCGTAGTTATGAATCACTAGAGTAATCTTTTGCAGCTGTAATATGTGAGAACTTTCAAAAAAGTCAGAATTGTAGTAAAAAAGAGTTGTTACGCAACATCGAGATTCAGAATTTCTTAATTTATATGATGCAACACATATTTGGTGTTTCAAATGATGTGCTGTAACGATATTCTCGTAGATTGCATCCCTGTTATGTGCCTGCTGTAGCACAAAATAATGTTACAGGCAAAAAGTTGAATAAAATGAAGAAACGAGAACCGAACAAAGTAACAGCTCTGATTAATGTTAACTCTTAAGCTCACAGATGATGACAAAACAGCGACAAGACATGATCAGAAGAAAATAGAGCTGTGTTTCTCTAAAAAGATGATCTGATCTTTCAAAAATACTCCTACTCTTTTCCATGAAAATATATGTTCCCTGCACGGCACTTTGTTTTCGTGTTTTACCCACACATGTCAGTTAACGGTTTTGGGTCGTTACCTTAATGATTTTTTGCTGTATTTGTGTAATCTGGGTGTCGACTTTGTTCCATCAAAAGATTTACGGGCTGAAATTTTATATTTCTTCGTAGCTATTTTTGTTGTAGGTCAGAGCAACTATTACATTACGACAGCCAAAGCACTCAACAATTGGAAACACGTAGCAACATTGTTAAATAAAGCCAGCCGAGACATATTTGTTACAATACGTAGTGGCTGCTCCTTTTAAGCAAGAAAAAATTAATAAAATTTTAAAAACTTGTATGTTTCTAACAAAGCAGGGATTGCTCCCATGTGCAGTGATTACCAAGACCTGATACTTTCAAGATGTGAACTATGTATAACTTTTTTTATACCAAGTAAGGGCAATTTGGTAACACTGTCTGACTGGTGAAGTTCAATGGAAATAACAACAAACAAACACAAACACACACACACACACACACACACACACATATGTTAATAAATTCAGCCAAAGGAAACACTGTCTGGCATTTCGTAGTTGTATATCGTAGATGTATGCTGTTTTCGCTCAAAGATCGAGAACCAAATTGACCATGTGTTAGCCTTTTACTTGTGGCGCCCAGCTGGGAAGTGGGGATGTTTCCTTGATTCTCTGATCACGATTTTGACGTGCAAAAATTATTAAACCGACTGATAAGTAACCAAATCCTGATTCTCATTCTTACATAACATCCTGATAGGGAGTGAGGTTACCGAGTCCAGTCTTTGACAAACAGTAATCAGCAATGCAGCGCTCGATGACCTAAGCAAAGAAGTGTCAATTATTATCAGTATTACTTACGATCGACTTCACCTACTGAATTCCGACACATCCTGAGTGCGTATGGATCATAGCCATAGTCACATGTTTTAACAAGTGGCGCCCAAGCTACGTCACACTCGCAAATGCCTGGATACAAAGAATGACAACGTTTGTAGTAAAAATAAAACGGAAAGAAGTGAATTAACAAGCAATATATCATCAACGAATACTGTAAAACAACTTTACTGCCTCTCAAGGTTATTCAAACCCACAACTGCAAGAGGTAGATTTTCAAGCAAACGAAACACGATCTCTCGTCTCTTAATTCTGACTGAGAGAGAAACTATTTTCTGTCCATCGATAGAGGTTAAGACCTTTGAAATTACAGCGAAATGAAGTGAAATAATTTGATGCACGATGCTATAATCAGCTTCCAATCAGTTACATATGAGCAACCTCTGTGCTACCAATCACTGCTCGTAAGCGAATGACTCCTGACCACTTGGGGAGTGATCAATAGTAAACAATACCAATATAACTTCGCGACCAGAACTAATCTTCAGCGCAGCAAATAAACTGAAATAGCCTCTTCCGATTAAGCGTGTGACAGTTATCTTCGATCCAAAACACCTTTCCACCTGAGGCTGCCTATCGATGCAGAACAGTTCACAGACTCGACAGTAACGAAGCAATCACTAGAATTAGACTTAGAATGACATATTGCCTCTCAAACAAGGCACATCACCTGAGCAAAAACCTGCGAATGGCACCCACTGGTAGAAAGCAAAATTGACTCCCAAAGACGTGAAATCACGGCTCTGAAGAAGCAGAGATTTTCTACAGTGCTTGTATCGATTGATGCAAACTCGCATAGAGTATCGAAAATTTCAATATCGCGATCCACTAAAAATAATGTGAAGAAAGGAACATGCCGAATAAACGGGCACCTTTCACATTGTAGGCGTATAGCATAAAAACGTAGTGCACCCTGAGCGTACTGATAGAGCGGTTTTCGACTAAATAATTAGGCACACATCAAAACGACGCATTCAAAAAGACATTTTTTGTGGTTTTACCAAAAATCCAGAAATTGATAAGCTCTTGTCACAAGTGAAAATTCTTTCGTTACCGTCGTTTAACACTATTTCATACCATTGTGCGATAACACAAAGTATATGAGAAATCGATGTATCAGCTTGCTTGGAAATGTTTACACTGGAATGTAATATCAACAGACTTTAATAAAAACGTGTAAGGGGCCCGGCTGCAATATATGACGGTACTACGTGGGGTAGACAGATTACGTTTTACGACCGTGCCCCTTCCTGCCTACCAGCAACTCCCGGACAAGACTGCTCCTTCCTACATATATCGTGATTGCAGTTATGCCCAAATATTTCATTCAGTATCATATTCAATGTGGAGAGAATGAGTTTGTGCTATAATACCAATTAATCTGGCATATACTCATGGAATTTTCACTATATTTTTAAGTAAGCGTAGGTACTCCGTAGGGTTGAGTATAAGTCGCCTTCACAGTCAACCTCGAAAGATCACTGATCATCCATTCGTGAACATTATTGTGTTATGAGATACATCCACGCGGTGCGGTTTATTATCACATACGATTCGGCTAGCTTTTGCATTACGCATACCGTTGGCGCTATTACGCGATACACTGGAGTGAACGCCTCATCAATAACCACTCTTTAAGTCACAGTTCAAGTTTCTTGCTGCTATATTACTCTTTCTCGTTCCTACGAGCAGCCGAGCCACCACTACTCAGTAACAATAAATTCCAACTGTTCTTCTTTTACGCCCAATTACTACTGCTTGGGCGCCCAAAAAAATAAATAAAACTAAAAATAAAAATAAATAAATAAAAAAATAAAATAAAAAACTAACATAAAAGAAGCAACTACCAGGACCAACGATAAGATACTTAAACTTACAAACGAAGCATCATGTTTAAAACAAGATGCTTTCACACCAGTGCCATTTAGACAAGCAGTTGCTAATGGAATTAAACGCTTACGGAGTATCGTCTCAGCTGTGATACCGGATTCGTTATTTCCTGTCAGATAAGTCACTGTTCGTACTAAGTGACGAGAAGTCATTTAGTTCCCACCAATCATGTGTTACAGGCCCCAGATTGCTCCTAATTATGTCAGCTATGTATCTCTCTTCATTGTTTACAGATATGCTGTCGTAAAGTGTCTAGTAAAATCACCAGAGAACTGCAAAATGATTTGTATAATATGTCTGGATTCTGTAGAAATGTTGAGACACCTGAGGCAATACAGACCCTACAACTTACCTTAGAAAATAGATTAAAGAAAGGAGAACCAACATTTGTAGCGTTTGTGTAATTAGAGAAAGCTTTTCACAATGTTGACTGGAATACTCTCTTTCAAATTTTGAAGGTGGCAGGGGTCAAATACAGGGAGCGAAAGGCTATTTACAATTTGTACCAAAACCAGGCGACAGTTCTTAGAGTCGAGGGGCATGAAAGGGAAGCAGTGGTTGGGAAGAGAGTGAGACAGGGTTGTAGCCTCTCTCCGACGTATTTCAATCTGTATATTGAGCAAGCTTTAAAGGAAACAAAAGAAAAAGTCGGAGTAGAAATTAAAATCCAAGGAGAAGAATTAAAAAACGTTGGCGTTTGCCGACGACAATGAAAATTTGTCTGAGACGGCAAAGGACCTGGAAGAGCACCTGAACGTAGTGGACAGTGTGTTGAAAGGAGGATATAAGATGAACATCAACAAAAGCAAAACGAGGATAATGGAATGTAGTTGAATTCAATCAGGTGATGCTGAGCGAATTAGATTAGAAAATGAGACACTTAAAGTAGTAAATGAGTTTTGCTCTATGGAGAGCAAAATAACTGATCATGGTCGAAGTAGAGAGGACATAGAAATGTAGACTGGCAATGGCAAGGAAAGCGTTTCTGAAGAAGAGAAATTTGTTAACATTGAGTATAGATTTAAGTGTCAGGAAGTCTTTTTTGAAAGTGTTTGTATGGAGTGTACATCTACATCTACATCTACATTTATACTCCGCAAGTCACCCAACGGTGTGTGGCGGAGGGCACTTTACGTGCCACTGTCATTACCTCCCTCTCCTGTTCCAGTCGCGTATGGTTCGCGGGAAGAACGACTGTCTGAAAGCCTCCGTGCGCGCTCTAGTCTCTCTAATTTTACATTCGTGATCTCCTCGGGAGGTATAAGTAGGGGGAAGCAATATATTCGATACCTCATCCAGAAACGCACCCTCTCGAAACCTGGCGAGCAAGCTACACCGCGATGCAGAGCGCCTCTCTTGCAGAGTCTGCCACTTGAGTTTGCTAAACATCTCCGTAACGCTATCACGGTTACCAAATAACCCTGTGACGAAACGCGCCGCTCTTCTTTGGATCTTCTCTATCTCCTCCGTCAACCCGATCTGGTACGGATCCCACACTGATGAGCAATACTCAAGTATAGGTCGAACGAGTGTTTTGTAAGCCACCTCCTTTGTTGATGGACTACATTTTCTATGGACTCTCCCAATGAATCTCAACCTGGTACCCGCTTTACCAACAATTAATTTTATATGATCGTTCCACTTCAAATCGTTCCGCACGCATACTCCCAGATATTTTACAGAAGTAACTGCTACCAGTGTTTGTTCCGCTATCATATAATCCTACAATAAAGGATCCTTCTTTCTATGTATTCGCAATATATTACATTTGTCTATGTTAAGGGTCAGTTGCCACTCCCTGCACCAAGTGCCTATCCGCTGCAGATCTTCCTGCATTTCGCTACAATTTTCTAATGCTGCAACTTCTCTGTATACTACAGCATCATCCCCGAAAAGCCGCACGGGACTTCCGACACTATCTACTAGGTCATTTATATATATTGTGAAAAGCAATGGTCCCATAACACTCCCCTGTGGCACGCCAGAGGTTACTTTAACGTCTGTAGACGTCTCTCCATTGATAACAACATGCTGTGTTCTGTTAGCTAAAAACTCTTCAATCCAGCCACACAGCTGGTCTGATATTCCGTAGGCTCTTACTTTGTTTATCAGGCGACAGTGCGGAACTGTCTCGAACGCCTTCCGGAAGTCAAGAAAAATGGCATCTACCTGGGAGCCTGTATCTAATATTTTCTGGGTCTCTTGAACAAATAAAGCGAGTTGGGTCTCACACGATCGCTGTTTCCGGAATCCATGTTGATTCCTACATAGTAGATTCTGGGTTTCCAAAAACGACATGATACTCGAGCAAAAAACACATTCTAAAATTCTACAACAGATCGACGTCAGAGATATAGGTCTATAGTTTTGCGCATCTGCTCGACGACCCTTCTTGAAGAGTGGGACTACCTGTGCTCTTTTCCAATCATTTGGAAACTTCCGTTCCTCTAGAGACTTGTGGTACACGGCTGTTAGAAGGGGGGCAAGTTCTTTCGCGTACTCTGTGTAGAATCGAATTGGTATCCCGTCAGGTCCCGTGGACTTTCCTCTGTTGAGTGATTCCAGTTGCTTTTCTATTCCTTGGACACTTATTTCGATGTCAGCCATTTTTTCGTTTGTGCGAGGATTTAGAGAAGGAACTGCAGTGCGGTCTTCCTCTGTGAAACAGCTTTGGAAAAAGGTGTTTAGTATTTCAGCTTTACGCGTGTCATCCTCTGTTTCAATACCATCATCATCCCGGAGTGTCTGGATACGCTGTTTCGAGCCACTTACTGATATAACGTAAGACCAGAACTTCCTAGGATTTTCTGTCAAGTTGGTACATAGAATTTTACTTTCGAATTCACTGAACGCTTCACGCATAGCCCTCCTTACGCTAACTTTGACATCGTTTAGCTTCTGTTTGTCTGAGAGGTTTTGGCTACGTTTAAACTTAGAGTGAAGTTTACTAACTTTGCTGTTGTACCACGGTGGGTTTTTCCCGTCCCTCACAGTTTTACTCGGCACGTACCTGTCTAAGACGCATTTTACGATTGCCTTGAACTTTTTCCATAAACACTCAACATTGTCAGTGTCGGAACAGAAATTTTCGTTTTGATCTGTTAGGTAGTCTGAAATCTGCCTTCTATTACTCTTGCTAAACAGATAAACCTTCCTCCCTTTTTTTATATTCCTACTAACTTCCATATTCAGGGATGCTGCAACGGCCTTATGATCAGTGATTCCCTGTTCTGTATATACAGAGTCGAAAAGTTCGGGTCTGTTTGTTATCAGTAGGTCCAAGATGTTATCTCCACGAGTCGGTTCTCTGTTTAATTGCTCGAGGTAATTTTCGGATAGTGCACTCAGTATAATGAGTAGCCACGTATGAAACTGAAACATGGAGAATAAATAGTTTAGACAAGAAGAGAATAGATGCTTTCGAAATGTGGTGCTACAGAAGAATGCTGAAGATTGGACGGGTAGATCATGTAACTAATGAGGAGGTAGTGAATAGAATTGGGAAGAAGACGAATCTGTGGCACAACTTGACTAGAAGAAGCGATCGGTTGGTAGGACACGTGCTGAGGCATCAAGGGATCACAAATTTAGTATCAGAGGACAGCGTGTAGGGTAAAAATCGTAGATGGAGACCGAGAGATGAATACACTAAGCAGGTTCAGAAGGATGTGGGTTGCAGAAGGTACTTGGAGAAGAAGAAGCTTGCACAGGATAGAGCAGCATGGAGAGCTGCACAAACCAGTCTCAGGACTGAAGACCACAACAACAATATATCAGCACGGTACCCCGATAAGCCATCGACCTTACGGTGCTGGGGTCGCTTGCGTGGAAGAGCGATACAGATTCCATGCGTTAGTTGTAACCAAAACAGAGGGGTCTCTGTGGGAAGGACCAGACTAACATTTGTTTCCTAAAGAAATACAGCTGCATTTTGAGTAGTGGCAAGGGCAACTATTTGCAAAAGTGACTGATCTGCCCTTGTAACGTTAGCCAACATGACCTTGCTGTGCTGGTATTGGGAGCGGGGTGAAGGAAGGAGAAACTATAGGCATTACTTTTCCTGAGTGCTTCCAGCTCTACTATACGGTTGAATGATGACTGTATCCTTTTGGGTAAAATATTCCGGAGGTAAAATTGTCCCCCACTCGACCTCCAGGCTAAATAATTAATAATACTAAATAATTAGTACACCTTGAAACATCAGATGACCGAAAAGAAGTAATGGTCTCTTAAACCAGAGGAAAGTTAATTAACGCCTACTTATGATGTGGAGATATTAATCTAAGGCCCTCAAACATGGCCACTCATGTGATTCTCCCCATTTATTATATTCTCAGCCGCTTTGGTTTTAGTTTACCAAATAAACATTTTCTCTTTTAAATCTAACTTTATTCAAAGAGCAGAAGAAGGTGTAATTGAAATGAAGAACCTAAACTGAAAATGGTAACAAATTTGTTCTCAATATTTGACCCATGCCATCAGGAAAAACAAAACTGACGTACTACGGTCTTGAGCGTGGAATGTTGGATCTCTTAATAGGGTATAAAGGTTAGAGATTCTAAGAAGGAAAATGAGGGATTGAAGTGGAATATAGTGAAAATTATTGAAGTTCTGTGGCAGGGTGAACAGAATTTCTGGTCAGGTCCTTACAGAGTTATAAATACGAAAGGAAATAGATTTACGTAATGAAAATTCGTCTAATTATGAGTAAGAAAATTTTAATATGGATACGCTACTAGGAGCACCATACTGAACTCATTATCGTAGTCAACATAGACACGAAGTCAACATCCACCACAATAGCACAGTAGTACAGTATTACATATTCTATGAAAGTTTGTATGATGAGATAAAAAAATTATTCAGATAGTTAAGGGAGAACGAAATTTAATCATAATGTGGGACTGGAATTCGATAGTAGCAAATGGAAGAGAAGGAAAAGTAGTAGGAGAACATGGACTGGAGAAGAGGAATGAAAGAGGAAGCAGTCTGCCGGAATCTTGCGCGGAGCATAATTTGATCGTCGCTAACACTTGCTTCAAATACCATGAAAGAAAGTTGTAAACTCTGAAGAGATCTGGAGCCAAGGGAAGGTTTGGAGTTAGTCATATAATGGTAAGAAGGAAATTTCGGAATCAGACTGTAAGACACATCCAGGGGCAGATGTCGTTTCTGACCATAATAAATGGTTTTGAACTTTAGATTACAACTAAGGGATTGGAAAAGGGTAGGATGCTAGGAGGATGGAGCCTCGATAAGTTGAGAGGTTATGGACAGTTGCAGAATGAGCGATAGACAACTATTCACTGAAAGAGAGGAAAGGAGCAGGGTACAAAAATGAATAGCTTTGAGAGGACAATGCTTAATAGAAATCCTTGGATATCACAGGAGATACTGAATGTAATCGACGAAAGGAGAAAAGGTAAAATGCAACACATGAAACAAGCGACTGGGAATAGAGACGTCTAAAAATTGAGATTGTCAAAAAATTGCAGGACGGCTAAGCGGAAATGACTAAAGGACAAATTCAAGTGTGTAGAAGCATTTATAAGTAGGGGGAACGTAGAGAGTACCTACACGAAAATTAAAGAAGCCTCTGGAGGAAAAAGAACCAGTTCCATGAATATAATGAGCTGAGATGGAAAACCAGTACTAAGCAAAGAAGGGAAAGCTAAAACGCGGAAAATATACATGGGACGACTATATACGGGAAAGGACTTGAGGGCAATGTTACAGCAAGAGAAGAGGACGTACATGAAAATGAGATCGGATATATGATGCTGTAAAATGAATCTGATAACTCATTGAAGGAAGTAAGCAAAATTAAGGCCCCTGAAATAGACAACATTCTCTCAGAACAACTGACATCGTTGGGAGAGCCAGCTATGACAGAACTATTCGTGGAGTGCAACATGTATAATTGATGCGAAATGCCCTCACACTTCAAGGAAAACGTAATAATTCCAATTACAAACAATGCTGGTGTTGACAGGTCTTTATATTAACAAACTGACAGTTTAATAAGTCACGGTTGCAAGGAACTGATACGAAATATTTACAGAAGAAAACAATAAGCCAGTAGAAGCCGGCGTTGGAGAAGATCAGTTTGCGTTCCTGATATATGTAGGAACACGCGAGGTAATAGTGACCAGTGATCGTTCAAAGAAGCAGAGTTAATAGGTTAAAGAAAGGCAAAACTGTGTTTAGAGCTCTTGTAGAGATAAAGAAAGCTTTTACAATGTTGACTAGAATATTCTCTTTGACATTCTGATGATAGCACGGGTGAAATACAAGGAACTAAAGGTCTTTATGACTTGCACAGAAACCAACTGGCAGTTATAAGAGTCGAACGGCATGAAAAGAAAGCAGTGGTTGAGAAGGGAGTGACACAGGGCTATAGCCATGTTATTCAACTGTACATTGAGCAAGCAGTAAAGGAAACCAAACAAAAATTTGGAGAAGGACTAGAAGTTCAAGGAGAAAAAATATAAACAATAAAGTGTCGCGAAACAGGGGACAGACTGACAAAGATGTAGGAAACGAGTTAGGTTAGCAGTCGTGAAAACAAAGCGTTTCAGTCACCAACATCTTTTCTCAGAATCTCAAAGCATTTTGTTGACTCTCATCTATATAAGATTACATGACCATCGTAATAAAGTAAAAAAATTCACAGCTCGCATAGAATGATTTAGACGCTAATTTTTCCCAGGCGCTGTTCGAGACTGAATCGGTCGCGAGGTAGCCCAGTCTAAAAATGGTTCTATGAACCCACTTCCCGACACTTAATTGTGAATTACAGGGTAGTCATTTAATATAGATGCAGACAAAAACGAAGGCACCCGCGACAAAGGAACAAACATTAAAGTTTAGGGCACTTATTCAACGTCACGCGACTCCACAACTTACTAATTCCGAAGCAGAACCTCAGAATGGTATCTCGGGCAAAAGATCGTAATTAGTATACATCTTTCCTTCATCGACCTTTTTAACTCGCCACACTTTCTCAGAATTCCGTGAGTGTTCCACAGTCTTTTCACTTTTCTAGCAAATTCAGTTTGCCTGAGAATTCCCCATTTCCGATGTTTTCCGGACAAGTCACCATTCAGAGCGTGTAAGAAGATATTCCTTCATATCTTGCTAATATAAACGTAAACGTCGTGAAAATTGTATGTGAATTAACCAAAATTGACCACACTGCGCGCTTGTACCTCTGCTGCCAATGAACGATGATAGCGCTCCGGTTCTGATTCGCTATGAGTGCATGCCGCAAATCCGCAGAGAATACCGCTTCACTGGCGTGATCAGCACTGCCCCAGTAGTACGCATCCAAAGGCAGACAGGGTTTCAGAGCGCCCGGCGTGCGCGGAACACAATGAGGCCACTAATTGGGCTTGTCGGACCACCCCGGCATTGGCAGCCCACGTAGCAATTCGTTCTACTCGGCAGCTCACTCCACACGACCTGTGCGTGTGCTCATCGCACCCGCGACAATGCAATGCAATCGTCGCCGTGAATTTCGGTGACCTCTGATTGCACGTGGCACGTCGGAACACACTAGTTGCAACATTTAAAATGCTAATAGAGTAGGCCCCCTAGGGCAGCGACCCGGGTGAGGCACGAATGGCTCTCGTGGAAGCGTGGAATGCTTCATTGTGATTGTGTTATTAACATCACTGTGACCAACTGTTGGAGAGTCCTTTCACTGTCTTCTGTTTCTTTTCTAGAGTATGCGATGCCAATTATTCTTCAATAAGCAGAATGTTGGACACGACAGCACTATCTTCATTAGTCACTCATGTATCTTTCTATCTACGAATGAAGTTCCATCGCATACCTTAATCAGACATAGTGTGACGACATGACTGGCGGGCTGCACGATGTTGGGGCGTGAGCGGAAGACGGCCTAACGGTGTGCGGGACCGTAGCCCAGCTTCATGGAGACGGTTGCGAATGGTCCTCGCCGATACCCCAGGAGCAAGTGTCCCTAATTTGCTGGGAAGTGGCGGTGCGGTCCCCTACGGCACTGCGTAGGATCCTACGGTCTTGGCGTGCATCCGTGCGTCGCTGCGGTCCGGTCCCAGGTCGACGGGCACGTGCACCTTCCGCCGACCACTGGCGACAACATCGATATACTGTGGAGACCTCACGCCCCACGTGTTGAGCAATTCGGCGGTACGTCCACCCGGCCTCCCGCATGCCCACTATACGCCCTCGCTCAAAGTCCGTCAACTGCACATACGGTTCACGTCCACGCTGTCGCGGCATGCTACCAGTGTTAAAGACTGCGATGGAGCTCCGTATGCCACGGCAAACTGGCTGACACTGACGGCGGCGGTGCACAAATGCTGCGCAGCTAGCGCCATTCGACGGCCAACACCGCGGTTCCTGGTGTGTCCGCTGTGCAGTGCGTGTTATCATTGCTTGTACAGCCCTCTCGCAGTGCCCGGAGCAAGTATGGTGGGTCTGACACACCGGTGTCAATGTGTTCTTTTCTCCATTTCCAGGAGTGTATAATCCCCTTCCTGAACTCGGAATTAAATTATCTGACATCTGAAGTTTAACGTCCAAAGTAGCGACAATACTTTCTCCAGGCAGGCTCTCTGCAGATGTGGAACATCGGTTTAAAATCGTTACCTGTTGGATGAATAAAGCAAAACGTCAGAAACTTAAGCATCATATTGAGATTTTTAACATCTCTAAGCACGTCACAGATCTGTCCTTAATCTAAATGAGAACAAGAGTGCGTTAATTTTCTTCCAAACAGGTGAAACCCATTCGTCTCGTAAACACCCTCACAGTAATCACGTCATATTGTCACTTTGAAGATGGTGTAATTAATGAATGACGATCACTAACTTCACTTAACGAAGGTTTATTCAGCACTTGCACATACAAGAGCGCGGAGCAAACTGCCTCCTGCCAGAACACATACGGTCTATACACAGTTACGGAATATTCCAGTAAAATGATTCTTGACATTTGTGGATACTTCTAGAATGTACTCGAACCGAATACAGAAACTAAAATTTAAGGTGAATTTCGTACTCTCGAGCCCCGATGCAACAGTCTAGTAGCATAACCACTAAACCACGGTGACAGTGCTACCCAGAGTCTTCTGCGACATTGCTCCCTTCTTAGGAGAACAGCGCCTCCAAGTCCGGGAACGAGTCATCAGTCCTGCATACTCCGACTCCCGATGAGTGATGTTATCCCTGGCGTTCATCTTCTTAGAACTTCCTTTGCCACTACGCTCTTCGTCACCTTTCCGCTTGTTGCCTGTTGCTGGAGCTTCGAATTTACCCTGGGTTGCAGGACCCTTATAGGGCTTCTTTCGAAGGACGTGGACCGTATCTCTGATCTTTCGTCGTCTTGTGTCGGGGTTGAAATCTTCAGCTTCATCAGAGAGCTGTTTTACAACCTTATAAGGTCCAAAGTAACGCCTGAGGAGCTTCTCAGAGAGACTAACCTTCCGAACAGGACTGAAGATCCAGACGAGGTCACCAGGCTGGTAGACAACAGGACGGTAGCTCGCGTCATTGCTTCGGCGATCGTTTTCTTGAGCCTGCAGCGTGCGAAGTCGAAGAAACTGTCGGGCTTCCTCAGCTCTGTCATCAGGATGTAACGGAAACACAGTGTCCTTCGTTGTAGTCGCCCCACGCACAATGGTGTCTTGTTTGGCGGTGTTGTAGTCAAACGTTACGAAAGGTAGCGCCTCATCCCAGTTGATATGCTCAACACTGACGAACACTGATAGCATGTCGGCCAAGGTCTTATTAATGCGTTCAGTAAGCCTGTTAGTTTGCGGATGGTAGGCAGTCGTCATGTGATGAGTAATGTTGCACCGACGGTTTCTCTCTGTCACAAGATACGATTGAAAACTTTCCCTCGATCCGTAATTAACGACCTTGGGGCACCGTGTTTTAATACAATGTCTTCCACGATGAATTTGGCTACCTCAAATGCTTCGGCTGTTTTGACGACTTTTGTAATGGTATAGCGCGTCAGATAATGAGTGCAAACAATAATCCATCCACTACCACTTACAGACGTTGGAAATAGTCCGAGGAGGTCAATCCCAACACGCTGGAAAGGCGTTTTGACTGGTTTCTGTGGAACTGCCTTTCTCCTCTGGTGCTCTCGACAGTGCGACACACAGTGACGGATACTGCTAAATAAACCTGGCCAAGAGTGCGGATCCTAACGTATGTCTTAATAAGTACTAAATATCCGGCTTCAGGTGTGTCATGGAATTTCTGTAGAACATCTAAGCGCGTGTGTTTAGGAATCACTGGTAGCCACCTCTGTCCAAACGGATCTGTGAACTTTCTCGATGTTAATCCTGTCTGGTAAGGATCTCACACCGGGCTGCAGTACTCCAAAAGAGGACGGAGAAGCGTAGTGGAGGCAGTCTCTTTGTTTCGCATTCCCCACAACACTTTCTATGTCTTCTTTCCGATTTAGGTTCTTCGTAATTGTAATACCTAGGTATTTAATTCTATTTGGGGTCTTACATTTGATTGATTTATCGTGTAAATGATGTTTAACGGATTCCTTTTAGCACTCATGTGGATGACCTTCCACTTTTCATTATTTAGGGTCAATTTCCAACTTTCGCACCTTACAAACATACTTCCTAAATCGTTTAGCAATTTTTTTGATTTTCTGATAACTTTACTAGACGATAAACGATAGCATCATCTGCAAATAATCTAAGACGGCTGCTCAGATTGTCTCCTAAATCGTTTATATAGATGGGGACCAGCAAAGGGCCTATAACACTACTCTGGGGAACGCTAGAAATCACTTCTGTTTTACTCCATGACTTTCCGTCAATTACTACGAACTGTGACCTCTCTGATAGGAAATCACGAATCCAATCACATAGATAAGACGATGTTCCATAAGCATTTGATTACGAGCCATTTGTGAGGTGCGGTGGCAAAAGCCTTCTGGAAATCTAAAAATACGGAACCAGTTTGAAATTCTCTGTCAGTAGCACTCAACGATTCGTGTGAGTAAAGAGCTAGCTGTGTTTCACAAGAACGATGTTTCCTAAATACATGTTGAGTGTATGTGAATGGACCCTTCTCTGGAAGGTAATTCATAATGTTCGAACAGAATAAATATTCCAAAATTCTGCTGCATATCCACTTTAATGGTATGGGTCTGTAATTAAGTAGATTACTTCTATTGCGTATATTGAATATTGGTGTGACCTGTGCTACTTTCCAGATTTTGGTTAAGGATCTTTCGTTGAACAGTTGTGTTTGATTGTTAAGTATGGAGCTATTGCATCGGCATATTCTGAAAGGAAGCTTACTGGTATACAGTTTGGACTGAAATCTTGGAGATTTTGCGTTCGTTTAAGTTTGGCAAGAATGACCTCTGCCAGTACTAACTCACAGGAAATATATACTTCAGTTCCGCTACAACATAAATTACTTCTAACAGCAACAAACACGCCACCGTCAGCCTAGCTTAGCCTATCCCTTCCGAACACCGTTAGGTCCTGCGCAAACTTACCTCCATCTTCAGCCAGCTTTCAGTGCCTATAACGATTTGAGCATCAGTGCTTTCTGTTAGCGCTTGGAGCTCTGTTACTTTCCGAATACAGCTACGACAATTTACAACTGTTATACCAATGCTTCCTAGAGTTAGTTCTTCTTGTGTTCGACCAGCACCCTTTGAGACCGATGCCCTTTCTACGTTCTCCCGTGACCCTCAAACCTAAAAAATCATCCATTTCACGCCTCACAGCCGTAGCCGTCTCCTGCGTGTAATGACTCCTGCCCCATGCCCTATTTAGCGGATCCCGAAACCCCACCACCCTAACGCACAAGTCGAGGACTCTGCAGCCTACACGGTCGCAGAACCGCCTGAGCCTCTGATTCAGACTCTTCACTCGGCTCTATAGCAAGCAAGACTGGCAGCCGTTATCACTTCTTATTTTCAAAGAACAGTTCGTATATCTGTATGAAAGAGAGGATCCATTTTCTTCCAATCATTCAGAGGCAGTATTGCCTTGCAGGCAACAATACGCTCAGCGAACAGTCTGAGTCGTAGCCTACCTGACAAACTACTTACCTACATCGAGAAAACTGGAGGTCGTGTTACGATATATTGGATAACGGCAGTTGTTATTTTAGTTTCTATTGAAGATTATGTTGCAAGTATAGCGTACACCATCCTATTAGCAAAAAATTCTTCGCCCCAATTGCAAAACTGTAAAGATCATACGTGTGGTGGTATCCCTGTACCTAATGCACAAAGTGGTTCATTCTCGAATACCAGTAGCAGAGCTAGGACAGACTTACCATATCACGTGCATCTATTATTTGCGATAATTCGCCTCTGAAAAAAAGGTAGCTGCGTTTAACAGACTACTGGCTATTTTGAATCCGGGCTCATTCATAACTACTATTAGCTTTCGCTTTGGGTGTTACAGGATTTGGACATAGACTATTGTCTAGAATTCCGCCACCAATGTCATAATTGTTGATCTGTAATTCTTTTAATTCGTTATTTTGCCACTTTATAAAAAAACATAAGTCAGCTGTGCTGTTTTCCAGTCACACAAGACCGTTTGTTGTACAAGAGAATCCCTATATATGCGAGCTATGAAAAATAGCTAATTTAAACTGTAATTTATTGGTAAGTCGATCAAGACCTGATGACCCGTTCGATTTTACTATATACAGTTGGTTTCATTTCTCAGAATGCTAATTTCAAAAAGGTCAAACTGTGGTACAGTAATATGATAAACATACCTGAATGCATTTTAAAACGTAGAATTAAATCATCATCTTTGCCATTTCGGTGTTTTAAAAGCCAACCGTATTTGTAAATTAAATTATGAGAATCTTGTTCCGCCTGTTACGCGGACCTTTTTACTGTTCGACATACTAATTACCCCACCTACGTCTCGTGAAATGCCCGCGGCGTGAAAATCAGTGAATGTAGACAACGTACGAAGGCAGTTGCTATATCCATGCACCTCTGGGGAATGTAATAGAAAGGTGGATTATAGTGGTACCTCAAGTTCCCTCTTTCTCATACCGTGCAAGATGTGTATATTATGAGAAATGGCGGTAAATTTCATACTCTTTGCGTTTCACTACCTGAACACGTGGATGATACACACCCCTTTTCTTATCAGAGGGAATTTTTAGGGACATATGACGTCACCGTGGTCTTGTCGAGCAGTCGTGACGTCTGCGGTGTCGTTGGCGGACTAGACGGTAGGTGACTATTGAAATGCTTCCCTACGTACCTGTACATTTGGAATGAAGTAATATGTATGAGTTTTTGTGCATTTATCACGAGCTCTAACTGTAACACTCGCGCAAGCTGTTTTGGTATCATCATTCATTTCATGAATTGTTATTAGGTGAAAGACAATTTCGTCAGAGAATCTCTGGACTGGAATCCGTTTCACTATTACCAGTCATGTGTTCAGGAATTGGTAAATGATTCTTCGTTCTTCGGCCCTTTGAAATGCATTTCAGAAAGGAATAAGTTGTAAATCTTGCTAAAATCGTGTACTAACTTCTCTTTAGTTCCAGCTTGTATCTGTCACATGGTTTGTGACAATGCTTAAAGAAGATCCGAAGTTCTCATACTAATGTAATTGAAATTCTATGTGAATTCGAGTCTCAAGACAGCTTCAGTTTGAAACGTGCTTTTGAGTTATTAAATCCAGGATTGTCATGTTTCACTTTAATGCATTTAAGTAAAGCTAATTTAATATTGCACTGATGGGAGGTCAGCTAGCTGTATTCGTTACGAAAATTTAGATTTTGGCGAGAAGGAGCATTGATTTTAAGTACGCTTGCAGCCCAATGATTTCTTACAGGTACCAGCAGCTCAGTGATTCATTTCAGGTATTTGATCAGGGTACAACAGAGCAGTTCCATTTATTCAGGTAAGATCTACGTAAGGACCAAGCCAAAGAATTGTACGTTGTGATTAGGAAACAGTGATAATTCGTAATATTCCACATAATCCTGAAGTTTCATTAATAAACGCTTACAGACTTGACCCTCTGCAGTTAAATGTTTCAAGTTTTGTTTGTTGCTGGGGAAGCTGTCGAGTGTTTCACAGATAGTTACTTCTTGTGTTTAAGCATTAATCATAGCAGGTTACCAAGTTCAGTTTAACGAAATTAGATTTGATGTAATAGAGAAACAAACTGCAGTTCTGAAATTCTAGTATCGTACTAAGTCAATGAGATAATTATTGAGCTTTCGTGTAAGTTGTTTGCGGTTACATAGGTTAACTTCAACATTGCAAGATTACATTTTCAGTGTGAAGTCTGGAAAGTTCTGTACTATTTCATGTTTAGCCATTTACAAACATAATTTCTGCACTTATACTACATTTATATCTACAATAACTGGTATTAGAACATTTCTTCCTGCATTCTAAATATCACACTACGACTTTGCTTTATTCTAGAACGAGACAGCATTTAAGATTCTGTTGAGATTCAATTCAGAGATGACTTTGGAAAACGGGGCAGAGCTGTTTGTCCAACGTTTTGGAAACATCATCAATAGACAGGAACATACTGAAACATTACACTAAGAGAAGCACAAAACTAAAGATTATGCATCTGCTATAGGATACAGGCTATCAGAAATTGTCATTAGAAGTACTCTAAATTAGTAGATAAACACTACTCACACCATTATAATTCAAACAAGAAGTTTTCTCAGGAGTTTCCAGAAGAAGTTTTCAACAATAATGTGACTTTAAACGTAAATGTAGACGCATACCTCTTTAAAAAATAGTCTGATTGCTTCAATGAAACATTTATATGTTCCAGACTGTTGTCTGTCTACCTATGATTAAGAAAATCCCGAACATTGCTAACAGAAGATCGCAGTTTAATGCACGTATCAAAACTGTTTCTAATGTCGGTTTTTTTATGATCAGTGCGACTTCAAATACTATTGAAAATATAGAACCACCAGATTTTTTTCATGGAGAAGATATAAAAACTTTGAGGTTCGCTGATGACATTGTAATTCTGTCAGAGACAGTAAAGAACTTGGAAGAGCAGTTGAACGGAATGGATAGTGTCTTGAAAGGAGGTTGTAAGATGAACATTAACAAAAGCAAAACGAGGATGATGGAATGTAGTCGAATTAAGTCGGGTGATGCTATGGGAATTAGATTAGGAAATGAGACACTTAAAGTAGTAAAGGAGTTTTGCTATTTGGGGGCCAAAATAACTGATAACGGTCGAAGTAGAGAGGATATAAAATGTAGACTGGCAATGGCAAGGAAAGCGTTTCTGAAGAAGAGAAATATGTTAACGTCGAGTATAGATTTAAGTGTCAGGAAGTCGTTTCTGAAAGTATTTGTATGGAATGTGGCCATGTATGGAAGTGAAACATGGACAATAAATAGTTTGGACAAGAAGAGAATAGAGGCTTTTGAAATGTGGAGCTACAGAACTATGCTGAAGATTAGATGGGTAGATCACATAACTAATGAGAAAGAATTGAATAGAATTGGGGAGAACAGAAGTTTGTGGCGCAACTTGACTAGAACTAGGGATCGGTTGGTAGGACATGTTCTGAGGCATCAAGGGATCACCAATTTAGTATTGGAGAGCAGCGTGGAGGGTAAAAATCGAAGAGGGAGACCAAGAGAAGAATAAAAAGGATGTAGGTTGCGGTAGGTACTGGGAGATGAAGAAGCTTGCACAGGATAGAGTAGCATGGAGAGCTGCATCAAACCAGTCTCAGGACTGAAGACCACAACAACAACACAACAATTTTTTTCATTTAATAAAGCGCAAATAACGTGATATTAACCTCGCGTATAATATGAAGAACTGTACCTGTGTTGGATCTCACGTACTACCTTATTTCCTTAATTAACACCGTGGCTGCTTAGTGAAGCTCGAAGTAACAAACAAGCATGACCCCGCAATGGAGGGCAAGCGAGGAGAGGTAGCGTGTTTAATAACATTGGAGCCTGCTGGGGTGGGGACTGCTAGCTGGCATACGACCGAGCCGCGGAGAATTGAAAACGTGGAGTACTGCCCGGGTCGTGTAATTGGGCCAAACAGCGGACACGATCAGAGAACGGAAACAGGACAACGGCACTGCACTCGGCGCGAACGATGCTGCACAGCCAGAGACGGTCTGATAAAACTGAGAGGGTGGAGGGTGAAGGGCGAGGGGAGGCCACAGCATTACACACACACACATACGAGTTACCCTTTTCTTTCAAACTTGCAAAATTATTTGTCTCCGAAAGTTATTTTTGGACTTAACATGCTTTATGGGGCAAACACAAACATAAAGGACAGTTCCAAATAAATTTATTCATAACAAATGAGTATTACTGTTTAATGCTTCGTGATAGATCTATAAGAATTATAGTGAGTCTAAAAGAAAGTTCATAATATTTTTACAAGCTTTATAAGTGTTCCATGCGACTTCCCTTGGTCACACCGAGAGTATCTAGCAAATAGGTGGAGCTAACGGCGCGAGCGCATTTTCAGATCTGCAATTGATTTTGGCAAGGGAAACACTTATACGAGGTGAAACTTCCTGGCAGATTAATACTGTGTGCCGGACCGAGACTCGAACACGGGACCTTTGCGTTCCGCGGGCAAGTGCTCTACCAACTGAGCTTCTGTTAAGTTTGGAAGGAAGGAGACGAGGTACTGGCAGAAGTAAAGCTGTGAGGACGGGGCGTGAGTCGTGCTTGGGTAGCTCAGTTGGTAGAGCACTTGCCCGCGAAAGGCAAAGGTCTCGTGTTCGAGTCTCGGTCCGGCACACAGTTTTAATCCACCAGGAAGTTTCATATCAGCGCACACTTCGCTGCAGAGTGAAAATCTCATCCCGGAGACATATACGAGGTCTTTCACATAATGCCATAAAATTCATCTACGAGTGTCAGACCCGGTGATGTAGGTGACCAAGAACAGAACACAGCGTGTTCATGTCCATTACGATCGATTCAACGGTTTTAAAATGTTGATCTGAAGGTGTTCGAACCTTCAAAATATGGTTCAAATGGCTCTGAGCACTATGGGACTTAATATCTATGGTCATCAGTCCCCTAGAACTTAGAACAACTTAAACGTAACTAACCTAAGGACATCACTCAACGCCCAGTCATCACGAGGCAAATAAAATCCCCGACCCCGCCGGGAATCGAACCCTGGAAACCGGGCGCGGGAAGCGAGAACGCTACCGCACGACCACGAGTTGCGGTCTTTGAACCTTCATTTTCCTCTGTTGCCATGCTCCGTCTTCTTAAAAAATTTTAATCCTTAGAACTGGTGTCAAGCTGAGGTACTCGGTATTGCTCATGACCATGCAAATGTCTGTTACATCTTAAAACACGGAGATTTTTACTTGTACAACATCGCACACGTGCCGCCTTTTATTCACTGCGCTTGGCAATGACCGAAATTTTGAAGTTTCTTTTACGTTTTCTGTAAATCTTATGGATGTGTCATTATGCATTAAATAGTTATCGAGTTATCGCCGCTTGTAGTTCATTCTGAATTCCCCTGCATGTACGTATATACGGGGTGTTCACAATTATTGTTACAGATTCAAAACGTTACAGAAAGAGAACCACTGCTCAGAATGTCGTCTAATTTAAATATCATATTATTGACGAGGGGGGAAATATTATGGAACCAAAAAAACGAAAAAATTAATCAAATCTTTTATCAATATATGGCGCTGTAAGTGTCTTAACGTAAATGGGTTTGCCTACAAATGAGAGATGAATCGCAATACTACAGATGTTGTCAGAGTTGCACATCAAACTATCGGCACTGGCTGTTCAAAGTGGATGACTGGACAAGTTCGGTGGTCAACAGTTATGGCAGTGATAGGTGAGTCCATCCACTAACCGCGTAAAAGCCAAAATGACATCGGTTTCTAATTGTTGTGAGACTGGTGCAAGACTTTCTCAGCATGCTGTTGGCCGTTTTCTGCCGCAAACTGAAATCGAGAAACAGCATGTTCCAAAACAGACTGGAGTGTCTCGGAGTTACCTTCAGAATGCATCGCGCAATCCGTTCTTTGAGTTCAGCTACGTTAGTAATTGGGGCACTTAACTCAACATCTTTAAGATAACCCCACACCCAGAAGTCACAAGGGTTAAAATCAGGTAATATGGACGTCTAGGCTGTTGAGAAACGACGGCTTATAAATCTACCATTTCCGAAATCCCTCTGCAGCAGACAGTCCACTGCGTGGCTGTGCAGTGTGCATAGGAGCACCACCTTGCATTAAAATGTTCCTGTCTGCACAAAATACTCTCGTGGCGTTTACTAGTGATGGTATAGGAAACCGGATCCGCAGGACTCAACTCCCCGAAAAAATACAGTCCTGCCATAATCGATGCCATCAATATGCACTACCCAGTCAATTGTGCAGAATGATGTGGAACCGGTCAATTCTGTGTATTATCATGTGTTCGGAGATGGAAATGGGCTTCGTCTGTAAACAGAATGTTCCACGGTCATTTGCTGTCCTCTTCCATGCGGGCAAGAAATTCCATACTGAACGTTTGTCTTGCTGGCAGTTCAGCAGGATCAGCAGGAAGCTGCTCCAAAACATGGGTGATTTTGTACGGACAGCAGTGCATGCGTTGTTCAGTAGAATTTTATGAACCATGCTCGCAGGCATGTTGAACGTTCGGGTAATTCCCCGTGCACAGCATGTTTGCGCACAAACGCTCGACCCCTGCAGCAGTAGTGTCGCCACATCTCCGACAGACGTTGGATCAACTGCTTTCCTTTCTCTGCCACACTGCACTTAAAGGGAACCTTGTAACGCCAGAAATGCATATCCTCCTACACTCCTGCAAACTGAAATAACAACACCGTGAATTCATTGTCCCAGGAAGGGGAAACTTTATTGACACATTCCTGGGGTCAGATACATCACATGATCACACTGACAGAACCACAGGCACATAGACACAGGCAACAGAGCATGCACAATGTCGGCACTAGTACAGTGTATATTCACCTTTCGCAGCAATGCAGGCTGCTATTCTCCCATGGAGACGATCGTAGAGATGCTGGATGTAGTCCTGTGGAACGGCTTGCCATGCCATTTCCACCTGGCGCCTCAGTTGGACCAGCGTTCGTGCTGGACGTGCAGACCGCGTGAGACGACGCTTCATCCAGTCCCAAACATGCTCAATGGGGGACAGATCCGGAGATCTTGCTGGCCAGGGTAGTTGACTTACACCTTCTAGAGCACGTTGGGTGGCACGGGATACATGCGGACGTGCATTGTCCTGTTGGAACAGCAAGTTCCCTTGCCGGTCTAGGAATGGTAGAACGATGGGTTCGATGACGGTTTGGATGTACCGTGCACTATTCAGTGTCCCCTCGACGATCACCAGTGGTGTACGGCCAGTGTAGGAGATCGCTCCCCACACCATGATGCCGGGTGTTGGCCCTGTGTGCCTCGGTCGTATGCAGTCCTGATTGTGGCGCTCACCTGCACGGCGCCAAACACGCATACGACCATCATTGGCACCAAGGCAGAAGCGACTCTCATCGCTGAAGACGACACGTCGCCATTCGTCCCTCCATTCACGCCTGTCGCGACACCACTGGAGGCATGCTGCACGATGTTGGGGCGTGAGCGGAAGACGGCCTAACGGTGTGCGGGACCGTAGCCCAGCTTCATGGAGACGGTTGCGAATGGTCCTCGCCGATACCCCAGGAGCAACAGTGTCCCTAATTTGCTGGGAAGTGGCAGTGCGTTCCCCTACGGTACTGCGTAGGATCCTACGGTCTTGGCGTGCATCCGTGCGTCGCTGCGGTCCGGTCCCAGGTCGACGGGCACGTGCACCTTCCGCCGACCACTGGCGACAACATCGATGTACTGTGGAGACCTCACGCCCCACGTGTTGAGCAATTCGGCGGTACGTCCACCCGGCCTCCCGCATGCCCACTATACGCCCTCGCTCAAAGTCCGTCAACTGCACATACGGTTCACGTCCACGCTGTCGCGGCATGCTACCAGTGTTAAAGACTGCGATGGAGCTCCGTATGCCACGGCAAACTGGCTGACACTGACGGCGGCGGTGCACAAATGCTGCGCAGCTAGCGCCATTCGACGGCCAACACCGCGGTTCCTGGTGTGTCCGCTGTGCCGTGCGTGTGATCATTGCTTGTACAGCCCTCTCGCAGTGTCCGGAGCAAGTATGGTGGGTCTGACACACCGGTGTCAATGTGTTCTTTTTTCCATTTCCAGGAGTGTATTTCCATCTATTGCACTGCAAATTTTTTCCTTATATTGTTACCAGGAGATATAACATTTCTGTGTCTTTGTATATTGTAATTGTTTTACTATTTGTATATATATGCATTTATGTCAATGTATAATTGGTTTGTTTTGTGAATATTATTTGTATTTATACGCTGGGTCTAGCCTAGGGAAAACTATGCTATCGAACGAATACATCGATAGGTCGTGTGGAGAACCAAAGTGTTTAGGATCTTTGGTAGTGTTAACTCTGCCGCGTGGAGCGCGGGCAGAGCAGAGAGCAGACGTAATCTGGCTGGGGTGGTGCAGTGGAGCAGGTGTGTGGTGTGAAGCTCCCGCGAGTTGCCGCGCTTTCGGGGTTTGGCAGCACGTAAATGCGCTCGACTTGCGATGGTAGTTTCTGACATGATGTCGGGGACGGGAAGCATTAGCTGGCGCACATCAAGAGCCCGTTTCGTCTGGTGACCGTGTCGAGAAGAAGGCGCGCCAACATCCAGCTTCTGCAACAGCGACGGCCGACAATGAGTGACTGTCGCCACCTCCTCGATCGACGGCTTCAAACCTTCAATCAGCCAACAAGGAAGACTGGAAGCACGTAAAGTTTTAGAACTGTATGGCAGACCTCAGCTTTTCAAACTATTAAAATTGTTGCATCACAAAATTACAGCAACTTAGCATGAACCTTTGTTGCTCATTGTCCCAATTGCATTGCCAAGCAGGGTCCCTTTCTTTTCCGAAATGAGCCCGAGTGTCGTTGAAATTCAAACGCCAGCATCATTCGATTTCACTGCTTTAATTTCAAAGTTCAGTTAAGGTATTCACAGCTGGCTACAATATTTAGACTGCACAAGCACAAATTAAGAGTGCGAGTTTTGTTACCGTATTTTAGTTACCTGTGACTGCAGCTCAGCTTGGTACATACTAAATTTTACTATTGATAATTGTTCAGAATCATTTAATTCAAGTTCAATGTTAAATCTCTTATTTCTAAATTGCGTAGATTCAAGTAGCTTTTGAAATGATTGTTAAGATAGTCCAAGACTAACCGTATTTTACTGAATTTCGATGTGCTTCAGAAAGAAAGCTCACTATTAACTTCAGTCACTAAATTAACTTTCTATTTTCCAGTTTTATTAATTCTTTTGCTAAATTAAGTCAGAGTGTAGCGAAATTTATTACTTCTGACAAACTTTCAGTTTTCACACTACACGTGTCAACCTTCAGTTGCCACGCTTCTAGTGCTAATTATATGTGTAATAACCTTTCTTATTTAAATTACTATAGAAATTGTCCTTAAGACTGGCGACCGTAATTT
This sequence comes from Schistocerca piceifrons, assembly GCF_021461385.2. Lineage (NCBI taxonomy): Eukaryota > Metazoa > Arthropoda > Insecta > Orthoptera > Acrididae > Schistocerca > Schistocerca piceifrons. Next base: position 273,268,276 of record NC_060139.1, read on the forward strand.
CCCCCAAAATCTCAAGTATCTAATTACCGCTGGTTAATTATTAACGTAACGGCCGCACATTTACTTTCTTTATTAACTTTACCCCGTTTCAAATTTAATTTCCACCAGTTTCATCTGCATTTTTCCTTTCATTTAGATGTAACCCTTTCCTCCCTCTTTACCGACAAATTGACTTCGGTGACGATTGCTTTTTCCCAAATTTCCATTAGGTACACGCGGTTTAATTTTTCACTGTCATTAAGGTCGGTAAGTGAGGGGAAAGTTACACGTGGCGACCTGGTGAAAGGACAATCTTCAGATTTGAGGTTGTTCTGGACACGAATTTTGCATTGCGCATATCTCGTAATAAAGTACTGGTTACGAAATGGTCGATACGTCAGCGAGAATATCAGTGTGAGGAACCCTAATTAGATTTGAGATTTGGCATTTATATTGAAAATTATTAAAATGAGTGAAGGCAACAATTGCCAAAATTTGGTAGACTTGGATACGGAACAATCGGTCGAACAGTGGGAAACGCGCACCACGGTACCCATAGTTCAGGGGCAGGCGGCTAGCATGAAAGACGCGACCGCCGAAACGCAACAAAGAGCAGAAATGGAATTCCAAACTTTAGAAAATGTTTCGGAATCGGAAGTGAAAATCAAATCTGAATCCCTTGATGACGAATACGGGGGGACAATTAAAGAGGAAGCCGCTACGGAAGTAAAACCGGTAGTTTCCGGGAATTTAACTGATTTATTGAATGTTTTGATTAACGAAATCAAGAGTCAATCGGCAGAAATTAAAGCTCTGTCTGCCAAGCAAGAAGATCAGGCTGCCAAGCAAGAAGCTCAGGCTGCCAAGCAAGAATCTCAGTCTGAAAAAATTGAACGAAAGCTAGACAATCAGAAGAAAGCTATTAATGTTGTTAACAACAATGTTGGAGTTGTTAACACAAAAGTTGATAAAATCAAAGAAGATATTGTTGTGATTAATACCGAAATCGGTATTCTTAAACAGGAAATGACAGGCGCTCAGGCGGAAATTGCGAGCATAAATACTCGTTTTTATTCCGAAATTAGCAGAATCGAGAAAAGTATAGGAGAAGCAGTTGCTCCGATCATCGAGAATAAGGTGACGGAACAAGTTCAATTAGTGAAAAAAGAGGATCAAACGAAGGTGGAAACTTTAAAAGCTTTAGTATCAGAAGTAGATACCAAAGTGGCGAACCAGGCTAATACCTGCGAAGAGAAAAAAAGGGAAATAGAAACGCTTCCGACAACCACTTGCCAAGTAATTACGAGAGTGTCGGAACTAAAAAAGAAACTTGACGAAAAACAGAGCTATGTGCCAATCTGTGCACATAGTTCGGAATTGTTGACGAAAGAGGAGCGGTTCGACCCCTTGAAAAAAGGCAGTATACACGCGACCGATTTCATTAAAAATTGTGAAAGAGTTTTACCCAGATCATGGACTAATAAGAGAAAAATTAATGTGGTTATTGATGTGTTGGCTGGTGATGCCAAGCGTTGGGGCTTAAACTTCAACATTACGAACCTGAATTTTGATGAGTTTAAAAATTTGTTTCTGGCTGAATACTGGTCAGAGCAAAAACAGCAAAGTGTCTGGCGCGAATTTTTCGTATCGAGGCCTTTCAATGCGAATTCGCACGGCTCGATGAAGGAGTTTTGTGAGGGCTGGATCCGCAAGTTGGAATATTTGCGTGATCGCCGCACGGAATCCGAAATAGTCTGGGAACTCTACAAGAAGCTTCCAGATGATACAAAACGCTACGTAGGACGCAATTACAAGACAATCAATGATTTCCTGGAAAAAGTTGAGGACGAGGACAATTGGCGCCATAATCGCGACAGTGGTAGAGGCCGTGGTAACAACAACAGGAACCACAACAACGATAACCATGGGAATAATGCATACCGCAACCATGGCAGCAATAGCAATAGTGGTTCGGGCCGTAATGACAATCGGTACAATGCAAATAATAACAGGAATGACGGAAACCAGTATCATACTAGCGTGATAAGGGCTTCGCAGAATAGTAATAACGCCAGAGGGTGTGAACAGCCGCCTCAGCAGCATCCGGGGAGCGTATCTGCTGGGACGAGACAGGGAAACCATTAGCCGCGCCGGTGAGGGGCCGACCGGGCGTGGAGAAATTTTGGAGGCCCAATAACAAGAGAAAACCCAGGTGTCGTCGTAATGAAAATTTCGTATGGAATAGTCAACGGCGGGAGAGTGTGTCAGTGTTAAGAGAAAGGAGTGCGCCCACAAGTAGTAGATCAGCTGTATACACGGCAGTAGAAAGTACATTCACTGTCAGTGAGAACAATTTAAGTAGTGTTCCGGAAATCGATTATAAAGTGGCAGCTGTAATACCCACAGCGGAACTGGAGATTGAGTTTAAGAATGGTTCGCAAGTGTTGAGAGAAGATCAGATGTCAGATAAAACGTCCGTCATCGAGCGAGGGGATGCAAAGAGGGATGAGGTCTGGTTAAGGCAGTTCGGTCGCTTATACGACGAACTAAGAGATTATAGGGGCCTGTACGGAAGAAGTGTTTATGGGGAGCGCGGACAGGATTTGCCGCGTCTCGTCCTGCAGGAAGATAGTGTTTGTGAAGGGATAGAAAGTTCTGGCCCTAACCGGCAGACTTTACCAGAAACAGTTGATGTTAATGGGGAGCACGAGCAAGATTCGTCGTGTTTCGTCCCGCATGAGTTAGATGTTGAAGTAGTAACGGAAAGTTCTGGCCCTAACCGGCAGACCTTACCGAAAGTTGTAGTGGTAGAAGTAGCCGACCCATCCGACGCAAACCTCCAGTTTAAACAATGCGAGAGTATTAAGGAGAAAGATTACGAAAATTTTAGTGATAGCCGGACACGATTGGTAGAAAAGCACGTAGATTACAGCGTGTATGAGGTTAGAGCTGACGTTATACAGTCAGACGGTAGCAGTGTGGGTTGCGCAGATCCAGTGGAAGTAATTGCAGATACTGCTGGGCACATTCCTCCAGGTAGATTGGCAGATGAGATCAATCTGACCAAGGTGGAATCAACGAAGGTGACAATTAGTGAATTGGTAGCAAAGCAACATTCACTGATTGACGAGTTACAGGAAAAGGTTTCGGTATTGGAGGCGAAGCTACAGAGTAAGCCTCAGGACGAACGTGTTGAAATTAAAACTGTATTGAACAGAAGCTGAAAAGGCCGCCAGATAAGCCGGATTTAGGATCAAAGCCGGATGGTTTTTTCTGGAATGACCTGGATATAGACGAGGATTTACTGTGGGAAAATAAAGAAACAGTCGAGGACAAGTGTAGACAGTTAGTAGTGCCTGTTAATATGCACGACCTACAACTAAACGTGTTGATTGACACCGGTGCAGAATTGAGTGCTGTATCTGGGAAAATATTTGAGTTACTGAAAGACAGACCCGGCATCAAATGGTTCAAATGGCTCTGAGCACTATGGGACTCAACTGCTGAGGTCATTAGTCCCCTAGAACTTAGAACTACTTAAACCTATCTAACCTAAGGACATCACAAACATCCATGCCCGAGGCAGGATTCGAACCTGCGACCGTAGCGGTCTTGCGGTTCCAGACTGCAGTGCCTTTAACCGCACGGCCACTTCGGCCGGCAGACCCGGCATCGTAGTTATGCCAGTAACAGGAGTGAAAATTATCGGTGCTACTGGGAAGGCCAGTAAACCGGTCACAAAACAGATTTTTGTCAACTTCGAGATATGTGGGGCACGATTTGAACAAGAGTTTGTCGTCGTGCCAGACTTAACTAAGGAAGTAATTATCGGGTTAGATTGGCTATTAAAGTACCGTGCAGTGATTAATTGCGAAAGCAAAACTTTGACATGTACGTCACAAGATAAAACAATAGTAGTTATCTTTGACGAGGCAGGAGACGGTGTGCATAGGCACATTGTTAACTGGCCGGATGGTATTGATGTAGGTATGAATTTGAACTACTGTAATGTGAGTAATCTCGGCATTGACAATAGTGTAGAAAGTGAATTGGAAAGTACTGTAGACGGTGTGTCAAACGTAACACACGAACAAAGACGAAGCCTGTATGAAGTGATAATGAGGAGTAAGAGTGTGTTTTCAGACAAACCGGGACTTGTGGAAGGATATAAATGCAAGTTGCATGTAATTCCGCATGAACCATTCTTCGTGAGACCGTATGCTATACCGCTGTCCAAAAGGGAAGCAGTGCAACGGGAGATAGATAAGATGATCGAATGGGGAGTGATTGAAAGAAGTACGAGTCCATACAATAACGGTTTGATCATTGTAGCAAAACGGGATGGTAGTGTGCGTATTGTGATTGACGCACGCACGTTGAATAGGGTCGTTCAACGCGACCAGAGAGTATGGAGGAGATTTTGCAACGTTTTCATGACGTTGAGTTCATGACTAGCCTCGATCTGACGGCTAGTTACTGGCAAATAGAACTCGAAGAAGAATCTAGGCCATACACCGCCTTCTGGTTCGCGGGCAGGTGTTACCAGTATAGAGTACTGCCATTTGGACTTAATATATCTGTGTCCGTATTCATCAGGGCCCTAGATAAAGTGCTAGGACCGCCTTTGAGTTCAAGATTAACTGTATATGTTGACGACCTATTGTTGGCCAAAGCCACTTGGCATGACCATTGTGACCTGTTAGATGAAGTTTTTAGAGCATTGCGCCATGGCGGAATGACTCTAAAGCTAAAGAAATGCGAATCTGTGAAGTGGGAACTGAAATTTTTAGGGCATGTAATTACCACTGCTGGTATTACGAAAGACCCAGAGAAACTAGAGGCAATAAGGAATTGTCCTCCAACCAAGTCTAGGAAGCAGTTAAAAAGTTTTCTAGGGCTCACAGGATTTTACCATAAATTTGTAAAAGGACAAGTGTTTAATGATGAAAATTTGAATAACCTCTTACGCAAAAATGTTCCGCTTTCGAGAGATTAAAAGACGAGTTGTTAAGATCTAACAGTATTTCATCCTGATTTATCGCTACCCTTCCATCTGGGAACGGATTCGTCGAATTACGGGGTGGGAGTAGAACTGTTCCAAGAAGTTGGTAAAGGAGAGGATAAGGAACACCGGACGATAACGTTCGCGAGTCGAACTTTATCAAAAAGTGAGTGAAACTACACGATTTCTGAGAAAGAGTGTCTCGCTATCGTGTGGGGATTCAAAAAGTTCAAGGGTTACCTATGGGGCCGTAAGGTGATTATTCATACGAGTCATAAGGCGCTCACTTATCTGAAGGATTGTAAACTACTTCACGAAAGACTGACTAGGTGGTCGCTGTATTTACAGCAATTTAACTATGACATCTGTTACGTAAAAGGGACCGACAATTGCGTAGCGGATGCGCTGTCGCGGTTGCCTGAGTCTAATCAAGATATATTGAAAGATGAGTCAGATGGAGTGGTCAAATTATACTATTTTAAAGTTGAGGGACGCAAATTAATAGTGAACATCTGTAAGAATCTACGTCGTCATCAGAACGAGGATGGTTGTTTAAATATGGTGAAAACCCGATATGACGAAAGGAGTCCAGAAGGAGAGAAATTAAGGAAGTATTACAAGATATACGATCATATCTTGTACATGCGTAAAGATGAAGATAGTAATATTTGGCGGGTATGCTGGCCCACCAAATACGTCACGGAAATAATAGACTACTACCATTTGGCATATGGTCACTCTGGACCAAAGGAATGTACGGAAAAGCTGAGTGAAGTAGTGCATTTTAACAACATCTTGAAACGCGTTACTGATAGAGTGAAAACTTGCGATTTATGTCAGAAGGTGAAGGTTACCAACTGTACGAGTCATGGTCCTATGCAAAGTATAAGGCCTAACGACGCCTTTGAATTACTGTGCGTGGACTTGTACGGACCTTTGCCCAAGTCATCAGGAACTTTGCCTACATTTTAGTAGTGCTAGAAGCTTTTTCCAAGTTCATCAAACTATACCCTATTAGGAAAGCTACAGCCAAAGCGGTCTATAGCAAGCATGTGAACGATTATTTTGTTCATATTGGTAAGCCCAAGGCGATTCTATCAGACAATGGGGCACAATTTACTTCTAAGTTATGGAATGATGGCATGGAAAATAATGGGGTCGAGGTGATCCATATTTCAGCTTATTGTCCGGCTGGGAATCCCGCTGAGAGGTATATGCGCGAGCTAGGCCGACTTTGCCGTACCTATTGCCATCACAACCATAGGGCATGGGGAAAATATGTAGCAGTATTTGAGAGAATTATGAACACCTTGAGACATGAATCTACGGGATATTCTCCAGAGGAAATCCTGTTGGATGACAGAAGTAAAAGTTTAGTGGAAGAGATAATCAAATTCCCTCCACGGATTGACATTAGTATTGGTGTGAAAAAAGATCGTTTGCGAGAAGTAATGAAGCTAAAAGCCGATGCTCGCATACGTCGTCATGACGCTAAAGCGCATTTTGCTAAGTTTGCAATCGGAGACTTAGTACTTGTAAAAGCTTATGAGAAATCGAGCGAGATAGACAATGAAATCTCGAAATTTAAGTTTGTTTATAATGGACCATATAAAGTCATTGGTATACCTCACACAAATGCTTATTGCTTAGAGTATCCAAGCTCTGGAAAACTATTAGGTTTACGGAACATTGTAGACTTGAAATTGTACCAACCTAGGATTGATTAATACCACAGAACCGGTAATTTGTACAGTATGTAAATATAGAGTGTAAGAATTAAGGTTTGCTAGATTGCCATGCTTTTGACTGACCAAGAGGACATTAAAGAAGTTGTAGTTAACAAGTAATTAAATTTTACTAAATGATTTAAGAGAGAGTGATTACTAATCAATCGAAAAATCCAAGCTGCTAGTTTGGGTTTTCAGCTGAGTCACAGTAGATTAAGGAATGTAAATATGATTTTGTAACTAGCTGTAAGATTTCATGAATTGTGTGTTTTACTAGTCATTGCCGATGTACTTAGACGATGTTTTAAGTTTCAGGCTAGTACATGCGTGTGATGATGGACAGTGTTGAGTTATCCACTGTGATAGTGTTAATGGACTCCGTGAGATTACTCGGGAGTGAGTTTTTCGGAAAGAATTCAGTGAAACGGACGTTCTGGAGATCCCATTACACAGGGCGAGTGAGATCAAGCGAGCCGCGCAGGCGGGCGCAACAATACTGGCGAGGCGGAGCCGCTGTCGGCTCTTGTGCCGCTGTCGGCTCATGTGCCGCTGTCGGCATTCTTTGTACTTGCGGGTACGGAAGGCGGAATTGTTTTTCTTCCCGGACAGCTGATGTGAAAGAAGTCTGCTGTCAATATTTATGTGTTTTCGATCTGCTGTAAATTATTTTCTTGTTTAGCGTTAAGTGGACTCTCATGACGAGAATATTACTTATGAAAAGGTTATATAAAAATGTATATTCTATGTGATTAATTATTAATTTGCGTATTTTGATATACCTGTTTTTATGACCATTTAATCTGATTACTTTTGTAAATAGTATTTCATTTCTTGATACTGTTAGGAATTTTGATTTTTTGGATAGCTAAACCATTTTCTATGTTTTCTATGAATTTTAATATGTTGTCACCCTGTTTTCTTTTGTGTAAGATGACAGAGTGGAATAAGATTAGGAGTGTCTCCACTCAGTTATTATGGTCTAAAAATTGGTTTATGGTTAATTAGCCTAATGCTAAATTTTCTTGATGTTTTTTGGGACATTTTCTGAGTCTGTTCAGGTTACACGAACATCCTCGGACAATGTGGGGCACGTGTAACGCCGGAAATGCATATCCTTCTATTTCCATCTATTGCACTGCAAATTTTTTTCCTTATTTTGTTACCTGAAGATATAACATTTCTGTATCTTTGTATACTGTAATTGTTTCACTATTTGTATATATATGCATTTATGTCAATGTATAATTGGTTTGTTTTGTGAATATTATTTGTATTTATACGCTGGGCCTGGCCTAGGGAAAACTATGCTATCGAACGAATACATCGATAGGTCGTGTGGAGAACCACAGTGTTTAGGATCTTTGGTAGTGTTAACTCTGCCGCGTGAAGCGCGGGCAGAGCAGAGAGCAGACGGAATCTGGCGGGGGTGGTGCAGTGGAGCAGGTGTGTTGTGTGAAGCTCCCGCGAGTTGCCGCGCTTTCGGGGTTTGGCAGCATGTAAATGCGCTCGACTTGCGATGATAGTTTCTTACATGGTGTCGGGGACGGGAAGCATTAGCTGGCGCACATCAAGAGCCCGTTTCGTCTGGTGACCGTGTCGAGAAGAAGGCCCGCCAACATCCAGCTTCTGAAACAGCGACGGCCGACAATTAGTGACTCTCGCCACCTCCTCGATCGACGGCTTCAAACCTTCAATCAGCCAACAAGGAAGACTGGAAGCACGTAAAGTTTTAGAACTGTATGGCAGACCTCAGGTTTTCAAACTTTTAAAATTGTTGCATCACAAAATTACAGCAACTTAGCATGAACCTTTGTTGCTCATTGTCCCAATTGCATTGCCAAGCAGGGTCCCTTTCTTTTCCGAAATGAGCCCGAGTGTCGTTGAAATTCAAACGCCAGCATCATTCGATTTCACTGCTTTAATTTCAAAGTTCAGTTAAGGTATTCATAGCTGGCTACAATATTTAGACTGCACAAGCACAAATTAAGAGTGCGAGTTTTGTTACCGTATTTTAGTTACCTGTGACTGCAGCTCAGCTTGGTACATACTAAATTTTACTGTTGTTAATTGTTCAGAATCATTTAATTCAAGTTCAAAGTTAAATCTCTTATTTCTAAATTGCGTACATTCAAGTAGCTTTGGAAATGATTGTTGAGATAGTCCAAGACTAACCGTATTTTACTGAATTTCGATGTGCTTCAGAAAGAAAGCTCACTATTAACTTCAGTCACTAAATTAACTTTAGATTTTCCAGTTTTATTAATTCTTTTGCTAAATTAAGTCAGAGTGTAGTGAAATTTATTACTTCTGACAAACTTTCAGTTTTCACACTACACGTGTCAACCTTCAGTTGCCACGCTTCTAGTGCTAATTATATGTGTAATAACCTTTCTTTTTTCAATTACTATAGTAATTGTCCTTAAGACTGGCGACCGTAATTTCCCCCAAAATCTCAAGTATCTAATTACCGCTAGTTAATTGTTAACGTAACGGCCGCACATTTACTTTCTTTATTAACTTTACCCCTTTTCAAAATTAATTTCCACCAGTTTCATTTGCATTTTTCCTTTCATTTACATGTAACCCTTTCCTCCCTCTTTACCGACAAATTGACTTCGGTGACGATTGCTTTTTCCCAAATTCCCATTAGGTACACGCAGGTTAATTTTTCACTGTCATTAAGGTCGATAAGTGAAGGGGAGGTTACAACCTGTCTTTTCTAATTTTGTAATCATTTTCTCCAGGCCATTAACATCATGGGGACAGTCATCTGGAGAGCCTCGATCGCAAACTAAGAAAAAGGCCAGTGGCAAGAGTCTATTGGTGTGCGTATTCCAACTCTTTCAGCCCTATATGTTGACCAAATTTTCGTTTTTTTTTCGTGGTGTTTCCCCATGTGTCACCTATATGCTGTTCAAATTTTACGTCATTTTGAGCAACGGTTCCCTTTCCACAGTGTTTTGAAACTGGAACTTTACTTATGGATATGCTGTTTCATGAGGAGGCGAAATATTTAGGAAATTTGTCGTAAGTTTCTGTTGGACAAAACTGCTGAGGTCATCGGTCCTAGGCTTACATACTACTTAATCTAGCTTAATCTATCTTACGCTAAGGACAACACACACTCCAATGCCTGAGGGAGGATTCGAACCTGCGACGGGTGAGCCGCGCGAACCGTGGCAAGGCGTGGCTACCCCGCGGGGCGGCTAAATATAATGAACGCCTGCGTAACACAGTGCAGAGTCACCTCTGGAACACATAGTAGCGTTTCAGCGTCGCATGTTCTTTGAATGTTTCCAAGGTATATAGCGCCAGATGTCTACGCAGAAGTTGAGCAGTTTCCACACATTACCGGCTCACGAGCAACGGGAACGAAGATGGCGCCGAATAGCGCTCAAGGAGGATTCCGTCACGTTCAGATCAGGTGAATATGGCGGTCAAGTCAGCAACGTTAGTTCACTGTAGTGCTCGTCATACCATGTAGCACGATTTTGGCCTTGTGAGTGAACAGTAATCCTGCTGGAAGATGCCATCGCCCTCTAGCAAGACATCAGGCAAGAAAGGATGCAGGTGACCGTAATAATGTACACGCCGACAACAGCCATCTTGGTGCAATGTCCCACATAGCACAACACTTCTTCCACCGGCCTCTATCTGTGGTGCTGCGTATATTTCGACCAGCCTTTCGCATTTATGACGGTGTATCCGGACACGACTGTCGACCAATTGAAACAATAAGCGTCTTTCATTCACCAACGCAACACTTTTCGTTGATATATGGTCCAATCGCGCCGTCCCTGGGAGCAGAGCAAAGACAGTTGACGATGTCGTTGGGTCAACAAGGTTCAAATAATTCAAATGGCCTTGAGCACAATGGGACTTAACATCTGAGGTCATCAGTCCCCTAGAACTACTTAAACCTAACTATCCTAAGGACATCACTAACATCCATGCCCAAGGCAGGATTCGAACCTGCGACCCGTAGCCAGACTGAGGTCAACAACGGAACACGTGGGTTCGTCTGCTGCGGATGCCCACATTAAACAATGTGCGTTGAGCTGGACGGCATGATGAGAAAGACATATGCCTGCCCGAGCACTGAACTCTTTCGTTACATCGCCACCCAGCTGCTTTAAGAGCAGGCAAAGCCCCGAACTCAATGTTCTGTCACGAGACTTGGACGTCTCCCACCACTTCGTCGTCTACTCATGTTCCACCGTCCTTCTGTCACTTTCCATAGATTCTAACAACAGTAGCATGCTACGATCCGATCTGCTTCACTGTTTCCAGCCACTAATACGTTGTATTTGGAATTTTGATCAAACAGAGAAACAAATAAAACAACAACTTCAAAAGTTAGACACAATGGAACAAAATCAGAAACAAACACAGCAACAACTTCAAAAGTTAGACACAAATGAACAAACACTTAAAGATTTAACAGCTTAAATGCACAAAAGTCGAATTTAAATATCTAAATATTTCTGAAGATGTAAGAACACAAATTTGTGAGCATTTTCAGCCTGTTTTTTGGCGACATCAAGACACGTTACAGAATCATGAAGCAGCCATAAAAAAACTGCAGATCACTGTACACGAAAATCATGACGCCTTGCAGGCTAAAATTGACTCTGTTGCACCAAACGATACGGTTGCGCAACTTACAAAAATCAGGAAAACTTAAAAAACACAGTAGATACGATTACGGCACAAACTTGGATTAGAAAAACACATGGAGGGAATCAGCAAATATCGGAAAAAGTAGCCATACTTTCGGATCAGTTAATAAATTTATCTACGAAGGTAGATGATGAATTGAATGATACAAGACCTTTACTGGCACAGAGGAGTACGAGTAAATTAGGAAATTTAGACAAACTCAGAAACAAATCAACACGCAACACAAAACAGAAAGGTGGGAAGTACAAGATCAGTTGGCACAGGTGATACAAGAACTACATATTTCAGAGGATACTCGCGCTCCGACACGGAGAGGTCACAAAGTAATAATACGTGGTATTTCGGAGATCTTGAAAGGAGTCGGCAGGGTGCACCGAGCCTTGAGATGGAACCACCGACACGACGTAACAATGACTGATTTGTTACTCGGCGACACGATGGCTTTGACTATGATCTCTGCATCACAGTGCGTAAATTTAAAACATCAAGAATTCATCAATTTTCTCATTGTTTTCCTCCTAATTGGTCATTAGAGCATAGATTAGAATTTATGTGTGGCTATTTAGAAAGTGAACCAGCTGTAAGATAGTGTCGGAAGTTCCATGCGGCTTTTCGCGGATGATGCTGTAGTATACAGAGAAGTTGCAGCATTAGAAAATTGTAGCGAAATGCAGGAAGATCTGCAGCGGATAGGCACTTGGTGCAGGGAGTGGCAACTGACCCTTAACATAGACAAATGTAATGTATTGCGAATACATAGAAAGAAGGATACTTTATTGTATGATTATATGATAGCGGAACAAACACTGGTAGCAGTTACTTCTGTAAAATATCTGGGAGTATGTGTGCGGAACGATTTGAAGTGGAATGATCATATAAAATTAATTGTTGGTAAGGCGGGTACCAGGTTGAGATTCATTGGGAGAGTGCTTAGAAAATGTAGTCCATCAACAAAGGAGGTGGCTTACAAAACACTTGTTCGACCTATACTTGAGTATTGCTCATCAGTGTGGGATCCGTACCAGATCGGTCTGACGGAGGAGATAGAGAAGATCCAAAGAAGAGCGGTGCGTTTCGTCACAGGGTTATTTGGTAACCGTGATAGCGTTACGGAGATGTTTAATAAACTCAAGTGGCAGACTCTGCAAGAGAGGCGCTCTGCATCGCGGTGTAGCTTGCTCGCCAGGTTTCGAGAGGGTGCGTTTCTGGATGAGGTATCGAATATATTGCTTCCCCCTACTTATACCTCCCGAGGAGATCACGAATGTAAAATTAGAGAGATTAGAGCGCGCACGGAGGCTTTCAGACAGTCGTTCTTCCCGCGAACCATACGCGACTGGAACAGGAAAGGGAGGTAATGACAGTGGCACGTAAAGTGCCCTCCGCCACACACCGTTGGGTGGCTTGCGGAGTATAAATGTAGATGAATGCGATCCGTTATTCGCGACAGTCACAGTGAAGGAGATTTTTATCATGCCTTCCATTGTGCATATTGTTCTCAGGCTACTCAAGATCGAGTAAAATACAGTATTATAATGATTAAGCATTTCAAACAGTCTGTATTTCCCAGCCCGGCAAAATATTTAGAAGACATGTTACACAAGAATCAGTATTTGTCAAATCGTACAGCCCCTCGGAACTTATTCGCATTTGCGTAGTTAAATTGCCTGAACACTTAAGACACATTATTTTGGCTGTAAGTAGTAAAGATGATATCGAAGGTCTTCAGGGACTTTTGCAAGAATTGGAAATCGACACAGACAATCGCATGATGCGAAATCAATAAAACGACAACAGTTACAGGACCCAACCATCACAATTTCGTGACGACAGAAATAATAGACGTACACGACAATGCTACTGTTATAACGCAAATCGTGACCAAAACAGACACCACCGGTATGACAACCATTGGCAGAATAACAATAATTAAAGAGAAAGATCACATTTCATGGTAGTGACTGTGACGGAGATGAGCCGTGGTGCGCCTTTTCTGGCACACCAGATCCTTGGCACGACTGTCGATTACCCGACTGTACTACGATCTTTGCCCCTGTTGTGATCTGCCGGCGGATATCTGCGGTAGGGGAGTTGTCGTCGGACTGACTACGAGGTGCTAGGACGTGCTTGAGGGGACAACGGAGCAAACACGCGGGCTCGGCCAGCGGTGGCGCGGCCGGTCTACGTTGCAAGACGGTCGCGAGTTTGTGGTGGGCCTGTCTGATGTGCGCTTCGGGCGCTGCTCGTCGCATTGGTTTGAGGCCTGTTTTCTCTGAGAGACCCATCCCTCGAGACCATCTCGAACAACGCTCCCCGTCGTAGGTGTAAGTGGTTTTGGTGCCTTCGTTTCGTCAAACGATTTGCGTTGCTGCGAGTGTATTTGTTGGTCTTTTGGTTCTAACATACGTGTTGTCGAAGTAAGAGCAGCCGGCCGTTGTGGCCGGGAGGTTCTAGGCGCTTCAATCTGGAACCGCGCGACCACTATGGTCGCAGGTTTGAACCCTGCCTCGAGCATGGATGTGTGTGATGTCCTTAGGTTAGGTTTAAGTAGTTCTAAGTTCTAGGGGACTGATGACCTCAGATGTGAAGTCCTATAGTGCTCAGAGCCATTTGAGCCATTTTTTGTGAAGCCGGCAGAGTCTGTGTGACTGTATGCAGACCAGCACTTACTATTTGCTTTAAAACCCACTTGTTGGATGACTATTAAAAGGCATATTAGCACGAAGGCGTACGTGTGATTTAGGATTATTGCCATCATTATTGCCATCAGGCGACGTCGGTAAATTGCAACCAGTTATTCTGTTATTAACAAAACTTGTATTTGTAAAGCTAGTCACTGATATGTACTTCCTTATATACGTGCACTTATTGAATGCACTCCCTCAACAGTAATTGGTTTGTGTACTTTATTCTTTATCAATTTCTTAACGTATATTGATTGGTGTTTGGTTGGTATTTGCCGTGTCTTCTGTGGTCTGTTTGTGTTCCAGTTTCTGCGAGTTGGGGTGCATGGGTGCGGTGCCTCGTCTGGTCTGCTGCTTCCAGTATTTAAGTTAAGTCACCTTTGCCCAGCGCTGCCTGGTGTCACTGGCCGTTTGATAAACGTAACATATTCCATGTATTTCTTTATTTTTAAAAAAGTTTTACATTTATTGAGTATGAATTGTAATTATAGTCACATGTGCTGGTTGATTTTTCATGGTCCTAAACGAACTGATGCTTTTCGTAAATCAGCTTCAAACTGTATTTTTTTTTAAATTTTGATCCATTTTCTTAAATCAGCTTCATAGTGTAATTTATTTGAAATCTCTGGGTCATCCCTTTAAGTTCGCTGGTAATTGTTATCTGCTGTCTTGCTTGAGAAGCAAGATATCTGTAATATTTTATAAAAGATGCCCACATTGATTGTCTCTTACCTGTTTTGATTTTGGTAGTTGTTGTTTAAGGAATGACATTACAGGGGCCTTGACCTTCCATCCTAAGTATACCCCTCATCCCCACTTCCTAAATCACCAGAGACAACCGTAGAAATAAACAGTATGGGAAATAGGAAAATTATTATCAAGAGAGACAAAATAACGTCACACGCACAGTCCACCTCGTAATTATGATTCCGGGAGAAATTCTCCACCACTTAATCGACAAGAATGAAACTACAGAAATTACCGACAAGACGTCAGATGCTATAGTCATTACAATAGACCTGAATTTAATCAGAGCTGTCGTGATTCAAATAGGGCAGGGCCCTTTTGACAAGCTGATATTGTAGAAATTAGATCTCCAAATCCCAGTAACGACGCGTGACAACAAAGAGGTAATAGAAAATGACTGACACCGCAAGCAGCCACAAAACGTACTTATGGAGCTGACGACGTGGCTACCGTGACTATAAATTATGTGAAAATGGAGGACATTAGGGACATTCTACTCCAGGAACATGACATGAAACAGAACTATACTGTGTATCCTATCATTCACATCACAACAAATGACATAAAATTTGTGGCAGTACTTGTCTCCGGCAGTCCTACTTCGTTAATTAGTGGAACAGCTTTCAGTAAATGCAAGAAATCGAACGATTGCCCCTCTCTTCCTTTATGTAAGATAAAATTACAACGTACAATTTCTGGAAAAAGTGTGGATGTACGCCAACAAACTAACTTAGAAATCAATTGTCAAAGCCACAGATTTATCATGAATTTTCTTATTGTTCCGTTATTGTCGATTGAGGTTATATTAGGTGTAGAATTTTTGAATGCGTATTAAGCAATTTTAAACTTTCACGACGCTGAAATAAGTTTAGAGAAAGAAGATAAGTCAATAGCTATGAAATTTGATGACTGGCTTTCAAACCATGATGAGGAAACCAATCGGCTTTACCTTTTGTCAAATCACACTTTGGAACTTTCGGCGGAACTTAATATTGATAATCTCTTTTCAAGTGCTGATATAAATGATACTGATGACGTACTAGATAGTAACATTTAAATTCAGAAAAAAATTCAAACATTTGAGAACTACACTCCTGGAAATGGAAAAAAGAACACATTGACACCGGTGTGTCAGACCCACCATACTTGCTCCGGACACTGCGAGAGGGCTGTACAAGCAATGATCACACGCACGGCACAGCGGACACACCAGGAACCGCGGTGTTGGCCGTCGAATGGCGCTAGCTGCGCAGCATTTGTGCACCGCCGCCGTCAGTGTCAGCCAGTTTGCCGTGGCATACGGAGCTCCATCGCAGTCTTTAACACTGGTAGCATGCCGCGACAGCGTGGACGTGAACCGTATGTGCAGTTGACGGACTTTGAACGAGGGCGTATAGTGGGCATGCGGGAGGCCGGGTGGACGTACCGCCGAATTGCTCAACACGTGGGGCGTGAGGTCTCCACAGTACATCGATGTTGTCGCCAGTGGTCGGCGGAAGGTGCACGTGCCCGTCGACCTGGGACCGGACCGCAGCGACGCACGGATGCACGCCAAGACCGTAGGATCCTACGCAGTGCCGTAGGGGACCGCACCGCCACTTCCCAGCAAATTAGGGACACTGTTGCTCCTGGGGTATCGGCGAGGACCATTCGCAACCGTCTCCATGAAGCTGGGCTACGGTCCCGCACACCGTTAGGCCGTCTTGCGCTCACGCCCCAACATCGTGCAGCCCGCCTCCACTGGTGTCGCGACAGGCGTGAATGGAGGGACGAATGGAGACGTGTCGTCTTCAGCGATGAGAGTCGCTTCTGCCTTGGTGCCAATGATGGTCGTATGCGTGTTTGGCGCCGTGCAGGTGAGCGCCACAATCAGGACTGCATACGACCGAGGCACACAGGGCCAACACCCGGCATCATGGTGTGGGGAGCGATCTCCTACACTGGCCGTACACCACTGGTGATCGTCGAGGGGACACTGAATAGTGCACGGTACATCCAAACCGTCATCGAACCCATCGTTCTACCATTCCTAGACCGGCAAGGGAACTTGCTGTTCCAACAGGACAATGCACGTCCGCATGTATCCCGTGCCACCCAACGTGCTCTAGAAGGTGTAAGTCAACTACCCTGGCCAGCAAGGTCTCCGGATCTGTCCCCCATTGAGCATGTTTGGGACTGGATGAAGCGTCGTCTCACGCGGTCTGCACGTCCAGCACGAACGCTGGTCCAACTGAGGCGCCAGGTGGAAATGGCATGGCAAGCCGTTCCACAGGACTACATCCAGCATCTCTACGATCGTCTCCATGGGAGAATAGAAGCCTGCATTGCTGCGAAAGGTGGATATACACTGTACTAGTGCCGACATTGTGTATGCTCTGTTGCCTGTGTCTATGTGCCTGTGGTTCTGTCAGTGTGATCATGTGATGTATCTGACCCCAGGAATGTGTCAATAAAGTTTCCCCTTCCTGGGACAATGAATTCACGGTGTTCTTATTTCAATTTCCAGGAGTGTATAATGACACTGATAGGCAGGACCTTACTAACATCTTACAAGCACATTCCACAGTTTTTTCTCACAAAACAGGAACAATTAATGGATTTCAATACAAATTTCATGTTCGTGAGCATACTAAATTTTGTGTAAGACCATACGTAATTATGGCACTTTGTAGGGAGCGCGTTAGAACGTAAATACAGTCTATGCATGAACAAGACATTATGAAACAGCGGTAAGCGCATACAATAATACATTACATGTGGTTGAGAAGAAAAACGGATCGATTAGGCTTGTCTTAGATTCCAGACAAATAAATACCATAATAATTTCAGAAACAGAAAGGTCGCAAACTTTGGAAGAACTTCTTCAAAATTTCAATGGCGTAAAAGTATTGTCTTCTATGTATCTCAGATCCAGCTTTTATCAAATTGAACTTCATCCAGAATGTAGATAATATACGGCCTTTCTTTGTTTTGACGTTTTCTATCAAATTCGGAAACTTCCTTTTGGTTTGGACATTTCTTCGGCAGCATTCATTCGTGGGCTAAATTCCATATTACCCGAGTTCTTAAAGCGACACCTCACCTCATACGTGGACAATATTTTAATAGCAGAAGCCTCTTGGGAACAACATAATTGTATTCTCAACAGTTTGTTACATATTTTTGCTGAACCAGGATTTACAGTTAACTTGGAAAAATCTGAATTCAGTAGGAGAAATGTGATGTTTCTGGGTCACATTACTTCTTCGGAGGGCACACAGCCAGATCCTGAAAAGTTGGAAGCAATCAGAACCACTCATGTTCCATCCACAAAAAGACAAGTTCGCCAGTTTTTCAGGTCTCATGAATTTCTACCGTCGTTTCGTGAATGTGCAAATTCTAATAACTCTACAACTTTGTTCTCACACCGGCAAAAACACTATCTGGAACACTTGGAATTAGATTCTTTGAAACAAGCGCTGCTTAACGCGCCAATCTTAGCTCACCCAGATCTGTCACAAGATTTTTGCCTTAGCACGGATTCTTCTAAAGTTGGTCTTGGTGCCCATTTATTTCAAGAAGCTATAGAAAATGACATTATTGTTCAGAAAACCATTGCTTTTGCTAGCCGCATGCTAACAAAATCTGAGAAAAAATTTTCCGTCACTGAATTAGAAGCTTTAGGTATCGTTTGGGCATTTAACAACTTTCATTTATTTCTTCCTGGCAAACATGTAAAAGTTTTTGGTGATCATGGAGCATTACATTTTTCTTATGTCTTCAAATTAAATCATGACTGGTTGAAACATTGGGCGTTGTTTCTGCAAGAATTCCGCTTCACAGTAATCTATATTCCTGGCACGGAAAACATAGCTGCGGACGCACAGTCACGTGCAGCGGCTGCTTTTCACAAAGTTTACAAATAGACAAGACTTTCCTAATTCTATTTTCCATGTTTTTAAAATAACAAGTCGTCCGAAGAATATGATAACATTTTCGTGAATCAAAAGTGCATAGCTGAAATAAATGGTTATATAGCCCTTGTAAAAACGAACCTACTAAAACATAAAAAAACTAAGTGAAATTCAGATTGCGGAACTGATTAGTTCGCCTAAAGTCGTTTTGAAATATAATTATTTCACGTTCAATGGGAAACTGTATGTGCAACCAGATGGTTTAGCATTGGATACTCCCCTCGCTGGTATTTTGGCAGATGTTTTCATCTGGAAATAACGTTCTTCAATTCAAGCTCAGAATTACGCCACAAAATCCGTTATTATGCACGTTGTGTTGACGACATTATCATTGCTTTTGACGGTACTGATCATGAGCTAGAGCTTCTCTTCAATACTTTCAATGGTTTACATGAAAAAATTTCCTTCACAAAAGAACTTGAGAATGAAAAAGGTGAACTTAACTTTCTTGATTTAACAATTTCTATACTGAATAGTTCCTTCAATTTCAACATCTTCCGTAAGGAAATGTATTCAGATAATGTTATCCCTGCTGACTCAACTCATCCAAAAGCTCATAAACTGGTGTTTTTTCGTTCTGCCAATCACCGTATGGTGACTACTCCTTTATCACCTGCCGATGAACAAAAAGAGTTGAATGTCATCAAAGCGGTTGCGGTTAATAATGGGTACAATCAGAATGTGATTGATTACATGTTCAGTAAGAAAACTTCCCAAAACAGTTCGACTTTGAGCAACAACCTCACCACTGACAGCAAAGAAGCTAAAAAATTTATTTCTATTCCTTTCTTGGGTAATATATCGTATAGGATAAAACGTCATCTAATGAAAAAATATAACTGTAGCGTCTCCTTCTCTACAGATAACAGTTTAAAGAGAAATCTTGTACATTCAGTAGAGATTGCCGGCGATTGGTTTTCTAATTCAGGGGTTTACAAACTAACCTGTAATAACTGTCCTTCATATTATATTGGCCAAACAGGCAGAGCTGTAAAAACAAGACATAAAGAACACCTATTAGGTTAAAAAGGAGCGAATATACACAGTTCTACTTTTGCTGAACACCTCCTGATAGCCTGTCATACGCATAACCATTTAGAAGACGCTGTTATCCTACACAGAGAAGTCATAGGGCGTAGATTAGATCTGTGGGAAGAGTTACAAATTTTCAAACATCTTGAGCTCAAGGACGGTAATATACTGAACGACCAGTTGAACCTAGCTTGTAGACAATTTTTCGAAGGCTTTAAACCTGTACTGTTTATGGCATAACATTAATGCTGGTAACCTTAGTGGTTTATTTCCTCAGGAAACTATGATGCACCTTCAATGCTTTAAGCTCACTACCCCTCATGTAATGGTGGTTTTCTCACGATGTATGTTTGCTACTACATCGGCCCTTATGTGATTTTGTCTGGCTCTAAAATTTTGGTTCTCCCTGTGAATGTGTATCAACAGTATCGTGTAACAGTGTTCGTAATTCTTTCTTGACAAGAGCCATTATTGTCAATTTTAAAATTCTGACACATATACCGTTTGTGGGCTTCACCATTACAGTAATGTAATTTTTTATATTTTGGCTGTATATGCCACTAGGCGTAAGTTTCTTGGCGTAAGCGCCACCTGCTTTTTTGATGTATAACTACATTATTTGTACCAATGCTCCCATACTGTTATAACGGGAGTGTTAATTTCCTTCCTTTTTTTATTGTTACTTTACCTAAAGACGTTATTAATACTGATAATTTACACGTTGCCTTTGTACGCCAATTGGCACATATTTCTCGCCACGAGCGCCACCTGCCCTCGTTTCAGAGTAACTACGTTCGCCGATTACACTCAGTCGGTTGTGAGCTCTGCAAGATCCATGTACTATTTTATATTTACGTGACAAACCCTAATTCTAGGGCTATATTTCATTTTTGACAAATGGATCTATGCCGACAATTGTAAAAACGGCGATGGTACATTAGTCTTTACTAATGTAAAATTGTAAGTACCAGTCGTCGTTATCATATTTCTGTAATGCAAGAGTTCTCTAATTTGTGTTAAAATTTATTCTTGCCTTAAGTTTCATACTTTTCTAATGTAAGCTATGATGTTCATTGTCCTTAGGCTACCTTCTGAAGAAGACAAATTTATATTTGTCGAAACCTAGGTAAAGAATTTCTTTATCAATTGCAACTGGTCGGCTGTGTATAATTTTATTACGTGGAACCGTTGCTGTTTTGCAGCTATGTTTAAAATATTAAAGCTACATCTATTTGAGGAAATGGCATTGACCCGCTATTGCAAGGAGTAGTGTTATCCGAATTGAAACAAGGTTTATTTGTCTTTTGTCGAGATTCTGCTGAAACTAGTTGAAGCTATCAAAACACAGCTCCGTAAAGTTTTACAAGAATACGGCTTATCCTGTGCATCACTATCTTCACTATCTACGGATAATGCTTCAATCAATTACGGGATTCAGAACTCAGTTTTTCAAAAGGTACTGCAATAGTTAAAGCAGTATTAGGAGAAGTATTTAAAACTGTAGTTTTGTATTACTTCTAGGAATAATCACCGTTCTAACTCATACATTTATCTTTTAACGAGATGACAAGTTCCCTCCTCATAAAATTCAGCCGCCTCAGACCAGTCAGACATTGATAGCATCTGGAAGCTTTTGTCCAAGCATTTGGAGCTGAGTCATTTTTAATGTGCATAAAGCAGACTTTGCCCGACAAACACGAGAAATGTTGCGTCGATTCAGCTCTACAGCCCTGACTTCGATCCAAGTGATTAACACCGCTTTGTGCACATTACAAGTGGTTCAGTTCCAAATACTTGGACAAGAACGTGTAGATGTTATCCAAGTCTGACTACAATCTGAGGCAGCTGAATACCTTGAATTAAGTTGCTTTCCAGGTAGCCCAGGTGTTGTTGCAAGTACCTGAGGTCTTTGGATATAGATTAGTGGCAAACGAAGCAAAGAACAGCCAACTCCACTGCTAACATTACAGTATCATACAATTTTTTGATTAACACCTTTTTTGTTGCTACCATTTGGGGCACCAGCTATACAGAGTCTTTGTTTCAACTTGAGACTCTTAAATATCTCGAAAACGAAGCATCGTGCGAAAGAATGTTGTAGGTGAAAAATTAATATTAGAAAAGGGGACATCTGTCTGTATTACAACTGGCCATCTCCTGAGGGATCCTGTTTGCTGCTTGGGCGGCATTCACTTTGTATTTTCAAATGGGAATCACCTATTTTTATTGCATATTCGCATTCTTCGCAAAAAATACATGCTGTTTACTAAAACCATTGTTTCCCTTTCGTGGTAGATTGCGTTGTAATCGACAGATGTCAAGTGTGTATAGTTTTGCTATTAAGAACCGACGCATTTCGTTCTACGTTTCAGTTACGATGTAAATGTAAGCCTTCGTGTTCCAACGGTTGACGCTGATGTTCAAACACAGTATGAGTGTTGCAAGTGGACGATTTTAAATTTAAAATCTTTTTCCGGAGTAAAATGTTCTTAGGCGAACAGGACAAATAATGCGCCTTGAGATTGACATTTTTGGCAAATAAGTTGCTTTGAAGGTAATGTAGTTAATTGTACTCTACGGGGTTGGTTGTGGCTAGCCCCCTACCAATAACAATGCTCGATTTCGGTGGCAGCCTGCGGCGGCACGGTTCTTTCCGTACCTTTACGACGGACATTGTCTCAGCAGACGTGAACCAGGCTGCAATTTAAGTCAATAATATACGTTTCGGGAGAAAGTTTTCACACCAATGAAAGGTTGGAAAATTAATATATTCTGAAACTTAGGTGAACAAGTATCACTGCCAAGCCCGTGCTAGTCTTAACACAGTCACTCACAATCCCTTTCACTCACGTTAGCAAGTTTATGGTGTTGCATTTCCCGAAAAGGTAATAGCTTCAAGAATACTGACTGTTTTTGATTGATAATCGTCGCCAAAATTTAAGTCTGTCGGTACCAAATGCAGCCACAGTTTTTAGCCACCGACCTGTTCAATACGCCACGCGGAATGTATGTCTTTTCTCGTCATAAAATGCACTTAAATATTCCGAAATTTCTACACGCCCATCGGAATAATTATGCCGTCACTCTACCACACTTTTGATGCATGAAACACTGCTAGATCGGGCACCTTATCGTTTCCATCGGAACTACTACTACACAAGTCCGACCTGTTTCACGGCTAGACTTCCACTCTTCTCTAAAATACTCCCAGTCTTCTCTACCAGCAGAGAAAGGCGCGCGAATAATATTGCTTTACCATTGATCAGTTTACTCAACAGCCAATACCAAAACAACATTCTCCCGCCTCAGTCAGCGCTTTTCATCAATAACCAATCGCAAAATAGTAAGCTAACGACTGCACTTTTTACCGACGTAATTATCTAATATGCTGAAGTTTTGTTTATGCATATAGTTATTTACTATTGTTATTTATACCTGAATTAACTTTCCCTGTACCATAAACTTACTTTACAAATCTATTCTACAAAAATCCCCCTTTGTCCATATCCATACTTCTTCGGAATGTTCCCACACTAAATCCCACTACATAACTCGTTAAACAATTTATCTTCACATTAACCTTAAACCACACTCACGCATCATTCATACTGCTAAAACACATTTCTAGCATTTTACCTACACAAAAAGACATAATAACACTTTATGAAAATACTAGAATAGTTTATGAAAAACATTCTATAACTTTAGTGTAATCTAGTGGGCACAATCGAAACTAAAATCACAATCCCCCTATCCAATATTGTCCTCTATCGGCTGCTACATAAACTACGTGAGCGTCCAGTCTCGCGTCACCATCTGTCACTATCCAGCTCTGAGACACATCTCCCACTTAACCGCCTCCAAGGCAGGATCGTTAAACGGCGCTACGCCTCAAGCCCACGAATACCGTCGTTAGGGTGACTGATTTCGGTGTTTTTTCCCATCCAACCACTTAACTTACGCGTTGGCTGCTACGCGACTACCGGCGGAATACAAACCACAGTCATTGTATTAAGGTAAAATGTCCATGAATTGATAGTGACAGGCGCGCCTGCCATGTATACCTACCGAAATCAACCACCACAAGGTGAATGGTGAGAAACAAGGGGGCACACCGATGTCAAGCGTTCCCATGGGAACAGAAAACTGTTACATCCACGTCGTTGTTCCTGGATAATGTTAAACGTAGTTTCTAACCATGCTTTTAAAGGCCAAACTATATTGTACACTACAGTCAAATTAGAGAGACTAAAGTGATTTTCTAACACAAATATCAACAGTTATAGCTCGAACGTTTACATTTACATCGTAAATGAAATGAAGAAGGAAATGCGTCGTTACATAATTGCAAAAACAGGCCCGCTTGACGTTTGTCGATTTTACCATGAACCGGAAACAATGTTTTAATAACCAGTACATTTTTTGGAATACAATTCCAGAATGCAGTAAGAGTGGGAGTTCTCATTTGAATATACTAATTTGACCGCTCCTGCGCAGGACGGTGGAAAAAAGGGGATGGCCAGATGTAGCACTGACAGATGTAACCTTTACTGATAATAACGTTTCACAAAATTCGTTTGTGCGATGCGTCGTTTTCGAGACATTTACTTGTCTCAAAACAAACATCCTGTATATAAACAAACAGACACCCCTTTACTAATACTAACTTTTCACCGAGAAAGGTTTTTTGCTGCGTTGCGTCGTTTTCGCTATATTTACTTGTGCAGTGTTAAAACAAACACACTATTTACAAACTGCGGTAGTTAGCAGGAAAACTCTGTTTTGCATACTGCACATGAGCTTTTATTGATACAACAAGGTGGGTTTTGCATTTTTAACAAGGCATCTACAACATGTGTCAGTATAACGTCTAATTCAGTACTTGAAGAGCATGCCGTTTTTCCCTCTTGTAGAAAACATCTACATCTGCACTTGTACTCTGAAAACCACTGTGAAGTGCATAGCAGAGCGTACGTCCCACTTTACCAGTTATTAGGGTCCCTTCCCGTTCCTTTCACATATGCAGCGCGGCGAGAACAATTTTTTTAGTGCCTCTGTGTCTTCTGTTATTAATCTAATCTTGTCCTTACGATCCCTTTAGGGTCGATACCTATAGGGTTGTATTATATTACTAGAGTCCTCATTTAAAGCTGGTTCTTGGTACTTTGTAAATAGGCTGTCTAGGGATAATTTACGTCTATCTTCGAGAGTCTGCCAGTTCAATATCTTCAGCATCTCTGTGATACCGTCCAGCAAACCAAACAAACATGTTAGACAGGCTAAACTCGCACTATTTCGTGAAGTCACTGTAATGGCAATGAATTAATGTATGTTACGAAATTACAGTGACTCACCACGAAAAGATGTGACTTTCAGACTGGCCTTCTACAAATTGGTAAACTGCACGATCTTCATTCAAATAATGAATTAGACTTTTTACTGGCACCCACTGTAGATGTCTTGTTAAAACGGCGAAATGCGAACTGGTTTAGCAATAAAATTTATGTATACTTTATTCCTTGATAATATTTTACTACAATATATTTTTAATTCTATAAATTTGTTCAAGCTTACAGCATTAGTAGTGACATTCAGTTAAGTAATCTTACAAATTTTCATTTAAGAAATTTTACAAATTTTCAATTAAGTAATTTTACAAATCGCTTCATTCTTTCTAAATACAATATAGTACATATCTTATTAGAAAGCCCATCACTGTTAGAAAATGTTGAAAAACTGAGGGACAGAGTACTGACTTAAAGAACGGTAGAGGAGGAATATTAATTCTCGAATTTGTATGGTGTTTAATTGCGTTTGACTTAAAGAACGGTAGAGGAGGAATATTAATTCTCGAATTTGTATGGTGTTTAATTGCGTATCGGAATGGAGCGCTACAGTCCATCAGTCACGTTTCTGTAATTCTGTAGCCTATCTATCAAACGAGAGAGACAACTAAGCTGGTCTACACCATGACGGCGACATTTCTTGCAGTCACATTTCTGCTCCATGATTCTGAAAGATAAACATGGAAATGTTCCTCAGTAACGTTATGTCAAAGATCAGTTTTGTGGCAGATTATTGCCTAGAAATACTGTAGTCTCCTATAATAATTCAAAGTGCGAGGGCGAATTGAAGGTTATCGTCCATCGCACGAAATATATAATTCGGTCGTGGATTCCTAAAATCTGGTAAATGTAAAAACACTTCTCTCAGAAGAGACACGAGTCTTGTTCTATGCACGTAACGTACTGTTTACCCAAGAAATATTCGAACACTGTGTGACAGTTACTGCGTCATCCACACTGAAACCTGAAATAAGTTTGTAATTTTTACACAGCTACGCTTATGATCATTACATTTTTAGTGATTTTCACATGGAATTAAAATAAATTAAATACTTACTCACATTAGGTTTTTTCCTGTAGAGGAAAACTGTGGCCATATTGTAAATTACGTTTTAGATTGTGTGTTCCAGCAGCAAGTCACACAAATAGTATCATTACCGGTTTGGACTTTTTAGCAAGCCGTCATTGGATGACACGTTTTTGAAAAAAGGCTTCAGAGATAGTAACACACTAGAAAATTAAGTCACGAATTCGGACAAACCTATTTAGCCACCTGTCCTTTACCTGAGTGTTCTTACAAGATTATGGTCACAGTTTATACACTCGAATATACCTCCAAGTTAAACCATGCTCCCTAGTTATCTGTTATTACCTGTAACGCCTGGGCAGAAATTCCATGAAAATGAATTATTTTTGAATACATTGTGGGAGCAATCAGTGATCAATGTTATTACTAATATTTACGATCAAAAACAGTCTTGATCACAAATTATTTATTCCGGTGACCAGTCCAGTTTCGACCACAACTGTAGTCATCTTCAGACCAATGAGCAAGAACCTCCTTCTGGTTGTATATCAACATGTGATTTACCACCAGAAGGAGGTTCTTGCTCATTGGTCTGAAGCTGACCTCAGTTGTGGTCGAAACCAGTCACCGGAATAAATAATTCGTGATCAAGACTGTTTTTGATAGTCGGATGTAGCTGGTATGTCCCTGCAGACAGCGTCTTTCAGCTTTCCCCATAAAAAAAGGTCTACAAGCGTAAAATCCGAAGATTGCGCCCAGACCAACGACTTGGAAACAATGCGTGAAGACATGCTGCAGTGCTTCGTGCCTATGGCCTGGGCAGATATCATGTTGGTACCACACGTTCCTCCTAGTCTGCAGAGGAACGTCTTCTAGCAGCCATGGAAGTTAATCTCTTAGGAGGCTTCGGAATTGTGCGCATTCGGTATTCCCTCTATGATAAACGGCCCACACCACACGTTTACATTCCACAGACATTGATGTTCCACCTGACGAGGCCAACGGGAATTCTCAACAGACCAATAGTGCCTGTTTTGACGGGTTTACAAGGGCATGACTGGCAAACATAGCTTTATCATTAAACGAGATACATGATACGTCTTCAGTATCCTGTATTAAAGCCCATGTAGAGAAGTCAACACGATTCTCATAATATTTTCCATTCAGCTCTTGATGGAGAGAGAGGTGATAGGAATGGAACCTACGTCGATGGAGAATACGTAGGACATTTGTTTGACTCATGCCACTTTCTCGTGTGATGCGTGGGAGCTAAAGTGCGTATCAACTGCTACAGCAGCCAGAACACTGATTTCCCCCTCTTCTGTTACGCTGCGTAGGTGTTGTTCTACCACGTTCTCGTAAGTGGTTGCAGAGACTAACGAACAATGGCCAAGGTGGTCGATGTCTGTTGTGATATCGTGCCCCATACACTGTCCGAGAACGAACTGCATCCTTCCTACACTCTCTATACACCACGAGAATGTCAGCTTTCTCTGCATTGGTAGATCCCACCATCCACTCCTGTCACACGCTAACTGACTAGCAAGTTGCATTCCACTCAAGGAACACAGAAGCACACTATAAGTAAACAAAAACAACATCGTACCTAGTACCTATGCACGTTGAATGGCAAAAACAAGTATAGGTTTGGAAACTTTTCAGAATTCGATATCTCATAAACGACTTGCACTAGAATACTGCAAAAAGCACCACTGACATCTAATTTACCATACTTTAGTTTGTTAACATCAATAGGCATTGATTCATTCAAAGAAATGTATGTCTGCAGAAACAATACGCTTGCTAAGGTTTATTACTCTGTTTATTGGCTAACAATACGAGCCCCTGACTACCAGCCGATTCTGTGATAACCGCACATCAATTGCACTTTCCATTCCTACAATATTTGCAGTGCAAGTTTTACGTGGCTTACCCTTCATAGCTGAAGCAGAGTCAGTGATACGGAAACTCCCCACACGCTACCATAAAAACCAGTATCGGAATTTTAACTAAAGCTGTGTAGCTGAAACACAGAAATCGATAAATCCCCGGCCCCCTCCACAGGTGAAACGAACCAAACACAAATCTAAAAACTATCATTGGACCCCTCCCCCTACACACACACACACACACACACACACACACACACACACACACACACACACATGAAAACCCCGTACTGCAAATAATAAACATAAACATAAACATTCAATATAAGAACTCAACGAACTGCAAACGAAATTTAACTTCTAATAATCAAAGTTAATTGCTCGTGTCAAAAGTGGAAATTAATGTCGCCACTTACCACGAGGTTTGGCTAACCTTACCGGCGGCACACAAACATTTACTTCCACGAAATCTAAGCGATTCAGGACGGTGAACGGTCATCGTGAGTTCACTTTCTATTTGTACCGAAAACGTGAGTTTTGTTGCAGCCTTGCTGTGACGTCATCCGAGGCAGCGCGTAAACCTGCATTTGACTTAACGCGGACAGAGTGATAGCTCGGTGCGAAGGTCTTTCACTGAGTCTCTGGCCGTATTTATCAATGCGTGCAGCGGACGGTCGAACGGAACACCCGCCGTCATCTGCTCTGAGCCCAGATAGCAGCATATAAATGTCCGTGTTCTAGGACACGTATTATTTAATAATTCGGTGATGAATCAATTTACAATCTTGGTAAGTTTTACGTGAATAGAGTAAAGTTGGCTTTTAGTTATAGAAAAATTTTTAGCCTGACTGCATTTAAGCTTTGCCGGCTAGAATTTTTAGAATGGAACCGACAGTAAAACATGATCTCTGAACTACAACTTTATGATACCTTGTACTAATTTTTACATCAAAGTCTTGAAACATGTTATAGCTTTATTATTTAATGGGTGTAATCAAGTGCAGTAATCAAAACTTTCTATCATTAATATAAATGATACTTAATCTATCAGAAATAGGGATTGTCCCATATTTAGTTTTTAATAAATTACTTGAAAACTATTAGAGGTAGCTTAATGGAGTAACGTAGTTAACGTTTTGATATCAAGCAGAAGCTTCATACGAATTTTCATCTTTCTGAGTCTAATGTTTAGGGCCCTCAATTTTTCGTAAAAACACCCGTTTTGACCACAATATTGCTCCGATCAAGTTGAGACTTGTAACAGTTGATTGCGACATGCACATGCACATTCAGAACAATGGGCTCTAGCTCTATTATTTAGCTCCACTTACTTTTTTCTTAAAACAATGCGTTTAAGGAAACGTATTCATCTGCTCACTCTGAGTTTTAACAATTGAAACATTAATATACTGCAACATATGTTGACAAAGGTTGGTAAAACTTCTCCAATTTTTAATTTCATTCTTAGACTATGGTGCAATACTTGTATGCTAGGTACAGGCGCGTTAGGATGACGTGGCGCTAGTAGCAGTGAATTGGGTTAAGTCCTGGCACTCTCGTTCGGCTCTGTATCTCACAAATGACGCAGCGCTTGTTTCGCTTAGTACCTGGCCCGATCCCACAGGTCGTAGTGCATGGGAACTGGCATATTTCAGGTAAAGGTCTAAAAAATTTTCTCGCAGGGTGGAAAGAGTTATTGCACCAGGTCTTGATAATAAACAGAGAGCACACTGCACATTTTGCTCAAAGGATTTCAATGTAACTCATGCTGACAAAAACGCATAGAAAAAGCACAAAACAGCATTGACTATACGAAGAGAGAAAGAAGTACAAATACGACGAAATCCCTGAAAGCGGTCGTGAATGCTGATTAAATAAGCACTCAAGAAGAAAAACTTAAAGTTGCCGAAGTAACTAAAACCTACATTGTGTTAAGCACACTCTGTCATATAGTTCTCTGGACAGTGAAGCTAAGCTTGATAGTGTCTTGTATAGTGCTTCAATAATTACAGATATAGTTAAGTTTAGAAGAAAAAAGGCCAGCGCAGTTTCACAAAATGTGGTAGGTCTGGCGCCTTTTCAAGAAGCGATAGAGGCCTTTCAAAGTGGCACATCTTTTAGTGTTATTAGAGATACTCGTAATTGCTATACAACAAAACTATTTCCATCACTGGTAAGATCTTATAGCCCAGAGACAAATTTAAAAACATGCTTTCTTGACTCTTACGAAGACGCAGATTATTTAAGTAAATCTGGTTTGGAGAATTTTATTCTTACGTTCCATAGTCATTTTTCATACTACGCAAACAGAGGAAAAGCCTTAAAACATTCCTAAGAAACGCATGAATCTGAATTCGCTCTGGTTCAACGACATATAAAAACGCTATTCCTACCACTACTTCCCGCCGCTGAAATCTTACAAAATGTTGAAGAAATACTTCATCCCTCTCGGCGAAGACGAGTGTTCTTTGTATTCTAGAGCTTCTGTACTAGTGAGCAAACAGAACCTTACCTCGCTTTCTTCCAAAACGCACTGAAAGTTCTACAACATGCTGTATTGAGCTTGAAAATGGAACACTGCTATGTTACGAAGGCTATCATCTAATGGTCAAAGTTACTAACAAATTAAGGCAAAAGACAGACAACGAATTTTTGGATATTTTTGGGTTTCACTTGCAGCAATTTAATAAATAAGCAGCTTGCTGTTCCTGATATAAAAATGTTTTATAACATATAGAAACAAGATGTGATTTTAATGACAACAAATTAAAGTTGATTAAGCCTCTTTCTCTTCATGATGAATCTTGGTATCACTTGTTAACATTATTGAAAAACTTACTACAGACACAAATTTTCAAAAGGGTGTTCATTATGTGGAAATTTCTCATGCCAAAGAAGTACTGAACGCAATAGTACAGAACAAAAACTTAACAACACTACAGAAATGGCATGATTTACTTGAAAACCATGATCATACTAATTTGCAAAGTCGTTTTTAGTCGTTTTTTTCGCATCCAGGGCAGCGCTTTCGAACGCTGCATTAGAGAGAATTTTTTCTCTCAAATATGGTATGTTCTGAGTAACGAAATTAATTATCTTTTGAACAAATAAAAAGCAGACATACAAATAAGGGCCAGTTTGAAAATGTCATGCATAAAACTTTATAATTATGCTATAAAAACGAAGAGATGATTAAAGCTGTAAAATCTAATTCAATTAATAAAAAATAATTATATCATAACCAAGTATTGTAGATTTTAATAGGACGAATGTGCTAGTATATATTAATAGATTGTATGGCAATTATTCAAATTACTTAATTTATGAATACATTTAGATATGTTGTGATTTGATGTGATATCCTGAAAAACGTGCTAGGAATGTAGAAAAATTACGATGACTCCGATACGTTCGATAACTCATTTGTTACTTAAAAGTAAAGTATATTCGTAAACATACTTAAATTTAGATATCATTTATTGTGCTGAAAAAAATAAGTCGAATTTCATTGCTAAGTAGGTACTACCAGTTTTACTACTGTAACTTAATTGTCACTGGTTAGTGACAGGAATAAAGATTGATTTATAAAAACTATATTTACTTCAACTTTCCCGATTTGAGAAGCAAAGTCCCGCTTTTTGTAACCTACTATCCCGAAAATTAATATGCTCGACCAGGCAACACTTCTCATAATGGCCTATGTTGTCGTTTGAGAACTTTCTTGAAATAAACACGATTTTTCCATTGGCTGTGTTGTTATTTTTATGGTTAATTTCCCTCACCAAATTTTCATGAAAAATCACATGCCTGTGTGCCTAGCCATTCCCAAAATAAATATCTTTTAGTTTGTCTGTTATTCATTTCGATAGTCACTGCATTCTATTAGGAATTAAATAATTCCGGCAACAATCACGATTTCCATTTAATTTTTAAAAAGTTAAGCATTTCAAGGCCTGCACATTTTTACATCTCCGTTGAATTTTTGGTCAGTGCAGATCAAATGAGATGCCAAATGCAGTAAGTAATCGTATGTTCAACATCGTTTTGTTAATCCTTCATTGAAGTGCTGGAGTTTCACGCACACCAGTCTATATTCTCGTCAACGATGTCATGAGATTGCGTACAATTTGTTCCTGAATATTTCAATAACTTACTTTTACGACCTGTGGATAGCATTCTTGTAGTTAACATCAGCTTAGCTTCGTTCTTGGAAGGAGACCCACGCGTTTTTCGTTTGTACGTTATCTACTGAATTTATATAGTAGTTTCACGTTTTATTATGAAAAGTGGATAAAGTGTTTTAAATACCATGCAAATGAAACATTCAGATAAGCTGTAGGTTAACCTGTATTCACAACCTTTATATACATTCACGTTCGTTGGCTACAACAACACTCAACCGAAATGTCACTTTTCAACTTAACACAGACGTTGGGCTATGCTACACAACCAAGGTTTTGGGGAAGAAGATGGGTGGGGAGGGGGGGGGGTCTCCAGTATCACACACCACACTCTAAGCAAATATCAACGCTGCTGACAACTGAAACCCAAGAGTAAACTATTTCTCAGAACAAATAAGCTACGTGGTTTATGTATTCGACTGCTGGTAGTTCTTAGAACGAAGTACGAACGTCGATTAACAGGTGGCACATGTTACTACTTCTAGTTGCTGCTTGTGATGTACTTGTGAC
The DNA here is from genome assembly GCF_021461385.2 of Schistocerca piceifrons. Lineage (NCBI taxonomy): Eukaryota > Metazoa > Arthropoda > Insecta > Orthoptera > Acrididae > Schistocerca > Schistocerca piceifrons. The sequence goes on from NC_060139.1 coordinate 273,301,032, forward strand.
TGATATCGCAGATAGATGCTGTAAAGCTGTCATTGTGAAAACTGCAACTTCTCAGTCACTGTGATTTATATGAGTTACGTTGTTTCTTCCCCACCCCTAGTGTGAAAGGCGTTTCTGTAGTAAGACATTGAATGAACAATGTCTGCTCCAAATATTACATGTAAGCGAACCTTACATTACAACTAAAATTAGGACAATATAAGTCTACGCATTAATACTCCTACCTTTTAGAATGTGGTCATCAAGAAAAATAAAACGTTCTTTTTCCTTAACTATTCGAGCTAGAGCATGAAATTTTTATTGATAACCTATGGTTTGAAAATATTGACTGAAACACAGTTTATAAACTAAAATGAACGCCACGAAATTTATTGACTACACCAACAATAACTTTCTGGCAACTGCGTACACACTCATCTTGAACATGTGGGACATTTGAATGTAGAGCCTGTACGAACTTTGGAAAACAGTCATTCATAATTGGCAATAATTACTTTGTTTTCCCTTCTTAAGCTTATGCCAGTTTAAAAGAAGGTTTCACCAGGCACGCTTAACTTATATTTACAGAGCTTGTTCTGTGTTCATTGCTGTTTCTTTCTCTTGTTCACATGTTCTGAGGTCCACTGGTTATTCCTTCATTGTTAGGGGAGGTTTGAGTCGAAAAAGAAAAACGTGGTCGGACAATTTCTTTACGTGGCTTCCCGGCTTTTACAAACACGCTTCTTCTTCTGGGACATTCGCGGTTTTTTTGCACTTCACTTTTGTAAACTTCCCAAGAGTTGATTTCATAGAAAGCAAATTGTAGTTATGTGCTCTACTATCAGGAACCAGGAAGTGTCAAATATGTTTTACCTGACTAAACATCCGACAAGAATGAAGGAAAAAACAGTGGACTTCAGAACATGTAAACAACTGGAAGAGACACCAATGTCTACTAAAGATATTTCATAAATATGAGAAACGCTTCTGGCGAAAAACTTTTTTTGAACTGTGGTAAACTAAAGACAGAAAAAATCTAAATTTTTTAATAAAAGGAAAGTGCTTCTGGTGAACGCCTATTCTCAAACTCCAGTACGATACATAACATACGCTGCAGAAGATGGCCCTGCAGGTAAACATACTACGTAATTTTTTTCGAAACTACTGAAAAATACCCAGCAACAAGTTACAAATAAAACAATTATCTATTTTCAGAGGTAAAATGTTACCGTTCATCAGAGACCTCAAATCGATATGTCACAGACGAGTGTGTAAGCTTTTTCTTTCTTTTTTATTTCTTTTTAGGTTGTGCTAATTGTACCTAGTTTGTTGCATGTAAAACCAAAATTTTCTATGAATGTTTTCTGCCAAAAAGCTTGATATGAAGTTTCTGTAGTATGCAAAACCTGGAAAATTATTAACGACAGCAAAATATCATTTGTTATTACGCTTGTAGCACAGTAACCACACGTGATATTTTCACTTGCTTTCTAACCGCATCGTCAAAGTTACTGTTAAACAAATATTAAGGCCATTATTTAACAATTAAATACATTTAAACAGCACTGCGTACTGGATACCTGAAATGTGCTACCTGCTGCGGGCAGTTGAAACAGCACGTGATGAGCGTGCAGCAGCCAGCGCCATCTCGCCTCTGCTGTCGATGCGGCCGGCTTCGCCCGCTGCTGGTTGGTTTACAGCCCATCTGAGCTCCGGCCGCCATACTTTTTATCGGACTCCACTGCGGTGGTCACAAATCTCCACTAACAGGCTCCGCTGTCAGCGCTCGAAAATTATGCGCTACGTGCCGCCAGCGCCGAAGGCCTCCCCTCCCCTCTGGTCGTGGCCATCCCAATTATTGCACATTTTCTTTTTCCGCCATCTACCATCATTTGTTGGGGGCAGAGCTGAGTTTTTTTGCAGATGTAAGAGCAAATAAGCTGGTATTAATATGGAACATTTGCCGCTGTGTTGAAGGGAACCACTTCCAGAGCCCCTTTTTGATGTATGTATCTGGTTTGGACCTCCACACATTCTGTGCACTAATGCTGCCCTTCTATGGCAGCTAACTTGGTAACATTGCAAGACTATTTTATTTCACGTTCAGCTGTTTCTCGATCACACACTGAAGTGCCAAGGAAACTGATACAGGCATCGGTATTCAAATACAGAGATATGTACACACACAGAATACGGTGTTGCGGTCGGCGACGCCTGTATAAGACAACAAGCGTCTGGCGTAGTTATTAGATCGGTTAGTGTTGCTACAATAGCAGCTTACCAAGATTTAAGTGAGTTTGAAAGTGGTGTTATAGTCGGCGAGCGATAGGACACAACATCTCCGAGATAGCGATAAAGTGGGGGTTTTCCCGAACGATCATTTCAAGAGTGTACCGCGAATAGCAGGAATCTGGTAAAACCTAAAATCTCCGAAATCGCGGCAGCCGAAAAAAGATCCTGCAAGAACCGGACCAACGACGACTGAAGAGAATCGATCAACGTGACAGGAGTGCAACCCTTCCGCAAACTGCTGCAGATTACAATAAAGGGCCATCAAAATGTGTCAGTGTGCGAATCATTCAACGAAACTTCATCGATATGGGCTTTTGCAGCCGAAGGCCCAACCGTGTACCCTCGTCTGTCCCCGTCAACACCGACATTGCACAGTTGATGATCGAATGGGCGTGTATGGGTACGGAGACAACATCATGAATCCATGGACCCTATATGTCACCAGGGGATTGTTGAAGCTGGTGGAGGCTCTGTAATAATGTAGGGCAAGTGCAGTTGGAGTGATATGGGATTCCTGATACGTCTAAATACGGCTCTGACAGGTGACACGGACGTCAGCATCCTGTCTGATCACCTGAATCCATTCACATTCATTGTGCATTCCAACGGACATGGGCACCTCACAAGTCCAGAATTGCTACAGAGTGGCTCCAGAAACACTCTTCTGAGTTTAAACACTTCCGCTGCCCACCAAACTCTCCAGACATGAACATTATTGGGGATATACGGGATGCTTTCCAGCGTGCTGTTCAGAAGAGATCTCCACACCCTCGTACTCCTACGGATTTATGGACAGCCCTGCAGGATTCATGGTTTCAATTCCCTCGAGAGTTACTTCAGGCGTTAGTCGAGTCCATGCCACGTCGTGTTGCGGCACTTCTGTGAGCTCGCTGGGGCCCTGCACGATATTAGGCAGGTGTACCAATTTCTTTGGTTCTTTAGCGTATAATCTCCGAAAACAGTAATAAGAAATATGTACTGTGAACAGTGTGCAAATCAGTTTGATGCACATGGTAGAGGAATGTGTGGTGTACTGAGATACGACACAAGAACAGGGTACGACAGTGGGTGCCAGAAACATCGTGGACGTCCGTCTGCAGCAGGAACAGCGCTCCGAGCAAAGCAGTCACGCTGCCTGCAAGAATCACATCAGCTGGAGGGGCAGTGCTACCAGGAAGAGACGCGCTTTTAAGTAACCATGCACGAGAAGAAGCTGTGAGTTGCAAGTTGTTAAGTCAGTGCGAGTCTTGCAAGTGACTTCCTGCTGAACGTACATCGTGTCTTCGAGTCGTCGAGTCAGATAGAAACAGTGGCCGATCGATATATAGTCTTCACTAGAAACAGAACAGCGAATAGAATTATCGAATGTGTTTAGACACTAGAAGAAGGGATCGGTTGGTAGGACATGTTCTGATGCATCAATGGATCACCAATTTAGTACTGGAGGGCAGCGTGGAGGGTAAAAATCGTAGAGGGAGACCAAGAGATGAATACACCAAGCAGATTCAGAAGGATGTAGGTTGCAGTAGGTCCTGGGAGATGAAGAAGCTTGCACAGGATGGAGTAGCACGGAGAGCTGCATCAAACCAGTCTTAGGACTGGAGACCCCAAGAACAACAACAATAGACACTGCCTGCCTAGAGATTTAACTGAGTACTGTTAGTTTGAAGCTGTTCTTCGAATAGTATATCAAGACAGAGGATTAGTTTTCTTCTGCCTTTAGTTCAGAGGACTTTATTTACTTTCTGTTCATGGAACTGTAGTCAACGCAGGACACATAGGCAAAACCTGCGTATTAGAATTGTTGTAACGTTTGTACTATCACGAAGAGAGTGTCACGGACATGATGCATAATTTGGGATGGGTACTATTAAAACCAAGATTTTTTTGCTGCGACGGAAACTTTTCATGAAATTTCCGTCACCAAATCTGTCGTCCGAACTCGAAAATATTTTGTTGACACTGACTTACGTACGGAGAAACGACCATCACAATAAAATATGGCAAATCAGAGCTCACACGAACAGACGTAGGTGTTTGTTTTTTCTGCGCGCTGTTAGAGAGCGGAATAATAGAGAATTATTGTGAAGATGGTTCGATGACTGTGCCAGCCACTTAAGTGCGACTTGGAGCGTATCCGTGTAGAGGTTAATGTAAAACTAGCGTCACCCAACCTGAGTAATATATTTTACTATTCACTATTCTGTGTTAGTTTCAGTGTGTGTGCTGTCCTAGAACCCACGCATCAATCCTGCCAGTACAACTTTATTAGAGTTATTCATCAAACTGGTCTTCCCCAGTCCACAACGTATTTAAGGCAGACGAGGCTGTAGGGGTAAAAGTACGCCAAGGGGAGGGGGGGGGGGGTAACATCAAGTTTTCAGGTCCCTAAATCGGAAGTTCACCATTCTCACAACAGGCAGAGCATACAGCACCATCTTCTCAGGTCTCTTCTCTAAGTTCGTGGGAGTTGGACTCTTACAGATGGTGAAAATCTGGCTGGTCACTTTCGTACGTTTTCGATGTAAAACTTGTACAGTTTTAACTGAGTTTCAGGTTGAACCTAAATCTGTTTAAAAAATAGATAAACTCAGTAGGGGAACTGGCGGCTATCAACTTCCAATATCTTCTTCAACCTTCAAGTCTTTAGTTGTGTGTCTTACCTGCAGACTGCCCAAAACTAAAATAGCGGAATGATGTAAAGATACTCAGGTTTACTGCAGTAGCCGACCGTTGTGGCCGGGCGGTTCTAGGCGCTTCAGTCCGGAACCGCGCTGATGCTACAGTCGCAGATTCGAATCGTGCGTCGCGCATGGATCTGTGTGATGTCCTTAGGTTTAAGTAGTTCTAATTATGGAGAACTGATGACCTCACGTGTTAATCCCATAGTGCTTTGAGCCATTTGAACCATTTTTACTGCAGTAAATGTTAACAGGGAGTACTTTTACCCTGTCAAGAAAGAATTGGCGAACTTTCATCCCATAACCCGTACTTTGACTTGCCTAGTCCCTTATAGCATATTCAAGTCTCTTTTGTTGGCGTTTATTTACCTTAGATACCTCATTATTCTCCTTAGAGAACTGAAATTAATTTTTCTCTTTTGTACTTTTGCTTCTGTTGTCTACTGGTTTTCCTAACACACCTACCTTTCAATAACACTTGGAATATAATTGCATCTTCTATAGTGGGTTTTTCCCCAGAAACCGACCAAGAACATCAACTCCACAGCCATTAACAGAGATGTTCTAACATCAAGCCTGTAGCCTTACTAAAAATCGGATCTCAGTATGGTGTGGACAAACAAGAGCTGTATCAAATGGTTCAAATGGCTCTGAGCACTATGGGACTGAACTTCTGTGGTCATCAGTCCAAAAATGGTTCAAATGGCTCTGAGCACTATGGGACTTAACATCTGTGGTCATCAGTCCCCTAGAACTTAGAACTACTTAAACCTAACTAACCTAAGGACGTCACACACATCCATGCCCGAGGCAGGATTCGAACCTGCGACCGTAGCAGTCGCGCGGTTCCGGACTGAGCGCCTTAACCGCGAGACCACCGCGGCCGGCGGTCATCAGTCCCCTAGAACTTAGAACTACTTAAACCCAACTAACCTAAGGACATCACACACATCCATGCCCGAGGCAGGATTCGAACCTGCGACCGTAGCAGTCCCGCGGTTCCGGACTGCGCGCCTAGAACCACTAGACCACCGCGGCCGGCAGCGCTGTATCATTGTGAGAGATACACAGGTGAGAAAGTGTGCCGGAACTTAACCCATTTCACTGCTACCAGTTCCACGTTATCGTAACTCGCTGGTGCATACCGTTCAAAGGATTACACCATAATCTAAGAGTGAAATTAAAAATAAAAATAACTTTTCCAAACTTTGTCAGTCTATGGTACAGTATATCAATGTTAACATTGTGAAATCTCAGAATGATCAAATGTTTCACTGAATATATAATTTTAGGAAAAAATAAGTGGTGCTGAATAATGACGCTGGACACCTAAAAACTGTTCAGAATGTGAAACTGTAGGTCACGATCAAAACCGACAAGTCCCAGTTTGATCGGCATTTTTACGAAGATTTGTAGGCGCTAAATATCAGATTCAGAAAAATGAAAATTCGTATATAGTCTCAATTTGATATAAAAAACTCTATTATGTGACTCCATTAATATATCTGTATTAGTATTTAAGTTATTACCTAAAAACCAAATTTGGAACAAAAACGTGCTTATTCACAATAGATTACGTACCATCTGTATTTGTGATAGAAAGTTCTAATCACAGCACTTGATTACATTAATTAAATAAGACAGCTGTAACACGTTTCAAGACTAGGGTAAATACCAGTCAGAACAAGGAATCTCAGAAAGGCAGTTCAGAGGTTATGTTCTACTGTCGGTGTCATTCTAAAAATTCTAGGTGGCAAAATTTAAGCGGAGTTGAGTTAAAACTTTCGCAGTAGATAAAGAAAACGTGATTCTATTTATACAAAAATTTAGAAGATAGTGAATTGTTAAACAACAGAGATATTACTTAATACGTGTCCGAGAAAGGGGCCATTCAGATGCTGCTACCTGTGCGTACATCTACGTCTGCGTGATTACTCTGCTATTCACAATAAAGTGCCTAGCAGAGTGTTCAATGAACCACCTTCATGCTGTCTCTCTAACGTTCAACTTCCAAACGGCGCGGTGGAAAAATGAGCACTTACATTTTTCTGTGCGAGCCCTGATTTCTCTTATTTTATCGTGATGATCATTTCTCCATATGTAGGTGGGTGCCAACAGAATGTTTTCACAATCAGAGGAGAAAACGGGTGACTGAAATTTCGTGAGAAGATCCTGTCCCCACGAAACACGCCTTTGTTTTAATGATTGCCACTCCAATTCCCGTATCATGTCTGTGGCACTATCTCCCGTATTTCGCGATAATACAAAACGAGCTGCCATTCTTTGTACTTTTTTGATGTCGTGCGTCAATCCCACCTCATGCGGATTCCACACCGCACAGCAGTACTCCAGAATAGGGAAGACAAGTGTAGTGTAAACAGCCTCTTTAGTAGACCTATTGCACCTTCTAAGTGTTCTGCCAATGAGTTGCAATCTTTGGTTTGCTCTACCCACAAAATTATCTATGTGATCGTTCCAGTTTAGGTTATTTGTAAATGTAATCCCCAAGTATTTAGTTGAATTTACAGCCTTCAGATTTGTGTGACTTACTGCGTTATCGAAACTTAGCGGATTTCTTTTAGTACTCATGGGAATAACTTCACACTTTTCTTTATTCAGGGTCGGTTGCTACTTTTCACACGAAACAGATATCTTATTTAAATCATTCTGCAATTCGTTTTGGTCATCTGATGAGTTTACAAGACGGTAAATGACAGCATCATCTGCAAACAGTCTAATATGGCTACTCAGATTGCCTCCTATGTCGTTAATATACACTCCTGGAAATTGAAATAAGAACACCGTGAATTCATTGTCCCAGGAAGGGGAAACTTTATTGACACATTCCTGGGGTCAGATACATCACATGATCACACTGACAGAACCACAGGCACATAGACACAGGCAACAGAGCATGCACAATGTCGGCACTAGTACAGTGTATATCCACCTTTCGCAGCAATGCAGGCTGCTATTCTCCCATGGAGACGATCGTAGAGATGCTGGATGTAGTCCTGTGGAACGGCTTGCCATGCCATTTCCACCTGGCGCCTCAGTTGGACCAGCGTTCGTGCTGGACGTGCAGACCGCGTGAGACGACGCTTCATCCAGTCCCAAACATGCTCAATGGGGAACAGATCCGGAGATCTTGCTGGCCAGGGTAGTTGACTTACACCTTCTAGAGCACGTTGGGTGGCACAGGATACATGCGGACATGCATTGTCCTGTTGGAACAGCAAGTTCCCTTGCCGGTCTAGGAATGGTAGAACGATGGGTTCGATGACGGTTTGGATGTACCGTGCACTATTCAGTGTCCCCACGACGATCACCAGTGGTGTACGGCCAGTGTAGGAGATCGCTCCCCACACCATGATGCAGGGTGTTGGCCCTGTGTGCCTCGGTCGTATGCAGTCCTAATTGTGGCGCTCACCTGCACGGCGCCAAACACGCATACGACCATCATTGGCACCAAGGCAGAAGCGACTCTCATCGCTGAAGACGACACGTCTCCATTCGTCCCTCCATTCACGCCTGTCGCGACACCAGTGGAGGCGGGCTGCACGATGTTGGGGCGTGAGCGCAAGACGGCCTAACGGTGTGCGGGACCGTAGCCCAGCTTCATGGAGACGGTTGCGAATGGTCCTCGCCGATACCCCAGGAGCAACAGTGTCCCTAATTTGCTGGGAAGTGGCGGTGCGGTCCCCTACGGCACTGCGTAGGATCCTACGGTCTTGGCGTGCATCCGTGCGTCGCTGCGGTCCGGTCCCAGGTCGACGGGCACGTGCACCTTCCGCCGACCACTGGCGACAACATCGATGTACTGTGGAGACCTCACGCCCCACGTGTTGAGCAATTCGGCGGTACGTCCACCCGGCCTCCCGCATGCCCACTATACGCCCTCGCTCAAAGTCCGTCAACTGCACATACGGTTCACGTCCACGCTGTCGCGGCATGCTACCAGTGTTAAAGACTGCGATGGAGCTCCGTATGCCACGGCAAACTGGCTGACACTGACGGCGGCGGTGCACAAATGCTGCGCAGCTAGCGCCATTCGACGGCCAACACCGCGGTTCCTGGTGTGTCCGCTGTGCCGTGCGTGTGATCATTGCTTGTACAGCCCTCTCGCAGTGTCCGGAGCAAGTATGGTGGGTCTGACACACTGGTGTCAATGTGTTCTTTTTTCCATTTCCAGGAGTGTAGATCAGGAACAATAGAAGGCATATAACACTTCCTTGGGGAACGCTGGGTATTACTTCTGTTTTACTCGATGACTTCTCGTCTATTACTACGAACTGTGACCATTTTGACAGCAAATCAATAATCCAGTCTCACAACTGTGGCGATATTCCACAGGCAAGTGGTTTGGTTAGAAGACGTTTGTGAGGAACGGTGTCGAAGGCCTTCTGGAAATCTAAAAATATGGAGTCAGTTTGACATCCCCTGTCCGCAGCACTCATTACTTCATGAGTATAAAGGGCTAGTTGTCTTTCACGGGAACGATACTTTCTGAATCCGTGCTATGTGTCAGAAATCGTTTTCTTCGAGGTAATTCATAATATTCGAACACAGTACATGTTTCAAAACCATACCATACGTTAGTGATAAGGGCCTTTGATTCAGCTGGTTACTCCTACTTCCCTTTTTGGATATTAATGTGACTTGAGCAATTGTCCAGTCATTAGGTACGAATCTTTCTGTGAGCGGGCGGTTGTGTGAAATTCCTAAACATGTAGCTACTGTATCAGCATACACTGAGAGGAACCTGACTGGTACACAATCCGGACCGGAATCCTTGACTGTATTGATTTAAGCTGCTTTGCTACACCGTGGATATCTCCTTCTATGTCTCTCATCTTGGTAGTTCTTCTTGACTGGAATTCAGGAATATTTACTTCGTCTTCTTTGGTGAAGGAGTTTCGGAAAACCGTGTTTAATAACTCTGCTTTAGCGGCACTGTCATCAGTGACTTCACCGCAGTTATCGCGCAGTTAAGGTATTGATTGAGTCTTCCCACTGGTGTGGTTTATGTATCACGAGAATCTCTTTGCGTTATGCTTATCGATATTTAACTGAGTAAGTTATTAAACCCAACCCGTCATGCCTTTCTTGCAACGTGAGCATCGCGTGGTGTCATGAGGGACCCCGAACGGATAAACAGCACCTTATTGCTGTTATTACATTTATATTATGTATTATTTTATAAGATTTAGTTGTGTAATAGGACCATAATGAAATAAAGAAGTAATTGTAAGTTAATGATTTATTTACGCTGTGTAAACTTTTCGGACTTGGAAAATTTCTGCTGGCCGGAGTGGCCGTGCGGTTCTAGGAGCTACAGTCTGGAGCCGAGCGACCGGTACGGTCGCAGGCTCGAATCCTGCCTCAGGTATGGATGTGTGTGATGTCCTTAGGTTTGTTAGGTTTAATTAGTTGTAAGTTCTAGGCGACTGATGACCTCAGAAGTTAAGTCGCATAGTGCTCAGAGCCATTTGAACCATTTAGAAAATTTCTGATCAGTTTCGTCAGCCGAGAACCGCTAAGTGTACATCTGCCAGATTGCGAGACAGAGTTTCATTGTGGAAATTATGAAAAGAATCGCGCATTGAAGTACGCGCTATATTTTGAACTTCTGCAAATTTTTGCCAGTCTTGGGGATTTTGCGTTCTTTTAAATTTGGCATGCTCTTTTCGCTGCTTCTGCAACAGCGATCTGGCCCGTTTTGTGTACCATGGGGGATCAGTACCACCACTTATTAATTTATGTGGTAGATAGCAAATGTTCCGTTCGGCGGTTCACTACGCCCGCATATAAATACCGCAAGAGAGGCAGAGCGAGAGGCAGTTCACACCGAGGTATAAACTCGCCTGCGTAAGTGAAACGCCTGTGTACGTGGAGTATCGGGTGACATCACGGCCGGATAGCTACCAAAAGCGTTCTCAGTAAAAGTAAGAAGTGAACTCGCGAGGAGTGTAAACTGTCCTGGATTGCTTAAATTTCTCTGAGGTAGCTCTTAGTGTGCTGTCCGTAATCTTGACGAAACTGCGTGGCGAGTAGGGAGATTATTTTCCGCTTTAAATGCAAGCAATTCATTTTGATGATTAGAAGTTGGCTACCGGAATAAAATAATAGCTGGATCCTTTTACCGACCTCCCAATTTAGATGACGCACTTTCTGAAACGTTCGAAGTAAACATGACTGTGATTTCAAACACATAACCGACTCATACGATTATAGTTTGTGGTGACTTTAATTTACCCTCGATATGTTGGCGAAAACACATGTTTAAATATGGAGGTACTCATAAAACATCGTCTGAAATTCTACTAAACGCATTCTCTGAAAATTATTTCGAGCAGTTACTTCATGAGCCTACGCGAATAATAAACTGTTTTGAAAACACATTTGACCTCTTAGGAAGAAATAATCCTGAGTTAATAACGAGCATTAAAACAGATACGACGGCTGGTGTGGCCGAGCGGTTCTAGGCGTTTCAGTCTGGAACCGTGGGGCTGCTACGGTCGCAGGTTCGAACCTTGCCTCGGGCATGGATGTGTGTAATGTCCTTAGGTTACTAACGTTTAAGTAGCTCTAAGTTCTAGGGGAATGATGACCTCAGATGTTACATGCCATAGTGCTCAGAGCCATATGAACCATTTTTGAGAACCGATACGGGGATTAGTGAACACAGGGCTGTCGTAGCGAGATTGAATATTCTAACCCCTAAATTCTCCAAAAATAAAAGAAATATATACCTATTCACAAAAACAGGTAAAGATTCACTTGCTGCCTTCCCGAGAGGCAATCTCCACTACTTCCAAATTAATAAGTGTAGACTAGATGTTGTGTGAATTCAGAGAAATAGTATCGGCAGCAATTGAGAGATTTATACCAAATAAATTAACAAATGACTTTGCTGATCCTCCTTGGTACACAAAACGGGTCAGAACACTGTTACAGAAACAAGTAAACAAACATGCCAAATTTAACCAGAAGCAAAATCCCCAAGGTTGCCGATCTTGTACAGAAGCTCGAAATTTAGCGCAGACTTCAATCCGAGATGCTTATAACAGTTTCCACAACGAAACTTTGTCTCGAAACCTGGCAGAAATTCAAAAGAGGTTCTGATCGTATCTGAAGTATATTAGCGACAAGAAACAATCGATGCCCTCTCTGCGCGATAGCAATGTAGATAAAATCGAAGACAGTGCAGCCAAAGCAGAGTTACTAAACCTAGCTTTCCGAAATGCCTTCACAAAAGAAGACGAAGTAAATTTTCCAGAATTCCAATCAAAAATAGCTGCTAACATGAGTAACGTGGAAGTAGATATCCTTGGAGTAGTGAAGCAACATAATCTCTTAATAGAAGCAAGTCTTCCGGTCCAGACTGTATACCAGTTAGGTTCCTTTTTGTGTATGTTGATGCATTAGGTCCATACTTAACAATCATATACAAACGTTCGCTCGACAAAAGATCCATACCCAAAGGCTGGAAAGTTGCACAGTTAACACGATTATTCAAGAAAGGTAGTAGTAGTAATCCACTAAATTACAGGCCCATATCGATAACGTCGATATGCAGCAGACTTTCGGAACATATATTGTGTTCGAACATTATGAATTACCGCGAAGAACACGGTCTATTGACATACAGTCAACATGGGTTTAGAAAACGTCGTTCTTGTGAAACACAGCTAGCTCCTTATTCGTATGAGGTGTTGAGTGCTATTGACAAAAGATTTCAGATCGATTCCGTATTTCTGGATTTCCGGAAGGCTTTTGACACTGTCACACAAGCGGCTTCTAGTGAAACTGTACGCTTATGGAATATCGTCTCAGTTATGTGACTGGATTTCAGATCATATTTCATAGTAATTTCGTAGTAACTTCTGGTTTCCACAAAGTGGTGTTATTGGCCGTTTGCTGTTCCTTATCTATATAAAGTATTTGGGAGACAATCTGAGCAGCCGTCTTAGGTTATTTGCAGATGACGCTGTCGCTTACCAACTAATAAAGCCATCACAGGATCAAAACAATTTGCAAAACGATTTAGAAAGATATCTGAACAGTGCGAAAATTATCAGTTGATCCTAAATAACGAAAAGTGTGAGATCATCCACATGAGTGCAAAAAGGAATTCGTTAAACTTCGGTTACACGATAAATCAGTCAAATCTATAGGCCGTAAATTCAACTAAATACTTAAGAATTACAATTACGAACAACTTAAATTGGAAGGAACACAGAAAATTTTGTGGGAAAGGCTAATCAAAGACTGCGTTTTATCGGCGGGACACTTAGAAAATGTAACAGATTTACTAAGGAGATTGCTTACACTAAGCTTGTCCGTCCTCTTTTAGAATACTGCTGCCTGTGTGGGATACTTACCAAATAGGATTGACAGAGTACACCGAAAATGTTCAAAGAAAGGCAGCACGTTTTGTGTTATCGCGAAATATTGGAGACAATGTCACTGAAATGATACAGGTTTTGGGCAGGCCGTCATAAAAGGAAAGGCGTTTTTCGATGCGATGGAATATTCTCACGAAATTGCAGTTACCTAATTTCTCCTCCGAAAGCGAAAATATTTTGTTTACACCGACCTACAAACGAAGAAACGATCACCACTATAAAATAAGGGAAATCAGAGCTCGTCAGGAAAGATATAGGTGTTCATTCTTTCCAGGCCGTATACGAGACTGGAATACACTACTGGCCATTAAAATTGCTACACCACGAAGATGCCGTGCTTCAGACGCGAAATTTAACCGACAGGAACAACATGCTGTAATATACAAATGATTAGCTTTTCAGAGCATGCACACAAGGTTGGCGCCGGTGGCGACACCTACAAAGTGCTGACATGAGGAAAGTTTCCAACCGATTTCTCATACACAAACAGCAGGCGTTGCCTGGTGAAACGTTGTTGTGATGAGAAATGCGTACCATCACGTTTCCGACTTTGATAAGGGTCGGATTATAGCCTACCGCGATTGCGGTTTATCGTATCGCGACATTGCTGCTCGCATTGGTCGAGATCCAATGACTGTTAGCAGAATATGGAATAGGTGGGTTCAGGAGGGTAATACGGAACGCCGTGCTGGATCCCAACGGCCTCGTATCACTAGCAGTCGAGATGACAGGCATGTTATCCGCATGGCTGTAACGGATCGTCCAGCCACGTCTCGATCCCTGAGTCAACAGATGGGGACGTTTTCAAGACAACAACCATATGCACGAACAGTTCGATGACGTTTACAGCGGCATGGACTATCAGCTCGGAGACCATGGCGGCAGTTACCCTTGACACTGCATCACAGACAGGAGCGCCTGCGATGGTGGACTCATCGGCGAACCTGAGTGCACGAATGGCAAAATGTCATTTTTTCGGATGAATGTAGATTCTGTTTACAGCATCACGATGGTCACATCCGTGTTTGCCGACATCGCGTTGAACGCACATTGGAAGCGTGTTTGCGTCATCGCCATATGGCGTAACACCCAGCGTGATGGTATGGGTTGCCGTTGGTTACACGTCTCAGTCACCTCTTGTTCGCACTGACGGCACTTTGAACAGTGGACGTTACATTTCAGATGTGTTACGACCCGTGGCTCTACCCTTCATTCGATACCTGCGAAACCCTACATTTCAGCAGGATAATGCACGACCGCATGTTGCAGGTCCGGTACGGGCCTTTCTGTATACAGAAAATGTTCGACTGCTGCCCTGGCCAGCACATTCTCCAGATCTCTCACCAACTGAAAACGTCTGGTCAATGGTGGCCGAGCAACTGGCTGGTCACATTACGCCAGTCACTACTCTTGGTGAACTGTGGTATCGTGTTGAAGCTGCACGGGCAGCTGTACCTGTACACGCCATCCAAGCTCTGTTTGACTCAATGCCCAGGCGTATCAAGTCCGTTATTACGGCTGGAGGTGGTTGTTCTGGGTACTGATTTCTTAGGATCTATGTACCCAAATTGCGTCAAAATGTAATCACATGTCAGTTCTAGTATAATATATTTGTCCATGAATACCCGTTTGTCATCTGCATTTCTTCTTGGTGTAGCAATTTTAATGGCCAGTAGTGTAATAGAGAGTTGTGAAGGTGGTTCGATGAACCCTTTGGTAGGCACTTAAATGTGATTTGCAGATTATTCAGGTAGATGTGTAAGTAGATGTAGAGGTCAGAGTGATCATTTTACTTCGAACGTCGCATAGAGTTCACTTCTGAACTGTTTATAGTGCCGTTTCCGATCTGGACATTATTATTATTATCAGGAATATTATTATACACTGAAGAGCCAATTAAACTGGTGAAAATGCGTAATATTGTGTAGGGTCCCCGCGAGTTCGCAGAATTACCGCAACACTGCGCAACACGGACTCAACTAATGTCTGAAGTAGTGCTGGAGGGAAATGACACCATGAATCCTACAGGGCTGTCTATAAATCCGTAAGAATACGTTAAAAGGCATCCTACATATGCTCATTAATGTTTCTGTCTGGGGAGTCTGGTGGCCAGCGCAAGAGTTTAAACTCAAAATTGTGTTCCTTGAGCCACTCTGTAGCAATTATGGACGTGTGGGGTGTCGCATTGCCCTGCTGGAATTGCCTAACTCCGTCGGAATGCGGAATGGACATGAATGGATGCAGATCATCAGGCACGATGCTTACATCGCCTGTCAGAGTCGTATCTAGACGTATCAGGGGTCCCATATCACTCCAACTGCACACGCCCCACACCATTACAGAGCGTCCACCAGCGTGAACAGTCCCCTGCTGACATTTAGAGTCCATGGATTCATGAGATTATCTCCATACCCGTACACGTCCATCCGCTCGATACAATTTGAAACGAGACTCGTCCGACCGGGCAATATATTTGCATTGATCAACAGTCCAATGTCGGCGCTTACGGGCCCAGGTGATTCATAAAGCTTTGTGTCGTGCAGTCATCAAAGGTACACGAGTGAGCCTCCGGCTCCGAAGGCCGATATCAATAATGTTCCGTGGAATGGATCGCACGCTGACACTTAAAGATGGCCCAGCATTGAAATCTGCAGCAATTTGTGGAAGTGTTGTACTTTCGTCACGATGAATGAGTTTCTCCTGTCGTCGTTGGTCCCGTTCTTTCAGGATCTTTTTCCGGCCCTAGTGAAGTCGGAGTTTTGATGTTTTGCCGGATTCTTGATATTTACGGTACACTCGTAAAATAGTGTTACGGGAAAATCCACACTTCATCGGTATCTCGGAGATTGATGTGTTCTAGCGCTCGTGCGCTGATTATAACACCTCGTTCAAACTCACTTAAATCTTGATAACCCGCCATCGTAGCACCAATAACCGATCTAACATCTGCGCCATATTCTTGTTGTCTTATATAGGAGCTGCCGACCACAGCCCTCTGTTGTGCCTATTTACATATCTCTGTATTTGAATACACATGCTTCTACCATTTTCTCTGGCGCTTCAGTGTATTTTGTGTGTTTGAACTTTTAATGAATAAATTAGTTACAGCTGTAGCTTTTATTTATAGTCGTAGTAAATAGGAAATAGGACTAACGTCTTTCATTTAGTACAAAGATTAATGTAGGCTTGCAGAGTGGAAGTTACGGTCGGTATGTTCTCCAGTACATTCTGGCTGACCGGAAAAACAGTTTTCAGGCTCTTACAAACGGCGAAAGGAAGATAATTACCCGCCGTCCCACAACGGCAAGCATTCAGAGCTACTGGGTTTCAGAAGCTGCCTCAAGGAAAGTTTCAAAACGAGCAAAGGTATTGAACGATTCACGAAAACGTATTCATTGGAGAAGGAAGTGCAGCACTGCGTTTCCCTCGATAAACGTTACCATTTTGGCGTTACTCCCAGATAAATACGACAATTACTTTCTGATTTAGCTGAAAAATAAAGAGTTCATATTTTGTTTTTCCATGTATTTATTTGTCATCCTTTCTAATTTCTTCATTTGGGGGTAAAGGTGTGCACTGCGTAATCTTCCCCAAGGCCCACGTACTCTCACCGAACATCAAGGGGTAAGAGTACTAAAAATTAAGTTTACACAATCTTCCATTACTCTTAGATGACAATGGAACTTTTAGACAGCGTTCCCAAGATGTTAAACTAAATTTTTATTTCGTAGTAGGTATATTATTGCTGAAAGTTTTGTAAGTTAATAAATTAAAAGGTGCTTAAATTCACCCTCATCTGCAATAAAGAAAAACAAGCATGTTATGTTTTAGGAATCAAGTAGTTCAAAACCAGAAATAGAAATTGTATCTGGACAATAATTAACAAGTATCGCAGTTATTAGGTGCACGTGGAAATAACAAGTCAGACGGGAAATATAATACAATTGTTGAAGATTATCTAAAACAACACTGTTCATCAAGGCTCAGAGACAAATGTCTAAGGTAACAATAATTAATGAATAATTTAAATACAGTATGTGGTATCAAGGCTTTTCACTTTCGAAACAGCACACTTCTCGCTCAAAATTATCTTAAATACTGCTGCTTAATGAGAATCCAGTTACGAGATAAGCTGAAGTAGAAGCTGCAATTATGAGCTTATTAAAACTGAAATGGGGAATGTCAGAACGTGTAGCCAAGCGAATGGGGGGTAGATGGACTAAGTGAGTTTTCTGCTCGATTCTCAGATGTAAGAAAACACCGAATCGATGACCTAATAAGAAGTGAGTACCATAGCATTAGTAGACATGATGTTACAACATGAACGCAAATGGATGATGTTGATGAAGATGACGAATAGGACAGCTGCAGCACCACATTACATTTGCACTCTAAATAGGCCCTCACACGCTTAGTGTTTATTGCACAATACTGTGTTTCGCATAATAATATTGACCGTTTAATAATGCTATTGATGGTTTGCGCAAAATATTGAAGGAGACTGCATAACTTTAAGAGAAATTCTATTTCCACCGAACTAATTTCCACAAAGAACTAAAAAAAACATGATACAGAATCAGGGACTGTGCTGGAGGATGTACGACGCTTGGCGTTGTAGAGTCCCTGGGACTCCAGGGAAAAACGATGTTGTAGTAACTTTAGTGTTCGTTGATCAGGAAGCATGCACTGTTCAGTACTTTCCTGTGGTGAAGAGACACTTTGCGCCCTCGGACGACTGCCACTATCAAGACAAGTACCGTAAAAACCGAACTTACGGTTCCGTGGACTCGACGGCGGTGCTAGCACAATATTCTCAGTTTAGTGAAATGTCCGCAAGTCCTAAAAAGTTAACACTACCGATCCTAACATCGAGGAATGTGTACTATGACAAACCATTGAAAATGCTGCACGGAACAGCTTTTTGGCAATAAACCTGAGGCTGAAGGTGAAATGCAAGTTACTGAAAGTGAAGACAACAGGGACGCAGGTGAGCCAACTAACAAAACATTTTTATGGGAAAACGGATACAAATGGTCTGGCACCGACGCACCAACCAGTATTGGAAGAACGCCTGCTTACGATTTATTGAAGCTGTCGCCAAATAAGAAAACTTCACCAAAAATTGTGCCCTTGATAGTATGGCAGAAAATTTTCTCCCAATATGTACAAGATAAAGTTGTGGGCTACACAAATTTGATAATTCAGGAATTCTGTAATAATCTAGGCAATCAGAAATGGTTCAAATGGCTCTGAGCACTATGCTACTTAATTTCTGAGGTCATCAGTCGCCTAGAACTTACAACTAATTAAACCTAACTAATCTAAGGACGTCACACACATCAATGCCCGAGGCAGGGTTCGAACTTGCGACCGTAGCGGTCGCTCAGCTCCAGACTGTAGCGCCAAGAACCGCACGGCCACTCTGGCCGGCCTAGGCAATCACAATCGCTCAGAGTACAGAGAAACAAATTACATTGAACAAATGATTTACAGGGACTTTTGCTATTAAATGCTGCCCTCAGGTCTGACTATGATGCAATTTAATCAATCTTTTCAATACGCAGGACTGATCATGAAATTATTCGCCTGGTAACATGAGTTAAAAGTTTTGCTGTTTTATTAGCTTGCCTGAGGTTTGAAACTCATGAAGAGAGAATGCAAAGAGTAAAATCTGACTCGGTTGCGGCAGTATCACATGTTTCTGAAAAAATTAAACAAAATTCGCAGCTTTAGGAACCAGTTCAACTGTGGGCGAAATGCTGGTCGACTTTAGAGGTAGCCGGAACTAAAATTTATTTACCCAGCCAACTGGTAAAACGTGGTTTGAAAACACAATGCCTTGTTGTTGCTCGAACCCACTATATATATATATATATATATATATATATATATATATATATATATATATATATATAGGGTGTTACAAAAAGGTACGGCCAAACTTTCAGGAAACATTCCACACACACAAAGAAAGAAAATATGTTATGTGGACATGTGTCCGGAAACGCTTACTTTCCATGTTAGAGCTCAATTTATTACTTCTCTTCAAATCACATTAATCATCTACGGTCGCAGGTTCGAATCCTGCATCGGACATGGATGTGTGTGATGTCCTTACGTTAGTTAGGTTTAAGTAGTTCTAAGTTCTATGGGACTGATGACCTCAGAAGTTAAGTCCCATAGTGCTCAGAGACATTTGAACCATTTGAACATTAATCATGGAATGGAAACACACAGCAGCAGAACATACCAGCGTGACTTCAAACACTTTGTTACAGGAAATGTTGAAAATGTCCTCCGTTAGCGAGGATACATGCATCTACCCTCTGTTGCATGGAATCCCTGATGCGCTGATGCAGCCCTGGAGAATGGCGTGTTGTATCACAGCCGTCCACAATACGAACATTTGTTACCGGGGTTGCGTAGACAAGACCTTTCAAATGCCCCCATAAATGAAAGTCAAGAGGGTTGAAGTCAGGAGAGCGTGGAGGCCATGGAATTGGTCCGCCTCTACCAATCCATCGGTCGCCGAATCTGTTGTTGAGAAGCGTACGAACACTTCGACTATAATGTGCAGGAGCCCCATCGTGCATGAACCACATGTTGTGTCGTACTTGTAAAGGCACATGTTTTAGCAGCACAGGTAGAGTATCCCGTATGAAATCATGATAACGTGCTCCATTGAGCGTAGGTGGAAGAACATGGGGCCCAATCAAGACATCACCAACAATGCCTGCCCAAACGTTCACAGAAAATCTGTGTTGATGACGTGATTGCACAATTGCGTGCGGATTATTGTCAGCCCACACATGTTGATTGTGAAAATTTACAATTTGATCACGTTGGAATGAAGCCTCATCCGTAAAGAGAACATTTGCACTGAAATGAGGATTGACACATTGTTGGATGAACCATTCGCAGAAGTGTTCCCATGGAGGCCAATCAGCTGCTGATAGTGCCTGCACACGCTGTACATGGTACGGAAACAACTGGTTCTCCCGTAGCACTCTCCATACAGTGACGTGGTCAACGGTACCTTGTATAGCAGAAACTTCTCTGACGCTGACATTAGGGTTATCGTCAACTGCATGAAGAATTGGCTCGTCCATTGCAGGTGTCCTCGTCGTTCTAGGTCTTCCCCAGTCGCGAGTCATAGGTTGGAATGTTCCGTGCTCCCTAAGACGCCCATCAATTGCTTCGAACGTCTTCCTGTCGGGACACCTTCGTTCTGGAAATCTGTCTCGAAACAAACGTACCGCGCCACGGCTATTGCCCCGTGCTAATCCATACATCAAATTGGCATCTGCCAACTTCGCATTTGTAAACATTGCACTGACTGCAAAACCACGTTCGTGATGAATACTAACCTGTTGATGCTACGTACTAATGGGCTTGATGCTAGTACTGTAGAGCAACGAGTCGCATGTCAACACAAGCACCGAAGTCAACATTACCTTCCTTCAATTGGGCCAACAGGCGGTGAATCGAGGAAGTACAGTACATACTGACGAAACTAAAATGGGCTCCAACATGGAAATTAAGCGTTTCCGGACACATGTCCACATAACATCTTTTCTTTATTTGTGTGTGAGGAATGTTTCCTGAAAGTTTGGCCGTACCTTTTTGTAACACCCTGTATATTACATATATTTATTGTGGCAAGGACACTGACTCTAGGGATCTCACAGATGATGAAAAAGGTTTGCTATTCCAACGCAAGCTATTCTTCGTCTTTCGAATCTACTATTGGGAACCAACTGAAGTGAAGCTAGTGACACCTCAAACTCCTCAATAGAGCTCATAGACCTGCTTCTGAAAATTAAACTTGCTTACGTTGGTACCATGAGAAAAAACAAACGGGAAGTACCCAAAGTATTTCTACCTTATACAAGAAGGCAGGCGTGATCTGCATTATCGGCTTTACGACTAATAAAACGATTATATCTTGTCTATCGAAAAAAATTAATGTTTTTTTTTTTTTTAATTCCTTCATGCGTCACTGCAAACGTGATGATTATGATTTGCCTCAGATCAGCTCATTTTAGAATAATACGGAATCTGGAGTGGGTGCCACGAATGAAAAACCACTAAGTACTCTTGTAGCAGAAGGACGCAACGCTGGCCAATAACTCTATTTTACAGAACTGTGCATATGTCTTCAGTAAAGGTGTACATATCCATAAATTTGGTGCAAACGCAGAGGAGCTAAACTTATTCAGTTTTTTAAAATTGTTGGCCAATCAAATGTATGAATCTCTTTTTCCTCATGAAAGATCGCAGAATACATGTTTACCAAGAGAGATAAAAGCAGACATCTGCATAAGTTCGTAGATTGTACCTGAGACACTAGCTGATGATCATGACGTTTTGCCTCGGAATCAGAGGAAGTGTTGTTCGATACGTGACGCAAACTTAAAGCGAAAAAGTTCTATTTTATGTGTTCAGAGTAGAAAACCTGTTTGCTTACAATGTTCTAGAAAGTTATGTGTTCAATGCAATGGAAGTCCGCAAGATTTTCAAATAGTATCTCTTTTTATAGGCGCGTTCAAACCGTTAAAATATTTTACACTTTCCCGTAGAAGTAAATGTATGGGGCTTTCTCATAGTTTAGACCTTTGAAAATGTGTATTGATAAACAAAGTTGTTATGTGTCAGTTTTTTTCTTGAGAAATAGATATAACAGAAATACTTCTTTTATTTTTGAAATATCTTCAGTTTCGGATTTTTTGCATTGGTTTCATTTACATCTACATCATACTCCGCAAGCCACCTAATGGTGTGTGGCGGAGGGTATTTTCGGTACCACTATCTGATCCCTCCAACCCTGTTACACTCGCGAATAGTGCGTCGGAAGAATGATTGTCGGTAAGCCATCTGCGTAACGCTCTCTCACCAGCTAAACGATCCCGTGACAAAACGAGCCGCTCTATCAGTCCTACCTGATAGGGAACCCAGGTAGAGGAACAATACTCAATAATCGGGCGAACAAGCCCCTTATAAGCCACTTCTTTCGTGGCTGAGTTACATTTCCTTAAGATTCTTCCGATGAATCTGAGTCTGGTGTTTGCTTTTCCCACTACGTGTTTTATATGGTCATCCCACTTAAGGTCGCTCTGGATAGTTACGCCTAGATATTTTACGGCAAACGCTGTCTCCAGCTGTTTGTCATCAATAGTGTAGCGGTACAGTAGTGAGTTTCTTTTTGTAGGTATGCGCGATGTGTTATATTTATTTACGTTCAGGGTCAACTGGCAGAGTCTGCACCGTTCATCAATTCTCTGCACGTCGTTCTGCAAATTCTTACTATCTTTTGCCGTTGCTACTTTGGTATAAACAACTGCAACATCTGCGAATAGCGTTAAAAAGCATCCAACGCTTTCCAGTAGATCATTTATGTATATTCTAAACAGCAACGGTCCTATCACACTTACCTGTGGTACTCCGGATATTACCTTTACATCTGTGATTTAGTTGGGATAAGAGCGGCGTGTTGAGTTCTGTCTGCGAGAAAGTCTTTAATGCAACAGAAGGTCTGTTCCGATACTCCGTAACCTGGCATTATTTTCATTAAACGGCAATGCGGGACGGTGTCAAATGCCTTACTGAAATCAAGGAACACGGCATTAACCTGAGCGCAGTTGTCCACTGTGCTGTGGATCTCATGGAGGAACAGAGCGAGCTGAGTTTTGCAGGATCTCTTTTTGAGGAATTCACGTTGATTTTTGTAGAGGAGATGTTCATTTTTCAAAAACGTCATAATTCTTGAGCATAAAACATGTTCCATAATTCTACTGCAGATTGACGTCAACGTGTGAGTTAGCAAACATTGCGCTCTCATTTAAATATATGGCCGAAAGGGTCAGCCTTCAGGAATTGTGAAACGAACCCTGTTGTCGAGGACCGGGTGCCACAAAGGGCGCAGATTCAGCAAGAGATGTGGAAACTCACAGGCGTCTATTGTCTATTGAGGCCTAAGCGCTGTAGGGTGCGAGTGAGACAGACGAGAA
This sequence comes from Schistocerca piceifrons, assembly GCF_021461385.2. Classification (NCBI taxonomy): domain Eukaryota; kingdom Metazoa; phylum Arthropoda; class Insecta; order Orthoptera; family Acrididae; genus Schistocerca; species Schistocerca piceifrons. The sequence continues at coordinate 273,324,399 of NC_060139.1, forward strand.
CCTACGTCATAGGGAAACCCAGTAGAAGGCTTTCGTGGCCAGGAATACTTTTAAATAGTCAATTGAACTAAGATGTTCGGCGTGGGAAACATGGCCGGGGACGGGCAGAGAAAGTGCTGGTGCAGACGCGAAAGCGGAGATTTCAGCTGGAGACACCAAAGGGTACTGTTCGGATTGAGACACGAAAGCGGAGAGTCGGTATTTAGGCAGCTAGGAATTGAAACGACTTAGACAATTTCGCGTTGTCTAGCATCGCGGGAGTTGGTCTCTGAGCGTAGAGCAGCCGCGCGCCTGTGTGAACCTTAACTTTTTACGTAGATGTATTTCGTGATGAGATTATGAATGATAGAACTGTGTAAAATGGATATGCGCTCTAGTGTAACAGTAACTCTAAATACGACCACTTTCGCTGTTCGATTGCTTTCTGAATAAACATTATTCTAAACAAATCGCAACTGTGTGGCCTACATCATTTATGGGTCGTTAATTTAGGTCCCGATATTATTATTACTGTTACTATATGTTATGTTAACTTTGTATTTCGCAAACTTGCCGTCAGCCAGACAATTTAACCAAAGTGTCACAAGTTCTAATTTAGGACATGTAATGCGACACATGTGGTTCAACCGCCAGACGAGTTTGAGTCAAGACAATTCGACGAAGAGGAACCGCACGTGAGCCCGAACATCTTTGGAATGTTAGCTCGCACACGATACAGGTCTATAATTGTGTGGATCTGTCTTAAGGCCTCTCTTAAAACGGGAATGACCTGCGCTGTTTTCCAGTCGTTAGGTACCTTTCGTTGCACAAGCAATCTACGATAAATCATTGCTAGAAAGAGAGCAAATTGTTCGCATAGTCTTTATATACTCTTATAGGTATCTCATCTGGTCCTCAAGCCTTTCCTCTACTAATCGATTTTAGCTGTTTTTCAAGTCCTCGATCGGTTATCTCAATAACTGTCATTTCGATGTTCGCACGACGGTTGAAAGCAGGGACAGTGTTACGATCTTCCGCGATGAAACAACTTCGGAAGACCGAATTCAGCATTTCGGCCGTCACTGTTATCTTCCGTTTCGGTGCCGGTTTGGACGCTGAGAGAATGAATATTTGATTTTGATCCACTTACTGATTTTACATACGACTAAAATCTCTTGGGGTTTTTACTTAGGTCTTACTTTCGAAATCATTGAACGCATCTCTTATTGCTCCCCATTACGCTCATTTTCGCTTCGTTCAGCTTTTGTTTGTGAGCTAGGCTTTTACTTCTCTTGAATCTGAGATGAAGTGCTCTTTGTTTACGAAGCACTTTTCTAACACGGCTATTAAAACATGGTGGATCTTCCCCATCTCTTAAAACTTTACTTGGCACATACTTGTCTAGGCCATATTGAACGATGCCTTTGAGTTTTTCGCATTTGTTCTCCACATTCCTCATCACCGAATATTTGATGCTGACTGCTGACGTATTCTGAAATTTGTATCCTCTCACACTTGCTGAGCAAATACGAGGGTGGGAACTTTAACAGTGGCAACTATTTATTTACAGCTCGTACAAAGTAGATACGTGTTTCAAAAGTCTTACGGCCCTTTGAAGTAGTCACCAACACTGTGTATAACCCGTTGCCAGCGATGTGGAAGTCGTAGGATATTCTTAGCAGTCCCAGTTGTGTCGACAGTTTGAAATCTCTGCATTCGTCTGGAAAATAAAAGATATCGACGTACAGTGAATACAATAACACGTATCCAAACAATACAACCACGTTTCTACTGCAACACACCACCTGTTCAAAGTATTCCAAACTAGGAAACGCGTCCTGCCAATTATCTGTTCGTGCAGAATCGCAATGGATCACAACCTACATTTTCAGGTTTTTCATTTTTTTTCAGTTATCTACGGTTGTCACTGAGGGTAGTTTTGTACTTGGAAAAGCCTATTTCCACATCACAACACGTCTCTGGGACGTATACGACGGCGGCGAGGTCACTGCAGGCCTTCAAATATTGTGGCACTCCCAGAAATAGTGTCACTAATGTTGCACATTCTGAAATACTCAGGATTCCACTGGAGGACGCTTAGCAATTTGTTTCTCACTTAGTCAGCCACATGAGCACATGCTCAAACCAGCTCACTGAGCACATTCTGCACAACATGCAGAGCGTCAGCTGAAACGTTTTCATGTGAGCAACAGTTTCATGTTTTTATGCTTATGTCCTAAAAATAGACAAATGTACGCACTTTTGGCAAACGTTGACCGAAATGTGCCCTATTATGGCAAAAGTTGGTCGAAATATGACCTATTACTGAACAAGGTATAAACATGTTTTTGTAAACACAATAAAGATAAATTTTCCTACACGACAATACATGGATTCGTGCACAAATTGCTGTAAAATTCTAAATAAAGCTCAGGAAAAAAAGACATGAGCGGAAAGCTAGCGGGCAGTATGAGCACCGCTTCCAACCAAATGTAATTGCTTCCCCGTTGTGATGAAATCACTGATAACGATATATATATATATATATATATATATATATATATATATATATATATATATATTTACTTCATTTTACTACCTTGTACTTTATAGATACATTTCTGATCACGTAGAATATTTTTTCATTTGGTTGTATAGTGTAGAACATGAAGAGTGACTATGTTTACTTTCCTATTTTCTATACGAGTTCCTTATGTAAAGACGTAGAGTTCTTTTTGATTATCTTTCAAATAGTTTTATTAAACGTATTGTGTGAAATGGAATGCAATAGTCAGAAGTGTTGTAATAACTGTGGAGCGAGAGAGGTATCGACAGTGGTCGGACCGAACAGTGTGTGGTAGACAGTCGCCGATGGCGTGTGAGTGTGGCGTTACGAAAGGAAGTATTGTGTGTAGTAATGGAGTGCGTTTAACGCGATGTTAATACCGGGCTTTCATGTGTTAGACACGGTCTGAAATGTGACTTTATGATAGACATTCTAAACATGCTTTGTATTACGCGAATGCTGTTGGCTTTTGAAGAATGAGACTTGTGGCAGTGACAATGAACTCGTGAACAGACAGTATTGTCGCCGGTTTAGAATTGAACTGCATTACATAAACGGTGAATTTCATATTGCTCATTTTCTTTGCTACGATATATGACGTATGCTAAAACACTAACCGCAAATGTGGAAACTGAACTGTGTTGCTACGTATGTGACTTTTCACGGGAACAGCGTTATCGTGAACCATGAATATTAACAGCAGATGGACTGTCTAACTTCACAGTTGGCAAATTATAGCAAATGGAATGTTCATTTAAACATGACGTGTGGACTGTGCCAAACTATTGTGTGTTAAAGTTGCAGTTGAACTAATACGACCTTCAAGTGCTGCATAAACAGTGACTTTCTTCCGCCCTACGCCAAATGGATGCTACGCGACTTATTACCGCCGCCAGCCGAAACAGGATGTAAGAAATAGAATATATTAATGCCAAGGACACGAAGTGATGAACTTACAGGATTCATATCAGCAATTTCAAACTGCTTCTACCGCCGCCGCCACATCACGCCGACCCAGAACATTTAAGACTCAAAACCATTTCTCTCTTCGAGAAACTCAAAGTTGTAACCAATTTAATTTCTTTCTGGTTTGTAACAGACTTTCTCTTAATGTTTCTCTCCGTAAATAAAAGAATAGTGGTGTATTGTAAAGACTGTTTATTTTCAGTGATTGTTGACCCCACCACTAACAGTAGTTATCGCCATCCTTTTATTTGTTTTTACTTTTCAGTGCATTTGTACTAGTCGTGGCATGCGTTGTGTGTGTTTGAAAGGGTGAGCTTCGACTTGTATACGCTGTAGTTTAGGCAGGGGAATTAATGTGTTGTACTGTGAAATGTGGCCAGGTGTGTAATTTGAAGCATCCGCCATTAAAGTCGTTTACAACGACCAATAGGAAAGAAGTAGCTTACTCGCCATTGGTTTAAGTTAGCGTATTAGAGGGAACTTTGTCTAGCAGCTGTCAAAGTGAGCGATCTTTGTTTACATGTCACTTAACGTCATATTTCCATTCATTCATGTTTAGATGCAAGTTTACTTGAGTTTAACTATTACTGGTAAGCAAAATAACAGTACACTGTGTCCTTATTTATCAAATTAACTTCAGAGTGTATTACTGTTTTCACTATCAAAGGATGTTAACATCAAAATTTTAACAGGATTTTGGAACTTCTCATACAGAGGCTTGATTTTGAAGTTTCCGGAAGTAAAACGGGTTCTTGGAGTTTATACAGTATTAATTTACCTCGTGTAGTTTTTCCTTAAACATTTTCTGATTACAAATTCACGGTCATAGTAATTCCCCAGGAACCGTTTTTTTCAGACCGTGTATGCGTAATTACTTCTCGTCGCCTGCTAATTTACGACACTGCTGCGCCCTTATCCTTAGTATCCAACGGTAAAAATTTTTGGAGCTCAACTGTCAGTTAATTGGGAATCGCAATAGATTGGAATCTTTTTTCTCATAGCCGCCTGCAAGATGTAAAAATTAAAACCTCTAGCATGGTGAGGGTTCATTCCGCAGCAGGGAGTTCAACAGCTCAAAAAAAACTTGATTCTACAAGGAAACCTTACTATAAAAATCCTTACGGGAACCCATCATGGGTCCCCGACAGCAAAATGCAAATACAGCACAACTTTTTTTTTTTAGGGGGTGGGGGGGCGGGGTTCTGTAGTCTTCTGACTGGCATCATGCGTCCTGCCACGAATTCCTTTCCTGTTCCAAACTTTCCATCTCGAAGTAGGAATTGCAATCCACATCCTCAAATATCTGCTGGATGTATTCTAGTCTCTGCCATTCTCTCAGATTTTACCGTCTGCAGCTCCATCTAGTACTACGGAAGTGATGCCCAGATATCTTAGCGGATGTCCTAGTATCCTGCTCCTTCTTCTTGACAGTGTTTTCCGTATGTTCCTTTACTCACTGATTCTGTGGAGACCTTCCTCATTCCTTATGTATTCTCCTGTAGCGTCACGTCTCAATGGCTTCGACTCTCTTCTGTTGCAGTTTTCCCACAGTCCAAGTCTCACTAGAATACAGTGCTGTGCTTCAAGAGTACATTGTCAGAAATTTCTTCCTAACGTTAAGACCTATTTTAATACTAACACTTCTCTTGACCAGGAATGCCCTTTTTCTTAGTTCTAGTCTGCTTGTTATATCCTCCTTCCTCCGTCTGTTATGGGTTATTGTGCTGTCTAACTACCAGAATTATATAACTTTGTCTACTTCACGATCCACAATTCTGATGTTATGTTTCTCGCTGTTCTCATTTCAGCTCGTCTCATCACTTTCGTCCTTCTTCGATTTACTCTCAATCTATATATTCATGTTCATTCGAATCAACAATTCCTGCCTGTAATTCCTTTTCATTTTCAATGAGGATAGCAATGCCACCAGCGAATCTTATCATTGATATGTTTTACACTGCATTTTAATCCTACCTTGAAAGTTCCTTCTGTTTCCCTCATTGCTTCTACATTGTATAGACTGAACAGTAGGGGCAAAAGACTACGCTCTTGCACTACACTCTTTTTAATCCGAGATCTTCATTCTTCGTCTTTCAGTCTTATTGTTCCCTCTTAATTCCTGTATATATTAAATATTGTCAACCTTTCCCCTGTTTTTCTCAGGATTTTGAACATCTTGCACCATTTTGCATTGGTGAATTCTTTTTCCACGTCGAAAACGTCTATGAACGTGTCTTGATTTTTCTTCAGTCTTGATTCCGTTATCATCCGCAACGTCAGAACTATCTCATTGGTGCTTTTATCTTTCCTAAAGCTAAACTGATCTTCAGCTAACAAATCCTAAAATTTCTCTTCTATTCTTCTGTGTATTATTATTGTCAGCAAGTTGGATGCCTGAGCTGTTAACCTGATTGTGCGATAGTTATCACACTTGTCGGCCCTTGCAATCTTCGTAATTGTGAGGATGATGTTTTCCCGCAAGTCTGACAGTATGTCACCAATCTCATACATTCTGCACTCCAACGTGAATAGATGTTTTTTTGGCACTTCCCTAATGATTTTAGAAACTGAGATGGAATGTTATCGATCTCTTCTGCCGTATTTGAGCTTAAGTCGTCGAAAGTTCTTTTAAATTCTGATTCTAATCCTGGACCCCATATCTCTTCCCTGTTGTGTCATTTTTCTTCTGTTATTACAAAATGAGACAAATCTTCACGCTCGTAGAGACGCACTGTTCTCTGCATTTAAAAGTAAAATTCCCATTGAACTCTTAATGTTACCGCTGTCGATTTCAATTCCACCAACATCGTTTTGGCGTTTCTATATACTGAATCCGTATTTCCGACAATCACTTCTTTTCTGATTTCTTCACAATTTTCATGCACTCATTTCGTCTTAACTTCCCTGCAGTTCCTCTTCATTTCGTTTCTAAGTGACCTGTACGTCTGTATTCCTGAATTTCCCTCTAACATTTTTCTACTTCCATCTTTCTTCGATCAACTGGAGTACTTCTTGTGTTATCCATGGTTTCTTCACAATCACTTTCCTTGTACGTATGGTTTTTTTGAAACACATCCAAGTATTACAAAATAAAGTCCTTCGGGGATACTTAGGGCTCCACGATACAATTACATCCAGATCTCAGTATAGAACCTGCTGTAGAAATGATCAAATTCAGGTCCATATAAATTCATGAGAAATTGGATCTAATCAGACACATACATACGTCCAAGATGTAGGTACCCCCAGGGCAGAAGGCTGGCATCGGTATAGACTCCCCAAGCCATTAGTTGAATAGGAAATTAGAAATGAGACACTACAAATAAAAGAAACCTCGAAGGAGAGACTAACTTACTTGTGGCCATAACAAGTCCATCCCAAGGGCAACAAATCTTACCCTACAACGATAAGCAGAGATCGCTGAAGAAGTGATTGGGATCTTTCTCTTAAAGGCAGAAAAACCAAAAAAAGCCATAATTACCAGTCACATCTTTAAATAGTGAACACAGAAATTTCCACCACCTGTTGTTGTTGTTGTTGTTGTGGTCTTCAGTCCTGAGACTGGTTTGATGCAGCTCTCCATGCTAATCTATCCTGTGCAAGCTCCTTCATCTCCCAGTACCTACTGCAACCTACATCCTTCTGAATCTGCTTAGTGTATTCATCTCTTGGTCTCCCTCTACGATTTTTACCCTCCACGCTGCCCTCCAATGCTAAATTTGTGATGCCTTGATGAATCAGGACATGTCCTACCAACCAGTCCCTTCTTCAAGTTGTGCCACAAACTTCTCTTCTTCCCAATCCTATTCAGTACCTCCTCATTAATTACGTGATCTACCCACCTAATCTTCAACATTCTTCTGTAGCACCACATTTCAAAAGCTTCTATTCTCTTCTCGTCCAAACTATTTATTGTCCATGTTTCACTTCCATACATGGCTACACTCCATACAAATACTTTCAGAAAAGACTTACTGACACTTAAATCTATACTCGACGTTAACAAATTTGTCTTCTTCAGAAACGCTTTCCTTGCCATTGCCAGTCTACATTTTATATCCTCTCTACTTCGACCATCATCAGTTATTTTGCTCCCCAAATAACAAAACTCCCTCACTACTTTAAGTGTCTCATTTCCTAATCTGATTCCCTCAGCATCATCCGACTTAATTCGACTACATTTCATTATCCTCGTTTTGCTTTTGTTGATGTTCATCTTATATCCTCCTTTCAAGACACTGTCCATTCCGTTCAACTGCTCTTCCAAGTCCTTTGCTGTCTCTGACAGAATTACAATGTCATCGGCGAACCTCAAAGTTTTTATTTCTTCTCCCTGGATTTTAATACCTACTCCAAGTTTTTCTTTTGTTTCCTTTACTGCTTGCTCAATATACAGATTGAATAACATCGGGGACAGGCTACAACCCTGTCTCACTCCCTTCCCAACCACTGCTTCCCTTTCATGTCCCTCGACTCTTGTAACTGCCATCTGGTTTCTGTACAAAATGTAAATAGCCTTTCGCTCCCTGTATTTTACCCCTGCCACCTTTAGAATTTGAAAGAGAGTATTCCAGTCAACATTGTCAAAAGCTTTCTCTAAGTCTACAAATGCTACAAACGTAGGTTTGCCTTTCCTTAATCTTCCTTCTAAGATAAGTCGCAAGGTCAGTATTGCCTCACGTGTTCCATCATTTCTACGAAATCCAAACTGATCTTCCCAGAGGTCGGCTTCTACGTCTTTCCATTCGTCTGTAAATAATTCGTGTTAGTATTTTACAGCTGTGACTTATTAAACTGATAGTTCGGTAATTTTCATATCTGTCAACACCTGCTTTCTTTGGGATTGGAATTATTATATTCTTCTTGAAGTCTGGGGGTATTTCGCCTGTCTCGTACATCTTGCTCACCAGATGGTAGAGATTTGTCAGGACTGGCTCTCCCAAGGCCGTCAGTAGTTCTAATGGAATGTTGTTTACTGCCAGGGCCTTGTTTCGACTCAGGTCTTACAGTGCTCTGTCAAACTCTTCACGCAGTATCGTATCTCCCATTTCATCTTCATCTACATCCTCTTCCATTTCCGTAATATTGTCCTCAAGTACATCGCTCTTGTATAGACCCTCTGCATACTCCTTCCACCTTTGTGCTTTCCCCTCTTTGCTTAGAACTGGTTTCCATCTGAGCTCTTGATATTCATACAAGTGGCTCTTTTTTCTCCGAAGGTCTCTTTAATTTTCCTCTAGGCTGTATCTATCTTACCCCTAGTGAGATAAGCCTCTACATCCTTACATTTGTTCTCTAGCCATGCCTGCTTAGCCATTTTGCACTTCCTGTCGATCTCATTTTTGAGACGTTTGTATTCCTTTTTGCCTGCTTTATTTACTGCATTTTTATATTTTCTCCTTTCATCAATTGAATTCAATAGTTCTTTTGTTTCCCAAGGATTTCTACTAGCCCTCGTCTTTTTACCTACTTGATCCTCTGCCGCCTTCACTACTTTATCTCTCAGAGCTACCCATTCGTCCTCTACTGTATTTCTTTCCACCATTCCTGTCAATTGTTCCCTTACGCTCTCCTTGAAACTCTGTACAACCTCTGGTTCTTTCAGTTTATCCAGGTCCCATCTCCTTAAATTTCCACCTTTTTGCAGTTTCTTCAGTTTTAATCTACAGTTCATAACCAATAGATTGTGGTCAGAGTCCACATCTGCCCCTGGAAATGTCCTACAATTTAAAACCTGGTTCCTAAATCTCTGTCATACCATTATATAATCTATCTGATACCTTTTAGTATCTCCAGGATTCTTCCATGTATACAACCTTCTTTTATGATTCTTGAACCAAGTGTTAACTATGATTAAGTTATGCTCTGTGCAAAATTCTACCAGACGGCTTCCTCTTTCATTTCTTAGCCCTAATCCATATTCCTTCTCTCCCTTTTCCTACTATCGAATTCAAGTCACCCATGACTATTAAATTTTCGTCTCCCTTCATTACCTGAATAATTTCTTTTATCTCATCATACATTTCTTCAATTTCTTCGTCATATGCAGAGCTAGTTGGCATATAAACTTGTACTACTGTAGTAGGCATGGGCTTCGTGTCTATCTTGGCCACTATAATACGTTCACTATGCTGTTTGTAGTAGCTTACCCGCACTCCTATTTTTTTTATTCATTATTAAACCTATTCCTGCATTACCCCTATTTGATTTTGTATTTATAATCCTGTATTCACCTGACCAGAAGTCTTATTCCTCCTGCCAACGAACTTCACTAATTCCCACTATATCTAACTTTAACCTATCCATTTCCCTTTTTAAATTTTTAACCTACCTGCCCGATTAAGGGATCTGACATTCCACGCTCCGATCCGTAGAATGCCAGTTTTCTTTCTCCTGATAATGACGTCCTCCTGAGTAGTCCCCGCCCGGAGATCCGAATGGGGGACTATTTTACATCCGGAATATTTTACCCAAGAGGACGCCATCATCATTTAACCATACAGTAAAGCTGCATGCCCTCGGGAAAAATTACGGCTGTAGTTTCCCCTTGCTTTCAGCCGTTCGCAGTACCACAACAGCAAGGCCGTTTTGGTTAATGTTACAAGGCCAGATCAGTCAATCATTCAGACTGTTGCCCCTGCAACTACTGAAAAGGCTGCTGCCCCTCTTCAGGAACCACACGTTTGTCTAGCCTCTCAACAGATATCCCTCCGTTGTGGTTGCACCTACGGTACGGCTATCTGTATCGTTGAGGCACGCAAGCCTCCCCACCAACGGCGAGGTCCATGGTTCATGGGGGGGTACCACTACCTGAAGATGTCAAAAACATTACATATAGTGTACGGCAGCAAGAAAAGCTAAATTTAAAAGCAGGAGAAAATAATTTCTCGTGGGCAATGTCTTCTATAGCAAATAAAAAATATTGTTTGCAGATATTTAGTGTACGCTGTGCCAAAGAATTGCATGGTAGCCTACGTGCTTCGATCTGTTTTATAAACCAATCAGTAAATACTGAACATGTCATATCTGAAAATACAGTTGTTTGAAATCAATTGATCTGTCTCACATCCCTATGTTACAGTACACGAGCGAATTAAAAAGGTTCCAATCATGTCAAGAGTTGTCACTGCGTGTCATAAAAATGATAGAATTTCACAGTGATGAAGGTAATGTTCCAGCGTATGTACATCGACATTGCGGTCGCTCGACCAGTTAATGGAATCTCATACCTACCATTGGAATGTATGATAGTGACGAGATTGTGTGCTCAACATCGCTTAATTTATGTTACTGAACATTAAACTGTCATCGATACATACACCTATGGAATATTTTCTGCCTCCAATGCTAGCAGCGTATCTACAGATGCGACAGTGAGATGAGCAAACGGCAGGTGTTAATGTCAAATGCTTTGGCTTCGAGGCGTTCTTGGTAAATCCATGCGGCTTGGTTACATGACCTCGCTTTTAACACTCCAAGCAGTTTCTAACACTGCTGTAGAGTTCCCCGACTATTTACAGTGGCAGATGTACCATTTAGAAATGACACTTCCCTAATTTTTAACTGTGCTTATTGTCGTTGGAGATGTGTAGCCACTTGGTGTCTTACTGGAAAATAGTATTCTTTCGGAAGAAGACAGTAAAGGGGCCTCGTCGTAACATTTTAAAAACTAACCATAGGCCAAGGAGCTGGAAGCCAGTTGTTAAGATATTTTATTTACATACTTAATACAAAATGTGAACGTGCTAGCAGCTTCTGCTGCACAAAATCATATATGTAAACCCCTGACGTAAGTGGGAACAAGTGGGTGTTCCTATGTAACACGTAACTGGTATTAAGTATGACACACGCGTCCTCCCAGTACACGATCGTTTTCCGCACGCGCAAGATTCATATCTGAGTACACTGTCTCAAAATCGCGAACTCTGGTAGTCATTGCACACCGTAATTAGCCAGTAATGCTATCTCGTTATCTGCCATCGCCTTCCAGAAGTGTGACCAGGAGGAAAAAGTATAGTGAAGGTGCACGCCCCGAAAATATATGAGGATCTCCTTAAGACAAAATTTTATTAAATTGTGTGGTTAATTGTGAGAATGGTGCAGCTACTGGTGTCATCAGTTCGAAGAAAGCGAACGGTATATTTGATACTTATGAAGATGAGGAAACGACGGGTTTTGAAAGCGATTTAAATCCTACAGATGCGTTAGAGGTAGAACAGGGTAATCTAGGAATGAATAACGAGACTGAGGGTAGTTCTAAAATTATAACCCATAAATCTGGACGAAACGAGAAGGGACAGTAAAATGATCTTTTGAGATAAAATGTTTAGAGGGGTGAAATTACAAATGTGCAGCCTGCAAGTGAATTAAACGATGTTGATGAAGAAAGAAAGTGTGCGTTTCCTGAATTTAAAAATGGTAAGCAAGGTGCGGTCACAAATTTTACCCGGAAACGTAAGAGTCCGTTGGTGAAAGAGGACAGAGGGCTCACATTTGTGCAAGTTAAAAAACGCAAAATAGTGTGTTTCTGAATATACTCACACTGGTGGGATATATGTGAGAAGCAACAGTGACAGAGTTGTACCTTATAAAAGAACGGCATGAGTACTAACGTAAATGTGAAAATAAGTGTATTTTATGTGTAGTTTTTCAGAATTTTGGGAGCTATTTCTGTTTTCTGTAAGGAGTAATTTGGTAAATTTAAGATTTAAGTAATAATGTTTGGTGGCACAGTTTAGTGCAAGGAAGAGTTAAATATTGGCCACACAACTCTTGGTGTGCAGAGGTGTGCAGAACATAAATAATTTCATCATTTGTGTAATAAAGAGATATAAATCGTACTGTACTTCAGATTTGGGGGAAATTTCAAGGTGTTATTTACATGTTTTAGTTGTAGATATTTTGGATGTTTTTCTCATCTAATATGTATAGTACATTTGTAATTATTGTTCGCTTAAATTTCATCAGACTTCATTAAAATTTTAATTGTTTGTGGGAGTGAAACATGTAGTTATATGGAAAGAATGACCTAGGTTTTTGAGGGTATATTACGTGGTTTAATTCTATGATGTATATACAAGTTTTGGTGCATCTTTGTAATATGTTTTATAGAATAATTTGTAACCTCCCCACCGAATTTTAAAAAGGAAAAGAAAGGATGATACTAATTAGAAATGCTGATCGACATTGCTCTATGCGTAACCTGCCCACAATGAAATGTACTGACAATGGCAACAAAAATGTGAAATACGCAATCTGACTCAAATCTAAATTCTTCACAAAATTTAAAGTCCGTTCAGTGACAAGAAAATACAATTAAACCGAAATATCGGTCTTTGGCCCTGTATAAAACAATCAGAATTAAAGCCTTACCTCAGAATACATGGATGTCACATATCTGCTCTTGTTGTTGCGCACCGCTTGGAGGAACTGCATTGCGAATAACAATATTCTCTTTTTTTTTGTGATTCTAGTGAAATTTTTCTTCAAAAGAAGTGGAATGAAATGGGAAGTGCAACGAAATCTTTACTTCGATAAAAAAATAAAATTTTTGAAAAATGCTTTGAAATCAAAATTATTATTGGGGGACTTGTTAGAGATTGATTACAATAAATAAAATTTTTAATTATCTAATGATTATATTAATTAACAGTATACCTTATTCACCATCTTGACCAGTGTTGCCGACCACCTACATCACGCAACCGCACTGGGCTGCTACTACTGACCGACCGCTCTGCATGACGACTACAGACTGAGTTCTGCTCTCAACTAGACAGAGCTACAGACTCGCAACGACAGACTGACAGACTCGCAACGACAGACTGACTGCTACTGACTGAGAACCGCTCGCAACACTCGCGCGGTCAAGCGCATACTCTCTGGTCACAGATGCTACAATGCCTCGCCATCGCTGCTATGTTACATACGTGTTTCATAACCCTCCACTGGGGGGGGCAAAAATTTGGCAGCGATGGTGAGTCATTTGGACTTGCCAAGCGCGGCAAAATTTTTCTTTAATTAACAAAATTCTACAACTTACAGAGTATTTAAATGTTGTGCACACGCACTAAGTACAAAATATATCAGACAAAGACAAAATGTGAGTACAAAACATAGTAGCAAATCAGAAAAGTATATACAAATTATTTGACAGATAATAAAGTGCACAGGCACTGAAAAAATTCTTTAGCATATGCAGAACAAATAAACAGACTGGCAAGAATAATTAGATGTAGTACATAAAGTAAATGTTGTGCACACGCACTAAGTACAAAATATATCAGACAAAGACAAAATGTGAGTACAAAACATAGTAGCAAATCAGAAAAGTATATACAAATTATTTGACAGATAATAAAGTGCACAGGCACTGAAAAAATTCTTTAGCATATTCAGAACAAATAAACAGACTGGCAAAAATATTATATTGACAAGTGACATAAGTGTATTCGCATTGGAGTTCAGCGAATCGAAAAATGTATAACCTATGAACATAAATGATGTTACCAAAAAAATTTTTTCTTTATGTGACAAGAATCAGGATAGGGAAGGGAAGGATTGCATCATGGTTGTAGCACTTTAGATTGCACACAGCTGCTCTGAAAGTCCATATCTTTCCACAGAAGTACAACACCAAGTGACACAACTTGAAGATCTTTTCCCATCAGAATTTATCAGTGTAGCAAAGACACTGAACTGTCGTAGTAATGTTCCATGTTTTCATTTTGGCAGTACATTAGGTACACCAAACAGTGGGACCATAATAATGTCTTCATCGCTCATGGTGGTGGACAGCATGTCGTGTCAACACCACACTCTTACAAGGCACACCAACGTAGAATTAGTGCAAAACCAAAGATAGTGCTCCATGATCACTAGGATAAACAGGACAAATGGACATTGCAGTAATTCAGGGTAGTTAGCTCATAAGGTGAAGGACATTAAGTCACATAATATTGTCAATTACAGTAGTAGTGTGCGGCATTCATAGTCCAGTTATTGAACATTTCTGTACCATGTATGTAGTATTACAGAAAAATGTTCATTAATTGTTTTACATAGAATCAGTAATCTTCTTTTCCTAGTTACAAAGCATTATTAAATAATCGCATTCTTTTCCAGTTACAGAGTATAATTAAGAATCATTAGCCTTTTCCTAATTACAGTTAATTAATCATTTGTCATTAATTAATCATTTGTCTAATTACAGTTAATTAATCATTTGTATAATTACAGTTAATTAATCATTTGTCGTTAATTAATCATTTGTCTAATTACAGTTAATTAATTAATCATTTGTAGCCTTAATTAATTACAAAGCATTATTAAACAGTACCATAGTTAATTAATTATGTGTCATTCCAATCTATTAAGAATCACTAGCTGGCATCATGGGTGATCGTATTACAATAAACAGTGGTGGTCCTTGGCCAGTTACAAAGTATATTTAGTACGACAGAATAATGTTCATCAGAAGTCTTAGTTGAAAAGGAGAGTCAATTATTGGCCTAGCATTAACATAATACATTGAGTGATACAAATTATTGGCACTCATTGGCCATTAACCAAAACATGAAAACTCAACATGGGAAAAAAAAGGCTAATTAATGGCATAATTAATAACAATTCTTCAAGTGACATTAATTATTGGCACTCAGTGGCCAGCAAGTATTGAATAGAATCATCATTCAGTATTATTCAGATTATTACAAAGTCATTATTAAAAATCAGTTAATTACAGTCATAGCATTAATAATCATGGGCATTACAAGTACTCATTACAATAAACAGTGTTCCTCATTCAGTAGTATTCAGATCATTACAAAGGCATTATTAAAATCAGTTAATTACAGTCAAATCATTAGTAATCACAAGCATTATAAGTGGTAACATTACAATAAACAGTGTTCCTCCTTCAGTAGTATTCAGACCATTACAAAGTCATTATTAAAATCAGTTAATTACAGGCAAATCATTAATAATCACAGGCATTATACGTAGTATCATTATAATAGACAGTGGCAGTTATTAGCTAGTGACAAAGCATTATTTTGAATATAGTCTCATTAAGAGGTCATTACTCAAGTGACATGCTATTCAGAGTTGATCAGTATTATTCAGAATTATCATAAACTAGTGACATTATGTGGGACTGGTAATACATTTTTTTTTTTGTTAGCAATGCATTGCGTTGGGATCGATAATTAATTGCTGAGGCATAATACTTTTTGCTTTTGACCTATTGCTGCAAATGAGGATAGGTAACGTCATTCGTCATGAGTCAGCTGTAGCAAGATTATGTAACAAGGTAGTACATGTGATCACATTTAGAAGTGATAAACACAAATGGGTAAAAAATAAAAATGCAAGTACTAGAACAGGTATAATAACTAACAGGTTTAGTAAGTGTCATGAAAAACTTCTCCTGGAAAAAATACAAAAACGGATTATTGACCTGAAAGAAGAAACGCACACTATGCTGAAAAGTAGTGAACTTCGAATTAACAGGCAGTGAAGTGTGTATAAAAATGTGTTCCATAGCTGTCCTTTCCAAAACTTTCAGTCATCCTACTATGCAATGTAACACCTGCTGTCAAAGCAAACTGCAACAAATACTTAAATAACTACATAACATAAATACATAACTTCAACATTATCCACATCTGTAAAGAAAAAACTTCATTATCCATATCATCATAACTTCACCATTATCATCACCTGTAAAGAAAAACTTCATTATTCATAATACCATATCCTTCATCATTATTCATCAGTATTCATTATCATCTGCAAAAAATCACTTCATTACTCATTACATAACTATTCCTTATCTCTAGCATATTTCATCACTAAAACTAAGATGTGTAGTTCTCTCTGACAGCCTGCATCAATCACCTTGTATTCTGAAAGAAAAAATTAGTTAAGACTGCTATTCTGTGATGAGTATAGTATATTCTTGTTAATGTTTGTTAATCCTGATCCATTTACTCTTCCTCATAAAGTTATTGCATTTCCTTTCGTTTATTCCGTATGTGAAATTCCCATTTCTGTTGGATTTATTTCTTACATACATCATTTCTTACTGAAATTGATGAACAAAGATGAATGTCTTGCATTTAAATCATATACCCACTAAATAATGGCTGGTTTATAGTGACACAATTAACCATACAGCATAGCATGACAGAAAACGTAATATGTTAAAGACGTTGACAGTGTTCAGATGCAAAAATGTACACAGAATAATACAATGCAGTAGCAAAAAAAGATGTGAAACAGTCACGATGTTGAGATGTCATAAGGCAAAAAAAATGTCAAAGTCGACTGGTGTGTGTTATATCTTAACTATTTCATAGTCCATACAAACAAAACTGGAGTACAGTCATATACACAAAAAAGTGGAAAATGTGCACGGTCTGATGTGTAACGACAAGAAGAGCGACCTGCTAACCTTACCTTGCCGGGCACTTGCCAAGAAAAAATACGATAATCATCAGTAATTAGTCACGTGAAATAATTGCATTAGTAAATGGCATCATAGTGTGTTGAATCATACAGTGGTTTCACTCAATAAACGGTTTAATGTTTGAGATATGGTGATTGCCTTTCGATTTTCTGGTTCTCAAAGTTTCAACGTGTACAACATTGGGGTGAGGGATGCTGCGAATCCGATACGGACCTGCGTATAGAAGTTCAAATTTACTGCACTTACCTTTTAATTTACTGGATAAATAGTGTGTACGTATCAATATCTTCTGTCCAACGTGAAAGTCGCGGCGTGTACAAACCTGTTTTTGCTGTCTTCTCCGGCGCTCTGCGGCACGTTTGATGTTGTTCAGCGCAATGTCAATTATTTCGTGGTGTCGTAGGCGACGACTTTTGGGGAATTTTACTAATTCTTTAATTTTGTTTGGTGGTTCAACGTTTTTCAGTATAACAGACGGAGATAGCATAGTGGATTCATTTGGAATGGAATTAATTACATCTTGGAATGAGAGTATGTATGTATCCCAATCAATATGTCTTTTGTGGCAGTATATTCGGCACAGCTTACCAATTTCTTTCATTAATCTTTCACAGGGGTTCGAAGAAGCGTGGTACTTGGATATATAGATCGGAGAAATGTTTCTGGCTCGTAACATGCGTGTCCATACGCTACTACGAAATTGAGATCCATTGTCAGAAATTACTTTCATTACATGCCCTACATGAAATAGAAAATGTTTCACAAATGCTTTCGAAACAGTTTTAGCAGTAGCTTTGCGTAACGGAGTGAAAGTAACAAATTTTGAAGTGAGCTCAACAGCGACAAAAATGTAGCAAAAACCTCTGTTAGTTCTCGGAATCGGACCAAAAATATCTACTGCGGCCATGTGTCTTAACTTAACAGGTATAATGGGATATAATGGAGGAATATGTGAAGTGGTGTCTGATTTAGCTTTCTGGCAAATTTTACAAGACGCTAAAACTCGTCGTATACGTTTTTCCATGTTAGTAAAATAACAGTTCTGTCTCAATACAAGAAAACATTTTCGTGCTCCGTAATGTGCGTAACTTAAATGAGTGTACCAAATTAGTTTGTTAACCAGTTCGTCAGGAATGCATAATAACCAATTGTTGCTGTCAGGATGAGAGCGGCGAAACAGAATGTCATTGCGCACTGTGTAGTGGTTCCTAATCGTAACATTATTCTTATCTTGCCAAAGCTGTTTAATTTCTTTCCACACATTGTCTTTGTTTTGTTCTTGTGCTATGTCCTGTAATGACGATGAAATAAAATTTTCAAATGCAACTTGCTGAATGTACATGACACTGAAATTTGTTTTGCAGAAGTTGGTTGCTACGTCTTGCTGATTGTTGCCGAGAGAACGCGATAGTGTGTCTGCTATAACATTTTGTGTCCCGGGAATGTGAACAATCGTAAAATTAAATTCCTGTAAATACAGCTTCCATCTACTTAATCTATCGTGAGTGAATTTGGCTGAAAGCAAAAATTGTATCGCTCTGTGGTCTGTGTAAACGGTGGTATGTCTGCCATAAAGAAAGTGCCTAAATCTCGTGAAAGCCCATACAACACATAATGTTTCCAATTCTGTAACAGAATAATTTCGTTCAGCAGGTGACAGAATGCGGCTTGCAAATGCGATGTTTTTGATTACTATTGAACCATCTTCTTCAATTTCCTGGAAAATATGTACGCCTAAAGCGGTGTTGGAACTGTCGGTAGCAATGGAAAAATTTCTAGTAAGATCTGGGTGCGATAACAGTGGAGCATTCAACAAAGCATGTTTCAGGTTCATGAATTCAGAGTGTGCTTGCTTATCCCAAGACCAAATACTGTTTTTACCTGTTAATTGGCATAATCTGGGTGTGTCTAAAGCAGAATGATGAATAAATTTACGAAAAAAGTTAATTAAGCCCAAAAAACTGCGTAGTTGTTTCTTCGTCGTAGGAACACTAATGTCACGTAGAGCTTGAAGTTTTTTCGGATCAGGTGCAATGCCTTCTGCTGAAATTACGTGTCCAAGAAATTTTATGGAAGTTTTGCCAAAATGCGATTTACTGAGGTTAACTGTAAGTCCTTGTGCATGAAAAGTTTGTAACAGTTGTTCAAGAATCAGATTGTGTTCAGACCAGTTAGCTTCTGCGATAAGAATGTCGTCTACATACGTCGTAATTCTGTCTTTAAGTTCTGTCGGAAGTATTGTGTTCAAACCGCGAATAAAAGCTGCAGAAGAAATAGTTAAGCCGAACGGTAGTTTGCAAAATTGATAACAGTCGCCGAAACAGAGAAAAGCTGTATATTTTCTACAATTCGGATGAAGTTGAATTTGCCAAAATCCCGATTTCAAATCTAATGTAGAATAAATAGCTGTACCGTGAAATTTCTGTAAAAGTTCCTCTAATGTCTGTGGCCGATCTGTTTCATTAATAATAATGTCATTAATGTGACGTGAATCAAGTACAAGGCGAAGTGAGCCATCTTTTTTCTTAACAATATGTAGTGGGTTTATGTACGGACTAACTGCTGGTTCTATAATTCCTTGGTCGAGCATATCCTGCAATTCTTTTTTAACCTGTTCTCTGTGAATGTATGGAATAGGATAATGCTTTGCTTTAAATGTGTCGTGCGGTTTGACTTGAAATTCATACATAAAGCCGGACATAGTACCAGGAATGTTGTCAAAAACTGGCGCTTGCTGTAAAAGAATTTTGTGTAATTGCGTTCGTTCGTCGTCTGTAGTTGCACTGCTCTCTTTAACCTTATCAGAAATTAA
The DNA here is from genome assembly GCF_021461385.2 of Schistocerca piceifrons. Taxonomy (NCBI): domain Eukaryota; kingdom Metazoa; phylum Arthropoda; class Insecta; order Orthoptera; family Acrididae; genus Schistocerca; species Schistocerca piceifrons. The sequence goes on from NC_060139.1 coordinate 273,344,190, forward strand.
CTGCATAACGTCGTAGTCAGCTTCGTCTGGAGTATTATAGTTATGTACGTACGTATTTGTGAACAATGTGGGATTACAGTCTATGTCACGTGTTGCGGAAATGACCTCTGTGCGGTTGATTGTTTGTTCTTCCGCAGATAAAGAGTGCTGAAACTCTAAAGCCAATTGTACATTTTCATCCTCTAGCATTAAATAAGAATTCTGAAAGTCAATAACTGCGTCGTGTTGTACCAGAAAATTCGTGCCTAAAATAATGTCTGTTGTCAATAAAGGAACAATCCAAAAATTAGAGTGGAAAGTATGACCTCCAATACAAAATGATAAATGCGTCTGTAGTTTAACGTCTACACCTTTACTCGATACTGCTCCTTTCACTTTTGTTTTGCCTAAAGGCAGTGTCGGATAGGTATTCTCTTTGTTGCACTCGTTGAAAGTCTCCTCATTAATTACTGATATAGGTGATCCGGAATCGATTACTGCTGAAAATTTCGATGAACCAATTTTAATTTCGATAACAGGATGTGAAATGGTTTTCTGAATAACTGGTCTTTCCTGTAAAAGAGTGTCTCTGATGTCGTCAAAAGTAATTACATTTTCGTGAACAACATTTTGCGTGTCAAAGGTAGTGCTTGTGTTATTAGAAGATGCGTCCTGTGCAGTATTTAGTCAGATTCTATCTGACGTGTTATTATTACTAGGAGGATTCTGTGGCATTTCGACTATTTGAACTGTCCTATTACTTCTTCCAGGCGTGTTACGCTCTGGATGGTACCTACTGTCGGGTTCATTCATGAGAATATGTTCTTGCGTATGATTTTGCTGTTGGTATGACCGACTGTTGTTAGATGTTCGCTGAAAATTGTCCTCATTATTTTTACGTCTGTCGTAATAGTCATTCCTATACGGTGCATTACGATAGGAATTGAAATACTGTCTTCTTTGTACGTAGTTGTTTCCTTGCTGACGTACGTTACTATTTATTGGACCAGGGGCTATACGTCCACGCGGCGAAACATTAAAGCCTGGTTGACCTTGTGTATTCCATTGTTGGTTAGGTATGTTAACCGGCTGGTTTTGATGTTGTTGTTGTGAAACACCTCTATTGTTACTAAAGTGTTGTTCCTGTTGCTGAAAATTTTGACGGTATTGATAATTAGAATTTTGCCTGTTATTAAAGTTTTGGTAGTTGTCGTTCCTAAAACGTCTGTTATCTTTCCGATTGGAATTACGTCCCTGATCATAATTGCAGTACTGCTGTTGACCTTGGTTGTTACTCAAAAAGTTTTTGTTTACAAAAGAATAATCAGATTGCTGTACTTCCAAGAGCTGTAAAAGATCTCTGAATGCTGAAATGTTTTCTTTTTGCTGGCCCGTTAGAAGTGACACTCGTAATGACCGTGGTAATTTAGAGATGCATAGTTGTATAAGTGCGGATTCACTGTACGGTTCACTTAAGTACTGGTTTTGTTGAACCATATGCTCAAAAAATTGCGTTACACTGGGAAAATTTGAGTTCTCGTAGTTTGGCAAACTAATTAGTTGGTCTTTAATTCCGCGCTGTGTCGTCTTCGACCAGTACGCTGACAGAAAAGCATTCTGAAATTCCTCTACCGAGTAACACTGTCTCGCGATCGGTCTCATACGAGTTGCCGGTTCGCCTTCCAAAAAACTGCAAATAAATTCAAGTTTATGTGTTACAGGCCAAGTCGGTGGAAGAGCAAAGCTAAACTGTTGAATCCAATCCAGTGGGTGAATCTGCGTTCTATCGTTTTTAAATATTTTGAACTTTCTTACTGACAGAAAATGTTTATAGTCGAAATTATCATCTCTGTGTAATGGAACAGGTTCAGGATCGTAAGAGTATCTATTGAACTGTGGTTGTTCGGAATCTAAGTCCCGTACTCTCTGCAGATTACCCAAATTATACGCGCTGCGTGAATCTGACACATGTTCATAAAGTGGCGTCTGTTGTGATATGTTATTAACTGAAATGTTTTTCATTTCTGTTACTTCTTGTTGTAAATTTGATAACTTCCGACGTAACGTATTGTTAGATGAATCGATTTCATTAATTGTCTGCTGTAAATTTTGAAATTCAGGTGTTTGGATAAAAGAAACCGGTGCAGTATCGTCTGATTTATTGTCATTAGTATTTTCGATAACATCAATACGACTGGCCAATTCATCACATTTTTCAGTCAGTATTTTAACCTGATCATCGGTTTTAGAATCAGACGCATTAATCTGTTTTTGCAACTTGCGTGTAGTTTCGCTCAGTTTTTTAACATCAGCTTTGATGACATCGCAATCCTGTGTTAGATCTAGTTGTTCGAATCTATCTGTCACTGTTTGAATATTTACTGTGTGTGTATCTGTTTTTGCTTTAAGATCAGAAATTTCATCCTGTAATTCCGCGTTCAATTGTTCTATGGTATTAATTTTGTCGGACACTGTAGTAATATTATTGTCTACATACGTCTTCGCTTTCGCGAATATTTTACGTTTGTCCTCTTGTCTCTGTGCAGTGATTGTTTCCATGACTTGTCGTTTTACTTTGTTTTGATCTTGAATAAATCTGCGGAAACGCGTATTACTGTTCTGTATGTGCTGACTAAAGCGCTCGTTAATCTGAGTGTACTGCTGTTCGAATTTCGCGTCTATCTTTGCGTCCATAGTGCGCGAAAGTTCTACCGTCATTGCTTTAAACTCGTCCCGTAATTGTGCAGCTTTTTCAGAGCATTGTTTAGCGACTCCGCTAATTTCGTCTCTGAGTGTTTCTGTTGCGACTGTTTGCATTTCTCTTAATTCTTGCGCAACAGATTTAATTTCTTCGCTATTTTTTTGTGAACACGCCTCAATTTCCGCGCGCAACTGTTCCTTAGTGTCATGACACTGCGCGGCAACAGCTTTAATTTGTTCACTAAGCTGCCTCGAATTGTCGTCAAATTTTTCATTTTGTTGTCTGACCTGTTCACTAAGTTGCTTGAGGTTTTCATTCTGTTGTTTGTTATCTTCCCTAAGTTGTTTGACCTCTTCATTAAGTTTGTCTTGTTTTTCGTCATTTTTATCAAATCTTTCATTTAAGTGTTTGTTATCTTCCCTAAGTTGTTTGAAATTTTCGTCATTTTTGTTCTTAGACTGTAGCATTATTGTCATAAATTGTTCCAAAGTAACATTACCTACTTTATTCTCACTACTGTTTGATGGTGTATCTACAATTGTCGCGTTTTGTGTGACCATTTGGTCATTCTGTAATTTACAAAAACGTTTATCAGTCGGATGTACATTGTCAGACACTGTTCCGGAATTAAATAAATCCGTCGTACTTTGTGTATCCTGATCACTTTCTTTAGACAAATTTGCCTGTACGTTACTTGAATTTTCCAAATCGGGTGTGTTAAGCTCTGCAGCGCTCATTACCATAGAGCATTCTGCGTCATCAATTGTCGTCAAGTTAACAGACGAGACAATTGAGTTCGTTTGTTCATCATTAAGGTGAAAGTCATCATTAGTGGTTGGAATGCACTGATTGTTAGTGAACGCAGGATTGTCATCATTACGTTGCGTATCACAATTACTATCGGTCACGTTGTTTAAGTCGGTAATTTCATTCACAATACTTCGCGATACACTATTCACAGTCTTTCGCGGCATTTTTACAATAGTCAAAATTTTTCACAAAACAAATAAGCACAATGCAAAAGCAACACAAAAATACAACAAAGCAACAAATTGCCGTTGACCTGTAGAGAGAAAGTCACAATCTTATTAAAAGCGTTGCGCTAAATCCTAATTATATCTAAGCAAACAAGAGCAGATATCTGACTGTCGCTCAAAAGACTCTCAACGAAATACGATCCTGGACTGGGTGTCGCCAAGTGTAACCTCCCCACCGAATTTTAAAAAGGAAAAGAAAGGATGATACTAATTAGAAATGCTGATCGACATTGCTCTATGCGTAACCTGCCCACAATGAAATGTACTGACAATGGCAACGAAAATGTGAAATACGCAATCTGACTCAAATCTAAATTCTTCACAAAATTTAAAGTCCGTTCAGTGACAAGAAAATACAATTAAACCGAAATATCGGTCTTTGGCCCTGTATAAAACAATCAGAATTAAAGCCTTACCTCAGAATACATGGATGTCACATATCTGCTCTTGTTGTTGCGCACCGCTTGGAGGAACTGCATTGCGAATAATAATATTCTCTTTTTTTTTTGTGATTCTAGTGAAATTTTTCTTCAAAAGAAGTGGAATGAAATGGGAAGTGCAACGAAATCTTTACTTCGATAAAAAAATAAAATTTTTGAAAAATGCTTTGAAATCAAAATTATTATTGGGGGACTTGTTAGAGATTGATTACAATAAATAAAATTTTTAATTATCTAATGATTATATTAATTAACAGTATACCTTATTCACCATCTTGACCAGTGTTGCCGACCACCTACATCACGCAACCGCACTGGGCTGCTACTACTGACCGACCGCTCTGCATGACGACTACAGACTGACTACTGCTCTCAACTAGACAGAGCTACAGACTCGCAACGACAGACTGACAGACTCGCAACGACTGACTGAGAACCGCTCGCAACACTCGCGCGGTCAAGCGCATACTCTCTGGTCACAGATGCTACAATGCCTCGCCATCGCTGCTGCGTTACATACGTGTTTCAAATTCTAGGGATAAGAACATTACTATGCAACTATGATATTGATGAATTTAGAACGCAGTTATCTGCTGAGCTGAAAGGAAAGTTAAATGGATGATTTCAGCTTAAGGTAGTATTAGCATTAAAGTATTCAATTAGACACGGTAAAATCGTTGAGAAATGATAAAATGTTACTTGATATATGGTGTCGAAGGAACTTCATAGCACGGAAGATATATTACCCAATGGGAATATAGACAGAGTATTTGTCGAAGTGAATCAAGTGTTTTGTCCACGCTACAAATCAGTAATTGCTCGTTGTTCTGTTTGCAAATGTATCGATTCCACTGGGGAGAGCGTTCAGTGCCTAATCCATAGGGGTTCTAGAAGTCATATGATTACTGTAACTACACCACAGTCGTATTTCGACAGCTATCGTCCTTCAGCACTGACGGTGACAGCGGATTGACGCATGTTTCGACGCATTGCGCGGTCAATGGCGTCTTGAATTTCAGCAGATGCGGCTGGACTGCGAACAATCCAAATTTCAGTGCCAGAACATGGTTCATGTACTGCGTCCCTGTAAATGAAATGCTAATGCTAGGAAGATGTGGTCAATGCAACATCTGCTATCAAATGACCACAAAAGCCCTAAAAGCTTTTGAAAAGATCGATATATATATATATATATATATATATATATATATATATATATATATATATTCTTTTACTTATCACGGTACTCAATGAAAATAAATATCTATCAAATACTGCAATATCATTTACTTTGTTAAATATTATGGGCTATGTACTGTTTCTCCAGGGCGTACTTGGGTTTAAAAAAAATGTAAACTAAATAATATGATAGATTTTATAAATAATCGACAAGTACGCCAAATAAGAAGAGATAGAACTACAATGGACATGTTATTCCACGGATTCTTACGCTTCTATGCATGAGCTATCTTTCCTTTGTCATTCGCTTATCTTATTTGCTTGGATTCTGACCTAACAGGACGTTCTTGTGTAAAGCTTATCTTGCTGTACCAGCTTATAATGTAAGTTGTACTTAAAACCCGAAAAATATAATGGTTATTTTTTCAACAGTATTTGTGTATGTGGTCGATTAATTGATCGTCTGATACCTAGACTGTCTTAAGTAGATATGGGCCTTAACAAGGAATTTCCATTGTTAGGGGCCATCTTAGAAAAGTCTTTAACATTTTTCTTTTAGCTCATCAACGAGACGTGCCGTCGGTTAGGACAATTAACTTTATTTCAGATCCCAAGAGACCGGAGGCAGCTACTAATAATTTAACAATTTTATTTACAGATTTTCTTTATATAACGAGATAACACCCCAGGCAGAAAACGTCTGGTCACAGGATTCCAGTTACATTATAGGATTTCATTTGTAGATGCTAGTCTTGTTATCTTATATTGGGGAATCGAGACGAAACCATGACATTAAGTTATGTACTACAGTAGTGTACATCGAACAGACTTGGCAAATATTCTCTGGTGCAATAAGCACACGACTTCTCACGAGCCTAGTGTTGGATGGATAAGAAAAGGATAATTAATTACAGACGATTACGTAACTATCCTGAGAACTGAGCTAGTTTACTGAGTGCTCATACACGTCAGGCTAAAATAAGCAACATATTACTCTGTTAATAATATTCATACGTTAGTTATTTTTCTTTTATGCTGAGCCATTGCATAAATGTGTGTTTCTTTCTGTATAAGTCACGGCTCATATTTTATTTTATTACATTATTCTAATAGTCAGAAAACAAATAAAAAAAATTATTTTATTACATTACAGTTAGCATGAGACTTTGAAATAACCCAATACCACGATAATATATGTACGGACCTCGGCTATTCCGAAGTACATGCCGAATAATATTTTAAACACAATGCGCGACTCACCGCCTTCTAATAGATAGTTCGCGTGAGCGCTGCTACTTTGAAAAGAAAATGTGCGCGTTTTTACGCAACCCGTAATAATTAATTTGGTTCTTAGGGGGCTACTGGTCATTATGTACCAAACTCCATAAAGTAACTGAGATATTGCTATGCTCTTTGAATGGAATATTTTTCATTATTTATGATTTGTTATTTGCAAGGCAAAACTGGAGAGAATCTAATTTGCCGTTAAGCGCCCAAAATTAAAACATACTGAACTCATTTGGCATTCTAAATATTAATAAATGAAATCTATTTTTATTCTGTTAACTCTGAAACTAATGGAAGATCAAAATAGAGAAGTCTCTCAAATTCACATTTAATACTATGACGTGAATTTCTAATTATAAAATATCGTCAGCGTAATGGCCGCCCAACTGCTTCCAGAGGAGATGAGCTCCCTGCAACAAGAAGTTCTGAAAATAAATTTGTTAGTTATAATTAATGATTACTATCATGAGAGGTGCCCTCTAAATCAATAATACACACTTTTTATAACAATTGTAAATATATTTTGCTATATTACAAACTTACATTAAATATCAGACTGATATGCAATGGAGGCATTCCACTAGACGAAACAAAGTAGGAGAGAGAGTTCAATAAAACAAAAATCTGTGGTCATGTTCATTTTCATTACACAGAGGTTATGGACAAAAAAATGTTCTTTGTTAATCACATCGTTGTTTGTGAGCTTTGGTGGTAATAACTACACTTTTTAGCATTTAGTATAAATCGCGCACACGTACGCAGTCTTGAAATAATTTATAGTTCACACGTCACACAAGCAAACACCCTTTTCTTTTATAAAATGTCAATTTACGTGGCGTACCGTCACACTGGGATGCACCAGGGGGACGGGTTGCATCACGTCAACATCCACGAACCGCTCTCCAAGACTTGCGAGTAGCTCTGCAGAAAGATTGCGCGTTTTTGCCTTGACACGAGATTTATGACATCATTCGTACGATGCTCCGTCGTTTTCAGTTCCATATTGCTGCCAGAGTTGGTCACACCACATACTGAGCACATCAACAATGTGTATGCAAATCCGTTAAGTTGTATAAAACTAAGAACATTTTTGTCTACAGTTATGCATGTAGCAGTTGTTTACGTTCTGTATTCTTTACATTGTTTCTGCCTTACCATCACCTGTTTATACTGTACTGCGAGAAAATAAACTCATTCTTGCAACGTTTCCGGTTGTTGCTTTAATTTTGAACACCAGTGTAAGTCAACGTAATTCATTCTGTGCACCCTCTGGCATCAAACTCACGACGACGGCTGCAAAAATACAGAGTCTAATCATTACATGCAACATATAACGGATCTGAAGACATTATACTCAACGCAGCAGCGTCAGATACCAACATCGCCCATAATCGTCGCCACATATTTCAGAATCCTGCAGCAGGGTGAGGTGCTTCCAAAGCGGATGTTTTTCGAAGAGACTGCTACATAAAATCAGTATCTCAACTGCTAAAGTACTGTACTACACGTTTTCTATTTAAAATAAAATGTTCTTCCAGTGGTAGCATTGTGATCTGTTGATCTTCCACAGTATTGTCATTGTAACAGTACCAGCATGATTTAAAACGTTTCAAGGCTTTGTACGAGCATTTATTAAATTCAACTTGCAGTTACAAGTAATACATCTACTCAGTTTTTCATACAAGTACTCAGTGTGAGCACCATTCGACGCAGACCTAATCGATGGGCGAATTCTTCCCATATCGCGACCAGTGTGTCTGGGGTAATTGTTGCAACAATGCTGTTTCTGAAGTCCGGTAAATCAGCTAGTAGCGGAGGAACATGCACATAATCCTTTATAAACCCCCAAAGGTAACTGTCGCACGACGTCAGGTAGTTTGTGAGCGAGGAGGCCACGCGAAACATCTCTGTCATGAGGCCCGTTACGACCAGTCCAGCGGTCGGGTTCAACGTTGATTAACCAATCGCGTACTCAGCTGTTCCTATAAGGCGGCGCAGCATTTTTCAGCCAAATAAAATTATGTGTTTCAGCTTCTTCCAGTTGAGGAAAGAGCCATAGTTGTAGCGCTTTGACGTATCACCAGCTACAGTTGCTTCACCAATAAAGAAAGATCGTTAAAATTTCCACCGAGAACGGTGCAAGAAACATACAATTTAGGAGAGTCTTATTGCAGTTCTACCATCTCGTGGGGATTTACTGATCCTCATACGCGCACACTGTGTTTGATAATACTTACACGTACGTGAAATGTTGATTCATCACTGAAGACGACACGATCCAGAAATTCTTCATAGTCATGCAACGACATTCAGTTTATTTAAGTTGACACGTAAACCTTAGTCACTAGGTTTGAGAACTTGTAACAACTGCAAACAACACGGACGTAGTTGTAAGCGTCTCCTTAAAACTCTCCACGCAGACATCACTGGGGCTGCTAAATGACGGCCGGTCTGAGTGGCTGAGCGGTTCTAGGAGCTACGGTCGGTAAGCGCGCGGCCGATACGGTCGCAGGTTCGAATCCTGCCTCGGGCATGGATGTGTGTGATGGTTCAAATGGCTCTGAGCACTATGGGACTTAACTGCTGCCGTCATCAGTCCCTAGAACTTAGAACTACTTAAACCTAAGGACATCACACACATCCATCCCGAGGCAGGATTCGAACCTGCAACCGTAGCGGTCGCGCGGTTCCAGACTGTAGCGCCTAGAACCGGCCGGCCTGTGTGTGATGTCCTTAGGTTAGTTAGGTTTAAGTAGTTCTAAGTTCTAGGGCACTGATGACCTCAGAAGTTAAGTCCCATAGTGCTCAGAGCCATTTGAACCATTTGTTAAATGACGACTGGCCTTCCGAACCGATTTCTTGGGGCTATGCGTCCAAGGGTGTCTCACTCACACAGCACGTTCTTTAGCTATTCTTTGTCGTTACGTACTCCTCCCTTTGCGCACAGGTATACAATCAAAACAGCTTGAGCTGCTCTTCCATTTGATGTATTACTGTAATTGTTAAGTTGAATGTAATAAATGCTGTATAATTGTTGTGGTCTTCATTCCAAAGACTGGTTTGTTGCATCTCTCCATGCTACTCTATCCTGTGCAAGACTCCTCCTCTCGGACTAAGTACCGCAATATACATCCTTGTGAATCTGCTTCGAGTGCTCATCTCTTGGTCTTTCTCTACGATTTTACCATTCACACTTCCCTCCAGTACTAAATTGGTCGCGTCCTACCAACCGATCCCCTCTTCTACTCAAGTTGTGCCACAACTTTCTCTTCTCGCCAGTTCTATTCAGTACCTTCTCATGAGTTACGTAACCTACTTACCTATACTTCATCCTTCTTCTGTAGCACCACATTTCAGAACCTTGAGTTCTCTTCTTGTCTAGGCAGTTTATCGTCCATCTTTCACATCGATACATGGCTATACTCCTTACAAATACTTTCAGAAAAGACTTCCTGACAAATCTATACTCGATATTAACAAATTTCTCTTCTTCAGAAACACTTTTCCTGTCATCGTCAGTCTACATTTTATATCGTCTCTACTTCAACCGTTCTCAGTTATTTTGCTGCCCAAATAGCAAAATTCATCTGCTACTTTAAGTGTCTCATTTCCTAATTTAACTCCCTCAGCATCACCTAGTTTAATTCGACTACATTAATTATCCTCATTTTCCTTCTGTTGATATTCATCTTATATCCTCCTTTCAACACACTGTCCATTACGTTCAGCTGTTCTTCCAAGTCCATTGCTGTCTCTAACGGAATTACAATGTCGTCGGCAAACCTCATGATTTTTACTTCTTCTCCCTGGTTTCGTACTCCAAGTTTTTCTTTCGTTTCCTTTACAGCTTGTTTAATGTACAGAATAACATCGGGAATAGGCTACAACCCTGTCTCACTTCCTTCTCAACCATAGCTTCCCTTTCGTGCCCCTCGACTCTTATAAACTGCCTTCTGGTTACCGTACAACTTATAACTAGCTTTTCGATCCCTGTATTTGACCCTTTTCACCTTCAGAATTTGAAAGAGATTATTCCAGTCAACATTGTTAAAATCTAAGTATGCAAATGCTATAAACTTAGGTTTGCTTTTCCTTAACCTAGCTTTTAAGAGAAGTCGTAGGGTCGGTACTGCCTCACGTGTTCCTACATTTCTACTTTCTACTACGCTTTTTTTTTTTTTTTTTTGGTCATCAGTCTACTAACTGGTTTGATGCGGCCCGCCACGAATTCCTTTCCTGTACTAACCTCTTCATCTCAGAGTAGCACTTGCAACCTACGTCCTCAATTATTTGGTTGACGTATTCCAATCTCTGTCTTCCTCTACAGTTTTTGCCCTCTACAGCTCCCTCTAGTACCATGGAAGTCATTCCCTCATGTCTTAGCAGATGTCCTATCATCCTATCCCTTCTCCTTATCAGTGTTTTCCACATATTCCTTTCCTCTCCGATTCTGCGTAGGACCTCCTCATTCCTTACTATATCAGTCCACCTAATTTTCAACATTCGTCTATAGAACCACATCTCAAATGCTTCGATTCTCTTCTGTTCCGGTTTTCCCACAGTCCATGTTTCACTACCATACAATGCTGTACTCCAGACGTACATCCACAGAAATTTCTTCCTCAAATTAAGGCCGGTATTTGATATTAGTAGACATCTCTTGGCCAGAAATGCCTTTTTTGCCATAGCGAGTCTGCTTTTGATGTCCTCCTTGCTCCGTCCGTCATTGGTTATTTTACTGCCTAGGTAGCAGAATTCCTTACCTTCATTGACTTCGTGACCATCAATCCTGATGTTAAGTTTCTCGCTGTTCGCATTTCTACTACTTCTCATTACCTTCGTCTTTCTCCGATTTACTCTCAAACCATACTGTGTACTCATTAGACTGTTCATTCCGTTCAGCAGATCATTTAATTCTTATTCACTTTCACTCACGATAGCAATGTCATCAGCGAATCGTATCACTGATATCCTTTCACCTTGTATTTTAATTCCACTCCTGAACTTTTCAATTATTTCCATCATTGCTTCCTCGATGTACAGATTGAAGAGTAGGGGCGAAAGGCTACAGCCTTGTCTTACACCCTTCTTAATACGAGCACTTCGTTCTTGATCGTCCACTCTTATTATTCCCTCTTGGTTGTTGTCCATATTGTATATGATCCGTCTCTCCCTGTAGCTTACCCCTACTTTTTTCAGAATCTCGAACAGCTTGCACCATTTTATATTGTCTAAAGCTTTTCCCAGGTCGACAAATCCTATGAAAGTGTCTTGATTTTCCTTTAGCCCCTGCTTCCATTATTAGCCGTAACGTCAGAATTGCCTCTCTCGTACCTTTACTTTTCCTAAAGCCAAACTGATCTTCACATAGCGCATTTTCAATTTTGTTTTCCATTCTTCTGTATATTATTCTTGTAAGCAGCTTCGATGCATGAGCTGTTAAGCTGATTGTGCGATAATTCTCGCACTTGTCAGCTCTTGCCGTCTTCGGAATTGTGTGGATGATGCTTTTCCGAAAGTCAGATGGTATATCGCCAGACTCATATATTCTACACACCAACGTGAATAGTCGTTTTGTTGCCACTTCCCCCAATGATTTTAGAAATTCTGATGGAATGTTATCTATCCCTTCTGCCTTATTTGACCGTAAGTCCTCCAAAGCTCTTTTAAATTCCGAGTCTAATACTGGATCCCATATCTCTTCTAAATCGACTCCTGTTTCTTCTTCTATCACATAACAGTGGAATTCCCGTTGCACTCTTAATGTTACCACCGTTGTTTTTAATGTCACCAAAGGTTGTTTGGACTTTCCTGTATGCTGAGACTGTCCTTCCGACAATCATATCTTTTTCGATGTCTTCACATTTTTCCTGCAGCCATTTCGTCTTAGCTTCCCTGCACTTCCTATTTATTTCATTCCTCAGCGACTTGTATTTCTGTATTCCTGATTTTCCCGGAACATGTTTGTACTTCCTCCTTTCATCAATCAACTGAAGTATTTCTTCTGTTACTCATGGTTTCTTCGCAACTACCTTCTTTGTACCTATGTTTTTCTTCCCAACTTCTGTGATGGCCCTTTTTAGAGATGTCCATTCCTCTTCAACTGTACTGCCTACTGCGCTATTCCTTATTGCTGTATCTATAGCGTTAGAGAACTTCAAACGGATATCGTCATTCCTTAGTACTTCCGTATCCCACTTCTTTGCGTATTGATTCTTCCTGACTAATGTCTTGAACTTCAGCCTACTCTTCATCACTACTATATTGTGATCTGAGTCTATATCTGCTCCTGGGTACGCCTTACAATCCAGTATCTGATTTCGGAATCTCTGTCTGACCATGATGTAATCTAATTGAAATCTTCCCGTATCTCCCGGCCTTTTCCAAGTATACCTCCTCCTCTTGTGATTCTTGAACAGGGTATTCGCTATTACTAGCTGAAACTTGTTACAGAACTCAATTAGTCTTTCTCCTCTTTCATTTCTTGTCCCAAGCCCATATTCTCCTGTAACCTTTTCTTCTACTCCTTCCCCTACAACTGCATTCCAGTCGCCCATGACTATTAGATTTTCGTCCCCCTTTACATACTGCATTACCCTTTCAATATCCTCATACACTTTTTCTATCTGTTCATCTTCAGCTTGCGACGTCGGCATGTATACCTGAACTATCGTTGTCGGTGTTGGTCTGCTGTCGATTCTGATTAGAACAACCCGGTCACTGAACTGTTCACAGTAACACACCCTCTGCCCTACTTTCCTATTCATAACGAATCCTATACCTGTTATACCATTTTCTGCTGCTGTTGATATTACCCGATACTCATCTGACCAGAAATCCTTGTTTTCCTTCCACTTCACTTCTACGCTACTGGCCATTAAAATTGCTACACCACGAAGATGACGTGTTACAGACGCGAAATTTAACTGTCACGAGGAAGATGCTGTGACATGCAAATGATTGGCTTTTCAGAGCATTCACGCAAGGTTTGTGCCGGTGGCGACACCTACAACGTGCTGGATCCCAACGGCCTCGTATCACTAGCAGTCGAGATGACAGGCATCTTATCCGCATGGCTGTAACGGATCATCCAGCCACGTCTCGATCCCTGAGTTAACAGATGGGGACGCCTGCAAGACAAAAACAATCTGCACGAACAGTTCGACGACGTTTGCAGCAGCAGGGACTATCAGCTCAAAGACCATGGCTGCGGTTACCCTAGGTGCTGCATCGCAGACAGGACCATCTGCGATGGTGTACTCAACGACGAACCTAGGTGCACGAATGGCAGAACGTCATGTTTTCAGATGAATCCAGGTTCTGTTTACAGCATCATGATGGTCGCATCGATGTTTGGCGGCATCGTGGTGAACGCACAGTGGAAGCGTGTATTCGTCATCACCATACTGGCGTATCACCCGGCGTGGTGGTATGGGGTGCCATTGGTTACACGGCTCGGTCACCTCTTGATCGCATTGACGGCACTTTGAACAGTGGACGTTACATTTCAGATGTGTTGCGACCCGTGGCTCTACCCTTCATTCGATCCCTGAGAAACCCTACATTTCAGCAGGATAATGCACGACCGCATGTTGTAGGTCCTTTACGGGCCTTTCTGGATATAGAAAATGTTCGACTGCTGCCCTGGTAAGCACATTCTCCAGATCTCTCTTCAATTGAACGTCTGGTCAATGGTGGCCGAGCAACTGGTCCGTCACAATACGCCAGTCACTACTCTTGATGAACTGTGGTATCGTGTTGAAGCTGCATGGGCAGCTATACGTGTATACGCCATCAAAGCTCTGTTTGACTCAATGCCCAGGCGTATCAAGGCCGTTATTACGGCCAGAGGTGGTTGTTCTGGGTACTGATTTCTCAGGATCTATGCACCCAAATTGCGTGAAAATGTAATCACATGTCAGTTCTAGTATAATATATTTGTCCAATGAATAGTCATTTATCATCTGCATTTCTTATTGGTGTAGCAATTTTAATGGCCAGTAGTGTACGTAACACAAACTGATCTTCCCCGAGGTCGGCATCTACCAGTTTCTCTATTCGTGTGTAAAGAATTCGTGTTAGTATTTTGCAACCGTGACTTATTAAACTAATAGTTCGGTAATTCTTACACCTGTCAGCACCTGTTTTCTGTGGACTAGTAGTTATTATATTCTGCTTGAAGTCTGAGGGTATTTCACCTGCCTCATACATATCTTGTCTACCAGATGGAAGCGTTTGGTCATGGCTGACTCTTCCAAGGCTGTCAGTAGTTCTAACGTAAGTTGTCTGCTGCCGAGGCCTTGTTTGTACTTAGGTCTTTCTGTTCTGTCTAATTTTTCCCACAGCATTGTATCTCCCATCTCATCTTCATCTACGTCCTCTTCCATTTCCATAATATTGCTCTCAAATACCACAAATCCTTAAAACCCGCATATTCATTTTGAAACACGCTGTAAATGTAGTATTTGCTCCGCATCCCTTCCTAGAGGATTTCCTGCAGTTTAGCAAAATAATAGTCACGCCTGCCCCCATTCATTTAGTCTTGCGACACATTTTCAGATTTCTCACACAATTAATAAACAAATTTGAGAAGTGTTTATATTTTTGAGCAGCCATTATACGGTGCGCACGCTAAGCTATCGTAAATGAGCTTTATTTTAATTGGCCGTGAACCGCAACACTTTGTTTGGTAGCTGGTGTTTACGTGTCTGGGGGTGGTTTGGTCACTACATTAAGCGAGTTGCGTGGGTTGGACGAGTCAGTGTACCGTGAGCGACAGAGTGCTTTTCTGAGTGTATGCACATTTATTATTCCCGCAACACTGTGTAACTGTGGCAATTGTATTCATTGACAGAGAATTATTTTCATTTAATCCTCTTGATCCTCGTTTCCGCATGTGAGAATAAAGTTCGATAGAAGACAATAAAACTACACTATACTCTCGCTAATCCGGCCATTCCTGGCGCATGTGGGTGGCGGATTAGCGGAAGTTCCGGATTATTGAGTTTCTGAAATTTATTTTATTCATTTACTTTGTTTTTTATTTATTTTGAAAACATAGGGGATATAGTGTACTGTACTTTATCAAACCGAAGGATACAATTTTAAAACCTAGATGATATGCTTTATAAAATCCAAACGTACATTAATTTTCAAAGAAAACTTAGGCATTGAGTGTATACTGTACATAACTATAGAGTCGAATCTCTCACTATGAAACATGTCCCTAATTTTTAACTGTCGCGATGATGATACGCGACGGTGGCATGCTTTATCACGCAACAGCTTTACAAGCATTACATCGGTACTGGATTTATCTGGTTGTTGCATAATGTACTCCAGGAGGACCTCGGCAGCTTGAGCACTAGCAAAGTGAAAAATCTTCATGCTCTCTCTTCCTGTGGCCTCTTCTTCATCACTTTCACCATTAATTTCTTACACCCTTTTGATTATTTCTTCATCAATTCAAGTTTGGTCCGTATCACAGTTTTCCTCATAAAGCCACTTAGTAACTTCTTCATCATCAATTTCTTCTCCGCCTGGATGGTTGTGGAACATCCCAGTGTACAAAGTAATTGATAATTCCCGATTGACTGGCTCATCGCTGTCATTCGCTACTGGATCCAGCTCGATATCAGTGGATGGCCACAATTTTCTCCAGCTCTTCATTATGGTAGCGTCCAGTTTTCATTCTCACTCTTTCACATAACCTTCCGTTTTGTCAACTCACTATCCATTTGTGTTGAGTACTGTCGAATAACATTTTCTTTCTTTTTGATGTCAGAAATAGTTGCTCGTCCTACACCGAACTCAGCAGCACTGGCATTCTGTGAAGAACCTCGATTTAACTTACGTAAAATTTCGAGTGTCTGCTTGAGGTCTAGTGTAACGTGTTTCCTATTAGAAGACATGATTCCGAACTGTAAAGAAAGCTACAATTTCAAATACAGTATATAATGCATCGTTTAACTAAGCATTGTTGCACACGATAATTCATTGTGCACGTGTTTTTGGACGTGCGCCGGATTACTGAGAGGCCGGACTACTAAGAGCTGGATTAGCGAGAGTCTAGTGTATACTCATCTCATCGGGTGCAGTTTCACAGCTTTTAGAACAGCATAATAAAATTAATTTCTTACTGTTTGCTCAGATTCCCGCATATGTAGTTAATCAGTGTTAACTAATTCATTTAATTTCACAAAGTGTAACGTAACGAGGTTTGGTAACCACTTGATTAAGCAGTAATTTACATTACTTAAATTTATGTCGGCCATGTCCATTATGTTGAACGGACACGCAGCAATTTTCTTACACTGCTTGGGACTAATCATGGAATGGTTTGCATAAGAAGTATGGTACCGATGTACTTTCCCATTTCCCATTCATAGCTCCAATTCCGCCCCCTCCCTATTTCACCTTTCCTCCTCTTCCCAGTCAAAGTCACCTAATGAAGACTAGGTTTCGCGCCGATTGTCTATGGTTTCTTAAACAGTAACTACACAGATACTCCTTAAAGGAAGAAGGAAAATTTTTTATTGGTAATGGTTTTCGTCTTACACAGTCTTGTTTCTGTGACACTTTTCTGGAGCTTAATTTGTCTGCATGGTTCAAATAGAGAATTATTCACACTTTTTTAAGGGAATCCACAAAACGGCAAGCACTGCAGGTTTATTGATGGCGTAGATTCTTCTATATGATGTGGTAGCACTCGAACGAGTAGAGGAAACATTACGGCCATTCCTTTTCCGAACTGCTCTCTCACGTTCGTGGTGCAGTTCTACAGTTCATAAATCTGAAAAATGCCGACCCGAACCAATTTATAGTCTGAAGGAAATCCTCTTCTTATCTCCTCTGAGAAATATTTCTCCCATGTGAGCAAGATATCTGCGTTTTCGAATGTATGATATCGTAGTGGGTTGACTTAGTCACCTTCAGTAATAGCAGAACGGTCTATAGTCTACATTCTGTGATTTAAGTCGGTCATTATGCCTTAAGGAATTTGTTCTTTGGGATTCTGGGTTGAATGGTGCTTTAGTATCGATCGAAGACTCCTCATTTATGGGGTACGTGTAATAGGAACGATAGGTGTAAACATCGAAAATATTTTTAAAATCGAGAAAATGCACTGATGTTGTGATTAATATCTGAGCAGTTCATGGAAGGCCAGGATCCACAGGAGTGTAAGCATTCATTTTTTGTACCTCAATCGATTTCTCTGTTAATGAAATACAGTCGCAGGTTCGAATCCTGCCTCGGGCATGGATGTGTGTGATGCCCTTAGGTTAGTTACGTTTAAGTAGTTCTAAGTTCTAGGGGATTGATGACCTCAGATGTTAAGTCCCATAGTGCTCGGAGCCATTTGAACCATTTTGTTAATGAAACAAGCTCATAAAGGACATTTTTACATAGAGAGAACGTACGAAAATTTAAAGATTAGAATATCGAAACGATTGATAATGAAATTAATAAATTAGAAACTTTCTGAAAATAACAGTAATAAAATTCCCACAAAAAATTTCCTAAAGGAACAAGCTGTGGACATCCTGACTTCAGATAGATAGAACGAACACAATACTCCTGACATTTCAGTTCCATACACAAAGAAAAAAGGAAAGTCCATAGATCAGGAAAGTACAGATCAAAGAGCTAACGAGATACGAAAGCCCGATCGTTAAACTTCAGTAACTCTGTTATAAGCACGCAAAAAAAAAAAAAAAAAAAATGGTTCCAGTGCTTCCATGACCCGGGTACTCAATGGTCACAAGAAATCCACTGGCATCGATGAAACAAGCAGCTTCCAATTTCAAAAACAGACCCTTTACTCCGATCTCCCTGTATTATTCGTGGATATAATTACTATAAAGCCCTGTGCGCTTGGAAAGTTTTCACCACGTGAATAAACACATGAAGAAACACGAAATCCGGAGCTGTGATACCGTTGTTGTAATTACTGTTGTCTTTTATGCCAGTAAAATGCTGACGATATTGATATTAAACTTTCAAAATAAGAAGCTTTCATTTTGCGACAACTAAAATCGGGAAAGTGAGTAGAAAATGATGGCTGTGTGATTACATGTGGGAGTATACCTCAATCCCCTGGAATCATTTGAAAAATCGATAGAACAAGTTTGGATTGCCAATCCAGATTAACACGAGCTTTTCGTAAAACAGTTTCATTTTACTTATCTAGTGATTTTACCGAGATAAAGTTACCTTAATGCATTCTAGTTGATCTATTGCATTTATCCGTGGATCAAACCATCTACATTTCTCTCAATGTCACTGAAGTAAAGGAGAAAGGAAAATTAGGGTTTAAGCCCCGCTGAAGAGGTGCTCGTTGGAGACGGAGTAAAAGCACGGAAATCATAACCCGTGTATAAAGCAACAATATACTTGTTGAGAACTCTGCTGATCACAAAAACATGAAAAACAACAATGAAGTCTCTTTGTAACTGCGGTGAGACTGGCGAAAAATATGCTGTCCACCGTTTTCTGCCACAAGTTGAAATCCTGATACAGCCAGAATTGGCAACTGCCCAGTGTAAAAGCGGAGAGTCCGATTTTTAAATAAAAACTGTTGTGTGCGGTCGAACATCCCGATCAGACATCAAATTTCCAATTTTCAGGCCCCCTTCAACTACGCTAAGTTCATATTTGCTAATTTCATTTCTTTTTAAAATTTTTACAGATGCCAAATAAAGAAATTAGAGTCACCTAAACTTTTCAATTTGATTATTCTTTGGTTTCAATATTTTGTATCAGACTGTTTCACAAGTTGGGGACATTGTGGATTTGTCGCAACGAATCCCAATATACGAGTGTTGCCCAGAAAGTAATGCACCGCATTTTTTTCTTCAACAGTTCTTTATTGAACACAATGAGAATTACACACACACGAAAGAATAGTGTTTTATTCACACACATTATTATTCCACGTAATCTCCATACCGATCTGTGGCCTTACTCCAGTGCGAGACAAGTGAGTGTTTGCCCTGTCAGTACCAATCTTTGTCCTGGAGGCGGAGCCAGTGAATCACCTCCTCATCGTCCTCAAAATGTCTTCCACGAATGGCATCCTTTGATGGCCCAAACAAGAGGAAGTCAGAGTGGGCTAGGTCAGAGCTGTTGGGTAGATGCGGTAACACTGTCCAACACTGTTCTGCTATGTGTTCAGTACTCCTCACGCTTGTGTGGGATCGAGCGTTATCGTGTTGGGCAAAACATCTCCTGGCTTGCTGTGGCACCGAAGTCGCCAAGGAGCGCATCTTGAGTTTTGTTAATGTGTTGACATATCCTACTGAATTAATGGTACCGCCACTTCGCATCACATCAATGAGAATGAAACCTTCACAGTCCCAGAACATGGTGGACATGAGCTTACCGGTGGAAGCAGTTGTTCTGAATTTTTTCTTGTGTGGGAAGTGGGAATAGCGCCATTTCATCGACTGTCATTTTGTTTCGGGCTGAAAATGGTGAAACCAGTTTTCATCACCTGTCACAGTCCGGGACAGAAGGCTCCCCCTCAGCTCCAAAACGTTACAACAAACCAAAACAATTGTCTTTTCTGTGCGATTTGTGATCCACTGTTATACACCGCGGGCCCCATCTTGCACACGCTTTTCAATATCCGAGAGTGTGGATATTTCATCCACACTTTCTTTGTTGATTGACAGATGCAGCGCCAACTGCAGAGTCCGTCCTCGCGAATGACGTCAGCTCGCTGCAGCATGCCAAGTGTGACATCCGTGGAGCTCCGCCGAACCGCCTTCTGGTGACCTCACCTTCCGTGCCCAGCGACAAACTGTACTTCTGTCGACAGCAGAGAGAAATTCAATGACAGCGCGTTGCTTGTAACGTACGTCACCTACAGCCGCCATTTCTAAACCGTCCTGCAGCTACACGGAAGTGACGGAAACTTGTCGCGCTAATTGAGGAGATTTCAAATAATACATACGTAACGTTTCGCATTCGTAGCATAGTTGTCGGCTGAAAAAAAATGTGGTGCATTACTTTCTGGGCATCCCTCGTATTTCAATGTTTGTTAGTGCGTTCACTTGTTCGACAAGCTGTGTTAAAGAGGTCAAAGAGGCTTTGTATTTTTATTACGCTGTGGTGTCCATTGACGACCATAGGAGTCAAGTCATTTCTAGACCGTTCCAGTACGAAGCAACTAGGAAAGATAGGCCACCAATAGCCTGTATTTTTTTTTTATGACAGCTGCATGTCACTTACACGTGAACAGTGTAGCAGAGTAACAATATCACTTTATTTCTTCTTCTGCTCAGTTATATAACGGCAAAAAACAACAAACCGTGACAATAGAGCATTATCATTTTCTTATCGGTTCTTACAATAAAGACCCTTTAATTTTAAAAGTAATACCGCAGTCGAACAAATGAACGCGCCAAGTATACACAGTGTTGCGCACGGCTAGTTGATGTAGTGAGTATATTGTCGTGGTTACTTTAGATGAACGCACACGGCACGTGTTCAGTTTAAAATTCAAGTGTTTAATAACGACGTTGCAGTTACTGAGTGATACGTCTACGTACACCACATCGGACTGTAGTGAGCTTCTCAAACGTAGAAGGCTAAGAAACTACGCCGTGAGTGTCATTTCAGTGACAAACGGCTACAAGAAACAGACTTTTAGGGTTAGCTTTTGAAACAAGAAGAGGATGTGTCAGAAATAGAACTATTAACCTATCATGGAATGAATCATCACAGTTACCTTTCAAAGGACTGTGGAAATGCTCTCTTATCTCACTTTTTATTTCAAGATTCGAAACTGTCATCCAGAATTCAACTGTGAACGAACTAAAGCAAAAGATGTAGTGGCCGTTCTCTGAAACACATTATGAAAAAAGTTGGCACAGCACCATTCTCGATTGCAAGTGATGCTTCAAATAAAGGAAATAAGAAATTATTTCCAGTTGCTATGATATACTTCGATCAAGAAATGGGAACAATTTCAGCTGCTATAGATTCTTACGAAGACGGTAACCAACACCAAATTCTGTACTCAAGTAGCTTAAAGAGAGCATCATTAAGACTATCATTCAGGACCATAATTAGCTGCTTATGGTGTGGACAACTGTTCCCTCAATTGCGGAGGAAACCTATCTGTTTACGTAGAGATGGAAAAAATGTTTGAAGCACCATACCGTATTGCAGGACATTCTCACATGCATATACTGCACAATACTGCGATACCTGGACTAAAACTACTGATATACGATGCTGAATCGTTATTTAATGAGCTTTATTCAAACGCGAAGAAGGTGAATGAGCTGAAGAACTCTCTTCAGTTCCTGCAGACAGAGTACTCCACGCGCTTTTCGACAATTTTTTCTGCTGTAGATAGATTTCTCCAGAACTGATCATTGTTGAGATCCTATTTCCTAAGCCAGAGTGAAGAAAATACTGCCAAACTTATTTGGACATTCGTAGTCCATGTAAAAGACAGTGAAGTGGAAGATGAAGTAGCACTGCCAGAGATTTATGCTTATTTTGTCCACAATGTTATGCATTTATCTAATACAATCATGAAACACGTGGTAAGTGGTTCTATGCAGATAACCGAAATATATTATGTATTCCTGAAATTGGGTACAGAAATTATTAATAGACTAAAAAATAATTTCTTCGGATTGGAGGCATTACAGCGAGTGAAAAAACGTCCGCAGCATGAACGAGCAAAATTTGTCAGAGAAGCTCAGCAGGTCTGTGCTAGGATTCTAAAATATCTAGAAAAATGGTTTGACTCCAGTGAAAATCCAGTTTACAGGCTTAGCTCTGAGTTAAATCTTGAAGAGGTCTCTCTGGTGTTCTTCGTTTTTCTCTGGGACTCCACTCTAAAACTGATTTTGTCCATCTTCCATCCTTCGTTTGTGCAATATGTCCTGCCACTGCCATTTTAGAGTCTTAACCAGTTCTATAATATCTTTTACTCCTGTTATTTCTCGTATGTCTTCCTTCTTCTGTCGATCTTTTTTAGTGAAACCTAACAGTGACCTTTCCATAGCTCTCTGAGAAGTTCTAAGAGTCCTTTTGAAAAATTAATTTAAAGTCCAAGTTTCACACCCGTACGTTAAAACCGATAGGACACACTGATCAAATACTGTCTTCTTTAAATAGACTGGTATGTTATATTTGAAAACAGTTGCATTCCTTCCGTAAGCCCTGCAACCCAGTATAATTCGACGAAAAATTTCAGGTTTCAAATCCCCTTTTGCATCAATTAATTGCCTCAGACAAACGTATTCTGTAACATCGTTTAGGATGTTCACGTTTAGTGTTACTTGTCCTGCAGCTACCCACTTATTATACATAACCTTAGTTTTAGAGTGATTATTTTATGTCCAACTTCCTGACATCGATCTGTTAGGTAGGACCACTATATCATCATCAAATCTCAGATTGGTTAACCTTTTACCATTCATCCTTACTCCTCTGTTGTTCCAAATAATTTGGGACATACCTATCACGAGAACTGCTATAAATAACCTAGGGGATATACGATCGCCGTGCTTTACTCCTTTTCCAATGGGAAATTCGCACTTGTTTTTTCCTATGTTGATAGATGCTACAGACGTGTCATAAATGTTTATATATTTTGTTTCCATTCCTTGCTCGGCCAGTGCTTGTATGACTGCAGTGAGGCTGACATAATCAAAGGCTTTTTCGAAGTCAATGTAGGCTATGCATAGTTGAATTTCATACTCACTGGCTTGACTAATTACCTCAAACAGTGTGTTTATATGGTCAATTGTACCGATACCACTGCGGAATCCAACTTGTTCTATGGGTTGTGCAGTCTTCACTACCAATTGTAATAGGATTTATCATGACCTTGGTGAACACTTTATATATAACAGAAAGTACGCTAATGGGGCGGTAGTTCTTCCGATCGTGATTACTTCCCTTCTTATGTAGTGAGATTATGTTTGTTTTGTTCCAGCGGGTTGGGATGCTGCCATTCTGTATACACGAAGTAAAGACTTTAGCCAGATGTTTCTCTGTTTCGCCACCTGTCAGCTTGAGTATGTCAATTATCAGACCATCATGAACCCCTATTTTGCCATTCTGTATCTCGTTTACAGCTTTCCTTATTTCTTTGGGGAGGATTTTGGGGACGTCATCATCATCTGCATAAGGTTTCCCTAGTGGTTCATGTGTTCTTTCATATAATTTACTATAGAAATTCTTTATAAGATTTAGAATTTCTTCCTTTCCAGTTATGCGCCCATTGTCACCGTCAATTGCTATGATATCGTTTTTACCAATCATAAGCTTTTGCTTAGCTCTCTTGCAGCTCCTTTTATTCTTTAATGCTAATTTTATGGTGTTTTATTGTATTTTTGTATGTCGGCTTTGATATTCTTCCTTATACACTTACACAGTTCTGAATATTCTATCTTGTCTCAAGAAGTTTTAATTCTCATCTCTCGTCTTTTTACAGGTAGAGCTTTGGTTTTCGCTATTAACTTTCCTGGTTGTTTAGTAATTTTTGTCAGTCCACCTATTTGTTTTGCAATTTCCATTATCGTTTCAGCTAGATTTTCTTCTGTTGACTCTTCTAACCTCACTCGAAGGGCATACTGAAAATCCTTTCTCCTTTCGTTTAATTTATACGTACCTATAATTTTTTTTTCTGTGATATTAGTGTCCTTCGTTCATGTTGAGTATTAATTTTTAATTTTGCTCTTACCTGTCTTTGGTCGCTACCAGTATTAAATTGACTTAAAACTCAAACTCTTTGATTATTTTGGTGTGATTTGAGATGATAAAATCTATTTCATTGAGGAGCTCATGATTTGGGCTTTCCATGTCCATTTCGTATTACGGCGTTTCTTAAAAAAGGTGTTCATGATGAATATTTTCTTCCGCAAATTTCACTAGCCTTTCACCCCTTTCGTTCCTCACATCGATTCCATGGCAGCCTACTGAAATATCACTCGGTTTTTTGATACAAACTCTGGCATTTAAGTCCCCAGTTACCAGCTTAAAGTGGCAGTCTCGTCCTTCGTCATGTGCATTTTTTACTTCTTCGTAAAATGCTTCTACTTCGTCATCCGATTAGCTTGCTTTAGGAGAGTTACCTTGGACTATTTGTAGTTTGTATCTTTTTGAAATTTTAATAACAAGCTAATGCTTGTTCTTAAAATGCTTACATTCAGAAGTTGTTCTGGGATGTATATCAAGTATTTCGGTATCATTTCTTAGCCCAACTATCTTTGCATCTGTACTGCACAGAAAATACCTGCAAAACAGCTCAAATGTGTCTTGTTTGGGACCATAATTGTTCAATTCATTCACAGAATAGTCGACCATAATGTTATTGACCCAAGAGTGAGGGCACGTCGATCTATTGGTAGTCCGTTTTCGTCGTGATATTTCATAAGGACACGCTGAACCACATAACTGTTCTGAAAGAATTCACAGCGCAATGTGCTTCAGTTGGTCATCACTGTCGCTCCGGTCGCAGGTTCGAATCCTGCCGTGGGCATGGATGTGTGTGATGTCCTTAGGTTAGTTAGGTTTAATTAGTTCTAAGTTCTAGGTGACTGATGACCTCAGAAGTCAAGTCGCATAGTGCTCAGAGCCATTTGAATCATTTTTGGTCATCACTGTACTGGTTTCCTGTAACGCCACAGCATGTTTACGATAATAGCCAGGGTGGCCAGTTGCAGTAGTACTGTGGTTGAGTAGTATTTGCTATTGACTACTGTAACGGCCACTCTACTCTTCATCTTCAAGCTTAACATTTACTACTGCTCTGTTCTGTCTTGGCTCTGTTTTGCCAGCAGTGTTAGTTTTATGGTAACAGTAATACACAGCAGTATGGGTAAGGTTACTGGTGAAGTGTTGGCTGATATGCACCTCGTGTGTTGATTCACTAGAGCAGTATGATGACACCATGCTCAGCTGTTTGCACGTCAACTGCAACCATGTTACAGCACTGGGAGGGGGGAGGGGGGGAGTTCCATTTGCCTCTTGTGTAGCACATTTTGGCGACTGCATAACACGGTTTCTTCGTTGCTGTGAAGGTATTTTCATAGAGATTGCGGTAAGAAACTAAAAAATATAAAGAATACATCATTTCTCTGTAACGAGCCACCAGAGACGACGAGTATATTTTACCAAAACGCTCACAGAACGTCGCTGAAGAAACTCAGAAACATTGTCGGTGAAGTTCTGCACACTCTGTATATGGCATTATTGGATGTCTTCGGAATAAACTATAGGGTATTTCAAAAAGAATTAACAGATTCAGAACTCTGATTTATTGATAGATACGTACTACAAATAAGGAATAAACTGTGAACTGTGAAACACAATATCTTAAGGTTTTAGCTTCGTTATTACACATGCTCTCTGTTCCACCACCAGCAGCACAGACAACATTTACGCACCATAATCTGTACACAATGTATCTGCTTTTACAAAAGTTTCGGCTGTTGCTGTTCTGTTCTTCACTTCTTCCCTGTTACGAAGTGAAGGGGGCAACACACTTTCCTTCACATATCCCCACAAGAAAAATTCGCTTGGGGTCCTGTCTGGCGATCTTGGGGGCCAAGAATGCAGGGCAGTATCTTGGGGTCCCATACAACCTACCCACTGTCGAGGCAGAGTGTCATTGACAAACTGACGTACGTTGTTACGCCATTAAGGAGGAGCTCCATCCTGTTGTAAAATGAAGTCATCGGAGTCCTCCTGAAGTCGAGGAAAAAGCTAATTCTGCAGCTTTGGAAGTAGTTTAATTCCATTCACTGTGTTTTCCTCAGAAAGGAAGGGACCATAAACTTTTCCACGAGAAATAGCACTAAAATGTTCACTTTCGGCGAATCTCATTCGTGATCGATAATGTCATGATGGTCTGGATCCCCATAAGAGCACGTATGTCAATTTACTTTACAACTAACCTCACTGAAAATTAACCATGGTAAAAACGTACCGTATTGCATGTATTCTAGCAGAGAATTGCTGAAATGAACCTGTATCCTTTTACACCAATCCGAAAAGCGAGCTCTAACTGTTCAAAAATGGCTCTGAGCACTATGGGACTTAACATCTATGGTCATCAGTCCCCTAGAACTTAGAACTACTTAAACCTAACTAACCTAAGGACATCACACAACACCCAGTCATCACGAGGCAGAGAAAATCCCTGACCCCACCGCGAATCGAACCCGGGAACCCGGGCGTGGGAAGCCAGAACGCTACCGCACGACCACGAGCTGCGGACGGCTCTAACTGTGCCTCTATGGTTTACAGAGCAAATGACGCCTTAACATTCGGCAGACATTCGTATGAGGCATTGCCAGCTCTCTGCTTGGGCGGCGAGTAGACTCGTGAACTCCGCTCACACGTTCGCCGAATTATTTCCACCATGTCACCAGAAGTGCAAGGTTGACCTGGGCTCTTAGCTTTGCACAAGCATCCTATCTCTTCAAAGTAGCGCTACCAATGATGAATGTTTTTAGGTGCACGCGAATAATTGCCAAAACTTCGACAAAAACCACGCTGGACCGAAAACACTGCTTCACCCTTTGCAAACTGCAGCACACAAAACCTCTTCAGTTGAGCAGACGCCATCTTACTTCTGACTGACTGCAGACCGAGAAGATGCACTGACTATATCTATCGGCGATTTTTCTGAAATTCTAGACCATGCCCATTCAAACAACACTTATGATACGTAATTACTACTGTCCGAAACACGTCGTTCATTTTGAAACGACGTACATTACGAATCAATAACGCTTCTTGTTGATTATTGTACACAGTCGTAAATTCTGCTACGAATCTAAAACTCTTTAAATTCCGATTTCATCAGATACGTAAACAGAATCTGTTTCCTCGTTTGAAAGCTAACCGTTGTCTTGTAAAATTACGCTAACGCCCAGCAGAGGACCTGGAACAACACTTCAAATGATTTATTGGCGTTTTCCATGCAAGAATCTGATAATCCTATCCGCCTCGAAAAATTTAGAGACCAGCGACTAAAGTTCGATGAGAGCAACATAAATTTTACTGGCATGTATCTGAAACAACTACATTAATTAATATTAGCATTGAATTCTGCAAAGCTAATGAATGTTTCGTATAATTATTCCTATCTTGTAGATGAAGATTCATGCATTTCAAATTTCTTTGCCATTTGTACGAGCTGCAGAGAGCTACGAGAAAACGAACTCTTCAATCCTGATAATTAAGGATGAAATTATGGAAATGACTGATCTTAAGTCTACACGTGCGTTTACATCTACATCTATATAGCGCAAGCCATCTTGCTGTGTGTGGCGGTGGGTATTTTGCGTACCAGCGTCACCCCCATTTTTCTGTCCCAGTGGCGAATTGCTCGAGGGAATAATGCATACTGGTAAGCCTCTGTGTCGACTCCAATCTTTTTAATTTTACCTTCATGACCTTTTCGCGAGATATAGTTAGAATCGAGCAAGATATTGGTTGACTGTTCTAGAAGTGTATACTCTCGGAACGTTAACAGTAACCACACTGTGATGCAGAATACCTCTTTTACAGCGTCTGCTATTGGAATTGGTTGAGCATCTGCGTGTCGCTTTCGTACTCACTAACTAGTAACGTAACGCGCTGCTCTTCTTTGGATGTTTCCTATGTCCTCTATAAATTCTGTCTGATATGGATCCCACACAGGCCAGCAATATTCAAGTACTGGTCGAACGACGGCTTTGTAAGCTACTTCCTTTCTTGATGGACAACATTTTTGAAGCGTCTTCCAATAAATCTCAATCTGGCAGGTACGTTACCTGTGTTTGATTTGATGTGTTCGTTCCTCTTTAAATCACTCCGTACTCACAGAAATTTTTTAGAAGTGACTGCTTCCAGCCTGTTTTGCTGTCGTTTAGTTATAGAATGAAGGGTATTTCTATGTATTCGCAATTCGTTATATTATGCTCAGGATCAATTGCGACTCCCTGCAACAAGCGTCATCCTCTGCAGTTCCTCCAGCATTTAGCTACGATTTCCTAGCTTTGCGACTCCTCTGTACACAACAGTATCATACGCGAAAAACCACATGGAAGTTGTTACGCTGCCTGATAGGTCATTTTCATATCATCGAGAAAAGTTGATCCTATAACACTCCAATGGGCACGCCCGAAGTTACTTTTATGGCTGAAAACTTCTCTCCGTTGAGAATGAAGGGCTGTTGTCCGTTTGATAAAAGCTGTTCCAGCCACTCAGACAGCTGGTAGGACATCCAGTACGCTCGTATTTTATTTATTAGGTGGCAGTGAGGAACTGCATCGAGTATCTTAAGGAACTCAACGAACACGGCAACTACTACGGCGCGTGCGTCCACTGCGGCGTCTCGGTCTCTTGGACGAAGAGAGCGAGATGGGTTTCACATGATCGTTGTTTCCATAATATGTGCTGATTCCTAAAGAGATGATATTCGGTCTCCAGAAATGTCATATAACATGTGCCAAAATTCTACAACTGGCCGTTGTCAGAGTTATATGCCTGTAGTTTTTTTGCGTTAGTTCGGGGATCCTTCTAAGTAACAGGAATGAACTGTTCTTTCTCTTACAACCACAGGGAACTGTTCGCTCCTCCAGAGACATACACCACACCGCTGCCGGAAGGGGGGAAGTTCTTATGCTTACTCCGTGCACAATCGTATCGGTATATCGTCATTCCCAGTGCCCATTCCCTGTTGAGCGAATTCAGTTTTCTTTCTATTCCATGGTCACTGATCATGAAATCGGCCATTATGTCGTTCGTGAGACGATTTATAGGATGTAGTACAGTGCGATTTACCTCAGTTTAACAGTTTTGGAGAAAGACGTGCAGTATTTTGGTCTTTTCTGTCTCATCCTCCGTTTCAATACCATTATGGTCACAGAATGTCAGGACAGATGGCTTCGATGCTTATTTAACATGAGACCAAAGTTTCTTATGGTACTCTGTGAGGTCGGTAGACATAAGTTTGCTATCGAATTAGCTGAGCGCTTCACGCATGGCACTCTTTACGCAAATTTCCCACTTTTTGTTTTTTCCGTGAGGATCTGACTTCGTTTAAATTTGTAGTGAATACGTCTTTGCTTTTGTATCGCCTTTCTAACACGTCTGTCGACCCACAACGTGTCTTTTCCATACCACGTAACTTGCTCGGCACTACCTGTCTTTGGCATTTGACAATGCCCTTAAAATTTTTCGATTGATACTCAACGTTGTTACTGCTAGAGATGAAATCTGAAATCTATTTCTTGTCAGTCTTGCTAAACAGATATATCTTTCTGCCTTTCTTTGTACTCCTAATTACAGCCGTATTAAGTGAGGCTGTAACGGCCTTATGATTACTGAGTCCCTTTTCGGCAGTGATTCGCAAATTTTAATACGACGAATAATCGAATGCTAGCGCTTTTTGTAAAAGCGATCTAATTACTCAAGCACTTTCAGTACATAATGGGAAGCTCTGTATGGACGACTGCAAACCGTCTCAGATATCAAGTTCCTAATTTTAGTACAGAAGTAAAAAAAAGACCAACTTAATTTGGTTGCCAATGTTGGTGAGAGGGAGAGAGAGGGAGAGAGAGGGAGAGAGAAAGACAGACCGATTGCCACGAGGGCTCACGGGTGTGAGAAGCACAGGTGGATATCGTTATCCATCTGATCCCATGTTTCCGATCCTGACTTACGGGGATGTTGTGTGTCGTAACAGTTTAAACAAGCACGCGACGCGAGGGACTACTGCACGTGGAACATTGCTCGAAAAACAATAACTTCCTGCAAGAAACGTAAATGATATACGCGTGGAAAACGCGTTCTACGACAAAAGCATATAGCGATGCCATCCAAATGTGTGTAGCAGCATGACGAACTGCAAAGTAGCGTCCAAACTAAACAGAATCCGGCAACCACGTTTGAATTTCGTACTCGCCGCGCTATGCCTGACTGAAATTGGCGTTAAGGATTGTAACTGGCTCTCGCAAGGAAAATTCACAGAGCTTCGCGAGGCATACTATGCGTGACCATGCAGCAGCCAGGGAGACATTGGAGAGAGAAAGAGAGAAAGAGAGAAAGAGAGAGAGAGAGAGATTGATTACCACGGTGGGCGAGAGTTTTGTGGGGGCGGGGATAGTGCTTGTGAGCTTACGAAACAAGTCAGTGCAGATAGGTAACGTACTTCATCCTGTTGTTTTTGTGGCACTGTATTTTAAGCCACTCTGTCTGAATCACGCCTCATCAGTAACGAAACGCAAGCTTTGAACTGCGGATCATAAGTGGTACACTCTAGAAGTCAATGGCAGATCTGTAATCTGACACAGTGGTCTTGTGGCCTCAGGATTGGCATATGCTGTAGTAAGTACCTACCTGCTCGTGCTGAGTTCACCGTCCAAGAGCATGGGTTATACATGTAGGAGCTCCAGTTCTTTGCATACCTGTTTCTCGATCGTCTTCTAGCAATCACCAAACTTACTCCTCTACATTCTGGGTGCAGAATATGTGTGTTCCACGACCCCTTGTTCGTTTTTAGAATCATCCTTTGTCTGCAAGTCCTTGGAGAGAGCTGCTGAACCCTTTCTCAGACGTGCCTGCCGATTAATACCATAGGCTAATCTATAGCAGAATATCGAGTTTGCCATTTACCATGTGGTGTTATAGTGCTTCATTTAAGTGTTTATGTTGTTCATAGCCCACGAAATCACTTATCTCTTTCTGATACTAGCAGAATGTCCAAACGCTACGTAAGCAATGCTAATGTACAGTACTAGATGTTGGTTAATGCTATATCTGGCGAGAGTCCCATAGTTTGAGGACTAAGTGCAAAAACAAGCACAACATATCAAATACTGTAGATGAACGTCAACAGGAACACAGCCCGTTCTGAATACAGGTTAGATATTGATTCTTGAGTTTCTCCCGGCGTATTTGATAATCAAAATATCCACGGGTATGCTGCCGGTCTATAGTGTCTATTGTGCCCGTTGGACACTATAGACCGGCAGCATACCCGTGGATATTTTGATTAGGTTAGATATTGTCTAAAGAAGTAGTCGTTTCCGGACATAGGTTTGTAAAATCTTTATTCTCGTTTTGAATAGTACTGCCTTATGAAAGAATAGTGGACATTGTTTTCTAATTCCAAAGAGTAAGGCACGCTGTTATCACTATAAAGATCACTATTTCAAAATTTTCAGTCGGAACCGGAACCCGGAATCTACTGGTCATTGTCGTCCGAGTCCATTGTTTGACAAATTTTATGTTGTTCCAGTACAGATCTGAACAAGTATTCCACAAGTACAAATATCTTTTCTTCGTTTGCAGTTAACAAAGTTATTAGGTCTGACATAACGTATCAGATCTGATATAACCTTGTGACGTGATCAGTTTTATTTGACCTCAGAACTCGTTAATCGCAGTTGAATCTGTAGAATACTTATTAAATAATTTCCGCATATTATTTATCGTGTAGATCACATACGAGGTGAACATTCGACATACAGTAGTTCACATACACCAGGCTTTTACACATTTTCTGGGACGTATTTCTCCAGAATTTAGTTTACTGTAGAATCCAATACCTATTCCTGACCAAGGCCCTCGAGAGCTTTCCATTGGCTGAAAAACAAATGCTGGAACTGGGAATCCTCTCCGAAAATTTTTCTAAGACGGACTGCCTAATAATAATACTAACAGTAATAATAAAAACTACCAAACCAGTGTTCACACTCATGCGTGTAAACTCTGAGTTAGAGGATCATGTAGGTGAGTACTTGTACTGGGTACATAGTTGCTTTATTCACTCTTCTTCATGTATTTGTCATTTAGATCATTTTAAATACCCAGAATGCAGCTGTGTCACGTCTGTTAAATTGAATGAGAAACAGTTCTTAGCAGTTACTCATAGAAAGGCGTGTCGTTCTTGTGCAGTGTTTTCCGATTCCCCCATCCAAGCATACGAACGCATGTTATCGAGTGGCACAAGGCGTCGCCAAACAGACTCGCAGTGTTACCAAAAGCTTTATTTCGTCAATAAGGAGCGTGTCTTTGACGCAATCAAGACACATTGACACGAGAGCTAAAATCAGTTCACATTTCAACATCTTATAAATATCGGCTATACATATCTTAGAATCACTAAGAATCTTACTAATTAATCCTTTGACCAGAGTGCCAATGAATGACATTCACTGAAGTAAACATCTCACACTTTAGTGAGACATATTCTTCCTTCAATGTCATGAAATGAATAATTGAATGCCAGATCATTTTTGTATTTTCATAACTTTTCAGATGTTCTTTTTATGTGCACAATGACTAAAGGATACTGCAGTATTTGACTTATCCGAGCACAGGTTCAGTGCCAAACCTTCTGAGAGGTTAAGATATTGTGCCGTTGAGGAAGATGAATATGAAACCTTGTGTTTCATGGTCAGTGCTCGTACCTACCGAGTTACCCGGGTTTGACTCACGACCTATGCTCGCTGCTGTAGTCCTGCTAGTACATATATTCTATTTTAGAAACTCAAGAGATGTTCTTGTACGTACCTTACGAGGCTAGCAAACCTGGAACAAAAAATATCGCATTTAAGCAACATTTCGGGTTTGTGTCTCGCATTAGTACTGTCCTTAAATGTAACATAAAGTTTCCAAACAGCCCACACTGCACCGCAAAACATTCATTCAAATATTGAGATTCGGTTGGTGCATAAAGTCGTGCCATTTTTAGAAACCCATGATTTGTTTTTATTCGTATAAGATATACTGCTTTACATTACAGTACAGTATAATACGTAATAACAGGAGTGATACATTACTCGATCGTGTAATCACCATCTTTGAAAATCTGCCAGCGTTCAGATAGGAGTTCCGTGACTATACTGTAGAACTTTGGCTTCGAGTTGAAGAAATCTGTCTGCCAGTTGTTAAGTGGAGCTTGACCTTGAAATATTTATCACTAAATTTTGTTGGAGAGAGACCAGGAAAGATGGTGCTGTGAAGCAGCTAAGTCTGGTGACTATGGAGCGTGAGGAAGTGGTGCCAAACTATTTTAACAACCTGGTAAAAATGCGCCCCTTTCAAATGATTTCCATGCTTGCGTGCTGTTTGTGGACGGCAACATCATTTGTTGTTCAAAATAAGATTAATTCGCATAAGAGGCAAGTATATTTCTGGAGTCGAAGATTTTTTTCCCACGATAAAATATTCAACAAAGGAGACGAAGTAAATATTCCAGAATTCGAACCGAGAACAACTGCCAGCATGAGTAGATTTTCGAGGTGTAGCAATGCAGCTTAATTCACTTAAAAGGCAAAGCCTCCAGTCACGATTGTAAACCAGCCAGATTCCCCTCATGCTATTACAATTGCTCCACATTTACGAATAATGTACGACCAGTTTCCTCTAGCTCCTCTTTCGAGTAGGCAGAATCCATTTGAAAGACGAGCTTTCAGCACACTACTTTGAAGAGCTTTAGTTGCTTTTGGCTGTGCGTATACGAATGCAGCCCCCATTGCATATCTTACCCCCTATAGACAAGTGTTCTTCCTTCGTTTCCGTATACCCCTTTTATCTCTCCATTCCTGCCTGTTTTAACTGTAACTGGAGACACGGTCGCCCCTATCGTAAGAAGGTGGAGACTTCTGTAGTCTTTGGTCCATATGACGACGATCGGTTGTCGCGCAGCTGCCTTTGTATTGTTTCAGTGGTCGGGAGGGGTGGACCCTGAGTCAGCTTTGCAGTCTTTGCAGTGTACTTCCTTTTTGGTAGCTGGAAGCCATCGCCGGTTTGCTGCACAACGCCTGCTGCCTTGTTGCCTACTTTATATGACTTTCTTTTCGTGCGCAGCCTTGGGGCTTTGATTACTGAAGGCGTTGTTTTCTGTACTGACATCTCCACGAAAGCGACCTCGATGCGCTTGCGTGGAGTAGCCTCCACCTCATTTCCTGCCTGTTTGCTGTGATCAGCCACGTCAGGAATTCTTGGATGTTCCTAAGCGTGGTCCGATCGGTGTTGCAGTTGCACTCGGTGTTGCAGTTCAACCTGCCGACGTCACACCATTCTCTTCCGTAGTTGTGGTGGCAGATTACTTGCACCTCTCTCAGGCGGAAGCTGGGCGGAGGGCGAGGGCTCTGGAGGGCAGGAATGAGTGCTACCAGTGTTTGTGAGCCTGACGTTTCCCTACCTTTGCTCTTATCAACGTCTAGCAGGGCAGTGGTTGACCCCCTACTATTGAGACAGCTCTTCCACCTATGATCTTCACGTCCGAAGGGAAGGCAAACCTGCTAGGGGAGTGTCGGCGTGTCGCTTTGTTGGCACCGTTTTACGTATCCAGCAACACAACTGACCCTAAAGCGTTTGGCACGCGAAGCCTGCTGTCGATACGTCAGCCTTGGGCGTGCCGAGTTCAACGTGCTGTTGAACGCTCAGAAACGATGCGACTTGTGCGTACGGTACGTGGGCCCCAACGTGGTATACGCGATCGCAACGCGCTCCAGCAGCAGTTGGCCGCTGTATCTCGCTCGTAAATCACACTGTTTACGTAGCAGACTGGCGTGAAATACCCATATTACCTACATTAAAACTTACTTTCTTCCCTCTATATGCCAGTCAGGCTGTCCTCTCTGTATTCGTGAAAATATTGTAAGGCAAAAAAGGAAGTATCACCTCCAGTCAGTAAGGACATCGGATTATGAAACTTCCATTAAAAATAGTGCGATAAAAATTTTCAATAATTCCCCACGTAAGATAAAATTTATTTCGTCCTTCTCACCTGTTAGGAAAACTATAAGTTCTTTCTTACTCGATCAATGTTTCTACTCAGTAGCAGATCTCTACATGTGAACGACAGAAGGGCAAAATATCTTACCTCAAGTAGTGAAAAAAGCCCTGCAGATCAAGCCAATCGAACAAACTCACCCCTCAAAAAGAGCGTCCTTATGCTTATACAACATCGAATATTATCGTATATATTTATATTAAACTAATACATTGAAGCGCCAAAGAAACTGGTATAAGCATGCGTATTCAAATACAAAGATAGGTAAACAGGCAGAATACGGCCCTGCGGTGGGCAACGCCTACATAAGACAACAAGTGTCTGGCGCAGTTATTAGATCGGTTACTGCTGCTACAATGGCGGGTTATAAAGATTTGAGTGAGTTCGAAAGTGGTATTATAGTCAGCGGACGAGCAATGGGACACAGAATCTCCGATGTTCCGATGAGGTGGGGATTTTCCCTTACGACCATTTCATGAGTGTACCGTGAATATCAGGAACCCGGAAAAACATGAAATGTTCGACATCACTCGGCTGGAAAAAGATCCTGCAAGAACGGAACCAACGACGACTGAAGAGATTCGTTTAACGCGACAGAAGTGCAGCCCTTCCGCAAATTACTGCAGATTTCAATGCTGAGCCATCAACAAGTGTAAGCGTGCGAACCATTCAATGAAACTTCATCCATACGGGCTTTTGGAGGCGAAGGCCCACTCGTGTACCCTTGATTACTGTACGACAAGAATCTTTACGCTTCGCCTCGGCCCATCAACACCATAATTGGACTGGTGATGACCTGGTCAGACGAGTCTCGTTTAAAATTATATCGAGCGGACGGACGTGTACGGGTGTGGAGACAACCTCATGAATTCATGGACCTTGCATGTCAACACGGAACTGTTCATACTCGTGGAAACTCTGTAATAGTGTGGGGCGTGTGCTATTGGAGTGATATAGGACCCCTGATACGTCTAGATACGTCTCTGACAGGTAACACCGACGTAAGCATTCTGTCTGATCACCCGCATCCATTCATGTCCATTGTGCATTCCGACGGGCTTTGGCAATTCTAGCAGGACAATGTGACACCTACACTTCCAGAACTGCTACAGAGTGGCTCCAGGTACACTCTTCTGAGTTTAAACACTTCCACTGGCCACCAGACTCCCCAGACATGGACATTATTTAGCATATCTGAGATACCATGCAACGTGCTGTTCAGAAGAGATCTCCACCCTCTCGTACTGTTACGGATTTATGGACAGCCCTGCAGGAAACAAGGTGTCAGTTCCCTTCAGCACTACTTCAGACATTAGTCGAGCCCATGACACGTCGTGTTGTAGCACTTCAGCGTGCTCGCGGGGGCCGTGAACGATATTAGGCAAATGTATCAGTTTCTTTGGCTATTCAGTTTATTTCTGATGTGTACCGTACACCACTGTGAGCTGCATCCCCGTGTCAGATGTAACGCATCCCACATTTGCGTTCAATGCTGCAAACACCTGGCGTCTGGGTTATTTATGAGACATGTGAAACAATTTCGACTGAAAGTATTCCAAGATACATTACTTTTCATTCTATTGAAAATATGCTCAACATTACTAGCGATTATGAATAATGTCGAGTTACATAACTGCTCAATAAGTGCCCTTGTATCTGATTTTTATACTGTAGATACAAAATTCATTAATCTACACTCCTGGAAATGGAAAAAAGAACACATGGACACCGGTGTGTCAGACCCACCATACTTGCTCCGGACACTGTGAGAGGGCTGTACAAGCAATGATCACACGCACGGCACAGCGGACACACCAGGAACCGCGGTGTTGGCCGTCGAATGGCGCTAGCTGCGCAGCATTTGTGCACCGCCGCCATCAGTGTCAGCCAGTTTGCCGTGGCATACGGAGCTCCATCGCAGTCTTTAACACTGGTAGCATGCCGCGACAGCGTGGACGTGAACCGTATGTGCAGTTGACGGACTTTGAGCGAGGGCGTATAGTGGGCATGCGGGAGGCCGGGTGGACGTACCGCCGAATTACTCAACACGTGGGGCGTGAGGTCTCCACAGTACATCGATGTTGTCGCCAGTGGTCGGCGGAAGGTGCACGTGCCCGTCGACCTGGGACCGGACCGCAGTGACGCACGGATGCACGCCAAGACCGTAGGATCCTACGCAGTGCCGTAGGGGACCGCACCGCCACTTCCCAGCAAATTAGGGACACTGTTGCTCCTGGGGTATCGGCGAGGACCATTCGCAACCGTCTCCATGAAGCTGGGCTACGGTCCCGCACACCGTTAGGCCGTCTTCCGCTCACGCCCCAACATCGTGCAGCCCGCCTCCAGTGGTGTCGCGACAGGCGTGAATGGAGGGACGAATGGAGACGTGTCGTCTTCAGCGATGAGAGTCGCTTCTGCCTTGGTGCCAATGATGGTCGTATGCGTGTTTGGCGCCGTGCAGGTGAGCGCCACAATCAGGACTGCATACGACCGAGGCACACAGGGCCAACACCCGGCATCATGGTGTGGGGAGCGATCTCCTACATTGGCCGTACACCACTGGTGATCGTCGAGGGGACACTGAATAGTGCACGGTACATCCAAACCGTCATCGAACCCATCGTTCTACCATTCCTAGACCGGCAAGGGAACTTGCTGTTCCAACAGGACAATGCACGTCCTCATGTATCCCGTGCCACCCAACGTGCTCTAGAAGGTGTAAGTCAACTACCCTGGCCAGCAAGATCTCCGGATCTGTCCCCCATTGAGCATGTTTGGGACTGGATGAAGCGTCGTCTCACGTGGTCTGCACGTCCAGCACGAACGCTGGTCCAACTGAGGCGCCAGGTGGAAATGGCATGGCAAGCCGTTCCACAGGACTACATCCAGCATCTGTACGATCGTCTCCATGGCAGAATAGCAGCCTGCATTGCTGCGAAAGGTGGATATACACTGTACTAGTGCCGACATTGTGCATGCTCTGTTGCCTGTGTCTATGTGCCTGTGGTTCTGTCAGTGTGATCATGTGATGTATCTGACCCCAGGAATGTGTCAATAAAGTTTCCCCTTCCTGGGACAATGAATTCACGGTGCTCTTATTTCAATTTCCAGGAGTGTATATTTCTTCTCCGAAAACAGATTTATGAGGCTGAATATAAGAACACATGCAAGATGCAGCGACAGCAAGTAATAACGAGAACAACAGTTATTTGAAAACATATTCATTCAGTGAAGTTGTAACGTCTTCCATACACCAAACTGTTAAACAACCTGACCGGATGAACATGTGCCTAAAGTTTTCGGAAACAGGGCTGTGGATTCCGAATACTGTCAGGTCGAAATGGGGAAACATATACAACGCACAGCCGAGAATGGCTATGACAACTCACACAACTCCAGATTTTTTATGTGGATTTTTTGACGAATAAAAGGATTAAAGTTGGCACTGACCTTTCAGAGTAAAAACTATTTTCAGAGGTTCAATTATTTGGTTTCTTGAAATGACCTAGAATGATACTGCATAAAACAGTCGCCATTTCAATTGGACAAACATCACTTCAAAATCAATTAATTGCAGCAGATGCGTACGAATTCTTTGATTACATGTACAAGTCGATTACGTAATTTTTTATCATACCTGCAGGTATTCCCTGCGACGACTGAACTAAGAATGCCTGAATCACTCTGTTCAATAATTTTAACATTGCATTCTTAACAAGATACATCGTGCTGTGATTCTTGTAAAATTGAAGTGACCATGGGCGC
This sequence comes from Schistocerca piceifrons, assembly GCF_021461385.2. Taxonomy (NCBI): domain Eukaryota; kingdom Metazoa; phylum Arthropoda; class Insecta; order Orthoptera; family Acrididae; genus Schistocerca; species Schistocerca piceifrons. The sequence continues at coordinate 273,383,346 of NC_060139.1, forward strand.
AATAGTATATAAAACGTCTCAGCCAGTAACACTTAACCTTAAGAAATTTATTTGTAGATTAATTAAGCACAGCAGAAAAATAAAACTTCCAAAACAAAAACAAAACAAAAAAAAACAGTCCAAAATCAACAGTTGAAACAACATTGTAATATAGCACCCGAAGCGATCAACACACAGCAATATACACGAAAAACCAATTCGGTTTCAATATTTGACTTGTTCAGTGCCTGTATTCAAAGTAAATTAAGTAATTATAAACTGATTCTTCCAAAAGCGTGAACAACAACTTGCCACTACTGATAATGCTGTTTATTTACAAAATTAGTGCCGTTACCGATTTCGAACTGAAAGGTTCATCTTCAGGCGGCTCTTCAGGCCTCGATGCACATTAAAGAAAAACAGTACTAGCCCTTAATTCACGCGGTGTGGTATCCAGATCGCGAGAAAATTTTGGAACTCGCTCTCCAAAGCCAGTTGTGGTGGAATGCTTCTACACTCCGCTTACCCTCCCTAAATTGCGAAGCCACAAGAATTCCTTACCACTTCTTGTAATGGAGGCAATTAGGCTTATATACAAGGATCTGGCAAATAAAAATCCACTTAGGCAACATATGCATGGTCTCTCTCAGAATGCAAATGCAAGCTTCAACAGCTGTATATGGGAGAGAATACCCAGAACTGTATTTGTTGGGCTATCAGTGTTTAAGACTGGTGTAATGGATGCAATAATAACATTCAATGATGGTGCAGTTTCAAGGATCAATGTTATGAAGAAATTGAACATCCAGACGGGAAGGAATATGGCTTCAGCTCTGGTATTGGTAAGTGGCGCGTAACCGAAGCAGAGCCAGCTGCAGAAGCTGCTACCAAGGAGTCAAGGATAAAGAAAAGAATGAAGAGAAAGAGCATGGAGGATAAGGAAACAGGAGGACAGCGGGAGTATACAGCTGGAATGTTCTAAACGATCGTAGTCGAAAGTTAATAAATCTGTAAATCTTCTTTTGCGATTTACCGAAAACTTGAATTTTCATCATTCAGGTACATTTTTCTCCTAAATGACAAAAGTTAAACTCACAAAAATTGGTACAGACATTTAGAATGACCTCCTCTGCCTCCCTTGATTCCTGAAAAATTTATAACATGATGATTAAGTCGGTGATATTTGAGCTACATTTTCCAATATTTTTGCTATAGTAAAATAAATTACTTGACTTTTTCACAGATCAGCATCAGGGAAGGAAATTGGAGGCATAAAACACTTATGTGAACGTTGCCTATACGCTCACTCTTTTTCCAAGCTGTGCAGTCAGTGGTTCCAAAGAAACTAATACCGCAGTGAAATAGTGTTCCGTTTTATATATATACTTATAAATTTTTACACATTTATAAATATTGTTGTCAGTAAAATATCTGAATGATATTTTGGGAAATGCTTTGACTAATGACCCTAAATGTGTGTAAGAATTTTGAGCTACCACTCATTTACAGATCAGTTGCGCTATGAGGGTCAAGATAATGCTAAAATTTCAGCCGGTTCAGGGGCGTGTCCCCTTGAAATAACCACACAAAATTATGTGCTTTTGTGTGGTAAATAATAAAACGCTGCAGCCTTTTTTTAGTGCAATAAAATAAACTAGAAGCATTTAAACAACAATTAAATAATTGTGAAAATAAATGTTATATGGCACAAATTAAAAAATTCATGTGATTTTTGCCTTAAATCTCTGTTTTTAACATAGGGGTGCCAGACACTCCACCTCGCGGTATATGTTACAGAAAAGTCAAAAAACGGCTCTGCGGACTATGGGACTTAACATCTGTGGTCATCAGTCCCCTAGAACTTAGAACTACTTAAACCTAAACTAACCTAATGGCAGCACACACATCCATGCCCGAGGCAGGATTCGAACCTGCGACCGTACAGAAAAGTCACCTCGCGAGTTAAGGGTTAGTATGAACGCCTGCTGCTAGGCCAATTGGCGACTAGTAATTCAGAATTACCCACGAATTGTTCGTAGTAGCAATATTTGGTCTTATTATGTTACATTTTCTGCCATATTTATAATACTCGGTCATACCACTAGTAATATTGCAATGGCTCGGTAATAATACATAGGTAAATAATTTTGTCTAGCATACACATTCTACGCTGACACAAAATGCCATATTATGGGAAAATTATTCGTTTCAAGGAATCAGTGGGTTCTACAATTTAAATTACTTATCTTACCGTCTTGTGATGCTGGATTAGTCGAAGACCATAATCTTGTGGAGCTGTTAGTCGGCAACAACAATGGTCCACATCTGCCTTATTTCCGAAGTTTGTGACAGTTCATCAATACTTTGCTTTGACGTAAACGGTTGTCAGAATTTCATTATCCATCAACTGCAACTAATGAGTGTCAGAGAAGCGACCAAGTCACACACTATTAATTCGCGCCTCGGAAAATGCTTACGAGTGCAGTCTGGTATTTATGAGTCCAGTTTGTCTCTCAGACTTCACCTTATGACGCGTCCAGCGTATGAATTCCTGCCCACCCCTCCGTCCCGGCCCTCCCCCCTCCTCCCTCCCCTTTCACCGGGACGCACCCGTGCAAGAAAAGTTCCAGTCTTCCTTAGGAAAACCTACCATTTTTTTCATAAGTACTAGTGCTATCCTTTTATAAAGTGAGCACTTTAGAACTATGTGGACGAGACATTGCTGCAGTAAACATACTCTCATTGCCATAATCTTAGCAGAGAATGTTAGCTCATAAAGTGAGCCTATACACAGAACATGTTTCTTAAGATGATAAACGTGTACTTTACTAGCTCCACGTGATGTCTTAAGTGGCAGTTTCATGGAGGCGAGCCGCGCGCGATTAGCCGAGCGGTCTTGGGCGCTGCAGTCCTGGACTGTGCGCCTGGTCCCGGTGGAGGTTCGAGTCCTCCCTCGGGCATGGGTGTGTGTGTTTGTCCTTGAATAATTTAGGTTAAGTAGTGATATCCATTTTACTTCTGCCGCTATGAGGTATTTTACTGCATATATAGTACAACTCCCTCTGCATCATCTGAACTTAGTTCGACAACAGTTTATTGCCGCTCTTTTTATGTCTGTATATCGCAAGAACGAAAAGTGTCTTCTACACCTAATGTTTACAGCGTGCTGACATAGAAAGCTTTGCCAACAAATTCAAACAGCATCTAGAGAACGAGCTCTTAAATTTTCAGTGCACTTGAAACCGCAAGATGCGAAACAGTAATAAGAGAATCACGTTTACCACACTGAGTGTGGCCGCGGTTGATGCAATACCCTGAAGTTATTATACTTTCCTCCCAATTTACTATCTTATTGCTCCTAAAGTCGTTGTTCGTGGAAAAATATCAGCTATTCGTATGGGAATAACTCTGGTGGTGTAAATGTTAAAATGGCTTACTATGTTAGGTGGGATTCAGTTTGTGGATCATCTTAATTCTGTCCGTCTCCTGAATATGTACAGAATGGATTCCGAACTTCTCTCACTGCTGCCTGCCTCGCTGATTCCATAAAATGTTGCGTCGTCTGGCAGCCACATGCTGCGCAGGAAGCTCTTCACTTCAGATTGTTTCAGCTGCAACTTGCTCCATGCAGCCATTCGCATACAAAGAATATCTCAAATTTGGAGAGCACTATGCTCTCGCTAGACTGCACGTCTGGGTCCAATCACGCAGCATTCCAGCTGCGAAATTGTATTCTTCTTGCTACTGGCGTGGTCAAGACTTTGCAACATCGTAGGCATTGTTTGTCATCTACGTTGTCATAGCAGTTATCTGCGAGCGTGAGGCTGATATATACTGCTAATTTCGGTTCAGTTTTTCTTGTCACCTCGTTGAAATATTCTGAATAATTATCACATAAATTATGACACTGACTTAGTAAAGCATACTTCTTTGAGTCCAAGGAGATACTTTCACGTTGCGAGCTACCTACCTTGGCTAAGATTATGGCGATGAGAGAGTGTTTACTGCAGCAATGCCTCCCTCACATAGTCGTAAAGTGTTCATTTTCCAAGACGGTACCTGCTTTCCAATTCAGTTATTATTTAGCGGCAAGAGCTATACCTTATTACTTCCTTTCACTACCACTTTAACTGAGCTGTTAACTGTCATAAGTAATTATGAGTCTTAATTCTACGAGTCGTATGTCTCGTGGCAACCTAGCGGGTTTAGCCATACTCTTCTGTTTTGCGAATACCAAATAATGACGGACTGGCTACATATCCAGCTACTTTTACACAATCTGATGATACCCCAAAATGGTGAAAGGCGTCATTAATATTAAACACTTTCGCAATCAAGACTGATTTTATTCTGAAGTAATCCGAAACTGGTTGCTGTAGCACCCTGCCACAGTGCAGTGGGGTACTTTTCAATTTAGAGAGCTATAAAAAACCCTGAATATCGTCAAAGTACTAAAGAAGAGAAGCATTAACTGGGCATGCCATAGAGCAAGAATGACGGAGAAAAGACTACCTATAATAGTATTCTACAGAACGACTCTAATCGGACTAACTGAAAAAATGTGGTAATTATACTCTGCGTTGTGAAGCGTTATTTATAACGGGTTATAAATGGTGGGGTTTATGTTAACAACAATATGGGGTGGATAGATTGTTGGCCATCACACAGAGAATGCTGTGTTGTGGTCGTATGAATGTATGTTTCCTACTTCAGAAGAAGGTGTTTGTGCGAAAGCTTTTTATATTTTAGCATTTTATTTCACTGTGTCTGTCTGTGACTCAGTGCCTCCTCTGTATGTTGAGTAACAATCTATGCTTTCCGTATTGTTTTATTCCCTCCTGCATTTTCCATTGTACAAGGATAATGTTACCAGTAAGTGCTTGTACCTTCCAATATTCGTAATCGACTCATGTACTTTATGAAAAAGTACCTCCTTTGAAGGTCGAACTGAAAATAAGCGTGACTAAAACAGCAAAATACGTATTGAACCCAGAAAATACTAGGGGCAGATCTTAATTAGCTATAGTAATGACACGACTGTGTGTTGAAACAGGAGAAAATGCATCGGCCAGGTTTTGAATCTCCGGATGGGAGAGCCTGCCCGCTCCTTCCACTTATGGTAATTAAGGATTTTTTCAGTAATTCTAAGGCATTAAAGAAAATTTAGAATAAAATAAAAACCGACCTGAATCAAAATTCTCCCGAAAGGGTTGAGCGACTTCGCTGAGTTTCTCGCCGTGAGCAGGAAAGTGTGTGTAGGAGGAGAAGACGAAAGTTGGTTACTGTTCTGGTAGATGACTGGATGACTGTGTGCATCTCTCTCGTAACTCCGACCCCCCCCCCCCCCCACCTCTCGTAACTTCCCTCCGCCCCCCCCCCCCCAAACCATTCACGTCTGTCGGATAATACACTGCCGGCTGGTTATGTCATTGTTAATCGCCCATTATCTGGACGAAGGCTGCCTGTTTACCTTCATATTGGCCGTTAGCTGTTGCTCTCAAGCGCTCCTCGCTATTGATTGCTTCATTTTAATGGTCTGTTCGGCGAACACGAAATTGCCCTAGTGCAGAAGTAGAGTCGTTAGGGAAATATGGCTTCGCTTGGAGTGGCTCGTTACATACACATTTATACTATGTATAAAGTAGGACGCACAGAAATTGCTGAGTGTTCAAAACAATAAATCTTTATTACGAACTGGTATTCATGCTGGCTGACAAGTGCTGGCTGAAACAGCTAGCATGACGTTTGGAAGAACTCCGCTTACAGATTGTAAAATTGTTGTTCATTAAAACACGACCGGTTTCGCGGCTTCAAGCCGCATCGTCAGGGGAACCTACACGGTAAAAGTACAGAGTCACCATATTTTGTGGAATTAAAAAATAATAAGGAAATGTCTAAAATATATTCTCGCTTGTGAAGGTAGAGAAGCAGCGCTACTAGTCATGAGTGTATGACGTCACACTGTCCACGTGAGTTGCCTCCCTTCCGCCAGCCAGTCTCTGTTAGTCGTTCGTGCCGGCCGCTATTGCCTTGCCATGCACTGAGCTGCCCTGCTGTCACACTGGTAAGACACTGACACCTAATACTTTCTACATAGAGATTTGCATAGTGCCGCGACTAATCATGTTAGCAGTGACAATTCTTTATCGCCAATCCGACCAAATTTTTTTTTTAAATATTTTCTTTTGTCTTTTTAAATACAGGCAATTTTTAAAGAATGGAGCACGTTTCCTATACCTTTCGCTCACCATAGTACTGACGACATTCTTTGACTAGGGAATTTTGAGTAGGAGCGATAGGTATGCCTACGATATTGCGTGATTATTTTAGTCATTCCTTTATTAATTTTAATATCCACAAAACATTATAACACTATACTTTGCATTTTACCGTGCAGGTTCACCTGATGATACGGCTTAAAGCCGCGAAACAGGTCGTATTGCAATAAACAACAATTTTTACCTTCAGTAAGCGGAGTTCTTTCTAACATCATACCTCTCGGCAGCTGCGGTTGCCCGGATTACAAAATACTTTGTGTTAAACAGCTAGCGCTGTACCAACGGCGACATTCAAGCGATATACTGCCCAACAGGTGAATACATTTGACTTTTACTGCTGTTCTGCAGTTAGTGGATGAAAATTGCACGATGGTGCTATTGTCCAATATCGTAATATGTTCACTGAGTTGGTTTACTGATTTGGGGTAGGTTTAGGCGAGGTCATTGGTCCCATCGGGTTGGGGAAGGAAGTCGGCCACGCCATTTCAGAGTAACGATGCCGGGATTTGTCTGAAGAGATTTAGGGAAATGATGGGAAACCTAAATCTGTAAGGCCGGACGCGTGTTTGAACCATCGTTCCCCCGAAAACAAGTTCAGTGTGCTATCCACTGCACCTCCTCGCTCGTATTACCTAGGGTGTTTATAAACGCCCTAGTTAATAGGATAATGTTATAGAATGCAACTGTAAATGACAGATATCGCACTGATCTGCAGTCTGCCAACGATATGCAACGTAGCCAAGATGGAGGTAAAACTCATGGAGAAATTGTATCCGCTTATGGAGGGAAAGGAATGCAACAAAAATAGTTCAATAAACAAATCAGCAGGTACAGAACAGATATCATGGTACCAGGTAAAGAAAAAAATATGTAAATCCATTGATACAATGATGAACCAAAACGAAATCGTAAACTTCCCAACGGAATTCACAGAGTTCCCTAATGTTCTCAGTATGCTGCTTGAAAGGAGTTTCTGAACAACATCATATAATCGGAAATATTAACCAAAGAAGAAAAAAGGAAAGTCGGAATTCGTGCTACATAACTTCCACTCATTTCATATAACTTACCACTGAGCTTTAATATGCTCAAAACTCCTGTTCGGCTGGCGTACAGTATGACTATCAATGAAGCACAATGGCAAACATTCGTACGCTGTGGAATTAATTAAAAAGAATCGTCTTTTTATCGTACAAATAACTATGTGTATCGTTCTCATACTGGAAAACCACAGGAAGTATTCTTCTTTGCACCCGACAGCAACACACTGCGACCTCATCTGACATTATTTGCGCCTTGGGCAATTGGGCATTACACGGCCCTGTTTCCAAAAGTGTCACTCTAAGCAGCCGTAGGGTTGAGCCGTACACATCTGAGTTAACGCCCAGAAGCTAACTCGCTGCAGGCCTGCAGCTTTTATCCTGCAATCAGATAGTCTGTGCATTGGCTAGAGTTTCGAACTGATGAAATAACCAGGAATACTACATAAATAGTAAATGAATAGTTAACAAAAGCGTTTTATTCTAACATCAGGCATTGATGCAGACGACACCAGAGAATTCTGTTAAGAGACGTTTATTCAAGAAATTAATCTCCAACCAATGGAAAGTGATCATACAATTACCGTTTATAGCACAGTCAGAGAAAGTACCACATAAAAATCCAATAAAGTTGCGTTAAGTGCGTAGCAAGAATGAAAGCAGAAACCCCAAACTACACATCCAAAAAAGTTTTGCATCACCTCGGTTCCGAGGAGTCTGTACAGAAAACGGGAATAGAGATCAACATAAACGTCATTTCCTCCCTTTTTATTACTCAGGAAAGAAACACATTGCGTGTTTCGACGTGCATATACAACACATAGCATGTTGTACCACCTTTAGAGGTGGTGGTCCAGATTGATGTACTCACCAGTACCTTTAATACCCAGTATCACGTCCTCTTGCATTGATGCATGCCTGTATTCGTCGTGGCATACTATCCACTATTATTCGACATGGTGGCGTTGCTGTCAAGGATTCCTCCGAGGTAGCGGTAAACCACTGCAGTAGTTGCCCTTGGGCGGCCTGAGCGAGGCATGTCATCGTCAGTGCCTGTCTCTCTGTATCTCCTCCATGTCCGAACAATATAGCTTTGTTTCACTCCGAGATGCCTGGACACTTCCCTTGTTGAGAGCCCTGCCTGGCACAAAGTAACAATGCGGATGCGATCGAACCGCAGTATTGACCGTGTAGGCATTGTTGAACTACGGACAACACGAGCCGTGTACCTCCTTCCTCGTGGAATGATTGGAACTGATCGGCTATCGGATCCCCTCCGTCTACTAGGCGCTGCTCATACATGATTGTTTACATCTTTGGGCGGGTTTAGTGACATCTGAACGGTCAAAGAGACTGTGTCTGTGATACAATGTCCACAGTCAACGTCTATCTTCAGGAGTTCTGGGAAGTTGGGTGATGCAAGCCGTTTTTCAATGTGCATTAATCATCCAAGACACACGAAAAACAAAGTCCATTTCGTGAACACAGTATCCGAAACATTCGCCAGGTCAAAATAATTCAGACTTTAGCATGACGATTTACTCATTAAGGCATGAGAGATAGCGAGTAGGCACTCATACTCTGTCCCTTTTGTACTCGATAATGCAAAGGGAAAGTTGAAGTTCTGCACTGGTCTCACAAAAGTTACAGTTACTTCAAAAGTTAAAATCTTCTTGGGAGCCATTTACCGCTCAGAGTTTATCATCCACACGACCGAATAACGCACATTACCTCATGCACGTCTGCCTTCTTCCATATCTGTCGTAGAAGCGTCTGCCTTCTTCCATATCTGTCGTAGAAGTATCTGGAATCGCACCTTTGAGTGGACCACTCTAAGAATGTCTCTCTCCTCCTGACTGCAGAAATGTTCCACCACTGCTCATTTCTCCACTTGTTGTAGACCTTCCTCAGCAAAAATACACTGTTCTTACGTTCTACAAACATGATTGGACTCAGTTTGGCCACTAATACATTATTCACTCAGACCATTTACAATAAGCATAAATAAGAACTTAGTCATAAATAAAGAAATTGTCATTCTTGCATATGTGCGCTTGTATTATATGAAAAGAAAATCGTTTAAACTATTTTATGTGCACTTGTTAAAGCGCCTTTGGAACTTTTTTTCAATGGTGATGGCAGCTAACCACTTTCAAATTACATTCGTTTTTTAATATCGATTCTAATCCTATTTAAACAACGTTGCTCGCAAAAACAGTAACATGTAATTACGCAAGTAGGCTACTTAAAGATATGAGGTATTCACACTGCATTCAGCTGCCGTGTTACTTTGAAGGATACATGCTCTGACCAACATATGCATAATAACATATGCATAAAAACATATGCATAATATATGCATAATAACATATTCGTAATAATAATAAATAGGTAATTAACCGATAAATAAAAGAGATCCAGATAAGCAGCTGCCAAGGATAACACCTATAGTGCAATGCTATCACCTCAGATATTGTTTATTGGTATCGCACGAAGCATTTGGGGTTGTTAATTCTAAAGTCCATTTTATAGTTTTCTAAGGTATTGAAAATATCATTGCTTCACTGGCTGCTTCTCATTTTTCTGAGATGTATTCAGATTTGCCTTACTATGGAACTGTGATTTGGAACTTTGCTTTATTATTCAGTTTCTAATAGTTTCAAGTAGCAGACTGCCTTATACGTCACCTTTACTAGGGCATCTGCTGTCCTGCGGCTAAGTGGGCAACCACCATCCAAATGCTCTGGAACTTACCAGCATCCTGCCAGGCGCTCCTCACCCTTGCACCATGGCTGACTGATAGCAGTCACTTCGGCTGGACTGATCATTCCGCACTCTGGGCCCCGTGCTCATCGGCCAGTGTTCAGGCAGCTATGACACTAGGACCAGACTGCATGCATAGGGCAGGAGCCAAAAACAATAGTATCTTTCAGCACAGTGTTATAATTAATGCAATGCACTATAGTTTACAAAAAGTACGGATACTGAAAGACATTTTTCCACATTGGAGTCTCTTTAGAATGGTTCGAAGTTACGGAGAGGTCCAAGCACATGTGTCTGCTTCGAAAATAGTTTGAGTAGTCGCCAATAACACTACTAATTGCCGTTATTTGGGTTTTATTTTTAGGCTACCAGTTTCGACAATACATTATGTTATCTTCAGGAACGCTTGAATCGAGTAACCTTCTTGTTACAAAATATAGCAGCACTTTTTGTAACACGAAGGTTACTCAATTTAAGCAGGACTGAAGATGACATAATGTATTGTCGAAACTGGTAGCCTAAAAACAAAAACTTTAAAAGGCGATTGGTAGTGTATTATTGGAAATTGATCAGCTGTAGTCCCCCACTCCAAACAGAACATGGAGTTACATTCATTAGTTTGAGTAGCAGACAGTAGTACGTTTTCCTAGACAGCGAGTGTTCATGAGAGGCAATGTAGGATTTGTGATAGGAGCGCCCCAGTTGTCCGTCTGCGTAGAAGATCATTAGGAGAGCGAGGGGGGGGGGCGCATGGGGGAGGGGGGGGCGGCTGCAATGTGAGACTAGTTACTGATGGTGTTGTAGTGTGCGAGAGAGTGGCTACGTTGAGAGACTGTAGGATAATGAAGGATGTCCTGGACAGTATTTCTGTATGATTCCCTAAATGCCAGACCACTTTAAACAAGTTGGAGAGGGTGAACAGGAGAAACGTTCCTTTAATGTTTTAATGTATTATTAATAATAAGGTGCTCAACTCAGTCAATTGAAAGTGTTCGTAAGGTGAGTTGTAAGTTAGGTGAATGGAGTGCGACAGTTAATAAAGGAGACAGCATACACAACACTAGTTCTTAAGTGCTGCTCGAGCATTTGGGATCCACACCAGGTCAGATTAAAGACAGACATGGACGTTATACAGAGGCACGTTGCTGGATTTGTGGTCGGTCTTTTCGATCAATGAGAGAGTGTTAGGGACGTGCTCACTGAGCTTGGGAGGCAATCCTTGGAGGCAGGAAAACGATCATTTGCAAAACGCTATTGAGACGGTGTAAGAATAACAGTATTTCTAACATACTGCAGGTCTGTTCAACTGCGTATCGACTGTAAAAATTAAATGCGGAATATTTGGTGTCGTACAGAACATGCAACCAATGAATGTTACCCTATGTTTCCTCGTGGAACCCTGATAGCACTTCTCTATTCTGTTTCTCATCCTCATTGGTCATGGTGAATGAAGTACAATGGTGGCCGAAGGAATTCAGATACAGTTTTTTCGTACAATTTACAAAACGCTCTTCTTTCATCTGTTGTCGTCTATTAAAGAGTTGTGCATTTAACATAAGACAAAGAAGTCCTCTGAATCTTCAGGATGGCGAATATAATTTGGACATGCCTCAAAAGCTATAATGTCATATCGCTTCTTCATCCGAAAGCCCGGGTATGTAACTGACGAACATTTATTAAATAACCTCTTCATGTAATGTCTTTTTTTCCCTGCTGACACTGTCCTCCTGTGGTACGCCTTCCCAGATCTCCTAGAGGGGGACTATTTTGCCTGCAGAATATTTTACCCAACCTGTTAAACCGAACAAGAGAGATGCAATTCACCAGGATATATATACTGGCTTTAGTTTCCGCTTGTATCCAGCCTTTCAAAATACCAGCATAGGATGGCCTTGTTGCCTAATCCTGATCTGTCAGGCATCCACATCGTTGTCTTTCCAGCAGCTCAAACGGCTACTGCCCTCCTTCGGGAAACAGAGGTTAACTTGGCCTCTCCACACATATCCATCTGTTGTGGTTGCACCTATGGTACAGGATTCTGTATCCTTGAGACATGGAACCCATCCTGGAAATGTGCACGGGTCGTGAGGAACGTAAGCTATTTCACCAATAATTCTTGGAAAACATGTAAAAATGAGTTAATAAGTTGTGAGTAAATATTGTTCAACTGTTTGACGTATTTGGTACGCTTTGACGGACTGAAGTAACTCACACGTATATGTGTCGCTACCTGTACTTACACTCTGCAAAACACCGAAGAGCCTAGCAGAGGGCACTTCCCGTTGTACCAAGCATTAGCATGGGAAGAATAATAAACCAGTCAGGCAGCTTTAATTAGTCACACTTAGCATTCTCTACGGGTGCGATACATAGATAGCTGTATTCTTTTAGATTTAGACTTCTCAAAATTTCTTAAGTAGGCTTTCGAGCCCCAGATGGCGTTTATCTTGAGGCATCTGGTATTTCATTGTTTTAAACACCACTGTGGGTCGAATACAGTCACCATTCAAGCTGCACTCTTCTACACATATTCAGTATCCCCTTCAGTCCTATTTGGTATGGGTACCATACACTTGAGCAATGTTCTAAGGTGGGTCTTTTGAGTCTTTTACAGGCTCTCTTCTTCGTAAACTGCTTGACATTTCCCAGTATGCTACCAATGAACAGATGTCGAGTACGTGCTTTACTTACAACTGAGCCTACGTTATCACTCCATTTAATATCCCCATAATTTGTTACATCCGGGTAATTATACTAAGTGAACGCTTCCAGTTGCGACACATTGAAGTTGTAGCCATAGAATTCTAAGTTTTTCCGTTTTATGAAGGGAAAAACGTTACATTTGTGTACATAGTTGTTGTCAGCACTCTTTTTTTGCGTTACCGATTTGCCAATGACTTTCAGAGACACACTCACAATATCATATTTGTCGTTAATCAGGCTGTTATGTTGCGAACAAAATTTCTGGCATTATATACATGACGAGAATATTAATGCAGTTATGTTTCGAGGTATTTCTATAATCACATAAAATGTCTGTAGGCAATAGCTTTTCTCGTCTACCCACGTAACAGCAATTCTGCAAGAAATTGTGTCTCTCTGCACCTGACAGTACGGCGGAGCGGTTCCTTTCGCCCTACCTGTGAACTCGTCGCAGCAGATGGCCGGTAGCAAAGCCGAGCAGAAATCGTCCGTACTGCGACTCGCACCAGGCTGAGTATAGCGTATCTATTCTAAAAATTGGGACAAGGTCTTAATTTTGAATGAAAGGTGAAAATAATGACAAGACTTCGGTATATTCTGAAGCTGACAATCATAAGTTCACTGCCAAGCCCCTGCTAATCCCAACACAATCATGCACAAACCCTTTCATTCACGTTAGCAAGTTTATGGTAACGTATATCCCGAGATATGAACAGCTACTAAGCACGGATTGTTCTTAACTGAAAATGCTTGCCATACTGTTAAGTTGATCAGTGTCTAAAGCACTCATGTTTTTAGTCACCAATCTGCTCAATATGCCAAGTGGAATTACTGTCTTTTCTCATACAGAACATTGCTTAAAAATCCGTACTTTCTAAACAAAAAACACACCGGAATAAATATGCCTTCACATTAAAGCACTTTTGAGGCATGTAGCACAACTAACACTACACACGACCGTACCACTGAAAGGCTAGACTCCGACTCTTAGACGGCTGTAAGCATTCTATATTTCCAAGAGAAACGACGAGCGAATAATACTCCGTCCTAGTTGGACACTTTTCTTTAAGGCCAACAGAAAAATGTTATTCTCTAGCATTAGTCCATGCTTTTGATGACTAACCAATCAACAAATAACATACTCTCTCTGGTACCTCGCGCTGCAGAATTTGAATCCGCGCCAGACGTCACGGACGTCAAAGACCCATAGAGGTCTCCGCACCATCGCGCCGCAAGCTGTGGCAGCGCGCGCCTCCTGGCCCGCTCAGTCTAACATAGTGTTGTGTCTCACGACATATCGTCTCAGACAGCATATTCACCTCGTGTTTCCATTCCAGTGGACATGGTCGTCTTGTTTTGGTTCGTTACTCTGTTGTCTGTTCTTGTTGGGTCTTTAGGTCCTCGGGTGTCCGATGCCTTCCCACCTCCACCGTCGTTTCCACCCATTAATGACGCAAAAGAGGACTGGGAAACCTACTTACATCGGCTGAAACAACATTTCACGGCTTTTCAAGTTACGGACGACTCCTTGCAGCGGTCGTTGTTTTTGTCTTGGGCCTCTACGGACCTGTTCTTTCTTCTCCTCAAGTTGGCACCGTTGTCTGATCCTGTGGCTCTCTCTGCCTTTTGCTGACAAACTATTATTCCCAACGCTACCATGTGGTCGCCTCTCAGCTGGAGTTCAACCAGTACCATAAACAGCCTGGTCAGCCGTATCATTCCTGGGTCACGGACTTGCAGGGTCTCAGCCGTCGATGCGAATTTACGTGCACCAGTCAGCAGTGTAGGGCTTCGTATGTGGACTCCCTGATCCGGGATGTGGCGGTTCAGCTGGCTTCCGATCCTGAGGTGCGTACTGTGGCGTTGAAACTAGACAACGCCTCCTTGGAAGAGATCCTCTGCATTGCCCACTCCTTTGAAATTGCTCAAGCGGCTAACGAGAGTCTTAGGGCGCGACCGCAGGTGACGGCGATCGCGGCGTCACGATGGGTTTCGCCCTTGCGACGTCAATGTGGCTTGGCCGACAGAGGCCGGCGCCATCGGGACTCCTCGTCTTCCGACGTCTCTATGGCATCGGCGCCTTCGGGCGCCCCTAGTCGCCGGTCGCGCGGCCCATTTCCATCTTGCCCACAGTGCTTTACTGCCCATTCTTGGGCTGATTGTCCCCACCGCAGGAAAACGTGCGTGCTGTGTCACAAGGAGGGCCACATCCGATCGGTTTGTCATAGTCGCTCGACTCGACCCAGTCCTGCCGCTCCTGGGCCTCAAGATACCGTCCCTGCTCTGCAATCGGTGGTCCCACAGGATGACCCATCTGCACGGAAGCTTTTCCTCAAGCTCCGAATTTTCACGGAGGATGTCAGTTTTCAGGTCGACACTGAGGCCACCGTCTCCCTGATTAACGTGGCTGGGCTCTCCTGTGTTGTCGCGTGCCTCTCGTCGTTTGGTCGCCTACAGAGATGGTTCCATTCCCCTTCGTGGGCAGTTCGTTGTCCAGGCGACGTACAAGCGGGTTCCACAGCTCCTTACCCTCTTTGTCGTCGACCGTCCGTCGGCTTCCAATATTTTTGGCCTGGATGCGTGTCAACTGCTTGGCTTTTCAATTTCCGACGAAGTTAAGGCCGTTTCCATGGCTGTTCCCTTTCAGGACTTGGACGATCTGTGCTCCGCTTTTGCACCGTTGTTTGCACCGGATCTCGGATGTGCTTCCGGCTTTCAGGCGCACATCACCCTATGGCCAGACGCACAGCCTCGCTTTTTTCCGGGCCCGGCAGGAACTTGATCGGCTCCAGGCCGCTGGCGTGCTGGAACCTGTAACTTACGGTGATGGGCGACACCACTGGTGGTCATACGGAAACTCAATTGGTCCCTTCAGCTGTGTGGGGACTTCGGCGCTACAGTCAACGCTCAGTCCTTCTTTGACACTTACCCCATTCCCCGACAGGAAGACCTTCTTGCCAAGCTTGGCGGGGGAAACTAAGACCGACCTGGCTGAGGCATAGCACCAGTTGCCCTTGGATGCTGAATCTCAGAACATAATGGTTATTAACATGCCTTTCGGATTGTGTAAGTACAAGCGTCTTCCCTTTGGTGTCTCTTTGGCGCCGGCCATTTCCCAGCGATTTCTGGAGCAGCTTACACAGCCTATCCTTGCATGTGTGAATTATCTGCATGACATCTTAGTCACCGGGCGTTCCCGCCAGGAACATTTGCAAAACCTCAGCGCCTTATTTGACACTCTGCAGTCTGCTAGTCTCCGCTGTCGGCTGGACATGTGTTTTTTTTTTTGAACCAGATGTGGAATACTTAGGCTACTGGCTTAGCAAAGATGGCATTCGCCCTTCAGGTTGTAATGTCATGGCCATTGAGGCCCTTCCTCGTCCGAAGGACTTATCTGAACTGCAGGTGTTTCTGGGCAAGGTTACTTATTATTTAAAGTTCTTGCCACAGGCTGTCTCCGTTGCTCAACCCCTCAATCACTAGCGTCGCAAAGGGGTACCTTTTGTTTGGACTCCCGCCTGTGACCAGGCTTTTCTCCGTTTAAAGGCGATGCTGAAGTCCACCCCTTGCTTTACTCCCTTCTCTCCAGACCGCCCCTTGGTTGCGGCATCTGATGTGTCAGCATACGGCATTGGGGCCGTCCTCGCGCACCGGGATGCCGATGGCTCCAAACAGCCCGTCGCTTATGCCTCTAAGACGTTGACCCCAGCAATCCGGAAGTACTACCAGATTGAAAACGAGGCCCTGGCGATCATGTTCGTTGTCCAAAAATTTCACATCTATCTCTTTGGGGGCAAAGTTCATCCTCCTGACGGACCATAAACCCTTGGTTACACTTTTCGGGCCCCACTCTCACCTTCCCGAGTGGACGGCTCAACGTCTCCAATGCTGGGTATTGTTTTTACATAATTACGCCATCCAGTATAAGCCCACTGCCCAGCATGCTAATGCAGACGCTTTGTCACGTCTTCCAGCAGGCCCCGATCCCGCCTTTGATCAACAGGAGGTTCTCTGCTTTCACATTGATTCCGCCTGCCGGGATGCGCTGGACAGTCTTCCTCTTATGGCTGCTGACGTTGCTGTGGCTACCCGCCACGACCCCGTCTTGCGGCAGGTTCTCAACTACACGGTCCACGGGTGGCCTCCCTATGTTAGTCATTGGATGCAGTCCGATTTTAGCCCCTGGCGCCACACGTCCCACAGAATCTCCATGGTCGGTGATGTCCTTTCGTTGTCCATGGAGTCGGATGCCCACTGGGTGGTCATCCCTCCGGAATTGCAGCTTTGGTTGCTCAGTTTGTTACACTGCAGGCACTGGGGTATGTCCCAAATGAAAGTTTTGGCTCGCTGGCATGTGTTTTGGCCTGGCATTCATGGCGATATTGACCACCTGGTCCATGGGTGTACTGTCTGTGGGCGTCACCAGACGAGCCCCCCTCAGTCGTTTGCACGCTGGCCTGTGCCTCGCTGGCCCTGGGATCACATCCATATCGATTTTGTGGGCCCGTTTTTGGGGTCCATATGGTTACTCATCGTTGATGCCTACTCCAAATACCCCTATGTTGTCCGAATGGCATCCACCACCACGGAGGCTACACTCATGGCCCTGGCCCAGGTTCTCGCTATTGAGGGCCTGCCCCACACGTTGGTCTCCGATAATGGTCCCCAATTCACAGCATTCTCCTTCCATGACTTCTGTCAGGCCAACGGTATCAAACACATCTGTAGCCCCCGTTTCCACCCTTTGTCCAATGGCGTGACAGAGAGGCTTGTCCGCACTTTTAAACACCAGTTGAC
This sequence comes from Schistocerca piceifrons, assembly GCF_021461385.2. Classification (NCBI taxonomy): domain Eukaryota; kingdom Metazoa; phylum Arthropoda; class Insecta; order Orthoptera; family Acrididae; genus Schistocerca; species Schistocerca piceifrons. The sequence continues at coordinate 273,400,906 of NC_060139.1, forward strand.
TAAGGCGGTCGACACATCCCCAACTACGTCGGCCCTCACCCTGTCTCTGAGCACTTATTGCACTACGCCCATTGACGGACGCAGTCCAGCAGAGCTCCTTCATGGGCGACAGCCGTGCACCCTGCTCCATTTGCTGATGCCATCCTCCTCCCGCCCCCACCTCTGGCCTTCATGGCGGTATGCCCCTGGCACAGCCGTGTGGGCCCACGAGTACAGGCACAAGGCGATTTGGATACCCGCCACGGTCGTCACGGCCCATGGGCGGCGAGTGACGTCGGTGCAGACGTCGAAGGGGTTGAACCACCGCCATCATAACCACCTCCGTCCTCGTGCTGCCACCACCTCTTTCCCTACCTCCTTCGGGTACTGACGTAGTCCTCGAGTCACCGCCCCAGCCCCCAGTAGCCATCTCCCCGTGGGGCTGCCGCCGGCCCTCTCCGCCTCCATTGGCGGTTCCTATCCCCTGTCCTGGACTCTGGATCGGCTGTCGTGGATAACTCGGGCGTCCCTTCCTCCCCGCCAATTGCGGCTGATACGCCCAGTTCCTCTTCCCACTGCCGCCCACCTCGGCACCGTCCGGGGCGTTTCCGCCCCTACGCGCAAGGTTCAGGGGGGGGGGGGGGGGGGAGATCTGGTGCCGGGCTCCGCAGAATTTGGATCCGCACCAGACGTCATGGACGTCGAAAACCGATAGAGGTCTCTGCACCATCGCGCCGTAAGCCGTGGTGGCGCGCGCCTCCTGGCCCACTTTTATAGTGTGAGGGCGCCACAGTGAAACACGTGGTCCCAGCGGCCAATAGCGGCGCCCCTGATAGCATAATTAAGCGCCTGCCGCGCGCTCAGCCAGCAGTCTAACGTCGTGTTGCGTTTCAGGACATATTGTCTTGGACAGCGTATTCACCTCGTGTTTCCATTCCAGTGGACGTGGTCGTCTTGTTTTGGTTCTTTACTGTGTTGTCTGTTCTTGTTGTGTCGTAAGGTCCTCCGTTGGTCGTGTCTGGCCTCTCCCACTGTGTTGTTCGCAGTCCGCTCCGCGGGTCCCGCCGCGTTTCCGTCAATACTACCCTGCGACCGCTCCGGTTGCCATTACAACACTTTCGAATTGTACTTTTTCCCTAAATAATTACCAAACATTCTGATATTTATACCTTACGCTAACAATATTCATTTTCACTCGAATTATCTTTCCTTCTTACCATAACCTTACTTAATATATTATGATACAAAATTCCCCGTCGTTTGCATTCACACTGTCTTAACAATTTCTGACGTTAGTTCTAACAGCGTTTGTCGGTATAACAACGATCTATATATTGACTTTAGACCACATTCACGTATCATTCACACTGGCAAAAAGATACAAAACTGTACAAACGTAAATAAACAAAGAAGCCTTCAAGAAATACACAGAAAAATTCACAAAACACTGTCTTGACTTGTTTCTTGAATGTCTCTGTGACTAATGTCCTCTAGCAGATGAAAACTAGAACTACGTACTAGACTGAACCCGCTTCAGACCATCTGTCACTGTGCACGCATGAGTCATTCTCCCGATACACATTCTCCAGACAGGAGCGATAGAAAGGCGCCACGTCTCAGCAGTATTTGGAGGGTTGAGTGGCGGCAGAAGAGGATAATGACACTTAAAAGTAATGTCTCAAAGGGCCAATGTGAGTGGCATACATAAATAATGAATGATTTTAGCTCGAATGCGTCAATTCGTTTGGTCAAAATACCTGGGAAGTCAAATATTAAATAACCATATCAGGCTCTGTATAATAATGTTCTTTGAAAAATTGTCGCTTATTTATTTGATTGATTCCTTGTAAAGAAACCTCATTTTGGGCTTAAAAAGTTCGTTTAATAGTACAACTTTAATAGACCCCTGAAATAAATGTTCAACCTCGCTACATTACTACATTACCGTCAAATCAAACAAGAGTATGCGATTGCCCATATTTCTGCAAAGTCCAGAGTGTGTTAATTTGGCTAACAGTGCCAGATAAGTAAGCACTACACACCAAGTGATTTGAGTGCCAGCACTGCGCAGTAGGCTTACGAAGTGCTGCAGCATGCTCGCTTTGCTCCGCAGAAACTAAGTTCACAACTTGCAGCCAAGCAACACTTCAAATTTCTACTCGCGGTAGACCGCGTCTCTACTGTATCCTCTTTACTGTGTTCTGCACCTTCCGACAACAACTGTTTCAGTATTAAATATATTTTGAGAAATTCTAAACGAGGTAATTAATCGTAACCATTGCCTTCTAAAACAGAAAATTTGGAAGGATATGTGAAAAACTTTTATGTCATTGACAGTAATGGAAGCGGCTCAATGGTGAAACCAGTACTCAATCCTTTCGAACCTCTCTGTATTAGTGAACCATATGCTATCATTAAAGAAGTTAGGCAAGAGATACTAAAAAGGGAGTTTTTTTAATATCAAAACAATGAACATTCGAGAGTTTCGGAATCCAGACGAACTCAGTTTCGAGAAAGGGCAAATTTTCGAGTATTTAGAGATATAGCGGCTGTCGAGATTTCTAATTATCACTTGTTCTGAACCGCATAACTATCGTCTGAAGGACTAGCAATACTATTAAAACTGCCTACGTAAGTACTTACTTCACACGATAAATGAAGTAACCTCTGGAACAGTAAAGAAGTGTTTTCCTTTTATTTGCACTTCACTCACCTTCAAGGAATACCGCGTGCGGCAGCTGGTCGTCGTTTCCACTGTCGCACACAGGTGTGACCGCGCACACCTCTGTAGAGGCACGTGCCGCCTTTTATGGTCCGCAAGAGATTTATGAGGCCAGCCTGTTTTGGACATACCAGTGTCCCCCTCAAGCTGTCTACCCTAGCACACGGCAGTAGCGTATCTTAACGTAGTCATATTGGCATGTTCCAAGCACACGCTACATAGTCAGTCTCGTACGAGAAATTGGTTTTGAGTCGTTACCCCCTCCCCACCAGTGCTGCTCTTTTAGTCTAACGTTCTGATAAACATCAGTATGACTTGCTCACTGACTATTTGAATACCACCAGCATCCCAATTTCATTTATGAGTGGCCAAGGTCTTCATTTTCACGTAGCATCAACCCGGTTCGTAATCGGTGCATAATTTTAAGTTTTAATTTGCGTACATACTTCTATTTTTTACATTCAATTTTCATTATTGTTCTCTTGTACGTTTTATGTCTCTGTTCTATTGGCATTATTTTACATACCGTTCAGTGTATTGTGTTTGTCGTTTTGTGGTTTTCTTTTAATTTAAATACATTTGTCTGTATGCTACGTTCCTCATATTTTTATATGATGTTATCTGCAGTTTTGTTCTTCAGCTGTTGTTCTTGTTCTATGATGTACGGTGTTTGGCCTCTCAAGCTTTGTCTTTTACTTTAAGAGCATACGCATGTTTGTCATAATGTTGTTGTAATTCTTCTGCAGTGTCATTTTTCATTACTGCCGCCGGCTATCTGGTGTTTGTTGTTTGTCTAACTGCACTTTTATTTTGCTTTAAAAGTGTGTGTGTGCTAGCTTCGTAATTTTGTTCAATTTTTTTTTTTTGCTATTACTTTTCTATGGCACTTTATAACCATTGTCGACTGTATGGTCCTTGTAACCTAATGCAAAAATAAAGAAATAATAATAATAAAAAATAGTAGCACGTGGATACCGCATCACATAGCCGACAAACGAAATAGGTAGGAAATTGGGACTCAAGTAAACTTTCCCCATTTTTCCCTGTTGACTTACTATGCATTTGTACATAACCGCGTCCTGTCATAATATGTAGGAAGGGACGTCGGTATGACTGAGTGATGACTGCTAGCTGAGCTTGGTTCAGTGCTTTAGGCATATGCAACAGAGCCAATGATAGGAAGCTCGTTCAACGGATACTTACATATTACTGGTCGTTACCGCCAAAAACAGAATTCCAATACATAATTTCACAAATGATTTAAAAACCTTTGATAATCAAGGGCTTCAGATTCAGGATATGAAGCAAATTCCACGTAATTACAAAAGCAGTGTCATAAGGTCGTGTGAAGGTCTCATAGATGTAGTCCTGTAATCAATGCCTTGCACACACTACAGAAACACTTAACCACTGGAACTACCAGAACACAGAGAGGAAACTTCCTGTCTGATTAGAACTGTGTCCCGAATCGAAACTCGAACTCGGGACCTTTCCCTTTCGCGGGCAAGTGCTCTACGAACTGAGCTACCCAAGCACGACTCACGCACGATCCGTCCTCACAACTTCAATTCTGCCAGTACGTCGTCTCCTACTTTCCAAACTTCACAGAAGCTCTCCTGCGAACCATGCAGAACTAGCACTCCTGGAAGAAAAGGATAGTGTGGGGACTTGGCTTAGACACAGCCTGGGGAATGTTTCGAGAATGAAATTTTCACTCTGGAGTGTGCGCTGATATCAAATAACAAGCGTTCAGTGCATAGTGCTGTGGAATGTGGAAAAAACAGCAAATTGGCGCTCTTAGGAAGAAGAACAACACCAAAAATGCAACAGGAGCGTAATATGTAAGAAACTGTCTACACAACCTGCCACTGATGATGCCTTGCAGAAAATAAAGGCGAAACGCGTATGGCACTAAAATTGTGTTTTATTCAGTTGCTGTCAGACGGTCCATAAGTGAAAATTCCCTACTCCTGTCTAAACAGACAACCGTCGCTTACCAGTTGGTGAGTGTTTAATTTCGTATCACAGTAGATATGGAATCGTAGTGAGCGACAACGGGTTGATCGAATGGTTTATACCTACGCTATTTGAAGCGAGTAGCGAAGTCGTCAACGAGAATTTCTTACGTCACATTCAGTATGTGACTCATGTTTTCTGTTTCTGCTCCTTCGTCTACTTCTGCTTCACATACCACGGTGTCGAATGACAGCTCTAAGCGAATCATGTTCGTATTCATAGCACCATGTATCCTAGCGCTGGTAGAATTTGTCTGATTTTGAGACGTCAACACATTTTCGCCTTCTTCCGCCTTCCAAGTGTGCATCTAATTTTCTTTCATAGACAATCTTTACTATGATTAATTAAATTTAGAATATATTTTTGTTGAGTGTTTCCTTCCCGTCCCCTGTGTAATATGCTATAAAGACAGAAGAAATTTTATTTGAGGTGGTACAGTATTTGACATGAACATAGAGATCAAATTTACAGACGGTCAGACAGTTTAGTATTTGATACAAACATTAGTGGAGTATTGAACAGACAGCGATGAAATTTACTGACAAGGCAGAATAAATTACATTTAAATGTTAAGTAATGATACGAGCAAAACATAAAAGGAATGAAATTTGCTGGCGAGTCTATAGTGGTTACGAAAATTTTGATAAGTATCCAAATACTTTTGATTATAGTGCCACGTTCAGGTGAAGGATCTTGTGGTAATAGTTTTGAACGTGGCAGGTTGTGGCAAAATTTAGTACACTTTTATTGGCATCTTCATTTTTAATGAAGATCTTTCCCATCAGCGCCGTCTTGCACTTTTAAGCTCTGCTATTAGCTGGAAAATTTAGGAATTATGCCCACCACCTCCATTTTGCATTTCTGACATTTCCCACCATCGCCACGATGCACTTTTTAAATTCCATGCCAGTGCCATGTTCATTCTTTTAAATTCCCCGCCAGTGCCATCTTTGGTTTCGAAAATTTCCTGGCCCCCTCATCTCGATGACGTCCTGCTCTCAGGATAATTGATGACGTCGTTGCCCTGGCATGTAGGCACATTTCAAGTTCATTTTAGGTGTTAAGTTGTGGTGCCACAGCCAGACTTAACGAACTTTTCCCCTTATGAAGAGAAATAATTACTAAATGACAGCGATTGCTGTGCTTAAGTGAAACAATATTTAGTTTTACTGGTTAAATCATCTTTGTAATTTAGTAATACATGTACATTGTAACTGGTACTGAGATAAAATTTACGCAAGAATAACACTGTTAGAATCTTGTAAAAGGAGAAATATGACTTGCTGTTTATCTGCTCCCAGGCTATTTTATTCTTTTACAATTAGGTCTTGTTGGGAATTAGGCCTTTCTTAATCACTAGGGCTGAGTCTGTAGACTGACTGTCCATAAAGCGTAAAATAAACTGCGTGTTACGACAGTGTTATTGGAAGAACTTTCATTTTGGACAAAAAGAGAAATAGATTTTATTCATAAAAAATGGGAAAATGAAATACGGAAGCTTTTTATTTGGTTCACGATAATTAAAAAAGCCATTTTGTGTATATTAGTTATTTTCATTACATTCATTTGATTGGTTGGTTGGTTGATTTGGGGGAGGGGACAAAACAGCGAGGTCATAGGTCCCGTCGGATTAGGGAAGGAAGTCGGCCGTGCACTTTTAAAGGAGCCATCCCGCCATTTGCCTGAAGCGATTTAGCAGAATCACGCAAAGATGACCAGGCGTGGGACTGAACCGATGTCTTCCCGAATGCGAGTCGAGCATGCTAACCACTGCGCCACCTCCCCCGGTCACATTAATTGCAACCTTCGGTCTCTTATTTTCCTCAAAGTCCAAAAATTTTTCTGAGAGCAGTTATTACGAAAGGAAATTTCGTTTCCTTTCACGGACAGTAAAATACCTAAGGAATTGTTTCTAAGCTAACTGTACGCCGTAGCTATTTTGCAGTTTTATCGTAAGTTGAAGCTATTATTATTAGTCTTGATTTTCATGAAAGAAGTGCAATCAAACCAAAGATTTAAAAAAAAATCTCTAGTTTTGTTATAACGTTTCCGCCAAAGACATAATTTCACAAATGATTTAAAACCCGTTTATAATCGAGGCTCAAATGGTTCTGAGCACTATGGGACTTAACTTCTTAGGTTATCAGTCCCCTAGAACTTACAACTACTTAAACCTTACTAACCTAAGGACATCACGCACATCCATGCCCGAGGCAGGATTCGAACCTGCGACAGTAGCGGTCGCGCGGTTCCAGACTGTAGCGCCTAGAACCGCTCGGCCACCATGGCCGGCTATAATCAGGGGCTTCAGATTCAGAACATGAAGCAAATTCCACGGAATTACAGAGGCATTGCTATAAGGTGGTGTGGAGGTCTCATACACTCCTGGAAATGGAAGAAAGAACACATTGACACCGGTGTGTCAGACCCACCATACTTGCTCCGGACACTGCGAGAGGGCTGTACAAGCAATGATCACACGCACGGCACAGCGGACACACCAGGAACCGCGGTGTTGGCCGTCGAATGGCGCTAGCTGCGCACCATTTGTGCACCGCCGCCGTCAGTGTCAGCCAGTTTGCCGTGGCATACGGAGCTCCATCGCAGTCTTAAACACTGGTAGCATGCCGCGACAGCGTGGACGTGAACCGTATGTGCAGTTGACGGACTTTGAGCGAGGGCGTATAGTGGGCATGCGGGAGGCCGGGTGGACGTACCGCCGAATTGCTCAACACGTGGGGCGTGAGGTCTCCACAGTACATCGATGTTGTCGCCAGTGGTCGGCGGAAGGTGCACGTGCCCGTCGACCTGGGACCGGACCGCAGCGACGCACGGATGCACGCCAAGACCGTAGGATCCTACGCAGTGCCGTAGGGGACCGCACCGCCACTTCCCAGCAAATTAGGGACACTGTTGCTCCTGGGGTATCGGCGAAGACCATTCGCAACCGTCTCCATGAAGCTGGGCTACGGTCCCGCACACCGTTAGGCCGTCTTCCGCTCACGCCCCAACATCGTGCAGCCCGCCTCCAGTGGTGCCGCGACAGGCGTGAATGGAGGGACGAATGGAGACGTGTCGTCTTCAGCGATGAGAGTCGCTTCTGCCTTGGTGCCAATGATGGTCGTATGCGTGTTTGGCGCCGTGCAGGTGAGTGCCACAATCAGGACTGCATACGACCGAGGCACACAGGGCCAACACCCGGCAGCATGGTGTGGGGAGCGATCTCCTACACTGGCCGTACACCACTGGTGATCGTCGAGGGGACACTGAATAGTGCAAGGTACATCCAAACCGTCATCGAACCCATCGTTCTACCATTCCTAGACCGGCAAGGGAACTTGCTGTTCCAACAGGACAATGCACGTCCGCATGTATCCCGTGCCACCCAACGTGCTCTAGAAGGTGTAAGTCAACTACTCTGGCCAGCAAGATCTCCGGATCTGTCCCCCATTGAGCATGTTTGGGACTGGATGAAGCGTCGTCTCACGCGGTCTGCACGTCCAGCACGAACGCTGGTCCAACTGAGGCGCCAGGTGGAAATGGCATGGCAAGCCGTTTCACAGGACTACATCCAGCATCTCTACGATCGTCGCCATGGGAGAATAGCAGCCTGCATTGCTGCGAAAGGTGGATATACACTGTACTAGTGCCGACATTGTGCATGCTCTGTTGCCTGTGTCTATGTGCCTGTGGTTCTGTCAGTGTGATCATGTGATGTATCTGACCCCAGGAATGTGTCAATAAAGTTTCCCCTTCCTGGGACAATGAATTCACGGTGTTCTTATTTCAATTTCCAGGAGTGTAGATATAGTCCTATAATCAATGCCTTGCACACGCTACAGAAATTCCAAACGGCTGCTGTTTTGGTACTCAGTTCTTGTAGAATATGATGAGAGCATCTGTAGCCGTCAGTTGTGGAACCTTTCTGATGTTTAAAATGTTGTCTGCCACATTATCGTTAGCATGCAGAAAGTAATGTCAGTGGCGCCCGCACAACTGTTGTGGCTCCAGTACTATAAGGGGAATAGGGCAGAGCCCATCGGTGAGACCTCCCCGTTATTCAGTTGATAGCAGGCTGAGTGGGCCTGGACCCTTTCTGCTGGGACTGAAATGAGGAAAGAATTCCTGCTCCTACCTAGGACTGAAGGATTGAACCGACGACCTCTGGGGACGGTATATAGCGCTCTTCCCACTAGACTTGTGGGGGAACATCGTTACCAAAATGTGACGTTATTCTAAAGTACATCAAACGGTATCGTAACCGGTCGGTACCAGACGGGCGGTAATCGTTCCAAGTTCGGAGGTTGGCACTTGAGCGCTGTTGTGCGACAATGGCAGCGCAACTGCTGGCCCCACGAGTTCCAGCCCCCTCAGCTGAGGCACCAATCTGCGCCACGGGTCACGTGGGTAAGAAACCGCTCTAGCCAGTCCTTGCGCGTTATTGCCCAGTTGTCGCATAGGTCCAGTTAGCAGCAGTCGATGATCGTCGTAGTGCAATCGCAACGAAAATTTCCTGACACCTCCATCTTAATGACGTCCTGCTTTCAGGGTAATTGATGACGTCATTGCCTTGGCGTGTAGGCACTTTTCAAGTTCATGCAATCGCAACGGAAGTGGTACATCAGAACTGGCCTCAAGAATTATGTGTATTTGTGTGTAGCGAATTGTTAAAGTGTTTAACTTATACCAGCTTTGCCACACTCTGTAACAGAATCAAGTTATTACAACAGCTCTCTAAGGGATGGGGTCCTCTCATTCTTTTGAGTTCTGCCTTAGAAACCACGAACCGTACCGACTGGGCAAGAGTACTTTTGACAAAGAGATTTGACTTTTTCACTTCACATCACTGTTTAAAGAGATGTGTAAAATGTCGTTAGTACTGAAAGAGGTCAGCGCTACCTTCGATCTCGTGCTGGCTAAATTAACTTGTGATGAAGCTGTAAAGTCTTCTTTGACTCTTTTCTATATAATGTAATTTTAGCTGTGAAGTCGAGTGTGCGTTGATATGAAACTTCCTGTCAGATTAAAAGTATGCGCCGGTCCGAGACTCGATCTCTGGATCTTTCCATTTCGCGGGCTAGTGCTCCACCCACTTTTTTTCTTATTCTTTGTTGTTCTCATTTTGATTTATATTGTTCGTTGTGTTTGTTCGGGACGGACGTCTCATGACACGCGGTCAGATTCTTCGCTGACCCATTCACTCAGATTTTTATACAGAAGGCACCTATCCCTCTGACCGAACACGCTGGGCTACCGTGCCGGCAGCCTACTGAGCTACCCACGCACGACTCACGACGCGTCCTCACAGTTAAGTGGCAGAGATGCAGGACGTGTAAATCCACTCAGTGCGGAAGTGTTGAATTTCCGAGTAGCAGAGGTTAACGTCCAATTTGATGTAGAAGCTTTTCCCGTGGTTAGCAGTAGTTACTATGTGATTCTTGGACTTCCTGGTTGCACGTCGCGCCATGATTGACCTGGAACGGCATAAGATATTTCTGGATGAAACTTTGTTTCAGCTAGGCTCTGCACCGGAACACGTTCACTGTCGCAAGGTTCTCCCCACGGCCAGGGGAAACCCATTAAACTGCGTACAAGGTCCCTTAAGGTCAATTCATGGGATGGCATACCGGGTGGTATAGGAAAGATAGCCTGGATTGATGTTTGTGCTGATCTGCCAGTGAACTTGTTGTGTATCGTTGAAGCTTTGGCAGATAACGAAGTATTAGATGCAGTTAGTTGTTTTATACGACGTATCGTGTCCTACCCTCCGGAGGTAGAAGTCACGATGGTAGTGCAGTCAGTATTGACAGTTTTGGCCCCAAGGAAGTGGAGTTGTCGCAGAGTGCCCTAGTTGCGAATTCAGAAGTGTTAGATGAAGATGAACTAGACCGTGATTTTACAGCACACTTCACAATGCCGGGAGGGTCTGTCAACTGGTCGACGCTAAGGAGTAAGGTAGCACACCTGGGAGCGCACGATAGAGCCTTAGTGGAGAAACTGTTGAGTGAGTACGTGGAATTATTTAATCGGCCGGGTCCATTACCCGCAACACCGCTTGTTCAGCACCAAACTCCTACTGGAAGTGAAGCACCCGTTACACACGATCGTATCGAATTCCCAGATACATTATAGATCAGCAACTTAGAGATGGCAATGTAGAACCTTGTTGTAGTCCCTGGTATGCTCCCATTGTAATTATAAGCAAAAAGGCACTAGATGGTGGCAAAGCACATCGTTTCTGTTGTTACTACCGCTTCCCCAACACTGAAGATTGTGTGGATGCCTATCCTATGTCTAATGTAACAAAGACGATGGACAACTTGGTTTATTGTCGGTAGTTTCAACACTGTATTTGAGTACTGATTACCACCAGTTGGAAGTAGCACCGGAAGACAGACCAAAAACTGTTTTCTCAATGCCGACTGGGCGTTTCATGTTTCGCCACATGGCTCTTGTACTTATGAAAGCACTGGAAACCTTTCAGACTTTGTTGGATAGTGTGTTATGCGGATTAAAACTAGAACAGTACCAGCGTGACGTAACTGTGTATTCAAAGAATATTCTTGAACATGAGGAGTGGTTGTGCGAATTGTTTCATCGTCTACGCACAACATGGTTGACGTTGAGTTAAGAGAAATGTCATTTTGTATTGTAACATGTTTGGTATTTGGATCACATTACAGGACAGGACGGAATCGTACCGATCAAAAGCTACTTGAGGCCACTCACAAATTTCCAGCACCCACAAATGTAAAGGAATTGCAATCTTACTTGGGGCTTGATAATTTTTACCATAAGTATGTTTCCAAATTTGTAGAAATTGCAAGACTGCTCACCCAATTGCTACGCTGAAGTTTCATTGGACAACTGAGTGTGATTCAGCGTTCCAGAAGTTAAAAGATCTGTTGACATCTAATTTCGTTTTGGACTATTTGGATTTTGAAAAACCGTTTATTCTCTCTTGTGAGTCTAGTGATTTTGCGCTAGGAGTTGTTTTGAATCGTGAAGTAGATGGACACTAGCACCCTACTGCATTAGTTTCACGGCAACTCAATAGTGCTGAACGAAATTATCCCACTACAGAGAAGGAAAAGCTTGCAGTGATTTTTGGAATTGGGTACTTTCGTTGTCACCTCTAAGGTGACTGATCACGCAATTCTTAAGTGGCTTTTAGGACTTCATGATCCAACAAGTAGATTGTTGAGATGGGCCTTGCGGTTAAACGAGTTCAGTTATGAGATAGTACATCTGCCAGGAAGGTCACACACTAATGCAGACAGACTCAGCCATAAGGTAATCACTTCGAATGTTCAGGCGTTGATGTAAGTGAACGGATGGCAGCAAAAATTGCTGACCCAGACTGTCAGCAATTTGTGGAACAGCAACCGTTCTGCATCGAGGCTGGAGTTGTGTATCACATAATGTGAAATGGGCCATGGTTAGTAGTACCACTGAGCTTGTGTGACAAAGTGGGACATCTAGGTCGAAAAGCAATGGAAAGAAGGCTAGTGCAGGACTATTCGTGAATGACACGTAGGGGGGATGTGGACCAAGTGAGAAATTTTGTTCTGTGTGCACAAAGAACAGAGCTTAACCACCAGAAAGTTGAACTACAGATTTTACCTTCCAAATGGTAGGACTGGACAAACTAGGACCTCTAGCACAAACACCAGCAAGCAATTGTTAAGTGTTAACCACTATTGACCATTTTTCTCGGTACGATTCCATGACAGCTTTACTGGACAGGCGAGCCGTAATGGTGGATCAGGCACTAGTCAGCCAGTGGATACTTCAATTTGGGTCTCCTAAAACCATAATCACGGATCAGGGCGTAAATTTTCTGTCGGAATTAATGCTGCAGCCATGCAGGCTGTTGCGCATTCCAAAATTATGGAAGAGCACTCTGCACCCTAAAGCTAATGGTTGTACAGAACGAGTCTACAGGAAAATTGCAAAAATGTTGTGTTCTTACATAAATTCCCAACGTAACAACTGGGACGTGCTGCTGGCCTACGTCGACGCTGCATACAACTCGAAAGTTCACCAAAGTACACGCTTATCCCCATATGAAGTAATTTTTGGGAGCAAAATGCCGCCGCCCTTTGTGTTTTGTGAAGGCCCACTGCAAGGAGACATCCCGTCAGTGAAGGATTGCGCTAGGAGAGTAAAACTTATCTGGAGAAAAGTACAAGAAATTAATACGAGTGCCTTGGAGAAAAAGGAAAGGGCACATGATGCGAAAGCAGTGTTACCTAAGTACTATGTGGGTCAGTGGGTTATATTAACGAATCCTTATGTGCCGAATAGGAAAACGATGAAGTTCATGTTACGGTATAATGGTCCTTACCAGGTAATAGAGATGACGTCGCCTGTTAACGATAAGCTGCAGATCCCCACCCGCCCTTCAATAGTCCACATAAGCCAAATTCGGCCGTTTAAAGGGGGATACAGGCAGTCTTCCGCTCGTGACCCCAGTTTCCACAGAAAGGGGAAGTCACACGAGGTAGAGATCGGTGTGACGTCTTTCCGGCCAGGACTGGGCAGAAGGCGGAGGATTCGTTTCCTTATATTGTGCACGAATAGTCGTTCAGCTCTGTGCACCGATTTCCCACTTCACAAGCTGTTTGAACAGATGTTCGTGTTCATGTTCATCGAGTCGTCATGCACGCCTTGTCACTTGGCTCTGTGATTTTTAGGAATAGTGTATTACCCTGTCTGCTCTGTACGATACCGAAGTAACCTGTCTTAATCTGCTGGCCCGCGTTCTCTCTCAAAATATTTGCCATGGTTATTGTTCCTATGCCTATGTAATGTGTCCAGTTGTTACACATAGCTGTATCAGGGGCCTAGGTCTTATCTAGGTTTTTTAATGTTGGTTTTAAAATTCCAATGAAAGAGAACCAGTTGTTCTAAGGTTTAATGTTTGCTTTCACGATGTTTTAGAATCTGGGGGAACTAAGGCATTACTATTATCCAGTCCTTTTATGCATGATATAAGCTCCTGCTAATGGTAAGACCCTAGCCAGTTGTTTATCATGTTTCTTTCTGGAAGAAAACAGCTTCCATTCAGTAGGTCTATTAGCGAAGTTGTCGTAGGGCGTATCAACTTGTTGCAAACGCTCTGTAAGTGCAATCATGGTTAAACCGTAACTTTACTTATAGTAAAGTACACGCGACGACGAGTGTGTGTGCGTGTGTGTGTGTGTGTGTGTGTGTGTGTGTGTGTGTGTGTGTGTGAGAGAGAGAGAGAGAGAGAGAGAGAGTGCTTATGACCATTTTGAAAAATAAATAAATAAATAAATAATTTTGAAAGAAATGCGTGTTCAGTTAAGGTGATGTAGCTTTTGGAAATATTGAATTATAAATCGCTGCTTTAGATCATGGTGGAGTTTGCAAAATACATCACATTGTCATTGGCTGTTTCATTTTTTCCCACCAGTGCCATGTTACATTTTTAAACACTGTGATTGGCTGAAAAATTTAAAAATTTCTCTCATCAGTTTTACATTTGTATATGATTAAATTTCCCTCCATAACCACCTTTCATTTGTTCTAATTTCCCACCCTCACTATTTTTAAATTTTGTCGGCATCATCAGCTGGCATTTTTAAGTATTCTTGCCAAATGTCGTCCTAGATTTCTAAAATTCTTCCGCCACTACCATTTTTGATTTTCCTCCAATGACATCTTGGTAACGTCATGTGTTCAAGGTCATTGATGAGGACATTGTGTTTAGCATGTAGGCAACCCTCACTAATACTTGCACTTTTCAGTCTGTTTTAAGTGTAAAGTGGTGTGGAGGCCACATATAGTACTTATTGTGCATGTCGCAACATTTAGTGACAAAAATTGCTGTCCCTGGGCGTAATGGTTTGACTAGTAGATGGCGCAAGGCTTATATAAGAAATACAAGGGACTATTGTACTTCAGAATTCATTAACTGGACGCGATTATTGGCTGGGGATGTGCGGGAAGGAATCATTATCATTATCTATGCTGGGTCATTCATTAATTCTCATACATGGATTTAATGCTATTCCATTTAACATATATCAAGCATCGTTAGCTACTGTTGCTCATGACGCAGATATTGTAATCAATCCCAATCGAGACACAGGTACTGACGAAATTGTAAATAACTGACTTGATTGGATTTCTGCAAATGATTTGACACTAAATTTTCGGAAAACGCAGTACATTCAATTCTCTACATCGAATATTAACAAGTAATCACAAATTTAAGGCATATGGGCGTATTAGAATCAAAGTAGAGTCTTAAAATATTTGTTTGTACATACTGAAACTTCCCCTTTGAACAATTATACATGACTGTGCTTAAACTGACACACAATATTTTGTTAGCGCAACGCAATCTGACTTTCAAAATTCCCTACAAAAGAATGGCCCTGACTAACATTAAACTATACCTTTCACAAATCACTTACCTCACAAAAATCTTCGCTGCTCAAGCTATTGCAATACAGCGAGCGCCACTACTGCCAGCTAAATAAAAGATTCAAACTATGGAAGGCACTAACTACTGATAGGGATAGTTAGCAAATGAAAGATATTAATAGAGAACAAACAATGTATTTACCTTGATATCATCATATATAAATATAGCAGTTCATGACAAATTTCAAAACTCCGCCATCTCTCTCCCCACATCCACCACTGCTGGCGGCTCACCTCCAACTGTGCAACGCTACGTGCTGTTCACAGCCAGCTGCCTAACACTACAATGGCGAGTATTACAACAATGCAAAGCAGCCACAGACTGCACACAGCACAGCCAGTGATTTTCATACAGAGGTGGCGTTACCAATAAAAAAACCTAAACAGCCTACTTACATAGCCCCCATGCTCCCCACAAAAAATTTTACAAATTGGATTGGGCAGTGGCCAATACAGATTTGAAAAAAAATTTTCATAATTACAATAACAAAGAAATCAAATGCACACACTTATAGATACAATGATGGTCAAAAGCTAAAAATTTCTCACAGTCCATAAAGACAGTCCAGATTGTTCATCACAGTAAAAATGCAGAGTTTTTCTCAAAGACTGAGCAGTAAAAGAAAATGCACACAGAAGTAGTGGATTTCCATGCAGTCTTGAAGAAGTAGTGTTGTCCTTCCAACGGAAAGACAGTGCTGACTCTTGACATGCATACAGGTAATGGGCCAGAACAGAGCAAACCCACAGCAGAGTCAGTCGAAATTTTTAAGAGTATTGGTAGGTAGGTCATCACAGAGCAGACCCACTGTAGTCCTGGTAGAGATTGTGGTATTGGTGGGCCACCAGAGGTGCAGACCCACTGCAGTCCTTGTAGAAATAATGGCGTTGGTGGGTCATCATAGATGCAGACCCACTGTAGTCCTTGTAGAGATAGCCAGCAGCCATCTGTTGTGACTGCGCAGGTGCACAATCACCATTGAAGAGTCTTGCGGATAATATAGCAAGTCCATAAAACACCACTTGTGCACTCACAAAGTTTTTGAAATTGTTCTTAGAACCAGCAATGCTGTTATCCAGTCCCTTGCTGAATTATTAACACACGTGCAAACACTAACAGTCCCTACTTCTCACATATTGTCCATATACTATGACCAACAGAAACGTGTGCAGTGAAATGTAACTAACAAGTTAATAATATCATGAACTGGTGACAATTACAATTTTATAACATAAGAATACAATAACAAAGGTACAAAATACATTAAAGAACATAACAATACAGATAACATTTGTAGTAATAGGGGCTTTACAAGAGAATAGAAATAAACACATACATCAGTATTACAGGAATTATGACATAAGTAAATACATAAAAGATCAGAATAAATTTTGAAACATCAACTTCACACATGAGCATTAAAACAAAACAGAACAAATAATGTCCAAGCATATTTACAAGGTAAATAACATATTATTAATGCCAATTATATTTGAGGATAGGGGTATTCCTCATCATAGTGAATGTAGCTTAGTACTAGAAAAATTCTACAACATAAGTCTTATCAGATAAACACATAAAGACAGGAAAAACGCAAATACACAAGGGTACACAAACATATAGAGGGATGACACAAAAGGGAAAGGACAGGGTTTGTTTTACTGGAGTATTTTGCGTGGAGATCTCCCTTTGTTCATCATTATTTCCAAAAAGTCCTATCTATACCTGCTTTCTGTAATTTTCTCGTATAGCTTCTCAGTGCATTTCTTCAAATTCATCGCAACTCATTCTCTTATAGGCTACCCCCTCTTAAGCTAACTTAAATCTACTGAGCTCAGATGCTAAACTAAGGGACGAGGCAATGCAGCAGCACATAAAACAATTAATATAAACAGCAATGAAAAAAGAATGGAAAATCGCAAAGCAAGCTACAGTAAATCTAAATTACCAAGCAATTCAACATTACAACTAATATGAGGCAATGCGCAGCAAACAAAAAAATAAATCTGGCTTAGCAGCGTAACACAAATTAAAGTTCAGTAGCACTATGCCTGGCAAACAGCAGCTTATATCTAAACATGACATAGCTCAAGCAGAAAAATATTACAGTAAAGACAACAATGCAGATAAGGGAAATGTATAATCACATCTTAATGTCTATGTAATTAAAGTGGTGCACCACAAATTATTCTACAAAAGAAATTACCAAGTACTTGAATAGAAAATTATAGATGCAGTTACTGTTATTAGTCCCTTCTTATTGTTCTCTCCATTCCAAGAGCTCCTTTTTCGAAGAATGTGGATCAGAAAATACTTATTTAATAAATCTGTTGACAGAAAGTGTTCACATTAGCTGATGCATTTAAGTTTATTTTATAAAACCAATGCTGCAACACAGCTGGAAACCAGATATGAAACAAAATGAGCAATCTCTTAACTACAAAGACAATAGATGTAAAATGTTTCTAATCATTTCATTAGGCATTTTAGTAAATATCACAAATTACGAGCTCCACAGTATGCTTTCAACAAGGAAATGTCAATAGCGAGGACAATGGCCTCCCCTTTCTTTTATTCCACCTGTGCTTCTGATGAGGCACTCACTAATGACTTGTTCTCCCGGCATCTGACACAGCTGCATACCCACGACGCATTACGTGCAGGTGGTCACTTAACTTTCTTACGGAAATATTTACGACAGCAGTTTCCGCTACAGTGACAGTCTCACATAAAAATATTTCACAGGTCAAGAATTAGCGTTGCAAATCTGTAGAAAGAAAATCCTATAAATATAAGTGTCCATATAAAATATTCGTCAGCATTGTGATACAGTCACGCATTTACACACATTTCATAACTCTTAAAGTACGCTTCTTGGTTTCCAACATACTTCTTATTCCTCATATACGGTAGCATCATCTTATTGATCAATTCTCAAAATCGTCGTACCTTCCTCCAATAATTTCAAAACCTAAAAAAAATTCTCTGCTCATTTCAATAGTGTCATCTACCTCAAACGTACTTTAAAATCATGCTCCCTTACCAAATATATCATTCAAAGCTCTCACAGTGTCACAATGGTTCCGAAAAAATATGAACAGTTTACAAAGTACAGACAAAATACAGTTTCATAAGTGTGAAGTTACCCAACTGTGTATTGCGTAAACATGTGTCACTGATGTAGTAAAAAAATGTTTATCTCTCAGTTAAATGATCAGATAGCTGTGTAATTTGTGTGTTAGAGAAATATGGTACCGATGTGTAAAGTTGTATAAGCAAATACCATATTAGCTGGGGTTCCTTGTGGTTACCACACACATGGTACGCAAAGTAAGCGTGTACCCCCCTGAGGATTAATGTAATTAAAGTTCTGCCGAAGTCAATGTACTTACCTCATAATACACAAAAGTGAAATGCTTTGCGTATAAATGTCTTAGTTATTACGCTTATTGCCGTGATGAGGAAAGTACTGTGCTGTAACGTATTGTTGTGCTACGGAAAAGGTAGTCTCATTGTAGCTATACCACAAAAGTTACTACTAAAACCTGTTTTACTTTCCAGAAGAATTCAGAAAAACTGTGCAGATATAAAACAAGTACACCGCAAAAGCAACAATGTAAATTGTCACTCATTAGTAGCGTCGTGATAAAATCGTGTAGCTGTCACATAAACTAACCACTGTGCCATCTGGTATCTCACTGAAAGTACTTTAAATCCAGAATATATTTTCAAGTAAACCAAAATGTTGCATTAAAATCTCATTGGCAGTACTGGTAAATGTTCTAAGTATGTAAGCCTTATAATCGTTCCATAATCGTGCAACTAACAAGCAAGAATGTACACACACAATAACACTGTGACGTCTGTTCACTATAACAATGCATTTGTCATTTCTGTTTCAATAAGTTCTCTTGGTTCTTGACTGGATATTTAACTTCAAACATTGTTGCATATTAACAGTTTCTTAAGTCTGACAAAGCATACTAGCAACGTAAAGTGAAAAGTTATATGGCAAAGACAAAGCTAAAAAGCAGATTATCTTTCGATAAACGGTTTTACATGTGAAATGTGGTGTAAACCTTTACTCTTCCTAGTGCACAGAGTTTCAACTTCAAAGCAATTATCATGTTGTATACATCGGTAAAGAATGCTAAAATTTTTCTCAAGGCTAGCGGCTGCCTGCTGTGCGAGTCATTGTCTGTCTCTTTGTTGGCACGCGTCGTTATTGGGATTAGGAGACCTAACTTCTACAAATTCGCCTTGCCGAGAGGGCCCAGCCGTGTTAGAATCCCGCCAGTTCTGATGAAATTCAGGTCTGTCGTTATGATCATATGGTCTGTCGTCATGTCGGTAGATTCCGTAGTTTCTTCCTTGTCGGTCACGTGGTGGAGAATTTCTCCCTGAATCGTAACTCCGCGCTGAACTGTTGCGTCTGAAGTTATTCTGTCTCCCCTGGTAATAATTGTTTTGGTTCCCATATTGTCTGTTTCTGTGGTTATCTCTGTCATATTCATTACTACGGAAATGCGATCTTTCTCTGTAACTATTATTACTCTGCCAGTGGTTGTCATATGGGTGGTGTCTGTTTTGGTCACGATTTGTGTTGTGAGAATAGCCTTGTCGTGTCAAGTTATTACTTCTTTCATCGCGGAATTGCGACGGATGTGACCTGCAATTGTTGTGTTCCTGGGTTCGCGTTCCACGATTGTCAGTGTCAATTTCTAATTCTTATAAGAGTCCCTGAAATGCTTCAATGTCGTCTTTGCAACGTCCTGCCAAAATAATATGTCGTAAATGTTCAGGCAGTTTGATTAAGCAAATGCGGATGAGTTCTGAGGGGCTGTATGGGTTTGAAAGATACTGATTCTTATGCAACATATCTTCAAAATATTTCATAAGACTGGAAAATTCAGATTGTTCGAAACGTTTCATCATTATGATGCTATGTTTTACTCGGTCTTGTGTGGCTTGAGACCAATATGCTGAGAGGAAGGCATGGTAAAACTCTCCTTCACTGTGGCAATCGTGAATTACCGATCGCATTCTTACAGCTGGTTCATTCTCCAAGTAGCCACACATAAATTCTAATCTGTGTTCTAACGACCAGTTGGGAGGAAAACAATGCGAGAATTGATGGAGCCATGCTTGTGGATGAATGTCGTTGCCAGAATTCTTAAATGTTTTGAATTTACGTGTAGTAATGAACAGCTTATAGTCAAAATCATCGTGTCGGCGAGTCGCATATCGGTCATTGTTAGGTCGTGTCGGCCGTTCCATCTCAAAATTCGGTGCACATTGCCAATTTCTTTCATAACTTCCGAAATGCCCTGTGTTATTATTTTGTGGCTGTTCCGTATTTCTGTGTCCCTCTTCCCGTATTGGGGCGCGAGTATCCTCTGAAATACGTAATTCTTGTATTAACTGTGTCAGCTGATCTTGTACTTCCCGGATTTCTCTTTGGTGTTGCGTATTAATCTGATTCTGATTTTGTTTGAATTTCCTAATTTGTTTGCACTCTTCTGTGTCATTCAGATTATCATCTACCTTCGTAGATAGATTAGTGACCTGATCCGAAAGTTCGGCTACTTTCTCCGATAGTGTACTTATTTCCTCAGTGTGTTTTTCTGAACCAAGTTTCAGAGTGTCCATTTGTGTTGAAATCGTATCTACTGTGTCCTTTAAGTTTTCCTGAGTTTTTACAAGTTGCGTAACCGAATCGGTAGATGCAACTGAGTCAATTTTAGCCCACAAGGTCTCATGATTTTCATGAACAATGGTTTGCAGTTCTTTTATGGCTGCTTCGTGATTCTGTAATGCATTTTCATGCCGCGAAAAAATAGGTTGAAAATGCTCACAAATTTGTGTTTTTACGTCATTACAAACTTTTTGACATTTCGATTCAATGTTATGTAACTCAGTAGTTAAATCTTCACGTGTTTGTTCAAGCGTGGTGTGAAGATTTTGTTCCATTGCGTCTAACTGTTGCTGTGTTTGTCTCTGGTGTTGTTCCATTGTGTCTAACTTTTTAAGATTTTGTCCCATTTGTCTCTGATTTTGTTCCATTTGTTGCATTAATTGCAATAATAATGTATTAGTGTCTGGAATCTGTTTCT
Source organism: Schistocerca piceifrons (assembly GCF_021461385.2). Taxonomy (NCBI): domain Eukaryota; kingdom Metazoa; phylum Arthropoda; class Insecta; order Orthoptera; family Acrididae; genus Schistocerca; species Schistocerca piceifrons. Next base: position 273,422,192 of record NC_060139.1, read on the forward strand.
CTACGCTTTTCGGCAGTGCATTTGCACCGGCAACATTCACATTTTGACAAGCAGAAAATGTGTCTTGACTTATTTGAGAAAATGGTGATGACCCAAAACCTGAATCTACAGTATTTGCGAAATTGTGTCCTGTCATTTCGGATTCCTGAGGCGAGCTGTTGCCGACCGATCGATCGATAATGCTTCCCTGTTCACTACCTGTTTCAATGTCTACACCATTGTTTGCAGCCCGCTCCATTTCTCTATGCACAATGACCAAATTGCTACTTTGAACATCAGTTAATTCATTACTCGGTGGCGCTAACACACTGCTTTCATTTTCACTGTCATTTCTCAGTTTACTTTGGAGCCTAGTATTACGTTTTTCACACGCCATTATTGTCACAGTATTTCACACGACAACACAGAAAAACACAATTTGAAGATCAAAAATAAGAGAACACGTTAACATAGCACTGAAAATAATATCTAGTTAATTGCAGCTGCAAAATACTAGGTGCAAATCTACATGCATGCCACAACTGTGTACAACAATGAAGAACTACAACTACAAAGGAGATTCTCTCTACAATTGCGCGCTAGCAATAAACAATAGCTACACTAATTATACAAACTACAAGAAAAAAAATCAGAAGATTCCAGTGAGGTATCCTAGGCCAAGGGTCGACATATGAAACTTCCCCTTTGAACAATTATACATGACTGTGCTTAAACTGACACACAATATTTTGTTAGCGCAACGCAATCTGACTTTCAAAATTCCCTACAAAAGAATGGCCCTGACTAACATTAAACTATACCTTTCACAAATCACTTACCTCACAAAAATCTTCGCTGCTCAAGCTACTGCAATACAGCGAGCGCCACTACTGCCAGCTAAATAAAAGATTCAAACTATGGAAGGCACTAACTACTGATAGGGATAGTTAGCAAATGAAAGATATTAATAGAGAACAAACAATGTATTTACCTTGATATCATCATATATAAATATAGCAGTTCATGACAAATTTCAAAACTCCACCATCTCTCTCCCCACATCCACCACTGCTGGCGGCTCACCTCCAACTGTGCAACGCTACGTGCTGTTCACAGCCAGCTGCCTAACACTACAATGGCGAGTATTACAACAATGCAAAGCAGCCACAGACTGCACACAGCACAGCCAGTGATTCTCATACAGAGGTGGCGTTACCGATAAAAAAACCTAAACAGCCTACTTACAATACTGATGAGAGGTTAAATGCTTCTTGCATTGCTCACCTCAGGCACTATTGCACTTTGTGTCATTGCCAGCTTTGTAGAGAGACAAATCATTCAATTAACAAATACTGTTTATTTTCTTTCAGTAACATCATACAGCACCTTATTCTGGGCAAACACACCTTCAACGATATAAACGTAAGACAAACGTGTCTTAAGAATAATACGCATGATCATAACTGTCTAATGCATTAGGTATTTCAGCTACGTTTTCAGAGCACATATTTTCTGTCATAGAATTTTCTGGAAATATTGCGTTAGATTTCCGAAGCAAAACTGATATCCATTACTTCATCAAAACTGATTTTGTCTCAGAAAAGGAGCAATAATGCTGCGACTAAAATCTTTGAGCATATACCAAATGATATTAAATGCCTGAAAGACGACGAAACTAAAACTTTAAAGCAAGCTGAGTAAGTTCCGTCTAGTTAACTCGTTGTAATCCATTGAAATAGTTTCACTTCAAAATTTGTGGCTTTCTTCTTGCAAAGAATAATAAACTACAATCGTCCAGTTACAGGTGTGGGTTCTTTGATTGCTTTGGGAGCAATCATTACAAAAATGATAAAAAAGAGTCTTAACTTTATATAGTCCATAGACATAGGAATGCTCCACATATTTACTAATGTCTTTGCATATTAAAGCATCACTTGATGCACACATATACATACTCTTTTCTCCAACTACACAGGTGACAAAGTTCCAAAGTCCAGTTTCATTTAAGACTTGAATAACAGAAGTATTCTAATTAGTTTGTCAATTTTTTTTTTTTTTAAAATGCTTGAAGCTAAGTTGTCAGTGAAGTTTTATAAATAGCAGTGCGGGAACGGTGTGCTGAATAGCAGTAGAAGGAATAGCCATCAGAGATACTGAATAGGACGGATGGAATATGTAAGCGCAGTAACAGAACTAACCACGAAAAAGCACACTTAAAAAATTCACGAACTTTCTTCACGACTACTTTGCAGTTGACGTGCTATCCAGACGACGAATCAGGGCACAAAATCCGATCTCTAAAACCGCGTGTAATTTTCAGACGAGCAATCGAAAAAAAAGAATACATGTAGTGTCAATTTTAGACCTGCAATAGATAAACGATTTGAACTTTGTACTATACAGAATTAAGTTTATTCCAGAGAAGATGGCACATAGGGGTAGAAACATGTCTAGGTAAATGAAAAAGAAATAGTGTCTGCTTAGGGCGGATTTTCAAAGCAACACAAAATTTGAATCGCAAACACGGAGTAAGATTATTCCCGCCAGTTACACGGTTACACCTTCGGCCGCGCAGTCTGGGGCGTAGGTTCGGCCGTGACGTCGTGCCCATCGGTTAATATAATAAACTCCATGCGGCCGTTCTGGCCGGCACGACAGTTGGTTTGCGTCACTAGAGCATCACCTGCGCTTGCACCACGTTCAGGAGCCCCTTTGGTTGTCATCCGTGCCACCCTTGCACCACAGCTGTACGTGGACCATAATGTACTCACCGTTTCGTAGCCCAGGTACAGGAGTTCGATAGGAGCAGTACTGCGGTACTGCAGGAGGATGGATGGTCCTATTCTCGTGTTGGTTGGGAGGCGATAATTTGATTGTGAGTTGGCGAAGCTAGCGAATGTCAGTGCTAAATAAAGGTGCGATAACAGATTGATGCGTAGCTTAGCCTCATGTTAACTTTCACGTCATATTTAGCGCAATTTTCCATATTCAAAACACTTTTCGTCACAAAAACTAGAACTGCATAATATACTGAGTAGACACGTGTTAGATAATGTAAAAGTCTCTGAGGAGCATATTGTGTACACACACTCTTCGGCCTGGAATCTCACTGACTGGAGTAGAACTGTCTTTAGTCAAACGTCAAGCTAGAAACTCAGCCACTATGACCAGCGGAAAAGTCTAGAGTCACCCAGGAAATCGGTGGGACACCAAACTGACCGTCGCCCGCACTACGGCCTGACAACCACGACTGATAGTCTGGGGTCCATTACTTTACTTACTGCACAGCAGTGCGTCGACTATATTCTAGGTCTCGTTTCGTTGCCCTTCGTGGCATTCCATCTTGAGCTTACATTTCACCAAGATAATGCCCTCCCGCACACAACAAGAGATTCTACTGCTTGTCTTTGTGCATGCCAAACCTTACCTTGACCAGCAAGGTTGCCGGATCTCCCCCCACTTCAGAAAGTTTGGAAAATTATGGACAGGGCCCTCCTACCACCATAGTATTTTGACCATCTGACGGACCAGTCGGACAGAATTTGGCACGATATCCCACAGGAGGACAAACAACAACACTGTCAACAACACTATGACAGCACTGCCGAATAACGTCTTCTATAAGGGCCAGAAGTGATCCAACGCGTTTTTCACTTCCTCAGTTTGTGAAGCTCTGGAATCTCTGGAATGAATAACCCATTTATTCTGAAATAGTAATCATTTGTTTGTCTGTGCGTGTACACCGTACCTATCAATTTCCGTGCCATTCGTATAATTACTTCGTGGCGAGTGTTTTAGAAAGTATATGTTATATAAACTGCGGAATATGCATAGGTGATCCACAACATAACTTTAATCCAGCACGGCAGTAACAACGGAACGTGAATCTTTGGCAATGTCAAGCTTTTGCCCTAGTGAAACGTTAGAAACAACTCTAAACGACAGTGTTGCTTTATGCCAGTTATTAAACTTACTATTTCTAACAATTTTCAGAAATTGCGATGTGGTCGTGGATTAAAACAGTAGTGCAGGATATTTTGAATGAATTTATGTTCTGCGCCAATTATCTCAGAAATTCTGGTCCTTAGACTACGATTTTCGGTCAGCAATTCTCATCTTCAGATTGCAGCAAATATGGGAAACGAATACGACTTGTGAACCTATTATCTCTTAGATCAATAAAATATGCCATAACGAAAAATTATTGCTTTCGCGGAAGTGAGAACATGTGCTTGAAAAATATGTCACGATGCTAAGCTGATTCTGTGTGTATTTAGAGACGATGCCACTATGGGTTTATTATATTAGGCCATAATATGCAACAGGTACGACTCACCGTATTTTAAGCGCATGGCCGGCCGCAGTGGTCTCGCGGTTCTAGGCGCGCAGTCCGGAACCGTGCGACTGCTGCGGTCGCTGGTTCAAATCCTGCCTCGGGCATGGATGTGTGTGATGTCCTTAGGTTAGTTAGGTTTAAGTAGTTCTAAGTTCTAGGGGACTGATGACCACAGCTGTTAAGTCCCATAGTGCTCAGAGCCATTTGAACCATTTAAGCGCATGTTTTGATATCTATGAAAGTCAGAGTTTTTCGTCATGGGATACTTAATTGTTCTAAGACGTAATCTGTTCACTAGTTGTATTTAATTTCATATATTTCGTTGCAGATCTCGAGACGGACGTTGCTGATCTAAACCGGTAGTCTAAGAACTAAAAATTTTGTGATTATTAGCGGAAATAAAACAAGTTTATTTCTAACTATATTGTACCTATTGAAGATATAGTTTTTAAGAGGTGCCGAAGAGTCTTTTGGCCTCAATGAGCTTTCATAATTTATTATTTACATTACATTGTATCGGAAAATCCAGGATTTTATAAGCCACAGAGCCACAAGTTCCTGACTTGCTGTGCAGGGCAGACGCAGCTTCCCTGACGGTTTGTTGTTACGCAGCTGGAACATATTACCTTCTGTAACTCTCCGAAGAACACAGCTGGGCTACGTTATTGGTTCACGGTACGGTCTGCACGTGATATGAAACTGAAAGAGATTCAGAACACGTCGTTCGCAATACAAACAGTAGTCCCTGTGCTTCTACTGTTTCATCGCAAGCGTATCGGGAAATGCATTTTCCTCCATCAGATTGTGTTACGCACTCCGCTGGGACGCCGTATCAAATTATGGGGACGTGGCTGAGCTACGTATTACAGCGGTTATACAAAAACAGAGAAATGCGTGTATCGTACTAAAGCGGACGCAAAGGTATCAGCAGGAAACTTCCAGAATGGAAAAAAGTTCTATTAGCAATCAGTGCCCTCGAATGCACTGTTTAGCCGAAGTTCTTCATTACTACATTTGCTCTTGGATACAGAAATTAACGATAAAATAACAAAAATTACGATGTCTCCATAACTGTTTGTAAAGTAACGGTTCGATTGTTAATGACCTGTGGGCAACTAGACATCTCTATTAACCTCCTGAGTTCCCTTGTGGCATATATATTACATTCAAATTCTATTTTTTCCATGCTGAGGCAGTTAAATAGGCGTCGGGGATTGTAGCGTGCGCTTTACACCGTGTGCTTTCTGATTATGTGTTGTTTTCGCTTCTGCAAGCTCCCAGCAGGTTTCAGCGTCTGGTTGTAGAATAGTGCACTGTTCGCATAGCTTCGAGAAATTAATACGATGTCAGCTTGTTTTTAGTAATATTGCGACAGAATGCTGTTACAATATGCTAACACACCCAACACTATTGAATCAGTGACTTTTTATGTGCTGATAAAGATATGACGATAAATTTGTTTTTCGATGTAGTAGTGGTTGTATATCAGGCAACGACCTGTACCTTGACATTCACGAGAACGAATTCGAGAAGATGAGATTAAAGCGGCGCAGGAGGAATTTGAGGACAAAGATGACACGGTTCCAATAAGGAAACGCCCCAAAAGACCAGTGTCATCACAGGAAAAAGGAGAAGTAGCAGAATGGAGTATATACGCAGGGATTTAAAGAAGTAAGCTGTGCATGTCGTCCCACGCTAACGTAACTGCGCGACAGTAGTATCACAGTGGCACAATAGAGTACAGGTTCTGGGTGTCGCTGCAGACTCAGCTCTGCTGCGATACGCCTAACGGGTGGAGCACAGCGCGGGAGTGAAGTGGCACGTCAGCCGGAAACGTGTGGCGCATCAATCGGAAATGTTCTCAGAGTTCCAGTACGTGGGACAGTACGAGTCACGGTGAACTTTTGGTAGTGTGCGTGGACCAACTGCAACGTCGTGTGCAGCTGTAGTGAAGTGGTATCAACGATATGACCACTGCCACACAGGCGTGGCTTGTGGTGAGGAGCTGAAGCGAAAGGCTCTGCCGTTGACAGTGACTACAGAGGAACCACTCAGCGCTCTGGCAATAGAGCAACACGGTAACACAGCGACTCTCAAATGACTCCACGAAGCGGTTTTTTTTTTATCGTAGAGAAATGGAACGATTGGCGACTATGTTGAAAAATGTCATCCATCTGTGTCACTTTTAAGTGTAGTGGAGCATTCAATAAAAGTTACTTGGCTTACTTAGTACTTGAAGTTTCCCTGGTAAGAAAAAGTTTTTGGTTGTGTTTTCAGATAAAATAACCAAACAACATTTTATGGTACTTTTATAAATATATTTATGTACTTTGGCTGATATTTTATGAACAAAATTAATCAAAGGAATACCTGAAAACTTTTCATTACTAAAGTGCGCGTCATTTATGTTGGCGGCCGAGTTTAGGTTCCTTCTGCGCATCTGACGTCACAAAACACAGTCAGCCAAAGAACAGAGAAAGACGTTGCCAGATCTCGACTGCACTGCAGAGCTCGGACGTGTGTCTCCAGTTTTAGAAACGTTCAGTCATAAATAAAGTAATAGAACAAAAGCAATGTCTTGATAGCAGACTTTCTATAAAAGAAAGTTTGGAAAAAGCATTCTTTATATCAATTGCTTCATATTCTATTAATTAATTAAACCAAACAAGAAATAAGGCTCCTAATTCAGGCGATAGCAAGGAAAGGTGTTTGTATCAATCTCACGAACCGCTTTTTAGAAATAAAGAACTGCAGTAATTGTTTATTTCCTATTGTACTTCGACGAAGCATGAGTAATTCATAGTCGTACCGATAATGTTTGTCAGTATTTTGCGTGAATGTTACAGTCCTCATGGACTTATATTGCCAGACGAGCTTCGTTAGCGTAACGGTTAAGGTACTGAGCATCGGTGGCCCGGGTTCGATTCCCGGCCGATGCATCATTGCCGGCACGGTAGCTCAGCATGTTCGATCAGAGGGTTAGCTGCCCTCTGTAATAAGAAAAAACTGAGTTAATGGATCAACAACGAACTTAAACGGATGTCTTACGACGTCCGCCCCGAGCAGACGCAACGAGCAACAGCGAACAAAATGAGATTAAAAAAAAAAAAAAAAAGGTATTGGGGCACTAAGCGAAAGGTTAAGAGTTCAAACCTTGTGTGGTGCATAATATTTTCTTTATTTAAAAACAATATCGAAGTGTCTTACTTCACGAATTTGATTCGTTTGAATGCAGCTTTTTGAAATTTCTAGTGCTTTGTCCCTTCATTAATCCTTTCGCTGGTGCAGACACGTGCTCCCCGCATTCCGCGCTGTGCGCGATTTTGTCATCACTGCACTGCTCGCCTGTGCAGACACATGGTGTTCCCACTGCTTTGACACACTTATCATAAGATTTCACAAAAACTATTTGGCCCAAAAATTTGATTTTTACACATCTTCTTGACTGATACCTTCCCCCCATAAATGACTAAATTTTGTTTCGATGTTCAACGCAGTTATTGTGCAGCATTAAATGTAGTAAACCATTGCACGAAATTTTGAAGAGTTTGCAGAGGTAAAAGTCCATAGCGTGTACTTTCCGTATGGTCGATTTTAGTTGCCACAATGTCGGGAATGAGATGTGGACAAGATACCTAAATTTCATATAAAATTTACTGTATCTCATTTAATTTAAGTACCACATAGGTGTCGTATGTAATATTGAGAAATATTCCGTCTTTCGCGACTGTAATAAAAGTTTTATTTACACCGTGCGCCTTCGGCTTTATTTTAAAGCACTTGTCCACATTTCATTCTCAACATTGTGGCAACTAAAATCGACCATATGGAAAGTATACGCAATGGACTTTTAACTCTGCAAACTCTTCAAAATTTCGTGCAATGGTTTAATATATTTAATGCTGCATAATAACTGCATTGAACATCGAAACAAAATTAAGTCATTTATGGGGGGAAGTTATCAGTCAAGAAGATGTGTAAAAATCAAATTTTTGGGACAAATAGTTTTTGTGGAATCGAATGATAAGTGTCAAAGCAGTCGGAACACGATGTGTCTGCACAGGCGAGCAGTGCAGTGACAAAATCGCGCACAGTGCGGAATGCAGGGAGCACACGTCTTTGTAGCAGCGAAAGGGTTAATGCGGCCGTGGTGGCTTTACTTCATGAACTGCGCGCTCCCCCCTAAACGTAAGTTTACGAACTATGCTATACTATGGCGCTGCTTCTCTTGGCGCGTGCGTCGTGTGCAACTGGCAACGCAGCAATCTCCCGTGTCTGGGCGGGCATGCGCGAGCCGCCAAGATAAAAGAATTGAACTATAGTACAGGGTGACACAGAAAAATTTCCAGAATCCTGTAGAAACTAGAAGCGATGAAGGAATCAAGTTGCATTCATAGTAATTGAAATCTTACGACTTCGCAATTTACGACACATTGATGACATTTATCATTTTTTTAAGAATGACGTCTTTAGATGGCGTCCTCTTGTACGAACACTTTCGTGAAATCTGCTGTTGAGATTACTCATTGACCGCTGCAACATCTAATCTGGGATACTGTGAACTGCATTCCGAATTCTCTGTTTTAACTCATCCTCGGTTCTTGGTGGAGTCGTGTAGACTTTGCTTTTGAGTTAGCCCCACAAGAAAATAGAAAAAACGGGTAAGTCTGGCGATCTAGGGGACCATGTAATGTTACTGACTCATGAGATCAAACGGCTGCCAAGCAATTCACGCCCATATGCCATTGATTGCCGTGCAGTGTGTGATGTCGCTCCATCCTCTTGAAACCAGGCTTCTTGAACGTTTGCAAAGTTGTTGAATGCAGGTGTAACGAATGCTCATAACATGTCCACCTAACGAGCGGCATTGACAATTGTCATGTTTCCCTGTTCATTTGCGAAAAAATACCATCCGATAATCCCTTGTGATGAAACAGCACACCATAATGTCCCTTTACTAGCGGGTAAAGGGAACTCATGAATGTCATTAGGATTTGTGTTTGCCCAGTAACGGTAGTTCTGTATACTCACATAACCTGTGAGATGAAAATGTGCCTCACCTGACATCCACAACTTGTTTAGAAATTCATCGTCATTCTTTATTTTTGTTATCATTTGTTAACAGAATCCTAGGCGTAACCGGTAATCGTTGTCCTCCAATTGCTGCACCATCTGTAGTTTGTGCGGATGAAGAATTCTGCTAACGCTCCCCTGGGACATCCAACCACTGCCGCTTACGAATTGAACGCCGTGGGCTCCGTAGGACAGTCTCGCGTACACATCATTGTTCGCTGGAGAACGCACACTTCTTGGTCATCTGTTAATTTCTTTTTGGAGGCAGAGCCAGTCTGTTCGAAGTTATCAATCCAACATCTCATCTCGTGTATCGACGGAACGGCATCATGACGTCCTATACTATAAAAAACGTCGAAACTCCCTCTGCACCGCTATCAAACTGTCATTGCTTTTTTAGAAAACATTTTTATGGCTTACGCACGCTGTTGTCCGTTCCTCTGATCCATGGTTACTGAAGTGGAGGACTGTTTACTCGCTGTCACAAACCAGCAGTGCTGCCACCTGGCCATGGCTGCCACTACATATTTCAAACATTCCCATTATTCTGTCACCCTGTATAAAAGGCGTATTTGAAACCTGATGTCGCAAATATGCCACATGCCCTATCATTTAGGTGAACGACTAACCTTTTTTTAAAAAAATTTAGTGTTTTAGACTTATTTTGTCTCAGAAAAACTCACTGATCCCCGTTATAAACTTTTCATTCACAAAATCTACACCTGGGACAGAGGGGGTTAACAGAAGGCGCAAGTAGTTTAAGTCCACACTGAGCAACTGCAACGACACTACTTCATCCCGCATCTGTGGAACAATAGCGTGAGTGTGAGGACTTAACAGGCGTGTAAATAGACCATAGCTGTGTGGGTTTCAGGCATCGGGCTATAACACTTTAACTCTTCATCTAAAGCAGATTCCTTTTTTCTGTTAATTAACGTAGATATAATGAAATTCCTTCGCAAACTAGATTTGAAGTGAAAGTTACATATCTGAGGAAAAAATCGCAGAAACTTTCTCACTAGGTCTGGATATTAGCGGGTTTTACCACTCAGTTACTCACAGTAAGTATTCATCAGCAGCAACCATTTGCATGAAAACATTCAATGCTCAGCAAAGACTGTATGTTAAAGTGCAATAAAGGTGACATCAGACAATTGTAAAAAGTTCACTTAGGTTTTTAAGAGGCATTGAAATGTGGCATAATATCATAATGGAGGCCCAGGATCTTAAATGACGCGGCGTGCAGTTAACAGACATTCAGTCACAAAATGAGGTATATTTAACATTTCACACAAAAACTCACATACACTTTCAAATTTCCGCATGAAAATCTCAACACATTTAACACGGAACTCTTTTCATTGTCTATCTGCCGCATACCTTCCAAAGAGCTTTACAGATGTTAACTCTGTCCACAACAAAAGCTGCCTGATGTAGTTACCGTTTGCGAACAATACTGTATGACAAGCTGTTTTCTCTCGAAGCTTCTAGAAATTTCCATGAGTCAACAGTATGTCAGTGTGACTTACGTTTTTAAAATATTTATCATATTTAGATTATTGATCGTTTCTTGAGGACACGTGTTTATTGGAAGATTTTTAGTAATAATAGCTGCCTACCAAACCTACAATCTGGCCAGAATGTAGTTGGTGTCACATAATTGGCTAGTTGTTAAAAAGGTTCTGTCAAACACTGTTTTATTACCTCTGGAAGAAATTAATGGATATCTAATTTATCTACTAAAGCAGCTAATGACAAAACACATGTTCGACCGATTCTGGAGTATTGATCCTTACCTGTTTGAATTAACAAAAGATGCAACAAAGTCGCTGTGTTTCGTCACTGGATCGTTTAGTCAGCGCGATAAAATTAAGGAAAACCTGAACAAACTCCCGTGGCAGACGGTACAAGGTAGGCGATATGTATTATGCAGAAGTCTGCTACTGAAATTCGAGGAGAGTACGTTGCTGCATTAACTGGCAGAATATTAGCAGCGCCTACATATATCTCGCGATCTCACCACAATGAGAAAACTGATTTGGTGAAGTGGTCAGCACGCTGGACAAGCATTCGGTAGGGCGGTGGTTATAATCCCCGTTAGATCATCGGGATTTAGGTTTACCGTGATTTCTCTGAATCGCTCCAGGGAAATGCCTGGAAGGTTGCATTGAAAAGGGCTCGGTTGATTTCCTACGCTACCTTTTCTAACTACGAGCTTTCACTCTGTGTCTGATGACGTCGCCACCGACGGGACGTTAAACTCTAAATCTTCCTTTTACAACCATAAAATCACAGAAATTAGAGTTGAGACGGAAAACATCCAGCAGAAGAAAGCAAATGAAGTGGGCGATTTGGAGTATAAGGTGTAATGAATTCGTTTGGTAGAATGTTCAGAGGGAGAAGCAGGAAGGCAAATGCAAGGCTGTAGAAATATTGAAAATTGGGGGATATACAGGTTGTATCAAAATCATTACGTCGAATTCCGATGGTTGTTGAGGGTGTCTTGGGAAACAAATCGAAGACAGGAACCAGTTGTCCGCAAACATCACCCAACTATGCAACAGAGCGTCAAAGTTAGAGGGGACAGTGTTGCCACAAGGTCACCCCATCGGCAGAAAACATGATTTTGTCCGCTGAAGCACCGTACTCGGAACGGCTCAAAATGTTGTTTGTTATTGAGTGATCGCGACTGCCTGCCACGGTCACCAGTGAGAAGGTAGCACCAGATAGGCCTTGTCCTCTTTGAATGCAATGCTCTGTTGCCGCTCTGAAGGATGGTTCCAGACACAGGTTTCCGTCCATAGCTCATTTTCCTCTTGGAACCTTCTAAAGTCCTTCAATATTTTTCAGTATAGAGGAGAAAAATAATCTGATGATGGAAAGCCATATCTGAAAGTGTCATCCACCGTGGCAACAGATCATAACATTTGTTGGAGGCAAGGTCTGGCAGCAGCTAGCTCCATCTTTTCCATTGACAATCGTGGAAGTCAGTCGCCGTCACTGATCAACACACAACATTGTGAGCCGTTCCGACGACGGTGCGTCAGCGTACAAAGTATACAAAGTCACGTTTGGTGCCTAGTGGCAGGCTCCAGCTCCTACAACTTCGGCGCTGTGTGGCGACGTTGGATGACGTTTACGGACTCTGGTTCCTATACTCGATTTGTTCCTCAAGACACCCTCTACAACACTTTTAAGTCTTTCCCAACATTTCCAGGACACCCTGTAACGGTGCTGCCTATAGGGAATTTGAAGTGAAGAGAAGAGAAGCAACAGCATAAACATTAAGAGCTCAGATGGTAATCCAGTACCAAACAAAGAAGGGAAGACTGAAAGGAGGAAGGGAAATCTAGATTGTCTGTATAAAGGAAACAAGAATACAGTATCACCCAGAGATGAGAGAATGTAGGTGAAGATGAGGGTATATGGTAATGCGAGAAAAATTTGACATAGCACTGAAAAAATCTAAGTGGAAACAAGGCTACTGGAGCAGGCGACATTCCTTTATAATCAGTGAGTAGACAGAACTGTACGATCTGGTGTGCAAGCAGTTGGTGGCTTGCAGCAGTTATTAGAAAATGAAGCGACCTACGTTGCATGCATTAGCAGTCAGAGCTGCATCAAAACATTGTTTGGACTGAAGACTACAACAACAACGGAGTTTTAGCAACAATCAATCTTTCCACGCGCCTTTCGGGAATAGAGCACAGAACTGGAGAAAAAAGAAATTGATACCAGAAGTACTCTCCGCCACACACCGTAAAGTGGCTTGCGGAGTATACATGCAGATGTAGTGAAAGTAAATTCCACGGAACACAGTTCTGGTTATGTCGCAACGGCGATGACTTTTTGCAGCAGGATAACCGACCTTGCCTCAAAAGCATAATCAGGCTACACAGCTGATCTCACGTTGATGGCTTAGGCTAATCTGTACAGGACGGTACGCATCTGGGTCGCTGTAGGGCGCCATCTCTGCGCCTATGAACCACCACCAGTAATTTAGAACTGCATGACCATTAACTGGTGCCACATACGTGTTCATCCGAAGAACCACTTGAGATCTGTCGAATCTATACCACGCAGAATAGCTGCTCTACTGCAGGCCAGAGAAAGAGCAGCTTGGTTTTAAATGGGTGGTCATAATATTTCGGTGCATCAGAATACGTTTTGTCTGACAAGAAAACTGAAGCAATTGTAAGAAATAATAGCATGTCAATGTAACTTCGTATAAGCTTAGAGTTCATACATGACTGGGATTGTAATCGTGCCAGGTGGGATGGCCACAAGGGTTCCTTAGCGTTGTTCATTCGTATGGTTGTCAGCAGGACAGACAGGGTATATAAGAGGCGCGAACAGCATCACATGTTGAGTGATGACTGTGAAGGTCACGGAGACGCCGTGAACTCGTATGAGGCGGCGTTATCAGCATCTCACAGAGTATGAAAGGGGTCTCATTGTGGGTCTCCATTTGGCCAACTGGTCGAGTCGTGCAACGTTCAGATTTGTGGGGTATCCACTGCTAGGCGTTGGACTGTCAGGGAACGTGAGGGCAGGAAAGGTCGTAGTCAAGGTACTGGTCGATCACTCGTGAGAACCAGAAGAGAGGATGGCAGTACTGTTCACCAAGCACAACATAACCCTGCCACATCAATGCGTACCATACGAGAGCATGCAATGGACATCACACACCGCTGGTCAGCCAGAATTGGGCATTATCATCCCAGCCACGGCCCAACGTTAATACCATAACAAAAACGGCTGCTTTTGCAGAGGAGCCGCGACCATGAAGAGTGGACTGCAGTCGAGTGGCTTCACGTTAAGTACAGAGGTGAATTTCGGTTCTGCCGTACACCAGATGGCGGCGACTTGGGGAGAGGTTCCATTCTTCCAATGCTTTGGACAAGCACAACGGTGGTACTCCAGGCGCCCTGGTGTGGGTAACCATCGTCTGTGACTTCAGGTTACGCCTGGTAGTTATTGACGGAACTCTGATGACACAATCCTGCGTTTTCAGGTGTTACCTCTCATGCTATAGTATTGCAATGTCGCTTTTCTACAGTACAATGCTCGTCCACACGGGGCACGTGGTTCTGTGACCTGTCAGCGCGATGTGGAGTTTCTCCCATGGCCATCAAGATCCCTATATATTTCTGCAACGGAAATTGTACGGGACCAGCTAGAACGTCAACTCCGTCCCACTGACAGCCTACAGTATATCAAGGACCGCTTACAACAGTTGTGTATCAGCATGCCTCAGAAGATGATAAAACGGCGTTATGAGTCACTTCCAAATCGAGTTGGCGCATGCTTCCAGACGGGATGCATCTCATTGTGATAAATGGACCCATTCTGTCAAGTACTTTGTATACTTGGCTCGAATTTGTTATCACTGTACTAACATCACACACCTTTTCAAAGTTCAATGTTCTGCGTGGTTTCTTCCCACCCCCCCGCTCCTCTTCAAGTTTCACATTTTTTATTAGGCAATATAATTTGTTAATTTCTATGAAAGCTTGGCTTGTCCTGTCCTCCACACAGACACACACACACACACAGTGTGTGTGTGTGTGTGTGTGTGTGTGTGTGTGTGCGTGGTGATATTTCTGGCTTTAGTAGCCATCATATCGACCTACTAGATTCTTTCCTCAGAGCAGTAGAAGTTGCAGTATTATGCATATGTCTCGATCAGCGGTGTGAGGTACCAGTAGCAGATGGCCGTGGGAAAGACGGCCTGATTTGTAATCTGTCAACGTGAATAGCTAATACTGTCGGAGGCTGCGTGACAAAATGTTTTCTTTTATTAATATTTCAATAACGATTCATTAGACTTGCTTAATATTCTGTACCAAGTATCTCTAAACACAAAGGTATCGCCAGTTTGTTTCATAGGTCAGAATTACATTAATAACTAAAAACTAAAGCTAACCGAAAATGTAGACGAAGCACTATGGGTGTCTTCGTAGCTCCGCCTAGAGCGGGTTTTCAAGCCAAGTGGCGCTACTTCCCAGTTACATCGGAAGCGGGAGTCACGATGGATAGACGAGCTGTCCCTCGAGAACAGTCATCTTTCAGTTTCAAGTGAATCTTTAAAATACCTGTCGGAATGGTTAATCATGGGAAAAGATTAGTTGTCTGGTGCGGTTATGCAAAAATAATGAGTTCAGAACAGTTTAAAAACTAATAACATATAAAAAATCAATGGTGTTGCTATATAAAGCCAGCCGTTGTGACCGAGCGGTTCTAGGCGCTTCAGTCGGGAATCGCGCTGCTGCTAAGGTCGCAGAGTCGAATCTTGCCTCGGGAATCGATGTTAGAAGGTTTAAGTAGTTCTAAGTCTATGGGACTGTGGGACTGATGACCTCAGATGTTAAGTTCAAAAATGGCTCTGAGAACTATAGGACTTAACATCTGTGGTCATCAGTCCCTTAGAACTTAGAACTACTTAAACCTAACTAACCTAAGGACATCACACACATCCAAGCCCGAGGCAAGATTCGAACCTCCGACCGTAGCACTCCCTCGGTTCCGGACTGAGCGCCTAGAACCGCTAGACCACCGCGGCCGGCTCGGATGTTAAGTCCTATAGTTCTCAGAGCCATATGAACCTTTTTTTTTCTTTCTTTTTTTTGCTAGGTAAAGTTCGTAAACTTGCAGTTCCGCTGAAACAAATACGAGTGGCATCCCGGGATAAAAACTGAACGAACTCCTTAATTACTTAACATCAGTTCCTCGCTCTGACGGTTTATTACAGCCTCAAGACAACGGGTCTTGACCTATGTGCTGCTGCATGCGCGGGGGATGTCTTTAGAAGATTACACATTGCTCAGATCATTAGAACTATGCATTTCACTTAGGGCGGTAAAAGCAACTAGCAACTTCCAGAAGAAATGGCATCTTCAACAGATCATCGGTGCTAACGCACATGAGGTTAAGGGAATAACAAATAGTATCTTTTGTCTGAAATCGACGTAGAATGTGTCATGTGTGTGTGTTTCAGACTGTACAAGCCAAACTTTTATACAAATTAAGAAGTCTCATGGAGTGAATCCAAATGAATACGCTAAAAGGAAGTTAACAATATTTGCTTTAGAGCTTTTCTTAGCAGGTACAATCAAATTTCAGAGCACTGAAGAATCTGTTTATTAGTACTAAATGAAACGTACCTGGTGTAAAAATTCAGCCCAGTTTTCAGCATCTCAACAGGCGATCTCGTAAACATCAAGTTTATTAGTCTTGACTCAGCGTATGTGCGAGAATATCAAAACTACGCCTCCCAAAGGCGCAATATTGGCTCTATATCCGTTATACCTCCAGGTGAAGAGAATCGAATCTCTCGAACGAGTCCCTTATATTGGCACGGCGTAGGGAGAGTTAAAATCGCTGACGTTCTTCAATATCGGCAGCGGGCGGGGTGAAGCTATTCCGAGATAAACGGCGATTACCAGACGCCGCTGCCGGCGGAATTGTGAGGAGGGTGCAATCCGCCGGTATAACTGCGCTGTGTCTCCGGTTATTTGATATCTCGCAGCGATTCCAGGAAGCCGCGTTGTCGGGCTGCAGGTTATTACAGGACCCTGCCACGGATGTGGAGACCAGCTGTTGTTGCCAGCAATGAACGCACAGTTATAGGAACAGATTTCCTTTTTACAAGCTACCCTAAAATTGTAGCCAGTTTAAGGGTATCATGTCTTCCGCGTACAAATAGCTTTTAAAACACGTAAATGAAATTTATTTACCTTCTAGTGGTATTAAGAAAGTGTACGGAAAGGGAAAGTCTATTTGAATTTGGAGACATAATGTTGGTAACACGCGAAGTACATGGTTGGCTTTTTATGTGAACAACGTCGACTATTTATGAAAGTGAAAATACATCCAGCTGTCTTAAGGCATTCTTCATATAAAAAAGTTCCCAGTGAATTCGGGATCATTTAAAAAGTTTATTTTCTTTGTTAATGAGTTGATAATGGGTCAGCCAGAACGTGAAATGATAATGTTTTCTAATAAATTACATTAAGCGACACAGAAAACGTAATTATTATACAAAAAAGATCCAAAGTGATCGCAGACCGTTCCTAGCGGTTCACTGACTTCATTAATAAGACACACTTGGGCGGAGAACACAATTGAACAAGGTAAGGAACATGCTTGTGCAGTTACATATCGAAAGTGTTCACTGGGATGCTAGATTTGAACTGTTCATTTAATGGACAATTTATAATTTGAATAACTACTGTCCCTTATGGTTGGTGGTATTGAAAGGGAGATATAAAAACAGCAAATTTGATGACATTTACCATCAATAGTCAAACTATGAACAGGTTCGCTAACCAGACATCCCTGTTGTAGAAATTACATGAAGATTCCAGTTAAATTAACACTACACAGATATCTACTGTTAATATTTTTCCATGTGGGAAATTACAGAATCTCTCAGCGGTTGTACGTGTATCAAAGTAAAGATTAAATGCCACGAGTGAAAGGTTTCAGTGTAAAAACTACTGTCTTAGTGTTTTAACCAAAAATAACAAGTAATATACGTAGATTAACTTGCAGCTATAACGTTTATTTGCTTAGTTTAGTGGTGTTGGATATATTGAGACTAAGCACTAATACACATTTGGGCAACGTGAGCTAATCATGTGGTTTTCATTACTATTCACTTGCACTAAAAATAAGGGGGATTACCCAAAATATCTTGTTTCAAATAGACAAAATTTCATTCTTGGCCGCACTTTATTGTTTCTGATTTTGACTGTGTGTTCCAGTCGACTTCAGTCATCGGGCCAGTCATGAGGCAAAAATTATTAACATAGCATATACGATTTCTGCACATACTACAAAATGTTTTCACATGCAAAGAAAAATAGTGATAGGATGGACGTTATTTCAGAAATGGTTCAAATGGCTCTGAGCACTATGGGACTTAACATCTGTGGTCATCAGTCCCCTAGAACTTAGAACTACTTAAACCTAACTAACCTAAGGACATCACACACATCCATGCCCAAGGCAGGATTCGAACCTGCGACCGTAGCGGTCACGCGGTTCCAGACTGAAGCGCCTAGAACCGCACGGCCACACCGGCCGGCGACGTTATTTCAGTGGATCAAAAAATAAGAAGTACTCGCAATTAATAAAATACAAATACTGTAATGTACGTAACACATACTAAATACTTTAAAACATAGATAAAATACGTAGCATGAAATAGTGCACGCCCGTACGAAGTGTAAGTGATGGTGGTCTTGCGGCGACCAGTAAGAGGGTAAATTATTCAACCAGCATCGAACAGCGCTCAAAGCAAAATAAGAGAGTGCTATATCTCATAGATGACGGAAACAGGTGAACATGAATAAAATGTGAATTTGATAAAAACGTACCTTCTGTTTTTTTAATGTGGCAAGTGATCATTAAAATGATAAATTCATGTGGATTAATAAATCTTCTTTTACATCGCTCTCGTGGACCTGAACAAACCTGACGCTAACATAGATGCTTTACAACGTTCGACAGCGTAAAGTGAAACATTGCAGCACCAATTGCAGGGCAGTAGACCGACAACAGAGAAATCGCAGGGCCCAAGAAACAGTGAACAACAAAAGTATAATAATATGTTATGATAAAATCGTAGGTAAAATGACTCCATGGTAACCAGTGTGTAACACATGTGGAACCAATAAAATAGGTATAGTGCCAATGAAATAGAGCGGAATGGTGTTTTGGGGGAGGGGATTGGTATGATATAGCACTCAAACATTAAGGGCCGTTGTTATCCCACTGTCCTAATTACAAGATCAACAAAAAGAACGATAAATTCTTTTAAAATGTCTTACAGTATTAAGGACAGTTATGAGTTATATTAAAAGCAGCTATGAGTTTGCTTCTACGATTAAAAACATCGAAGCTCCAGACGATTCTATATTTGCCTCATTTCGAACCACGAACCTTTTTTACAAACATTCCTGAGAAAGCAATGGGGCATGTAGTTAAAAATAACCTTGTTCTTTACAAAAAGATCCACGTGGGAGAAGTTATAGAACTTCTGAAGTTTCTAGAACCACCTTATGGCTTGACTGTTTCAAATCTAATAACAAAATTTTCCGTCAGAATACAGGCTTGACCGTGGGTAACAATTTGGAAGGGACTTCAGCCGACATTTTTATGAATCACCAGGAAAACAACTTCTTTAGTCACATTGTGATATTTTTCAGAGTATGACCTTTTATCTTAGATATGTCGATGACATTATTATTCTGTATAATGGAGGCATCGATCCATTAATGGTGTCCTGAAGAATTTTTTTATGCACCAAAAAATTAAATTCTTGATAGAGATCGAGAAAGTAGGAGGTGCTAGCTTCTTAGATATTTTGTTAAGGAAAACAATGGGATGCTGTTGATATCTCTAGTCCACAATACTTTTCTTACACTGCTGTCAGCACTGTTCTTACCTAATATAATGGTGCTAATTTCAGATCTAAGGTTGTTTGTTTGTGAAAGCTTCAGGTTTTCTCAATCGCAAAATGTCAATTTCTTGTTTTATTATTAAGTGTAAATGCATGTGCGTAAATATTTGATTTAAGTTTCTTGAACTTAGCTGGTAATTCGAATTAAACTAAATTAAATACAAATTAAATAGAAACAAGGTCTAATTAAATTCAGTGATACGAACTGAAACACATACCACCATGAAGAATGTTGAAACATAATGGAAGTGACTTATAACTAACACTTTCTGTTGAGGCAGGTATTTTGGTTTCAAACTGTTTCGTTTATGTACCGCTTCAGAGAGATCTCATTAAATACCCCAGCAATAGTTTATCATCACAAGTTTCTCCCATGTCCCCTGATAGCGCTCTTCCGTATTCTTGAGGTCCTGACGGAACTGTTAGCGTTGCTGGGCACTGACGTCTCCTAAGTTGTCTGGAAATTTACCAAGGTGACTGTAAAGGAAATGCAGTTTAACACTCATGTTACATGCCAGTACATGAAATGCTGACACCATACCAGGTGTGAGACTTGGATAGTTAGCAACTTTTTTTATTGCCAAGGAAGTTTTCCATTACCGGCACGAATGACGCCCATGCAGCCCTTCCCTTGATGTTCATCTTTGTGATAAATTTGGGATACTGGGATATGATATGTTATTACTGTTTATCGTACCAGTTCCGATTATATTAAGATTAGAAACATAGCAATCATTTATGAGATACACTGGTTCTCGCTAGGACATGGGGATTCCTAAAGGTAAATCCTTACGCTTTCTTTTCGTCATTCACGCAGCATTTCCTCACAGTTGTGACATACAGCACGTGGGGCCAAGGCCTTGTCCTCGTCGTCAAGAGTAAGTCCAAAGTGTGCATTATAAGCTGGCCTCACAGAGGATGTTATATTTCGTCTTTGACGAATAAGGGTGTGGTATATACAAATGTAACAGAAACTGTCTGGATGATAAATACACGCGTAGCCATGATGACATGACGTCAGATCCGAAAGACGTTATCATAACCCTGTAGATAACATAATCACGAAACTAATTTAACCACAGATAGATGGAATGGAAAAGTTCTAATTAGATGAAAACCAGAGCACGGAGAGAAAAACCAATTTCAAATTTGAAATCAGCAGATCAGAAACATTAAGAACCAGAAAAAAAAAATCTCATGCAACTGAGAGGTCGAAAAAAAATTGTTGACCTGTGTTTCTTTCGTAAATCATCCACTTCAGATGTCGCTATTGGCCCAGACTCGTGTCATCCATATTCCCACAGACGGGCTTGTTTCAGGTCAATGATTAATAGGCTCCTCAAAATACCTACTGATAATCTGCCATTGAACATGAATTAAATGTATCTAGACAGTTAACGGTAGCTAATTGTTTTTAAAGACGTAGTGTATTAAAGATGTGAAGGAAGATTAAGGATCAAAGCAAAAGAAATATAATGTAAATAGTGATAAATAGTGACCAAAGCTAAATTTATCCCTAGAACACATGATGGCGCACATTGTGAACGCATTGTGCAATCAATAAGAAACTGATCAGGAAGTTTGAAATCGCACGAACAGAAACTTAGGCAACAGATTACAACGTTCTATATAAAATGGTGACAAGAATTTTTACCTCTGGAATGTATAAGCTCAAATGCAAGATATGTAAAGAAAACAAAAAAAAGTATAGGCCAGACCGACTGGAATTTTCCAACAAGAGATAGGTAGCATACGTACGAGTTCCACAGTAGTTGTACGATTTAAATTCCGATAAATATAATTTAGACCCTACTACAGATAGCCTTAAAATCGTACATAATGCACCCAGAGGCCATGTGCTCAACAATTTGGAAGAACTGATATTTCCCCATATACGAGAAGCCCACGTTCAGAATCTTGTTCAAAGATTTAATGCTACCATTTTTGCTATTCGAACGGTTTATGAAGTAAGTGATCGTTCTACACGAAAATTAGTCTACTTTGCTTATATTCATTCCCTTGTGTAGTAAGGTATTACATTTTGGGGTAACTCTTCCCAGTCTAAAAGGATATTTTTCGCTCAGAAACGGGCAGCTCCGGCAACAAGTTGTGTAAGTTCGTGAAGCTCTTGTTGACCTCTATTCACGAGTCTGGGTATTTTGACATTGGCCTCTCAATAAATACATTCTTTATTGTCGTTTCTTGTTTACAATTTCAGCTTATTCTCAAAAATTAGCAGTTTCCGCTCAGTTAATACTCTGCAGAAAACCAATGTGCATTTGGATTGCACTTCCTTAGCTCTCGAGCAGAAAGGTGTGCAGCGTAATGCTGCATCCATTTTCCATAAGCTACCACAAGAATTCAAAAATCGTAGCAGTAATCCACGCACTTCCAAATAGAAACTGAAGCGTTTCCTCATGGGTCACTCAATAGAATAAAAATTCTGTTGAGGAGTTCTTTGGAAAATTAAGCTGATTCTTATGTTATATTTTTGATTGCGTTTACTTAAACATATGGCTTGACTTGTTTTGGGTTCATAAACATTTTATTTCATCTGTTACTACTTTTATGTTGTAATTTCCCTGTACTAACACGTCTCATGATCTTGGAGATTTGCTCCTCAGTGTCGTCCTACGGAGCTAGACGTGTAAAATAAGTTACATAAAAAAGGAAGGCAGTCGCAAACAGTGATAAACAAACAGACGGATATTTGTAAATATTGTTATCTTGACATTTCCTATACTTTCTTGTAATCTACCGCCCTCCCCCTCCCCCTTCCCTCCGTCTCACTCTCACCACCATCACCTTATTTTATATTTTGCTTGTCTCCACATAGACTACGTTCTGGTAGCCTTGAAATCCTTTTGCCTAGATTTTACCAGTGCCTTTTACTGTACTTTTGATTTTTGTTGTTGACTGTTTGTTTCTTGGACTCCACAATCTCTGCTGCTCTGCGTTTGGTGCTGTAACATTTTACTGTAAACTGTAATACGTTGTACCACTCTTACGTTACGTCAGGTTGTGCTTTGATGGCAGCATCGAATAATTTAACCTCTTACCGGTGACTGCATCGCCACTAGTATGCACTTACACTTCGTACGAGCATGTGTACTCTTGACGTTTTGAAGTATTTGGTATGTGTTACTCATGTATATTACTGTATTTGCATTAATTGTGAGTACGTCTCATTTTGTTCTCTATGGAATTAATGTGCATCCTATGGTTATTTTTCGTGTCATTCGAAAAATGTTTTGCAAATGCGCAAGGAATTTTATGTACCATGTTTATACTTGTCTCATGACAGATCCGATGATAGGAATCAGCCGTACTCAAAATGAGAATCAATAAAGTACGGAAAAGACTGAAATTTTGTGTGATTGTGCATCATTATGCTCCGTGACGTACATACAGACGTTGTGTCTGCTAATTTGTTTCTCATATTAGCAGTTACCAAATTCAGCACACAACCGATTACTTTTAATAGAGATGCAGTCATCAGCTTATGTTAATTAGATGTCGTACTAGCAAATAAGTTAATTGCCTCCATGAAGGTTTTCACGACGTATCAACTCAATAAAATCTTTACCTAGTTCTTGCCTCATATTATCGCAGTGTGAGTGCCACATTTCGGTAAGGCTATTCTTTCCTCAAGAACTGCTGCGTCACAGTCCATCTTCATACACAGGAATCAGCTGTGGGCATTTAAATCTCACAATAGACGCTGCACAACGGTTTTTTAAGTTAATAGTTTATTAGTTTGATTTGCTTCTAAATGTAGCCATTTCTAACATTGGTTCGCAAAATTCTGAGAAAATTCTACACAGATTTGTGGGAACATTACGTTTGTGAGCTTTCTTACACAATTCGGTCTCCATTTAACTCAAGGTTTAGCTTAAGAGGATCTTCCACCTCTTCCAACCTGCAGTTGCGGTTATTGCTTCATACACTCTATCTCTCCATTCCATTCTCCGTGTTTGTTGGACACCCTTGTCCTCTCTTGTCATTGTCCGTGGCTAGCCAGTAGACCCAGATGAAGGCCATTGTAACCTTTGTCGAAACTTTGGTTTCATCAACAATAGTTCTTTGTTATAGGACACAGTCCACACCCAGAAAGCCTTTGTCAACTCTAGAGGATTTCTTCCACGTAAAATCAATTTTAGAGTAAGCCAGTAGGTTCTAAGAAAGGGAAGGATAATTGAAAGGGTCGTAACACAAACGTTGCTAGTTTGGGCAATTACGTAATACTGCTCCAGCGCTGTGAGTAGTTACGGAGTAAATGTGGCAGGAAACATCGAAAGAATTCAAAGGTGCTCTGCTACGTTTGTGACTGGCCGGTATAGCCCATACTACAGTGTAGCGGAGATAGTCATGGAATTTAAATGGGAATCCTTGGAAGGAAGACAATGTCCTTCTCACAAAATTCATTTTGCTAAATCACAAGAACCTGTGTTAGAGGAAGACACTGCGGCCATTCTGCAGCAAGCATCACATACATCGTGTAGGGATTATGGGAATAAGACAAGACAGTCTCGTGCAAGTCCAGACATGTAGAGACAACTTTTTCTTTGCTCAATACGCTAATGGAGTAGAACAGAAAATCACTCTTGCTGGTACGTGGAACCCTCAGCTAAGCACTGCACAGCATACTGTAGGTTCTGTATGCACATGTAGACAAAGAAGGAGGTGTTTCAGAAACACTAATGAGATTTGTTCAACTGCACACAAATAGTTGAGACAATTTAGTCGACACGGCAGACTTTATTGCGTGCACCGCTCCTTATTTCTTCCAAGCCAACTAGAACTGCCGCTTGTCTTTCGTGATCCATTCTGTTGGGAAGCTAGGAGACTCTGGAACACTTCAGCTGGCCGAAACTCCCCGGGACCAATCCAGGTGTGTAGCCAGGTATTTTACGGCTGCGGGGACCCACACCTACGGGTCCGAGAGGGATTTACGAGTTCCGGCTCCTCTGCAGGTGAAGCTGGGCGGATCCAGTTACTACCGCAGTAACCTGAGCTAAAGGCGGCGCTGCCACGCGGCGTGTCTGCTGTAACGGCCACGGGTACGCCGGCAGCAGGAAACACTTTACGTCTGAATCTACATCTACACGACTGTTCTGCAATTCGCACTTAAGTGATTCGCAGAGCGCACACAGAACCACTATTAGACTATTTATCGACGTTCCGCTCTTGAACAGCACGCGGGAAAAATGAACACTTACATTTTTCCGTGCGAACTCTGACTTCCTTATACCTTATACGACTGTTGTTTCTCCCTGTCTACGTCGGAGTCGACGTAACAATTTCGCATTCGGAGGAGAAAGCTGATGACTGAAATTTTGTGAAAAGATTTGGCAGCAATAAAAATTGAGTTTACTTTAATGATTGCTATCCCTACTCATCATATCCGTGATATTCTCTTTCCCGTTTCAGGATAATACCAAACGAGTTGACCTTCTTCGGATTTTTTCAGTATCTTCCGTCAGTCCGGTCTGGTAACGATCCCATACCACGTAACACTTGTAATTTGGCTTCCACTTCCGCTCAATAAAAAGTCGCCGAAACTGTTATTGAATGCACGATAATGGTGTTGGGAGCTGCACGTGTAAGGTTATAGGCTGATAAAATTTTGAAATGTAAATTAAATGTGCTGTGCAATTACTTTAAACTCAAATTACTGAAGGTGCAGGTCCTCCAGTAAGCGGGAACTAGACATTTATATTTTTGTAATAAAGGCACGTCAATGGTGGGTCGGTGCTACGTCAGTATTCTATCCGTCTCCCTCAAATGGCTGGCAAGTGAAATTGATAACACATTGTTAGTTAGCGTAAAAATGTGAAGTGATATTGCAAAAAACTATTCCAATACATTTTGACTAAGATTTAGCTTAATACAAGACAAATAAAAAGATAGAAAAGAAGTTGAGTGTAGAACAGCATGGGTTTAGCAAAGGAATAAATACGATCGACCTGATATTTTCTACCTGTCAACTGAAGGAAAAAGTTGGCAGTGTAACAAAAGGGTGATAATGGGTTTTATAGACATAGAAAAGGCATATGACTAAGTTAACAGGGAAAGACTCTGGGAAGAAATGAAGAAGATAGGTATAGAAGATCGATACATTAATATAATAAACACACTGCACAGAGGACACAATTGTAGAATTAGAACACCATTGGAGAACTCTGAATACTTCGAAATAGCACAAAGACTTAAATGAGGAAGTATCATATCTTCTGCACTTTCTAATGTTGTGATGGAATGAATAGGGCAGTTAAGGATATGGTAAAAGGAAAAGACAAAGATGTTTTTCGCACATGATATGGTAATATGGGGCGATAAAATGACAGCTGTACAGTTATAACTCGATGCGTAGAAGGAAATAATGAAAAGGTATGGATTAAAAATAAATAAAGATAAGAGTGAAGTAATGGTATTTGGAGGAGACAAAGGGATCAAAGGGAATATTACTTTGAATGGAGAACCCCTCAAAGCGTTTCACTTATTTAGGGAGTGAAATATCTAGCGATAGAATAACCAACGAAATTAATAGGAGGTTACAGAACGGAGACAGTTTCTACCAAACAATAAAACACCTGATTTGGAAGAAGGGAGATTCGGAAAACGCAAAACTCCTTATGTACAAGAGTTATTACTTCCCTACCGTCACCACGGGCAATGACAGAAAGGGACTGGAGCAGACTGCAAGCAGGGGAAAGGAAAGTATGAGAGAAGAAATCGTAAAAAGAGATAAAGATGGTACGAGCATGTTAAGAGGATGCGTGGTCAGAGACTTCCCATAACTATGGAAGAACTAAAGATGGATGGAAAAAGACCTAGAGGGATTCCAAGAACACGGTGGAAAACGGGAGTGAGAATATCTGTCGAAAGGAGAGATGTGACATGGCAGCAAGTGGAGGAAGAAAAGTGGTGGGAAGACCGAGCCAAAAGGAGACGATTCGTCAGCTCCCAGACCCCGCAGTAGCTGGAGCGGGATCCAGATACATAGATACAATACAAATCATGCACAGCTACACAGCAAGATGCTTACATGATGAAAGTTAAAAAAGCAAGAGACAAAAGCGAACAGTCAGGCCTCTCCTAGCTGCCCTCGGAAACGAGGCCACACGTTCGTTTATCTACATCTACATCTACATTGATACTCCGCAAGCCACCCAACGGTGTGTGGCGGAGGGCACTTTACGTGCCACTGTCATTACCTCCCTTTCCTGTTCCAGTCGCGTATGGTTCGCGGGAAGAACGACTGTCTGAAAGCCTCCGTGCGCGCTCTAATCTCTCTAATTTTACATTCGTGATCTCCTCGGGAGGTATAAGTAGGGGGAAGCAATATATTCGATACCTCATCCAGAAACGCACCCTCTCGAAACCTGGCGAGCAAGCTACACCGCGATGCAGAGCGCCTCTCTTGCAGAGTCTGCCACTTGAGTTTATTAAACGTCTCCGTAACGCTATCACGGTTACCAAATAACCCTGTGACGAAACGCGCCGCTCTTCTTTAGATCTTCTCTATCTCCTCCGTCAGACCGATCTGGTACGGATCCCACACTGATGAGCAATACTCAAGTATGGGTCGAACGAGTGTTTTGTAAGCCACCTCCTTTGTTGATGGACTACATTTTCTAAGCACTCTCCCAATGAATCTCAACCTGGTACCCGCCTTACCAACAATTAATTTTATATGATCATTCCACTTCAAATCGTTCCGCACGCATACTCCCAGATATTTTACAGAAGTAACTGCTACCAGTGTTTTTCCGCTATCATATAATCATACAATAAAAGATCCTTCTTTCTATGTATTCGCAATACATTACATTTGTCTATGTTAAGGGTCAGTTGCCACTCCCTGCACCAAGTGCCTATCCGCTGCAGATCTTCCTGCATTTCGCTACAATTTTCTAATGCTGCAACTTCTCTGTATACTACAGCATCATCCACGTAAAGCCGCATGGAACTTCCGACACTATCTACTAAGTCATTTATATATATTGTGAAAAGCAATGGTCGCATAACACTCCCCTGTGGCACGCCAGAGGTTACTTTAACGTCTGTAGACGTCTCTCCATTGATAACAACATGCTGTGTTCTGTTTGCTAAAAACTCTTCAATCCGGCCACACAGCTGGTCTGATATTCCGTAGGCTCTTACTTTGTTTATCAGGCGACAGTGCGGAACTGTATCGAACGCCTTCCGGAAGTCAAGAAAAATAGCATCTACCTGGGAGCCTGTATCTAATATTTTCTGGGTCTCATGAACAAATAAGGCGAGTTGGGTCTCACACGATCGCTGTTTCCGGAATCCATGTTGATTCCTACATAGTAGATTCTGGGTTTCCAGAAATGACATGATACGCGAGCAAAAAACATGTTCTAAAATTCTACAACAGATCGACGTAAGAGATATAGGTCTATAGTTTTGCGCATCTGCTCGACGACCCTTCTTGAGGAGTGGGACTATCTGCGCTCTTTTCCAATCATTTGGAACCCTCCGTTCCTCTAGAGACTTGCGGTACACGGCTGTTAGAAGGGGGGCAAGTTCTTTCGCGTACTCTGTGTAGAATCGAATTGGTATCCCGTCAGGTCCAGTGGACTTTCCTCTATTGAGTGATTCCAGTTGCTTTTCTATTCCTTGGACACTTATTTCGATGTCAGCCATTTTTTCGTTTGTGCGAGGATTTAGAGAAGGAACTGTAGTGCGGTCTTCCTCTGTGAAACAGCTTTGGAAAAAGGTGTTTAGTATTTCAGCTTTACGCGAGTCATCCTCTGTTTCAATGCCATCATCATCCCGTAGTGTCTGGATATGCTGTTTCGAGCCACTTACTGATTTAACGTAAGACCAGAACTTCCTAGGATTTTCTGTCAAGTCAGTACATAGAATTTTACTTTCGAATTCAATGAACGCTTCACGCATAGCCCTCCTTACGCTAACTTTGACATCGTTTAGCTTCTGTTTGTCTGAGAGGTTTTGGCTGCGTTTAAACTTGGAGTGGAACTCTCTTTGCTTTCGCAATAGTTTCCTAACTTTGTTGTTGTACCACGGTGGGTTTTTCCCGTCCCTCACAGTTTTACTCGGCACGTACCTGTCTAAAACGCATTTTACGATTGCCTTGAACTTTTTCCATAAACACTCAGCATTGTCAGCGTCGGAACAGAAATTTTCGTTTTGATCTGTTAGGTAGTCTGAAATCTGCCTTCTATTACCCTTGCTAAACAGATAAACCTTCCTCCCTTTTTTTATATTCCTATTAACTTCCATATTCAGGGATGCTGCAACGGCCTTATGATCACTGATTCCCTGTTCTGTACATACAGAGTCGAAAAGTTCGGGTCTGTTTGTTATCAGTAGGTCCAAGATGTTATTTCCACGAGTCGGTTCTCTGTTTAATTGCTCGAGGTAATTTTCGGATAGTGCACTCAGTATAATGTCACTCGATGCTCTGTCCCTACCACCCGTCCTAAACATCTGAGTGTCCCAGTCTATATCTGGTAAATTGAAATCTCCACCTAAGACTATAACATGCTGAGAAAATTTATGTGAAATGTATTCCAAATTTTCTCTCAGTTGTTCTGCCACTAATGCTGCTGAGTCGGGAGGTCGGTAAAAGGAGCCAATTATTAACCTAGTTCGGTTGTTTAGTGTAACCTCCACCCATAATAATTCACAGGAACTATCCACTTCTACTTCACTACAGGATAAACTACTACTAACAGCGACGAACACTCCACCACCGGTTGCATGCAATCTATCCTTTCTAAACACCGTCTGTGCCTTTGTAAAAATTTCGGCAGAATTTATCTCTGGCTTAAGCCAGCTTTCTGTACCTATAACGATTTCAGCTTCGGTGCTTTCTATCAGCGCTTGAAATTCCGGTACTTTACCAATGCAGCTTCGACAGTTGACAATTACAATACCGATTGCTGCTTGGTCCCCGCATGTCCTGACTTTGCCCCGCACCCGTTGAGGCTGTTGCCCTTTCTGTACTTGCCCAAGGCCATCTAACCTAAAAAACCGCCCAGCCCACGCCACACAACCCCTGCTACCCGTGTAGCCGCTTGTTGCGTGTAGTGGACTCCTGATCTATCCAGCGGAACCCGAAACCCCACCACCCTATGGCGCAAGTCGAGGAATCTGCAGCCCACGCGGTCGCAGAACCGTCTCAGCCTCTGATTCAGACCCTCAACTCGGCTCTGTACCAAAGGTCCGCAGTCAGTCCTGTCGACGATGCTGCAGATGGTGAGCTCTGCTTTCATCCCGCTAGCGAGACTGGCAGTCTTCACCAAATCAGATAGCCGCAGGAAGCCAGAGAGGATTTCCTCCGATCCATAGCGACACACATCATTGGTGCCGACATGAGCGACCACCTGCAGATGGGTGCACCCTGTATCCTTCATGGCATCCGGTATGCACACGGAGTGCACATTGGTTTTCTTCCCCTCTCTTGCTGCCATTTCCCTAAGGGGCCCCATTACGCGCCTGACGTTGGAGCTCCCAACTACCAGTAAGCCCACCCTCTGCAACTGCCCGGATCTTGCAGACTGAGGGGCAACCTCTGGAACAGGACAAGCAGCCGTGTCAGGGCGAAGATCAGTATCAGCCTGAGACAGAGCCTGAAACCGGTTCGTCAGACAAACTGGAGAGGCTTTCCGTTCAGCCCTCCGGAATGTCTTTCGCCCCCTGCCACACCTTGAAACGACCTCCCACTCTACCACAGGTGAGGGATCAGCCTCAATGCGGGCAGTATCCCGGGCAACCACAGTCGTAGTCCCATCAGGGGATGCGTGGGACGAGCTGGCCGTCCCCGACAAACCCCCATCCGGACCCCCACAGTGATGGCCATTGGCAACAGCCTCAAGCTGTGTGACCGAAGCCAACACTGCCTGAAGCTGGGAGCGAAGGGATGCCAACTCAGCCTGCATCCGAACACAGCAGTTGCAGTCCCTATCCATGCTAAAAACTGTTTTGCAAAGAACGTCTGAACTAATTTACAGAGAGCGCAAACAAATCGACAAAATTTAAACGGTTATTAAAATACAAGATTGCCTAGTAAATGCAGTAATGCTGCTACTTGCGCACTGCTGACACTGCTCGGCGGCGGAAGGAGACTAAGCGAAATTACACAATTCAGGTACTAAAACGCGATGCTACACTCTCAAATACTATAATACGCCCGAAATTTATGAATTAAACAATGCAAGTACCAAAAACACGCAAAGAAATTAAGAATTAAACTATGTAACAAATGAGTGAGCTAGGAGTATACGATTTGCTGCTCAGCTGCTTATCCAACGGCGGCAGGGATAACGCAAACATTAACATATCGATACTTTGGTTACGTTCTTCACATTGAATTTTATATTAAAAAAATATTTTTTTAGAAATGCGTATTACACAGTAAACCTGAAGACAATGGAGATGCACGGTCTACGCAATCTCGTTGCTAGATTCTTTCCATCTTCTAATTCTTAGAATAAAATACATATTTTGGTCCGACTTCCTAACAACATTTTCTACGAAATGGTTTTGTCATCGTGACACAACCTACTTCGTTGAACCGGCAACCTTTAAATTTTTGTGATTTATCGTGTAACCGAAACTTAACGAAACTTTTTTTAGTACTAATGAGGAGAGCCTCGTGTTGTGTAGCGTCCACTACTACTGCACCCCTCAGCGCACTGTTACCACCGAGCGACTCTTAAAGTAACATTCCGTGCCGAATTTGCATGACCGCGCGCTTACGAAATTGAACAATTCATTCACAAAGAGCTACGTCTGAACTCCCAGGAAGTGATAGATTTTCACCATCACTGGCGGTGTTGTCTATGTTAAAATGAAGACGGAGGAAACATGTGCTGAGGTAGTTCGACAACACGCACACGGACCCAAGTCTAAGCATTCTGTCGGGCATATTGGATAGGTAAGGGTAGATCACGCTGGTTTCGGTCTTCGTACATTCGGGTCTTTGAGCTCCCTTTCAAAGTGCCACAAGACGCGGTCGTCGAAGCTTTCCGACCCTACGGCAATGTTGTGGGGCACATCGCGGGAAAATGGCAGGCTTTCACGACATACCAAATGTTGAATGGCGTACACCAAATCAAAATCTAAGTCTCCAAAGATGTACCATTCTATCTGCCGATAGGTGGCGTGTGAGCCATCGTTATGTATGATGGCCAGCCACGGACGTGTGCCGGTTGCGGACAATAGGGCCGTGTTCGGTCAGATTGTCTCCGCCGACGTTTGCTCCAGGTTCCGACCAGTGACTCAGCGTCCACAGCGACACTCACTTCCTTACCAGACAGTTACGCCACAGCAGTACGCAGCCTCGACGCGTCACTTCAGGAAGCGCTGTTCTACCCCCCGGCACGCCCCACTGCAAATGACGGTGCTGCCACGGCCTCACCGGCACCATCTCCCCCGAAAGGCTACGAGACAACCACCTCTCCAGAGCTCGATACCAGCCCGCACGCTGCGATGGACGTCGATGCGAGTGCGGTGCCTACCTCCAATTTTCTTCAAACGGACGCGACCTCGGACATTGAACGCCTACATTCTGATACAAAACAGCACCTCCGAAAAGGGAAGAAGAGAAGTCAAATGCCATTTAACGACACACTTGATGTGGCATCACAGGCAGTGGAGTGGATACAAGACAGTGATCTCCCTTCGAGCGCCCTGACGACAGGAGTGGCTGCTCGTGATGTCCCATCTGAGGAACAATCCCACCCGACAACGCTGGATCCCTTGGAGGGAGAGTCCCTGGACCTCGCTACAGCAGCGTCACCACAACTCGTCTTCGATGAGTGCGACAGTCGCTTGCCACCTTTTCCTGTCTTCTGGGCTGATGATGTCGACGATGGAGCAGATCGAGATGGTGGCTCTTCCGTCAGGCACTGCCCCATGAAGATGCCTGACCCATCTTCAACCCAGTGATTGCGGCTACAGTGGCTGCACTGGATGTTACATGCCAGCAGGACATCTCTGCCAGAACATCTGTGCCAATGGTGGGA
This sequence comes from Schistocerca piceifrons, assembly GCF_021461385.2. Lineage (NCBI taxonomy): Eukaryota > Metazoa > Arthropoda > Insecta > Orthoptera > Acrididae > Schistocerca > Schistocerca piceifrons. The sequence continues at coordinate 273,455,067 of NC_060139.1, forward strand.
GCACGCCCAAAACACAACCGCATCGCGACGATGACTCTGGTCACCATTCAGTTTTCCCACAACTGTCAGTGTTCCGAGAGACCATTTATGATGCTGATGTCGACATTTCCCTCCTCCAAGAAGTGTTCGTAGCTGATTTCTACGCTCCCCACTGGCTATGCAGCATACATCTCCCATGCTTCTGACAATGGTAGTGGAGCCGCCATCCTCCTCCGTTCTGGACTCCCTGCTGAAGATGTAGTGTACCTTCATAATGCTAGAGGTATGACTCTCATGCTGTTTGGCGTCTGCACCCTCATTGTATATGCGCCGTCCGGCTCCAGTCGACGTCGTGACCGACACACCTTTGCTGACGAGGTAACGCCGCTTTTCGAGGGTCCTCTGGATGAAATGGTCCTCGGTGGCGATTTCAGCTCCACACAAGGGCCTAATGACCAACTTCCTCATCATTCCCCATGTGCGGCCCTCTCTGTCATCATCGACAACTTCAGCTTGTTGACACATGGACAAAGGTTCAGGCACCCAAGCAGGTTTCACATACAATACGGCGCATTCGTCCAGTCGCCTCGACCGTATATAATTCACACGTTCACTTGCTGCCGACACTCGACATGCCGAAGTATGGCCTCTGACTTTCTCTGACCACGACGCCTACATCTGCGATGTTTCCCTCAGCCGCCAACATGTGTGGCACAGCTGTGCAAGTTAAACGTTTTGCACGTGACTGCCGACGGATCGTTGAGGATGCGTGGGCCCTCTGTCGTCGACGTCGCCTCGCATACACATCCATCTTATCCTGGTGGCTATCCTGCGTTAAATCAGCTCTACGCAGGGCACTGATGGAATATGGCAAAGACTTCAAGTTTGGCAAACGAGCACCATGGACTTTTATTACGCGGTGCTTTGTGACTGCACTTCTATGGCATTCTCTCCTGTCTGTCAGATGACCCATCTATGTACCAACTCCTCACAGAACGCTGACGTCGTCATCGAGCTCTCATCCACGACCTCGCCGATGTGGAAGGACGACGACACACTACGCAATGCGCCATTAGTCACACTTTCGATTCTTATTTCATCCAGCTCTACGCTGACGTCATACATCCCCGAGCCTAATAGAGGAGGTAGCAGCACGGAGGCCGCAGCTCGTGGTCGTGCGGTAGCTTTCTCGCTTCCCGCGCCCGGGTTCCCGGGTTCGATTCCCGGCGGGGTCAGGGATATTCTCTGCCTCGTGTTGCCTGGGTGTTGTGTGATGTCCTTAGGTTACTTAGGTTTAAGTAGTTCTAAGTTCTAGGGGACTGATGACCATAGCTGTTAAGTCCCATAGTGCTCAGAGCCATTTGAACCATTTTTGGACAGCACGGACTGTCAACACCATGCCAGAGGATATGGCTCAAGAACTTCAGGAACAAGTGACCTCCGATAGTCTTAGATGCTATCAAGGCGGGAGCTGCCAACAAGTCCCCTCGACCTAACAGCCTCCCCCTCGAATTTTACAAGTGTTTTAGCTGTCTTTTGATAGCTACTTGGACTTTCATCTGGCGCGAACTGATGTCACCCACAACGATGATCCCAGCCACTTTCCTTGATGGGGTCATAATCCTGGTTCGTAAGCTACATGGGCAATCACGGATCTGTGATTAACGGCCCATCACACTGCTCAACGGTGACATGAAAATTTTTACCCGTTTGTTGGCCTCACGACTCAAGAAGGCAGCAAGATAGGTCACCTCTCTTTATCAGACTTCGCTGGGCGGTGAAAACACCCATACGACCCTTTGCCATTACAGGGACATGATCGCTCTCGCGCGGTCGCAATATTTACCTGGCGCATTAGCTTCGCCTAACTTCAGTCAGGCATTCGACCGTGTCCACCATATCTTTTTGAAATCGGTCCTCCAACACATGGGTTTTCTGGCTCGTATAGTAACACTGGTAATGCGGCTCTTGAACGGCGCGACTTCAAGAATAATCTGTAATGGTCGCCTAACAGCGCCTCTAGCGATGAGCCCTCTGTCCGACAGGGTTGTCCACTTTCCACGATACTGTAAGTTTTGCATTAGAGCCCCTACTCCAGGGGCTTCGCCAACGCATGGTGGGCCTGACACTGCATGGGCACCGCTTCTGATGTACAGCCTATGCTACGATCTAGTTCTCTACCTCCGAAATGAAGACTTGGGTGGCGACATATGGGGAGGCATCGGTCAGTTCCAAATCGAAGATTCTGCTCATTATGAGAGTCTCCCTGAGCGATATGTCGATCCTGTAAGTGTGGCTACCAGTGTCCGCTGTTTGGGCATTGATTTTATTAATTAGCTCCGTCGCTCAGCGGCAACCAACAGTAACCGTCTCCTCCAAACAATCAGGGCTGGCCTTGTGGACTACCGGCTTAGATCCCTCGACATTGTACAGCGTTCGCAATACGTGAATGTTTACCAAGCCTCACTCTTCCCCCGTATGGCACAAGTGTTCGCAGTCCCTATTACCCTCGCATATCGTATGTTGATGGTGATGGGATCCTTTGTCTGTACTGGGATGTTATTTAAAGTTCAATATTCCTCCCTTGCCCTCCAGCGAAAGCGTGATGAAGTGGGCTTATTCCATGTGCCAGATAGAGTTACGGCACTTTTTGTTAGCTCCCAACTGAAAGTCTGGCGTCGCTTCCCCACGAGCCTGACTGGACTGCTTTTGCATGAATACGCACCAGTCTCCAAGTCAGCCCCAGTCATGTTACCAGACATTCCACCCACCATTTATCACTTTCAGCACTCCTATCTTGAATTAAGTTACATCCTGCACTCCTTACCCCTTTCACGTATACTCCAGACAAAGACTGTAAACGACACATTACAAATGTTTCCCCAGATCACTGGCGTCGTGTGTGGAAAGCGGTGCATGCTGGTTATCTCGACACCAGCGTACAGTCCACCTGGTATATCACCGTCAATGGCAAACAGGTCAACCAGTTTCGTTTGCACCGCATCCACCTTGCTGACACATCCCTCTGTGTTCACTGTGGTGTAGAGGACGCGGACGCTCATCGATTCTCATGTGGTCCATCATATGACGTCTGACGTCTGGAGGCTCGCGCAGCGTATCTTAGCTTTCATCACCCGACAGACATCTGCTCAGATCACTTTCCTGACGCTTTTGTTCCCGGATGTGATTCGTTACCCCACAACAAAAACTAACGCAGTGAATTGGATACGCGGTCATACGGTCCGCTACCTTTTTGGCCCCGACGAGAAATCAGAAGTGCCGGCCGCTGTGGCCGAGCGGTTCTCGGCGCTTCAGTCCGGAACTGGCGCTGCTGCTACGGTTCGAATCCTGCATCGGGCATGTATGTGTGTGATGTCCTTAGGTTAGTTAGGTTTAAGTAGTTCTAAGTCTAGGGGACTGATGACCTCAGATGTTAAGTCCCATAGTGCTGAGAGCCATTTGAAATCAGAACTATGTTATTGGACGCACCTTAACGATCGACACTGTGCACTTGTTCGCAACCCCAGACACGAGCAGTTCTTTTGCAGTTTTTTACGGATCGCCTTTCATGACACGCCTTCCAGCTGGAATGTCCAAGCCGTGAGACGCTGATACTATTTTGCCGACATAATGTTCTGAAGGCACTGAAAACGGAATCTCCGTTAAATTTTCGAGAAGACACGTTTGGATGTTCTGCCAATCGGCACTAGGGACTTCTGGAATTTGTACATAGACTAATTTAATAAAAAAAAATTTAAAATTAAAAATAAATAAATAAAAGAAAATGAAAAAATATATACACAAAAAGCAAAAAAATGCAATAAAATAAACTAAAAAAAGAAAAGCCCATTCACAACTACTTTCATTTTCGTCACTACTCTCTATGTTCTCCTCCCCTACTTTCTTCCTTTGCTGCACGCTTGTAGTAATAGATTAGTTGTTTTGGGATAAAAATGTTTAAATGTGTGTGAAATCTTATGGGGCTTAACTGCTAAGGTCATCAGTCCCTAAGCTCACACACTACTTAACCAAAATTATCCTATGGACAAACACACACACACACACACACACACACACACACACACACACACACACATACATGCCCGAGGGAGGACTCGAACCTCCGCCGGGACCAGACGCACAGTCCATGACTGCAGCACCCCAGACCGCTCGGCTAATCCCGCGTGGCGTTTTGGGATAGGCCTAGATAGGAGCCAACTCCTGAAGAGGTGCATTTTATTTTTATTATTTTTTTTTTAGGTCACAAGTGGTGGTGGCAAGCAGATATTTTCTTTTTTGCATTTTTCCCTTTCCTGACCAGGGGCAGAAAAAAAACAAGTAGTAGAGAAAAGGAAGAAGATAGGGTAACAGAAAAAAGTGGTAATCGTCGTGCATTCTAAACTTACAGTCGCGTGTTCGCGTCCAACCTTATCTCCGTTTTTCTTTTTTTTACCATATTTCGGCTCTCATCTAAAGATATGAGTCTGATAGAACATCGAAGTTAATTCGCTTCACATTCTACCCGCTAGTAATAACAAATAACAAATAATTTCAGAAGAAATTCCGCAGGACAGCTTGTGGCTGCGTCGCGGTCAGTGCAGCTTACACTCGAGCGTTTCCTCGCGACGCAGCGGCTACCGGCCACCACCCAGACGCCACCCGCGGCCTGAAATCCGGCGGCGCCCAGATGAACGCGGCGCGACGTTGTCAGTGTATGTATCAACTGTCATTTTCGAATCTGAAGTTCTAGTTATCATCTTACAGTTAAGCATTGGATTTTACGTACTTGAAAATCATGAACTATGGTTAAGCGATACGTCAGAAATAGATATTCTTGTTTCAACCAAGATCTTTCTAGCATGAATGATTTTCCACATTAACAAAGTCTCGACTACTGATATACGTGATGAATTACCATTTAACGATCATGTGACATTCACATTCAACAGGCAAGGTTCAGAAGCCTAGTGTAAGAGTCATGCATGGTCTAATTCGAAACAACAAAAACCAATGGCGTGGCTATAATTGCAGTTTTTCTTGAACGTCATCAGGTCACTCATTCAGTGATACTATTACTGGTGACTAGTTATGATGCCTTTATTGTTCCTAATAACAAATGAAAGGATGAGGCCCCAAAAGGACGTAAACTCGAGGAAAGAGTAGTGTCAACATAAAATTTTCCATCTGATAGCTCCAAAAATGTGCTTTGCACTGCGAAGTCTTCCCCAAGGGTGTGTCCATCACAGCTGGAATTCGTTGCCAACAACTGAGTCACCTTTCGGTCGCAGTGTAATAAAACCGACAGACAAATCTTCATCACGTGTGCCAATGCATGATAACGCACTCTGTTGATGTGAGAAACAAAACTATCCAGGAGATTGACAGGGAAGTCTTCTCCCAGGCACTTGCCCCTCTGATCGTATACTCGTAAAATTTTAGCTTTCCCGCTCTTGATGGATCAACCATAAAGAAGAGTGATTAGCGTTCGAGCTTCGAAAGACGAACGTATGTAAGGCGACGGTTCGACTCCAGCTTTAACTCAGTTACTAATCTTCCTTTTTTTATCATACGTCATATTATTTCATTTACATGGCATCTGAGAGGTAATATAATGAAAAACAAAACCACATGTATTTCCATTAAGTATTTTCATGACGTTTAAATTTATGTTTCCCATGTCTGTATGAGAAATACCCCTGCAAGTGTGATGTCGACAGCACATCCGGCGAGTAATTGTACAATACTCTTGTGGTGTGGCATATTTAGACTTAGTATATTGCTAACTGTAAATAACGTCATTAGCATGAGCATTTATCAAGGTTTGACTTGCGCTCTCCAAGCGTGACCCTCGTCCTTTAAAATTTAATTACGGATAGTAAATGACCAAATAACATATGAAATACACAACTTCATGAAAATGTACATGTGTTTTCGTTATATTACGTCTCAAATGTCATATGAATTAAATAAAGTCACCAGTGATGAAAAGATATGGATTTTTTTTAAAGGGATTCGAACCGCCGCCTCGTTCACAACCATTTTGCTAAGCGCGAACGCTAACCACATGAGGAGAACCATTTTTTACGATCTTCGTAAAGATACATTCGGTACTTAACAGATGGGTAAAATTTCTCTGGTGATTTTCTGGGAACTGCCGGAGTGGTGCACCTTACTACTTGCACATTATCTTGTTTTATTGGCCTACTAAAGGCGTACAAAGTTTGAAGTAAATCCCTGATCCGAACGTCGTGTCCTCCCCCTCTTAGGTAATCTCCTTAATGGTTCATATTTCAGAGGAAACTGGTCCTTGCACTCACTGCTGTGGCAACGATGAATAAATTTAATGGTTAGTCATAAGTTTTTAATGAACACTTGGAAAAATTAAGTTGCGGTTCCTTTTGCTTTATGCAGCTCAGATGTATATTCAGATCTCCGCTCCGCAGCAACGCTGCACGCCGCAAAGTATTACTGTCCATTGATAAAATGAAGTACCACGCCGTAATCGTTTTCTGTGTTTGAAGGTTAAGATCACTGCAACTTTGTGTGTTGAGTTGATGGAAGGATGCGGCTTCACCGTCATGTGATACGTCACAGCGGTTCTGTGCCAATTCGCCTTCATAGTGCTGATGACGAGGAACGTTGTGGCAGAACATGTCTCTCTGTGAAGAATCAGGAATCGCGATAGGATTGGAGTCCGTGGCGCTGGACGAGCAGCATACTGCAATCCGGACGATACCGTAAAAAACTAAAATGTCGTGGCTCGATTTTCCCCGCCTTTCACGACATGTTGGACATGACGGAGAACACTAATAGCTGGATTCTGCGACGCTTCATCGCTATTCATAAAGCACACGAGACCAAGCCAACAGCGGAAAAGCTGCACTGGCGTCAGACTCTTTCCAGAAATTTTCAGCCACATAAGCGCCACGAACCAATGCGGAGTGAATCACTATGACCACAGGAGAGAGGAGCAAATGAATCACTCCAAATGTGTGGAACCACCACAGCCGAAGAAAGCGAAGAACTGTCAACCATCGGACAAGGTGATGTTGGTTGTTTCTTTAGTACTGCTATGGTGTGGTGCAAACACACCATGGCCATAAGGATAATACCGACACAGGATCATCCTGACACGCTTACGGGAATGTGTTAAGACAAAGCCTCGCGGGTGTTCTGCTAGTTTTTTTTTTCTTTTTTTCTCCTTGCTCCACTACAAGGTCTCACCGCATTCTGAGTGGGTCACGGTCTCACACGTTGCTACTTTGAACTCTCAAACTATGTTTTAAACCCCGTATTTATCTGACTTGGTATCCAGTAATACCTTTCTTTTCCCTCTGGTGAAGAAATCCTTGCGTGTCAGACATTTCCAGAAAGATGACGGAGTGATTTTCGTGCTGGAATCTTTTCTGAAGAGCCAAAATGCAGAATCCTGTAACCAATCTGTCCGTCATGTCATACATCGTTGGAATGGACGCGTGGAATTGATGGACTGAATAACTAACACCATAAGCAACCTTCATGTGCGCAGTTTTCTTTTCTTCTACGTGGTACGCCAAGAATGAAACACCATAATAAGTTTATTCAACTTTGACGTCATATTATTTCAGTGACGTGCTTCAGTTAACTTTACAGGTGGCTGCAATTTTAATTGGTCTTAATGTTTTGCTCTAAGATAATTTTATGGGACTGTTTATTTTCTGTTACAGATGAATATGCAACGTGCTTATCTGACAATTTTCGAATTCATAGTGTATGTAATGAGTGACAGTTATGCGTCAAAAGAGAAATAGTACCACAAAATTCTTTTAACAGCGCTGACAATTTTTGCTAAGTCTGTGGAGGTACAGAAAGAAAACATAACACACTTCATTAGAAACACCTACCACAAATAAAATTGGAGATTCGGATAAAATCTGGGCGTCTCTTGTTTGCAACATTTGTACCGACAATCTCCGTTCATTGTCCTTTGCAGTTCGTATGGTATGAATAAAGCCCACAGATAGCATAACACATTGTTGTTTCTGTCACCGTTCCCCCTATAAGGCATGACGTACCCTAATATTCCGCCTGCCGTGCCTCCGGTTCCACATGGAGAAGGGTGACTTGTACCACAGTTATCACCAGAATGCAACGTTGATTCTGAAGATTGTAACTAAGAAACTCATTTTGTTAAGCCTATCATTTCAAAAGAGCTGGACTGCAGAACTTACGAAAATCCACACAGAGTTATCAAAATCAGCTTACTGATCTCATAACAAAAATTTACATCTTCTTAAAATAAAGCTGATTTTCAAGAGCACGTTTTAATTTATCGAAGTAAGAGGAAGATATTTACAATTTTTTTTAGTATTCAAGCCTATCTTGTGCCATACGTTAATGTAAAAAGCAGAATAGATGTTTTATAATATTGTACACTTCCAGTTCCGTAGGACCAAATTGAGGAGTAAATCTCCACGGTCATGGAAAGAGTCAGTACATGAAATTAACATCAGAATGGTTTATAACAGAATTTAATCAATCCTATGCAGACCAGAAGCTGCTGAGAATATGCTAGCGTAATGAACAGTGTAATACAAGAATATGTTTAATTTTTTCCAGTAACTCCGTAACAGAATAGGGAGAGAGCGGTAATGGAATTCTTTAGTTTTAACTTGAAAGTGTGAGGATTACTGCGAAAATTTTTTGATTCTTGTGGTATTTTACTGAAAACGGATGCATTATAACAATGTACGACGTGCAGTGCAGGGGTCAATGAGGTGCGATGCAAATGTAGATGGATTTCTATTAATTGAATGAAAGCTACTAACTCTTCGAAAGAAGCTCATATTGCTAACAACAATTGGCATTACAGAAAATATATACTGTGAGACCAGTTTCAGAATTCCCAGACTGACGAACAGGTGTTGACAAGAAGTTCGAGAATTTACATCACATACTGCTCGAACTTCCAGCTTATGTGCCAAAAACACTCTTTTTGAATGGGAAGAGTTACGCCAGAATATAACGTCTTGTGTCATAAACGAATAAAAACAAGCAGTTTAGACTAACGTTCTTTTTGCTATCACTTGTTGCAAATACAGTTCCAAAGATGAATATAACAGTATGCAATTTTTGAATAAGATTCTGAACATAGGCTTTCCATGAGATCTTATGGTTTATTTGAACACATAGGAACTTTAACGGTTCAGACTGAGTAACTATAGGTACATTCTCTGTGAACAAAACGCCAGTTTTAATTGAATTGTGTGTCAGAAACAGTAAAATCTCAGTCTTATTGTGATTCAACATCACTTTATTTTATACAGTCCGTGAACATGAGGCTTCAAATGCGCTATTTGACTAATTGACTACGTTGCTCTCAAGGTTCTTCACTATTACGCTTGTGACATCAGCGAACAAAACTATTTTAGAATAACCTGACACATTAGAAGGCACATTATCTACATACATAAGAAACTGTATTGATCCTAGTACTGGTCTCTGAGGTACACCATATTTACTGTGTCTTACTCAAACTTACGTCATAGTTGTGCTCATTATTGTGGAGCACGACCTTTTGCAGTACATGAAGTGTGAAAGAGAACAATTTGTGCTACACCTCTTACTCCTTAATGATCTGACTTCTACGGTAGTATATTTTGGCAACACAAACAAACGAACTTGTTAAATCAAAGAACATGCTTAGTGTTCGCCAATTTTTGTTATATCCGTTCAGCGCTTCATAGACAAAAGAAAACATTTTTAGTTGTTAGACGACTTCCAACACCAAGCTGTATGGCTGATAGCCAATTATGTGAACCGAAAAGAGCAATTTTCCTTATGTATACAGTCCTTTCAGTTACATTAGCAAACATCGATGGCATAGAAATGGGTCTACAATTGTCTACTTTGCCCCATCCTCCATTTTTATAAAGAGGTTTCACTGACGTGTTCTTTAATCATTCAGGAAACTGAGCATTCTGAAACGAAAAAGTCCTGCGTCTTCAACGCTTTTGATTAGTGTGTCAATTTCGCGTGTCATTATCACGGATGTGTATTTCAGACAGCACTCTTGTAAATTCAGGTTCTAAGAGAGTTATATGATTCCCTGTAGGAACTAGGTTTTTATATAATTTATATAATTTACATATATCTGACCTATCAGAAAAAAGTTCTACTTACTGACTTCATTTCCTAGAACTTGCGCTATTAGCGAGACATTTACTTCACGACTCACCATATGATTCTAATTTTACCCTTACCACTGGCTATTCTGTTTGCTTTCTACATGTCTTTTGTTTTGCTAATAACATTTTAAAGAACCTTACTGTGCTATCTGTAATGGCCTACTGCTGCTCGATTGGACTATTTCTAGCATTTAGATGTATTTCCCGCTTTGTTCAACATATCCTTGGCCCACTATCAGCCATCAGCTGTTTCAAACGTTGTAACTGATAGAAAATTTCGCAGAAATCGAGAAATGCGTTGAGGAAAGCATTATATTTATCGTCTATGTTAAAAATACAAAAATCCTACCTCTCCTATTTTAATGAGGTTTAAAATGTCTCTGTTTCCACTAGATTAACATTTACAATTTGTATGTAATTATATTTAATATATGTGGTGCACAAATTCCTTTCAGTGTTTTGTTAATTATGGACTGAAAGGCCGTTTCCCTTTTACCAACGGAAAGCCCCTCGTTAATAAACATGAAGTTTGGTTCATCTAGGCCTGAAGGGCTAGTTAATCCTTTACGATCGTTATGCCCCTCTCGTAATGAAGAATGAAGAAAAATGTTTTCTACAGTTGTGGTACTGCACTTCTGAACTCTGGTTGCAAAGAATACAGCGCACACCTGATGGGATGAATCTGGGAGATCTTCAGACATTCTTTTTGTTGTACAGTCAGATATTAAATTGTATTAAAGTCACCTCATAAAACTAATTTTTGGTGCGTTCTATGGAGTCAATCATGAAGTCTTTCTAGCTTGAACAGAGATATCCTGAAGTCAGAGTTAGGGAACGTACAGACATCTACTATTCACAGTTTAGCTGTACTACATTTAACAGCTCCTGCTCGACATTCAGTGATCTGTTCAGTGCAATGCTGTGATACGTCAGCAGAGTCTAATGGAATACTGTTTTTCACGTACATGGCCACTCCTTCACGCCACAAAGACATACTTAAAAATAGCCAAGAAATGAGTATCCCGGTATAGGAAGCCTCTGAATTGTCACTTCATTGTTTAAGTTGTGCTGTGGGTACCAATAATGTCAGCATTAACATTTGTAACAGTTCGCTAAACGAATCTCTAAAACCACTTATATTTCGATGAAATATGGTAATTTCTTCATTACTTAGAAAGCAAACCTGTTTTGAAGATGCTACCTTTGTGAAAGATACTTTACATAAGCAGCGATATCTACCATTTGGCTTCAGTCTAAAAACAGTAGGTGCAGCTCTAACACCAATTAGTACAGGAGTTTTCCTGTGGGTGGGTCCAGCATTCCACACTGCACTGTCACCTAGAAGCTCTGCGAACCCCACATTACCACACCAACTGTAGTCCAGGTCCTACGTAGTGAAATCCGATCTATCGATAGACTCAACTAGTATCTCTGCAATGTGAGCGGTATCCTCGTCATCAGTGCATTCTCAAGCCTCATGTTAATAAGCATAACAGTTGTGTCAAGATGAGATCGATCATGACTCTGAAAGAGTTTCACACGGTACTCATCTGTGACACCATTTTCAGTAGGTATCTTCTACTGGTGACCCTCTACCTCATAGTCTCTGTCGATATGAAGACTATTCACAGCTCCACCAATAGCCACTAACTGATTCTCTTTTACATCCCTTCTATGTACCTCACTATTAAGTCACCTGAGCCAACCTTGCACTAGGCTTCACAATGGCAGCGACCAGTTACTCATTCCACGACAGTTCGTGCAACTGTTGACCAACACATCTGTCATGAGAAATATCTAACAGCCCTACCTTATTTTTTCTATTTCAATTTACAACTGACATTGGTTTCTTAACTGATGACGCCTCCTATATACACTCCTGGAAATTGAAATAAGAACACCGTGAATTCATTGTCCCAGGAAGGGGAAACTTTATTGACACATTCCTGGGGTCAGATACATCACATGATCACACTGACAAACCACAGGCACATAGACACAGGCAACAGAGCATGCACAATGTCGGCACTAGTACAGTGTATATCCACCTTTCGCAGCAATGCAGGCTGCTATTCTCCCATGGAGACGATCGTAGAGATGCTGGATGTAGTCCTGTGGAACGGCCTGCCATGCCATTTCCACCTGGCGCCTCAGTTGGACCAGCGTTCGTGCTGGACGTTCAGACCGCGTGAGACGACGCTTCATCCAGTCCCAAACATGCTCAATGGGGGACAGATCCGGAGATCTTGCTGGCCAGGGTAGTTGACTTACACCTTCTAGAGCACGTTGGGTGGCACGGGATACATGCGGACGTGCATTGTCCTGTTGGAACAGCAAGTTCCCTTGCCGGTCTAGGAATGGTAGAACGATGGGTTCGATGACGGTTTGGATGTACCGTGCACTATTCAGTGTCCCCTCGACGATCACCAGTGGTGTACGGCCAGTGTAGGAGATCGCTCCCCACACCATGATACCGGGTGTTGGCCCTGTGTGCCTCGGTCGTATGCAGTCCTGATTGTGGCGCTCACCTGCACGGCGCCAAACACGCATACGACCATCATTGGCACCAAGGCAGAAGCGACTCTCATCGCTGAAGACGACACGTCTCCATTCGTCCCTCCATTCACGCCTGTCGCGACACCACTGGAGGCGGGCTGCACGATGTTGGGGCGTGAGCGGAAGACGGCCTAACGGTGTGCGGGACCGTAGCCCAGCTTCATGGAGACGGTTGCGAATGGTCCTCGCCGATACCCCAGGAGCAACAGTGTCCCTAATTTGCTGGGAAGTGGCGGTGCGGTCCCCTACGGCACTGCATCCGTGCATCCGTGCGTCGCTGCGGTCCGGTCCCAGGTCGACGGGCACGTGCACCTTCCGCCGACCACTGGCGACAACATCGATGTACTGTGGAGACCTCACGCCCCACGTGTTGAGCAATTCTGTGGTACGTCCACCCGGCCTCCCGCATGCCCACTATACGCCCTCGCTCAAAGTCCGTCAACTGCACATACGGTTCACGTCCACGCTGTCGCGGCATGCTACCAGTGTTAAAGACTGCGATGGAGCTCCGTATGCCACGGCAAACTGGCTGACACTGACGGCGGCGGTGCACAAATGCTGCGCAGCTAGCGCCATTCGACGGCCAACACCGCGGTTCCTGGTGTGTCCGCTGTGCCGTGCGTGTGATCATTGCTTGTACAGCCCTATCGCAGTGTCCGGAGCAAGTATGGTGGGTCTGACACACCGGTGTCAATGTGTTCTTTTTTCCATTTCCAGGAGTGTATTTCCTATACTTACAGGCTTACACATCTACAGACTCCTCTACACCAAATTAAGGCAGTTGGTCAAATCCGTCAGTGACACATGAGCCTGGGAAGGATTACCACACTCTAAGACTGTCCACGACAACGAAGGGAATTTCGGGACAACTGATGACAACGAAACGTGAGCTAGCGTGAATACTGGTTTCTACCGAAGGGGTGTAATAAAGTTAAGTCGGTAATCAGACAGTTCCTTGCGTTTGTATTCGCAGCTCTTAATCGCAAATCCTTGTGCGCCTTGATGAATTGAGGGCGTAGCCTTTCTGTTTTTGATTACAACTGATACTTAAAACACCATGAAATCTGCAACTTTCTTCAGTTGCAACCAGTGAGTTAGAATTTTCTTGGCGTTAACGGACAGATACTGGCCTCAAAGGGTTGTCTGTGGGCAAGAGTTGTCGTGGCCAGTGAATCTGATGGTTGCTAATTGATTATCTAGTAACCTTCAACTAGGTTGTGACTTCATTGACGGGACGAAATTGGTACAAGATTATTCCAGCAGGCAATTTTATTTTAAATTTCAGGTGGATCAACCTGACTGGTTATGTGATCATAATTACACCCAAGACGTTATTAATGTTTCCAGTTTGGCTGGTAGAGCTGAGCTTATCCATTTGCAGCTAAATGAGGCCAAACTACTGTTGAATGTATTTAGACATATCCATGATTCATCATCGGACAAGAACCTCTATCAGATGAATGCTTGATAATGGATTTATTAGACCATAAACCTTCCCTTAAGCGTCACCTACCTTTATTGCACCCAAGATGAATGGTGCACGTAACAGGTTGGTAATCCATCATCGTGCACGTAATCGGAGTTATTTTAAATCTGTTCCCTTGCCATATATACACAATTGTTTCAAATGGTCCGTGGGGCTGGTCATTTTATGTGTCTCTATCTTAACAAAGCCTACCGTCGGGTTCCTTTGACTGAGGAATTGAAAACTGTTATGACTTACTGCGTGAAGAGTTTGACAGAGCACTGAAAGACCTAAGTCGAAACAAGGTCCCGGGAGTAGACAACATTCCATTAGAACTACTGACAGCCTTGGTAGAGCCAGTCCTGACAAAACTCTACCATCTGGTGAGCAAGATGTATGAGACAGGCGAAATACCCTCAGACTTCAAGAAGAATATAATAATTCCAATACCAAAGAAAGAAGGTGTTAACAGATGTGAAAATTACCGAACTATCAGTTTAATAAGTCATAGCTGCCAAATAATTCTATACAGACGAATGGAAAAATTGGTAGAAGCCGACCTCGGGGAAGATTAGTTTGGATACCGTAGAAATGTTGGAACACGTGAGGCAATACTGACCCTACGACTTATGTTAGAAGAAAGATTATGGAAAGGCAAACCTACGTTTCTAGTATTTGTAGACTTAGAGAAAGCTTCTGACGATGTTGACTGGAATACTATCTTTCAAATTCTGATGGTGGCAGGGGTAAAATACAGGGAGCGAAAGGCTATTTACAGTTCGTACAGAAAGCAGATGGCAGTTATAAGAGTCGAGGGACATGAAAGGGAAGCAGTGGTTGGGAAGGTAGTGAGACAGGGCCGTAGCCCCTCCCCTATGCTATTCAATCTGTATATTGAGGAAGCAGTAAAGGAAACGAAAGAAAAGTTGCGAAAAGGTATTAAAGAAATAAAAACTTTGAGGTTTGCCAATGACGTTGTAATTCTGTCAGAGACAGCAAAGGACATGGAAGAGCAGTTGAACGGAATGGACAGTGTCTTGAAAGGAGATGAACATCATCAAAAGCAAAACGATGATAATGGAATGTAGTCGAATTAAGTCGGGTGATGCTGAGGGAATTAGATTAGGAAATAAGGCACTTAAAATAGTAAAGGAGTTTTGCTATTTGGGGAGCAAAATAACTGATACTGGTCGAAGTAGAGAGGATATAAAATGTAGACTGGCAATGGCAAGGAAAGTGTTTCTGAAGAAGACAAATTTGTTAACATCGAGTATTGGTTTAAGTGTTAGGAAGTCGTTACTGAAAGTATTTGTATGGAGTGTAGCCATGTATGGAAGTGAAACATGGACGATAAATACTTTAGACAAGAAGAGAATAGAAGCTTTCGAAATGTGGTGCTACAGAAGAATGCTGAAGATTAGATGGGTAGATCACATAACTAATGAGGAGGTATTGGATAGAATTGGGGAGAAGGGGAGTTTGTGGCACAACTTGACTAGAAGAAGGGATTGGTTGGCTGGACGTGTTCTGAGGAATTGGAGACCTGCATCAAACCAGTCTCAGGACTGAAGACCACAACAACACCAACAGTCACTTACTGCACTGACTGGAATTCATTCGAGTTCAATCTCATTGCATTTGGACTGCTTACAGTTTTAGCAGCACATTCAAGGCTGTTGGAATCCATTTTAGGGAACCTTAAATTTAAAACTGTTAAAACTATTTGGATAATGTCATGGTGAATAGTAGCACATTTCACGAGAATTAGGAGCATGTTTGACAAGTATTGCTTCATCTGCGTGGCACACGTTTGACCCGTAAGGCACCTAAAGTAATGTACCAGTGTGTTATTATTTGGAACTAGGGTCTTCAGTAATCAGGGTTTTAATTTGTCGTGTTGTAGGAAGATCAGTATATTATAAATTTTTGTGGCACGTCGAGATAATTGAGGTTTACATATTTTTCTGCCCATGAGAGCCAATTCGCACTTCAGGTGTCACTCCTAGTTTCGTTTTTATAAATTTTTTCTAGCATATAAAATCCTCCAAGCATTCCATCATGGCCATACGTTCCCCTGCCAAGGTTCCGCTCGGTTTTTTCCAAGGCCGCGTAATCGCTAGCCGCTCGCCACGGCCCCGTAGCAACCGCCAGCCACGTGCTCTGCGGCGGAAAACTGCCGCTCTAATCTCCCCCACATCTTGTACGCTCACAATTTCCCTCACTTGCCACTGTATAAACGCAGTGGATGGTGATGAAAGTAGCACCAAACTGAATCTGCACCACCAGAAACAAAATAATAACCAAAAACAAACTCTACGTATGATAGCAGAAAAATCGAAATGAACAAGTCCCTAAATATAATGACTTATACAGGGACTTATGCGGCAGCACTTCCTACCCTAACTTAGCTAAATGTACGCTGTATACAGTTAATCATCATCATTTCCTTGGTGCTGACCTGACTTGCCAAATGAATCGAAGGTGGACCAACAATTTTTCTTTATGACCTATAAATGTTGTCCTTCTTTCTTTTATTATCAGTCTTTTTATTTCGATGCATTATATTTCTTAGTACAAATTACGCAGCACATACAGTATGCACTACACCTTCTGTGTCTTCTGTGATGTGCCTCTGACCTTCATCTGTGTTGCAGCTCAGACCTCAGGCACGTTTCCTAGTTCTCCTGCAAGTCAGCTAACCCGATTCTACTAGGAAGAAATAAAATTCACCCGATCAGTTTCCTATAAGCAAAGGTGTCTGGGTACCGAGAACTGGTCAGATGTAAACCCACCCCCTTTGGCATCCAGACTTGACACAAAAAAATGAGTGTGATATCTTATGGGACTTAACTGCTGAGGTCATCAGTCCCTAAGCTTACAAACTACTTAACCTGAATTATCCTAAGGACAAACACAGACACCCATGCCCGAGGGAGGACTCAAACCTCCGCCGGGACCAGCCGCACAGTCCATGACTGCAGCGCCTAAGACCGCTCGGCTAATCCCGTGCGGCTGACTTGACACAGTTAAAGACAAATTTCAGGGCGAAACCTGACAAAAACATACAGATTACAGATGTTAGTGTTACCATCAAATACACACTGGCTACAGGCACTTCTTTGATCACAACATACAAGAACAGAAATGGCCCAAATCATTGCAACTGTACAACATTGAGACAAGGTTTCTCTAACCAAAGTGAAACTAAGAAAATATGTCACCAGAATAGTACTCAAAAATTTATTATATGATGGGCTCCACGGTAGGTTCCAGCAACAACCCTGTATCTAGTTTTAACCCAAATAATTTTATAACTGCTGTTCAATGACCAATGAAAATTACAGCACTGCAAACTGAAGAAAATCGAATATATAAAATACCCCATGGCACAACATAATCCACAAATCAGCCTATGTACCCCTGAAACTAAGTAAGCCTAAACATATAAACAAAAATAAAAACTAATTACATATCCCCCAAATATAAACATTTCTTCAGTGAATAAAAACTTAACTCCTCCCGAACAGGCCACGAAGGCCCAACGGCACCGAGCGGCCGCCGTGTCATTCTCAGCCTATAGATCTCACTGGATGTATGTATGGAGAGGAATGTTGTCAGCACACCGCTCTCCTGGCCATATGTCCATTTCCGAGACCTGAGACGCTATTTCTCAATCAAGTAGCTCCTCATTTTGACTCAGCAGAGCTCAGTGCACCCCGCTTGCGAACAGCGCTTAGCATAATTGATGGTCACTCATCCAAGTGCTAGCCCAGCCCGACAGCAGCTAACTTTCGGGATCTGACAGGAACTGGTGTTGCCACTGCGGCAAGGCTGTTGGCTCTTCAGAGAATATAAGAACATTTAATACGTATACCAGTAAACTCTATATTCTCACCTGTCAATGCCATGCTGAACTATCTCCACCCCACGCAAAAAAAACAAAATAAATAAATTGTTGTGTGACCAAATCACAATCACCAATCTTAAAAAATAGAATCAATATTCAAATCGTTATAAACATTAACAAACTTGCCACTCAATGTCTCTCTCTTACATTCACATCCTATCATGTACATATAAGTGCTGTACAGTGACTACAACTGTTGTAGCCTGTATCACTAGTTATTATGAGAGAATTAGCTTTGTCAACTAGTTGTTCCCCAACTTATACACTCAATATACAAGCACTATTAAGTAAACACCTATTCTTACCATAAAAAAAGATTTAGCCCGATTACAGTGGCTGCTTGTACAGTCGAAGTTCAGTTATAGACCCAATGGTTCATGTGACTTAGGCTACTCCAACTTGTAAGCACTTTGGTGAGGGCAGCTTACCACAAAAGATGGGCCATGGTACAACTCAAAAAGCTTTCCGATCTCACCATCTAAATCCTTTGGGCGTTTCTTTGCCTTTGCTAATACTAGGTCACCTTGTACTTTGTAGGTTTGTATCTTAATTCATGCCTATATTTTTTTTCTGTAAGGCCTTCTTTTCCAGCTGTCTATGTAATGTTGATGCATTAATTTGTTCTGAAAGCAGTGCTGATATTCAAGACAATAAAAGCGGGTTAAAAGCTGTGAACTATCTGGGGAAGTTAACCTTGCATTACTGAGCAACGCTTTCACCAGGTATCCAGTCTAGCTTACCAAATTCCCAACCAGACTAACGTTAATTATAATCTTTTTAGTAGACATCTTACAATAACCGGTGAAATATATATATAAAAAGACAATTTAAATAAAAAGAAATTAATCAGTTTATATTTGCACATTTATTTTAACATTGATCATTGTTTCATTAAAATTTCAGCATATTGAACTTGATGCATAACTAAGCTGGTGCCTTATTTAGGATTGTGAAAATGTGAGTTTGTAATCTTACGGAACACATCAAATATGGAGCCAAGATTTTGAGACTGCATACAACACTGCATTCATAAAATAACACACGAAGAACGTAGAAACATATGCAAGAGGAAATTAACCACAACCAACCAATTCAATTTTCAACAAAAGAATTTACATTCATAGCGCAATCCTGTCCATCATGAAATTACCGCACACTGGTATTCAAAATTAATACCAACTCTCTGTGAAATCTTCCCAAAAATAATAGCTAGGGGCTACTTTGATGATTACACTACATGATTCACGTGGTCAACTTGGTTTACACAAAGAGTGTAACTCCACAATAATTTTGATAATTAAAAAAAATACATCGAAACACAAATTACAAAAGAAAAACCTCGAACTGGTTACTATCGTCTTAATATTAACCTGATGGGTCAAACAATTGTATAAGCACGTGGTACTGGTCTCACAAAGTACACCCCACGTGGGTTGAACATAAGGAAAAGTTGCTATATTGAAAAATATTGTCAACACGAGACGTTATAATCTCCCGCATATTCGCAGTTAAGATTGACGATCTTAGAGTTACGAATCATCCACACGTGGTTCCACTTTACTCACAAAGTAGTGACAAAGCAACTACTGGAAGATATTCTGAACTTCACACTCGAATTACACTGCATTGCAATTTAAGATAACATTAGATATTTTAGATCTAAACCTGAAATAAAGGTGATGAAATTCTCAGTTAGGCCGAACTTAAGAAATCCATTGTCCTATGGACTTTGCAGAGACGTGCTTAGCCAGAGATCTTACCACTTCAGACGCTCGCCGCGGGCAGATAGCCTGGGCCCCTACCGAGGGTGCTTAACAGATACAAACGGAAGTGACCATAGAGGCAGCTTCCTATACCAACATGACAAGGGACGGATAAGACCATACTAAGAATAGAAACCGCTTTGCTTTTAGAAAGCACAGCTATCTGTTCTGACGCTGGTCCTACTGTTCTCTAGCAGACAGGCTTGTCTGTTACCATCAAGCATGCAACTAGAAATACATTTGCTCATTCATCCTTTCACACAGAAGGGAAGGGGGATGACAGTATCTTATCATATGCAGTATATAAAAGAAAGTGGATGTAGGTTCCGTATAAGACTGTGTGACATGAATTACATATAAACTGTGTTTTAAAGTGTAGTAGTGTGACAGATCGTTCTTGATTATGTGTAAAAGTAACACGTTCCACTGCTCAGTCTCCTCCCAGATAGTCAGAAACACCACAGTAAGTTAAGAAGTGGAATGTATGCCGTAAATGACAACAGTTTTAAAAAATTAACTTGAAATGAATCCAACAGAGACCTATCATATCCCAAACGCTCCGGGAAAAGAATGTGCAGGGAATTTTCTGGCCATGCTAGGACATTCCCAAGTAGGCTACTCACACCCAACTTAAACTGAAATGTGAAGAAAAGGCAAAAGGTCACCAGCTATTTGCTAAAACACAATAATTTCTACACATCTTATAATCCACCAATTTCAAAGAGAAAAAAAAAACCATCTGTGACAGCTATTTAGAAGATAGTGTGGACCTAATTCGGACAGCAAGTAAAAACAATGGTCCCTGTGTCATTAATATGAAAACAATTTCTGGTTGTTACCCTTATGGAGTTCACCAGTATTTGCTCATTGCAAGAGCCTACTGATCACAGGATAATTTATGACTGTTTATTAGCAAGCAAAATTTGTGAAAATAGCAAAGGTGCCACAGCAATTAAAAATAACATCAGTATTATAAAGCAGAACATTACAATGCACAGTCTACAAAAGCAAAAGAAAAGACAATAAGAGAAAAAAACATGTTTTACAAAGTGGTTATCACAAAAATATTCTGTCACGTGGTCAAAGGAGGAGGCAATTACGAAGGAAACAAGAAAAATACTTACAAAGACTTAAAGAAGTTCGCTCAGTAGAGTAACTTTTACATTTGTGTGTAGTAGGTTAAGTTTAGAGTGTATTTTTTTCTGTGTGTAAATGTTCAGACTTTAGTGTAACATTTAAAGACAATGAGGCACACAAGATTAGTGTGATTCAATTTTGCAGATGTTAAGGAATAATAGTATTTTTAAGCAATTGCATTTTGAAGAAAAAAAATGAACGTAGGTTTAAGAATATTTTACAAATTTCATGTTGAAAAATATTTTAAAAAAAAAAAATTCAACAGCATGTAACGATGAAAGAATTTTTCATTAGTGTGTCATGAATATTTTTGAACTGTAGTAGTAATGAAACTTATGAAATTCAATATTATAGTGTATATGTTGTTCCATGTATCTATGTCTATACCGATATTGAAATATGCTCAATCATAATTTACTTAACAATATGAGTGCAGGGTGTACATCACCCAAGGTACCTCATGTGTTGTGGACAAGGTACAAAGCAAATCAGTAAACGCGACTACCGCTAAGCACTGTTAAAATATATTGCCATCTGCTAAGGCAGAGATTTACACGAATTTATCGTGTAAACAAAAGTCCAAATCAAACATTAATCTAGGAACTTGCACGCTAGGCCTAGATTATAAAATGTGTACAGTAATGCGAGAGGCAAAGTTTTGTAAAGTCGAGCCTGGCTCTGGAGGGCAAGTACGCAATGAATGGGCAGACATGACATGGGGACTTACCTCAGATGAGACGGAAATTCAATTGTATAGTCAAAAAATCTGAAGGCAAGTACGACTCTAAGTGGAAAATGAAAAGAGATAATTAGTGCGAGAGACTGGTAAAATCCAGCACGAGCCAAAATCCAGTTCAGACTAAATGAAATACATTAGTGTTTGTGAACTAATCGAAACAGTTACTTTAAGCAGTGTGAAAAACTGTGAAGGTGAAACTGCGATACGGACGGTGAAGTGCTAGTATTGAACGTTCAACAGCGGTGAAGACGCCAAACGCCAATATTACGCACGAAAAACTGTGAATTTGCTTATAAATGTGAACTGTTAACGTGAAGTGAACCCACAGTATATATTTTTGGGACAGACTGTAATTTCAGTGAGTACAACAATGCGAGATTGGAATGCGATGCGTGGACTGTTGCAAAACAGCGACCGCAGAAACGGCGAATGTTTGTGCTAAGCTCGTATTGGGACACTCACCAGTGCCTGCGAGTGCGGCGAAAACAATTTTGTCAAGACAAGAACTGACGTGTAATGGAAACAGTATTGCATCAAAACTGCATTCACGGGAGAAGGTCCATGTCATGTATTCTGCAAGACAGTGCTGGCTTGACGCTCGGAAACTGGCGAAAGCTTATCAACAACTGCCGCACTAATAAATGCTTCTTTCCCACTAGCGTAACCATCTGCAGCGGGAAACAAATATTACGTTGGTTGTGTGTATGTTTCATGTACTACGTCGGAGATGCGTAGCAGAGCTGACTCCTGCCAACAAGAGCGGGGGGCGAATATCATCCCACTCCGCCACGCCCGGGCGAGACAGAAGCGCATCGCCAACGGTGCAGCCGATCAGCTGATTCTGACGTTCCGCGACGGCGAGAGAGACGCTGGCGTCGAGCGGGCGTTGACCTCTCCGCAGCCGCCGCGACCGCCGAGCACCGAACACACCAACTAACGCCGTCGCGAGGTAAACGCCGCGGCGTAGATCATCAACGACACCGCAATCAATTGTTATAATGACCTCATTTCTTTGCGTAGTGCAACAAAACATTATTTGTAATGTATGCACATCCTGTACTCCAATGACATCCCAGAAACATTTAAGTGAAAGTGACCCAAGTAGTTAGTCCGTCGCTCAGCCGAGGTTTTCCCCAGGTTTCCCTACGGCCGCGCCAAATGGGGAGCGAACAGTTGACACCCCTGGGACTTCAAATACTCGTGGTTGTATACCTTGAACCTCATCTGTATTACACTTTGTGGGCAACACACCTCAATAATTTAACGATTTAAATATACGATGTGACATATGTAGACTGTGAAAGAAAAATCTGCGTGTGAACACTGTGGACATGAAAGAGGAAATATTTATGTAAAAAAAAAAAAAAAAAAACACGAACATTTTTTATGACATAAACATTTCGGGGAGCAATATAGCATCCCCAGTGCCATATTACGAAAAGATTTAAAAACAATATTTATAAAGAAGACATTCATAATTTGTAAGAGATTTTTTTTTCATGTAGCCGTAAAACAATTTCTCTGTCCAAGTTTCAAATGCAAAGAAATAATTTATGACAAAATGATCTAAAGAGACGACAAGATACGCTCTTTTGTTAATTTTTTTTAGTCGACTTCACGACTTCCTCTTTTGTTTTGAATGTGTATAGAGGGACATCTTGCGAGTGCTGACAAATGTTAGAATATTTGTATGAGTTAAGCATATAATATACTGATTTAATATTATTGTGCACTTTTAATTTGTAAGAGGTGATCCCGATTTCATGTCCGCCTTCCTTGAATTAACCTACATTCAAACAATTTACAGTTCAACAATCGCAGCGGCCGATGCAGCCAACGACGCCATTACATGGCGATATTAACTTATGAAAAATCAGCGGAAGCGGAAAACTCGCCCGCTATTAACATAATATTAATTTTTCTCCACAGCCGCCTGACGTTGCAGAAATTACTTATCTTTAAGATTCTTATTTTCAGTACCATAGCCGAGACCCAGAGCCAGGACTCTGACTACAATACAATGATTAACGTAGGTAAGAAAAATACTCTCGCGCGTGTATGGGCCGCAATTTTAATTAATAACTAAAGATCTTATGCTTTAAAGTCAACTGACTAGCTGAGGAAATTAATATGAAAAATTTATTACATTGTACAACTTATATGCTCATGTTTTAAGATTCAGCGAGTCTAACATTCACTAATGTAACAAATAATTTAAGATTAATATTGCTAAAAATGGAGAACTTCAGGAAAGCATTTAATCGTAAAATCAAAATTAAATGAAATATCATTTTTATTAAGGCCCACCACGTAAGTCGGCAACAATTAAAAATAATAATAACAATAATAATATATATTAAATTACGATGGCCGACGGACGCGAGACACTGTGGCCGTCTTTGCTCGCTGACAAGGTCCGCACCCTCTAAGTACACAACGAATACGCCGTAGCATGTTATTAAAATAGCATGTCTCCTTCAGTTTTTCACAACATTTCTGTGCTCCGAAGTGACCATAACTCAAATGTATGTACCATACCATTTTGTTTAAGAGTTCCTCCGAACTCACCAACACCCATCTGGAGTCGTCCGGGGCTCGTTTCTTGAATAGTATTCTATTGCGCACTAAGTAGTACTGGCGTATTCCTACATTCTCCTTGTCCTCCCACTTCTTTATATCTTTCGATACTGCGTCCTTATCCTGTTCGTCCGCTATACTCCCTAAAGAGGTGGTAACAAAGTTCTCGAACGCTACATTCTGTAAGTATTTTCACAGTGTTCCCCTTCTTCTGTGTGAACCAAACCTATAGGAATTCGCGATAAAGAGTCAGCAATTACATTTTTCTGTCCCAGAATCTATTCTACAGTGAAATTATACTCCTGTAGTTATAGTGCCCAGCGTCCTAGTCTCCCATGCGTGATTTTTGTGCTCATAAGAAATTGGAGTGCACGATGGTCAGTGTACACCCTAGTGGTCCTCCCAAATAAGAACTACCTAAATGCTCAAACTATCGCGAGTGCTTCGAGTTCTGTCACGGAATAATTTTTTTCACATCGAGAGAGCACCCTGCTCCCAAACGAGATTGTTTTCCAAGTTGAAATATCATCATTTCCTTCCGTTTGAAACAGTACCGCACCTAAACCTGACAAGGAACTGTCCGTCATTAAACAGAATTCCTGTGTCAGGTCGGGATGCACGAGGATGGGAGCCTCTACCAATGCCTTTTTCAATTTATAGAATTCATCCTGTGCCTCTTGATCCCAGACCCACAAAGCGTTCTTCCCTGTTAGTCCACATAGATGGGGTGTACCAAGTACACTAAAATTTATAAATCGCTTATAAAAATTACACTCCCCCTCTCCCCCATGAACCATGGATCTTGCCGTTGGTGGGGAGGCTTGCGTGCCTCAACGATATAGATAGCCGTACCGTAGGTGCAACCACAATGGAGGCCACAAAATCAAATAGGGGTAATGCAGGAGTAGGTTTAATAATGAATAGGAAAATAGGAGTGCGGGTAAGCTACTGCAACAGATGCGCCACGCGTTCTTGTAATTCGCCTATTAACAGCTGTGTGTTGCCTGTTCACTTAGAACTGTCCCTTCTGAAATCTACGAAGCTAACGCACTTCCTCAGTCTCTGCGACCGCTACTGGTGGTTCCTGAAGAGGGGCAGCAGCCTTTTCAGTAGTTACAAGGGCAACAGTCTGGATGATTGACTGATCTGGCCTTGTAACACTAACCAAAACGGCCTTGCTGTGCTGGTACTGCGAATGGCTGAAAACAAGGGGAAACTATGGCCGTAATTTTTCCCGAGGGCATGCAGGTTTACTGTATGGTTAAATGATGATGGCGTCCTCTTGGGTAAAATATTCCAGAGGTGAAATAGTCCCCCATTCGGATCTACAGGCGGGGACTACTCAAGAGGATGTTGTTATCAGGAGAAAGAAAACTGGGGTTCTATGGATCGGAGCGTGGAATGTCAGATCCCTTAATCGGGCAGGTAGGTTAGAAAATTTAAAAAGGGAAATGGATAGGTTAAAGTTAGATATAGTGGGAATTAGTGAAGTTCGGTGGAGAGGAACAAGACTTCTGGTCAGGTGACTACAGGGTTATAAACACAAAATCAAATAGGGGTAATGCAGGAGTAGGTTTAATAATGAATAGGAAAATAGGAGTGCGGGTAAGCTACTGCAACAGATGCGCCACGCGTTCTTGTAATTCGCCTATTAACAGCTTTGTGTCGCCTGTTCACTTAGAACTGTCCCTTCTGAAATCTACGAAGCTAACGCACTTCCTCAGTCTCTGCGACCGCTACCGGTGTAGTATTGTTATCGCTCTCCGTCAACTTCATTGTGCCTACGAAGTCTGCTAATGTCACAATCTTATCACGTATTTGTCTGTTGTCCTCCATTTCAGTCTGCTTCAATTGTTCTACTTGCTGTTCGAGTGCGTGAATCGCCGGACTGTTGTCCACTACTGTGTTGCTAACGGACGCGGGACAATGCGTTTCCGCCTCCTGGACCCTAGAGAATACCTGCTGGTGTTCCCTTTGGCATTCTTCTCTCAGCACTTGGAAATTCCTAAGTAGCTGTTCCTCGATCTCTTTCGATTCCGCATCGCGCCTCCGCTTGCACTGTTCTAAGGCTTGGAAACGATCATTGATTTGTTCAAATGTGCGGCCCAATTCTTTCATAATATCACTTTTTAATTCACTTGCCAGATTGTTTATTCTTTGTGAGATATCATGGGGACACTCTCTGCATCGACTTGTTGACTTTATTTGTCTGCTGGATTAGTTTTTCGTCTATTTCTTTGCATAGCTCACGGATCGATTTTTCAGATTTTTGCGTCATTTGATCGCCTAGCTCTCGGATGGATTTATCAGATTTTTGCGTCATTTGATCGCCTAACTCTCGGATAGATTTTTCAGATTTCTCTGCGTTTTCTTTATTTTGTTGAAATAAGGCTTTCATGAGTTCTGCCAAATCAATTTAGTTGGAGGCAAATTAATTTCTGGCTCTGATTTGAGCCCATTCGTCCTGTTTTGAATTTCCTCTGAAGTATTCCCCGTTGCATTTTCGGAACCGTGCGACGCGTTTATATTCGAAATCAAATTATCCCCTTGGTCCATGTTGCTTAATTTGTTGGACCGCCTACTTTTAGCTTGGTTATGTGTCTGCATTAGTTCAATTTATGCCTGGTACGCAACACACTAATCAGAATAAAAGTACCCCCGAAAAATTACGACAGTCACACGAAAGGTAACCAACCTAGTACGCCCGTTTTCACACACAAAACAAATTTATGTCTTTGATCGAAGTCAGTGCAATTTACAAGCGAGAAGAAAAACACACAAATATAGAAAACAAAACAACAAGACTAACAACACAACGCCGCTCAACAACGCTGTGAATCTTTTGAAAGTCGCTCAGAAACAATACAGAATTTGTTTGACAGCTACAAGGAAAAAAAATTAAGATTATAAAACGCTCGCAATCTAAGGTTTCAGAGATTCCAGAGTCTAGCGGAATCACAGAACAGGGTCGCCATGTGTAATGTTGAT
This sequence comes from Schistocerca piceifrons, assembly GCF_021461385.2. Classification (NCBI taxonomy): domain Eukaryota; kingdom Metazoa; phylum Arthropoda; class Insecta; order Orthoptera; family Acrididae; genus Schistocerca; species Schistocerca piceifrons. The sequence goes on from NC_060139.1 coordinate 273,482,344, forward strand.
GCATTAACTTGTTCTGAAAGCGGTGCTTATATTCACGACAGTAAAAGCGCGTTAAAAGCTGTGAGATATCTGGGGAAGTTAACCTTGCATTACTGACCAACTGTTTCAACAGGTATCCAGTCTAGCTTACCAAATTCCCAACCAGACTAGCATAAATTATAATGAAACTTCCCGGCAGATTAAAACTGTGTGCCGGACCGAGACGCGAACTCGGGACCTTTGCCTTTCGCGGGCAAGTGCTCTACCAAGTGAGCTACTCAAGCACGACTTACGCTCCGTCCTCACAGCTTTACTTCTGCCAGTACCTCGCCTCCTACCTTCCAAACTCAGTTGGTGGAGCACTTGCCCGCAAAAGGCAAAGGTCCCGAGTTCGAGTCTCGGTCCGGCACACAGTTTTAATCTGCCAGGAAGTTTCATATCAGTGCATACTCCGCTGCACAGTGAAAAATCTCATTATGGATTAATTATAATCTTTTTAGTAGTCATCTTACGATAACCGGTGAAATATATATAAGAAGACAATTTAAATAAAAAGAAATAAATCAGTTTATATTTGCACATTTATTTTAACATTGATCATTGTTCCATTAAAATTTCAGCATATTAAACTTGATGCATAACTAAACTGGTGCCTTATTTAGGACTGTGAAAATGTGAGTTTTTAATCTTACGGAACACATCAAATATGGAGCCAAGATTTTGAGACTGCATACAACACTGCTTTCACAAAATAACACAGGAAGAACGTTGAAACATATGCAAGAGGAAATTAACCACAACCAACCGATTCAATTTTCACCCAAAAAAGTTACATTTGTAGCGCAATCCTGTCAGTCATGAAATAACCACACACTGGTATACTAAATTCATACCAACTCTTTGTGAAATCTTCCCGAAAAGAATAGCTGAGGGCTACTTCGATGATTACACTACATGCTTCACGTGGTCAACTTGGTTTACACAAAGAGTGTAACTCCACAATAATTTTGATAATTAAAAAAAATACATAGAAACACAAATTACAAAAGAAAAACCTTGAACTGGTTACTATCGTCTTAATATCAACCTGATCGGTCAAACAATTGTATAAGCACGTGGTGCTGGTCTCACAAAGTACACCCCACATGGGTGGAACATAAGGAAAAGTTGCTATATTGAAAAATATTGTCAAGACGAGACGTTATAATCTCACGCACATTCACGTTTAAGATTGACAATCTTAGAGTTACGGATCATCCACACGTGGTTCCACTTCACTCACAAAGTAGTGACAAAGCAACTACTGGAAGATATTCTGAACTTCACACTCGAATTACACTGCATTGCAATTTAAGATAACATTAGATATTTTAGATCTAAACCTGAAATAAAGGTGATGAAATTCTCAGTTAGGCTGAACTTAAGAAATCCATTGTCCTATGGACTTAGCAGAGACGCGCTTAGCCAGAGATCTTACCACTTCAGACGCTCGCCGTGGACAGACAGCCTGGGCCCCTACCGAGGGTGCTTAACAGATACAAACGGAAGTGACCATAGAGGCAGCTTCCTATACCAACATGACAAGGGACGGACAGGACCATACTAAGAATAGAAACCTCTATGCTTTTAGAAACTGTAGCTACCTGTTCTGACGTTGGTCCTACTGTTCTCTAGCAGACAGGCTTGTCTGTTACCATCAAGCATGCAACTAGAAATACATTTGCTCATTCATCCTTTCACACAGAAGGGAAGGGGGATGACAGTATCTTATCATATACAGTATATAAAAGAAAGCGGATGTAGGTTCCGTATGAGACTGTGTGACATGAATTACATATAAACTGTGTTTTAAAGTGTAGTAGTGTGACAGATCGTTCTTGATTATGTGTAAAAGTAGCACGTTCCACTGCTCAGTCTCCTCCCAGATAATCAGAAACACCACAGTAAATTTAGAAGTGGAATGTATGTCGCAAAAGATAAGTTTTAAAAAAATTAACATGAAAGGAATCCAACAGAGACCTTTCACTAGTAACTGTCCCTCTTGTTTAGAAATCCCGTTTGTTCCATTTACTTTACTCCTTATCTCTTGCTAAACCTCTGCCTCATCAATTAACCACTGTTTTACATGCAAACTAGCAACAATTTTAAATCATTCAGTGCATTTTTGAATTTAACCATTTTTCTTCTCTCAACAGTATTCAGTTCCAACATCAGGTTCTTACAATCTATGTATGCTTCGTATTTACTCAGAAAATCAGTCCCCAACACCAGACATATTCTCAGATTTGCGACCACCAAAAATGAGTGACTTAATACCTCACCTGCAATGTTTACATCTAGAACCGCCTCTTTTCTCACTGGTTTACTGAACGTTCTTGTAGCATTTTTAATCCGCACCCCTGTGACTGGAAATTCTACTGTTTCCCTGTTCTTAATTTGATCATAAAGGCTCTCTGCCACCACAGACACAGGACTTCCAGTATCCACCAAATCAGTTTGACAGACCCTTGCCACACCAACAGTTATTATTGGCTGTACCTTTTCAATAATATCAAGCTTGAATTCTGTTTCAGCCATCAAGTCCTCCTCCATTTCATGTATGCAATCTTTAGTCATGGTGCACACTTGCTCTTGCCTAAAATATTAAATATCCATATCCCCTGAATATATTAAATCAAAGGCCACTTTAATTCCAGAGTTTCCTACACTCAACCCATCCCCCCCCACTCACCCCCTAACTTTCTAGCAACTCTATACTATTCGCCTGGCATAATTATGCTCGCTAGTCTCCCAATTCTCAGTGCCCACTTCTGAAACCATTTGGCCCTGGCTACCGAATCATCAGAATCAAGATCACGCTTTGCCTTATTCTCCCAAGTTTCCTTGAAAAAATTTGCCTGCCCAGCTTCTTCACTCATACCATTAGCGACAGACATAAACTTACTTGAATCAACAGAATCCCTCACAGTTTCAATCAAAGTTCAATATCTGCAGCTCCATTCAGCACATTAAAAGCTTCACCCACAGCTACTGCTAGTTTATTGGTTACAGGAACTATAGCCTGCTCATTGGTACATTCGTAATCATTACTGGAGTGAGTGCCTCCACATTCATTAACAACACATTCTGCAGCCTTGTGTCTCATATAAACATCATAACCCATGACAACATCTGACACAGGATCTACTGCGTACTCATAATTTAATACATATGCATCGCTGAAGCACATACCTTCCTGTGTAGCTCCATCTACAACAACATTTGAATCAGGTATTGTGGCCTCCACATAATTTTTACATCTTACCATTGGTCAAAGTTCCATTGCATTCAACACATAGCTATTTCTGCTGTCATTCACACACACACATTCAACATCACAGTACACAATTTCTCCCACAGGTTACACAGCTGATACACGCTCATTACTTAACATAATTGCCAAGCCAATACTGTTTGCGTCATTATCCCCCACATTTTGATCCCTTTTAGTTAACTATACCTCAACACTTATTTCTCTCTCCCGATTCCTACATTTCGTATTAATTTTACTTCTTAAGGTCCTCCTCTCATCATGCTATTTAAACCAGCCTCCAAGCATCTCATCATTACCCATAATTGCCTCCATTCCACAAATCCTTTATTCCCTCACTTGTTTATTTTTATCGTGAACAAAAAACCCCCTGTTAGTTCGCCCATAATTCTTATTTCATATTTTCTCTTCCCTGGTTCCACTGCTTTTGCTTTCATTAAAATACCTCCAATTATTTTGCTTAAAACTATTAAAAGATCCAAAATTATTTCTCCCAGCTATTTTCCCACTTCATGGATCTATATCCTGCATGGTTTATTGTCCCAAATTGGACCCTGTTTGGAACAAATCTCAGTTTAAAGAATTTAGCCGCTGTGGTCCCCTTGCATTAATTTCTCCTCTCCCATCTTTCTGTTCCTGCATTGGCCTTGGATCACCCCTGTTTCCATTTCCCCATTCACCTCTCTAGTACCTGACATCATCACTAAATCTTTCCCTGTTATCCCTCGAAGTTTCGTTTTGCATTCTATGTCTGTTTTCTCTCCAGTTACCGTTCTGATTTCCTTCCCTGCTTGAATTATGGTGGTTATTACCCCAACTCACATTATTTCTTCTCTCTCCATTATTCCTCTGATTATTCCCTGAATTATTATCACCTGAGTTTGGCTTACAGAACATTGCCTGGACCATCCTCTCAATAAATCCTAGAAATTTTCTATATAATCTGTTGGACAATGTCTCAGTTCCCACTGTACATTTTTGGATAAGCTTCTCCTTAGAGTAGAAATCTCAGTCATAATTCCCAAAGTAGCAACTTTCTTAATTCCTCCTGACAAAATTATCTCATAGTTTGCCTACCTCCTTTGTAGACTGGCCCATTCAAAATATCATTCTGTAGTCTGTGTTGTTTTGCTTGGCTCCAATACCTATATAGAAACGTCCATTCAAATATAGTGTATGATTTAAATTGTCCACTACATTAATTTTCTTATGTCTGAGCAGAAGCCTCCAACTTTTTTTTACCAGTTTAATTTTGCTCTTGTCGCTCATACCATTGATAAAACAATCCTTGTACGCTGCCAGAAAATCTACAGCGTGGGACTTTCTTTCCCCTAAAAAAGTTTTACCACTGGGTACTTGTACCATAGGCTACCCCATTCTTCCATTAGCCTCACAAATTCTACATTACCTGATCTACTGTTAACTTTGTCAAATTCTATAATACTCTTTACAGTAACAGCAGTCACATTTTCAATTTCCCTTTTTAGGTAGCTAGCTGCCCCTGCCGGTTACCTAATAATAAAGTTCTTCTTTTATTACAACTAGCCACAATCTTCCTATCCAAATCGGTCGGAGCTTGCCTTGTCTCATCATTCCTTGTGTCACACAACTGCTTGCTTGAAGCAGTTCTACCCCTTAATTCAGCAGCAACAGAATCAATCTTTGCATTCTAATTTCCTTCTGCCTCCTCAAGATTTTCTGATAAATCCCCCCCCCCCCACCACCAATTGATGATTTAATTCTCTTATTTTTGCCCCCAAAGAACTTTCCATATCTCCCATATCAGTTTTTAATTCCGTCTTGAAATCCCCCATTTGGCGTATTAAAGACTTAAGCATAGCCCCTACAATAGCTTTTGCTTCTTCTCCCTCTCCGTGTGGGCTCTAAGGGTCACTCCCACTATCTGTAGACTCAACATAACTACCTGACTTCTTTATTACCATCTCGCTAAATTCGGACTTCATAGCCAAACTGGCTGTGCTACAGAGGACTGATAAATTAATGCGCCTGCTGCGAACACTTAGCTTTGTTGAGACTGCTGCTGCGTGACGACTGCTGTCTGATACTGAAGGGTGCCGTGCAGTGAGGTGCAGTGTAGTGTGGCGTGGAACGGCTTGCAGGTTGGTGGCGGAAACGGCCCCAGCCCCGGAGTGCGGCAGCTAAGTCGGCGCGTCGATGTCTGGTGGCCAGAGGCACTTCAACTCCCGCCTTGGTGGTCGACGTCGGACTCAGCGTACAGTTCATCATCAACGCGTTTCTCCCAACCTTTCTCACTTTCAAACGCAATCCTGCACTGCCTACCAAGCCTGTTCAGTTTAGACAGTCCCAGACGAGGAACCCCATATTACTACGGTACTGGGCACTATGCGCTGTAAACTGAATAGTTAGCTCGAACCCCCACGTGCTATGGCACGAAAATATGTATATTTGTTACACTCATCACTCAGCTTAATTGAGCGACCAAGAGATGTGTCAGGTCTCACTGTTTGGCTATGATTTTCGTCATAGTGTTCCAGCTCACACCTGTCGTAAACTCAATTTTCAAGCTGAAACAAAATACAAAAAACAATGTATTCAGGTATTGCGGTGAAATTTAAAAATTTTGAGTTGCTCACGTCGATTTATAATTTGAACAATTATTTTATTTCTATTTTTCTACGAATAGTCTTCAATATATTGAATAAACACATAAAAGGGAGTCTGAGGTTCTTTTACGTAAGGGCGGCTGCTAATAACTGATGTTACAACACCTCACCACAAAATTCATATGTCACGATCACGACACTCGACAGTCTGATCACAGTTCGCAAAATACACTGTTGTCTGCTGTCCCAAACCACTATATTGCGTTCAGCTTGATCGTTTTCGAACGTCGCTACAAACATATCTGTCGCCGATCGTGGCTACCAACCCAACACTACCCCCAGATGGGCGGCACGTCCGTCTCGTAGCGTCGCTCAAACTCCACTTCCCACTGCCTAACTCGAAAAATTATTGACAAAAAAATTACGAATATTCTAAAAATGGTTCAAATGGCTCTGAGCACTATGGGACTTAACATCTGAGGTCATCAGTCCCCTAGAACTTAGAACTACTTAAACCTAACTAACCTAAGGACATCACACGTCCATTCCCGAGGCAGGATTCGGACCTGCGACCGTAGCAGCCGCGTGGTTCCGGACTGAAGCGCCTAGACCCCTCGGCCACAGTGGCCAACTCTAGATAATTAAGTTTTACATATTTTTCTGTCCTTGAGTGCCAACTTGCACCTCCGTGTCACTCTTACTTCTGTTTTTATCAATTTTTCTCTGGCATATAAATTCCTCCAAGCGCTCCAACACGGCCATACGTTCTCCTGCCAAGCTTCCGCTCGGGCTTTTCCAAAGTCACGTAGACGCTAGCCACTCACCAAGACCTCATAGCAACCGACAGCCACGTGCTCTGCGGCAGAAACCTGCCTCTCTAATCTCTCCACACAGCTTGTACGCCCACACTCTGTTATATAATGTACTGAAACTACCCTACCGGAGTATGAAAGTTGGCAACGGATGCCAAGAGTGGTGATGCGTGATCCGGCAGACTTAATGGAGCCTGCCTCCAGCAACTCTGTACCACGAGCGCCTTATGCTGCCGCAATGTAGAACAGCCAGGCGTAGTCAGACACTCTAATCACACTCGGAGGCACTTCGCTACATTTCGCTATGCAGACGCTGCCTAATCATGGCCCCTACACCATCATTCATACTTAGTTCAGAGGGTTTCATTCTTGTTGACGCTGACGGAGTTTTGAATCTGGAATCATTTGTAATGGATCTTTGTTCACTTGGAGGAATACAAGTCACGTAAATCTTCTGTTTACACGTTAGCTTGTTAGCTAATAATTTCTGCTCCTATCCAACTTTCCTACGACAACAGTTGCCGCACCATTCAGTAGCCAAACTCAAATAACCGTTGAGTAAGAAGTCATACACAACATAACTTGGTGACGAGTTATTCTACGTGTGGCCATCTTCCTGTCTGTTAGTTGACTTCATCGTGTTCTGTCTTCCTTTGGTTGGTTTTTTCTGTTGCTTGTCTTCTGTGTCCACTGTGTTTGCCTCCCTCTTTAGATTGCAGGTGACATGGTTGAGGCTTTTCATCCCTTTTTGTTTTTTCTGTACTTATTTGTCATGTTATTTTGCACATTACTCAGTTAATATGGCTACTCCGCCGCAGTCACCTGCTGCACCACCTGTAGTTCATCTAACTCAATTTATTCAGTTTCAGAGTCAACAAACTGAACTGTTTCAGGTGATGAACCGTTTCATGACAGTGCAGATTACTTCACACAAGGCGCCGGACGCAATGGCGAGGCCACCGCCTGCAGCATCTACGTACGTGCCGCCTTTTTGTGAGTTTGGCGTTGAGAAGAAAGACTGCACAGAGTATTTCGCACATTCCACCATGCACATCGCAGCACTTCATATACAGTGTACTGACAAACATTCATACTTCTTGGACATATCGGTACTGACTGTACGCTGCTTGTGTACCAAGTTATTTCACACACCCCGCCCTGAACTAATTCAATTTGAAGACGTACTGCAGGTACCTACGATGTATTATGAGGACAGGGTACAAGTGGCGCCTGCTCGTTACAAAAACACTTTAGATTGCATAAGCGACTAGGACAAGGATACTGACATTGCGTGACTGAATTGCATGGCCTTTACCAGACGGTATGGACTGATATGTGACTGTAGTAACTACTACAGTGATGCAATGATTTTTGATGCCCTCATGCACAATGTCACTGACTCTTGAATTCCGCAACAAACTGTTAAATACTTGTACCCTGCCTTGCAACAAGTTCTGCAGATTCTTTACTACCAGGATTCCTGCCAAAGTCGAGCAGACAGTTTTTAGAAAGTACCCGATTTTTCTGTAGGCAGCCGCGACAAATCGTCCTCGCAGCCGGCTCGCAAACAGCGGCCAGGCCGGCCACAGTCACAGATTGCACGTAAACACGTGTCACAACCAGCACAGGGTGTGAAGTAATCGTTGTAATACGGCACACATTTACCGACCTGGTCCTTTGCGTGAAGCGAGTTGCTTTTTTGCGGCTAACGAGGAAATATGCAGCCAGTGTGCTTACATGAGCGTAAGACACACCTTTCTGCCACCCCTTCATGCAAATCTAAGCCACAAAGAGTGTGTAGTGTGTTTTCAGAGCCACACAGTGTCGTTAGCGCAAGACAACAATGCAATCGTCCTTCAGGAAAGGCTCTCACCTCCTCTGCAGTGCTGTGTAAAGGCGTCAAACTTTTTGTGTCTTATTACTGCTGGACAATTAGTCAGTCAATTTGACATGGAGCTTGAGTCAATATCCTAAGCCATAGCACTTACATGGCAAACCTAATTTGTGCACATCACACCATACGCTGACGGCGAATAAAGGGCAAGACATCTTTGTCTGAGGCACTTGTAACCTTCCTGCAACTTTCTGAAATTCTATGTAGAGGATGCATTCCTCCAGAGACAGTGCTAATATTTTTGGTCTCGACTCCTTTGATTTGTCTGGATTTAGGATTCACGACAATCTGCTTTCCGTTTGTACCTTTGATCTTCGGGGCAGTGTTGCTAAGTTATGTGCAGAAGTTCAGGAGTTATTTTCTGGTCTCCTGTGCCAGCCCGTCCGCAGCCCGTTCTCGTGCGGTAGCGTTCTCGCTTCCCACGCCCGGGTTGCCGGGTTCGATTCCCGGCGGGGTCAGGGATTTTCTCTGCCTCGTGATGACTGGGTGTTTTGTACTGTCCTTAGGTTAGTTAGGTTTAAGTAGTTCTAAGTTCTGGGGGCTGATGACCATAGATGTTAAGTCCCATAGTGCTCAGAGCCCTGTGCCAGCCTCTCTATCTCAGAGTAGCGCTTTCAACCCACGTCCTCAATTACTTGCTGGATGTCTTTGTACCATGGAAATTATTTCCTCATGTATTAACAGATGTGCTACCTTCCTGTCCCTTCTACGTTCAGTGTTTTCCACTTATTTCTTTCCTCTCCGATTCTGAGCAGAATCTCCTCATTCCTTATCTTATCAGTCCACCTAATTTTCAACGATCGTTTGTAGCACCACATCTCAAATGCTTAGATTCTCTTCTGTTCCGGTTTTCCCACAGGCCACATTTCACTACCATGTAATGCTGTGTTCCAAACGTACATTTTCAGAAATTTCTTCCTCAAACAGAGGCCTATGTTTGATACTAGTAGACTTCACTTATCCAGAAATGCCCTTTTTGTCAGTGCTAGTATGCTTTTGATATCCTTTTTGCTCCGTCCATCACTGATTATTTTTCTGCCTAGGTAGCAAAATTCCTTAACTTCATTTACATCGTGGCCACCAATCCTGTTGTTAAATTTCTCGCTGTTGTCGTTTCTGCTGCTTCTCATTACTTCCGTCTTTCTTCGATTTACTCTCAATGCATATTCTGTACTCATTAGACTGTTCTTTCCATTTAGTACATCATGCAATTCTTCTTCACCTTCTTTGAGGATAGTAATGTCGTCCGCGAATCATGTTATTGATATATATTCTAGCTGAATTTTAATTCCACAGTTTAACTTTTCTTCATTTCCATCACTGCTTCATTTGTATACATGACTGAACAGACCACATCCCTATATTGCACCCTTTTTAATCTGAGCACTTTGTTTTTCGTCGTCCTCTCTTAGTGTTACCTGTTGGCTCTTGCAAATATTGTGTACTGCCCGTCTCTCCCTATAGATTACTGTTATTTTTCTCAGAACTTCGAAAATCTTGCACCATTTTATATTCTCAAACGGTTTTTCCAGGTCGACAAACCCTATGAACGTGTCTTGACTTTTCTTTAGTCTTGCTTACATTATCAATCGCAACGTCACAGTTGCGTCTCTGGCAAATTTTCCTTTCCTAAAGTAAAACTGATTGTCACCTAACATACTCCCAGTTTTCTTTTCCATTCTGTGTATTATTCTTGTAAGCAATTTGGATGCATGAGCTGTTACGCTGACTGTGCGGTAATTCTCACACTTCTCAGCTCTTGCCATGCTCGGAATTGTGTGGATGGTGCTTTTCTGATGTCAGATGGTACGTCGCCAGACTCACACTTTCTACACACCACCGTGAATAGTTGTTTTGTTGCCACTTCCCCCCCAATGGTTTTAGAAATACTGATGGAACGTTATCTATCCTTTTACCTTATTTCAACTTGAATCTTTCAAAGTTGTTTTAAGATCCGATTCTCATACTGTATCCTCTTTCACTTTTAAATCGACTCCTCTTTTCTGTTCTATCATAGCGAAGAAACATACCTCTTCATAGAGGCATTCAGTGCACTTTTCCACCCTTTCGCTCTCCCCTCTGCATTTAACTGCAACCACTCCTGCTGCCTTTATTTGTATCCATTCAGTATCCCTTGTTACTCCTATGTGCTATGGGTACCACAAACTTTAGCAATATTCTAGGGTATGTCGTAAGAGTGTTTTGTATGCGGTGTCCTTTGTAGACTGACAGCATTTCCCTTGTATTCTACCAATGAACGGCAGTATGCCACATGCTTTACCTACGACTATGTGGCTGTCCTCTTACTAAGCGCTACACTTTATTACACCCAGATATTTGTATGAGTTGATGGAATCCAACTGTGACTCATTGACATTATATTCGTAGAATATTAGATTAGATGTTCGCTTTGTAGACAGCATAGTTCTACATTTCCTAGAATTTAAAGCTAGAGTTAGACTCAACTTACATTTACCAAGAAGAAATAAACATGAAACTTGAAACAGCATTTTCTGCCAAGGAATAAAAGTGTACAATAAATTACCAAAGGAGATTAAGGAAATTTAAAAAATACACTTATTTAAAAAGGCTGCTAAAAAGTACCTGTTACGCAACACATTATACATTGAAGGATTACTTAGATAAATCAGAGTAGGTGTTTGGTAAAAAAAGTTATAAAAATAAACAAAAATAATGATTATAAAGCATGCATGGCACAGTACTAACACACCTTCCTCTTCCTGAGCTCACCATCTCACTCATTATAGAGCGATGCTGACTCAGTTTTCCACGATAGCAAATGGGAAATTTGCGGTACAGAAAATGGCCCAGAGACCACCAGTGTGTGTGTGTGTGTGCGCGCGCGCGTGTGTGTGTGTGTGTGTGTGTGTGTGTGTGTGTGTGTGTGTGTGTTTGTGTGTGAAGTGAGTGAAGTGTTATGAAACAATGTGGGTATAGTTTGTGCAGTGACTGATAGTGAGATATGAGTGGGCAGTGTGACATTACATTATTTAATTTATTTGTAAAAAAAGGGTTGTTTATCAGGAGTAAATCTAATGATTGTCTCTAAGTCTGTAAATATATGAGTATATGAATTGGTTTATTTTAAATTTGTCTAAACTTGTAAATACTTTGACATGTCCTATATCCTTGTAAAAAGAGATCTACGGATGAATACAGCTACTACTACTATTACTACTATAGCAAGTTGCTGATCCTTGTACCGTTTTGAAATTTTATCAAGATGTGACTGAGTATTCTCGCAGTTTCTCTCAGACAATACTTCATTATACACTCATGCACATAAATGAAGGATAACTGCTGAATGTGTTGCCACACAACGTGTCACTACACAAAACTGGCGCTAATAGCATAGGCACATAGGGAACACACACGACACAGATATGTAAGTCCACAGTATTGATGATCAGTTGAGGAAACCTCCCCGAAACACATGTGCTACAAAACGCCACTGTTTTCTGCGCATGTAGCCCGACATCAGTATGGGATATGATCACCATGCACACGTACACAGGCCGCACAACAGGTTGGCATACTCTGGATCAGCTGGCCGAGCAGCTGCTGGGGTATAGCCTCCCATTCTTGCAGCAGTGCCTGTCGGAGCTCCTGAAGTGCCGTAGGGGTTTGAAGACGTGCAGCGATTCGTCGACCGAGACCATCCCAGACGTGCTCGATGGGGTTTGGGTCTGGAGAACAGGCAGGCCATTTCATTCGCCTGATATCTTCTCTTTCAAGGTAAGCCTCTACAATTGCACCTCGGTGGGGCCGTGCGTTATCATCCATCAGGAGGAAGGTGGGACCTACTGCACCCCTGAAAAGACGGATATGCTGGTGAAAAATGGCATCCCGATACACCTGACCTGTTACAGTTCCTCTGTCAAAGATATGCAGGGGTATACATGTACAAATCATGATCCCACCCCACACCATCAAACCACGACCTCCAAACAGGTCCCTTTAAAGGACATTAAGGGGTTGGTATCTGGTTCCTGCTTCACCCCAGATGCAAATCCAGCGAGAATCACTGTTCAGACTATACCTGGACTCGTCCGTGAACATAACCTGGGACCACTGTTCCAATGACCATGTACTGTGTTCTTGACACCAGGCGGCACGGGATCTCCTGTGATCAGGGATCAGTGAAATGAACCTTCCACGTCTCCGGGCGAATAAACCAGGTCTGTTCAGTCGTCTGTAGACTGTTTGTCTGGAGACAACTGTGGTAAGGTCCTGAGCAATGCTACCTGCATTCCTCCGTGACCGTCTGCGGACACTGATGGTGAGATATCGGTCTTCTTGTGGTGTTGTACACTGTGGATGTCCCGTACTGCAGCGCCTGGACACGTTTACTGCCTGCTGGAATTGTTGCCATAATCGTGAAATCACACTTTGTGGCACACGGAGGGCCAGTGATACGACCTGCTGTGTTTGATCAGCCTCCAGTCGCCCTAGTATTCTACTCTTCATAGCGTCATCAGTCTGTATTGTTTGCGCCATTTTCAACACACTCTCACCATTAGCACGTCTGAAAACGTCTGCACACTTACTCGCTGCACCGTACTCTGACGTGCACCAACACACCTCTGCGTATGTGGACTACTGCAAGCGCCACTGTGCGACGACCGCACATCAAACGCACCTCATTGTCATACCCTGAGGTGATTTAAACCCACAAACTGCCCACCAGAGCGCTGTTTCAGCATGTATCAGCATTGTTCTTAATTTATGAGCATGAGTGTAGATAGCTGCGTCGTCTGATAGGTTTTGGAAATCAAGGAATAATATTTATGTAGCCAACGCATGAGGTCAATTAATTAAGGAAAAAACTTTACTACCGGTAATTAGCCTAGGAAAATCGTCTCTTCTTAATATATTGAACTATATCTTTAACTCTTCTACTAACTTTTGAATTCTCAAAAAATTTCACTGAACAGATTAACTCAATAAAACCTTTAAGCAAATAAAGGCAATAAAAGAATTAAGGATGATGCTAAAAATTCTTTCAACCTAAAAAAATTAATTCATTGTATAGAAATCGTGGTAAAGTATAGAAACTGTACATTTAAATAATTTACAAATTTTCTGTGTGTGGGATGCGATGAATTGATATCTCTATAAGGTGGAACAGTCTCCTTACATTTCCTGTGGAGCTAGATTTTAACTGTAGACACATATTAGGGCTCCCATAAGCATTACATGCACGTAATTTGACACTGCAAGGACAAGTATGATTTGAAGGGTGTTAAAACAGCGGTTCTGGACGCTTCTTACAGTACTTAGATTAAAAGCTGATGATCATATTAATTTATTTCGAGAAACAAGAACTCTTTTTCCCTTTCAGATTCACGTTACTATCTACGCAGTGTACTGCTTATAACCCATTCAGTCCGTTCTACACCGTCCATTGTGGAACTCGTTAGTAGACGGTGTATCTATTTGTTGTTTTAGTTATTAAAGAAATTAAATGTATCCCAGTTTCTGAACTGTGTTTCTTTACTGAAAGCCAACGTCGCTGCTAACTAATGAATTGAATCGGTGCTGTCAATATTCCAAGGTGGACGGTCCGTACATAACAATGCGTTACACGTTTCTCAGTAATGACTAGGTATTTGGAAAGTAAGAGTTGCTCAACAAACTAAGTAATTTCAGTTACTCTCATAGAGTGTTTTCTGCAGTTTAATGCAAAATTTCATTAACACTATCGTTTGAAGAGCTCTACGTTTTTTTATTCTATTTATTACGAATAGTCAACCGAAAATTTTGGAAAAAGGTTAATCGGAGGCAAGTCTAGTGCAGTAAAGAATTAAATGCCCTTACAAGTTTTAGGACAGTCAGTCCGCTAGAAATCAATGTGCTCTTATGAGCTCTTCATGCTCACTTCCTGAGGATTACGTACTTCCGCTATATTTGACTTATGGCTTCATAAACATATTATTTAGCCAACGTGAGAAAATGTAGCGTTCATTCTCTGTTGCACTGATCATTTTAAAAACGTGCGATGTTACACGTAACTCTTTTCTTCGCAGCTGTAAATCTGGCGACAGAATAACGCGGCATTTAAGTTGGATAGATTAGCTGGCATTTTACTGCCCCTGTGTGCGCTTGTAACACATCAGATCGGTTTATTACGTATACCCGGCTAATTCAGTTGGGATTATGGCTGGCGTGTTTTTTCATAACGCTATCTGCAGGGATTCCTGCTGCGTCCTGAAAACCGCGGGCAACATTTAGTGCCACGAACTGCAAGAACTCTTATAATAAAAGACGTTGGCTGAGGGCACAGAGTTTTCACTAAATTAAATTCGGAATTTTTAGCGTAACTTTCAGAGTCCCCATCCTAGGAATCTCTAAATGAGCAATTATATCGGTAATTAATTTTATGCTAAAGGTTTCGTTTTTTAAATAATAATACGTTTAATTATTTTTACACTAAGCAACACAATGACGATGTCAGTTTCTCTAAATCCCGTAACTGTCTGCTCCTACGATGTAGAAGGTTGAAATTTGGATCAAAGGTGCCTACAACCTTTTTAACTGTGGAAGAGCCTGGCGCGCTGCGCTTCACCCTCCGACTCAGACGCGTTTCAAAGGGCTAGGAATGGGCTAGAGCTCCGAAATTCATGTGCTTTGTAAGGTGAGTTAACAGTATCACATAGGCACCAAATTTCTCCACAGTTCTGCCCAGCTCCAATGTGAACCTGTTACACGGTGGAAAGCCTTACCCACATTTCACCCCTTCGCTTGACGCCTCCGCGATGGAGGTCAGAACAGAGAGAAATACACAAGACACGCCGCCGCTCATAAACGTTACGGAAGGCTCCAGGACGTGGCACTAGGGGCGTCAATGAAACCACCCCTTAACCTTGGGCGTTGATTCCCGTACACTTCGCACTCGAGTACTACAGTTTTCAGTGCGATGCACAATAGGACGACGTTCTTGAGACCCTCTGACACTACTGATTCGTTCCAGACGACTGAGCTCTTCTCTAAGGACGTCGTGATTTGATCCTTTCGGAGTGTAGGGCAAATGCAAGTTTAACTCCGGTATACGCAGTAAAACCACTAACGACGGTTCAAAACCATTCGGCGAAATTTGAAGGTGATCTGAAGCGGCAAAGGATTTTTATTCTTATCTGACTTCCTGTTTCACGCCCTCCTTTGTCGTGATTACGCGGGGAGCAACACTGAAACATGCTACAAATAGATGGAGAATGGTCTCTCCGATGAGGACTCAATTTGGCAACACGCTCTGTGCCACACGCACGCACACACACACACACACACACACACACACACACACACACACACACACACACAGCTTTGTTGGGCACTTTAAAAATGCCCCTGTACAGAGACAGCCATTCACCGGTCAAGAGGCGCCTGTGTGGCAGGAAACACCTTCAACAATCCCTAGAGTTGGTGAGGCCAAAAAAATGGTTCAAATGGCTCTGAGCACTATGCGACTTAAATTCTGAGAACTTAGAACTAATTAAACCTAACTAACCTAAGGACATCACACACATCCATGCCCGAGGCAGGATTCGAACCTGTCACCGTAGCGGTCGCTCGGTTCCAGACTGTAGCGCCTAGAACCGCACAGCCACTCCGGCCGGCTTGGTGAGGTCAGCAAGTGCTACTTCATTGATGTATCACCACTCAGTTGAGATGTTTCGAAATCACACACGGCGCCCAGGAATCTGTTAAGGGCTGTGTTTGTACGAGGACATTTTCAAAGTTCCCAACAGAGGTGTGTGGGTGACACCGAGGATGTTGCCGAGTTGGGGATCTTAGAGGGACGCTTTGCCACTACATTAACACACTTGTCAATGTATGTCACAACCCTGACTCCCCCCCCCCCCTCTCCCCGCGAAAACCCCCATGCTTGAGATGACGTTCAGATTTAGCGGACGGCTTTGAAGGGTTCTTAGTGGTTCCACTCTGTTTACCAGAGCAAAAATTGCAGTTTCGCTACACTCCAAAGGGGTCAAATCACACGAAATGTGGTTGCATCTCCACGCTGTTTTTAGAGAAAGGCTGAATCACCCGGGAGGATTCAGTAATGTCTAAGGTTGTCAAGGACGTCCTATTGCTCATCGCACTGCAAATTGTCGTATTTTCATATTCGAGAGTGACATGTGTGGGAATCCGCGCCCTTAGGCAAGGAGTACTTTCACTGACGCCCTTCGTGTCACACCCTGAGGTCTTCTCGTGCCGATATGAAGAGGCGGAGTATCTGAAATCCTATTCTCAGACACTGTTAAGAAAACCGGATGATGTTAACACCGGGAGTCACGGTTCTTAACAGAGGGGAGGAAATGTCGATAAGAGGCTGTGTGACTAGCTTCCGATCGTGTGACACGTCCACGGTAGCGCAGGAACTACTGTGGTGAAATTTTGGTCCAATGTAACGTCATTAACCCATCGTACACCACACACTGAGCTCCACCCTTCCCTTCGCATGTGTCTTCGACAACTTTCTTTTTGTATCTTCTTTAAGTCCGAAGATGCAAAGCTTTTGCATAATTTTAGAAGAAGGTTGTAGGCACCATTGAGTCGAATTCCAAACTTATGCGTCTCAATGAGAGACAGTTACGGGACTTCCAGCAAGTGATCCTTTCATTGTGTTGTAGTGTGTATATAAATGGTTTTATGTATTGCTGAAAATATTTGTCTTTTGTTGTATTACTTCTTTGCCGTACTCCCTGGGCGGCGACCAGCAGTTGTAATTCGCCACCACACGCTTTGTCACCACAAGAAGTCAGTCATTCAGCTTCCAACTCCGCACTGACTACTTAATGATCGACTCGGAGCAGACAACGACAAGATTCTAGGCCTACATCTGTCATCACATAGATACTCGGCAAGCCACCGTACGGTGTGTGGCAGAGAGTGCCCCATACCACTAACAGTCATTTCCTTTCCCGTTCCACTCGCAAACAGAGCGAGCGAAGAACGACTGTCTATATGCCTGCGTATGAGCCCTAATTTCTTGTGTCTTATCTTCGATGTCCTTACGCACGGTGTATGCTGGCGGCAGCAGAATCGTTCGGCAGTCAGCTTAAAATGCCGGTTTTCTAAATTTTCTCAATAGTATTTCTCGAAAAGACCGTCTCCTTCCCTCCAGGGACCCCCATTTGAGTTCCCGAAGCATCTCCGTAACACTTATGTGGTATTACAACCTACCTGTAACACATCCAGCAGACCACCTATGAATTGCTTCTATGTCATCGCTCAATCCGACCTGATACAGATCCCAAACACATAAGCAGTACTCGAGAACGGGTCGCTTCAGCGTCCTGTCTGTAGTCTCCATTATAGGTGAACCACTCTTTCCAAAAATTCTGCCAATAAACCGAAGTCGATCATTCGCCTTCCCTAGCACATTTCTCACATGTTCGTTCCATCTCATGTTGTTTTGCAACGTTAAGCCCGGATATTTAAACGACTTGACTGTGTCAAGCAGGAGCTAGTAATACTGTATCCGAACATTGCAGGTTTGATCTTTCTACGCCATCAACATACATTTTTTCACATTTACGGCTAGCCGCCATCGTCACATTGACTGGAAATTTTGTGTATGTCGTCGTGTATCTTCCTACATCACTCAACTTCGACACCTTACTATACACCACGGCATCATCAGCAAACAACCGGAGATTGCTGCCCATCCTGTCCGCCATATCATTTATCAATACAGAGAGCAACAGCAGTCCTGTCACAATTCCCTGTTGCACTGCCAACGATACCCTTGGCTCTGATGAACTCTCGCCGTCGAGAACAACATACTGGGTTCTGTTGTTTAAGCAGTCTTCGAGCCACTCACATATCTGTGAAGCATCAATCTCGCAGTGGACTGTCACTCGATGGTCATGAGAAACTGCGCCAACTTTGGAACGATACAGTGAGTATTAACGCTGTTGAGATGGAAACTTCGTAAGGTGGTAGGGAACGAACGTATCTGATTATCAGTGGAAAATTCAGAATGAGCCAGATATGAGTATAGTCACTCGTTGGTTCACAACCGTCAGAAAATTTACAGTTCCCTTGCTGACTCGTCATTATAGTTGTTATAGTATTTTCACTGTGTTTGCTGACATTCTGGATTTTTCCCCATAAAAACCACGAAAATTTTGTTGAAACATCGTGTTTGACGATTACCTTCCCTTATTATCGACAAGCAGTTGTTAACTATAAGTATTTAGCAACTTTTAAGCAGAAAACCACTTTTTCAGAGACTCCACATCACAATATGTCCTTCTGTGTCACTAACTCTCTTCCTCAGAACACATTTCCACCCTTCACTCATGGTCTACATTAATCTCAGATTTAATGCTCATATTTGTCCCCTGTAACACCACCCGTCTAACTTCTGACTTTCTCCAATCGACGGAGCGAGTCACGGCCTACATGAAATCACTCACGCTCTGGAATACAGCATTTCACTACAATGTCCAACGAATATCTGCCAGGTTTCCGAAGAATATGTACTCGGTAGATATGGCAGATTTTTATTTCAATATAAAACAGGACAGAGGGCAATTACTTTTTTTTAAATTTTAATCCTAGTTTGCAGTTTCGGTCTTTAAGCCTTTTCTCAAACCAAAGGCCCAGATGCCAGATGAGGACCAAGTTTACAAAGCCGCTATTTAGTATCCACTGGTACCTGTCACGAACTGTCAGAGATTCAGCCCAGGTTGTAAACATTAACCGATTAAGCCACTTTCAATCGGAACAATACTTCTTTGAAAGCTCCTTGACATCAGTACTACTAAGCTAACAGATGTCAGGTTGTCACAGGTACTAATCGATATTACAAAGCGACTCTACACGCTGACTCCTCAGGTCGGATTTCGGTCTGAGAATGATGTTCAGAACCGAAAGCAATAACCAGAATTAACAAAATATTGCGATCTGGACAGCTTTTTATTAAAGTATTAAGTACGATCACCGTGTTCCATAACGATTATTAGATTTGGTACTGTTAGAACGTGCATTGATCCAGACATAATAAATATCAGAAGGGGAAAACAAGCTGAAGATGTGAATTGAGGTTTGTAATAGGAAGGGCATTGGACTAGTACAGTCCGTGAAGTTCTATTAGCTGCAATGCTGTTGTGGTGTAATGGCTAGCATACCTGCTGCCTAGTAAGCAAGGTGAGGTATGTACAAGTCCCGGGCCCGACACAAATTCTAATTAATTTCTTCAGCGTCCATCATTACCTTATATGTTTATGTGCTTGGGAGTGCCTTTGTACGGAATTACATCCATCACTTATTTATGACGCTTCTGACGTGCAGGAGCAACCTCCTCTGACACCAGCTGCCATGCTTCGCAGTTATGTCACGAACGGATTTCACCCCGGGCTGCAGCGGTGACCTCCTGACATGTCTGGTGGGTGGTGACTGTGGCCGGTATCTGTCTGTGCCTGCCCACAAACCTGTGCGGACTGACCTGCGCCTCGATACGGAAAACAGTAGCGTAGCTAGAACTGTATACGTACATCTGGGACATTTGTTTTTGTGCCAGCAGGACAGTTAATGCTATCATTATATTTGCTTAGTGCTCTGTTATTCCTGTAATCGATTGGCCATTTTTACTGTGTAAAAAGCTCTAGCAGCTTGTAAGAGAGCTGATGCTGTGTGTGCCATATTGTGGTCGCATAGCATGCTTGCTGGTGTCCGACCAATCGTAATGAAGGTAGACTCATGCAATGCCGCACACTAGTAGCAGAGTATCGACCGTTTTTAACGCCAGGAAAGAGGGAAGTATTAGTGTGAAAGAAGCCATTAGAAATAAGGAAGAAGAGGTGTACTTGGCAGGGTGGTATAAAAATGGTCACAGGTGTTTTGATCGTTTTTGATCGTGTGTGTGTGGGGGCGAGAGAGAGAGAGAGGGAGAGGGAGAGAGTGAGAGAGAGAGAGAGAGAGAGAGATACATAATTGAGCTGTTCATGTTCCGACCATTGATAACCCCTATGTGAGATAGAAGTCCTGAAAGAGGTACTTGTGGTCTAGGGGTAGCGTCTTTGATTCATACTAAAAACATCTTCGGTCCCGGGTTCGATTCCCCCCCACTGCTTAACTTTTGATAAATAATCAGCATTGGCGGCCGAAGACTTCCGGCATAAGAAGTCAGCCTCATTCTGCCAACGGCCTTGTCAAAGAGGGCGGAGGAGTGGATAGACGTTCAGGGCACTCTCTTGTCCTAGGGGTGAAAAATTGCCCATAAAGGCGGAAGAATCAGCAATGATCAACGACATGAGGATGCAGAAGGCAATGGAAACCACTGCATTAAAGACACGTAACGTGTATCCACAGGACATGTGGCCTGTAATTGAAGAAGTGTCATGATGATCTCTCCATTGGCAAAAGATTCCGGAATAGTGCCCTATTCGGATCTCCGGGAGGGGACTACCAAGGGGGAGGTTACCATGAGCAAAAGATTGAATAATCAAAGAAAGGTTAACGTTCTACGAGTCGGGGCGTGGAATGTCAGAAGCTTGAACGTGGTAGGGAAGCTAGAAAGTTTGAAAAGGGAAATGCAAAGGCTCAATCTAGATATAATAGGGGTCAGTGAAGTGAAGTGGAAGGAAGACAAGGATTTCTGGTCAGATGAGTATCGGGTAATATCAACAGCAGCAGAAAATGGTATAACAGGTGTAGGATTAGTTATGAATAGGAAGGTAGGGCAGAGGGTGTGCTACTGTGAACAGTTCAGTGACCGGGTTGTTCTAATCAGAATCGACAGCAGACCAACGCCGACAACGATAGTTCAGGTATACATGCCGACGTCGCAAGCTGAAGATGAACAGATTGAGAAAGTGTACGAGGATATGGAAAGGGTAATGCAGTATGTAAACGGGGACGAAAGTCTAATAGTCATAGGCGACTGGAATGCAGTTGTAGGGGAAGGAGTAGAAGAAAAGGTTACAGGAGAATATGGGCCTGGGACAAGGAATGAAAGAGGAAAAAGACTAATTGAGTTCTGTGACAAGTCTCAGCTAGTAATAGCGAATACCATGTTCAAGAATCACAAGAGGAGGAGGTATACTTGGAAAAGGCCGGGAGATACGGGAAGATTTCAATTAGATTACATCATGGTCAGACAGAGATTCCGAAATCAGATACTGGATTGTAAGGCGTACCCAGGAGCAGATATAGACTCAGATCACAATATAATAGTGATGAAGAGTAGGCTGAAGTTCAAGACATTAGCCAGGAAGAATCAATACGCAAAGATGTGGGATACGGAAGTACTAGGGAATGACGAGATACGTTTGAAGATCTCTAACGCTATAGATACAGCAATAAGGAATAGCGCAGTAGGCAGTACAGTTGAAGAGGAATTAACATCTCTAAAAAGGGCCATCACAGAAGTTGGGATGGAAAACATAGGTACAAAGAAGGTAGCTGCGAAGAAACCATGGGTAACAGAAGAAATACTTCAGTTGATTGATGAAAGGAGGAAGTACAGACATGTTCCGGAAAAATCAGGAATACAGAAATACAAGTCGCTGAGGAACGAAATAAATAGGAAGTGCAGGGAAGCTAAGACGAAATGCCTGCAGGGAAAATGTGAAGACATCGAAAAAGGTATGATTGTCGGGAAGGACAGACTCAGCATACAGGAAAGTCAAAACAACCTTTGGTGACATTAAAAGCAACGGTGGTAACATTAAGAGTGCAACGGGAATTCCACTGCTAAATGCAGAGGAGAGAGCAGATAGGTGGAAAGAATACATTGAAAGCATCTATGAGGGTGAAGATTTGTCTGATGTGATAGAAGAAGTAACAAGAGTCGATTTGAAGAGATATGGGATCCAGTATTGGAATCGGAATTTATAAGAGCTTTGGAGGACTTACGGTCAAATAAGGCAGAAGGAATGGATAACATTCCATCAGAATTTCTAAAATCATTGGGGGAAGTGGCAACAAAACGACTATTCACGTTGGTGTGTAGAATATATGAGTCTGGTGATATACCATCTGACTTTCGGAAAAGCATCATCCACACAATTCCGAAGACGGCAAGAGCTGATAAGTGCGACAATTACCGCACAATCAGCTTAACAGCTCATTCATCGAAGCTGCTTACAAGAATAATATACAGAAGAATGGAAAAGAAAATTGAAAATGTGCTACGTGACGATCAGTTTGCTTTAGGAAAAGTAAAGGGACGAGAGAGGCAATTCTGACGTTACGGCTAATAATGGAAGCAAGTCTAAAGAAAAATCATGACACTTTCATAGGATTTGTCGACCTGGAAAAAGCGTTCGACAATAAAAAATGGTGCAAGCTGTTCGAGATTCTGAAAAAAGTAGGGTTAAGCAAAAGGGAGAGACGGGTTAAGCAATAGGGAGAGACATCCAGTACAACAACCAAGAGGGAATAATAAGAGTGGACGATCAAGAACGAAGTGCTCGTATTAAGAAGGGTGTAAGACAAGGCTGTAGCCTTTCGCCCCTACTCTTCAATCTGTACATCGAGGAAGCAATGATGGAAATAAAATAAAGGTTCAGGAGTGGAATTAAAATACAAGTGAAAGGATATCAATGATACGATTCGCTGATGACATTGCTATCCTGAGTGAAAGTGAAGAAGAATTAAATGATCTGCTGAACGGAATGAACAGTCTAATGAGTACACAGTATGGTTTGAGAGTAAATCGGAGAAAGACGAAGGTAATGAGAAGTAGTAGAAATGCGAACAGCGAGAAACTTAACATCAGGATTGATGGGCACGAAGTTAATGAAGTTAAGTAATTCTGCTACCTAGGCAGTAAAATAACCAATGACGGACGGAGCAAGGAGGACATCAAAAGCAGACTCGCTATGGCAAAAAAGGCATTTCTGGCCAAGAGAAGTTTACTAATATCAAATACCTGCCTTAATTTGAGGAAGAAATTTCTGAGGATGTACGTCTGGAGTACAGCATTGTATGGTAGTGAAACATGGACTGTGGGAAAACCGGAACAGAAGAGAATCGAAGCATTTGAGATACGGTGCTACAGACGAATGTTGAAAATTAGGTGGACTGATAAGGTAAGGAATGAGGAGGTTCTACGCAGAATCGGAGAGGAAAGGAATATGTGGAAAACACTGATAAGGAGCGGGACAGGGTGCTAAGACATGAGGGAATGACTTCCATGGTACTAGAGGGAGCGGTAGAGGGCAAAAGCTGTAGAGGAAGATAGAGATTGGAATACGTCAAGCAAATAAGTGAGGACGTAGGTTGCAAGTGCTACTCGAGATGAAGAGGTTAGCACAGAAAAGGAATTCCTGGCGGGCCGCATCAAACCAGTCAGTAGATTAAAGACCAAAAAAAAAAAAAAATTAAAAAAAATGGAGGCACATCAGCTGAAAATTTTTTGAAGGTGACGTTGCTTCAAATTATTGAAGACTTTTAAATTAAGCGTGGCAGTGTAGATTCATAAAACCAGAACTAACTCCAAAAGAAACCTAGCAGTTACCGATGATCCGAACGGGTGGCTTTACGCTTCATAATTATTTCGTTTGTGTGTAAATGATCAATGACTACCGTTATCGAAATAATTTTTTGTTATTTAATTTCAATTTTTCGTTTATTTTTTATTATAAAAAACAGGTCCTTGAGGCGTAGCAAGTGTACCACGTTAGAGATAAGTAGCACTATCGTTGCTTAATGTAAATTACAAAATTAGTGAAATGGGTGGCTCCTCAGATTTTATCTTGAGACTATCATTACTTTACCGTAAACAAGGAAACCATGTATGCGCTTAATAAATTATTCATACCCGAATGAAAAAGTAAAATACACAGTGCCCTTGTTTAGACTGTAACATTCCCGTGAATTAAGGTCTTCGCTTTTCACTGCTGGTGCAAACTTTGGTACAAATTATGAATACTATAGACTACGCTGACTGTTTTTATACAATGAATTGGTTCTGTTCTTAGCTTTCGGTTTGTAGGTTACTCAGTTCTATTTAATTATTTATGGCTTGATAACGGCATGTGAATTTAGGAATACATCTATGATTAAAGTCGCTAGAAATGAGCATATAGATGACTTGTAATATTTTTTATTTTGGTATGTTTGTTAATAATTTCGGCAAGATAAAAAAATGGTAAGATAGAAAAAAAGGTCTGAATCCTATTTCGCAATCTGTCTGAACGTCTCACTCTAACTAATACTTCGTCTTGATCGATTACTAAACTCGATATGCATATTTTCATCTGATCAATACTTTAAAAGATTACGTACCAAATGTCTAGAGATAGGTCCAGAAAAATATTTACGAAAATCTGCAGCATCTTGCAAACAACTCTGTCCAAAAAAGCGTGGGACTTTAGAAAACTATAGCTATAGTCAATCCCCACTTGAATCAAACATCTGAAGACACCCCGGCAGAAAGAAACAGACTGCATGGTGTGTTCTCAGTCGTCAAGGGTCCAGGTGTTATCTGTAAACACTGTAATTACCAGTCATTCCTACCAACAGCGACCGCGGAGAAATGAGATCGTGGACCACATGCTTTGCTGACGCATGTGTTCCATGTCCTGTACCGAACAACCACTGCTGAAAGCTGTTTCAAGTTCTCTGGAGGATTCTCGCTTTTGGTCATCAATAGTGTAAGCTGGCACGCACTTATACCCATACACATTTATTTTATCTTACTTGTCTTATATAGTCTATGATGTTATTTCGGTATGTCTTTGTATTGATACCTGTGACACGTTAAAAAATTATTTTGAGGCGAGACGTCTTTGTCCAAACTTAAGCTAGAGGAATGACTCATGCGGAAGATTGTTTCATTAAGTATGGTAAACACTCACCGATTAGGTCTTACTACTGGCCAACTGCTACCTATAAGGCAATGTGAGCTATGGCCTGTGATCACGGGACACGTGATAAGCGTTTCACTAATCACTCCAGCCGTTATTGCCAGCAGATGAATCCTGATGACGCCGCTGCTGCTTTTTTCGAGCAGCTGCTCATTTGGTCTCTTATCGGACCACCGTAACTCAGAAAAAAATTTAGGTACCAGAAATTTAATCCTGGTCCTTCAGCACTAAAGGCTGCGACATTAATCACTATTTTTTCTCTTATTTTTTGTCTTCTCTCTTTCGATCTCTTTCTTCGTCATTTTAAGTTAGTGGATCCGTGCGGTTGTTGTATGATATCGTTTGAAATCGATGGCAACTTCATCCACTTTCATTCTGTTGCAGAGATTGGCCAGTCGCACGACCGAACAAGCTGAGCTAAAGTGCTGGCAACTGTTCGGCTACAGAGGAGGCCATGTTTCTTGTCATTGGGCTTAAAATTAGTGTTCGACAAATAACGTCAGTAACGAGACTAGTATGCAACGCATAGGATAAACATTTGCGAATTGTATTCCATTGCAGTATAGAGGAGCTAGGTAACAAGTTTTACTGAAGGAACGCGGAGTTTCCGACGTCGGGGGAATGCCGACTAGCTAAGAGGCAGCGGCGAGAGCTTAACGTAGCCAACTCGAGTAACAAGCGATTAGGTGTGCAGAGAAGAGCTAAGTTTGTTGCCCGTTATTACTGCGCTTACCGGCACTTAATGAGGCTTCCAGCACATGCGACTGAGCAACAAAGCGAGAAGTTTTAGCAGCTTCAGCCATTCCCCTTCATTAAACATCGCTAACTGCAATAAAAAAAAAGGCGCCGAATGGGAATGAAACTTACTGTACCACTTTCGTGGCTATGCAAATGGTTAGCACTTGAGCGTAACTGCATAAAATGAAAAAAAAGAAGAAATGATCTTCTGGAGCTGTTGGTCGGGAGGTCCCGTTCGGGTCCGGCCGCCAAGCGAAAATCTCATTTCAGTCAGGGCCACATTGCGCGACTTCCGGCCGATGATGAAGATGACAACAGAACACCCACTTCCTGAGAGGAGAAAATCTCCGACCAGGTCGTGAATCGAACCCAGGCCCAGTGCCTGGGAAGCAAGCACATTACCACCCAGCTAAGCTGGCGGACACTGCATAAAATAGATATGAGGAACACCGTCTACATTCTATATAGGCTGATTGCGGGCTGATGTTATAAACATTGAGGGATGACGAAGGAGAGTAACTGTACCAATTTGAGGGTTAGGGGCCCTGTTCCAGAAACGACCGAGTAGCAACTTGTAAGTGAAAATAGTTGTCATACCTGTGACAGTGGAATATACCTACTGATACTGTTGTTGCTACAATTTTTGGGTTGAGGTTAGGATAAAATTCAACTAATCTAACGTTTAAATAATTCAAAGATTTATTGTAACAAATGGAGAATCTGTGACTGGTGGGCGTCACATGCATTGTGGATTTTAAATAGTTTACCCTAGCAGTACCAACGCATTTTTCATAATGTGCATTGTTAAAACTAATTAAACCTCATTATCTGTTGTCGACTTGCATACGTAGGGTCCAAAACCAGTAAATACCATTTACGGTACGTTTAGGATAATCAGAGCACTTTCAGTAACATGTACTACGTACTTTGGCCACCACAAAATGGTTTAAATTTCGTTTATTGTTGTTGACTTGCATTCAAGCCACACAAATATCAGCCAGAACATTATACCCCCGACCTACTTTCGATAAACGCGCCCAGGCGATAGCAGCGTCACCTAGCGAGTGATGGCTATTGGTCAGACACATGTGTGGTCCACGTGCTATCACTGATCGTGCTGTCCGTATGTACACTCCTGGAAATTGAAATAAGAACACCGTGAATTCATTGTCCCAGGAAGGGGAAACTTTATTGACACATTCCTGGGGTCAGATACATCACATGATCACACTGACAGAACCACAGGCACATAGACACAGGCAACAGAGCATGCACAATGTCGGCACTAGTACAGTGTATATCCACCTTTCGCAGCAATGCAGGCTGCTATTCTCCCATGGAGACGATCGTAGAGAAGCTGGATGTAGTCCTGTGGAACGGCTTGCCATGCCATTTCCACCTGGCGCCTCAGTTGGACCAGTGTTCATGCTGGACGTGCAGACCGTGTGAGACGACGCTTGCCGGCCGGAGTGGCCGAGCGGTTAAAGGCGCTACAGTCTGGAACCGCACGACCGCTACGGTCGCAGGTTCGAATCCTGCCTCGGGCATGGATGTGTGTGATGTCCTTAGATTAGTTAGGTTTAAGTAGTTCTAAGTTCTAGGGGACTTATGACCACAGCAGTTGAGTCCCATAGTGCTCAGAGCCATTTGAGCCATTTAGACGACGCTTATCCTGTCCCAAACATGCTCAATGGGGGACAGATCCGGAGATCTTGCTGGCCAGGGTAGTTGACTTACACCTTCTAGAGCACGTTGGGTGGCACGGGATACATGCGGACGTGCATTGTCCTGTTGGAACAGCAAGTTCCCTTGCCGGTCTAGGAATGGTAGAACGATGGGTTCAATGACGGTTTGGATGTACCATGCACTATTCAGTGTCCCCTCGACGATCACCAGTGGTGTACGGCCAGTGTAGGAGATCGCTCCCCACACCATGATGCCGGGTGTTGGCACTGTGTGCCTCGGTCGTATGCAGTCCTGATTGTGGCGCTCACCTGCACGGCGCCAAACACGCATACGACCATCATTGGCACCAAGGCAGAAGCGACTCTCATCGCTGAAGACGACACGTCTCCATTCGTCCCTCCATTCACGCCTGTCGCGACACCACTGGAGGCGGGCTGCACGATGTTGGGGCGTGAGCGGAAGACGGCCTAACGGTGTGCGGGACCGTAGCCCAGCTTCATGGAGACGGTTGCGTATGGTCCTCGCCGATACCCCAGGAGCAACACTGTCCCTAATTTGCTGGGAAGTGGCGGTGCGGTCCCCTACGGCACTGCATAGGATCCTACGGTCTTGGCGTGCATCCGTGCGTCGCTGCGGTCCGGTCCCAGGTCGACGGGCACGTGCACCTTCCGCCGACTACTGGCGACAACATCGATGTACTGTGGAAACCTCACGCCCCACGTGTTGAGCAATTCGGCGGTACGTCCACCCGGCCTCCCGCATGCCCACTATACGCCCTCGCTCAAAGTCCGTCAACTGCACATACGGTTCACGTCCACGCTGTCGCGGCATGCTACCAGTGTTAAAGACTGCGATGGAGCTCCGTATGCCACGGCAAACTGGCTGACACTGACGGCGGCGGTGCACAAATGCTGCGCAGCTAGCGCCATTCGACGGCCAACACCGCGGTTCCTGGTGTGTCCGCTGTGCCGTGCGTGTGATCATTGCTTGTACAGCCCTCTCGCAGTGTCCGGAGCAAGTATGGTGGGTCTGACACACCCGTGTCAATGTGTTCTTTTTTCCATTTCCAGGAGTGTAGAATGGAGACGGGGCGCGATGTATCTGAGTTTGACCGAGGGCAGATTGTGATGGTCTGGAGGCTCGGCCTCAGCATTTCTGAAACTACACGACTTGCCGAGCGTTGGAGGAGTGCTGTGGCGAGTGTCTTCAGCACGTGGCGGAACCGAGGTGAAGTCACTCATGTGCCAGTGTTAAAGAGTCGCGGCCGGGAGTGCGCAGACGGTATAGCATGCGTGGAGAGAGCGGTAGCTGTTGGGGCTGCGGGCTGGCGCTGCAGGGGGAAATTGCGAGCGCTGGTGGAGAAGTGCCATTCCAAACTGGATGCTAGGCTCACATTCTTTGTCAACATTAAGCGGGGCGCTTCCACATCCACACTTACATGGTTCAAAAAGATCTGTCACCTCTGCTTTGGTTAGTATCTAAAAAGAATTACGCCGCAAATACAGCGAATTGCTTTTACCTGGGATTCCGCCACTTGTAACTTTTAGATAATTGCCACGAGTGGCGAATTTGAGTAAGACCTTCACATACATCTTGTTTCCATGCTAAAATATGCTTCTTTTGCCAAAACGCAGCGGAGTTTACACGTCTCACCTCACCAACGTTGTGCAGACACAATTTCGAGAGAATTCTGGAAGAGTCGTTTATTAAGTTTATTAATCCAGGAATAGAGGAAAAGTAAGGTCAGTATCTTACGAAAAAGCACATCCTCGGTACAAAATTAACGTGAAATAACTTCACTTATATTGTTCCATAACCCATAACATTTTTAGTTTCACCAGCTATCGATGGCCGTTAAAAATTACATTCTTTCATTGAAAAAGCCTGTAGTTAGTGGAATAACACGGTAGATAATGGAATTTTAAATAACAACCACACGGCAGAATACTCTCGTCTTTGCATGCTATTATTTGCCAAAATCTCATTTCGATATCTCAAGCCGTTTATGAAATATGAGGAATGTTGGGGGTGTTTCACTCTGGCTTTAACGCTGGCGCGTCAGGATTGTAAATGAATCTGCTACGTCAGATCAATTTTCTCGAGATTGGTGACAGATAGAGACGTTCCAACAAGTCTGAAGAAAAATTCAATACGTTAGCTAAAATTTCTACATCTACATCTACATCTATCTACATTTATACTCCGCAAACCACCCAACGGTGTGTGGCGGAGGGCACATCACGTGCCACTGTCATTACCTCCGTTTCCTGTTCCAGTCGCGTATGGTTCGCGGGAAGAACGACTGCCGTAAAACCTCCGTGCGCGCTCGAATCTCTCTAATTTTACATTCGTGATCTCCTTGGGAGGCATAAGTAGGGGAAAGCAATTGATTCGATACCTCATCCAGAACCGCACCCTCTCGAAACCTGGACAGCAAGCTACACCGCGATGCAGAGCGCCACTCTTGCACAGTCTGCCACTTCAGTTTGCTAAACATCTGCGTAACGCTATCACGCTTGCCAAATAACCCCTGACGAAGCGCGCCGCTCTGCTTTAGATCTTCTCTATCTCCTCTGTCAATCCGACCTAGTGCGAATCCCACACAGTTGAGCAATACTCAAGTATAGGTGGAACGAGTGTTTTGTAAGCCGCCTCCTTTGTTGATTGATTACATTTTCTAAGGACTCGCCCAATGAATCTCAACCTGGCACCCGCCTTACCAACAACTAATTTTATATGATGATTTCACTTCGAATCGTTCCGCACGCATACTCCCAAATATTTTACAGAAGTAACTGCTACCAGTGTTTGTTCCGCTATCAGATAATGATACAATAAAGCATCCTTCTTTCTATGTATCCGCAATACAATACAAGTGTCTATGTTAAGGGTCACTCCCTAGACCAAGTGCCTATCCACTGCAGATCTTCCTGCATTTCGCTACAATTTTCTAATGCTGCAACTTTTCTGTATACTACAGCATCATCCGCGAAAAGCCGCATGGAACTTCCGACACTATCTACTAGGTCATTTATATATATTGTGAAAAGCAATGGTCCCATAACACTCCCCTGTGGCACGCCAGAGGTTACTTTAACGTCTGTAGACGTCTCTCCATTGAGAACAACATGCTGTGTTCTGTTTGCTAAAAACTCTTCAATCCAGCCACACAGCTGGTCTGATATTCCGTAGGCTCTTACTTCGTTTGTCAGGGGACAGTGCGGAACTGTATCTAACGCCTTCCGGAAGACAAGGAAAATGGCATCTACCTGGGAGCCTGTATCTAATATTTTCTGGGTCTCATGAACAAATAAAGGACTTGGGTCTCTCACGGTCGCTGTTTCCGGAATCCATGTTGATTCCTACATATTAGATTCTGGGTTTCCAGAAATGACATGATACGCGAGGAAAAAACATGTTCTAAAATCCTACAACAAATAGACGTCAGATTTATAGGTCTATAATTTTGCGCATCATCTCGACGACCCTTATTGATGACTGGGGCTACCTGTGATCTTTTCCAATCATTTGCAACCTTCCGTTCCTGTAGAGACTTGCGGTACACGGCTGTTAGAAGGGGGCCAAGTTATTTCGCGTACTCTGTGTAGAATCGAACTGGTATCCCGTCAGGTAAAGTGGACTTTCCTGTGTTGAGTGATTTCAGTTGCTTTTCTATTCCTTGGACACATATTTCGATGTCAGCCATTTTTTCGTTTGTGCGGTCTTCCTCTGTGAAACAGCTTTGGAAAAAGGTGTTTAGTATTTCAGCTCATCCTCATTTTAAATGCCATCATCATCCAAGAGTATCTGGATAGGCTGTTTCGACCCACTTACTGATTTAACGTAAGACCAGAACTTCCTAGGATTTTCTGTCAAATTGGTACATAGAATTTTACTTTCGAATTGACTTAACGCTTCACGCATAGCCCTCCTTACGCTCACTTTGACATCGTTTAGTTTCTGTTTGTCTGAGAGGTTTTGGCTGCGTTTAAACTTGCGGTGAAGCTCTCTTTGCTTTCGCAGTAGTTTCCTAACTTTGTTGTTGAACCACGGTGGGTTCTTCCCGTCCCTCACAGTTTTACTCGGTACGTACCTGTCTAAAACGCATTTTAAGATTGCCTTGAACTTTTTCCATAAACACTCAACATTGTTAGTTTCGGAACAGAGATTTTCCTTTTGATCTGTTACGTAGTCTGAAATCTGACTTCTATTACTCTTGCTAAACAGATAAACCTTCCTCCCTTTTTTATATTCCTATTTACTTCCATATTCAGGGATGCTGCAACGACCTTATGATCACTGATTCCCTTTTCTGCGCTTCGGGTCAGTTTGTTATGAGTAGGTCCAAGATGGTCATCAGTCTACTGACTGGTTTGATGCTGCCCGCCACGAATTCCTTTCCTGTGCTAACCTCTTCATCTCAGAGTAGCACTAGCTCCTCAATTATTTGCTTGGCGTATTATGATCTCTGTGTTCCTCTACAGTTTTTCCCTCTACAGCTCCCTCTAATACCATGGAAGTCATTCCCTCATGTCTTAGCAGATGTCCTATTATCCTGTCCCTTCTCCTTATCAGTGTTTTCCACATATTCCTTTCCTCTCCGATTCTACGTAGAACCTCCTCATTCCTTACCTTATCAGTCCACCTAATTTTCAACATTCGTCTATAGCACCATATCCCAAATGCTTCGATTCTCTTATGTTCCGGTTTTCCCACAGTCCATGTTTCACTACCATACAATGCTGTACACCAGACGTACATCCTCAGAAATTTCTTCCTCAAATTAAGGCCAGTATTTGATATTAATAGACTTCTCTTGGCCAGAAATGCCTTTTTTGCCATAGCGAGTCTACTTTTGATGTCCCCCTTGCTCCGTCCGTCATTGGTTATTTTACTGCCTAGGTAGCAGAATTTCTTAACTTCATTGACTTCGTGACCATCAATCCTGATGTTAAGTTTCTCGCTGTTCTCATTTCTACTACTTCTCATTACCTTCGTCTTTCTCCGATTTACTCTCAAACCATACTGTGTACTCATCAGACTGTTCATTCTGTTCAGCAGATCATTTAGTTCTTCTTCACTTTCACTCAGGATAGCAATGTCATCAGCGAATCGTATCATTGATATCCTTTCACCTTGTATTTTAATTCCACTCCTGAACCTTTCTTTTATTTCCATCATTGCTTCCTCGATGTACAGATTGAAGAGTAGGGGCGAAAGGCTACAGCCTTGTGTTACACCCTCCTTAATACGAGCACTTCGTTCTTGATCGTCCACTCTTATTATTCCCTCTTGGTTGTTGTACATATTGTATATGACCCGTCTCTCCCTATAGCTTACCCCTACTTCTATTAGAATCTCGAACAGCTTGCACCATTTTATATTGTCGAACGCTTTTTCCAGGTCGACAAATCCTATGAAAGTGTCTTGATTTTTCCTTAGCCTTTCGTCCATTATTAGCCGTAACGTCAGAATTGCCACTCTCGTCCTTTTACTTTTCCTAAAGCCTAACTGATCGTCACCTAGCGCATTCTCAGTTTTCTTTTCCATTCTTCTGTGTATTATTCTTGTAAGCAGCTTCGATGCATGAGCTGTTAAGCTGATTGTGCGATAATTCTCGCACTTGTCAGCTCTTCCTGTCTTCGGAATTGTGTGGATGATGCTTTTCCGAAAGTCAGATGGTATATCGCCAGACTCATATATTCTACACACCAACGTGAATAGTCGTTTTGTTGCTACTTCCCCCAATGATTTTAGAAATTCTGATGGAATGTTACCTATCCCTTCTGCCTTATTTGACCGTAAGTCCTCCAAAGCTCTTATTAATTCTGATTCTGATACTGGATCCCATATCTCTTCTAAATCGACTCTTGTTACTTCTTCTATCACATCAGACAAATTTTCACCCTCATAGAGGCTTTCAATGTATTCTTTCCACCTCTCTCCTCTGCATTTAACAGTGGAATTCCCGTTGCACTCTTAATGTTACCACCGTTGCTTTTAATGTCGACAAAGTTTGTTTTGACTTTCCTGTATGCTTAGTCTGTCCTTCCGACAATCATACCTCTTTCGATATCTCCACATTTTTCTTGGAGCCATTTCGTCTTAGCTTCCCTGCACTTCCTATTTATTTCATTCCTCAGCGACTTGTATTTCTGTATTCCTGATTTTTCCGGAACATGTTTTTACTTCCTCCTTTCATCAATCAACTGAAGTATTTCTTCTGTTACCCACGGTTTCTTCGCAGCTACCTTCTTTGTACCTATGTTTTCCAACCCAACTTCTGTGATGGCCCTTTTTAGAGATGTCCATTCCTCTTCAACTGTACTGCCTACTGCGCTTTTCCTTATTGCTGTGTCTATAGCGTTAGAGAACTTCAAACGTATCTCGTCATTCCTTAGTACTTCCGTATCCAAATTCTTTGTGTATTGATTCTTCCTGACTAATGTCTTGAACTTCAGCCTACGCTTCATTGTGATCTGAGTCTATATCTCCTCCTGGGTACGCCTTACAATCCAGTATCTGATTTCGGAATCTCTGTCTGACCATGATGTAATCTAATTGAAATCTTCCCGTATCTCCTCCTCCTCCTCTTGTGATTCTTGAACAGGGTATTCGCTATCACTAGCTGAAACTTGTTACAGAACTCAATTAGTCTTTCTCCTCTTTCATTCCTTGTCCCAAGCCCATATTCTCCTGTAACCTTTTCTTCTACTCCTTCCCCTACAACTGCATTCCAGTCGCCCATGACTATTAGATTTTCGTCCCCCTTTACATACTCCATTACCCTTTCCATATCTTCATACACTTTCTCTATCTGTTTATCTTCAGCTTGAACTATCGTTGTCGGTGTTGGTCTGCTGTCGATTCTGATTAGAACAACCCGGTCACTGAACTGATCACAGTAGCACACCCTCTGCCCTACCTTCCCATTTATAACTAATCCTACACCTGTTATACCATTTTCTGCTGCTGTTGATATTACCCGATACTCATCTGACCAGAAATCCTTGTCTTCCTTCCACTTCACTTCACTGAGCGCTACTATATCTAGAGGGGGCCTTTGCATTTCCCATTTCAGATTTTCTAGTTTCCCTACCACGTTCAAGCTTCTGACATTCCACGCCCCGAATCGTAGAACGTTATCCTTTCGTTGATTATTCAATCTTTTTCTCATGGTGACCTTCCCCTTGGCAGTCCACTCCCGGAGATCCGAATGGGGGACTATTCCGGAATCTTTTGCCAATGGAGAGATCATCATGACACTTCTTCAATTACAGGCCACATGTCCTGTGGATACACGTTACGTGTCTTTAATGCAGTGGTTTCCATTGCCTTCTGCATTCTCATGTCGTTGATCATTGCTGATTCTTCCGCCTTTAGTGGGAATTTCCCACCTCTGGGACGAGAGAGTGCCCTGAACGTCTATCCGCTCCTCCGCCCTCTTTGACAAGGCCGTTGGCAGAATGAGGCTGACTTCTTATGCCCGAAGTCTTCGGCCGCCTATGCTGATTATTTATCAAAATTTAGGCAGTGGCGTGGATCGAATCCGCGGACTGGAGACGTTTTGAATACGAATCGAAGGCGCTACCCCTAGACCAGGGTATAACCTAGTCCCAGTCCCACTCTATATCTGGTAACTTGAAATCTCCACCTAAGACTATAACATGCTGAGGAAATTTATGTGAAATATATTCCAGATTTTCTCTCAGCTACTCTGCCACTAATGCTGCTGAGTAGGGAGGTCGGTAAAACGAGCCAATTATTTCACCACAGGATAAACTACTACTAACAGCGACAAACACGCCATCACCAGTTGCATGCAATCTATCCTTTCTAAACACCGTCTGTGCCTTTGTAAAAATTTCGGCAGAATTTATTTCTGGCTTCAGCCAGCTTTCCGTACCTATAACGATTTCAGCTTCGGTGCTTTCTATCAGCGCTTTAAGTTCCGATACATTACCAACGCAGCTTCGACAGTTTACAATTACAATACCGATTGATGCTTGGTCCCTGCATGTCCTGACTTTGCCCTGGACCCTATGAGGCTGTCGCCCTTTCTGTACTTGCCCAAGGCCATCTAACCGAAAAAATAACGCCCAGTCCACGCCACACAACCCCTGCTACCCGTGTAGCCACCTGCTGCGTGTAGTGAACTCCTGACCTATCCAGCAGAACCCGAAACCCCACCACTCTATGGCGCAATTCGACGAATCTGCAGCCCACACTGTCGCCGAACCGTCCCAACCTCTGATTCAGACCCTCCACTCGGCTTTGTACCAAAGGTCCGCAGTCAGTCCTGTCGACGATGCTGCAGATGGTGAGCTCTGCATTCATCCCACTAGCAAGACTGGCGTTCTTCACCAAATCAGATAGCTGCCGGAAGCCAGAGAGGATTTCCTTTGATCCATAGCGACACATATCATTGGTGCCGACATGAGTGACCACCTGCAGATGGGTGCACCCTGCACCCATCATGACATACAGAAGGACCCTTTTTACATCTGGAATAACTCCCGCCGGTATGCACACGGAGTGCACATTGGTTTTCTTCCCTTCTCTTGCTGTCATATCCCTAAGGGGCCCCATTACGCGCCTGACGTTGGAGCTCCCAACTACCAGTAAGCCCACCCTCTTTGACTGCCCGGATCTTGCAGACTGAGGGGCAACCTCTGGAACTGGACAAGCAGCCATGTCTGGCCGAATATCAGTATCAGCTGGACACAGAGCCTGAAACAGGTTCGTCAGACAAACTGGAGAGGCCTTCCGTTCAGCGCTCCGGAATGTCTTCCCCCCCCCCCCCCCCCCCTTCTGCCCCACACCTCGACACGACCTCCAACTCTAGCACGGGTGAGGGGTCTGCCTCAGTGTGGGCAGTATCCTGGGCAGCCACAGTCATAGTCCGATCTGGTGATGCTTGAGACGAGCTGGCTGTCTCCGACAAACCCCCATCCGGACCCCCACAGTGATGCCCATTGGCAACAGCCTCAAGCTGTGTGACCAAAGCCAACACTGCCTCGAAGCTGGGACCGAAGGGATGCCAACTCAGCCCGCATCCGAGCACAGCAGTCGCAGCAACATATTATGTAATATACACCCCACGCAAAATCATAGCGACACCTATTTTTAACTGCAAACTGTTTATAATTTCGCACAGTGTCCTACTTCCACGTAAATATCACACTGACTATGACTATCAACGAAATAATGGACTCACGATAGTGTACCTAACATAGAAAGCTACAAGGAAAGCAAAATTGAAATTTTTTAACTGAGTAATTTCTGTAAAACCATTTGAGAAAGATTATAGGGCGCTGTACCTCGATTCTGTCATCGCCGACGGGATGAAAGTGGTCATTCAATGTTGGCCCCACATTTTGAACAAACGAATAAACTCG
Source organism: Schistocerca piceifrons (assembly GCF_021461385.2). NCBI lineage: Eukaryota > Metazoa > Arthropoda > Insecta > Orthoptera > Acrididae > Schistocerca > Schistocerca piceifrons. The sequence continues at coordinate 273,519,587 of NC_060139.1, forward strand.
CATAGGACTTTGGAGCACAATGATCACTGCACATTGAACACCACATTCTGCGCAGACTCTAACACCATGACATCGGCAACTGCAACTGAAATGAGCACGTGATCATGGGCAGTGGACGTTGGCGGCCTTAATGCTTCCTCCCCACGACGTTGCCTTTGGTATCCATGCTAAAGGTAGACGTACCAGTTATTAGGTAGGTTGTCATTATGTTCTGGTTAATCAGTGTCCATTCTAAGGAAATAGTGATGTATAAGTAAGGTTGAAACGCGTAGTTTCATATGTATTCATTACCAGCGATGGCGAGGCATGACAGAATCTCTGACCAGAGAGTTATTTATCGTTGATAGTCTGCGCTTGACCGCGCGAATGTTCAGTTGCGAGTTGCACTCTGTTGCTGTATTCCGAATCTGGTCAGGATTGTGGTGGACGATGTGTATTATTATTGAAGGTAATGAAGCAGCATTGCGCTCAGCTAATAACGTGTGTTAATTGTAATTAATCTGTTCAAGAAATGCCCCAATATTAATTTTTATAAAGTAAATCTTTTAAAGAAAAGTAATCATTTCAACTTAAAGAATTTTTCCACTTTTAAAAGAAAAAGATTCATTTCAATTTAAAGAATATTTCCTATGCATTCCCCCCAAGAATCAACATTAAATGTAGGCCGGCATTGCACGGAGCTGTGCCGAAAAATAAGAGCAGATATAGATGCAGTTTTACTGAGGTAAGAATTTGTCACGTTTAATTATTTCACCGGCCGGAGGTCAGCGCAGCTGCCCTTATAAGATTTATCAGGTTTAATTATTTGTGTTGAGATGTTACATTCAGTTCATGGTTCATTATTTAATTAATGTTGTTGTGGGTTTATGAACAATCTCCATTTCTTAATTTTGTGGGAAGTTAATACTTGGCTCAATTTTCATATTTTTGTTTAAATATTTCTGTGCGGACGATATTGCTTCGTGGCTTCATTTCAATTTAACGATATATGGCTCCTTTTCCATTTACATTTTTTATTGATTTAATTTCACGGGGAGGTTACACTTGGCGACATCCGGACCAGGATCCTATTTCTTTGTGAATCTTCTGATAAGTAGTCAGATATCTGCTCTTATTTACTTAGGATAATTAGCATTTGGCGCAACGCTTTTACTAACTTGGTCACTTTCTTCCACAGATCATCGGCAATTCGATGCTCTTTATTGTATTTGTGTTTGTTGGATTTTGCATTGTCTTTGTTTCATTATTGAATAGTTTTGATTTGTGTTAAAATGACGCGAAAAACTGTTAATAGTACATCACGAGGTATAATGAGTGAAATAACCGACTTAAACAACTTGACCGATAGTAGTTGCGACATGCAGTGTAATGATGACAATCCTCCGTTTACTGACAATCAGTGTGTACCGACCACTAATGTTGATCTTGATTCTAGCGATGAACAGACGAATTCAATTGCGTCCTCTGTTAATTTAACGACAATTGATGACGCGGGGCGTTTTGTTGCAATGAGCGCTGCCCTGACACACCCGGTTTGCAGGATTTACGTGACGAACAGACAAACTTTTCTAATGAAAATGAACAGTGTAATCAGAGTACGACAGATTCATTTGATCCCAGTGTAGCGACTAACAGTAAACATCCGATTAGCAAACCTTTTCAAGAATCACAGAATATCCAAATAGATACACAAAACGTAATAATTGCAGGTACACCATCAAACAGCACAGAGAATAGAAATGCTAATTTCGGGTTGGATCAAATTATGGCAATATTGCTACAACAACTTTATGAAAATTTCAAACACCAGAATGAAAAACAAAACGAGAATCTCAAACAACAATTTAGTGAACAGAACAAGCAACTTAATGAAATTAATGAAAAACAAGACAACCTTAATGAAAATTTCAGACAACTTAATGAACAGAACAAACAACTTAGTGAACAAATTACAGCCGTTGCCGCGCAATGTCATGATACTAAAGAACAGTTACGCGAGGAAATTGAGGCTTGTGCTAGGAAAAGTAGCGAAGAAATTAGATCTGTTGCTCAAGAATTAAGGGATATGCAAACAGCTACAACAGAATCACTTAGAGACGAAATTAGTGCAGTCGGTAAACAATGCTCTGAGAAGGCAACACAATTACGCGACGAGTTTAAGCTAGTGACAGCAGAACTTTCGAGCACAATGGATGCAAAGATAGACGCGAAATTCGACCAACAGAACACTCAAATTGACGAACGTTTTAATCTTCACCTACAAAACAGTGATACGCGTTTCCGTAAATTTATACAGGATCAACATAAAGTAAAACGACAAGTCATGGAAACAATCACCGCACAGAGGCAGGTAGATAAACGTAAATTGTTTGTGAAAGCAAAAACATACGTAGACAACAATATTGCTACAGTATCGGACAAAATTAATACAATCGAACAGTTGAACACTGAATTGCGTGATGAAATTTCCGATCTTAAATCAAAAACAGATACACACACAGTAGATTTTCAAACAGTGACCGACAGACTCGAACAATTAGAACTAACACAGGATTCCGATGTCATCAAAGCCGATGTTAAAAAATTGAACGAAACCAAACGTAAATTACAAAAACAGATTAATACTTCTGACACTAAAAACGATGATCAGGTAAAAATACTGACTGAAAAATATGATAATTTGGCCAGTCGTATTGACGTTATTGAAAATAACAATGACAGCAAATAAGACGATACTTCACCGGTTTCGTTTAACCAAACACCTGAATTCCAAAATCTACAGCAGACAATCGGTGAGATAGATTCGTCTAATAATGCATTACATAGAAAATTGTCAAGTTTGCAACAAGAGGTAACAGAGATGAAATGAAATGTCGTGTGGCTAGGGCCTCCTGTCGGGTAGACCGTTCGCCTGGTGCAGGTCTTTCGAGTTGACGCCACTTCGGCGACCTGCGCGTCGATGGGGATGAAATGATGATGATTTGGACAACACAACACCCAGTCCCTGAGCGGAGAAAATCTCCGACCCAGCCGGGAATCGAACCCGGGCCCTTAGGATTGACAGTCTGTCACGCTGACCACTCAGCTACCGGGGGCGGACGGTAACAGAGATAAAAAATATTTCAGTTAATAACACGTCACAGCATACGGCGAATACCGAACATTTCTCACGCTCACACAGCCAGTATAATTTAGGTAATCTACAGAGAGTACGTGAGTTAGATTCCGAACAGTCAGTCAAATAGATTCCCATACAATCCTGAATCTGTTCCGTCATACAGAGACGATAATTTTGATTATAAGCATTTTCTATCAGTGAGAAAATTTAAAGTATCTAAAAATGACAGAACACAGATTCACCCACTGGATTGGATACAACAATTTAGCTTTGCTTTTCCGCCGACTTGGCCTGTAACACATAAACTTGAATTTATTTGTAGTTTTTTGGAAGGCGAACCGGCAACTCGTATGAGACCGATCGCGAGACAATGTTACTCGGTAGAAGAATTTCAGAATGCTTTTCTGTCAGCGTATTGGTCGAAGACAACACAGCGCGGAATTAAGGATCAATTAATTAGTTTACCAAATTATGAGAACTCAAATTTTTCCACTGTCACGCAATTTTTTGAACACATGGTTCAACAAAACCAGTACCTAAGTGAACCATACAGTGAATCTGTACTTATACAATTATGCATTTCTTAATTACCACGGTCATTGAGAGTGTCACTTTTAACAGGTCAGCAGAAGGAAAATATTTCTGCATTCAGAGATCTGTTACAGCTTTTGGAAGTGCAGCAATCAGATTATTCCTTCATAAACAAAAGTTTTTCATATAACAACCAAGGCCAACAAAGTTACAGTAATTACGATCAGCCACGCAATTTCAATATCAAAAGTAATAGACGCTTTAGGAACGACAACCACCAGAACTTTAATAGCAGACAAAATTTTGATTATCGGTATTGACAAAATTATCAACAGGAAGAACCACAATTTAATAACAATAGACGTTTTTCTCCACAACAGTATCAAAGCCAGCCGGTTAGCATACCTAACCAACAATGCAGTGTGCAAGGTCAGACAGGCTTCAATGTTTCGCCGCGTGCACGTATAGTCTCAGCTCCAACAAATAGTAACGCACGGCAGCAAGGAAATAACTACGTACAGAAGACACACTACTTCAATTCCTATCGCAATGCACCGTATAGAAATGACTATCACGACAGACGTAAAATTAATGAGCACAATTTTCAGCGTACGTATAATAACAGTCGGTCTTATCAGCAGCAAGAACATCCGCAACAACATATTCTCATGAATGAACCCGACAGTAGGTATCATCCAGAGCGTAATACGTCTGGAAGAAATAAAAGAACAGTTCAAATAGTGGAAATGCCACAGCATCCTCCCGAAAATAATAACACGTCTGATAGAATTTGACTAGATACAGTACAGGTTGCATCCTCCAGTAACACAAGCACTACTTTTGACACGCAGAATGTTGTTCACGAAAATGTTATTACTTTTGACGACATCAGAGACACTCTTTTGCAGGAAAGACCAGTTGTTCAGAAAACAATTTCACATCCTTCATCGAAATTAAAATTGGTTTATCGAAATTTTCAGCAGTAATCGATTCTGGATCACCTATGTCTGTAATAAATGAAGAAACTTTCAACGAGTGTAACAAAGAGAATACCTATCCTACGTTACCATTAGGCAAAACTAAAGTAAAAGGAGCAGTATCGAGTAAAGGAGTAGATGTTAAATTACAGACACATTTATCATTTTGTATTGCGGGTCATACTTTTCACTCAAATTTTTGGATTGTTCCTTTATTGACAACAGACATTATTTTAGGTACTGATTTTCTGGTACAACACGACGCAGTTATTGATTTTCAAAATTCCTATTTAATGTTGAAGGATGAAAATGTACAATTGGCTTTAGAATTTCAGCACTCTTTATCTGCGGAAGAGCTAACAATTAATCGTACAGAGGTCATTTCCGTGTCACGTAGCATAGACTATAATTCCACATTGTTCACAGATACGTACGTACATAACTACAATACTCCAGACTAACTATAATACTCCAGACGTAATGCAGATGATTTCTGATGAAGTTAAACAAAGCAGTGCAAATACAGACGACGAACGCACGCAACTACACAAAATTCTTTTACAGCAAGCTCCAGTTTTGACAATGTTCCTGGTACTATGTCCGGTTTTATGTATGAATTTCAAGTCAAACAGCACGATACATTTAAAGCCAAGCATTATCCCATTCCATATATCCATAGAGAACAAGTTAAGAAGGAATTGCAAGATATGCTCGACCAAGGAATTATTGAACCGGCAGTTAGTCCGTACATAAACCCGCTCCATATTGTTAAGAAAAAAGATGGTTCACTTCGCCTCGTACTTGATTCGCGTCACATCAATGACATTATTATTAATGAAACAGATCGATCAAAGACAGAGGAACTACTACAGAAATTTCACGGTACTGCTATTCATTCTACATTAGATCTTAAATCGGGATTTTGGCAAATTCAGTTCCATCCGAACTGCAGAGAGTACACAGCATTTCTCTGTTTTGGTGACTGTTATCAATTTTGTAAATTACCATTCGGTTTAACTATTTCTTCAGCAGCTTTTATTCGCGGTTTGAACACAATACTTCCGACAGAACTTAAAGACAGAATCACAACGTACATAGACGACATTCTTATTGCAGAAGCTAACTGGTCTGAGCACAATCTGATTCTTGAACAACTATTGCAAACTTTTCGTGCACAAGGACTTACAGTCAATCTCAGTAAATCGCACTTTGGTAAAACGTCTATAAAATTCTTGGACATGTAATTTCAGCAGAAGGCATTGCGCCTGACCCGGAAAAACTTCAATCTTTACGTGACATTACTGTTTCTACGACGAAGAAACAACTACGCAGCTTTTTGGGTTTAATTAACTTTTTTCGTAAATTTATTCATTACTCTGCTTTAGACACCCCTAGATTATGTAAATTGACAGGTAAAAACACTATTTGGTGCTGGGATAAGCAAGCACATTCTGAATTTGTGAACCTGAAAGAAGCTTTGTTGAATGCACCACTTTTATCACACCCAGATCTTACCAGAAATTTTGCCGTTGCCACCGACAGTTCTAACACCGCTTTAGGCGTACATATTTTTCAGGAGATTGAAGAAGATGGCTCTACAGTAATTAAAAACATCGCATTTGCAAGTCGCATTCTGTCACCTGCTGAACGAAATTATTCTGTTACAGAACAGGAAACATTATGTGTTGTTTGGGCTTTTACAAGATTTAGGCATTTTCTTTATGGAAGACACACCACCGTCTACACAGACCATAGAGCGATACAATTTTTACTTTCGGCTAAATTTACACACGATAGGTTAAGCAGATGGAAACTTTATCTATATGAATTTAATTTTACAATTGTTCACATTACCGGCACACAAAATGTAGTAGCAGACGCACTATCTCGTTCTCTCGGCAACAATCAGCAAGACATCGCAACCAACTTCTGCAAAGCAAATTTCAGCGTCACGTACATTCAACAAGTTGCATTTGAAAATTTCATTTCGTCGTCATTACAGGACATAGCACAAGAATAAAGAAAACGTGTGGAAAGAGATTACACCTCTGGCAACATAGGAAAAATGTTACCATTAGAAACCATTACACTGTGCGCAATGACATTCTGTTTCGCTGCTCTTATTCTGACAACAACAATTGGTTACTATGCATTCCTGACGAGCTTGTTAACAAATTAATCTGGTATACTCATTTAAGTTACGCATATTACGGAACTAGAAAATGTTTTCTTATACTGAGACAGAACTGTTATTTTGCCAATATGGAGAAACGTATACGACGAGTTTTAGCGTCGTGTAAAATCTGCCAGAAAGCTAAGTCGGACACAACTTCTCATATTCCTCCATTACATCCCATTATACCTGTTAAATTAAGACATATGGCCGCTGTAGACATTTTTGCTCCGATTCCCAGAATTAATAGAGGTTTTTGCTACGTCTTTGTCGCTGTTGAACTCACTTCAATATTTGTTACCTTCACTCCGTTACGCAAAGCTACTGGTACAACTGTTTCGAAAGCATTTGTAAAACATTTTTTATTTCATGTAGGGCATGTGTTGAAAGTAATTTCCGACAATGGATCACAGTTTCGATCTGCTATATGGACACGTATGTTGCGAGCTAGAAACATTTCTCCGATCTATATATCCAGGTACCATGCTTCTTCGAACCCTTGTGAACGATTAATGAAAGAAATTGGTAAACTGTGTAGAATATACTGCCATAAAATACATATTGATTGGGACACACACATAGACTCATTCCAAGATGTAATTAATTCCATACCAAATGAATCCACTATGCTATCTCCGTCTGTTATACTGAAAAATGTTGAACCACATAACAAAATTAAAGAATTAGTAAACATTCCTACATCTCGTCGACTACAACACCATGAAATAATTGACATTGCGCTGAACAATATCAAACGTGCCGCAGAGCGCCGGAGAAGACAACAAAAACAGGTTTGTATACGTCGTGACTTTCACGTTGGACAGAAGATATTAATACGTACACACTATTTATCCAACAAAATAAAAGGTAGGTGCAGTAAATTTGAACTTCTATACGCAGGTCCATATCGGATTCGCAGCATTCCTCACCCAAATGTTGTACACGTCGAAAATTTGAGAACCAGAAAATCCAAAGGAAACCACCACATATCGAATATTAAACCTTTTATTGAATGAAGATACTTTAGGATTTAACAGGCTGTAGTGCCATTTCCTAATTTTTATGACCACTTATGCAATTATATTATATGACTACTTACTGATGATTGTCGTATTTTTTTCTTGGCAAGTGCCCGGCAAGGTAAGGTTAGCAGGTCGCTTTTCTTGTCGTTACACATCAGACCGTGCACATTTTCCATTTTTTAATGTATGTATGATTGTTTTCCTGTTTGTTTGTATGCATTATGAAATAGTTAAGATATAGCAAACACCAGTTGACTTTGACATTTTTGCCCTATGATATCTCAACATCGTGACTATTTTTACATTTTTTGCTGCTGCATTATGATATTCTGTGTACATTTTTGCATCTGAACACTGTCTATATTTTTTGACATAATACGTTTTCTGTCATGCTATGCTGTATGCTTAATTATATCACTATAAACCAGTTTTTATCTAATGGGTATATGAATTAAATGCAAGACATTAATCTTTGTTCATCATTTTCAGAAAGAAATAACGTGTAAAGGAAATAAATTAAACAGAAATGGGAATTTCACCTACGGAATAAACGAAAGAAGATGCAAAAACCTTATGAGGAAGAGTACATGGATCAGAATTAACAAGCATTAACAAGAATATACTATACACATCGTAGAATAGCAGTCTTAACTAATTTTTTCTTTCAGAATATGAAGCGATTGATGTAGGCTGTCAGACAGAACTACACATCTTAGTTTTAGTGATGAAATATGATAGAAATAAGGAATAATGGTATAATGAATAATGAAGTGACTTTTTTGCAGATGATAATGAATGATTATGAATAATGATGAAGAATATGCTACTATGAATAATGAAGTTTTTCTTTACAGGTGATGATAATAATGGAGTTATGATAATATGGATAATGAAGTGATGGATAATGAAGTTTTTTCTTTACAGATGAGGATGATGTTGAAGTTTATGTATTTATGCTCTGTAGTTATTTAAGTATTTGTTGCAGTTCGTTTTGACAGTATGTGTTGTATTGCATAGTATGATGACTGAAGGTTTTGGAAAGGACAGCTAGGGAACACATTTTATACACATTTCACTACCTGTTAATTCGAAGTTCACTACTTTTCAGCATAAAATGCGTTTCTTCTTTCAGTCTAATAATCCATTTTTGTATATTTTGCAGGAGAAATTATTCATGAAATTAATGTACTATAGGCAGTTGTTCATTAAACCCATGTCATTTATGAATGTGATTACATATACTCTACTTGTTTCCTAATATTGAAACAGCTGACTCATGACGAATGACGTTACACATCTTCATTTGCAGCAATAACTCAAAAGCAAATATTGTTATTAATTATCGATCCCAACGCAATTCCTAGCAAAAAAAAAGAATGGCAATTATTACTTTAATTACATTAATTATGTGCATTATTCTGTAATACTATGATGACTTCTGATGGTTTGTAATTAGACAATGAGTGCCAATGTTGTCTGTAAATGACTTCTGATGGTTTGCAATTAGACAATGAGTGTCAATGTTGTCTGTAAATGACTTCTGATGGTTTGCAATTAGACAATGAGTGCCAATGTTCTCAGTAAATGACTTCTGATGGTTTGTAATTAGGCAATGAGTGCCAATGTTCTCTGTAAATGACTTCTGATGGTTTGCAATTAGACAATGAGTGCCAATGTTCTCTGTAAATGACTTCTGATGGTTTGCAATTAGGCAATGAGTGCCAATGTTCTCTGTAAAGTTACTCATGAACATTATTCTGTAATACTACATACATGGTACAGAAATGTTCAATAACTGGGCAATGAATGCCACCCATTACTAGTGTAATTCTCAATGAAGACTAGTATGTGACTTAATGTCCTTCACCTTCTACCTGATTTCCTGGAATTACTGCAATATGCGTTTGTCCTGTATATCCTCATGATCATGGAGCACTATATTTGGTTTTTGCACTAATTCTACGTTGCTGTAACAGACAAGAACGTGGTGTTGACACGACATGCTGTCCACCACAATGAGCGATGAGATGCTATTATGGTCCCACTGTTTGGTGTACCTAATGTACTACCAAAAGGATAACATGGAATATTACTACGGCATTTCAGTGTCTTGGCTACGCTGATTAATACTTCTGGGAAAAGAACTTTAGATTGCCTCACTTGGTGTTGTGCTTCTGTAGAAAGATATGGACTTTCAGTGCAGCTGCGTGCAACCTAAAGTGCTACAACCATGACGCAATCCTTCCCTTTCCTATTCTAATTCTTGTGACATAGTGAAAAAATCATTTTGTTATCATGATTTGTATTTATGGCCTATACATTTTTTGTGATTTGCAAATATGTTCTGAACTACAGTGCATGTGCACTTTTGTCATTTGTGATTTCCACTCACTGCATATACATTTTTGTGATTTGCTCTCAACTACAGTTCATATGCACTTTTGCCATTTGTGAATATGTTTTGTACTCATTGTATATATTTTGTCTTTGCCTGATATGTTCTGTACTTCATGTTCTACACTTATATATATCTGTATAAATTCTGTAATTGTAAAGTTAATTAGTTAAGAAAAAATTTGTTGCTCATGGCAAGTCCAAATGACTCACCATCGCTGCCACATTTTTGCGCCCCCCCCCCCCCCCCCCCCCCCAGTGGAGGGTTATGAAACGCGTACGTTTCATATGTGTTCATTACCAGCGATGGCGAGGCATGACAGAATCTCTGACCAGAGAGTTATTTATCGTTGATAGTCTGCGCTTGACCGCGCGAGTGTTCAGTTGCGAGTTGCACTCTGCATGCAGTAGTAGTAGTAGTCAGTCAGTCGGCAGTAGTTGTAGCGAGTGGACGGTTGTAGTGAGCGCGCGTCGGCATGCGTCGACGGCGTGCTGTTATTCCGAATCTGGTCAGGATTGTGGTGGACGATGTGTATTATTATTGAAGGTAATGAAGCAGCATTGCGCTCAGCTAATAACGTGTGTTAACTGTAATTAATCTGTTCAAGAAATGCCCCAATAATAATTTTTTATAAAGTAAATCTTTTAAAGAAAAGTAATCATTTCAACTTAAAGAATTTTTCCACTTTTAAAAGAAAAAGATTCATTTCAATTTTTTAAGAATATTTCCTATGCATTCCCTCCAAGAATCAAAATTAAATGTAGGCCAGCATTGCACGGAGCTGTGCCGGAAAATAAGAGCAGATATAGATGCAGTTTTACTGAGGTAAGAATTTGTCAGGTTTAATTATTTCACAGGGCCGAAGGTCAGCGCAGCTGCCCTCATAAGATTTATCAGGTTTAATTATTTGTGTTAAGATGTTACATTCAGTTCATGGTTCATTATTTAATTAATGTTATTGTGGGTTTATGAACAATCTCCATTTCTTAATTTTGTGGGAAGTTAATACTTGGCTCAATTTTCATATTTTTGTTTAAATATTTCTGTGCGGACGATATTGCTTCGTGGCTTCATTTCAATTTAACGATATATGGCTCCTTTTCCATTTACATTTTTTATTGACTTAATTTCACGGGAAGGTTACAAGGTCCTGAACTAGAAAATAACGAATATGACATTCATAGGTAAAACTGACGTCTAAAAGTAAGACAAATTTTTTGGTTAAGTTTACCTGAAAAATTTAAAACATTTCTGGAATGTGGTAGCAGAAATCATAAAAAACAACTAAGGATGAACCGAACTCCCTTGCTAATTCGCAGCTATGACGTGGCGACATCTTTTACCACTAGTCCTACGAGACTCAGAAGTCACTTGTTTCCGCTATCCGTTTAGAACTTTCCTCACCTCAGCGCCGGTGTCGTCACCCAATTTCAGAACATTAATCACGACCTGACACTGTCCACCGCATGGATCTAAAAGTGAGGCGGGTGTGCGAGACGCTTTCTTCAGCCCCTTCAGCCATACATACCAAATGTTTGCACTGCTGCCTGAATCGTTCTGTCTACACTGCGGAGGTACTGGCCATCAGGGAGAGTATTTTTTATGTCACGCAGCCTTTCCAGCTCGTATAATACATCCTCACGGACTCCAAAAGTATCTTGCAGAAACAGCATCCGGCGTTTGATAAACAGAGTAACAGAAATGTCTTCGATGCCATTAACAGAGGCGCGGACATTAGACATTGACATTCACTTACTTTGGATAAAAGGGCATCAAGGCATTATCCATAACGACACCGTTAATCACCTCGTTAAGGGGAGCTTTACGGAGGCACAGTCCCGCCCAACACCTTATACGAATATGACTGCGATGATCAAGAAAACTGCGTCTCGCGGCTGGAATTGTAAACGACACCCATCACAGCAATATAAGGGCGGGCACCTGGACCTTATACAACCTCTTCGTGCACATGGTTCATATCTGTGAAGCTTATTAGACCTCATGTGACCTCTCTCATCCTCACGTTACGCCGACCACCAACACCGGTTGAAAATCATCGCTTCTGGACACCGCGACAAGGACATAACGGCGGTGGATGATCGGAACCACGTCAAATTGGCATGTACCGAGTACGCGGCCGCATAGGATGTCTTGTACAAAACACTGGTTATGAGGGTTTCCCCCTCCCAACAAGTGTAACCGCTTTGCTTCGCCGTACGATATACAAAGAAAGGTAGTCTTTGCATCATTTGATCGCGAACTATTTAAAGACGTCGGTATCCAGGCCCGACCTGTAAGTTGTGCGGATCACATCCTCCCATAACAACCATCCCGGTTGGAAAAATGGGACGTCGGTTTGTATTTTTACTTTGCATTAAGAACTTATGTTTGTTAACGACGCCTCGGTAAAGCTTTCAATTACAAGTTGTTGTGGGTGTCATTCTCCTCTGGATTTCGCCCAGTTCGAACCACGGGTCGTAATCTTGCGTTTCTTAATTCATATAATATGCTTATCTTTGTACTTCACAGCCTTACCATTGTACTGTTGCGAAAATTGCACTAATGTTAACTTGACAGTGTTGTAACTACTGCTGGCTGTACGGTTTTCATCTTTTACTGTTTTTATTTTACATTATCACTTTATGTTTGTACATCGAACTCTTTTTATTGTTCTACTTTGGAAATTGTAATTACGTTAATATGGTGCTTTTATACATCTGTTAGCTGTACGGTATTTGTTGCCCACAGTAAAACAAAAGTGGATGGAGTGTTCTCCTTTGTCGACGTACTGGTAAAAAAGGCAACAGTACTAACCCACTGATTACAGGCCCATATAGTTAACGTAAAAGTACCCGTGGTCTAGGGGTAGCGTCTTTGCCTTCGGTCCCGGGTTCGTTCCCCGCCACTGCCTAAATTTTGATAAAATAATCAGCATTGGCGGCCGAAGACTTCCGGCATAAGAAGTCAGCCTCATTCTGCCAACGGCCTTGTCAAAGAGGGCGGAGGAGTGGATAGAGGTTCAGGGCACTCTCTTGTCCTAGGGGTGGGAAATTGCCACTAAAGTCGGAAGAATCAGCAATGATCAGCGGCATGAGGATGCAGAAGGCAATGGAAACCACTGCATTAAAGACACGTAACGTGTATCCACAGGACATGTGGCCTGTAATTGAAGAAGTGTCATGATGATCTTTCCATTGGCAAAAGATTCCGGAATAGTCCCCCATTCGGATCTCCGGGACGGGACTGCCAAGGGGGAGGTTACCATGAGAAAAATATTGAATAATCAACGAAAGGATAACGTTCTACGAGTCGGGGCGTGGAATGTCAGAAGCTTGAACGTGGTAGGGAAACTAGAAAATCTGAAAAGGGAAATGCAAAGGCTCAATCTAGATATAATAGGGGTAAGTGAAGTGAAGTGGAAGGACGACAAGGATTTCTGGTCAGATGAGTATCGGGTAGTATCAACAGCAGCAGAAAATGGCATAACAGGTGTAGGATTCATTATGAATAGGAAGGTAGGGCAGAGGGTGTTCTACTGTGATCAGTTCAGTGACCGGGTTGTCCTAATCAGAATCGACAGCAGACCAACACCGAAAACGATAGTTCAGGTATACATGCCGACGTCGCAAGCTGAAGATGAACAGATAGAGAAAGTGTATGAGGATATTGAAAGTAATGCAGTATGTAAAGGGGGACGAAAATCTAATAGTCATGGGCGACTGGAATGCAGTTGTAGGGGAAGGAGTAGAAGAAAAGGTTACAGGAGAATATGGGCTTGGGACAAGGAATGAAAGAGGAGAAAGACTGATTGAGTTCTATAACACGTTTCAGCTAGTAATAGCGAATACCCTGTTCAAGAATCACAAGAGGAGGAGACATACTTGGAAAAGGCCGGGAGATACGGGAAGATTTCAATTAGATTACATCATGGTCAGACAGAGATTCCGAAATCAGATACTGGATTGTAAGAGGTGCCCAGGAGCAGATATAGACTCAGAACACAATAAAGTAGTGATGAAAAGCAGGCTGAAGTTCAAGACATTAGTCAGGAAGAATCAATACGCAAAGAAGTGGGATACGGAAGTACTAAGGAATGACAAGATACGTTTGAAGCTCTCTAAAGCTATAGATACAGCAATAAGGAATAGCGCAGTAGGCAGTACAGTTGAAGAGGAATGGACATCTCTAAAAAGGGCCATCACAGAAGTTGGGAATGAAAACATAGGTACAAAGAAGGTAGCTGCGAAGAAACCATGGGTAACAGAAGAAATACTTCAGTTGATTGATTAAAGGAGGAAGTACAAACATGTGCCGGGAAAATCAGGAATACAGAAATGGAAGTCGCTGAGGAATGAAATAAATAGGAAGTGCAGGGAAGCTAAGACGAAATGGCTGCAGGTAAACTGTGAAGACATCGGAAAAGATATGATTGTCGGAAGGACAGACTCAGCATACAGGAAAGTCAAAACAACCTTTGGTGACATTAAAAGCAACGGTGGTAACATTAAGAGTGCAACGGGAATTCCACTGTTAAATGCATAGGAGAAAGCAGATAGGTGGAAAGAATACATTGAAACCCTCTATGAGGGTGAAGATTTATCTGATGTCATAGAAGAAGAAACACGAGTCGATTTAGAAGAGATTGGGGATCCAGTATTAGAATCGGAATTTAAAAGAGCTTTGGAGGACTTACGGTCAAATAAGGCAGAAGGGATAGATAACATTCCATCAGAATTCCTAAAATCATTGGGGAAGTGGCAACAAAACGACTATTCACGTTGGTGTGTAGAATATATGAGTCTGGCGATATACCATCAGACTTTCGGAAAAGCATCATCCACACAATTCCGAAGACGGCAAGAGGTGACAAGTGCGAGAATTATCGCACAATCAGCTTAACAGCTCATGCATCGAAGATGCTTACAAGAATAATATACAGAAGAATGGAAAAGAAAATTGAAAATGCGCTAGGTGACGATCAGTTTGGCTTTAGGAAAAGTAAAGGGACGAGAGAGGCAATTCTGACGTTACGGCTAATAATGGAAGCAAGGCTAAAGAAAAATCAAGACACTTTCATAGGATATGTCGACCTGGAAAAAGCGTTCGACAATATAATGTGGTGCAAGCTGTTCCAGATTCTGAAAAAAGTAGGGGTAAGCTATAGGGAGAGACGGGTCATATACAATGTGTACAACAATCAAGAGGGAATAATAAGAGTGGACGATCAAGAACGAAGTGCTCGTATTAAGAAGGGTGTAAGACAAGGTTGTAGCCTTTCGCCCCTACTCTTCAATCTGTACATCGAGGAAGCAATGATGGAAATAAAAGAAAGGTTCAGGAGTGGAATTAAAATACAAGGTGAAAGGATATCAATGATACGATTCGCTGATGACATTGCTATCCTGAGTGAAAGTGAAGAAGAATTAAATGATCTGCTGAACGGAATGAACAGTCTGATGAGTACACATCAGGATTGATGGTCATGAAGTCAATGAAGTTAAAGAATTCTGCTACCTAGGCAGTAAAATAACCAATGACGGACGGAGCAAGGAGGACATCAAAAGCAGACTCGCTATGGCAAAAAAGGCATTTCTGGCCAAGAGAAGTCTACTAATATCAAATAGCTGCCTTAATTTGAGGAAGAAATTTCTGAGGATGTACGTCTGGAGTACAGCATTGTATGGTAGTGAAACATGGACTGTGGGAAAACCGGAACAGAAGAGAATCGAAGCATTTGCGATGTGGTGCTATAGACGAATGTTGAAAATTAGGTGGACTGATAAGGTGAGGAATGAGGAGGTTCTACGCAGAATCGGAGAGGAAAGGAATATGTGGAAAACACTGATAAGGAGAAGGGACAGGATGATAGGACATCTGCTAAGACATGAGGGAATGACGTCCATGGTACTAGAGGGAGCTGTAGAGGGCAAAAACTGTAGAGGAAGACAGAGATTGGAATACGTCAAGCAAATAATTGAGGACGTAGGTTGCAAGTGCTACTCTGAGATGAAGAAGTTAGCACAGGAAAGGAATTCGTGGCGGGCCGCATCAAACCAATCAGTATACTGCGTTCGAACATTATGAATTACCTCGAAGAGAATGGTCTATTTACACATACTCAACTTGGATTTAGAAAACATCGTTCTTGTGAAACACAACTAGCTCTTTACTCACACGAAGTGTTGACTGCTATCGACGAAGTATTTCTGATTGTTTCTATGTTTCTAGATTTCCAGAAGGCTTTTGACGCCGTACCATAGAAGGGGCTTGTAATGGAATTGTGCCCTTATGGAATATCGTGTCAGTTATGTGACTGGAATCGTGATTTCCTGCTAGAAAGCTCACACTTCGTGATAATTAACAAGAAGTCGACGAGTAAAGTAGAAGTGATTTCTGGCGTTCCCCAAGTTAGTGTAATAGACCCCCTGTTGTTCCGTAACCATTTAAACGATTTCTGAGACAATCTGAGCAACCGTCTTAGGTTGTTTGCAGATAACGCTATCGTTTATCGTCTAGTAAAGTGAGCAGAAGATCAAAACCAGTTGCAAGACGATAAGATATCTGTAGGGTGTGAAAATTGGCAATTGAGCCTAAATACAGGAAAGTGTGAGGTCACCAACATGAGTGCTAAAACGTTACATGACAAATGAATGCTAATCAGTTACACGATGAATCATTTAAATCTAAAGGCCGTAAATTCAACTAAATACCTAGGAATTACAATTACGAACAACTGACATTGAAAGGACACATAGCAAATGTTGTGGGGAACGCGAACCAGACTGCTTTTTATTGGCTGAATACTTAGAAGATGCAACAGATCTACTGAAGTGACTTCCTGCACTACGCTTACCCGTCCTCTTTTGCAGTACTGCTGCGCGGCGTTGGACTGTCACCAGATAGGATTAACGGAGTATACGGATATAGTTCAAAGAAGAGTAGCACGTTTTGAACTATAGAGAAATAGGGGAGAGGCTGTAGAGGACATGATAAGGATTTATGGGGGAAATCATTAAAACAAAGGCGTTTTATGTTGCAGAGGGCTCTTATTACACAATCTCAACCACGACCTCTCTCCTCCGAATGCGAAACTGTTTTGTTGACGCCGACCTATGTAGGCAGAAACGAACATCATAATATAAGAGGGAACTCAGAGGTCGCAAGGAAAGGCATGGGTGTTGCATTTTTCGTGCGCGTTTTCGAGAGTGGAATAAAAGAGAATTAGCGGGAAGGTGCTTCGATGAACCCTTTGCCAGGCTCTTACTTGTGATTTGCAGAGTAGTGTAAAATTATTTCATTTGTTCTTTTGTTGAATATTATGTGGGCGAGATTTTGGTTTGTACAGTTGGCTTTCAAGTGATGTAGTGTTAACCAAACTCGTAGTTTGCGTAATATGTTGAGTGAGGAGATCTTGCTGAAGCGCTGTTAGCGCTATTTAATTGCGACTTCTTGAGTGTGTAAACCATCGCCATATGGTTCGTTCGCCACGTCTCCAGCGTCTCTCCATATACACGTAAACGTAGATATCTGGAACTCTCTACATATTTATGAGAATGTACTTGCAGAAGAATAATTAATGTCGAGTCTCACCTCTTAATCAGTTGAGATGAGCTCTTTTATTTCTTCTGATACACTACAACATATCTATAGAGCTGTTGTAGTTTCAAGATAATCTTAGCGCCGGCCGCTGTAGCAGAGCGGTTCTAGGCGCTTCAGTTTGGAACCGCACGACCGCTACGGTCTCAGGTTCGAATCCTGCCTCGGGCATAGATGTGTGTGATGTCCTTAGGTAAGTTAGGTTTAAGTAGTTCTAAGTTCTAGGGGACTGATGACCTCAGATGTTAAGTCCCATAGTACTCAGAGCCATTTGAACCATCTGAATAATCTTTGTGAGAAAAACGGTCATAAGGGCAATAATCGGTCTTTGATTCTTATAAACATCGCACAGTGTCAAACAGTTATTTCACTAATAAAATCTTTCGTATTAAATTTTGATATTACAGAAGCCGTGTAGATTAAGATAAGGATGAGAAAGAAGAGCGGATGGTACGTTGGGCCACGCTATGTAGCAGAGGAAGACGCACACAACCTATCCTTAGACGCAGACAGCTGCCATCACCTGGGGCTGAGGAGCGGCTCACATCCTGCCTGACAACTAAAGTGTCAACAAGAAACTTGACAACCTGAGGACTATGTTCCGGAAGAAGGGCTGCAAGAAGAGACAAAATCAGAGAGCCCTACTTACTACACCGACTACACAATCCGAGGAAACAGAAGAGGATACTAATAAGGATGTGGCCATTACATTTAATTCTTTTTGTAACGCAGTATCCAAAAAAATGGGGCGATTTCTCCGGAACAACCAAGTGAAGACGGTCGTCTACCCACCTGCTAAACATGGGTCACTACTTGGTAGTATGAGGGAGGACCTCGGATTACGACCATACCAAAGTTCTAACAGATATCTACCTTCTGGGACTGTGGCATGAAAGAATCTAATCGATCAAGGGGACCGCAGATCAGTCGTGATAGTGGATATGTCGTTAGTAAGGCCAGGGAACCCGCAGTTAGTTTCATTAAGAAGAGGAAGGAGAATCCCACAATGAAGTGATTTCGGGGGCAGGCGGAGGGATAGCAGAGGTGCCGCCAGCACGCGTACCTGGGTGCGAACCTAGGACGGAGTACAGTGTCGATGGGAGAGTGGAGGAGGGGATGGTGGGCGCTGACGACAGACGGAAGGTAGTTCGGGGAAAGGGGAAGCGATAAAAGCTCCGCACCGGCACCGAAGTGGTCTTTTCGTGATCACAGCTGCTGCCGGCAATGTGGTCGCTTGTCGAAATATTGAGCACACTGGACACTGATATCCGACCGTTCACCCGTTAACTATTTCGTCAGATATCTATCTGTCTGTACTTAGTGGGAGGATTAGCAAGAAAGAAGTACTTCTCTTGGAAAACAAAATTAGATTTCAAACCTTTCAATATCTTCGTACTCTATTTTTAAATTTACAATTAGTCTTTAGTCTTTTTACCTTACAGGTAACTAAACAGTAAAGCTCTAACTGCTGTAAAGATAATTTCACAGACAGTTCCTCTTTACAAGTGCAGCTATTGTCTAAGTTACTAAATTTTGTTAATTGTGACTGTCTAGATGTATTTTTTCCTACACATCAGTACTTAATGTATAAAATTTCCTGAATTTCTCTTTCTCTCACACCACACTCTGCTATTTAACTGAAGTACTAGAAATAGCTTACCTTAATCCACTGTAATGTTGAAGTAAAGTAATTTTTCCCTAGAGAACGCTGCCGTATGCACCTGCGGAGAATTACTGTGTTCCGTGCCTTTCCACGTCTGCTCTCGCGTTATTCGCTGCAGAAGAAGTAATTACTTGGGTTATTACTTTTAAATACCTGCTTTCAAATGTCTGTTATTACCAGAGAGAGAACCTGTTGTAATTAAGCATTCAAAAAGAGCAAAGCGCAGGCATTGTCGTTTACCTCGTACTTCCTCTGTTCAGGTATGTGAAAAGGAGCCCAGCGCAGGAATTTTGTAATCAAGCCGGAAATGTTGAACGGCCTGAATTCTTACGAAATGTTTACATGCTTTCATCACAGTGAATATGAACTGCACAAAGAAAGTAAGACTATTGTATATCTCGTTGCTCTATAGCACTTTCAAAGATCCGTTTTATAGATAATCTCTGGGATAAACTACATTATAAGATGAATCGTTGAGAGACAGGATACATTTTCATCTGCTCGCTAAAGGGTCTTGATACAGCAATGGTTTTTCGAAATATTGTCATCTGTTGCAAAGTGCGCACTATTTTCGTTGGCTAACGTTAAGCATCTCGGTATGGAAAAATTAGATTGTTAGCGGCTTTCGCGTGTTTATTATGAACCTTTCATCAGGTGTACTTGCTAGTCTAGCAAATTCAAGTCTTTCATGTAAAAGAATGTAACTCCATACATGAATGGCAATATTGAAGTGAGAAAAAGGACACGAAACATAATTAAACTGCGTGTTACTTTTCTTACGGATTCACTTTACATTATTCTTCTTCTCAGGCAAAACTAATTTCTCTAAACAGTAACCTTAAATACTAAATTTAGTCTTTATTCACTGTTCAGTATTATACTTTATGCAACAGAAGAATGCCTGCAACAAGAACATTGTAAGACAATTCTGTTTCTTCATAAGAACTTGGTGAATTTTAATGATGGGAAGAATATATCTGATAAATTCCTAGAAACATACATACAAAACGAGAATGACTGTACACTGCTGAAACAGAGAGGCTAGTGAGGAATAAATGACGTAGAACGGTGGATTCAAGAAACTCTGATTTTCGTCGTTAAATTTCTTTTATCGTACCATCTTGACGAGACAACGAATTTTAATTCTCATACATCTTTCTTCATCGATTTGTTTGAAGATGTTGGGTGAAGGTAAAGTGTTACTGTTCATTGTACTATTGAAACTACTATAACTTTACCTTCCTCCAACCTACGAACTAACGTACCCAGCCACTTGTAGGGGGACCTAGACTTACACATGGACTCTCAAACGCAGGGAGGTTGAGCGTTTATCAGATTAAGAGAAATACCCAGCGGTGATAGAAGTGCTGAGTGACGGATAAAAGTCCTTGACCTGAGCGGGCATTAAACTCACGACTGTCAGACCTAAATCCTGGCACTTAGGTAATGAGCCACCAACTAAACAAGTTGAAACAAAGAAATGAAATCTGACAATGACAGGTTTCCCACATTGAAGAACACGGTTCTTTGGCACGAGAAAATTTGTTGATACTCGACTAAAAGATACTTTTGTATGCGGTATAGTACTAGTATCGACTTATTGTCGTTCTCATGCGTCACTTTATGTGGTTGTTGTTTCAACATTCTATTTCAGTCATGATGCCGACGAAACATAAAGAAATAACAAATCAGGAATATCTCTGCATAAGACAAACTTCTGAAAGAAATAAACTTCATTACAAAGCTATAGTTTGCTCAAGATGCCCTCAGCCAATTTCCAGGGGGATGTAGCAGAGGAGGGAAACTCAACCTTCCGAAGCCCTACACACAGTTGACCAAGGCGGAGAACAAGTTACTGTTTTATCACGCAGTGTTCGCACTACGCACGTGCTTACTGATTTGGCACGGCCCGTCCCGGCACAGCAACCACTTCCTAATGTTTAAGGTAAACACAGGTACTCGATTGTTAGCTCGCCTTAGTTGGCAGTGGCCAGACACAACACGATCGACTTCTACCGGCTTCGGCTTATCCCGAACGAGGATACCTCGTCGAGGACGTTATGAACTATGGATACGATATGTGTTTGGAGCAGAACCAGGCTAGATGTACTAACTGAATGAGATCTTTTTCAACGGTAATAAATTTCCAGAAATGATAATTCAGTCGCCCTCCACGAGGAACAGGTGCTCGATCGTGTTGAAAGATGGAACCGCCATCCCCGAATTGCTTTTCAACAGTGGGAAGCAAGAAGGAGCTTAAAACATCAGTGTAAGCCTGTGCTGTAATTGTGCTACGCAAAACAACAAGGGGTGTAAGCCCCCTCCATGAAAAACACGACCACACCATAACACCACCGTCTCCGAATTTTACTGTTGGCACTAACACTCAGGCAGAGGACGTTCACTGGGCATTTGCCGTACCCACAGCCTGCCATCGGATCGCCACATTGTGTACCGTGATTTGTAACCCCACACAGCGTTTTACCGCTGTTCAATCGTCCAATGTTTAGGCTCCTTACACGTAGCCAGGGGTCGTTTGACATTTACCGGCGTGATGCGTGGCTTATGAGCAGCCGCTCGACCGTGAAATGCAAGTTTTCTCGCTTCTAACTGTCTCACCTCTAACTGTGTCACTTATAACTGTCATGGTACTCGCTGTGGATCCTGATGCAATTTGGAATTCTTGTGTGATGGTCTGGATAGATGTCTGAATATTACACATTACGACCCTCTTCAACTGTCTGCAGTCTCACTCAGTCAACAGACGAGATCAGAGTGTACGCTTTTGTGCTGTGCGTGTCACTTCACGTTTCCACTTCACTATCAAATAGGAAACAGTGGACCTAGGGGTGTATAGTAGTGTGGAAATCTCTCGTACAGACGTATGACCCAAGTGGCAGCCAATCACCTGACCACGTTCGAAGTCTGAGTTCCGCGGAGCGCCCCATTCTGCTCTCTCTTGGTGTCTAATGATCACTGAGGCAGTAGGTGGCAGCACAATGCACCTAATATGAAAAACGTATCTGTTTGGGGGTGTCCAGATACTTTTGATCACATAGTGTAGTTGTGCAACGGATTTCAAGGGGATAAGGGATCACGCCTACGGAACTACATGCACGAAGTGGACATAATGTCTCCTTCCGTCCACCAATTTAGCATTGGACCTTTGAATGGCATTGTCCCTTGGGAGGCTGCCACAGGAAGTGATCTGAAAGAAGCAGATGGCTGTAATTAGTTTATTAGGATACGGTGGTCACGATACCTTTTATTTACTGTTATACTTATTTCTTCACTGTTGTAGGCCTGTTAATGGTGCGCAGCCAAAAATACACAAGATAATCAGTAACCGCTGCTGACAATATGACCCAGCTCCAGTCTTGGTCTACCCTGACGTAAACTGAAACATAGACGATGCTTGGGTACAGTTAGGATTACTCTCGCGTTTTTCAAAGCAATTTTAAACTTGAACTTCTGAAATAGCGTTTTGGGTAATGTCAAGTTCATAGTTCATAGTGTGGTACACACAGGACTGCTGGCTGGTATGGGTGTACCAAGTAGCTGTACCCACAATAATTCAGAGTGGTTAAAACGCTCATTCTGGGCTTGAGGGAACATACATATATAACTGACAGGAAGTTCCCACAGCTTACTGCGGTTACGATAAGGCACATACGTCGTAGCGCGAGTTGTCTCTCACTTTCGGAATTGCTCCTCTCTCAAACAGTAAAGTGTCTGCTCCAGCACGCTGGAGAGGAGGCCAGTCTTCTTGAGGAAAGCTGCTTTCTCAAAGCGATAGTGCAACCATTTCAAAGTGAGGCAGCAGCCTCAAGAACGTGTGGTGGGGTTGCCAATACACTGGTGTAGCCACTGCCGCACATTTGGGAACGATGCAGTTCAAAACGGGAGACCACTCTAGACGATCATGATGAGGATGACTTTGGTTTGTGGGGCGCTCAACGACGTGGTTATCATAGTCCAGTCCCGCCATTTTCCCAAATAAAGATGAAATGAGGAGGATAACACAAAGACCCAGTCCCTGGGCGGAGAAAACCTCCAATCCGGTCGGGAATCCAACCCGGGCCCCATGATTCAGAGGCAGCAACGCTAGTCACTAGACCACGAGCTGAAGACGAGAGCAGCTTACTGAAGCGACGAGGAGAGTGATAACCATCGTGAGATCGGGAAATCGCTATGACCGGGACAGCAGATCCGCCAAGGTTCTGTTAGTGTACGATCAAAAGCATATATGAAAATATATGATCCAAGTACCTAACCTTCAAGAAATGAACGGGGAGAGGTGGCGCTCGCGCTGAGATGCGCTGTACTTTGTTTTGGTATTGCTCTAATTTCACGGAAGTTGAATGCTAATTCTGAGAGTTTACATTCGACAAGCAGTAAAAGCCGTTTTTCAGTTCATAGAGCACTTACTAGCTGTCACATCACGCGCAGTTTTTACGACATAAAAGGCTTGATGAAATTATTTTTCATTTGGCAGGATTGGGCTATAGCACCGGGTAGTCGATTTTTGGTACACTTAAAAAGATTTGTCTTCTCTCCGATTCTCGTACTGTCCTAAGTTGGATCAGTATTGCATTTAAACTTCCCCTTTCATTGCAGAAAGTTTCATTGTAGAAATACTTAAAAACAGACGTGTGTAGATACGTGTTGCGAAGCAAAAGCAACGGCTAGGGGAGCATGACGAAACAGTTAGGCAACAGAATACAGAAGATATTAATGCATCTTTCCAGAAAAAAATGTGTATATAGCAGCCTTTAATAATGAGTATGCAGAGAAAGCTCACACAGAGAAAGCTCACAGTTAAAATCGAAAGTATAATATCTCTGAGCTTTTCGTTTCATTTTAATTTTGAATAATTGTGAATGGTGTAAATATTGTTTGTATTTACACAAATTGAATAAGAACGAGTATATTGTAAAAATAAGTGTCTAGTGTTATAGTTTTACTCGCAAAAGCAGGGATGCTCAATTTGTGCGGTTTATAAAAAGCATTGCAGTGATTTTTATAGCCGGCTGGAATGGTCGAGCGGTTCTAGGCGCTACAGTCTGGAACCGCGCGACCGATACGGTCGCAGGTTCGAATCCTGCCTCGGGCATGGATGTGTGTTATGTCCTTAGGTTAGTTAGGTTTAAGTAGTTCTAAGTCCTAGGGGACTGATGATCTTAGAAGTTAAGTCCCACAGTGCTCAGAGTCATTTGAACCATTTGATTTTTATAATCAGTTTGTTATATTTGACAAGTATGTGTTCGAATTGTCGAAGAAAGAAATGAAAAATGCTTAATAATACTAAACATCTGGGTCATTCGTATTTTCAGTTGAATTTTTGTACAGCAAAAATATACCTTGGGTTTTTTTTTTGCGTCAGCTGCAAACAATTCTTCAGTAACCTCAGTACCTTCAGTTTTCATAAACTGGACGGAGTCTAATCTACGGCTTTCACTTAACAATAACGTCAATGGAATTTGTTAAATCTGTAATGAAGTTTGTGAGGAAAAGTTAAGTCACTTTCGACAGGCAGGTCATAAAATCGAGAAAAGCTTGTGTTGCTGATGAATTTTCTAACTCGAAACATAAAGCATAGTTGATAAGGTCTCAGGCAGCAAATTTTCCATACTAATAGCACGGAAGCATTAAAATGAATAATCGACCAGCCATTATTCAAAATATTTAGCACGTTAAAGGCACTGTCGAAAAAGGCACTGTCAAAAAAGGCACTGTTAATGCTAGTATCCAATTACCTCTTTAAAGTTTCGAGCAGAAGATGTGAAAAGAAAAGAATTAATATCTTGGCTACAAAGAGATGGTTGTTACAAGTGGCTCAACCACGATAGTCAAAATGAATTTTTCGATGTGAACTACCGTCTCCTCAGAAATTACGTTATAAAAGCTGCCGAATATTTTGTAATTTTGTTGGATGAAACTTTTTGACGTGTCCGTAACTGACCAACTCTGTTTTTGTCGCAATTCCTAAGAACTAACAGCGACTGAATATTTCATCGAATTTTATTCTAGGGATAGTGCTTCGGTGAAAAACGTGTATGATCTTGTGAAAGTTTACTACTGCCCACTCGCAGAACTCAGAGCTCAGAGCAAGGTAATAAACAAAAAGACAAATTCTAAAGGCCTCAAGGATTTTGCAGAAAACCATATTTCTAAATATCCAGACAAGTGATTATACTACTCAAAAGTCGATTCCACAATGATTCAACGAAATTTTCTACACTCATAAGGTGTTTAGGTTTATTTTCACCTCAAAGCATTTTTGATGGTCTACAAATCTGAAATTTTTTTGTTTTAATAAATTTCCTTATTTGACTTCTTTTGATCCTTAGTGAAATATGTTATGAAAGAAAAAAATATTTGCAGCTTTAGTACTTCTCAATCTTTTGGGGTCTTTTTAGGCTGAGTGTATTTTTAGCCTTCGTTATTGTAGAAGATTCTGACAGTATTCAATTTTCCAACAATGAAACGTGTATGAGTACTCTAAGATAGGTATGAAGAAGTGAAGTAATTGTTGTTTTGAACAACGGAAAGTCTATTTCAGTGGAAAGGAGGGAATGAGGGTTCGAGTTCCTGCAACCAAATAAGTTTGTAAAGTGTTTCACTTCTAGTCAGGTCACTAGGTTTATACCTTCACAATTCATATACTTTGTAGGTTTTTCCTCAAGATAAAGGCTCCTCTGCAAGATGACGAAACAGCAGACAAAGTGATGAACATATCTGGCACTGACGAAGCAGTTTCGGTGGATAAAGATCATGTTTGGAAATGCAGCTCTTCATCTTCACTAGCAGGCCCAGATGATACACCAGAACAGGAAAAGGTAAGCAGTGTAATTATGATGTCAAAGAGTAAGTCAGTTGAATAGAAGACAGAACCTCTGCCTCAACTGGGACGGCGTGCAGCATGTAATGTAGTTCACCTGACTCCAGAGCCAACAAGGTATGCCGCTTCTCAAATTACAAATGAATACTCTGATTCCAAATTGTTGCTTCCTCCATCAATTGAAAACATTATACTCACCTATTCTAATGCTGAAGGAATGCGTTTATATGGAGATAAGTGGAAGAAATTAGATGCTATTGACCTAGATGGTTACATAGGTGCGTTGTTATAAGCAGAAGTTTATCAGTCGCATGATGAATCTTCTGAAACAAAATTGTTAAGGCTTTCGTGGCCACTTGTTGACAAACTGCCTATTGGCTTCTGTCTCGGGTTCTTCGGCCGACGTTCATCTAATGATTTTTCTGACGTTTCGCCAGCACGAGTGGCTGGCATTGTCAAAGCTTCACCCTCCATTGCCGGTGGTCAACTGGACGCGAGCTCGCGGCCGCAGACTATATGTACCTGGCGCGCCAACGTCCGAGGGCTTCTCCGCGGTCATTTCCGGTGCGGTTCTCCTCTTGCTACCTCCGACGGTCGTTCGCTGCAGTACGGGCAGCCAGGATCCGTTTACCTTAAGGCTTTCCTCTTTCTTGTTGAAACTGTTCGCGTGTTTTTGGATTTCTACAGCTTCTCTGAACAAGCGCGTGCTCTGCCACGGCCGATTTCTCCGCCTGCCCCAAACTGCAATGTCGCTTATGCTCTTTGATCCTGGTGTTAATTGATCGTCCAGTCATTCCGACATAAACTTTTCCGCATGTGCATGGTATACGGTATATTCCCGACAATGCAAGTGGGTCTCTTTTCCCCTTCGCCGATCTAAGACACTCTTTGATCTTCCTTGTCGGTTTGAAAATCGTCTTTACGCCGTGTTTGCGCAATATCCGGCCGATTCTGTCCGTCACTCTGGGAATGTATGGCAGAAAGGCCGTACCCGACATTTCTTTTTCTGGTTCCTTACTTCGCCGAGTGTTTGGCTGTGTTACACTTCTAATGTAATTTGTGGAGTACCCATTGCTCCGCAGAACAGTTTCCAGGTGTTGCATTTCTCGTTTGAGGTGTTGAGGCTCACATATTCGTCCTGCTCTCGTTACCAGCGTACTAATCATGCCTCTTTTCTGGCTCGGGTGGTGGTTTGACAGATTGTGCAGGTATCGGTCCGTGTGTGTCGGTTTCCGATACACGCTGTGTCCCGGGTTTTGGCCGTCCCTTGTGACCAGCACATCTAGAAATGGCAGTTTCTTGTCCTTTTCTACTTCCATGGTAAATGTTATGTTGGCATGGAGGCTGTTCAAGTGTCTCAGGAATTCACCGAGCTGTTCTTCACCATGGCTCCACACCACGAAAGTAACATCGACGTACCTGTACCACACCTTAGGTTTGCAAGTCGCCGAGTCCAGTGCCTGTGCTTCGAATTGTTCCATGAAGAAGTTGGCCACCACTGGACTGAGAGGACTACCCATGGCGACACCTTCCAGCTGTTCGTAGAAATCGCCATTCCACGTGAAATAGCTCTTCGTGAGAAATGCATGGAAGAGCTTTTTGATGTCTTGCGGGAACATGGAACCGATGTGCTCCAGAGCGTCACTGAGTGGCACTTTCGTAAATAACGAAACAACATCAAAACTGACCAGGATGTCGTTTGGCGCAAGTTTCAGTTTCTTCAGCTTCTCAAATGTCCTGAGTCCTTAATGTATGTGTCGGTCTTCCCCACATGTGGCTGGAGCAGAGAGGCCAAGTGTTTCGCCAGTTTATACGTTGGTGAGCCAGGAGCGCTAACGATCGGTCTCAGTGGAACGTTGTTCTTATGGATCTTGGCTAATCCATACAGCCGAGGCGCTAGGGCTTCTGTGTTGCGCAGGTTTCTCTGTATGTCCGCCGGCAGAGAAGACGCCTTGATTAATCGATTTGTATTCCGAGTGATACGCTACGTCGGATCTGCGCTTAGTTTTCGGTACGCCGTCGGATCGAATAGGTCTCGGATCTTTTGCTCATAATCTTCGGTCTTCATTACGACGATCGCATTCCCCTTATCGGCAGGCAGTACCAATATACTCTTGTCGGCGTTGAGATTCTTAATGGCTTGTACCTCTTCTTTCCTCAGGTTGCAAGCTGGTGGTTTTGCTCGGCGCAGTATCCTGGCTGTTTCAGTCCGTATTTCCTCTGCCCTTTCACATGGAAGGGTCCGAATGGCTGCTTCGGTGTTGGCAATTATGTCCTCCATAGGTATAGTTCTCGGGATGATAGCGAAATTCCCTCCTTTTTGAAGAACAGACACTTCCTCTCCGGTCAATTGTCGTTCAGCGAGATTGACCACTGTGTGTGACATGTCGGGAATCGCCTTGTCGGTCTGCTTCCGGCATCTTTCAAACTTTTTCTTTTGCCGCTCGGTGCAGCGCTCGAGTTCGTTCTGCATGCTCCTGTGAGTGATGCTGTCGATCTTGTCCCAGTCGTCTCGATGCATTCTGCTACTTAGTTGATAGAAAATCTCCAGAAGTTCCTGATCCGTTCTTGCCAAGTCTCTCCGTGTTGTATGTATTCGCTCACGAAGAAAAGCTCGTTCCATTCTGTCGTAGATACGATGTGCTTGGGCGGTGGTGAATAGGCGCTTGCATCTCAAGAACTTCGGTGTAGCACATTCATCTCGGCACCGTGACAGAAAGGCGAGAGAGGACATCAGTCGCACTTTCTTCTTCCGTCGTTGGTCAAGGCGTCGGTACAATCTGCAAATCTCCTCCCCGTAGAGACATAATACAAAATTGTTAAGGCTTTCGTGGCCACTTGTTGACAAACTGCCTATTGGCTTCTGTCTCGGGTTCTTCGGCCGACGTTCATCTAACGATTTTTCTGACGTTTCGCCAGCACGAGTGGCTGGCATTGTCAAAGCTTCACCCTCCATTGCCGGTGGTGAACTGGAGGCGAGCTCGCGGCCGCAGACTATATGTACCTGGCGCGCCAACGTCCGAGGGCTTCTCCGCGGTCATTTCCGGTGCGGTTCTCCTCTTGCTACCTGCGACGGTCGTTCGCTGCAGTGCGGCCGAAGAACCCGAGAAGTGTAACACAGCCAAACACTCGGCGAAGTAAGGAACCAGAAAAAGAAATGTCGGGTACGGCCTTTCTGCCATACATTCCCAGAGTGACGGACAGAATCGGCCGGATATTGCGCAAACACGGCGTAAAGACGATTTTCAAACCGACAAGGAAGATCAAAGAGTGTCTTAGATCGGCGAAGGAGAAAGGAGATCCACTTGCAATGTCGGGAATATACCGTATACCATGCACATGCGGAAAAGTTTATGTCGGAATGACTGGACAATCAATTAACACCAGGATCAAAGAGCATAAGCGACATTGCAGTTTGGGGCAGGTGGAGAAATCGGCCGTGGCAGAGCACGCACTGAATGAGACCGACCACGTAATAAAATTCGCCGACACGGAAATTCTGGCTGTAGAGAAGCACTATCACACGCGCTTGTTCAGAGAAGCTGTAGAAATCCAAAAACACGCGAACAGTTTCAACAAGAAAGAGGAAAGCCTTAATGTAAACGGATCCTGGCTGCCCGTACTGCAGCGAACGACCGTCGGAGGTAGCAAGAGGAGAACCGCACCGGAAATGACCGCGGAGAAGCCCTCGGACGTTGGCGCGCCAGGTACATATAGTCTGCGGCCGCGAGCTCGCCTCCAGTTCACCACCGGCAATGGAGGGTGAAGCTTTGACAATGCCAGCCACTCGTGCTGGCGAAACGTCAGAAAAATCATTAGATGAACGTCGGCCGAAGAACCCGAGACAGAAGCCAATAGGCAGTTTGTCAATCTTCTGAAACATTACGGGATGAATACAAAGGTCACTCAGTTGTCAGAGCCACGAGCTCATTATAAATTTTCGAAAAAATGTCAAGGGTCATTCGATTTGATGACCATGAGAGTAGACCACAATGATGTGACCAACAGAAGTTTGCACCTAAGAGAGATTGGCGAGAGAAATTTTTAGAGATATTATCAGAATTATAAATTATAAAAAATTATAGAACATGTTTGTTACCATAGATGAACAAGTTGTTGCATTCAGTGGAAATTGCCCTTTCCGGCAGTACATGTCCAGTAATCTGGCAAAGTATGGCATCAGGTTTTGGATACTTTCTGACAATGGAACAAGTTACGTGTGGAATATTCAGCCATATACTATGAAACGACCAAGTAGTGACACTGAAAAGAACCAAGGCCTCTGCAATGCAGCCAACTTGTCTTATGGCTTGAAAGGGCATAACATTACCTGATATAACTTTTTCACCCCCTACGATCTTGGAAAAATTCTAATGAAGAGAAATATCGCAATGATAGGAACTGTAAGAAAAAACAAGCCTTTCATCCCACCAAAATTATTGCTCCATGGGGATTCCCAATTACACATTAACTTTTGCTTTCACAAAGGACACAACGCTTATATTAAAAAAGAATGTCACATTACAAAGTACTCTGCACCACGATGCAAAAGTCAGTGAAGACATCAAGAGGAAACCTCGAAGTAACTTAGAGTACAAAGCTACGAAAGGAGCCGTGGGCACACTAGACAAGGTGGCGGTGAATTATACAGTAAAGAGGAAGACAAACAGATGGCCTATAGTTGTGTTCACAAATGTCATCTACATATCTGCATATACCTCTTACATTCTATATAAGGCAACTTACCACCAATGGAAAGTAAAAGCCTACAGCGAAGAAGACTCTTTCTAGAAACTCTTAACGAGTAGCTAATTGATTGTGGTAAGAAGAGGCTATTCCAAGAAGAAATGCTGCAACAGGAGCTGTAGAGATAAGAACATCGTATGGACCTGCACCATTTAAATAGTAATAAAATGATTCTAGGAGTGAGAAGAGAGGCTGATGCGATCTCTGTGGAAAAACTGATAACAAAAGTTCAGTGGAATGTGTTAAGTATATAAAAAAAAATTATTTGGAAGAAACTTCTTGCGAACACACGTAAAAGCTGCTTGTAAAAGTTAGGCGTAATGTAGTAAAATTAACACATTCAAAACTACAATATTCGATTATTGTATTGTTTCAATATTCTATTATGCAGTTTGAATGATTAATACGTTAAACTACCTAAATTATAATTTTGATTATGATTTCCATATAGAAATGTGTA
The DNA here is from genome assembly GCF_021461385.2 of Schistocerca piceifrons. NCBI lineage: Eukaryota > Metazoa > Arthropoda > Insecta > Orthoptera > Acrididae > Schistocerca > Schistocerca piceifrons. The sequence goes on from NC_060139.1 coordinate 273,551,109, forward strand.
AAAGTATACTTACAGGAAGAAAAAAAGGATCTTTCTTGACATGAACATCTTAAGTGTATGTGCAAAATAAACACCGTAGTAGGGTTAAATTACAGGAAAAATTTACTCTAGAATATCCCATAGACGTCTATGAAACTGTAAAATATTACGAAAAGGTTTTTGTGGAAGCGAAACTGATAACCGGTAGACATGTGTTTGCAGCTTTTGAAGAGACAAAATGAACAGACAGAAAACTTGAGAGAAGTAGCAGAATTTTTAAAAAGAGGTGAATGGACAAGATGACTTATTCTAGAGTTTTAGCGCTATGTTACTTTGCAGTTATGATTCCTGGATCATCCTGTTCTAACGAATGAAGTCTTTACTTTATGCGTTGATTGAAGACTGTTTGAGATCAACAAAGCTGCAAGATCGATTCAGTCATATCGCTATTTTGTCTGTCAACTGCGACGTTGCCGATAAACTTGATTTACATGATTTGTCAAATACATTTTTATTTAGTGAGCCACAAAGTGCAGCACAGATTTTGTGTTGTGCCAGCTGTTTCTTTTTACTGAACAGCATTTTATTAAATAAATGATGTTTTAAGAATTATTCTGAATTTTAATATAATTTTTATTCCTAAAGTCTTATTTTTATGATTTCTTTCTACTTACAATTTCTCCGGAATCGGAAGTGGGAAATCCTTTTCTCGAAGACTACCCACTGAGACAGAACATGAACCGCCAGTCCTGGGCACACAGTTTTCTCTTTTATTTTGTCAAAGAATGTCTCTGACAGATGTTGGCTGTATGGCTAAGATATAATGGTGACCTATGAAGTGTTTTACTGGTCAGTATGGGTGGCGGCGTGAATGTGAGGTACTTAGGGCGAGCAGGTGATCATTATTCGAGCACAGCCCGTTGATTCGCTTAACTCTATTCAAATCATGTTAGGGCAAACTCTGTAGAGGTCAGCGTCCTACCGACTCGCACTTGACGCGGAAGCCCGACGCGGAAGCACATTGACTGACGGCAGAAAGGCTCACTGTTTTATTCTGCGTGGACAGCTGAATCGAGAGAGCGACGACTCGGCTTTGCGCACACAGCGGGGGCGGAAACATGCTTTCCGTGCCGGAGAGTACTTCCTCGCTCCCTTACACCATCTTCCCCAATAAAACTTAGCTACCACGTGGCTCATTTCAACAATTCTCTACCGAATAAGTCCTAATATTGTTACATTTCATTCGCAATAGTTGTTGAGTCGATTGCAATGACACAGACGGAAATGCGTGATCAAACATAGCAAAATGATTGCAAAAATAGTAGTTAGTCCAATTGAAAGTTTTAAAGTAGTATTACTCTCACCAGCTCGTTGATGCTGGTCAGTACTGCTGAAAGCATTAACTATATTCCAGTCGTTACCTCTAGTACTTGGAATCTGAACTATTTGCTTGCACACTTGATAGAAGGCTGTAATGAATTTCATGGGCATTTCTTTAATATCTAGATGTCCCGAGCGCGTAAGCCCCTTTGCACTATTTGGAGTTATATAAGCGTGCAGAGCCATCAGAGATGCTGTGTCGCCTGGATGCTTGTATGGACAATCTCTGCCCTGCAAGATGCGCGGCAGATGATGCGCACTGCTAATCGTCAGATGAGAAGACAGTGGTGTGTCATGAGTTGTAGTATGGCATAGACCGAGTTGTACGGTTGCAGCTATATTCTGAGGAGGGGGATCATGTTGATTTGCTGAGTAATTATTTGAGATGAGGGAAGACATTGAAGCGTTTTGAGAAGAATATATTATTATGATTATTCTGAAGAGTAATAGAAGTGGATTTAATTTAGGATGACTGATTGCAGATTTTGTACATTACTTAAGCATTCTTGGTTCAGACATTGAGCTTGAGAATACGAAAAGACCAACAGCCACGCATAATTTTCAATTTAAATTGGGGGAAATAAATAACTGTTCAATATTTAATGTCATTTTTTCGAGATCCATTTTTTGAAAAGATTTCTTTTGATGTCAAACACTACTTACTTTATCCACTCGAGAACTGTGTATTAATGTTTCCGAACCAAAGAAAGAAACTTTTTCAGTAGAGAACTCTTATAATCAGAAATGTAATTGCATTTGATGTTATAATTTATCCCAAGTCACTGTCCGCATCAAAAGTCTAGCCGAAATTTGAGTTATCATTTTTACTGATTCAGATTTGTTGCGAACTGAGTGTGCTTTGCCTTTTTAAAAAAGAGAGCGCACTGCACCAAGCGCATCACAGTAGTTAGTTATATCTCAGCCAATTCGGCTCGCTCTCAAGACAAGAGATGTGGCACGGGATTTCCATTGCGATAAAGGTAAGCCAAAATTAAATAATAAAAAAAAGGGAACATCGAGTTTTTCAGGGGCAATTTGATCAGGTTTAATGATTCGCAGTGATAATTTCAGACAGTATTCTTGCCATTACGAAAGTTTAAACAGGCAGGTAACCAGATGGGTACTTTCAACTTACGTTCTCGCAGCTAGATTTTCCGACACATTCTCGCAGTCGAATTTTTATCTCAAAGCTTACGAAATCCTATGTTGAATATTTTACGTAAGCTTACAGATAGTTTACGCTAAAATCAAGAAAAACTGTTAATGAATAACAACCATCGTGCAGCTCGTGTTTTCCACAATTCATTGGCTGAAATTGTTATTGTGGAATACCAAATATATGGGAGTTAGGAGCAACTTGCCTTCGGTGGACAAGGATGGCTCAAGGATATTTCGGGTACACTGAAAGAGTCACTTGACAGCTCACAGTCTTCCATATACACCAGAAAACCACTGCCTTGTATCTTTTGGGTAAAGTGGTAGAGAGACATGTTACACATGAAGGTCAAATCAGTTGCTGAGTTGAAAGAATAAGTGATGACATCTGCGAACCGTTATAGGAAGGGCTGAGTGAGTATGTTCAGGCTCTTGGGACAGCAGTTCCACAGCTGAGTATTCACGAAGAGATCTTTCTCACAGCTGTACACACGCTGCAGTGAAATACGATATTCGAGGGACAAGTATTTTTGTTTGCTCACATTCACGTAAAGTGGTTACTGATAAAGCTAAGAAATATCTTAACACCTGACTGATCAAAAAGTACCAGGGTAGGTGGAACTGAATATTAGTATGGAGGGGTGCCCAGAATACTGGAAGGTGTAATCAGGGTAAAGTTCAAAGTGGTGTTTGGGATCGGGCGATAGAACGGTGACAGTTAAGGGTAATTCGTTGTTCATCACGATGGCATCTACATCACTCAGTTGGTAGTTGGAATATCTATTCTGTGTTTTGACAGAGAGGACCACGGTCACAGGATTAGTTACTTTGTTATTAAATAGTTATTAACAATTCCAAAAAGGGTGCAGCAAAACAGTGCTCTTATGATTAGCTGCGCTATTTTCAGTAGCCTACCTCAGATAAGAAGCATCCAGTCGTGTATTTGACAAGCTGTCAGTAATTCCCAACAACAAAGTATTTAGTTCTACACAGGCGTTCAAGATACGGATATCATTTTGGAATTCCTTGCTTCATTGCTGCTGTCGCGTGCTGAAGTTGCGAAGTCGACTTACCATTTTCATTAGAGTTCGATAAACTCGTCCCACTCGACCATTCCCCTGTGGATAAGCTGGCGTTGTCTTTAGCTTGTCAATCTTCAATAACATTCACACGTGCAGTGCTAAATCGGGAGTGAAATTTGAACCTTGATCAGTAATCATAGAGGATGAGGGGCAGTATTTCAAAATCCACTCTTTAACAAATACTCGTGACACAGTCTCGGCAATTTGGTGTCGATATCATTAATAGATGTTGCGAAAAATGATCTAAAATAGTCAAAATAAAGCGATTTCCGTCTTTTGTTTTCGATAGGGCCCTAAGCTGTCAAGTCCTTTTCGTTCAAAATGGGAGTTCTTGCAGAAGTGCGTTGGTTTTGTCCACATCATTCAGTTTACTGCGCTGTTTGTAGGTTAGTTGCCTTCTTTTTGCCATTACGCCCTGTCAGTGTGTTTTAACACTTGTTCCCTCAGTACTTCATGTTTGACAATGCGGTTTTGTTTAACGGTTATCTTGTACATGATCCCATCAACGACTTCGAATTTAGGGTTGTGTTTCCATGATTGACACTGCATGTCAGCCTCTTGCACATCTATTAATTTCTATATCCCAGTCGACTGTGAAACATTGTCTGACCTCCCTACTAAGTCCATCCGCATTGCTGTTCAGCTTCCCGGTTTGGTGGACTACCTTCAATTGATATTCACACAACCGCAAAGCCCAGCTAGTTAATCTACTGTTGGGATCCTTTAGGTTGAGTAGCCGCTTCAGTGCGACGTGATCCGTCACCATAGTGAATTCTCGGTCCACTAAGAAACATGGTTTGCTGTTTATGCCATAGACAAGTGCACGTAAGACCGTTTTTGTTGTCGATTAGCTGCACTCGGCCTTGTTCAGAAGACGAGAAGCAAATGAAATGGGAAGCCTCTCCCCACTAACTTCCAGCGAAAAACCTCCACCGCCAGTGAAATGGCTAGCGTCAGTTGCTACGATGAAGGGTTTCGAGAAATCTGGATAAGCCAATAACAGAGCTGTTGTCAAAGCTGTTTTCAGTGCCTCCGGCGCTTGTGAACATTCACAACTCCAATTAAAATCTGTTTCGTTTTTCAGTAATTGCGTCACCGAATGTGCTATGTCGACATACCGCTGAATGTGCCGTCAGTAGAAATTGGCAGTGCCTGGGAAAGGCTGTAGTAGTTCCACATCTGTCGGTTCCGAATAGTCTTTCACGGCTTCCACCTATTTCAAGTTAGTTTTGAATACACCTGTGGTTATCACGTGTCCCAAATACTTTATTTCAGGTGCAGCAAAATGACATTTTGACATGGAAAGATTTGCTCCGTGCGGTCTCTCAAATACAAAGTTGAGGTTAACCAGACATATAGTGAGGAGTCAGTCCTCTGAAGACGGTATCCATCAGACGTTGGGATGTTGCTGGCGCATTCAGTAGGCCGAAAGGAATAGGGTTATACTTGTACACACGTGTAGGCGTAATAAATGATGTTTTAGCCATATCATGTGGATGTACAATCAGTTGATTGTACCTGCTGGTTAGGTCTCAAACACAGATGATTTTTCGTGAACCAAGGTTATCCAGCGAGTGTGCAAGATCGGTAATTGAAGTAGTTCTGTAAATTTACAGCATTTATCTTCCGTAATCAACACAAAATCGATGCTTCTGTTCTCCTGTAGGCGACTTCTTTTTCACGATTATGATGGGCGATGACCAGGGTGGATCTGATGGTTCTCCAGAATCAATGAATCCGTCATCCAGTTGTTCTTTAATCATCTCGTCGCCTAACGCTTGTTGACTGTGCGAAATTCTGTGTGGTCGTTGAGCGATGGGTGCTGCTCCTCGTGCATGTATACTGTGTTGAACTGATGGAATTGTTAGAAGTTTATCCCGCTCACGAAAGAGATCAGAGTAGCTAAGTAGCACTGGGGAAACCATTTCCCGATTGTCCATCGATACATGATTAATTCAGTAACCAGCTCTTGGTCGACTGCTCCGCGTGCTTCGTCAATTGCTTCTTTCATACTGACATTCAGAGGACAATAACCTACTGTCTGTACGTCTTTCTCCTTGTTAGGTACTTCTATTACGTCTTGTGGATCTATATTCGATACCGTTGCCACGTAAGTTCCGTGTGGCAATTCTGCTGCTGCGTTACTCGTATTAGCAATGTTTACTGGAACACACACTTTTCCACTTGGTTCGTCCTTAATGACAATGTCAGTTCTTGCTATATAGCAATGGCTCTGGACTAGCAAGTCACCCGTTTACTGATGGCTTTATAAACAACAAATTACTTTCGTGGCACTTAACGTCAATATTCAACGTTTTCCCTGTCCTCAAATGGTTCAAATGGCTCTGAGCACTATGGGACTTAACATCTATGGTCATCAGTCCCCTAGAACTTAGAACTACTTAAACCTAACTAACCTAAGGACAGCACACAACACCAAGCCATCACGAGGCAGAGAAAATCCCTGACCCCACCAGGAATCGAACCCGGGAACCCGAGCGTGGGAAGCGAGAACGCTACCGCACCCCTGTCCTCAGAGAGGGGGCAGGGGGGGGGGGGGGAGATGTGCTCACTTTCACTCAAATACACGTCGACTCTGAAGATGTACTTGCATCGCTACTCGGTTTGCACATTACCTCAGCGACATTTTCAGTCTCTCTCTTAGAGTTCCTACTGTAGCCTAATCACTGTGACCGAATTGGGTTTCTTTTTTTTCCTACATCGATCTGAGTGCGGTTAGCTGATAGGAAATCTAACCCTAGTAGTCTTTCGTGACTTTCCCCTCCGCTACTTATCGCTTGCATTTCAGTCTCATATTCGTCATAGCCTAACACCAACTTAATCACAAGTTCTCCATAATTGTGCACTCGTTTGTCATTTAACAACTTAATGGTACAGCTCTGCTGCTTCCATCTTCCTTTCTTAACTAAATGACACCCCATTAGAGAAATCTGAGCCCCTGTGTGAAACAGAACACGGACATTTTGCCCACGGTAAATTGCGCTAGCAAACAGACCTCCCGAAATGTCATTCGTAAAGCTCACAGCAGTGCTTCTTGGGGGTGGAAGTGTTGGTAGCCCTTCTGTCCCCTCTGTCATTTAACGTACACCTTGCATTCCATGCTCTACAGTTCTGCGGTATGTGGCCATTCCTTCCGCAAACCAAACATCTGATCTGCTTTATTTGTAGCCTGTTACCCGTTCTTGAGCACCATTTGAACACACGACAATCTGGTTTGTGGTCCATTTGGGGTCGCTGTAGCTCTTCCACAAATCTAACTGCCGTTTGTATGCTGATCTGACAGCGCGACCGACTTCAGACTGTAGCCCGTTGAAAAACCTATTTAATGCCTTTTGTCCTGCTTCAAGCAATATCGCCTCATTGTGATTATCGTTCTCCCTGAGCTCATACGTAGTAGCATGAACTTCCTAGGGCGATCGGCAAAATGCTCAGTAGAGCCTCCGTCAAATATACGCATGCTGTGGAGTTGTTCCCTGTAAAACCTTGCCGTTTCCTTCCTCTTGTAACGTTTCAGGAGTGTCTTTTTAAAAACTTTGTAGATAGTTGCTAGACCGTACCTACCAAAATTGAATGTATCACCTTTAATTCGCAATTTTGTCACGGTTACTTTGTCCTAATCACTCCAGGATCATAAAGTTGCTGCATTTTTCAGTTTACAGAAAAAAAGGAAAGTTCTTCAACATCCTCATCAGATTTCCCAAAAAAGACTGGAAATGTAGGGCAATGAAAAATACTTAACTACCACTGAATCCATTGTGCTTGCATCAGCTCTATTCTGAGGGCAGCTATTTACTTGATCCACGTCCCTTCTACCATTTGCGTCTGTTTTTAAGTGATGAATTTCTGAGCACAGCCGCGCGGAGAAGGCGAGCGTCCGAAGGCGTCTTGTCGCGGTACGCGCGGCTACCCCCGTCGGAGGTTCGAGTCCTCCCTCGGGCATGGGTGTGTGTTGTCCTTAGCGTAATTTAGTTTAAGTTAGATTAAATAGTGTGTAAGCTTAGGGAGCGATGGCCTCAGCAGTTTGGTCCCATAAGACCTTACCACAAATTTCCAAAAATTTTCTGAGCATAATATTAGTATAATCGTCTATAAATTCGTAACTTGTTGTACATCTGTCATTAATGAATAACCTGGTCATTATATATATTTAAAAAATTGCCATCATCGCCATTCTTACGCACGCCAAGGAATTCGATTATCTGCTGCAACCCTACCTTCAGTGCTGCATCACCCGAAGAGATGTGGTTCGACGGAAGAGTGGTCTCTTCATCTGCCTCGTGCTGGATCAACACAAGGGTACGAAACATGAACACCGCTACACCCTACTGGAAGAATGTGGGTTTTCTTCTCTCCTCAGGAAATAGATCCCAGAGTATCCCACTCCTGACGCCATTTTTGTAGGGGTTTTACTAGTCAGGGTGGGTGGCAGTGTGAGTGAAATTCTTAGGGTGAGCAGGTGATCAGCATTCGAGAACAGTCCGTTGATTTACGTAACTTTATTCACATCATGTTACGTACAAACGCTATAGCGGTCATCGTCCTTGCAGCCTGCCACGCTCATGCGAGGCGGAAGCCCGACGCAGAAGCCCGCCTTTATTCAACATGGACAGCTGACGAGCGTGGACGACAACCCAGCAGTGCGAAGTCAGCGGGAACGGAAAACATCCGTTCCGTGTAGGAAGGTGAACAATCGCTTGTTTCACAGACGTCCCATTCAATTAGCAACCGTTAACACAAGTGGGCCTCAAACAATAAGTTACACATTACCAAGGCAGGCCGACGAAGTAACTTGAATACTGCGCTACACTTCAAAACGACACAGGTATGTGACACCATTAAATTCTAGAAACCTGTTCCTTGGTCACAGATGCAATCGAGGATCGCTGCGTCGCCGTCTCCTCATCGTTCCCCGATTGTCTGAACATTGTCGTCTGTGGTAGAAATCGATGGACTTCCTTCTCGACCAACATCGCCACTTCCTGAATTTCTTCGGTATTCCTCGTCAATGACCTTGAGAATCAATTAATACTGATTAGAATATTCGGATTGGCGGGTTCAAACACGTTTAGCCACCCCAACTGAACTTTTCCACTCTTTCCCACTTCAGTATTGAGTTAATCGTGCCCCTCAACAGATTGCAAGCGGTCCAGCCTTTGGAATTTGGATTGGTATTCCCAATCGAAAGGCGTTGTTGTCAGTGGGTTTCAAATCCTAACCTTATTACCTTTAGTTGCAGAATGAGAGGTATAACATACCCACAGTACATAACTGGGTCGTTGCTTGTTATGGCTCACATATTAGTGATCCAGATTTTTGTGAAATGCACAGCTGTTACGGTTCGATTAGTTTTTTTATTGAGTGAAAACGCGAACTATCACAATTTGCGAAAGGCCTTGGTTGAAACCCGGCGAGGGAGATGCTGAGTCGAGTCGGATAAAAGGCACTAACATGAATTTTGAGGAAAGCAGGTAGTTCATTAACGTCAGTGGACGGAAATAGGCAGATTCCATGTTCCTAGATATCCGGAAAGCGATCGACACATTGCCCCACTGCAGACTGTTGACGAAGTTTCGAAAAAAACGAGTTAGGTTCCCTGATATATGAGTGGCTCGAACACTTTTTCAGAATCATGACCCAGTATGTTGCGATCGATGGCAAGTGTTCACCAGACACATGGGTATCGTCAAGAGGTCTCCATGGAAGTGTGGGAGGACCGTAATGTCTCTATATTCATAAATCATCTGGCTGACGGCGTGGGCAGCAGTTTGACTGTTTGCTGATGTTGCTGCCTTCGTCGTTGAGTGACTGTAGGATTATGCATGAGGACTCGGACAGAATTTCTAGTTAGCGAGGTGAATAGAAACTAGCTCTAATTGTAGAAAAATGTAAGGTAATAGGATGAGTAGGAAAGATAATCCTGCAACGTTCGAAAACTGCTTTGATATGGTCCTAGAATGAAATTTTCGCTCTACAGCGGATTGTGTGCTAACTTTCTGGCAGATTAAAACTGGACCGAGACTCGAACTCGCACCCGAATTCGAGTGCCGGCTGGCAATATTTCGAAATACACAGTGTCATGAGTGTTGTCATGAATGTGCCAAGAATACCAACTTTGAGGTATTACCTGTTACTACGTACAACCCAGTGGCCCATGACCTTCACTTAACGACCGAGAGCAGAGGCGGTCGTGTAGAGTTGTCAGTGCCCAAAAAGAACAGACAAAGAAAACTTCGGTAAATAACAGGAGAAATCAATGTGGGACGTACTACGAAGGTATCCGTTAGATGAATGCGTGATGTCTGTTCTTTCGGACATGTACGGAAGAACAGACACCACGCAGAATCCACAACTATGAAATGTTATATATAAACTGAAGGGGATCGCTGCTGTCAGTTGCAGCGGGACATTACGCGGAATCACCGGCGACGAGCGAATATCTGTACCGGACCGAGATTTGAACCCGGGACCTTACGCTTACTAGGCAGGAGGGTTAACCTCTGCGCCATCCGGGACACAGTGTCTAACACAACTGTACGGACTGTCTCGGCATGCTTCTCGGCCCACCCACGCTCCCACCGAGCGCCACCTATCCACAATCACTCTTCATTATACTCCTGTTCCTTACTCTCAGATTCTCACAGGAAGTCGGACGAACATGCATCCGCACTGAAGAAAGTGGATCGGTTGCCCAGCTTGGCGTATCAGTTATGTGAACGAGTGGTGTCTGTTCTTACGGAGTTATCCGAATCACATATCACGATTGATCTAGTGCAGTGAGCGGCTGTCAAACTAACTCGGCACTGGCAACAAAACACTGTATTTCAATTAACAAGACATTATACTTGGAAGGAGAGACAGCATTGGTCGTATTTTTTGTTTTTTGTTTTATTAAACGCAAAATCGATTTTCGGTCACTTAGTGACCATCTTCAGTGCTGTAATATATAATTTAAATTGGTAGGCACTGGTGTCAACAAGCTTACAGCGATCACATAAACTCATTATATTGTGATCGCTGTAAGCTTGTTGACACAAGTGCCTACCAATTTAAATTATATATTACAGCACTGAAGATGGTCACTAAGTGGCCGAAAATCGATTTTGCGTTTAATAAAACAAAAAAACAAAAAAATACGACCAATGCTGTCTCTCCTTCCAAGTATACTCATTATATGGTCGTGGTGCACAGGACACTCCATGGAGTCGCCAATCAACAAGAAATTAATTAATGTAGGCACATAGAGATATTAAATATTCCATGAAATGTATCACAGAAAGATATTCACACCAGAAGCTACTTGTAGGTACGAAGTGAAAATGTTTGGGTTGGATCATAATTTTTTTCCCAGTTTCACGTTATATAGGCAAAGTAGTTATTTAAATTTTTCTGTGTCACTCATACTATCTTTTTCTTACAAATCCAGTTTAGCCACATTACTATAAAGCATGATTTCAAACCAACAGAAGTGGTATTCTGCTAGAGATACTATTTGAAATTATTCTTTGTTAATTTATATTTCAACCTAATCTGCAGCGAACAATAATGTTAATGAAAAGGAATTTCAACTCAAGATCTCTTGTGTAGACCGTCTTGCTTTTAAGCAGAACCGTTTGAGACAGAGGTGATATATGTTGCTGAGATCTCATCAGAGCCAGACATATGTCCCTTATTGCTGTCGTTGCCATGATTTTAGTTTAGCAACACCTTAACCATGTTGTCTTGTGGTGTTTTCCTTTATGAAATAAACGAGAGTGGAACTGACAGTGCCGGCCGGTGTGGCCGTGCGGTTCTAAGCGCTTCAGTTTGGAACCGCATGTCCGCTACGGTCGCAGGTTCGAATCCTGCCTCGGGCATGGATGTGTGTGATGTCCCTAGGTTAGTTAGGTTTAAGTAGTTCTAAGTTCTAAGGGACTGATGACCTCAGAAGTCCCATAGCTCTCAGAGCCATTTTTTTGGAACTGATAGTGTTTTTTAGGTTAGTGACGTAACTTGCCATTAATGACCAATTTTACACAAAGCGAACCTTTGGCTGTTCAATCCTGTATAACGCTATCGATCAAAAGATAAATGCCTGAGTCAGATCAGTGTCTGATTCATGTCGAACTGAACAGTGAAGTTTCGAATATGAGAACAGTGATGTTTTGAATCCCGAAAGCTGTTTTACAATATCGTTTGTCACACAGCGACCTATCAGGACTCACTGTGAAGCATAAGAGACTATGCACCATGAATCAGGAGGTACCACTAAAATTCTACATTGCGTGTCTCTTCCCAACGTAGATGCGGATCTTGATGTGGTAGTCTCAATCTGATTTCAAATATCAATCGTATCATCTGGTCTGTACGATTTCACAAAGTCTTTCCGCGAGTATACAGGAGCGTGTCCAACATGTATCACTAGCGCAGCCATCTCCAACTCTGCTTCTCTGTAGCCATTGTGGCCGTTCAGCGGTGAACTCACTTTATTCTTTACACTGCTCGAAATTATTTGAGCTCCCATCGCGTATCTACCATCGATAGCCAGCCAGTCTCCATATTAGAGAATAAGTACACAAAACTAACGAGAACATGGTTCATTATAGGATGTATATCAGTGTTCCTTATTTAATTTGTGTAGTTAGCTAATTTGGACATTGCGTACCTCTCCCGTGTCTCTATCAATAGTTCTGCGATGTTAGCTGTAAGAGTATCTTTGACAATATCTTAAAAACTGTATCGTTGTAATATGCGTTCTGTCGACATGTATTTATGGGTTATGGCGTGTGGCCATGAATATGTAAGATGAATCCGATACTTACACGATGCAAAACGTGATGTACATAAGTGGAAGTCACGCATGTAAGTAGCGCTGTCACAATATAATGTGTTTATGTTAATGCGATCAGTGTAATGTTTCATATCCACATTTCACGTTAAAGTACTTCAATCTGAAAATACACAGAGTTGAAACTAGCCTATCACATAATTAAACAGAAAATATTAATATGCACCCTACGATTGGCCAGGTTTTCGTTTGCTAAGTATTTAGAGGATGTGAGTGCACACAGAAAGAAAATTTTAAGCACACGTAAGTACAAAATTAAATAAAGTCGGAAATAAGTAATCCATCTAAGGGTACACGATCCTTAGACGCTGCTCAGAAAATTGATTGGTATGTTTGTGTATGTTTGTGGCAACGGCCTTGCCGCAGTGGTAACGCCGGTTCCCGTCAGATCACCGAAGTTAAGCGCTGTCGGGAAGGGCAAGCGCTTGGATGATGAGCCGTGTGTACTTCCATCTTTCCACGGCTCGTTTCCTGAGCGTCGTGTGGAGCCAATATTTTTGGTAACCGACAGTGTTTGGGCGCGACCGGGCTCTAGCATCTCGTTGCCGTCTTTTATTGCTTCGCTTCTATTTCGTTTTTCCGTGGTTGTTCAGGGTTGGTCTTTTATGAAGCTCTTTCGTTTGAACTCCCGCCCGTAGTGCACCCACTATCGATTGCGAGTTCTGTCTTTGGTGTACTTAGAAATCGTAGGTTGGTAACACGACCGACTCGCGTGTTTAGGCCTACTGCAGCAGACTCTTTGGCCTGTACTATTTATAAGCGAGCGCGGTGACGCTGGAGCAGGTTGTCGCGCAGTGGCCTTCGTGTCTGCTCTGGTGACGTCGACATCTTGCCTTCCGCGTACGGGTGTTGTTATCGAACCCGCACTTCTACCCGTAGAGGAACGCCGGCCTGGTTGGGCCCCTCTGTCCGCTCTTCACTGGTTGTCCGCGGGAGGCGCATGGCATTCTAATCATCGCCTGCGTCGACGAAGGCAAACAAACAGTAACTATCATGGGGTGGTGGAGCCGCCGTACGGCGAGGGTTTGAGTCCGGGAGCAGTTCGGCTGGGTCGGTGTCTGCCGGGACGACTGGGGACGGCTCAGAATTGTGCACAGCAGTCCCGGACAAACGACAAAGTGCGCCGACGGAAAGGAGAAAATAAATGTGAATGTTTCAAGTTGATCGTCCTTTGGGATTGAGTTCATCCAGTCGTCTTTCCCGCCTTGCGGCCACCGCCGTGGCAATCCTCTGTTCTGTTCACTGGCGCAATTCTGACAGTGCAGATTCCTCCACGCATCATTGCTAACCGACGTAGTGGTGTATTTTGGTAGTTATTTGTGTACGTTTGCACTTCTATGTTTTGGTAGTTCATCCTCCCGCCCTGTGGTTGCAGAATTTCGGGTGGGGAGTTAGTTCCTTGTCTCCCAAGATCTAGTGCTCTATTATTAAGGTTAATTATAGTTCAGTCTAGTGTTCTGTTAATCCCTGGATATATATGTCCGCCATACTATTTGCGCTGTAATTATTCTAAGTGAGTTGCACTGACAGTAGTTGACGGTTCGAGGCCTGTCACGGAGCTGATAAGGGGCCACATTGGTTTCGGCTTGTCAGTTGGAGGGTGTTGCCTTAGAGGTTTGTTAACATTGGCATGTCAGCGTTGTCTAGCGCTACCGGGACCTAACGAAGAACATTGTGCTGATTAGGGAATGTTGTTACACGTTCTTGTTTTCATTTCGATATCTGTATTTGTGAAGGCAACCGCATGAAGTAAGATCTGTTCTGAAGCTATGCTGGATCTTGCGCTCTTGGTATTTTTGGTTTTGTTTTGATCCCGACTATTCGAGTGTCACGAATATGGAACTGTGTTATTAATGTTCGGCTTGAACAGCGGACACGTGGCTAGTTTAGTACGTGTGTAGTGGCATGGCGTCCTTGTGAAGGCATGCCCGCTAGATTGCTATCGCGTCTCCTCAAAGTGTAATTTTCACCTTACTAAAACCCCCTTGTTAAAAGGGAGGGAAAAAAAACTTTAGAAATACCTTCTATTTGCATTAACTATCTTACCTGTCGCTTAAGTAAATATCTGCTCAGTGATTAAGCTAATGGGAACACCTATCCTAAAAGTAACTAGCGCAATGATGTTATGGTGGCCCTCGTGTCTATTTTTGTCCGAAAGATTGTATAAACAGGCTTACATGCTCCGTATCGAACTTCAGATTTTGTTTTTTGAGTGATTGTGGATTATTAAAATTCATTATAGTGCAAACGTTTGTATTTTACCAACCGTGTTTATAAGTTATTAATGTGATTGGCTGTAATGTAATACGAAAGTTTTAGGACCATAGGTTGTCCAGGTAGAAATTTTGAAGCCACTCTGTGATGTGAATTCATGTATTTATGTTTTATATTGCAATGAGAATTTAAATGTGATAAACCCACGCTTTGTGATTAATAATTAAGTATTTAAGAGTGCGTTCACTTAACGCTTACTTATGTGTTGTATTATTATTATTTTTAAAAAATTATATTAGGCGTTTTAACTTCTTAAATAAAAGCCTTTCCAATTCGAAAATGGTAGCCCTCCCATTTTGGGCAATTATAAGCATCGAAGCAGGATTTACGTAGTTGGTGTTCGGTATTGTATGTTATGAATAAATTATTTGTGTTAAATCACGTCTGATATGTCAATTCCTTGGCCCCGTCTACAACTTGGTCGTAGTCTTTTAATATTAAATGATCAGACACCGTTCCAGATGGGTCACCATCCGTTCTGCCTAGCGCTGTTGGTATGAAGGGTGCATCCAGTTCTTGTGAGGCAAACTGAGGAGCTACTTGATTGAGAAGTAGCGTACTCCGGTCTCGTAAACTGACATACGGCCAGGAGAGGGGTGTACTGACCACATGCCACTCCATATCCGTATCCAGTGATGCCTGTGGGCTGAGGATGACAGGGCGGCAGGTCGATACCGTTGGTGCTTCCAAGGACTGTTTGGACGATGTTTATTATATGTAGGTGTGGTGTCTGTTCTTCCCGACATGCCCGAAAGAAGTGACACGACTTTGATCCCACAGCCTTACGTATATGTGATGGAATGAAATAAATTTTAACATCGGCCGCAACTGGGCACTGAAATGAAGTGAAAAGCGAAAAGTGAAACTTTTTCCGAAAGAACAGACACCATACATGTGTAAATATAGGGTGAACATTAATAAAACCGACCAACAGCACGGACGGATTCCTGACTGGACATGAAGCACAGATGCTCCTATGAACATGTGTCCGGAAACGATGGTGCTGACGAATGACAGTTCCCCGGAACACGGGCCGCGTGTTCCTTGTGTGTTGTAGACTGCATGGTGGACGCTGCGTACTAATGTTCTGGTATTCATGTCGGGAACAAGCCGAAATGATGTTTGCCTGCAGTCAAGCAGATGGAAACAGTAGAGAGGCAGCACGGCTATACCAAAATACATACCCTTATAGACACCATCCACAAAACACAACATTTCAAGCCCTTTTTGGGCGTTTGTGTGATCATGGGCTTTCAGACAGACGAACGTGTATCAAGGCGGAGCACTGTGCGCACACAAAATATGGATGTCCGGGTCCTATACCTCTCGAGCTATTCCATCTCCTTGTCCGTAGGCAAAACACCATCTCGGCTTGTTCCCGACATGAATAGCGGTCCATTCTGCGGCTTACAGTACGCTGCGTCACTCACACAGCCTGCAACACACACGGAAAACATGGCACGCAGTCAGGGGAACTGTCATTTGCGACACATGTTCATAGGACATTTTTTCGTTTCTACACTCATGCTCACAAATTACGGATAATTGCAGAATGTGGTGCCACACAACATGGCACTACACAAAACTGGCGGTAATAGCATGGACACGTAGCGAACACACATGGCACAGATCTGTAAGTCCACGGTATTGGTGATAAGGTGACAAAACCGTCCCGAAACACATGTGCTACAAAACGCCACTGTTTCCTGCGCATGTAACCCGACATTTATATGGCATATGATCACCATGCTCACGTATACAGGCCGCACAACGGGTTGGCATACTCTGGATCAATTCGTCAATAAGCTGCTGGGGTATAGCCTCCCATTCTTGCACCAGTGCCTGTCGCAGCTCCTGAAGTGTCGTAAGGGTTTGAAGACGTGCAGCGATACATCGACCGAGAGCATCCCAGACGTGCTCATGGGGTTTAGGTCTCGAGACCAGCCAGGCCGCTCCATTCGCCTGATATCTTCTGTTTCAAGGTACTCCTCCACGATGGCAGCTCAGTGGGGTCGTGCATTATCATCCATCAGGAGGAAAGTGGGACCCACTGCACCCCTGAAAAGGCGGTAATACTGGTGCAAAATGACGTCCCGATAAACCTGACCTGTTACAGTTCCTCTGTCAGACATGTAGGGGTGTATGTGCACCAATCACAGTCCCACTCTACAGCATCAAACCACGACCTCCATGCAGGTCCCTCTCAAGGACATTAAGGGGGTTGGTATCTGGTCAGTCATAATCCCAACCCACATCATCAAACCACGACCTCCATACAGGCCACTTTCAAGGACATTAAGGGGTTGGTATCTGGTTCCTGGTTCACGCCAGATGAAAACCCGGCGGGAATCACTGTTCAGACTATTCCTGGACTCGTCCGTGAACATAACCTGGGACCACTGTTCCAATGACCATGTATTGTGTTCTTTACACCAGGCTTTACCGGCTCTCCTGTGACCAGGGGCCAGTTGAATGCACCTTGCAGGTATCCGGGCGAATAAACCATGTCTTTTCAGTCGTCTGTAGACTGTGTGTCTGGAGACAACTGTTCCAGTGGCTGCGGTAAGGTCCCGACCAAGGCTACCAGCAGTACTCCGTGGCCATCTGAGGGCACTGCTGGTGAGATATCGGTCTTCCTGTGGTGTTATACACTGTGGACGTCCCGTACTGTAGCGCCTGGACACGTTTCCTGGCTGCTGGAATCGTTGCCATAATCTTGAGATCACACTTAGTGGCACACGGAGGGCCGTGCTACGACCTGCAATGTTTGACCAGCCCCAGTCGCCCTAGTATTCTACCCCTTATAACGTCATCAATATTTCTTTGAGCCATTTTCAACACACAGTCACCATTAGTACATCTGAAATGTCTGCACACTTACTCACTGCGATGCACCGCATGGTCATGCCCCGAGGTAATATAAACCCGCAGACCACACACCAAAGCCTTGTTTCACCATGTATCAGCATTATCCTTAGTTTATGAGCGTGAGTGTAGTTAGGAATGCATCACTGTAGTTTGTCGGTTTTATTAATGTTCATCCTTTGTACAGGGAGAACGTTAATCCAACTCGGTTGTTATGAAACTTCGGTTACAGACTTCTAGCACTTGCAGAGAGGAGTGGGAAGGCAGTATTTTGAAGTGGAAGACATTTCCGGAAACTTACCATTTCTATGCTATAACCACTTGAAAATATGTTCGTAACTCGACCACTTTTACAAGTAAGTGATTACAAGTGACCCAGTACATCACTTGCTTTACAGTTCTACTCATTAATAGCCGAAGACATAGTTCGTGTTCTCGTTGACGAGTTCTCTTCAGTGTGACGCAGTACGGCCCCTTCCAATTGTGGTGCGCGGTGTCTCCTTCGATCACCACGGTGACGCCTGCTGACGGTGAAGTTACGTTTTCTGGAAGCCGTTGCGTAATTGTGGCGAAAGCGGTATGCGATGGAGGCAGAAGTTGTGGAGAACGATCTTGATAAAGGCGACGAGCAGCTCTTCCATTACCGTGAGCTTCGCCAATCACAAGGATGCTGTTGGTGTATCCCGGAAACGTTTACTCAAACATTTTTCTCCAACACTCACAGAGGCGTGAATGAGGCTCGAAAAAAGTGAAAGCGGTAGAACAGACAGCAATTGACGTAACGCCCCGCCCACCATGACTACCCTGTTGCATACGTACCTGGAAAACATGTTTTCAAACTGCTAAAGCACGGAAACGGCACGGTTCTGGACAAGAGTTCCTATTCAAAATATTATGTACTCACGCCCTTCTAAAAGTATGAGAGGTTTGTAATGGGTGACTTCTGTACACTCTTTATACGACTTGACGGCCATTCAGCTCATTTGAGTTTGGCTGGCTCTCTCACCTGAACACTTGCGGGTGTTCAGCGTGATGTGGCGAGCAATGAGTACGGAGCGCAAGCGGTGCTACATAAGTAGTGTATGGCGAGTTGGGAATTTAGTTTTTTCCAAATTTTTTCGACTTCAGTACAGTAGTCAAGCCACAGTCGTAGTATATTACAGAAAGCTTACATGACTGGTATCGGTGACTCAGTCACCAATATCAAATATAACAAGTATGAAATAATTCTTGAGTGACGTATATTTCAGTATAACAGCAGAATTGCTAAGATTAATAAAACAAGATTTTCACTTCCCAAGTTCGTTTTACAACGCCGATCCTAATCCAACATATATGAAGTTATGATTTTAATATTCTGTTTAGATAAAGGGTTCACAGCATTGACGTTGGTTCTTTGCCATTACTGCATAGCGAGGTTCAATGTAACATGATAAATTCACAGTATTGTTTCATATGACAGAGGTGTCGTTTTCAGACATTACTTACATTTCAAGTTCTCATAATTAATAGCAAACTTACTTCATACTTGTTACATTTGATTAATGGTGACTATGATCTAAGTATCTCTAATGTACTGTTATTATGGCTTGGGTACTCTACTGAAGTCCAATAAATTCGAAAAAACTTACATTTAATAGAGCTTCTCAAGACAGTCATGTGTATATACAGTATTGGGAATTTAGGTTGGAAGTGAAACGTGATCAGGGAGCCGAATTTGTTAAGGCGATAATTCGCATAAGGTGGGAAATATTCATTCGAGTCCCGATCCGGCACCAATTTTCACTTCTCACCATTGAATTCGCCAACGGCCTTGCCACATTGGTAACACCGGTTCCCGTAAGATCACCGAATTTAAGCGCTGTCGGGCTGGGCTAGAACTTTGATGGGTGACCATTCTGTCTGCCTAGTACTAATGGCAAGCGGGGTACACTCGACCCTAAACTGAGGAGCTACTTGACTGAGAAATAGCGGCTTCCGTCTCGTAAACTAACATACGGCCGGGAGAGTGGTATGCTGACCACATACCCCTCCATATCCGCATCCAGTGATGCCTGTGGGGAGGATGACATGGCGGCCGGTCGGTGCCGTTGGGCCTTCGTGGCCTATTCGGGCGGAGTTTAGTTTAGTTTAGTTTTTACCATCGAGTTCATGTCAGTCTAGTTTCGCACGATGTCAGAATTTATTTTATTCTGTCACGATTGATAAGTCCAGACAGCCTATACTACAGCTGATTTATAATATGTAGGAACAAAAAGGAGAGATTACACACGAGTCTGTGGCAGACTTGAAGGCTGCCTACGTCAGGAGGTTTCTGGAAGAGTGAAAAGAAACGCCGCCACAAACGGAACGTGGACAGCCGTCACAACGGCGCTGTTGTGGCCGCTACGACTTGCCGTGCAGACACGCAGCCGACGGATATTGAATCGAAGCCCTCAATACGGCAGACGTGACGCGGACCACGCCTGTGTGGTTCAGCGCAGCGCAGCGGTCTGGAAAAAAATCTGATGGCGGCCGCGCCTCTTCTGAATGCAGATACAGCTACGTCACGCACCGTACACAAAGACACACAGATATCTGGTTACTGAAACCAAACGCTGTAAGCGTAGCGTAGTATCGCTGCCCACCCTCTCCATGCCTATGTCGACAGTCGACTGTCGAGCACATAGCGCGACTATAGGCAGTGGTGGCTTAGCTTCCTTGGTGTATGAATCATGCGGTGCCGGTGCTGTTGAACGCCTTTTACAGTACGTCGATGAAGTAACTAAAATACATACCACGTAACTTGTTTACTCCATATCATTAATGATGGTCCAGTATTCGCGATTTATTTGAGAATCGCATTTCCCAAATCGTGTGTGGTGTCGGAAGAACAAGAATCAACGTCCTCGAGTAGGTTACAGGACAATTAATTGTGCAGAACTACTGTGTGTGTGTGTGTGTGTGTGTGTGTGTGTGTGTGTGTGTGTGTGTGAGTGAGAGAGAGAGAGAGAGAGAGAGAGAGAGAGAGAGAGACATGTAGGGTGTTCGGAAATTCGCGTTACAAACTTGTAGAGGGAAGTACTACATAATATTTGGAGGAGGGACCCATGTCCGGTATCCTACAGTTTCCCTTTTAGGAAGGTTTCAGTTCAGATTTTCAACTCATCCTGGTGCTTGAGGAACTGAATTAGGCGTGGCGCTATACGGTTATTAGGTAATAATTCGAAAGCAAACATAACGAAACATCCATTTATCACTTAAGCACATTTATTTGTATTAACACTTAAACATTACGTATTTACATTATTCCAGAGTAAAACAGAACCCAGCATACTGTAAGTACAGAATAGTAGTCATGCATTACAGCAGCTGCTCGATTTTGCGACCTCTAGCGTTATTACAGACATTATACCTGGGAAGCGTGTTCTGGTACACAGTCCTCACGCCAGCCGGTGTCTTTTTCAACTTCTTGTGCAGCGGTCAGAACTTGTGCCCGCAGATCCTCCTCTACCTTTTCTGTAAGCCGTAGACATCTACAAGAGTCATGTAAATTAAACTTTGCATACGAGCCAACAAGAAGTAGTCCACAGGGGTTAAATACGACGATCGCGACTGGCACGCGCTGGACCACCTGGCCTGTCCATCTTTCACCACATCATCTGCTGAGTTGTCTCCGAACCGCACGTTAGAAGTGAGGCGGTGCACCATCATGCTGAAACCACCTTTTCTGACGGACATTCAGTGCCACATCTTCCAAGAACGGGTCCAATACGTTCAAGTATGCAGGACCAATCAGCTTGAGTGGAAGCAGACGCGAATGCGTTGTTGTTGTTGTTGTGGTCTTCAGTCCAGAGACTGATTTGATGCATCTCTCCATGCTACTCTATCCTGTACAAGCTTCTTCATCTCACAGTACCTACTGCAACACACATCCTTCTGAATCTGCTTAGTGTATTCATCACTTGGTCTCCCACTACAATTTTTACCCTCCACGCTGCACCCCAATACTAAATTGGTGATCCCTTGATGCCCCAGAACAGGTCCTATCAACCGATCCCTTCTTCTGTTCAAGTTGTGCCACGAATTCCTCTTCTCCCCAACTCCGTTCAGTGCCTCCTCATTAGATACATGATCTACCGATCTAATGTTAAGCATTCTTCTGTAGCACCATATTTCGAAAACTTCTATTCTCTTCTTGTCTAAACTATTCATCGTCCATGTTTCACTTCCATACATGGAATCACTCCACGCAAATACTCTCAGAAAAGACTTCCTGACACTTAACTCTTACTCGATGTTAACCAATTTCCCTTCTTCAGAAACTCTTTCCTTACCATTGCCAGTCTACATTTTATATCCTCTCTACTTCGACCATCATAAGTAATTTTGCTCCCCAAATAGCATAACTGATCTAATACTTTAAGTTTGTCATTTCCTAATCAAATTCCCTCAGCATCACCTGATTTAATTCGACTACATTCCATTATCCTCATTTTGCTTTTGTTGATGTTAGACGTCTGAACTGAATCCGATGTAGAACGGAAACGGTACGTTTTCGGCCATGGGTTCTTATTCAAAATATTATGTACTCACTTCCCTCTACAAGCCCTAGAAGTTTGTAACGGAATTTCAGAAACTTTCTAATCGGCGGAACCTAATAACTAACTACTAACAACCTACTAGACGAATACCAATCAGGTTTCCGTAAACATCGAAGCACAACATCCGCTCTGATAAAGGTGACAGATGACCTGAAACTTGCCATGGACAGACAAGAAGCGACTATTATTTGCTTCTTAGATTTCAGCAAAGCATTTGATACTGTCGACTTCGACATCTTACTAGCCAAACTTAGCGGTCTAAATTTCTCACAAAGCGCAATGCAATGGTTTCGCTCATACATGATGTCTCGTCAGCAACGCGTCATGTCTGGGGATATAAAATCACAATGGCGGCAGGTAGTGTCAGGCGTTCCCCAAGGCTCAGTATTAGGTCCTATACTCTTCTCTCTTTATGTCAATGATGTGTCATCGGTCCTGACCTATTGCAAATACCATATGTATGCTGATGACCTTCAGTTGTATCTAAGTGCGAAACCAAGCAATCTCAAGAAAGCTATTGAAAATTTCAATACTGACCTCGATGCACTGTCAAACTGGGCACAGGACATAGGTCTAAAACTAAACCCATCTAAAACCCAAGCGGTACTTGTTGGTCACTCTAAGCTCATTAGCCCAAAACATCGGGAATCCGTACCACCTCTTATCCTAAATGGAACAAATATTAACTTCTCGCCATCAGCAAAGAGTTTGGGAGTAATAATTGATGAAAATCTAAATTGGACAGAGCACGTAACTGCAGTGTGCAAAAAAGCATCAGCATCCCTTCATGTCCTACAAAAATACAAAAAACTCTTCCCTTTCGATCTGAAAAAGAAATTAGTACAAACGCTTATACTCCCAATCATTGACTACAGCGATATTATCCTACAAGGCCTCTCTCAGGAAAATTCCCGACGTCTAGAACTGGTCACGAATGCCTGCGTCCGATATATCTGTGACGTTCGACTTTTTGATCACATTTCACCAGCATATGCAAAATTGTCCTGGCTGCGTGCAGACAAACGCAGAGATTTCCATACACTCTGTCTCATCTACTGCCTTATAAATGTACACTGTCCCTCATATCTCTCCTCTTCCCTAACACTCATGTCGGAACAACATGACAGAAACACACGTTCCCATCATAATAAAATCCTCTCCGTTCCACTGCATCGCTCAGTCACCTTCTCCAAGTCCTTTACAGTAGCGGGAACCCGACTCTGGAATAACCTCCCTCGTTATGTTAGAGAACTTAAAAACATGACCGGCTTCAAAAAACAGTTAATGACGTATCTACTTAAGCAACAGTAATGCCTTCCTCTGTACATGAGTGCACTTCACCTCATTATTTCCCTCTCTCCCCCTCCTTAAACCTCCCTTACCCAAAACTCGCTATACTAGTAAACATCTACTTTACACACCAATATATTAATGTACATCTGCACAAACCTTCATTATTATTGCCACTCTTTCTCATGTTTGTCATTATTATTTGATTTTTTTTTACTGTTATTATTATTGCTTTCACCATAATCTGTATGTATAGCACCTGATGTAAAAATACTGCCAGCATTTACTTTATTAGGTCTTAGTCATATTCATCATTATTATTTGATTTTTTGTTTTACTGTTATTATTATTGCTTTTATCATAATCTGTATGTATAGCAACTGTTGTAAAAATACTTCCGCATTTACTTTATTAGGTCTTAGTCACTACTCTTTATTCATATTGTCACTAGAGTAAGCTAATTTTCTCATTTAAACTATGTTCATGACGTAACTCTGATGTGTGAAATGCTGCATGTGTGAAACACTGGTCCGATGTAAGAGAGGGCCTGATGGCCCTAATCTGATCAGGTTAAATAAATAAATAAATAAATAAATAAATAAATAATATCACGAGGTTAGATATTTCCGTTCGGATATTTAAATGCCATATCAACAAACGGCCTCACGATGGGTCTTTTGCTCTTTTAAGTACGAGGGTCACTCCAAAAGAAATGCACACAATTTTTTTAAAAAAAATCCACCTTTTATTGTACATGTTTGAAAGTTTTACAGTGCGTAGATACACCCTTTAGTAACAATATTTTCATTTCTCTACATAATTTCCATCCCTCTCAACTGCCTTTCACCATCTTGGAACCAGCGCCTGTATACCCGCACAGTAAAATTCTGGACCAACCTGTTGGAGGCACTATTTGGCAGCGTGCACAAGAGAGTCACCATCTTCAAACCTTGTTCCACGAAGAGAGTCTCTCAGTTTCCCAAAGAGATGATAGTCAAATGGAGCCAGGTCAGGACTGTAAGGTGGGTGTTTCAGTGTTGTCCATCCGAGTTCTGTGATCGCTTCCATGGTTTTTTGACTGACATGTTGCCGTGCATTGTCGTGCAACAGCAATACATCCTGCTTTTGTCGATGTAGTCGAACACGACTCAGTCGAGCTTGAAGTTTCTTCAGTGTCGTCACATATGCATCAGAATTTATGGTGGTTCCACTTGGCATGATGTCCACAAGCAAGAGTCCTCCGGAATCGAAAAACACCGTAGCCATAACTTTTCCAGCAGAAGGTGTGGTTTTGAATTTTTTTCTAGGGTGAATTTGCATGGTGACACTCCATTGATTGCCTCTTCGTCTCTGGTGAAAAAATGATGGAACCATGTTTCATCACCTGTCACAGTTATTCATCTCCACCATTCTCATACTATTCCAAAAGTTCGCTGCATACCGTTTTTCTTGTTTGTGTGAGCCACTGTGAACATCCTGGGAACCCACCTGGCACAAACGGTTTTTAACGCCAACACTTTGAGTATTCTGCAAACACTTCCTCCCCCTATCCCATTGTAGCGTGACAATTCGTTCACTGTGATGTGTCTGTCAGCAGTCACCAATTCGTTAACTCTCCGCGCATTGTTTGGTGTGTGTGCAGTACGAGGCCTGCCGCTGCGAGCACAATCATCAATGTTGCCGTGCCCGCTTTCATCACGTAACCTGCTTGCCCACCGACTAACTTTACTGCGATCGACGGCAGCATCTCCATACACCTTTTTCAACCTCTTGTGGATGGTTCCCACTGTATCGTTTTAACAGCACAGGAATTCTATGACAGCACGTTGCTTCTGACGAACGTAAAGTGTAGCAGCCACCTTGAAGACATGCTGTGACGGCGCCACTCACGGGAACAAGTTGAACTAAGTTTGCAAACAAGCGGGAAGGATATATCTACACTAAAATTTTCACACATGTAGAATGATAATTGTATTTTTACAAAAATAGTGCGCATTTCTTTTGGAGTGACCCTCGTAATTAGTAACGGCACTAGAACGAATTAATGTTAATTGCATGAACACGTCTAACATGTAAGCTTATAACAGCCTGTTTGAACAACGGATTTTCTGTGGTTCATGCTCCAAGAATTTGAAACCCATTGTTTTATTTTAACGACAGTAGACTTCGTTAGAGTCCAAGGAACTACGTCGGTGAAATACCGATGAATGATTACGTCGATTATCGCTATATTAGTTCTGAACAGCCCAGCTCAAAATTTAACGTGTTTGATTATCGGAAAATGTTTGGGTCTTGATAGTCGTTGTGTATCTTCCCAACGTGTCACAACTAATTAACAGTACAAGACTAAATATTCAGCTAGCTGTGGATGGAGCATGAAAACTGTCACACGGAAACCAGGTATATAGGATTTAGAAAGAGGTCGTTAAATATCTGCTCTTCACCCCTGTATTTGTTTGACTTGTGCAGTGTACAACGCTAGCATTTCAGGTGTTTATCCCCGGGCGTCTTACAAGATCTCGGCCGCCACTTTTCTCTTTTCAGATTTTCCTTTCTCTACGGTCGTCTGCCTCCAGACAGACCTGTTGCGTCCCGCTGCTAGTGGACTAATCTCTTCATCCGAATAGCTCTTACACCCAACGTCGTTTCACGATTCACTTCAGTATAATGCTTGACTCCACACGTTTATTCTGAGATATTTCTTCCTCAAGCTATGGCCTATGTTTGATACTAGCAGTTCTCTTGTCTTTGCTAGTATGCGTCTTATGCCCTTCTCGCGTCGCACGAGTTGTGTTACCTTTGGTTTCCAACGTTGTAGAATTCCTCCATTTCGTCCGCAGTTGTGATGTTAACTTTTCGCTGCCCCTTCTGTTTATGATTTTTTCACGCGATCGATTTCGTCTTAACTATGAATATTCATCAAATGAGTTAAGTGCTTATGCTTAGGCCAACATGGTCGCGTAATAATATGTACGAAACCTGTGATGTACCAAACATTTGTGTTTCCTTACACGCTGAGTCTGTGTGCCAAAGGGATTAACTGAGTGCATGACCGATATCTAAAATTCGTTGGCTTTGTGTGTATCTAGAGGACGGCTAAGCGCAATTTTCGCATTACTCTCTTGTTATTCTGTTAACCTGGTATAACTTGATTAAACTTACAGGCAGAATTATGGCTGTTGAAATAAATAAGTGTCCTAACATAAGCTGGGTACCGTTTAGAAGCGAAAATATTTAACCAAAGTTTATACCGTGAGAACAATGCAGACTGATTCACTAGCTCTACCAAGAGTGCACAAAGTCCAGCGCACCATGCTGCTGTTCAAATTCAAAATTCGAAAAGTCGGTTGCGGATAAATCTTCCAACTCTACTAAGCTAAGATGAGATTTCCACTACCTGTAAACACGACGCTGCTGTTCACAGTTTAAGTCCACCAGCGCAGCTGTCGAAAACTTCACTAAGTTCCCAAACACCCGCGGAAACTTTAAAAGTCCCTGGAGTTGTCGCCCTGAAGATTCGATACAGTTTAACAGCCGACCTCTGAAAGCGAAGTGAGCCCAGGGCCGTTGCCTTTGTACAGGATGGTTGGAAGCGGTCTGAAGAGCTTGTAAGTGTGTTGCAGGGTAGGTTGTGCTGAAAATTAATTTTTCTGAAAAAAAAAATCGATGCGTTGCGCCGTTTTCGACATAATTAGCACTGAAATTAGCCAGTCAGGCCGCTGCACTAGCAAACTCAACACGGAGTCTCCAAACGTGTTCTTCAATTCTTGTCCTGAAATTGAGAAAGAGAGCGATACAAAAATTGAACATGGGACGGTAGTAAGAATCGAACCCGAGCCAAAGGCTGAGCAGTCTCGTGCGCTGTCACCTATGCTGTGACAACGACTGACACTAATTATCTCTGGCTGTCCGCTTTCATTTGTGCACACAATGCCCATATTAGCTAACTTCAACGTTAATTAAGTCGTAAAGGGCGGAACGTATCGAATATTTTTCTTAACGACTGTTTCTCAGCACAAACTACTCTGCGACACCCTTACAAGCTTTTCTGACTGTTTCTGACCACGCTGTACAGACTCGGTCTGCCATTTCAAACCTCACATAATTACGTATTCTGACCGTACTGCTACAAAAAACATATGTAAAAATTCTCTACATGATTCAAGCCTCCACGCTGATTCCTTTTTAGCTGTTAAAAAGTATCAGGTTCAAAGCATATTTCTTAAAAACCTATCGTAAGGTCTTTCACTTCCTGTACACGAATCTTATAACGAATACAAATTACGTAAACTATCGATACCGGAATCTTACACAGGAATATCTGCCGGAATTTCACCTGCTTTTTCGTATTTTCATTCGCTTTGCTAGGGTTCTTGGTTTTTGTGTTGTTCATAACGTATTCGCAAGTTGGTAAATGTTAGAATTATTTACTATTATCTATATTAAACTTTATTAAATGAAACCCCTACAGATATCGTAGTCTGTTACTTAATACTGCCGATACAGTATTGTTTGCTTATAACACAAGTTGTATAGATTTAATAAAAATTATAAAGCAGTTTCCCGAAAGTCGTATTCTAACGGGTATCGCCTTACAGTTCTCTAAAGTTACTTAAAGTGTTTAGTGATAATTAATTTGGGAACGTTGTAGCTATATTCATATCTTCAATTGTGAACATCTAAGACATTTTTACATCTTCATATTTATTTAAGGGTGATTCCTCCTCTTGTTTGCCCCGTTCACATACTGCCGTTTTCTGGGAGAAGCTGAATCGTCAAAGCTGGCTCCGGAAAGAAACACGAAACGCAAATGAGATCATGATGCATGAAGTGATGAGGAACAAATATGCCCCATCTGAATATAGTGAAATGATAGATTAAGTAACACTTGTGAGAACTCCATAATGCTTTTAACAGGTGATTCAAAAGTTACTGAGAGTGCCTAACTTGAGAAATCTGTACTATCTCCCATCCAACTTTCGTAATCCTGTCTTCCTCAGCTGCGTGTAATATTACGGTTTATTGTTAATTTTTACCTGTCGACCGTGTAACTACAACTGAAACACAGTTTTTCTGCCGTATGCGTTTCGCCTTTATTCTCTGCAAGGCATCTTCAATGGCCTGGAATATTTGCATAATTTTACTACTTGGTTTACATATTAGGACATATATATATATATATATATATATGTTATAAACAGTTCTGGTGATTAGTTTTTCTATGGCGTAGTAATATTTTAAATTCTACTTACAGATTCTGTGGAGGATTTTCTTGATTTTGTGGTATAGTTCTACATCTACATTTATACTCCGCAAGCCACCCAACGGTGTGTGGCGGAGGGCACTTTACGTGCCTCTGTCATTACCTCCCTTTTCTGTTCCAGTGGCGTATGGTTCGCGGGAAGAACGACTGGCTGGAAGCCTCCATGCGAGCTCGAATCTCTCTAATTTTATATTCGTGATCTCCTCGGGAGGTATAGGTAGGGGGAAGCACAATATTCGATACCTCATCCAGAAACACACCGTCTCGAAACCTGGCGAACAAGCTACACCGCGATGCAGAGCGCCTCACTTGCAGAGTCTACCACTTGAGTTTGCTAAACATCTCCGTAACGGTATCACGGTTACCAAAAAACCCTGTGACGAAACGCGCCGCTCTTCTTTAGATCTTCTCTATCTCCTCCGTCAACCGGATCTGGTACGGATCCCACACTGATGAGCAATACTCAAGTACAGGTCGAACGAGTGTTTTGTAAGCCACCTCCTTTGTTGATGGACTACATTTTCTAAGGACTCTCCCAATGAATCTCAACCTGGCACCCGCCTTACCAACAATTAATTTGATATGATCATTCCACTTCAAATCGTTCCGCGCGCATACTCCCAGATATTTTACAGAAGTAACTGCTGCCAGTGTTTGTTCCGCTATCATATAATCATACAATAAAGGATCCTTCTTTCTATGTATTCGCAATACTTTACATTTATCTATGTTAAGGGTCAGTTGCCACTCCCTGCACCAAGGGCCTATCCGCTGCAGATCTTCCTGCACTTCGCTGCAATTCTTTAATGGTTCAAAATGGTTCAAATGGCTCTGAGCACTATGGGACTCAACTGCTGAGGTCATTAGTCCCCTAGAACTTAGAACTAGTTAAACCTAACTAACCTAAGGACATCACAAACATCCATGCCCGAGGCAGGTTTCGAACCTGCGACCGTAGCGGTGTTGCGGTTCCAGACTGCAGGGCCCTTAACCGCACGGCCACTTCGGCCGAAATTTCTTTAATGCTGCAACTTCTCTGTATACTACAGCATCATCCGCGAAAAGCCGCATGGAACTTCCGACACTATCTACTAGGTCATTTATATATATTGTCAAAAGCAATGGTCCCATAACACTCCCCTGTGGCACGCCAGAGGTTACCTTAACGTCTGTAGACGTCTCTCCATTAATAACAACATGCTGTGTTCTGTTTGCTGAAAACACTTCAATCCAGCCACACAGCTGGTCTGATATTCCGTAGGCTCTTACTTTGTTTATCAGGCGACAATGCGGAACTGCATCGAACGCCTTCCGGAAGTCAAGGAAAATGGCATCTACCTGGGAGCCTGTATCTAATATTTTCTGGGTCTCATGAACAAATAAAGCGAGTTGGGACTCACACGATCGCTGTTTCCGGAATCCATGTTGATTCCTAGGGAGTAGATTCTGTCTGGGTTTCCAAAAACAACATGATATGCGAGCACAAAACATGTTCTAAAATTCTACAACAGATCGACGTCAGAGATATATGTCTGTAGTTTTGCGCATCTGCTCGACGACCCTTCTTGAAGACTGGGATTACCTGTGCTCTTTTCCAATCATTTGGAACCTTCCGTTCCTCTAGAGACTTGCGGTACACGGCTGTTGGAAGGGGGGCAAGTTCTTTCGCGTACTCTGTGTAGAAGCGAATTGGTATCCCGTCAGGTCCAGTGGACTTTCCTCTGTTGAGTGATTCCAGTTGCTTTTCTATTCCTTGGACACTTATTTCGATGTCAGCCATTTTTTCGTTTGTGCGAGGATTTAGAGAAGGAACTGCAGTGCGGGCTTCCTCTGTGAAACACCTTTGGAAAAAGGTGTTTAGTATTTCAGCTTTACGCGTGTCATCCTCTGTTTCAATGCTATCATCGGAGTGTCTGGATATGCTGTTTCGAGCCACTTACTGACTTAACGTAAGAACAGAACTTTCTAGGATGTTCTGTCAAGTCGGTACATAGAATTTTACTTTCGAATTCACTGAACGCTTCACGCATAGCCCTCCTTACGCTAACTTTGACATCGTTTAGCTTCTGTTTGTCTGAGTGGTTTTGGCTGCGTTTAAACTTGGAGTGAAGCTGTCTTTGCTTTCGCAGTAGTTTTCTAACTTTGTTGTTGAATCACGGTGGGTTTTTCCCGTCCCTCACAGTTTTACTTGGCGCGTACCTGTCTAAAACGCATTTTACGATTGCCTTGAACTTTTTCCATAAACACTCAACATTGTCAGTGTCGGAACAAATATTTTCGTTTTGATCTGCTTTTAGCGTTCTTCTTCTCCTTATAATTGCCATTTGGGTTTTTGTTTGCCACACTTCACAGAACTAGGAACTCAACGCTTGGATTGATGCAATGTTTTGGTTTGTGTTGCCGATTGTCAGATGTTATTGCCAAAGGTAGAATGTTATTGCCAAATTTAGAGTATAATATTGTTTTCCATAACACTTAAAACACCACTGCACTTAATAAAGCAGCCACATTAAAACACGTATGTTCCCCCCGCTCTTGCTTTCGCTCTCCCTCCCTCCCTCCCTCTCCCTTCCGCTCTCCCTCTCTCTCTCACTCACCCACCCACCCAACCAACCAAACACCCACCGACCCACCCACCCACCCTCCCGCCCACACCCACACACACACACACACACACACACACACAAAGGCAAGCACACACGCAAAAAGAAGAATACATACCAAAACAAATACCATTACACACACACACACACACACACACACACAGAGACAACAAATGTGTACTGAAACAAATACCATTTCACGTACACACACACACACACACACACACACACACACACACACACACACACATGCTTGCAAGCACAATCAGATTACAGATATATAAAAAAAATGCACTCCAAAGTTGGTTATAACATTCGATCTTTGGCAATAACATGCGACAACCTGCAATACGAACCGGAATATAGCATCAGAACAAGTTTTCAGTTCATAGTGCTGTGAAGTGTGAGAAACAAGAACCCAAATGGCAATTATAAGAAGAAGAACATGGCCAAAAACGGAACTAAACCACAACATGTAGAAATCATCTACGGAGCAGAATCTTGAATTTAGAACATTACTACGCCATAGAAAAAGTAACCACTAGAACTATATATAACCTATATATACGTTGGGCCAAAATGTAATCCAAATAGTAAAAATATGTACGTATTCCAAGCTACTGAAGATTCCTTGCAGAGAATAAAGGCGAAACGCGTATGGCACGAAAATTGTGTTTCATTCATTTGTAGACGGCCACCAAGTAGGAAGTAACAATATAACGTAATAACTCCCATCAGAATTCACCGTTCAAGTCTGCTCAAATGTGACGCAGCATGTTCGCCACACGCAACTCATCGGCTCTTCTGCGAATGAATAACTCTGTACAAAATGGCACCTGCCCGGCCTTTGCGCAGGGAGATAGAAAAAAGTTTCAGTGGACGAACTGTCCAATCAACCAGACGAATTTTTCAGTGAGATCAGCACCTGCTCCAGTCAGGATACAGTAGAGACAGCGACTGTCTCCTCTTGCACAAAATTTTCCACCTTTTCAACGTCTAAAATTGGAACGAACGCGTCCCGCTGCGCGCGATTCTGAAGAAACCATTCTCTACAGCACGCGTTAAGAAAGCTCAGGCAGATAATACGCCGCCTGAGTGGCGACACAGGCCAGCTTTTAAAGATGAACTGAGCTGCCACTCTGAGGCCTCTGCTGCAAAGCTGAATCACGGAAGTCCACCTGAATTCAGCAAGTTGCCTGCTTCTGCTGTTACGCTCACGCTCATTCAATTTGCTTAGACCAGCGATTATACTTGTTTAGCAAAGATGGCTACAAGAGCAGGGCGTGCTGAATATAAAACGTGTAATAAAAAGGAAAACTAAACGCTTTCAGTTTCGGTTCCCAGCGCGATCTTCGCCCCTGGCTTGGAAAAATGTATCAGAAAACACATGGAGACAAAAGAAACTCTGCAGAAACTTAGAAAACCAGAATATTATTTTAAATGTGGATTGACTGCCGCCTTATTAAGTCCTTGTGATTTTCAGCCTTTCTAAGCCACCATCTGTATTTCCTATGATCCCTCAGTTCACCTTGGAGCAATGTTAAGGTAACTGAACAAATTTAAGTACAGAGCAAATAGCCAAGCTTGTGATAAACAAGTGGCTGACATACACTCATGCCCATAAGTTAGGGATAATTGCAGAATGTGGTGCCACACAACGTGGAACTACACAAAACTGGCGCTAATAGCATAGGCAAATAGGGAACACACACAACACAGATCTGTAGTCCACGGTATGGTGATAAGTTGAGAAAACCGACCCGAAACACATGTGCTACAAAACGCCACTATTTCCTGCACATGTACCCCGACATCACTGTGGGATATGATCAGCACGCACACGTACACAGACCGCACAACGGGTTGGCATACTGTGGATCAGGTGGTCGAGCAGCTGCTGGGGTATAGCCTCCCATTCTTGCACCAGTGCCTGTCGGAGCTCCAGAAGTGACGTAGGGATTTGAAGACGTTAGCGATACATCGACCGAGAGCATTCACCTGATATCTTCTGTTTCAAGGTACTCCTCCACGATGGCAGCTTGGTGGGGCCTTGCGTTATCAACCATCAGGAGGGAGGTGGGACCCACTAAAAAGGCGGACATGCGCAAAATGA
Organism: Schistocerca piceifrons; assembly: GCF_021461385.2. Classification (NCBI taxonomy): domain Eukaryota; kingdom Metazoa; phylum Arthropoda; class Insecta; order Orthoptera; family Acrididae; genus Schistocerca; species Schistocerca piceifrons. The sequence goes on from NC_060139.1 coordinate 273,584,541, forward strand.
CGTCCCAATACACCTGACCGTTGCAGTTCCTCTGTCAAAGACATGCAAGAGTGCACGTTCACCAGTCATAATCCTACCCCACACCATCAAACCACGACCTCCATACATGTCCCTTTCACGGGCAGTAAGGGGTTGGTATCTGGTCCTTCGTTCACGCCAGATGAAAACCCGGCGAGAATCACAGATCAGACTACACCTCGACTCATCCGTGAACATAACCTGGGACCACTGTTCCAATGACCATGTACTGTGTTCTTTACACCAGGCTTTACGGGCTCTCCTGTGACCAGGGGCCAGTTGAATGCACCTTGCAGGTCTCCGGGCGAATAAACCATGTCTGTTCAGTCGTCTGTAGACTGTGTGTCTGGAGATAACTGTTCCAGTGGCTGTGGTAAGTTCCCGAGGAAGGCTATCTGCAGTACTCCGTGGCCGTCTCGGGCACTGATGTTGAGATATCGGTCTTCTTGTGGTGTTGTACATTGTGGACGTCCCGCACTGTAGCGCCTGGACACGTTTCCTGTCTGCTTGAGATCATACTTTGTGGCACACGGAGGGCCCATGCTACGACCTGCTGTGTTTGACCAGCCTCCTGTCACCCTAATATTTTACCTCTCATAAAGTCATCTATATGTGTTCTTTGAGCCATTTTCAACACACAGTCGCCATTAGCACGTCTGAAAAAGGCCGCACACTTACTCGCTGCACCGTACTCTGACATGCACCAACCCACCTCTGCGTATGTGGACTGCTGCCAGCGCCACCGTGCTACGACACAGGTCAAATGCACCGCATGGTCATACCCCGAGGCGATTTAAACCCGCAAACCGCCCAACAGAGCGTTGGTTCACCATGTATCAGCATTATCCTTAATTTATGAGCATGAGTGTAGTACCAATAGAAGTATACGTGCAGAAGTGCTTCGACAATGCACACATTAAGCGTAGCAGACATAACAATAAGTAATGAGAGTTCATCCTGTACATACAAATAACATGAATATCAAGATGTAAGAATACTGTCACATCGTTGGCTTCGTTGCGGAGTACCTTTGCGAGCGGCGCATTGCAGAGTGGAGCATGGGACACGGAGCTGCTATGTTTGTTGTGGGTAGCTCTGCATGTGAAAGGCATTATTATGGAAGTTTAAGTGAGGCTGCAAGTACTATTATTGTGAAGTAATGAGATATGAAAGTGGATTCAGTGAAAAGTGCGTAAAGAAGTAATTAAGTATGAGCAGTGCTGCCGATAACGTATTTACGTGTCCACACGTTTGCTGGTCGTACCGTACAACATCAATCATCCGTGTCGTGCTCGGCCTCTCCGATTGAAATGTGAATCAATAAAACAGTTTACCACAAACGAGAGCAATCAAGTGACAGTGTCTTGTAGCGAGCGGGAGAACATGAGTTCGGTCATCGCGTTTCCGCATCATCAACGATCACCCGCGTAGTGTCGGTTACGCGTACGCTCGTCCAAGTGATAATTGTGGACAGATAATCATCATCATTGCCTGTGTATTTATCAACGAAGGTTCGGCCATGGTAAAAATGTGAAATACATTTGACGGCTTGAAGTAAGATAGTGACAGACATTAACATCGTCAATAATACTTGCAATAATAAGAGAATGACAATTATAACCTCTCATCAAATTAGCAAGAATGTTAATTGGCATCAACAGTTACGAATCAGTGTGGAAACAGTGCAACCTGCGACTTTCCTATCGGCTCAGAACATAATTTTTCATATTAGACGTAGGACAGTGTTGTGTTTAGTGTTGAGTGCCACCGCTAAATCCGTTTGCATATTTATATACGTAATTTCAGGCAAGCCAGCAGCAGTGAGGAGCAGAAGTAACACGACCGCTTCGGGAGTACCAGGTAAGGGGCGCACGGTCAAAGCAAAAGCAGTTCAAGTGTCCCCCGCCAGTTGTACCCCAGGGCGTGTCACAAAGATGATCTAAAAATGCTGTCAAGTAATCCTACATGGGAAAAGAAATATAGCTGTTAGACAAAAATATATAAAACAGCGATAAATTCACCCTTGAACATAAATGCAGATGATAGCCAAGCCTACATGCTGCGCTGTTGTGTTCGATCACGAACTCCACCTATCCAATGTCCTCAATACTTTACAAGTGTCCTTCGTAGTCATAACAGTGTTCTGTGTAGTTATGAGTGAGCTGCGTCGGAGGTAAGTGAAGTCGAACGTCGGTGAATTGTTGCTACTTGTATGGTGCGTGCTTCCGTAATGAAGGGGGACGTAGTATTTGGTGCTTCAGCAAGTGCTGTGTCTAAGATTTATACCGCATATGGGGAAAGCGGAAATACGTTGTCCACTAAGACACAACGCGGACGAAAGTATGTGTCGAGTGATGGTGACAGACGGACATTGAAGAGGATTGTGACGAAACATAAGAGGCCGACAGCTGCAAAATCGCTGCAGAACTGAATGTCGCACTCGCGAACCCTGTCAGTACGAAAACAAGACGAAGGGTGCTATATAATCAAGGAACGGCAGAGCGAGCTGGAATTGCAAAACCACCAGTGACGCAAACACCCTTAACAGTAAGCCGAGGTGTCGAAGGCAAAACCCCAGGACCGTGGAGCATGGGAGAAAGTCTTGTTTCCCACTGTTCTCAACTTGGGCTGAGTTTACCGTCCCAAGAGTAAAACTTGTCGGGGTCCCGTTATGATTTGTGCAACCATATCGTGTTATTCCACTGGCCTCGTGGTTACTCAACAATGTCACATTACTACAGAATAACTATTTTGGCTGATAAAGTCTGTCCATGGTACCATGTTTGTTCCCCAATAGTGATGTTGAGATTCAAGGCGACAGGACTCCTGTTCACACAGCTCACATTGTCGTGTATTGGTTTTTTGTGCATAAGGATGAATTCTCGCCTCTCCCCTGGCCTCCAAAGTTACCAGATGTCGATGTTATTCATCCTTCGTGGTCTGTTTTGGAAAGTAGGATGCGTAATCGCTATACACCCTTCAGCTTCATTACCTGAATTTGCCAATATTTTGCGACAAGAATGGTATGCGATTCCCTTGAAAACCATTTAGAACCTGTAATTATCCGTTACAAAACGACAGGAAGCCGTTTTGAATGCCAATTGGTGTCCTGCATCCTGTTAGGCAATGGCGGAAGCTGTTTTGAACGCCAACTGATATCCTACACATTGTTAGGCATGGTAATGTGTTATGTTTTTGGTGTTTCCATTTTTTTCTCCATCCGTTTAATAATGGTAAAGAAAACCGTTACTTCTTATTTCTTTGTAGGCCCTAAGGTTGTGTAATACAATTAGATGCTACTTGTTTGGATAAAAGCAGTACGAGAAGTTCAGTTGTAGAAGAGGAATAATAATTGCTGTTGTCTGCAATAGAAACAACAAGGAAATGTTTGTCATTACAACGCCAAGAACAGCTGCTCAACAGCTGCTATTGTTGCCTGGAAGATTAACACAACTTACAGAATATCAGTAATTTATTATGTTAAATAAATTCCACCCTGTTCGTTTACTTAAAAACATACAATTCTTGATATGTTTCACAGGTTAAAAAGTTTTGTACTGGATGAAAAATATGTTTCTCTGCTATATATTTCATCAAATTACTAGGTGATGGAACTCAATAATATTTTGCCCTTGTCTCTAGTCCTGCTGACTGCGGACAATGTTTCCAACGTGTGTATTGTGTCCACGATTTCATCGTTCGCCGTTGGAATACTTGTGCCATAAGTTTCTGACATGGTACTTCCAATATCTGAATGGTAATTTCAGTTAGGCGATGATAATCGATCTAGAACACCACAGAGGGAATTACAAGCATATAATTTAACTTCTCTGCGGTTGCGAGCTGTGCACGGCCATTGGCGTTATTCGCTGCAGGAAAATAGATTGCACTGGTAATTGCTTCCAAATGGTTGCCTTTGAACTTTCAGCACCCCCTGAAAAGAGAAATGCTAGCTGTTAAACCCTGGATGAAATGAGGCCTCATAGGAGGCATTAAGTTTGTAATTTCATTTAATACACGTATTAAAAAGCTGGTAAAAATTTTCCAATTTGACAGAGAAGTAATTCAAGTTTTCTACTTGCCTTACATTAAATTTTTATTCATGTTTGCTATGTTAGAGGTTAAGAGCATAAAGTTTATTTTATCCTACGCTCACGTAAACTGTTTAACGGCAATACTTGTTCGACGGATGTGTTGTCATCAGTAGCCTGTAAGGGTAAATGCAGCAACATGGCTATTAAACAGGTTATCTGATTATCGATGGAAGTAAACATTATTGTTATCGAATGCCAGTTACGTATACATTAGAATGTTACTAACATAGCACGTTTATTACAGAATGAACTAGAATAGTGTAACTAACGGTGAATGCCTTTGAAGGGTTAGGCTACATTCTGGGTTATTTTACAGATCAGTTCTTAATTAATTCAAGTACTCTGAATCAGATATTACGTCAAATTCTCACGCACACGGCATCTGGTGATGTGCCTTAACAAAGAAATACGAGGGGGTAAATTAAATCAAGAAGTTTCTGAAGTTTAACAATACTGGACACAGCTCAACACCGTCCCGATCTTAAAGGTAGCTGCAATCTCAGTCTTCTAACAACTAATGTCGTTGTGTGATGAGAACTACTATCAGATAACACTTTAGAACACTTGAGACAGATGACTGACTCATTTTAGCATTGTGGAAATGCTGTTAGCTGTCACATAGCGTAGTAAAACGAGATGTAACATTTCCCCAATTTCAGAAATTTAGTGAGCTCTGATTACAGAATTAACTAGCCACAGAAAAATCCATGAAATCACACAAGTGTCAGACGTTAAGAGTGATTTAAGTATGCAGAACAACAAACTCATACCATCAGCTTTAGATGAAGAGAGCGTCAGAAACTCTGTGAAAGACATCTAAGAATTCGTGGAATCCAGATTAGGAAATTAGAGTACTCAGTTTTTCAGAGTTAATGTTTTCAGTGGTATAAATACCATTTCTTCAGCTTTCTTTCTACATCAGTCACCGTTCTTGAACACATGGATAGAGCTGTCTGCAATGTGGGTTAAATCAATAACGAACATTTTCTTTTGGGGAGTAGTACAGTACATATATTAATGAAAATACAACCAAATAGATTCATTTAAAGAACGGTTGTGAAGACACACTTCAGTGTTGTAGTTGTTCAAGAGAAAATCGTTGCATTTGGTATCAAATTCCACTGCATTACCCTCAATAGCTTTAATACACTCTGGAAGATGTTGAAACCATATTTAATCTGTAGCGGCCGCTAGCCAGCTGCTGCAGGTAAACACCCGATGACCGCAGAACAACCACAGATTTCTGCCAGTAGCAGATTCAACTATAGAGTATCCATGATACCCCTGCACTTTGGTGTAACCATTGTTCGGCAACCAGTGGTGTTGACTATATACACCTCAGAATTGCGGAGTGGTGACTACATGACACTTGTGGTGTCTGTACGATGACAAGCCATGTCAGAGCGCACATAAACAGTGACTGGACAGCAAGCAAAGGGCATCAGATAGGTGACCACTGTGCGATTGGTGGCCTGGCTAAGTGTCAAGACTCCACCACCGTCCACTGGTGCACCCACGAACATCAACTACAAACATTCACTGGGAACCCTTGCCATAGAGCGTGCATGAGGCACCAACGAGGCTTAGGGTCGACCTTGGGTCCTACGGGCGACTGAACCACTTAGCGTCTGCCATCGCCAGTCGCCGAATATCAGATGTAGAGTGCCGGGGTTCGGTTCCCGGATGACACGGCCTTTGCTGCAAGTCACTAGCGTGCAGGCTGCTGTCACAACCAACTTGCTGAGTGGTGGTGACGAACAGCAGCGTCACCAGCACTGACAGCACCAGCCGCCGGCGAGCTACCTGCCCAGCATGAAGTCTCTGCTTTGGGATCCTGTCAACCGACCACTGCCTAGTACCGTTGGTTCGACTCCCATCCTACCTGTTGGACGTGGACCTGGAGCGTCGCTGAAGACTGTGCAATAGGAGAATGTAGTGGCTACATGAATATTGTTGAAAATTGCTCCTAATAGTACCTTTCATTATTTCTTGGAACGAAATTGGTCACAAGAAAGGAAAGTAATACAGTACTTCCCGTATGGTGAAACAATTGTTGAAATCCATTTCCTTTTGAAGAGCTCAGTGCAGGATGCTGTGGAAGAAGCACCATACATAATTATTATAAATGAAGTAAAATATGAACAAGATAAAAGTTCTGTAGCTTATTAGTTACCCCTGATTTCTGAATTAAGTTGGTTTCCCCAACGAGAGAAAACTTTTCTGTGTATGATACCCCTTCAATATGTGAAAAACTATACAGCACAAACCAACGTTTCGCCCACGGTTAATGCAGCCATGGGCAAAACATAGGATCCTCCAGTATAGTTCTTTATATTATGACGTGGGCACATTACTCTGAAATATTTTGTGTCAACAGACTCTGGCCACGCATTTATATTGGTTTCCCTTTATTGAACGACTTACTGTAGTAGTCAATCGTGCTGCAAAATAATTAAAGCAAGGCGCCTCAATAAAATTATAATTTACGAGTCGATTCAAATCCTTAACACCCCGTAGTAGTTGTGTTTTCCAAATGATGGAGCACATAAATCACTCGTTTTCAGTATATGCTTTGGTTCGTCAGTCCCCTGTTGTTCAGGCTTCTTTCGCAGACTCTCAAATGAACTGTGACAGAAGCCCAACGAGGGTGGAGGGGGGAGGGGGAGGACTGACGTACTAGGACATGCACCGAAACTATGAAATAGTGCATTCGTAACGGTTAGTCACTAGCCGAAATCTAGATTTGCTTTAATAAAATCCGAAAGGAAAGGACGACTGATTGCTGTGCTCCATCATTTTGAAAGTCATATCACAGTCGTTCAGTGCATCCACATTCATAGTGGTAGGTCACTAGACTTACGTTTTATTGCGAAACCGTTTTTAGACGTTTTGGCGTTCTATAAGGATTACTGAGTGGCACTTACTCACTTATGGCACACTTTAATGATCAATTGCACCATCAGTTGAAACGTCCCCTTTGAACAATTATACAGGACTGTGCTTAACCTGATACACAATATTTTTTTGGCGCAACGCAATCTGAAATCTGACTTTCAAAAATCCCTACAAAAGAATGGCCTTGACTAACATTAACCCATACGTTTCACAAATCACTTACCTCACAAAAATCTTGGTTACTCGAAATACTGCAAAACAGCGAGCGCCACTACTGCCAGCTAAATGAAAGATTCAAACTACGGAAGGGACTAACTACTGATAGGCATAGTTAGCAAATGAAAGATTTTGATAGAGAACAAACAATGTATTTACCTTAATAGTCATCAAAAGTCGTAATACATATAGGAGTTCATAGCATCCATTCTTACAAATATCAAAACTCCGCCATTTCTCTCCCCACATCCACCACTGCTGGCGGCTCACCTCCAACTGCGCAACGCTACGCGCTGTTCACATCCAGCTGCCGCTGCCCAACACTACAATGGCAGACAACAATGCAAGCTAGCCACAGACTGCACACAGCACAGCCTGTGATTTTCATACAGAGCGCTACGTAACGTTGCCAACAAGAAAACGTAAACAGCCTACTTACACAGTTAACGTTTTTAAATAATATAGTAGCTACCTTGCCAGTGCTACATATTTTTATTAGTCCAGTATGACCTCATTGTAAGTGGAAGTGGATGATAAGTTATGTATATCACAAAGTGACGAATGCAAACGAAAACCCATGCTTCACCAATCCTTAGTGGCAAGTGTTATGTGAACGACAAGAAACTAAAACGTATTGTTGTATGTCACGCGGATCAGCTAAGAACCACGAATCTGCTGTAGCTACTGTTTTGTAATATCTCAACTTTTCATGAGCATATCATCTACATCCACATCTATGTATATAATCTGCAATCCACTGTGAAGTGCTTGGCAGAGGGCACGTCCCATGTACAAGTTACTAGTGATATATCCTGTTTCACATATGAAGCACAGGAAGAACTTTTGTTTAAATATCTTCGTGCGGTCTGTAGTTAATACACTCGTGTCTTCACGATTCCTTTGGGAGGGATACGGAGGGGGCTGTGGTATAACTATGCTGTGGTATAACTATAGACTCATGAACTTAAGACGTTTCTTGAAACTTTGTAAGTAGGTTATCTCGTTATAGTTTGTGTCAATCTTCAAGAGTGTGTTATTTCAGTTTCTTCAGCATCTCGTGACATGCTCCCACGGTCAAATAAACATGAGACCATTCGTGCTGCCCTTCTCTGTATATGCTCAGTCCCATTTGATTAAGCTTGATCCCATTTGATTAAGCTTGACGAATATTCTAGGATGGGTTGCACAAGCGACTTGAAAGCAATCTCCTTTGTAGAGTGGTTGTGTTTCCCCAGTATGCTACCAATAAATCAAAGTGTATCACCTGCTATACCCAGGACTGAGTGTATGTGATAATTCCATTTGATATCCCTACAAAGTCTTACACCCCGGTTTTTGGTAAATGGTTCATCCGTTTTTCCTAGTACTAATAATATCACAGGTCAACAATGAAGATATGACTGAGTTGAAAACAGCCGTTTCTGATGTATTTTGTGTTGTAAAAACGAATATTATATTTAAAATGTAGTACATTTAAATTGTAGTGTATCATACATAACTTATGAGTTTATTACCTGTTTGCAGATGGTTTCTACTGAAAACAAAAATGTCTTTTTGTTACTTTAGATTGAATTAGTGAGCAAACTCAACTAAAAAAAGACATAATGTACGTAATACCTAAATCATCTAGATCATTTCTGTTACATCTGTGCAAAAGTGACATTTGCCAACGAGAAACGACATCACTTCGCTATTGAAAACTGCTTACTACCATTATTTTGTTGTGAAGCTAGGTGATCAAGACAGACCGTGGGCAGCTCATGTTTGCTCAAATTCGTGTTTTGTCGATTTAACTGGATAAACGTTCAGTGGTCTTTGATACCCCTATAATTTAGAGAGAGCTGAGTAATTATGCTGATAACTGCTATTTCTGCAAGGTACCTGCTACTCACAAAGGTCTGTCAAGAAAGTTATACCGAACATCACATACCGCCGAATACCGTTACCCATCATTCCAGTTTCACATGTGCCTGTACCGACTCCATCAGGGGACTACTGGGACTACTGCTTGGAGTTAAACGTCGATGCAGCCAAAACGATGGAAACATGCTATCTAATACTCTTTTCTTCAACATCTCAAGATACTAGTTCCACAGCTGAATCAATAAGTGAGCCGTACAGACTAATTCAAGGTAATTTAAGTGATTTAATTCTAGATATAGATCCACTAAAAGCAGAGATGAATTTTGATTCTAGGTTGAAACAATGGAATGTTCTAGAACCACACGTTAATGTGTCACGGGGTGAGGTGGGAGAGTGGTCATCACAGTGGACTTGCATTCTGGAAGTCGACGGTTCAGATTCCCGTCTGGACATCCAGATTCCGGTGTTCCGCTATTTCCTTGAATCGGTCCATGGAAATGCTGGGATGGTTCATTTGGAAAAGGTACGGTCGACTTCTTTCTCCATCCATTCCTAATTTGACCTTGCGCTCCGTCTCTAATGATCGAGCCTCGACGGGACTTTAATAAACTGTAATGCTCCTGCGTTTCTAATGTGCCATTGTACGGAACACGGCAGAAAGACTTGGTTCGGTATCTCAAAAAAGGGAACAACATTATTGCCTGCCGGAACGTGATTCTTTTGACAACAGCTTTGAATATGTTGCAGGGACCAGAAGGCTGGCCACTATTTTCAGCCACAGCAAAGTTTAGTTTAAAAGCTGTGGGCCAAGCTGTATATATGAAGGAACTAAATTCCAACATTAAATTACTTCTGGAAGCAATTAAATACAAAGACCACAACTGGGTGATCTGTGGAGATCTCAGTATGATCGCAATAATTTTGGGCACGAAGAAGGGATACACAAAGGAATGTTGTCTCTTCTGCGAGCGAGACGGTCTGGATATATTCGTACACTACAGCAGAACATGTTGGTCTCGAAGGAAAACTCTGCTACAAGGGTAGAAGAATATCCAGCACAGTCCTCTGGTAGAGCGAAATAATATTATTCTCGTGTTAATCTCCTTTATAAAGGGAAGGAACAAAGGGAAAGACGCCTTCAGGTACTTGAGAGACAAAAATTTCCACGGTTGAGTGAACTGAAAGTGAATCTGCTATTTGTCCTGCTATTCATAAATTTTTTATGGTTCAAAACCTCGTCTCCCAGGACACGAGAAACAAGTGTTGCACATGGCATAGAGTAACAGAAAAGCTGCAAATTAGGTTTCGTTGATAACGAACCTACTCCACAAGTACTATCGCTTAGGGAGCAACACGTCTCTCAAACTGCACTTTCTTCACACGCTTTTGGATTTTTTTTTCAGAAAACTCTGGTACAATCAGCAATGAGAGTGGTGAACGGTTGCACCAAAACTTATCAACAAAACGTATCGGAGTCCGTGGAACCATTCTGTGCTCTCAGACTACTGTTGGGCGTTGCTTCGAGATGCCCGAGAAGTAGATTACAGTAGACAAGCAAAGAAGCGAACACGCAAAAATTTGTAGCAACTCATGTCTGTGTTTTGTATTCATTTATTTTTGTGTTCTTGAGTTAAATTTTGTTTGTTTACTTCACGCTTTCATGTTAAATAATAACGATCGGACACTTTGCATAATAATACTGTTAAGCGTTTCGTTTCGCTGGTATCATTCTGTTCACCCCTGAGATAAAAGGAATTCTCAGGAAATTCTTCTTTTCATATTTTCCAGCAAACTAATAAACAAGTAAGATACAAATGCATATGAAATAATTTTTTGATGATTCACTAAGGAATAAATGGAAGTCACATATGTGGATCTCAAGTGTCACTTGTCGTGAAAGCGTAGTAATTTTCTTTCCACTTTCTTCACTAAAACATTTGATTCAGCAATACATATATTTTGTTTAAAACAGTAAACTGTGTATGCTAAGGCGCACAGGAAATAGAAATCCTGTTGCTTATATTTTTTAAATATATCATTTACGATACAGGTTTCCGTTGATTCTCTGAAACATCTTCATAAAATAATAATCATACCATAATTTACTGCAAATAATACGTAATTTACTATTCCCAGTGAATAAACCTGCACGGCAAGTTTTAAAATTAGCTTCAAAGCAAGTGTTTTTTCGCACTGTATAAATACGTTCCACATTTGGCGAACGTGTCTCTTACGTTGGAATTGCAGCCAGGTTACCTGAATTTTGAGATATTCCACGTCCGTACAAATTGTGGTAGTTGGCCAACATTGTAAAATCTAACTTCTGAAACTGGTAGCAACATAGCTTTTCTTGCATTTTAATTTGCATTTCTGATGTCTACATCTTTGCTATAGGAGGAATTCACTGGGCTAGGACGATCCCTTCTCCTAGCTAATGGCACGAAATCTTCATTTTCTTATCGTTTACTCGTCTGTTCCCTCAAGCTCGAAGGGACAATCTTCAGTCGAAAATGAAAATTCATCTTCCCTAGGAGATAACTTCGCATTGCTGTCATTAAGAGGGGCTTGTAAATGCTCATCAGCTAAGAATTCGTTCATTGCTATACAGTGTAGAAATACTGCTTATTTTAGTATTGCATTATCGATGAACTAATTTAAATTAACAGATATGAATTACAACCTGAGGTCACGTACCAAGGTTTTTTTCTTTATTGATATTTCATCCACTTCCGCCCAAGATGGGCAAGTGATCTGCTGTCAGCTGAAACAATTTGCCACTCTTCAGTCACATGAGAGGCAAACTGTAAAAAGCAATATAAAAGTGGACATAACGTTTGACAAAAATAAAAGTTTTGCGCAATAATAAGACAGCTCGTCAGTTGGGTAATTTAAAATATAAGAGGTTTATTAGGGGCTTAATTAAAATATAGACACAAATGAATAGAAAGCAAGTGTCACATGGTGAAACAGTCGTATAAAAATAGATAGTGAAACCCCAACATGAACCATAGACCTTGACGTTGGTGGGGAGGCTTGCGTGCCTCAACGACACAGACAACCGTACCGTAGGTGCAACCACAACGGAGGGGTATCTGTTGAGAGGCCAGACAAACGTGTGGTTCATGAAGAGGGTCAGCAGCTTTTTCAGTAGTTGCAGGGTCAACAGTCTGGATGATTGATTGATGTGGCCCTGTAACAACTAACCAAAACGGCCTTGCTGTTGTGGTACTGCGAACGGCTGAAAGCTAGGGGAAACTACAGCCGTAATTTTCCCTGGGAGCATGCTGATTTAATGTATGATTAAATGATGATGGCGTCCTCTTGGGTAAAATATTCCGGAGGTAAAATAGCCCCCATTCGGATCTCCGGGCGGAGACTACTCAGGAGGACGTAGTTATCAGGAGAAAGAAAATTGTCGTTTTACGAATCGGAGCGTGGAATGTCAGATCCCTTAATCGGGCAGGTAGGTTAGAAAATTTATAAAGGGAAATGGATAGGTTAGAGTTAGATATAGTGGGAATTAGTGAAGTTCGGTGGAAGGAGGAATAAGACTTCTGGTCAGGTGACTACAGGGTTATAAACACAAAATCAAATAGGGGTAATGCAGGAGTAGATTTAATAATGAATAAAAAAAACAGGAGTGCGGGTAAGCTACTACAAACAGCATAGTGAAAGCATTATTGTAGCCAAGATAAACACGAAGACCACGCCTACTACAGTAGTACAGGTTGATATGCCAACTAGCTCTGCAGATGATGAAGAACTTGATGAAATGTGTGATGAGATAAAAGAAATTATTCAGGTAGCGAAGGAAGACGAAAATTTAATTGTCATGGGTGACTGGAATTCGACAGAAGGAAAAGGAAGAGAAGGATATGTAGTAGGTGAATATGGATTAGGGTTAAGAAATGAAAGAGGATGAAGCCTGGTAGAATTTTACACAGAGCGTAACTTAATCATAGCTAATACTTGGTTCAAGAATCATGAAACGGGGTTGTATGCGCGGAAGAACCCTGGAGATACAAAAAGTTTTCAGATAGATTATAAAATGGTAAGACAGAGATTTAGGAACCAGGTTTTAAATTGTAAGACATTTCCAGGGGATGATGTGGACTCTGACCACAATCAATTGGTTATGAACTGTAGATTAAAACGGAAGAAATTGCAAAAAGGTGGCAAATTAAGGAGATGGGACCTGGATAAACTAAAAGAACCAGAGGTTGTACAGAGTTTCAGGGAGAGCATAAGGGAACAATTGACAGGAATGGGGGTAAGAAATACAGTAGAAGAAGAATGGGTAGCTTTGAGGAATGAAGTAGTGAAGGCAGCAGAGGATCAAGTAGGTAAAAAGACGAGGGCTAGTAGAAATCCTTGGGTAACAGAAAAGATATTGAATTTAACTGATGAAAGGAGAAAATACAAAAATGCAGTAAGTGAAGCAGGAAAAAGGAATACAAACGTCTCAAGAATGAGATCGACAGGAAGCGCAAAATGGCTAAGCAGGGATGGCTAGAGGAGAAATGTAAGGATGTAGAGGTATATCTCACTAGGGGTAAGATAGATACTGCCTACAGGAAAATAAAAGAGACCTTTAGAGAAAAGAGAACCACTTGCATGAATATCAACAGTTCAGATGGAAACCTAGTTCTACGCCAAGATGGGAAAGCAGAAAGGTAGAAGGAGTATATAGAGGGTCTATATTGTGCCGATGTTCTTGAGGACAATATTATGGATGAGGATGAAATCGGAGATATAATACTGCGTGAAGAGTTTGACAGAGCACTGAAAGACCTGAGTCGAAACAAGACCACGGGAGTAGACAACATTCCATTAGAACTACTGACAGCCTTGGGAGAGCCAGTCCTGACGAAACTCTACCATCTGGTGAGCAAGATGTATGAGACAGACGAAATTCCCTCAGACGTCAAAAAGAATATAATAATTCCAATTCCAAAGAATGCAGGTGTTGACAGATGTGAAAATCACCGAACTATCAGTTTAATAAGTCAGAGCTCAAAATACTAACGCAAATTCTTTACAGACGAATGGCAAAAACTGGTAAAAGCCGACCTCGGGGAAGATCAGTTTGGATTCCGTAGAAATGTTGGAACATGTGAGGCAATACTGCCCTACGACTTATCTTAGAAGAAAGATTAAGGAAAGGCAAACCTACGTTTCTAGCATTTGTAGACTTAGAGAAAGCTTTTGACATTGTTGACTGAAATACTCTCTTTCAAATTCTGAAGGTGGCAGGGGTAAAATACAGGGAGCGATAGTCTATTTACAATTTTTACAAAAAGCAGATGGCAGTTATAAGAGTCGAGGGACATGAAAGGGAAGCAGTGGTTGGGAAGGGAGTGAGACAGGGTTGTAGTCTGTTCCCGATGTTATTCAATCTGTATATTGGGCAAGTAGTAAAGGAAACAAAAGAAAAATTCAGAGAAGGTATTAAAATCCATAGAGAAGAAATAAAAACTTTGAGGTTCGCCGACGACATCGTAATTCTGTCAGAGACAGCAAGGAACTTGGAAGAGCAGTTGAATGGAATGGATAGTATCTTGACAGGAGGGTATAAGATGAGCTTCAAGAAAGGCAAGACGAAGATAACGGAATGTAGTCGAATTGAGTCATATGTCATATGATGCCGAGGGAATTAGATTAGGAAATGTGACACTTAAAGTAGTAAAGGAGTTTTGCTATTTGGGGAGCAAAATAACTGATGATGGTCGAAATATAGAGGATATAAAATGAGAGTGGCAGTGGCAAGGAAAGCTTTTCTGAAGAACAGAAAGTTGTTGACATCGAGGTTTGATTTAAGTGTCAGGAAGTCGTATCTGAAAGTATTTGTATGGAGTGTGACCATGTATGGAAGTGAAACATGGACGATAAATTGTTCGGACAAGAAGAGACTAGAAGCATTTGAAATGTGGTGCTACAGAAGAATGTTGAAGAATAGATGGGTAGATCACATAACTAACGAGGAGGTACTGAATAGAATTGGGGAGAAGAGGAGATTGTGGGACAACTTGATTAGAAGAAGGTATCGGTTGGTAAGACATGTTCTGAGGCATCAAGGGATCACCAATTTAGTACTGGGGGGGGGGGGGGGGGCAGTGTGGAGGTTAAAAATTTTATAGGGAGACCAAGAGATGGGTACACTAAGCAGATTCAGAAGGATGTAGGCTGCAGTAGGTACAAGGAGATGAAGAAGTTTGCACAGAATAGAGTAGCATGGAGAGCTGTATCAAACCAGTCTCAGGACTGAAGACCACAACAACAACAGTGACACAGAAAGGCTGATGTGTGACTTATTAAAAAAGATACGTGGATGAGTGAAGAGATGAGTGGAAATAGACTACCAGGGAGAAGGGCATCGCGGGAATGTAGCATTTAAACGTTTGGGGTTTGTAGGTGGGCCGCGCTGGATTAGGAAAGCGGTCTGAGGAGCTGCAGTCATGGACTGTGCGGCTGGTCTCGGCGGGGGTTCGAGTCCTCCCTCAGGCATGGGTGTGTGTGTTTGTCCTTAGGATAGTTTAGGCTAAGTAGTGTGTAGGCTTAGGGACTGATGACCTTAGCAGTTAAGTCCCATAAGATTTCACACACATTTGAACATTTGTTTGTAGGTGGATGTTTGGAGGAAGGAGGAAGAGAGGATGGGGATGCTTGTCCGAACCAAGACTCAGGAACTGAATGGAGACGGTCGGAACGGGAGGAAGTGCTGACGAGGGTTGGGAGATAAGGATCTCCTACATCTGGTATGTATGTGGGCGGATTTTATCGTCGGGCAAGGAAAGGTGATGGAGGTTTCGTTGGGAGACGTTGTGCAGGGTATGGAGTTGTAGTGTTGGGGCAATGTGGTTGTAGAGGATAAGTGAGCAGGGCGAACCAGGGGGTCGTTAGCGTCGAATTTATGGGTAACATAGGATATTCTGAGGTGTTCGAGGTGGAAGAGTAGGCTGGGAAATTTGATAAGTTGTGAAGGATGAGGATGGAGGTGTGGGATAAGCGGATACAAAAGACTAGGCAGAGCGCATAGTATTCGAGAATCTGAAGAGCATGATAGCAGGAGGGAGGAACGGAAGTCCATGTGGTTCAAAGTGGTTCAAATGGCTCTGAGCACTATGGGACTTAACTTCTGAGATCATCAGTCCCTTAGAACTTAGAACTACTTAAACCTAATTAACCTGCCCGAGGCAGGATTCGAACCTGCGACCGTAGCGGTCGCGCGTTTCCAGACTGTGAATCGCTCGGTCACCCCGGCCGGCGGAAGTCTATGTGACATTGGCATAACAGAGGAGGGGTTGATTAAGGTTTTATAGGTGTGGACGAATGTGGAAGGGTGCACTCCCCATGTTTGGCCCGTTAGTAGTTTTAGTTATTTTGGTCTATTGTGGGCTTTCTCTTTAATGGTTAATGGATGTTGTCTTCAGCTGAGGAAGGTGGACAGAGGGAGTTGTTGGGACGGAGGGTGTTGTAAATAGGCTTGAAAGTCCGTTCAGGTTTGGAAAGTGGTGGTTGAACCTTGCACTTCGAACGATAGGTTGGATGGGGCAAGATACAAATATTACACACTGGAGAGTAAGCAAGATTAGAACATTGCTGGAGGAAATGGTGGGATTTACACTGTGGAGCACGTGGGATGGTTTCTACAGTCAGTGATTAAGTGGTTATTATACATCAGGCATCTTTGACAGTGGTAGGCTTTAGGACTGGTTTGAATGGATCAACAATGTGCCGTTGTTTGTGGATCAGGGTTGTGGATGGAGATTCAGTGCAGATGTGGTCTTTCAAATTTGAGCCAGAATCGTCAAAGATACATAGTGCTTTCCAAACTTCGAGACCAGGATGGGAGTGATCTCAGACTCCATCTACTCCATTTTTGTCTCAGTGCCGATCCCTTTGATCATGGCAATGAGGCTGGTGGATGGCAAAGACGCTATGGTAGCTCAGTCTGGATGATTGTGGGAATGGGTGTGACGTTTAAAAATGGTGCAAATGGCCTTGAGTACTATGTGACTTAACTTCTGAGGTCATCAGTCGCCTAGAACTTAGAACTAATTAAACCTAACTAACCTAAGGACATCACACATCCATGCCCGAGGCAGGATTCGAACCTGCGACCATAGCGGTTGCTCGGTTCCAGACTGTAGCGCCTAGAACTGCACGGCCACTCCGGCCGGCGGTGTGACGTTTACATAGGAACCAAACGTGACATGGGGAATATGTTTTATATATTTCCTGGTTTCGAGGAGAAGGGTTTTGGATTGGAGGAATTTCCAGTCAGGAAGGGAGAGGAGAAATTTATGCAATCTTGTAGCCATCGTCGCGCATGGGATGGTTTGGCAGTCCGCGAAGTCAAGGCTTTGCGTTTGTTGAGGTGTTTTCTCGGGATTAGGTGGGGCGGGGCGGGGAGGGGGGGTTTAGTATCAGTGGTAGTGTGTTTGGCAGTCTTCCTAGTGGTTGTAGGTAAGCAGGGTGTCGTGGGTACAACTGGAGTGACAGGTGATGGAAGAAGAGGGTACTGCAGTCCAGGAAGCTGTTGCAGAACCATCTGGCTGATGATGGCGCAGGTTGATTAACGTATGGTAGTGGCAATCCTGGTTTCTTGCTGTACTGGATGATGCTGGTCCTTGTGCTGCATCTGAAGAGGATGCCATTAAGAACAGTAAGCCCTGATAGGAACGGAATGGGACAGGGAGGAAGGTGGAAGTGCCATAAATGATGGTAGTCGGAGATTGGGAGTGACAGGTGTAAAAAATGGTACTGGCTGGAGAAGGCATGCTGCTCTGGCGGTGAAGTTTCCAGTTAATGGGTGGCGGAGTTGTCACCGGAGAGGTGGGGGGGGGGGGGAGGGGGGGGGCGAGATGGAGATGGTAACAGTGACTATGAAGGGGTCACACACAGAAGAAGTCTCGAAGGCACAATAAGCTGTCGATGAACACGCACACACGGAAGAAGTCTCGAAAGCACAATACACAGACAAACAGAAACAAAGAGTAGGGGGGTTCCCCTAACAGTCTATGGTATAAGAAAAGTAGCAGCAAGCGGACTATTTGTAGTAGGTACAATAGCTGATCGATACTAGTCGAAGGATGACATACCACGGACCTTTAAAAATCGGGTTATTTCATAGTAGCGAACAAAATTTATACATATCTGAAACAATTCTCAACGTCTACAATAAGTGAACGTTACGTAAAAAACACAGATTATTAGTCTAAAGGGTATTTACATATATTTTTGATTTGTAGAAAAACTATTTTCTGCCTTTAAACTAACAGACGAATCATTCCTTAGAAAGTGCTGCGCTCTGGTTTTAAAACTGAGAACTAGAAAGTCTATAATCGCGAATCATAGGTCTATAAGCGGAAAATACGCCTATTTGCGGAGAAAAAAACCATGAACGAAAATTCACGTGTGGACCGACGGAACGAAGAAGTTAAACCACTATCTCTAAACTAGAGCTAATAAAGAAACCAATAACAGTTTCATTTTGTATGACCCCAGATTAGTAGGAAAATGACTTGCAATGGTGCAGGGTACTTCCGCCATGCGCCGTGAGGTGCTTGCATGTACGTGTGTGTGTAGATTATCAGTGTGGAGAAATAAGGATAAGTGCCATTCCTCCCAGGCTCCTGATACAAATAAAACAAGCAAAAACTTTGTATGGTACAATGCCCATGTGGTGTTGTTGTGCTCTTCAGTCCAGAGTCTGGTTTGAAGCAGCTCTCCACGCTACTTTACCCTGTGCAGGATTCTTCATTTCCCCGTACCTACTGAAACGCACATCCTTCTGAATCTGCTTAGCGTATTCATCTCTTGGTCTCCCACTGCGATTTTTACTCTAAACGCTGCGCTCAAATACTAAATTGGTTATCCCTTGACGCCTCAGAACATGTCCTACCAACCGATCCCTTCTTCTAGTCAAGTTGTGCCACAAATTTCTCTTCTCCCCAATTCTATTCTATACATCCTCATTAGTTATGTGATCTACCCACCTAATTTTCAGTATTCTTCTGTAACACCACATTTCGAAAGTTTGTAATCTCTTCTTGCCTAAACTATTTATCGTCCACGTTTCACTTCCATGCATGGCTACACTCCATATAAATACTTTCAGAAACGACTTCCTGAAATTTAAATCTATACTCGATGTTAACAAATTTTTTCTTCTTCAGAAACGTGTTCGATGCCACTGCCAGTCTACATTTTCATCCTCTCTACTTCAGCCATCATCAGTTATTTTGCTCCCCAAAGAGCAAAACTCATTTACTACTTCACGTGTCTCATTTCCTAATCTAATTCCCTCAGCATCACCCGATTTAATTTGACTACATTTCATTAGCCTCGTTTTGCTTTTGTTGATCTTCATTTTATATCCTCCTTTTAAGACACTGTCCATTCCGTTCAGCTGCTCTTCCAGATTCTTTGCTGTCTCTGACAGAATTACAGTGTCATCGGCAAACCTCAAAGTATTAATTTCTTCTCCATGGATTTTAATTCCTACTTCAATTTTTTCTTTTGTTTGCTTTACTGCTTATTCGATATACAGATTGAATAACATCGGGGATAGGCTACAACCCTGTCTCATTCCCTTCCCAACCACTGCTTCCCTTTTATGCCCCTCGACTCTTATAACTGCCATCTGGTTTCCGTACAAATTGTAAATAGCCTTTCGCTCCGTGTATTTGACTGTGGCAACCTTCAGAATTTGAAAGAGAGTGTTCCAGTCAATAATGTCAAAAGCTTTCTCTGAGTCTACAAATGCTAGAAACGAAGGTTTACCTGATCTTCCCCGACGTCGGCTTCTACCAGATTTTCCATCCGTCTGTAAAGAATTCGTGTTAGTATTTTGTAGCTGTGACTTATTAAACTTATAGTTCGGTAATTTTCACATCTGTCAACACCTGCTTTCGTTGGGATTGGAATAATTATATTCTTCTTGAAATCTGAGGGTATTTCGCCTGTCTCATACATCTTCCTCACCAGAAGGATGGCAGAGTTTTGTCGGGGCTGGCTCTCCCTTAGCTATGAGTAGTTATAATGGAATGTTGTCTACTCGTGGGGCCTTGTTTCCACTTAGGTCTTTCAGTACTTTGTCAAATTCTTCACGCAGTATCATATCTCTGATTTCAAATTCAACTACATCCTCTTCCATTTTCGTAATTTTGTCCTCAAATACATCGCCCTTGTATAGACTCTCCTTCCACCTTTCTGCTTTCCTTTCTTTGCTTAGAACTGGGTTTCCTTCTCAGCTCTTGATATTCATATAAGTGGTTACCTTTTCTCCAAAGGTCTCTTTAATCTTCCTGTAGGAAGTATTTATCTTACCCCTAGTGAAATATGCCTCTACATCCTTACATTTGTCCTCTAGCCATCCCTGCCTCTTCATTTTGCACTTCCTGTCGGTTTCATTTTTGAGACGTTTGTATTCCGTTTTGCCTGCTTCATTTACTGCATTTTTATATTTTCTCCTTTCATCAATTAAATTCAGTATATCTTCTGTTACGCAAAGGTCTGTACTAACCCTTATCATACTGTGGTACGCGTGCGCTTAGTATCTATCTTGGCCACAATAATGCGTTCACTATGCTGTTTGTAGTGGCTTCTCCGTATTCCTAGTTGGCATATAAACTTGTACTACTGTGCTAGACGTGGGCTTCGTATCTATCTTGGCCACAATAATGCGTTCATTATGATGTTTGTAGTAGCTTCTCCGCATTCCTAATTTTTATTGGTAATTAAACCTACTTCTGCATTACCCCTATTTGATTTTTGTATTTATAACCCTGCTTTCACGTGACCAAAAGTCGTGTTCCTCCTGTCACCGAAATTCACTAATTCCCACTATATCTAACTTTAACATATCTGTTTTCCTTTTTAAATATTCTAACCCACCTGCCCGATTAAGGGATCTGACATTCCACGCTCCGATTCGTAGAACGACAGTTTTCTTTCTCCTGATAACTACGTCCTTCTGACATCAGAATGGGGGACTATTTTACCTCCGGAATATTTTACCCAAGAGGACGCCATCATCATTGTAGTACTGCATGCCCTCGGGAAAAATTACGACTGTAGTTTACCCTTGCTTTCAGCCGTTCGCAGTACCAGCACAGCGAAGCCGTTTTGGTAAGTGTTGCAAGACCAGATCAGTCAATCATCCTGACTATTGCCCCTGCTTCTACTGAAAAGGCTGCTGCCCCTCTTCAGGAACAACACGTTTAACTGGATTCTCAACATATACCCCTCCGTTGTAGTTGCACCTACGGTATGGCTATCCGCATCGCAAACCTCCCCACCAACAGCAAGGTCCATGGGTCATGTTGGGAGGACAATATCCATACATACTGTAAAAATGTTTGTGTGTGTGTTCCACATCTCATACTAAACCAATGGACCAATGTAAACCAAAGTTGGCACACATACCAATTATTCTGTGAAGAATCGCTATGGGGGTAAAAAGCCCCTACCTATGAAAGGCATAAGGTTGTGGGTTTAAAAACCGTGTAGAATACGACGCCCTAATACCCGTAATTTATCCATCCAGTATTCGAAAATGAGAGCACATTGTGATTTTCAACAAACACGTAAATTCAAATCCTTACAAAACGTTCTTCGTGGACATTTCCAACAGATTAATGGAAGCAAAAATGTTTATTGCATAACACTCGTATATTTTCACTTTTTATGCACTAAAACTACTCGATGAAGCATGACTTTTAATTTATTATTTCATTAGCACTGACTTTAATCACGCCACGGATTGCAGACAGTATTGACATATACCACTGCATGTACCTGAAAAAAATAGAGCATTATACGACACAGCGTTCAGAAGATATGACGTCATACAACTGAGACTCATGAACAACTGACACATCATGTACGGTGATTAAATTTCATACATCTATACTACTAACTCTATACGCAAAACATTTCGCATTCAGTATCCACATATACCACTGAATGTACCTGGAAGATTACATGAGTTTACAACACATATTTATGAGATACGACATCACAAACAATGAGCTGCGCGAAAATGAATGGGCAGGGCGAATCCGTAAGTGATGCAGGGAAATATGTGTTCAAATACATCTGAAATATATTAAATATATGTGGAATATATTTGATATGTGCGTACACAGACAAAACCACAGGTAAAAAGCTGATCCTAATCTCTGGAACGACTTCAGTCACATTTGGTGCACGTATTAACACCTGGAAAGAAATACTGTGCAGGTAAGAACCACCGGCCTCCTTTTGGGGTAGGGATGTCAAAGTGGAGAGAGAAGGGTGGGGGCAGGGGGCAGGAAGAGAGATGTTAGACAGAGGGGGCGGGGATAGGAGATGATAGACACAGATAGGGACGAAGATGAGATTGACAGGGAAGGGAAATGGACAGCGATTGGGTTCAAAAGGAGTTGCTCAGAGAAAAGGAAGAGGAGGAGTGGATGGAGAGGAGAGAAAGAAGGAAATGTGCAGCGAGAGGGGTGGGAGTCGATGGAGGGGGCAGAGGGAGGAGGAGATAGACAGAGAGTACAGGGTTGAGGAGGAACAGAAACAGAGGTGGAGGAGATGGGCAGAAAGAGGGGAATGAGGAAATGGACTAACAGAAGATCGGAATAAATACACAATTCGCCAAGTTAGGGTACTCAGCTAGCATACAGTGTAATATATGAAAGAATATATGATATTCTGTTACCAGAGTAGATATGTTCCTTACTCTGCTAGTAATGTAAAATAGCATCTGGAAGATATATTGTGGAATAAACAAGTCAATTTTCTAATACTACACACACTGTTTTTAATTCTCACCTAACAGCAGATTCCTCATCTAGTATCAAATGTTTATAGGGAAATTATTGCGAACTGAATTATTTCCTGACTCCGACGAAATGTAATGAAAATTTCTTAGTGTAATGGAATACACCATACCTCTGAAAGCTGTCTCCACAATGGATATATGCGTGCTGGCAATCTTTGACAGCGCAATGT
The DNA here is from genome assembly GCF_021461385.2 of Schistocerca piceifrons. NCBI lineage: Eukaryota > Metazoa > Arthropoda > Insecta > Orthoptera > Acrididae > Schistocerca > Schistocerca piceifrons. The sequence continues at coordinate 273,607,628 of NC_060139.1, forward strand.
CCCGCTGAGATGACGTCAAGTCATGACAAAGAGCTTCATTAGGCGCCTGTCGCGTTTTGCTGCAGTGTCTGCTCCTTTCTTCCACCTCGCTTTGATCGTACTATACATATAATGAACAGCCTTTAATTCTCGCACATCCAGCGCTGACCTACTTTCCTAAATGAACCGTCTGCCAAACTACTACAAAGCTTGTGTGGCTTCTGGTCTGCAGCTTTGAGCGCTGATTGGCTATCAGTTTCGACTATTACAAAACGTAAATTCACTATTCACATGATGAGTCGTGACAGAAGCTGACGATGTAGGTTTGTAACTAATGTTGCTAATGCCTTCAGTGACAGTAAAACGGGGAAGATTATTTGTTTGGCTCCATTACTAGTACTGGCGTTCTGCGTCGTGTTGCTCTGTATATACACTACTGACCATTAAAATTGCTACACCACGAAGATGACGTGCTACAGACGTGAAATTTAACCGACAGCAAGATGATGCTGTGATATGCAAAAGATTAGCTTTTCAGAGCATTCACACAAGGTTGGTGCCGGTGGCGACAGCAGTTGACCGCCATTGCCTGGTGAAACGTTGTTGTGATGCCTCGTGTAAGGAGAAGAAATGCGTACCATCACGTTTCCGACTTTGATAAAGGTCGGATTGTAGCCTATCGCGATTGCGGTTTATCGTATCGCGACATTGCTACTCGCGTTGGTCGAGATCCAATGACTGTTAGCAGAATATGGAATCGGTGGGTTCAGGAGGGTAATATGGAACGCCGTTCTGGATCCCAACGGCCTCGTATCACAAGCAGTCGAGATGACAGGCATCTTATCCGCACAGCTGTAACGGATCGTGAAACGACGTCTCGATCCCTGAGTCAACAGATGGGGACGTTTGCAAGACAACAACCATCTGCACGAACAGTTCGACGACGTTTGCAGCACCATGGACTATCAGCTCGGAGACCATGGCCTTGGTTACCCTTGACAGTGCATCACACACAGGAGCGCCTGCGATGTTGTACTCAACGACGAACCTGGATGCACGAATGGCAAAACGTCATTTTTTCTGATGAATCCAGGTTCTGTTTACAGCATCATGATGGTCGCATCCTTGTTTGGCGACATCGCGGTGAATGCACATTAGAAGCGTGTATTCGTCTTCGCCATACTGGCGTATCACCCGGCGTAATGGTATCGGGTGCCACTGGTTACACGTCTCGGTCACCTCTTGTTCACATTGACGGCACATTGAACAGTGGACGTTACATTTCAGATGTGTTACGACCCGTGGCTCTACCCTTCATTCGATCCCTGCGAAACCCACATTTCAGCAGGATAATGCACGACCGCTTGTTGCAGGTCCTGTACGGGCCTTTCTGGATACAGAAAATGTTCGACTGCTGCCCTGATCAGCACATTCTCCAGATCTTTCACCAATGGAAAACGTCTGGTCAATGGTGGCCGAGCAACTGGCGCATCACAATACGCCAGTCACCACTCTTGATGAACTGTGGTATCGTGTTGAAGCAGTATGGGCAGCTGTACTTGTACACGCCATCCAAGCTCTGTTTGACTCAATGCCCAGGCGTATCAAGGCCGTTATTACGGCCAGAGGTGATGGTTCTGGGTACTGATTGCTCAGGATCTATGCACCCAAATTGCGTGAAAATGTAATCACATGTCAGTTCTAGTATAATATATTTGTCCAATGAATACCCGTATATCATTTGCATTTCTTCTTGGTGTAGCAATTTTAATGGCCAGTAGTGTAGTTGTGTATCCACTGGAAGTCGTTAGGAAATTTTGTACTGAACATCTGTGGCCATTTAGCAGTCTTTTTCTTAAAATGTAGAAATACCGATCTCTTCAGTCCTCCGTACCTCAAAATATTTTGCGTGCCATTTTTTAAATTTACGCTATTGCTCCGAATATAAGCTGCACATTTCCTCCAAAAATCGACCGCGGAAAATCTGGATGTAGCTTATCTGCATGATCCTACAAAGACTGGTACATTTTCGTGTCATAGAAACGAGCACAGGTTCACTCGTTCTGAATTTGAAACTGAACAACAGTATCACTAACGAATGTATATTTATTGGTGAATATGAGGCATCACCAAAGTGATATACGACGAAGCCACAGTTTTCCTCAATGTATTATGAACAGTTTTTCCTGTCAGAAAATCAGACAATCCACATTAAGTTCACCGCTGGAGGGGTGCATATATAAAGTGGATACTATTCCATCAAAAATGACAACACTGCTACATGAACCTCGATATTTATTTCCAGTTTCTGCGCTTGTACATTCTACTACAACATCTCGTTTCCATTGCTGCACCCCTGATATGAGTTTGCAATTCAGCGCCACTCGAACGGAAGAACATAAATAACCTCTAATATCATCGTTGCTGTGCTGTGAGTGCAATAAATTACCGACACCCTCGTTCGAATTTTGACACGTTCCTGTCTCCGGAGCCTATATACAATTCATTACGAATTCGATGGCACGGTGTATCGAGCAATAGCGTGCCACATTAATCACGTGCATTTAACGTCCACAAGGGGTGTGCAGAAAGCGCCTTAAGTGATTTGTTAGTCGCGGAACTCTTCAGGACTTTGACTTTTGACTTTGTTTTTGCACAAACTTAAATACGCAGTTGTGTTCACGGAACGATAAAAATTTATAAAACTTACTCTGAGGAGTTTCGTCTGGAATCGTAGTGTCTACTAACCAGAGGGCTTAAAACAAAGAGAGAGCGCATTTGAGATTTTTTTTATTTGTACAATGCCACTTTGGTGGTCTACCTGTATGGTGAATATTTTAATTTCCTATTAACACACGCTATACAATCACTGATACGGTAAAACATAGGCTCTCGTCCGCTTTCCCTTCAATATCAGTATTTTACATTTAATTTTGCAAAAAGAAAGAAGAATTTGCTGGGCAATACTTGTCTAAATGCAGTAATTACAAAGTTCTGACGTCTTCACATACTATATATTACCACAGTAAACATTTTAAACGCTTGAAACAGTAAATAAAGACATTAGAGTGGTTGCGCTTCGGCTCTTATTCACTCGCATTTTCACACGAGAAGCCAGTCTGAGTGTTACAGGCTAGTCTCAAATTCCAAGTGTTGTTGGTGCGAACATGCCCTAATACATCCGCATCTTTAGCGGACGGCGTGGTGTTTCTAAATTCGAGCAACTGTTAAATTTAAAACAGAATAGTTAAGGAAACTGTAATAAGTCGTCGTAGAAGCTATTATCAAGTTCATTTGCTCACTTTCGTAGTTAAAAACCAACTTTCGTTACTCAAATCCAGAAAAATATAAAAGTTTCATAGCAATGTAACACATCTACCGTTTCAAACTTTCCTTCAGAAGAGTTTTGGGACGAGATCTGCGAAATGTTAGCATCCAGCTTGTTAGCAAATGAATTAAATGCCGCACCTAGGGCAGTACTTTGTCCGATTTCTTCACTCGACGAGAGCTCGAAGAAGAATCCGTGGTTTGTAAGGCTAGCTTCCACAGATATCGTCGGGTATGCCTTGGATGCGTACTGAATTATCGAAACAGAGACCCAGATTTACGAAATGCAGCACTTCAACAAATACTCAGGAAATTTATTTCTTTCACTTCAACTCGCTTTACCTCGCTAGTATTGATACGCGCAAAATTGTAACAATTAGCGAATCCTGAACACGATCGGTGAGTTTTCAGTATGAAACTTGGCAACCAGTTTGAATGCAGTATCTTTATATCTGTCTTATTTCCACGAACCTTAAAGCTGGAAGTGGAGACGACAGTAGATACGAAGAGAATTGGTAGTGACGTCTAGTGTTGTGACAAGACACCGTTTAGATGGAGAATCCTGGCTCTGTGCGTTACGGTTCATTGCCACCTGATATTAATATGTACTGTCTGGAATAGGTAGACACTGGGTCCGTCAGTCCGGGCACAGAGAAAACTCAGTGCTAGATGCAGAAACATCTGAACACCTTTCGCGTGCTTGAGACATGGACCCATAAGCCAAATAATTTGCTGTAATAATACCAGGTCGTAAATGTAGACTTGATCCAATGTCTTAAACGTATACAGGTTTTTCTAAGGAACTATGCTGTATACAGCTACGCTGTTTGTTGAATCCACCGGCACACCTCCATATGTGTATGTGGTTTTTTGCCAATGTTAGCTTAACTCGAGAAGTTTTTATGGGTATACTTCTACATGTGCTCTTGCAAGACCTGTTTTGTTTAATCTCTGAGTCTTGTTACAGATTGCGCAACGTAGGAGTGCTGTTGTCACAACGGTGTCAGTACAGGAGAGAGTGCAGGGTGTTTTGTGATCTCACGCAACGAGATCACCTGTTACTGTTCAGCTGTAGTCCCGAAGTACACCTATGGTCGAGATTCGCCAGACGTGAAGAGAATCAAAGTTCAAAGAGGTTGGCTTTCTTGGGGACAAGGCGAGAAGCGTTAGATGTGGAGTGAGTGACGAAAATTTTCAGATGCATTTAGTGGAAACCGCCGCGTCGTGTTTCTGGAGAAACAGGCATACCTCTCAGAGCACTATAGCGAAGACTTTGCGAAAACGGCTGCATTTCCAAGCATACGAAGTGCAACTACTGCAGGCTTTCCAGCCAGATGATAGGCCCAGATTTTCTGAGGTTTCTAGGAACATACTGGAAAGAATCGATGAAGACAATTATTTATTTATTTATTGCTTATTTAGCCTGACCACATTATTGCCTTAAGGCCCTCTCTTACATCTGACCAGGAGCAACACATACTAAACATATTGCCAAACCTTCTCAATAATAATAATAATAATAATAATAATAGTAATACTGATACTAATAATAAAACAATACCGATAACAATAATAACTGAACTAATAACAATAATAATAACAGTAGACAGCATGTAGAAAGACACAGATTAGATTAGCACATTTTATGAGCATGTTTGGTGCTATCACAGGTGAAATGAACAAGGGAAGAGGAGAAGACTGAAACGACTGTGACAGTAGTTACAATAAAAGAATAAACACTGAACGGAGAACTGTGCCGACATGGGGTAGGGAAAAGTTCTGGAGGGAGGGGGTCTGACGACAGTGAACAGCGCAGAGTATAGGAGAGAGAGAAGGTTGGCCATTAGCTGTCTTTTGAAGTTTGGAAACTATTTAATTACTCTGGTATTTTAAATAAAATTGTTCCGAAGTCGGGTCCCTGATTGGAAAATGAGTTAGGGAAGATAGCAGTGGTATGTGATTGTACAGAGAGAATTTTACTTTCTTGACGACGAGTATTTCTACTGTGTTGTATAGGCAGTAGTGTAAATATTTGTGCACAAATAAGAGGCAGTGAAATGACCGAGAAGACGATAGAGCAAACATAGAATGTGATAGTCTCTACACTTACGAGCACGTGGCCATGAACTTGTAACGACAACTGTACATATAATACTTTTTCTTTATGAATTTAGATAAATTAATGTAAGCAAGGTTTTGAACTTCTTTTTCGGTTCGTATCGTTATGTTAAAGAAACTGTGAGCAACTTTTGAAATGAATATTATTATTTATGTTAGATTTCCAGCAATGTGATAATCAAAAGGGAAGTGTGTTTAAGGTTAAAACTATTGTAAGATGTGAAAATTGTAATTTATACACTTGGTCCATACGTAGGTAATGCAGTAGGATATGTGTAGTAGAAAACCTGTGGTGAATACCCTACCTGTAGGGGAGCGGGAAAAGGTGGAGGCAGGCGAGGCGGGAAGACGCACACTGGACGCGGTTCGGCACAACGGGCTCAGTATTACAGTTGGAGGCGAGCAACAGTCGGAGTTGAGTATCGGCCAGAGGAACACGTACTGTACCGAGGAGGCTACCCAGGAAAAGTGGATTCCATTGAGCCTCGGATGAACCGATTCCGACGACTACTTGGCATGGCTATATTCTGAGGCACAAAATTGGAAAGATTACGACGCTAAGAAGATGGAAGGTGTCGATGTAGTGTGAGCCTTAGCCGTGCTTGTATGTGTGCCGTGCTGCCCGCTATCTCGCTGCCCGCCAACCGCCGCACCGACTTGCACAGGTCAAACATTTATTTCGTCTTTAGAAGTGTATCTGTGTGGACCAGTGTCGAAACTGTTTCTAACTGTTCAATAATAACGTGACTTTTACCAGAATTGCCTTAGCCGTGACTTATCCTGATCACTGACCTAGACAGGATCCTTACCTCGTATTGTGCAACCCGAGTATCCTGAACTGAAAGTTTAAAATTAGTGTCAATAAGAATTATCAGCAGTCAAACCTTTGCTATAAAGAAGTTTACAGTTCTGTGTGTTATTACAAATGTTGGTAAAGAACAAAAGTATGACTAAATTGGAAGAGAGTTATTTTTTGAATTGAGTTAGCGATGTTATTTAATTAATTTGAGATAGAAATAATGACAGTTAAATTATTCAGAAATAAGACAAAAGAGTAGTTATCCATAGATTGATAATTTTGAGTGTTAATTTGCCTTCAGTACTTACCAGTTTCAGTATAACGACCGTAACGGTTTTAGGGACCCCCCCCCCCTCCTTTCCCCTGTCCATTCTTGCAAACCTTGATGTGTACTGATCAGATTTGACCAGACCAGTAAAGCTAAGTTCTATATTATACCTAAGTGTATTAGTGTTTTTCCATCTTTAATAGTGACAATGTATATGTGCTTTCAAAACTGCTAATTATAGGGTAATCTATGCCCGATTTCAGTCTGATCAATATACAAAATGCAGTTCGTAGTAATCATTGCTGTGTGGTGTTGTGTAAATTTAGTTCGTCCTAATTAGTACAAAAGGAGAGAACTTTAGTTCAGTGGATTTTTCTGGTTCCAAACTTTGCCATACAACGCATCATTACTAAGTGTTACTATGCTTGTACATGCACCCACTTGTACAAGGAAAAACTCACTCATTGCCTAAGTAGGCTGGCGACCGAATTATTAATTATAGGTAGCATCTACTGTGTGTACTTCTTGTCCATGCGAAAGAGTGATTATACTTTACTTTTGCTTGATGCATCACTGTAGTTATTGACTGAGTACAAGTCCGATCTTGCTTCTATTAGGTACACGCGGTCAACTTATGTACTAAAATCCTTGTTTATAAGGTGAAGCCCGTGAACTTATTACAGTACAGGCTTTATAGAGCTAACGTACGTCCGAGCGGGCGGTAGCGTTACAAGTGGCTTCCCGGTGACAGGACATTCAGTTGTTGTCGGTTACAAATTAATGTAAATACCGAACAGTGGATGTTCAGTGGCACGAATAGCAATAAAAGTCAGTAAAATAAACTGCAGTGGGAGTCAAGTATAATAGTGTGGTGTAGTTGGCATTCAATATGGACAGGAACGTGGGCAGGGTAGATGCGCCAAGCGAAATGGAGAATGCGGCTGGCAGTAGCCGGAGTTTACGCGGCCAGATAACAGATGGCGTTAGCGGAAGACAATTGGCGTACATACAATACCATGAACACGTCAACGAACAGATTGAAATATCGAGATCGTCTCGAATACAGCAAGGGACAAAACAGAAAGAAGAGGGTGACTTTGTAGATGATAGTGGGTACGTGAACGAATCCACTGACATATTTGATTCTCCACAGATAAAGAAAGAACCGAAAGAAACTTTTGCAGTAGGATCGGAACACACCGATTCCGTAGAACAAAACAGTGTGAAAATTTTAAGCATGAACGATTTATTTGAACAATTAACCAAGCAAATTGCAGGACAGAGTGAGCAGCTCAAAATACAGACTGATCAAATTAAAGCACAGGTCGAAGGACAGGGAATTAAAATTAGCAAACAAATAGAACAGGTAGAACAAAAAGTGGGTAATTTAAGTTCTGTGGTAAATACTCTGAAATTTGAAACTGATACCATTAACAAAAATATGGATACTATGCAGGAGGAAATTGCAAACATTAATAGTAGATTCGATGTTTAAATTCTCAACATCCAAGAGAAAGTAGAACCTCTGGTTGAAACTAAGGTAGACAAAAAAGTTTTCGGTCTTAAAACTGGGATCGTAAACGAATGTCAACACGGAATATCACAGTTGAAAAAGGTAGTTTTAGACACTGAAAGGGATTTAGATAAAAAAGTAACTGGATGTGTTCAAAATTGTGAACAAAATACTACGAAAATTCAAGGCAGAATTTTCGATCTGGAGAGAAAAATTAAAGATAGGCCTGGTGTTGTCTGTAATGGCACACCGATTACGAAGCTATTAGAAGGTGAGGAACGCTTCGATCCAGCCAAGAAACATTAACGGGTGGCATCCGTTAGATTTTATCAAAAATTGCGAGAGAGTATTTCCTGAGCACTTGTCTGATCAGGAAAAGATAAATGTAGTAATTAGCGCCTTAGCAGGTGACGCTAAGCGCTGAGGAATAAATTTAAATACCGAACGAATGACGTTCGAAGAATTTAGGCAAAGATTTACGGAAGAATATTGGTCTGAACAAAAGCAGGACCATTTATGGCGTGAGTTTATCATGGCCAAACAGCATGATAACAGAGGCAGGAATTCTTTGAAAGATTTCTGCGAGTATTGGTACCGGAAATTGACGCATTTAAGAGGCCGAAGGTCAGATTCAGAAATTATCTGGGAGTTATATAAAAAGCTTCCAGAAGATTCAACGAGGTATGTAGGAAGCAATCATCGCAGCTTCCAAGCATTTCTCGAAAGAGTCGAAGACGAAGATCATTGGCGCGAAAGTCGTGCCAATTATCAAAATTTTGGTAACCATAATAACCGACGCAATGACGAAAGAAATGACGGCGATGAATTTCGTGTCAATGTAATACAGAGAGGAAGAGGCAGAGGAAGAGGCAGAGGAAATTATCCAGGTCGCGGTCGAGAGTATACCGCGCAAGATAATAACGACGCGGGAAACTAATTTCCGCGAACGTTGCGGGCCAAACGGAAGCGGACAATACATACCGGCCCCGATTTAAGAAAAGATACCGGACCGACCGTAATGTAATGAGACAGGCTAGGGACGGACATGGAACGCCGCGACGTGTTGTGGCGAAACAAGCGTCAGGTGCGAGCCAGAATGAGTCATCTCTGCCGCACAGAGCGCTACATGTTAACAGGCGAGTGGAGCATCAGAGGGCAACGGCCCAGCCTAGCAGAACATCTGTTCGGAAAGAAGCCGCTAGCAATACGGCAGCAGTAGATACGAACATAGCCGTAAGAGCTAATGAAAATTTTACGAGTGATAATTCCGTGGCAAAGGAAACAATAAATGAAACTGTAAATACACAGAGAGGTGCGGTTAGCCGCGTTTGCAATGAGATAAAAGGCGAGGATGAATTAGCAGAAGTAACTGATTGGCGTGTGCAGATCGAGGATCTGTACAAGGGCCTAAAGCAATGTGAGTGGGAGGATTTTAAAAGGGAGTATGAGGCGAAGAAATTAGTTGGTGGAAATAGAGATAGTAGGGACGTCCATAAAGTGACGTGGCCCGAATTGGAAGAGGAGAGAATAAATAGCGCCGCGCAAAATACGCGTGCCGCCAATAGGACGCAGATTAATGGTAGGAAGGATTTGGAGGATGAAATCTTCAGCATTGACGAAGAAATAACTTCTGCTAACAGTCCGCCAATAGTACAAGCTGCTACCGAGAGGCACCGTGGAGAAGGGGCAGATGATTACCTGAAAGTAATCAAAGTCCACGAGGATTACACCGAATATGAAGTCACAGTGGATGTGAATAAAGCTGAGTATGAGGCCGTGTTGCCAAAAGAGGAGATTGAGTTAAAATCCAAGCCTGACGACAATACAGAGGAAGAACTTAGTGCCTGTCTCAGAAAAGCTTTTATGTTAGAACCTGAAAGCGATCCGGAATGGTCGGATTCCGACGATAGTTCAAATGATGAAAGATACGCAATTACAGACGAAAATGAATGTACTAACTCTCCCTATTGTGCAAAAGTAGCGTACTTAAGTGAATCTGATGTTGAGGAAGAGAGTAGTGATGACTCTAGTGAAGATGAATTTTCAGGTGTAAAGGAAAATGAATACACTTTTACTGAAAGAGGGTATGAGAAAATCAGTGAAAATAATAGGGATGCAGTTAATTGCGGTATTGTACCTAACGATGACGACGTATCAAAACAAAATCCAGACGTTGAAACAGGACAAAGAAAGAAAGAACCACCGGACGACTCAGTGTTTATTTTGCAACGAGTTCAAGTAAGCAAAGACTTTGAACTCCAGAGGCCTAAAAAGCCACCAGACTTAAGTGACTGTTTGATGAACCATAAAAGACTGCCTTGTTAATAAAGAGACTGGGGGCAGGGTGCTGTATTTGTATATATTATTATTATTATGCATGACTTTATTATTACTGTAACTCAGTGTTATCTGAAAGTGAATTATTGTTTTGTTGAAATAGAGCCTGGGGCAGGTTTATATCGGATTTTGAGAATGTCATGAACACATTACATCATGAAACTACAGGATTTCCACCGGAAGAAATTTTCTTAGGCAGAAGTAGTAAAAGTTTAATTGAAGAAAACCACCTTGTACAAGTTTGGGATTGGATCAAAAGAAAGAATTGGTGATAAAAAGGACAAAGCAAAAAGCTGAATCTAGATCTAAAAGACACAATAAAAATTTAAAAGTTTCAAAATTTAAAATTGGAGATTATGTTCTTTTAAAAACCCACGAAAAGTCTAGTGAACTGAACCATGAAATTCCCAAATTTAATTATATTTATAATGGACCATATATAATACAGAACATTCCACACGACAATGCTTACTACCTGATCTACCTAAAATCCAAAGACCTTTAGGTGTAAGAAATGTTGTGGACCTGAAACTGTATGTTCCTAGGAACGAGTAATTGTGCTGTATCTTATGCTGAACCCAGGTTATCCTAAATGTAACTAATCTTTATGAATGTCTGTATACCCTTGAAAGTGTGCTAATGTAGTTATGTGAGTTTCAGATTACCAATTGTACTGTAACTGTAAAAATGTATGGAGAAAAGGAATGAAAAGAAAGGATAAATGCTATCAGCCAGATAAAAGATGGGACTGTCAAAAATGAAAATGGGCAGTGTATGAACCATAATATGAAGGACTGCCAAATACCAATGAGGGCAGATAAATAGTCGATGGAAAATTGTAAATGTGATCCAGGAGATGGGACAATATGAAGTAAAAAGGACTGCCCAAATCCGCATAATAGGCAGCAAATATGTGTAGTTAATTTTCTGAATATATGTGTGTGTGTTTTGTTTAATAAGTAAGGAAATGGACTGCTATTCAAAGCAAGCAGCGACAAATTATCTTATAGTGTATATAAAATATGCAATTGTTTTTGTAGTTAAATGTTTGTATTCCAGAATTTTAAATTACTTCTTTGAGAAGTTTAGAAAAAATGATTAAATTGCTATTTTAATAGTGTTATGATGGGAAGTTGGACTGTGCAAAAGGCACTTGAGTAAATGACGAGTAATTATTCTTGATGTGTTAAAAAAGTGTAAACCTATATATAGTGAGTAAAAGGAAATATGTAGTGTAACTCTGTTTGGACATCTAAGTAAAGATTCAGAACCACTGTATAATTGTAAGATTTAGTGTTCCCATAAAATTTGGACTTAAGAAAATTTTCTGGAAACAGGGTCATGTGTAACGACAACTGTACATATAATACTTTTTTCTTTATGAATTTAGATAAATTAATGTAAGCAAGGTTTCGAACTTCTTTTTCGGTTCGTATCGTTATGTTGAAGAAACTGTGAGCAACTTTTGAAATGAATGTTATTATTTATGTTAGATTTCCAGCAATGTGATAATCAAAAGGGAAGTGTGTTTAAGGTTAAAACTATTGTAAGATGTGAAAATTATAATTTATACACTTGGTCAATACGTAGGTAATGCAGTAGGATATGTGTAGTAGAAAACCTGTGGTGAATACCCTACCTGTAGGGGAGCGGGAAAAGGTGGAGGCAGGCGAGGCGGGAAAACGCACACTGGACGCGGTTCGGCACAACGGGCTCAGTATTACAGTTGGAGGCGAGCAACAGTCGGAGTTGAGTATCGGTCAGAGGAACACGTACTGTACCGAGGAGGCTACCCAGGAAAAGTGGATTCCATTGAACCTCGGATGAACCGATTCCGACGACTACTTGGCATGGCTATATTCTGAGGCACAAAATTGGAAAGAGTACGACGCTAAGAAGATGGAAGGTGTCGATGTAGTGTGAGCCTTAGCCGTGCTTGTATGTGTGCCGTGCTGCCCGCTATCTCGCTGCCCGCCAACCGCCGCACCGACTTGCACAGGTCAAACATTTATTTCGTCTTTAGAAGTGTATCTGTGTGGACCAGTGTCGAAACTGTTTCTAACTGTTCAATAATAACGTGACTTTTACCAGAATTGCCTTAGCCGTGACTTATCCTGATCACTGACCTAGACAGGATCCTTACCTCGTATTGTGCAACCCGAGTATCCTGAACTGAAAGTTTAAAATTAGTGTCAATAAGAATTATCAGCAGTCAAACCTTTGCTATAAAGAAGTTTACAGTTCTGTGTGTTATTACAAATGTTGGTAAAGAACAAAAGTATGACTAAATTGGAAGAGAGTTATTTTTTGAATTGAGTTAGCGATGTTATTTAATTAATTTGAGATAGAAATAATGACAGTTAAATTATTCAGAAATAAGACAAAAGAATAGTTATCCATAGATTGATAATTTTGAGTGTTAATTTGCCTTCAGTACTTACCAGTTTCAGTATAACGACCATAACGGTTTTAGGGACCCCCCCCCCCCTCCTTTCCCCTGTTCATTCTTGCAAACCTTGATGTGTACTGATCAGATTTGACCAGTAAAGCTAAGTTCTATATTATACCTAAGTGTATTAATGTTTTTCCATCTTTAATAGTGACAATGTATATGTGCTTTCAAAACTGCTAATTATAGGGTAATCTATGCCCGATTTCAGTTTGATCAATATACAAAATGCAGTTCGTAGTAATCATTGCTGTGTGGTGTTGTGTAAATTTAGTTCGTCCTAGTTAGTACAAAAGGAGAGAACTTTAGTTCAGTGGATTTTTCTGGTTCCAAACTTTGCCATACAACGCACCATTACTAAGTGTTACTATGCTTGTACATGCACCCACTTGTACAAGGAAAAACTCACTCATTGCCTAAGTAGGCTGGCGACCGAATTATTAATTATAGGTAGCATCTACTGTGTGTACTTCTTGTCCATGCGAAAGAGTGATTATACTTTACTTTTGCTTGATGCATCACTGTAGTTATTGACTGAGTACAAGTCCGATCTTGCTTCTATTAGGTACACGCGGTCAACTTATGTACTAAAATCCTTGTTTACAAGGTGAAGCCCGTGAACTTATTACAGTACAGGCTTTATAGAGCTAACGTACGTCCGAGCAGGCGGTAGCGTTACAAACTGTTTATAAGTGTGGTTACATGTTCGAAAAAGCTTAAGTCATAAATGTATCGTACACAAGCATTCATTGACAGTTCCTGCCTGCGTGACATTTCGCACGATAGTCCTTGGAGAATGGAATCACGATAGTCAAGTATGTGGAGTATCAATGTCTCTACAAGCGTCTTTTTGAGCTCCAAAGGAAATACTTTCTTGTACTTCTGTAATAAATGCAGTGACGCTGACGCCTTACAGACTGCAGCTATGTGTTTACTCTAGTCTAAATTATGGTCCAGAATTATCCTCAAGTTGTATGCAGAAGAAGAATGTTACTGTGCCGTTTAGCATCAATGGTAGAAGAGATTCTCTGAATTGAGAAGTAGTAAGTCGTTTGTGCACGGCTAAGTTTGCTGTCGTTTTATATGGGTTAAGTTTCAGTCCTACGGTTTACGTCCACATGGGCAGGGTTAGCAAATCAGCATTTACGTACTGGATAGCTGTGCACAGGTTTGTTGGAAATGAAATTTAACTGAATGTAGGTGAGAATTACAGTGGAAGAGATTAGTTGACACATCATTAGCACATATTGAGAAGAACAATTGACCCAATACTGATTTTTGTTGGACCAGTTGCCACTGTTCATATCTGTGGCAAATTCGGCTCTGGCGGTCTGAGAACTCACACATATCGGTACAGCGGATAACGGGCAACCTGGAAGTGAATGTGCGGTTTGGCACAAGACAGTTATATGACTTTACTTCTTCACTGAGGCTACCATTAAGCAACAGTTCACATGGATCTGTTGTAAGGTTACGTTGCGCCAAAGTAACAGGAATTTCAACCGCAGGTATTGTTTCAATACGATAGTCCACAGTCACTTTTTTTACAGACTACGTTAAGGATAAAGTTGAGTTCACTAGGTCTTGCTGCGTTCCTATACGTTCTGCCGTTCTGCAGACAACAAGGAGAGCACATGGGGAAGTATAAAAAAGGTTGTGGCATCCTCCAACGATAATGCTGGAACTCGGTATGGTGTTAGACCACCCTTAGGCTTTATGACAGCTTCTACTCTCGCAGTCATACGTTCAACCATGTGCTGAAAGGTTTCTTGGGGAATGGCAGCCCATTCTTCACGGAGTGCTGCACTGAGGAGAGGTGTCGCTGTCGATCGGTGAGACCTGGCACGAAGTCGGCGTTCGAAAACCTACCAAACATGTTCTATAGGATTCAGCTCAGGACTCTGTGCAGGACAGTCCATTACGCCCCTTACACCTAACGAGGTGCAGCTTGGCATTTACCGGCGAGTTGTGATGTTTGGCTTATGAGCAGACGCTCGACCATGAAATCCAAGTTTCTTCACCTCCCGGTTAACTGTCTTAGTACTTGCAGTGGATTCTAATGCAGTTTGGAATTCCTGTGTGATTGTCTGGATAGATGTCTGCCTCTTACACATTACGACCCTCTTCAACTGTCGGCGGTCTCTCTCAGTCAACAGACGAAGTCGGCCTTTATGCTTTTATGCTGTACGTGTCCCTTCACGTTTCCACTTCACAATCATATCGTAAACAGTGGACGGAGGGGTGTTTAGGAATGTGGAAATCACACATACAGGCGTATGACACAAGTGACAGCCAATCACCTGACCACGTTCGAAGTCCGTGAGTTCCACAGAGCGTCCCATTCTGGTCTCTCAAGATGTCTAATGACTACTGAGGCCCTCGTATGGAGTACCTTGCAGTAGGCTGAAACACAGTCTACCTAATATGAAAAACGTACGTTTTTTAATGTGTCCAGATAGTTTTGATCACAAAGTGTATCTTAGGCTGTTTTACTATCGTAAAGGGAAAAATCATATGGCTCTGAGCACTATGGAACTTAACATCTGAGGTCATCAGTCTCCTAGATTTAGAACTACTTAAACCTAACTAACCTAAGGATAACGCACACATCCATGCCCGAGGCAGGATTCGATCCTGCGACCGTAGCAGCAGCGCGGTTCCGCACTGAAGAGCTTAGAACTCTCGGCCACCACTGCCGGAAGGGAAAATCAGCTCGCCATGTCGGCAGAAGATTTGTGCTGTATACGGAGACGATGCAGTAATCGCTGGAGCATGTCAAAAGTGGTCAGTCGATTTCGAGCTGGAAATTTAGCCGTAACAGACAAATGTCGATCAGTACAGCCAACGGTTTCGGACGTGGAATGGCTTAATGACATGAAAGTCAACAACCCACGAATGACAAGGCGGGTGATGGCACTGAAGCTCAATGTCACTTATGCTACTGTAGCCATGAACTTGAAGAAGCTGGGCTACCTAAATATTCGTGATGTATGGATCCCTCATGAACTGAGTGAAGCGAATCTGATTCAGTATTTCCATGCATTCTTTGTGACTGCACTGTAACGGTAAGTGAACGAACTTATGAGAAAAGGCAATATTACACTATCAATATACATGTATTTGTAGCTGGATAGTATAATACAGCCACAGTCAGCTAAACTCTGTAATGATGGATGTCAAACGATTGCTGTAGCATCTAGGCAGCAGTGCTAAAGCGAGTGCCAGCAAATAAAAATAAATAAATGAATAAAGAGTAATTTGCAGCAGAAGCTGTCACACACTCGCCAACCTGGTCTGCCAACTTTGTACACCATTGGGCACAACAAGCTCTTTTTCACAGACACCTTAGAAGTCGAGTTCCCACATTTGCAACAACCAGTCTCAGACAATATCTACATGCTAGATGATTTGTAATCGAGAACTGATTAAAACTCACTGGAGAAAGATAACTTAGGACACCCTCTTATAATTTGTGGACCAAGAGAAACCATTACGCATTGTAAGATTGAATAAGATGTACACAATGCGCAGAAAATTGGAGCTAAAGTACAGAGACGAATAGATAATCCACGACATCAACAAAACGGGAGGAAAAAGCTGGATGGTAAAGGAAGACACGTTGAGCAGGGTGGCCCGGTAGATCTGTCCAGGGTCTGGGTGGTAAACACAGAACTGTAGGTTTGAGAGCGGTGGCGGGCGCCGTCGAAGCACCACAGTGCGGCGGTGGCCGCTTTTGTTCTCTATACGCATAAAAGATTTCGCGGACAGGTTTGGCAGAAATCTGCGGTTGTTTGCTGATGATCCCGTGGCGTAAGGTAGGGTGTCGAAGTTGAGTGACTGTAGGAAGATGCAAGACGACTTCGAAGACAATTGCCAGTTGGTGTGATGAATGGCAGCTAGCTGTAAATGTGGAAAAATGTAAGTAATCAGTAGGGAGAAAAAACCCGTAGTGTTCAGATACAGTATTACTACTGTCCTGCTTAACACAGTCATGTCGTTTAAATATCTAGGCATAACGTTGCAAAGCGGAATGAGTTGTAACAAGCAGGTGAAAACCGTGGTAGTGAAGGCAAGTATTCCACTACGGTTTACCTGTACAGGAGACCGCATATAGGACGCTGATGCGACCTATTCTTGAGTACTGCTCGAGTGTTTGGGATCCATACCAGGTTGGCTTGAAGAAAGACATCGAAGAAATTCAGAGGCGGGCTACAAGATTTTTTACCGGCAACAACATGCGCGAACTCCGGTAATCACTGGCGGGACGGCGACATTCGTTTCGAGAAACACTACTAAGAAAATTTTGAGAACCAGTATTTGAAGCTTACTGTCACACGATTCTCTTGCCGCCAACATACATTGCGCGTAAGGACCACGAAGATGAGACAGGAGAAACTAGGGCTCATACAGTGGTGTACAGACAGTAGTCTTCCCCTCGCTCTATTTGTGAGTGGAACAGGAGGCGAAATGACGAGTAATACTACAGGGTGCCCTCCGCCACGCCCGGCATGGTGGCTTGCGGAGTATCCATGTAGATGTAGATGCAGATGTAGACCTCGTTTCGTTCGTCAGATGGTGGCCGGCGGAAGAGTGCCAACTGCCTGGGGCATGGCCGGTCAGCAGCGGCCGGTGGTTCGTGACCCGGTCAGGGTGCTGGTGGTTTCATCATGAGGACAGCGTCGACTGCGCAGGCTCAGCCCAGTGGTGTAGCTCAGCTGTACCGATGACGGGAGGCTGACTCTGATAATTAAACAGAGTTGCCTGGAGCCTACCACATGGAAGTCCTATCACTGGCGCTTTCCTAGGTTACGCAGAAGTTTCGCTAACGGTGACCAGTGTCGTAGGCCCGGCTGTTGCCAGGTGGCAGTAGACTCAGCCGCGAATAGAGGACGGTGCGGGAGCAGCCAATCCGCAAGGGATTAATTTATTTATTTTTATTTATTGCCAAATTATGGACCTGTTACTTGATTTTTTAAGACAGCTCGTACATCTTACAATTTTCGGTTTTCAGCTTTTTGCAGTTTCTTTTCTTTTGTTTTATCTACAACATTGACAAAAAATAATACTCTTCAAAAACAATAATTTAAGATTCAAATATAAATAAAATTTTGTTACTTTTTAAGAAGAATATAAAAAGATAATAGGATAGTGGAGAGATTTGTTAGTATCATCACCGAATGTGACTGACGGTGAATACCTCGGAATGATTTCTTCACACACACACACACACACACACACACACACACACATATATATATATATATATATATAATTGTTAGTAGTCTTGCTTATCCTCTTTATTACTAATCCTATGTATTAACTTTAGGTGCCCATCCGTGTACAGCATTTGGAGATTTCCTGGCTAGATCGACAGCACCTTATTACCTATTTACCGTTACATCTCGGCTTCCTCCTCCTGTTTCCCCTCATTGTCACCGTGGGTATCGCTGTCCACCCTCTGGAGATTGTTGTTACGTTGCACATAGGCATGTCAGTTATGTCATGTCCGCCTGCACACTTCATGTGTTGTTTTTGAAATACTGTTTTATAATATGTTTAATTGTGCCTATTGTTCTTCGTCTCTTGTTTATGTGTGTATATCTGTCTCTGTATCTGTGTAGTCTAAGTGTAGTGTATGTCTATTGTTCGCGTATTGCCCGCAAAAAAAGACAGTGTGTTCTGGGGAACCTTCTACCCCGCATATGCATGTAGGTGTCTGCCTTAGATTCACGCGCTTTAAGTGCGTCGGGTGAGGTCCGTTTCCGGTTAAGAAATGTACCATGTCGCGGCTGGGATCTATATGTTTCATTCTCAACTGCTCCCTTATGTCAGGGAGGAAGTCGTGCAGTCTACGTCCCTTATCACTTACATCCCACACCCCTTGCCACGTATCCAAACGCCAACTTTTAAGGTGATGTATCGTCTCTATCGACACGCCAGTTATTATGTGTACCTTATCTAGTCTCCCCATCTTTAACCAGTACCTTGCAGCTCTGTATTTGATCGTGATATCTGTGGGGCATATTCCGAGCACCACACACAGCGCATCCGCTGAGGTTGTGCCAAAAGCTACAAATAGCCTGAGTACGACACTTCTCTGCCCTCGTCTGACCGATGCTTTGTTGGTGACCACGTTCAGTCTACGTTCCCACGGGCTAGCTGCGAAGCTCAATACTGATTCGAAGAGCGCACAGCGGTATGTTCGTATTACTGGTAGAGGTAATATGTACTGTTTTGAATTTAGCCTCACCAGTTTGTGTACTATTATTTCTGCTTTGTCTGTTGTTAGACTTATGTGTTATTGGAAATTAAATTTTTCATCCATGTGTACCCCAAGATAGCGCGTGACGTGTTATCTTTTGATGTTTGTGTCCCCAATTTTCTCCGAAGGATTCCTTTGGAGTGATCCTTTCAGTAATGTATATGTTGTTTTGTTTGCGGCTATCCTGCGTTTATTGTTGTGACACCATCGTGTAATTGTTTGTAGTATTGCACTGGCTTTCTCTTCTAACTGGGCTCTGTTGTTTGCAGTGACTACAACTAATAGGGCATCTGCATAGGCGATAATTCCGTCTGACCTCTCATCCCCATCCAGAAATGTAGGAGGGGTTCGATTGCTATGTGCCAGAAGATGGGGCCGCAGATCGACACTTGAGTAGAGCCTTTGGTAATTCTTTTAATTAATTTCCGGCTGTCCACCTGCAATTCGACTACTTTGTCTTTACAGTAGTCTAGGAAACTGTTGTTCAGTGACTGCGGTACCTCCAGATGTCTTAACCTCTAAAGCAGTGCGGGCTACCGGAGATTATCGAATGCTCCAGCAATGTCAATCATTATTGCCTTGACGTATTTCTATTTTGTACTGCTAACTATAAGTAGGGCCTGGTTGATGGCATCATTTACTGATCTGCCAGTTCTGAAGCTGAATTTGTGTGGGCTCATACCACTGAGAGCTCTGCGTCTTTGAAGGCGCTTACACAGTAGCTTCTCCTGAATCTTTGCTAGGGTGTTTTTTTAGGTATATTGGCCTGTAAGTCTTTGGATCTGAAGGATCTCTGCCCACTTTGGAGGTTTCCCATATTGTAGGTACCCCGCCCAGCCGTAAGGCATCGTTCAGTAACGTTGTTAGGAACGGGGTGATCTGTGGTGCTAGTTTTTTCAGTGTGAAAATCACAAACAATTTTGAAGTGCTAATTCTGCAAGGAAGGTATGCAGAAGGACTTCTGTGAAGTTTGGAACGTAGTAGATGAGGTGCAGCCAAAATCAAAGCTGTGATGGCGGGTCGTGAGTCATGATTGTGTAGCTCAGTCAGTACAACATTTTTCTGCGAGAGATTAAGGTTACTGGTTGGAAGTTTTGATCTGCTGCGAAGGTTCGAACGAGCCCACACTCCGTTGCAGCGTTAAAATTCAGTGCAGTATTAAGGGTAATTTCATGTTGCAGCTGTGATTGTACCTCTCACAGTTTCCATCCTTGAACAATGCGAGGGAAGAACGACCCGGGGTACATCTGATGAGCTGCGATTTGTCTCGTTCTGTAAGAAGTAGTCGTATGTGGAAGGAAGCAATGCACTGCCCGACTCAAGCTCCCAGAAATTCAACTGTGAAGCTCTCTGTGATGCACACCGTCTCTCTTGTAGCGTCTCCAACTGGTGTTTCTTGAGCATACCCGTGATGCTTCCACGCTTACTAAACGATCTTTTAAAGGAATTCGCCACTCACAGTTTGATCTCCTCTGTCTCTCCTATTAATCCAATGGTCGCAGGCTGATGATCAGTACTCAAGAATCAAATGAACTTATGTTTGAAATCCACGCTTGGCATGTGCTTCTCTTAAAACCAGATTTAAAAAAAGAAAGAAGATAGGAAACGTGGTGTTTGCGAATGTGATTTGCACTCTGTGGGTTCCATACAAACTTAGTTATTTATATACACAGTTCACCCGTACCGGAAATCGAAAGTGTAGACGACTTTTGGCTGTTATCGGTCCCAAGGATTCCAAGACTTTCGAACACTTTTTACTATCAGATCTCAAGTCGAATAACGTACGACAAAAGAAATATTTTTCGTTTGATGTCATTACAGATTACCAATTTTATGATTTTTTCCCCTTTACATGCAGAGTGAAGCCTTGCATCTTGTGAAATTTCATGATTCAGGGTTAACAGGAAGTACCCCATAGGTTATACTGAATGAGATTTCGACTACCAAAATGTGTGACATAAGTGGCCGTATCTTGTGACTGCATTGACTTAGAAGCTTAACGACAGGGACCACAGACATCAGTATACGATATAAATTCCACCTTGATACGTCTACACGTTCTTGAGAAAAAGAAGTCTGAACAGACGGAGGTACTGACAGACAGACCGATAACACATGACAAACGTTTGATTTCGTGTGACATAAATACAAATTAAGAATTTTCGGATTTTTCCTTTAATTATTCAATGAAATTTTTCTTCTTGCCACGTTTCATGATTCTCGGCCAGCGGGAAGTGCCTTACACCTTTTGATCAGTGAGGCTGCGTGTAGCAAGATGTGTGACGCAAAAAGCGGTATCTTTTGTTTTCGTTGACTTAAAAAGCTGCAGTTCCTTTCACCGGTAAGGAACCGTAGATCTTAGTATGTAACATAGATTTCAACTTGATATATCTACCCTTTCATAAGAAAAACTGTTATTAATAGTCAGACAGGTAAATAGACAGACAGATACTAAAGTAATACTATAAGGGTTGCGTTTTTACAGACTGAGGTGCAGAACCCTAAAATTATATTAATGTGATTTGGGTATCACCATAGTCTGCGTCAGTATCGTAAATGTAGAACAGTTGTCACTTACATCATTTAAACTGAACTTAAGCCAAAGTTCTAAGGAAATTAACATATTTAATACAGCATAATGTAAAGGAATTGAAGAGAAATCATACTCTTTTCCTATATTCTAATTTGAGCCTTTGTCATAAGATAATAGATATGTTAAATGTTACAGGATTCAAGTTAGCTTCTTACTTCTGTAGAGAAAGTATGGAGAAAGGAGGAGTTGCCACGTTTGTCAGAAACTGTTTTGATTTCAAGAAGACTGATAATTAATTTTGCTCAGAGCAGCACTTACAAGCATGTGCAATAGAAGTAGTATGTCGTGGTAAGTCTTTTATAACATTAGATATATACAGATCCCTTCAGGAAATTTTAACCTGTTGATAAAAATTCTGAAAACTCTGTTGTACCATCTCACGGTAAGAAACGGGGTAATAGTGGTTGCTGGTGATTTTAATGTGCTTTTATTGAAAAGCTCTGTCAGTGAACTATTATTTTGGAAGTCTGTAACACTGTCATTCAATTTAGTTCCTACTGTAAACTTTGCAACTAGGATATATAAATACTCTGAGACTGCTATTGAAAATATCTTTGTAGACAAATCTAGGGATAAAAATTATATGACAATACCGATAGTAAATGGGCTGTCTGATCATGGCATGCAGCATCTTGTTGTAAATGTTGAAACTTCTCAGGATAAAAGATCTATTGAATCTGCGTACAGGAGGGCAATAAATAAGTGAAAAATTGAGAAATTCAGGAAATTGCTCAAAGACATGAACTGGATAAATGTTTACAGTACTTCTGACTCAAATGCAGAACACAAAACATTCATTAATACGGTGACTTCCAGTTTTGAAAATTGTTTTCCCCTAAAGGTAACTCAGATTACACAGAAGTCAAAAAATATACTGTGGCTTACACAAGGAATAAAGGTTTCATATGGGATGGAAAGGAGACTGTATCTACTATCTTGGAACAGCTCTGAAGTTAGCATTGTAATGAAACACAAAGAATACTGCAAAATATTGAAGGAAGTAATCCAGAAATCTTAGCAACTTTATTATCAGAAAAAGCTTATACATCAGGCAACAAAATGAGAACTGCATGGTATATCGTGAAAAAAGAGATAGGTGGCGCCAAACAAGAAGAGGAACAGATACCTCTAAAAATAAATGAGATTTTGGTAACAAGTGTATATAGTGTTGCAAACATAACAAGTACTTCATTTCTTTTCCTGACAGCTTGGGGTCGTCAGGTTCGGTGACCAATGTAATGGAGTATCTGAGACAACTCTTTAAAAATAACTTCAGTGAAATGGAAATGACACTCGCCCCTCCAAAAGAAGTAGCATCCATCTTAAAATCCTTAATATCTAAGTATTCTTGTGGGTCTGATAATATGTCAATGAAGTTAATCAAATAGTGCTCATGTGAGTTGAGTTCTATCTTGTTTGTGTAATCAATCTCTTATCAGTGGAACATTTCCAGACTGGCTAAAACATGCTGAAGTTAAGCCTCTATACAAGATGGAGGATAAAGTGATACCATCAAATTATCGACGAATTTTACTTTTGCTGGCTGTCTCAAAAATATTTCAAAAGATTGGGTTCAAGCGTCTCCTTAAGCATATGACTGAAAATAATCTATTGTCCAAGTTACAATTTGGATTTCTTAAGGATTCTGATACAGAGAAAGCTATTTACGCTTACAGTGAGAGTATACATAATTCATTAGACAATAAACTAGAGACTACTGTCATTTTCTGTGAATTGTCAAAATCCTTTGACTGTGTGAACCACAGCATTCCACAGAAATTATGGTGTCACCGGCAATGCTGCGGAATGGTTTGAGTCTTCTCTATCTAACAGGAAAAAAAGGATGTTATTGCAAAATACCTGTGCAATAAGCAGTCTGTCTTCATCTGACTGGAAATTAATTACCTGTGGTGTTCCTCAAGATTCCATCTTGGTTCCATTGCTTTTTCTTGTGTCCATTAATGACCTCTCGTCTGTTACACTGCCAGATACTAAGTTTCTTTTGTTTGCAGAGGATGCAGACATTGCTATAAGTAGCCAGTCAAGTACAGATTTAGGAATAGCTGGTAATTACCTTTTCACTGGCATTAATACGTGTTTTAAAGTCAATTCACTGTCATTAAACTTTGAAGAGACTCAATATATGCGGTTCAGAACCTGTAAGAGATTTCCTTCCAGCATGTGTATAGCATATGAAGACATGCAGATCGAAGAGGTTGACAGTGTTAAATTTCTGAGATTACAACTTGACAGTAAATTCACATGGGAAGTGCATACTGAAGAACTGCTTAATTGTCTAAACAAGTCTGTATTTGCAGTGAGAATGATGTCAGATGTAGGAGATGTAAATACAAAAAGTTACATACTTTGGTTACTTACATTCTGTTATGTCATAATGGATCACATGCTGGGGTAACTCATCAAACCGAGCATAAGGTTTTAGGGTGCAAAAGCGTGTAATAAGACTCATTTGCGGTGTAAATTCAAGAACGTCATGTAGAAACCTGTCGAAGGAACTTTTTGTTCTAAACACTGCTTCTCAGAATATTTATTCCTTAATTAAATTTGTTGTAAGTAATATATCTCTATTTCCAACCAATAGCTCAGTACATAGTATCAATACTAGTAATAAGAACAATCTGCTTAAAGACCTAAAATCACTTACCTTGGTCCAGAAAGGGGTCCAATATTCAGGAACACACATTTTAAATAAAGTGTAGCAATCATTAAAAACTTGGCTTCGGATAAAGTACGGTTTAGGTTTATACGGAGCTTGAAAGATAGGCAACTCATTCTACTCTACAAATGGTTCAAATGGCTCTGAGCACTATCCGACTTAACTTCTGAGGTCATCAGTCACCTAGAACTTACAACTTATTAAACCTAACTAACCTAAGGACATCACACACATCCATGCTCGAGGCAGGATTCGAACCTGCGACCGTAGCGGTAGCTCGGTTCCAGACTATAGCGCCTAGAACCGCACGGCCACTGCGGCTGGCCTCTGCTCTACAGATGAATATTTAACAGAGACTGTTAAGCCAGCTTAAGTGAAAATGTCTGTGTGAGATTTCAATGTTGACAGCAGTTGGTCACAACAGTGAAGATTAGGTACTTTGTGAATGATAAATTTATCAATAGTGCTTGACAGTGTTTCATTCCGAGAGCGTTTCAATTCTGTAAATATTAGCTGTTCCAGTTTAACGCATCGTATTCACCTATTTCGATAATCTCCTGGCAAATGATCAGGGTAGTAAGTATTATATTCAAATGTTTTATGTTTTTATGTTATACTTTCTGACATGTTCCACACCCACGAGAATCATCTCATTTTTTGGATCTATGGAACGAAAACTAAATCTAACCTACCTAATCTAATCTATGGGAGTTTATACACATTCATGTGTTCCGTTGTTAGAAGAGTTTCCAAAGTTTGTTGGTAAAGCAGATCCAGGGTACGTCAAAGAAAGTATTAGTTAAGTGGTTGCTTGGCACCTTCTGTCGCATGCAGAGAAAATGTGATTCTTCCTCACTGCCGCATTCACATGAAGAAAATCTGGTCATGCTGAGGTATAAAAGATATTGCTGGAATTTCCCGTCTCTGTACCGAATTTCTGTCATTGTTACTATAAAGTTTCTGCTGTGCCTGCAATTTTGGTACCAAGAGCTTGACGAGAGATTAGGCATCACCGCAGACTAATGTCTTAATTTCATAAGACTGCTGGAGGTTTCCTTTCCATCGAGCCAGGATTATAGTTCTCCCAGTATGAAGAAGATCGTCGGGTGGTGCTTCATCATGTACTCACTGAACCAGTGCACACTGCTTCTTTGGCCACAATATCTGCGTTTTCATCCCTTTATCCTGCATTACCCGAAACTTGATGATCGTCTTTGTTAGGCGGGAAAGCTCCGGAATATAATGCGATGTGTTAGACAATTGTTGGTATCTTTGACAGAGCAGCATTTTATAAACATCAATTTTAAGTGTGAATATGATAAAACTATGATTCTTTCATGACTTCGTTGCACTCAGAACGGCTTCTCCACATTTCCGGACGTTTATTATTGGTTCCAGTGATGTACGTGTTACAGCTGAAGCTCGAAAGCCCTTAATGTGTACATTACATGGCTGACCCCATTTTACCTAATATGCGGCTCCGTATCGTTGAAGTTCGACAGTTTCTCTCATTTCCTTCCCTACTGCTTCCTCCTTCCGTCTGTTTTCAGTTTGAGTTTCCACAGCGTCTTGTCGTCATCGGTTCCTTTTATTTCTCACAATTTGCGTCGGCTGCCAGTGCTCAAATTTACGTTTTGATTTTTTTTAAAGTAGAATAATTTATTTCGTAGTGTGCAAGCAATCACCGAGTAAGATTCAAAATATAATTATGTTTCAAAGACAAAATGAAACTATTATTTCATAACGGAAGAAGTAAAGCAAATAAATGTTTAAATGAAGAAAACATCATCTCGAAACTGTCGAATAATTCAAAGGTATGATGTGTTGACTGTAAAAGCGTTTTAAAAAATTCATTGATCCGTTGTCAGATCGAAACAGTCTAGAAAAGCTTATCCATACAGAGTAATTTTTGACATTTTTTACTATAGTCATGTATCAGTTGTCCACGGTGGAAGAGACAGAATAACCAAGAAATTAAATGCACTTTATATAAACGTAAACCAAATCAAGATAAAGAGGTTTCTGCACTTACGTGAACCTTTACAAAAACAAAAATTGCGAAACCTGTGACTGCTGTAGAGGCGCTTATTTTATCGCTTTTCAGTAGCAAATGGCAGGTGGATCTCATCGATTACCAGTCTCAAACAGATGAAAAGCTTAAGTTTCTTCCGGTATTAAAAGATCTCTTAAATAAATTTGTTATACCGAAGCCCCACATATCAAAACGAGCCAGTGAGGTAGCTTATAACTTGTTTGATATTTTTCTCATTTTTTGGCGCTCAAAGTATTTTGCAGTCAGATAACGGACGGGAAATCTGTAATAAAATCTTAGAATGTATGACACAGTTGTGCCCAGAAATAATGTAGAGTGAGCCACAGTCAAGGAAGAGACACTGAAAACATGCTCCCTACTAGGATGACTGACAACCAAACTAACAATTGGAGTAACATGGAACGATCTAAACAATTCACGAATAATCATGCTTATTATTCTACAATTAAAAGAAATTCATACCAAGGCATGTTCAACAGTCCGAGATTCGTTTCTTCTGGTATACCACAAAGCATATTATAGATGAGATTCGTTTCTTCTGGTATAGCACGAAGGATATTGTAAGGTGTCAGGCAAATCCAACACCTTCCATGAAAACCCTGACATGATAAGCAAATCCAGTAGTATGTCACATAGCTCCGAATAAATCGTGACATTAAATTAACCAAAGTAATATGAGTAACGAGTGAGCAAATGGAATACCACAGACTAACACAAGAATGCCTAAAGGCATGTCATACCTTCCCACCGTGAGACAGATGCAGTTCCGAGGGGAGAAACGAGAACAGAAGCCGAGAGCAGAACCGTGTTAAGCTGGAAGGCCCTACGATAAGGGACGGACGGACACCCACGTCGCCAGCTAACCGCTAGGACTACACCACCCACAAGTTTTAGAGTGAGACTTTTTCGCGTCTCTGTTACGTCAGGACCACCCCCCAGCCAATGTTAAAAGCTAGAGCCCTCCAGAAGAACAGTATAGATCTTACGATAACACAAAAAGGGCTACACCACCCGCAAGTTTTAGCGTGAGACTTTTTCGCATCTCTGTTACGTTGCAAACTTTAAAAAACATTGCCCAACCACGAAAAGTATAACGTTTCTCATTGGATAAACAGAATTTTTGTAGGCGGAGCTTAAGGTTAACATTGAGACCCTGATTGGTCAGATGAAAACACAGCCAGATAGTTTTTTTAAACCAACTTCGGTAAATTGTAGTAAGGAGAAGTTAGAAAAGAGTTGCTTCCGAGACGGTGAGGTGAGCGGAGCTGTTCTGCCTGCAGCCCCCTGACGAACACCGACAAGGTAATGAACGCACGCGATGCCGCATTTTTGAGCGCATAAGGCTTCACTCAGAACTGCAGAAGTCTCATCTGTTACATCCCCTTTTTGCGTAATACTAGTGTCGATCGTCAATTAAAGCTCATGGTGTTCACATTTGCCACTTGAAGTAAAAATCTAAAACGCGATGATTTTTCTGTTATATAGTTATTGAGAAGCCACATCAGCCACTGTAATTTACGACAAGTTAGATAAGTAATTAAAGATAATTTAGGGTCACTGTAGACCATTTTGATAGTTTTCGCTTTTGTGAAACTTAATTTAAACCTAGATTATAGATGTGATATGGCATAGGTCATCCTTCGATCCATTGTAGAACTTGGAAACCCATTCAGGGAATATTCGTTCACATTTTTGTTGAACGCAGTCGGTTTTTACCATCCTGTATTAAAACATTTCCTTTTATCAATAGTGCAATTTATAAGCAATGTTTTGTGAGTAGAATAAAATTTCCAATGGTAAACTTAACTGCTTTTTCGACGTTATTTTACCAGCTAACTAAAAATAGGAAAGCCTTGAAACCCTTCCACTAAATTTAGTTAGTATTAATATTCTTTCACAGGGAGTGCAGTGGAGCTGACGCTGAAATCATGAAGTATTTGGTTATATCGTCGCTAGTCTCCCCGAACTCTTCTCAATTCTACATGTCATGTGTGGTCTGGCGTCTCCTTACCAGCAACAGGTCCCAGGTTCAAAATAGTCAATTCCCTAAAAAACACGCTCAGAGCGTCGTTGCGCGAAAGTGGTAGGGAGACACGATATAGAACAAACAGACACCACGCAGAATGTTAGAGTATTACAGATGATAAACAAAGCCTATTACATTTGATAAATACTGAGGAATATATTGAAAAATTAGTAGTCACAAGAGATTGTGATTATGGGGTCAAAGTTAAATGTTACTGAAGAGGACATCTTGTTATTCCCTGGTACGATGGAATCACGTACAGAAAAACAGGACTGTATCGACAGCAATCTTAACTTGCCTTCTACGCCATTGACTGAGGGTACAGTTCTGAAGAATATTCGGCTACCCAACATCTCCAAGGAATCACTGAAGAAGTTGTAACGTAGCAAGTTATTACGAAATAACATTCGATGCAGTAAGGCACGCAGCCTTGTAACATGGTGGCTTCTGGATGGCTACGTTTTTTCTTAGATCTGACTCACAGCCCAGCTAACGCTACCAGCCGCGAGAACGGCCTAAGTAACATTCAGTCGGTACGTAAATTCATACCCTCTACGAATCTAAATAAACCACAGTAGTTATCATCCGATTTTGTTCAAACTTGGTACGCAATCTTTTCTAATGAAGGAAGGGATCCTGTCAGAATATCAGATTTTTATCTATTATAGTTACAGAGATTGAGAAAATTACTTAAATATCCTAAAACCGACACTTATGTTTCAAAATTCAGGAACAATAAACAAATGTCTTTTATTCTCATCTGAAGTCATAAAATGTTTCGCAGTATATAAAATTGCTTAATTGGAATTTTCTTTTCAAAACTTTAATTACTCTACATATGTAGCATAAAAAATATGCAAAATTATTATTTGTTTATTATTTTGTTGTGTGAATACATGGAAATGAGTGAGTGAGTGTATGCGGGACATATGTTAAAACTTAGTCATTTTACGTAAAACCTTATAAAATTGGACCTTGGGAAAGTTGTGTTGTAACCACGACGCTGATGACGTATGTCGATGTTTGCTTGCTTTTGTAAGAGAGCTGCCAGAATAAAAGTCTGAAGTGGAAAAAGTTTCTATATTAATATAAAGAATATTTGGCGTTTCGTTCTATTTCGTTAAACAATATAATAGGAATTGAAATTGTAATGATGTAAATGGCTATCTGACTAGTGGTTGGCTAAGGCAAGTTTTGTCGTGACAATGATCTGGAAGGATCATTCTGATAGGTTATTCATATCAATAGCCAATTAGAAATAAGAGGTTCCCGCGTGCTGGTAGTTACATAGGCAGAGAGGAGAGGAGCTTCGAGAGTTCATTGTGTTTAGGACGTGTAGTGACTAAAACGACTTAAATTACGAACATTTTGATGGAAGTGTGACATTTATGAATTAATTAGTCGAAATTTTATAAGCATGTGGTCTTTTGATAGTAGAGACAATTCTGTGTGGCATATTCCGTGTTCTTGATGGAATACTTAGGCGAGCGCTTCTGACATAGAAGACCACTGAAACGACCAAAAGTTCAACTCGCTAATAGCGGTGGGTCAGTGATTGTTACATCGCAAAATTAACCGGGTCGGACTTTCAGGAATTCTGGCTGCTGTTTCGTGTGAAATATGTTGGATAAAGAGTGGACTTTGAATGATAGAGCATTTGCATCATTAAATACGGAATTGACAGCCATTTCATGTGCTTCTTTACGAATAAAAAGGAGGTAATAGAATTTTCTAATGCTTACTGCAGTTAAACTGCATTCTCCTACCGCCCAAAATTTGTGAAAATGAACTACTGGAAATGACTTGCAACTTGAGTTACGCTGCCCCTGTGTGGTTTTAGGTAGCTGTTTCATCAACGCAGCTTTACATTACTGCAGAGTGAAGGCACATCGGAAGGAAGAAATTTGGAGGTAGGTGAACTGTTCGATGAAAGTGACTGAGAGAGTAAGGAGACGAAAGAACGACCGACAGACCCCACCCCACCGCAATTGGTGCATTTAGCGTCCGGGAAATGATAAGTTCGTGTGTGTACGAACTTCAGAAGCAGCAGTGTAACTTACCCGATAAATGAAAGACCCACACATGTACAGGAACTTTAACAGCACAGCAGTAGCGAAGTGGAGAATATAGCGGGAGAACAACCGGTGTAGAAAGCGGCTGACGACGTCGGCAACTGCTGAACATCGCGAGGCAACGAGCAACAGCAGCCGAGAGTCTGCAGCAGTTGGTACCAATGGCCAGAGTGTGAACCCAGAAACTACACCTGCGGGGGCAGAGCTTGGCGAACGGACCCTCAGGAACATCTCACGGTGCTGACGACGGTAGAGGAAAGCTAGGTAGTGTGTGTGTGTGTGTGTGTGTGTGCAAAGAATCTTGTGAACAAGGCGAAAAATAATAATCATGAGAGAGTAGGTGAGAATGTGGGGGTGGATTTAGGTAGAGTAAAATATGAAGATGATACAGTGACTAGTGAATTTAGTTTTGACATATCACAAGCAAATGATAATGGTTTGCCAGATTCAGTGTACGTTAATTATGGGACCGATATTGAACAGAATGTGCTAGAAATTGATGCCTACTTTATACCTGTTACTGATACAAAAATAAAGCAGGAACCTGGACCAGTTCCTTGTGAGCAGAAAAATAATGTTTCAGAAATATCAGCAAATATTTTGTGACATATGGGTGACATGAATATCAATATGAAGGAAATGGGTTATATGGATTCTGATACTGACACTAAAATGGATAAATTGGGTTCTGATATAAAAAATCATTAAGCTCTGATATGGACACTAAAATGAATAAATTAGGTTCTGAGATAAATGTGCTGACAAATGAAATTAATGGGTTCGATAGTGAAGATGATCAAAGGTTTACTAACCTTTCAGAAGAAATGGAATCCAACATGGAAAATAAAATTTCTGAACTAAGAGAGTCCTGGAAAAGTGATATACTTTGTTTAGTAACAGTGTAAATAAAGAGATTAGTGAGGTAAAACAAGAGTGTAATCATGCTGTTATAGCAGTAAAAAGTGAATTAACTTCTCAGATTATGCACGTTGGTGATGCCAACAAACAGTTGAAGGAACAAGTAAATACAGAGTAAGATAAAATCCATGAACAAGTCAGTCACGTGGGAAAGCAATGTGAGGATAGTCACGTAACAATGTAAAATCGAATTAAGGAAGGAAAAGATGTGTGTTCGATATTTGGAGTGCAAGTGGCTACTACAATTATTAACCTAGAAACTAACATAACTCAGTTTAGTACCGACGTGGATGAACGACTGTGCAACCATGAAAGCAGACTAAAGAGAGTATAACCGAGTGTTAACAACAGTAGGGGTTGTATATGTGAGTCATCGTCAATTTTTGCGGTTCCATTCGAGTAAAAATGTACAGTCCTTTGCTGTCTCTGACAGAATTACAGTGTCGTTGGCAAACCTCGAAGTTTTTATTTCTTCTCCCTGGCTTTTAATTCCCATTCAAAATTTTTCTTTTGCTTCCTTTACTGCTTGCTCAATATACAGATTGAAAAACATCGGGATAGGCTACAACCCTGTCTCACTCCCTTCGCAGCCACTGCTTCGCTTTCATGCCGCTCAACTCTTATAACTGCCATCTGGTTTTTGTACAAATTGTAAATAGCCTTTCGCTCCCTGTATTTTACCCCTGCCACCATCAGAATTTGAAATAGCCGATTCCAGTCAACATTGTCAACAGCTTTCTCTACGTTCACAAGTGCTAGAAATGTTCGTTTGCCTTTCGTTAATCTATCTTCTAAGATAAGTCGAAGGGTCAGTATTGCCTCACGTGTTCCAACATTTCTACAGAATCCAAACTGATCGTCCCCGAGGTCGGCTTCTACCAGTTTTTCCATTCGCCTGTAAAGAATTCGTGTCAGTATTTTGCAGCCGTGACTTACCCCCCTTGAACCATGGACCTTGCCATTGGTGGGGAGGCGCCTCAGCAATACAGATAGCCGTAGCGTAGGTGCAACCACAACAGAGGGGTATCTGTTGAGAGGCCAGACAAACACGTGAGTCCTGAAAGGGGTCAGCTGCCTTCTCAGTAGCTGCAGGGCAACAGTCTGGATGATTGACTGATCTGGCCTTGTAGCATCAACCATGCTGTGCTGGTACTGCGAACAGCTGAAAGCAACGGGAGATTACAGCCGTAATATTTCGCAAGGGCATACGGCTTTACTGTATTTTCTTTTTGAACCTTAACTATAAAAATACAGGTCTCCGATCTAAGTTCATTTTCATATATCGAAGCGCCAAAGAAACTTCTATAGTAATGCGTATTCAAATACAGGGATATGTAAACATATAGAATGTGGCGCTGCGAACGGCAGCGTCTATATAATACAGCAACTGCCTGGCGCAGTTGTTAGATCCGTTGCTGCTGCTATAATGGCGGGTAATCAAAATTTAAGCGACTGTGAACGTAGTGTCATAGTTGACGCACGAGCGATGGGATACAGCATCCTCGAGGTAGCAATGAAGTGGGTATTTTTCCGTACGACCATTTCACGAGTGTACCTTGAATATCAGGAACACAGAAATACATCAAATCTCCGGCACAATTGCAGCCGGAAAAATATACTCCAAGATCGGGACCAATGACGATTGAAGAGAATCGTTCAACGTAACGGAAGCGCAACTCTTCCGCAAACTGCTGCAGATTGCAATGCTGGGCCACCAACAAACTTCGGCGTGTGAATCATCAACGAAATATCATCGATACTGGCTTTCGCAGCCGAAGGCCCACTCGTGTACCCTTGATGACTGCACTACACAAAGCTTTACGCCTCGCCTGCGTCCGTCAATACCGATATTGGACTGTAAACATGTTGCCTCATCGGACGAGTCTCGTTTTATATTATATCGAGCGGATGGACGTGTACGCGTATGGACACAACCTCGTGAATCCATGGACCGTGTTCAAGATTGTGGAAGCTCTGTAATGGGACCCATGATACATCTAGATACGGCTCTTGACAGTTGACACGTATGTAAGTCTCCTGTCTGATCACCTGCATCCATTCATGTCCGTTGTGCCTATCGACGGACTTGGGCAATTCCAGTAGGTCACTGGACACCCCAAAGTCCAGAATTGCAACAGAGTGGCTCGAGGAACACTCTTCTATGTATAAACACTTCAGCTGGCCACCAAACTCCGAAGACATGAATATTATTGAGCGTATCTGGATGCCTTGCGACGTGCTTTTCAGAAGAGATCCCCACCCCCTGATATTCTTACGGGTTTATGGGCAGCCCTGCAAGATTCA
This sequence comes from Schistocerca piceifrons, assembly GCF_021461385.2. Lineage (NCBI taxonomy): Eukaryota > Metazoa > Arthropoda > Insecta > Orthoptera > Acrididae > Schistocerca > Schistocerca piceifrons. Next base: position 273,641,323 of record NC_060139.1, read on the forward strand.
TGGTGTCAGATGTCTCCAGCACTACTTCAGACATTAGTAGAGTCCATGTCACGTCGTGTTGCAGCACTTCTGCGTCATCGCACGGGGCACTACACGGTATCAGGCAGGTGTAGCAGTTTGTTTGGCTCTTCAGTGTATTTGTACCTCTGTTACGTAACTCTTTACAATATGAGTTCCTGTCTTTTGAAAATTTTTGACGTGATAGTCCTAAATGAAAGTAATTTGGAGAATCATCGTTCTAAACCGATTCTGTTTTTGAGAAATCATCTGCGAAAAACTTTAAAAATGCAGGCTTCTGTTACTGCATGCAAAAATGATTACGGTTGCAGAAGGTATGCATAAATGAAAAAAAAAGCAGAAGTCAGAAAAAGATTGAGGACGACACTAAGCAATTAAGAAGAAACGAGTGAAAGAAAAATATGGGAGGGTGCTATGGCACTGTAGAGTTCTCAGAAAATCTATTAAACTTGTCGCTTCCACATCGTTATCCCGCTCGAGTGTAGCAGACTGTGAGAAATATGAAGGGTTACTTGATCCTCTGTGGTAAATTATCGCACTTCAAAAGCTAGCGGAAATGGAGGCGTGATGTTTGCTGATTGTCTGGCACGTGTAGACAGAAGCAGTTCCTATGTTTTCGCGACGACACGTGTTGTCACATCTAGGTTCCACCGCACAGAGCAACACAGCCGACCACAAAGCGCAGGCGGCCATAGGTTGCGGCCAGACAATCGCCGAGCATGGGGTGAGGTGGGTGGGGGGGATGGGGGGGGGGGGGGAGCGCGGGGAGACCGCAGTCTGTACAAATCAGGCAGGCTGGGCCATGCATCACACAACACATAGAGGATCACACGTGTCGCATGGAGCACCGCTGGCGGCTTTGGCGGGTCAGGTATCACCGGGACAAAGGCGGACCGCGAAGGCGGTGTCTTCGATAAAACTCATTTCATGAACGCTGTTGCAATCCCGAAAAGCACACTTGCTGTAATTAAGCGGTAGTCAGGCACCGCTCCAGATACTGGATGTTTCATTCGATTGTATGATGCATCTGGAAAAAGTTTAAAACAAGGATATTCCTTATGTTTCCTTAACCCTTCCAACGAAAAACCCACGAAGACCTTCAAAGGGAATTCATCTGTACATAAGATTAACGAAATTCCCATTCACTGCACATGGGCTGCGGATGATATTGCTTCACTTGCTGTAATGACAAACAGGTCCAGAATATACTTCCTAAGTTCTGAAAAATGATAACAATTTATTTCTAGCAAAAAAACTAAAATTACAATAATAAGCAAATCAAGAATGAAGTGAACATCTCTCATCAGTGTTGAATGAAATAAAATAGAAAAAACTTATGTATTTAGTTATTAAGGCGCCCAACGAAATCACAAAAGACTTGTCAAGAGTATCGTCTAGAGTAGGAAGCTATCTGCTGTAAAACTATTGCTAATCTGCGAGAGAAGAATTTTCTCTTTTCTTTCTACTTCATTTAGTCTGTACGTATACGAATTCATACAAGACAAACTGGCAAACTGAGCTGGATACAACGTTTACTTATCCCAAGAAATATCATTTTAGCGTTAGTGTTTATTTTAGTACTATTATTTATTAGTGTAAAAATCATTCTAATTGCATTGTAAATTTTCGACATGTCTTCTGGATGTAGACGAAATGTATGGCAACTGTACATAATGACATGAATAAACCACATTCCCACTATATACATTTGACAGTTTAAAATATTTCTTGCTTTCTTATATAGTATGAAATGTGACTATGTTTTGCTCTATCTATATTTTAATAATTAAGTATGCAAGATTTAAGGGTGTGCTTGATCTTCTTTGTAACGTTTTAGTGGCATGCTTCGTGTGAAACTGTGATATGTAACACTGTTATACGAACTGCGATGCTAGAGTGATATCGATAGCTGTAGTCAATGACAGGCAGTCAGCTGTGTAGAGTATAGTGACGCATGCGCGTGTGATGTGTAATCGTGCTAGACAGAAAGCTACGAACATTTATGGCGGCATACTTAATTTTTTTGGTCATGGTTTAAACCATATTTCAAAGTTGGTTTTATTAAGCTAATCGTTTTACTGTGAATACTGTGAGCTTCGCGGAGCACAGTAATTAACTGCGACAGTGTTTACATACTGGACAGTGATTGTCGCTGTGAGAAATGAACTGTTTGCATCCAACTGAGTTGTACGAATTGCCGTACTTTAAAATACTTACAACGTTTGCAACTTTCTTAGCGGCTGCGCACCTTAAAACATTAATTGTCGCCGTATGGATTTTGAAACTGTTTTTAATGTGTATTTTCGCCAAATCTGTGAATTCGTGATCATGACTGCTAAAAGTGGACAAACTATAGTTCGGCGATCGGCTTGTCTAGGTGCATTTAATACTATTTTAAAACTGTGTACGGGACGTGTGTAACATGCATTACTTTCGATTGTACTGGGCACTACTCACTGAAGATTTAACAGTCTGGCTGGAGCCCCCACGTGTTATTGCACGAATATATATATATATATATATATATATATATATATATATACAGAGAACATTTGCACTGAAATGAGGATTGACACATTGTTGGATGAATCATTCGCAGAAGTGAGAAGTGTACCCGTGGAGGCCAATCAGCTATATATATGTTGTTGTTGTGGTCTTCAGTCCTGAGACTGGTTTGATGCCTATATATATATATATATATATATATATATAGAGTGTTAAAAAAAGGAACGGCCAAACTTTCAGGGAACATTCCTTACACACAAATAAAGAAAAGATGTTATCTGTTATCTGGACATGTGTCCGGAAACGCTTAATTTCCATGTTAGAGCTCATTTTAGTTTCGTCAGTATGTACTGTACTTCCTCGATTCACCGCCAGTTGGCCTAGTTGAAGGAAGGTAATGTTGACTTCGGTGCTTGGGTTGACATGCGACTCATTGCTCTACAGTACTAGCATCAAGCACATCAGTACGTAGCATCAACAGGTTAGTGTTCATCACGAACGTGATTTTGCAGTAAGTGCAATGTTTATAAATGCGGAGTTGGCATATGCCCATTTGATGTATGGATTAGCACGGGGCAATAGCCGTGGCGCGCTACGTTTGTATCGAGACAGATTTACAGAACGAAGGTCCCGACAGGAAGACGTTCGAAGCAATTGATCGGCGTCTTAGGGAGCACGAAACGTTCCAGCCTATGAATCGCGACTGGGGAAGACCTAGAACGACGAAGACACCTGCAATGGACGGGGCAATTCTTCGTGCAGTTGACGATAACCCTAATGTCAGCGTCAGAGAAGTTGCTGCTTTACAAGGTAACGTTGACCACGTCACTGTATGGAGAGTGATACGGGAGAACCAGTTGTTTCCGTACCATGTACAGCGTGTGCAGGCACTATCAGCAGCTGATTGGCCTCCACGGGTACACTTCTGCGAATGGTTCATCCAACAATGTGTCAATCCTCATTTCAGTGCAAATGTTCTCTTTATGGATGAGGCTTCATTCCAACGTGATCAAATTGTACATTTTCACAATCAACATGTGTGGGCTGACGAGAATCCGCACGAAATTGTGCAATCAAGTCATCAACACAGAATTTCTGTGAACGTTTGGGCAGGCATTATTGGTGATGTCTTGATTGGGCCCCATGTTCTTCTACCTACGCTCAATGGAGCACGTTATCATGTGCTGCTAGAACATGTGCCTTTACAAATACGACACAACATGTGGTTCATGCACGATGGAGCTCCTGCACATTTCAGTCGAAGTGTTCGTAAGCTTCTCAACAACAGATTCGGTGACCGATGGATTGGTAGAGGCGGACCAATTCCATGGCATCCACGCTCTCCTGACCTCAACCCTCTTGACTTTCATTTATGGGGGCATTTTAAAGCTCTTGTCTACGCAACCCCGGTACCAAATGTAGAGACTCTTCGTGCTCGTATTGTGGACGGCTGTGATGCAATACGTCATTCTCCAGGGCTGCATCAGCGCATCAGGGATTCCATGCGACGGAGGGTGGATGCATGTATCCTCGCTAACAGAGGACATTGTGAGCATTTCCTGTAACAAAGTGTTTGGAGTCACGCTGGTACGTTCTGTTGCTGTGTGTTTCCATTCCATGATTAATGTTATTTGAAGAGAAGTAATAAAATGAGCTCTAACGTGGAAAGTAAGCGTTTCCGGAAACATGCCCACATATTTTCTTCCTTTGTGTGTGAGGAATGTTTCCTGAACGTTTGGCCGTACCTTTTTGTAACACCCTGTATATATATATATATATATATATATATATATATATATATATATATATATATATATATATGTTACACTTAACTCTCAGCTTAATTGAGCGGCTCAGAGGAATGGCTGGTGTCAATGTTTGGCTACGTTTTTCGTCAAAGCGTGCCAGCTCGCACCTGTCGTAAACTCAATTTTCAAGCTGAAAATAAAAATATAAAAAAAGTACAGGCAGGTACTGCTTTGAAATTTTTAAATATTGAGTGACTCACGTTGATTTGCAATTTGAACAAGTAGTTTATTTCTATTTTTCCACGAATAGTCTTCAATATATTGACTAAATACATAAAATGCAGTCTGAGGGGCTTTTACGTAAGAGCGGCCGTTAATAACTGATGCTACAAAACTTCACTATAAAATTCATATATTACAATCGCGTTACTCGACAGTCTGTTCACCTCGTGGTTTTATTACGCCATGCAGAGTAACAAAGCATCCAGTACAAGGTCTGCGACGCGTAGGATGGGTGGAACTTCTGATACGTCTACAACAAATCAGAAAGCAAAGACAGGAAAAGTTACAAAGTCAAATGAACTCTTATGTGCTCTTCTAGAAATGCAATGGTAGAGAACGTAAGACTGGGCAGAAAGCTGTAAACACTTAACTTACCTGAAAATGAGGGCCTATTTCAGAACGGTTTTGTGGTACTGCTGAAAGCCTCGTGACAGCCCTCGGATTGAAACTGAATGATCACTGGACGCTGGTGCTGCTGAACAGAGACCTTAGTTTCATCCCCATCCGGCGCGCAGGTCGCGAAATGTGGCGTCGAATGTAATAAGATCTGCAACAAGACGGCCGGACCTGCCCCGCGGGGGGCCTCCCGGCCAGTGACACCAGACTCTCATTTCCATATTGTGAAATGGATTGGACGCATAGGCTCAGTTGTAAATAGTAGCTGCCCAAACCTGAGTACCCATTAACAGTATGGGTTTCATATCAGAACAGGTGTTTTGAATATCCAGGAATGGACGGTGCGATCGATCACAAGTTTATGACATGTGGGGGTGTTTAAGAGAAGCATTGAAAGTTATAGTATATGTCAGACAGAGGTAGAAAGACAGCGTTCGTCTCGTGTGAACTTGCATAGCAAAAATCAAGGTGTTTCAGGGAAAAAACTGCCAATATTCCTCGACCCCGACGTATTCAAATTTTAGAAACTGTGAAAATAAAATGGAACAAATTAGAGCTCCCATAGCCTATAAACGGATTTCCTTCCTACGTTCTACTCGTGATATGTGGTATGACAAAAAGTACTCTCCACCACGCACTTCACAACGAATCACAAGGTACAGATCTAAACGTAGCTGCATATCCACATGAATACAGATTGCAGAGGTTGCAACGTAACGTCTGCTACAGATCTAAAAATATTTAAGCCAAATGAGGCAATAGAAGCGTACAGTAAGAAATCAAATTCTTGATAAGAAATGTTAAAAGTGGGATAAGGAAGACACAACCTAATTACAAGCCATCCAGTCAATGGAAAGGTAGACGCGTGTGGTATACAAAAGTAGAAAACGTTCACTATGCAGCTCAGGATTAAAATTGCAAACCAGGAAAGATGGCAAATGGCAATTCTATAGTATAGTGGGTTGAATACATATTTATATTTCTGGATGATTATGAGGTTTATTAGGTGCGAAATTTACTACACTGCGCTTCCACCTGTAAGTACAACAACGGCTCTATCCCTGCTGGGCATCGAGTGGAACTGAGCTTGAATGACAGATATGTCGTTCCATGCTACCTCATCTCAACGCCAAAGCTCATCAAATGTAGTGGCTGGCGAGTGGTGGCACAAGCCTCCCTGAAAATGAAGACGAGGTCTGTTCAGTGCACAAGAGATTGGGAGAATATTCTAGCCAGGGCAACAATGGAAAACCTTCTGTATCGCGGTAGGTCAGGACAGCACCGATAACATGCAGTCTTGTATCAACTTTTTGTCACAGAGACTTTGAAGACTGGATACAGCCAAATGCTGTCACGCTTCAGGAATATAATAGCTGCTGTACAAATTACCGGCTATAGGAAGTAGAAGCGATTGTGTTGTTTACCAAGTGACACCCCATGCCATCACTCGAGGTAAAGAGTCTGTTGTGAACTGGCACAGAGCCTCCAGTAACGCATATTTCCATCGCCATATTACACACACAGCCAAAGCTAGTGTGAAAAGTCGTCTTGTTTTCAGACCTATGTCCATTGTTGCCTATGCACGTGTTATTGTTGTCATGGCTCTCTCCCCTGCAGTGTCAAGGGAAATCACAACAATGGTCACGGTTCTGACAGTCTATGGTGCCCTAGACATCGTCACACTCACTGTGTGGCTACTGTGGTAGCAACTGGTCTAGTGCCCCCTTAAAACACATCACATGAAACAAAACATAAAAATTCCTTACCCGACTACCACTGCTCGATCAACCCCTTACCTACTCGTTTCACACCCTCAGTAAGCAGTCCACTGGGACTTGGTCTACAATTGGTTCCCTCTTGGAATTTGCTCTCCAACTGATCAGAATGAAAACCACACACAAGAAAATAAAGGCTGCAATGAAACTTGATACAGAGGTGCTCAAAATGATAGCTATTTGCCGTTGCCCATCCCTGTACTGAGCGACATGTTGCACAAGCTGTTCAGCTGATTTGCCCCCCCCCCCCCCCCTCTTGCGCTAAAATGAATTAGTTTACCGATCTCAACAGACTGAGTTTGATTTGACAGGGTCAGATATTGCCTTGGCAAAAACTAAAGTGGCTTCTGGCCAGTACAGTTGTGGCTGCGTAACATTCAATTGAATGACACCTGAAACTGACACTTGCAGGAGGAAGGTTGGTCCTATTATTTTACACTTAGTTCCATTGATTAAAATTCCGCTCCCCTGGAGCTCTATACGTTTCGTTTCTGCAAATACTCCTCGCTCAAAGCAACTTGCTTCTACTACCAAATTCTTGTAGGAGGAGAAGATGCAATGCATCCTGACGTATTGCAAGCTCATTTTTGGCTCTACAATGTCCGTTGGACAGTCTATTCCTCCGCCCCCCCCCCCCTCCCCAGCTAAAAATAACTGTACTGTGCACGTGTTCAGATTGGTTCTCACCACCCTGGCTGGACAACCGTTATCTTCCCTCTATGGCAGCTCCGTAATTCCTCCCTTATCGTCTAGGTATACTGGCTGTTAACTGCTGAGATCAGCAATACCTCCTCAGTTTTTTACTTCTACCAGTTGCTCAACGCTCACCTTTTCAGTGACTTGAGGACAGGCATCACCATCACCCTTCCTCCCTCTTCAAAAGAACTGCATTCCCTGGCAGGCTGGCCGGCCAGGGTGGCCGAGCGGTTCTAGGCGCTACAGTCTGGAGCCGCGCGACCGCTATGGTCGCAGGTTCGAATCCTGCCTCGGGCATGGATGTGTGTGATGTCTTTAGGTTAGTTAGGTTTAAGTAGTTCTAAGTTCTAGGGGACTGATGACCTCAGATGTTAAGTCTCATAGTGCTCAGAGCCATTTTGAACCTAGCAGGCTTACAATACTAAAACACACATACAATATATGAAATTACTATGCCTAATTGATCTACACAAACCCACAAATCCAATGACACGTAACAAGAAAACAAAAGAAGCTACAAATACTCTTCTACTTTCTGGATCGCAAAGCATACGGTACATCATGCAGTACTCTATCTTTCTGGTTTTCTCTGCTATAAACACCTCTCTTCACTCTAGCATTCATCCTCTTCCCTTCCTGTGACAACTCTTAAATGCCCGCAACTGCCCAATGTGTACTATCGTTGTTCTAGTTGGCAGCTGAAGCTTAACATTAGCGGAGGATGTGGTTTCAAGGACTTGGCATGGCCCTTGATACCTCGTGAGGAACTTCTTTGTTTTCCCTTTTTGCGTATAGGGGCTGGAAAGCATCACCCATTGCCCCACTCTATACTGCAGTAAATTTCTTTGCTCTTCACCACGTTTTCCTGCCTTTCCAAAGCTTTTGTATTCGCCTTTTGTACCCGTTTCCAAACATCCCAAATTTTTCTCGCGAATTGACAGATTCACCGGCTCTTCCTTTCTGTAGCTTCACTAAATCAAATGGTGATGGCATTTTTCGCCTGCACACTACCTCACATGGAGACAAACCGGTATTCGCATAGACTTTTGCGTACAATATGCTTCAAATACTCATCCCAATGAAGATGATGACAATCCACATAAAAACTCAGCATCTTCCCAATTGTTCTGTGTACCTGTTCTGTCCTTCCGTTCGCCTGTGGATGCAATCCGCTGGTCCTCAACTTATTTACGTTCAACAGTTTACACAGTTCCTTTATTAAATCTGATATGAAGTTGGTCCCTTGGTCAGTAATTATTGTCTCCAGTACACCAAACTTCAAAATCCATTTGTTTACTGACGCTTTTGCAACCATTGCTGCCTGTTGATTTAGCATAGCCACCATCTCCTCATACCTCGAAAAATGGTCTATTATTGTTGGAACGAATATCTTCCGCAATGGTGTTCGCCTAAAAGGTCCTAAGACATCAATGCCCAACATACAGAAGGGACATGTCGCTTCCGACAATCGTTGTAGCTGTATGTGTTTGCGATTCAAATCTGCTCTCTGCGCACATGGTATACAATTCTTGACATACTGATCCATATCTACTGTCCTGCCTCTCCACCCCTTTCCTATTCGTCGCTCTACACTCTCCATGACCAGATAACAACATACTGATACATATCTATTTTCCTACCTCTCTTTCCTACCTCTTCGCCACTCTCCTATTCATCGCTCTACACTCACCATGACCAGATAACACGTGATCTTGTGCTTCCCTTAAAAGCACATCCCTCACCTTCACTGGCACTACTACCCTTGGTCCTAACTTCGTTTCCCTGCACAGAAGATCGTCATACATATTATATGGTGGCTGTGTCCAATACAATTTGCTATCGTTGTCCGTGTTCTGTAATTGTTGCCATACTACTATGTCATAACCTATGACTTCTACTTTTGCCACCTTCCTACTTAGTGCATCCACATTACCGTGATTCTTCCCAGGCTTGTGCACCACATCGAAGTCCAATTTGCTAAGGCTCACAGCCCACCTAGAGCGTCTAGTGGACAGATCCTTCAACCCCAACAACCACTTCAACGCAGCATTATCTGTCACTACCAGAAATGTTCTCCCATATAAATAACATTTAAAATATGTGATTCCATAGATTACGCTAAGCATCTCCCTCTACGTTGTTGAGTAATTCCTCTCTGCTGTATTTAACTACCTAAATGCATAGGTTACAGGATGTTCTTTCCCATCAATTTGCTGACTAAGAACACACCCTAATGCTTAATTCGATGCATCACATGCTAGTATAAACTCCTTTTCAAAATCTGGAAACACACGAACCGGACTTAATGTTGACACTTCTTTCAGTTTGTCAACCGCTTTCTGACACTCTTCTGTCTCCTCAAATTTCACACCCTTTCATAACAATCGCGTCAACAGCTGTGCTAAATCTTCAAAACCCTTCACGAAATTTCGATAAAAATTGCAAATGCCGATGAATGACTGCGCTTCCTTGACTGTTTTCGGTTCCTGAAAATCTCCTACAGCCTGTACCAACTTTGGATCTGTTCGCACTCCGTCCTTGCTGATAGTATGACCCAAATATTTTAATTCCTCTAATGCAAAATTACACTTCTCGAGGCTCAACGTCAAACGATTTGCTCTTAACCTCATAAAGGCTTACCTTAACCACTGTCTATGTTTCTCCATACTACTTGAAAACAGTATAACGACATCCAAATAGACAAGATATTGCTGTGGTTTCAAACCCCTCATGACACTTTCTAGCAACCTCTGAAACGTTGCCAGAGCGTTTTTCAAACCGAATAGCATTCTGATGTATCGGTAATGGCCGCCAGGACTAGAGAAAGTAATTTTTGGACCGCCCTCTGGAACCACCTCTAACTCTTGATAACCACTTGTCAAATCCATCGTAGAAAAGTACTGGCACTGTCCTAAGTGATCCAAAGTCTCCGATATGTTTGGAACGGGTTATGCGTCCGTTACTGTCTTATGATTGAGAATCTGTATTTCTTAGTTCCATCAATAGGTTTTTTTTAGGCACAACGACAATGCCTGCTCCGTAGCAACTATTACTATGCTCTATAATACGGTCCGCAAGCTGCTGATCAATGAAATCCTCCACAATCGGCTGTAAATACCTCGGTATTCTGTATGGTTTACGGTATAAAGGTGCTTCATTCCCCGTTGGTATCCTGTGTTGAACTAATGGAGTTGCTGGCAACGGCCCTTGCGGATAAAACAAATCCTTAAACTCCCACAATAATTGTTCCATATGCTCTTTTTCTCCACCTTTCAAATGCTTAATTTTGCCACACAATGCAGTTCTATCGGCAGTTAGTGGTTGATCGCTTCACCTACCTCTCGAACAGCAGTCTTCGTCATCTGGAACATATAAATTTGCCTCTAAAACTTCTTTTCTCTAATTCACGTCTACAGAGCTAAAATTAACCACGTTCACGGGAACCAGTCGCCCGGCATTCCCCTCCTGTACGCATACAGTACTGCGTTTCACGAAACAACACAATGGATCCAAAAACTCATTATCCTCCAAAGGTTCAATAACACATACCATACTCACATGTAGATTTGACTCTACACTTACCCAAAGCGACTTCCCGGTGCCACTAGACACACACTCACGCGAATTAAGCCTTAATGCTAATGTACACAGTTCAGTTGGTTTCTTCATTACATTGAACGCCCCTCGCGACAGCTCTACATCGACAAGTTTTCTCTAGGTGAAATAACATTCCACTAAGTTCCACAGTTCGTTGTCCAAGGTCAATTTTGGCATGATGTTGATGCAAGAAATCTATTCCTAGGATCATGTCATAGCCCTCCTTACCCATGGTACTACCTCCATGCATGCATCAAATAGGACTTTCCCTATGCGAAAGTCAACTGTCACTGACCCCAAAGGTTTGACCTCCTTATCCGCCACTCCACGCAACCTATAACGTGGTTGGTCTAACTTCCTTCATCCCATTAAATTCTTAGTAGCCACTGACACGTGGTTGGTCTAACTTCCTTCATCCCATTAAATTCTTAGTAGCCACTGACACTTGCGTCTCTGTGTCCAACTAAATCTCAAACGTTTTAGTTCCTATGGATCCTACCACTGAGCATCCCACCTCTGTATACGTATTTGTAGCACTGAAATTAAATGAGAGCTCCCTTAGGTGAGTCTTGGGCCCCTCTGCCGTTTAACCTCTTCTAACTCCACTTCTCCATCTTCCACGCTGCTGATTTCCACCCCTTCCTCTGTTCCTCGGTGACTGGGTACACTGCCACTTCTCCATCCTCCACGCTGCTGATTTCCACCCGCTCCCCTATTCCTCAGTGACTGGGTACACTGACTCTGCACAAGTCCCATATGCCCACACTTATAGCATTTTACACCCACTGTAAACACTGTTTGTCTATCACGTACCCCCGTAGCCACATCTTTTTCCTCACATTGGATTGCCAACTGAATGCCCAAATACAAATCTTTCGGTGTCCCTTCAGGCACTTTCCGCGATATATGCGCCGGTACCCACTAAAAGATACATCAAGTGCCTTTTGCTAGGCCTCCTTCAACACAACACCGTTTGCTTCATCACTCTGACCCATCTCGTAAGTGTACTCGTTAATTTCTCTTATTCTGCCCACTAATTTCTCTACCATCTCCCCCTGACTCTTCTTAATTGTACTCAACCTCTTCGTTAAGTACCGAGCGCTATTCTGTTTCTTGCATCTTTGTAAAAGCCCCTCCTTCAACTCCTTATGCCTCAGAACACCTTACACATATCTTCGCTTCACCCGTTAATGTAATCTTGGCTACATCTAACAACGGTTCATCTGATCAACCATTCATCACAGGTGAAATTTCCAAGTCCTCCACAAACGAAAGCACATCCTCAGATGCCTTGCCAGAAAACGGAATAATCAAACTTGGGGCAGTTGGATCAATCTCCTGCTGCAGCATCCTAGGCGGTTTCCCGTTCACTTCTAGCTGTTAATTCACTTCTCACTTGTCCACTGTCAATTTTGCTACTTTTTCCAACAAAATGTATGCCTCTTCTGGTTCTGACACACCTCGCGTTCCTGACTCTGCTATTGTGTTGCTTTCGTTCCCTACACCTCAGTATCATCATACTCAGTAACATCATACTCAAACCAATACAAAAGTAATTAAATACCACCAAAAAAAATTATATATCTTACTGCCCCAAATACACTAACACTTACTCTGAGAACAGAAAATACTATGCCCATGCAAAACATCTACAATGGCCTGCCATGAGCCATACTCAAAAACACAAAAAAGAAATAAAACGTCCAACACTTAAAAAAACTGGTCAAAACTAATGCAGGCGGTGGGCTCAAACATCGTACTGTACAGGCGACGTCCACTATTCTGACAGCAAATGTAGTAGCAACTGCTGACACTGAATGTAACAGCAACACCACATGTAGCGGGAAGAGGTAGAAGGTACCATATTAAGACTCGTCCAAGTTTTCCAAGTGGTTTATTGTTTCCAACTACAGTGCTCCAATCTTCTTGGTCTGCATCACCAGATCCTGCAATGCTGAGGACAACACTTCACTGTCTGTGAAATGGCTTGGTGCGGAATGGCTGCCTCAGCGACCCGTGCACGCCCTGCTGTGTGTCGGCCTTGTACAGCCGCGGAGTTGCTTCGACGTCAGGATGTACCAGCAGCCAACTCAGCGGCCTTCACCTATGCTGCCTCAGCGCCACCCACTGCAAGGTGACCCTCAGCGAGTTTCCTTGCTGGCATAGCTAAGAACGCGGCGACAGTGAGTGCCTGTGATCCGGCATCCGAATCTGCGGCCCTCACCTTGGGATGCCTCCTGCATGTGTCGAGAGCCAACAAGACTGCCTGGTGTAGTGGGCGGTGGAGTGGCCCGCCACTGACTGGCTAAACACCCTGTGTTGGTCTCAGAGGGTCGAACCAGCGACCTGCTGTGGACTGGGATACTGGCGCCCCATCTGCTGCTGTGTGGTGTGACACACCCCGCCGTCCAGGAGAGCCGCCGCACTTGAATCCCCTGCGTTGGCCTCAGAGGGTCGAACCAGCGACCATCCGTGGACTGGAACGCTGGCACCCAATCTGCTGCTGCGTGTAGCTAGTGGTGTGACACGCTCCACCGTCCAGGAGAGCTGCCACACTTGAATGCTTTGTTAGTGAACCGTCACCTATTTATATGCAGCTGTGCACCTCAGTTTTGCGCCAATGCCAAACAGTAGTGCTGCTACAATACTTATAATGCGGCCAAGCAGACAATGTCTCTGTCCTCTCAAGCAGGATTCACTTCGGACCCTCGAGATCATGCCTGCACCTCGTTGAGTGGGGCCCTGATGAAGTTATCGATTCCGTATTCCTAAGACAGTCGTAGGTTCTGTAGCAGTGCCAGCAGAAATGTCGTGGTGTGATAGACTGCCATCTCGACAGAACACAGTTCTGCAACTTTTGGATGTCGACAAGTGCTGGTAGACGTTTCTGCTTCTTACATGAAGCCTAATACAGTCTTTTCACAAACAACTAAAATTCAAATGAAAGAGATCTATGCAATTTTTCTTATATACAGATTCTCAATGATATCATTCATTGTACTGATATGTTTTCCATTTGCATGTAGTACACATCAACCAATTTGAAGTTTGTTTCATATCACTTTCATAGTGTTGAAGTTGGAATGAATGGTAGAGAATTTATTCAAATAAGACAACCTCAGCTGCAAATTATTTTGTCTATTTATTGGCAATGACGCGTTTTGTCCCTCATGGGGCATCTTCAGATTAACGTAAGAAGTAAACTGATGAGCCAACATTCGTCCTTTAATGCCAGCATATGTTATTAACATAAAATTTATAAGAAACCATCGTCCTATGGTCATTAGGCAAATAAATTCGTAAGGGACATAACACAGAGTCAACTGTGTTCCAGCGTACACAACATGCAACGTTACGCATTGCAGACGAAATGGTCGAGGGCAATTCGGAAAGTAAGGAACGATCGGTCGCGAACTGTAAACCATAGTGAAAATCAAAACTATTTTTGTTTGCAGCAGTTAGCTACACTTCCCCGCTGCGTCTCTAGATAGTTGCCACCCCGACCTAGACATCTGTCGTAGCGTTGTACCAACCTTCCAGTACCCTCGGCATGGATGGCAGCCGCCTGTGATTTCGACAAGTTTCTACTATGAACGGCAGCCCGTTGTCTGTGCCTAAATGTTGTCTACATAGCCAGCGGTTCATTTCATCAGAGATCTAAATGAAAGAGAGCCAAGTCCGGGCTATATGGTGGGCGATCAAACGCGTCCCATCAGGAACGCTGCAGGAGAGTCCTCATTGTCCCTGCAGTATGAGGCCGAGGAGTGTCATGCAGAAGGAAATGCGTGACAGTTGTGTTATGCGGGGTTGCATGAAATGGCGCGAAATCTCCCGGCAGGCCTCTATGCTCGGTGGTAGACTATTTTATAGGCCTCTTCACGTGCTCACTATACGCTCAGAACTGAGAAGAGCGACCTGACACTATCTACGGACATACTAGAGCCACTGTCCAACACATCTGAGCAAAGCGTCATTGGATTTTCGCTGTCGTTTCCATTTCGCGACCGATCATTCCTTAATTTCCGAATACCGCTTGTAAATATAACGCGGTGGTGAGGGTGAAGACTTACTTCGTAATAAAACAGGTGGTAGTGTGCACTGTTGTCAGTAAATCGGTTCACAATGTCATGATGCTTACTAATATTGTCAGTTTCTGTGTGTAACATATGTTTTAACATGACCATCAATCGTAATGACCATACTCCACCTGTCTGAAGTCATGTGTGTACAACGACACAGGTACTGGCTGTCATGGAATCATTCCAGTTCGTCAGACCACTAGAAATCAACAGAACCTAGATCACAAATGACTCACTTAGTGCACTACAGGCTCTCGACAGCCCAGCAGCAACAAGTGACAGCAACCTGTGGCATATCAAAGTAACGTAGACGGTGACTGACATACAGAAGCATGCAACTTCCGTGAAATGTGCCTGGATTACATCGCACAAAAGCATCTAACATGTAAGCCAGTACGTGGGCCTCCTTGCGGAGGAAGTGCTCACTATGCGCCGATCACATTTCTGAACTAAATGCGACAACATTTAGTGCGTGGGATGGAATGTAAAGAAACAACACTTTAGGCAGTCCGTCAGTGTTGTAAGCTACCACTGTCCCTCCCCTCTTCCCTCAAGCAGAAGATCGTAGTTCACATGTTAGTCACTCGGCAGACAATGCCTGAAGATGCGTTTCCGTCGCGGACATTTCCCTATCACATCTACAGCAATCAGATAGTTCCTGTTCGTTGGTGCAACTCAGTATCTAAACATGGTATTTAATTCAGTTATACTCATCATTTGAATGATATCACTATAAGCAAGCCTTTTTGTGCAAGAGACTAAGGAGTTGAAAAACCAGTTCCGTCTGGTATCACCGCTATCTTGTATATCTGAGTGGTGTGTTTTGTGTCGCACATATCCGACAAAACAAACACCACTCAAATATGTATACTTTTGTAAGAGACTGACTGCTTATGAGAAGTGGTAAATCCAGTTTCGAGTCCCTGTGTTCAACTTCCACCATTGTATTGCTACAGTGCCCTGTGCCACATTCCCGATGTCCAAGATGGCCGCCGTGAAGATGTACTGCTGAAATGCTCCTCATTTTCGATCGTGTTTTGGTGGTATTTTCTTCGAGTTTTATACTGAAAGTGATACCAGTGATTTCTGCCCTCAGGTACTGGACTGTGCATAAAAATTGTGAATGTAAGCGTGCAGAATCAGCCACAGGAATATATTTCCTCGCTGCAGGTTGCTAATCTGTCTTGACTGCTAATAGGCTCTTCAGTATCCTTTAATTAGAGTTTTTCTCTGCTTATTATTTCCTGTAGTGCTTGGAAAAGTGATTTACTTGTCAATAATGTGACTGAATTGAGTAGAAATGGATGTTAAAATCTATATATACCAACGTATTTTAGTTTCGGCGGGATAAATTGGCCTAGGATTCGTTGCTTACACAGTGACGTCATTTTGGCGGTAACAGTTCTGATAGGTCATCTCACCACTTGTCGGTAATTTGTTGAGCGCTCTTTTATCTCATTAAGGAAGGGAGACCAATGATCTGCTTTCTTATTCGCTGAAAGAGGACTGACGTCACTTTGGTGGGAAGTGTTGGATTGATCAGAATATGACGTTCAAGACATTTTGCTGAAATCGTAACAACGTCATTTTGGTGGGAACCTTTTATTGATTGACCATACTATCGTGGCGGGAGAGGAGCATTTTATTGGAAGACGCGCCGATAACAGCTTACGACACGCGCCGTTACTGGACGAAAAGTAATTCTTCGAGGGAGAAACCGCGCTAGGCGTGCACACTGAACGTGCTCAGAATAACGGTACAGTGGACGCCGATGGTACCAACTGAGCAGTTCTCTCCGAAGGTGCAAGGACAAGATGGAAGAAAGCAAGTTACATTACCAGTATATGGAAAAAGGGTGAGGAAGAATATGGAAACAAAATGACAACATTTGACCCACCGAAAAGTACATCAAACGCCGAGAAAATTACAGCAGTAGAAGCGATACTCAGCGACTTTGAGGCAGAACTGAAAGACAAGAAGGTTTCCATTAATGTTTCCCAGCTCGTGAAAAACATAATCTGGGCATTAGTATTGACGCAATCGAGACTAGACGGAGAGACAGATGTACTGAACAGAAAAACCGCCCTACTACGACAAGAAGTGGAAGTGCTTACTACAACTAGAGCAGTGCAGGACTCGCAATTCATTGAGGCCTTCCAACAGGTGAGACTTGAAGGCCAAACAGACATGTTAAAAGAGGAAAATGACAGGCTGAGACAGCAAGTGGATGAGTTGCTGCGTGAAACTGTGCCAGACGCAAAACAGAAAGTACGATGTTTAGAACACGAACTGCGACAAGCACTAGAGGGAAACCGCCACCTTCAAAGCACTGGAATAAAGACGACACAGACTTTCGCATCCCTAGTCGCAGCAGGCAACCCAAAACAAGGCAAAGCGTTTGAAAAGATAAAAAAGGTAAGGAAAAACAGGCTACAACACTATTTATTAGACCCACAAACAATCCAAACGCTAAAGATGTCCGAGCCATACTGACAAGAGAAATAGCTCCTCAAGGAAAATTGATGATTAGTGGCAGAAGAACCACAACAACGGTCGTGATAGTGGAAACAGCTACCGAAGAAGACTGTAAAATGTTACCTGCAAAGGCAGAAACGATACAACACTTCAGGTGTGAAGAAACCAAAAAACGGCGACCACTACTTATAACTCATGGGGTCCTCACTAACTCATGGGGTCCTCCCTATAGTAACGGAGAGTGACTTTCTCTCACAGCTTTATAAACTAAATTTGGAAGAAAATTTCACCGAGAAGAATTCTTTGAAGGGACGAACATCAAATTTAAAGCAGGTCAGAAGGGAAGGAGCACAACCACCATAGTGTTGGAAGTAACACCAAAGATAAGAACAATTATGTGAATCAGGAACGAATTTTTTTGAATTTCCTGGCATTGTACATGGAGGACTACGAAGCAATAAGAAAATGTTTTAAATGCTGTGGACTAGGCCACACAACCAAATATTGTGATGACGAACAAATAACCTGCACCAAGTGTGGGGAGAAGGGACATAAAAATGCTGAATGCCTGTCAAGGATACCCCCAGTAGGATGGTAGGATGCATCCCATGCAATAGAAGAAACTAAGTCTGTAACAAAGGAGGAAGCTCAGAGAGCCCAACATGTAAGATGCTGCACGACAGATTAATCGCTAAAATCCAATATAAAGGGAGATAAAAACGCAAAAAAACTGAGGATATTACAGTTAAATGTGAAGAACAGCATCATGGTGAGCAACGAGGTTCCTAAGGCAATGGAGGAGACACGAATTAATATAGCATGTTTTCAGGAACCATACTCATGAAACAGCAAACTGATACATATCCCAAGCAATAGTAAAGTGATAACAGGAGGTGCACCACCGATGGCAGCCATGATCGTAAAACCATCAGCTCTAACCACAACTAAAATTACTCAGCTAAGTAATACTCATGCAACAACAGTAGAAATGAAAAGGAGAAACGATACGTGGATAATAGCACCCCTTTACGCCCAATACTCCCATGACATAGAACCATATGCAGTCTGGATTAAATGGTGGCGGACTATGCTAGAGGAGAAAAATTGCTCATTGCACTAATATCAAAGCAAAGTCAACCCTTAGGCATGCAAACGCTACTGGTGATAGAGGAAGAATCATCAATGAAATCCCCTCTGAGTACAACCTGTACGTTCTAAATAAAGAGTGGCAGCCACCAACAATCGACACTGGCAGGCCACAGAGCTAGATAGATATAGCTATAGTAAATGATAAAGCCTTACCACACTGTCACACGTGGGAAGTGCGGCCAGGCCTGGTACATAGTGACCGTAACGGGATAGTGATAGAGTTATATGGGACTCTAGAGACTAGAAATCAAGAAGGAAAGCAGTTCAACTTAAACTGAGATGAATAGTGGAATCCTCTGACCTTGCCTCAGAAAGTGGCAGTGGAGACTATGGGATCCATGTCCTCACGCAACTATTAGTAAAGGCGCAAAAAGAAAGCAGTCCTAAGTTCAACTGCAGCCCAAAAACACAAACGCCATGGACTAATTAATCATCCCTACTCCGAAAAGAAGAAGAAGAAACGCAAATTTTATCAGTCGGTGATAACCACACAAGACAAAGAAATCAGACTGGCTGACTATCGTAATGGCAAAGCAAACTACACTCCTGGAAATTGAAATAAGAACACCGTGAATTCATTGTCACAGGAAGGGGAAACTTTATTGACACATTCCTGGGGTCAGATACATCACATGATCACACTGACAGAACCACAGGCACATAGACACAGGCAACAGAGCATGCACAATGTCGGAACTAGTACAGTGTATATCCACCTTTCGCAGCAATGCAGGCTGCTATTCTCCCATGGAGACGATCGTAGAGATGCTGGATGTAGTTCTGTGGAACGGCTTGCCATGCCATTTCCACCTGGCGCCTCAGTTGGACCAGCGTTCGTGCTGGACGTGCAGACCGCGTGAGACGACGCTTCATCCAGTCCCAAACATGCTCAATGGGGGACAGATCCGGAGATCTTGCTGGCCAGGGTAGTTGACTTACACCTTCTAGAGCACGTTGGGTGGCACGGGATACATGCGGACGTGCATTGTCCTGTTGGAACAGCAAGTTCCCTTGCCGGTCTAGGAATGGTAGAACGATGCGTTCGATGACGGTTTGGATGTACCGTGCACTATTCAGTGTCCCCTTGACGATCACCAGTGGTGTACGGCCAGTGTAGGAGATCGCTCCCCACACCATGATGCCGGGTGTTGGCCCTGTGTGCCTCGGTCGTATGCAGTCCTGATTGTGGCGCTCACCTGCACGGCGCCAAACACGCATACGACCATCATTGGCACCAAGGCAGAAGCGACTCTCATCGCTGAAGACGACACGTCTCCATTCGTCCCTACATTCACGCCTGTCGCGACACCACTGGAGGCGGGCTGCACGATGCTGGGGCGTGAGCGGAAGACGGCCTAACGGTGTGCGGGACCGTAGCCCAGCTTCATGGAGACGGTTGCGAATGGTCCTCGCCGATACCCCAGGAGCAACAGTGTCCCTAATTTGCTGGGAAGTGGCGGTGCGGTCCCCTACGGCACTGCGTAGGATCCTACGGTCTTGGCGTGCATCCGTGCGTCGCTGCGGTCCGATCCCAGGTCGACGGGCACGTGCACCTTCCGCCGACCACTGGCGGCAACATCGATGTACTGTGGAGACCTCACGCCCCACGTGTTGAGCAATTCGGCGGTACGTCCACCCGGCCTCTCGCATGCCCACTATACGCCCTCGCTCAAAGTCCGTCAATTGCACATACGGTTCACGTCCACGCTGTCGCGGCATGCTACCAGTGTTAAAGACTGCGATGGAGCTCCGTATGCCACGGCAAACTGGCTGACACTGACGGCGGCGGTGCACAAATGCTGCGCAGCTAGCGCCATTCGACGGCCAACACCGCGGTTCCTGGTGTGTCCGCTGTGCCGTGCGTGTGATCATTGCTTGTACAGCCCTCTCGCAGTGTCCGGAGCAAGTATGGTGGGTCTGACACACCGGTGTCAATGTGTTCTTTTTTCCATTTCCAGGAGTGTATAAAGAAAAATTAATGGTTATAAGGAAACAGTGTTGGGACAAATATGTAAACCGCAACTAGTTGAGAACTTCTGGCGCACACCATATAAGCTTTTGACAGAGAAGATTAAATCTCCCACCGTACTGTCAAGATGTCGAGAGGATGGAGGAGCATTGCAGAGCATCTGCTTTTTAAACTTTTACCAGAAAATGACTCGAAGTCAGATAACCCAGACCACGCAGATATGCGACGATGTTTTGATGATGCCTTCGTGACAGAAGCAGTAACCCCTACTTTCGTGAACGAAGAAGTACAAAGAGCAATTTTCAGACTGAAAAGCCAGAAAGCACCGGGTCCGGACGGTATACATCCGGAGACTTTATACCAAGTAGCCTTTCTCGACAAATACAGGGTGATTCAAAAAGAATACCACAACTTTAAAAATGTGTATTTAATGAAAGAAACATAATATAACCTTCTGTTATACATCATTACAAAGAGTATTGAAAAAGGTTTTTTTTCACTCAAAAACAAGTTCAGAGATGTTCAATATGGCCCCCTCCAGACACTCGAGCAATGTCAACCCGATACTCCAACTCGTTCCACACTCTCTGTAGCATATCAGGCGTAACAGTTTGGATAGCTGCTGTTATTTCTCGTTTCAAATCATCAATGGTGGCTGGGAGAGGTGGCCGAAACACCATATCTTTAACATACCCCCATAAGAAAAAATCGCAGGGGGTAAGATCAGGGCTTCTTGGAGGCCAGTGATGAAGTGCTCTGTCACGGGCTGCCTGGCGGCCGATCCATTGCCTCGGGTAGTTGACGTTCAGGTAGTTACGGACAGATAAGTGCCAATGTGGTGGCGCTCCATCCTGCTGAAATATGAATTGTTGTGCTTCTTGTTCCAGCTGAGGGAACAGCCAATTCTCTAACATCTCCAGATTCTGTAGTCCAGTTACAGTAGCACCTTCGAAGAAAAAGGGACCAGACAGTGCTTGAACCAATTTCAGACGATAAGGTTTCATAACTAACCTTTTTCGTAGGACTCTCCATACAGTTGATTGTGGAATTTGCAGCTCTCTGCTAGCTCTGCGAGTCGATTTTCCTGGGCTGCGAACAAATGCTTGCCGGATGCGTGCTACATTTTCATCACTCGTTCTCGGCCGTCCAGAACTTTTCCCTTTGCACAAACACCCATTCTCTGTAAACTGTTTATACCAACGTTTAATACACCACCTATCAGGAGGTTTAACACCATACTTCGTTCGAAATGCACGCTGAACAACTGTCGTCGATTCACTTCTGCCGTACTCAATAACTCTCTGTTGAGCGGTCGCCATCTTAGCATCAACTGACGCTTACGCCTAATCAACAGCGCCTCAAGCGATCAAATGTACAACTAAATGAAACTTTATAGCTCCCTTAATTCGCCGACAGATAGTGCTTAGCTCTGCCTTTTGTCGTTGCAGAGTTTTTAATTCCTAAAGTTGTGGTATTCTTTTTGAATCGCCCTGTATTGCAAACGATGCACTATCGGAAAGGAAAGTACCCGCTGCATGGAAAACAGCAAACACGGTGGTAATAAAAAAGGCAGCATATAAAGATCCTACAAATACAGGACAATATGCCTATTGAACACAGTGAAATTCCAAGAAAGGCTGTTAGCGACCGTTTGCAAGCCCACAGAGAGCTACAGGGACTTAGCGAACATCAGTACAGTTTTCGCATGAATAAGTCAATCGACGATGCCATAATCAAGTGCACTGAATTGTTAATGATACCGACAGAAATTATGCAGTAGTAATACTAATAGATATACAAGGGGCATTTGAAACATGTGTTGGCCCGGATTATTCTTATGGCTAAGATGCTGTAGGTCCTGGGCTCCCTATACCACAGCCTGAAAGACTACTGCCGAGATAGGGTCGCCCAGTGTAAAGAAAACAACAGAAATGTGGTCAAGAAACAAAAGAAAAGGATGCCCACTAGGTTCGATCCTAGGACCCCTATTCTGGAATATCACAACTGGGCCACTTCTCAGCCTGACTGAAGAAAGTGTTAACACAGAAGGGATCGTGGGTTATGCTGACGATCTATCAGTAATAGTGACGGCGAATTCAAGAGCCAAACTGGAACGAAAGGCAAATGACACCCTGCTCGAAATGAACAATTGGTGCCAGAAACATAAGCTGGCAATAGCCACACCAAAGATGTTATATATGCTGATGAAGGGAAACCTACAGCGGAATCCAATATACGATTAGGTACCAACAATACTGCCAGGAAAAAGGTAACCAGATACCTTAGAGTCCAGTTGTCTTTTATGCAGCATACAAAGCTAACAACAGCCTAGACAGTAGCTATTCTACACAAAATCGCCAGAATAAACACGGCAGAGTACAGGACGCTACTACAAATGATCAAGACATATTACTGCGCAATACACGAGACTCTAGTGACTTTTGCCTCTAGTATATCTGCATACAGATTACGTTTATCGACATTTGTGACAGCCGCGGGAAGTAGTCAGAGGAACGTTCTCCTGCGGCAATCTGGCGCCTTCGGAACGACATCTACTGAATCTCTATGTGTAGTTCCCGGTACGTTTCAGATATAGAGGGGCAATGTATTGGCTTAACGCCGGCCGGAGTGGCCGAGCGGTTCTAGGCGCTACAGTCTGGAACTGCCCCACCGCTGCGGTCGCAGGTTCGAATCCTGCCTCGGGCATGGGTGTTTGTGATGTCCTTAAGTTAGTTGGGTTTAAGTAGTTCTAAGTTCTAAGGGACTGATGACCACAGCAGTTATGTCCCATAGTGCTCAGAGCCATTTTGGCTTAACCGGGGCCAACATCACAAAGTTCAGGAGATAATTCACGAGAATATCCCGTTGAGATACGATTTAAAACGATGGACACTGACTGAGTGGCAAAGGTAGTGGGACACCAGTGAAAAGGGCAGCGCGTACATGAGTTCTTTCCTAGTACTGAAGAGCGCCTAAAAATGAGACATGCTGACGCAGGTATAGACATGATGCAATTTATTACGGATCAAGGACCTTACCCAATATATTTCAACTTTATAAATCAGGACAGAGCCGCCAATTGCACATATGGAAACCTGGGAACACCAGAGCGTGTTATTCTCCAGTGCAACAGATACGACCCAAGTGAGGAACCAGCTGCTGCAAGAGCGAGCGCGGTGGGACTCTGATAAATGGAAGCCAATCAACGACACAGTGGACAGAGTATCAAGGGCACTCAAGGAGGAGAACAGGAGAGAGGCAACGCCAGGCTGCGCAGTTACGGCAGCCCGGCAGCACGACAGAGACAGCGAGGAAACAGAGGGAGGCGGCACGGACGAGAGCTACCACCGCTTATCAAACCAAGATTTGTAAAGTTGTAATGTTCTGACGGTACAACGCAGATTTTTCAGCTGTGATGTACCAATTGTAAGTTTTATGAACTGACTAATTTTAAAGTTCTAAGAACTGAAGCAGTAGTAATATGTAAAGCTTTGAACTTGAGTGTGAAAATTTTTAAGTTCCTGATTGAATAACTACATACGTATGGTATGTGTCAATGTTAAGGTTTTAATGTATGCAATGCAAATAACAACTGAACAGCCACATACGAACGAGATCTGTTAATGTTAAGTTTTATACCTACAACATCGTACATTGGTAATGTTTCAATGGTTGTAGTGGAAGTAAAAACTCAGTGTGAGCACGAATAAGTCTCTTTTATTTAAAAGTTCTAACTCTTAGTAAATAAACTGTAATGTGCAAGCAACAGTGAAGGCAAATGAAAATTTTTATCACCACACACTTCCATGCTAGGACATAAATATCAAAATTATTATTTAACTTTGTGTAGTATATCATCAACTTTAAAATTAATTTTTTACTTCTATAAGTTTAATTTATTTGTCAAATCTTTGTACATTCATTTTTCAATAAGTATGTATTGCTGCAACTTAATACTCAGAAAGATGGCATAATGGTCCATCTTCACAGTGGTGGGACACGGGCAATGACACAGAGAGTATCGTCGTATCGCTCTGTGTTTCGGCTAAGAGACCAGCCTATAGGTTAGAAAGGACCCGTCTTATGCACAAAGATGTCGGGTTATTACAAAGAGTAGCAGCAGTGAAAATAAAAGGCGCCTTGTGCTGCTGGAAGTCACGAATTCCCATCCATCTCTTCCTTTTCTTTCGCTATTCTCTGTTTCATATGCATGTCACCACTAGAGTTGAGCTCTACCAAAACTACGGTTCGGCAGTTTTTGTACATAAATGACGTAGTATATTGTAAGATAACTGTTAATACTGATATCATTGGTAATGAGAGGAAACAATAAATGAAATTCTGAGAGAGGAACTGCAAGCCGACAACTTCCGATTTGGTTTTTGTTTGTTTTTGCTTGTTTTGCACATCGTGTTAGACCACTGCGTATTTTATATCGTTACAAAATATAAATGGTATTTGATACAATAAAAATTAATTGTTTGCGTACTTACTGCGCTTTTACGTACCAAATCAACTGCGTTCGAGGCAAGTACAGTTTACAAGCGCAAGCACAAGCATAACAAATCTACATAATTACTATTGTTATTTTGAACTCAATAGAACGTTCTTCCTCATGACCAAAGGCAAGAGTGTCTTCTTATTACTGATGAGTGCGAAAGTTGTTTGGTAATAACACAACCATGTAAGTTCTTCGAAGTATTGAAGCGAAGTTTAATATTTTTTGTTTCGCGTTTTCTTGAAATTTTACCTTTTTTTGAGGAAACTGCAGTTCCTAGCGCTATATGATAAACCTGTATGCTTTTTTAAAAAATTATAACATCCCCTGCTTCACATTCCAAAACAATATTTTCCTATTAAAACGTGTCTTAAGCATTGACAATTTCAATTCCGCTGTAATTACTTTATATATGTAAGTAACTGACAGGAGGATAACTATGAAGAATAAAAATATTCTGTAGGTTACACGACCCTTTACATATCCTCACTCGGTTTCTAGACGGTTCACTACTTCCAGTTTCTAGGAGAATATAGTGACACACTGATTATATATGCTAACAAAGCTATCGAAATGAGATAACGCTCGATAGGTATACAACACACCCAGCGTACAGGAAAGGTGGTTACCACCTCAACTGACCAAGCTAACAGAAAAAAGACCGTAGTCTACACTTGCGACAATGTCTGGTAGCCTTCGCTAGTCTTGCAACTCTAGTCACCAATATTCTGCCTGGTGTATCCAAGGGGAATACAAGTTTTCCTCTGAACAGCCGTGTCTGCAGAATTGGATACTCAGCAGACGTGAATAGTGTAACAACGAGATGGTTGTGGTTGGACATCGACACCGACTCTGCCAGGTGTCACCAACCGATCTGTGCTACTTTACTGCTCCAGTCACGTGCACGGAACTGGGGTGTCATGGTATCCTTCCTTTCGTCAGGTATTTAGGGTGACTCACGGCCCAACGACATCGAGTTGACCTCGAGTTTGCCTCCTAGATGTCTACGAGTTTTATACTCATACCTGTGAAACCGAGAACTCTACAGTGGTCGGAAACACATTCCACAATTCAGCGTCACTTGAATGGACTCAAGAACATGTGAACTACCTAGCAAAGGGTATTACCTCTAAGTGATCGTTAGGGGACTTGTGGTTTTTTGGCCCGACTCCCCAAAAGAGTTAGAACAGTACTTACTAGATCTGTATTTGGGTGACTTAATTTAGTTCTGTCACTCAGCAGTTGGATAAGTGCTTTGATAAACTGAGGATAAAACATAACACATGGTGACTATGATCACAGCCCACCACTCAAAAATAGAGCATACAGAATCGCCGTGACTTTTATACGGATTATGACCTACACTTCTGTAGCAACTTACATGAAGTCCGCCTGTATTTCCATATCAGTTATTCCTTATAGCAGCCACCTTATATTCAGAAGACTGTGTGCCAGCGCCATTTCAGAATAAATTATTGTATGTACGCAGTTCTTTACCAGTTTTACTCGATAGTGGGAAAGAAATGAATTAGTAGCCACTTCTCAGAATTTGCTGTTATAGTATCCTTACAGAGTTTTGTTAAACACCAGATGTTCCACTTAAATAACAAAGTGCTGGCTTCACGCTGTAGACAAAAAATGGTTCAAATAGCTCTGAGCACTAAAGGTCTTAAAATCTGAGGTTATCAGTCCCCTGGACTTAGAACTACTTAAACCTAACTAACCTAAAGACATCACACACATCCATGCCAGAGGCAGGATTCGAACCTGCGACCGTAGCAGCAGCGCGGTTCCGGACTGAAGCGCCTAGTACCGCTCGACCACAACGGCCGGCCGCTGTAAACACCAACGGCTGATCAAGATGAAAAACAAAACATTACTATGGGACGACATTCATTCAGGTGGACCGACGATAAAAGTGAAATCAACGTTTTAGTATGATTAACGCACTGAATGCGTGCAGTTAATATCTTGCGAATTTTACTAGACGTTAAAAACAGCGAGTGTGCTAATGCAATTTGGGTAAAGTGTTATTGTTGGCTCTGTAAGGACTGTCTAAATATCGCACGCGAGATGAGAGATCACCTCACGTTCTCAGGTCTTCGCTGAGTGCCGAATATCGAACACGGCGTCCTGATCTGAGCGCTGCTGCAATACTGCCCTATGCAGACCACACGTAGGCATATGGTTCGACACGCGAGCTTTGCGCAACCGGCGTCCTGATGAGGCATGTGGGAGCCTCGTTAAGCCAGATTAGCGGCCTCTGTCCAGCTATGTCTTCTGTGGGCGGCAGAGCAGATCGATGGCTGTCACATCGACAGCGTGAATGGCTCGTGGACCTTGTGTTATTCATAACACGTTATTCCGATGGATTAGTCAATCTCATACGCGTGCAAGCTACGTAGCAGCTCGTTTCTTTCAAACTACTGGAATGTCTCAGTTTGGTAAATATGTTAAAATAACTGAAACAAGTATGGGTGAAAAAGAAGGTTTGGTATCGTAAATTTTTCAGTAAATTTCCCACTCAAAATTTAATACTGCTGCTTTCTTTAAGTAAGAGCAACTATTTCCACTGTATCGTAGTCTGAAACGGCTGGATCATTTTTTCTTCACGTTTATGTTTCCGGAGGTTGTATGATGGGCGGGAGGAGGAGGGGGGGGGGGGGGTGAGAGAGGGGAAAGGATGATGCGTAGTTCACCTCACACGAGGAATCAAACAGTAATGTTTCATCAACTAAACCAACGCTACGAGCTAACCGAAACCGAATTTTAAGGTCGAACAGTCTACGTTACAGATGGAACGAAAATAGTCATGTAGTAATTGGACAGCCAGTAATTACAACTTACGTCACGATGCGCGCTTCTTTTTAATGACGTGATGAGGGCATAACAAGTGGATTTGCAATTACTTAGCAGTTTTATGTTTCCCACGGCGTTTTAAGCTCTTCATGTCCGACACATTATTTTCTTCATCCCTTTCATCTTAGATTCAGTGAACGAAAATAGCAATAAGACATGAGACATCGTAGTTTGGACAGATTACTCAGGCATTTTTGACATTGCGTGGAACCCCAAGGACGACGTGACGCGGCGAAAACTACCGACAGTAGTTTGTGCTGCAAATTTCTGGCACCTTGATCACAACAGATACACGATACGGACATACGGTTAGTCGAAACGATAACGATATATACAGAGATACATGCATTCCGACCCTTGAGAATATACTCTTATTAATATTAAGACGATTCTACGTCTGTATGTGAATCATGTCATCTTAATCGTTATTTACACCCAAATAAATTTTTACCTGATGATGATAATGATACTGATTTCAATATCATTACATTTTAACGACATGTGCTCCTCTTTAATTTACCAACTTAAGCCTGCTTTTAATATATATGACGTGCTCCCACGATTATTTACTGATCTCTTACAAGATGATGATTTTACATCTGGCATTTCGTGGGAAGCCAATATTTTTCTTAATTTATGGCCAGCTTTGAGCTTGACAAGATGTTACGTGTCCTGCTATGTATCTTGAACAAATAAAATCAAATACTTAAAAATGGCATAAAACACCGAAACCTTGGCTGCACTTAAAAAATAAAACAGTCAAATGGCGGTGTGTTCCTAAAAAAAAACGTACTTGAAAGGTAGCTTATATTTATGTTTCATTAAAAGTAATAATTTAGATGTATTTTAACCGAAAGAGTTAACTCTAAAGGACAATTAAAGCTGAGAAGATCCCCATCGACCCGCCACACCGGACATTTGTAACTATCCTAATTCCTGTGTAATACTTACATGGCCTCGTTAATTAAAGTTCCAGTTTCAAAGTGATATAGAATGAGAACCACTGCTCAGAATGACGACAAATTTGAGCAGCGTATTATTCACACAGGGAGAAACGTCGTGGAACAAATCAAATTTCAACGAAAATTTTACCAACAAATGATGCTGTAAGGGCCTTAACGCAAATGAGGTCGCTACAAATGACAGATGAATCGTAATACGACGGCTATGGTGTGAGTTGCGCAGTACACTATTCGTGCTGTTCAGTGCGCTTGACTGCACAAGTCCGGTAGTCAACAGTTATGGCACTGTTAGTTTGGTACGCGCATCCACCAAGGTCATACCATATCGGATGATAAAAATCGGTTTTTAATTGGCCTGAGAGCGAAAACCGCGTGAAAAGCATAATGACATCCCATTTGTGCTTGTCCTGAGGCAAAAAAAAAAAAAAAAAAAAAAAAAAAAAATCGCTTAAAAAGCGAAATGAAATGAGTTTCTAACTATCTTGAGACTGGTGCCAGACATGTTCAGCATGCTGTCACCGTTTTCTGCCACAAACTGAAAACGAGAAATAGCATGTTCCACAGCAGACCAGAGAGTCGCGGGGGTTACATTCAGAATATGTTGCGCAATGCGTACTTTCAGTTCAGCTACGTTCGCAACTGGAGAGCTGAACACGACATCTTTCAGATAATCCCACAGTCTGTAGCTACACCTGGTAATCAGGTGTTCTGGACGGTCAGGCAGTAGGGAAGCAACGGATGATAATTATAGCATTTGTCAAATGTCTGTGCAGCAGTCGCTTCACTGGCTGTTCAATGTGCAGAGGAGCACCATTTTCCATAAAAGTGATCCTACTGACACCCTCACTAGAATGACGTTGGTGCGCGAAAGATTCCCAAAGCGTTTCCCAGTAATGGCACAGGTAACAGGGTGCGCAAGACTCATTTCCTCGAAAGAATACGGCCCTGTGATAGACGATGCCGCCAAGCCGCACCTTACTTTGCAGAGTGGAGTGGTACTAGTTGATATCCGTGCGGATTTCCCGTTGTCCATATTCGGCAGTTCTGCATATTGACATGTCCTAGGAGACAGAAATGGGCTTCTACTGCCCACCGAATACTACACGGCCATTGATGGTATACCTCGTCCG
Organism: Schistocerca piceifrons; assembly: GCF_021461385.2. Lineage (NCBI taxonomy): Eukaryota > Metazoa > Arthropoda > Insecta > Orthoptera > Acrididae > Schistocerca > Schistocerca piceifrons. Next base: position 273,671,461 of record NC_060139.1, read on the forward strand.
ATCTACTGCTTTCCTCCCTTTGCCACACTACACGTCAAAAACACCTGTGTTTGAGTTTTTCCTACTCATTTTTAAAGACAGCTAGCAGACTTCAGACCAATGCTTTTTTCATACGTTTGAGTGTCGGTGACATCCGCAGTGCTACTAGCGAACGGTCACCGTTCTTGTAAAAGAGATTTAGCAGCAGCGTGCTGTCCCTTGCAGAGATAGTCATGCTGGGCGTCTCGGACGCATACTGAGCAACAGGAGTGTGTCGCGCGTTTGTGTTCCCTCTCTTTTTTATGACGTTTCCCCTGCGTCAATAACAGGCTGTTCTAATTTGACGTCATTCTAAGCAGTGCTTCTCTTCCTACAGCGTTTTGAAACTGGAACTTTAATTTTGGACGCCCCGTATCTAACCAAATATTATTGGATTCTCTTAACCTCTGTCGTTGGCCAGAGATTACGTAACAATACCGAGAGATCGACCCGAGTTCTATGATCCTTGCCATTACTGAAATAACTCGCTGGTTGCTAAAGAATACTACAAAATTAAATACGACCATTGTAAATCCCACTCATTTTTAGCTTTTCGAGGTATACAGACTGCTTGGGAAGAATGTATTTGTGTAGTTTACTGCAATAAAAGTGATTATCTATTCAAATAAGATATGGTGCATGTGTCCTTATTATATCCTTTTAATTCAGAGAGTATGGAAAAGAGAGTATTAATTCACGGTCCCTGATGAGATCTCACAATAATTTCAGAAATAATGTTATATAATCGAATTAGACCTATCTGGAACAGCAGTTACATAAGACAAGAATCAAAGGCCCATATTAACCACGGCGAACAAAGAATCTCCTGTCTTATCCAAATATTTCAAAGATTTTTATTGTGATAATATCTAAAGAATTAAATTCCTAATCGATTGTGTGGCTCCAGATAGGGAGAGTGATACTAACATCAGTCTTTTTGAGAAAAGAATATAGAAATTCGATTATACCTCACAAAACTGGTGGCCAGTAAGAAGTTGTGGTGCTCCTCTAGCTCCTCGTAGCAGACAAGGAGCCCACTTGTCTGTTCCACTAACGAATAAGTGCTCTGACATACAAGGTGTGACAATAAAGTAATAAGACTGATTTTCCTTGCAAGATGTGGCAACTCTGCAGGCTTGCGTAGGCACAATATCTTCGACCTTGGTCTATAAGCTGCTTCTAGTTGAAGCAGCAAATCGATGCAACTACTCAGTCGTGAGTTGTGTTGTAATAAGTTAACACGTGTTTGAGTCTTTCGTCACGGAAATGCAACCGCATAATATTGCGCAACAGTATGCCATTTCCTTTTGCGTTAAATTGGGTGAAAACGTGACGACAACTTATGTTAAGCTTCAGAAGGCTTTTGGAGAGGATGTTATGTCAAGAGCTCATGTTTTTCGTTGGCATAAAATGTTTAGTGAAGACAGAACGAATGTTGAAGATGAAGACCGCAGTGGATGACCATCAACCTCACGGACGGATGTCAACTTGGCCAGGGTGCGTGAACTCGTACGACCTGCTCGAAGATTATCCGTGAAAATGATTGCAGAAGAACTGAACATCAATCGAGAAACGGTTCGTCTAATAGTAACTGAAGATCTTGGTATGAGAAAGATTTGTGCAAAAATTGTCACCAAAAATCTCACACAACAACAGTGAGAAACACGGAAAAATGTGGCAGCCGATCTCTTAGAGCAAACGGAAATCAATCCAGAATTGTTGAGCCGTGTTATCACTGGTGATGAAAGTTTTTTTTTTTTTTTTTTCAGTACGATTCAGAGGCAAAACGGCAAAGTTCGCATTGGTGCTCAAAGGGATCACCCAAACCAGAAAAAGCTCGCATGTCAAAGTCAAAAGTGAAATGCATGCTTGTGTGCGTCTTTGATTCCAAGGGCATTGTTCAAAAAGAGTTGGTGGCCCTGGACAAACAGTTAACCAATATTACTACAAAGAAATTTTAGAAGGACTTCGTAAAAGAGTTCTTCGTGTGCATGCCAACATTGCTGATAATTGGATCCTGCATCACGATAATGCGCCATCCCATACTGCTCTGTCAGTACAGAAATTTTTAACCTCAAAATAAATTTTAGTACTACTACAGCCACCTTATTCACCAGATATTGCTCCGTGCGACTTTTTTCTCTTTCCAAGAGTCAAAACGGCGGTCAAAGGACACCATTTTCAAACAACACGAGATGTACAAAAAGCTGTGACGAGGGTCTTGGAGGATATTACAGGAGATGAGTTCCAGAAATGTTACCATCAATGGCAGAAGCGCCGGAGAAAGTGTGTGCAATCAGAAGGGAACTACTTTCAAGAAGATAACACTAAACGTCACTAAAAAGTCTCATAGTACTCAGAGCCATTTGAACCATTTGAGCCACGATAGTTGATAATTACCATAAACTGCCTATGGTTATGAATGGGGTGTGCTTGTGTACTTCTAAGACTTTGTACAACTTAGAGTAAGACTGGGTAGCAGCTTGTGTACGCAAGCTTACCGTAACAGAATGAAATTTTACGCACTCAAGTGGTTTCATTTAACTATTGTTAACCTTCCACGGACAAAACCGTTTTTAGTGCTGCTTGTGGTTACCAGGCGTACGGCTGCTTTTTCTATAGCTGTTTCCAGCTGAAAACTGTATTTCAGTAACATCAAGTAGCCGTGTGTGTGAGAAGGGATTCACTATAACGCTTGTGGAACCTTATAGGCAGCAGAATTGCATCGCGCCGCCGAAAGAGATCAGTGTTCGTAGAATTGTAGCTCACGGTACGGTTCACTGGTTATGGAGCTTCCTTCGTGACGTTTTGGTGCTGGCAGAGTTCACGAGTGTGCCATTCACTTGAGGAGTGAATTTTGTATCTGTCATTCTCTTATTTTTAGTCACCATCCTCTTCTATGACGCTCTCTCACCTCAACTCAACAGACGCCTCCGTTGCGTTCTGACTCAGCGAATGATGTTTGTCCGCTTTCGCTGTGTGCGGTGTATATCTCTGATACAGTGCGTCTTGAAACAGCAGTCACTTCTGCTGCCCTGGTTACGTATGCACCCACCACACGAGCACCACGGTTTGCCACGTTAGAATTCGCTCATCTCCGATGTAATTCATTCACACTTACACTGACAAGGGGAGGCCGCCAATTGTGAAATTCAGATTCGATTCAAACTGCGCATAATAAAAGCTCATGGCCAGAGGTGTAATGTGGCAAAGCACCAAGATGCACTTCTCAGCTGTTGTCGAGAAAATCGACAGTTAAAAAGAAACCGTTGGGGTGAAATACTCTCTACGATTAATAGGTTTCTACAGCGGTAGGCGCTCGGGTTCGTAATCCGAAGGTCGCCGGATCGAATCCCGCGCCATGCAACTTTGTTTCATTATTAATTTTTTGTAATTCATATATATATATATATATATATATATATATATATATATATATATATATATATATATATATATATAAACTATTAATGAATTGCTTATGCATGTTGGTGAAGGCGGATCGCTCTCCAATTGTACCGCCTCCATTTTTCCGTTTGTTTAACAGGGTGTACCAAAGCTCTCACGTTCGCACTGATTTTCGACGATGTTTATAAGTTGCGCTAGGGACCGCATCTACCTTCTTTCGAAGTTAGCAGGCAACTACGCTGTTATGCGGCGGCTCGTTTCGGCCCATTCAACATCTGTCCATCAAGTGTAACGAGCTAGTAACGGAGTTATATTTCATACCTGCCACAGCAAATTTGTGTTCGTGGGGTCTCTATTCTAATTCGAACGTTTGACTTACGCTATACGTATTCGTTTCGGAATATCGTTTCTACGTCTTCCGTTAACTATACGTGGTAAACATTATGAAGACAATTAGTAACATTTGTGAAATGTTCGAAGTCGCCAGTTTTTCCACGACAAACGACTTTCAACAACTTATTATATGCATAATTGTTGCAACTGATTGCCGGGAATTACAAATACTAAAAAAAAAACTGCATGGCGTGTGATTCGATCCGGCGACCTTCGGATTACAAACCCGAGCGCTTACCGCTACGCCACGACGCTGTAGGAACTTATTAATCGTAGAGAATATTTCACCGGAACGGTTTCTTTTAACTGTCGGTTTTCTCGCCGACGGCTGAGAAGTGCATCTTGGTGCTTTGCCACATTACACCTCTGGCCATGAGCTTTTATTATGCGCAGTATGAATCGAATCTGAATTTCACAATTGGCGGCCTCCCCTTGTGAGTGAACGACAGAAAGTAATGAGGACATTGCCTAGGTGCCATTTGTGAGCAAGCCTGTAGGTTTGACTAGCATCTCCATTTATGTTCAATCAAGAAATGCTTGCAGTGTTTCCATGTTCTTTTATACTCCATATAGAAATATAACCATGGCAAACTGGAGTTCGTCACTTGCCTCTTCGTAGTGTTCTGATGGCCAGTCAGCAGAAATCCTTAGTAACCGCTAGAATTCAGGTAGGACACGTTGGATATTTTGATTGAAACCTAACCCTTAGGCATGGAACAATATAAGAAAGTGACATTACAATAGTAATCAATCCTTCTCACACCGTTAGATCGTAAACAAAATCGGCAACTCTCATTTGACTGATTCTTCACTATTGTTCTTGTATCTTGGACCATTAGCAGTTTTGCTTCATAGAGGCGATAGAGAAGACACACCAAAAAACAGAGCTATAAGTCATAGGTACGTTTAAAAATCGCGAGGTTTTTGTGAAGATGTTAAAAATTACTGAGACACAGACTATAAAAGAGGCTTTGTGCACCAAGGAGAGATTTAATATTCAAATTCGCGAAGTGTACGTTCCTAGGAGGGTAAAGCATCGGTATTACTTCTTATCACATACGTCCCCCCATGAACCATGGACCTTGCCGTTGGTAGGGAGGCCTGCGTGCCTCAGCGATACAGATCCGTAGGTGCAACCACAACGGAGGGGTATCTGTTGAGAGGCCAGACAAACATGTGGTTCCTGAAGAGGGGCAGCAGCCTTTTCAGTAGTTGCAGGGGCAACAGTCTGGATGATTGACTGATCTGGCCTTGTAACATTAACAAAACGGCCTTGCTGTGCTGGTACTGCGAACGGATGAAAGCAAGGGGAAACCACAGCCGTAATATTTCCCGAGGACATGCAGCTTTACTGTATGATTAATATTCCGGAGGTAAAATAGTCCCCCATTCGGATCTCCGGGCGGGGACTACTCAAGAGGACGTCGTTATCAGGAGAAAGAAAACTGGCGTTCTACGGATCGGAGCGTGGAATGTCAGATCCCTTAATCGGGCAGGTAGGTTAGAAAATTTAAGAAGGGAAATGGATAAGTTAAGTTAGAGATAGTGGGAATTAGTGAAGTTCGGTGGCAGGAGGAACAAGACTTTTGGTCAGGTGATTACAGGGTTATAAATACAAAATCAAATAGGGGTAATGCAGGAGTAGGTTTAATAATGAATAAAAAAATAGGAGTGCGGGTTTGCTACTACAAACAGCATAGTGAACGCATTATTGTGGCCAAGATAGACACAAAGCCCATGCCTACCACAGTAGTACAAGTTTATATGCCAACTAGCTCTGCAGATGATGAAGAAATAGATGAAATGTATGACGAGATAAAAGAAATTATTCAGGTAGTGAAGGGAGACGAAAATTCAATAGTCATGGGTGACTGGAATTCGTCAGTAGGAAAAGGGAGAGAAGGAAACATAGTAGGTGAATATGGATTGGGGGGAAGAAATGAAAGAGGAAGCCGCCTTGTAGAATTTTGCACAGAGCATAACTTAATCATAGCTAACACTTGGTTCAAGAATCATAAAAGAAGGTTGTATACCTGGAAGAATCTTGGCGATACTAAAAGGTATCAGATAGATTATATAATGGTAAGACAGAGATTTAGGAACCAGGTTTTAAACTGTAAGACATTTCCAGGGGCAGATGTGGATTCTGACCACAATCTATTGGTTATGAACTGCAGATTGAAACTGAAGAAACTGCAAAAAGTTGGGAATCTAAGGAGATGGGACCTGGATAAACTGAAAGAACCATAGGTTGTAGAGTGTTTGAGGGAGAGCATAAGGGAACAATTGGCAGGAATGGGAGAAAGAAATACAGTAGAAGAAGAATGGGTAGCTCTGAGGGATGAAGTAGTGAAGGCAGCAGACGATCAAGTAGGTAAAAAGACGAGGGCTAGTAGAAATCCTTGGGTAACAGAAGAAATATTGAATTTAATTGATGAATAGAGAAAATACAAAAAATGCAGTAAATGAAGCAGGCAAAAAGGAATACAAACGTCTCAAAAATGAAATCGGCAGGAATTGCAAAATGGCTAAGCAGGGATGGCTGGAGGACAAATGTAAAGATGTAGAGGCTTGTCTCACTAGGGGTAAGATAGATACTGCCTACAGAAAAATTAAAGAGACCTTTGGAGAGAAGAGAACCACTTGTACGAATATCAAGAGCTCAGATGGCAACCCAGTTCTAAGCAAAGAAGGGAAGGCAGAAACGTGGAAGGAGTATATAGAGGGTTTATACAAGGGCGATGTACTTGAGGACAATATTATGGAGATGGAAGAGGATGTAGATGAAGACGAAATGGGAGTTAAGATACTGCGTGAAGAGTTTGACAGAGCACTGAAAGACCTGAGTCGAAACAAGGGCCCGGGAGTAGACAACATTCCATTAGAACTACTGATGGCCTTGGAGAGCCAGTCATGACAAAACTCTACCATCTGGTGAGCAAGATGTATGAGACAGGCGAAATACCCTCAGACTTCAAGAAGAATATAATAATTCCAATCCCAAAGAGAGCAGGTGTTGACAGATGTGAAAATTACCGAACTATCAGTTTAATAAGTCACAGCTGCAAAATACTAACGCGAATTCTTTACAGACGAATGGAAAAACTGGTAGAAGCGGACCTCGGGGATGATCAGTTTGGATTCCGTAGAAATGTTGGAACACGTGAGGCAACACTAACCTTACGACTTATCTTAGAAGAAAGATTAAGAAAAGGCAAACCTACGTTTCTAGCATTTGTAGACTTAGAGGAAGATTTTGATAATGTTAACTGGAATACCCTCTTTCAAATTCTGAAGGTGGCAGGTATAAAATACAGGGGGCGAAAGGCTATTTACAATTTGTACAGAAATCATATGGCAGTTATAAGAGTTGAGGGGCATGAAAGGGAAGCAGTGGTTGGGAAGGGAGGGAGACACGGTTGTAGCCTCTCCCCGATGTTATTCAATCTGTATATTGAGCGAGCAGTAAAGGAAACAAAAGAAAAATTCGGAGTAGGTATTAAAATTCATGGAGAAGAAGTAAAAACTTTGAGGTTCGCCGATGACATTGTAATTCTGTCAGAGACAGCAAAGGACTTGGAAGAGCAGTTGAATGGAATGGACAGTATCTTGAAAGTAGGATATAAGATTAACATCAACAAAAGCAAAACGAGGATAATGGAATGTAGTCAAATGAAATCGGGTGATGCTGAGGGAATTAGATTAGGAAATGACACACTTAAAGTAGTAAAGGAGTTTTGCTATTTAGGGAGTAAAATAACTGATGGTCGTCGAAGTAGAGGGGATATAAAATGTAGACTGGCAATGGCAAGGAAATTGTTTCTGAAGAAGAGAAATTTGTTAACATCGAGTATAGATTTAAGTGTCAGGAAGTCGTTTCTGAAAGTATTTGTAGGGAGTGTGGCCATGTATGGAAGTGAAACATGGACGATAACTGGTTTGGACAAGAAGAGAATAGAAGCTTTCGAAATGTGGTGCTACAGAAGAATGCTGAAGATAAGGTGGGTAGATCACGTAACTAATGAGGAGGTATTGAATAGGATTGGGGAGAAGAGAAGTTTCTGGCACAACTTGACTAGCAGAAGGGATCGGTAGGTAGGGCATGTTTTGAGGCATCAAAGGATCACAAATTTAGCATTGGAGGGCAGCATGGAGGGTAAAAATCGTAGAGGGAGACCAAGAGATGAATACACGAAGCAGATTCAGAAGGATGCAGGTTGCAGTAGGTACTGGGAGATGAAGAAGCTTGCACAGGATAGAGTAGCATGGAGAGCTGCATCAAACCAGTCTCAGGACTGAAGACCACAACAACAACAACACGTCGTACGAATCGACACCCCTGAGAAAACAGATAAATTCCTCTTGTAGAAGAGTTGATAACGGAAGCAAGACAGACGAAAAATCAAGTTACATTTATAGGATTTGTCAACTTCTAAAAAGCGTTCGACAGCTTCAAATGGTGCAATACGTTAGAAATTCTGAAAAAATGCGGGTAAGCGCCAGGGAAGGACGAGAAATATATAATGTGTACTAGGACCAAGAACGATTTGCTCGGATTAAAAAGGGTGTAGGAAAGGTATGTAGTCTTTCGCTCCTACTGTTCAGTCTATACATAGAAGAAGCAGAGACGGAAACCAAAAACAGTCTGCAGAGTCGGCCTAAAATTCAAGGAAAAAGGATATAAATGATAAGATTTTCTGATGACAGTGCTATCTTCAGTGGAAGTGAAGAAGAATAACAGGATCTATTGGATGGCATGAACAGTCTAATGAGTGTACAATTTGGATTGAGAGTAAATCGAAGACAGGCGAAAATAATGAGAAGTGGCAAAAATAAGAACAGCGAGAAGCTTAACTTCCGGACTGATGGTCACAAAGTTGATGAAGTTAAGGAATTCTACTACTTAGGCAACGAAATAATCAGTGACGAACGGGGCAAGAAGGATATCAACAGGTGACTGATAATGGAAAAAAAGGACTCCTGTCCACGAGGAGTCTAATAGGGTCCAGCATAGACCTTAATTTGAAGAAGAAATTTCTGACAACGTGTGTTGGAGCACAGCATTGTACGTTAACGGAACATGGACTTTGGAAAAACGGGACAGAAGAGACTCGATGGGTTTGGGATGTGAAGCTAAAGACAAATATTGAAAGTTAAGTGGGCTGACAAGGTAAGATATCAGAAGGTTCTTCACAGAATCGGGGAGGAAGCGAATATATAGGAAATATTGACTAGAAGGAGGGCATGATGATAGGAAGTCTGTTAAGACACCAGCTGCAGACGGTAAAGACAGCAGAGAAAGACAGAATCGAATACATCCAGTAAATAACTGCTGACGTAGGGTCCTGTTGCTATTCTGAGACTGAAAGGTTGCCACAGGAGAGGAATTTGTGGCGGGCCACATAAAACGAGTCAGGAGACTGATGATGCAGAAGAAAGCGAGGCTTAATGACACTTGTTCATCCCACATACCGTTCGCTATTGGACTCTCCTGTGGAGTTACAATATCAGCAGTGGCTGTCTTACTTGGTTGGGAAAGGCATAGAGAGAGAGAGAGAGAGAGAGAGAGAATGAGTGGGGGGAGAGAGAGAGTTATGTCGTAGTTATACGATAAACCTTCGTTCCAATAATTTCTCTTCACAGAAATTTCAAATTTCCAGGTACATGTCCGCTGCTAACTATTCATTGTGAACGAAATACTGTTTTACCGCACACTCCATGATGAGAGGCAGCTAAATTAAAACGCAAATCACATTTTTATTTCCGGATACACCAGATTCATTTTTATACAACGGCTGTTTGAGTATTTGTAGAGGTAAATACGTTATATGGCAACGGGGAAAACAGCGTCACATTAATGGAAGATGCGAGTCTTATCACTGCAGCCCACGCATTATTAGCAGAAAACCTGTGGGGCATTGTTTTAAAACTTTTAAAGGCTACCTACTGCCCCGGACTATAAAGCACTCTCTCCTCACCGCATCTCCCCCTATTCATTTTTCCACGCGTAAAAATAAAACCAGCGCTGAGAGAGAGTTTGTTCTTGTTTGCGAAACACGGCCGCGTGCTGCGCATTTCCTGCCAGTGGGCTGTTCACTCTGCCTGATGTCTGACAAAGTTGTTTACATACCGACTAGTACGTGGTTGTTTACGCAGTAACTATCCAATTCCTACGAAAGTTCACTGCACATGGATTCAGTAATGAGAATATTATTCACGCTCTCAATATGGCTCTTAGCACTATGGGACTTAACATCTGAGGTCATCAGTCCCCTAGAACTTAGAACTACTTAAACCTAACTAACCTAAGGACATCACACACATCCAAGCCCGAGGCAGGATTCGAACCTGCGACCTTAGCGCTCGCACGGTTCCAGACTGTAACGCCTAGAACCGCTCGGCCACATTGACTGGCTATTTACGCTCTAATTTATAGCGATCTGATCCACCACTCTTGAGTCGGATTAAATTTATTTCACTTGAGATCATGAATAAAATCCGTTCGATTCATACACTGCAAACGGTGTTTGTAATTAAATACATTTCTGATTCTAAGAAGCGTGTATCATGCACAATGAGTGATTATTAGGCAATGATACTGGAAGGTCTTTAAATTAAATCTGCTCATTAGCTTTCGTTTCTAACAGCTGTCATTACTGCTACAGTTAAAACTTACAAGAATAATCTGCAGTTCGTAGGTGTTTACTGATGCCTTTACGGTAATAATGCGATCAACGAATTTCTAAGCCCCTTAATTTTTCTTCTCTCATAAAAGACTCAGAAGCAATTCTTTTTAATCCCTGCTTTTCACCATTTTTTACCGTAATGTCTCTCACGTTTTTTAATTTTTTTTCTTTTAAACTATTTTCCTTTTCTCTTCAACTATTTCCTTTCTTTTCAATATATTCTTTTATTTTCACCTCTTCTCCTTTCTTTTCTCTCAAGCTATGCACCTTTCTTGTCTTTCAAAAAATTTTCTTTTTATCGTTTCTATTTTTCTGTTTTGTTTTCTTTTCTCTAAACTATCCACTTCCTTTTCAACTATTTTTTCTGATTACATGCATATTATATATATATTTTCTTTTCATTTCATTGTTTCTTTTTCTTTCTTCTAGTCTTTTCTTTACTTTTTTCCAGACCTGAGTTTCTATCTTAACACTCATTACAGTATATTTAAGCAGCAACGGGAAGATAACTCAGAGAAAAAGGCGACAAGAAAGTGTAACAGCTGTCTAAAATCCCCCCCCCCCTCCTCGGTATGCTCTACGGTGGAAATACAACTTACCAGTTTCTTGGACAAAGTATTTTATTACGATTATACTGGAAGCTAATTTGGTACAAATGCATGAGCTCAGCGTCCCCAGTCCTAGAAGTTGGGCTATTTAATTGTTCCCTACAGCTTATAAAGAAGTGCGTCTGATCAGTGCCCTGTGTAGTTATGTTCAGAGGGCAAAGGTGGCACCCATAGCTCTATTGTGCCTGGAAGGATTCGAAAATAAAGGTACAACGACACACACCGGAAGAGAAAGCGTTTCTGCTGCAAGTCGGCAAAGCTTCCCAGTAAGCCTGGATAGTGTATGGTTGCACAGTTTCTGTCTCAGTTAGAGAAACAATAGATGTCTGACAATGATACTTATTAGGACAGAAAATAACTGTTTTGGAACTATTATTACTTCTAATCTGTGCTGTGAGTCTGTTCTCCGGCTTCTACCAGCAGGAGTCAGCTGCTCATAAAAAGCCCAGCGCAAACCACCTTATCGTTTCTGCAGGTACCAGGCTTCCAAACGGATGTTCGCTCATTGAGTGAATCGTCTCCGGGCGACGGAACCGTTACGACTCGAAAAACCATGACATGGTGGCGTAAGGAACTACCTCTCCTCTGTAACACCTAATCAGGAATTTGTAACGGATGTTACCGTACTAAGCAAACAGACTAACCCCGTATGTATTGCTTACGATTACGGGTCTCATACCAGGCCTCAACGTCGTAATCAGACGGAATAACGACTCTGAAATTAGCACATGCTCGCAGGAAAAACAAGTAATACCGAAGGCACCAGGGGTACAAAAACAGGAGATGATAGCTGAGTACCTATTATAGACCTTCCACAGGCAACTGGTAGCTGGTCGCTGGAACTATGAAAAGTTCGACCGATTAGAAAAAAGTGCATGTCATTTACCTTTTCTAGAAAAACGCATATAATTAATACGTTTAAAAAATGGCAACACTTGGCTCCCCATAATACTGAGATGTACTGTTCCAGCCTGAATGAGTTAACCCAACTCATGGTACAAAAGACACCCTCAAAAAATCACAGAACCACCTCTGACCAGAACGTACACCAACAACACACAGCGGGTGAAACGTCTCATTGGGAAGTCGGTGTAATAAATGGCTTGCATCGTTTCAAGAAAGGCGAAGCCGTGGCTCGTCCAGTGACGCTACAACCTTCCAGTCAGCAACTGTACTGTTGCTGTGTTGTAAACGTGCGTCATCATGTGTCGGTGTGAGCATTCGTCTTTCTGAAGATACCCGACACTACACAGTTCCTTCGTAATTTTCGCTCGGAAAGTGACTGAAATGGACCTGCATTCACTGAAAGCAGCATTTCCTGTCGAGTTTTAAACATACTGTCACCGACAGTCCCTGTGGGTTATGACCTCTTTGCGACTCCTGACCATACGCGATGTTACAGGGTTGCAAGGGGTAAACCGCTTCTTGTAGACATGTTGATACAATGAACATACTGGGCAGCTTAAGTCAAGGTGAGATCATGGGCACGTCCAACAACGATAGTTCCATTTTCCTATTCTGTGGTGTCTGCACGCCGATCCAGATTACTCCGCTGATTGCTTACAGCAGCCTGATACAAACACGCCACTTGACTGCCATGACGTACGTCATGGGTGGAGTGTCACGTGACAGGCTGGTAGAAGTTCTGCACCGACTACAGCGCTCCACGGCGGTCAGTGTAATTTTTTAAAAGGGGTTAATACTATTTTGGCCAGTGAATTTATTACAGGAGTAGTGAAAAAGTTGGTAGCGCATACGCTGACGCAGGAATTGGGATTTGGATACAGAAGACAGAAGTTATGAATATGTAAGCGTTTGATATACAGAAAAGGGAGGAAACTTATTTATTAACTTAGTATTTATAAATACAGGTTATCATCTGGACAGCTAACAAGGCCATGCAACTCAAATTTTTGTCTGTAGTAAAACGTATATACACATTAATTAGTTATACCTGATATTTACAAGCATTACGAAAAGGTGATTCCTACAACAGTACTACAAAATACCCTAATATGTAACAGCTCTGTGAATCTCTTCGCAATTTGTAAGAATACTGTGTACTGTGATGATTTTATGCTTCGATGGCTTGTTCGCGTCTTCAAAGTAGCGTGACCTTGCCACCATTTTGCATACCTTTCGTAACTTATAACCTTCAACTTGCAACTAAATCGACAATATAAACTCTGCTTTTTCGTAACATGCATAGTCTTAATATAATAGAGGGGCTGAGAGTACAAGCCGTACAACTGCTTGCTGAAGCAAACAGAGTAAATGGCTGCCTAAATGGCTATTTCTAAATTATGTGAGTTCCTAGCGAAATATCAGGTATCTTTTTCTGATTGTCACCTAGTTCGTGTATATTTGTTGGTACGAACCGAGACTGAAGTTTTTCTCCATCACTATTTTATAATGTATTAAAGTAGTTATACTCCTTGCCTGTTAAGACTTTCTTAGAGTAAAACGACTACAACGGCAAAAACAGTTTCTTTGCTGTGCTTTATTCTGAAGATGTTTTGTTATAACACACATGATGCTCACAGTACAATACATGTTCGTTGTAAAACAAGAACATGTGTACAATTAATACAAAAATCAGGTAATAAACTGGAAATCAGGAAGTAAATAGCAAATAAAATAAAAACAGGAAGATGGAAGTAATATTTGTTTTGTTCCAGCATGTACGAGAGATTATTGACTGTCGCTTTCCACAATCCTCTCACAGTCAGTGCCGTAATATACACTCAGAATAATTTTCTTACTTCATATCTCTTGATGAATGTCGTTCCTATGACAACAATCGTCACGCTGTACCACTGTGTTTTGCATTTTTCAGGCTTCCTTGTTCCCTTCTTTGACCAAGTCCTTCCTTCACTTCCCCTTCTGACAGCCACGTAAACTTCTGTCTTGGAACGAGATTTATTGTTATAGACGGCATGATAAATTGGCTGAATGTAGTTCTTCATTTCCTGAAGCGTTTTCTACTGCTCAAATTTTATTTCCTACTCATCTTGATGCAAAGGCTGTAGGAGCTGTGTTGATATGCTACCGTGTTGTGCCTCCTAATATCATATTCAGTAAACTAGAGATCACGTCTTAGCAAATCTACATCTACATCTACGTGATTACTCTGCTATTCACAATGAAGTGCCTGGCAGAGCATTCAATGAACCACCTTCAAGCTGCCTCTCTACAGTTCCACTCTCGAACAACGTGCGTTAAAAACGAGCACTTGAATTTTTATGTGTGAGCCTTGACTTGTTTAATCGTCATGATCATTTCTCCCTATGTAGGTTGGTGCCCACAGAATGTCTTCGTAATAGGAGGAGAAAATAGGTGATTGAAATTTCATGATAAGATCCCGTCGCAACGAAAAAGCCATTGTTTTAATGATTGCCACTCCAATTCATGTATCATGTTTGTGGCACTATCTCCCCCACTTCGCTATAATACAAAACGAGTTGCCCTTCTTTGTACTTTTTCGATGTCTTCCGTCAGTCCCATCCGATGCGGATCCCACACCTCACAACAATATTCCAGAATATGGCAGACTAGCGTATTGTAAGCAGTCTCTTTAGTAGACCTGTTGCACCTTCTAAGTGTTCTGCTAATGAATCGCAGTCTTTGGTCTACTCTACCCACAACATTATCTATGTGATCGTTCCAATTTAGGGTATATGTAATTGTAAAACTTAAGTATTTAGTTGAATTTACAGCCTTCAGATTTGTGTCACTTATCGCGTAATCGAAATTTAGCGGATTTCTTTTAGTACTCATGGGAATAGCTTCACACTTTTCTTTATTCAGGGTCAATTGCAACTTTTCGCTCAATACATATATCTTATCTAAATCATTTTATAATTCGTTTTGATCATCTGATGACTTTACAAGACGGTAAATGACAGTATCATCTGCAAACAATGTAAGATGGATACTCAGATTTTTTCCTATGTCGTTAATGTAGATCAGGAATAATAGAGGGCCTATAACACTTCCTTGGGGAAGGCCGGATATTATTTCTGTTTTACTCGATGACTTTCCGTGTATTACTACGAACTGTGATCTTTCTGACAGGAAATCACGAATTCAGTCGCACAAGTGAGGCGATATTCCATAGGCACGCAGTTTTGTTAGAAGACGCTTGTGAGGAACGGTGTCGAAAGCCTTATGGAAATCTAAAAATATGTAATCAATTAGACATCCCCTGTTGATAGCACTCACTACTTCATGTATATAAAGAGCTAGATGTGTTCCGCAAGAACGAAAGTTTGTGATTCTGTGCTGACTACGTGTCAATAATTCGTTTTCTTAGAGGTACTTCATAATGTTCGAATATAGTATATGTTCAAAAACCCTACCGAAAATCGACGTTAGTGATATGGGCCTGTAATTCAATGGATTACTCGTTCTTCCCTTTTTGGTTATTGGTGTGACTTGAGCAGTTTTCCAGTCTTTAGGTAAGGAACTTTCTTTGAGCGAGTGGTTGTATATAATTACTAAATATGGAGCTATTGCACCAGCATACTCTGCCAGGCACTTAAGTGTGAATTGCAGAGTAACCATGTAGATGTAGAACCTGACTTGGGTACAATCTGTACCGGGAGCCTTGCTTTTATTAAGTGATTTAAGCTGCTTTGCAACAACGAGGATATCTACTTCTATGTCTTCATCTTGGTAGTGGTTCTGGATTGGAATTCAGGAATATTTACTTCGCCTTCTTTGGTGAAGGAGTTTCGGAAAATCGTGTTTAATAACTCCGCTTTAGTGGCACTGTCATCAGTGACATCACCGTTGTTATCGCGCAGTGAAGGTATTGATTGCGTCTTGCCACTGGTGTGCTTTATGTACGACCAGAATCTCTTTGGGTTTTCTGCCCGATTTCAAGACAGAGTTTCGTTGTGAAAATTATTGAAAGCATCTCGCATTCAAGTACACCCTATATTTCGAACTTATGCAAAACTTTGCCATTCTTTGGGATTTTGCGTTCTTTTAAACTTGGCATGCTTTTTTCGCTGCTTCTGCAAGAGCGATCTGATCCGTTTTGTGTTCCATGGGGAATCAGTACCATCACTTGTTAATTTATGTGGTACATATCTCTCAATTGCTGTCGATAGTATCTCTTTATAATCATTCCACGACTTTTCTACGCTTACATGATAAGATCGGAACCAATTCAGACTGTCTCTTAAAAAGACGTTAAGAGCATTCTTATCAGCTTTTTAATGGTTGTAGGAGTTAACGGTATTCAGCCTAGCAGCAACTGCCTTGTGCTCACTAATTGTATTCGTCACGATACTCACTATTGGTCCAGTATTATTTGTTGCTAAGGAGTCAATAATCTTCTGAGAACGCATTCAGTAGAATTTCGGATGACGTTTTATGCCTGCCGCCGGCTTTCAACGCATAATTTTTCCAGCGAATCGAAGGTAGTCTAAAGTCATCACCGACTATAATTCATACTTGAAGTGCATTGTTAGAGGATTTTCTGATTCTGATCCTACTAATATTCTTCCATTGTATTCTGTTTCCTTGAGTGTCTCTAGCGACTTTGTCTTTTGCTATGGAAAATGAATGGAAATGTCGTGTGGCTAGGGCCTCCCGTCGGGTAGACCGTTCGCCTGCTGCAGGTCTTTCGATTTGACGCCACTTCGGCGACCTGCGTGTCGATGGGGATGAAATGATGATGATTAGGACAACACAACACCCAGTCCCTGAGCGGAGAAAATTTCCGACCCAGCCGGGAATCGAACCCGGGCCCTTAGGATTGACAGTCTGTCACGCTGACCACTCAGCTACCGGGGCGGACTTGCTATGGAAACCATGGCTTTAATTGGAAGGAAGTTTTCTGTTTTGATATCGGCTACGGAAAGCTTTGGGTTGACCTCCACTGCTTCCAACCTGTCTAGGGAAATAAACACATATTTCAAGTAACTCTTTGCGTTATCACATTCCATGTATTTATAGCCATGCTCAAGGAACTTTTCATCTCTGAATTTTCTCTTTGTGAGAGAGTTCAAGGGCGATCTGTTTAACCATTAAAAACCGTTCAACAGCCAAGATTGCATAAAATATTTTTTATGTAAGACAGCCGGTTTCAACAGACTATGATGTCTTAAATTTATCTATCGTAAAACATGTTTATTTTACGCTCACATCACGCACAAAATGTCAACTGGATAAAAATAGCACATTTTAAAAGATTTGTCATCGCCAAAATATTTAAGAAACGTAAAGCACTTTGTCCAACAGGCTATGTTCATAAACATATTGCTCACATTCGCTTCTTGCGTCGTACAGACACGGTACACAAAAGCACAACTGTTCGCATATGCTGGACATATGCTGAACAGTGCGTATCCGCTTTGAATGGCGTAAAAGGTGCAGGTCCTGTCGCCTTAAAATAAAAAATATCTCTATTTTATGTGATCTTGACTTTTGAATGGATTTTAATTTGTGATCTGTTGCGGCAATATCCTAATTTTGCGCCAAGATGTATATCCAATATGTCGAAACAGGGCCTATTTACACACGCATTAAATATGACTATAAGGGTCGGTTGTACAAACATCGCTGAATGGAGATCAAATTTGATAGTAGATCAGAAACTGAGCTAAGTTAAGGACTGAGCTCTTTTGTATGTCAATGAACTTGGATCCACCGAGCATGTTCAGATTTGCTCTCAGGAAGCACGTAACGTGCTCTGCAACACGGCTCAAATCGGCTATGGACACGATCACTGCGTTTCGACCGCAGATATTCATTGTACATAATAGATACACAGTATTTATTATCGACGGTGTCGTACTGTAACTATGGAACAAAGTAACAGAAAAAGGAGCGAACTTCAGAGTTTTCTTAATACGAGAAAGATTCACTGCTGGAAACTATGTTGGTCCAGTATAAAGATATAACTGAGAGAAAAAAATGATAAAGTCACCGTGGCCAAGGTGAAGACGTGGAGAGACATTACTGTTGACTTCAATTATCGTAACATCGGGACAAATCGTGACTGGTAGAGTTTGAAAACGTGTTTCGAAAATGTTAAGAAAAGGACCAAGAAAGCATTTGCGCATCACAAGGCATAATTGCAAGACATACTTTCTAATTATTACACTGCATTTTATTGTATTTTGTATGTAAAATGGGCCAAGAAAACGTGACATCTTTTCAAGGTTGAAATGCGTAAAAGTGGAGGCGGTAATTTCGTAAGGCCTACTGTTACAGAAAGTGGACAAAAACCAACTGCAGCCTTGAAGCCACAGTTTTTTCCATTTTCCAGCACCTACGATGACGATGCAGGTTTTAATCCTGAAGTCATCTACAGTTGTTTGTAAACCTTTTGATACGATGGCATAAACTTTTTTTTGTAGCAAGTTTGTTGCGTAAAAGGTAGTTTTATATTGTTGTTCGTTACGTTCTGGTTCTGAAACAGACTGAGATAATATGTGATCCATTTGTCGACGTTCATGGAATTATCATAGTAGTTAATGGACGCGCTCGGTAGTAACGAATTTAATACGAATTGCATAGTTACTGCTACTCGAGCCGAGAGAGAAAATAATAAGATATGCTGAACATTAACTGTTATCAAAATTCCCATACCTCTGTTCACGACAAATATTTCGAATTTTCCTTTCTTACTCGGCTGCTAAGTGCCTATAAAACGCTTTTGAACTGATCAGATGAACTACGAGTCGTATCCCAAGAGCTGTTACGAGATTGATCATTACGTACACACGGTACTGACAAAAAATATTCCGAGGCTCAGCGGGGTGTGAGTAGCTTAGTTACCTATTTATTTACCAGTTTTTGTGTTAATAACAACAATTTTATTATTTCCTTTGGTATCTACAAAAAACAAAACCAATGAATCGTAATGCCACGACACTATAATCAGACAATTAAAGCTGAACATGACTTTGAGCCGCGGATTTTCGCCAGTCAAATATGATCCGAGGTCACAGCGATGTGATCTGGAATCAGCCTTTATACAACTACGATTTCCAGGTTAAGCTTGAACTGAGAGCATTTTCTGCCCTAATCTACGGTTAAATGCTTTATACATTCGGCCCTAAGTGAGCTTAAAATCATACAGTGTGGTCCATTGATCGTGACCGGGCCAAATATCTCACGAAATTTGCGTCAAACGAAAAAACTGCAAAGAACGAAACTTGTCTAGCTTGAAGGGGGAAACCAGATGGCGCTAGGTTTGGCCCGCTAGATGGCGCTACCACAGGTCGAACGGATATCAAGTGTTTTTGTAAATACAAACGCCCATTTCTTATTACATATTCGTGTAGTACGTAAAGAAATATGAATGTTTTAGTGGGACCACTTTTTTCACTTTGTGGTAGATGGTGCTGTAATGGTCACAAACATATGGCTCACAATTTTAGACGAACAGTTGGTAACAGGTAGGTTTTTTAAATTAAAAAAACAGAACGTAGGTACGTTTGAACATTTTATTTCGGTTGTTCCAATGAGGTACGTGTGGCTTTGACAACTTATCATTTCTGAGAACGCATGCTATTACAGCGAGATCACCTGTAAATACCAAATTAATGAATTAAATGCTCAAAATAATGTCCGTCTACCTCAATGCATTTCGCAATACGTGTAACGACATTCCTCTCAAGAGCGAGCAGTTCGCCTTCCGTAATGTTCGCACATGCATTGACAATGCGCTGACGCATGTTGTCAGGCGTTGTCGGTGGATCACGATAGCAAATATCCTTCAACTTTCCCACAGAAAGAAATCCGGGGACGTCAGATCCGGTGCGGGCCATGGTACGGTGCTTCGACGAACAATCCGCCTATCATGAAATGTGTTATTCAATACCGCTTCAACCGCACGCGAGCTATGTGCCAGACATCCATCATGTTGGAAGTATATCGCCATTCTGTCATGCAGTGAAAAATATTGTAGTAACATCGGTAGAACATTACGTAGGAAATCAGCATACATTGCACCATTTAGACTACAATCGATAAAATGGGGGCCAATTATCCTTCCTCCCATAATGCCGCACAATACATTAACCCGCCAAGGTCGCTGATGTTCCACTTGTCGCAGCCATCGTGGATTTTCCGTTGCCCGGTAGTGCATATTATGCCACTTTACGTTACCGCTGTTGGTGAATGACGCTTCGTCGCTAAATAGAACGCGTGCAAAAAATCTGTTATCGTCCCTGAAATTATCTTGTGCCCAGTGGCAGAACTCCACACGACGTTCAAAGTCGTCGCCGTGCAATTCCTGATGCATAGAAACATGGTTCGGGTGCAGGCGATGTTGATGTAGCGTTCTCAACACCGACGTTTTTGAGATTCCCGATTCTCGCGCGGTTTGTCAGTTACTGATGTGCGGATTAGCTGCGACAGCAGCTAAAACACCTAGTTGGGCATTATTATTTGTTGCAGGTCGTAGTTGACGTTTCACATGTGGCTGAATACTTCCTGTTTCCTTAAATAACGTAACTATCCGGCGAACGGTCCGGACACTTGGATGGATACCGAGCAAGATACATAGCACAAACCCCGTTGGGCATTGTGATCACAATAGCCATACACCAACACGATATCGACCTTTTCCGCAGTTGGTAAACTGTCCATTTTAACACGGGTAATGTATCACGAAGCAAATACCGTCCGCACCGGCGGAATGTTACGTGATACCACGTACTTACACGTTTGTGACTATTAGAGCGCCATCTATCACAAAGCGAAAAAAGTGGTCCAACTAAAACATTCATATTTCTTTACGTACTACACGAATATGTAGTAAAAATGGGGGTTCCTATTTAAAAAAAAAAACGCAATTGATATCCGTTTGACCTATGGCAGCGCCATCTAACGGGCCAACCATAGCGCCAACTGGTTTCCCCCTTCAAGCTAGACGAGTTTCGGGCTTTGTAGTTTTTTGTTTGATTCTTATTTCGCAAGATATTTGGCCCGGTCACTATCAGTGGACCATCCTGTATACATTAGGCTATCCCACTACTTTCAACAACAATAAAATAGAAACCGTATCTGAAGCTTCAATAAAGATAGCAGCAATTTTGTATTCTAAATGCAGTCCAGCCACTGCGTTAGAGCCTAATCTTTATCATCACAGAGTGCAGAACTATGCAGGACATCTCTTTTAATTCTTTTACTCTAAAGGGATCAAACTGTAGCCTTACAAATGTGTGCATAGATCATTTTCTTGTGAAATTTCACGTGTATCACTTGTGCTCTCAGTCTCTCAGTTATCTGCATTTGTATATCTTTGAAAATTTACCAGGATTTCTTTTCCGAATCGTTTAGTGGACAAAGTGGGTGTCCTTAGGAAATAAGGCTATGAACGTCATTTCGTACCTACATCTACATCTACATCCATACTCCGCAAGACACCTGGCGGTGTGTGGCGGAGGGTATTTTTAGTATCTCTATCGGTTCTCCCTTCTATTCCAGTCTCGTATTGTTCGTGGAAAGAAAGATTGTCGGCATTCCTCTGTGTGGTCTCTAATCTCTATGATTTTATCCTCATGGTCTTTTCCCGAGATATACGTAGGAGGGAGCAATACACTGCTTGACTCCTCAGCGCCGGCCGCGGTGGTCTCGCGGTTCTAGGCGCGCAGTCCGGAACCGCGCGACTGCTACGGTCGCAGGTTCGAATCCTGCCTCGGGCATGGATGTGTGTGATGTCCTTAGGTTAGTTAGGTTTAAGTAGTTCTAAGTTCTATGGGACTGATGACCACAGCTGTTAAGTCCCATAGTGCTCAGAGCCATTTTTTAACTCCTCGGAGAAGGTATGTTCTCGAAACTTCAACAAAAGCCCGTACCGAGCTACTGAGCGTCTCTCCTGCAGAGTCTTAGACTGGAGTTTATCTATCATCTCCGCAACGCTTTCGCGATTATTAAATGATCCTGTAACGAAGCGCTCTGCTCTTCGTCGGATCTTCTCTATCTGTTCTATCAACCCGGCGCTGAGCAGTATTCAAGCAGTGGGCGAACAAGCGTACTGTAACCTACTTCCTTTGTTTTCGGATTGCATTTCCTTAGGATTCTTCCAATGAATCTCAGTCTGGCATCTGGTTTAACAACGATCAACTTTATATCATCATTCCATTTTAAATCACTCCTAATGCCTTCTCCCAGATAATTTACGGAATTAACTGCTTCCAGTTGCTGACCTGCTATATTGTAGCTAAATGATAAAGGATATTTCTTTCTATGTATTAGCAGCACATTGCACTTGCCTACATTGAGATTCAATTGCCATTCCCTGCACCATGCGTTGCTGATCCTCCTGCATTTTAGTACAATTTTCCATTGTTACAACCTCTCGATACACTACAGCATCATCCGCAAAAAGCCTCAGTGAACTTCCGATGTTATCCACAAGGTCATTTATGTATATTGTGAATAGCAACGGTCCTATGACACTCCCCTGCGGCACACCTGAAATCACTCTTACTTTGGAAGACTTCTCTCCATTGAGAACGACATGTTGCGTTCTGTTATCTAGGAACTCTTCAATCCAATCACACAGTTGGTCTGATAGTCCATATGCTCTTACTTTGTTCATTAAACGACTGTGGGGAACGGTATAAAACGCCTTGCGGAAGTCAAAAAACACGGAATCTACCTGGGAACCCGTGTCTATGGCCCTCTGAGTCTCGTGGACGAATAGCGCGATCTGAGTTTCACACGATCGTCTTTTTCGAAACCCATGCTGATTCTTACAGAGTAGATTTCTTGTCTCCAGAAATGTCATTATACTCGAATATAATACGTGTTCCAAAATTCTACAACTGATCGACGTTAGAGATATAGGTCTACTGTTCTGCACATCCTTTCGACGTCCCTTCTTGTAAACAGGGATGACCTGTGCCCTTTTCCAATCCTTTGGAACGCTACGCTCTTCTAGAGACCTACGGTACACCGCTGCAAGAAGGGGGACAAGTTCCTTCGCGTACTCTGTGTAAAATCGAGCTGGTATCCCATCAGGTCCAGCGGCCTTTCCTCTTTTGAGCGATTTTAATTGTTTTCCTGTCCCTCTGTCATCTATTTCGATATCTGCCATTTTATCTTCTGTGCGACAATCGAGAAGGAACTACAGTGCAGTCTTCCTCTGTGAAACAGCTTTGGAAAAATACATTTAGTATTTCGGCCTTTAGACTGCCATCCTCTGTTTCAGTACCCTCAACTATCGTTCTTATAGATGACGATTTCCACTTAACCGAATTGACAGCGTACGTCACCAAGTGTGGATCTTTAGTGACTCACGTTGTGAACAATCCTTCTGAAAAGTAATTCACTACATTGCTTGCTACAGATTGTCACCACATCCTGACGGGACGAATTCTGGAAATGTCAACTTGTTTGTTCGAGTTAGAACAGCTATGTAATGTAACGTTTCACGACTGTCATTAACCTTTGTGATACCGTAATGATACTTACAGACTTTAAGTTATTTCGAATTCAGATATTCCATTAAGGAACTTGTTAACAAACTTGATAATGGTATTTAGTCGTCAGTTACTTTAATCTTGAAATTTGAGTGAATGAATTTATGTCAATAAAAGTGAAGCAAAGACTGAGACAATGCGACGCACCAAATTTTTTAGGCTTCTTTTCTTAAATTAGCAACACTGGTCTAATTGGTGAATCTTTCCAGTCATAAAGTAGTAACTTAAGATTTAAAAGGAATGAAACTGGTGCATGGACTGTCGTTAACTTTCACAGCTGCTATATTAAATCAAAATATTTCCCACGCTTGTCGAATTAATATTGGTCTGGCTCTTTTACACATTACTAAAGAATTAACTGACAGTAGTTTTCTTGGACGATGAAGTGCAGTTGGGGACATGGTGCTAAGGTACTACTGCATATTCGTCACGTTTCGAATAACCTGAGTAGACTGAACTATCGTAATGGATACCCTTTCCATCTCTTGTCTCAAAGGTAGCATATGTACTCAGTACTGAGCAGAGTGCACTACAGCGTGACCTTCCACTACACTGCAAGCACTCATAACATTCTCCCCTAATAGTATTATGAGTCCTATCATGCGAAAGCCAAGTGTAGCACTACCGGCTACTAATGAATTAGCAATTCGCAGTAATATTACTCCTGTAAAAGGATTTTAATTTGACTGTGATCTAGGCAACGGAAAGGTACCGGCCTGTTTTCGTTTAGCGAAAGATTACTATTGTAAGGAAGCACTAGCGCAACAAACGATATTGGAACTAAGATTCTGCTGGCTATAAGCAAACTACAGTTACGTAAAAGAGAACTGTCGCCAGCCTAAATAGCCAGATATGTACCAAGTACTAGCCCTATCCATAAAGAAAGTGGACTATTGGGATTGACTTTACTTGATACGGAATTTCTGTTTTGCAGATAAGGTACAAGGCAGAAGCGCAATTTAACGAGCAATGTAACAACGGTTTCTTATGAACACAGAATAAATGTTAAATGTTTTGGCAACAATTGGCTCTACTATCTGTACATTATAAAAATGGTTCAAATGGCTCTGAGCACTATGGGACTTAACATCTATTGTCATCAGTCCCCTAGAACTTAGAACTACTTAAACCTAACTAACCTAAGGGCACCACACAACACCCAGTCATCACGAGGCACAGAAAATCCCTGACCCCGCCCGGAATCGAACCCGGGAACCCGGGCGCGGGAAGCGAGAACGCTACCGCACGACCACGAGCTGCGGACTGCACATCACAGCAGGAAGTTAATGGTCAGTACAGGTACGATTAACAATGGTGTAGCACTACTATCTCGGGCACGAGGTTCTTTTGTCAGCTTAATTATAGGGAAATACTTTTGTTCAAATGATTTTCTGATAACTGTATCCTCTCTTCTGATTATTTGTTATTTTCTCAAGCATCATTCATCTTTTTATACTAGGTAGAGCACAAATAAAACAAGTGGTCCCTGAATCTGGCATAGTCTGAATAGTTGTAGCCAGTTACTTATTATAGCAAACGAATGTTAAGATTTGGCAAGTGTTATAGTTATAATATGAAATTTAAGTCTGGTGTGACAGTTACCATGGGGACTCAGAAAATATCAGATGACTCAGATCCAGGCTCAACATGGACACAAGGAATTATGAAACCTGCACAGTAATTAATCCTCAAGCTGGCCCTTCGGGTCTAACAGCCAGAACTATTATAAACCGTCACAGGTTTTGCAGATATCTCTACAAGAACAATGTTTAAACTGAATTCTTCAAATTTTTCTTGGGAATTATTCTTTCGTGAAATTTTAGCTATACTTTTATGGAAAACACATCAAAAAAAGTACGTCAAAAATGACACTCACCGAATACTTATGAGATTTACTTCACAAAAGTTACTAAATTTTGTAATGTAAAATAATAATTGTTAAATTTTGCAATACAAAATTATTACATCTCACATCAATAAAAGAGGCTACTTGGAAATTTTGCAGCACTTGGAAAAGGACAATACATCAGAAAATGACTTGAGCAGGAATATGAGTCACGGCCACTAAGTTTAAAGAAAACAGCATTACTATTTGACTAATGGACCAAATAGCTGGTCCATGCAATTATACAGTATTCAGCTGATAACTTGAGACACAGGTGGTAGTTGTGACGATTTCCTGTGGCAACTCAAAAAGACGGCAAAGGTACCCATGGCTCTCGCTGTGTGAAAAGTTCTGAAAATTCCGTTCTTGGCGATAGGTTTTCGTAGTACAGAGCTAACAAAGGAATCTCATGAATAATAACCCAGACTGCTTCTACATCTGAAGCAATATTATATAATCTGCGCTCTTTTTACTTCATTCAGCACATAAGATGTGAACACCTTGCGTACTATCTATCTACTAACACTCTAACATGTGTGAGACTGGTTCTGCTCTATCTTCCTACCACAGTTGCACAAGGGCGTCTGTGAGTGTTTTAGGAATTTGTGTTGAACCTACAACCTGCAAGGTGGGAAGATACCGCCTCACCATGCACAGTTCAGAAGAGTGCACCGGTACGGACAGTGATGTAATCAGACAATGATGTCAGCGTCGGTTCTACTACTGTCCTGTAAGGGAAATATTATCGCTAACAGAAATTAGTGTATGGGTTCAGGCATAAATATACGTTAGCAAAAGTGAAAATATTAGATTTTCGTTATTAAAGTTTATTTTTACTTTAAATACGAATTCATAATTATAATACGTACAGGATGGTAAAATATTGATATTGGGTGTTCACAATTGTGAAGCGAAGTTCCTAACAATTATAAAGTTCTTTAACAGTAAGTTGGTTTATGACCTGGTAGGGGGTCGATAAAAATCAAATTAAATAGAAATTGGACCAGAGATATCAATTAAGCTAAAATACGCAATTAAAATAACCAAATAATTCATAGGGGTCAGTAAAGAGCAATCAGAAAGAAGCACACAATTAAAAAAAAATTATTAACGTAAGAGTATTAATCACTCTACAGTGGCTGATCAGTTCTTTTCGTGAAATCGGATGTTTCGCGTATCTGCTTGAGTTAAGCCAGACATTCTTGATTATGTTTAACTACAGGTCATGGTTGAATGAAGGAAAAAATTAGATAGACTGAGATGACCACAGTTCTGAGTGTCAACTGAATATCACTTGTTGGCATAGCACGAGCATGAGTGTTTGCATTTCGTTGGCAGCGGCTGTGGCGGCAGTCGGCGTGAGATGTGAACCTGAGAATCTGTTCTAAATCTCTCTCGACTGTTAAACACCAGTCTGATACATTTCCTACGTCTTCGGTGAAGCCGAGACTCGTAGTTGTACCCTAGCTAAGTTAATTGGCATGGTAAACGCTATTTGGCTGGAATAGCACATATGTTGTTACTCCAAATCGCTCACAAACGTTAACTGTTCTCTGTCTGCAACTTGCCTATATCAAAGCTGATGGCCACACGTTTTCTTTCTGGCCAATCAGAGCGTTCGTGCTTGTTGTAGCTCCACCCACTAGAGTTTCTGTAGTCTATCACAGGCATCACAGGCTTCGTTTCTTCCGTAGGGCAGAGTTTAGCTTCTGCTGCTAATACTGAGATAAACGCTTCTATGCACATGGGTTTTTGCGCAGGTGGCCACAGTGAGTTACAAATGTTTTGAGTTGGATTTCTCCGGACGTTTATCTGACATCTCCTGCCGTGATTCTGCAGAATGGGTTTCCGAGACGCTATGTTCTCAACCACCTACAACTTAAATCAGCCCAAAAAGTTAAATAACTTTACACATAATACAAAAATACATTGTTTATGTGCTGTTGTTTTTCTTCAAGACTTATGATTCGAACAACTAATATAAGCATCAAAATAATTCTTTAGCAAAACCTACTCATGTCAAAATTTTAAAATTTCATATTAATGATTTACGCAAAATTCAAAAAGACTGTAGTCACAAATAATGTCGTCATTAAAAGGAAAGACGAAGGCGGCTTTTACTGGCGGTCTGCGCAGTGGCTCAGGCGTACATTTGTGTCTGCTGAATGCCCTGCTGTGTGCCCTGACACTGGGACACGCGTTGGCGTCGTAAAATTCGCCTTCCCTCAGAACTATATCTCGTTCCTAGGGTCTGGAAAATTACTTGCATGCAATTACTAGTATGAGTGTTAGTTGTTTATATTCATGAATGGCCGGCTTGCTTATTTGATTTGCATATCGATAAAATTCGTACATTTCCACATAACTCTGTCATGTCTCACATCGATTTAACCAAAACTGTTTCAGGAAGTCAATGTATGGCGTGTTATTTATTTGAAACCTTACATAACACAAGCTTTCCAAGATAATTTTTGTACTCAGGATAAACAGTGATTGAGACAGTGTTTAAGCCAGTCAAAAATTATACTTTTTCTCAAGCATTGAATACTGTCCAGCCGTTTGGCCTAGTCCTTATTCTGTTTAATTCTAGTGGTCTGCATAGTTTAATTTTTAACATGGTCAACTTTTTTAATGATTTAATTTCCTCCCTTAAGTGAAGACTATAGTTTCTTAATTAATACTGATATAAATTTCTTTTTCTAATTTATTTAAATGTGTTGTGCGTATTTTAGATTTTATTTCGAAGATAAGGAGCCTCTCACATCGATCTTTTAACGCTACGTTCTGAACCACCTACAACTTAAATCAGCCCAAAAAGTTAAATAACTTTACACATAATACAAAAATACATTGTTTATGTGCTGTTGTTTTTCTTCAAGACTTATGATTCGAGCAACTAATATAAGCATCAAAATAATTCTTTAGCAAAACCTACTCATGTCAAAATTTTAAAATTTCATATTAATGATTTACGCAAAATTCAAAACGACTATAGTCACAAATAATGTTCATAAACACATATTATTCTAAAAAAAATATTATTCTAATAGACAATGCGGTTTTTAAGAAATGTTGCGTTAATAATCATGCATGAATAACATCTTAAAATACTACACTCATAGACAGTAAATTAACTCTGTAAAACTGTTGCTTACATTTAGGTTTCCTTTTAAACATATTATTCAAACTAACACTATAGGTACACAAAACATTTTTTACAAAATGGTTTCTCCTGCATTACTCACAGTGTGCGATTTGGGCTTTTACCAGTGGGGGGGATGTCCTAGGGGGTTAGTATAATTATATATAATACTAGCTTGGACCGTGGCGTTACCCATGGTTAAACAGTTATTTATAAATAGATGTTAATGCCGAAACTCACTATTCACGCTTATGCTCTATCAGAAAAGCCATCCCTTGTTATATCTTTAAAAGTACATTATAGGTAAAGCTTATTTACAAAATCATCTACATACAGGTATACGAGGGGAATTCAAAAAGTAAAGGTACATTTGTGAAAAGTTGTACTTATTCTGATGATAGAAAACTGAAACATGCGTTATTTTTCTACGTAACATCCCTCGACTTCAATGCAGTTTTACCGACTTTTACGAGTTTTTTTTCTTATTTCATCAGAAAATACGTTTATCGGTTGCTTCTGTAACCAATTTTGCACCGCAGCAATGACGTCTTCATCACTTTCAAATCTTCTTCCCTGTAGTGCTTCCGTTAAGGGTCCTAACATGTGAAAATCGCTTGGAGCCAGGTCTGGACTGTATGGTGGATGTTCCAGCACCTCGAATCTCAACTCCTTTATTGCGTCGGCTGTCCGTTTGGCAGAATACGGGCGAGCGTTATCTTGCTGCAGGATGACACCTCTTCACAGTTTTCCACGACGCTTGGATCTGATTGCAGGTTTTAGTTTCGTACGCAACACATCACATCCACTATACAATACAGACCTGGCTCTAAAGCCTCGTTTACGCTGGAGGGACGTCTTGCAATATTGTGGCATGCTACGGAAATGTGGCGTGCGTCGTCTTGTCATTTAGTTCTAAATATTTTGAAATGCTTACCTACTACATAACACTTCTTCAAAATTAATAACCAAACATATTAATAGTAAGACTGTATTAAAAACTTTCAGTATTCGGCTCCGCAAATTTAAATTATATGTAAAGTTTTACTCCAGTGCGTGGGAAATAAACATCCCAGGTTGGGATGCATAAACTGAAACCAGAGGAGGGGATGGTCTGATGGAGAGGGAGGGGGGGGGGGGGGAAATCCCCCCATCCCCCCCTGCAAATCGCACACTGATTACTCATGAAACAATTATTATGGAAAGACTGTTGTACAGTTCTTATTCAGACACTTACACATATTGTATAAAGAGATATAAATTGCACAAATCGGAATAAACACATGGAAGTCCTATGTTAATTGTTATGCTTTTTGCAGCTTTTTCAGTGTCTGACATTGATCTTTACCTGACTTTGAGCACTATTTTCACATGATGTCTACGAATGTTGTTGCATGACGTTGGCGACGAATGTCTTTGCACGAAGCTGAAGGTCATGTGCGACATGCTTGTCGACAAACCTTTGGTTGAGCAATGTCGTTCTTCGTCGAATTTTGCAACAGGATGTTGCTGTAGGTTGGTGTAGCTCTCTTAATAATGTGGACCTTTTCATGCAGAGTTCCATGGGTTATTGGGTTTAAGAACGTGTATCTTTTTTCCTCAATACTTTGCTGAAGGTACTTATATTTTTGAAACACTTCGCAGACAACCAGTTTACAACAGAATGGGTATTTGGAAAGGTATGTCTTGAAATATTTTCGTCCATCTTCTCTCTTGAACATCAGTCTTGGGGCCCTTCATCTTTTGTTGTTCGAAGCATCTTCCTTTCTTCAGACTTGAATCTTGTCTCTTCTCTGGGCAGGATGAGGAAAATTATTGATTACTAGTTGCTTTGAAATTTCTCATTTGTTTGCATTTCCTTTGGTTATTAGGACGTGTAGTTGAGCATTGACTGACTTTCCTCCAGCTCTGTCATTCAATATAATATTGCAGTCTCATGGCGACAGGGCGATTTTACACGTACTTTTTTTGCTAAATTCTGCCTCAGCCGAGCGGGGGTTTTGGCGAGACGTTTTTGCTCCGCATGCTACCTGCTGCTATTTTTTATGGCCTGTCATTCTCTGCAACCCTTCTGACTTGATTATAGGTCAAAAGTAATCCCCGTATGGACTGGACCCAACGTTGATCTTCTGCTGCTCCTTCACCCTCCTTCTACTTTTTTTATCACGACAAGATTGCTACCACAGTTAGGACAAGGGTTGTCTTGGCTACAAATAGCCATCCTTCTCGTGCCTTTTCCGGTACCCGCATCGTAGAAAATCGTTGATCTCGTCCATTCATGTCCTATATTCATTTCCAGTTGTCATCTGTCACACCGTTGTGGGCAG
Source organism: Schistocerca piceifrons (assembly GCF_021461385.2). NCBI lineage: Eukaryota > Metazoa > Arthropoda > Insecta > Orthoptera > Acrididae > Schistocerca > Schistocerca piceifrons. Next base: position 273,702,374 of record NC_060139.1, read on the forward strand.
TTCACGATTGTTTCTTGCATGAGGTTTGAGTACAACAATCTTTTCTTATGATCTACATCATGCCTAATACCTGATTTACCACTTTTAAAAAATTCTTTACATGGTCCAGCTTCCTATTATGGGGCGGCGGTTAATTTATTGAAAAATATTGTTGCTGTATAAATGTTTGAATGTTGAATCAGTTTCAGGCTTTTAGAATGTTGTTAATGCTGTCTTTCGCCGTTCTCAACACTGGCTCTCTATTTACTTTTTAGCACCCAGAAAGTGATTTAACAAAACGTGAAGCCTGTAATTAGAGTTCCTAGTGCCCACTTCATCTGAGAATACCATTATAGCTGCAGCTTATAGCTCTGAGGAATTAGGAGATTGTCCGGGATTTCTAATCAAAAACGATTTTCCAAAATAGTTGAGTATATTCTGAAATTCACTGATAAAAAACACAAGTATCCCTACAACTTAACTAACAGAGCAGTTCAGAGTCTAATGCGCTGATGCAACTATAAATGTCCGAATTAAATGTTAAAAAGAATGCTCGCCATAATTTGATGAGAGTATTTCATCAAACGCCACGCTAAATAATTGGTAGAATGTCTGTCCCGCGACGGCACGTGAAAATACGACAATACGCAAACTGAAGCTAGATAATGAAAATCATCCCAGAATTAACCCTTCACTTGAAATGATTTCATGGTTCTGCATATCTCTAGTAACTTAATATGGCAGCCGAGGCTGTTTGTAGCAGTGATACCGATGCGACGCGACTCCCGACACAGATGGCGTGTTATTCAGCGTCTGGAGAGAACTGGGGCCTTGCTTCCTTGCGCAACGTTCTTATATATAAAGCCGCAGTGCGGACGGCTAAGGAAACGCCTGATCAAATCGGCTCTCCCGATTAGCCGCTGGGCTAGTAACGCACCACTTCAAGTTACATAATAAATTATAGCTTCTTTTACTGATGGCCGATGAAGCTCTTAATTTAAACGTGCATTCAGCACGCAGGTAAGTATTGATAATAAAATTTTGACGTGGCTAAGTTAAATATTTTGGGCGAGAGAATTAATTTAATTACACTGCACGCAGTAGATGAGCTCTGAACTGGCCCTTTTGAGATCCGCTATCGCTATAATTTTATAGGTACTCAAAAGAAACTTTTCACATCTTAATAGTCATAGCGGACCTCCAACCTATTTAAATCTAAACATCCTAGCCTTATTTATTAGCCTACTTAATCTATCTTGCTTCCTTCAGTTTTGAGACGAAAACCAGAAAATCATGAATTTCCACTAAAATCTTAATTTGTGAAATCCAAAGTACTGTTTTTATTAAATCATTATGAAAGATGAATCTAAATATAAATTTTGAAGTCTCTAGCTCTTTTATGTTGCGCCAATGATTTTTTTAGTAAAACGTCCAAATTTCGAAAATGGCTGAAGTTATCGAACTGATATTTAACACACATTAATTTAGTATTATTCCTGACATGCTAGAAAAGTTTTAGGTCATTTGCTTGATTTTTAAGGTATTGCACAACATTTATGACGTCAGAGCTAGTTACAGCAGACTGGCTGGCACACAATGGAAACTGATGTGAATTTACTACAGCTTGAGTAGGCTGCTTCCCTACATCACCCTCTACTTAAATTTTTTGTTTATGAATGTTAATGAATGAAAAAAAATTTAATTACAAAATGGGAAGCAAGAGTACAGATTAACTTCCTATGAAAAATCAAGATTGAAATATAAACATGTAGAAACATTAAAGAAAACCGATTACCTACATTAATTATTTAAATTGTGGGCATGTTCACTGCCTTTTAAACAATGTCGTTACTCAAAATTTCAAGCAAAATCAGTGAAACACTTTGGCATACATATTGCCTTAGAGAAACAAACACATAAAAATATGTAAAAGTACGAAAATCTTAAATCCATTAAATACATTTTTATATACACAAATTCAAAGAAAATAACATGATACATAAACAGATGATTATGTCTTAGCAGTCTTTTCTAAATCTGAAAGAAAGTTTCACAAATAATTTTTACACATGTGGTTGTAGCCGCTTTGGCTGGCGTCCTACACTTCCATTCACAAGGGTAGAGGAGGGGAAGTTGCTATGGTGTGCGTCCTTCACGTTCTCTCTAAATTACATGGGGGAAAGGGGAGGGGTCACTGTGAGTTGTATCCAAGTCACTCCACGCTTTCACGCAGCTACCAGGCTGCCATTATTTGGTTTGTCCTGTAGAACAAACAAAAAGAGTGCCTCAGACTCTGTTCACTTAATATCTACGGGTGGGTCACAATGAAATGGGGATATATACATTTTATCTTTCAATATTTTGCTGGAACAAAGTTAACAGAACTTTTTCAATTTTACTCTTACAGTTACTTAACTGTCATAAAATCGTTAAACAAATGGCTCAAAACGCCTTTAGTCATGTACTAGAGGAAATTTATGCTCCTAAGGCATACAATCATAAATCATATTTAATCTAAATTTATTATTTCTGGGCCGGAACACTGAACCAATGCTCGGTACATTCCTGATACATTTGCATTTTATTTACTTAACTGACTCATCTTTGATTACCTTATTCTTAGAGATAGTATGAGTATATTTGATAAGTGGTTGTTTTCTCAGCTTCTTTGTACATGTGAGTAAATTTTGGTAATAGTACAGTTCTGAGTGTTCAAAATACACTACGTTTAGTTGACTATCAAAATCCACTTATTGGTCCTCTGCTGTTGTGTTAGTTCCACATCTGCAATTAGGTACTTACTTACTTTGAGGTGTATTTATGCTGAGCTAAAATTAATGTTTCACGTCTGCCATTATGTTACTTATTTACTTTGCTAGTGTATGAACTTATTTAACACTCACTGTATTAACATTTAAAGCATAGGATAGCACATTTATTTCATATTCATAGTGTATTGCAGCTGATTAGTTTGCTCACGTGGCAATCCATTTCCACTCGATCGGACGCTGAAACCTCAGGTAGTCTCTCTCAGACCTACCACTAAAGTGCATCAAGTAATTATGGACGAGCGTAATGCTAAATTCCTTAAACCTATAGGACACCATGAGCTGCTCTGTCTCATCTAACATAAGGGTACCTATGGTCGCACTCACGCCTCCAACTCATAACCTCAATACGTGGAGGTGTATCCTGTCACACACTACACTAAAATAATGGCCAGCTCCAACCTTATAAATACTTCAGGGACGTGTCCTTCACGTCTCAACCACAAACACTGCTCAATTCTATTACACTGCCTTTCCTTGCTACACCAGGTGAGTTTAATCTTACAACTTATCTGCATATTTTTCCTAACACTAAGCAATCTCTTTTACTATTTCTTAGTTAGCTCTAATGCATACACTAGGTTTCACTACCACTTCAGATCCTGCTTGTACATGAATTCATATATCTTTTTAAATTACTGTTGGTGGACCATTTCCAATAAAACAACACTTTGTACTTACTATATTACCAGGGTACTATGCATAATTGTTACTCAAATACATTTGTATCTTAATTACGTCATACTTCTCTATTGTTTGTCACTATTAGGTTTGTCACATTAGGTATTTTTCTTCACTAATCGGTAGATAGAATGGTTACATAACTCATGGCTTGATAGCCATGACAGAAAATTTTCATGTCTGGAAAGAAGAGGTCGAAATTTTTGTGGATAGGAAAGATGAAGAATGAGTGAGACCTGAAATGGGAAAGAAGACCTCACACAGCTGGGATTGCACAGCTGCCACACTGTGTAGAGGTTACAGAACAACCTCCTCCCTACAGCATTCATTAGCTTAATGCTGGCTTGATAGTCATAACGGAAAATTTTAGTATTTGGAAAGAAAAGGTCGAAATTTTTTGAGGACAGGAAAGATGAAGAGTGAGTGAGACCTGAAATGGAAAGAAGATCTCACACAGCTGGGACTGCACAGCTGTCACACTGTGTAGAGGTTACAGAACAACCTCCTCCCTACAGCATTCATTAGCTTAATGCTGTATTGATAACCATACCGTAAAATTTAATGTATGAAAGAAGAGGTCGAAATTTTTGAGGACAGGAAAGAGGAAGAATGAGTGAGACCTGAAAGGGAAAGAAGATCTCACACAGCTGGGACTGCACAGCTGCCACACTGTGTAGAGGTTACAGAACAACCTCCTCCCTACAGCATTCATTCATAACCTTTCACCACGCCACGTCGATCTGAAAATACTTTATGATGCCTTTTTAGAACCTGTCTCAGTTCTTCCTTCTGATTGGCTGAAATCTTATCGATTTCCTGCAATTTAGCTTCTATTTTGTCTAAAATAATTGCTTCTTCTTCTTCTTCAGTGTTCAGCTTACTGTTACTAAGATTAACACCTTCGTCCCAATACCTCCTATTTTTCAGAACTCGAATAGGCAGCTCCCAAGTTTCATGATCAGTTACTACATGTTTATCACTAAAAGGTACTATAATTACTCCGGTTATTGGCAAGACCATTTTTAACTGGCTTCTTTCAAAGTCAACAACACTCTGATATTTTGACAAGAAATCTATGCCAATTAAAACCTCAATACTGAGATTGTTTACAATTAAATATGGATGATCAATTAAATTACCATTAATGTTAAAGGGCAGCAAAGCTTCTTGCTTTACCGTTTTTGACACCTTGCCAGTAGCACCAATTATTCTTAGACCTGATACCCTCATTACTGTAAGCTTGTCTTTACCAGGTAAGGCATCAAAGAAGGACTGAGATATTGCACTCACCTCACTTCCACTGTCTAAGAGACAACGTACATTGATACCCAATATATTCACTATTATTATAGGGTGGCTTATTCTAGGTTGTACAGGTGGTTCCTCAAATTCATCTAATAGTTCCTTTTGGATTTGTCTCCAACTAAAGTGATCAACATCTGTCTTCATTACATTTAGGTCACAGTGTGTAGGGGTTTCCTGAATTACATTTTCAGCTGCCTTTTCCAGTCGGTCTATTAATTTTAAATCGAAACACCGCACTACTTCATTACATTTAGTTTGCTGAACATAACCCAAATTACTGTAGTCTGAGCGATTCTGCGTCTCCAGACCGGGCATAACACTAGTTACAGCTAAACCACTTTTATCATTATCGTCGGTTTCCTTCTCAAGTGACAACTGGTCACAGCTACTGGGTTCATCGACCCCCAACAGCCTACCCTCTACATTCTCACTTATCTCCTGTCCTAAATCTATTAGTACACTATCAACATCCTGCACAGGCACTTTAGATAAGAGCACATCATCCTCATCGTAAATATAAGCTTGAATTTCTTCTGCTTCTTCACCTGACAATTCAATATTTTGTAGCTCTTCCCTACCATTACACTGCTGCGCCTTCTCTTTCTCTTCCCACTTAGAAAGCGTCTCTAACACGGTATCTATCAAATATTGTGAGTGATGTAATATTTCTACTGTGTTCTTAGGTGCTACCGACTCTTCATCCACATGTTCAGTTTGAGTATTCTGATCTGTCTTACCAATTGCCTTAACTACTGGCTTAGGAAAAGTAACCGCCTGGTGAGCGCCAGTGTCCTCATAGACGGGAACTAGTTTTCCTGCCTCGGCCTCCTACTGTTTCCTTTATTTTCATTATAGTTGACTGGCACACCCTTACTTTCCGTACTGTTGGTTACATGCATATTTCTGTTTGGAACAAAATTATTATCCCTTGGACGCCATTGTTGGTTCTGATAATTATTTCCCCAATTCCTACCTCTCTTAGGATGGCGAACACCTACTGTTCTGATGTTTACATTGCCATTTTGCTCGTTCCTAAAATTACTACTATTATTATTAGAATTTCTGTTATTACGTGATTGCTCCTCATTGGCCGCAACACGTTCTACACGTTCCAGATACTCAATGAAACGATCCAGATTGTCTCTAGGGGCAGATATAATTCTAGTTTGCCAATACCATGGCAGTTTGGCTTCAAGACCTAGTATAATCATTTCCGGTTTTAGCTTTTCCGCCAAATGTGACAAACGTGAGATCCATGACCTAGCAAACTCTTTAATTGATTCCTTGCCTGCATTGAAGCGTTTTCCACTCCAAAATTCTCTCAACACTTCATTTTGCTTATTACTAGACCAATACTCATTAATGAAAGCTGTTTTAAACTCCGCTAATGTTTTACACTTCAACATAACATCAGCTGACCAACGCATGGCGTCACCTGCTAAATGGCTTCTAATAAATGAGATTTTCTCTCGTTCAGACCAAGTTGGTGGAATCACATCTTCAAAATCGTTCCAGAAATCTAGCGGGTGGATATTTTTATCTGGATCAAACCGCAAAAACTGCCGACACGCGATAAAAGCGGCGTTTGCAGCTACCACTTGTTGTATATTACCTTTACCAGAAGTTACTGAAGCTACTTTACTCTCAATGTTAGCAATGTTAGTACTACTATTTTCTACTTTCATTTCAACATTATGTACTCTTTGCACAATATGAGTAGTATCACTTTTGATTGCATCTACGTCTGCTTGACATATGTTTACTTTTATATTAACATCTTTAAATCTATCTGAGCACAGTTCATATTCCGCCTCGATCTTTTCTGTTAACTTGTGCTCCAGCTTCGCATCTTCCATTTGGAAGTCCTTGCGAACCTCAGCAACTTCGGATTTTACTGTTTTATACATTTCAGAAAATTGTTGAGCAACCTTTTTCTTAATATCCTCATGGTTGTAATCAATTTTACAATTCAAACTGTCTAGATCCTCTTTCAACTTATTGCAACCAGCCTTGAAGGTATCGTCCATTACCTCCAATCGTTTATTAAAATTAGTTTGACTGGCCACAATCCTGTTATTTACCTCAATTATATTAGATTTTAATTCAGCATTACTGCTTTGGACCTGTTCACTTATTTCAGACTTTAATTCAGCATTATTGGATTCTAATTTATCGTCCATTGCCTCAAACCGTTTATTAAAATTTGTTTGACTGGCCACCATTTCAGACTTTAATTCAGCTGTCATTTGTGCATTACTGGCAGCTATTGCTTGTAATATAACATTTAAATCAATAGCCCCAGCATCTTTGGGTTGCTCACTAGCTGGCTTTTTATCACACTCAGGTGACTAAAAACTAGCTCCAATACCAGAATCATCAAAACTAAATGAAACTTCTGATTAATTAGTCATATCTAACTTCTCCGTCTTAAACTCTACCATCTCTGATGACTGTTTCATTTTTAATTCATCAGAGAAACTATCATCCAATAAATTTACAATTTCTACTTTCTGCTTTACTACAGGGGTCTCTATTATTGAATCATTGCCCCTTCGCACACTACTGTCAGGAGACAATACTTCATATTTCACTTTAACATTACTACTTTGATGCATCTTTATACTTGAAACGTTGTCTGAATTTACAGTTCCCTCAACAGACATAGGTTCTAATTTAAGTTTAAACTTCGTTTCTTTTGGCGGTTCCATGGCCGACAGTCTTTTAGTGCAGGTTAGTAAAATTTTTAACAGCTTTTCACTTAACTTAGTTCCTTCTGCACGACGTTGTCTGCGCGGCGTACCAGGATTACTGATGCGACGTGGCACGTTGAACTGCAGGCGGCTCTCCGACGGCTGTTGAGTGTTTGCGTGGCCCGTAACTGCAGGCGCGGCTCTGGCTGCGGCGGCGGACGACTGCGGTACGGCAAAACTGGCTTCCCGCGATGCCGGCAGCACCGCTAGACTCAGTGCCAGCTCCGTCAATCCAGATGCGTTGTTAATCCAATTGCGTCGTCCACATGCACACGTAACACTTTCACTGTTCTATTACTCAGCTGCGTGTCGCATTCCACTCGCTAATCCGAATAGTAAAAAAAATCACTTTCACTTAGTTGATTTCCCGGTCGATGCACCATATGTGGGGCGGCGGTTAATTTATTGAAAAATATTGTTGCTGTATAAATGTTTGAATGTTGAATCAGTTTCAGGCTTTTAGAATGTTGTTAATGCTGTCTTTCGCCGTTCTCAACACTGGCTCTCTATTTACGTTTTAGCACCCAGAAAGTGATTTAACAAAACGTGAAGCCTGTAATTAGAGTTCCTAGTGCCCACTTCATCTGAGAATACCATTATAGCTGCAGCTTATAGCTCTGAGGAATTAGGAGATTGTCCGGGATTTCTAATCAAAAACGATTTTCCAAAATAGTTGAGTATATTCTGAAATTCACTGATAAAAAACACAAGTATCCCTACAACTTAACTAACAGAGCAGTTCAGAGTCTAATGCGCTGATGCAACTATAAATGTCCGAATTAAATGTTAAAAAGAATGCTCGCCATAATTTGATGAGAGTATTTCATCAAACGCCACGCTAAATAATTGGTAGAATGTCTGTCCCGCGACGGCACGTGAAAATACGACAATACGCAAACTGAAGCTAGATAATGAAAATCATCCCAGAATTAACCCTTCACTTGAAATGATTTCATGGTTCTGCGTATCTCTAGTAACTTAATACGGCAGCCGAGGCTGTTTGTAGCAGTGATACCGATGCGACGCGACTCCCGACACAGATGGCGTGTTATTCAGCGTCTGGAGAGAACTGGGGCCTTGCTTCCTCGCGCAACGTTCTTATATATAAAGCCGCAGTGCGGACGGCTAAGGAAACGCCTGATCAAATCGGCTCTCCCGATTAGCCGCTGGGCTAGTAACGCACCACTTCAAGTTACATAATAAATTATAGCTTCTTTTACTGATGGCCGATGAAGCTCTTAATTTAAACGTGCATTTAGCACGCAGGTAAGTATTGATAATAAAATTTTGACGTGGCTAAGTTAAATATTTTGGGCGAGAGAATTAATTTAATTACACTGCACGCAGTAGATGAGCTCTGAACTGGCCCTTTTAAAGATCCGCTATCGCTATAATTTTATAGGTACTCAAAAGAAACTTTTCACATCTTCATAGTCATAGCGGACCTCCAACCTATTTAAATCTAAACATCCTAGCCTTATTTATTAGCCTACTTAACCTGTCTTGCTTCCTTCAGTTTTGAGACAAAACCAGAAAATCATGAATTTCCACTAAAATCTTAATTTGTGAAATCCAAAGTACTGTTTTTATTAAATCATTATGAAAGATGAATCTAAATATAAATTTTGAAGTCTCTAGCTCTTTTATGTTGCGCCAATGATTTTTTTAGTAAAACGTCCAAATTTCGAAAATGGCTGAAGTTATCGAACTGATATTTATCACACATTAATTTAGTATTATTCCTGACATGCTAGAAAAGTTTTAGGTCATTTGCTTGATTTTTAAGGTATTGCGCAACATTTATGACATCAGAGCTAGTTACAGCAGACTGGCTGGCACACAATGGAAACTGATGTGAATTTACTACAGCGTGAGTAGGCTGCTTCCCTACACTACGTCGGCGATACAGTTCTAGTTTCTCTATCAGGTTCAAATTTGTTCCTGATATCTTACGCTAATGAGATTCCTTAAGTTCGTTATGTGTGGTGTTGTGTTGTGGCATGTTAGTGTGTTATGCTATTAAATCATGATTTATCGTTTTCAACTTTGCAAACTCTACATATTATGTTAGCTGCTAGATATAAAAATTTAAGGTACTAATTGTTTTCCCTCCTCTGTCTCTTCTTATCTTCAGACTCCTCGTCCGACCTGACTGAAATATACTTGATGGCTTCTTTGATATTATTTACTGATGCCTATGATTATTCATCACACCTTACCTGATGAAGTCCGAAACTTTTACCTATATCCTTCTATGCTCGGTTCGTTCTGTCAATACCATTTTGTTTCAGTGGTGGAACATCAATCCTTAGGTCTGGAGGCTCTTACCCTTCCCCCTGTGTTTCACACTGTACAGCATACAACACAATAGTTCCCTAGTAACTGAATTTTTAGTCCTGTCACAGGGGAGCCATGTGTAACACGTGAGCTGCAAGTTTGCGTCAGGTGTAACGCTATGCTCGCAGTTTAGTGTTACCCTCTGTGAGGATTTTTGTATTTATTTGACCGTGTGTATACCTAATGGACAGAGGGTATCGAAACATTAACTTCGTATAAGTGGCAGTAATTTTGAAGGTAATACTAGTATTGACTTTCATACAAATGAAATAATAAACAGTCGCCAGCCTAAGTAGGCATCAAAATTGAAACATTATGTTTCAAGAAAATTTAATATGAGCTACTAAATTGACTTTCACAAATACCCCTTTTAAATAGTGCATTGAATACACCTGCATACCAGAAGTACTGAGTAGTGGGTAGCAGTAGTTACTATTTACACAAATCAGCAATCATAGGAATTTTAAAAGTTATTTCACTCATAGTACTAATAGTTACTGTTGCAATCAATAGCTAAATCAGCAATAAGATGTTACTACTGCCGTCACGAGACTAAAATTGGGCATGACCAGAGTTCTGATTTAACGAACATTAAGAACACCACAAATGAAGTTAAGTAACATTACACAGACACAATTTATACTCACACTTTTACGGAAATGTTTCAATATAGTGGCGGCCGTAAACTGAAACTGTCTTTACAGGCCAATTCTGTGACTATTTCAGAAAAAAAAATGAAATTTGCCAATATCGGTTTCGAACACCGTTTGAAATAGCTTATATGTTCATACTTTAAAGCAATTAATTCAAATATTAATTTCAATTAACTACAGAAAATAGTTCATGGTAATAAACAAAGCAAAATTACTTTTCATATAGGTTCAATTTGTATGCCTTGTACATTACCTGTGAAGCAGGTATTTTTACGACAACACTACACAATTTGGCACTGAACTTTAGCACATAAGCAAACCATTAATTAGTTGGAAACAGGATACTCGGTTTCGGCACATTTAGGATGGGACACTACATTTGGTTTCATGATCAGGACAATTTTGAGGTTCAAACACATGTTTACACCACTGGGATTGTTACTGAAAAACATTCACCTAAACATACTGGTCCAAACTATGATATATATCTGAGTTCCTGCAGTTGGAGAAGCAGTTGCGCAATAGTGGTGGCAAGTACGTGGCGGCTACCTGGTCTCACACTCTTGATGCTGAATGCTCTTTATAAAGTCTTGTTGGCGACGTATTATCCTCGTTTTAGAGCCATTCCATAATAACAAGAGCACCATACGACAGCCGAAACCACATCTGAGGCAATTTCAGTACAAATTGACTTTCAAATGCCTCACTTGGCCCTTCAATGTTAACCGTACAAAGGCTAGCGACTGCGTAGCGTGCTCACCCCGTAGCTGCCCATATCGACCGCCAAATCAAAGTTTTAACGCGCGCCAAGCCACTTCCGTAGCGGAGGGGATTCCCTACACTTTTTATACTATACAGCACAAGTTCCCTAAGAGTGAACCAGCATTCAAAGTACAATTTCTCTTGCTGAACATACATCTTTTACAAAGTTTCACTATTCTTAAATATTATTTTAATTTTGGTAATTCGAATATTCCAAACTTCAACTTTCTCTCTGACAATTCAATGACCTTCATAGTAAAGAACAAACACTTCATAGACACATACACAAAATTTCACAGTACAAACAACCTATAATCGATATTGGTGTTACACATGCCCCATGTTTCATTGAGGTTTCCCGACAGCGATACATCAATGAAACATCAATAACACCCATGTGGTGTCGAGCAGTCGAAAAAAAAATTTATTCATCCAGCCAGAGTTGGACACAGAAAAAGTCACAAAATACACGACAATACAGCAAACTTTCATACACATCATTTTGAAAACAAGACATAAACATCAATATTCAATCCTATAAACCTCTGACAATTCACTCTCATTTTATAAAACATTAAATTAAATTGTACATAAGATTTCCTGCATCACTAAGAAAATTAATATTCAAGAAAATTGTAGGTATACATACACGAGCATACATACAACCATGGCACGAGACATTTTACACTGTACACTTCATACATCCTGTAGTATAGTTTTGAAATTATTAAGTAAAGGATTTGGTCAATTCTGCTTCCAATACTAGCAGTTCATTCTACAGTATTTAAGCAGATATGTAAACATATTTACATTCGGCCTAGTATTATTTTCTTACTGGCCTTATTTTGAAACATAACAGTCCATATTACGGTATATGGACAATTTTTACTTACGGACCGTCTGACAGCAACTGAATAAAACACAATTTTAGTGCCACACGCGTTTCGCCTTTATTTTCTGCAAGGCATCATCGGTGGCAGGTTGTGTGGACAATTTCTTACATATTACGCTCCTGTTGCATTTTTGGTGTTGTTCTTCTTCTTATGAACACCTATTTGCGGTTTTTTCCCACATTCCACAGCACTATGAATTGAACGCTTGTTTTAATGCAAAACATTGCATTGGCGTTCATAAGAAGAAGAACAACACCAAAAATGCAACACGCGCGTAATATGTAAGAAATTGTCCACACAACCTGGCACTGATGATGCCTTGCAGAAAATAAAGGCGAAACGCGTATGGCACTAAAATTGTGTTTTATTCAGTTGCTGTCGGACGGTCCATAAGTAAAAATTATCAATATACTGTAATATTACGCGCAACTGAGGAAGACAGGACTACAAAAGTTGAGGATAACAGTCCATATTAGAAAAATATAGAAAAACATACCCAACATTAATTAATACAATAATCAAATTATTTTACTGCCTACAGTGGCATTCGACAGTCCATGTTTGCAAACACTTCAATTTTATCGTACACTAAACATTTTGCTACGGTCGCAGGTTCGAATCCTGCTTCGGGCATGGATGTGTGTGCTGTCCTTAGGTTAGTTAGGTTTAAGTAGTTCTAAGTTCTAGGGGACTGATGACCACAGATGTTAAGTCCCATAGTGCTAAGAGCCATTTGAACCATTTTGAACTAAACATTTGATTGCCCTTTTTGAACTTTATGGCAGTTCATTTCAGACACTCAAAGAATTTTAATATTAAACACTGCCTGTCCTTGTTGTATTTCAGTTCATAATTAATATTTTACCGTATTCACACACACTATCTTGCCTCATTTTTGGCAATTCCATTCAAGCTGCCCATTCGTATTTAAGGTAGTCCTTTGTTTTTGTTATCATCATTGCTTGCCTGCTCAATAAAATATTTGGCAGTTCATTTGACGGGAAGGCGTCAAGTGAATTTTTATCTGCTTTTTTGAATAGGTATACTTTTCGTTTTTTTTGGAGGATTTGGGGGTTACAATATTCAGTCTCTCTACGACAACCTTGTGTACACTAATCCCTGTATCCATTTTGATGCTCGTTATTAACTCAGGATGGTTTGTTGCTAATAGATAACGCGTGTTTTCACAACCGTTTACTATTCGCGTGGGCTCATGAACTAACTGCTCGAAATAATTTTCAGAGAATGCGTTTAGCGCAATTTTGGATGATGTTTGATGCGTACCTCCGGAATTAAACAAGTATTTTCGCCAATATATCGAGGGTAAATTAAAGTCACCACCAACTATAATCGTATGAGTCGGGTACATGTTTGAAATCAAACTCAAGCATTCTTTGAACCTTTCTGCAGCTGTATAATCTAAACTGGGAGGATGGTGAAGTGTCCAATTATTATTCTGTTGCCATTGCCAACAATGACATCTGACCATACTAACTCACAGGAACTATCTATTTAAATTTCACGACAAGATAAACTACATCTAAGAGCAACAAATACGCCACCGCCAACCATGTTTAGTCTATCCTTTCAGAGCAACGTTAGGTTCATCGCAAAAATTTCGGCTGAGCTTATCTCCGGCTGTAGCCAGCTTTCAGTGCCTATAACGATTTGAGCATCAGTGCTTTCGAATAGCGCTTGGAGCTCTGGTACTTTCCCAACACAGCTACGACTATTTACAAACCATGGTTCCTGTATCTACGTTCTTCCTGTGTTCGGCCTGCACCCTTTCTGACTGAAGCCCATGTATTTTCCGGAGACCCTCTAACGTAAAAAAAACCGCCCAGTCCACATCATACAGCCCCTGCTACTCGTATAGCCGCCTCCTGAGTATAGTGGACACCTGATCTATTCAGCGGAACCCGAAACCCAACCACCCTTTAGCGTAAGTCGAGGAATCTGCAGCCTACACGGTCGCAGAACCGTTTGAGTCTCTGATTCAGACCCTCCACTCGGCTCTGTACCAGAGGTCAGCAATCGGTCCCGCCGACTATGCTGCAAAGGGTCAGCTCTACTTTTATCTTGCAAACAGGACTGGTAGCCTTTATCACTTTTGTTAGCAGCTCGAAACCAGAGAGAATCTCTTCTGATTCAAAGTGACACATATCATTGGTACCGACGTGAGCAACCATCTGCAGTTGGATGCACCCTGTGCTCTTCATGGCATCCGGGAGGATGTGTTCCACATCTGGAATGACTCCACCGGGTATGCACAAGTAGAATAGTTTGGTTTTCTTTCCTTTCCTGGCAGTAATGTCCGTAAGGGGCACCATAACCCGCCTAAAGCTGGAGCTCCCAACTATCAATAATCCCACCCTCTGTGACTGTCCGGATCTTGCAGGCTGAAATGTTTCCTCTGAAAGAGGTCAGGCGACAGCATATGGTTCGGCGACAGTGTCAGCCACAGACAGCACCTGCAACCTGTCTGTCAGACAAACAGGGGAGGCCTTACATGCGGCCGCCTGGGAAGTCTTTCGCCACCTGCTACGCCCTGGAGCGACCTCCCACTTGACCACAGATGAGGGGTCAATCTCAGTGCTAATTGGGCTGGCCATCAGCGAGGACCGGTTGGAGAACTCGGACGTGCCGGACATCCGTTGGTTCCCCACGGCCGACCCCCAACTGTGGTGCCCGTCCACTGCAGCCTTAAGCTGTGTAACTGAAGCCATCACAGCCTGAAGCTGAGAGCGAAGTGTCACGAACTCGGCTCGCATCCGCACACAACAACCTCACGCCCTGTCCATACTTACAACTGTGGAAAACTAAACTATGCAGATAATCTGACTATCGGCACGTGCTGCGCAACTCTGCTTTAGAACCTGACTAAAACGCAGGAATTGAGTCTAATAAATTAAATTAATAGGCAGAGATTAAAAAACCTAACTACTGAAGCTCTCAGGTGAAACTGAATAATTCGCCCCTGATTAGTAACTTGTAATATGTCACGAAATCGGTTTATTTTTCGACGCAAACGAAAACGCGAGAACTGTGGCAGTTAAATATTAAATAAATGCGGAGAACTCAAGAAACTAAACTATTAAAGCACACAGATGATTTTATAAAATTCTCTCCTGATTAGGAACTCGTAAAAGTCACAATATCGGTTACATCCCTGTTGCTGCTTTTGTCTCGGCCAGCTACTGCTGCCTGGCTGTTATTTTATCTCTCTGTTTTGTATCGTTTTGGTGCGCGTTAAATGCTGGAGAATATCCGACAAATTAACTGGCTTCGTTCTGTGTTTACATTCCCGTGTCTGTCTGCAACTAACTGCAGTGAACCATGAAGACACACATTTCGACTTCCATTGCCTGTACTCAGCTATGAGGGAAGTCTTTTTACAAGTACTATGGATTCTGCGTATTCCAGACGTTCCTCATCTTCTTGCACCTCTGCGATATGTTGGTCGCCGCTTACCACTCCTTGTTGCTCGCCGGCCGAAGTGGCCGAGCGGTTCTAGGCGCTTCAGACTGGAACCACGCGACCGCTATGGTAGCAGGTTCGAATCCTGCCTCGGGCATGGGTGTGTGTGATGTCTTTAGATTAGTTAGGTTCAAGTAGTTCTAAGTTCTAGGGGACTGATGACCTCAGATGTTAAGTCCCATAGTACTCAGAGCCATTCGAACCATTTCCCTTGTTGCTCGATATTTACGTCCTGCTGCACTCCTTGTCCTATTTCTTGCGGCGTTGTGTCGTCTGTTATTCTGCCCTGCGGTTCCCATACGTTATCTTACTGAGTGTCTACCTCTGTTCAATCAATGTCTTGATCTGCTATTGATAATCTCTCTGATTCCCGTCTTTGCAGTTTTAACTGACGCACCCTGCTTCACGTAGTCAGGTGATCATACGACATTAATCGCTTCATAAAATCATTACCTTCACTCGTTCTCTAGTGTTCCTAGATTCCTTGATACAGTAACAAGACTGTACGACCGTCACTTACCAGTGGGAACAGTACCAACTTATCAACGCTGTGTCAGCTACCTGTTCACTTGCAAGAAAAATTTCAAGCTAATAATGATCTTACAACTATACTATGAGGATACTGCATACTTCTCTCAGTGCATTTCACGTCTCTGTCTCCCTATTAACTTGTCAGTAGCCACTGATGTTTACCACTGGTTGATACAACACAAAAAATTAATACGAAAACATTTTACGAGAATGTTTTTCTGGTCTATTAATTACATATGGACGACCACCTTACCATGGTATTATACCATCCTGACAGGGTCGCCGTTATCCAACATGTGTCAGAATGGTTCTGCTCTATCTTCCTACCACAGTTGCTCAAGGACGCTCTGTGAGTGTTTTAGAAATTTTTGTTGAACCTGTGGCCTGCAAGGTAGGAAGATACCAACTCAGCATGCAGAGTTGAAGAGAGTGCAGCCAGTGATGTAATCAGACAATGATCCCAATGTCAGTTCCATTACACTCCCTGTAAAGAAAACATTATCACTAACAGAAATTAGTGTATGCGTTGAGGCATAACTAAATGTTGGAAAAAATGAAAATCTTAGATGTTCGTTATTAAGGTTTATTTATTCTAAGTATGACTCATAATTATAAGATGTACAGGATGGTAAATATTGATATTGGGTGTTCACAACTGAGAAGCGAAATTCATAACTATTCTAAGACTCCCTAATAGTAAGATGGTTGATGATCTAGTCTAGGGGTTCTGAGTGTCAATTGAATATCATATGCTGGCGTAACGCGAGCACGATTGTTTACTTTTCGTCGGCGGCGGCAGTGGCTGCAGTCAGCGCGAGATGTGAAGCTGAGAATATATTCTAAATCTCTCCCGCGACTGTTAAACATCAGCCTGATACATTTCCTACGTCTTTGGTGAAGCCGACACCTAGTCGTTCCCTAGATAAGTTAATTGGCAATTGGCATGGTACACGCTATTTGGCTGGAATAGGACGTACGTCATTGCCTTCAAATCACTCGCAAGACGAGCCTGTGAACAAGTGTTCACGTAACTACTCTCCCAATTGAGCCAGCGCTGCACGAGTCTCCTTGCTCAAACACTCGACGATCCGCTGCAAGAGAAGGAGCGAATTTCTCTGTCTGCAATTTGCCTATATCAAAGCTGGTGGCTTTATATTTTCTTTCTGGCCAATCAGAGCGTTAGTATTTGCTCTAACTCCACCCACTAGAGTTTCTGTAGCCTATCACAGGCGTCGTTTCTTTCTTAGGGCAGAGTTTAAATCCTGCTATGTAATACTGAGATAAACGCTTGTTTCCACGCGGGTTTTACGCAGGTGGCCACATTGAGTCACAATTGTTTTGAGTTGGATTTCTCCGGACGTTTATCTGCCACCTGCAGCGGTGTTCCTGTAGAAAGGCTTTCCGATTGGATGTCTTTAAAAGCAAGGACAAGGGCGACTTTTGCCGGTGGTCTGCCCAGTGGCTCTGGCGTCGCATTGTGTCCGCTGAATGTCCCATTGGGAACATTTGGGCCTAACATTGGGACACGAGTTGCAGTCATAAAATTAATCTTCCCTCAGAATTACGTCTCATTGCTCAGGCCTGGGAAATTCCTTGTATACAATTACTAGTCTGAGTGTTAGTGATTTATATTCACGAAATGCTGGCTTGTTTATTCGATTTGCCTATCAGTAAAATTCGTGTATATTCACATACCTATGTCGTGTGACATATCGATTCAACTGGAATTGTTTCAGGAATTCAGTGTATCGTGTGTTATTTGTTTGACACCTTAGAACCCTTGACACAAAGGAACCTTACAGTTCGACCACCAAATTCACATTTTCGATTCCCGCCAAGTCAGTTTCGTTGCAGAGGGATATCTGCATGTTTGACATTATTAAAAATCTGCTTCCCCTATGCATGTCTGACATTATTAAAACCTACTTTCTCTATGCACGAACGAGTGTTACAAGTAAAGTTTTAACATATCCATTATTTTACAGAACATTGCTTTTGAAACTGCATACATGGTGATGCTTCACATGAAACATAAGCAGACAAAGAAGTTATATGAGACAAGTACAGATACGAGTAGTAACAATTTTGCTGTTACATACTCTTTCCAGCTCGGTCTGTCTGTGGTGTACCTCTTACTGGACAAAAGGCGTTCCCAAAACAGAAAACTCTAAATCACACCTTCCACCCTTCCTCTAAGCTCTGTCAGCCGGGATTACCTGCACTGCAATTCCCTCCTAGTTGTTTCCAGAACGTTATGTCAAGGTAAGTAGCTTGTCTGTTTTAAGGCGTAAGGACTGCCACAGTTCTGATGCAGAACACTATGCACTGGGTAACAATTATTTAAATTACTTCTATGATGAGCTCAGACCATTTACGTTTCGTGTTCATTTATATATTTAAGGCTAGAACAATAGTTAAACACCCAACAGCAGATTACCATATGGTTTCACAAGGTATTGATTAAATCTCTTTATATACAAGCATCATTACATATTCATAAATCAATCAAATTACGCTTTATATCACATAACGAGCCATGTGAAGTAACATTGTTCCGTTATTATACTATAACAAAGGAACGTAAAACAGAAATATGTATACTTTCTACCACCACAAAACTGTTACCACACTTGTTTTTCAGTTCAGCAAATGTTTTGACTTTTCTATATACTGAGTCAATCCTTCACACAGTCATTTGTTTTTCGATTTACTCACATTTTTCATGCCGCAATTTCATTTTAAGCGCCTGTATTTCCTACTTATTTCATTGCTAAGGGACTTAAATCTATGTACTCCTGAATTTCACTGAAAATTTTTGTACTTCTTTCTTTCATCGAATAACTTAAGTATTTCTTCTGTTACCCATGGGTTATTCGCAGCTACGTTCCTTGCACCTTCTTTCCATCATCTTTGTCTGCCCTTTCTAGAGACGTCGATCCCTCTTCAACTGACTACCTACTGAACTACCCCTCGTCACAGTACCTAAAGCCTTAGAGAGCTTCAAGCATACCTCTTCATTCCTTAGTACTTCCGTATAATACGTCTTTGCGTGTTAAGTGTTCCTGAGCAGTCTCGTTAACTTCAGCCTACTATTCATCATTACTAAATTGTGGTCTGAGTCTGTATCTGCTCCAGGGTATTTGATTTTGGAATCTCAGTATGACAATGATGTAATCTAACTAAAACCTTTCTCGTCTCTCGTCTCAGTCTAGATTGAGCCTTAGCATTTTCCTTTTCAGATTTTCTAGCTTCAACGGTCGCAGGTTCGAATCCTGCCTCGGGCATAGATGTGTGTGATGTCTTTAGGTTAGTTAGGTTTAAGTAGTCCGAAGTTCTAGGGGACTGATGACTTCAGAAGTTAAGTCACATAGCGCTCAGAGCCATTTGAACCATTTTTTTTCTAGCATCCCTACCACGTTCAAACTTCTGACATTCCATGCCCCAGCTCGTACAACATTATCCTTTCGATTGTTATTCATCTTTTTCCCACGGTCACTTCCACCTTAAAAGTCACTTCCGGGATATCCGAATGAGGGACTATTGCAGAGCCTTTTGCCAATGGAGGTATCATTTTGACACTTTTTCAGTGCCATGCCACATGTCCTGTGGATACACGTTACGTACGAGGTGGTTTCCATTGCCTTCAGTGTCTTCATGCCGATGGTCATTGCAGATTTTTAGGGGTAGTTCCCACCCCCAAGGGCAAGAGGGTGCCCTGAACCTCTGTCCCTCTCTGACAAGGTCGTTGACAGAAACTGTGACATCTGATACCGGAAGTCTTCAGCCACCAATGCTGATGATTTTTATTCAAAATTTAGCGGTGGTGAGGTTAGAACCTGGAATGAGAACTTTTTAGTTAATAATCAGCGACGTTACCCCTTAGCCACGGGTCACTACCCTCACTGTAATCGTAAGTTGGCTTAATTTTGGTTTACGTTTTCCTGCTAGATTCATGTTCAGCAGGAGTTACGAACTTTGAGAGGTGCTAGTAACAGTTTGATACTTCGGCATCATGGAGCACAACATTACGTTTGTATCCTGCAATCCATCTAGAGTCACAGATTATGATAAATAACACAGCGTCTACAAATTCTACCAGTCAACATATATATTACCGCTGTCATATAACATCCGTTTCGTGGGCTCCACTATTACACCCCAAAACTCTGGGATACCCACTGATGCTTGCGAACAGCCTTTCGATGTAGCTTCCATCATTTCCTTTCCCGGGCATATTAAGGGTGCAGGTCTTCTGCGGCAATAGTTTCTCAGACAGGTGCACCGCGCTTCTGGACATTTAGATTCCCTAAGGCGACTAAAGGAAGACGCCCACCATAGGTTATCGAAGGAGTCAGTAGTATCGCTAGATTATTCATAAAGTGTCTGTCGCTAGAGAGATCGCCCTATTAATTACGTCTGCATTTCACTGGCTTCTTCTAAATCGGTACCGGAGAGGGCTCATCCTGTGCAGCAGTCTACGACCTTGTAATCTTTCGTTTAATAATTTTTAAAATAAATTACCGAGAACGTCCTTGCGAGAGGCACTCGCAAGGTTCACTCAGACAGATAGTGTAGGAGGTATTCTGTGAGAACGAAAAGCGTCAGTTAAGCTTATTAGCCAGGGAGTGGTAGCCTAGAAAAATTACTCTGGCCGAAAACACAGAAGTAAGATAAATGGGAGTCTGCAGTTTTTCAGTGTCAGGAATGCAATTAAGTCGGAACAAGTTGGGGGATCCATCTACGGTAGCCTTGTTTTGGAATCCAGGCACGTCGCCCCCTTAGCCGCACCGTAATAACGTGCAGGGATGAGCTCTGAATAGGTAATGCGTTTGTTCTACACAGGCGAATTGTGAAGTTTCCTCTAGCGGACAAACGTAAACAAGTAGAGACACTGGACAGACACCTGCACTGTGCGCTCTCTACAAGAACGATACACGCAGATAACTGAAGGCATACTCTTAGTGTAAATTAGCGCAATTAACTCGGGTTAGAATATAGTGCGTAACGAAATGTAGGTGACACATGAAGGAAAATTTCCGTCAGGTGGTACGACTCATCTTAAAAGTGCAAAAAGTGTTTTCCTTTACTCTGCATTAAAAGTTATAAACAGTCTGTAATTTTATATGACAAGGTATTAATTAGACCCGAGATTTAGACAATAATTTAACTGTATTCTTAAGCAGTAATCACTTTCGAGAATCAGTGTTACATCACACTGGATTATTGTCTGCGACTTCAGTCTTGTACTACACCAGTTTCGTGTCTCTCAACTTACAGATGAGGACATTGGTATAGTATCGAAGGAAGTCCCATAACTGTCTAGGTACCTTGAGCAACAAATGATCAAGTCAGAAATGTTCTCCTTTCTTGTTGTTTTATAAAACAACAACCACTTGAGCCACAGTCAGTTCTGCATCATCACGAAATTTATCTATTTTGATCACAAAATGTATGTGTTGTTCAGCTTGAAGACTTTACTGTCAGAGCTTCCCACACTAATTTATCTGTCTTGTGCAAGTCTTGAACTCTGCATTACTAAACCTTGCAACGACTTCATCTCCAATGGTACCCACTCACCTTCCTCCATTTTTCAGGTAACTGTAGTTTCATGTCCCAGTATGTATCCTACTAACCTCCATATGAACTTCAGCTTTCGTTTCTGACGCCACATTTCAAAAGCTTCCAGCCAGTTTATTTATGTGCAGTTAATCATCTGCGAGTTACTCCCATACAAGGCTAAGCTACAGACCAGTAGTTTGAGGACACTCTTCGTAACACATTTATATGTGAGTTTAACATGTGTCTGTGTAATAAAAATTTTTAAAAAATTAAAATTAAAGTACGGAAATTATACAACTCAGTTTTCAATTTTTCAATTTTTATTTTTCATTTTTAGTCATTCTTACGTTCCGTACATCAATCGGTAAAAACAGAATCCTTCTTGTCCGTATGTCAGTCTGTCAGTGTGACTGTTAAGAACCATTTCCTCACGGACACGCGAACGAATTAAGATGAAGTTCTCGTTAAAGTGCTAAGGAAAGTGGTACAGGCATGCTTATTGAAACATATGTAAACAGGCAGAATACGGCGCAGCGGTCGGCAACGTCTAATGTCTGCAGCAGTTGTTACAGGGTGTTTCAAAAATGACCGGTATATTTGAAACGGCAATAAAAACTAAACAAGCAGCGATAGAAATACACCGTTTGTTGCAATATGCTTGGGACAACAGTACATTTTCAGGCAGACAAACTTTCGAAATTACAGTAGTTACAATTTTCAACAACAGATGGCGCTGCAAGTGATGTGAAAGATATAGAAGACAACGCAATCTGTGGGTGCGCCATTCTGTACGTCGTCTTTCTGCTGTAAGCGTGTGCTGTTCACAACGTGCAAGTGTGCTGTAGACAACATGGTTTATTCCTTAGAACAGAGGATTTTTCTGGTGTTGGAATTCCACCGCCTAGAACACAGTGTTGTTGCAACAAGACGAAGTTTTCAACGGAGGTTTAATGTAACCAAAGGACCGAAAAGCGATACAATAAAGGATCTGTTTGAAAAATTTCAACGGACTGGGAACGTGACGGATGAACGTGCTGGAAAGGTAGGGCGACCGCGTACGGCATCCACAGAGGGCAACGCGCAGCTAGTGCAGCAGGTGATCCAACAGCGGCCTCGGGTTTCCGTTCGCCGTGTTGCAGCTGCGGTCCAAATGACGCCAACGTCCACGTATCGTCTCATGCGCCAGAGTTTTCACCTCTATCCATACAAAATTCAAACGCGGCAACCCCTCTGCGCCGCTACCATTGCTGCACGAGAGACATTCGCTAACGATATAGTGCACAGGATTGATGACGGCGATATGCATGTGGGCAGCATTTGGTTTACTGACGAAGCTTATTTTTACCTGCATGGCTTCGTCAATAAACAGAACTGGCGCATATGGGGAACCGAAAAGCCCCATGTTGCAGTCCCATCGTCCCTGCATCCTCAAAAAGTACTGGTCTGGGCCGCCATTTCTTCCAAAGGAATCATTGGCCCATTTTTCAGATCCGAAACGATTACTGCATCACGCTATCTGGACATTATTCGTGAATTTGTGGCGGTACAAACTGCCTTAGATGACACTGCGAACACCTCGTGGTTTATGCAAGATGGTGCCCGGCCACATCGCACGGCCGACGTCTTTAATTTCGTGAATGAATATTTCGATGATCGTGTGATTGCTTTGGGCTATCCGAAACATACAGGAGGCGGCGTGGATTGGCCTCCCTATTCGCCAGACATGAACCCCTGTGACTTCTTTCTGTGGGGACACTTGAAAGACCAGGTGTACCGCCAGAATCCAGAAACAATTGAACAGCTGAAGCAGTACATCTCATCTGCATGTGAAGCCATTCCGCCAGACACGTTGTCAAAGGTTTCGGGTAATTTCATTCAGAGACTACGCCATATTATTGCTACGCATGGTGGATATGTGGAAAATATCGTACTATAGTGTTTCCCAGACCGCAGCGCCATCTGTTGTTGAAAATTGTAACTACTGTAATTTCGAAAGTTTGTCTGCCTGAAAATGTACTGTTGTCCCAAGCATATTGCAACAAACGGTGTATTTCTATCGCTGCTCGTTTAGTTTTTATTGCCGTTTCAAATATACCGGTCATTTTTGAAACACCCTATAGATCGGTTACTGCTGCTGCAATGACAGGGTATCAAAATTTAAGTGAGTTTCAACGTGGTGCTACAGTCGGCGCACGAGCGATGAGACACAGCATCTCCGAGGTGGCAGTGAAATAGGGATTTTCCCGTACGACCATTTCACGAATGTACCTTGAATATCAGGAATCCGGTAAAACATCAAATCGCCGACATCGCTGCGGCCGAGAAACGATCCTGCAAGGACGGGACCAACGACGACTCCAGACAATCGTTCAGCGTGACAGATGTGCAATCCTTTCGCAAACTGCTTCACAGTTCAATCCACGTGTCAGCGTGCGAACCATTCAACGAAACATCAACGATATGGGCTTTCGGAGCCGAAAGCCCATTTGTGTACCCTTGATGACTGTACGACACAGCTTAACGCCTCGCCGACATTGGACTGTTGATGACTGGAAATATACTGCCTGGTCGGACGAAACTCGTTTCATATTCTTTCGAACGGATGGAAGTATACGGGTATGGAGACAACCTCATGAATCCATAAAAACTGCATGTCAGCAGGGAATTGTTCAAGCTGGTGGAATCTCTGTAATGGTGTGCAGCGTATGAAGTTGGAGCGATATGCGACCCCTGATACGTATAGATACGACTATGACAGGTGATACGTACGTAAGCATCCTATCTGATTACCTGCATCCATTCATGTCCATTGTGCATTCCGACGGACTTGGGCAATTCCAGCAGGACAATGTTACAGCGCACTCGTCCAGAACTGCTGCAGAGTGGCTTCAGAAACACTCTTCTGAGTTTAAACACTTCCGCTGGCCAACAAACTCTCCAGACACGAATACAATTGAGCATATGTGGGATGTCTTGCAATGTGCTGTTCAGAAGAGATCTCCACCCCATCGTACTCCTACGGATTTATGGACAACACTACAGGATTCATGATGTCAGTTCCCTCCAGCACTCCTTCAGACTTTAGTCGAGTCCAGGCCACGTCACGTTGCGGAAGTTCTGCGTACTCGCGGGGCCCCTACACGATGTTAGAGAGGTGAACTTTTTTTTTGTATCAGTGTATGTGACACACTAAGATCTGTAGGCCCTTGGCAATGTAAGCCATTTTAGCTTGTCAGTATATGCAATCAAATCATACAGCCATTTATGTCACACATTTTGATATTCGCAACTCAAATGTTTACTGCACTTCCCGTTCATCGGGAATTATGACGATTGGCAAGGAGCGTGCTTTCGCCGACAAGTAACGGAAAAATTTGAAATGATATATTACGAAAAAAAATTTTTGGTCATGCTATCCGACTTTCTCTCTGCCCGTCTGTTAAGCCACTTTCTTTCCTGAAAGGAGTGGACTTTTTTTGTCATCAGACTACCGACTGGTTTGATGCGGCCCGCCACGAATTCCTCTCCTGCGCTAATCTCTTCATCTCAGAGTGGCACTTGCAACCTGTTCTCAATTATTTGCTGGATGTATTCCAATCTCTATGTTCCTCTACAGTTTTTGCCTTCTACAGCTCCCTCTGGCACCATGGAGCTCATTCCCCCATGTCTTAACAGATGTCCTACCACCCTTATCAGTGTTTTCCACATATTCCTTTCCTCTCCGATTCTGCGCAGAATATACTCACTCCTTACCTTATCAGTACACCTAACTTTCAACATTCGTCTCTACCACCACATCTCAAATTCTTAGATTCTCTTTTGTTCAGGTTTTCCCACAATCCATGTTTCACTACTATACAATGCTGTACTCCATACGCACATACTCTGAAATTTCTTCGCCAAATTAAGGCCGATATTTGATATTAGTAGACTTTTCTTGTCCAGAAATGCCCTTTTTGCCGTTGCTAGTCTGCCTTTGATGTCCTCCTTCCTCCGCCCGTCACTAGGTATTTTACTGCTTAGGTAGCAGAATTCCTTTACTTCCGCTACTTTGTGACCGTCAATCGTGATGTTAAGTTTCTCGCTGTTCTCATTTCTACTACTTATCATTAAGTTCGTCTTTATTCGATTTACTCCCCGTCCATTTCTGTACTCATTGGACTGTTCATTCCGTTTAGCAGATCATGTAATTCTTCTTCACTTTCACTCAGGATAGCAACGTCATCAGTGAATCTTATAATTGATATCCTTTCATCTTGAATTTTAATTCCACTCTTGAACCTTCCTTTTATTTCCATCATTGCTTCCTCGATGTACATTTTGAACAGTAGGGGTGAAAGGCTACATTCTTGTATTACATCCTTTTAAATACGAGCACCTCGTTCTCGATCGTCCACTCTTATTAGTCCCTCTTGGCTGTTGTACATATTGTATATGACCCGTCTCTCCCTATAGCTTACCCCTACTTTTTTCAGTATTTCGAACATCTTGTATTATTTTACATTGTCGAACGATTTTTCCAGGTCGACAAATCCTATGAAAGTGTCTTGATTTTTCTTTAGCCTTGCTTCCATTATTAACCGCAACGTCAGGATATCCTGTCTCGTGCCTTTACCTTTCCTAAAGCCAAACTGATCGTAATCAAACGCATGCGAAATTTCCTTTTCCATTCTTCTGAGTATTATTATTATTATTATCAACTTGGATGCATGAGCTGTTAAGCTGATTGTGCAATAATTCTCGCACTTGTCAGCTCGTGCCATCTTCGGAATTGTTTGGATGATGCTTTTCCGAAAGACAGTTCGCATGTCACCACACTCATACGTTCTACACACCAAAGTGAATATTCGTTCTGTTGCCACTTCCCCCAATGATTTTAGATGTTCTGCTGGAATTTAATCTATCCATTCTACCTTATTTGATCTTAAATCCTCCAAAGCTCTTTTAAATTATGATTCTAATACTGGAGCCCCTACATCTACTAAGTCGACTCCTGTTTCTTCTTCTATCACATCAGACAAATCTTCCCCCTCCTAGACACTTTCAATGTATTCATTAAACCTATCCGTTCTCTTCTTTGCATTTAACAGTGGAATTCCCGTTGCAATCTTAATGTTACCACCCTTGCTTTTAATGGCACCGAAGGATGTTTTGGCTTTCCAGTATGCTGAGTCTGTCCTTCTGACAATCATTTCCTCTCCGATGCCTCCACATTTTTCGTGCAGCCATTTCGTCTTAGCGTCCCTGCACTTCCTATTTATTTCATTCCGCAGTGACTTGTATTTCTTCATTCCTGAGTTTCACGGAACATTTTTGTACTTCCTCCTTTCGTCGACCAATTGAATTATTTCTTCTGTTACCCATGGTTTCTTCCCAGTTACCTTCTTTGTACCTATGTTTTCCTTTCCAACTTCTGTGATGGCCTTTTTTAGAGACGTCCTTTTCTATTCAACTGTACTGCCTTCTGAGCTATTCCTCATTGCTGTATCTATAGCCTTAGTACTTCCATATCCTACTTCTTTGCGTATTGATTCTTCCTGACTGATAACTCATACTTCAGCATACTCTTCATCGCTAATCTGTTGTTATCTGAGTCTATATCTGCCCCCGGGTACGCCTTACAATCCAGTATCTGATTTCATAATCTCTATCTGACCATGATGTAATCTAACTGAAATCTTCCCGTAACACCCAGCCTTTTCCAAGTTTACTTCCTCCTCAAAAAATTGTGATTACTGAACAAAGTACTCGCTGTTACTATCTCAATTTCGTTACAGAACTCAGTTAGTCTTTCTCCTTTCTCATTCCTTGTCGGAAACCCATATTCTTCTGTAACCTTTTCTTCTACTCCTTCCCCTACAACTTCCAATCTCCCATGACTATTAGATTTTAATGTCCCTTTACACACTGTATTACCCTTTTAATATCCTTATACACTTCCTCTATCTCTTCATCTTCAGCTTGCGACATCGGCTTGTATACCTGAACTATCGTTGTCAGTGTTGGTTTGCTGACAATTCTGAAAAGAACAACCCTGTCAATGAACTGTTCACAGTAACACATACTGTGCCTTACCTTCCTATTCATTACGAATCCTACCACCGTTACACCATTTCCTGCCGCTGCTGATATTATCATATACTCATCTGACCAGAAATCCTTTGCCTCCTTTCCATTTCACTTCACTGACCCCCACTATATCTAGATTGAAACTTTGCATTTCGCTTTTCAGAATTTCTGGTTTCCCTATCACATTCAAGCTTCTGGCATTCAATGCCCCGACTGTTTGAACGGTATCCTTTCGTTGATTATTCAATCTTTTTCTTATGGTAACCTCCTCCTTGGCAGTCCCCTCCCGGGAGGGAGATCCTAATGAGGGACTATTCAGGAATCATTTGCCAGTGGAGAGATCATCATGACCCTTCTTCAATTACAGGCCACATGTGCAGCGGATACAGGTTACTTGTGTTTAGTGTAGTAGTTACCATTGCCTTCTGCATTCTCATACCGTTGATCATTGACGATTCTTCCGGCTTTAGGGACAGTTTCCCACCCATAGAAAACAGAGTGCCCTGAACCTCTGTCTGCACCTCTGCCCTCTTTGACAGGGCCGTTGGAAGAATGAGGGGCGAATTATGAATGAAAATTTAGGCAGCTGTGGGATTCGAGCCGGGGACGTTTTCAGTATTTGTCAAAGGCGCTACCCCTATGACGTTTTGTCTGTGAATCAAATACGCTACCTCTAGACCACGGGTAGACGTATGATGGTGAAATGTATGGCATGTACTAAAGTCTACAGTCGTTTGACGGTGTAAGAATTTTATGCTTTTTCGTCAAAGTAACCAAAAGACATAGCCATTTATGTCACCCATTTTGGTTTCTTGCCAGTATCGACATCGATAACAGAGCAGTAACCGTCGAAAATCTGGATTCCCGGGAACGATGAACTACTTGTATCCATAATTAAGTCTGTACAGAAACTTCGGTGCCCCATCCTAACCGACGTATCTGAATTTTTTTTGTGTGTTTATCTTTATTTTTTCCTATCGAAGGACTCCATTTAATATACTCTTTATTCTAACCACTATCAATCCCATTTCCTAATCTAATTCCGTTAGCATTGCCTTGGACCATTTCAGTCATTCAGTTACCTGTGTTTTATTTTTGTTGATTTTCATCTTATAACTTGTTTTCAAGGACAATCTATTCAGTTCATCTCTTCTTCCAAGTCCTTTGTTATCTCCGAAATCCCGCGCCCAGGTTCCAGGGTTCGATTCCCGGCGGGGTCAGGGATTTTCTCTGCCTCGTGATGACTGGGTGTTGTGTGCTGTCCTTCGGTTAGTTAGGTTTAAGTAGTTCTAAGTTCTAGGGGACTGATGACCATAGATGTTAAGTCCCATAGTGCTCAGAGCCTATGTCCGAAAGAATAACAATTGGACAGACAAAGCTTAGAATTTTTATTTCTTCTCTCCGAGATTTAATTACGTTTACAAATGTCTCTTTATGTTTCTTTATTGATTGATCTAGTAACAAACTGAATGTTTATCTGTTTTGTGTAGTTTCTATCACATACACTTCCCTCCTACCATGAACCAAGGACCTTTTCAGTAGTTGCAGAGGCAACAGTCTGGATGATTGATCTGGCCTTGTAACATTAACCAAAACGGTCTTGCTGTGCTGGTACTGCGAACGACTGAAAGCAAGGGGAAACTACCGTCGTAATTTTTCCGAGGGCATGCAGCTTTACTGTATGGCTAAATGATGATGACGTCCTCTTCGGTAAAATGTTCTGGAGGTAAAATAGTCACCCATTCGTGTCTCCAGGCAGGGACTACTCAGGAAGACGTCGTTATCAGGAGAAGGAAAACTGTCGTTCTACGGATCGGAGGTGGAACGTCAGATCCCTTAATCAGGAAGGTAGGTGAGAAAATTTAAAAAGGGAGATTGATAGGTTAAAGCTACATATAGGTGTCAGGAGGAACAAGACTTCTGGTCAGATGAATACAAAATCAAATCGCGATAATGCAGAAGCAGATTTAATAATGAATAAAAAAGTAGGAGCGTGGATAAACATGAACAGCATAGTAGACGCATTATTACAGTCAAGATACACACGAAGCCCACGTCTACCACAATAGTACAAATTTATGTCCCAACTAACTCCGCAAATGACGAAGAGAACGAGGAAATGTACGTGGAGATAAAATAAATATTTCAGATAGTGAAGGGAGATGAAAGTTTAACAGTCATGCGGGACTGGATTTTCATGGTAAGGAAAGGAAGAGGAGAAAAAGCAGTAGTGGTTCAAAATGGCTCTGAGCACTATGGGACTTAACTTTTGAACTTAGAACTACTTAAATCTAACTAACCTAAGGACATCACACACATCCATGCACGAGGCAGGATTCGCACCTGCGACTGTAGCGGTATTGGTATTCAAGTTTTTGGAAACAAAAAAATATTACACTCTGTCACGTTGGACGCCCATTCAGAAGAGGAGCACTTTCGTGGCAAAACTGTAGGTTCTAGTTTTTTAAAGCAATCACTCTTGGTTACCCTGGCAGATATGTCGTGGTCGACCTGTGTAGTAGCTTACGAGCCTGCTGGCGGGGACACTGTGCAATCAGTCTGGTTCGTCTTCTTTCTAAGGGGGGCGGGGCCTATTTCATCTCAGTGGTAGGGCAGAATCCAACTTTCTGCAACCAACTGAAAAGTTACCAGCTATAAGACCGGAGGTGCAGAGTTAAATTATAGTCGAATGCACGCAATTATTTTTAGCTTAATATTTGTATACAGGTAATTAAAAGTTGTAATTCTTAACTATAGGACTTGAGCTCCAGTCAACACTTGTCGTGGAAGCGAACGAAAGAAAAGAAAATTTCGTTGAGTGATACTTATTTCTACGTTAGAGTTAGATTCTTAAAAACCATTCAATGGCGAAGATTGCATTTTTTTTTAATTTAAAGGGTGCTGGTTTCAACAGACTATGCTGTCACGTTCAGGTCTGTAAGAAATTGAATAAACGTGGAATATGTCTCGTAAGTTAAACGTAACATTTTATATAAAAGGACCTGATTGGTATTATACGAGGTGCATTCAAGTTCTAAGGCCTCCGATTTTTTTTCTAATTAACTAATCACCCGAAATCGATGAAACTGGCGTAATCGCCCTGCAGACGTACACATTTTTCACAACGCTGACACCATGATTCCCTGGCAACGGCGAAGGCTTCTTTAGGAGTCTGTTTTGACCACTGAAAAATCGCTGTGGCAATAGCAGCACGGCTGGTGAATGTGCGGCCACGGAGAGTGTCTTTCATTGTTGGAAAAAGCCAAAAGTCACTAGGAGCCAGTTCAGGTGAGTAGGGAGCATGAGGAATCACTTCAAAGTTGTTATCACGAAGAAACTGTTGCGTAACGTTAGCTCGATGTGTGGGTGCGTTGTCTTGGTGAAACAGCACACGCGCAGCCCTTCCTGGACGTTTTTGTTGCAGTGCAGGAAAGAATTTGTTCTTCAAAATATTTTCGTAGGATGCACCTGTTACCGTAGTGCCCTTTGGAACGCAATGGGTAAGGATTACGCCCTCGCTATCCCAGAACATGGACACCATCATTTTTTCAGCACTGGCGGTTACCCGAAATTTTTTTTGGTGGCGGTGAATCTGTGTGCTTCCATTGAGCTGACTGGCACTTTGTTTCTGGATTGAAAAATGGCATCCACGTCTCATCCATTGTCACAACCGACGAAAAGAAAGTCCCATTCATGCTGTCGTTGCGCGTCAACATTGCATGGCAACATGCCACATGGGCAGCCATGTGGTCGTCCGTCAGCATTTGTGGCATCCACCTGGATGACACTTTTCGCATTTTCAGGTCGTCATGCAGGATTGTGTGCACAGAATCCACAGAAATGCCAACTCTGGAGGCGATCTGTTCAACAGTCATTCGGCGATCCCCCAAAACAATTCTCTCCACTTTGTCGATCATGTCGTCAGACCGGCTTGTGCGAGCCTGAGGTTGTTTCGGTTTGTTGTCACACGATGTTATGCCTTCATTAAACTGTCGCACCCACAAACGCACTTTCGACACATCCATAACTCCATCACCACATGTCTCCTTCAACTGTCGATGAATTTCAATTGGTTTCACACCACGCAAATTCAGAAAACGAATGATTGCACGCTGTTCAAGTAAGGAAAACGTCGCCATTTTAAGTATTTAAAACAGTACTCATTCTCGCCGCTGGCGGTAAAATTCCATCTCCCATATGGTGCTGCCATCTCTGGGACTTATTGACAATGAACGCGGCCTCATTTTAAAATAATGCGCATGTTTCTATCTCTTTCCAGTCCGGAGAAAAAAATTTGGAGGCCTTAGAACTTGAGTGCACCTCGTAAAAACCGGAAGTGGGCCTGTACATTTACGTATCTTAAAATCTTTTTTTTTGTAAAACATGTTAATTTTGGTGACATCACACACAAGATAAAAGTCACAAAGTTTATATCAAATGTTACATCTCAACTTATGAGACATATCTCATGTATACGCAATTTCTTACAGACTGGAAGATGGCAGCATTGTCTGTTAAAACTAGTTGTCTCAAATATAAAACGTATTTAACCCAATATTAGCTGTTGAATCGTTTTTAACAATTAAGCAAAAAGCCTTTCACCTCTCTGAAAAAAAGAAATTTCTAGGAATTATATTCGTAGAAATAAAATGAATGGGTTACAGAACTCAAAACGATACAGTCATGTTAAGAGATACTACATATCACTTGCGAGAAATGCTAATCGCGCAGTGTAGTGAATACATTATACTCTGGCGGCGTAATGGCGAGTGCTCGTGAAACGCTGTAAATTCCGGATAAATTTCAGGTCCCTCCCAAATATCTTTCATTCCAACATTTTAAAAGAGAACAGAACACCTTGAACTATTGGAGATAGGGCATTCATATTCACAGGACATTAGTATCTTAAATAGAAATGATTAGCATTTGAGTCACCTCGGTTCAGCATGTGTCCAGCTACCTTGTAGGCACAAGGTCCTCCACAGGCCTTGATAACTTGTTCTACGCGTGATGGCATTGAAGCGTATTTAGTGCGAATGGTGTGTTGCGTACAGTCATCCACACTGCATTCACCCAGTTCCAGACTTCATCTGTGATGGTTAATATTGGGTCACAGCACTGCACCTATCGTTTCACCATATCCTGGTGATCTGGAGGACCAGGGCAAAAGGATGACATCCTGTGACACCAAGAAGGCACATGTTCATGCAGCAATATGTGGTCGTGCATTCTCTTGCTGAAAAATGGCCTCTTGATCAACAGCTTGCAGAGATTTATGGTGAAATGACTGATGGAATTATGATAAAATGGCTCAGACAGTTCCACGATGGATGAACCAATGATCATGATGAAGCACAAAGTGGGTGGACTTCTGTTGTCAGTGGTGGTTTGGTGGAGAAAGTGAATGAGAAAATTCATGGAAACACAGTTCACAATAATAATGATTAGTGATAGGTTTGCAAGGTGTCAGCATGAATGAATATCAAATTAGCACCTTACATGAGATTTTATACATTGTAACAAGTAGACGAAAAAGTCACCTGACGTACTTCGGTGATAATGAGCAGATTTGCTGATCAAAATGTACAGTATGTAATGCAAAGGGATGACACTCAATTGGATGGTATTAATATACCAAACCCAAATTCTGTATGTCAATGAGCAAAAGTTGATAAAAGCTGCTGGAAGAAACGTTTTAGTTTGAGGGCAAAAGCGAGTTGCGTCATCAGAGCCACAGTACAACGTACACGTGTATCTTTTAGGCGTCAGGAGCGGGCACAAAATGTCTGATTCGCTGAAATGGAAGTTTAAGTTAGGCCCATTGCAGTTGGCAGGGGTAGTTTCCACAAGACGAAAGGAAGGCTCCCATTGGTCTGTAAAAGCCGTGATGTGAAGCACGAAAGGACACAGGTGGGGGACACTTTGTTACAAAAGATACAAGACCGAAAACTTCGAGGTCTCTCCTCTGAACAGGGTGCATCAAGCTCTGTACGACGCCAAAAGAGGAATTTTGTGTGAACACTGCAGTCACTTTGGATGACATTCAGGTAGAAATTAAACGAAGAGTCGTTGAGCTCCGATAGCAGAGAAACGAAACAGCCATGTAGTTAATTGTTCTTGTGAGAACTGAGAGGGCATTGAAGTGTACATGGTACACCATCGATGCACGTGTGTATCACCATATTTTCCACACTGGGGATGAGTGCACGTTTTCTCGCATAACGAGAATCATAGGACAGTTTCAGCTGATAAAATCAGTAAAGATTTTGAAAGGTCTCTGTTGGATTCCTTTCATGTTAATTTCTTAAATATGTTGTCATTTACGGCATAAATTCCTCTTCTAAATTTACTGTGGTGTTTCTGACTGTCTAGGAGGAGACTGAGCAGTGAAACGTGTTACTTTTACACATAAACAAGAACGATCTGTCACACTACTACACTTTAAAACACAGTTTATATATAATTCATGTCACACAGTCTCATACGGAACCTACATCCGCTTTCTTTTATATAATTTATATGATAAGATACTGTCATCCCCCTTCCCTCCTGTGTGAGAGGATGAATAGAAAATGTATTTCTAGTTGCATGCTGGATGGTAGCAGACAAGCCTGTCTGCTGGAGAACAGTAGGAACAACGTCGGAACAGGTAGCTACGCCTTCTAAAAGCGAAGAGGTTTCTATCCTTAGTATGTTCCTGTCCGTCCCTTGTCGTGTTGGTGTAGGAATCTGCCTCTCTGGTCACTTCCGTTTTGTACACGAAAGCACCCTTGGTAGGAGCCCAGATAAGTCGGTACGCGGCTAGCGTCTGAGGTGGTAAGATCTCCGGCTAAGCGCGTGTCTGCTAAGTCCGTAGGACAATGGATTTCTTAAGTTCAGCCTAACTGAAAATGTAATCACCTTTATTTCAGGTTTAGTTCTAAAATATTTAATGTTATCTTAAATTGCAACGCAGTGAATTTCGAGTGTGAAGTTCAGAATATCTTCCAGTAGTTGCTTTGTCACTACTTTGTGAGTAAAGTGGAAACATGTGTTGATCAGTAACTCTAACTAAGATCATCAATCTTAAATGCGAATGCGCGTGAGATTATAACGTCTCGTCTTGACAATATTTTTCAATATAGCAACTTTTCTTTATGTTCAACCCACGTGGGGTGTCCTTTGTGAGACCAGTACCACGTGCTTATACAATTGTTTGACCCATCAGGTTAATAGTAAGGCGGTAGTAACCAGTTCGAGGTTTTTCTTTTGTAAATTGCTTTTCGATCTAATTTATTTTAATTAGCAAAATTATTGTGTAAACCAAGTTGACCACGTGAAGCATGTGGTGTAATCATCAAAGTAGCCCTCAGCTATTCTTATCGGGAAGATTTCACAGAGAGTTAGTATGACTTTAGTATACCAGTGTGTGGTAATTACATGACGGACAGGATTGCGATACGAACGTAACTTCTTTGGGTGAAAATTGAATCGGTTGGTTGTGGTTAATTTCCTCTTGCGTATGTTACAACGTTCTTCATGTGTTATGCAGTGTTGTATGCAGTCTCCCAATCTTGGCTCCATATTTGATGTGTTCCATAAGATTACAATCTCACATTTTCACAATGATAAATAAGGCACCAGTTTAGTTATGAATCAAGTTTAATATGCTGAAATTTCAATGATCAATGTTAATATAAATTTCCAAATATAAACTGATTTATTTATTTTTATTTAAATTCTTTTATATATATATATATATATATATATATATATATATATATATATATATATATATATATATATCACCAGTTGTCGAATGACTATTAAAAGATTATAATTAATGTTAGTCTGGTTGGGAATTTGGTAAACTAGGATACCTGGTGAAACAGTTGCGCAGTAATGCACGGTTAACTTCCTCAGATAGCTCACAGGTTTTAACCCACTTTTATGGTCTTGAATAGCAGCACCGCTCTCAGAACAAATTAAGCAAAAACATTACAGTTTTTATTAGCTTTTTATTGGATTTTCAGAGGGCAGGAGCAGCCATGTAGTTGGCAGCACATCGCAGCTAAAAGGTAAATGCCGCTGGCAGATTTATAAACTTGTTGGTTTACCAGCTTGCGTCCGTTATGAACTCGAGCATCCTTGAGTAATCTTGCGCTCATATTGTCACAAAAACTAACCATCCTCCATAGACTTGATTGTCATCCTAAATAGTACCGAACTTAGAACTGACATTGGATGATTTGTCGTAATACTGGCCAACTTCATTGTGTATAAGTAAGAATAATCTTGTTGAGAACCTTGTACTTAAATTTGATACTGTTGTGTTCAGTGTTATTTCTGTTAAACAGGACGTAATGCGTTATCTTGACGCCTGTCCAGAAAATGTCACGTCACAATCTATGTAAATTCTTGTACTTGTTTGGCATTAATTCTGAAATCAAACAAATTGTGTACAGCTGAACACTGATGAGCTCTCTCATTGAATAAGGGTCCACTCCTAACCCCAGTCATTTACCCTAGTGACGCTAACACATTCACAGGATATTTTTGCTGACGTCTGACAAAAGTGGAAAGGGGCGGAGTGTCAGATAATGGCGACCTTGCCAGAAAGGCTACTGGTCTGTCAGTATGCCAATTAATCAAATTAGACAGAGTAATTAAAATTTGGTACTAAGAAATTTTTTTTTCAAAAACAAAAAGCGACAGTACTACTCAATGTATGTGTTTGCATAGTGGTGAGATTACTGTAAATGTTTGATACACAGAGTAGAAAAGATTCTATTAACGAATAAAGAAACCTTTTTGTGTTTTGAGTGAAAGTAGTTTGTGTATGATCTTTCTTTCTCGTACGAAGTTATTCACGGCGTTGTTGAGTTGGTCTGTGTATCCAAAAACTGTGAATGGCATTACTAATGAAGTTGTAATGGCATACGAGAATTTCTATTATAATCTGGAGACTTGTTAGTTCATATAACTTCATGTTGACTTGAGCTCAGGTTCGCACAAATCAAGAAAGACAGAGATTAGTTAGACGGTCTGCGATGACGGACGGACGTAGGTCGTCGCATATAGGGCAAACTGAAGGTATTGATAGGATAGAAAATGACGTACAACAAAATGTATAGAATGCAAGTCATGAAACTGAACGACGTGACAGTGCAGAGGGAATGGTGGCAGTTTCGCGATCGGTATCTCAGGTTGAGATCGCAAAAAACAGAACAGATGACGGATCTAGCGGTTCAGAAACAGAATGAGAGGATGGGTTGAACCAAATGCTGTACTTCTGAATCAAACGGGACAATTTCCTACGGAAATAATGTGTGTAATTGCGTCACCACTATGCCCAGAAGTCGGTGAGACGTCACATGACAGAGGCTAACGGCAAATCTACACCAAATTGTGACAGATGACGATGGCGAGGAGTCTGATAGAGTGTTCGCAATGTTGCAGCAACTCACTATTGCTGTAATACAAACAAGCGAAACGATGAGAGCAGGGTTAGCAGACTTAAAAACAGAAGCAAATGCTGCTTTTAATGGTCTCTCATTTGAAAGCAATGCTGGGTTCGAAAACGTTCGTAAAGATCATCAAAAGTTGCGAACAGAAATTAATGAAAAGTTTACGGAAATCCGGAAAGAAGCGAGAGACTCGCGCGAACTAATTCAATCGGTAATGGCTGATCAGAGAAAGATGCGTACTGACATTGGCCAGGTGCAGGATTCAGTGTCTAATATGAACCAAAGAGTTGATAATTTAGCACTTAAGGCATCTGGTAAGGCGCAACACATCGTGGAAGAACTCAACGTCAGAAAACGTGTCACACGAGCTGCGTTAGAAAAAGTCGATACACGCATTTTGCAAACATCGTCTCAAAAAAATAAGCAGCAGTATGAACAGCTTCGTACA
The DNA here is from genome assembly GCF_021461385.2 of Schistocerca piceifrons. NCBI lineage: Eukaryota > Metazoa > Arthropoda > Insecta > Orthoptera > Acrididae > Schistocerca > Schistocerca piceifrons. The sequence continues at coordinate 273,740,092 of NC_060139.1, forward strand.
GAACTGAAGCAGTGTATTGAGAACCGTACAGAAAGCAGTAGTGAGGCGGCGGAATTGCTAGTATCATCTGACATAGTGGTGGAAAAAAATCCAGAGATAACCAAGTCCGCTATGCAATCTCCGGGTCATTTGCGGAAACACAAAAAAGTCATGTCATTCCATTTATATGTCCACAAAATATTGTGTCAGTATTTCCCGATCCCAAACAGAAGCAAATGGTAGGAGTACAGTTGAAACGGGTGAGCTAAGCAGGTAATGTGCGTTCACAGCAGACAATGGTGCGAGAAGCGGTAACTGCGCGCATACCAACAGAGCGGCAGCCGACTCACCGAAATTGCGCGAATGACGCGATAACAGAGCAGTTTACTACGCCAAGTGAATCAAATTCTCAATTTACGAGTTATAGCACAACAGGCCATATATCACAGGTCAATATGAAGCAATTCGAAGACAAAACACTGGTCCAGTAACGGGAAATTTAAAAATATCTTCCAGTCCGATATACGAGGAACGATAAGGTTTAGATAATTGCACACCACTGCATAGATGCGATGCTAGGTGGGATTCAAATATGTCGTCTCAGGATCCAAATGTGGTAGGACGAATAAAGGCAAACACGACGCAGTTGCAGGGAACGGAAAATGTTGCGAAAACATAAACGCCTTATGGTGCAATACAATTTGGCAATGATCATCTTTCGACAGTCAGAAAATTCCAACATTGCAAAGAAAACGGGAACGGCTTACACACTGGCCACTTAGCGATAAACTTGGTTTCATTTGTGGTCATATGGGAGGCGCAAAAGCGGAAGCGATGCAAAGAGTCCCTGTAAACTGTCATTCGTGTGAACAATTCAAGTCTGCATTCTTGGAGCGATACTGATCCGCGGAAACTCAGAACAGGTTAAAACGACGACGTTTGAAAATTCGGATGAAAAGAAGCCAGTTAAATTTTTTGAAGAAATGACGAAAAAGAATCAGTGTTTAGACAATCCATACAGTGATGGGGAACTGATACGTATGTACACAATGATGTTACCCTTGCGTTATCAGCAATCGTTGGCTGTCGGAGCTGGAGATAATATCCAAACTTTTAAAGGGATGTTAAGGGAACCTGAATTCATCTTTAGTGAAGATGATGCGAAGAAACAAGGTACAGTGAGAGAAACCAATGGTTGGGGGAATAATAGCAACCGATTGGCCTTTAATAATGTTTACAATGGCAATAGTAATGTTGGGAAAGGTAATCGTTTTGGGAAGAATAGTAATCGCCCATGGGATAATAATAGCTAGAGGTCTGGCAATTCACACAGGCCAAACAATAATTATGGTTTCGGTGAGCCGCGGAATTGCAATAATGGCTTTGGTTCCAGAAATTATGGTGGTAACTATAATTCGCGATATGATCACCATGCAAACAAAGCCGGAAGGTTTAGAGGTTTTCCACCATAAAACCCAAATTATTCGGGTGGAATTACAATGCCTAGAACGCAAAAAGCCAGAGAGAGTCTGACTTCAGCAGGACAACACACGGGATATGAACCGGTATAGGAAGTCGAGTTAAGGCCACCAAACCCTGGTAAAAAACAGAACTGACTAGATGAACGGTACGAAGAGCAGTCACAAGAGATCCTGTCGCCAAATGAAGTTGATTTTATAATTAAAAACGTAAATAGGCTTACCTTTGATCAACAAGATTCTGAAGGAGGTTTAGGGGGTGATCAGATACAAATAGCAGCATGCTGTGAGACAGGTGACTGGGAACCGTCTGTGGATGAGGAACAAGAGTTATCAACAGTTAATGTAGACAGCTGTACAACAACTGATATGACGAAACTGTGGAGAATGCAGTTCATTTATATGAAACCGAGAGAGAAATGGTATGCCAAGAGGATAATGCACCATTGGCCACACCAGTATTGATACCCAAGTCAGATGATGTATATAGGATAGGGACTTATCTAGAAAGTAATTAAACTCCCACCGGTACCCAGAGTACAACATCAAGATCTAGTAAAATTAGCACTGAGCCATTTGAAGGCTACGGCGTTGAATAGAAAGAACCGGGCGGACGAAACAGCAACCTCGTGAGCATTTTTTCAAGGACAAAAAGTACTTTGAAAATCCACCATCTCTCTAGGAAAAAAAACATCAAAGTCACAAATTCTTTTCAAAATCATTGGGTTTGCACCATGTGAGTCACTTGAAATTTTATAAAGGCTAATATTAACTCCACTAAAATAATTAACTCCGAGATCCGTGGTCTAAGGGTAGCGTCTTTGATTCATAATCAAAACGTCTTCGGTCCCAGGTTCGATCCCCACCACTGCCTAAATTTTGATAAATAATCAACATTGGCGGCCGAAGACTTCCGGCATAAGAAGTCAGCCTCACTCTGCCAACGGCCTTGTCAAAGAGGGCGGAGGAGCGGATAGAGGTTCAGGCCACTCTCTTGTCCTAGGGGTGGGAAATTGCCCCTAAAGGCGGAAGAATCAGCAATGATCAAAAACATGAGGATGCTGAAGGCAATGGAAACCACTGCATTAAAGACACGTAACGTGTATCCACAGGACATGTGGCCTGTATTTGAAGAAGTGTCATGATGATCTCTCCATTGGCAAAAGACTCCGGAATAGTACCCCATCCGGATCTCCGGGAGGGGACTGCCAAGGGGGAGGTTACCATGAGATAAAGATTGAATAATCAACGAAACGATGACGTTCCACGAGTTGGGGCGTGGAATGTCAGAAGCTTGAACGTGGTAGGGAAACTAGAAATTCTGAAAAGGGAAATGCAAAGGCTCAATCTAGATATAGTAGGGGTCAGTGAAGTGAAGTGGAAGGAAGACAAGGATCTCTGGTCAGATGAGTATCGGGTAATATCAACAGCAGCAGAAAATGGTATAACAGGTGTAGGATTCGTTACGAATAGGAAGGTAGGGCAGAGGGTGTGTTACTGTGAACAGTTCAGTGACCGGGTTGTTCTAATCAGAATCGACAGCCGACCAACACCGACAACGATAGTTCAGGTATACATGCCGACGTCGCAAGCTGAAGATGAACAGATAGAGAAAGTGTATGAGGATATTGAAAGGATAATGCAGTATGTAAAGGGGGACGAAAATCTCATAATCATGGGCGACTGGAATGCAGTTGTAGGGGAAGGAGTAGTAGGAAAGGTTACAGGAGAATATGGGCTTGGGACAAAGAATGAAAGAGGAGAAAGACTAATTGAGTTCTGTAAAAAGTTTTAGCTAGTGATAGCGAATACCCTGTTCAAGAATCACAAGAGGAGGAGGTATACTAGGAAAAGGCCGGGAGATGCAGGAAGATTTCAATTAGATTACATCATGGTCAGACAGAGATTCCGAAATCAGATACTGGATTGTAAGGCGTACCCAGGAGCAGATATAGACTCAGATCACAATATAGTAGTGATGATGAGTGGGCTGAAATTCAAGACATTAGTCACGAAGAATCAATACGCATACGGAAGTACTAAGGAATGACGAGATACGTTTGAAGTTCTCTAACGCTATAGATACAGCAATAAGGAATAGCGCAGTAGGCAGTACAGTTGAAGAGGAATGGACATCTCTAAAAAGGGCCATCACAGAAGTTGGGAAGGAAAACATAGGTACAAAGAAAGTAGCTGCGAAGAAACCATGGGTAACAGAAGAAATACTTCAGTTGATTGATGAAAGGAGGACGTACGAACATGTTCCGGGAAAATCAGGAATACAGAAATACAAGTGGCTGAGGAATGAAATAAATAGGACGTGCAGGGAAGCTAAGACGAAATGGCTGCAGGAAAAATGTGAGGACATCGGAAAAGATATGATTGTCGGAAGGACAGACTCAGCATACAGGAAAGTCCAAACAACCTTTGGTGACATTAAAAGCAACGGTGGTAACATTAAGAGTGCAACGGGAATTCCACTGTTAAATGCAGAGCAGTGAGCAGATAGGTGGAAAGAATACATTGAAAGCCTCTATGAGGGTGACGATGTGTCTGATGTGAAGAAGAAACTGGAGTCGATTTAGAAGAGATAGGGGATCCAGTATTAGAATCGGAATTTAAAAGAGCTTTGGAGGACTTACGGTCAAATAAGGCAGAAGCGATGGATAACATTCCATCAGATTTTCTAAAATCATTGTGGGAAGTGGCAACAAAACGACTATTCACGTTGGAGTGTAGAATATATGAGTCTGGCGATATACCATCTGACTTTCGGAAAAGCATCATCCACACAGTTCCGAAGACGGCAAGAGCTGATAAGTGCGAGAATTATCGCACAATCAGCTTAACAGCTCATGCATCGAAGCTGCTTACAAGAATAATACACAGAAGAATGGAAAAGAAAATTGAGAATGCGCTAGGTGGCGATCAGTTTGGCTTTAGGAAAAGTAAAGGGACGAGAGAGGCAATTCTGACGTTACGGCTAATAATGGAAGCAAGGCTAAAGAAAAATCAAGACACTTTCATAGGATTTGTCGACCTGGAAAAAGCGTTCGTCAATATGAAATGGTGCAAGCTGTTCGAGATTCTGAAGAAAGTTGGGGTTAGCTATAGGGAGAGACGGGTCATATACAATATGTACAACAACCAAGAGGGAATAATAAGAGTGGACGATCAAGAACGAAGTGCTCGTATTAAGAAGGTTGTAAGACAAGGCTTTAGCCTTTCGCCCCTACTCTTCAATCTCTACATCGAGGAAGCAATGATGGAAATAAAAGAAAGGTTCAGGAGTGGAATTAAAATACAAGGTGAAAGGACATCAATGATTCGATTCACTGATGATGTTGCTATCCTGAGTGAAAGTGAAGAAGAATTAAATGATCTGCTGAACGGAATGAACACTCTAATCAGTACACAGTATGGTTTGAGAGTAAATCGGAGAAAGACGAAGGTAATGAGAAGTAGTAGAAATGAGAACAGCGAGAAACTTAACATCAGGATTGATGGTCACGAAGTCAATGAAATTAAGGAATTCTGCTACCTAGGCAGTAAAATAACCAATGACAGACGGAGCAAGGAGGACATCAAAAGCAGACTCGCTATGGCAAAAAAGGCATTTCTGGCCAAGAGAAGTCTACCAATATCAAATACCGGCCTTAATTTGAGGAAGAAATTTCTGAGGATGTACGTGTGGAGTACAGCATTGTATGGTAGTGAAACATGGACTGTGGGGAAACCGGAACAGAAGAGAATCGGAGCATTTGAGATGTGGTGCTTTAGACGAATGTTGAAAATTAGGTGGACTGATAAGGAATGAGGAGGTTCTACGCAGAATCGGAGAGGAAAGGAATATGTGGAAAACACTGATAAGGAGAAGGGACAGGATGATAGGACATCTGCTAAGACATGAGGGAATGACTTCCATGGTACTAGAGGGAGCTGTAGAGGGCAAAAACTGTAGAGGAAGACAGAGATTGGAATACGTCAAGCAAATAATCGAGGACGTAGGTTGCAAGTGCTGCTCTGAGATGAAGAGGCTAGCACAGGAAAGGAATTCGTGGCGGGCCGCATCAAACCAGTCAGTAGAGTGATGACCAAAAAGAAAAATTAAGTGCATCAAATGAACAGATTCTACTAAGAGCAAAATCTAGAAGTCGAAGAGTAGGGAAGCTAAGAAAATGCATACAAATAAAAAATTTTGTTTTGTGCTTATATCGATAAAATAAATTGATTAAAGTTCTCAGTACATCAGAAGGATAGTTGTGAAGGAAAAACAATAAAGTAAGAACTACAGTAACTCTTCTGCAGACGTAATGTGTTATGGGGAATAAGTACAAAAAAGGAGAAAGATAGAAATTAGCATGTCGATAGTTCGACGAAATATTAGTAGATTCTCTCTTAAAATGTAGTGTAAAGTAGGAAGAAGTGTTTTTTTTGTGGATAAAAGGAAGCCAAGAATTAGGAAGGAAGAACAGAATTAGGTAAGAAGGAGATATTCATTTGTGGGTTGTTCTGTTGCAAGTGGTGACCATTTTGTTGAGGAGATATTTTGGAGGGAAATGAGAAGCCTTTATGATTTGTGGAAGTCACTACAAATTGATATTAAATGGAGATATGAGGGAAATAGATATAAAAGATTGTTAGGAGAGAAGAATTAAGAGAGATGATTGAATTATTAAGGAAAGTGAGAAACACGTTGTTTTCTTGGTAGGAGATCGACAGAGGGAGTGAAGTTAACACAGGGATGATTTCAGTAAGGAAGAGTATGGTAGGGGGAGAAAGTAATATAAAAGTATATTGTTTAGAAGAAGGATATAGGGAAAGCTACTACTAAGAAAAGTACAAGCTCTAAAACAATGGAATTAGGCAGTGGAGAAAGTTTTAAGGAGGGTAAAAAAATAGAGAAATTTTTGTATCTTGAACATCTGTTTCAGCTGATGCCGAAACGAAGAGATTGCAGAGAAAAGGACAGTGGAGTTGGAGTCAAGGTGTGAAGTTTTTATGATATGATGTACCTGCAGTTAGAAAAAAAAGCTGACATACCAACACACTGACCTTCATCACCACCAGTTTGCCTCTTACTATACATCGTGCTGAAGATGAGGAAGCCATTACCTTTATGCTAATAAAAAAAGGGAAAAAGAAAAATGTACATATAGAATTGGAATATATGTTGATCTGTTAAAACAGATGTAAGGTTATCAACAGTAGAATAAGGATAATAAATATTATGTATAGTGTAAATACGGGATTTCGTGAAGTCTCTTAGTAGTTTAATGTTTGTAAAGCTTGTAATGTATCTTAAGGGAGAAAGGGTTGTGATAAGATAGGTAGTAATACCATGTAAATTAGAGAAATTTAGGCATGTAAGGTGGAAAAAGTGTGCACAAAGTTGTAGTATACTTGATGTCATCAAGAACGATGCATCATCATTGCAGTCAGATCGACAGTAGAACTGAGTACAGCTGTTAGGCATGAGAGGGAGGAACACTGAGAGTGGGTGCCTGGTACTTCAGCTTTCGACATGACGAAAGGAAATGTCTTGGTGGAAGCAAAGGTCCAAGAGGATAACATCTCTGGCGAACAGTGTGGGGATCTACGACGAATCCTGGATATGGTCAACATGTACCATTACGTGATTTTTATTCATATGAAAGTCACATGCGAGCTTCAGCACAACAGATTTGCTAAGTGCTAGATCCTTAGCACTTGTGTCAAAACTGTTTAGAGCAGCATAACGAGATATCATGGATGTCCACCAAACTGGAATGGAGGTGGAAATGTTACATAAAGGACAAACGAATGTTTGAATTCACCAGAAGAAGAAGAAGAGGCGCATTTCTGTAATACAGGATACAGAATGGCCGAAACTATTGTGATACCACATGAAAGCCAGTGACTGCCAAACAATCCCTGAACACTCACGGGACTAAGCAAGAGAACGATGGAAGGCTGTCCAATTTATCCTGATGAGCAACCTGATGCAATAAAGGATACACAAGATTTGAAAGAAAATAACATAGGAACAGATTGTACAATAACGAGGTTAAGCGGGTCTTAAAACTCCAATTCCTGGTCCAGAGAAGAATGAAGGCAGAAGTGAGAAGACAGCAAGTTGAAACAAAAAAAAAAAGAAGATTCAATGCAGAAGATTAGAAAGACAGAAGAGCCTGGACCACAAGAAATAAAGAAACCTTTGTAAAACCCCTCCCATACAAGACCATTGTTGCACCTATCTACCAACAAAGAATCCAATTTTAGCTGTTCCAGCTCCACAAATTTCCGACATTCCTAATGGCAAATTACAATAATTTCAAATCTCACACTGAGAGATGAGAGATGGGTATTCGTGTAGAAAACAAGAGACAAATTAACCAATGTTGGATTGCCATAAAAATTCGAGGACTGACGAAGAGCATTAGTTTTATGCTGTTAATAATAGATCTCTAATATAATTTCGCCATGAGTACATGCGGACTGGAACAAAGGCAACCAAGCGCTCACAATACACTCAAACCTTCTGCAGTCTTTCTCGCTGCCAACCGCCATTCCATGGTCAGAGAAGACACATCAAGGTGCATAAAGACGAGGATGACAACTTCAATGACTCTTGTTGAAGATACATATAAAAAGGCTGTCTTTTACGGACTAACATCAGATTAAACTGAAAATAACATTTACCAACACAAGGAGCTTGTTATTGCATACAAATATTTAATTTTTGAAGAGCTTTTGTGTGAGTAGCAGATTGTTGTCAACAATTCTTTTCAGTTTTAATCTGGACAGATCAATAATATTTTTTGTATTTCGTGTTTTTACAACACATCTTAGTTAAGAAAACCAAATGTTGGTTTTAATGTGTTTGTTAAAATATAGGTTATGTAGAAGAAAAGGGATTTGCAATTTGGTGATGTTGATTTAATATTTACAAGGTAAAAAGTAGGATTACGAATTTAATATTTTTGTAAAAGCCAATGAATAATTGAGATCTTCTGTAAAGTTATAATGTGTAAGTTCTGATTTATATATATATATATATATATATATATATATATGTGTGTGTGTGTGTGTGTGTAAAGTTATGAGAAGGGTGCTGTTAAGTGTAAGATAAATTAAAAAGTTATTATAAGGGATAAAACTCTCTTGGATTATAATCGCCATAGAAGCTAAGCTAAGGTTAAGAATTGAACATAAGAATTGAAAAATAGGAGGATAATTTTAAATAAAGGTTTCCTCAACTTCAATACATCTCCATCATCATTTAACGTAAGTATTGATGTAAAAAAAAACGGTCTCAAATTATAAAATTATGAGTGCTATAAGTTTATAAAGAATCTACAAGTTGTTTGAATTTTAAATTAATTATTGAGAACCATAGAATGAAAAGAAAAGGTTTCATATTATTTAAATAATTGTATTAAATCAGAAAACCAGGGAAAACATATAAAATACTGGAAAAACATCACTTTAGTGCTCATATCAGTAGTATATAGTAAGTCAAGTGCGGTGGAAAAATAACAAAAAAGAGACTGAAAGAACAACTGTTTGTTTATTCCACATTAAAATAGAGATTTGGTCAATCTAAAGATATAACAATTGCTACATTTAGCGGTTGAGAACAATTTTGCACTGACTTCAATCTATTTCTCAACCATTGATTGACCCAGCACAAAATTGAACACGGAAGGAGGCAGCTTGAATGACTATCAATTTAGCACCTTACATGAGATTTTATACATTGTAGATGAATAAGTCACCTGACATACTTTAGCGATAATGAGCAGATTAGCCAATCAAAATCTACAATAACTAATGCAAAGGGATGACGATTCGACAGTGTTAACACACCAAACCCAAATCCTGTATGTCAATGAGCAAGAGGTGATAAAAGATGCTGGAAGAAACGTTTTAGTTAGGGGGAAGACGCGAGTTGTGCCGTTACGGCCTGAGTACAATGGAACGCTTCTAAAATGGGTTGGTGACCCACAGCGAGAGGGACAACGGACGCGTCGGGCGATATAGCGGGTAGGGGAGTGGGGAGCAGGCAGCGGTGCAGCGTTGCTTGCTACAGAGGAATTCTGTAGAAAACTGCGTCGGGAAATTTTCAGATAGATACAAACAGACCAGAGAAGTAGCTGATAATGTGAAACGCTCGGGGTATGATTGTGATGTACGCATGCAGCTTTTGGCGTCAGGAGCGGCAACAAAATGCCTGATTGGCTGAAATAAGCTCGGAAGGAGAAAAAGGGGAGATGTAGCGATGCAGTTTCAAGTTAGGCCCTTTGTGATTGGCAGGGGTAATTTCCGCAAGATGAAAGAAATGCTCCCATTGGTCTGAAAAAGCTGTGATGCGAAGCACGAAAGGACACGGGTGGGAACAGTTTGTTACGAAAGACACGAGATAAAAAACTTTGAGGTCTCTCCCCAGAAACAGCATCAAGTGTAGAACAGGGCGCATCAAGCTCCGTACGACGCCAAAAGAGGAATTTTGCATGAACACTGCGTTCACTTTCGCTGACATTCAGCTAGAAATTAGCTGAAGAGTCGTTGACCTCCGATAGCAGAGTAAGGAAACAGCCACGTAGTTAATTGTTCTTGTGAGAACTGAGAGAACATTGAAGTGTACATGGTGTACCATCGACGCTCGTGTATATCGCTATATTTTCCTTACTAGGGATGAGCGCACGTTTCCTCATGTAAGAAGAAACATAGGACGGTTTCAGCTGATAAAATAAGTAAAGATTTTTATTAGCATTTTATTGGATTTTCAGAGGGCAGGAGCAGCCATGCAATCGACCGCACATCGCAGCTAAAAGGTAAACGTCGTTGGCAGAAGCATAAACTTGTTGATTTACCAGCTTGCGTCCGTTATGAACTCGAGCATCCTTGAGTAATCTTGCGCTCATCTTGTCACAAAAACTAACCATCCTCAATAGACTTGATTGTCATCCTAAATAGTACCGAACTTAGAACTGGTATTGGATGATTTGTCGTAATATTGGCCAACTTCATTATGCATAAGTAAGAAAAATCTTGTAGAGAACCTTCTACTTAAATTAGATACTGTTGTGTTCAGTGCTATTTCTGTTAAACAGGACAAAATGCGTTAGCTTGACAACCGTCCTAAAATTGTCATGTCACAATCTATGTAAATTCTTGTACTTCTTTGGCATTAATTCTGAAATTAAACAAATCGTGTTCAGCTAAACACTGATGAGCTCTGTCGTAGAATTAGGGTCCACTCCTAACTGCAGTCATTTATTCTAGTGACGCTAACTCACTCACAGGGTGTTTTTGATGATGTCTGACGAACGTGAAAAGTACCGGATTGTCAGAGATTTCCACAAATTTTAAAAAATCTTTTGCATCCGATGGTCACAAATCGCTTAAATTTTAGGAAACTGTGTTTCCGTTGGGTTCGGCAAATGCGTACGGATGTGCACAATGCGAAGCGACTTGGCGGTGCTTTGACATTTCTTACCTGATATAGTGATGAGGGAGATGAAGCCCTTAACAGAATTGTGACTGATAATGAAGCTTGTGTTTGTCATGTCACTCCAAAATAACAGTCGTTAGAGTGAAGGTACTCACGATTCCAGAAAAAAGAAAAATTCAAAACATCGTTGCCAGCACAAAAAATCCTGTGCACTGTGTTGTAGGAATGACGAGGCATTCTCCTTGTTGAGTTCTTTCACAGAGGCGAAACTGTAAATGTGTTTCCATACTGCGAAACATTGAGAAAACTTCGGCGCGCAGTTCAAAACAAATGGCGTGGAATGCCCATTCAACACTGTGTTGCTTCATGGCAACGTCAGGCCCACTCTGCTGGTGTCAGTCAAAACGCTATTCTTCAATTCGGCTGGGAGCAGTTTGATCACCCGCGTACAAGCCTGAATTCTCATCTTCTGAGTACCGCTCGTTCTTGAAATTGAAGCATTATTTTGGAGGAAGACACTTAGGCATGCCGACCCAAAAACCGGTGTTCAGCAGCTGCTGTCCATCTATGTGGTGGGCGTCTTTCTATGATCAGGCAAAGAAAAGTTGGAGTCTGGCTATGACAAAAATGTCTGAGTAATGACGGCATCTGTTTAGAAAAATAGTTAAGAAATGTTCTTCCTTGTAAAAATAAATTTTGATTTGAAGAAATGAGTCTATGAATTCTTTTCCAGACCAGTACTTACTTTTCTGACATGCTGCCCAGCAGCACAATACTCTCTCCATAAACATGACGAGATGTTTACATAGGGTGAGATGTCTGGAGAACATGACGTCCAAGGCAACGCATGAACATCCTCTGTTTCAAGGTGAGTAAGGAAAGCATGCTGAATTCACTGTTCTCACTGAAAGGTAATGTCACGGAGAACTCTAATATGCGAACCAAGGTCGATGGTGGTGCATATCTAATGGCACCCAACACCGTCACACCAAGTGCTGAACCCGTATGATGATGACAAATACCGTACGGTGACTTTCGTTCTACCCAGAGTCCTGACAGTCCAGTGCGTCCATGCCGAATGCTCAACCACAATTCATCTGAAAATGCGACGTGGTGCAACTGCTACGTCCAGTATGATGGTTGGGTGCACAACCAAAGGCGCACCTCTATCTCGGTGCCCCGTGAAGGGAAGTCGCAGAGTGGTGGCCGTGCTGACAGTCCGTGGTGCTCCATACGTCGTCGCACTAACCATGAGCACTATCCGATCAAAACTATCAGCACAGACCTACCTGTTGCAGAACTGACCAGTACAAAAGATGGCGGGGAGTACTGTGTTGTCAACTGATAAGCAGCAATAGCCGAATCAGTCAGGAGACCTCAGTGAGGTCAAACATTGAAAGTCACTTGAGCAACAAATTCATGAGCGACATTTCAATGCTATCTGAGGGGGCCCTAAGTCGGGTGTTGACGATTTACTTTATTTTACTTCTCCGGGGCTCGTTTGTGTAATTGTGGTCTTCAGTCCGAAACCTGGTTTGATGCAGCTCACCATACTACTTTCCTGTGCAATCCCCTTCATCTCCGAATAATACTTACACACTTCCCTCCAATACTAAAATCGTGTTCTTTCTTTTAGTGAAATTGTGCCACAAATTTCCTCTCTCCCTGTTCTGTTCAGTATCTCCTCGGTAGTTACGTAATCTTACCCATCTAATCTTCAACATTCTTCTGTAACACCACATTTCCAAAGATTCCATTCTCTTCTTGTCTAAACTGGTTATCTTCCATTTTTCACTTCCATACATGGCTAACTCCAGACAAATACTTTCAGAAAGAACTTCGTAACACTTAAGCCTGTCTTCGATATTTATAAATTTCTCTTTTTCAGAAATGATTTTCTTATCATTGCCAGTCTATATTTTTTTCCCTCCCTACCTCGGCCATCATTAGTTATTTTCCTGCCCAAATAACAAAACATATCTACTACTTTAAATGTATCGTTTCCCAATCTAATTCCTTCAGCATAACCTAATTTAATTCGACTGCACTCCAGTATTTTTGTTTTGCTTTTGTTGACGTTCGTCTTACATCCTTCTTTCAAGGCACTGTCGATTCAGTTCAGCTGCACTTTCAAGTCCTCTGCTGCCTCTGACATAATTACAAAGTCATCGACATAATTTAAAGTTTTCATTTCTTCTCCCTGAACTTTAATTCCGATTCCAAATTTTCCTTGGTTTCATTTACTATTTGCCTGATGTAAAGACTGATAATATAGAGGATACGCTACAACCATGTCTCACTCCCTTCTCAACTACTGTTTCCCCATCACGCCCCTCGACGCTTATTATTGCTGTCCGATTTTTGTACTATTTGTCAATAGCCTTTCGCTCCCTATATTTCATCCCCTCTATCTTCAGAGATACGAAGGTAGGCAACGCTGTCAAAAGCCTTCTCTAGCACTACAAATGATATACACGTAGGTTTGCTTTTCCTTAACCGATGTTCTAGGAAGAGTCATAGGGAAAGTATTGCCTCCCGTGTTTCTACATTTTACCACAATCTGAGCTATTCTTCCCCTAGGTCGGCATCTGTCATTTTTCCACTCTTCTGTAAAGAATTAGTGCTAGTATTTTGCAATCGTACCTTATTAACCTGTAATTTTGCCATCTGTCAGCACTTCCTTTCCTTGCAATTCTAATTATTACAGTCTTCCTGAAGACTAAGGGTATTTCCCCTGTCTCATACACCTTGATCCGCAGATGGAAGACTTTTGTCATGGCTGGCTCTCCCAAGGGTATCACTAGTTCTTGTGGAAGTTCGAGGCCTTGTTTCGACTTAAATCTTTCAGTCCGCTGTCAAATTGTTCTCGCAGTGTCATAGCTCCTGTCTCACCTTCATGTACATTCTCTTGAACGCTATAATACTGCCTCCAAGTTCATCTCCCTTGCATAGATCCTCTTTATACCCTTTCCACATTTCAGTTTTCCCGTCACTGCTTAATACTGGTTTTCGATCTTAGCACTTGATGTTCATACAGGTGCTTCTCTTTTTTCACCAAATTGTCTTTAATTTTCCCGTAGGCCGTATCTGTCTTTCCCCTCGTGAAATATGCTTCTTGTCCTCTAGCAATTTCTGCTTAGCTATACTCTACTTTCCGTCGATCTTATATTCAGACGTTTGTATTTCCGTTCCATTTGCTGCATTTTTGTATTTTTTCCTTTCATCAGCTGAATTCAATGTCTGCCGTAATGTCTAAGAATTTCGGTTAGGCCTTATCTTTATACACATCCGATCCTATTCTGCATTCACTATTTCATCTTTTAAAGCTACACATTTAGCTTCTACTGCATTCCTTTCCCCTACTCTAGTCAGTCATTCAGTGATGCTCCCTAGGAAACTCCCAACAACCTTTCCCTCTTTCAGTTTCTCCAGATCCCATGCCCTTAATATCCTTCGTCTTTGCAAATAAAAAAGTCAATAAAATAGATAAAAATACAAAACAGTAATACAATATGATTTTCTGTAAGACGGGCCGTAACATGATGTACAGAGGACGTGATGTTATATGGAAAAGGTTTTCATGATTAGCGTGTGTTCCCCTTATCAAGCTTAAGTAGACGATAAATGCTGAGGGATATGAACACATTTTACGGCGTTGTGGATGTCGTGCAGCAGAGGATCAGTTCGGAGAACATGATTATATCCGCATGGCAGTGCACCCTAACTCCAAGCAGCGTCACACAATGGTTGATGGGCCACGACAATTATAAAATGGACTAGCCTACCCAGAGTCCCGACGTGAACACAATCGAAGACCTTACCGATGAGGGATAGAGTCGACTTTGCTCCAGACCACATCGCCTGTCATTACTACCTTCTCTGGATTCTGCTCTCTCCATAGACACTGAGACATTGAAAGTGTGTTCAGCTGAGTTAAAGCAGTCATAAAGGCAAAGAGTCGTCATATCCCACATCACTGTTCACCGGTAGTTTTCAAATACTTTTAATAATATTGTTTATATATTTTTCTTGCTGTAAAAAGCACTTTTACTCACTCAAATCACGAGACGCCAAACAAACACTGTGTCTATCCCCTCGGGCGGAAGTCGCGTGGGACCGTTGGTATCCCCATCCATACGATATTCGCATGACACTCGTGGAATCTCGACCAACTCGATTATAAACCGGAGACTCGATAGGCCGTGATCTTTCAGCTCTGAAATTCTGACTAGTACTGGCAGAACGTTTTTCTTCCTACGCGACGTATTAATATGATCTTCTCTCAAACAATCAACATTAAAGTGCGACATATGAATGAGAAACCAGCTGCGCAGTTTTTCCTGATACATAGATGACGTTATTCCTACTTGCTTTGTGCGCTTGCACTGGAATATAAATCTGGTGCCAGTTTGACGTTTGCTGCGTGTCCCTTTCGTGGTGTTGCAACATCACCAGCCAGCCATGCAGGAGAGAGGTGTGCAGCAGGAATCAGTTGGGGTAGGCTGGCTGCGACGCTGCACTGTCGGCGGCTGACCGCAGTGTGCGCTACGGGCGGCGGGTGACTCCTAATCAAAGGGGCCACAACACAGGCGATGCGAGGCGGCGCCTCCTGCCCGTGTGAAGTCACGCGACAGCGGTCTCAGGACGACCCGGCACAAAGCCCCGCTCCGCTGGCTGGTCGAGAGCTGCGGCGCTGTCTAACTACGGCACTCCCTATACTCTGGTACAGCAAGATTTGCCTAATGGCAACCCCGAAGCGTAACCGTACTAGCGACTAAACTCAGAGACTAGGTTTTGGCTCTCAACTACTAGCATATACGAGGCGAACAGAAGTCTATTGAAACAAGAAGTTTACTGTTAGAAATCACTGTTTATTTACAACGAATTTCGAACGCGTAAACCTCCACAATCAGGTAGATTTACGTGTGTTCGTATGATGTACGTGAGTGGGAGGTAACTTGTGGAAATATTTAGTGGAGAAATATTTTAGAACATGCTTTTTGGGAGCTTTTTTACAAAAATTTATCACATATGTAGAGCCGAACATAAAACAGCTAAAATAGGATACTTCCACTAGACTTGCCACAGGTTACCCCAAAATCGTAACACAACATACACATTTGTCACAGTACAAATGTGTAAAACCTTTGAAAAGTGTGGTGGATATGTATACATAGTTGTTTCGTTCGATATCAATAACAATCGCGGTAAAGCCTAAAATGTTCGCATTTAAAGTGAACAGAAGTATTCAAATCTACGGATGTGCAGCTTTAAATGTTGAGACAATCGATATAATAGACGGAATCATCGATTACTTTGTGATTAAGTGGACGCTTTCTCGTGTGTTGTAAACACGTACACAGTACACACGTAATAAGAAAATGTGTGTATTATGCAACATGTGATTTCCTAACAACGTTACGTTACCGTACCATGAAAGTATTTAAACGCGCTCTATGTTACAACAGTAAACATAGGAAGTGATGGAAATAATGACGTTTGTACGTTCAGAACTCCTCATTCGAGTCTGCTGTCGTACGGTACTGAAGCAAGTTCAGCTACGAGTGGCCACAGTCCACATCGCACGGAAAGGAAAAGGAGCGATACTAGAGGAGACAACGATCGTTTTGCATGGGCATGAACAGAATAATATATGCAAGAAATTGGAGAAGCTACACACAGTAATCCGTCTACTTTGGGACGTGTCATCCATGTCTATAAAACGATGAACACAATAGTAAATCAGGATCGGATATCCGCCAAAACTTACTTCTAGAGGTAAACGACAAACGAAATGTTGAAGCAAAATTCAAGAATAACAGCAACAGACATTAGAGAAAATCTTGAAGAAAATCTGGGGAAGGTGGTTGTTAGCATTTTGAATAGCCTGAGTATGAGTTCAGTTCCAAAATTCCATGAAGGAAACCCCATGTAAGTAAAGTAAATAAGAACAAGCGTTTCGTGTCTGACAATGAGTACGTGACGAAGAAAAATGAGTTGTGGCATCGTGTGTTACTGCTAGATGAAAAGCAGTTCCGTGTATATCGAAGTTAACTGAATTTTCCGTCAGTTCTTCGTAGAACAACGTTATAATAAATAAACGGCGCTAGTCTGTTTTTGTGGTTGGAGGTTGCAGGGATCTGACTCCACATTTGCTGATAGTGAGGGCCACAACAACTATCAGCGAGAGTTTCATTTCCTTCACTTAACAAACAAAGGCTAAAAATTCAAGCTGTTGGAAGCCCTGAAAATTGGCAAACATGTAGTTCACAGTTCATATCTAATATCAGATGGCCAGACACAGCTTAATACTTCCCCTCTTTTAACTTCATATAATCCTCTCAGTTTTTCATTACTTCCCATACTGTCTCTTCCTTCGTATTCCACCGTTTTTCCTGTATTCATTTTCTTTTATTTTAGTGAAATTGCTTATGTAATCCATACAGTCTGTAGTTACGTCTGTTAACTTTTTCTTTTAACTGGCACTGTATTACTTTCCATATTTAATACCTCTTGAAGCTGTCTCGTTAAGCACTGCTTTCATTTTACTTACTTCATTTATTTAATGCAAACTTTTATATAGGCACAGTTTCTGAGTTTAGAATGTTTTTCACTGTTTTTCCCTTTAGATTTGTGTATTGTTCACCTTTTTACCCTTGGAAATGCAGTACGAACACACTCTAAACGACGTCATTTGCTGTATATTCCCTGACATCTTCCATTTTCCTGCATTAATTCATTTCTGGTTTATCTTCCTGATATTGCTTAAGTTCTTCATATGTTGTGTAGTTACAGTGATAATTCTTTCTTTTAATTGGTTTGTGTATCACTCTCCATGTTTTATACCTCTTGGAGTAGCGTTCTGAAGTACTAATTTTTTCATTTTATTGGTTTTGTTTATTAATATAAACTGTTACGTAGGTATGCTTTTCCAGTTAGGTGTTACTTTTTTACCTTTTTATTCCCTTTATATTTATTTTTTGTTCAACTTCTTACTTTTTGCATAGCATTACCACCACACTGTCAAGGATTTCTTTTGCTGTGCTTCAATGTAGATGTAGAATTTCTTTTCTGGTGTCGTTCACTAACATTGTAACTTCTTTGACGACAGTAGTCAGTAAATGTCTGATGATGGCCTTGTAATCCAAAAACTGGTTAACACAATAAGTTAATATTGTAGAACAAAAGCAAACTAGCGTATTTTATTTAGTATACCGAAGTGATGGGCGATTAAAGGCTAAAGAGTGCTGAGTGGGTTCTTATAAACGTGGACAGTACGTTCAAAGACGGGGATGTATGGGTTTAAGTGCTGTGAGTTAGCCATTATTGATGTCAATATGAACAAGTATGTTTGAAAGAATATACAGGGTGTTTATAAGTGAATATTGGGGTTTTAACACTTTACAATATTTATCACATTAAACATACCGCTATAAATGATATGTCAAATGAAAGAGCAACTCAAACAGTTGTCTTTGGCACCAGTGTGCATGCGCAACGCGCTGTGTTTCCACCGCAAGCCGTTAACAGCGGTACCAGCGAAGTTGGCGATTAGTGAACAGAAAGCGTTTTGTGTTTTGCAGTTTGCAAAGACCGAATCTGTAGTTGCTGTGCAACGTGTGTTCCAACTGAAGTTCAGTTGTGATGCTCCAAGTGATAATAACATTCGTAGATGGTATCATCAGTTTGAAGATAACAGCGACCTTTGTAAAGGGAAGAGCACAAGACGACCAAGAGCCAGTGAAGAGACTGTTGAGCGAGTGAGAGAGTCGTTTACTCGTAACCAAATGAAATCAGTCTGGAAGGCTAGTCGTGAATTACAAGTTCCCGTGGTGATTGTCTCGAAAGTTTTAAGAAAACACGTACAACTACATCCTTACCATTTACAGTTATTACAGGCTCTAAAGCCGATAGAAAATGGATTATTTGTCAACTTCGCAAACGAAATGTTGTTTCATGACGATGAAGATTTTCTGCATCATGTTGTCTTCAGCGACGAATCGACCTTTCACCTTAGTGGACATGTTAAAACTCACAATGTTCGCATCTGGGGCACAGAAAATCCTCACAAGGTGGTACAAGTGCAAGGAGATTCACCTAAAGTGTTTTTTTTTTGCCGTATTCCGGCAGAAAGTTTATGGGCCTTTCTTTTTTGGTGAACCTACTGTAACTGGCACTTCTTACCTTGATACACTACAGCAATGGCTATTCCCTCAGTTGGAAGAAGATGAGCCAGAGAACTTCATTTTCCAGCAAGAAGGTGCGCCATCTCACTGGCATAGCAAAGTATGGAATTGGTTATGAATCATCTACAACACGCCACATACACTCAGAACAGCTCTGTCACCCGACTGAGCAATTGGTTGAACCTCACTGTACCCAAGCACTGGACAGGCCGCAAGGGGCCCAGTGACAGGGCTTGCTTTGCATGGCCTCCACGTTCACCCGACCTCGCACCGTGCGATTTTTTCCTTTGGGGCTTCACCAAGAATTGTGTGTACATGCCTCCGCTACCAGAAGACCTCCCTGAATTAAGAAACCGGACTGAAGCAGCTGTTGCTACAATGACTGAAGACACACTTGTCAACGTTTGGGAAGAACTCGGCTATAGACTTGATGTGTGCCATCTGAGAAATGGTTCTCACATTGAACATCTATAAGGTTCTTGGTAAAACTGTTTGAGTTGCTCATTCATTTGACATATCATTTATAACTCTAAGTTTAATATAATAAATATTATAAAGCGTTAAAACCCCGATATTCATTTATAAACACCCTGTACTTCAGGAAAATCTCCACTGATGCGCTCAAGAACTAGACCTTGCAAATCATTTTCATTTCCCACAAGGCAACGATCCTAAGCATGCATTTGGAGTTACTTGGTTATGGATCATCTGCAACACGCCACATACACTTAGAACAGCTCTGTCACGCGACTGAAACGCAACCGTCATCTGGAGAGACTTGGGAAAAACGATCAGGAAACACATCACATGTGAAACAAGAGTGAAAGACACTATTCTGCATCATTTAACTCTGTAGCTGGAGAGTTAAATAGACAACGAATAGAAATTTTAATTTTGCACAAAATATCGTAACTTGCGGGAATAACCCGCTTTGTTCCTTAACTCCAAGTCCGTGTCAAATTCGAATCTCTCAAGTGCGACAATATTGTCCGCACTAGCAAAGAGGTATTCGTAAATTAAAAGGCAGGTGGGTTCTGAATAGTTACAACTCGTAGGGATTCCAGCGAGACAACCGCAATGGTGGCTAGACGTCATGCAATCCGTTTAGTCGCTTTCATGTAATCAGACTCACCCGCACTTCCACTGCACAATCTGCCAATAATGTACCAAGGATATTATTGGTACATACGTCTTAAGAAATCGCAGCTGAGAGGAGGAAAGGTGAAGAGGGAAGTGGTAAGTGAAGCATCTCAGACAAAAGAAGGATGTCGTTTCACAATGAGAACATTTTTTACACTGGTTATTTCAAACTTTACATGCTATGAGCTCATGTGGAATGACTTTTCTTCATCAAAAACTAATTTACAGTCAGACTATTGTATCTGTTCTAAAATAATTTTATTAAAACAAAAAAAAAATGGTAGAAAATTACGAATATGTCGTTATAAAGACTGGACCAATGTTGACTCAGGCTTAAATAACAAGCAAGTACATTCAGTGCGAAGATGTATGGCGACAGTTACAGGAAATGTATGATAACCGAGCACAGAGGGCTACTTTTTATTTATTTTAATACCTACGTCCTGCTGTCGGGAAAACGTTCATCAGTTTTAGTTACGAAAGTGTATTTATGTTTACCCAAGAAAATAAATGTGACATGAAACACGAAGTACAGGTTTGTTAAAAACATAGAAGAGATTTATTTATTATACTGTATATGTTTTGGTAATTAATTGTTCTCCTTTTGCAGCATACAGTTGAGATTTGAATTTCTATCCGCCCCTGTACGTATCTCTAATTTTGGACGAAAGGTAACAGGACCTAGTAGGTGTGGTGTTTCTCACTATTGTGTTTGCCACTACTTACGCAGATTTACCAGTCCCTGAAGTCCAGGTCGGTAACGCTGGCCCGTACTGTGGTACTCGACTCAGAGTTGCCAGTTTCACTCTTGCTGTTGCACGAAATTTTCACTGACGCTATTTGGCTGGCACTGGAGGGAAATGTGGTTATTACCGTACTTTTCAGCAGAGCCCTACATTAAGTTAAGGGCATGTGGCGCCACTATTGCTAATTCGTCTTCTGACGGGATCGTTAAGCTCGATCGCCCGTTGCCGGCCGCGGTGGTCTAGCGGTTCTAGGCGCTCAGTCCGGAACCGCGCGACTGCTACGGTCGCAGGTTCGAATCCTGCCTCGGGCAGGGATGTGTGTGATGTCCTTAAGTTAGTTAGGTTTAAGTAGTTCTAAGTTCTAGGGGACTGCTGACCACAGATGTTAAGTCCCATAGTGCTCAGAGCCATTTCAACCATTTTTTAGATCGCCCGTTTGTGCTATTCAAGAGCACTAGACTCCTGTGGCGGTACCGGGTTTCACAGATCTCGCTTCTCACACAACGTAAACATGGCACCATAATTTATCCCACACACATACATATACATTATAGTTAACTACTGCTGTTTATTAATTCGTTTTAGTCAAGTTCTTCTTACTTTTTATAGTGGTTGGTATTTAGTTCAATAGACAACATAATGACGTCCCCAGTGGAAAGGGCATTTTCAGTGCAGAGAAATAACAGCCTTCCCTATTAGGCTTCTGAACAGCCCGACGGGGGTACCGCCAGCCTTTTTACGACTCAGTTCTACGAGTTTTTATGGTAGATTTATTCATTCCACATACACACTGTTCTCATCTCTATTACCACTTCCCCCGCCGTATCTCATTAACCGTCTCTTTTCAAGTAAATGTAAATCATGAGTGTGCGTATATGTATGTGTATGTGTATATGTGTGTGAGGGAGAGAGTGAGAGAGAGAGAGAGAGAGAGAGAGAGAGAGAGAGAGACAGAGAGAGACAGAGAGAGAAAGAGGCTGAGATGCTAAATAGTTTTGAATCGTTGTTGTGACGAAATCTCATACCCAATTTCTTTTTCGAAAGACGAAAGATAACGAGGTTGGTGTGCCGTCTTTGTTAGTTACAGAACAGGACTGATCGCCAAATCGGTGTACTTGAGATCACGTCACAAGTTTCATTGTCTTTAACACCGGCATGATATCGGGTCCAAGGAAGTAAGTACTCAAAAAGTTCGACTGGTCTAAAGCAAACGAGTACGATAAATAATCGAAGTATCCTGCCAGCATGCCACGTAAGTTTTCGTTCCTGTCCCATTTATAGGGTATCGCTTATCTTAGTGCAAAAGACCTTCTGTCACTGCGCTGTGTTGCAGTTCTAATGCTCACATCGTATCCTACTGCTCAGTAACAGATGAGAAAAAGGACTTATTTTGTACGTTACGACCGAAATCTTATCTCTGGGTGGTTTAAGGTGAAAGTCCGGCGTACCATACGCAAATAATACCTCAAATATCGGCGCTCAAAATGTTGGAGACTAGATGCGTCGTGATCACAGACCTCCAGTCTGTATTGGCACCATAACTAGCACCTAATATGACTCTGACATCCACAGACTGACGTATGGCCCACACAGCTAGCTACTAAATCACTTAAAAGGCAGTGAGGTAGATCTGCCGTGTCAGTTAGAGAACACGATGCAGGACGTTGTTCGAGAGTCTCCGAAACCTGAATCCGCCATGTCTGATTTGCGGTTAATTTTGTGGACTAATTCAAATGTGCCTTCTCGATAGAGATGATTCTACAGTCGATAATTCTCCATCTAAACGCCATTAAGAAATACACGTAATTCCAAGTTTCGCATGCGCTCTTTTGTTGCATCAAGAAGGCACCTTCCAACAGGAATGGGATTTGAGTTGTAGTTTGTAGGCGGGATATCTGTATTTCAAATCGGTCTGTCTGATTGTGAAAAACATGAGAAATATTAACAGTTTTCATCACCATACATATAAGAAATGTTCTTCGTTTCACGCCAACATGTTTTGGTTGACTTCTGAGACTGTTCAGAGATGCTTGACCGTGAAAGTTTGATAAAGATCTTACACTGCAATAATGTAGAAATTGTGATAATCGGATTTCAATATTTAGGAAGGTAATCTTTTTCTCTATTAAGAGAATGATTAACCGTAGTCCACAAACAATGCTCAGTCATTTGGTCAATCAATCCGGCTCCCGTCTTTTAATATACGGCCCCTGTGAACAGAAATAACACATTGAATTCAGGAATCATTATTTCATACAGGTAGTGTGATCTGATTGTAAGAAACGAGACACAGTTGAGGAATTAATCCTCTGGTTAAGAATTCATAAGCAAGATTACAGGGATTTTACACTTTGGCTATGCAGATATCCGACAGAGGAAGACAAGTGAATAAGTAAGTGGTAAAAGAGAATGAATTTCTCACAAAACAACATAAAGTGTGTATATATAACCTCTCAGGGTTATAACTTGAAAAATATACAATGGTATTGAAAGGTTTCGCATAGAAAAAAATTAATACTGTGTCTAATTTTAGCTTTAGATTTAAAATGAAACGTTATATTATCCAAAACAAACTACCACAATCAATGAGCGAACCCCTTTTTTAAGAAAATAGTGTATTAATAGTAATATTAGACTATTTCAGCATGAAACGGATATACAGTACATCACGTAGCACACAAAAGTGCCTTTTGTTGTCGGCACTTTGTGTAAATTTCATGCTCCGTTGTTGTACTAATTAGAATTTCTTTTTCTTTAGTGCCTGGACCTACAGCATTATCACTGTCATCGTCTTCTCCCTCTTCTTCTTCTCCTTCTTCTTCTTCTGCTTCTCCTTCATCATCCTCACTGTCGTCATCTTGGCTGCTTTACTGCCTTACTGTGTTTGTGTCATAATTTTCTCGACACTCTCTTTTAGGTTTTTCTCAGTTCAGCATGTAATATATAAGAACAAGGTCTCTTACCTTCTTCCCAGTTTCAGAGGATGGCTCCTCAACATTATCAGTGCCAATGAGTATAAAATAAAAGTACACTAACTTAGGAAACTGATCAGGCACAGCTATGTCGTCCACCTTAGATAACACATTTGTTGCCCATGCTGCACACTGTAGATATTGCGCCCGTTATATAAAGGCAAGGACACCGAATTCAGAGTCGGAAGCCACCAGCGGCAGCCAGGAAGGCTGAAACTGCAACAATAGAATCCTTATTTCTATTTCATATTTTTTTATTTACTTTTTCTTATATTTGCATATATACTGATACATAGTTCGCATACTTTTGTGTATATATAGCGTTTTCAGTCGGCAGCTGTGCCTGCGATTTATAGTCTGTAGCCCGGATATACTCTTACTTTTCACCGCTTAAGTAATGCGGACTAAGTTCTATCAATCACGTCCGGGTATTTTTCTTGGTTATGGGACATTAGTTTTGACCTGGTTGTAGCAACAAGGCTAGTGAAATATGGTGTCTTGATTTTCCACAAATCAAAGACAGACTCTTTCCACACGTTTCCCATCATAGTCCTTTCCTCAGAAGTTCCTGTAGGGCAGGCTGTCGATAAGTTTACATTCTCGATTTGTAGTTTCCGACAGATGTATTCTGTGAAGCTCTTCTTTCATTGGTATTGTTTCACTAATTGTTTTCCATCAAATTGATCGTATATCGGTGCGTAACACTTTTTCGTAGACGTTCTTCCATATTATATTCCAACCCTTAGAGGGATAGTCTACTTCCATACGTTTGAGTCTTCCGCTGTTGTCCAATAGCCGGTGTGGTTCGACGGTGACCGATCTCGCAGTGTGTTCGCTTTCTCATTTAAGTTCTTAATTTTCAGGAGAAACATTCTTATGTGGTCCGCCTTCTTGTGTATTTCCTTGAGATGCGTTGGTATTTGGGTAATGTCTGTCTTACATGTTTATAGCCTCACTTAGCACACCTTCCGGGTTGTGCACGTTTATGCTTCTGCACGTTTGTGCAGGTGTCGTGTCCAAGAGGATTCAACAGAATTAGCGACTTCGCATGATAAGTCTGATGTGTCCTAATCGTTGTGACAAGTTATTTTTATTCTGTACAGTAACTCTTCGCAGAAGTCTAGAGCACTGCTCTGTAACGCACTATTTACTGCGATATACAAGTGCAGATGGGCTTATTTTCGATAGGCAGTGGTTCACAAATGTAACCTACATAATGAAAGTCGTGTTGCAAAATCCACCAAGAGTTGTGGTTCTCTTTATTCCACCACCTGTTTCTTTATACAGGGTCACCATCAGATTATAGTACCTTGGCGTAGCCGAATTACTGTGAGAGGTATCGGGTACTTCCGTCCTACACGGAGCATGGAGAACATAAAAAGCATACAGTCAAAGAGGGCATTTCTCGACAAGAGATATCTTCTGGTGTCAAACATCGCTCTTAAGTAGAGGAAGAATTTACTGATAAGGTCCGTGTGGAGCACAGCAGTGTGTGGCAGTAAGTCATGGCCTGCGGGACAACCGAAACAAATGAAAGTCGAAAGATTTGAGGTGTGGTGCTATAGAAGAATGTTGACAGTTAGGTGGACTGATAAGATGTGGACTGAGGTTTTCTAGAGAATCAACGAAGAAAGGAGTATATGGAAGACACAGAAAACAATCCAGGAAAATAAGGTGGTTAAAATAATCACTAAATTGCAGGCATATAAAATAGATTCATTAGAAATGTACATACAAGATTTTTCAAGAGAATTACCAAACCAAACTTGCCATGAGATGTGTAGAGAAACCAATGCACATGTGGCATTCTCAGCATTTGTTAAGAAACGTTGAAAGGACATTTCTAAAAAAATCCCATTTCATTATCAATGTCTCACAAAAATGAATGGATAACAATAGGTGATAGGAGATACTCCCAAACCCTTACGAATTGAGCTCCAAGAGAAAAACCATAATGAGCCACAGTTCTTCATTTATGTCATAGGTGCGAAAAGATTTGTAGGAAGGTACTGATGGCTCTAAAAAGTCATTTAATGGCAAATTAATGTACAATAGAGAGAATAAAAGAAAAGCAGTGTGGGATGTCATTAAACAGAAACAGGTACCGGTAAACTTAATCATAAAGACATACAGATACGGTAAAGAGATAAAGTAGTAAATGATCCCCATTACCAACCAAAACTATGTGAATGTGCAGTTTTCAAGTATTGCAGGGAAACTGTAACAAAAATTCGCAAAAGCAAGTATTACACATGCAAATCAGTACACTGATGTAACTACCAACCACCAACCATGAACTCACTGAAACTGTATAAGACTTAAAAATAAAAAATAAAATCATTCGGTTTAGTTGAAGCACCAATGTGTGCGCTGAAAAAATGCGTACACAGCATAAAAACTTCCATAACAAACATAATAAATGAATCATGCACATCAGCGAAATATCCAGGGACCTGAAATTAGGTAAGAGTCGAGCCGCGTATGAGGGAAAATAATGCAGAAGACTTAGAAAAATGAATAGGACCGATTATGAAAAGAAGTGTTGATTAACAGCTTGAATAAATACAACTTTCTATGTGAAATATGGTACTTGATGCTCTTGACAAAGAGGAGTGAGGCACTGACCTTTTTTTACATCTGTCTAAGAATTTTGATGCTGTCGATTACAGGATTCTAGTAAATCGTTAGGATTAGCTATAGCTAATGACTAGATCTTATCTTACCCACCAGATACGGTACAAGGAGTGAATTTCAGTTTGGAGAGGAGCTTACAGTGAATAGTTATATACAGTTAGGACATCTACAGATTGTTTAACAAGCACAATATTTTCAGGAATTATTACTGATTCTCAGATGAAGTGTTCAAATGGCTCTGAGCACTATGGGACTTAACATCTATGGTCATCAGTCCCCTAGAACTTAGAACTACTTAAACCTAACTAACCTAAGGACAGCACACAACACTCAGCCATCACGAGGCAGAGAAAATCCCTGACCCCGCCGGGAATCGAACCCGGGAACCCGGGCGTGGGAAGCGAGAACGCTACCGCACGACCACGAGATGCGGGCAGATGAAGTGTTGTCAACACACAAAGGTACATGGGTACATAATGTCATTAACGTGTTATGCTTTCCAACTGATCTGTTATCAGTGCGTAACAGCCAATGTCTTTCAGTTACATGCTATTGAAATTTTCTTTACAATGGAATTATGTTCTGGGGAACAAATCCACAAAATACGAACACAGATTTCAAGCTACAAAAAGGGCGATAACAATAAAAGAAAAACTAGTCTTGTTCATTGTAAACACTGTATATGATCATGACGCTGGAGATTTTAGGTACACTACGTGAATACATTTGACAGTCAGTTCCACACATTCGAAATATCATGGTTGCTGCACAAACAGATCTGTGTATGACCAGACAGCACAAACGGATCTCTCTATGACCATGGGACAAGGCATATACAGAACATGCATCCACGAGCGAAGATTAAACGTAGAACTCAAAACCGTACTTACTGTCAAGAATTAAAATTGTACTATAAATTTCCCAAGGAGATTAAAAAGATTACTGTAACGAACTAGTTTAAATGCCAGTGAAAAGTATCTGATAAGTAATACAGTCCTTGTTGTCAATGAATACTTAGATGGGACAACGTAGAGGATTGGTAAAAAAAGTGACATAAATAAATAATAATAACCTCAAAAAAACATTTTTCATTTCATATGAAGCTTTCACACTACGCTTTCCTTTCATTTTTTTTTCTTTTCTCGAAAACGTAGCTCCAAAACTTAGGCAATGTAGAACAACTTATCCACTTTCTGAACTCTACATTTAATTCATTATAGATGATGATGTTTGCTGTTTGGGGCGCTCAACTGCGTGTTTATCAGCTCCCTCAAAAATTCCCAACCGTTGCTCAGTCCAACCTCGCCACTTTCATGAATGAGGATGAAATGATGAGGATAACACAAGCACCCAGTCATCTCGAGCTCATTATAGAGGGATGCTGACTCAGTTGTTCAGGCTACCAAATGGGACGTTCCTGTCACAAAGTGGATGCCAAACATCGTCGCTATAGTTCTGATGTGAGCTGATAGTGCTTAGTGTTAGATCATGAAACAGCGTGTGTAAAGCGTGCATAGTGTGAGCAGTGACTGGGAGTGAGAAATTAATGCTCACTGTTGCACTAGCGTTTCACATCAATGATTTATTTGCAGAGCTGTACTGTACGCTAGTAATTAACCGAATGAGGTTGTACTGCTTTAAACAGAGTGGTCTCTTATTCGGGTAGGTGAAGGCTCCTGGATTTACTTAGATGCCCTGATTAGGTTTTTCGTGGTTTACCTAAGTTACATCAGGCAAATTGTTGGATTGTTCCCGCTAGATAGTTGCCACTATAAAGCCACACTGACTGTGTGCCCTTCATTGTCAAATTAGACCTGTAAGTACAGGGTGTTCAAAATTAAAGCTCCAGTTTCAAAACGCTGTAGGAAGAGAACATCAGGTTTCAACGGCATGTTAATGACGCAGGGTGAACTTCACGAAATGAGAAAAATAAATAAAATTATACCAATAGATGGCGCTATGATTTCAATACTGTTCATTGTTTATGGTTACACAAGTTAGGCAGTCAACAGTTGTGGCGCTGTTAGTTAGGTAAGCGTTTCCAATAGGGGATGGGAGAAATCGGTTTTTAATAGTCCTGAGGCCAAAACTGCATGAAAAGCAGACTGCCGAAGACATGTTAAATATGCTTTCCACGGTTTTCTGCCAAATGTTAAAATAGAGAAGCATGTTCCACGACAGATTGGGGAATCTCGTGGTTCACATTTCGGAGTGCGTTGCGCAATATGTGCATTCAATGTAGCTGCGTTCGTAACTGGAGCACTCAACACATCTTTCAGATAACCCCACAGCGAGAAATCACACGGATTGAAATCAGGCGATCTGGACGGCCCGGCTGTGGGATATGCCGGCTGATAGTAGAGGGACAAGGCCGGCGTCACCCCACTCTCCGTTGTTGCCAAATTTATTCAAGATGGCGGCGATGACGACATCCAATATGGTAGCATGTAGATTTTGGCAACAGTTCATGACGTCATCGAATATGGCGGCTTTTTGTGGGAAAATAGGCCAATTGTCCTACCTCCACAAACCTAACCCCCATACCTCCCCCCAAAAATGGCGGGAAATTTGAATTTTGGCGGGAAAATAGGCCTATTGTGCTATGTTCACTAACCTAACCTCAAGAAAAAATGGCGGGAAGTTTGAATTTTGGCGGGAAAATAGACCAATTGTGCTACGTCCACTAACCTATGTCTCCAGAAGAAAAAAATGGTGGGAAGTTTGAATTCTGACAGGATAATACATGCAAAGACTGTACTTGTCTTTATTATTATTGATTATCATTTATTAACATTCATTATCATTTATTATTATTTATATCATGCACGTGTGTATGCAATCCAACTGTGTTAGTTCATACCCTTGCCACCAGAGAGCACCACCGTGACGTCATTAAAGATGGTTGATTTTGGTGGGAAGAAAGCCAATTGTGTTACCTCCACTGAACTACCATTACCATTCTCCTGCACATTCAGTCCTTGCTGAGCTGTCGTTGCCATGTGTTCGATCATAGAGATGGATGTGGGTGATAGAGCAGCCTTCAATAACTTCATTTTATGTAGACATTCGAGGGAGGACTGTAGCCACAGTTCACTACATGAGGTGTGGAAACGTATGATAATGGAGGAGTGTTGGAGCAATAAGTACAAGAATTCTGTTCAGTAGATTTCGGCAATGCAGAGGGATGGAGCCAGGATGCATTCCGTAACCAACATATGCTCATGTGCATGCGCAAACTGCAGGCTTATTTACCATCAAACATTCACTCTTCCAAAACACAAGAGCCGTTCAGTTGACGCCAATTCGCTTCGGCGTAAGCATATTCGTATACAATGTATATACCATTGAAGCCCATCCTGCAGAATGTGTTCAATCGATGAGTTATTGGTGTTTGACTGCGATGAGTTTAACAACAGTGTAGTTTGCAAGCATACAGCCGAGGACTGCCCCCATAACCTCCTACATGCTGAATGGAAACGAGCATTAATCCTGGAAGATATGAATAAGAACAAGAACACTGTCCTCCAAATAAATTCCCTATAGCGAAATGCTTTAAAAATCCATTACCCATCTCATGGAAACGTCTGCTACTGTTGAAACTGTCTACCTTTTCTAAAGCCCACATATAAGCTCCCAGCCCACAAGAGACGCGACCTCCGATCCAGCAGAGTGACGAACTGATGTAGTTCAAGAGTTCTCCGCTAGAGGGCACTTCGATAGGTCACGTGTTCACCTCATTCAACCAATAGCAGCACAGCATCATGATGACATAGTAGGCTTCTATATAAGGAGCACCCAGCACCTCCTCCATCTCTGTTCCAGTGGGTCAAGATGAAGCGTCAGTCACCACCACAGCACAATAGGTGGAGGAGCAAGCAGCACCAGAAAAGTAAGTCCCCAAATTATTATTATTGCTATTATTATTATTTCTCTACCAACAACACATCATTTCTTATGGATATTCGTCTTGGTCCTCCAGCAGCTCCACCCATGACGCCGGCATCAGCAGGTCCCAGCATGTCCCAGTCCACGCACGTGAAGGCCTCGAACTCGTCCACACAGGATCCTGTAGCTCAGCTTCTCAGTGTGCTGGAGCAGGATAGCCAGATGTTAATCTCAGTGCCAGAGGCTGCGCTTGACGGGCTTTAACAGTACTGGGCTCCTTCATATGCACCGTCCACTGATCATTTTCTCACAAGGGACATCCCACCATCAGTGCAAGAACAGCGGGCTAACAGCGCTGGTGTGGATGTCGTGGATGAGAAGATACCGACCCCCACTGCACCTCATCCTTTACTATTCCCCTCAAGATATGTGTTAACAGTCAGTGGTTCAAAACGTATCCATGTAGGACTTGAAGTTTCACAATACGGTAGCCTCTCAACTGTGTTAGTGCTGGAAAATGTGCTCAAAAATATTAAAGTGAATTTTTCTAACTAGGAGTGGGATGAACTGTGTCATTTAAAAACACAAATCAATAATCATGTGACTACCAAATATTATCCATCCCACTCCTACCAGGACATGTACTGTGGCAGTCTAACTGTGAGTATTCTATCAATGTATGATGATGCTACACTAAAAATTAAAAGTGCTGATGGTTATAGAATTTTCATGCGTCACCCCACTGTTGATAAGTTGTTCAATTTAAACATGGCTCTAACTAGTACGATAGAGAGACTAAATAGATGGTGCCCATATGATCAGGCATCATTAACTGGCTTCACACATGTAACATCCACATAGATGATATAGAACATTGTTTTAATATGTGTATAACACCAGTGCCCAAGTCTTGTGCTATTCCTCGAACAAGTGTTGAAAATGTCGAACTCAAATTTACTGATGGAATAACGGACTATTGCAATTCACCCATAATGTTAAATGATATACTTGCTGAATTTCAAGCGTACAAGAAGCAGATATTTTCCAAATACTGTACTTCTTCTGCACCGCTTAAAAAGAATGTACTGATTTTTTCTGATGCTGATCATATTTGTAAATATTTTAATAAATAAATGTATTATTTTATAATATTAAATTTGTCATTGCGTGTTTTTTTATTTGTCCAGACAAAATATCACCTACGTTAATCCATATGACTGCCTTCCCTTTAAATATACCACCTCGAGTTCATTCTATTGTGTAGCCGTTGTAGCTCAGTTGGTGAGGTGCCTGCGCTATAGTGACTACACACAAACACATATTTTAATCATATAGAAGCGTATTCCACACCTTGACCTACAACAGTTGGTGTCATGGCGGGCTG
Source organism: Schistocerca piceifrons (assembly GCF_021461385.2). Taxonomy (NCBI): domain Eukaryota; kingdom Metazoa; phylum Arthropoda; class Insecta; order Orthoptera; family Acrididae; genus Schistocerca; species Schistocerca piceifrons. Next base: position 273,771,932 of record NC_060139.1, read on the forward strand.
GGTGAAACACCCTCGCCTCAAGGGCTTTGTTGTAGGTGACTCGTCCTGTGATGATGACCAAGACCAGAAGACCAACAAGAAAGGACCACTCCTTCCTGACAGCATATGAGCTATAATTGTTGGTCCATCCAGCTGTGGTAAGACAAAATGTCCTCATGGCTCTGGTTACGCACATAGACGGAGTCCGCTTCGAGCACCTTTTTGTCTTCTCCAAAACACTCTTTCAGCCCAAGTACCGGTTACTGAAGAAAATATTAGATGGAGTAGACGGTGTAACGTACAGAGCCTTCAGTGAAAGCGACGACGTCCCCCCACCTGAAGAGGTAAAGCCTAACACTGCCTTCATATTTGACGATGTCGCTGTTGAAAGGCAAGATCAAATCCGCAAATATTTCTGATTTGGCCGTCATATGGGTGTTGATGTATATTATCTGAGTCAAACGTATTCCAGGATCCCAAAACAGCTGGTGAGGGATGACGCAAATCTCATTATAGCATTCAAACAAGACAACCTCAATTTAAAGCACATTTACCATGCTCACGTAGGGACCGACATGTCATACAATGAATTTGTAATGATATGTGCTGATTGCTGGAACCACTCACAATACGGCTTTCTCGTTATTTATAAAACCCGTAAACTAAATGACTGTAGGCATAGCCGGAACTTCCAAGACTTTCTCCATATATAAACGTACGGAAATACTTTATCCCAGCAGTTAATATTTCACCATGGACAAATTCGCACGCATGGCAGACGCTCAGTCTGAGAGATTAGGTATGCAAAGACAGAGTGCCAGAATGTACACCGATATCAAATTTAAAAATCTTGAGTCCAGACTAGTTAAAGTTGCAAGGAAATTAAAGGACACCCAGAAACTTCTTGCCATTAACCAAAACCGGATAGAGAACAGAATTAGCGCAGTTGAGGGCATGATAGAAGCCGAGGCCGTTGTTACTGAATAAGGTGGCGTAGGAAAAAAGGAGAAGAAGAAGTACAACAAAGCATATATAAATCCACGTGATATTCAGAGCTCTGATTTGTATCCTTCGAGATGTCGACAAAGCATAAAGTCATTCAGGGGCCCAAAGCAGTTCGAGAGAAATTACGTTTGCTGAAGTCGGGGCATATTGATCGCGAGCAAACACTAAATGAAACTTTTAAACCTGTTACCGAATCTATCACCACGATAGCTTTGCATAATAATGACTCAATCGCAGAATTCACCAACCAGTATCCGTCCGTTAAGATAGAACATTTGGTGTCAGCAGGGCGAGACCGGACATGCTGGACTCTCAAACTTTATCTGATAGCACAATACGCATCGGGGATACAGAGTTTAAAAGAACACCTGGCTTAATGAACCTAATCTTCCTAAGGCCATCAAAAAACTTAAAATACTCTGCCGATGATCGCAAAGTCTATCGGGAAATACTTAACTTGACTGATCTGTACAAAAATCCCGACGGAACACTGAAAAAGTCTGAAAACTCTAAATACACTACCATTATACAGCCTTTACCCAATGAGCAATCTAAAAGCGTCGGTGAAGGTGTAGACTTTCAGCATAAAGGAATGAGCAACTAAGTCCCGCAGTATATATATTACGATGACCCAGATGAACTAATAGACAGACTTCGACTGCTAATGGCTTCGGCTGGTGCGGGCAATACAGCTTATTCGAATGAGGTTGTATCCATAATCTCAGAGCTTCGAGAGAGAGGTATCATCGAATAAGCATGGAGACCGTGGTTCGAGAACTGCACAAGCCAGCACGCAAAACATACCCTCGTAGACATGTCATGATTAAAGGGCTGGATGACCTGTGGCAAGCTGATTTTGTAGATATGAGTCGATATTCACCTCATAATAATGGATTCAAATACATTTTAATGGTTATTGATACATACTCTAAATTCGCATTGGCATTACCTGTGAAAACGAAAACTGGTAGAGATATTGCTGTGGTGTTTGAGCGTCTGCTGCAGACAGAAACGAATCGATGCCCGGCCAATCTTCAAACCGATCACGGTGGGGAGTTTTACAATGACCATTTCAAGACTGTGATGGCGCGGTATGGCATACATCACTACTCCACGTTTACCCACCTTAAAGCTAGTATTGTCGAGCAGTTGAACAGAACAATCAAAGCTCAAATGTGGATACAGTTTAATCTTCGTGGTTCGTTCATGTGCGTAGATATCCTCCCACAGATAACTGCAAAGTATAATCGAACCAAACATAGTACAATAAAAATGAGACCGATCGATGTTCGCGATAATTCACTCATCGACACAGTATATTTCCGGATTAAAATGCTCGACCCTCACAAACAGAGGTTCAATATAGGCGACTTAGTACGTATTTCAAAACACAAGACAGCGTTAGAGAAATCGTACTTACCTAATTGGCATGCTGAGATATTCACAGTATCCAAAGTGCAGCGAACCAACCCTAGGACATATATCATAAAGGACAGCAATGGCGAAGAATTTACAGGATGCTTTTACACGGAGGAATTGCAGAAGAGTTCTGAAACAGATGTATTTCTCATCGAGCACATGATAAGACGTCGTGGGAATAGAGCACTGGTTAAATGGCTAGGATTTCCATCATCAGAAAACAGATGGATCGAAGCTGACATGTTAGTATATAAGAGGGAGAGTAGACCTCTATCACCTCCGTAGCGTACCATGCACGATAGGAGGCACATCATAATTAAAGGTGGAGGTGGTATTCTCGACAAGTTGCCTGTTGAATTGCACATTCCCAGATATAACTTCTGTGGGCCTGGAACAAAGCTTCAGAAGCGCCTGGCACGAGGCGATAAAGGTATTAACCTGCTAGACGAAGCCTGCCTTGAGCACGACCTCGCATACGCAGCAAATAAGGATCTCCCAGCACGCCACGTCGCCGACCGCATATTAGCAGATAAAGCCAAGCAAATAAGGCGAAGAAAAGATCTCGGAATAGGTCAACGCGTTACTTCATTCGTGGTTGATAAAACCATGCGTGGAAAAATTAAGTTTGGCTTGGGTGTGATGAATTTCAAACGAATTATGAAAGCAGCACGAACAGCTTTGCGAGCGAAGAAGAACAGGAAGAAGAACAACAAACCCGGTTGCTTGAAAAACTATATTCTCACCTCGATGTCTGCAGCTAAACGTGTGTTGAATGGTGGGAACAAGAAGAAAAACATGACTTCAATTAAACCACCTAGGGTCCTACCCCTACCAAAGACTTCGGGCGGAATTATCCCGTTCCTCGTTCCAGCCCTTGCAGACCTGTCCTCTGTAGGTTCACTCACAGGCGAGACCGCAGCTTTCGCCAAAACGGTCAAAAACGCACAGAATGCACAAGCCCAACTAGAGGAAGCCAGAAGACATAATCGCGCTATGGAGGCAGAAGCTATCGGAAAAGGCCACTACTTGAACCCATACAGGAAAGGACTAGGTCTCTTCATAAATAAAAAAAAAAGCCCGTTAGTTATCCTACCCGACCGAGCACTCACGAATAAAGATCTAGTTAAAATTATTAAACAAAAACTTCACATTCGTGGATTCCGCGGCGTCTTTATACGGAATACATTACCAAAGACCACGTGGCGGACTAATGAGTGCGGAATTGTAAATTTAGATGTTACTGGGGGTCCAGGGACCCATTGGGTTGCGTATGTTAAGAAAAGTCGAAATACAGTTCAGTATTTCGATTTATTCGGCGATTTACAGCCGCCTGAAGAATTACAACGCTACTTCACAAGCAAAAGACGCGTCTTCTACAATGTCCGGCGATATCAGGACTTTAACATATATCTCTGTGGTCATCTCTGCGCTGTGTTCCTCGTCACAGCGACGGCGAACCCCCTCTAGAATGCGTCATCGTCAGATCATGTGCACGATATATAAACGAGCTGTCATTGAACACATGACCATCATTTGATGTTTAGATGCAATGTCGTACACTCTGACTTTAAAAGAGCGAGGATCAGTATTCCGTTCAAATTACTTTCCGCCGATTGATTTAAGTGCAGGGTACTGGAGTATTGCACTGATTGGTCTAGAGACGTATAACAGCATTCCAAATACTACACAGAGCAGCAATAAACTGCATCTTGAAACTATCGGCCGGAAGGAGATTCTACAAATACAACCTGGTGCCTACGATATTGATGATTTAAACGAACTCTTAAAACAGTCAGAAAAAGGTATTGAACTATGGGCAAACATTAATACCCTTAAATCTGAAATACGGACAGAAAGTGCTACGATCGACTTTACACAGAGACATTCAATTGGTCCACTGCTAGGTTTTGCGAAGGGTCGTGTTTTGGTGAAGGACGGAAGTAAATTTTACGCATCAGATCGTGCTGTAGATATACTCCCAGTGAGTACAATCCACGTTGAGAGTAATATTGCCACAAACTCATACCTGAACGATAAATTGATTCACTCAATTTACGGATTCTTTCCTACAGTCGACACTGGGTCTAAAATAGTTCAAGCCCCCACAAACGCTATATACCTCCCGGTGACTGTTCAGACACTGGACTACCTTGAACTGTGTATTGTGGACTAGAATAGTCAGCTTTTTAACTTTAGAGGAGAAGAGATCATTGTACGCCTGCATCTAAGGTGAGATGGGAATAATGTATAAAGCTAGCACACCATGATCACAGCCCGTCAGTGCAACGTGGAAGGGCAAGGTGATAACACGTCTTAATTACGAATTCCTTATTTCAGAATGTTTAAAACCGCAGAATGACGTCGCTCAACCTAACTCAGTCAGTAGAGTATGATGACCGAATTATTCGTCATGAATACCACTCACACAAACCCTACGCTTCAAGCACATTTAATAAAAATGATGAAATTAGGATTGTTATCCAGCCTCAGGACTTGGTAACACTGTCTAGAGAGCTTCCTCTATCTGGACTACACATTTAAGAAAGCTGACGGGGCTGCCGTAGCGCTCTCAAGCTCACTCGAAATGCCGTAGCATTCCTGTTTCAAGAGATACGCTATGAACTCAACGGAATTGAAATAGACCGAACACGAATTGTTGGTATTTCATCAGCCCTTAAGATGTACGTTTCAGCCTCACCCTCTGATTCAAACAGTTTGGAAAATGCTGGGTGGTTCATAGATGCAGCAGATGGGGTGGGTGGACAAAGCTGATTTACCGCGTGCGTGCCACTAAAAATGCTTATTGGTTATTTTGAGGATATGCAACGAATAATTATCAACGCTAAACAGGAACTTATTTTGGTGAGCAGTGCAAGTGACGCGAATTCATTCTCTCAAATAGCTGCAGAGAATGTTCAAATCAAGATTAATAGCATATGATGGAAAATGCCTCACATCACCGTTGCCAACGAGGAGCGCTTAAAGCTCTTAAAAGTTCTGAATGCTGGCACCTACCTACCACTAACTTTCCGAACATGGGAGCTTTTCGAATACCCAGTCCTACCTACAGCGTCCACACATACTTGGGCTATTAAAACATCTGTGCAGTTGGAAGCACCTCGATTCATCATACTCGCATTTCAAACTCAAAGGCATGCTAATGTATCAAAGGACTCAACTGAATTTGACCACTGCAAGTTAACTAACGCCTGAATCTACTTGAATTCAGAATACTACCCATACGAGAATCTACATCTACAGTGGGACAGCAATGTATACAGTCTAGCATTTGACATGTATGCGAGATTCCGAGCATCTTACTATGAAGATGTTAAAATGAAGGATGCCTACTCAGCCCACAGAGTTTCAAGAAGCTAGCGCCAATAATCGTGATTGACTGTTCAAAACAGAATGAGATAATTAAATCAGGACCTATAGATGTACGGATTGAATTTGAATCTTCAGCAAACTTCCCTGATCAGACTTCGGCATATGCTCTCGTTCTGCATGATCGTCTTGTTAACTACTGTCCGCTCACTGGTACAAATGTAGTGCAACGAGTTGTATAAATTAATACGCACTCTGCTAGCTCTAACGTAGATCACGATGTTACCTGAAGGTGTGAGGATCGTAGCTGACGTTCAAGGATCTTACTATGATGAGTGCAGGTGTTTCGTAATTAAAGACTGTGCATTAATAGCATTCACACAAAGTGATGGAGTAATAGGAACATTTGTATCAAGAGTTGAATCGCCGGAACTATTTAAAGACGTCAAGTGCAATAAGACAGTCAGAAGCGCGATGTGGCTAACAAAATATTATCATGGTATTATGTGGGATGCCCCTGCCATCTCTTATAAAGATTTGCTGCAATTGCTGAGAGTATTTGATCACAAGGAGACAAAAATCTACGTTAAAGGCGATGAGAAGAGTAGCTGGCTGCGTCGAATCTTCAAATATGCAGCTATCCAGAACCTGGAATACTACGATTTTCTACCTATCCATCAACTTAGACAGCGAACGTGTGAAGAAGAAAAAAAAATAGTTTTGTGTGAGCATCTGAAAATGTAAAATTACTTTTAAAATGGTTCACAAATAAATAAATAATTTTTTCTCCATAAGAATTCTTGTTGTTTTCTTTCTGTGACACCTACTTCCATAGAAGTAAGTTTATTGGTGATACTGTGGGTGAAGTGAATTCCACTGGAGCTGTCTGAGCCAGTTTATCTGCTTCCACCTCGCCGGCGCGGCGATGAGTCAACCGTTGAAAGTGAAAGGACCTGAAAGAGAGTGTGCTAGGGTCAGCTTCGCCAGAGGCCGACCGTTTAAAGTGACAGGACCACAAAGAGAGCGGCGGGCTCTGTTTGTGACCGGCAGACGAAGTCCAGCACGCATCATTCAGATTTCATCTCTGTCTTTAAAGCAGTAAAAACCGTATAGGTCTCTCTCTGTGCCAATGCAACATTGAGAGTGAAATAATAACAAACTCGGGCAATTTTTTTTACAATAAATTAATTGAATTTATTATTCAATTCAGATTTTTTTTAAACATTGTTGGCGACATATCAGCTTACAGTAAAATGATTCACTCTTTTTTTCACATTATTTGAGTTTATAGATACATTATTTGTCTTCAAGTAAAAAATATGAAATTTCTGATCTTTGCAGATATGTGTTTTTACATTATTCATAAATATATAAGCATTGTGCAGATATAACTCTATATATATATATATATATATATATATATATATATATATATATATATATATGTGTATATAAAACTAAAGCAGAGGTACTAGAACGTAATTGTATTATCTTACAAGGTAAATAATATCTCTAGTGAAGTTTCACTGGAAACACTTTTTTAACTGATGGCAAACGTATTTTTAGTTCAAGATAGTGGCTTCAAAACAATTTCCACTACTAATTTAAATTATATTTAACTGAAGTAAGTGGCTCTAGACATTTTCCACTACAACAAGCAGGTGAACACATATTTCTCGGTATAAAGATTTTTTCCACAGTCAAGTATATATATAGAATTTAATTGGTGGAACTCACATTCTTAAAAATTAGTTCTGACTGGATGGCTAGCGGCAGGTGAAACTTACAACTACTACTAAGATCAAAGCAGATACGAACTGCGAAAATTGTATTTTCGTCTTCTTCTATTTGATTATAAGAGGTGTAAAATTTTTATCTGTTTTCAGTCATAAAGCCATTTACTAGTAATAGTGGCGAAAAAATATACAAATATATATAAACACTTTTTTATAAATGGGATTTATTTTAGTTTTTTCGGTTTTTTATGACTTTATTTGTTTTTTCTTTGATAGAATAAATAATATTTACACACATGCACACTTAACACAGGATCGCATACATTCACACACGCTCAGTCATAAACCGAAGTACGCAAGCTGATACACACTACAAAACACTCTCATTCAGTATTTACACTATGATAAAAGGGTCATACTACTACTCTGCAGACACTCTCGCCGTCTCTCTCTCTCTCTCTCTCCCCCTCTCAATCCGAGTCCCCCGCCCCTTCTCTCACTACAAGTGAGTAGTGTGAGTACGGGCGAGTTCTAATGCCACCATCACAGATGACCCTATTATCATCATGAGGCGACAGACCGATTTCAAAATGCAGCACAGTGTACACCTCGTGCGCTATCGATCGAATACTAGTTTGCCGGACAATATGTGGCGGCTGCAGCTCAGCACCGCGAACACCACCACGTAGGCACTGCAAATAGTCTTCGGTAGACAGAGCTCGTGATGCCATCCGTCGTACCCCCTTAGCCCGTCTCTGAGTGGGACCTTCCAATGTGCGATATGCATACATCTTGGACCGAATACCTACAAACTCCACAATCGGCAATCCATTCGACTCGTCTTTCATGAGACCGATAACCTTCTTGTTTTGCGGAACAATACCTTAAGGATTATCGGCAGCATAAGAAGACGTGTCGAATTCATTGGCGTGGTACCTAATTACTTCATATAGATCGCAGTTCTTCACCCAATAGATGAAACTATCTGTATCCATATAAAGTAATTTAGGATCTGCGAAATGAGTTTTCGTGAACTCATAATGAAAGTGGTTACATGTGGAGTTTGGATAGGTCTAGTATGCACATCCCCACATAGATAGGTTTAGTAAACTCTACTGCAGTCTTAGCCATCTCCACAGCAACAAAATTCTTATTGATAATAGTGACCCTTTAAAATTTGGTCTGGCAATGCATTTTCGTACGCCATAACGCCCATCCCATTGCATTCTAATAAAAATTTCACTTCGTTCCCTCAAATTCTCCATAGTTTTTTCCGAAAATTGAATTATTCATTAATTTATAAAAAATTTTCTCAAAGTCACACGCTGTGGAAGTTCTCTGTCTCGTATTCAGATCAATATTCTCCTTCAACCTGGGGGACTGCATGAAGAAGATGGCCCGGGTGATTTTAACCAGCTCCATACCCAAGCTGAGACATTGCTGGAGATTAAGATAGTGAATGATGTACCTCTGCTTGTCCCCCAGCGTTGTCATCAGTTTCGGTGTGGATCCTCTTCGCAGAACTAATTGCTCTGGACACAGCGGAAAATCGGCATACGCGTCATGCAAACTAATAGGGTATTTGAGTTCTGCCTCCACAACATACCCTACATCTGAATCGGCTGCCATACCCCCCCTGATTTTTCCACCTAATCCCTTGCATTCATCTTCGGACAGCCACTTAAACTCGCGAATGGGCAGACATTCCTTCATAGCGTGTCCGCATATGTTATTCACATCGAGATACAATATATAACTTGAATCAAGGGATGCGTTAAACCAGTCACCCATCCATGGGTTATTTGCTTTCGCGTGTCTATGAATACATTGGCAGAGCTCCCCACGGATCTCTCGCTCAAAGAAAAGAAGCATGTCAGGATCGGTCAATAATTCGATACTGAACTTTGTTTTCTTGAGCATCGCGTCCCAAGACAACCCAGGAGCCGTGTAATAAAAGGCAGGATCCAGAGAATATGTGGTCATACATAGACTCCGGAACTTCTCGAAAACGTCCGCAAGCAAGCGCACGTCTGTGTCTATGTAAAGATATGCGTACTCTCCTAAATTAGAAATATTGAATTCCCGCCATACTCTGCATTCGTTATCGTGTCGCCTGTGAGGTTGCTGGAGAATGCAGTTACGTCTGGTAGCCTGGTTTCGTCGAGTTTGGCCATACTATTCACATACTCGTATGGAAAACCCCCTTTCCTAGTCAAATGTTGAAACTTTTCCTCGTCGGGAAATGCAGCTCGAGTGATATGCATTCCGCCGGGGTTGAGTTTCAACAAGTTTCTGTAGTGGTGCCTGCATAAAACGTAGTGTATCGAGGAAGCGCAGCGTAGTTCTTGGCGTCATTGGTTTGGAGAATGTTATCTACTTCTCGACGCTCTCAGGTAGGACACTCACCTGATCTTTCTCCAAACCGAAATCGGCCAAGTGCTCAACTAGAAAATGAGCGCCATACCCACTTAAATTATGAAAGAAAACTGGTATGTGCCTAGGTAATTGGTACTTCAAATTGCACGCGTTGTGAGCTGCGCCGCGGAATTTCCCAGTAAGATGGCAGTGGTCCCTACGAGGAGTTTCCGCTTTCCTGTCTAACGGCAGCCCGCAAATACGACAGTCAGTGGCTTTATCATACAAATCTTCATTTTCCTTCGATTTAGTCATGGGAACGTTGTCGCTGTACAGAAGGTCAACTTCTCGTGAAAATTTTTCAAGCTCCGAGAGCAGCCAAACCGAAGGATTATCGCCTACATAAGATTTGTATCGGTTAAGGTTGGTGTCATATGACGATACAATTTGGTACACTGCTGCATAGGGTACGTGTTTCTGTGTGAAGGTAGTGTGCGAGGTCGGAGGATCGCCTTCACAGCGGGTCACAGGGACGAGGAGGCATTCAAAGTCGGCGTACACAACTCTCCTGGGGTGAGCATTCTTAAACTTTATGAATTTGTTTTCCTCTGTGGGCATGATAACACGTACTGCATCCTTGGACTTACAGTTTAGTTGATGCGTAGCTAATAACTGTTCAGAGGAGAAATAATTGACGCACCTTAAACAAATATGTTGTTTATGAACATGATTATTTAGTTGGGAGGAAAGTAGTCGGGACATGTCCTTGATCCAGACATAGTGATAATTGTCACCTTCAGAAAAGAGAAGCATATTTACATCTAGCTCTCGCTCACCGGCAAATTTTGAGAAATGGAGGGGGCCGACGACAATATGCTTGTCTTGCTCATCTGACGTGCTATTCTTCGGCCGTAAACGTGTACCGATATTCCGGTATTCTGTGCCTCAAATTTAGGTACGTCCTGGATTTTGATGGGGAAGTCAATACCATCAAAGCTATACGATGAATAAATATTATCACCTACATTGTATGTACTGGGACGTTCAGGATGAGCTCTATAATTGTAATTTCTCTCGCAAGCCAGGATTGACCATGCAAAGCAAGCGTGATCTTTTGTATTTTCGACATTAAGGCATGCCCTCTTGTTAGCTATATCTTTAGGGAGCTTGATATAGCTAGACCCTCTATTTAATGGATCGTGGACATGTATATGGATGTCCTGGTGCAGAATTCTGCTGAGTGCCTTAGCTGAGCCGTTGACCTCCAGCTCGGAAAAGCGGCCAATGTGACACTCAAGGTGGATTTACGGAACCACCCTGCGATTGATGTGCTCCTCGTTATCACGCCATTATCCCCCCAAAGATAATGAATGCTGGTCTCTTCCTGACCAGTCTGAACTTTGGGACGTGGCGGACAACGGACGAGTGAGAGAGATGAACAGGGGTTGACTCCTTATATAAGTGAGATGAAGTAGTATCACGTAATCTTAGGATGAACGAATGGGTGTAGAGGATTGTGTGGGGCAACTCTGGTGGCTGAAAGCTGAACTACGCAGATTCTGCCAGGACAGGCTGAGGTCATCAGTCCGCTAGACTTAGAAACTACTTAAACTTAACTAACCTAAGGACATCACACACATCCATGCCCAAGGCAGGATTCGAACCTGCGACCGTTGCAGCAGCGCGGTTCCAGACTGTGTAACGCCGGAAAAGCATATCCTTCTATTTCCATCTATTGTATTATAGATTTTTCCTTATTTTCTTACCTGTGTCTTTATATATTGTAATTGTTTTACTATTTGTATATATATATATATATATATATATATATATATATATATATATATATATATATATATATATATGCATTTATGTCGATGTATAATTGGTTTGTTTTGTAAATATTATTTGTATTTTTACGCTGGGTCTTGCCTAGGGAAAACTATGCTATCGAACGAATACATCGATAGGTCGTGTGGAGAGCCAAAGTGTTTAGGATCTTTGGTAGTGTTAACACTGCCGCATGGAGCACGGGCAGAGAGAGAGTCTGGCTGGAGTAGTGCAGTGGAGCAGGTGTGTTGTGTGACGCTCCCGCGAGTTGCCGCGCTTTCGGGTTTGGCAGCATGTAATTGCTCTCGACTTGCTATGATAGTTTCTGACATGGTGTCGCGGACGGGAGCGTTAGCTGGCACACATCAAGAGCACGTTTCGGCTGGAGACCGTGTCGAGAAGAAGGCGCGCCAACATCCAGCTTCTGAACAGCGACGGCCGACAATGAGCGACTGTCGCCACCTCCTCGATCGACGGCTTCAAACCTTCAATCAACCAACAAGGAAGACTGGAAGCACGTAAAGGTTTAGAACTGTATGGCAGACCTCGGCTTTTCAAACTGTTATATTTTTCTCATTAAATTACAGCAACGTAGCATGAACCTTTGTTGCTCATTGTCCCAATTGCATTACCAAGCAGCGTCCCTTCCTTTTCCGGAACGAACCCGAGTCTCGTTGAAATTCAAACGCCACCATTAAAGTAATATTATTCCATTTCACTGCTTTAATTTCAAAGTTCAGTTAAAGTATTCATAGCTGGCTACAATATTTAGATTACACAAGCAGAAATTAAGAGTGCGAGTATTGTTACCATATTTTAGCTTACCTGTGACTGCAGCTCAGCTTGGTACGTACGAAATTTTACTATTGTTAATTGTTCAGAATCATTTAATTCACGTTCAAAGTTAAATCTCTTATTTCTAAATTGCGTAGATTCAAGTAGCTTTTGAAATGATTGTTGAGGAACCCAAGACTAACCTTATTTTATTGAATTTCGTAGTGCTTCAGAAACAACGTTCAGTATTAATTTCTGTCACTAAATTAACTTTCGATTTTCCGGTTTTATTAATTCTTTTGCTAAATTAAGTCAGAGTGTATCGAAATTTATTACTTCTGATAAACGTCCAGTTTTCACACTACACGTGTCAACCTTCAGTTGCCACACTTCTAGTGCTAATTATATGTGTAACAACCTTTCTTTTTCAGTTACTGTAGTAATTGTCCACAGGACTGGCGACCGTAATTTCCCCCAAATCTCAAATATCTAACTACCTCTAGTTAATTGTTAACGTAACGGCCGCACATTTACTTTCTTTATTAACTTTACCCCTTTTCAAAATTAATTTCCACCAGTTTCATTTGCATTTTTCCTTTCATTTAGATGTAACCCTTTCCTCCCTCTTTACCGACAGATTAACTTCGGTGACGATTGCTCTTTCCCAAATTTCCATTAGGTAAACGCGGTTTAATTTTTCATTGTCACTAAGGTCGATAAGTGAGGAGGTTACAACTACAGCGCCTAGAACCGCTCGGCCACACCAGCCAGCGACTGTATTAAGAATGGCGTTAGTAAGGATGAAGGACATGATTTTGAAAGTATGGATATGATATTGGTTAAGTATTTGTCAGCAGATATATAGAATTTGGCTCAGTTCTTATTTTGTGTAGATGTGGATTTGAGTTGCGAAGTTTGCGTTAGATCGACTTGCGGAGGGGAGTAGCTACGAGCGTGTGATGGATTGCAGTATTTCGCGGTTAACTACATGTGGGGTGAGCGATGCTCTTTTTTTTATGTATTAAAAATATAGTGTGTAGTGTGGACTGAAGAGATCATCCTTGATGACTTATTCTTCTAGGATGGGATGTATTTATTACACATTCAGTTAGGCGTGGGCACGCAATGGGTTCTTTAGCCTGCTGTCTTTGGTGAAGTCCTGTGGAGAGTGAAATGTGTCAAGGCTGTTATGTGTGACTGCTTCCTCGTGATATGACAGATTGCCTATGGGGGGTGAAACGTTATTGACTTCGGTACTCGATACTTGTGCCATCTTGCAGGGTTTACCGTTCCAACCGATTATAATTGTCGAACTTCATCCCTAAGGGCATCGATCTTGTCAAAAACTCGTAGAGCCTTGTCATGGACCTTCTCTTGTATAGTGGTCTCGTGGAGTGCGGTGCGGATGTCGACGTTTCTTGTCCACCATGGAGCTCCTGTGCTCCATCGATAGCAAATGTTGTGCAGCGCTTGGAGTTTGTTGTAGTTGGGGACGCACGTAGTTCCCCACGAGGTGGAGCCATACAACATTGTGGGTTCCACCGTTGCCATATAAATTGGAGTTTAGTCTTCGGTTGAGATCCTTGCTCTTCAGGAATCAATGACCTGGCCATCTTCTGGGCTGCCGTCTTCTTGTCGTCAATATACTGTGTAAAGAGTAAATTTTTGTCAAGGTAGACACCGAGATACTTCACTCCCGGCGACCATGGGATAAATTGGTCAGCTATTTGGAGTCTGTCATTCAGAACTGGTTTCCTCCGTGTGAACAGAACGGCTGCCGTCTTCGTCGGGTTGATCGTTATCTTATTTTGCAGCGCCCAGCGTCCCATTACAGCAAGTTGCCGTTGCATCCTAGCGATTAGCTGGTCCAAGTGTCGTCCAGTTGTCAGAAAGGCCGTATCGTCCGCATAAAAACTCGCCGTAACAAGGGGGACTGTTGGGATTTAATTTATATATAAGTTGAAAAGCAGAGGCGAAATGACAGAGCCCTGAGGAATTCCTGCGGAGATCAGGTTCATTTCGGAGTTTTTATCGTCGACTCGAATTTCCTGCAGAAAGCTGTCTATGAGTCTAATGTAACAATCCGCAATAGGGGTAGTGCGATGCAGTTTGACGATAAGGTTGGGCCGCCACACCTTATCGTAAGCTTTTTCGATGTCATGGCAGACACCAATCGTGAAGTGCTGCTTGTTGTATCCTTCTTGTATCAGTTCGGTGATCCGTAGAAGTTGAAGTTCGGCAGATAACTTGTCCTTGAAACAGAATTGTTCGGGTCGTAAAACATCATGCGCTGTAAGCGTGTCATGGAGCCTCTGCAACAGCATTCTCTCGAGCACCTTGCCAAGGGTCGGCAAGAGGCTAATTGGCCGGTAACTGTTGGGTTCTGCTGGGTCTTTACCTGGCTTGGGTATTGGAACTACTCGAGCCGTCTTCCATGCCGTAGGAAAATATCCCTGCAGGAGACAGCTCTTGAGAATTCGGGTAAGGAGCACAGTTGGCTTCCTGGGTAACTGTTTCAAATCGGTGTTGCATATGGAGTCGTTGCCCGGCGCATTATTCCGAGTCTTCCGGATAATTTTACGGATCTCTGCTGGTGTGGTGAGCTGTGGGCGGCTCTGCACAGGCGCAGCACGAAGAGCAGTCCATTCTTCCGTAACGACGGCTTCCTGTTCTTGCAGGCTGACGTCGTTCACGGGGGCGCTGGTGTAGACATGTGTGCTTAGTAAGTCGTAGCATACAGCTCCGCTTGGGCGAGTTCGTCATAGAGGAGGGCATCTGGTCCTCTGATGGCTCGTTTAGGTGGCCGCTAGTGTCGTATGTTCTTGACTTGGTTCGAAGTAAGAATTCATCCATCTTATTTTCCCAGACCTGCTGTCGTCACTCGGCCACTCTCCTGTGCAGTTCTCGTGTTAAGACGTGTGTTTCTCGTCGATCGATCGGGTTTCTATAGCGGAGCCAACGTCGCCTGCTCCTGTTTCTCTGTGTCTTCAGTTCTTGGAGTAGAGGCGGGAACTCGTCAAAAGCTACTCCAGGGTGGACCGTGTGAGTAGTTACCCTCCGTTTGGCTACCTTTATCTTCTGCGTCAAAGTTTGTACCGCGATGTCGATGGCTTCCGGCGTTGAAACGTCCTGCGTCGGGCAGATAGTGTTGTCAAGAAATGTCCGAAATTGACCCCAGTTCAGAGTTTGTGAGGTTGGGGGCTGAAGGTTGGCCGTTGCGTTTTCTACTATGCTGATAACAGGTCGGTGGTCAGACGAAAGATCGTCGACGGTGCGGAGCTGGAGGTTCGTCTCAATATTTTTGATGATAGCAATATCTAGGACGTCTGCTTCTTGCCGATCGATGTAAGGAATCCGTGTGGGCTCTCGTGGGCCATGGACTGTGATGCCTTCTTCCATGGCGCGATGTTCTCAGCTTAGGTACTGGAAGGGGTGCTCCGGCCATGTCCTGGATGGTGTGGATTGAGCAACAGTATTCGGTTCATAGTTAGAATATTTACAGAGGCGTATGTCGGACGAGAGTATAAAGGAGGAGAGGCACGAGAGGGAGAGAGCCAAAGGTGACAGGTTAGTGGCTTTCTTTGCTAGAAGTGGAGTACACAGTAGTGCATGTTAGCGAATGAACATGGATTGGTAAGGGGACGTAGTGGCCGGTAGGGAGTTTAACTATTTCATTCGAAGTCCAGATGGACTTTGCATTTTCGGACCAGAGACGTTAATTAATTGGTCAATTTAATTAAGTAGTGATGGGTATTTTGTGTTAAATTAAATTGATTGCATACGGGACTAGGGACGTACGATCGATCAAGTATACAGGAGTGGGGATAATGAGAATAGGGTGATCACTTAAGTTAGGGCGGGACTCAGGTGCTGTTGTGGAAGTTTCCAGTCTTAAGGAAGTAGGGTTTGGCAGAAAAATGCACGAGTGCGTTCTTTGTCCGAGAAATACACCTGGTGGATGGCGAACGGCTGTGTGAGGTCGGTATCTGCAGGTTCGAACTTGCCCAGGGAAACAGTTTTAGTGGGTAAACGTGTAGACAACGGACCATTGTGACGTCAGGGTCGGCGAGCAAAACACGTTTTTAGGTGGGCCTAGGTGAGATAGGTATGGACGGGCCCCGGAGCAGCGTGGATGTGCGCCGACGGAAACAAACATCTTCGTCAACCGGCCGTGGCGGGGGGAAGGGGGGGTGGCAGTCTGGGGGGGGGGGCATCACTTAAGGCTGCGAATGGACCAGTGCAGACCTGCAGCGCGAGGGGAGCGTCCTCTGCTGCCGATGAATTGAAGTATTTCACTTGGAATGCGAACGTCGCGGATGCTGCTGCTGCTGCCGAGATCTCAAAGATGTTCACTGAGTGTCTTGGAGAACAAGTGATGACAGTACTGGTTGAAATAAGGACTTCAGTCCTTTTTCCTACGCCATTTCACAGGATGTGACTTACATTAGTACATCTACATCTACATGATTACTCTGCAATTCACATTTAAGTGCTTGGCAGAGGGTTCATCGAACCACAATCATACTATCTCCCCACCATTCCACTCCCGAACAGCGCGCGGGAAAAACGAACACCTAAACCTTTCTGTTCGAGCTCTGATTTCTCTTATTTCATTTTGATGATCATTCCTACCTACGTAGGTTGGGCTCAACAAAATATTTTCGCATTCGGAAGAGAAAGTTGGTGACTGAAATTTCGTAAATAGATCTCGCCGCGACGAAAAACGTCTTTCCTATAATGACTTCCATCCCAACTCGCGTATCATATCTGCCACACTCTCTCCCCTATTACGTGATAATACAAAACGAGCTGCCCTTTTTTGCACCCTTTCGATGTCCTCCGTCAATCCCACCTGGTAAGGATCCCACACCGCGCAGCAATATTCTAACAGAGGACGAACGAGTGTAGTGTAAGCTGTTTCTTTAGTGGACTTGTTGCATCTTCTAAGTGTCCTGCCAATGAAACGCAATCTTTGGCTCGCCTTCCCCACAATATTATCTATGTGGTCTTTCCAACTAAAGTTGTTCGTAATTTTTACACCCAGGTACTTAGTTGAATTGACAGTTTTGAGAATTGTACTATTTATCGAGTAATCGAATTCCAACGGATTTCTTTTGGAGCTCATGTGGATCACCTCACACTTTTCGTTATTTAGCGTCAACTGCCACCTGCCACACCATACAGCAACCTTTTCTAAATCGCTTTGCAACTGATCCTGGTCTTCGGATGACCTTACTAGACGGTAAATTACAGCATCATCTGCGAACAACCTAAGAGAACTGCTCAGATTGTCACCCAGGTCATTTATATAGATCAGGAACAGCAGAGGTCCCAGGACGCTTCCCAGGAGAACACCTGATATCACTTCAGTTTTAGTCGATGATTTGCCGTCTATTACTGTTCTTATTTGGCGGTATTTTGATAGGTTAGAAGTAAAAACAAAAAAAACAAAAAAAAACATAAGTGGACGCGAAAGTTCGTAGGATGTGGAGCATTAGATAAGTGTGATAGATTATAGTGTTCGAATTTAAAGTTGGAGCAGATATTTGTTATGGGTGTAAGGCATATGGTTTTCTGACCTCGGAAATCGGACATCTTGAATAAATAATAATAAATAGAAGTAGATTTTTCGAAAAATTATTGTGTTGGTGCGATTTTCTATGTTAGCAGAGGTAGCTAGATAATAATAAATAACAATAATAATTAGAAGTACGGTTTTCGAGACATTATCAAGTCGGAATTTGACGTTGGGATGATTTTCTAGTGCGTGTAGGCCAATAATAATAAACAGAAGTACGATTTTCGAGACATTAGGGTGTCGGAATTTGAAGTTGGCGCGATTTTCTATGTTAGTGGATGCAGGCCAAAATATTAATATATAATGATATAATAATTATTGATAATAGACTATAATAATAAATAATAATGACAAGTACAGTTTTGCATGCATTATCATCTTGTAATTTTAATTTGGAGGAGATTTTGTGGAGGGGTGGGGGTTGGCTTAGGTAGGCCAATTGGCCTATTTTCCCGCAAAAATTCAAATTTCCCGCCATTTTTGGGGGGAGGGGTAGGGGTTAGGCTAGTGGAGGTAGGACAATTGCTCTATTTTCCTGCAAAAAGCCGCCATATTGGATGACATCATGTGCTGTTGCCAAGTCTACATGCCGCCATATTGGATGACGTCATCGCCGCCATCTTGAATAAATTTGGCAACAATGGAGTGTGGGGTGACGCCGGTCTTGTCCCTCTGCTGCTGATACTTCTAGAATTTCCGAGATGCCTCTGCAGCAGCCGCTTCACTGGCTGTGCAATGTGCGTTGGAGCGCCATCTTGCATAAAAATGATCCCACCAAACATTCACGCTGTTGAAGGGTTGTAATCACGTTGGTGCACAGAAGACTCTCACAGTGTATACCAGTGACAATACAGGTAACAGGGCTTGTGAGACTCATCTCCTGGAAAAAATACGGCCCTACGAATAACAATGGCTTCAACCCACACATATAATCACCTTTACAGAATGAAATGGTACCGGTTGATATGTGTACCGATCCTCCGTGGCCAATATTCTGCAATTCTGCGTGTTGATGCATTCTTGAAGATAGAAATGGGCAACATATGTCCAAAGAATATTCCATAACTACAAACTGTGTTAGGGGTCCACTTGTACGTGAAACCCGATTTTGTATTATAATTCATGAAAAATGACCTAAAACGATTGTCATATACCGAAGAGATTGTAATTTTGACACCACTGAACCAAAGATGTTGCCTGAGTGGCAGAATCGATTGTAAGTGGGGGCGCGCGGAGCGTAGTAGCAGTTGTTGTGGCACTCTTTTGTAGGTAGGATGTAAGACTTAAAGCTGGTGGATAGCTGCGAGAATTTAGTTGCTCTATGGTCTCAGCGTAATATAGTTTTTATAAAATGAAGTGACGAATGATATTGTTTGTGCTCACACAGAGCCAGTAGTTATCCTATAAAATTGTAAAGTGTGTATTATTAATTGGTGAGGATATAAGAGTATCAAGAATTGAAGTGATACTGATAGTTAACAAATATTGACCATTGTCCATGGCAATTAGAGGAAAGTAATGAACTGACACTGTAGCTCAAAGATAAGGCAACTGAAACCAAGTTGTAAGGTAATGAAATTTTAATTTGCAGTTGTTTCAAAGAAAATGCCTTTTTTGCATGCTGCACATAGAAAAAATTTTTATTTTTGTTTGTGCACCCAGACGAGGTTTACCTTGTTTACAAGGCATCTTCAGTGGGTGTCCTGATATATTACATGATTTGTCCATTTTTACAGATAGATTATGGTTTCACATCTAAGTTATACATTTAAAAACAGTTCCTTAACTTTTTTTGTGTAATGGAAACGTACTTACAGGTAACTTCTAATTCACTGCATCAAACAAAGTGCTTTTTCTCATCTGGCAACCAGGTGGACATCTTACAGTTCACTTTCAGTTCACTGTTTACGTTACACATCACTGCGACTGCCATCTTCTTAATAGAGGGTTTCATTTGTTTTTCTAAGCGTTACCAACATGTCCTAATCATGGTCCTGACGCACAGTGTATGTTGGCGGCAGTAGACTCGTTAAGAAGTTATGTTCAAATCCCGGTTCTCTAAATTTCCTCCATAGCGTCTCTCGGAAAAAACCGTCGTCTTCCCTGCAGGGATTCCCGGCTGAGCTGCCGAAATATGCCTGTAAAACTTAAATGTTGTTGAACCTACCGGTAACTAATCTAGCAGTCCACCTCTGAATTGCTTTGACTTGTCTTAGAAGATAGGTTAAGCAACGGTAAGACCTACGTTTATAGCATTTGTAGACGTAGAGAAAGCGTATTACAATGTTGATAGGAACATTCTCATTGAACGTCTGAACGAAGCAGGGGTCAAATGCAGGGAGTGATAGACTATTAGCAACAGAAATGAGAGGGCAGTTATAAGAGTCGATGAGTATGAACGGGAAGCAGTGGTCGAGAGGGCAGTGAGACAGGGTTGTAGCATTTCCCGGATGTTATTGAATCAGTACATACAGCAAGCAGTAAAGGAAATCACAGAAAAATTTGGAGTAGGTATTAAAGTTCAGTGAGAACAAATACGGCCTTTGAGGTTTGCCAGTGAGGATCTCATTCTGTCAGAAAAAAAAGGTCTTTTAAAAGCAGTTGAACGGATTGGACTGTGTTATCAGTTTCAAAATGCCGTTTCCGCAAAACTCTGTTCAGTTGGTGTATGGCCGTGTGCGAACTTCTGATTTCGCTTCCGCATCTGTCCCAAAGCGTTGGCCCACCAGAAGTTCTTTCCTGGGTCGAAACAGACCAAAGTTCGACGGTACAAGGTCCAGGCAGTATAGTGGATGCTGGAGCACCTTCCTACCACATTCGGTGATAGCACCTATATGGAGGCGAGCATTGTCACGAAGGAGTTTAACGCTGTCAGCTTTAATGTTGTAGCGTTTGTCACGAAGTACACGACGCTACTTAACCTAAGTTTTAATGTTGGCTCGAGCATTCACCGTGGTTTCATGTTCGACGAAGTCCACCAGTAACACACCACGCATATCCCAGAATACCGTCAGGAGCACTTGCTTAGCAGGCTGTCATTCTAAATTTTTTTCGCACTGGTACGCTCACGACTCATCACCGGCGACTAGCCCTTTCAGAAAGTCAGCGGCGTCGAGGTAAGTGATCCAACATTATAAAATCTGCTTGTCGTGAAGAATATCGTACACCGCACCCTACGGAATGTTGGACTGCTGCGATAAGGGTCGCAGCTGCACACGCCGGTGGTTCAAAATTGCTGCCTCAATGGCTCCGACATTCTGCGGGGTTGTAACTGTGACCGGCCGCCCATAGCGTGAGGAATCACTAAGGTTCAGATGGCGCTCTTGGAAGAATGCCCACTGTCCGGAGACTCTGCTACAGTCCATACAGTCCTCGTACGCTCAACGCTTGTTCCAGTGAATTTCACTCGGTTTATGACGTTTGGCCCACAAATATCCAAATATCCGAATACACTTTGCTCTTCTTCACAAGCTGACGGCAGTCACATGCGCGCCTTTTTTTTATCGTTGTTCAGGATTCTCTCTTAGTGTTGCACATGAGAAAAAAATACCTCACTGCAGCGTATGCTTCACACTACATCATCTTGAAATTTCATTATTCCAACTGCAGTACCATGGGAGGAAAACATTGTGCGTTACTTTCCGATCCTTCCTGGTAAGATCACCGAATTGATGACGAAGTATCTTTCACTGACATGGTCTTATGGAAGCGGATAAGTTACATTAACTAATTAGAAATCCACAAAGCGTAACATCGTACCGACAACACGCGTCCTAACTAGTTTCGTTGCCTAACAGAAGCACACTGCTTCTCAAAGATCCAGTGCCTGTCTAAAATTGCACGTCATGGTACAGCGGCTAACGCTTCGTAACCAATTACTTGCCTAGGGTGAGGTGAAATGTGTTCCTGGAGTGAAATATTACTGCGTCGGACAAACTAATGGCCCAAGTTGTTTCTCGCGAATTGTTGAATTAATCAACTTCTAACGAGATGATCCAGAAAACCTGCAAGTTCCGCAGTTCACCATTAAGAGGTTTGCTTACCTCCTGTGTTTTAAAGTTGTCTAGATGTCCCAAATGTGCAGATGTTCTGCCAGCTGTAGCTCCACAAACATACAATCGTCTATACACAATGAAATGACAACTCGGAAATCTCAATGCTACTTTAATGAAAGCTTGGAATTAATGGGATACCACCTCGTTTTTTAATACAAGAAACAATGCAAAAACAAGCTTTTGAGCCAGTCTTATGGTAGTACTTGATTCTGAGTTCGCAGGTTTCAAGGTCACAAAATTAACTCCACGCGACGTCTCTATCGGTTGGAAGTCGCATACTCGCAAATTCATATTAAAAATTCTCCTAGGCACATATAATCAATGAATCTGAACTTGTAAAGCACATATACAGTCCGTGAAAGCTGGTTATGAACTGCCTCACACTGTTCCACGTCTGCCTGCACTGGGCGCCTTTCTGACTGGTGGGTTTAGTCTCCCAAAGACAGTCTTAAATAACATTTAGAATTCGAAGATGGGCTTGATTCTGGAGTGAATGAGATCATCGTTATGAAACTGTCAGTGTGGACAATGTCGACAGTGTAGTTGGAAAGGTATACAGTGTGAGTCGGTGGCCCCTACCGACCATTTTTATGCTACCCGCAATACCTTCAAAAACCACACACAAAATATTCATATTCTCTCGCTCACAGCGTGCAAACTATCTTTTCCCCTACAGAGAAAATGAATAGGAGCTTTTTGTAGAACATTTAATGTAGTTAAATTTTGTACTGGTTTATATTTTCGCTGGAGGTTGTAACGTTCCCTGGCAACACTCACACTATTAATAAACTAAAATTTAATTGTACTATATAATATATCTATTATGGACTTACATAGACCTTGACCTTTTCCTTAACATGTGTATACCCGCTCTGGAAAGGAATTTCTCTATAATATACGCCGCTATGAAGCAATTTGTATATACTGTAATTATTTAACAAAAAATATTATTTAATTTTGTGTAATCGAAATTCGTTATTATTGTAATATTTTCTGTAGTAATATTCTCGATGTATTTATGATTGTAATATTTCTATACTCATAATGTTATTGCGAAATGTGTCAATATCTGCGATAACAAAAATGTAAAATTCAGCCACAGAGGAAAATAATGTTGTAAGATTACAAAGAGATGTTAATGGTCAGCAGTAGTACAAAAAGCACCATGTAGTGTGTATTCTTTCTCATCTTCCTGGAGAGCTGAAAGTGAGAGGAACCTGTGACGTAGCATTTTATGAATGGGTAGACTTCTTTTGTCTGTATCTAGATTTAGCCGCCATTAGAGGAGAAATTACAAACTAAAGTAAGTTGAATTATTGTTGTGGTCTAAATACATTATAATTTAACAAAAGTGTGTATTACTAATGTAAATTAGCTTGCCCATGTCATCTATAATATTTCTTTAAAGAATTTTCAGCATTTTTAGCGGTGTTGCTGGGCTGTGCCGCGACCGAACGATTTGCAGCGGCGGCACATTTAAAAAATTGTTCCGCTAAGAAAAATTAACGAAACCCGTAAATCGGGAGCAGATAAAAATTAGCAGTGAATTAAGAAAATGTTTTTCTTTTACAGCGATCCTGAGACTGACGGAATTTATTACTAGTTTCACATTTGTGTATTCATAGGCGGATAGTTAACGTTGAAATTTAACAATTTTGGTTCTTTCAAATAACTTAAATGTATAGTGAAGTGTGTTTTATCAATGATAATTAAACGTCGGCTTGGCAATATTTAACCATTTTCTGCTAATAGAGACAGTCTTGTGTTCCATAGCTAACGCCGGGAAAGAATTCAGTAAATACACTCCTGGAAATGGAAAAAAGAACACATTGACACCATACTTGCTCCGGACACTGCGAGAGGGCTGTACAAGCAATGATCACACGCACGGCACAGCGGACACACCAGGAACCGCGGTGTTGGCCGTCGAATGGCGCTAGCTGCGCAGCATTTGTGCACCGCCGCCGTCAGTGTCAGCCAGTTTCCCGTGGCATACGGAGCTCCATCGCAGTCTTTAACACTGGTACCATGCCGCGACAGCGTGGACGTGAACCGTATGTGCAGTTCACGGACTTTGAGCGAGGGCGTATAGTCGGCATGCGGGAGGCTGGGTGGACGTACCGCCGAATTGCTCAACACGTGGGGCGTGAGGTCTCCACAGTACATCGATGTTGTCGCCAGTGGTTGGCGGAAGGTGCACGTGCCCGTCGACCTGGGACCGGACCGCAGCGACGCACGGATGCACGCCAAGACCGTAGGATCCTACGCAGTGCCGTAGGGGACCGCACCGCCACTTCCCAGCAAATTAGGGACACTGTTGCTCCTGGGGTATCGGCGAGGACCATTCGCAACCGTCTCCATGAAGCTGGGCTACGGTCCCGCACACCATTAGGTTGTCTTCCGCTCACGCCCCAACATCGTGCAGCCCGCCTCCAGTGGTGTCGCGACAGGCGTGGATGGAGGGACGAATGGAGACGTGACGTCTTCAGCGATGAGAGTCGCTTCTGCCTTGGTGCCAATGATGGTCGTATGCGTGTTTGGCGCCGTGCAGGTCAGCGCCACAATCAGGACTGCATACGACCGAGGCACACAGGGCCAACACCCGGCATCATGGTGTGGGGAGCGATCTCCTACACTGGCCGTACACCACTGGTGATCGTCGAGGGGACACTGAATAGTGCACAGTACATCCAAACCGTCATCGAACCCATCGTTCTACCATTCCTAGACCGGCAAGGGAACTTGCTGTTCCAACAGGACAATGCACGTCCGCATGTATCCCGTGCCACCCAACGTGCTCTAGAAGGTGTAAGTCAACTACCCTGGCCAGCAAGATCTCCGGATCTGTCCCCCATTGAGCATGTTTGGGACTGGATGAAGCGTCGTCTCACGCGGTCTGCACGTCCAGCACGAACGCTGGTCCAACTGAGGCGCCAGGTGGAAATGGCATGGCAAGCCGTTCCACAGGACTACATCCAGCATCTCTACGATCGTCTCCATGGGAGAATAGCAGCCTGCATTGCTGCGAAAGGTGGATATACACTGTACTAGTGCCGACATTGTGCATGCTCTGTTGCCTGTGTCTATGTGCCTGTGGTTCTGTCAGTGTGACCATGTGATGTATCTGACCCCAGGAATGTGTCAATAAAGTTTCCCCTTCCTGGGACAATGAATTCACGGTGTTCTTATTTCAATTTCCAGGAGTGTATTTAAAAAAACCACTGCATTTAGAAAATGTGTGCCAAGGCCGAATTATGTAAAGGATTTAATTCTCAACTAAATATTCTTAATCAGTTAATATGAATTCACGTAATTTTAGATGTACTTAATTCTGTGTAAATGAATTTTTATTACCACACGTAAATAAGGGGTTCTACAACAAAGTTCGTACATACAGAAGGAAAGAAAGGCAAATTAACTAAAAACAAATTTAAAAAAGGTAACTGATTATTCTTTAATGTAATTTCATTAAATTGGCGCCCAACTGGGGCCCGAATATGCAGTGGCCACAAAATACCCATGAGATAACTAGGGAATTGTTGTAGTCGAACTTTGTTGGAGAACAACTAATATTTTTTTCATGTATTGTATGTATTGCCTAACCAATATTGTGTGGTAATACCTGTATATGATTTTTTGCATGAGAACACTATATACCCAGAGGCAAGCTGAAGAAGAGAGCTCATTATATCGAAAAATTAATTGCCTACCACAATACCAGGGGGCAGCTGCACCCAAGATAGATCACCAAAAGGTAAAGCTACAGTGTAGTTGTCCTGTGGGTAGTAAAGTAGCCTCAGTGCAGTGTTCTCGGATCATTAGTGGTGTGCTTGTTGTTAGTGTCCTTTTTTAAAAATAACAGGACATTTGAGAGGTTAGTTATTGTAGTATATAATAAGTGTGTTTCAACAAATGGCCATTTCTTGTGTGATTATGTCAGTGAAACTTGAGTGTTAGGATATTTAGTTCAGATTTTGTTTTTTTTGTTGACTATGGTTAGATTGCGTAGTCAGAAAGATATAAACATGGATAATGAACAGCAGTTAGCAAGCAGTGATAGCGAGTTAGAAAGTGGGGCACAAAGTAATGTTAGTGGCGTAGTTCAGGAAGTACAATGTGAGAATCTGGGGGCAGAAGGGCAAGAAATGTTGCCACTGCCACCCAGTGATTCAGTTGAAGGTAGAAATACTGTACCACCCACAAGCACTAGACACGGACCAGAGAGTGGTGAGGTGTCAGAAGTGCAATCATGAAGAGTTATGTTCGAGCGCATGCTCAATTTCCAAGCTACGTTTATGCATGAACAGGCAGAGCGTGATCGTCGCCAGCTTGAGAGAGATTTGCAGTTAATGCAGTCTTTGGAAGCTATGCAAAGTGAGATTGTTAGTTTGAAACAAAACTATGAAACCATACCCAAAGCGGTGCAAGAACTGAGCGAAAGAGTAGATAATATCCAAGTGGCTAACGCCAGTATCGTTGGTGAAATCAGTGTACTGGCTAACAGGATGGAACAATTAGAAATTGACACAAGTCAAGTAATTGAGCACAAAATGTCCGAACAAGTGCACAAAATTGAAAACCAATTTATTAAAAAAAGATAGACGAGAAGGTGCACGCCGCGATTGAGGCCAAAGACTTGCGCTCCAATGCGGAAGTGCAGGGCCTAAAAAAGGCGGTGCACACAGTGTGCACCGTCGTCTTGCGGAGCTGGAAAACAGCTTGCTGCACGGCAACGCACAGGCGTGTGTCACGCCTGCCAAGCCCAACAATGATTGGCATATAAATATAACAGTAAAAAATTGCGACTGCGAGACAGAACAGGCAACCAATGTTAGCGAAACAAACAAATGTCACTCCAAAATAGTGATTGAAGAAAGCCTGATTAGAAACCGACAGTTTCAGATCTTTACAACGGAGAAGAAATCTGTTCACCCTGTAGTATTTATCAAGGGATTTAGAAACATTTTGCCTAGCGTTTGGAGTCATACACAGAAAATACAGGTCGTTATGTCTTACATACAAGGAGATGCTGCATTATGGGCAACCGAAGCAGCTGACAGTTGCGACACATATGAGCAATTTGAAAAGGCATTCTTGGCCAAATATTGGTCAACATGAATTCAGGAGAGATTACGGAAAGAGGTATATAATCCAGAGCCGTATTCTCCACGATTAGGCAATTTGCGAAAATATTTTGAGAAGTACATTAATAAGACCCGTTACTGGGACGAGTAGATTTCATC
The DNA here is from genome assembly GCF_021461385.2 of Schistocerca piceifrons. NCBI lineage: Eukaryota > Metazoa > Arthropoda > Insecta > Orthoptera > Acrididae > Schistocerca > Schistocerca piceifrons. Next base: position 273,799,233 of record NC_060139.1, read on the forward strand.
CCGGGATTTGATCAGACTTTTGAAATCACACTTGCCGATACACGTAAAGGAAAAACTTATACACGTACCGGAGAACGACATGGAACATTTCTTGTCTGTTCTGGACTCAATTGACCTGACTCAGGAGGATGTTAAGGCAGCCTCTGAACAGGCTAGAAGTAACGGAAACGGTTACAGAAATTGTCGAAATAACACGCCTCCACCAAATAATGGAAACGGCGGAGGTAACAATAGGAGACAAGATAATGTACAAAACGGGAATAGAGGTAGAGACCGGAACGGCAATAGTCCGCCGGTGAACAATGACCGGAAAAGGAGGTTCGATGACGGATATGAAACAGGCCCACCAAGCAATAGTAGATGGAAAAATGCCAGGGGGCCGTGGAACACTAATACCTATAACGATGCAAACCGAACTTGGCCACAGAACCAGAGGCCCAGTCCGGACCGGCAAAACAGTGAAAGATATGACAATAACCGACCGCCACCACAAAATGCGCCAATTGCGCAACAGTGGCGGCCGACGCAACACAACTTACACATAGTGGAGGTCAGCGACACAGAGCAGCCACACTCATCCACCAGTAATAATTCAACAAACTAGATTCAGCCGATATACGCTCTCCATAGTCGGCTGAGGTTTGGAGTGAGAGCAGCCCGACACAGAACAAAACATCGGGAATCTGTATCCTCAGGTATGATGATGGGGTACAGGTGGGACATGAATTAATAACTGAACCACCCACGTGCATAAAGGGGTACAAAGACAAAGTACAAGCGATAATAGAGATCAAAATTAACAATATTGATGTGCAAGCAATCGTAGATAGTAGATACAGGTGCTACTGTCAGTGTCATGAGTATGGACTTATTCAGAGTACTGGGGAAAGAAAAGCGTATGCTGACTTTTCCTGTGAACAATTGCGAAGTCACTGGAGCCATCAGTGCACAGCGACAAATAATTAAACTCCAAGTGCGGGTAGAGATGTATATAGGGGAAGAAGCCATAGCGTGCTCATTCCTGGTAGTAAAGGGTTTAAAGGTAGTCTGCATTTTGGGGGTAGATTTTTTGAGAGAAAGGGACGCAGTAATCGACCTTTCTCGGGGAAAATTAAGTTTGATGAACGCGGGTAGGAGGATAGAATTGTCCATGCTCAGATCTGAAGAGGTACCTGTGCCTAATTGTAATGCTATTAACATAAAATGTAGGAATCAGGATACTACATTTAGACAATCATTCTCTAGGACAAAATCTCTGTTATCCAGACGTACAAAGTGATCAATTAAAAGCAAATGTGGACGCACTTGTGAACAAAATATCACAGTCCGAAAATCTGAATTCAACGCAACAGCAGGATTTGGTACAGCTATTATCTGATTATGCAGATGTATTTTCAGAACGACCAGGAATTGTTAAGGGGTATCAATACAATATCGAGGTGAAGCCTCACAAAACCTACTGTCGAGCCTCATACTCCGTTCCTTGGTCCAAGAAGGAAATAGTAGCTAAAGAAATTAGAAAACTGATCGAGTGGGGAATAATAGAACCGTCTTTGTCCCCTAATAGTAATCCTTTGTTGGGGGTAGCAAAAGCAGACGGACAGGTACGGTTAGTATTAGGTGCGAGAGACATAAACGAAATTATTGTACCTGTCAGGACTCATCCGGAAAACTTAGATGAGCAAATTCAAAAATTCCATGGAGTGCAATATTTGACATCTGTTGATATGAAAAGTTCATTCTGGCAAATCCTGCTCACACCCGAATCGAGGAAATATACTGTATTTATATTTGGGGGAAGGAGCTACCAATTTAGGGTACTACCTTTTGGCCTAAATGTAAGTGCAGGAGTTTTCATAACAGCCCTCGACGCGGTTTTAGGTCCGGATTTGTTGCAAAGGGTAACAGTGTATGTAGACGATCTGGTGATTGCTACTGCCACCTGGGAGGAACATGTAGAACTACTGGGTAGAGTCTTAGAAAGGTTTAAGCAAGCAGGAGTAACAGCGATTCTTGAGAAATCCAAATTTGGACGTAATCAGATTAAATTTCTAGGTCACATAATAACACCACAAGGCATCAAACCTGACAGCAAAAAACTTGATGCAATTCGTGGGTTTCCTAGCCCGAGAACTAAGAGACAACTCAAAGCGTTTATAGGTCTTGCATCTTTTTTTAGACGGTTTTTTCCAAACCAATTAATGAACAGAAGAATGTCAACGCGCATTTGACGCTATCAAAAACGCCTTGGTGAATGCAAACATACTGCGACACACAGACATGATAAAAGATTTTTGCATAGCGACAGACTCGTGTTCATACGGTCTGGGCGCTTGTTTGTTTCAGTGGGACAGGAGCAACGACTCCACAACAATCAATGTAATCGGATTTGCCAGCCGCACACTAAACAGCTGTGAGAGAGCATATTCCACTACCGAGTTAGAGGCTCTTGCAGTGGTTTGGGCGGTAAAGAAATTCAACTATTACATCTATGGCAAAGAAATCAAAGTATTCAGTGACCACCAGGCTCTGAGCTATTTAATGTCTTGCAAATTATACCATACCCGGTTGCTAAGATGGAGGTTAGCATTGCAGGAATATAAAATTAAGATTATGTACCTAAAAGGACAAGATAATGTTGTAGCTGACGCCTTGTCGAGGCTCCCACTAGGGCAATCCGCAGTGTCAAAGATTTTGGAACAATCGGAGGAATATCGAATACTCTTAGTACAAGATAAGGTACATAGGAGGGACTTTTTACATATGTGTAAGAATGTGTCTATATTGCAGGAAACTGATCCGATTTGGCGAGATGTCATTAGCAAAATTAAAGAAGGAACCAATCTTAAAAGTGTTCACAATTTCAAAATAGTAGATAATATTCTGTATTATAAAACAGGTGTGTCAAATGACCATGGAGTCGTGTGTATACCGCAACAGGCTATCCCAGCTGTAGTGTGGCACACGCATTTAGCATGGGGTCACGCTGGGATAGGCAAAACAATAAGGATTTTGTCCGAATTCTGTTACTTTAAGGGAATAAGCCAGCAGACTCGCACCATTATCAGGACTTGTCCTCTGTGCCAAAACGCTAAGTTTCAAAATAAGTCCACAAGGTTTGCACTGCATCCTATAGTGCCTCAGCGGCCACTTCAGTTAGTATCTATAGACATAGCAGGACCCTACCCTCGAGCCAGGGGTGGATTAAAGTACATTTTAGCGGTATATGACCTTTTCTCTAAATACTTAAAAATATACTGCCTTAAATCAGCCACCGCTCGTGGAATAGTTAAATGGTTAGGGAAAGAATATTTTACACAGATGGGTAAGCCTGAAGCGATAATATCGGATAATGCTTCCTATTTTACAGGTCATACCTGGAAGAACTATTTACATGAACAGGATATAAAGCACATACTAATATCCCGTTTTCACCCACAAGCAAGTTTAGTAGAGAGAACATTTGGAGAGTTAAATGAATTTTTCAGGTTATACATTGCATGTAAGCACACAAGATGGCCAAATCTGATACCTAAATTTTTGGAAATTCACAACGCAACCCCGCATACTTCTACGGGGTATCCACCAAACGAGATTATAATGAATAATAATAGGGCTCTGAGTGAGTGGCTGGCACCTTTGCCTAAGGTCCCAGTCATTCCCTAGCCTAAGGAAGAGAAGATAAGGAAAGCAGGGTGCAACCTTACCAGGTGCGCTCAGAAAAGGAAAGAAAAATATAATCGACATGTGACGAATAATCAAAAACTTTGTGTTGGGGACTTGGTGCTCTTACGCAATCATCCTAAGTCCTCGACATCCTTGAAACAAAATAGCAAGTGGTAATTGGTGTACAATGGACCTTTTAGAATAGTAAGTGTGCCACATGAGTGTAGCTATCTCTTAGCAGATCCCCATTCAGGGAGAGTACGGGGACTGTTTCCGCGTAAGGATGTGAAAATATTCCTACAGTAAATGACTAATAGTCTTATGTGTTATGTGTAAAAAAAGGGACACCATTCTTTTGAAAATGAATGAACATTAATGATGTGTGATCTGTAGAGATAATGTACTAGTGTAGAAGTATTTAGTTATAAGAATATGATTGACTTTCTCTTTTGTTTATGAATATTTGTGTTATGTCTTCTTTTACTTAGTGTTAGCTTAAAGATGCTCTAAATGTCTGCACAGATAACCTGATTAGTGCAATTATTTATAGTGTTAAATTGTGACAGAGATCAGTCAGGAGGAACATTTTAGTAGTGATTAGTTTGCGTACTGCATAATATTCTATATGTGTGTCAAACTTGAAATATTTCATGGTACAATCTTTTCTATTATATATATATATATATATATATATATATATATATATATATATATATATATATATATATATATGTGTGTGTGTGTGTGTGTTTGTGTGTGTGTGTGTGTGTGTGTGTGTAGCTGTCAGATTGACAGATTCGAACCCAGAATAATATCAATAATATGAGACCCTGAGAACTTTATTTTCAAACCAATGTTATCAAAAAAAATAATGCACTCAGTAGTGACCCGAGGGCACCATGGGAGGCAAACTTATTGCAAATTTAAGTAGCGCAAGGTTACGCACAAAGAAGCTTCAATTGAAGCATGTGCAGATCCAATCAGTAAAAAGGAGCTAGCCTGATACAATTCAAGTCAATTTTAGCCTACAGAGACTACACTGTAGTTACGTAGGACCTTGCAAGTAAAGTGAGACATAATTTCAAAGGAGTTATTGAACAATATGCCTGAATCCGGCTGGAATGCACAAATAAAATCTACTCGAACATAAATATAGATGATTTTTGGGCAAACTAATACGAAATTTTAATATTTGTTACCATGTACGCAAATATCACACACCTTGGTAAAGAGCGAACAAAGAAGTTACGAATGTGCTGTTACAAAAATTGCACAACGGACATTGTAAATGAAAAAAACTTAAACAAAAGTGCAGTATTGTGTGGCAGAGACAGACAGTGACTGTTAAACCTACAGCAATACGTGACGAGGTTGTTTTGAACAAGCAATAAGAAACTGTATCATCGTCGTGTGTGCAAGTGGACAAGGAACTAGCACGACACGAACAGTGAGCCGATAACTGACGGTGGACCAAGTTAGTGTCAAACTATAACTCTTTGGGTGTCAAGGGACGCTAGGAAAGCGCATTGACTACAGAGATACATTTTGTCCTAAGGTGAAAACTTGCGTGTGATTAACGACAAGTCATGACATGGTGAAAAAATATTGTGTGCCCATAAAACGTATTACTGTGACAACGAAACATTGTGCAAACCAGACTAGTGAAGCCCTACTGAATAATAACTGCCAATAACTGTGTGCGTTTTTTCCCACAGCAGGAAAAATGCCGATAAGGATAGTACACTGTTTGTGAACTTGTAGCATGTTTGCTGGAGCACTGCAAGAAGATGTCACACGGGCTAGCTGATACACAACGCGCATCCGGCTACCTCAGCCATGAAGCAATTTGTATATACTGTAATTATTTAACAAAAAATATTATTTAATTTTGTGTAAAGGACATTCGTTATTATTGTAATATTTTCTGTAGTAATATTGTCGTTGTATTTATGACTGTAATATTTCTATACTCATAATCCGGCTACCTCAGCCATGAAGCAATTTGTATATACTGTAATTATTTAACAAAAAATATTATTTAATTTTGTGTAAAGGACATTCGTTATTATTGTAATATTTTCTGTAGTAATATTGTCGTTGTATTTATGACTGTAATATTTCTATACTCATAATGTAATTGCGAAATGTGTCAATATCTGCGATATCAAAAATGTAAAATTCAGCCACAGAGGAAATTAATGTTGTAAGATTACAAAGAGATGTTAATGGTTAGCAGTAGTATAAAAAGCACCACGTAGTGTGTATTCTTTGTCGTCTTCCTGGAGAGCTGAAAGTGAGAGGAACCTGTGACGTAGCATTTTATGAATGGGTAGACTTCTTTTGTCTGTATCTAGATTTAGCCGCCATTAGAGGAGAAATTACAAACTAATGTAAGTTGAATTATTGTTGTTGTCTAAGTACATTATAATTTAACAAAAGAGTGTATTACTAATGTAAATTAGCTTGCCCATGTCATCTATAATATTTCTTTAAAGAATTTTCAGCATTTTAGCGGTGTTGCTGGGCTGTGCCGCGACCGAACGATTTGCAGCGGCGGCACATTTAAAAAATTGTTCCGCTAAGAAAAATTAACCAAACCCGTAAATCGGGAGCAGATAAAAATTAGCAGTGAATTAAGAAAATGTTTTTCATTTACAGCGATCCTGAGACTGACGGAATTTATTACTAGTTTCACATTTGTGCATTCATAGGCGGATAGTTAACGTTGAAATTTAGCAATTTTGGTTCTTTTAAATAACTTAAATGTATAGTGAAGTGTGTTTTATCAATGATAATTAAACGTTGGCTTGGCAATATTTAACCATTTTCTGCTAATAGAGACAGTCTTGTGTTCCATAGCTAACGCCGGGAAAGAATTCAGTAAATATTTTTAAAAAACCACTGCATTTAGAAAATGTGTGCCAAGGCCGAATTATGTAAAGGATTTAATTCTCAACTAAATATTCTTAATCAGTTAATATGAATTCACGTAATTTTAAATGTACTTAATTCTGTGTAAATGAATTTTTATTACCACACGTAAATAAGAGGTTCTACAACAAAGTTCGTACGTACAGAAGGAATGAAAGGCAAATTAACTAAAAACAAATTTAAAAAAGGTAACTGATTATTCTTTAATGTAATTTCATTAAAAGGTTACTTTTGTCAAGTTATTAAGCAAAACACAGTTGAAGGTGACTTCCGTATATTTTTCTTGAATAATTCGAAAACTAATGTCTCTATCAAGAACGTATCCCAACACAAAATACGGCTACATTAAATTTCTTACAAAATGGTCTTGTTCATTTTTATCTCAAGGACTAACAGTATTGGCACAGGAAGTGAGACAGTACCAAAATCTTGCACATGGTATATGAAGGTGTTGCGGCTTTCATATATTCCAGGGGTAAGGGCAGCTTAATCACCCTGTGCAAGCATTTAAACAAAGTTATAAGTTTCTCTGCAAGCCTTGCAATGTGGAACGCCGTATTCTCAGTACCCTCCAGTACGACACAGCTCCTGCTACCCTCTCTGTTCACACGTTCCATACCCTCTGTCTGGTTATCGGACGGAGACTGCTATCGATCCTAACAGCTTGCTGACGTATATCAGCACATAGCTTTGCACACTGTATAACAAAGTCTAATAAAACGAACATCGACATGGAGCATAAATGCCACAATGGTTTTTTTAAAGTGATTGCAGTGTGAATTTCTTTGGAAATATTGAGTTATATTCACTCGGAAAATGAGAGCTTGGAGAGAGTATGAAACTAATAACCACGCGGCTGTATTTCACTTCACTTTTCCAGTAGGCTCCGTGTGGCACCACTGTGAGATATTGCTTCCAGATAATGGAGCCATTCGGTACACGATACACAGGAAATGATAATAAAATTTAAGTGCCGAAAAGAAGATTAAAAAAATAAAGTATACACGAGGAAAAACAGATACAGTAGTCTACGTTCCAAGTATTGCATTCCGCTGAAAAGCTCTCAAAAACTGCGGTAACTTCTGCACAGAATAAACGAAGTGTTGCTTACGGATCCATTTCAGTTTTCACTTGACATCTGGAATTTATCCCTAAAATGTTCCTGGAAGAGTATTGGACATGACATCGTCCCTTCGTTCAGTTCCTATTGAAAATCTACTGCTCCAGGTGAAATCTGCCTTGTTCGTCATAACCTAATACCTGCATAATAAAAGTTGGTTCTGATGTAACACAACATGCACTTTTGTCTTTCCCTTTTAATATCAGTATTTTCATTTATATTTAGTTTATGAGCTTTCTACAGGTGGCTCAATTTTCGTATTTAATTTCTCTTTTACAAATTAGGCACAGGTGACTTATTATTAGCAATCACTTAATAGGTATCGTTAGAGCTTCTAATAGAGTGACTCGTCCACCATGTATTCCCCTACTCAGGATTCAGCAATGTTAACCTATTCATGGAATTACTTACAATATTTTTCATAAGATATATGATATTACTTGTATGGTGTGTACCTCAGAAGAATGTATGAAGAGATATTTAGAACGTCAGTTTCATATAACAGAAAAACTGATATGTAATATTACAAAGCTACAGAAATGTAGGGTTGGAACTTGAGTGGTAATTTGTAAATGATCGAATGTAATAAGAACTCGGTACCAGGGTCTCCCAATATGGGTGTTATAGGGTAACAATTAGTGGCTATTTATTAGTTTTTGCCCATGTATATGGTAGTTTAAGAAATGCCACACTATGATGCCCGTTAAACTTTACCATCCATGAACCTAACCGTAGAAGTATGTTCATGTACGCCTATTACACAAACTACCATTTTGTTACTTTATGTTCTTTAGTTTAAAATCGTTCTTGCGTAACAGGGAAGTCTGAATAACCCCTGTCCCCCCAAATACCAACTAAAGAGTGTGTATCTGGAATTAACACTATTTTTAATTGTCTTTGTCATTAACTCAAACGTAAGTCAGAAAATTTGACGCTTTTTCAGTTGTGGTCAATACATTATTCCATGAAGGTTATGTTACTTGCGCTGGTATAACATTAGTGTATATGTCACTCTTCTCTAACAACCGAACCTTTCCACCTGCCACACATATAACACTCACATATCTCTCTAACGTGAAACACAGTAATGTTACGGTCTGAGAGGATTTCGAAGACTGACCGCGCGTGTGCCTAATGGACAAACGTATCAGGCCTTAATTTTGAATTTGCTGAAATTAACAGAAAAAACAAACGGACTTTAAGCTTGATAGTTAATGAAAGTGGTTAAATCATGAATGAATGAAAGAAAAGAACGGTCGCCAGCCCAATTAGACACATTAATTTGGAAATATATGTTTAAGAAAATTAAATATTGCTTATTGAAGTTGTATTCGTTGAAATTTCCCCTTGTATAGTAAACAGGATACAAACTGACACAGTGCACTCTGAAATGTGTGTAGCAGCAGTTACCAATAACGCACGCACCAGTGAATTATAGGAAGTAAATTTGCACCAAGCTCGTACTAACGACAGCTACAATCAAGAGCATTACGTAATCAAATACTGAAATGTTACTGCATGAAGTGCAGAACTATATTTGCGAATGAGGGGCTTCTATCTTAACTGACATGTAAAAAAAAGATGACTAATCTCATAAATACACTGTTTAAGCTCCTCTACATATATTAGTTTTCCTTAGCAACAGTAATAGTACAATTGTTTCCTAATAGGTGAAGAAGGGGACCCATAAACTAGTATTGTATGGAATGGAACTGGGGACCTAGAAACGACAGAGTGGCTTCGTCCGCGCCGTAGCCCTCAGTGGTTCACAACCCCACAACAGGCCACAGCAGTCCACTCATCCCACCGCCGCCCCACACAGAACCCAGGGTTATATGAACTAGTATAGTTGCTCTAGGCAACGCTCTTTGATTATTACAGTAGAAGAGACTAATTCCAAAAACCTAGTAGTTCACCCCACTTGGTATAGTTCATAATTTACTTTGCAAAACAATAAAGTAAAACACTGGGCTTAATTAACTTCAAAAAGGGAATCATTCGTGATAGGAAGCAAAACCACATTTATTTTGAAAATGAGCTTAACTTATTTGCCTCTTCATCACCTGTGAAGCAGGTATTCTAGGCAATAATATTTACTCAATCTTGCGCTGTAATCATACAAATCTATATTTTGTAATAAACTAAAAATACCTTTGCAAAAGCCTATCCAAATTCCCTTTAGTGATTTTAGCTTTAACTTTTACTACTGCTTTTGTATTCCACAAAAAGTCTCTTTCAAATACCTGAATGCGAGAATCGTTCGTTTGAAGCAGGATACTCGGTTTTAGTAGCACTTAGGTGACGACCCTCCATAGGCTCGTGATCAAGATAGAAAACTTACTTACGGACATGAATTTATGTTTTTGTGATTATTATTAAAGCAAAACACAAATTAACTGTTCCATGCCCATAAACATTACTGAAGGTATGAAGTTAGTGAAGCAGTGGCAAAGATTGGTGGCAAACAACATGGCGGCTAACTGTACTCACGACTATTAATTTTCGAATGCTCTGTAAAATCTCTTCTTGGCGTCGGATTTTCAACATATTAGAGGCATTCCTTTGTACCGAGAATACCAAATAATATTCGCATCCGAGTGAAATCCTTTATAAAGCAGGTTGCAATTAATTGCCTCTCTTAGCACAGTCGAAGTGTACCGTGCTACGGCTAACCACATACTGCGTGTCGTTCGACCGCCAAAACTACCTTTTACGTCGCGCCTTGCCACTTCCTTTGCGGAGGGACTTCCATACAGCTTTTACATATTACAAATACAAGTGCCCTAATCATGAACCAGCTTTCAATAAACATTTTCTTTTATGAACATGCACACATTGTAATTTATCATTTGAACGTATCCTTCCATTTTTTTTCATATATACTTATGAAACTCTAATATTCTTGCCACAGACCAAGGAGCTGAAACAAAACAGAATACACACTTAATTGCAGATACACAAAAAAGTGGTTCTGAGCACTATTGGACTTAACTTCTGAGGTCATCAGTCCCCTAGATCTTAGAACTACTGAAACCTAAGTAACCTAAGGACATCACACACATCCATGCCCGAGGCAGTATACGAACCTGCGACCGTAGCGGTCGCGTGGTTCCAGACTGTAGCGCCTAGAACCGCTCGGCCACTCCGGCCGGCGCAGATACACAGTTTCATAACATAAACCTACTTCTAAACGATGTATGTGTTACACAGGCACACTCACAATGTACAATTCACTATTAAGATATCAATCGTCCTAACGTATGTGTATATGAAATGGGATTAAGTGCTATTCAATTTGTGTGTGTATGTGTAGGCAAACGATTTATAAATACATCAGAGTAAATATACGTCTCCACTTAATCAACTGCGAAAATATCTCGGAAATCGAAAATTTTGAGACGAGCTGCTTCAATATAGGTCTCGACTGGGGAAAGAAACGCAGCTATATACGATTGTGTTCAACTGTGTATCTCCTTTTATTACCACAAGCTTACAGTACCCGACTGAGCGCCAGGTCCTGTGTTTTAGTGAATGAAATCTCTTGTTTTCTGACCATGACATTGGTAGCACACCTAAGAATCCGTTTATAAACACGATGCCGTGTGCACTTTTCTTTTCAGGAATGAAGATTTGAAATTTTTTGCATTTTTATAACTTCCCCCGCTAGTATTATGGATACTGAAGGCGTTGTCCACACTACACCAGACAAGTTGCTATTCGCTGCACTGCTATGTTTTGCGTATTCAATATACGGTTGTTCGTGGACTGCTATTGTAATATATTTTGCTTGTATTCGGATGTATAGGTAGGTTTCCTGCCCCCGTTTCTCACGTCCTCTAATTATTGTTGAAATTCCTTCATCTTATTAATGGTCTGTTTCTGCCACAGTAGAAAATCATGTATGGTCTGTTGTGATCCTTTCTTAATGGTTTCAGTGTTTTCTACTGTCCTTAGCGACACCTGTCAGCTAACAAGTTCAATAACATTTGGTAGTTCCTTGTTTATTTTATCAGTTACCTATGTATCTTCCTCAGTTATACATTTGTTAAATTCGTCTACGAATTTCCGTTGGTGTTCGACAAATTGCTTTCTGAAGTCTTCTGTACTCTTAATTGTTTTGTACCTGTTCACACAAATTGCTCGCCGCAGAGTCTAAAGCGGACTGTGCCGTTTGCACTTCTTTAACTTCAGTGTTGAGGTTTACTAATGTGTGCTTGAACTGGGCAATTTCCTCTTGAATATTCTGAAATGTGTGTTTATATGTTCGGACTATAGCTTCACCATGTATTCCAAACTCTATATGTTCCTCCTGCTTTTTTCTACCAAAGTCTTCATAAATGTCTTTGGTATGTGTTCTTTGTTGTTTGGAAACATCTGCTAAACTTGCTTTTATGCGCTCATCTTGGTTTTTACGTAAGTGTTCAAAAATCTCTCTAGCCTGGTCCCTTTATTGTTTAGAAAGAATTTTTACAGATGCTTTCATCCGCTCGTTTTGATTTCTATTTAAGCTTTTAAAAATCCCTTCCGCTTGTAATTTTTATAGTAATTTATTATCATGAGCCTAAATTTTAAGTAAATGTTACGCAGAAGGATGTGACAAGGATTTAATTATCAATATTGGGTCCGGCTTCCGCTTCCACTTCATTGAAGCAGGGAAAATTTTTTCAATTTCCGTGTCACTAGTACTTTCTCATCTGCTAATTGTTCGCTGTCAATATCGTTTGATGGCTCCATTTTGGTACGTCTACCTATCTTTTCCATATCATATAATCAATCACTGCCACTCATAAAATATTGTCTTTCACTTCTTAAAGTAATTGCCAATAAATCATGAAATTAAAAGATAGAACGCAACGGTTCAACGTTCTCTATCAGTTATCCATTCCATTTTCACCATACAATTACAAGACTGCGCTATCTTATGTCTGCTCCACATCTCGATCGCGTAAGAAATTTCAATTTGCAAAGATCTAAAAAGTACCTTGAGTCATGGACTTTTCGCTAAAATTAATTTTTTGAACACTATTCACAAAACACAGGAGGCCAGCCATTGACCTCCTTAGCTTTGCTGGCTATAGCAGTTCGTACCCCTAAAAGTTCTGAATGCTCAATTTGCAAAATCTCAGGCTCTGTTTCTTATTCCTTTGTCAATAACATTTATTCTTTAAATACATCCAGATTGTCGCTCGTTGTAGCAAATGGAACAGAAATTACAATTATTTCATACAAAAAGTACACATATTCATAAAATCTCATAGTAAGTATCTGCTAAATATTTGCGTCCCTGTTTGGGCGCCATATATTACTTAGCCTACCTAATACGTAGCTTAAATGAGTGAAATGCGAAAGTAGCTAAAAATAGCTTTCCTGTAACACTGTGGAATGAGAAATTATACTGTGTCACTTCAAAAAGACGGATATTGTTATTTAAAAAGAGCTCTTTGCCTCTTTAGGCCTTTGAAGTGAAAATATGACTCTATCGTTTAAATGAAACTTACTTTACAGACCCTGTTCTGATTGACTTTCTGAATGTATTATCTTCTGCTATTTGTCTGAGTTCGGTCGAAGCCAAAGTCACTGAACCCAAGCCAAGGTGTGATGCGATCCGTGCCGAGAGGTGCGTGGCACATGGGAAGATGTGTCACAAACGGATCCTCAAGGATACAGGGTTACCTCCCTAAGTAGCCTTACACTGCTCGGGATTTCTGTGGTGTGGACTACGTAGATCCCCAAATCTCGTGGGACCAAGATGGACACGACTGATGAAAATAATTTAAAACAAACTGAGGGGAAAACTGAGACCACAGACACCCAAACATCAGTGTCAGGATCGATGAAATGCACTCCCACTACTGAATCAGGGTCTGGACCTGAGCAAGAAGTGGGAACTGTAATTGAGAAGTTGAACCAGATCAAGATTTAAGCTTTATCTGGGGCCCAGAGGAGTAAACGTCTCAGGGAACAGAAACAAAAGGAAGGTAAAGAATGGCTTCCCAAACAAAAGTGGAGTTAAAAGGGCTTGATCCCCAGTGCCTAAGAAAAAACTGTCTCAGGTTGAAGAGGCTACGCAGACCCCTTCAATGTCAAAGACAGGTAACAAGAGGATGAGGGGGAATTTAAGTCTCCCTCCTCTCAGGATAAGCGAGTCCAGAAAACGCCGAAACAGAACTGTAGTACCGTAGTCTCGGTTTTTAGGATGGCCATTATCCAAGAAGGCTATCCACTGGTAAGCATCACCTCGCGGCAGGAAAACCTCTTGCAGATGGCCCCCTTTGAATAGATTTGGAGGGGAGGGGGGGATGCTCGTCCAGGATCCAAATTCTGGAGGGTCCATCTAGATCGCGGTGCCCTCATTTTTGTCTGTGAGGGGGTGTATACGGTGGAATAGCTTAAAGGACAAGGTGCCCATGATATCCCCGTGGGAGGATGCGAAGCTCTTGGTCAAGACGGCAGCTGAGTTTCTTAAGACCGCAAAGGCATCAATATGGCTACCAAAATACCCTTAAGGATGTCACTCCAAAGACTCTGTTCGATAAAATAGGGGTTCAGAACCCAAAAGACTCTATTGAAGAGTAATCAACCAGAAGATTTTACTGGAAGGACGAACCCTGGTGGTGGAGGTGGTGAAGGCAATGCGAGAGGAAGACCTGAGACTGGTTTTAGGGTCCTCACAGGTCGCTGTCCGGGTAATCAAAGACCTAAAAGCAATGATGGCAGCAAGATTAATCTGCAGCACATTAAAGGGGATACAGAAAGTGGACGTGGCCCTTATACAAGATCATACTTAAATAAAGGAGGTGTTTTGGTCCTCGGTGGTAGCGGAGGTAAGTTGATTTTTGTTAGAAATCTAAGAAATTTCAGAACATGCATTTATGTTAGAAATGGAATTTCTATCATGCAAATGATAGATTTCTGTTCCAGAGACCTGGGACCATAAGGGTGCAGCAACATGGGGAAGGCATCGCGAGGGAAACTGTTCTGGCCTGAGCATACCTTCCTTAGGAAGACAGCCCTCCTCCTCCTTTGTAGGTGAGGAGACTGACAGAAGCTTGCAATCGGCAAGGCGACCAACTGTTGGTTGAATGATCAGCCAATGCCCACAACTGAGTGTGTGCCAACAAGAACACCAACAGTACAGGTGAGTACCTTTTTGAATTTCTCTTGTCTAACAATTTGGAGGTCCTGAATAGGGGTGACGAATCAACATTGAGGAGCAGTAGAAGGGAAGAAGTAATTGACATAACCTTTGGTTCCATGATGATGGGCAGCTATGTCAAACAATGGCATGTGGTGTTAGAGCCATCCTCATCGGACCACATGTATATTATATTCAAGGTTGAAATGGGAATCAGACAATGACGGATAGGAATTCCGGGAAAACAGACGGGGACATATAGGTGGGACTTTGACTTAAGCTTACCAGAAATTAAAATCTCGATAAGGAATCCAGTACAGTTTTGAGGAAGTAGCAGAGGCTGTAACCTCTGACATAGTGACTTCATACCAGGACAACTGCGCAATCACCAAGAAGTGCACAAATACGAGTGTGCGTTGGTGAGCTAAAACTTAGAAACGCAAAGAAGACAGGTACGAAAACTGTTTAACCTTGCGAGACATAAAGGATAATGGACAAAATATCGTGAGGTCTTTGTCAACTACAATCATGAAGTTAGACAAGCAAAGGAGACATCCTGGGAGGCATTCTGTGAGGAAGTGGAGGGCACGGCTCCTCAAGTCAGACTCCACAAAATCCTCATTAGAGTTCCAACTAATCCAGTAGGTACGTTGAGGATGGAGGACGAGGAATAAACAAAGACTGCACATGAGACGCTGGAATTCTTCCTTAAAGCTCACTCCTCTCAATATGCTCTAGCGGATAATAAAGACCAGAATACGATCCATGAGAGACAATGATTCTCAGGTATTCGAAGAGAGGACTGGGAATCGGCCAAGAAGTGTGACGACTTCAGTAAAATCCAACGGGCGGTGGGAACATTCCAATCTTTCAACTCGTCTGGCCCTGATGTAGTTTTTCCAGCTCTTCTGCAACAGGCAGGAGAGAATCTTATAAGAGTCGTATGCAGGTTATTCAGGGTTAGCCTAGCAGCAGGGATCATTCCCAACGCATGGAGGGCTGTGAAGGTTGTCTTTATTCGAAAGCCTGGGAGAATGAATCATACCAAAGCCAAGGATATCAGACCAATCAGCCTGTTCTCCTTCATTCTTCAAAAATTGGAAAAGTGGTTAATGTACATGTTGGGGAGAGGAGGCTAACTAGGGCTCCTCTACATTCAAACCAACCAGGTAAACCATGTGAGACAGCTCTCCATCAACTCGTTGTGAAGGTGGAGGAAGCACTTCAGTTGCAGGAAATAGCCCTCTGCATCTCCTTGGACACCAAGGGGGCTCTTAGTAACACAACCTTCGATTCCATGGTTAGGGAAGCAGAGGTGTATGACCTAGGGACCACTACGTATAGGTGGACTAGGGTCATTCTTAGTGGAAGGAAGGTAGAGGCCATCGTGATGAAAAAAAGATGGTAATTAACACCACTAGCGGTTGTCCACATGAAGGAGTTTTGTCGCTTTTATTGTGGAATCTAGTGGTGAACGAACTCATTGAGGAACTAAATTCCCAACAATGCTTTTGCCAAGGATACGCAGACAACCTTCTCATAGTAATACGTGGCAAATTTACTGACACAGTTAGGAATATGGCACAAGGTACGCTGGACATTTTGCAAGATTGGTGCAGGGAACAGGATTTAAGGGTTAATCCTAAGAAGACTTTTGTGGTACCATTCACGAAAAAGCATATCCAACATTCAAGTTGTAATCTAAAGCCTTTCGATGAAACTCTACCTGTGAATGTGATAGTGAAATATCTAGGGGTAAACGTAGATGAGAAACTAACGTGGACCCCACACATTAAGAGCATCTGCTCCAAGGTGAAAGGTACTCTACTGAGTACCAGAAGAGCTTGTGGCAAAAACTGCTGCCCAAGCTCCAGAGGTACGCACTGGATATACACCACGGTGGTTAGACCTACAATATCCTACAGGGCTATAGCGTGGTGGAAGAAGGTAGAACAGCAGACTGCAGCTAAGGAGCTTGCTAAGGTGCAAAGACTGATATGCTTAGACATAGCAGGCGGGATTAGCAACACACCAGCTGCTGGGATGGAAGCTATGCTGGGCGTGCGTCCATTATACCTTTGGGTCAGGATGGAGGCAGCAGCTGGTGCTTACAGACTCAAAACTGGTACGAACTGGATCTCATTGGGATATCCAGAATGTCACACTAAAACGGTGGGTGAGGTAAATATAGGAATATTTGGGGAAATACTGACCGACTATACAATAACTCACAACTACTTCAACAAAGCCTTACAACGTAACAACTGGAAGCAGGCAGCAGTGGGAAAAAACAGTTCGACACCGTACGGGGACACTGTCTCGTTCACTGATGGGTCTAAATCAGACCAAGGTGTATGGGGTTCAGCCAAGACTGGAGGACATCATCTCTCTAGGAAAACTGGACTCAGTACTCCAAGCCGAAATCACTGCCATTATGGCGTGTGTGGAGGAGAATGTGTGTAGGTGCTACAAGGACCGTAGCATCTACATCTATTCAGACAGGCTGGCAGCCCAAAAATCTTTGGCAGCTCCTGCAACAAGATCTAAGATTGCTGCAGAATGTCACAGGGCTCTGGTGGAACTAGTCGGAAGCAGTAGGGTAAACCTAGTGTGGATCCCTGGCCACTCAGGGATCGGTAACAATGAACAACCCGACAGATTAGCCAGGATGGGGGCAAATACTCCAATCATTGGACCCGAACCTGTCCTAAGAAGGCTATAACGGGACTGGCTCAGAAGACAGCACATAGAATACTGGACCAAGGTCTATAAACGAAAACATGGCAAGGTAATGATGCCAAAACCGCGTTTTAAAAGAAGCTCGGAAATCCTGGGCTTGAATAGGAAAGAGGTTAAACTTATGGCTACACTGATGACCGGCCATGGGAACGTCAGATAACACCTGCATACAGTTGGGTATAACCCTAAATGTAGGATCTGTGATGAGAGTGAAGAAACTGCATCATACATAATCTTCGAATGCACTGCATTGGAGCCGGCCGCGATGGTCTAGCGGTTCTAGGCGCTCAGTCCGGAGCCGCGCGACTCCTACGGTCGCAGGTTCGAATCCTGCCTCGGACATGGATGTGTGTGATGTCCTTAGGTTAGTTAGGTTTAAGTAGTTCTAAGTTCTAGGGTACTGATGACCACAGATGTTAAGTCCCATAGTGCTCAGAGCCATTTGAACCATTTGAACCACTGCATTGGAGAGCAAGTGACTCAGAATTTTCGGGGGCAACTAGACCTGAAGAAATTGTGTCTAACAAAGAATTGGTAAATGAACTCCTTGTACTATTTAAGGGCACTTGTTGGCTTTACTAGATATACTGGGAGCGATACGCCACTATGAACTGTTTCGGTGCGGGCACGGGCGGGTTAGAACAAAGCTATTTTAACTTCCCTGCTATAATCAAATCAAATCAGTCAAATCAAAGTCACTGAATAGCATATGATGAAGACCAAGTCGAAATATATAACGAAATTTATTCAGTGTCGCCTCTATAAACACGGGACTTCCAATACTTCTAGCAAGTAAGGCATGTTCTCATTTACAGATACTGAAATTAGGATCGTTCAAGAATGCTGTCTGACCACCCATATTCCCCCACTAAACGTCAGGTAGAAGCATTACTAAGGTGAAAAGAAGTTGGTAAAAATTACTTTGCGGCGGCGCAATGTTTTACAAAAGTTCCACTCACCTGATGGTGAATTTATTTTTACACACATGCCTCCTTCAAGTTACTGACATGCAATTCTCAGCCGGAAACAGCTGTACACATCATAACTTCAAGTCGCCCTAAAACTGTTTTGTCCGTGGAATTAATAGTTAAATGAAAGTACTTATGTGCGTAATCTTTCTATTACTATAGGTTTCCATACATCAGTTACTATCAAGCCTTGCACTAACCTGTACAAAGTCTGAAACGTCCACACGCGCATATCACTCATAATCGTAGCCAGTTTACGGTAATTATGAATTATCCTCCACAGAGAGCTTACAAACAGATTGTTTCTTTTACAATTCCTCGCTCAAATGTAGCCATAATTGGTATCACGTAACAAAATGTTCACGTTCACGAGTAACCAACAGGCCACGCGGTTCTGAATTTGTCAGCGTGCATTAAATCCAACTCTCTTCAACACTTTACAGCACCTGGAACATTGTGGTACCGAAATATCAAAACATCAATAATTTTCAACGGAGCACGTGTCAATGTGTCTGATCGCTATAAGATCCAGGACCCGACTGTATTCTTCCCTCTACACAAGAGAAGTATCTAAATAGATCGCATAGAAACGATATACACCTGCGCAAAATGACGCCACTTGTCCCACTCGTGACTCATACTGCACGTCTGATCATTGATGTAATGTCCCCTCTAAATAGATACGATGTAGAGGCGCTACGCCTCAACTTCACATTGAAAGATACACAAATAAAAGATTACTTGAATGAAAAGCGAGATTCTTTACACAGTGATGTTACTTAAATAAAGCAGCGCACACTTACAGAATACTTCCATGTATCACATCAAAGTGTCAAGGAGAGAGATACAGCTAATCCAGTGATGAATGACCCTTTCATAATCATTACACACAAAACAAATTCGGTACGATAATTAATATTGTGTAGTAGTTTCTTTGGTTGTGGTTACATTTTTTTTGATAAATAACTAAGTTATGCTAGGCATTTTGGCGGTACTTCAGACACCATAAACGTTTTCTTTGATATACGAGACTGCGAACGACTGCTGGAAATAATAAACTGGCTGAAAATAGTAAGAGTAGGGTAACATGATACTTGCAACATAATACTGTTTTGATGCAGAAAGTTCGTCTACAATTTCTTTCCGTAAGATACAATAGTGTGTAAAGAGAAGGAGCATGTCTGAGTGACAGAGGTGTTGGATTTATTTTTAAAGAAAAGGAAAAAAACGTTTAGTTTTTGCGCAACACTTTGAATGTAATTGTCCTAAGAGAGCTACTCATTTATCTTCTGTTTGAATATTCCACTTCATTGACTATAGATACCTTATGACAGAAACAAAATAGATTCTGCTTCTCTGTGCGGCATGAGCAATAGATATTTGCTGTTCTGTTGTTAAATAATTTAGAAACAATTTCCATATCATTCGGAATGTCGCTTCCAACATACACAAATAGAAAGGCAGCTGAAGTATTCCTTATGTCTAATAGCAGCACCTCGACGTTAAATTAAGGAAAACATCCAGAACACAACTGTGCGACACTCCCTATTTAGCTTACTAGAAACTAATCAGCATCTGATTTAGCTGCACAGATGCAGTTCTGTTGCTTCTCCCAAACTGCGACCATCCGGACGTGAAAGTGCTGATCCACAGCATAAGTGGGTAGCAGACAGGATTCGCTTAGCTTCTGTCAGTCTTTGCTGTCGGGGTCAGCCTGACATAGACACGCGGCTCGTGTTGCAGCACTCTCTGGCTTCTCACTCCGTCCGTCCAGGAAGGAGTCCTTTTGTATCCGCTCACCCAAGGGGGTGACTGTAAATGAAACACGTTCGTTTTTGTGTTCCGCGCTACGTTGTCTTAAATTAGACGCTGCACCAACAGATACTGCACCACTGACCACCAGAAGGTTGATGAAGATAAATCTGTTTTTTACGTGTCCTTCTTCGTTAGTGCATGGTGCAAGACTGAGTCATCCTTCAGCCATTAACAGGGAGGTAGGAACAACTTGTTTTACCACAAGGAGTGGATTCAGGTCCTCAAAGCTACTGAGACTTACACAACGCGTAGAAGCACAATTGCGAGACGAAAAACACGGCAGTTGTCATGGATTTTTCAGCGATGTCGGATACTTTAAATACCAAGCTAGTTATTCAAAATCTCTTACCATCATCATCGTACCTGCAGAGGAGAAGTTTATTTGGGGAAGTAGGAAATGCAGGCCACAAAGAAATAGGGTTGTCTCAGATAAGGGTACTTCGATCTTTAGTTTTCAGAATTTGTACCAAGGACCAACGCCTGTTGACAGGAAAGCTATTCAAGCCAGCCGATTTCAGACTTGGATGACGCCCAGAAAGAACCGTCTACCTACAGCAAGGAGAAAAAGTTCTTACCTAACCTTAGTAAAACGTAAAACAGTCCTTCTCGCCTTCGAAACAGAAGCAGACATAACATTTTAAATAGTCTGTGAAGCAGTTCCAGTAGAAAACTACACAATTCCAAATGAGTCTGGATAGAGCTCTCTTCTAAAAGGAATACTGTTCGATCATGAAGCAGGGCGTAGCAAATTCAATCAACGATTGCTGAAGTTATCGGTTGCCATGTGGGAAGCATTGCAGTGAACACTTGGCACTTATTCATAAGCGCTGTGCTGTTCTGCTGCTGAATGTATACTTCCGATAAGATAGAGATCTAGTCACTCCGAATTGGCCGATGTGTCGCTGCCTCGCTGGTATGGCGGCACCTATGCTTTTTCGATAAACAGCTGCCAACTAGAAACGGAAAGCCTTTGTATGTGAAACCCACCTTCTGTGTGCCCACCAGAACACTTGGCACTTATTCATAAGCGCTGTGCTGTTCTGCTGCTGAATGTCTACTTCCGATAAGACAGAGATCTAGTCACTCCGAATTGGCCGATGTGTAGCTGCCTCGCTGGTATAGCAGGGCCTGTGCTTTTTCGATGAACAGCTGCCAACTAGAAACGGAAAACCTTTGTGTGTGAAACCCACCTTCTGTGTGCCCACCAGTCTGCACGATGGTGATTAAACTCAAGAAAAAATATCTTCAGTAAACTGAGACACAACCGAAGGTCATAGCCCATAAATGGCGTGAAAGATTTTGATTTCTTGAGGGCAGTTTGCGCCAAACGAAGCAACGCAGATGAAGCATGGAGCAAAAGCTGCCACTGGGGATACGTCTACGTCTACATCTACGTGGTTATTCTGCAAATCACACTTGAGTGCCTGGCATAGGGTTCTTCGAACCGCCTTCACAATCATTCTCTTCTATTCCACTGTCTAACAACGCACTGAACAAATGGACACTAAATCTTTTCGAGCGAGCTCTGTTAATCGTTTCTGCCATTGTAGGTCGGCGTCAACAAAATATTTTCGCTCTAGGAGGAGAGAGTTGGAGATCGAAATTTCGTGAGAAGATCCCGCCGCAACGAGAGACGCCTTCGTTTTAATGGCGTCCATTCCAAATCCTGTATCACGTCCATCACACTCACTCCCCTATTTCTCGATAATAGAAAACATACTAGCCTTCTCTGAATTTCCTCGACGTACTTCGTGAATCCTACTGGTAAGGATTGCACACCGCGCTTCAGTGCTCCAAAAGAGACGGACAAGCGTAATGTTGGCAGTCTCTTTAACAGATCTATTGCATCTTCTAAGTTTTCTGCCAATAAAAGTCAGTCTTGGGTTCGCCATCCCCATAGCATTTCCTATGTGTTCTTTTCAACTTAAGTTGTTCATGTCCATTATAATTATCCGAGCTGTTATGCCGTGGTCGGTTGATGAATTCTGAGGTGATTCCCAACGTTTCGTCTCCGACTGCGGGAGACATCTTCAAGGGGGTCCGTAGCTTGATGGAAGGTCCAACATACACACTGGCTCGCTACTGACTGCCGCTAAATTCCGTGTCCGCGCGCCCCCGCGCCGCGGCGTGACGTCACGTGTTTTGAAAACGTCAGTGCAATTGGCCGCTGTCCGTC
Organism: Schistocerca piceifrons; assembly: GCF_021461385.2. NCBI lineage: Eukaryota > Metazoa > Arthropoda > Insecta > Orthoptera > Acrididae > Schistocerca > Schistocerca piceifrons. The sequence goes on from NC_060139.1 coordinate 273,821,783, forward strand.
GCCGTCGATCGCCGTTGCCATCACCCAGTAGTGGACGAGTGGTACACATCTTCTTTAACACCGGCATCCATATACCGTTTAATTTGACGCCCTCCTCCATTCGGTTGAAATTATTTGGGTGTTTAGCGATTTCGATTGCCTCCCTGTAGAGCCTTTCGTAGTATCCGCTCGTGGCCGCTAGTACTTGCGTCTCCTCGAAACGAATATTGTGGTTCCCTGGCTGGAAAGCATGCTCCGCAACAGCTGATCGTTCCGTTTCTCCTCTTCTGCAATTTCCCTTGTGCTCTTCCAAACGTTTAGAAACAGTTCTTTTGGTGGTACCCACTTAAACATCACCACAGCTGCATGGGATCCTATACACTCCAGATTTTTCCAATGGTTTGCGAGCGTCCTTGGCAGGCCTAAGGTATTCCTTTATCTTCCTGGTGGGCTTGTAAATTAAGGTAATATTCCGTTTCGTCAAGATCCTCCCTATTCTTTCCGTTACATTTTTAACAAACGGCAGGAAAACCTTAGATTTTGCAGTAGCCTGTACGTCAGTATGATTTCTGCGTGGCTGCCTCAACGCACGTTTTATTTCGGCGGACGAATATCCGTTCTTCGTTAGTGCATTGTGGAGATGTTCCATCTCAGCGTCGAGCAACTCAGGTTCACAAACATTTCTAGCTCTGTCCGCTAACGTCTTGATAACACCCCGCTTCTGTTGTGGGTGGTGGTTCGAATCCCGGTGCAAATAACGGTCCGTGTGCGTGGGTTTGCGGTACACTGAGTGGCCCAAACTACCATTTTCGTTTCTAAACACAAGCACATCGAGGAAATGTAGTTTGCCGTCTACCTCCTCCTCCATAGTAAACTGAATTCTTGTGTTTATACTGTTCAGATGTTCGTGGAACCGGCTTAGTTCCTCCCTACCATGTCTCCACAACACAAACGTGTCATCCACGTATCGGAACCATACATTTGGTTTCTTGCTGGCAGTACCTAAGGCCTGTTCTTCGAATTTATCCATAAAGAAGTTTGCAATTACGGGACTTAGGGGGCTTCCCATAGCCACGCCATCCGTCTGCTCATAAAACTGTTCATTCCACTTGAAGTATGTGGTCGTCAAACAACACTTAAACAGCTCTAAAATATCGGCAGGAAAAATTCGATCCAGCTATTCCAATACATCATTATGTGGAACCATGGTAAACAGCGATACCACATCGAAGCTGACCAATATGTCCTCCGGCTGGACCACTACGCCATTCAATCTGCTGATGAAATGTGTCGAATTCTTTATATACGAGTCCGAACGGCCCACATGTGGTTTTAACAGCGTAGTCAAAAACTTGGCTAACGAGTAGGTGGGCGAACCAATGGCACTTAGTATCGGTCTTAACGGAACATTTTCTTTATGAATTTTGGGCAATCCATAAAGCCTCGGTGGTAGCGCAACCGAACTACAGAGACCTTTCTGTACACTCTCTTCAATGGAGGACTTTTTTATTAACCGCGACACAGTTCTGAGAACGTTGTTAGTGGGGTCCTTATTCAGCTTCCTATATGCTTGCGGATCCAGTAGATCCGTAATTTTTCTCTGATAGTCGGCCACATCCATAACCACCGTTGCGCTTCCTTTGTCAGCTGGGAGAACCACAATACTATCGTCGTCATTCAGGAGTTTTAAAGCTCTTCTCTCACCCACAGTTATATTACTTTTCGGCGGTTTTGCATTGGCTAATATTCTCACTGTTTCTATACGGATTTCTTCAGCTGGTTATATTTACGGCCTTCAGGTTTGACTGATTTATCGTGTAACGAAGTCTTACGGATTCCTTTTAGCACTCATGCGGATGACCTCAAACTTTTCATTATTCAGGGTCAATTGCCAATTTTGGCACCATTTTGTTTTGAGTTTCTGATACCTTTACTAGAAGATAAATGACACCATCATTTGCAATCAACATAAAACGGCTGCTCAGATTGCGGATCCCAAATCGTTAATATAAATAAAGAACAACAGACGAAATGTAACACTACTTTGGTGAACGTGAGGAATCACTTCTGTTTTAATTGATGACTTTCCGTCAGTTACAACGAACTGTGTCTTCTCTGCCTGAAAATCATGAATCTAGTCACATAACTGAAACGATATTCCATATGCTCACAATTTCAGTACAAGTCGCTTGTGTCGTACAGCGTCAAAAGCCTTCTGGAAGTGCAGAAACACGGAATCAATTTGAAATGCCTTATCGACAGTACACAACACTTTCTGTGAGTGAAGAGCTAGTTGTGTTTCAAAAGAAACTTAAACTTTGTGTTCTGCCTTACGGCAGCTCTTCTCATGGGGGAAGCCGCGTCAGAGAGGTTCACCGCATAAGCGTCTAGGGAAGTGATTCCAGTAGTGGTTTCCCGTTGCCTTCCATTGATGATGATCTAATGATAATGAGGACAACACAGCACCCCTGAACGGAGAAAATCTCCGACCCAGGCGGGAATCGAATCCGAGCCGCCTGGTGTGACAGACCGCCGCACTGACCACTCAGCTATCGGGGCCGACCTCTCAACGGAAAGACGTTTCTAAATCAGTGCTGACGGTGTGTCAATAGGCCGTTTTCTTCGACACAGTTCATAATGTTAGGACACAATATATCTTCCAAAATCCTGCTCCATATTGATGCTAATTATATGGGCCTGTAATTTAGTGAATTCCTCCTACTGTTTTTCTTGAATACTGGTATGACATGTGCAACTTAGTAGTCCTTGAGCAGGGATCTTTCGTCGAGCAAGTGCTTGTATACGATTGTTAAGTATACAGCTATTGCATGAGCATACTCTGAAAGGAACCTAATTGGTATACTGCCTGGATTGGAAGATTTGCTTTTGCTGTGTGATTTAAGTTGCTTCACCACTCCGAGGCTATCTGTTTCTAAGTTTCTCATGTTGACAATTGTTCTTGATTCGAATTCAGGAATATTTACTTCGTCTTCTTTTGTGAAGGAATTTCAGAAGGCTGTGTTTAGTACGTCTGCTTTAGCAACACTGTGATCGATAGTATTTATATTGCTATCGCGCAGAGAAGGCATTCATTGAGTCTTTCTGCTGGCATACTTTATATACGACCAGAATCTCTTTGGATTTTATGGCAGGTTTCGAGACAAAGTTTCGTCGTGGAAACTATTATAAGCTCTCGCATTAAGGCCCGCACTAAATTTCGAGCTCCTGTAAAAGATCACAAATCCAGGCAATTTTGCATTTGTTTAAAATTAGCATGCATTTTCCGTTGTTTCTGCAATAAGGTTGTGACCCGTTTTGTGTATCATCGGGGATCAGCTCCGTCGTTTGTTATTTTATTTGGTATAAATCTCACAGTTGCTGTCGATACTATTTCTCTGAATTCAAGCCACATCTATTCTACTCTTACTTCGTTAATTTGGAAGGAGTAGAAATTGTCTCTCAGTAAGGCGTAAAGTGAATTTTTATCTGATTTTTTGAATATATATATTCTTAGTCATAATTCTGTGACCATGTTATAGACCATTCCTTGATTTAAATTCTGAGGAAGACACACCTAGCAGTGTTGGAACGTTGTTAATTCATTAAAAACAGTGACCGAGGGCTGTTTTCTTTCAATTGTAACTGTTCACGGTCTCTGAACGTGCAGCTACGTACAAAAAATTTGATGAGAATTACCTTAGAAAGAGCTAGCTTTTACTAATTTTCGCCGTCTTTATCTGCGGGAATGCAAAGTAATGATTTTACAGGAGTTTTTTACTACCGAGCCAGATAGATAAATTGTCTTAAAGGCAGTAACTAGCTATCGAGATGTTCATGAATGTGGTTTCTAGAGAGTTTAACGGAGTTTAACGGAGGAAACTCAAACTTACGCTGAATAAACACACTGCTTTAACTTACGTTCTATTCCTTTTACTCAATACCAGTTTCATCTCCGGAGCAGCAAACAGTGGAACTTCGCCCGTCAGATCTCGCAGTACACTTCGAATTATTAACAACATGTTTATTCTCATTTTCGCCGATATTTGAGATCTGTGCGTTAAGAGAAACTACAGTACTCCTTGTCTTCCCTGCTTTGATGCCAACATCCGAATCTTCTACATAATATACTAAGAAATGCTGTATAAGATGTGTGGAAAAATAGTAATCTTCCTGGTCAGTGTGGTAAAATTTCTCTGCTGACACATTTGTTCCTTCCTTTGAAATACGTATACTACTTGGATGGGTCATCATACTACCTGGTTCTCATAATTCTCATGAAACTATTTTAGAACTATTTCCAAAAAGACTTTATCTCATCGAAAAAGATATCTTTATTTTCCTAATTAATGACCAACTTCGTTTAAAGTAGAATGCCTGGCATGGTAGGAATGAAGAACGCATGCATTATATAGTTAAAGCTGTTTCTTAATTTATCAATTACCAGTATGGATTTTTCTGACATTTAAGTACGCTATTCACCCACGTTATATCGAAACGAACAAAGCTATTGAAAACTCTTCGCCTGTAGCTGTCATGTATCTCGTATCCTCATGATGTAAACGCTTAATCATCTTAGATAACTGAACAATAAAGGCCCTTGAGGGTGCTCTCGAAGATACTTCTGTCGACTTATCACCATGCAGAACAACGCGTTACTAGGAGATACTGAATTAAGTGACAAAATTGGTTCGATATTAAGTATACCAATATCTAAATCTGCGTACATGCTTTGCGAGCGACAGTTCGGTGTACTACGGACGGTACCGTGCAACACTACTGGCCATTTACGTTTCTGTTTCACTCACAAATGGAGAGAAATAAAGACGACTATTTGTACGACTTCGTACGAGCACTAATGTCTCTTATCAAGTCTACATGATCCTTGCGCAGAATGTACGTTAGCAGCAATAGAATCGTTCTGCTGTCAGCTCCAAATGGCGGCTCTAAAATTTATCAGTAGAGCCTTGCGAAAAGAACGCCCTCACTCCGTTAATTCCAAAGTGAGTCACGAAGCATCTCCGCAATACCCACGTGTTTGTCGAACCATTCGTTAACAAGCTCAGCAGCATGCCATTCAACTGGATTGATATACACTCCCGGAAATGGAAAAAAGAACACATTGACACCGGTGTGTCAGACCCACCATACTTGCTCCGGACACTGCGAGAGGGCTGTACAAGCAATGATCACACGCACGGCACAGCGGACACACCAGGAACCGCGGTGTTGGCCGTCGAATGGCGCTAGCTGCGCAGCATTTGTGCACCACCGCCGTCAGTGTCAGCCAGATTGCCGTGGCATACGGAGCTCCATCGCAGTCTTTAACACTGGTAGCATGCCGCGAAAGCGTGGACGTGAACCGTATGTGCAGTTGACGGACTTTGAGCGAGGGCGTATAGTGGGCATGCGGGAGGCCGGGTGGACGTACCGCCGAATTGCTCAACACGTGGGGCGTGAGGTCTCCACAGTACATCGATGTTGTCGCCAGTGGTCGGTGGAAGGTGCACGCGCCCGTCGACCTGGGACCGGACCGCAGCGACGCACGGATGCACGCCAAGACCGTAGGATCCTACGCAGTGCCGTAGGGGACCGCACCGCCACTTCCCAGCAAATTAGGGACACTGTTGCTCCTGGGGTATCGGCGAGGACCATTCGCAACCGTCTCCATGAAGCTGGGCTACGGTCCCGCACACCGTTAGGCCGTATTCCGCTCACGCCCCAACATCGTGCAGCCCGCCTCCAGTGGTGTCGCGACAGGCGTGAATGGAGGGACGAATGGAGACGTGTCGTCTTCAGCGATGAGAGTCGCTTCTGCCTTGGTGCCAATGATGGTCGTATGCGTGTTTGGCGCCGTGCAGGTGAGCGCCACAATCAGGACTGCATACGACCGAGGCACACAGGGCCAACACCCGGCATCATGGTGTGGGGAGCGATCTCCTACACTGGCCGTGCACCACTGGTGATCGTCGAGGGGACACTGAATAGTGCACGGTACATCCAAACCGTCATCAAACCCATCGTTCTACCATTCCTAGACCGGCAAGGGAACTTGCTGTTCCAACAGGACAATGCACGTCCGCATGTATCCCGTGCCACCCAACGTGCCCTAGAAGGTGTAAGTCAACTACCCTGGCCAGCAAGAACTCCGGATCTGTCCCCCATTGAGCATGTTTGGGACTGGATGAAGCGTCGTCTCACGCGGTCTGCACGTCCAGCACGAACGCTGGTCCAACTGAGGCGCCAGGTGGAAATGGCATGGCAAGCCGTTCCACAGGACTACATCCGGCATCTCTACGATCGTCTCCATGGGAGAATAGCAGCCTGCATTGCTGCGAAAGGTGGATATACATTGTACTAGTGCCGACATTGTGCATGCTCTGTTGCCTGTGTCTATGTGCCTGTGGTTCTGTCAGTGTGATCATGTGATGTATCTGACCCCAGGAATGTGTCAATAAAGTTTCCCCTTCCTGGGACAATGAATTCACGGTGTTCTTATTTCAGTTTCCAGGAGTGTATTGCTTTAATCCAACCTGCTAGGTAGACCATAATGCTCGAGTAGTACTCGAGAATGGATAGCCTAGTGCTCTAGTGCTCTACACGCGGTCTCCTTCATAGATCAGCTACACTGTCTTAATATTCTCCGCCGGCCGGAGTAGCCGTGCGGTTCTAGGGGCTACAGTCTGGAACCGAGCGGCCGCTACGGTCGCAGGTTCGAATCCTGCCTCGGGCATGGATGTGTATGATGTCCTTAGGTTAGTTAGGTTTAATTAGCTCTAAGTTCTAGGCGACTGATGACCTCAGAAGTTAAGTCGCATAGTGCTCAGAGCCATTTGAACCATTTAATATTCTCCCAATAAACCGAAGTTTACCATTCACCTTCCGTGCTACCGTCCTCAGCGCACGTTTCATTTCACATCTATTTGAAACGTTACCCCTAGATATTTAATCGAAGTTACTGTCATGCAGCACACGACTAATACTGTTTTCGAACATTACAGTTGTGTTTTTCCTAATCATTTTCGTACGGTTCCCTGGGGGTGGAAGTACTGGGTCAAATAAGGCTTAAACATCATTCTTATTAAGAATTATATTAGCATTTGCCAGCAAGAAAACTTTATCAATTAGACCAACGCGACCTTGACATATTAAGGCTAAACTGTTAATTAGATAACATTATATAAGAACAATTACCGATAATCCATCAACTATGTCATCAAATATTTCAGTGATAGCAAATAATGCTATAGTGTTAATTCAAATACTTGCCACATCTCTCCGAAAGTCGTTCATGGAAACAGGAAGATGAAAATTTAAATTTATAACAAAAGTTATTCTCTTTCAAAAAATATACAAATCTTGTATGCCATTGATTACTGTTATTGAAATATATACAGCAAATTTTAATAAGAGAAACAAGGCAATATTTCACCAATTGAAGTGACATAAAAATCTCTTGAAAGGTTCTAAAAAGACAGTCTTCAAATAGGTAGGCCATAAACATCTTTAGAATGTGTTTGACTAAAATAAACCAAATTACTCTGGTTTAACTAAAACGGAGTTCATTAAAAGGAAACAAAAACAATTAAAGCTGCTCGATATGAAACCGCCAGGTGTCAGGCAATGAGTGGGTCAGACGAACGGACACGAAATTACTTAGGGGAGGCCTGATACGCTGCTCACCACACTTCCCCAACCAGTGGGAACACTCTCCGAGACACAAACATACAATGGCAGCCTGATGAACAGATAAGTAATTTTTTAGTAAAACGAGTGAATTTTCGGTCATCAGATTACATGTTGGCAGCGTAGACAAAAAATTTGTCAAAATTTGCTTAAATATAACAAGGTAACTGGCCAAGGCAAGTAACATCATAAGCACCTAATAGTAAGGAAGTTCTGCGGCAAACCGTGATTCGGATTCAAATCACGTCACGAGGGGGAAAGGGTAAATACTTAACCTCTGCTCGGGTCGGAAAACCTAGGTGGAAGGAAGAGGGAAATAGTTGGCCGATGATCTTCACCTACGTAAACGCAAGTTTGGCGGCGCATAAACTTGTGGACTCCAAATAACTAAAGAAAGCGACTTGGCGATTTAGTACATAAGGTACTAGACAAGAAAAATGTTTTGGACGTCATAATTAATGACACTGAAACAAAAGAAATTCACAAAACCCCAATAATTTAAAACATCCAATGAAATTATAATTCTATGACAATTAATGTTTCGATACGAGCGACACGCTCCCTCCATAGCCTGGCCAGACACAGGAATAGAGAACAATAGCAACAGGAGGCTCAACCGAGTCCAATAAATAAGCAGCAGGACACACACACGTACAGGAAGTGAACAAATTCGCAACTATCACGCTCTTAAGGGGGAGCAAGATGAGTTTTTTACGAATGCCGCATGGTCTCGGCACCGAAGCAATGAACTAAAAGTAGCTCACCGAGCATACGTAGCGGTTGTCTGGTGACAAACGGTAGAAAACCCTGGAGCCGGAAGGAGTTGTGTTAGCCACGACACCCACCGCTCGCCTCCAGACCTGGTCGGCCAAACGAATAATTTGTTCACTCCAGTTCCCGGTGCACGTCCCTCGTGTCCGGAAAAGTCACACGGGCGGTAGAACAAACAGCAGACCCGTGGCCTCGCAGCCCTACAATGTCCGTCATGCTTCACTGACTGCCTCTACCCGGAAAACAGCCTAAACGTCACTGAGTTATTAATGCGGTCTACGGGCAGCTTGTATTTTGGTTGGCATCGGGATAAAAATTATTTCATTGAGCCATGGTACACATCAACCTGACGTCGTCTGCAGGTGGTAATGACATCTTGACTGTGGGAGTTACTTATGGACATGAAAAGTAATTTTGGAGTTACTGCTGATCCTAGGACCTCACTTTTATGACTAGTTACTCTCCGAATTCAATTTGTTTGGTTATGACAAACAATAAAAACGACGCGACATGAGGGAATTATCTGAATGGGATTATAATTAGTTAATGCGATGTACATGTGTAGACAAACAAAAGATTGCAATTTCAGAAAAAGTGGACGACGTATTCTAGGAAAAGACCTTCACATATTGAGCAAGTCAGTAACGCGTTGGTCCACGGCCGACCTTTAGACCAGTAGTCATTCGGCGGCTTGGCATTGATGAACAGAGATGTTGGATGTCCTCCTCTTTTTTTTTTTTTTTTTTTTTGGTCATCAGTCTACTGACTGGTTTGATGCGGCCCGCCACGAACTCAGAGTAGCACTTGCAACCTACGTCCTCAATTATTTGCTTGACGTATTCCAATCTCTGTCTTCCTCTACAGTTTTTGCCCTCTACAGCTCCCTCTAGTACCATGGAATTCATTCCCTTATGTCTTAGCAGATGTCCTATCATCCTGTCCCTTCTCCTTATCAGTGTTTTCCACATATTCCATTCCTCTCCGATTCTGCGTAGAACCTCCTCATTTCTTACCTTATCAGTCCACCTAATTTTCAACATTCGTCTATAGCACCACATCTCACATACCGTGCCAAATTCTATCCTTTTGGTCGGTTATGTAGTCACAACCCTGAGATGGTTCGGGGGCCACGCCCACAATGATCCAGACTTTCTCAATTGAGCGGAAATCTGGCAGCCTCTGTGGGTGAGGTAGGATTTGGCAAACACGAAGTTGCAGAAACTGTCTGTGTGTTCGATCACACATTATCTTGTTGTAGGCCCAAGATGGCTTGCCACGAAGAACAACAAAACGGGGAGTAGAATATCGTCAACGTACCGTTGTGCTGTAAGGAAGCCGTGGATGGCAACCAAAGGGGTCCTGCTATGACGTGAAACGGTACTCCAGACCTTAAGTCCTGGTTGTAGGGCCTGTATGGCGGACGACAGCCACTTTGGTATCCCACTGATGCCCGGAGCCGGACATCAGAGCTCAATTCGGAGCAGGACTCCTTATATTCCAATCAACGATATTCCAGGCAGATGACATGGAAACGCCCTCGACACGAGGGGGATAACAACCTGACCGTCGTTCGCCATACAGGCCAACAACCAGGAGTGCCGGTTGCCATTTCATTTCATAAGCTGTTTGGTTGTTATCCGTTGCACACTGACAGCACAATAGTATGTCGACCATATTTTACTCTCCGTTCTGTTGCCCATCATGGCAAGGCTTCTGGCCTTGCACTGCAGCAATATAACGCCCGCCTGCACGCGCCGAGAGTTTCTACTGTTTGTCTTCTTGCTTGCCAAACCCCAGCTTGGCCACGAAGGCAACTGCTAACATTTGGAGCATTAAGGATAGGGCCCTCCAACCACGTCGGTATTTGGCGATCTAACGCGCCCGTTAGACAGAAGTTGGCACCATAGTTAGCACCGTATTCCTCAGAACGACATCTACTCACTGTATCAAAGCCAAATAGCCACTTGCATTATGGAGAGAGGTGGACCTACGCGTTATTGACGTTCTCAATTTGCGAAGCTCTTTCTCTTGAATAAATCATCCAGTTTTTCTGGAACTGTAATCAGTTGTTCGTCCATACGTGTACGTCACATCTATCGATTTCCGACCCATACAGATAATTCCTTTGTGGTGTGTCTTTTTTTCTCTTAGAGTGTACATACATGTAATGCATATCTTGTTGTCTAAGTCTTCTTACGATGCTGCTGAGGCGAAATAAATGCATTATAACATTTCGGCCAGAATATAAATAAATATAATACTCTATTTCAGTCGTTACTGTCATACCAGAAATGAACTTACTTTGTGTAGGCGGTGATGAAAAGCTTTTAGGAATGTTAAAACTGCGTTATAAAACGCGTAGCTGTACCACTATTTGTAACTGAAGACAATCGATTTCGGTCCAACATCAGACGATCTTAGGGTCCCAAAAGCAACTCAGGCATTCATTCTCACAGTTGCTATACCAATTATAAATTATAGAATGTTCAATTAGTGTTACTATATTAACTATTATTACTATATTAACTCCTCATACCCGTCAACATCTGTGACGATTGTGTGTGTCTCGTTACCACGGTTTGAACTGAACGGGCCAGATATCTTATATTTCGGAGATGTAATGATCATTATGCGTGTGGAATATTTAAGGCTTCCATTGTAATATCTAAGGTCTGTTCAGTTGCCTGGCCGTGGATAGCTGACTTGCTTTTGACACACGAAGGTGGTCTGATGTTGGATCGAATTCGATTGCCTTCGATAAAAAATAGTGGTACAGATGTATAAACTATTATGGATCTTTTAAGTGGGCTTCATTAGCTGTGACATTTAGTTACTATGTTTGACAATACGTTTTATCCCACACTATTCGTCTGAGATGAAGTCACTCACTGTCACTTAGCAGTGTTGTGAGAAGCTTTCTACGACTCCAGAAAAGGTCAACGGTAGATGAATCTCTGCGCAGAGGGCCGCTGCTATAGCATCGGGCCTGCAACGTGTCGCTCTGGTGTACTGTGGGTACAGCCACATAAGGAACACGTAGTAAGCAGCTGACCAATAGCTGGCCATCTTTCAGTTGCCACGTCAGTTCTATGATTCGGTTCATATTTTTTCCTCCTGTCAACAATTATTTCGGCTTCACGGAGTTCCGGCTTCGTTCTGAACACTTATTCAAAATAAACCAACGAGAGAATAACACCATTGCCTGTCAAATTGAAAGGGTGTCACAGATGTCTGTGATTATGTCACATTTCGACAGATTAACCCATATAATACCTTTGGCTGTAGTCTAATCTTCTTGGTGAAAGCGTTTTCAGATGCGGTCAGTTACTGTGTGGATAACAGTGTCAGTCAGTAAATCTCTTTATGAAAAGCATATGTCGCTCGTACAACTGAGAGCCATATTTCTACGTCGCAGAGTTACCGAGGAATTTTGAGAAGACTATGTGAAAGAAAGTTGAAACACTTCTCAGTGGACATAATATGTCATGAAACTCACAGATTGAACACAGCATCAACAAAAGTTACATCATATTTTCTTGACAGAAATAAAGTATCTTATGCGGGATGGGGAAGTGGCTATGCATGTGGAAAACAGTATTCCATTTGAGTCCATAGACGTATCACCGCACTGCATTGAACAGATATTTGAATGTTGTGAAGGGGCAGTTGAATTTATTGAAACTAAACTTTTGATTGTTGTTGTTTGTAGATCCCCTAAATGTAACTTCAGAGCACTTCTGCTCAGGCAACAGAGGGTTCTTGATTCACTTTGTAGGAAGTACCAGAAATTAGTTACGTGTGATGACTTCAGTATAATTTTTGTATGTGATGGAGCAAGGAAAAGGAAGTTGCTAGATCTCCTAAATTAAAATGATCTGATGCAGACTGTGTTTTTTTTAACTAGGGCGCTTTGGAACAGTAGCACAACCATAGACAATATTTTTATTCATTCTTCATTACTAAATGGGCGCCGGCCGCGGTGGTCGAGTGCTTCTAGGCGCTTCAGTCCGGAACCGCGCCACTGCTACGGTCTCAGGTTCGAATCCTACCCCGGGCATGCATGTGTGTGATGTCCTTTGGTTAGTTAGGTTTAAGTAGTTCTAAGTTATAGGGGACCGATAACCTCAGATGTTAAGTCCCATAGTGCTCACAGCCATTTTGGACTAGATGGGCATTCTGTTGATAAAAGGGTGAATGGCCTTTCAGGCCATGATGCACAAATTTTGACACTAAAAGCCTTTTGTAATCAAACAAATGTCACATATAATTGCAAACTATGTAGGAGAGTTAATCCAACAGCAATAGAGGGTTTTTTGAACATTGTCAAGGAACAAGAGTGGCAGGATGTTCATAGTGCCGATAACGTAGATGATAAATATAATGCTTTCCTTAACTCATTTCTCATGCTCTTTCCATTTGAACGTTATAAACGGGGTACTAGCAGCAATAGACAGCCCGTGTGGCTTACTAGTGTGATAAGGATATCATGCAGAATAAAGTGGGAGTTATATCAAAATGTTAGAAGTAGTCACAATCAAACTACAGTAGCCCATTCCAAACAGTATTGTAAGGTGCCTAAAATTGTTATTAGGAAAGCAAAGAGTATGTTGTATGAGAATAGAATAGCTAACTCACAGGATAAAATTAAAGCCATATGGTCAGTTGTGAAGGAAGTGTCTGATCACCCACACAAGGTCGACGGTATAAAGTCAGTTCGTAGTAGAAATATATCTGTTACAGATATGTACACTATTTAACAAGCATTTTCCGGGCATTGCCTGGTGAATTAAGTAAAAATTCAGTTTCTACAGGGAATCATATAACTTTCTTGGCAAATGCCTTTCTGATATTGATGTCTGAAACACTCCTCTGTGATACAGACAAGGGGGAGATTGTGTCAATAATTAAATCACTGAAGACTAAGGACTCACATGGATATGATAGAGTGCGTAGCAGAATATTGAAGTACTGTGCTGCACATATTAGCCCCGTATTTAGCCATATTTGCAATATTTTCTTCAGGAATGGTTAGTTTCCTGAACGATTAAAGTACTTAGTAGTAAAGCCTCTTTATAAAAATGGAGAAAAGGATAATGTAGAAAATTTTAGACCTATTTCTTTTCCATCATCGTTTGCTAATGTTATTGAAAAGGCTGTGTATGGAAGGTTAATTGATCATTTTATATCCCACAATTTGCTATCAAATGTACAGTTCGGCTTTAGAAGTCGTTTAACAAGTGAAAATTCCATAGTCTCTTTTCTCTGTTAGGTACTGGATGGGTTAAAGAAAAGGTTTCGAACGCTAGGCATGTTTTTTGGTTAACTAAGGCGCTTGATTGTGTCGATCACAAAATATTGCTCCAGAAGTTGGGCCATCACAGAATACTGGGAGTAGCTCGCAATTGGTTTATATCATGCTTTAGCAACTGACAGCAAAAACTCATTATTCACAATGTTGGGAATGGCTGTGATGTGGAGTCAAGTGGGGTGTGCCCCAGGGATCAGCGTTGGGACCACTCCTGTTCTTTATTTATATAAATGATATGCCATCTAGTATTACGTGTAACTCTAAAATATTTCTGCTGACTGATGCCACTAGCTTGGTAGTAAAGGATGTTGTGTGCAACTTTGGCAGAGTTTCAAATAGTGCAGCTCATGACTTAAGTTCATGGCTTGTAGAAAATAAACTAACGCTAAATCACAGCAAGACTCAGGTTTTACAGTTTCTAACACACAATTCAACAAAACCTGACGTTTTAACTTCACAGAATGGGCACAGGATTAGTGAAACTGAACTGTTCAAATTTCTATGTTAAAAAAATGGTTCAAATGGCTCTGGGCCCTATGGGACTTCACATCTAAAGTCATCAGTCCCCTAGAACTTAGAATTACTTAAACCTAACTAACCTAAGGACATCACACACATCCATGCCTGAGGCAGGATTCAAAACTGCGACCGTAGCGGTCGCACGGTTCCAGACTGTAGCGCCTAGCACCGCTCGGCCTCCCCGGCCGGCCCGAATTTCTAGGTGTTCAGATAGATAGAGTAAACTGTTGTGGAAAGCCCACTTTCATGATATTGTTCAAAGGCTTAATGCTGCCATTTTTACTATTCGAACGGTATCTGAAGTGACTGATCGTTCGACACGAAAATTAGTCTACTTTACTTATTTTCTTTCGCTTATGTCGTATGGGATTATATTTTGGGGTAACTCTTCCCATTCTAAAAGGATATTTTTGGCTCAGAAACGGGGACTTCGGACAATATGTGGTGTATCTTCACGCATCGCTTCTCGGCCGCTGTTCACGAGTCTGGGTATTTTGACATTTGTCTCTCAATATATATATTCCTTACTGTAATTTCTTGTTAACAATATTTGATTTTTCCCATGAATAAGCACCTTTCACTCAGTTAATACCTGGCAGAAGTCAAACCTGCATTTGCATCGGACTTCTTTAACTCTTGTGCAGAAAGGTGTGCAGCATACTGCTGCATCCATTTCCAATAAGCTACCGCTCGAATTAAAAAATCTTGTTGTTGTTGTCTTCAGTCCAGAGACTGGTTTGATGCAGCCCTCCATGCTGCTCTATCCTGTGCAAGCTTCTTTATCTCCCAGTACTTACTGCAACCTACATCCTTCTGAATCTGTTTAGTGTATTCATCTCTTGGTCGCCCTCTACGATTTTTACCCTCCACGCTGCCCTCCAATGCTAAATTTGTGATCCCTTGATGCCTCAGAACATGTCCTACCAACCAGTCCCTTTGTCTTGTCAAGTTGTGCCACAAACTCCTCTTCTCCCCAATCCTATTCAATACCTCCTCATTAGTTATGTGATCTACCCATCTAATCTTCAGCATTCTTCTGTAACACCACATTTCGAAAGCTTCTAATCTCTTCTTGTCCAAACTATTTATCGTCCATGTTTCACTTCCGTACATGGCTACACTCCATACAAATACTTTCAGAAACGACTTCCTGACACTTAAATCAATACTCGATGTTAACAAATTTCTCTTCTTCAGAAACGCTTTCTTTGCCATTGCCAGTCTACATTTTATATCCTCTCTACTTCGACCATCATCACTTATTTTGCTCCCCAAATAGCAAAACTCCTTTACTACTTTAAGTGTCTCATTTCCTAATCTAATTCCCGCAGCATCACCCGATTTAATTCGACTACATTCCATTATCCTCGTTTTGCTTTTGTTGATGTTCATCTTATACCCTCCTTTCAAGATACTGTCCATTCCGTTCAATTGTCTTCCAAGTCATTTGCTGTCTCTGACCGAATTACAATGTCATCGGCAAATCTCAAAGTTTTTATTTCTTCTCCATGGATTTTAATACCTACTCCGAATTTTTCTTTTGTTTCCTTTACTGCTTGGTCAATATACAGATTGAATACCATCATGGAGAGGCTACAACCCTGTCTCACTCCATTCCCAACCACTGCTTCCCTTTCATGCCCCTCGACTCTGCCGTCTGGTTTCTGTACAAATTGTAAATAGCCATCCGCTCCCTGTATTTTACCCCTGCCACCTTCAGAATTTGAAAGAGATTATTCTAGTCACCATTGTCAAAAGCTTTCTCTAAGTCTACAAATGCTAGAAACGTAGGTTTGCCTTTCCTTAATCTATTTTCTAAGATAAGTCGTAGGGTCAGTATTGCCTCACGTGTTCCAACATTTCTATGGAATCCAAACTGATCTTCCCCGAGGTCGGCTTCTACCAGTTTTTCCATTCGTCTGTAAAAAATTCGCGTTAGTATTTTGCAGCTGTGACTTATTAAACTGATAGCTCGGTAATTTTCACATCTGTCACACCTGCTTTCTTTGGGATTGGAATTATTACATTCTTCTTGAAGTCTGAGGGTATTTCACCTGTCTCATACATCTTGTTCACCAGATGATAGAGTTTTGTCAGTACTAGCTCTCCCAAGGCCGTCAGTAGTTTCAATGGAATGTTGTCTACTCCCGGGGACTTGTTTCGATTCAGGTCTTTCAGTGCTCTGTCAAACTCTTCACACAGTATCGGATCTCCCATTTCATCTTCATCTACATCCTCTTCCATTTCCATAATATTGTCCTCAAGTACATCGCCCTTGTATAGACCCTCTATGTACTCCTTCCACCTTTCTGCTTTCCTTTCTTTGCTAAGAACTGGGTTTCCATCTGAGCTCTTGATATTCATACAAGTGGCTCTCTTTTCTCCAAGGTCTCTTTAATTTTCCTGTAGGCAGTATCTACCTTACCCCTAGTGAGATAAGCCTCTACATCCTTACATTTGTCCTCTAGCCATCCCTGCTTAGCCATTTTGCACTTCCTGTCGATCTCATTTTTGAGACGTTTGTATTCCTTTTTGCCTGCTTCATTTACTGCGTTTTTATATTTTCTCCTTTCATCAATTAAATTCAATATTTCTTCTGTTACCCAAGGATTTCTACTAGCCCTCGTCTTTTTACCTACTTGATCCTCTGCTGCCTTCACTACTTCATCCGTCAGAGCTACCCATTATTCTTCTACTGTATTTCTTTCTCCTATTCCTGTCAAATGTTCCCTTATGCTCTCCCTGTAACTCTGTACAACCTCTGGTTTAGTCAGTTTATCCAGGTCCCATCTCCTTAAATTCCCACCTTTTTGCAGTTTCTTCAGTTTTAATCTACAGTTCATAACTAATAGATTGTGGTCAGAGTCCACATCTGCCCCTTGTAATGTCTTACAACTTAAAACCTGGTTCCTAAATCTCTGCCTTACCATTATATAATCTATCTGATACCTTCTAGTATCTCCAGGATTCTGCCATGTATACAACCTTCTTTTATGATTCTTGAACCAAGTGTTTGTTATGATTAAGTTATGCTCTGTGCAAAATTCTACCAGCCGGCTTCCTCTTTCATTCCCCCCCCCCCCCCCCCCCAATCCATATTCACCCACTATGTTTCCCTCTCTCCCTTTTCCTACTCTCTAGTTCCAGTCACCCATGACTATTAAATTTTCGTCTCCCTTCACTACCTGAATAATTTTAGCAGTAGTCTATTCACTTTCAAATCGAAACTGAAGAGTTTCCTCATGGGTCACTCCTATTCTGTCGAGGAGTTCCTTGAAAAATTAAGCTGATTCTTATTGTATTGGTGATTAGGTATATTTATGGATAGACTTTTATCGCGTTCATAAACATTTTATTTTTATCTGTTATTACTTTTATGCTGTAATTTCATGTACTGACACGTTCCATGACCTTGGAGATTTGCTCCTCAATTTGGTCCTAAGGAACTTGACGTGTAAATAAAACTAAAACTAAAATAGCCGGCCGCGGTGGCCTCGCGGTTCTAGGCGCGCAGTCCGAAACCGTGCGATTGCTACGGTCGCAGGTCCGAATTCTGCCTCGGGCATGGATGTGTGTGTGATGTCCTTAGGTTAGTTAGGTTTAAGTAGTACTAAGTTCTAGGGGATTGATGACCACAGCAGTTGAGTCCCATAGTGCTCAGAGCCATTTGAACCATTTTTGAAAACTAAAATAAATAAAATACACTGAGTGGACAAAAGTCATGGGATACCTCCTAGCATCGTGTTGGACCTCGTTTGCCCAATGTAGTGTAACGGCTCGACGCGACAGGGACTTAACAAGCCGTTACAAGTCTTCTGCAGAAAACCTATTGATGTAAAGTCCGGCAGTTATGCAAAACACCGTTTTCTCCAAGTTCCCAAACACGTTTCAGCACCTCTGTGCCATCATCAGTGGGTTTCTGTTTTATTTACTCTGTAATTTGAACGTTTTTACTAAATGATGCTGAGAATAAAAAGGGCGTGGCGGAAAAGAAAGTAAATAAAAACGAGGCGCGAAATATCGCGACAAACTAAATTATGTTTAGAGCATAAAGTGATAGGTTATCTCCCAACAAAATTTCTCATCAACCACGTTTGGTTGCATATGAAAAGCTACTTCTAATAAATAATACGCAAGATGTCCTAAGAAACCATGCAGACCGAGTGTAAAGATATCAACAAAAAGAAACGAATGTTGTTTGAACTAAATATTCTCATAATTTTGTAATCATTTAGTAAAAATATTTACATTACAGATTAAATACAATAGAAACCCACTGATGATGGCACAGAGTGGCTGAAACATGTTGGGGAACTTTAAGAAAACGGCGTTTTGCACAACTGGCGGACCTTACAGCCAACAATTTTAAATGCAGACACGATAAACACAAGGAGCTGCAAATCCAAATGATGAATACCTCCTGCAGAAATATTGAGCCATGCTGCCTCTATAACCTTCCATAACTGAGAAAGCGATGCCATAGATGTTCGATGGGTTTCATGTCAGGCGATCTGGGTGGTCAAATCATTAGCTCGAATTGTCCAGAATGTTCTTCAAAACAAAAGCGAACAATTATGGCTCGTGACTTTGCGAAATGGCGGCCATAAAAATTCCATCTTTATTTGAGATCATGATGTGCATAAATGGCTACAGATGGTCTCCAAGTAGCCGTATATAACAATTTCAAATTGACGACCGGTTTAGTTTCACCAGAAGACCCAGTCCATTCCTTGTAAACAGAATCCATACCATTACCGAGCAACTACCATCTAGCAAAGTACCTAGTTGACAACTTGGGTCCAAGGCTTCGTAGGTCACACTCAAACCCTACCACCAACTCTCACTAACTGAAACCGGAACTTATCTGACCACACCAGGGTTTTCCAGTCGGTTAGGGTGTAAGTAGGCTGTTTAGGTTTTCTTATTGGTAACGCCACGTAGCGCTCTGTATGAAAATCACTGGTTGTGCTGTGTTTGTCTCTGATTTTGTTTCATGTGTTGCATTAATTGCAATAATAATGTATTAGTGTCTGGAATCTGTTTATCTATGCCTTTCGGCAATGCATTTGCACCGGCAACATTCACATTTTGACAAGCAGAAAATGTGTCTTGACTTATTTGAGAAAACGGCGAGGACGCAAAAACCTTAATCTACAGTATTTGCAAGATTGTGTCATGTCATTTCGGATTCCTGAGGCGAACTGTTGCCGACCGATCGATCGATAATGCTTCCCTGTTCACTAATTGTTTCACTGCCTACACCATTATTTGCAGCCCGCTCCATTTCCCTATGCACAATTACCAAATTACTACTTTGAACATTAGTTAATTCATTACTCGGCGGTGCTAACACACTGCTTTCGTCTTCACTGTCATTTCTCAGTTTACTTTGGAGCCTAGTATTACGTTTTTCACACGCCATTATTGTCACAATATTTCACACGACAACAGAGAAAAGCACAATTTGAAGAGCAAAGTAAGAAAACACATTTACATAGCATTGAAAATAATATCTCGTTAATTGCAAGCGCAGCTGCGAAATACTTCGTGCAAATCTATATGCATGCCACAACTGTTTTACTGTACGAGAATGAAAAACTACAACTACAAATGAAATTCTCTCTATAATTACGTGCTAGCAATAAACAATAGCTACACTAATTACACAAACTACAAGATAAAATCAGAAGATTCCAGTGAGGTATCCTCGGCTAAGGGTCGACATATGTAACGTCCCCTTAGAAAAATAATCAATGACTGTGCTTAAACTGACACACAATATTTTTTAGCGCAACGCAATTTGGCTTTCAATAATCCCTACAAAAGAATGGCCTTGACTAACATTAACCTATTCCTTTCACAAATCACTTACATCACAAAAATCTTCGTTATTCTGACTACTGCAATACAGCGAGCGTCACTACTGCCAGCTGAATAAAAGATTCAAACTACTGAAGGCACTAACTACTGACAGGCATAGTTAACAAATGAAAGATTTTGATAGAGAACTAACAATGTATTTACCTTAATAGTGTTCAAAAGTCATAATATATATAGCAGTTCATGACATCCAGTCTTACAAATTTCAAACCTCCGCCATTTCTCTCCCCACATCCACCACTGCTGGCGGCTCACATCCAACTGCGCCACGCTACGCGCTGTTAACATCCATCTGCCCAACACTACAATGGAAGACAACATTGCAAACTAGCCACAGACTGCACACAGCACAGCCAGTGATTTTCATACAGAGCGCTACGTGGCGTTACCAATAAGAAATCCTACTTACAAGGGTCCAACCGTTGCAGTCACCAGACCAGGAGGGGCGCTGCAGACGATGTCATGCTGTTAGGAGAGGCACTCGCGTCCGTCGTCTGCTGCCATAGACCATTAACGCCAAATTTCGCCGCACTGTCCTAATAGTGCCGTTATTTCACGCAGTGTTGCTTATGAGTTAGTAGCGACAACTCTACGCAAAACGGCGCAGGTATCGGTCGCTAAGCGAAGCCCTTTGGCCCCTGATGGATCTCGGAATATTCAATTCCCTAAGGACATAGAAGCTTTCGAAATGTGGTGCTACAGAAGAATGCTGAAGATTAGATGGCTAGATCACATAACTAATGAGGAGGTATTGAATGGGATTGGGGAGAAGTTTGTGGCACAACTTGACCAGAAGAAGGGATCGGTTGGTAGGACATGTTCTGAGGCATCAAGGGATCACCAATTTAGTATTGGAGGGCAGCGTGGAGGGTAAAAATCGTAGAGGGAGACCAAGAGATGAATACACTAAGCAGATTCAGAAGGATGTAGGTTGCAGTAGGTACTGGGAGATGAAAAAGCTTGCACAGGATAGAGTAGCATGGAGAGCTGCATCAAACCAGTCTCAGGACTGAAGACCACAACAACAACAACAACAAGGACATCTTAAATGAAACGTTCGCTGCATCTAGCTCCAAGTAGCAATCCGCGTTCAAAATCTGTTAATTCCCGTCGCGTGGTCCTAATCACGTCGGAAACACTTTCACGTGAATCACCTGTGTACAAACGACTGTTCCACCAACGCACTGCCCATTTATAGCTTGCTTACAAGACACAGCCGCCATCTGTAAATGCGTATATCGCTATCAGATGACTTTTGTCAGTTCAGTGTAATGTCATACGATCATTTCTAATGCCAAATACCCGTTTTTCCTGTATGCCCTCTAACATTAGATATGGAACCAATTTTTCGGTAGTCCCATACACTAAACGTGGACAGTCTTAAAACTACAGAAAAGAGACATTAGAATAACAATTAAAGATGGTAACAGAGCTCTCTGTAAAGAACTGTTTCAACATCAGGGATTTCTAACTGTACCTTGTGAGCATATCTATCAGTCAGTTATACACGTCAAGTACAACATGGACAGTTATCTCACAAATAGCACGATTCGTGATCATGGAACAAGAGCCAGACTGAACTCACGTTGACCGAGTGTTAACAAGGAAAAACAGAAAACAGCATTTTTAGAAGTGAGTAAAATTGTACAATAAACTGCCTGAGCCGTGGTGCGATCGACCTAGTTTCATTGGCTATCTTGGTTCGACATCTCACGCAAAATTGAAGCTCAGCCGGCCGCTGTGGTCGAGTGGTTCTAGGCGCTTCAGTCCAGAACCGCGCTGCTGCTACGGTCGCAGGTTCGAATCCTGCCTCAGGCATGGATGTGTGTGATGTCCTTAGGTTAGTTAGGTTTAATTAGTTCTAGGTCTAGGGGACTGATGACCTCAGATGTTAAATTCCATAGTGCTTAGAGCCATTTGAACCATTTGAAGGCGCTGCAGTCTGGAATCGCAATACCGCTACGGTCGCAGGTTCGAATCCTGCCTCGGGCATGGATGTTTGTGATGTCCTTAGGTTAGTTAGGTTTAACTAGTTCTGAGTTCTAGGGGACTAATGACCTCAGCAGTTGAGTCCCATAGTGCTCAGAGCCATTTCAACCATTTTTGAAGCATTTGAAGCTCTGTTTACCACAGGAACTCCGGCGCTGCTAGTTTTAAAAGCCCGAGTACGATGGACTGAGACCATAGAGCGTGGTTATACTTCACCGCGGTGAGAAGAGCTGAAGCAACACCCGTGCGTCCTGCGTGGACTGGCCAACGTATGTGCCAGCGCTGGTTTTGGCCAGGCTGTGCAACGCACGCAGTGGTTCATTGTCTGCACTTGAAGCATGTTAGCTCCGCTTAGTTCCAAGTCTGGATGGCGCTTGTGGCAAATACAATTGCTGTGTGTTTCTGTTAAAGGGACTGATAATGATATAACTTGTGGACCAAATTATTACCGATAGTGTGTGAATTTCAGAAAGCTTTGGATAGATCTCTGGGTGTGGCCACCTTATATGAAAATGGAATTACAGTGCTAGCCATGAAGAATGCACTGAGAGTGTATTTACTGGTAAACCCTACCCTGCTCTAAATACACAGACCGAAAAAATGCACTGACTGATTCCTGACTGTAAATGGGGGAAAAGTCTCCTATGAACATGTGTTCAGAAATGTACGGCGTGCGCACCAGATATTCCTGGAAACAGTACAGAGTTGCGTCGCAGCTACGTCACAACAAATGTTCATAGAGGCGTCCATGTGATTGCAGGTGGTAGGGATAGTAGCAGTTGTCAAGCACGATACACATAATCGTACTTTGACTTAAACAATGTTGTTCGGGCCACTTGTCAGGAGCTTATTCTAGCGTTCGTCTCAATATCCTGTAGAACTCGGTCCTCCGAAACTGGAGTATGCACGGGGTAGCCGCGCGGTCAGAGGGAGCTTTGCCACAGTTCGCGCGCCTCCCCCTGTTGGAAGTTCGAATCATCCCTCGGGCACGGCTGTGTGTGTTGTCCTTATCGTCAGTTAGTTTCAGTTAGATTAAGTAGTGTATAAGCCTAGAGACCGATGACCTCAGCAGTTTCGTCCCATAGGAACTTACCACCACCATCACCACCACTGCCACAACCTGGTGTACGCACAGTCTGCCGCCTCACTGCACGTTCGTCTTTCTGAAAGGGCTCATGATTACCCAAACGCCCAATAAGGTTCAAATGGCTCTGAGCACTATGGGATTTAACATCTGTGGTCATCAGTCCCCTAGAACTTAGAACTACTTAAACCTAACTAACCTAAGGACATCACACACATCCATGCCCGAGGCAGGATTCGAACCTGCGACCGTAGCGGTCACGCGATTCCAGACTGACTGAAGCGCCTAGAACCGCACGGCCACACCGGCCGGCGTTTTTTTTTTTTTTTTTTTACTTTATTGTTATTTTAAAACCTGTACAACCGGCAGGCTGTCAGCAGCACTCTACGCTGCTCTTCAGCCATAGATTACACAATGAGAAAAAACAGTAAGAATACACATAAGTTACAAAACGGTGGGCAATTAAACACATAAAGACAAACACGGAGCAGTTCACACTCGACGATAATCCACAATACAAACTGGTGATACGACGCACAAACACTGAAGATGGCGGTGGCACAGGTGAACGATGGAGTGCGACGGTGAACACTGAACACTAAACACGGCGGCACACACGATACACTGATGGCGATGATCTCTAGCGCGCGGAAGTCCACGTAGCGTGTGCGAGTCCAGGGACCTGCCAAGAGAGGAGGAGGAGTGGTGGGAGAGGGGAGAGCAGAGATGCCATGGGCACAGGAGATAGGGGGAAAGGAGGAGGGGGAGGGGAAGCCCGGGGGAAGAGGGATGGAGGCAGGGGGATGGGGGGAAAAGAAGAGAGCAGGGAAGGAGGGTGCCTAAAGGAAAGGACACAGGAAGTGGGGGGGAGGATCAGAGTTGATAGGAGGGGTAGATGGAGGGGAGGAGGACATCATCAGGGAGGGGGAGCTGGCGGAAGCCACCATGGGAGAGGGTAAGGAGGGTGGAGAGATGGAGACCGGGTGGGATGTGGGAATACAGGCGTGGCAGCGGGCAGGGGTGGGAGAGGATGTGGAAGACAAGCGGGTGAGGAGGATCGAGTTTGCAGGAGGTGTACAGGATCCATATCCTTTCAAGGGAAAGGAGGAGGTGGAAGGGGATGAGATTGTACAGGATCCGCGTGGGGGATGGAAGACAGATGCAATAGGCGAGGCGGAGAGCATGGCGTTCAAGGATCTGGAGGGCTTTATAAAAGGTAGGGGGGCGGAGATCCAGGCCAGATGGGTGTAACAAAGGATAGGGCGGATGAGGGATTTATAGGTGTGGAGGATGGTGGAGGGGTCCAGACCCCACGTACGGCCGGAAAGGAGCTTGAGGAGACGGAGTCGGGAGCATGCCTTGGCTTGGATTGTCCGGAGATGGGGAGTCCAGGAGAGGCGACGGTCGAGGGTGACGCCAAGGTACTTGAGGGTGGGAGTGAGGGCAATAGGACGGCCATAGATGGTGAGACAGAAATGAAGGAGGCTGAAGGAAGGGGTGGTTTTGCCTACAATGATCGCCTGGGTTTTGGATGGATTGACCTTGAGCAACCACTGGTTGCACCAAGCAGTGAACCAGTCAAGATGGGATTGGAGGTGTTGGGAGCGCTGCAGGGTGGGGGCATGGGCAAGGAAGGCGGTGTCATCGGCAAACTGGGGAAGGTGTACAGGGGGTGACGGCGGCGGCATGTTCGTTGTGTACAAAAGGTACAGAATGGGGGAGAGGATGGAGCCTTGGGGCACACCGGTGGAGGGGAAAAAGGTGTAGGAATCCGTGTTATGGATGGTGACGTAGGAAGGACGGCGGGAGAGAAAGAAGCCGATCAGACGGACATAGTTAATGGGAAGGGCGAAGGTTTGGAGCTTGAAGAGGAGACCAGAATGCCATATGCGGTCATAAGCACGTTCGTTGTCCAGGGAGAGGAAGATTGCGGAGGGACAGGAATTAAGCTGGTCGGAAAGGAGATTAGTGAGGTGAAGGAGAAGGTCATTGGAAGAGAAGGACGGCCGAAAGCCACACTGGGTAACGGGAAGGAGGCAATGCTGGCGGAGATGCTGGTGGATGCGTCAGGTGAGGATAGATTCCAGGACCTTGCTGAAGACCGAGGTAAGGCTGATGGGATGGTAGGAGGAGACGACGGATGGTGGTGTGCCAGGTTTAAGGAACATCAGGATATGGGAGGTTTTCCACAGGTCGGGGTAGTAACCGGAGGACAGGACTACATTGTAGAGCCTGGCCAGAGTGGAGAGGAAAGAGACAGGAGCTTCACGAAAGTGATGGTAGGTGACACGATCGTGACCAGGAGCGGTGTTGTGTTTTGTGCCGAGTGTAGCAATGAGATCCTGTGTAGTGATAGGGGCAGTGAGTTCCGTGTGTGCAATGTTGTCCAAGTACTGGAAAGCAGGTGCGAGGGGAGGGACAGAGGTGTCGGTTCGATCGTGGATATCCGGGAAGAGGGAGTAATCGAACTGGGGATCATCGGGGATGGAAAACACATCGGAGAGGTAGGAGGCAAAGTGATTGGCCTTACTAAGGGTGTCAGGGAAGGGGTGATCATCATGGAGAAGAGGATAGTAGGGGGAGGGTTTAGTCACAGTAAGGCGACGGAAGGCTGACCAGATCTTGGACGAGTTTATAGGTGGGGTAGCATTTAAACGGGTGCATGTATGTCGCCAGTCCTGGCATTTCTTAGCCGCGAGCAAATTACGAACGTGTCGCTGGAGTTGCCGGTGGTGTCGTAGTGTGTCTGGGTCATGCGTGTGGAGGAAGGCACGGTAGAGACGGCAGGATTTATGGAGGAGGAGGACAGCTTGTGGGGGTAAGGGAGGACGGTTGGGGTGGATGGCGACAGTAGGGACGTGGGCCTCCACGGCCTCAGACAAGGTCTGCTGGAGAAAGGAGGCAGTATGGGTTACATCGTCAGGGTGGTGGTAGGTGAAGGGGTAGCTATCGACCTGGGTGGAGATGGTATCCTTGTAGGCATTCCAGTTGGCACGGGAATAGTCATGGACATACCTAGGGGGAGGGTCATCACGAGGGTCGGGGCAAGGGGCGACGACCATCTGAAACGGTGAGGAGGACAGGGAGATGGTCGCTACCAATAGGCTCCAGGACATCCACCGTTATGGAGCCAAGGAGGTTGAGGGTGGAAAGGATAACATCAGGAGTGGAGTAGGATTCGGGACGGGTGTGCTGGGGGATGGGGATGAGGTCGCCTTGAAGGGAGGAGAGGAACCGATGCCACCGCCGTAACTGGGCGGCGGAACGACTATGGATGTTAAGGTCGGCGGCGATCACGTAGGAGGAGAAGGTACGGTCGATGTGGGAGAGGAAGTCGAAGGGAATTGGGGCGTTAGGGCGGACATAGATGGTGGTGCAGGTGACGGTAAGGCCGGGGAAGAAGAGATAGATGGTGGTGCAGGTGACGGTAAGGCCGGGGAAGAAGAGACTAAGGATCAGATGTTCGGTGGGGTCGGGAAGGAGAGGTTGGAGGTGAACGGAGATCTGGCGGTGGTGACCAATGGCAGCTCCGCCACGCGCAATGAGGAGGGGATTATCGGAGCGATGAAGGAGGTAGGGTGAAGTGTGGACGGTGTGGTGGGGTTGGAGGAAGATTTCATTGACGAGGAAGGCATCCACGCGGTGGGTGGCAAGGGTGTGCAGGAAGAGGTTCTTGTTGGTAGGAAGGGAGTGGATGTTGTTGAAAAGGATACAGTGCTGTCGCGCCATGGCAGGGAATTAGACAAGGGTGTCAAGACGGGAGAAGGTGAAATGGGCCTGGTTGTTGGAGTGGGTGGCATACATTTTTTGGTGGAAAATGGAACAGGCGGCGAGGGAGACCTGTTGGAGGGAGTGAGGGCGCTGGAAATGTGGACGTTTTGTAGGACAATAATGAGGAACCTGATGATGTCCTCAGCGATGGGGGGGGGGGGACGAAGGGAATTGCCAGGAGGGGTGGGGGCGTCCAGAGGATGGACAGGGATGGTGAGTTCAGGAGTGGTCGGAAGGGGTCGGGCTTTACTCTTTTGGGAGTAGGTGCGATGCGGGAGATTGCAGGTATTGCAGGAGAGAGGGGATTGAAGGTTAGGGCACTGCTGGAGGATGTGCACTTGCCTACAATGCGAGCAGGTGGGGGCCTTGCGGCACTCGGCTGTTGGGTGTGTGTTATAGCACAGACACCTCTGGCAGCGCATGGATTGAGGAGGGGAATGGGAGGGCTCGACATTATAGCGCTGGTTGAAGAGGAGGGCACCCTCCTTCAGGAGATGGTCAATGGAGGGGGCGTCCTCAGAGAAAACCTGCATAGGGCGGGTGGTGCCGGCCGAGTTGAAAATGCGGCGGACTGCCCGCACCTCGAGTGTGGGATGCGCCTTGAGCTCCGCCAACACCTCCACCTCTGTGATCGACGGACTGAGCTGAGTGATCATGGCGGTGAGGGTCGGCGGGCGACACGGGGGTTCGGGTTGGCGGGTAGGAGATGGAGAAGGAGCAGGGGTGAGGGAGGCATTGGGGCCAAAACGGGTGATGGGGAGGCGGGAGAGGATGTCAGTGTGGAGGGTTGGGCTGGCGAAGGAGATGAGAACGGAATCCCGTCTGGGAGTGAGGAGAGAGATGGGGGCAACAGGGAAGTGTTGGCGGAGGAGGAGGAGGGAGAGATTCCGGGCCTCGAGAAGGGAAGGATCGGGACGGGAGAGGAGGTGACTATTCCTGTGCCAACTGGAATGCCTACCAGGATACCCTCTCCACCCAGGTCGATAGCTACCCCTTCACCTACCACCACCCTGACGATGTAACCCATACTGCCTCCTTTCTCCAGCAGACCTTGTCTGAGGCCATGGAGGCCCACGTCCCTACTGTCGCCATCCACCCCAACCGTCCTCCCTTACCCCCACAGGCTGTCCTCCTCCTCCACAAATCCTGCTGTCTCTATCGTGCCTTCCTCCACACGCGTGGAGGAGGAGGAGGAGGCGGAGGGCCAGGCATGGAGACATCAATGGCATCCTGGGGGGGGGGGAGGGAAGGAGGATGGGGTGGGGCCTTTTTGGGAGCAGAGTAGGTGGTGATGCCACTAGGTCGTTTAGTGGCGGCAGAAGGGTGGGTGGTGACATGAGGGACAGGAGCTTTAGGGAGGTGGCGGGAAGGGGCAGGTCCTGGCGTGGACGCAGCAGTCGGCGCCGGAGATGGTTACGGTGAAAGCGATGGGGAGAGTTGGGCATGGGCAGTGGCCCGACGGGCAACCACCCTAGCTGGAGCTGCAGTTACAGGCTGGGGGAGTGGGGGGAAAGGATCAGAGGGAGAGGAGCAGGAGGAAGAATCTGGAGAGGGGGCGACAAAGAGCGAGGGCGAAGGGAGAGTGAGAAGAGGAGGGATGGGAAGAAGGGGGGTGTGACTGGGCACACCATGTGATGGTGGTGGTGGCGGCAGAGGGGCAAGTATAAACTATGGCTGTGGTTGTAGTGATAGTAGGGGTGGGGGCTGACATGACGACAGGGAGAAACAAAAATGCACAGGACGAAAGGAAAGGAAAAAAACTGAGGACAGAGGAAGACGAAGACGAAGACGAAGACGAAGACAAATGAAGACCAGAGTCCCACGCTGCTGGCGCTGGCGCTGTCACTGACGCTGACAACAGCTGGCAGGAACGTCGCACCTGCTGCTGCTGCCGCGGACGGGGCCGGGGCCGCCGCTGCTGCTGCTGCTGCTGCTGCTGCTGGAGGGCTGGCTGGCTTGCTGGACTGCTGCTGCTGGAGGGCTGGCTGGCTGGCTGGCTGGCTGGCTGGCTGCTGCCGGCCGGGACCGCTGCTGCTGCTGCTGCTGCTGCTGCACGGCTGGACTGCTGCTGCTCGGCGGGCGGGCTGGCTGGCTGGCTGGCACCTGAAAACCTAGCGCTTCGATTAGTGCTGGAACAGCACAATCGAAGGGCGGTATCCTTGCAGAGTACCGCCGGCGCAATAAGGCCTTTAAATGTTATGTTATATGGTTAGCGTGTGTGGGTGTACTTGTTTTTGTATAGCCATGCTGCCTCTCGACCCGTTCCCACATACTTGGCCATGCGCAAACATCATCTCGTTGTTGCCGACAAATAATATCGGACCATTTTGCTGCCTACAGTATGCTGTGTTGATCACACAGCCCGCAACACACAAGCAATGTGCAGTCCTACAGCGTCCACTGCACACCGGCCAGCGCAGCGCCGCCAAACGGCATTTAGAAGGCGCTGACCTGTGCAGTAATGGGAAGACCAGACAGCGCCACGCATCCAGGAAGACTTCAGAGCCCCTGGTCAACAGTGACTTGCCCAGCCGCTCATCGCTAGTCAGGGACACTTCGATCGCAGACTTCAAGAGCATCAGTACTGAGAAATAGATTGACAATTATTAGCCTTCATTCGAGGAGGAATAGAGAGTAAATGTGAACTGCATGTACGAAGCATATGAAGTATATCAAGCCGCCTCACAGCGAAAAGTTAAGATCATTTCTTTCTATAAATAGTGTCTCCTATTAATTTGAAAGTGTTACATACAGATCTTTTTGGATTCCTGCCACTGACCATCGCAATTTCCCTCCTAACTTGTTTATGTCGGTGCTGGTTCCCGCAGTAGCGGGCACAACAAGGAACACACAGCACGTACTCAGAGGAACTGTCATTCTTCAGCACCGTATACCATGGCAACGATACTTGTTTATAGGAGCTTTTTCCTTCCATTTCCAGCCATGATCCGTCCCTGCAGTTTGTCGGTTTTCCTAATGTTCACCCTGTGTACGTGTTAAAGTAAAACTGAGTGAAGCTCAGCATTATGGTTACCAGACATAGATTTAGTTTCAGTGTTCGAGTAGTAACGTAACGGAAAGACCTCCCTTATATTTAGTGAATGCTTTGCTCCAAGTGCTATATATCTTCAAATCTGTATGTTGTTTTTGTTAACCATCTCGTCTAGCTCGTTTTCTTGCTAAGCAACAAATATTCTTGGTATCTTAAGTTCTTTGCTTTAAATCTGCTATTTATGTCAAGCCCTAGAGGTTTCAACGTTAAGAAAATTTTATTCATATTACTTGCTTATTGTGAGTCCTAAACAATTGTGTTGCCAGAGCTATTACTGTCTGCTGAGGTTGTATTAGTAAAATTAATGGAAGGCTAAACTGGAAGCTACAGAGATGGCATGCATAAGTGATACAAGTCTAGTGCCCAATCTTCTCACTGTGAAAGGAATTGGCCTGGTTGCGACTTCATTGCCTATTTTTCGAATAATTTAAATTTGTTGATAAATTTTGAATATTTAAAAAACTGAAATTTACTCTAAGGTTTTACCTAAAGGGTCTTTAATATTTATAAAGCTTTATAAAATTGAAAATTTCGAATATTTGTTTTTTTATTTGTTGAAAAGTATACTAAAAGATTTTTAACATTTGTTTCACTGCAAAGTCTACTTAAACTCAAATTTGAACTGGCTTGGCAATGAAAGTAAACAAACGTATTGTTTAAAGGAAAAGAGATTTTAGCAAGTTGTAATTTTGAAATTATCGGTATGTGGTACTTAGTAGAAGAAGTGTTTAAAATAGTAATTAATCGTTTCTTGTTCCAGCTCATCACCTACTCCACAAGCTTCGAACAGCAACTTTCGTCCAAAATAATTAATATTTCTCTGCCTAACACTTAGTTTCACCTTACGTTTTTAAAATTATGGGACCACTGCCCAACGGCATTAAACAGACAACTAAAATACAGCCGTGTAAGAAAGAAGTTAAATAATTCATATTACAGAGTCAGCGAGTAATCTGATAACACAAAGTAAGGAATGGTGAAATTAAATTAAATGAAACTTCCATTCTACAGAAAACGCCAGTCGTTTCATGGCTCTTAGTGTGAAGTCCTATGCCCAGGATGAAGCTTGTTTCCAGATTCTCGAGTTCAACATCTCATTCATTTTGGTATGCTGTTGACTCAGATTTTTCAGATGGACCGAGTCGACAGTACGAAGAACTTAACAGAGTAGCAGTGATGTTAGTGCAGTGCATGTGTGTGTGATTGCGTGAATTTAACGTCCAAAAGGTAACTGGATAACGCTAATTTTACAGGCCCTTGCTACATCCTAAAGTACACAAGAATATTTAATTTGAAGACAATGTGTCTAACAGAAACAATGCTTCATTTAAACATCTTAATGACTTCACTAAACATATAGATCATACGCATAGATCATGAAAAAATGTGGAACAGATTACAAACAAAAATTCTAAAAATTGTAATTGTTGCCTCAACTGGTCAGCAGTGATGCTCGACTGGACGAGAAACTATGGCCTGTTGACGATAACGTCGATCAGATAATCAAACGCTCTGTTGAAGGTAGCAATAACCTTCTTTGATGTAACTAAATCATGCTATTATATGGAATGGGCCGTATGTCTGCATATTTTGTAACATTAACAACTTAATGCAGAAACTGAGCGCTTGTTCTTTAAATATCTATCAACCGTGGCGAAAGATGTCCTTCAGAATCAATAAACAACAGATGTGAATAAGATTAGGCTGCTATGAAGTAAAAGGGGGCTGTGAAGCAGGGTCCCTAGAAGAGCGTAGCGTTCCAAAGGACTGGAAAAGGGCACAGGTCATCCCCGTTTTCAAGAAGGGACGTCGAACAGATGTGGAGATCTATAGACCAATATTTCTAACGTCGAGCAGTTGTAGAATTTTGGAACACATATTATGTTCGAGTGCAATGACTTTTCTGGAAACCAGAAATCTACTCTGTAGGAATCAGCATGGGTTTCGAAAAAGACGATCGTGTGAAACCCAGCTCGCGCTATTCGTCCACGAGACTCAGACGGCCATAGACACGGGTTCCCAGGTATATGCCGTGTTTCTTGACTTCAGCAAGGCGTTCGATACAGTTCCCCATAGTCGTTCAATGAACAAAGTAAGAGCATATGGACTATCAGACCAATTGTGTGATTGGAATGAAGATTTCCTAGATAACAGAACGCAGCACGTCATTCTCAATGGAGAGAAGTCTTCCGAAGTAAGAGTGATTTCAGGTGTGCCGCAGGGGAGTGTCGTAGGACCGTTGCTATTCACAATATACATAAATGACCTTGTGATTGACATCGGAAGTTCACTGGGGCTTTTTACGCATGATGCTGTGGTATGTCGAGAGGTTGTAACAATGGAAAATTGTACTGAAATGCCGGAGGATCTGCAGCGAATTGACGCATGGTGCAGGGAATGGCAATTGAACCTCAATGTAGACAAGTGTAATGTGCTGCGAATACATAGAAAGAAAGATCCCTTACCATTTAGCTACAATATAGCAGGTCAACTACTGGAAGCAGTTAATTCCATCAATTATCTGGGGGTACGCATTAGGAGTGATTTAAAATGGAATGATCATGTAAAGTTGATCGTCGGTAAAGCAGATGCCAGACTGAGGTTCATTGGAAGAATCCTAAGGAAATGCAATCCGAAAACAAAGGAAGTAGGTTACAGTACGCTAGTTCGCCCACTGCTTGAATACTGCTCAGCAGTGTGGGATCCGTACCAGATAGGGTTGATAGAAGAGAGAGAGAAGATCCAACGGAGAGCAGCGCGCTACGTTACAGGATCATTTAGTAATCGCGAAAGCGTTACGGAGATGATAGATAAACTACAGTGGAAGACTCTGCAGGAGAGACGCACAGTAGCTTGGTACGGGCTTTTGTTGAAGTTTCGAGAACATACCTTCACTGAGGAGTCAAGCAGTATATTGCTCCCTCCTACGTATATCTCGCGAACAGACCATGAGGATAAAATCAGAGAGATTAGAGCCCACACAGAGGCATACCGACAATCCTTTTTTCCACGATCAATACGAGACTGGAATAGAAGGGAGAACCGATAGAGGTACACAAGGTACCCTCCGCCTCACACCGTCAGGTGGCTTGCGGAGTATGGATGTAGATGTAGATCCATTAGAGTAAATTTGAGCATAAGTGCAATAAAACAACTTCGATGGAACTGTTACAAAAGCGAATTTTAGTGAAAGGATGATGAAATAATCAACTAAACTGACGTTTCAGCAACACATGTTTGGGCCCGTCACATTATAGTGTTTGATGGACATACAGAATACTGCTGTCTTTACAATAAGAATAATCTCCATTGGAACACAAGTAGTTCACGTTTGTTGATTTCGTTCATTAATGGTATCATACTCTAGACATTTTTAGGTGATAAAAGAAGAGCGAAAACGAAATGCGATGTTATTTCGGGAAGTGTTTCCAAGCCGTTGTTCCAGTTCCTAACTGTGCCTTCTCTGGATACGCATATGATTTCCGTATGTTCTGCTCGTGGGAGATGTGGTTCAGAAAATAGACTCATTCAGCTATACTTGCTACATTTGCATAGCGAAAAATCGGCAGAAAGAGATTAGCTCTTGGATGACACATCTTTAACCGATGTACAGAAACGAGCACATCATTCTACCACTTTCATTCTCAATGAGCTTCGGGGAGAATTTTAAAACAATTAGAAAATGATAAACTTCAGATGCTCAAATCTAAATGGAAAACCTTTCGTGTAGTACACGACTCGTGTGGTTTACACTAATACTTCACAGTAGTTCAAAGCATTTCAGTTAAGTGTCTAATTAATTCACGTATTCTGGCGTATAACTCTATTTTCAAACTTTTTAAAATTGGAAACTTGTTTTGTCAAATTTCATGTTTTAGTACAGGTAGGACAACCAGTTGTGGGATGTGTTTTAATTGCACCAAGGTTTACCTCCTTCAAAAAATGTTCAAATGTATGTGAATTCCTAAGGGACCAAACTGCTGAGGTCATCAGTCCCTAGACTTACACACTACAAACTAACTTATGCTAAAGGCAGCATACACACCCATGCCCGAGGGAGGATTTTGAACCTCCGGTGGGAGCGGCCGTGCAGTCCGTGACATGGCGCCTCAAACTGCGCCACCACTCCGCGCGGTCACCTCCTGCAGGTATCGTCCCATTTTAAGATGTATTCATATTCCTTATTAGTTATTTTGTCGGCTTCATTTTTTTCGGTTGACCTAAAAGTTGTATTATTACATTAACGTAATTCAAACTACTTCTTTACGATGTACATGAGCTCTTATACTCTGTGAAAATAGTATCTGCGACGTTTTAAAAATAATTTTAAATCTATTTAGTTGAAATGTAGTACGCTATTGTTAACTTCCTGAGATTAATTACGTCACCAATAACAGATGAGAAACCAGCAAACGCTTTACTTCTCTTAAATGATCGGAAACTACAGCTGTTGGGGAACTGTTTGAAATTAAAGATTTTCTAACGCGTTCATGACGCTTTTCGCAGTGGTTAGGCATAATGGGATTATCTGAAA
The DNA here is from genome assembly GCF_021461385.2 of Schistocerca piceifrons. NCBI lineage: Eukaryota > Metazoa > Arthropoda > Insecta > Orthoptera > Acrididae > Schistocerca > Schistocerca piceifrons. Next base: position 273,856,353 of record NC_060139.1, read on the forward strand.
GGAAAAAGGGGACTACTTAAATAACTATCCTAAAAATATTATAAAGTATGGTTCTCAGCTGCGCCAAAAATTTCATTCAGACCGTAATAAGCACTCGCGTAAAACTGTCATGAAGTTCATTACCACGGTTATCAAAAATCTACGTCAGCCACATAAACATAAAACTATCTAAATGAAAATCCGGTCATCAGAATAACTAAATGGATCACTGAAAACCTAGACGGAAAATTTCGGGAATCAGCCTACGACGACAGGGGAAACGAGGAATGACAAACCAATAAAGGCACCCTAGTAAGAATTACAAATACCATTGAAGCAAGTAGAGCACAGCCTAGCGTCAGTGTCACAACATTCTGCCCCTCATACAGATATGTAATCTTTTAATGTTTTTAAAATTTGTAGACTATCTAGTGCAATTTTAAAGTTAGTTTATTTATTTAATTGTTCATGGACGCTGTTTTTGTATACTTTACCCATGCCATACTTATTGCCTAACTTCTAATACTATTATCATTTACCAAAGTACTGTTTACCTGGTATGTACGGTAAGCATTATTGTATTGCACGTAATATGGATGGTCTGTATTATCTGTTCAATTATTCTAACTTTAATTACTTTTAACTTCACTTTTAATTGCTTTAACTATAAGTTAATCAGTACCATATTAACCCTCACCGTAACTGACAATAGTAGCGCCATCTGCAGTGCTTTATTTGTATTAGCACAGCTATAAGCGGCCATACGACATTTAGTAATTCCAGTGCCGCTCCCCGTTAGACCATCCAGCTGTTTGACGCCCAGGCCAACACGACATTGTGCTCTACTTGCTGTTCAAAGGTATTTGTAACTCTTCCTTAGTTTCTTTTATTATTTTCCGTTGTGGCTGTGGATTGATTTCTGAAATTTTCTGTCTAGGTTCCCAGTGTTCCTTTTAGTTATTCCGCTGACCTGATTTTCATCCAGACTGTGTTACGTCTATGTGGTGCCGCACAGTTTTGGCAGCCGGCGTGATGAACTTCTTTTGACAGCTCTGTGCGGGTGTTTTTGACGGTTTAAACCAATTTTTTGGAGCAGCTTAGTACCGTGCCTTATAATGATTAGAGGATAGTTATTTAATTAGTTTCCTTTTTCCTTTCAGATAATCTGATGACGCCTAACCAAGGCGAAATACAAAATAAGTTGGCAACCGAGACTGATTTATTTTCAAAAGAACCATGAAAATCAGACGTTGTAACAGCCAACTTGTTATGTAATTTGTGAAGTGGCTGTTGTATTAATAAACTGGGACGATGAAGACAAAGGAGAATAAAATTAAAATTTATAAAATTTAGAAAGGAACTGTTGTATATTCACACACTATATGTAGATGCTGATGCAGATGTTCTAGCAGGTACCAACTTCGTCTACATGTGTTCGACACTATACCACAACGTCAACAAACTACCAAGATGTGATCATACGAAGTATGTTCATGATCATGTAATTGACTTGTAGAACGTTTTGCTAAACATCTTCTTCGTCGTCGATTTTTAGATTGGTTACCATAGTCCACCCCAGTGTATTACACGCTAAGAACTTCATTTCTGCATTTTTACTGATCCCCGCATTGGTTATGACTTGTTTCAAAAATACCAGTCGAGGTCACCATCACACGCTCTTTCGTTATTGTACTCCTAATAGATTGTGTTATCTCGGAAAGGCAAACATCCACATAAACGAAACTATCGGTCCTGCCTCAGTATAGAAAATATGACAGGAACTCAGATGTGCTCAATATCCATTGACAGTTTATTGCTCATGTCAGTACATCTTTCTCTGACGATGCTGATGTCAACCAGAATGTTTTGTCTTTGTGTAATAGTATGGAATTAAAAGACTAGTTCAAATGAGTTCCCACTTGGTATTATGAACAGCAACTCTCTTTACAAGTGAAAAATGCCAAATAATGCCCATCACAAAGAGAAGGAACTCAGTCTCATTTGATTACAAGATTGGTGATGTAGTCCTGAAGGGCATGAAATAGGTTTATTATTTAGTCATTTTACGGCGTCCTTAGGTATGATATGCCAACGGCCTTCCCGCAGTAGTAACACCGGTTCCCGTCACATCAGCGAAGTTAAGCGCTGTCGGGCTGGGCTAGCACTTGGATGAGTGACCATCCGGTCTGCTGAGCGCTGTTGGCAAGCGGGGTGCACTCAGCCCTTGTGAGGCTAACTGAGGAGCTACTTGATCGGGAAGTAGCGGCTCCGGTCTCGGAAACTGACATACGGTCGGGAGAGCGGTGTGCGGACCACATGCCCCTCAATATCGGCATCCAGCGACGTCTGTGGGCTGAGGATGACACGGTGGCCGGGCTGTGTCGTTGGGGCTTCATGGCCTATTCTGGAGCAGTACAGCTTTATTTTCAGGTATGATATGAAATAGTGAAGATGAAAAGAAAAGCAGCTCGGCTTCGTTTATTAAACGTGGTACCTTCATGTGGGCTCACAATCATGTCCTGTGGCAGACGCTGCAGGAAGGGTTGAACGTCAAGTTATGCTTTACTGTTAAAATTGCATGAGCGTATATTCCTATAGGGTCAATCGGTATAGGGATCGTCCTACACACGTCTCGCGAAAATACAATGAACGCAATCTAAGTGAGATGTTACCAAAACTCGTTCTTCCCGTACACTGTTCACAACTGCAACAAGATAGGGAACAAGTGACAGTTGTACTTCATGTACGCTCGGCCACACGCTGTAAGTTGGCTTGTGGAAAACAGATGTAGATGTCCTTAAGCGCGGTGAATTACTGGTACATTCAAAGATCAGCCAGTTCAAATGGCTCTGAGCACTATGGGACTTAACATCTGAGGTCATCACTCTCCTAGAACGTAGAACTACTTAAACCTAACTAGCCTAAGGACATCACACACATCCATGGCCCGAGGCAGGATTCAAACCTGCGACGGTAGCGGTCGCACGGTTCCAGACTGAAGCGCCTAGAACCGTTCGGCCACACAGTTTCAAATGCGTGGCATCTCAAAGTGGCCGGTAATTATTTTTTATTTATCCATTTTTATTAAATCACTAAAATCAATGAATCGGGATAAATTCTGAAATAATTTCTACTTGTTAAAGGTCGTTAATATGAGAATTTAATGAAACTCTGATTTTAAAGGCTAATTTGACTCACAGTTAAATTTATTACACATTGTTCATGCCAGGAATCGTTAATGCATGCCGAGGAGTAATTAGATGAGAGCACTGAGTGCTGTATGTCCGACACTCTCGTCGGCATGGTAACGTGCTCGTACAGTACTATGCCTCGTCCCAACCACCAGCGAACTCCAAAGTTTTAGATTTTACGTTCAAGAAAACGTTCACACAGGGTAATAGTACAAACAGTAGTAACCATTCCTGGCCGCAGATCTCTCGCCCAGCACAAAGTCCCAAGCGACTGGGAAAAAGCGCAGATGACTGCAGTATAGTAGGCCTATACCGTTAATATCAGGAATCCGATAAAGCATCAAATCTCCGACCTCGCTACGACCTGTTCTTGAGTACTGCTGGACTGATTGGGATTCGTACCAAGTCGGAATGAGGGAAGACATCGAACCAATTGAGAGGCGGGCTGTTAGATACCGGTATGTTCGAACAACATGTAAGTGTTACGGAGATGCTTCGAGAACAAAAATGGGAATCCCTGGATGGAAGGCTACGTTCTTTTCGTGAAACACTATCGAGAAAATTTAGAGAACGGCCATCTAAAGCTGACTGCCGAATGATTCTACTGCCGCCAACATACACTGCGTGCAAGTACCATGAAACTAAGATACGAGAAATTGGGGCTCGTATAGATAGTTGTATTTCCCTCGCCCTGTTGAGAGTGGGACAGGAAAGGAAATGACTTGTAGTGGTACAGTATACACTCCCCCAAGCACCGTACGGAGGCTTGCGGAGTATCTATGTGGACGTAGATGCAGATCCTACCATATCCCGGTCTACATTACATTTGCATCTACATGACCACAGTCTGCAACCCACGATAAAACACATGACAGGGGTTACACTTCCTTTGTAACGATTCTTAGTGTCTATTACCTTTCAATTTGCGTATGGAAGGCTTCCAGAATGACGCCTTGAATGCGTCTGTGATCTGATAACGTCGTCGTCGCCTATAAAAATGCGTTACTGAGGAGGCTGTAGAAGTACTCCTTCACTCGTGACTTAATATGTTTTTTGAAATTTACTACGTACTTTATGCGATCAAAAGTATCCCGTCACCAATTACTGGTCTTTAATACACGGTGTGTTTGTCCAACCTTCACTTTTATGACGGCTTGAGCTCTGCTGGAGACATTTTCAACGAATTGTTCGAATGTCTGATGCGGAATGAAAGCTCATTCTTTCTCAAGAGAGGTAACGGGACACGGAATTGACGTTCAGCGCTTGGGTCTGGAGGGAAGTCGGCACTCTTAACGGGTGTTCTCTTAGGTTCGGGTCGGTACTTTGGGCAGGACAATTTACTGTCGGAACCTTACTCTTCGCAAACCATTATCTCGCAAATCCTGAGTTATAACAGGGTACATTGTCGTGTTCATGCATTCGTCGTCTCCGAACTATTCCTCTACCGTACGCAGTAGGCTAACCACGAAAAACATTCCTACAATGTAATAACCATCTACCATTCATAACTGTTGGCACTACACATCATCCAGGCATTCCCTAAGTCTAAAACCTTTGTTTTATTTTGGTGATATGGCATACGCCGTAATTTTTTGCAAAACACTGTTTTGAAAGTATATATATTAACATACAACTATACGTTTTTATATTTTATATATTTTACAATATGTTTTTATGTATTTTACTAATGTCAAGAAGTCTACTTCTTTTCTATTTGCTTACATTACGAATATCAATTGGAGCAATTGGCAGCTCTGGAACAATCTACAACTTCATTCTGTAATATATCGTTTGTTATACTTGCAAAAAGAAAGTTAGTCTTTGCCTCGGCCTTGTGTAGGTTATTCTTTGTTAAGCCGCGGAGTTGTAAGTTAGTCTATTTGCTGTTAACAGAATCTGTACCAAGAAGGACTTCTTACGATGGAAATTGTAATCTTTATTAGGAATGAATTCGGAATATTTTACGATTTTTTGTGAAGACAGTGATTAGTATGAAATCTGTCTACGCTCGAAAGGAGACTGTCTTTAGCCGTGTGCAGAAAATTGATGCACAAGTTCCATTGTTTTGCGGTACCCGGATAAGAAACAAAATAAAATCTGATAAAAATGTGAATAAATGTCTTTACTAGTGTTCGACAAATCTGAAACTTTACATCAGTTTCTGCACAAGATCAAATTTGGAGCCACAAATACATTCACCACATAAGATGAGTTCCCCGTTTGTGTCATCATATTGTCCGTAGTTTCCTTACAATTCCTAAGGGTATTTAAGTTCCGTTTTTACAACAAAAAGAAAAATGCATGTTTTTCTCGACAGACTCTGCACAAACTTGCTAGCAGATGACATTACCTGATGTAGACGAAAAACCAAGTGCAATGTATTGTAAGCAAAAATCAAGAATTTGTTAAAGAACTGTTTTCCGATCTCTTAAAAAATCAAATTGTAAATATGTTTAATTACAGCCCACTGATGATGCTTTAATTCAATAAAGCGAAACCCATCTGACGAGAAAAACTATTTTCTTGTACACTGAATCGTGAATCGCCAAAGAAACTGGTATAGGCATGCGTATTCAATTACAGAGGCATGTAAAGAGGTAGAATGCGGCATTGCGGTCGGCAACGCCTGTATGAGACAACAAGCGCCTGGCGCAGTTGTTGATCGGTTACTGGTGCTACAATGGCAGGTTATCAAGGTTTAAGTGAGTATGAACGTGGTGTTATAATCGGCGCACGAACGATAGGGCACAGCATCTCCGAGGTAGAGAGGAAGTGGGGATTTTCTCGCACGACCATTTCACGAGTGTACCGTGAATATCAGGAATCTTTTAAAATATCAAATCTCTGACATCGGTGCGGCAGGAAAAAGATCCTTCCAGAACGGGACTAAGGTGACACAAGTGCAACACTTACGCAAATTACTGTAGATTTTAATGTTGGGCCATCAACATATGTCAGCATGCGAACCATTCAACGAAACATCATCGACATGTGCTTTCGGAGCCGAAGGCCCACTCGTGTACCCTCGATGACTGCATGACTCAAAGCTTTACGCCTCGCCTGGGCCCTTCAACACCGACATTGGACTGTTGATGACTGGAAACATGTTGCCTGGTCGGACGAATCTCGTGTCGAATTGTATCGAGCGGATGGACGAGTACGGGTATTCAGACAGCTTCATGAATCCATGGACCTAGCATGTCAGCAGGGGACTGTTCAAGCTGGTGGAGGCTCTATAGTGAGGCATGTGCAGTTGGAATGGTACGGGAGCCCTGAAACGTGTAGACACGACTCTGGCAGGTGATACGTATGTAAGCGTCCTGTCTGATCACCTGCATCCATTCAAATCCGTTGTGCATTCCTACGGACTTTGGCAATTCCATCAGGACAATGCGACGCCCCATACGTCCAGAATTGCTACAGAGCTGCTGCAGAAACACTCTTCTGAGGTTAAAGTCTTCTGTTGGCCGCCACACTCTTGACACATGAACATTATTGAGCATATCTGGGATGCCTTGCAACGTGCTGTTCAGAAGAGATCTTCATCCCCTCCTACTCGCACGGATTTATGGACAGCCCTACAGGATTCATGGTGTCAGTTCCCTCCAGCACTACTTCAGACATTAATCGAGTCCATGCCACTTTGCGTTGCGGCATTTCTGCGTGCTTGCGGGTGCTCTACACGATATTAGGCAGATGTACCAGTTTCTTTGGCTCTTCAGTGTAATTGTAACAACGGAACAAAAATACACGTGGAAATGAGATGAGTATTAAAACTTTTGTTCATTGTATCATCCAACATAGTAATCTTTAACCTTGCTGTTTCTCGTACTGTATTGCCACGCGTTTACGTAGCTATGTGAATAACTGAAAAAATGCGATTAAATATCATCAAACTTCGTAACAATGACCTTTAAATGGACTCAGAGAGCTGCTGTATTGAACAATACAACGCGAAACTCTGCGATCAACGTGCTGTCTGGAACCACTAGATATGCACGGAAACTGAGACGAGCTTTACTACATATGACATTGTTGGCTGTTCCGTATTCTGCATAAAATCCCACGGGTAGTCGTACAGCGCAGCTGAGAGTGCATACCACAGGAAAACAGAGGCAGCAGTGTCGGGAGTTAATACGAAATTAAAGGTTTGTAGCAAAAGCAGACTAGCATTGCCAATAAGTGCATACCTGGCTGGCCAAGAGAAGTCTATTAGTATCAAACATAAGCCTTAATTTGAGGAAGAAGTTTCTGAGAATGTATGTTTGGAGCACAGCATTGTGTGATTGTGAAACATGGACTGTGGGAAAACCAGAAAAGAAGAGAATCGAAGCCTTTGAGACATGGTGTTGCAGAAGGATGTTGAAAAATGGTTCAAATGTCTCTGAGCACTATGGGACTTAACTTCTGAGGTCTTCAGTCCCCTAGAACGTGGAACTACTTAAACCTAACTAACCTAAGGACATCACACACATCCATGCCCGAGGCAGGATTCGAACCTGCGACCTTAGCGGTCGCGCGGTAGCAGACTGTAGCGCCTAGAACCGCCACACCGGCCATCAAGGACGTTGAAAATTAAGTGGACTGATAAGGTAAGGAATGGGGACGTTCTCCGTAGAATCGACATGGAAGGGAATACACCGAAAACACTAACAAGAAGGGACAGGATGGTAGAACATCTGTCAAAGCATCATAGAATAACTTCCATAGTACTGGAGGAAGCTGTAGGAGCTAAAAACTATAGAAGAATACACAGATTGAATTACATCCAGCAAATAACTGAGGACGTAGGTGGCAATTGCTACCATGAGATGAAGATGTTGGCAGGCCTTATCAAACAGGTCAGAAGACTGATGACCCCAAAATTAATTTCAACTTACGAGATGCTGGGGAACCACGTATTTAAAGCTCTTAGCTTTCGAAAAGGAGGGACTACATACTTTATTGAAAGCTCATTGCAGTATCTAAAAATCTAAGAGAGACGACTGTAGTAACTGAACGGATCGATTTACGCTAGTATAATACTATGAAAGTAATGGGAATAATATCCTGAGAGCAGATACAGAACCAACATTGCAGTTGCAAGAATCGAAGGACATTAAAGATAGTCAGTAGTTGAGAACTGAGAAAGGGTTGCAGTCTGCTTGTTGAGGAAGAGGAAACCAAGGAGAGATTTTGGAAATTAGTTGAAGCTGAGGGAGAGGAAATAAAACTTTAAGGTATGCCGATGGAATTGTATACCGTTCAGGACTTGAAAGATCAATTGAATGGAATGGATAGTGGCTAGAGCAGAAATGGAGAAAGGCCTCCTTTTCGGTCAACGGCTTTCACAATTGTCGAACCCTCAGGTGGTGCCAGATTTGGTAGCAGACGTGGAGGCGGCGCCATACGCCCTCTCGCCCTCCCCCCCTCCCCCCCCCCCACCCTTTGTCGTGCCCTGAACTACCCGCACCCCCACCTCCCGCGCTGTCGGGGAACAAATATTTGCGTCTGCAGTGGAGCACGTCTGGGCGACGAGGCGGCGACAGCGCGCGACGAAGGCCAACCCGTCAGCAGCGAAAGGCGCGGCGTGCCGTCGCTGCCGACAGCAACTACAGTGACTGCAGCTGCCCGCACTTCCGGCACAGACTTCAAAGGCGGCAGTTGTTAGCGGCTATTCGCCGCGAGCTTCTTTGTTGTGCTGAAGTATGGCAGCTGTGCCATGCAGCATTACTCTGGCCTGCTCCTGCTAAATCACTGGGCGATCTCAAGCAGTACGTCCTACATAGCTCTCACAAGGAAAGCCACGACGTTGGGATCACGGATTAACTTCAGACTTTGTACACCTTCAGTAGGCCACTGACACAACGTAATGTGCAAGTTGTAAGGTGCACTACTCTGTCAATTCCGAGAAAATATCAAGACAAGTTCTACGCGTCTATTATGTAACTGATGTATCTGTGCGTACGTGCCAGACGTCATAGTTCGCGGTAGTCAAGTGATTATCGTAGCGTGCGAGCATCTTAACGACGTATGAGGCGACGGTTCGACTCCCTCTTCAACCTTCACGTTTGTGGTACAAGTGTAAATTTTCTGATGTTAAAAAAATTCGCACCTACACTATGCGTTCTTGGTACGTTAGGCAACGTCTCACCGCTACGAAGGTTAACTGCCAAATGGGGCCTGCCTATGTGTCTGCAGCTCGAAGCGTCGAGGTACAAAGTAGTTACGTGTACCTTACCAGATTACATGTATAAGGGATTTCGCATATCACGACAGGCATACATTTTCAGGAAAACTCAACGTATCTTCAAATGGTTCGAATGGTTCTCAGCACTATGGGACTTAACATCTGAGGTCATCAGTCCCCTAGACTTAGAACTACTTAAACCTAACTAACCTAAAGGCATCACACACATCCATGGCCGAGGCAGCATTCGAACCTGTGGCCGTAGCAGCAGCGAAGTTCCAGACTGAAGCGCCTAGAACGGCTCTGCCATAACGGCCAGCCTCAACGTATGTCTTCATTTACTTGTCGATAGTTAAAAACATGTTTGTTCTAATAATTTAATTAGAAATAGTAAGTGTGATGTCGTCAGTCATACGACCACACCGCGGCCTGAGAGATCGGTCTACCGGATGCGATTCTCTCGAAAAACGGAACAGAAGAACGGCTGTGTTAGCCAAAGGATACATAGCCAGTCGCAGTACTTATGCTCGCCGCGAGGCGCAACTAGGTCACTTCATGTGTAGCAGGAGTGTAGTGAAGTTGTGTCAGTCTTCAGTTCGTAGCCGCGCTCAGTGGTCAGCCAGCGACGATGTTAGTTATCGCCTGCATCTCAGCCATTGCTGCCATCAAGTCTTTGTAACCCAGTTCCAAGTTAGTCTGGGGATTCACCGGATTCGACATTGGAGATTACGACAGATTAATTCGTCACTGCAAGATTTGTGACTTGTAAATTGTCACTCTACAGACGCTTAGTCTAGTCGCGTCTTCTATAACTGTCAAACAACAGATCATGGACTACAACGAAGTTAAGTAATAAATGCTTTCTTATTTTGTACTCCTGCTAATTAATTGTGTTTTCCTGTTGTAGCTACCAAGAAGTCTTGGCATAGTAGAACCCACGTTTCCACCTCCTTGGCTATCTTATATTTGCCACCTCATGTTGATGGACTCAGTTATGATGGAAGATTGAGAGCCATAGTAGTAAAACAGCATGAAATTCACTACAACTTCATGCAAATACATGTGTTTCTTTTAAATTATATTACCTCTCAAATGCCTTATAGACTACGTTATATGACCAGCGATGAAAAAGTATAGATTAAAAATACGTTTTAGCGGAAGTCAAGTCGTCGCCTCAAACACGTTCGCCTTCCGTCACTCGGAACGCTAACCATTAAATTCTAGTGTCGCACACTTTTTCAGATTGTAACGAAAACCAACTCACCTTTGTGGTTAGATCGAAACTATGTGGCCAACTAACTGGCGCTATCCATTTGCGATTATCCCGTCCGTCAACAGTTGGGACAGTTAATTTCCGTTCCTCTCTCTCTCTCTCTCTCTCTCTCTCTCTCTCTCTCATTCTGGCTCAAATAAAGGCGTAATGATTTTTTGTATTATTTTCTCGTCATGTTACATACAGCCCTTTCTTTTACCTAGCCTTTATCCCATATGAAGTGTCCAGTCACATTAATGTTACTACCTGTCAAAGGCCTCAATAATCACCATTTGCAGCGGGGAGCCTCTGCGAGACTTTCTGGAAGATACCGACAGGGATGTGGAGCCGAAGAGACTACGGTGCCAGGGCCAGCTGAGCTAGGGCTAGTTTTACAGATTCTCGGTTGAGTGTAAATGTGGGGACTTTGGTAACCAGGGGAGTACTGTAGACTCATCCTGATGCTGTTTGAACCACGCGCGTGCACTGCGAGCTGTGTGACACGTTGCATTCATTGTCCTGCTGGTAGATGCTGTAACGCTGAAGAAAAACGAACTGCATGTAGGAGTGGACGTGGCACCTAAAGATGGATGCACAGTTGTGTTAATCCACTGTGCCTTCGTCAATGACGAGACCAGCCAGCGAACGTCTCAAAAACATTCGCCAGACCCTACTACTCCCTCTTCCGGCCTAGACGCTTCCGACTAGTGTTGAAGGAAACTTGCTTCTACACTGAAGAGCCAAAGAAACTGGTACACCTGCCTCATAACGCGTAGGACCCCCGCGAGCACGCAGAAGTGCCGCAACACGACGTGACATGGACTCGACTAATGTCTGAAGTAATGCTGGAGGCAACTGACACCATGAATCCGGCGTAACTGTCCATACATCCGTAAGAGTACAAGGGGGTGGAGATCTGCACTGGACGGCACGTTGCAGGGCATCCCACATATGCTCAATAATATTCATGACTGGGGAGTTTGGTGGCTAGCGGAAGAGTGTTCCTGGAGCCACTCTGTAGCAATTCTGGACGTGTGGGTAGTCGCATTGGTTCAAATGGCACTGAGCACTATGGGACTTAACTTCTGTGGTCATCAGTCCCCTAGAACGTAGAACTACTGAAACCTAACTAACCTAAGGACATCACACACATCCATGCCCGAGGCAGGATTCGAACCTGCGACTGTAGCAGTCCCGCGGTTCCGGACTGCGGTAGTCGCATTGTCCTGATCGAATTGCCCAAGTACTTCGGAATGCACAATCGACACGAACGGATGCAGGTGTTCAGGCAGAAGTCTTTCAAACGTGTCACCTGTCAGAGTCGTATCTAGACGTATCAGCGGTCCCATATCACTCCAACTGCGCACGTCCCACACCATTACAGAGCTTCCACCAGCTTGAACAGTCGCCTGCTGACATGCAGCGTCTATGGATTCATGAGGCTGTCTCCATACCTGTACACGTCCATCCTCTTGATACAATTTGAAACGAGACTCGTGCGACCAAGCAACACGTTTCCAGTCATCAACAGTCCAATATCGGTGCTGAAGGGCCCAGGCGAGGCGTAAAGCTTTGTGTTGTGCAGTCATGAAGGGTGTACGAGTGGGCCTTCGACTCCGAAAGCCCATATCGATGATATTTCGTTGAATGGTTCGTACGCTGACACTTGTTGCTGACCCAACATTGAAACCTGCAGCAATTTGTTGAAGGGTTGCACTTCTTTCACGTTTAACGATTCTCTTCAGTCGTCGTTGGTCACATTCTTGCAGGATCTTTTTCCCGCCGCAGCGATGTCGGAGGTTTGACGATTTACCGGATTCCGATATTCACGCTACACTCGTAAAAAGGTCGTACGGAAAAATCCCCACTTCGTCGCTACGGGCACTTGTTCTCTTACATAGGCGTTTCCGACCACAGCGCCGTATTCTGCCCGTTTAACATCTCTGTATTTGAATATTCATGCCTAGCCAGTTCCTTTGGTGCTTTAGTGTAGGTGTTGCACTCCGTACACGCCAAAAGTCATGCATCCAATAGAGCAGAAAGCATGATTCATTTCGCTGACAGCCGTTGAGGGGACACTGTTGGCAGCCACTCGGTTCATCTCGAATGTCAGCTGCTGAACACTTGCGCTTTTATTCGCCCGTACACACCTCCGCAGCCGTCGTTCACTCGTGTTATCTGTGTCATGTGGTGCAGCAGAGTTCCCTCAAGGCCTTTTTGGGTATCGCCATTTTCCCATGAACTGCATGATTTAACGACAGTGACATACAAACAGTTGTAGCCGATTCAGAAATTCCTCCTCCTTGGGCCTGAAAACCAACGATAACGCCCTGTTGGACTCAGAGAAATCGTTCAAATTCCTTATTACCATAACGACTGCACTGTTCCCCACGTCCACTGATAGTGGTGTCACCTGCCGTCTTTTAGTTGTTATTGTACATTGATATCGAACATAGGCAGTGGGCGCTTTAATATGACTGCACCGCATATGTAGGTGTCGACGTAATAATTTATGGATTTGGCAATGTTAGGGGTAAAAGGTGGCCAGATGCCATTACCGTCACCATCCCTCCCACTTCCCATCTCCTCTGCCCCATTCCCCACTCACTTCTCCCCTCAGGACAGACTTTGAGCATCAAAGTTTTATTCCATGTGAAAGCGTGCAGACGTTCGCTAAATGTTTGCGAATCGTGTAACTGAGGTGGGACTTCGGTAACAGCCCGGTGTTCATCTAACTTGGTGTGGGAAACCGTCTCAAACTTACATCCATGTTGCGTGGCACACCAGTTCTCATCGTTTACCCGACGGGCAGATTTGATCCATTCACAGTTTGGCTACCCGAATATCAGAAGCAGCCTGCTAACCCACGTGGTTATACGGGCTGGTCTCACGCTATTTGCATACATTTCTGGCAATTTTGGGGGTTATTTGGAAACAGTTGAAGTTATCTACATGAGGTCCGAATTTTTGAGCGTTAGTGGATCCTTCTAGCACAATTTGCGTTTGTCTTCTCACTTCACTAAAGTTTTCTTTTGTCTACAGTTACACAAATATGAATTTATATCATTACACCAGTGCTGAGTTCGCTTATGCGATCCTGATCCACATTTTGACTGTTTAGCTACACTAATAAATGCACTTTCTTCACTTCATCATACATTACCATGTTATCTTTCCTAATATACACGGTGTTTCAGAAGTGATGGTCAATATTCAGTAATATGACAGGAATGATAATTCAAAACAAAAATCTCAAGTAAACTTGGGCTCTAAAACATAGACCTTAAGAGCAATGAACAATTCTTCATCTTCGACACCGTGATACAAATCTTTTCTACCGCGAACTGTTTGCTTTCCATATTTTAGGACTAGGTAGTATGGACCAAAACAATAAAAAAAAGGTCAAGTAAGCATGTGCTCTAAAATGCAGACCTTAAACGTTATGAACACTTGTTCATTAGCAGAGTTGTGTTTTAAAGCAGTGAAGATGAACAAGTGCTCATAAAGATATTTTCACTTTGCAGCGGAGTGTGCGCTGATATGAAACTTCCTGGGAGATGAAAACCGTGTGCCGGACCGAGACTCGAATTCGGGACATTTGCCTTTCGCGGGCAAGTGCTCTACCATCTGAGCTACCCAAGCGCGACTCATGCCCCGTTCTCACAGCTTTACTTCCGCCAGTACCTCGTCTCCTACTTTCGAAACTTCACAGAAGCTCTCCTGCGAACCTTGGCAGAAATAGCACTCCTTTCTTCCAGGAGTGCTAGTTCTGCAAGGTACGCAGGAGAGCCTCTGTAAAGTTTGGAAAGTATGACAATAGGTACTGGCGGAAGTAAAGCTGTAAGGACGAGCCCTGAGTCGTGTTTGGGTAGCTCAGTTGGTAGAGCACTTACCCGCGAAATTCAAAGGTCCCGAGTTCGAGTCTCGGTCCGGCACACAGTTTTGATCTACCAGGAAGTTTCAAGTGCTCATGACTCTTGGGGTACGCAATTTATAGCACATGTTACTGGACATTTTTTTCTTGTTTTGGGCTATACTACCACTTCCCAAAATATGTAAAGCAAAGACATTTGTTTCACAGTATCGAAGATCAAGAATTGTTTACTTGACTTTTTTGTTTCGAATGATCATTCCGGTCATGTGCCTCAATATTGACCGTCTCATCTGACACACCCTGTATTAACGCGGAAAAATCGCAACCAAAAAATAATTAATGTTGGGCATAAAATTTCGGGACACCTTTATCTAGGTAACATATTTAAGTGATTAACATTGCAAGATCACACCTAAAATGTAAGTGCAAGATAAGCCACTGAAAGTGTGAAATGGTGATTCATTAGTAACCGGTGTAAATGCTAGAATGTTGAATGGTGGTGGTGGTGGTGGTGGTTAGTGTTTAACGTCCCGTCGACAACGAGGTCATTAGAGACGGAGCGCAAGCTCGGCTTAGGGAAGGATTGGGAAGGAAATCGGCCGTGCCCTTTCAAAGGAACAATCCCGGCATTTGCCTGAAACGATTTAGGGAAATCACGGAAAACCTAAATCAGGATGGCCGGAGACGGGATTGAACCGTCGTCCTCCCGAATGCGAGTCCAGTGTGCTAACCACTGCGCCACCTCGCTCGGTAATGTTGAATGCAAACATGCAATAGGACATGCATTGTGTTCTATAACTGACGGATTTCACTTTGTAAGATGAAGTTCCATACCTGTTGCACTTTGTCGGTCAATACAGAGTCGATTAATGCTGGTTGTGGATGACGCTGGAGTTGTCGTCCGATGATGGCCCATATGTGCTCGTGATCGAGCTGGCCAAGGGACATGTCGATACTCTGTAGAGGATGCTGGCTTACAACAGCGGAATGTGGACGAGCGTTATCCTGTTGGAAAACACACCCTGGCATACTGTTAATGACTGGCAGCACAACAGGTAGAATTACCAGATTGTCGTACTAATTCACAATTAATGTGCGCAGGATAACCATGACAGTGCTCCTGCTTTCATACGAAATCGCACCCCAGATCATTCCTCCAGTGTGCCTAACACACAGACAGGTTGATTGCAGGCCCTCAACTGACTGGCCTCGTTCTAACCAACATACAGCCTTCACTGGCACCGAGGCAAAAACAGCTTTCATCAGAAAACACAACGGACCTCCACTCTGCTCTCCAATGAGTATTCGCTTGACAGTACTGAAGTGGCAAATGGAGGTGGTTTGGGGCAGTGGAATGCGCGCTACTGGGTATCTGGCTCGAAGCTGTCCTTGAAGTAACCGATTTGTAACAGATCGTTATATCCCTGCAATGGCAACTGCTGCTCGAATTGCTGCTACTGATGCAGTACAATGCGCCAGAGTCATTCGCAGAACACGACGGTCTTACCTCTCGGTAGTGCCGCTTGGCCGTCCACAGGCCGGTGTTCTTGTGACCATACACTCTCGTGCCCAACGCTTGTAGCAGTGATGTACACTTCCTACATTTCTGCTATTTCTTTCTGCACTATTGCTGACGGGACATCCATCTTCTTGTAGTCCTATTACGCACGTCAACTCACCGCGTCCAGTCTCATAGTTAACTAGCGTTCATGACCGTCACAGGGGACAGGGAGTTACTTCAAACACCACAAGTTTCCAAATGATGTTGTTTAGCCTCAGGACACTCCTTGAAGAGTCTCGATTTTTTTTAAATTTCGGTTTGCAGAAAAAGTTAATTCTTGTGATATTGTCAGACTCACGACCGAAAATAAAAAAGTCTGATATGAGGAGTGAGCCCTCACACTTGCTTGTTATAGAAATTGTCACGACGCTTTGTTCACGTGGATCATAGTGCGTGAAAACGTGGCTCACGCAAACGTGTCACACACACACTGTCTTCACGTACCTTAACCGCGTGACAATTGGCTCGTGATGTAATTGGAGCGGTGCCTAAGGCCACGGAATCTCAGTGACGTGTATTATGGAGTTGTAAGGCGGAAGAATTGATCTCGTTGGCTTTATTTATGGTGTATTTGTACCATCTGATGATTTTTATAGCATAAGCAGACAAATCATTAGACACGGAATCTTGTCTTGGTCTTAAATTACCTGTTTCATTTGTAACTTCCATTATTCAGTTACGCAGATTTAATACAAAGATAGAGTTCTATACCTAGTCAGTTAGTTGTTATCGTAAGGTCATTCTGTAAGATCGCAGACAGGACACTTTGAGTTACGGTTCATCGGCTCAGTGATCCTAGCCCACTTTCCGGCGAACTCTAGGTAGTCAGTTTGAAGAGAGAGACACAGTAGTTCTGGCGAGTCTAGCGTGAGGGCTCGTTTTGGCAGTCTGGTGGAGTGGTTGGCTGTTGGCAGCCCTACGATGTGGTAATATGCAGTTTGGTTGCGTGCTAGATGAGCACATTTGTAATACGAGGTTGTTAATCATCACAGAGGTCGTGTAGTTCACGCGTAATTATATTCTCTGTTCGCATTGCGAAGCTTAAGGAAGATTTCACTAAAACGTTTATGATTTTCGTGCGTGTTTTCATGTGTGGTTTGAGTCTTTGTGTTTTTGTTAGGCGGGATTCAATGCTCAGTTCTGAATCTGTTTGCTGTTAACCCTCAGTTACTCGCGGGGTAATTCGTGACATGGTCACTCAAAAACAATGTATATGCACAATCTGAACGGTGTACGAGGAGTATTTTAAGGGTTTTCTGCTTAAATCTAAATACAGGGTGTTTCAAAAATGACCGGTATATTTGAAACGGCAATAAAAACTAAACGAGCAGCGATAGAAATACACCGTTTGTTGCAATATGCTTGGGACAACAGTACATTATCAGGCAGACAAACTTTCGAAATTACAGTAGTTACAATTTTCAACAACAGATGGCGCTGCGGTCTGGGAAACTCTATAGCACGATATTTTCCACATATCCACCATGCGTAGCAATAATATGGCGTAGTCTCTGAATAAAATTACCCGAAACCTTTGACAACGTGTCTGGCGGAATGGCTTCACATGCAGATGAGATGTACTGCTTCAGCTGTTCAATTGTTTCTGGATTCTGGCGGTACACCTGGTCTTTCACGTGTCCCCACAGAAAGAAGTCACAGGGGTTCATGTCTGGCGAATAGGGAGGCCAATCCACGCCGCCTCCTATATGTTTCGGATAGCCCAAAGCAATCACACGACCATCGAAATATTCATTCACGAAATGAAAGACGTCGGCCGTGCGATGTGGCCGGGCACCATCTTGCATCAACCACGAGGTGTTCGCAGTGTCGTCTAAGGCAGTTTGTACCGCCACAAATTCACGAAGAATGTCCAGATAGCGTGATGCAGTAATCGTTTCGGATCTGAGAAATGGGCCAATGATTCCTTTGGAAGAAATGGCGGCCCAGACCAGTACTTCTTGAGGATGCAGGGACGATGGAACTGCAACATGGGGCTTTTCGGTTCCCCATATGCGCCAGTTCTGTTTATTGACGAAGCCGTCCAGGTAAAAATAAGCTTCGTCAGTAAACCAAATGCTGCCCAAATGCATATCGCCGTCATCAATCCTGTGCACTATATCGTTAGCGAATGTCTCTCGTGCAGCAATGGTAGCGGCGCTGAGGGGTTGCCGCGTTTGAATTTTGTATGGATAGAGGTGTAAACTCTGGCGCATGAGACGATACGTGGACGTTGACGTCATTTGGAACGCAGCTGCAACACGGCGAACGGAAACCTGAGGCCGCTGTTGGATCACCTGCTGCACTAGCTGCGCGTTGCCCTCTGTGGTTGCCGTACGCGGTCGCCCTACCTTTCCAGCACGTTCATCCGTCACGTTCCCAATCCGTTGAAATTTTTCAAATAGATCCTTTAT
Organism: Schistocerca piceifrons; assembly: GCF_021461385.2. Classification (NCBI taxonomy): domain Eukaryota; kingdom Metazoa; phylum Arthropoda; class Insecta; order Orthoptera; family Acrididae; genus Schistocerca; species Schistocerca piceifrons. The sequence goes on from NC_060139.1 coordinate 273,874,790, forward strand.
TGTATCGCTTTTCGGTCCTTTGGTTACAGTAAACCTCCGTTGAAAACTTCGTCTTGTTGCAACAACACTGTGTTCTAGGCGGTGGAATTCCAACATCAGAAAAATCCTCTGTTCTAAGGAATAAACCATGTTGTCTACAGCACACTTGCACGTTGTGAACAGCACACACTTACAGCAGAAAGACGACGTACAGAATGGCGCACCCACAGACTGCGTTGTCTTCTATATCTTTCACATCACTTGCAGCGCCATCTGTTGTTGAAAATTGTAACTACTGTAATTTCGAAAGTTTGTCCGCCTGAAAATGTACTGTTGTCCCAAGCATATTGCAACAAACGATGTATTTCTATCGCTGCTCGTTTAGTTTTTATTGCCGTTTCAAATATACCGGTCATTTTTGAAACACCCTGTATATTACACTTGGTAACCAAGTACAGTAAGGTATATACCTGGTGATAAATATTTTTGGCAATTGTTCGTAAATAACTGCAGCACCACTCTCATGGAAGCCAACTTGTCATTCTCTCTGCAAACGCCTCTACCTACGATACTATCAAACCACAGACGTCACAAACGCATCATGAATCGGCTTTCGGTAGCGTGATACAAGTCTGTTGCCGTTTCAGTAATCCCACAACTTCGATAAACTCGTTCTAAAACTTCGCAGAGATCCATATAGATATTATAAACTAATGAAAGCTCTGATCGCGATAACATCAATGAGCTTCATTGATATAAATATTAATATTTGTTGCAATAAGAGGTATTACATTTCCATCAAAAATAACCACATAATATCTGTTTATGCCGTTGTTATGTGAACTTCAATTTTGGGTCCAGCGTAATCTTGTTCTAATATTGCTAGGATATTTGCTGTTACTCCATTTAGCTATTCCATCCTTTCCTAAAAGAAATACGTCCTTTTTAATTGCTGTGATTCGTATTCACCATTTTCTGACACTTCTCGGAATCAGGACAACTTTCATGTACACGATCGTCATTCTTTGAGTCATCAGCATCACTATCAGGATCTTCGTCACTCAGGTCATCCAGCCATTCCAGCCCTTCGTCATTGTCTCTGCTACATTCTGTACTAACTTTCTTTATCTTAATCATTTACTCTATAAACTAAAACTATAGAGAATATTTACCTTTCCTAGCTACGTATACTAGGTAAAAAGCAAATTAACTATAATCAGCTTCAATACACATAACATTAAGCGCATGAAAGTTAGACTGAATCTAGGAAATCAATAAAGCAAAATAGACCTACTTTGTTTCATATTGTGCTGCTCTCGCGGATGGAAAATGTCCTCCAAGCTATAACAATGTTTCATAAACAACGTAACCCTCCATAACTAAAACCCATTGATTACTGAAGCTAACAAACGAAGGTTAACAGAAAGGCACTGGAAATGACGCGAATTTAATCCAGCCCATCAGACAAAATAGAGTGGAAACCAATTGGATGATGAGCGTCAAATGCTTCAAATGGCTCTGAGCACTATGGGACAACATCTGAGGTCATCAGTCCCCTAGAACTTAGAACTACTTAAACCTAACTAACCTAAAGACATCACACACATCCATGCCAAACGCAGGATTCGAACTTGCGACCGTAGCAGTCGTGCGGTTCCGAACTGAAGCGCCTAGAACCGCTCGACCACCTGCGGCCGGCACGATGAGTGTCATCAGCACGTTTCACCGGAGGGATAAGGTAGAATAATGAATTGCGTCACACTCTCTGCCAATGGCCTATTGTCAACCAGTTTTATAGATTTACCTTCGGGTCATTTTGTTAAATGTGTTGAAAATCCTGTGCATAAAATATTTAGTGAGGACTAATGCTGATCGTGCTGTCCTGGCTTAACTACTTTTGGAGATAGCTGTATGGTTTTATATTCAAGTATCTTGTAAATCAATTTCCTTAGCACCAGTTTCCTGTTTAAACGAATATATAACGGACTGCACTTAGGAGAACACTATCACTCGCGTATCTATGCGTGATTCTCAGTAAAAGAAAGAAGTGTCAGAGTCTGACGCAGCTGGCTATGGCGCAGTCCTTTATTGTCCAGAAAGTGCGTTTAATTGCTGTCTTGTATTTGTTAGATATCGAAAAGTTTGAGTCCACATGCTCAATGTAAGGCACAAGGCTGTGAGCGCCGTATTTTCACATACTTTTATAAGAATTGAAATGTTTGCTACGCATACACAGGTTCAGGTAAATCAGTTTCCTTTTGCTACACAGCTAGAAATCGTTGCACAAAATAAACTTTCCCTGTCTAGAATTTATAGCTTCTGTACTTACCTCGCACAACTAGCTTCATTATTGAGTAGAAGCATTGTGTAAGAGAGGGGATTTTTCAATTCAGGGCATATCTGTTTTCAAAATATAGCAGGAAGCATGCATGCCGGCCGGGATGGCCGATCGGTTCTAGGTGCTACAGTCTGGAACCGCGCGACCGCTACGGTCACAGGTTCGAATCCTGCCTCGGGTACGGATGTGTGTGATGTCCTTAGGTTAGTTACGTTTCAGTAGTTCTAAGTTCTAGGGGATTGATGACCTCAGAAGTTAAGTCCCGTAGTGCTCAGAGCCATTTGAACCATTTTTTGAAGCCTGCAAGTGTACAACCTGGTGCTCATATGACAAATACAGCAGGATGTCAATACTGGCTGTCAAAATCTGGAATTTTATACAATGTGCACTTCTGGACTTTCATTTTATGCAATCATTATCTAGTGTGATACTTCCAAGCCGTGCAGGATTAGCCGAGCGGTCTGGGGCGCTGCAGTCATGGACTGTGCGGCTGGTCCCGGCGGAGGTTCGAGTCCTCCCTCGGGCATGGGTGTGGGTGTTTGTCCCTAGGATAATTTAGGTTAAGTAGTGTGTAAGCTTAGCGATTGATGACCTTAGCAGTTAACTCCCACAAGATTTCACACACATTTGAACAATTCTGATACTTCCTAACTAGGCTTCAGATAGTTTAAGGGAAAACATCGAAGGTGGACCCACACAGTTGTCATCCCTTACTTCGCGTAATGCTTTTTATTACTTAACAGCGACATTAGCATCACAATTTACAAACTTATCAACGGAATCAGAAATCTGAGTAAAGTTTGAACAGGCTCAAATGCCTTTTTTTATAAGAACGGTTTAAGAATTATAATATTAAAACAGGATATGAAAAGCGGAAGTACAGACTTTCGGAAACAAAACTTTTACATCAATTGAGCTTGGCTGGAAGCAGGTTCAACGAACTCTTCTCAGACAGGTGAATTACAGTAGCAATCGTCAAATGTACTAAGAAATGCCGAATTCTTTTTTTTTTTTAAACTTTAACAATTTTATCGTTAAGAACAGGACTAAAATCGGAAGTACAGCGTTCCCAAAAACAAAGGTTACATCAACGGAGCTTGGCCGCAAGCAGGTTTAGCTACCAATTTTGTCAACCAAATGAATTACAATGACAGATGTTAAATCTACTAACAAATTTGTAGCCTATCTGACCATTAGACAGTTGAACGACATTTATCCAAATCCCGGGTTGCTTACATGATACGCCACGGATTCAAGCTGTTTGGACCTCTTAATAAAAATCCCGTAAACAATAAACTACTCAGTCCTTGAAACAGACCAACTAGAAGGGTATAAAATTTAAACATAAATTTCCATCTATATATAGCAAGCAAACATTAACAACAAGCCTTAATAAATATACAATTGCCCAAATGTAAAAATAAGTCGAAGTACCTGCAACTGAAGTGTACTTGAACTTGGTACAGACCAGCAGGAAGTTTGAAGCAATCTTTAATAACTTCCAAGATGCTACTCCAGGCGGGTGTAAAAATGAATGTGCGCAACGGAAAATACTGAATGCGAAAATAAAGATTTGGCCCTGTATGACAACCCCGCTGGAGCAGATCTCTTAATTGTGATATTATCTCCTCCTTCTTGCTCTTTAACATATAAATTACAACATAAACATAGAAGTATGATTAAGGGAACTAGTAACTACAAAATGATAAATGCTGTTTCTGTTACACATGTATTGAAGATTAAAACCCCTTTATATATTACAAATGTTTATATATCAATGTCTAATGGACATAAAGAGATAGAACTGAATTTCCTAACTAATATGATTGGCCAATTGCCCAAATCTGACCCTTTCTATGGCTACGCAATCTAATGTAACCGGCAAACCGCTACCAGCAGGTTAAATTTAACACTCCTCAACAGTACTAGTATTCACTACCAATCATGTCAGCACCCGCTGATCCAGTAATACAAACATACGTTTATATCACCTTGTCTCCCACACACATCGAGCCACAAATTATTCCCTTCACCACTCAGGGAGTACTCTTACACTCGTACGAAGTATGGCCTAAAACAAAAATTGGAATTATCAACACTGACCGATGGTCATGCGCTCAGACACTCGTAGGTACGTTAATATAACAGGCCCCATTCCACATAACACAGGCATGGCCTTACAATACGAAGTACTCAAAATAGGAAAACGACACTTAACTTCACTTCGGTGAAAAGGAGCCGCGACTTGCAGGATTCCAGCCAGGGCGTTATTGCCTCCAACCGACACAGACGATCTTAGAGGTGGCGTAAATCTTAAGTTCGCAGAGTTGGCCGGGGACTTGCCGACCAGGCTGCACCCCACGTCCGTCTCTCGTCGCGCCGCCCGCCGCTACCAGTTCTTAAGCGTGCCGGCCAGTCTCGCCCCCGACGGCATTAAACTTACGCCGTTCCCAGAGACCCGCGCCGCGCAGCCAGTCCCCGAAAGCCACAACTTGCCAGCCACGTGACCCTCAGCCAATTGGCCCCTCCAGGCCCCTCCAAACCAGCAACACACACACACACACACACACACACACACACACACGCACACACGCACACCTCGACCAAAGAACTCAGTTGGCGACACACGATCGACTCGACATCGGCAGCTGGTGGCGCCAGTGGAAGGCCATACCGCCAATATTAGAGCCGTCATGGCTCAGTGTAAGGGTGTGATTCCCGTGAGGTCAAATTAAAGGGAGGTATACTGTAGAATTAATGCTGACGTTTCTTGTTACATGTTTTAGCAGTCCGTTTGATCGGTAGGTACATCCTCTTCAGTATGCCCTTATTAGGTTCAAATCTATAACGTTCTTTTAATTCTCTACACTATGTTTAGTCCCTGATTTGGACATCACAACTGATTGCACTTTGTTGCTCTCTTTACCTTTTTCGTTCGTCAGGCAGTGATTAATTTGTCACCATAATTGGTCATTTTGTACTGGCGGTATGATATTTATTGTGTCCAAGAGTTGGCACTCCTCTAAGGAAACACATTGCGGAGACATGGCTTAGTCACCGCCTGAGGAATTGTTTCCAAAACGAGTAAACACTGTGTAACGGAGTGTTCGCTGATAGGAAACATTCCGGCAGGTGAAAACTGTGCCTCAGACCGTGACTCGAACGTGAGATGGAAAACTGGAACCTTTGCCTTTCACGGGCAAGGGCTTTGCCAGCTAAGCTACCCGAGCAAGACTCACGACCACTCACCGCAGCTCTACTGCCCTGAGTACCTCGTACCGCACCTTCCAAGCTCCAGAGAAGTTCTCATGCAAAACTTGCGGCACCAGCACTGCTAGAAGAACGGATATTGCGGCAACACGGCTTAGATGGTCCTGATCGGGTAACTGAGTCGGTACAGCGCTTTCCAGCGAAGGGCAAATGTCCCGGTTTCGAATCACGGTCCGGCACACAGTTTTAATCTGCCGGGATGTTTCATGTCAGCGCCGAAGAAAGAAAATTTCATTCTGAAAATATCCCCAGTCAGTGGCTAAGCCGCGTCTCCGCAATGTGCCTTTCGCAGGAGAACAGCTTTAATCTGCCAGGACGTTTCAAGGATTTCGCAGGTTTGCAAATAGATTATTACTGATTGAAAGTTAAGTAACTTTCAAGAAACGTATCTTCGGCTCTTTCCATTGGACGTTTGTAGCGGGAGCTGCAAGATGCCAGGCCGAAAAGAGTGTCACGCTGAAGTCTCATTAGCCGTATCAAATTGGGCACTGCCAGCGCGCTGTTTAACCAATAAGTATATAATCAGAGTAAGTATTCAGTGTGCGTGTGGCTAATAGTCAGAAACGAGTCCCAGTGCGATCAAGGAAGTTATACGGTGTGGAACCCCTCTATACCCCATCCGCAAAGAAGGTTCCCGTTTTTATCTGAAGGGTATGCTTTTGAAGATATAAGGGTCAGGAACTTTTGGCCCCCTAAAAATTTCTAGAACATTCGATAGTATTCTAGAACATTCCACAACATTCCACACTATTCAAGAGCATTCCACAATATTCCAGAATGTTCCTGAATGTTCAACAATGATCCGGGGTGATCTGCAATGTTCGGGAATAGTCTGGAGCATTCAGGAAGATTCCAGAATGTTCGAGCACATCACGGAACATGCAGATCATTATAGAATACTTCAGAACACACTAGAGTTATGTGCAATTCTCTGGAACATTGAGGGCCATTCGAAGCCTTCTTGGTATGTTCTGGAATTTGCCTCTGGTGGGGCTACCTATTGGTAGGGATGTATAAAACAAGACCCGTCGTGGGTTCGAACGTCAGTTTCTTATCAGTGGCGAAGGGAGGAACCGGAAAAGTACTGCAGTTGGATTAGTCAAAGTGATACAGTGAATGAATATAAGACGGAAGTAAAGTGTGAAAAGTGTCTAACGTGCACTTAGTCTTTTTGTTAGCAAAAAGTTGATTTGATTTATGTTGTAGACAATGCCAAAGCTTAAAAGAGGAGGAGATATTGCCAGTTCTGAAGTAATGCGGCGAAAACAAAAAGGACAGCGGAAAAACGATACAGCAAAGAGCGTGAAGCACGTTTAAATTCTTACCTAACGTCTATGAGTACCGTGAGAAGCAGAGAAACGGAATAACAACGAAACGAACGGACTGCAGAATCAAGAATTCTGACAAAATCTTAAAATAAAAGACTGCGAACTCAAGCCAGCCATTAAAACATCATCCTACGAGAAGCGCGGACGAGGACAAGTAAACAGCACAACCTAACAAATGAAGCATTCCACTGTGACCCGACAGAAGTGTGTAGCAAACACAAAAACGTCGTAATTGGAAAAATGAATAGCATCTGCCAATTTTGCGAACGCGAAACAATTCAGCAGAGAAGCACGAAGACTGTCTTGCATGACTGGAAAGATTCGATTACCACCACTGGTATCAACTCCGCAGCAATTTTTACATAACAAGATAGGTCGAACTCCAGAATTAAAATACTTTCTTCAAAATATAAAAGCGGACAACGCCTGTCTCCAAATAACTTCCTTCGGTGTCACTTCGATTACCACTAAGAGAGATGAAATCGATTCCCCTTTTTCCACGTAAGGACAAATCCATCAGTACATGGGATCATTACTACCGCTACATAACGAAGACCATGAATTTCTGCAAGTATATTTCATCAGGAATGAAGAAAATTAAATCGATCAACGATGCACAAACATCAGTGGATTGAGACGGGAAGTAGTCCGAGATATACGGAGAATCTTACACGAGTACAACCTGCTGATTCACCTGTTCAAAACAGCGCTAACGCAAATGTTTTCTGATGACTATAAAGTAATTAGGGATGAGAAAAGACCACACGGTGAACATGAACTTCGATTTAATGCACCTCAGATAGACAAAATCAGCATCGTAATTGTGGACCATAAAAACATAATCCGTGACATAACTCTTCAACGAAGGAGAGAGGGAGTACAACGCTGTGCAAACACACACCGTTCATATGATGTCCAATATCCATTCAAATTTCTACACGGAGAAGACGGATATAATATTAATGTGAAACAAATCCAACCCGTAACAGGTGTAAAAATAAACAAGAAAGCCACTTCCAAGGAGTTCTGTGCTTACGGCTTATGATCAGAGGCACCGAAACACAAAATCACACTAGGCGCTCAGTCCGGAACCGCGCGACTGCTACGGTCGCAGGTTCGAATCCTGCCTCGGGCATGGATGTGTGTGATGTCCATAGGTTAGTTAGGTTTAAGTAGTTCTAAGTTCTAGGGGACTGATGATCACAGATGTTAAGTCCCATAGTGCTCAGAGCCTGTTGAACCACAAAATCACATTCTCAAGACTCGCCGTTCATTCCAACAGTTTCTGGTATGGTCTGCAAAAATAGAAGCAGTATGGATGCTTTAAATGAGACGGAATCAGAACAAACTACGCAAGAAGACTTCATCCTCCTCCGAGACGTAATCATAAATGACAGAAACACAGACGACATTGGATCAATGGCAATATTACCCTCACCATACATAGGAAGTCCAAGACACATGCACGAATACACTCAAGATGCCATGAGAAAAAAATGGTTCAAATGGCTCTGAGGACTATGGGACTTAACATCTATGGTCATCAGTCCCCTAGAACTTAGAACTACTTAAACCTAACTAATCTAAGGACATCACACAACACCCAGTCATCACGAGGCAGAGAAAATCCCTGACCCCGCCGGGAATATAACTCGGGAACCCGGGCGTGGGAAAATGCCATGACCTAAATAAGAAAATATGGACGACCTGACCTCTTCACACCACTCAAATGAAATTCGTCATGGCCAGAAATCAAAGAACAACTGAGATACGGACAAGCACCCATGCATGGACACGACGCAACAGCCCGAGTCTTTCGACAAAAACAAATGAGATTTATTGAAGTCATCACAAAATACCACGTCATTGGAACTGTTAGTTGCTGAATGTACACAATCGAATGACAAAAACGAAGACTGCTACACTCACATAATATAAAATGGCTACACGACAGAAATCATCCCAGGGCTATCGACAAAACATCCAACAAAATGATTTTCCGATTTCACAAGAACATTCCAGAATTATACGACACATTAGTGAAAAACGCAATTTGCGGACCGCACAGGCCATGAAACCCCAATTCGCCATGTATGAGTGATGGGAAATGTACAAAAAATTGAAACGATCCTGTCGGAGGAACATTCTCAACTGAGCATTTTACCAGAGGTTGACAATACCGCTACAGTTGTAATGTTCTTTTATTTAACACATGACCGGTTTCTGGGTCTTATACGCTCATCTTCAGGTGTCGTACTGAAAATAGCAAGAGACGGGAGATAATTTTCACACGCAGCAATATATACAAAAAAATCCATAAATAATTTAAAAACATGTGAAAGCTGCCGGTCGGGCTTGGTGCTGTACAACCTAAGTCAATGCCAAAGTGACACCAGACAATACTAAGGAAGACTGCCTGGGTAAAGAATTAGGCAAAGAATACCGGGACACTTACACTTGGTGCTTTGACCCAGAGCGTGCGGTGGACGAGTAGAAGACTCGGTGGGCCACTAACGAGCGCAGGGCACGGAGTAGCGGCCGCATAGGGAGAAGCAAACTGGTAAACCAGAGTGGCAAAAGTACTGCCATCTGTTGACGGGAAGAAGAAATCGAGGCCACTAGCCCGGCCGTTCACAATTTGAATTAGTGATTTACATTTAAAATGAAGAATACAAAATAAACATTACATAAAAAGTTACATCAAAAACGTTAAAAGTGATTTGTGTGTGGTAAAGGAACATGTCGAACAGGGCAGCAAAGAACTGTAATGAAACTGAGTAGAAGGTGCGATATAAAATTTATGTACAAGCCGTAAAACACAGTTCATCCAAACCAGCAAAAAATGGCAGCTCTTCGTGCTGTCCTTTACCGCGCGGCCGGTGTCCCTCTCTCAAAACAAAACTACCAGCATGAGTTGGATACCATTAAATTCCCGGCAACAGATGGCAGTACTTTTGCCACTCGGGTTTACCAGTTTGCTTCCTCCTATGCGTCAGCTCCTCGGTGCTCTGCGCCCGGTGGTGGCCCAGTGAATCATCTACCCGTCCACCGCTGCGCTCGGGGTCACAGCACCAACTGTAAGTGTCCTGGTATTCTTTGCATATTTCTTTACCCAGGTAGTCTTCTGTAGTACCGTCTGGTGTCACTTTGGCATTGACTTAGGTTTCACAGCACCTATCCCGACCGGAAGTTTTCAAATGTTTTTTTAAAATATTTATGGTATTTTTGTGTGTATTGCTGCGTGTATAATCTCCCGTCTCTTGCTATTTTCAGTACGACACCTGAAGATAGGCGTATAAGAGCCCGAAACCAGTTGTGCGTTAAATAAAAGAACATTACGACTGTAGCGGTATTGTCAACCTCTGGTACAAAAAAATACCCAAAACCATATGTGGACGACACACAATCCGGAGTTGATGGTTATCCCAAATACACAAGACGATCACCCAAAAAACGCTGGCTTGACAGCAGAAATCCAAATACGTTGGAGCGAAGAACTGAAAGTAAATAATCAGTGGGTAGTACCATATGACACATTACTTTCCAGAATGTTCAAAGCACACACAAATGTAGAATACTGCAAATCCATCAAAAATGTCTGTAAGTAAATGAACAAAGGCAGTGACACGGGAGTGTTTCAAATAGCCAAAGACAGTGAACAACGAAACTGAAAAGACAAGATCCTCATGTAAAAAATGGGAAGATGCATCAACAGTAACGAAGCAGCGTGGCCAATTTTCGGCTTTCCCTTGCACGAACGCGAACCAACTGTGCAACATCTAGCTGTACCTTTGCTGAATGGACAGAAAGTTCCCTTTAAAAAAGACACTGGCAGAAAACTTGCAAGCGAACAACCTCAGAAAACCACATGAACATCTTTTTACTCACTGTACCAAACGGATCAATTCACGAAAACATTACTATATGTCGACGTTCCTATCTATTGTACGTGGAACACAACAAGAAAAATCTTTCAACAAGGAAAACAAGGAATTTCAGTAGCAGATCATCCAGGAGACATGAAAACTGGCGCACTAGGCCGAATATACATCGTAAATCCGAACAACGCCGAATGTTTCTATCTCCGGATGTTGCTACTCGAAATAGGCGACCAACAAGTTCCATAGATCTCAAGATTGTTGACGGTTACATGTGCCAGACGTACAGAGAAGCATGCCAACGCTTAGGACTACTGGAGAACGACAACCAGTGGAGAGACTTATTCACTGTAATTCTGACATGTAACCCATCGAATCCAAAACAGCTATGGGACTATGAGTGAGTGTATGAGAGTATGAGTAATGACGTACTGTACCAAATCCGAGAAGCTCATCCTGAACCAACCATCGAATTCAACGACGACCATTCCAGTGAAACACTCATTCGCCTAGAGGATGAATGTTTAGCAGTTAACAACCAGACCGTAGTACAACTTGGGATGTAAGCACCACAACAAGATGCTATCACTGTGCTAAACTTCAAAATTACAAAGAAGAAAAGCTAAAACATCAGCGAACTATTTCAATACATTTCTCTCAACAAACCACTCCTCAGTCACAATCAAAACGAAACTTACAACGTTATCATGGACCGCATCGAAAACAACACTGGTGGAATTATTTAGTTGGACGCACCAGGTGGCACCGGGAAAATGTTTCTAATAAATCTATTGCTGGCGGGAAATACGAGATAAACAACACATCGCACTTTCACTGGCATCATCTGGCGTAGCAGTCACACTTACGGAAGCAGGAGGAACTGTCCATTCCGCCCTACAACTACCGCTGAATATAGACGAAGAGCCGTGTATGTAAAATCTAAAGAGCATCTGGACGGGGTGAACTTTTAAAGCAAGCTGAAACTATCTTCTAGGACTAACGCCCAATGGCACATAAAAATTCACTCGAAGCCATAGACATAAGATTACAAGACCTGTAATGAAACTGTGAAGAGATGGGAGGAGCTCATACTCTCAGAATATTTTCGATAAACTCTTCCAGTTATCCTCAAGTCAACACCAGCAGACTAGAACAATGGATGCTTGGTCATACATACAAATACTGCGAGCGACTGACAAGAAGTATGAGAGTTTAACCATCTAAAGACGGAACCACAGCACATGTCCTTTAACAACTTTTACACATAGTCGAAGGGAGCTATCCTACTGACCAGAGGACCGGCCTCATTAAACTCAACAGTGATTTCTGCAACATAGCCACTACTGAAAACGTACATCGACCAAATACATTCAAACATTGTTCTCAACTATACCAATCAGGACTGGCTATTTGAAAGTGCAATTTTGACAACTAAAAATAATATTCTCTACGATGTAAACTCTAGTATCCAAAAGAAAATTCCTGGCGAAGAGAGAAAATGCAAATCGATCGACACGATGGTAAACGTTGAAAATAGTGTGGACTTTCATACAGAATTTCTAAACTCTTTCCAAGAACCAGGAGTGCCGTTTCCCTGCCTTCGAATCAAAACTGCTTCTCCGATCATATTACTCAGAAATTTCAATTCACCGAACCTATGTACTACAACAAGGATGATCGTCAAATAGCTATCGTATAACATCACCGAATACGAAATCATGACTGGAAAGTACGAAGGATACACACTGTTTGTCCCCAGAATACCACTGATCACTACTCAACTGCCGTTCCAATTTAAAACACTGCAATTTCCAATAAAATTAACCTACAGTTTTACAACTAACAAAGCGCAAGGACAAACTTTGAAATATTGCTGCATCAACCTCAAACGCTCCTGCTTCTCTCACGGTCAACTGAACGTTGCTTGCCCACGAGCAGGAAATTCGAAAAATATGTACATATAAAATCCGGATAACTAAATGAAAAAGTTGTTTATCAACAAGAATTGTAAATAGTTAGTTTATGTTTTCAATAAATTTTTTTAGCTCTTATCCTTTTATTCCAACCACCACACAATCTCATATCGACTCCCTGAGTGAAGCCGGGTAGCCCAGCTAGTTTCAGCACCTACCCGTCACTGCCACACACACCAAACTTTGCTACTGCCATGTTGATTTAACTTTCATCTCTTAGCCAGTGTTCCTTACGAAACTCGATACCAGTATTTTAATTGAATTCGTATTTTTTCTGACGTAAAAGTATTAGTGCCACAATGGAAACAAAAGTTTGGAAATGAGAAAAGGGGAAAACTATCACTGATGCATGAGAGAGACTCTAGACATTTAACAGCCCAAGCAGATGTTGATGGGGTCCGGTAGGGCGCCAAAAGCATGAGGTATTTTTATGATTCTTAGCTTGTAGAGAGGGCTTGTTGGGAGTTGAAAGCAATTGGCAGCGAATCAGTACCTTAGTAAAACTTGCCGGACAGGCCCACAGCCATACAGGGAAGACAGGACAGCCCCTCGTTGAGACAAGACTCCAGCAGAACAATGCAGCACTACCTGCTGCATCGCCAGCAGAAACCTGAGCTGGAGCGACGGTCTAAAGGAACGCATCTACACAGTGGAGTAGTAAACGTGGCGTTGTGCAGTGTCATGCACAATAAAAATTCACAAGTTTTTGTGTTTGCCGATGGTACAAGTAGGCCAGTAAAAGTGAACTAGTTCCCTCGGTCTCTGTTGTATAAGAAAACTCTGGCATCTGAGCGATATTCGGAGATGGAATCTTTATTATACCTCATAGCTAAGATTAACAAGCTCCAAGGCACAGGTGATTTAGATAAAGATCTTTGAGACTGTATCTCTTCGCTTGTTGCTGTGAGAAGACACATGACTTCTGTAAAAATATGATCTCTTCCCCCTCTGCAAAAACTTAAAAAAACAGTAACTCGCGGTTTCTTTTTTTAGAGACTCATGTTTCTTAACTGTTGCCTGGGTTCGACATGAGTTTGTGCTGTCATGTGGGAGGGGAGATGTAGCGCCTGTAGAGCCTTGTGATTGACTCACGATGAGGTGTAGGCAGTGTCGTTCATGCACTTTGCGGGCAAACGGAATTTTTTTTCTGAGGAGGTGTGAGGCACTCAGGTGTGGGACTTTGGTCTGGTAAGCGCTTCTGGTCGGAGCTCTGGCCTGTATGGTTCGTACTTGAGATCTGTCCTGAGACTGAATTTACTTGCATTTTAGACTCGGGAGCCTATGGTGAAGCTCTTACTGTACCGACAGTGTGACTTCAGATGACTCGAACTAATCGTTTGCCGAGGACACACTTATTCGTTTTTCTTTTGGTTTACCAGTCTTCACGTTTGGTGTCCTTGTGCACTGTAATGTATAAGTGAGCCAAATTGGTCCTTGGTATGACCAGCAAACGGGTGTGTCACACACTGAAATCTACTGTGATTTCAGGGCTCTGGTAGAGAGTAAATTGCGATATGGCTGTCTGATCACCGCCTCCACGTCTCACGTCCTCCACCGCACACATCTCGCCAGCTGCAAGTCATGTGGCTGCACGAAGTAAACAGGGTAATATAGTGCTGCTCCGGCATTGTCAGGGCGTACAGATATCAATCGTCACTTGCTCACAGCTTCACCTATTTAGAGAAACTTCAGTAGATTTGATCAATCGAAGTCTGCTCAGCGTCAGATCAATGCACCTTGCATTATCCACATTTTTATGGCCAGGGCATTTGACTCACTGATCACATAGTTGGGCTGTCCTTGCCAACCAGAATCCACCCAGTGAAGTTATAAGGTATCTGTTAGCTGATTAGGTAAATTCAGTCTACAACTTGTTCACCATAATTTATGTCTGGTTTGAAAAAACAAACGTTGTTAGTATACTAAGTTTTACCAACATTCTCAATAAATTAAACAGTCCCACCAGAGTTACCTTTCACAGGTAAGTAGAGTGTTACACCACCGGGACGAGAGACCTAGCGTAGTTAACAGGGTAATCATGTGGTGACCTAATCTCGTTACGTTACACTGTGTGAACGTAAGTGTGTCAGTTGGTTGTAAGAAATTCCAAGCGTGTGAGTGTGAGATCAAAAGAATTAAATGAAATTTACTGTGCAACTCTGTTTCAATAAAGCTCTACCTAGGTACTCATGTCTTTACTCGCAACAAGAAATTTAGCGAATGTCGTTATCTGACATTAAATAGAGTTTCCCCTAGTGTTTAGCACAAATGATGTTGTACAGTAATTATGCATTGCCTTGAGATGCATTCGGTTACCTTGTAACCTCCCCACAGTGCAATGCTGGCCGATAGATTTGTCATGTATAAAAGAAACAACTGATTTTTCTTTACAATAATCAGGATGACCATGGATTGGAGAAATTAGTAAATTATTTAAATTGAGATGAATGATTGTCGAAAGTTAATTTTTATAAGAAATATTGTTATTAAGAGATTTTTTTAAAAAATTTACATTGGACTTGATATAACAATAATACATATGCGTGACACTGCTTTTACCTTATACTACAATGCTCAGGCTCCGCCATCGCTCCCCACGACGGGCCCAGCCAACTCCATACACACAACTGCTAGCTACTACTTACTCCTACTGCTACACGGTTCCTACTGCATACAACAGTGCTCTCTGGTCTCAGATTCTCTTACAGCTTACATATTGCAGGCAGCGCATGAGCAATCCATCGAAATTACATCTGCTCGAGTGCGCTGGCAACAAATTCCTTAATCATGGACCTCTTACACAAATTCCTTAATCATGGACCTCTTCCATAACCCTCCACTGGGAGGAGGGGGGGGGGGGGCAAAAATTTGGCAGCGTTGGTGAGTCAATTGGACTTGCCATGAGCAACAAATTTTTCTATAATCTATTTAGTTTACTAAGTGTACAGTCACAGAGTATATATATATATATATATATATATATATATATATATATATATATATATATATATATATATATAACATTACTGATAAATAATATAAGTACAGAACATATTAAGAAATGAAATAGAGTGCACACGCACTGAGTACAAAATATATTAACAAATGACATAAAGTGCACACCACTGTATAAGTCTTTAGCATATTTTACAAGAACTGAATACATTAAGAAATGAAATAAAGTGCACACGTACTGTAAAAGTCTTTAGCATTTTACAAGAACTGAATATATTAAGAAATGAAATAAAGTGCACACGCACTGTAAGAGTCTTTATCATTTTTACAAGAACGAGGAAAGGAATGGGAAGGATAGCATCACGGTTGTAGCACAGTGGGTTGCACGTAGCTGTGCTGAAAGTCCATATCTTTCTACAGAAGCACAACACCAAGTGAGACAATCTGAAGTTTTCTTCCTGAAGTATTTATCAGTGTAGCCAAGACATTGAAATGTTGTATTAATACTGTATGTTATCATTTGGGTAGTACATTAGGTACACCAAACAGTAGAACCATAATAACATCTCCATCGTTTAAGGTGGTGGACAGCTTGATATGTCAACACCACATTCTTGTAGACTCCATACTCTTACATCAACGTAGAATTAGTGCAAAAAACCAAATATAGTGCTCCATGATCATGAGGATGGACAGAACATATGGATATTGCAGTAATTGCTGGTAATTAGGTCAGAAGGTGAAGGACATTAAGTCTTATGCTAGTCCTCATCCAGAATTACACCAGTGTATCAACCGATTTGAATAATTATTGACACTCATTGGCTAGTCACTAAACATTTCTGTAATATGTATGAAGTATTACAGAACATTATCCATGTTGTTGTTGTGGTCTTCAGTCCTGATACTGGTTTGATGCAGCTCTCCATGCTACTCTATCCTGTGCAAGCTTTTTCATCTCCCAGTACCTACTGCAACCTACGTCCTTCTGAATCTGCTTAGTGTATTCATCTCTTGGCCTCCCCCTACGATTTTTACCCTCCACGCTGCCCTCCAATACTAAATTGGTGATCCCTTGATGCCTCAGAACATGTCCTACCAACCGATCCCTTCTTCTGGTCAAGTTGTGCCACAAACTTCTCTTCTCCCCAATCCTATTCAATACTTCCTCATTAGTTATGTGATCTACCCATCCAATCTTCAGCATTCTTCTGTAGCACCACATTTCGAAAGCTTCTGTTCTCTTCTTGTCCAAACTATTTATCGTCCATGTTTCATTTCCATACATGGCTACACTACATACGAATACTTTCAGAAATGACTTCCTGACACTTAAATCAATACTGGATGTTAACAAATTTCTCTCCTTCAGAAACGCTTTCCTTGCCATTGCCAGCCTACATTATCCATAAGTCATCTTATTACAGTAATTATTGGCATAGCATTTATGCATAAGTCATCTCATTACAGTAATCATTGGTATAGCATTTCTGCATAAGTCATCTTATTACAGTAATTATTGGCATTCATTTATGCAGTGTTACAAAACATAAGGTGTTTATTATACATTATTCAGAAGTCATCATTCAAAACAGGAGTTATTGGGTGTAGCATGAAGCTGCTAGTGTTTATATATGACATCATGTAAGTGACATAAGACATATTTAAAATGTAAGATACTGGAACTAGTATTCAAGATGTTTAGTCCAATAGTACATAGACATAATGGAATCAATACATCAGAAAAATTTGCATTATATTTAGGACTAGAAATATATCTTAAACTGGTAGCATTATTTAGTTGTATACTGGTAACAGTTGGGACTGGTAATAATTTTTTTTATGCTAGCAATGCATTGCATTGGGATCGATAATTAATTGCTTGGGCATGAAAATATTTGCTTTTGACTTATTGCTGGAAATAAGGGTTATTAATGTCATTCGTCATGAGTCAGCTGTAGCAAGGTTATCAAACAAGTACAGTATATGTGATCACATTCATAAATGATAGACGCAACTGGGTAAAAAAAATGCAAGTATTAAAACAGGTTTCATAACTAAGTACTTATAGCGTATTAATATCATGAAAAGTTTCTCCTGGAAAAATTACAAAATGGATTATTGAGCTGAAATAAAAAATGTATATTATGCTGAAAAGTAGTAAACTTCGAATCTACAGGTAATGAAACGTGTACTTAATATGTATGTACTCTAGCTGTCTTTCCCAAAACATTCAGTCATTATACTATGCGAAATAAAGCATACTGTCGAAATGAACTGCAACAAATACTTAAATAAGTACATAGCATTTTTTAACTAATACAAAATTTATAAACTTCATCATTATCATCATCTGCAAAGAAAAACTTCATTTCCTTATCACCATATTCTTCATATAACTATTCATCATAATTTATTATCATCTGCAAAAAATAGACACTTCATTACTCATTATTCGTATTACCATTTACTTCATTCAACTATTCATAGTATAGAGTTTCTTACTTCTAGCATATTTCACCACTAAAATTGACATGTGTACTTCTGGCTGACAGCTTGCATCAATCACGTAGTATTCTGAAAGAAGAATGATTAGTTAAGACTGCTATTATACGATGTGTGTAGTATATTCTTGTTAATGCTTGTTAATTCTGATCCATTTACTCTTCATGACAATTTATTGCATTTTCCTTCGGTCATTGCGAAGGTGAAATTCCCATTTCATAGTGAACCACTGTGGTTTGTTTAATTTATTTCTTTTGCACGGTATTGCTTTCTGAAAACGATGAATATGGATTAATATCTTGCATTTGAATCATATACTCACTAAATAGAAACCTGTGCCTAGTGATACGACTAAGCATACAGCATAGCATGACAGAAAACGTATTAGGTCAAAAACATAGAAAGTTTTCGAGTGCAAAAAATGTACATACAGTATCATAATGTAGTAGCACAAAATGTAGAATAGTCAAGATATTGAGATATCATAAGGCAAAAATGTCAAAGTCAGCTTGTTTGTTACATCTTAAAGATTTCATAGTGCATACAGAGAAAAATTCTACTTACGATAGGAAAACAATCATACATACACAAAAAATGGAAAATGTGCACGGTCTGATATATAACTACAAGAAAAGCGACCTGCTAACCTTACCTTACCAGGCACTTGCCAAGAAATAATACGATCATCATCAGTAACTAGTCACATAGATATAATTGCATAAGTGGTCATGTAAATATCAGGAAATGGCATTACAGTGTGATAAATCATAAAGTATGTTCATTCAATAAAGGGTTTAATATTGGAAATATGGTGAGTGCCCTACTTTTTCTGGTTCTCAAAGTTTCGATATGTACTACCTTGACGGGAGGAATGCTGCGAATTCTATATGGACCTGCGTATAGAGGCTCAAATTTAGTAAATCTACTCTTTCCTCTGTTGGGTGAATAGTGTGTGCGTACTAATATCTTCTGTCCAATGTGAAAGTCATGGCGTGTACAAACCTTTTTTTGCTGTCTTCTCCGGCGCTCTGCGGCACGTTTGATGTTGTTGACCGCAATGTCAATTATTTTATGGTGGCATAGTCGACGAGATGTAGGAAAAGATACTAATTCTTTAATTTTGTTATTGGGTTCAACATTTTTCAGTATAACGGTCTGAGATAGCATAGTAGATTCATTTGGTATGGAGTTAATTACATCCTAGAATGAGAGTATATGTCTTTTATGGCAGTATATTCTACACAGTTTATCAATTTCTTTCATCAGTCGTTCAGAAGGGTTCGAAGAAGCGTGATACCTGGATATATATAGATCGGGGAAAAGTTTCTAGCTCGTAACATACGTGTCCACATCGCAGATCGAAATTGTGGTCCATTGTCAGAAATTACTTTCAATACATGTCCCACATGAAGGAGAAAATGTTTTACGAATGCATTCGAAACAGATTTACCAGCAGCTTTGCGTAACGGAGTAAAGGTAACAAATTTCGAAGTGAGTTCAACAGCGACAAAGATGTAGCAAAAAACTCTATTAGTTCCGGGAATCAGACCAAAAATGTCTACAGCGGCCATGTATCTCAACTAACAGGTACAATGGGATGTAACGGAGGAATATGTAAGTCGTGTCTGATTTAGCTTTCTGGCAGATTTTACATGACTCTAAAACTCGTCGAATACGTTTCTCCATGTTCGTAAAATAATAGTTCTGTCTCAGTATAAGAAAACATTTTCTGGCTCCGTAATGTGCATAACTTAGATGAGTGTACCAAATTAATTTGATAACAAGTTCGTCAGGGATACGTAATAACCAGTTGTTGCTGTCAGGGTGAGAGCGGCGAAACAGAATGTTCTTGCGTACAGTATAATGGTTTCTAATGGTAACGTTATTCTTATCTTGGCAAAGGTGTTTAATTTCTTTCCACACGTTGTCTTTGCTCTGCTCTTGTGTTATGTCTCGTAATGACGACGAAATGAAATTTTCAAATGCAACTTGTTGAATAAACATGATGGTAGAATTTGCTTGTCAGAAGTTGGTTGCGATGTCTTGCTGATTGTTGCTGAGAGAACGACATAGTGCGTCTGCAACAATATTTTGTGTACGGATATTCGGAATAGGATAATGTTTAGCTTTAAATGTGTCATGCTGTTTATCTTCAAATTCATACATAAAACCGGACATAGTACCAGGAGTGTTGTCAAAAACTGGAGCTTGCTGAAAAAGAACATTGCGTAGTTGAGTACGTTCGTCATCTGTAATTGCACTGCTATGTTTTACTTTCTCAGAAATCATTTACATAACGTCATAGTCGGCTTCGTCTGGTGTATTGTAGTTGTGTACGTACGTATCTGTAAGCAATGTGGAATGACCATCCGTGTTACGCGATGTGGAAATGATCTCTGTTCGATTAATTGCCTGTTCATCTGCAGATAAAGCGTGCTGAAATTCTAATGCCAGTTGTTCTTTTTCATCCTTTAACATTAAATAGGAATTTTGAAAGTCAATAATTGCGTCGTTTTGTACCAAAAAATTCGTACCTAAAATAACGTCTGTTGTCAATAAGGGAACAATCCAAAAATTTGAGCGGAACGTATGAGCTACAATACAAAATGATAAGTGTGTCTGTAATTTTACATCTACTCCTTTACCAGATACTGATAGGATAGGTGTTCTCTTTGTTATATTCGTTGAAAGTTTCTTCATTTATACGTGACATAGGTGATCCAGAATCGATTACTGCTGAAAATGTGGTTGATCCAATCGATAACAGGTGGGAAATGGTTTTTTGTATAACTGGTTTTTCATGTAAAAGTGTGTCTCGGATGTCGTCAAAAATAATAACATTTTCGTGAACAAGATTCTGTGTGTCAAAAGTATTGCTTACGTTGCTGGAAGATGCAACCTGTATTGTATCAAGTCAAATTCTTTCTGACGTGCTGTTATTTGCGGGAGGATGCTGTGGCATTTCGACTATTTGTACTGTTCTGTTATTTCGTCCTGACGTATATGGCTCGGGATAATACCGACTTTCTGGTTCATTCATGATAATCTGTTGTTGCGGATGATTCTGCAGCTCGTAAGGCCTGTTGTTATTAAATGTACACTGAAAACTGTGCTCTTTACTTATACGTCTGTCATAATAATCGTTGCTATACGGCGCATTGCGATAGGAGTTGAAATGGTGTGTTTTCTGTACGTAGTGATTTCCTTGTAGCTGTGCGTTACTATTTGGTAGAGCCGACGCTATACGTGTAGGCGGCAAAACATTAAAGCTTGGTTGACCTTGTACATTATATTGTTGGTTAGGTATGCTAACCGGCTGGTTTTGTTGCTGTTGTGGTGAAAACCCTCTATTGTTACCAAAATGTGTATGCGAGTGCAGAAAATTTTGTACATACTGATGATTAAAATTTTGTCTGTTATTAAAATTATGCTGGTAGTTCTTGTCATTTAAGGAGTGTCTAATAAAAATTGTCACTTCAGGTAAAATTTTTCGTATCAGGTTTTCTTTACTTATTCGTAATCCTAGATAGATCGATAGTTGAAGAGCTGTTTTGATAGATATAAAGGACAGTAAAAGAGTAGGCATCAGTGCAGAAAACTAAAGAAGAAATAGCACTACTACGGCTCGGAGTCCTCTGCACGCTACGGCACATATTCATCGAAGTGTAATGAATCCCCTGAGCTCACTTACGCGCTGCAAATAAATTTTAGTTTCTGCGTTATAGGCGATGCCGGTAAAAATCCAAAAGCAAATTGTTGTATCCAGTCAAAATGGTGAATCTGTGTTCTGTCATTCTTAAATTTCCTAACGGATAGACAGTGCTTGTAATCAAAGTTATCGTCTCTACATGACTGAGCTGGTTCAGATTTGTGTAACAATCTGTTTGTCTGTGACTGTTCGGAATCTAAGACACGTACTCTCTCTCTAAATTACCTAAGTTACACTGGCTGTGTGAGTGTGACAAATGTTCAAGATGTGACATATGCTGTGATGTGTTAGAAACTGAAACATTTTTCATTTCTGTCACTTTAGAACGTTCATCAATTTGGCTGTTCTGTTGTTCAAATCTCTTATCGACTTTCGCATACAGAGTGTGTGAAAGTTCTGCTGACATTAATTTAAACTCGTCGCGTAACTGTGTTGCGTATTCTGAACATTGTTCACCAACCGCACTAATTTCATCTCTAAGTGATTTTGTTGTGGCTGCATGTGTACTATGTAACTCTTCACTAATATTCCTAGCACAAGCCTTAATTTCCTCATGTAATTGTTCTTTAGTATCATTACATTGAACGCAAATGGCTGTAATCTGTTCATTAAGCTGTTCAATAGGGGTGTCCAGTTTTTCATTAATTTGTTTAAATGACCTGTCGTGTTTTTCATTCGACTGTTTGAAACTTTCATTAAATTGTTTGTTCGATTCATTAAGGTTGTCGCGTTTTTCATTCAACTATCTGAGATTTTCATTAAGTTGTATATAATTGTTGTCTTGTTTTTCATTAATTTGTTTGAAATTGTTGTTTAGTTTTTCATTCCACTGTTTGAGATTTTCATTAAGTTGTTTGAAATGGTTGTCTAGTATTTCATTCTGTTGTTTGAGATTTTCATTAAGATGTCATTTGAAATTTTTATTAAGTTGTTGTTTGAGATTTTCATTAATTTGTAGCAATAATTTCACAACTTGATCCATACCAAAATTAGCTGCTGTATTCTCTGTGCTGGTTGATGATGTATCTGCGTTTGTCACTTTTGTGTAACCATTTGGTCATACTATGATTCTTGAAAAGGTGTACCAATTGGATGTGCACTGTTGGTCACTACACCAGTGTCAAATAAATCTGATGTACTTCGAGTACATTGTTCACCTTCGTTAGAAACATTTATCTGTTCGCTATGTAAATTTTGCAAATCAGACATGTCAAACTGGACAATGTTCATTGTAATGGAACGGGCCGCGTAATCAGTTGTTGAATTTACTGTGGACATAATTAAATTTGTTTGCTCATCATTAGGATTAAAATCACTACTAGTGATTGGCACGCACTGATTATCTGTAATTAGAGGATTACCACTATTACACTGAGTGTCGCTAGTATTATTGGTCAAATTATTCGAATTGGCTTTTTCACTCATTGCATGTCGCGATGTACTGTTAGCAGTTTTTTGTGGCATTTTCATAAATCAAAGTTAAGCACAAAATCAAACAAAGATGACCTGTGAAAGAAATAGTGACAAATAAGTAAATGCGTTGCGCCAGATGCAAACAACTTTTAACAATAGTGTAAATAAGAGCAGATATATGACTACTTCTCAGAAATTCACAAAAATACGATCCTGGCAGGGTCGCCAAGTGTAACTTCTCCACAAAAAAAATCCAAAACCTCCCACAGATAAATTCTGTAACCTTGGAACAATAAAATGTGACTAACCTCCAAATACAAAAAATGTGACTCATAGATAATCTTTCAATAATTGACTGTGAATTTGGTATATTTTGGACGTCAGCAGTGCTGTTTCATGGCCCTGAAAGATCATACTGAATAAATTGAAAATTCTTACCTCAATAAGGTCGCCAGATAACTTGTATATATCTGTTCCTATAAGAAATTTTTCTGTCACAGCACAGTTCAATGCTGGCCGATGGATTTGTCATGTATAAAAGAAACAACTGATTTTTCTTTACAATAATCGCGATGACCATGGATTGTAGAAATTAGAAAATTCTTTAAATTGAGATGAATGATTGTCAAAAGTTAATTTTTATATGAAACATTATTATTAAGAGATTTTTTAAGACATTTACATGGGACTTGATATATTACAATAATATATATGCACGACACTGCTTTTACCTTACACTACAACGCTCAGGCTCCGCCATCGCTCCCCACGATGGGCCCAGCCAACTCCATACACACAACTGCTAGCTACTACTTACTCCTACTGCTACACAGTTCCTACTACATACAACAGTGCTCTCTGGTCTCAGAGTCTCTTACAGCTTACATATTGCAGGCAGTGCATGAGCAATCCATCGAAATTACATCTGCTTGAGTGCGCTAGCAACAAATTCCTTAATCATGGACGTCTTACACAAATTCCTTAATCATGGACCTCTTACAACCTGAAATACATTGACGGTCCAAAATCATACAACTCGGCTAGTAATGTAAGCAAACCATCTCCAAACAGGTGTCCATCAACTGCCAAATTCGAATACGACGCAGGCTGCGGTTTTCGGGCGGTCAGAACAAGCTACACTTAGCGATAGTCTGCTGAGCACGCCGTATTTTGGCCGTTTGCGAACTGGCTCATCTCACAAAACTATTTATTTGTTCTATGAGAAACTTGAACTTACATATTATGGTATATGCACTGAGTGAATGGGAGCATGAATGAATATTATCTTACTGAAGAGTAGATAAACTATTGGGAGGGATGTGGAGAAACCACTACATTTACGAGTATATTTTAGAGATGTTGAAATCACAACGCTGTAGGTCAACGAAGTACAGTATTAACATTAAAAAAATTATATTAAAGAGAATTATTTTTGCAGTTGAGAGCCTGTAGCAGTCTTTCTCATAAACCTCTGCTTTTGCCGCACTTAACCTAGTTGCAGGATTCCGAGATACTGCCGCGACGATTTTGCACAGAAAATAACGTATCTAGGTGCGTTACATGTCTGGTGCAGGCACTGATAACACACCAGTACTGTTTCAGTCGTCATTGTGAGCTTGATTTCCATAGACATTCAGTTCAGGAGTGTCTTTCTTCTTCTTCTGGTTCCTATCCATTCCGGATGTTGGCAACCATCTTGGCAGTGCTGTTTCTGTCACGTGCAGCTCTGAATAGCTCTGTAGATGTTTTAGAGGTCCACGTTCCGATGTTCTTCTGCCAGGATATTCTTCTCTGGCGAACGTTTCTCTTCCCTGGTAATTTTCCTTTCAGGATGGTCTTCAGGAGATACCAACTCCTCCAGACCATCCTGCAAGGAAAAATACCACGGAAGAGAAGCTTTGGCCGGAGAAGTGTGAACACAATTGGAAATACGTATTTAAGGAGCATATTCGTATATACAATGTCCTGCTCCGTGACACCAACGGTACAGTTTCAGTTCAGTGATACTAATGACAGAATTCCTGTCTTATTCACATCAAAGCAAACTCCTCGAAATGTTTAAACTGATATCTTATACATGTGTCGTTTAGCCGTTCGACAGCCGATCTGCGTCTATTGCACACACGAGAACAGTTGTACTCCTTCCACGTACACCAGCAGAGCGCACAGCTTACAGTTCACTACATATTAATCTCTGCATATCTATCATTCACACTGATACGCTGAACATATTAATTTAAATAATTTACGTATTTACACTTGAAAACATCCACACCACATACTGTCCTGTCAACTGTTGTACGGCTTAGCAGTCCTAGATGACCTTATTGCAGTTTTACTTCTACAGGTGACTGAGAGGGAGCCACAACAAACACGAAGAGCATTAATTCACTTTAGTAAAACTCTTTAATATCGAATATTTGATGTGAATGCAGTTTATGTTCACATGAATATAAATTTATGGTACTGCTGTGGACCACAGTAATTGTTCATTAATTCGAATAGTACTGGATGACATCACGTACCACCATACATTTAACCATAAACTGTAATACACAGTTCTGACTAATAACTGGATGTTTCCCTACACCCTTGATCCAGGCGAAGATTATCACAACACATTTTTAAAGATTTAGCTGCAGGGAGACTATACAAATATCTATTCCTTGTGATACTGTTTTATTCACTAAATTTAGTAGTAGATGCAAATACCTTAACCGACAAAGTGAACATGTGATGCATTGCAATAAATTTTTTCATCGTTTGACAACCGTGTAGCAGCAGGAAGAGCGAGCTACCGTTTGCAAGAAGAAATAGGGCGAAGTCGAAAAACTCGTAATTTATCAACACGGAACACGTAGCGTTGACGGATATGATATGGAGATAAAACGTAATTGGCTTGCTAAATGATCTCCACGAACAATTCCTTTTTCTTATCCTCAAGATCAAACAGCTTACTGTAATTACTAAGCAAGAGATTTCCTATGTAGGTACAAGAACATCCACAAAAAGAAAATAACTGATAATTCCTTCACTACGACCTTATGCATTTGAATTCGCAAATTCGGAGCAAAATATTGATTAACTTTTTCCCACTACTAGCTACTCACTAAGACGATGCTTCGTGTGATTGATTTCAAAAATAAAATCGGTTGGTACTACGCCATTTCGGCAGCATAGATAATATTAAGGAGAATCTGTACGAACAAAAGGGTCACCTGTATATCACGATGTGGTTTCAGGTCTTGGACTAGTGTGTGAAGAGAGAAATTGGGTAATGTTATAATTGAAAATAAAGCGTTCGTAATTTTTTTACAGCCCTCATAAATCCTTGGGTCATTTAACTGAATTAATTATTCAGCCAGTCTTGGAAGTATAGCACAGTTTACACTGTCGGAAGAATCACTGGCGTGTTAGTTTAAAAGGAATAAAATCTCGAAGATGAAGATCTAAGAAACATTAGCGTTTCTGTATGTAATTCACGTCTATTCACGCTTGATATTACTTTAGTGCTTGTTTTCTATTCCAGAGTTATCTACTAAAGCCTGTCTGTGATTAAAATATACTGCCGTTGTGTCGAGGGGATATCGTAGAAAATACAAACATAAACGACTAGTTATCCAAATGAATTGAACAAGGCACCGGTTAGGCCTTAATTAACTCTACTGATATCTTCCTGGCTCTCAGTTAAATCTTTTTCGCATACCTCATGTAATTTACATGTCCCTCAAATCTACTTTCTGTGTAAATTTCTGTGGTTGGTAGAAATAACGTAAAGTAAATTCTTCATCATATTAACAGGACTTTACCGACACTACTTCCTAGAAAAATTTTATATTTAAGATTGAAGAGCAAAAAAAATGAATTTTTGTCTATAAGGTAATTAACTATTTGTTTTCGGTTTATTGGATTACTATTACGAACATCCGATCAGAATCTACGAAACACTGATTTGGGAGAAATCAAAGATAATAACATTAAAGATAACATTAAAATAATAACAGAGCAGAATCTTCTCCTTTAGGTTTAAATGTCAACTCGAGTCTGTCGTGCCATGTGTGAAACATGTTACAGTGGCCAGTGGCTTTTAATTAGCGCTGTTGTAGATCTGTGCAGGGAAAAATGTTTACGTTTATATGTGTCACGACTTAAATGGTGGGCACTGGACCACGGACCTACGTCAATACAAAAATCACATGGGCTCACCTGATATAGTTAGTCTTGTAGGAGGCGATCTGTAATTGTATACGTTCAAGTCTTCTTATACAGTCGCTTTACTTGTGAAGAATGTTAGAAAAGTGATGACTAATTTTGGCAGATTTAAACTGCCACTTTCAAATATTAAAATACATTATATGTAAGCTAAAGGTGAATAATCGACTTGAATATGTAGTGTAAGACAACAGAGAAACAAGTAAAAGAATTACATACCAAATTAGTAGAAGCTGTAGCGTCTACAACGACCACTGTAGGTAGACATTTTGTCATAAGCGATAATAATGTTACTGTAAGAAAAAAGGATGTCACTATGTAGAAAAAGTTAATAAGTTAGTAAGTCTATTTATGACTTTTTTTATGTTTTAGTTACCTTACAATCGATTATGCAGAAGTGTCTATCTGTGATGTCTGTTGTAGACGCTACTACTTGCAGTAATGTGAAATGTAATTCCTTTGCTTGTTTCTCTGTTGTGTTGTATGACATATTCAAGTCGAATAATCACTTCTAGCTTACGTGTTACGCATTTTGAGATTTGAATATGGCATTTAAAATTTTCCGAAACTAGTCATCAGTATACAAATAATAGCGATCTCGGTAAATAAAGTGTTTGTATTAAGAAGAAGAACAGATGTTGCTTCTTTACATTGAGGGGACATAATTACAATACATCGTGCAGGATGAAAGTGTTTGATAGCAGTGTAATGGTACAGGAGTATTAAATTGTGGTCTGCAGATTAAATGGTGGCAAAACAATCAACAATATCTTCGCACAACATCAAATTATACGGTTGTAGGATAGATGGTGGGTAAAAGGACGCGTTTTTTGTTTTACTAAATATTTAACAAAAACTTGCAACGATATTACATCAGTTACGCATGCAACACCTAGTTTGACATCTTGCTAACTTTGTGTAATAGTTTAATATGTGATTGAATTATTATTAGAGGAGTAATAAAATAATAAAAGTTTTCCTGAAAATTTGTTTTTCGTACTCTTGTCCCATGCTGTGAGGTAAGAGTAGGCGGAACTGGAGCAGGTGTTCGCAGTGTGTACTTTTAGCCCCGAATGAAGAAAATAAAAAGGATAAAAAATAAATGCATGGAAAAAACAAATTAATAAGTCGTTATTTTTAGGCAAATTCAAAATATAAATGTCGTAATGATCTGAGAGTAGGCCGAAAAAACGTTCATCGAGGGAAATACAGTTCTCCACAATAGCTTGATCTTCCTCAATAAAGAAGTTCCTGTGAATCGACCGGGGTGCTCATTACCTTTGCCGGTCTTAAGAGGTTTCCTTAAAGCAGCACCTGAAAATCCAGTTGATCCGGTTGTTCTGGATGCTTGCCGTATTGAGCTCCCATTTTCAATGAGGACAAGAGAGGTCGATTGTACACACGTTGCGTTTAATGGCTGTCGAGTTGATATTCCCGCTCGGCTTCTGGAAAAAAATTCCACTCTGAAAGACGTGATTATAACTGAAGAGTGTTTGAGAGGAAGTTATGTTTGAAAAAACTACAGAAAAGAAAAAATAACTCAAGTTCTTTAAGGTGAGTAATGAGGCCTCTAACGTAAATAAGCATTGGTAAAAACTGCTTGAATACGCTGAAAGGCACTATAAAATTCAAACTACAAGTTATGGGGTAAATCCAGTGCACACTTTTACCCCAGTGGAGAAGTGTACTTTTATCTCATTCCACTGTTTTCCTTTTCGGTGATTTACAGAAAACAGATGCAGCTTGTGACGAAGCAAGATGGGATGATTTTAATTCACCTCTTGTTTTGTCATCTGCCTCCTTAAATTGGTTGTTTCACTTTCAGCAATTTACCATTAACATACGTGAATATAATCTGCATTTTCATAAAAGAGAATGTTTGACCCTCAGTTTTAAAGAATATAACACCAGATCTATTTTTGTGCTTAGATTTATGTATTTAATTGATTTTCCAATTTATTTTGACTATTTCTAGTTAGTTTAATTCATTATGAAGTAACTGTCTCATAATTTAAATTCTATTGTTGTCGTATAAACAAATATAAATTCTGTACAAATTATAAACATTTGGAAGACGAAAACTAGTAATCTTAAAGTATCTATTTAGCTCTATTCGAAAACATGTTAGCAAAGCGAGCCCTTAATTAATTCTCAAGTAATTTTCAGTTTTGTCAAAAGTATTGTTTGCACCACTATATTGTCGCAGAAGAAACGGAGTAGCATATGTACTGTGGTGCAGTGGTTGTGATACTAGACTGTTGTATGGAGGGTTGTGAGTTCAAAACTCACCTGAACTGTAAAATTTTTGTTTCTATATTCGGTTCGAGAACATTCTAGAAATATCCACACATGTCAAGAATCATTGCACTGGAATGTTCTCTAACTGTACATATACCGTATGTGTTCTGGCCGGATGCAGTTCGCTCCGCGTTCTTGTATGTGCAAGTGCTGAATAAACCTTCGTTAAGTGAAGTTAGTGTTCGTCTTTCACACAATTATACCTTCTTCTACGTGACATTATTCTGGTGGAGGTGCTGGGTACTGGAACTTGTGATAGCGCACATTATCGACGACACAGTGGCTCCCATCAGGCCACGACAGAGCCGCCGTTTACGTGGGGGGAAACCCGAGTTCGAGCCATATTCAGCAAATTGCAATCTATCCCAGTCAGAAGAAGAAGCGGACGTAATGATGACAGCAACTGTGTGCCATCACGTGAGACATCCTTCTGATTTCTCTGGTGACGATGGCCAAGATCCAAAGAAGTGGCTGAAGTTATATGAGCGTATAGCCAAATTTAACAAACGGGATGACACCGTGTGTTTGGCTAACGTATTTTTCTACTAGGAGGGCACTACCAAGTAATGGTATGAGAACAGTGAGGAGAAGTTCACAAGCTGGGAAGTATTCCAGGCAGAACTGCGCAAATATTCCGGCGACACACAACGACAGAAGTGCAAGGCTAAAGATAAATTAAAGTGCAGGGCATAGCGTTAAGGAAAAACTATACCATCCTTCATTCAAGACGTCTTGGAGCTGTGTAAAATAGTGGATCCTAGAATGAAGGAGGAAGATGAGGTTGCACATCTCATGAACGGTGTTGCTGAGGACGTGTATCAAGCCCTACTCCTGAAGGATGTTTCCACAGCAGACGACTTCATAAAATGGTGCCAGTATATCGAGACAGTGCATCAAAAAAGAATTACACGCAAGACGTTTGAATGACTTCCAAACGTCATTTCGATGTCCGCGTTGGAGGAAGGAACTGATTTCACAAGTGTTCTTCCTCGGATAGTGAAAGAGGAAGTTCAGAAAGCACTTGGTTTGCACGGCGAGCAAAAAACCGAGACGCTTCAAGAGGGCATAAGGGAAGAAGTGGAACATACATTGAACCCAATCTCTCGTCCTTCATTTCCCTTTCAGACGGTGAAACAGTCGAGACCCAGGCGAAGTTACGTTCCTACAATGCCGCATGACGAACCTGTTTCGGCACCAAGCAAGACTGACGTCTGGAGAACCCAGGATAACCAACCAGTATGTTTCCACTGCGGACGACCGGGACATGCGTTGCGCTATTGTCGAGAAAGGCGGCGGATATTTGATGACGCCCGCGCCAGAAACAGCAGACCGATCTTGGCCGACGCCAACTCCGGGACGACGAAGATGAACAAGAAGATGTGGGTGCAGGACGATGTAGGTCACCATCGCCGCAAGCTAGCCGCTGGAGAAGACGCTCCCCAACACGCCGATCAAGGCCTCCGTTTAGAAGCTCCAGCCGATCACCTAGCCGCTGCAACCTGAAAAACTAAAGGTTGCGACCTTCCTTGGAGGAAAGGGCGCCGAAAAGAAAAGTCCCACACCGTCGATCACTACAAAAATGTTAGGAAACTACTTCGATATCCTCATGGAAGGCCGACCAGCCATAGCTCTTGTGGACTCTGGAGAGCATTATATTCAGTCATTTCGGAGAAATACCGTCGCCAGTTGCAGAAAACCGCATTCGTCGACTGCAAAACCTCTGCTGAAGGTGGCCACTGAGAAATATGTAAAATCTACAGGAAGATGTGTTATTCGTGTGGGTATAAGTGGCCACACACAGCCCTAAGGATTCATCGTCATGACGTCATTCTCGG
This sequence comes from Schistocerca piceifrons, assembly GCF_021461385.2. Lineage (NCBI taxonomy): Eukaryota > Metazoa > Arthropoda > Insecta > Orthoptera > Acrididae > Schistocerca > Schistocerca piceifrons. The sequence continues at coordinate 273,906,483 of NC_060139.1, forward strand.
ATGGGTCTATGTGTGCTGGATGAAGTGATCATTCCTGCAGTCAGTGCTAGAAAGGTTACTGTCATGTGTCATGCCACGCATCAACCCATGGATCTTGTAGTGGAATGTAAGAGAAGCATACCACTGAAGAATAATTTGGTCATCCCAGCCTGTATCGTCTCGTTTAAGAACGGATTCTGTGAATTGTGGATAGTTAACTGTTGCCGAGAACCGAAGAACCTTCCAAGACGCATGTGCGTTGCAAACGCTGAGCCGTTAATTGCCGAACAGCTGAGCGTCATAGAAACTTCCCATGCCGAGTCTGTGGGCGAAATTGGCACTACCACTACAAGACAAGATCTTATAGGGCGACTATCACCAGATCTCACTAATTAAGAGCATGGGAAGCTAATTGCCATTCTTCAAGAGTTCCCTGAATGCTTCAATCCACAGGAGAAGAGCAAATTAGACAAATCGACTGTGAAGCACTGGATTACCACTGGAAACCAACTACCAATAAGCCAGAGAGAATACCGTGTGTCAGCAACGTAACGTCGAATAATTCACGACGAGTAGAGAAAATGATGAAGAATGACATCATTCAGCCTTCGCAGAGCCCATGGTCGTCACTAGTGGTTCTCGTCAGGAAGAAGGATGGCAGCTGACGCTTTTGTGTTGATTATAGTAAGCTTAATAAGACAGCTAAGAAGGACGTTTACCCTCTTCCACGAACTGACGATACACTAGATTGTCTGAAGGGGGCTAAGTTTTTTCAACCACGGACATGTACTCGGGATACTGTCAGATCGAAGTAGATGAGGCTGATCGTGAGAAAACTGCATGCATCGCCCCTGAGGGCCTGTATGAGTTTAACGTAATGCCGTTTGGTTTGTGTAATGCACCAGCAACTTTTGAACGGATGATGGGTCACCTGAAGTGGACGATGTGTCCTTGTTATTTAGATGACATTATAGTGTTCCCAGAGACATTTGATGGACACCAAAAAAGACCGAGGGCCGTTCTTAAGTGTCTCCAACAAGGCCTACTGAAACTTAATCCAGGAAAGTGTCTCTTTGGAGCAAAAGAAATCAAAATACTTGGACACCTTGTGTCAAACGCAGGTGTGCGGCCACACTCAGAAGTGGTGGGATTTATAACGGGATTTCCTACTCCTAAAAGTATTAGAGATGTGAGAAGCTTCCTCGGATTATGTTATTATTACTCTTGTTTTATCAAAGACCTTTGTATCAAAGCCAGGCCACTCCAAGAGTTGTTACAAGCCGATGCTAAATTTATCTGTGGTGGTGCTCAGCAACATTCTTTCGATGTGCTGCGAAAAGCTATGACGAATGACCCTTTACGTGCTCTGTATGATGAGAGAGCACCTACAGAACTACACACAAATGCCAGTGGGTGTGGGCTCGGTGCTGTTCTGGTGCCAATTTCGGATGGTAAAGAGGAGGTTATAGCCCATGCTTCTAGGACACTTACAAAAGCCGAGAGAAACACTGAACTACAGAAAGAGAATGACTTGCTGTGATCTGGGCCATGTGCTAATTTCGACAGTATCTCCATGGAAGGGTATTCACAGTTGTTACAGACCATCATTTACTTCGTTGGTTGACAGGTCTTAAGGATCGAACAGGACGACTCGCCAGGTGGGCACTACGTCTTTAAGGGTATGGAATTACTATAGTATGCAAAAGTGGAAGGAAACACTAAGATGCTTTCTGTCTCTCAAGAAACCCTGTGCAAGACCATCAAGACTTCGATGAAGATAGTGACTGTCTCGCTGCATTCCAGGATCTCCCTGCTGAGCAGAAGAAAGACGCCAAGGTATCTCAAATTATGCTTGCATTAAATCGGTCAGATTATGTGAAAGGACAATTTAAGGTAGTTAATAGATTACTTTGCAAGAAAAACTTTCATCCGTTTGGAAAGAAGTGCCTACCAGTGATTCCTAAACACTTGCGTTTAGATGTTCTACAGAAATTCCATGACACACCTGAGGCCAGACATATCGGATTTGTTAAGACACGATAGGATCCGAAAGAGATTTTTCAGACCAGGTTTATTTTAGAGTGTCCTCCACTATGTGTAGCACTGTCGAGAGTGCCATAGGAGGAAGGCAGTTCCTCAGAAACCACCTGGCCGAATCATACCAATTCCACCAGCCGAAACTCCTTTCCATCGTCTTGGGATTGACCTCGGACGATTTCCAACGTCTGCTAGTAGCAATAGATATATTATTATTTGCACTGATTATCTGACAAGCTATGCCATTACAAAGGCCGTGAAAACACTCGAAGGTAGCCAGATTCATCGTGGAAGACTTTGTATTAAAACATGATGCCCCAAGGTCGTTAATTACGGATCAAGGGAGAGTTTTTCAATCGAATCTTGTGACAGAGATAAACAGTCGGTGCAACATTACTCATGACATGACGACTGCCTACCATCCGCAAAATAACGGGCTTACTGAACGCCACAATAAGACCTTGGCCGACTTGCTATCGATGTTCGTCAGTGATGCGCAGAGGAACTGGCATGAGGTGTTTAACGAAATTGCTGTGTAAATTTCGTTAAAGAATTTTATTTGCTTTTAAGTTAATTTTCTTTACCTTACTTTCTTTGCGTGCGAACTTTGTTGTAGAACCTCTCTCTTATTTACGTGTGGTAATAAAAATTTTCACTTTCAAAAGAATTACGTACATTTAAAAATTACGTGAACTCATATTAACTGATTAAGAATATTTGGTTGAAAATTAAATTTTTCACATCATTCGGCCTTGGCACACATTTTTTAAATGCAGTGGATTTTTTGTTAAATATTTTTACTGAATTCTTTCCCGGCGTTAGCTTTTGAACACAAGACTATCACTATTAGCAGAAAATGGTTAATTATTACCAAGCCGACATTTAATTATCACTGATCAAACCTACTTCACTATACATTAAAGTTATTTGAAAGAACCAAAATTGTTTAATTTCAATGTTAACTATCCGTCTAAGAATGCACAAATGTGTAACTATTTTTTTAAAAATCTCAGTCAGTCTCTGGATCGCTGTAAAAGAAGAACATTCTCTTAGTTCACTGTTAATGTTTATCTATCTGTTCCCGATTTACGGGTTTGGTTGATTTTTCCTTTAGCGGAACAATTTTTCAAATGTGCCGCCGCTGCAAATCGATCGGTCGCGGCACAGCCCAGCAACACCGCTAAAAAATGCTGAAAACTCTTTAAAGAAATATTATAGATGATATGGGCAAGCTAATTTACATTAATAATACACACTTTTTATAAATTCTGATATATTTAGATCAAGCAATAATCCAACTCACATTAGTTCGTAATTTCTCCTTCAATGGCGGCTAAATCTAGATACAGACAAATGACGTCTACCCATTCACCAAATACATCGACACAGCTTCCTACCGCTTTCAGCTCTAAACGAGGAAGACCAAAGAATACATAGTGCATTGTGCTTTTATAGTATTGCTGACTATTAACATTTCTTTGTAATTTCCCTCTGGCTGAATTTCACATCTCTGTTATCTCAGATATTGACACATTTCGCAATTACATATTTAATATAGAAATGTTACCATCCTAAATACAGAGAGAATATTACTACAAAAATATTACAATAATAACAAATGTCTTTTACTCAAAATTCAATAATATTTTTGGTTAAATAATTACATTATATACAAATTGCTCAGAGTGGCATATATGGTACAAATAAATTTCAGTTTGTTAATGTGTGAGTTTGCCAGGGAACGTTACATTCCCCCTGGCAGCATTTGGCAAAGAGTTTCTATACTTTGACACAATGGTGCCAGTAACGTTCTTTACAATTCTGTATTTTTATGGAATGGCTCTTTTAATCAGTCCCAGGGTTATATATGTTTATGGCTCCCCCATTTGGGCGAAGGCAGACAGAAAACCTGGGCAAAACTGTGCCGGAGCCCAGCCATCCCAGTTGGTTCATGATTAATCTTGTCTCTTTAGCAGTCATTCTATTGAATTGATTTAACAGATTGTCATCAACGGTTACATAATATCACTGTCACATACAGTTCAACGATATACCGCAAGGTCACTTGTTCTAGGATATATCACTTAGTTTTTTGAAATCATTTAGCACAGCATCACTTTTTATAATGTTCCCACTACCTACGTGTCACAAATCCATCTCCTACACTTGTTAGTGTTCATTTTCTCTTATCAGTTCACAGGTATACATAATAAATGTTCAATGTTTATCAAAAATGGAGTCATTGATATGTTATGCAGTTCGTGTAAATATTTTGGAAAATGACAACAATGCTGTAGTCGGTGAGCGGTGCGGAATGATTGTTGAGCGGCGCTCGGCGCGGCGCGTCGGCTCCGTGTAGGTCACCGCCCCCGGTGTTGACAGCTACGGCGCGGAGGGGCGTGGCTGTCTGGTCTGCTACGGGCTGCTGCGGCCGCTGCATGGCTGATGTAGCCGGATGCGCGTTGGATATCAGCTCGCCCGTGTGACGTCTTCTTGCAGTGCTCCAGCAAACATGCAACAAGTTCACAAACAGTGTACCATCCTTATGGGCATTTTTCCTGCTGTGGGAAAGAACGCACACAGTTGTTGTTGTTGTGGTCTTCAGTCCTGAGACTGGTTTGATGCAGCTCTCCATGCTACTCTATCCTGTGCAAGCTTTTTCATCTCCAAGTACCTACTGCAACCTACATCCTTCTGAATCTGCTTAGTGTATTCATCTCTTGGTCTCCCCCTACGATTTTTACCCTCCACGCTGCCCTCCAATACTAAATTGGTGATCCCTTGATGCCTCAGAACATGTCCTACCAACCGATCCCTTCTTCTGGTCAAGTTGTGCCACAAACTTCTCTTCTCCCCAATCCTATTCAATACTTCCTCATTAGTTATGTGATCTACCCATCTAATCTTCAGCATTCTTCTGTAGCACCACATTTCGAAAGCTTCTATTCTCTTCTTGTCCAAACTATTTATCGTCCATGTTTCACTTCCATACATGGCTACACTCCATACGAATACTTTCAGAAATGACTTCCTGACACTTAAATCTATACTCGATGTTAACAAATTTCTCTTCTTCAGAAACGCTTTCCTTGCCATTGCCAGCCTACATTTTATATCCTCTCTACTTCGACCATCATCAGTTATTTTGCTCCCCAAATAGCAAAACTCCTTTACTACTTTAAGTGCCTCATTTCCTAATCTAATTCCCTCAGCATCACCCGACTTAATTAGACTACATTCCATTATCCTTGTTTTGCTTTTGTTGATGTTCATCTTATATCCTCCTTTCAAGACACTGTCCATTCCATTCAACTGCTCTTCCAAGTCCTTTGCCGTCTCTGACAGAATTACAATGTCATCGGCGAACCTCAAAGTTTTTATTTCTTCTCCGTGAATTTTAATACCTACTCCGAATTTTTCTTTTGTTTCCTTTACTGCTTGCTCAATATACAGATTGAACAACATCGGGGACAGGCTACAACCCTGTCTTACTCCCTTCCCAACCACTGCTTCCCTTTCATGTCCCTCGACTCTTATAACTGCCATCTGGTTTCTGTACAAATTGTAAATAGCCTTTCGCTCCCTGTATTTTACCCCTGCCACCTTTAGAATTTGAAAGAGAGTATTCCAGTCAACATTGTCAAAAGCTTTCTCTAAGTCTACAAATGCTAGAAACGTAGGTTTGCCTTTCCTTAATCTTTCTTCTAAGATAAGTCGTAAGGTCAGTATTGCCTCACGTGTTCCAGTGTTTCTACGGAATCCAAACTGATCTTCCCCGAGGTTGGCTTCTACTAGTTTTTCCATTCGTCTGTAAAGAATTCGTGTTAGTATTTTGCAGCTGTGACTTATTAAGCTGATAGTTCGGTAATTTTCACATCTGTCAACACCTGCTTTCTTTGGGATTGGAATTATTATATTCTTCTTGAAGTCTGAGGGTATTTCGCCTGTTTCATACATCTTGCTCACCAGATGGTAGAGTTTTGTCAGGACTGGCTCTCCCACGGCCGTCAGTAGTTCCAATGGAATATTGTCTACTCCGGGGGCCTTGTTTCGACTCAGGTCTTTCAGTGCTCTGTCAAACTCTTCACGCAGTATCGTATCTCCCATTTCATCTTCATCTACATCCTCTTCCATTTCCATAATATTGTCCTCAAGTACATCGCCTTTGTATAGACCCTCTATATACTCCTTCCACCTTTCTGCTTTCCCTTCTTTGCTTAGAACGGGGTTTCCATCTGAGCTCTTGATATTCATACAAGTCGTTCTCTTATCTCCAAAGGTCTCTTTAATTTTCCTGTAGGCGGTATCTATCTTACCCCTAGTGAGATAGGCCTCTACATCATTACATTTGTCCTCTAGCCATCCCTGCTTAGCCATTTTGCACTTCCTGACGATCTCATTTTTGAGACGTTTGTATTCCTTTTTGCCTGTTTCACTTACTGCATTTTTATATTTTCTCCTTTCATCAATTAAATTCAATATTTCTTCTGTTACCCACGGATTTCTACTAGCCCTCGTCTTTTTACCTACTTGATCCTCTGCTGCCTTCACTACTTCATCCCTCAGAGCTACCCATTCTTCTTCTACTGTATTTATTTCCCCCATTCCTGTCAATTGCTCCCTTATGCTCTCCCTGAATCTCTGTACAACCTCTGGTTCTTTTAGTTTATCCAGGTCCCATCACCTTAAATTCCCACCTTTTTGCAGTTTCTTCAGTTTTAATCTACAGGTCATAACCAATAGATTGTGGTCAGAGTCCATATCTGCCCCTGGAAATGTCTTACAATTTAAAACCTGGTTCCTAAATCTCTGTCTTACCATTATATAATCTATCTGATACCTTTTAGTATCTCCAGAATTCTTCCATATATACAAACTTCTTTCATGATTCTTAAACCAAGTGTTAGTTATGATTATGTTGTGCTCTGTGCAAAATTCTACCAGGCGGCTTCCTCTTTCATTTCTGTCCCCCAATCCATATTCACCTACTATGTTTCCTTCTCTCCCTTTTCCTACACTCGAATTCCAGTCACCCATGACTATTAAATTTTCGTCTCCCTTCACAATCTGAATAATTTCTTTTATTTCATCATACATTTCTTCAATTTCTTCGTCATCTGCAGAGCTAGTTGGCATATAAACTTGTACTACTGTAGTAGGTGTGGACTTCATATCCATCTTGGCCACAATAATGCGTTCACTATGCTGTTTGTAGTAGCTTACCCGCATTCCTATTTTCCTATTCATTATTAAACCTACTCCTGCATTACCCCTATTTGATTTTGTGTTTATAACCCTGTAGTCACCTGACCAGAAGCCTTGTTCCTCCTGCCACCGAACTTCACTAATTCCCACTATATCTAACTTCAACCTATCCATTTCCCTTTTTAAATTTTCTAACCTACCTGCCCGATTAAGAGATCTGACATTCCACGCTCCGATCCGTAGAACGCCAGTTTTCTTTCTCCTGATAACGACATCCTCTTGAGTAGTCCCCGCCCGGAGATCCGAATGGGGGACTATTTTACCTCCGGAATATTTTACCCAAGAGGACGCCATCATCATGTAATCATACAGTAAAGCTGCATGCCCTCGGGAAAAATTACGGCTGTAGTTTCCCCTTGCTTTCAGCCGTTCGCAGTACCAGCACAGCAAGGCCGTTTTGGTTATTGTTACAAGGCCAGATCAGTCAATCATCCAGACTGTTGCCCTTGCAACTACTGAAAAGGCTGCTGCCCCTCTTCAGGAACCACACGTTTGTCTGGCCTCTCAACAGATACCCCTCCGTTGTGGTTGCACCTACGGTACGGCTATCTGTATCGCTGAGGCACGCAAGCCTCCCCACCAACGGCAAGGTCCATGGTTCATGGGGGGGACGCACACAGTTATTGGCACTTATTATTCAGTAGGCCTTCACTAGTCTGGTTTGCACAATGTTTCGTTGTCACAGTAACACATTTTATGGGCACACAATATTTTTCACCATGTCATGACTTGTCATTAGTCACACGCAAGTTTCACCTTAGGACAAAATGTATCTCTGTAGTCAATGCGCTTTTCTGGCCTCCCTTGACACACAAAGAATTAAAGTTTGACACTAACTTGGTCCACCGTCCGTTATCGGCTCACTGTTCGTGTCGTGCTAGTTCCCTGTCCACTTGCACACACGGCGATAATACAGTTTTTTATTACTTATACACAACAACTTCGTGACGTATTGCTGCAGGTTTAACAGTCACTGTCTGTCTCTGCCACACAATACTGCACTTTTGTTTAAGTTCCTTTATTTTTATTTACAATGTCCGCTGTGCAATTTTTGTAACAGCACATTCGTAACTCTTTACCAAGGTGTGTGATATTTGCGTACATGGTAACAAATATTAAAATTTCGTATTAGTTTGCCCAAAAATCATCTATATTCGTGTTCGAGTAGATTTTATTTGTGCATTCCAGCCGGATTCAGGCGTATTGTTCAATAACTTCTTTAAAATCATGTCACACTTTACTATCAAGGTCCTACGTAACTACAGTGTAGTCTCTGTAGGTTAAAATTGACTTGGTCTGTATCTGGCTAGTTCCCTTTTTTTTTTTTTTTACTGATTGAATCTGCACATGCTTCAATTGAAGCTTCTCTGTGCGTAATTTTGCGTTACTTAAATTTGCAATAAGTTTGCCTCCCATGGTGCCCTCGGGTCACTACTGGGTGCATTATTCTCTCTGATAACATTGGTTAGATAATAAAGTTCTCAGGGCCTCATATTATTGATATTATTCTGGGTTCGAATCTGTCAATCTGACAGCTACACATATATACATACATACATATATAATAGAAAAGATTGTGCCAAGAAATATTTCAATTTTGACACACATATAGAAAATTATGCAGTACACTAACTAATCATTACTAAAATGTTCTTCTTGACTGAACTCTGTCACAGCTTAACACTACAAATAATTCCACTAATCAGATTATCTGTGCAGACATTTAGAGCGTGTTTTAGATAACAGAAATTAAAAGAAGACATAACACAAATATTCATACACACATGAGAAAGTCAATCATATTCTTATAACTAAATACTTCTACACTAGTACATTATGTCTACAGATCACACATCATTAATGTTCATTATTTACAAAAGAATGGTGTCCTCATAGGACTATTAGCCTTTTACTGTATGAATATTTTTACATCCTTACGCGGATACAGTCCCCGTACTCTCCCTGAGTGGGGATCTGCTAAGAGATAGCTACACTCATGTGGCACACTTACTACTCTAAAAGGTCCATTGTACACCAATTGCCACTTGCTATTCTGTTTCAAGGATCTTTAGCTACTACTTCCTTCTTGGACCAAGGAATGGAGTATGAGGCTCGACAGTAGGTTTTGTGAGGTTTCACCTCGACATTGTACTGATATCCCTTAATAATTCCTGGTCGTTCTGAAAATACATCTGCATAATTAGATAATAACTGTACCAAATCCTGCTGTTGCATTGAATAAAAATTTTCGGACTGTGATACTTTGTTCACAAGTGCGTCGACATTTGCTTTTAATTGATCACTTTGTACGTTTGGATAATAGAGATTTTGTCCTAGACAATGATTGTCTAAATGTAGTATCCACTGATTCCTACATTTTATGTTAATAGTATTACAGTTAGGCAAAGGTACCTCTTCAGATCTGAGCATGGACAATTCTATCCTCCTACCAGCGTTCATCAAACTTAATTTTCCCCGAGAAAGGTCGATTATTGCGTCCCTTTCTCTCAAAAAATCTACCCCCAAAGTGCAGGCTACCTTTAAACCCTTTACTACCAGGAATGAGCACGCTATGGCTTCATCCCCTAAATACATCTCTACCCGCACTTGGAGTTTAATTATTTGTCGCTGTGCACTTATGGCTCCAGTGACTTTACAATTATTCACAGGAAAAGTCAGCATACGCCTTTCTTTCCCCAGTACTTTGAATAAGTCCATACTCATGACACTGACAGTAGCACCTGTATCTACGATTGCTTGCACATCAATATTGTTAATTTTGATCTCTATTATCGCTTGTACTTTGTCTTTGTGCTCCCTTATGCACATAGATGGTTCAGTTATTAATTCATGTCCCATCTGTACCCCGTCATTATACCTAAGGATACAGATTCCCGATGTTTTGTTCTGTGTCGGGCTGCTCTCACTCCAAACCTCAGCCGACTATGGAGAGCGTATCTCGGCTGAATCTAGTTTGTTGGATTATTGCTGGTGGATGGGTGCGGCTGCTCTGTGTCACTGACCTCTACTATGTGTAAGTTGTGTTGCGTCGGCCGCCACGGTTGCGCAATTGGCGCATTTTGTGGTGGCGGTCGGTTATTGTCATATCCTTCACTCTTTTGCCGGTCCGAACTGGGCCTCTGGTTCTGTGGCCAAGTTCGGTTTGCATCATTATAAGTATTAGTGTTCCATGGCCCCCTGGCATTTTTCCATCTACTATTGCTTGGTGGGCCTGTTTCATATCGGTCATCAGACCTCCTTTTCCGGTCATTATTCACCGGCGGACTATTGCCGTTCCGGTCTCTACCTCTATTCCCGTTTTGTACATAATCTTGTCTCCTATTGTTACCTCCGCCGTTTCCATTACTTGGTGGAGGCGTGTTATTTCGACCATTTCTGTAACCGTTTCCGTTACTTCTAGCCTGTTCAGAGGCTGCCTTAACATCCTCCTGAATCAGGTCAATTGAGTCCGGAACAGACAAGAAATGTTCCATATCGTTTTCGGGCACGTGTATAAGTTTTTCCTTTACGTGTATCGGCAAGTGTGATTTCAAAAGTCTGATCAAATCCCGGGATGAAATCTGCTCGTCCCAATAACGGGTCTTATTAATGTACTTCTCAAAATATTTTCGCAAATTGCCTAATGGTGGAGAATACGGCTCTGGATTATATACCTCCTTCCGTAATCTCTCCTGAATACATGTTGACCAATATTTGGCCAAGAATGCCTTTTCAAATTGCTCATATGTATCACAACTGTCAGCTGCTTCGGTTGCCCATAATGCAGCATCTCCTTGTATGTAAGACATAACGAACTGTATTTTCTGTGTATGACTCCAAACGCTAGGCAAAATGTTTCTAAATCCTTTGATAAGCACTACAGGGTGAACAGATTTCTTCTCCGTTGTAAAGATCTGAAACTGTCGGTTTCTAATCAGATTTCTTCAATCACTACTTTGGAATGACATTTATTTGTTTCGCTTACATTGGTTGCCTGTTCTGTCTCGCAGTCGCAATTTTTTACTGCTGTATTTATATGCCTATCATTGTTGGACCTGGCTGGCGTGACACACCCCTGCGCGTCGCCGTGCAGCAAGCCGATTTCTAGCTCGGCAAGACGACGGTTGACATTTCGCTGCCATAGCGGAATGTCAGTGTGCACCGTCTTTTTAAGGTCCTTTATTTCCGCATTGGAGCCTGCGTCTTTGGCTTCAATCGCGGCGTGCACTTGTTCGGACACTTTGTGCTCAATTACTCGATTTGTGTCAATCTCTAATTGTTCCACCCTGTTGGTCAGTACACTGATTTCCTCTACGATACTGGCGTTAGCCACTTGGATACTATCTACTCTTTCGCTTAGTTCTTTCACCGCTTTGGGTAAGGTTTCATAGTTTTGCTTCATACTAACAATCTCACTTTGCATAGCTTCTAAAGATTGCATTAACTGCAAGTCTCTCTCATGCATGCGTCGATCACGCTCTGCTTGTTTAGCATCACGTTCTCTATCACGCTCTGCTTGCATACATGCAAATTCAGCTACCAATCTCTGGTCACGCTCTGCTTGCATACGTACAAATTCACTTTGGAAATTGAGCATGCGCTCGAACATAAATCTTAATAATTGCACTTATGACACCTCACCACTCTCTGGTCCGTGTCCAGTGCTTGCGGGTGGCACAGTATTTCCGCTATCAACTGAATCACTGGGTGGCAGTGGCAACATTTCTTGCCCTTCTGCCCCCAGATTCTCACATTGTACTTCCTGAACTACGTCACTAACATTACTTTGTGTCCCACTTTCTAACTCGGTATCACTACTTACTAACTGTTGTTCATTATCCATGTTGATATCCTTCTGACTACGCAATCTAACCATAGTAAACAAGAGAAATAAAATCTGAAATAAATATCCTAACACTCAGGTTTCACTGACATAATCACACAAGAAATGGTCATTTGTTAAAACACACTTATTATATACTACAATGACTAACTACTCAAATGTCCTGTTATTTTAAAACAAAGCACTAACAACAAGCACACCACTAATGATCCGAGAACACCGCACTGAGGCTACTTTAGTACCCACAGGACAACTACACTGTAGCTTTACCTTTTGGTGATCTATCTTGAGTGCAGCTGCCCCCTGGTATTGTGGTAGGTAATTAATTTTTCGAAATAATGAGCTCTCTTCTTCAGCTTGCCTCTGGGTATATAGTGTTCTCATGCAAAAAATCATATACAGGTATTACCACACAATATTGGTTATGCAATACATACAATACATGGAAAAATTATTAAATGTTCTCCAACAAAGTTCGACTATAATAATTCCCTAGTTATCTCATGGGTATTTAGTGGCCACTACATATTCGAGCCCCACGTTGGGCGCCAATTTAACGAAATTGCTGTGTAAATTTCGTTAAAGAATTTTATTTGCTTTTAAGTTAATTTTCTTTACTTTACTTTCTTTGCGTGCGAACTTTGTTGTAGAACCTCTCTCTTATTTACGTGTGGTAATAAAAATTTTCACTTTCAAAAGAATTACGTACATTTAAAAATTACGTGAACTCATATTAACTGATTAAGAGTATTTGGTTGAAAATTAAATTTTTCACATCATTCGGCCTTGGCACACATTTTCTAAATACAGTGGATTTTTTGTTAAATATTTTTACTGAATTCTTTCCCGGCGTTAGCTTTTGAACACAAGACTATCACTATTAGCAGGAAATGGTTAATTATTACCGAGCCGACATTTAATTATCGCTGATCAAACCTACTTCACTATACATTAAAGTTATTTGAAAGAACCAAAATTGTTAAATTTCAATGTTAACTATCCGTCTAAGAATGCACAAATGTGTAACTATTTTTTTTAAAATCTCAGTCAGTCTCTGGATCGCTGTAAAAGAAGAACATTCTCTTAGTTCACTGTTAATGTTTATCTATCTGTTCCCGATTTACGGGTTTGGTTGATTTTTCCTTTAGCGGAACAATTTTTTAAATGTGCCGCCACTGCAAATCGATCGGTCGCGGCACAGCCCAGCAACACCGCTAAAAAATGCTGAAAACTCTTTAAAGAAATATTATAGATGACATGGGCAAGCTAATTTACATTAATAATACACACTTTTTATAAATTCTGATATATTTAGATCAAGCAATAATTCAACTCACATTAGTTCGTAATTTCTCCTTCAATGGCGGCTAAATCTAGATACAGACAAATGACGTCTACCCATTCACCAAATACATCGACACAGCTTCCTACCGCTTTCAGCTCTAAACGAGGAAGACCAAAGAATACATAGTGCATTGTGCTTTTATAGTATTGCTGACTATTAACATTTCTTTGTAATTTCACGACATTATTTCCCTCTGGCTGAATTTCACATCTCTGTTATCTCAGATATTGACACATTTCGGAATTACATATTTAATATAGAAATATTACCATCCTAAATACAGAGAGAATATTACTACAAAAAATATTACAATAATAACAAATGTCTTTTACTCAAAATTCAATAATATTTTTGGTTAAATAATTACATTATATACAAATTGCTCAGAGTGGCATATATGGTACAAATAAATTTAAGTTTGTTAATGTGTGAGTTTGCCAGGGAACGTTACAGGTGCTATTTTTCGTGACGTTTGCCTGCAACACCGCCAAACGAGACACCACAGGATTTACGCCATTTTTCCTGGTGCATGGGCATGAGGCGACTACAACGATGGACACTGTGTTTCCGTTACATCCTGATGACGTGGACGACGACTACATCTGTCAGGTGTACCAGAGGTGAGGAAGCTCGGCAGTTAACTCGACTCCGCACGCTGCAGGCTCAAGAAAACGATCGCCGAAGATATGACGCGAGCCACCGCCCTGTTGTCTAACAGCCTGGTAACCTCGTTTGGATCTTCACTCCTGTTCGGAAGGTTGGGCTCTCTGAGAAGCTCCTCAGGCGCTACTTTGGACCTTATAAGGTTGTAAAACAGTTGTCTGATGTTACCTATTAAGTTGAAGATTTCGACCCCGACACAAGACGACGAAAGATCAGAGTCCACGTCCTTCGAATGAAGCCCTATAAGGTCCTGCAGCCCAGGATAACTTCGAAGCTCCAGCGACAGGCAACAAGCAGAAAGGTGACGAAGAGCGTAGCGGCAAAGGAAGTACTAGGAAGATGACCGCCAGAGGGAACATCAGTCATCTGGAGTCGGAGTATGCAGGACCGATGACTCATTCCCGGACTAAGAGGAGGTAACACCGAGACGCTGGTCTCTTAAGGACGGAGCAATGTCGGCCCTGAGTAGTACAGTCACTGTGGTGTAGTAGTTATACTACTAGACTATGACATGGACTGTCGTGAGTTCAAAACTCACTTGAACTGTAAAATTTTAACTTCTATATTCGGTTCGAGTACGAGTACTTTCTAGAAGTGTCCACAAACGTCAAGAATCATTGTACTGGAAGGTTCTGTAACTGTACAGGGTTATTACAAATGATTGAAGCGATTTCACAGCTCTACAATAACTTTATTATTTGAGATATTTTCACAATGCTTTGGACACACATACAAAAACTCAAAAAGTTTTTTTAGGCATTCACAAATGTTCGATATGTGCCCCTTTAGTGATTCGGCAGACATCAAGCCGGTAATCTAGTTCCTCCCACACTCGGTGCTCACTGCAGGCCGACCCGTTGATTTCCCCTTACAGAGGCATCCAGAAGCTTTAAACTGCGCGTACCATCGCCAAATGGAGTTAGCAGTTGGTGGATTTTTGTTAAACTTCGTCCTGAAGTGTCGTTGTACTGTTATGACTGACTGATGTGAGTGCATTTCAAGCACGACATACGCTTTCTCGGCTCCTGTCGCCAATTTGTCTCACTGCGCTCTCGAGCGCTCTGGCGGCAGAAACCTGAAGTGCGGCTTCAGCCGAACAAAACTTTATGAGTTTTTCTACATATCTGTAGTGTATCGTGACCATATGTCAATGAATGGAGCTACAGTGAATTTATGAAATCGCTTCAATCATTTGTAATAGCCCTGTATATATACCGTATATGTTCTTGCTGGAGGCAGTTCGCTCCGCGCTCTTGTATGTGCAAGTGCTGAATAAACCTTCGTTAAGTGAAGTTAATGTTCGTCATTCATCCAATTACACATTCTTCTACGTGACATTATTTGTTAATTTCATGATGTAGACAAATAATTTTGCTTAACCCTTGTAACAGAAGAAACTGAAACAATTTTTCGATGTATTCGGTTAATTTGATGAGTTAAGTTTTAATTGTAATTTCTGTAAATTTAACTGTGAACAATGTGCAGTTTCAGTACCTATTACTGTGATGATATATAAGGGCCCGATTTTTTGTCACGAGACGGTCAGTCCACGGCCGAGTTTCAGACGAGAAACCTGTGTTGGTTAGAACAACAACAATGCATAAACGTAACTGTGAAATAAATGTTACACAATTAGGTCGAGTGTTAAAAAATAGCTCTGAGCACTATAGGACTTAACATCTGTGGTCATCAGTCCCCTAGAACTTAGAACTACTTAAACCTAACTAACCTAAGGACATCACACACATCCATGCCCGAGGCAGGATTCGAACCTGCGACCGTAGCGGTCACGCGGTTCCAGGCTGAAGCGCCTAGAACCGCACGGCCACACTGGCCGGCCGAGTGTTAAAACAATGACATAGTATGCTCCATATGTACCTTTATATTCTTCAAGAACTGTGAACTTTGTGGTTAGATTTTTACTGCTTGTAGATGTTCAACAGGAAAATATTGTAGTCCTTTGTGGATGCTTACATAAATACAAACATCCATACATACGTACATTAATCCTTGTTCCATATATCATGAACACGACATTTCGTAATGATGTGGAACGTATCACTTTGACATACGTTTTCTTTACACAAAATAACTAATTTTCTTTCATATCTAAGATTTAATCTATTGAGTGGCAGGAGCTGTCATTCATAAATTCTTTTAATTTGCTTTTAAATATTGGTTGGCTATCAGTCAGACTTTTAATACTATTTGGCAAATGACCAAAGATTTTTGTTGGCAGCATAATTTCCCCCTTTCTGTACCAAAGTGAGATTTAATCCAGAATAGTGAAGATCATCCATTCTTCTAGTGTTGTAGCTATGCACTTCGCTGTTATTTTTGAACTGGGATAGATTATTAATGACAAATTTCATAAGTGAATATATGTATTGCAGTTTTACTGTGAATACCCCGAGTTGCTTAAATAAATGCCTGCAAGGTGATCTTGGGTGGGCTCCAACTATTTTTCTGATTACACACTTTTGTGCAATGAGTACTTTCTTTCTTAATGACGAACTGCCCCACAATATGACGCCATAGGAAATCAGTGAATGAAAATAGGCATAGTAGGCTAATTTACTGATATGTTTATCACAAAAATTTGCAGTAACCCTAATAACATATGTAGCTGAACCTAACCATTTCAGCGGATCGAGGATGTGTTTCTTGCAGTGCAATTTCTCATCACTGCACACATCCATAAATTTTGAGTATTCCGCCTTAGGAACAGAATTCTGTCCATAGTCCATATTTATCAATGGTGTTATGCCATTTACTGTACAGAATTGTATAATTTGTGGTTTCTTAAAATTTAGTTAGTCCATTTGCAGAGCACCACTTAATAATTTTCTGAAAGACATTATTTGCAATTTCCTCTGCTGATTCTTGCCTGTTGGGTGTGATTACCATACTTGCATCGTCAGCAAAAAGAACTAGCTTTGCTTCTTCTTGAATACAGAGTGGCAAGACGTTAATATATATTAAGAACAATAAGGGATCCAGACTGAACCCTGTGGGACGCCATTCTTGATACCTCCCCAGTTAGAGGACTCTGCTGGTTTTTGCAGACTATCTGTACTGTTAATTTCAACCTACTGCATTCTTCCAGGTAAGTATGAATTAGACTATTTGTGCACTGTCCCACTCATACCGCAATACTTAAACACTTGTGGAATAATTTCATGATTCACACGATCAAAAGCCTTTGAGAGATCACAAAATATCCCAATGGGTGATGTTCGTTTATTCAATGCATTTAATATTTGATCATTGAAAGCATATATACCATTTTCTGTTGAAAAGCCTTTCTGAAAACCAAATTAACATTTTGTTAGTAGTTCATTTTTACAAATCTGTGATGCTACTCTTGAATACATTACTTTTCCAAACCTTTTTTTATAAAGCTGTCAGAAGTGAGATTGGGTGGTAGTTGTTAGCATCGGATCTATCCCCTTTTGTATGCATCTGGAAAAATTCCCTGTTCAGTGTGCTAGTACATACGTCATTGAGAATCTTACTTATTTGTTGGGAACAAGCTTTTAGTACTCTGTTGGAAATGCCATCAATTCCATGTGAGCTTTTAGTTTTGAGTGACTTTATTATTTTCCTAATTTCAGTAGGAGAGGAGGGTTTAATTTCTATTTTATCAAATTGCATATACTGCCTTGCATTTTCTAATGAATAGAAGGATCCTATTTTCTCTACAGTACTTAAAAAATGATTACTAAAAATGTTTTCGACTTCTGACTTCTTGTTAACAAACTTTTCATTGTGTTTTATAGAAATACAGTCTTCCTGTGCTTTAGGTTACTCTGTTTCCCTTTCAACAACATTAGAAATTGTTTTAATTTTTACCAAATGTGCTAATCTAACCCATTTACTTCCCCGATTCCCATGCCGCTACATTCACCCCAGTACAACCATTTGCCACAACAGCTGCACAGAACCCCAGAACTGACTTTCCTACGGCAGCTCAAACACTTCTTGCTCATAGTTGTTTACAACTTTTTACAAAATTTATCCAGGCAATAACAGTAATATTGTATTAACTACAGATCACTAGAGTCACTTAAGTTGTGTAGAACACTAGTATAGGTGTACAGTACTAATATAGTAACATAATATAGTTAAACTAACGTTAAAACATCAAAACTTGTATACCCGAACAATTAGGCCTCAGATTGGGTATGCGCGATACAGACTATACGCGTTTTGAAAGGAAATAAAAGAGAGAACTTAATACCTTTAATTCCCCGAGTAGATACGGCACTAGTAAATATATGTGTAATGGAAACAAACCAAATTATTCACTTAATGCTTAGAGAAATGTCTTAAACTTGAGTGTAAACCTCCCTCTAAAGTACGCTGAAACCGGCCTTTTGGCTATGTTTAATATATATATATATATATATATATATATATATATATATATATATTGAGAAATACTTTGAAACGAGTGAAACCTTCAATAAATAATATAAAACAAACTCTAATTAATTTTGTTACAATGTAATATTAACTTAATTGACAGTTACTATAGAATTAATTACTTAATATTCAAGAGTGTGCGATCTGCGCCAGTGCTGCCAACGGTTCACCTGCAACCTATTAATGAGGCTTATCGAAAGTTAAACAATAGTGCACTGGCCATATATAACTGTGTATTATCGGGGGGCCGTAAACAGTGAAAGTAAACTACTGTGAAATGCAACTGTGCACCTGTTGGCTACATTATTTAAAGTAGTCAGTGTTAAACTTCCACACTGCAGTTTTCTGCTACTTGACACCGAGGACAATCAACGAAGAAAATAAAGCAGGAGAACCATCACAAGCTAAAGTCATGGAGATGAAGGAGGATATTTGAAGCTTACAGCTGCCAGTTCCAGCACTGGGTTTATCTAATTTTTAAATAGATTTAGATTCACCTAAAACTCAATCAAACCTATAGAAAATTTACATCGAGAACGTGCAAAAGTAATTTACCGAATTTTCTCTAGATGTAAGCGTCCGACTTCCACGAGGTTCCAGTACAGGACTGCGGAGATTTTGACACATGATCTGCCTGTTGGGAGAAGATTGAAATTGTGCATTATGGACCTGAAATTCTGATGAGTACACTTCTCTTACCGCCACCTACCCTACGCATGTGATATAAAATAGACATAGACATTGTAATACAGGGAAAGAATACAAGACGTGCAAATTATGTCACCTATATTACATGAATCTTAGTACAAGATTTGCAAGATTTGTTGTTGTGGTCTACAGTCCGAAGAGTGGCGTGATACAGTCCTCCATATTACGCTGTCCTGTGCAAGCCTCTTCATCTTTGTGTAACGACTGCAACCCACACGTCTTTCAAGCTGCTCGGTTTCCCTTCACAGTTCTTATCTCTCATGCTACCTTCCGTTAGCAAACTGATGACTCCTAGATACCTCAGGCAGTGTCCTATAAACCAATCCCTTCCTTTGTTCAGATTATGCCTTCCTAGTAGACCGTCATTGCAGTAGACTGCCATCCGCTTTTGGAGCGGGAAGACCATTCGTAACTCTGCGTTCCTCATAGCGCCTCATCTCAAAGGCTACCGTAGATCTTTTTCCCTCTTTGCTGCAAAACTTACTTTGCATTTTTGCTCCTGTGTATAGCATGTACAGAAAAATCGTCACAAACACTGCTCCAGTAACGTTGGTAACAACTGACGTGATAAAAAATGACCATGTTTTATTATTCACAGGGATAGCTACTACGGTTGTTAAGTCGTGTGGTGCAAGTCTGTTTGGTGCCACAAGTCGTTGGAGATGACTTGATTTGGACAAACATCCATAACCCGAGCGAAAAAAGAAAAAGAAAAAAGAATCGCCGAGGATGCCGGGATTCGTATTGTGAACCCAGTAATTTAGAGACAACCACGCTAAGCTCTAGAACGTGTGCTGAGGTCGAGAGAAGGTATCATCAGTGTGGAAGATTATCTTGAGGTCGCGAAGCATACATCACTCACATTGGCATGACACTAGCAAGATTATATTACCAAAAAAATAAAGAACGGTAACTTCTTGAATACGTACTAACATCATTTGCTGTTTGTTGATGAGAAAACCCTGATAGCACAAGACGAGGTAACTGCAAATTAAATATGTAATCAGTTATTATGAAAAGGAAAGTTGCTACTCCCCATTCAGAGGAGATACTGCGTCGCATATGGGTAGAAGAAAAGACCGTCACAGTATAAGATTTCGGCCAACAAGTCGGCCAACAAGGCTATTGTCGAAAATAGACCACACCACACACACACACACACACACACACACACACACACACACACACAGGCAAACACAACTCACATACACACACACACACACACACACACACTCACACTCACACACACACACACACATATATATATATATATATATATATATATATATATATATATATATATATATATGTGTGTGTGTGTGTGTGTGTGTGTGTGTGTGTGTGTGTGAGTGTGTGTGTGTGTGTCGTCTATTTTCGACAAAGGCCTTGTTGGCCGAAAGCTTATACTGTGACAGTCTTTTCGTTGTGCCTATCTGCGACTCAGCATCTCCGCTATATGGTGAGTAGCAACTTTCCTTATATTCCATCCTGGATTTTTCATTGTTTGATATGTGATGAGTTAGCAATGTAACACAAAACTGGGGTCCACATGACATGACATAACCATAACATAAAACACATAGATATTTGTAAGTTATGAAGAAATTGAAGAAAGGAAAAATAGTGAACAATGAAGTAATAAAGAGAACAGAAATGGAAGCTGGATTTTGTGATGTTCTGAACACAAGGAAATAACGGCAGTATCGACATGGAATAAGAATGGGGGAAACAACAATACTAGAACTTATACTGGGAATGGGAAATGGAGAGATGGAAATGGGGGTATATGACCTATGAATACATTGATGGAAGATGCGCAGATAATAATAAGTAGACTTCGCGGAGGAGGAAAGGGTATTTATATACGAAATTCATAGAAGAACATCTTGAAAAACCGGTGTTGAATATTAGTATGCTGATGTGGTAAAATTTCTGAGCAGCTGTTAAGGTTGGTATTGGAAGAAATCTATATCATTATTATTATTATTAATAACAACTTTTTTAACAGCCTTTGTGAATTTACAAGTACTTTAAGTCTTTCGTTTACTTTGCTACCAAAGTGCGCAATTTTGGGAAGTATAACTGTTACAGAGGAAGACAATTTTGTGGAGAATACGGATGGAGACAGAAAAATGAAGCTGATGATAAGTTTTCAACCCATTTTGTAGCAAACACGTGTCCTGCAAGATAAAACAGCTTCTTCGTGTATCTCTATAGCTGTTTCCAGCCGCACAAAAATATGAGGCAGCCCCGCTGCCCGCACGTTCCATATGGAGCTTTCGACAGGCTTTTTATACAGAGATACGTTCCCTGCTTCTGTTCTGGGACCTGTCACATGCGTAAAAATATTGTCTCTGAAAACGGGAGCGTCGTGAAATTCTGGTTTCACTTGTATGACGCTGTTGTCAGGGAAATATTCCACACCTCTCCAAGAACTTACACCTCAGCGATATTGCAAGCACTTTCTGTTATGAAGAGGAGGGTAAACCGATGTATAACAGACATAAAGCACAACAGTGTCAGCGTAAAAATGATTGGCGTAGTGTGAAAACACACTCAAAACTGCTAGTTACATTTTCATTGAAAACCTGAAAGATCCTGAATTTCATGTAAAACTATTTGTGCTTTTAATTAAGTGCAAGTTTTACGTCAAGTAAAACTTTTATTTCTTATTTATGTGTTTTCTACCCGAAAGAGAAGAGTGAACGTCATTGTTAATTGTCAGTATGGGAGTTATTTGAGGAACATTCAGTTAAGATGGCGGATTACAGGCAGCTATTTTCCTTTTCAAACATGTGGGCACGTCTCACTCAGCAATTTTAACAGCCATTTACCAATATAAAGATTTAAAATGTTTGTATTAGTTAACGTAAGGTAGTCATTATCTGCGATAATTAGGTGATGAAGTAGGTAACTCATGCTACCTTTATCCTACACGTAACTTCCGAAAGTTTTATGGTCATGCCACATTGGCATTTCTGTATTTCATAGAATCCTCTCTACCCTTCCATATGCCTGCAGAATTCGGAACGTACGAGGGACGTTCAATAAGTAATACAACGCATTGTTTTCTCGGCCACCTTCGGTTGTAAAAATGCCGAATTTGTTGTGAGACACTGAGGGAATATTCCCACTTCAGCCTTTATTGTTTCATGGAGTCCCGATGTGTGCCGGCGCTATACGTAGCCTTAAAATGGCGTCTGTAACAGGAGGTGTTATCAGTGATACAGTCTCCATTGCTGGTGGTAGAAAATCGCGGGGAGGCAGCCAACAGGGAACTGATACTCAGAATCAGCGACGTATTTCGCCCCAAAGACGGACAAAGAAGCTATTAAACAGGTGAACATAAAGCTCTGGCTCATCAGTGTGATTCTTTGCTGTTTGTATACAACCGGATGAAGTGGAACTCTCATTACAAAGTACCATATCAGAACAAGGGATACTTTTTGTTATTGTACCTTCACTTTAAACTAGCAATACATAAAGGAGCCACAACAGAGTTCTTGACAGCCAGAGTAGAAAGACGTAGCTATTGCCTACGTAAAACAGCTTTTTAAAGTAATTTATGTCCAGTGTTGTAACAAACCATCCCAGCAGTTCATAAATAAAGAGGAAGCGAGTATGCCTCTGATTCGTCAACAGGTGTTAATCAGCTGTGAAACGGCTTGCGCGCCCTTTCTGCTCGTGCCATGAAGCGCGCCGTTCAGACTGCGCTAGTTCTCGCTTCCGACGTCAATGGCGTCTGTGTCGCAGCGGGCCCGCATGTGTACTTAACGCCCCTGTAACCAGTACACGGACTAACACTCTGTGACGTAACCAGATACAGACATCGGACCACACTCCAGCAGGCGCGGAAGAGGATGGCGGGTAACACGTGGGTAGTTTTCCCGTTACTGTGGTGCAACTGTACTGCCCCTAATTTCCTCTTTTTCATCTTCGTATATGTCGTTACCTGACAAGCCCTACTAACGCATTCATTGTCCACGACGTAACGAAACTTATTTGTAATATTATACCACTTTATTTGCGATGTGTCTACACCCCTATGTTTCATTTTAAGTTTCGGTTTGCCACTTATAGCCAGTCGCTGATTGCTGGGATGTGGCCTCACAGTATTCCTGCGTTTTCTGGTTAAGTGTCATTAAATGTACATTGCACGCCAACGTCCAGTGATTTCCCTTGGTCGTTTCCGTTGCGGTTCTCTTGCTACCTGCAACTGTCGTTTACTGCAGTACAAGAATCCGGGATCCGTCCACCCTGAAGCTTTCTCCTTTCTTGTTGCATATATTCTCATGTTGGGGTATTTCTACAGCTCTCACATTCGGAAGTGATAGCTCTTTTCTACAGCCAGAACTTCCGTGCCCGTAAATTTTACTACTTGGTCGGCCTTACACAGCGCGTGCTCCGATACACCGATGTCTCCACCTGTCCCAACCTGTAATGTCGCGCCGCCTGCGTTGACCGAGCTGTTCTAGGCGCTTCAATCCGAAACCGCGCGGCTGCTACGGTCGCAGGTTCGATTGCTGCCTCGAGCATGGATGTGTGTGATGTCCTTAGGTTAGTTAGGTTTAAGTAGTTCTAAGTTCTAGGGGACTGATGACCTCAGTTGTTAAGTCCCATAGTGCTCAGAGCCATTTGAACCATTTTGTAATGTCGCTTATGTTCATTACTCCTGATGACTGATCGTCCAGTCATTCCACCACAGACTGCCTGCACGTGATATGTGGTATAAAATGGTTCAAATGGCTCTGAGCACTATGGGACTTAACATCTGAGGTCATCAGTCCCCTAGATCTTAGAACTACTTAAACCTAACTAACCTAAGGACATCACACACATCCATGCCCGAGGCAGGATTCGAACCTGCGACCGTAGCGGTCGCGCTGTTCCAGACTGAAGCACCTAGAACCGCTCGGCCACACGGCTGGCGATATGTGGTATACTCCCAACACTGCAAGTGGATCCCTTTCCTCTTTTGCTGATCTGAGACACGCGGCTTATAAATAGTCTTTGCATCGTGTTTGCTCAATATACAGCCGATTCCAACCATCACTCTGGGACTGTATGGCAGAAAGGCGCACCCAACATTTCTTTTCCGATGTGTCACTTGGCCGAGTGTTCGATTCTGTGACACTACTTATGTAGATAGCTGTTGGAGTGTCCTCTGCTGCTGAAAATTCCTTCCAGATGTTGCATCTCAGTGTCTGAGGTGCTGCGGCTAAATGTTCTTCTTGGCCGCATTAAGAATGTTTTAATCAAGCCTCTTTCTTACCTCTGCAGCTATTTGACGGTTTGCGTAGGTATCGTCTGAATTTTTCGGTTTTCGATATAATTTGTCCTCAGGTTTTTAACATGCTTAGTGATCAGCGCATCTAGAGAGTGTAGCTGTTTGTCCTTTTCTACCTCCATGGAAAATTTTGTGTTAGCGTGGAGGCTGTTCTGGTGTCGTGTTTTACAACATGCGAAGTGCCTGTGCGCCGAAATGTTCCATGACCGAGTTAGCCACCTCTGGACTAAATGGACTACCCACGGCGGCGCATTCCCGCTGTTCGTACAAGTTGCCATTTCATATGAAATTGCTCAACGAGCAAAAGAAATTGATCTTGGCCACATCTATAGGGGGTGAGAGAGAACAAAGGAAACAGAAAAAAGAAGAAAGTAGTTACAGCAAGGCAACTTCCGGCACAGACAGTTTATTGTCTGTGGTAATGAAATTTCTCCCTAGATCCTCGCTGCTTATTGCTTTGCTCCCCTCTTGTAAGACGTCATTTGTGATGATATCTGCTTGCACTGCAGCAAATGTACAATTTCTGGCGACGCAGGCAGAATTTTAGTGCACGGTTATCCATGTATTTCATTTCTAATTTAAGTATTTGCTGAGCATGATAATGGCATGCATTTATTGCTGCTTCCAATGTCTTCAGAACTATTACTGTTTCAGAATTCTTGTGAATTATTCCCATTCTTCAAAATTTTGTTTTGAGCTGGTGAAGTTATTACGTGTTTTCTCAAGAATTACCAGAACGTTTCTGAAGGTGCGCATGATGACAATCTAAGACAATCCTCATCCAGTTACTCAGGGCGAATTTTTTTCCTTCAAGCTCACGATTTGTTATTACTACTGTATGTGACGTGTGAAAACCCTTAGGAAGGAAGAAGCACAGCACAAGTGACTTTTCTCACTCCAGGAGGCTAGCTTAGATCTCGGGTAATGCTGAAACAGTGACAGCAACATAAAATGCTACCAGCGACAAACACTAACCCACAAATTTCCGTGTGGTGACAAAACCGAGATATAAAAACGACTCAGAAACTAAAAATTCGATTAATTCCCTGAAGATCTAAGTAGGATTCCAGTCAGAAATGCAGTTCACAGAAAATTTGCTTCCTGTTGTATAAGCAATCAAAATATGAATAACTGATCTGATTTTGTTGCTTTTATAGTTACCAAGTACAGAAAAGTGGAAGAAATTGTATCAACAGAGACAAATAGCAATATGTTACAAGTAGTACTCTCAAAAAAATAAATTGATTAACAAACCAAGATAAAGGCCATATGATTCGAATAAAGGAACGAAACCCTTTAGGAGCAGTCCACTGAAAAAAGGAAGAATGCAAAGTACTAAAATTAACGATGCCTCAAGGGAACTGGTATTCGAAACTTTTGTCGTATTGAGACATATACGCATTAAGAAATCATTTTGGTTGATTTCAATACAGCCTTCAAACCTAAAGTACTAAGCTTATTTTCCTTAATAATATTTGTACATTAAGCGGAAGAAATGGCAATGATACCATCGAGAAGCAATTACTGATTTTAGTAATTTGGCTACTGAAGTATTTATTCAAAATCCTGTAAGAGCAGATACTGCGCGCTGAGACATCAGTGAGACGCAACCAAAGTTCTCAAGAGGAGGCACACAAATAAATAAGAAGAAGAAACATAGGAACGAAATGATGAAATCACAGCTGAGGAATACCAAAGAATTATCGTTAAAGGAGGAAAGTAGGATAGTTAAAAAGAAAGCAAGAGGACGGCATAGTTCACTGCCCACGAAATGAACAGACCTGTGCTCGAATTCAAGTGCGGGATACAGCCTGTCGCATACGTACAGTCTAATTTGGCTGTGTCACTAGCCTGCTGTCCTTATGCCAGTTTCAGTTGATTAACTACAGAAGAAAGAAGTTCATCGTTTAGAAGTTCAACCACCCTTGCGATCCAGTGTGCGTTCTATTGCAGAATCAAAAGTGCAAACGCAATAATAAAAATGAGATGCAGAAGGGAAAATTGCTGACTTCTTCATTTATAGTGATTGTCGTGCAATACTTAAACACGACGATCAGATGGGATATGAAATGCCTTGAGAATTTATGATGCGAGAATACTAAACACGACAGGAGCACTCAGCTTGGTCTCCGGTGTTGATGACGCAGATAAAATCGCCGTCTCGCTCGCCGTTTCCTGCCCGGCCTCATCACAGCACGGCTATAAAGCACGTCACCTGCTGGCCCCTTGTCACCGCTACCTGATGGCTTCACTCGCCATAAATCCTCGTTTAGCAGCGAAAGCTATAAAGCTTTTAGATGGAGATTGGCAGCAGTTTCGGAGGGGGCCATATAACACCTTCTTGTCACCGTGTCTAGAATGTCGAGCGAATAAAATTTGATCACTTCTAACACAAAGCCTTTTCGGAAGTCCGAGATCATTCTTAAAAGCTTTGTGAGACTTTGTGTTGTGATCAGAACAAATTTTTTTTCCTCAACAGTGTTGCGGCTTGAACTGCCTTGTAAGGGCCCCTCTTAATTAAGGGTATATCGATACTGTTTTTCCATAGAGTACATCTACATCTACATCTACATCTGCATGATAACTCTGCAATTCACATTTAAGTGCTTGGCAGAGGGTTCATTGAACCACAATCATACTATCTCTCCACCATTCCATTCCCGAACAGCGCGCGGGAGAAACGAACACTTAAACCTTTCTGTTCGAGCTCTGATTTCTCTTATTTTATTTTGATGATCATTCCTACCTATGTAGGTTGGGCTCAACAAAATATTTTCCCATTCGGAAGAGAAAGTTGGTGACCGAAATTTCGTAAATAGATCTCGCCGCGACGAAAAACGTCTTTGCTTTAACGACTTCCATCCCAACTCGCGTATCATATCTGCCACACTCTCTCCCCTATTACGTGGTAATACAAAACGAGCTGCCCTTTTTTGCACCCTTTCGATGTCCTCCGTCAATCCCACCTGGTAAGGATCCCACACCGCGCAGCAATATTCTAACAGAGGACGAACGAGTATAGTGTAAGCTGTCTAGTGGACTTGTTGCATCTTCTAAGTGTCCTGCCAATTAAACGCAACCTTTGGCTCGCCTTCCCCACAATATTATCTATGTGGTCTTTCCAGCTGAAGTTGTTCGTAATTTTAATACCGAGGTACTTAGTTGAATTGACAGCCTTGAGAATTGTACTATTTATCGAGTAATCGAATTCCAACGGATTTCTTTTGGAACTCATGTGGATCACCTCACACTTTTCGTTATTTAGTGTCAACTGCCACCTGCCACACCATACAGCAATCTTTTCTAAATCGCTTTGCAACTGATACTGGTCTTCGGATGACCTTACTAGACGGTAAATTACAGCATCATCTGCGAATAACCAAAGAGAACTGCTCAGATTGTCACCAAGGTCATTTATATGGATCAGGAACAGCAGACGTCCCAGGACGCTTCCCTGGGGAACACCTGATATCACTTCAGCTTTACTCGATGTGATAGCTTAGTCTGTAGCTATGGCGCGTTACGTAATAAAACGTATGTGGTACATTGTTGTATTTACGAATGTCCAACCAGCACAACACAGATTTTTGGGTCATCAGTGTCCTGACTGGTTGACGCGGCCCGTCACGAATTCCTCTCCTGTGCCAACCTCTTCATCTCAGAGTAGCACTTGCAACCTACGCGCTCAATGATTTGCTGGATGTATTCCAGTCTCTGTCTTCCTCTACAGTTTTTGCCCTCTACAGTTTCCTTTAGGACCATGGATGACATTCCCTCATGTCTTAACAAATGCCCTATCATCTTGTCCCTTTTCCCTCTGTTTTCCATGTATTCATTTCCGATTCTGCGCAAAACCTCCTTATTCCTTACCTTATCAGTCCACCTAATTTTCAACATTCGTCTGTAGCACCACATCTCAAATGCTTCGATTTTCTTCTGTTCGGGTTTTCCCACAGGCCACGTTTCACTACCATACAACACTGTACTCCAGACGTACGTTCTCAGAAACTTCTTCCTCAAATTAAGGCCTATGTTTAATACTAATAGGCCTCTCTCGGCCAGGAATGCCCTTTTTGACATTGCTAGTATCCTTTTGATGTCCTCCTTGCTCGGTCCGTCATTGGTTATTGCCTAGGTAGTTGAATTCCTTAACTTCATCCACTTCGTGACCATCAATCCTGATGTTAAGATTCTTGTTGTTCTCATATCTGCTACTTCTCATTACTTTCGTCTTTCTTCGATCTACACTCAATCCATATTCTGTGCTCATTAGATAGTTCATTCCGTTCAGCAGATCATGTAATTCTTCTTCACTTTCAGTCAGAATAGCAATGTCATCATCGAATCGTATCATTGACATCCGTTCACCTTTGTTTTAATTCCACTTCTGATCCTTTGTCTTATTTCTATCACTGCTTCCTCGGTGTACAGATTGAACTGTATGGGGAACGACTACATCCGTCTCTAACACATTTTTTAATCCGAGCACTTCGTTCTTGGTCGTCCACTTTGATTATTCATTCATGGGTACTGCACATTTTGTATGTTACCCGTTTCTCCCTATAGCTTACCCCGACTTTTCTCAGAATTTCGAACATCTAACACCATTTTACATTGTAGAAGGCTTTCTCCATGTCGACATATCCTATGAACAGTATCTTGTTTTTTCTTTTGCCTTGCTCCTATTATCAACCGCAACGTCAGAATTCCTCTCTGGTGTCTTTACCTTTCTGAAAGCCAAATTGATCGCCATCTAGCACATCCTCAATTTTCTTTTCCATTCTTCTGTATATTATTCTTGCCAGCAACATGGACTCATCAGCTGTTAAGCTGATTGTGCGATAATTCTCGCACTTGTCAGCTATTGCAATTTTCGGAATTGTGTGGATGATGTTTCTGCGAAAGTCAGATGGCATGTCCCCAGACTAATACATTTCACACACCAATGTGAATAGTCGATTTGTAGCCGCTTTCCCCAATGATTTTAGAAATTCTGATGGAATGTTATCTATCCCTTCTGCCTTATTTGATCTTGACTATGAGTTAACGAGCATTTCGCTCTCATTTAAGTATATGACCGAAAGAGACAGCCTTCCAGGAATTGCGAAACGAATACTGTCGTCCAGGACCATGGAGCACAAAGACCACAGATTCTCCACGAGATAGGGGAAGTGCACAGGCGTCTATTGTGCTGAGTGAGGCCGGGCTGATCAGGTCTAAGTGCTGTAGCATACAAGTGAGACGGACGAGAACCTACGTCATAGGGAAACCCCGAAGAAGCTGTTTGTGCGCAGGGAAGCGTAGCAGAGTGAAATATGGCTTTATTAAGATCTGCCATAAAAGGAAACATTTATGAAAACTATTTAAGTCTGTGCTAATTCAGGGACTGAAGCCACAGGAATTTTAATATAGCATCTTTCTTAAATATTCATGGTGATCCCAATGAAACTTGAATACTGATCATATCTATAATAGTTTAGGATTGACTGTTAAAGTAAAATTAACAAGTTTTGTAACAACGACCTGAATGCTAAAAACTGGACGCTTTAGTCGATCTCAGCGATCGACATTTTATATAATATTGCATCATTAAAATGATAAATGTTGTAAATATCAACTCTGTAGCTTTATTTGTTTAACAGATAAAGTTAAATGATCAGTATTTTCAGTTAAGCATCAGATCATCATTTCCTCCACACGATACACAGTGAGCGGTGACAGCATGACACCTTATTGAATCATTTGGTAACTGAATATTTGTTATAAAGTTTAGTGTATAATAGTCACTTTTATTCTTTATATATTTATCAGAAAGTACATTGGTGTAAGACTACTGTCCATGACATTTGAAGTTAACGAAGGAAATTGTATTGGTTTTATGTAAAAGAATTTAGCGTTTATTATGTAATGGGTATTATTGTTACTTTATTTAGAACGTAAAAGTGGTCAAGCTATGATTATTTAAATGTGTTAAAATGTAAAATAATTTAGAATAAGCTGTAGCCAGTCAGATGGACGGTTTCAGGAAAGGGAGCTGCACTAGTGAGTTGACCGACGATGTTCGGCACGCGGGAGACGCGGGCGGAGACGGGCAGAGGGCAGTTCGGATTGAGACGTGAAAGCGGACAGTCGGTCTTTAGGTAGCTAGGAAGTGAAACGATTTAGAAAATTTCGCGTTGTGCCGTTGTCGTGGGACCTAAGCTCTGAGTGGTGAGCAGCCGCGCGCCTGGTGTGAACTCTCTTTTCGCGTAGGTAACGAGGTGGAGTATTAGACTTGTATTTCGTGATGAGACTGTGAATGACTGAACTTTGTCAAATGGATATGCGCTCGAGTGTAAGAGTAAGTCTAAATAAGACCACTTTCGCTATTAGTTTGCTTTCTGAATAAACATTATTATAACCATATCGCAAGTGTGTGGCCTACGTCTTTTATGGGTCATTAATTTAGTTCCCGATATTATTATTACTGTTATTATATGTTATATTAACTTTGTATGTTTCATACAATTTCGCAAACTTAACATTAGCCAGATAATTTAACCAAAGGGTCACATGTGTCTTGGGCGTGTTGGGCGTGTAATGCGACACGTGCGGTTCAACCCCTAGATTAGTTTGAGTCAAGACATTTCTACGAAAAGGAACCGCAAATATGCCCAAATATCTTTGGAATGTTAGCTCGGAATTTGGGGCTCGTCTGTAATAGTAATTTGCAAAGTGTTAGTCGAGGCATAAGAATCTTACAATTTGTTGGAACTGGATTGAATTTTGGAAACTGTTAGTTGCGGAATATGAACTCTGGAAAGTCTTAGAATTGGATTTGAATACTGCAAAGTGTTTCCAAAAGTATTATCTGAACTTCGATAGTAGGACATCTCGCAAAACGTCAATGTGAGCTCGGTTCAGGACTGAATATTAGGTTTCTTTAATAGTTGTGAAATTACATTCTGTGATCTAGGTCGCAAATCTGTGGCAATTTAGGCAGTTAGCGTGGGTGCTCTAAGCTACGAATTTTGCAACATTTGTGTGCACTGAATTTTAACAGTGGTTAGGAGTGACAAAAACGTAATACAGAAGGTGAGGCGACATCGAAAGCACGTGGTTCCAGCCAGCAGCAGCATCTTCAGCGGCGATTCATCGCGCAGCGGCGGTTGCAGTACCACAGCAGAGGCTACGAGATCTTCAGCGTCAGCTTCAACTGCAATGGCAGAAGGATACAGCACGGCAAAGCTAAGTACCTGCGCTGATAGCAAGATTATGTGTGATTCCGTAGTTCAATCGCCAATAATAGACGTCGCTAATATTAAGTAGTCAGCCAGTTTTTGTGGGCCCGAAAATAGTAGCGAGCCACTTAGCCCAAAGTCGGAGGGGAAGAGCGCGACCGGCGGTGAATTTGATGGGGCAAATAGTCTGAAATCAGGCAAGGGAGTTGAATTTGTGGGAGACATAATGTCGCAAATAATGCAGATGATAAGAGGATTGGGATCCAAAATTGGTTCTGTTAAAACCGATATGAGATCCAAAATTGATTCTGTTAAAACTGAGATGGTTCACGTAAATTTAAAAATTGATTCGGTACAGTCCTAAATAGCTTTGGTTATGAAAGACGAAATAGGTAAAATGGCTAGTGGAATCGAAGAATTGATAGATGGCAAATTAAAAACCGTTCAGGAAGAAATGGGCAAAATTTCTGATGAAGTTGGGATACTTGACTCTGAGGTAGATCAAGCGCAGGAAGATTTCAGTAATAAGATGGAGAAGTTGCAGGCAGATCTGGGATGTAATGTATGAAATCGATTGAGTATGCAAGATGCTTTGTAGCTGAGACGACAGAGGCAATTAGCAACTTATCCGTTCAAATAGGTAAAGGAGAGAAAGAAGTAAATAAAATAAAGGAACAAGTAGAATCTGACATTAAAATTGAAAATAGTGAAGTTAAGGAGCAAGTCAATGGAATAAGAAGCTAATTGAATTCTTTAGCTGCACATCAAGCCTCTACAGTGATCAGTGTTCCGTGGATGAAATAATGATCGGTCAAATGTTTTCGAGACGACGGGAATTATCACCCAGTAAATTTTTTAGCAGCATGCAGGGATGATTTTATAAGGGGAATGTCCGACGAGGCGAAGATAACATTCATGAAAAGACGTTAGGAAGGTGAGCCGCAATCGTGGCCAAATATGCATAGTGATACGTTCACTACCTACGAAATATTTGAAAGCAGTTTCCTGAACAAGTTCTGGAGTGAAGCGAAGCAAACACGACTCCAAAATGAGTTTCTGAACGGGCCAACATTTAAATACGGGAACGGGTCCACGCGAGAATTATGTAAACGTGAACTTCCGAGATTAATGGACGTGAAACGTCCATTGGGAGTGCTTATCGAAACTACGGCGTTGAAAAGGCAGTTACCGGAAAATTTGCAGTGGGATCTAGTGCACAGTCCTAGCAACTCAATAGACGAATTTTTGGACTTTGTAGAAAAATTAGGACGGGCGTTGAATGTTAAACCTCCAAGTAAACAGATAAATAGTTTTCAGAGTGGAAATCATAGCTACAGTCGGAGTAATTACTACGAAAGGCATCCGGGAACTTATCAACGGAATGCAAACAGCAGTATTGATAAGGCAAATGGTAACAGGAACACATCCAATGATAAATTTCAAAGGAGTAATGGGAACAGATACTTTCGTAACAGGGACCAACACCAAGGACGTAGATCTGAAGGACCGCCACCTGCGAAATGAACCAGTGGAATGGGAGATCGGGAAACCAGGTTTCGCCTTATCTCAGGTCAGGAGATGGCAAAATAAACCGGCGATGAATAGGACGTGAATAAACGGAAATGTGATAGGTGTCAATAAATCTGCAGAAAGGCGTCAGAATTTTGAAATGAAATTAGAAAGAGATCAGACTCAAATAGGTAAATTTTCAAATCAGATCGTACATAAAAGGCGTTATCCTAAAATAATGAAAGATAACTATAAAGGCGATGACGACGATTTAGGGCTAAATGATGTGTTTTATGAATGCGAAACGAAAGAGCGAGTGAATGTTAATACAATGAAAGATTATATGTGCCAAGGAGTCTGAGGTGGAGCTCAATTTGATGGAGTTAGATGGTATAGAAAATTCTATAGAGGTACTAACCAGTGGTAACGATTATATTGATGAATGTGATGATGTTTCATGTTATATTGTCATGAAGAAATTTGTTAAGGAGGTTAATAATGGCAGCGTAGCATTAGTCTCATCAGCTGTTGATGAATGTATGTGTGTATCGGCGGATATTGGAGAACTATTTTTGAAGGAAGGTGGTAATGATGCTTTATGTGCTGAAGCTACAAAAGTAGAAACTGCTGGTATTGATACTTCAGGGGAAGAAATCTGTGCATGTCTTTCCACTAATGGAGGTGAACCCGAATTTCTGGATGGATCTAAGGATCTTAAATGTATATTTTAGAATGAATGTGGATCTGAATTTGATTGGCGATCTGCAATTAATGTGGTGCAGGAGCGTGTAGGAGAGGAAATGGTAAGATGCTCAAGTTTAAATCAAAAAGCCCAATAATTTAATGGTACTGCACGATGTTGTAGCTACAGTTTATATGATGTAACGGCAGAGGATGGTGAACCTATGAACGGTTCATAAATTGGTGATTTCCCGACAGAGGTAAATAAGGTTTTATGTAGTGAGCTGTATGATGTATGAGCGGCTGTCGAAAGTGCTGTTTGTGAAGGTGTTTGTAATGACGTGGAAGTAGAAAGTAATGCTTTATTTCATGATAATGATGTTGTAGCTACTAATTTCGATAGCTTTAAGGGAGAACACAGTGAGTTTGCTTCTAACATAGAAAGTGATATTTGGGCAGAATGGTATCATAAGGAGGAATGTGATTTTACTGTAACTGATTGGCGATGGTACGGAAGAACGTTACGATAGTTATTGCCTCACTTGTGGACTCGAGAGAAATTTAAGATAGCGAGAGATCTAGAAGGGAGAAAAAATAAAATTGGGCGAAAGAAGCATTTAATGAATTATTTTGGGACGAATACGAAATTGTGGGGTCGATCGAACAAGATATGAGTATTCTAGAGATGGAATAGAAGGGACGAGATATAGATCATGATTTATTGAGGGAACTGTGTTTAGAGCAAAATGAAATGATTAATGTTCAGTGTCTCTTTGAAATTAAAGTAAATGATGAGAAAGTAGATGCACTGCTCGATTCAGGAAGTAATGTGTCGGCAGTGTCGGAAGGTTTTGTACATAGGGTGAAGAATAAGAAATTAGTATTACTACCTGTAAGTGGTGTAAAAATTAAAATGGCAGTTGGCGGTTTAAGTAAGCCAATAAGGCAAGAAGTGCTCCTGGGATTCAAGTGCAAGGAGAATCATTTTAGTATAGGATGCTTTGTATTGAATGGACTTATAAAAGATGTGGTGCTGGGAACAGATTTCTTATGTAAATGTGAAAATTCGCTTCACTGCTTGGGAAGGTGCTTGGATTTTGAAATTGAGGGTGAAAAAGGAAAGTAAAATTTAAGAATCTTTTGACGGGGGACAACCAGATGGCGCACACCATATTTACACATGCTTGGGATGAAGACGACAATATGTGTTTCTATTCTTGAGAGGTAATTTGCAATGTTTTATTTCAAGATTTATTGCAGCTTGTTTGTTGTTTCGTCGTACAAGGATATTTTTTTGGCACAAGGTGTGTGCAATTATAGAGATAGTTTAGACGCACATTTGGGTGCGAGAAGGTCAGAAAAATCGATTATTTGGTGAACAGTATCAAGTCAAAAACCAGTGCACAGTATGCGTATAAATTAGGTATCTGGGAGTATATAAGGGATTTATTTATGTGTATGTATGTGTTAGGCTTAAGTTTTTGGATGGTTTTATGTTTGTTGTAATTTCCAAATTATAAGTTATGGTCATGCAAATTTGAGTGCATTGATGTTGGAGAAATCTGGAAAATGAAAATTAGTCATGCTTAACTAGGAAGACAGATTTATGATTATCTACTTACCTGAGAAAATTTTAGGACAATAATTTATTGTTTTATGGAGTAAAGATTTTTGTACGCAGCTTCACTACGTGGAATAAAACGTTATTTGTTGTTAGTTTTGAGTCTAAGGGAGATATTGAAATTAAAAGCAAATATTAATTTACCGATGAAGTCGATTGGGATTCGGTCACGAGATGCATGTCTCAAGTGGGACTTGAATAACGTGTCAGAATCATTGAAGAATTTACTGACATCTGGAAAACGCTGTAAACCAGTTGTTTACTGTGTATTTTGGATCTGTTTATATCGATTCCACATGGAAAATGCTCAGTGCAGATCCTGGGTGGTTTCGGAAAGTGTTTTTTTTTCTGGTATCTACACCCGATTCGAATTTCAGGAGATTTGTTCCCGCAAAGCGATGGCGATGGAATGCAGAGCCGTACAGAATTTCGGCGAGGTACTCGGCTCCGAATCTGTGGAGGGCCACTAGAGACTTCGTTGTGATGAAAAAGTTCTGCGAAAATGAGAGCAGTGGCGCCGATATTTCTGCAGTATTTCAATATACAGTCGAATTTGATAAATGCATAGTCCTATTTGCCATTTAATTAATATGCCGCAATTCATAATTTATGTTAGATACAAGTTGATTTAAATTTAAAGCATGCTGCATCAGCATCGCTACAAATAATTACACTATTGATCTGGCCCTTAGGATATTTTTGATATTGTATTATGAATTTGTGTTTTGTAAATTTGGATACTACTGCATAACATAAATGGCACGCAACATGTTATGAAGTAGAGGTGTGTGAGTTAACGAGCATTTCGCTCTCATTTAAGTATATGGCAGAAAGAGACAGCCTTCCAGGAATTGCGAAACGAATCCTGTCGTCCAGGACCATGGAGCACAAACACCACAGATTATCCACGAGATACGGCAAGTGCTCAGGCGTCTATTGTGCTGAATGAGGCCAGGCTGATCAGGCCTAAGCGCTGTAGTGTGCGAGTGAGACAGACGAGAACCTACTTCAAAGGGAAACCCCGAAGGAGCTGTTTGTGACCAGGGAGGCGTAGCAGAGTGAAATATGGTTGAATTAAGATCTGCCATAAAGGAAAACATTTATGAAAACTATTTAAGTCTGTACTAATTCAGGGAATGAAGCCACAGTGATTTTTACGTACCATCTTTCTTAAATTTTCATGGTGATCCCAAAAGAAACTTGAATATTGATCATATCTATAACAGTTTAGGATTTACTGTTAAGGTGAAATTAAAAAGTTTTATAACAATAACCTGAATGTTAAGATCTGAATGCTTTGGTCGATCTTAACGGTCGACATTTCATATAAAAGCACATCATTAAAATGACAAATGTTGTAAATATCAACTCTGTAACTTTATTTGTTTAACAGATAAAGTAAATTTAAACTATCAGTATTTTCAGTTAAGCATCAGATCATCATTTCCACCACACAGAACACAATGAACGATGACAGCATAACATCTTATTGAATCGTTTGGTAATAGAATATTTGTTGTAAAGTTTAGTGCATATCAGTTACTTTCGTTCTTTATTTATTTCTTAGAAAGCATATTGGTGTAAGGCTACTGGCCGTGACATCCAAAGTTAAGAAGGAAATTTTACTGGTCTTATGTAAAAGAATTTAACGCTTATTATGCAATGGATATTATTGTTACGTTATTTAGAACGTGAAGGTGGTCAAGCTATGATTATTTAAATGTGTTAAAATGTAAAATAATTTAGAATAAGCTGTAGCAAATCAAATGGACGACTTCAGGGAAGGGAGCTCCACTAGTCAGTTGAGCGACGATGTTCGGAACGCGGGACACGCGGCCGGTTACGGCCAGAGGGCAGTTCGGATTCAGACGCGATAGCGGACCGTCGTCTTTAGGTAGTTAGAAAGTGAAACGATTTAGAGAATTTCGCGTTGTGCGGTTATCGTGGGACTTGTCTTTAGGCGGTGAGCAGCCGCGCGCCTGGTGTGAATTCTAACTTTTCGCGTAGATAACGAGGTGAAGTATTGGACTTGTATTTCGTGATGAGACTGTGAATGATTGAACTGTGTCAAATAGATATGCTCCCGAGTGCAACAGTAACTCTAAATACGACCACTTTCGCTATTAGTTTGCTTTCTGAATGAACATTATTATAACCATATCGCAACTGTGTGGCCTACATCATTTATGAGTCGTTAATATAGTTCCCGATATTATTATAAATGTTACATGTTATATTAACTTTGTATGTTTCATAAAATTTCGCAAACTTGCCATCAGCCAGACAATTTAACCAAATGGTCACAAGTGTGTAATGTTACACGTGCGGTTCAACCCCTAGACATTTCAACCCCAAGACATTTCGACCAAAAGGGACAGAAAGTGATCCCGAACATCTCTGGGATGTTAACTCACACGCTCATAGAGGCTTTCAGTGTATTGTTTCCACCCATCCCCTCTCTCCTCTGCATTTGGCAGTGGAATTCCAGTTGCACTCTTTATGTTACTACCCTTGCTCCTGACTTTCCTGTATCCTGAGTCTGCCCGTCCGACAATCATTTCCTTTCCGATGTCTTCACATTTTTCCTGCAGCCGCTTCGTCCTTGTTTCCCCGCACTTCCTATTAATTTCATTCCTCAGCGACTGTTTTTCTGTATCCCGGAACATTTTTGTATTTCCTCCGTTTATGGATCAACTAAGGTATTTCTTCTGTTACCCATGGTTTCTACGCAAAAAAATGGTTCAAATGGCTCTGAGCACTATGGGACTTAACAACTGTGGTCATCAGCCCCCTAGAACTTAGAACTACTTAAACCTAACTAACCTAAGGACATCACACACATCCATGCCCGAGGCAGGATTCGAACCTGCGACCGTAGCAGTCGCACGTTTCTTCGCAGTTACCTTCTTTGTATCTATGTTTATCTTTCCAATTTCTGTGATGGCCCTTTTTAGTGATGTACATTCCACTTCAACTGTACTGCCTACTGAACTATTCCTTATTGCTCTATCGATAGCCTTAGAGAACTTAAAGCGTATCTCATCATTCCTTAGTTCCCCTGTATCCCACTTCTTTGCGTATTGATTCTTCCTCACTAATGTCTTAAATAAGAACGTAGGATTCCACGGCCGGTATCATAGTGATTAAAATTCTTCTGGGTATTATGCTGCGTCATTGCTAAAAACTAACAACAATAATAAAGTAAAACTGACGTTTCGGCCGAACTGCAACGGCCTTCCTCAGGGCACGACTGGTTGTGCATGGGGATATGGTTCAAATGGCTCTGAGCACTATGGGACTCAACTGCTGTGGTCATAAGTCCCCTAGAACTTAGAACTACTTAAACCTAACTAACCTAAGGACATCACACACATCCATGCCCGAGGCAGGATTCGAACCTGCGGCCGCAGCGGTCGTGCGGTTCCAGACTGTAGCGCCTTTAACCGCTCGGCCACTCCGGCCGGCGCATGGGGATAGGTGCTTCTATTTATACAGCTATCGATGTCTGACGTCACTGTTTTAAAACTTTTAATTGGCCCTCGAATATGATTGGCTAGTCATGACGTAAGGGAAGATGGAAGGAAAGAGACTATTCGTGGAAGTCCATGTCGTCAACGATTGGTAGCTGTCTGCCAATCAGCGTTCGGCTTCTGGTCGGCAAGTTTTGCTCCTGGTGTGCGCGGAAGTGGACTGACATTTGCTCTACAGCTGTTTGTGCAGATACGTCCGTGTCCCGTGTAGCTTCTGCCCCGCGACCGCTCGCGGCCCGTTGGACTGGGGCGGCCGGCAGCCTGGACGCCGGGAGTTTGTAGCCATCTTCTCTTTTGATGTTGTCGGGCTGCTTGATAATTTCGATCGCCTCCCGTATTTTGCGTTCTCGTATCCACGATTCTTTCCCCAGTACTCTGGCTTCCTGGAACCTGATAGGCTGTCCACAGTCACGGTGGTGTTCCGCTATCGCCGATTTATTATGTTGTTGTAATCGTACATAGCGTTCGTGTTCTGCTACTCGTAAGCTGACAGGTCTCCCTGTTTCTCCTATGTAGGTAGTTCCTCACTAACACCGTAGTTCTTAAACACCTGCAGTGTTAAGATTGTTGGCTACATCCTTGGTGGAACGATCATTTCGTGGATCCTGTGATTGCCTCGAAAAATCGGTTTGAAACTTCGTCGACGGGGGACGTTGCCTAGCCGTTCACTGACGCCCTTTACATTTGGTAAGTGGACCAGTGGAAGCTTCTCTTCTTTGCCTTCTTCTCGTCTTCTGCTCCCTTTGGTTTTAGCTACCTTTCTTATGATGTCATCATAGCCGTTGGCCCGAAACGTATGTTGCAGCTCCTTTAATCAAAGAATTAATTCTTTAATTAAGGCGTCAGTGTACGCCTAGGCAACGTCCTCCGCCGACGAGGTTTCAAACCTAGCTCCTGACATTCCACGCCCTGATTCGTGGAACGTTATCCTTTTGTTGATTATTCAAACTTTTTCTCATGCTCACCTCTCCCTTGGCAGTCCCCTCCCAGAGATCCGAAAGCGGGACTATTCCGGAATCTTTTGTCAATGGAGAGATCTTCATGACACTTTTCAATTACAGGCCACATGTCCTGTGGATGCATGTTAAGTGTCTTTAATGCAGTGGATTCCATTGCCTTCTGCATCCTCATGACGTTGATCACTCCTGATTCTTTCGCCTGTAGGGGCTGTTTGCCGCCTCAAGGACAAGAGAGTGCCGTGAACCTCTGTCCGCCCCTCCGCTCTCTTTGACAAGGCCGCTGACTACTTAAGCCGGAAGTCTTCGGCCGCCAATGCTGATTATTCATCAGATTCTAAGCAGTGGCGGTATTCGAATCCGGGACCGAGGACGTTTTCATTACTAATCAAAGACGCTACCCCTAGTCCATGGGTCTAAATTGGCGTATTTTGGTGTATATTCTGAAAATCCGTGATTGAAAGTAACAAATGCACTGTAAGTCTGACAAAGGTTAATCACACGTGTATTCAGAACAAATTGTACGAGTAAGTTCATAATATTTTGCGACACACTAGCGCAAAAAATTTATGAGTACTACCGTCGTGCTGTAAGTAAACAAATTTAACAGAAGAATTAAATGTTCAGTTTATTAATGTTACTGAAGTTTCTCAGTGATACAATCACAAAAATCTAGATGATAATTCCTACTCGTGTGTACATAAAAAATGCAAACAACAATACTTTCCATTTGGTACTGAATACATTACACTTCTGTAAGAATATTTTCTTCATTGTTCCTGATTTGGACGTTAGAAATGATATCTAGTTTATATCCACTTACGGGCGCTGGAACTATCATTGCTGTCGATCGTTTGTTCACTTGTGTGGCAAAATGGGCACTATAACATCTGGTTAGTGATTAACGTTATCAATTTACATAACCACCAAAGATTTTCACCTTATAATTTTTATTTATCTAGGGCTCCTTAGCTCTAAAAAATACGAGATTTGTAATGGGTATCACATACTGAACAGCATTTTAGATTGAAGATGGTTCAGTAGTGAGGAGACTGTGAAACAGTATTGTTTGTTACACGTCAAATGGTGTATTTATATTTAAGAGCTTCATAAAGTTTTCATATAACTCTACTGGCTATACTGTCTTAATAAGTTTGTGGTGTTGGACGCATTTATTATCCGATAAACCCATTACTTTATGAGATCTTCTTCCTACATCAGTAGCTGGCTATGACATACAGCCTACTGGTTTTCTTATGTCTTAATTGTTGATCACATCCTGTATATCTAACCGCTACCCTGTATGAGATAATTGTCCTCATTATCATTCACAGGCGTTAATTCTTAGCTATCTTCCACACATTTCAGGCACTGTTTACCTTAACTTATGGCCTTTTCTTATTAAAAGATTCCTTTGCACTGTATAATGTCATTCGTCTCTCATAGAACTGTAACTTCAGTTATTATGGTTTATTTGCCAGTAATATTTCTAGCTGTTGTGACAAGTAATGTTATCAATTAATGTTTATTCATACTTATGTACAGTACACTTTTTATATGTCTTTTTCCTTTTATGGAACGGTAACTTCAGTAACTTAATATTTTAATGCCATTAATAGCCCGAACTATTCCATAATAATCTCAGATAGCCGCGTGGGGTAGCCGTGCGGTCTAAGGCGTCTTGTCACGGTTCGAGCGGCTGGCCCTGTAGGAAGTTGGAGTCCTCCTTCGGGCATGGGTGTGTGTGTGTTGTCCTTAGCGTAAGTTAGTTCAAGTTAGATTAAGCAGTGCGTATGCCTAGGGACCGATGACCACAGCAGTTTTGTCCCACAGTCCTTACCACGAATTTCCAAATCTCAGTTAACATTTACTGGTTTTAAGTCAGTATTACTCCGCACGCGGGCGGCCGGTGTGGCCGTGCGGTTAAAGGCAATTCAGTCTGGAACCGCGTGACCGCGACGGTCGCAGGTTCGAATCCTGCCTCGGGCATGGATGTGTGTGATGTCCTTTGGTTAGTTAAGTTTAATTAGTTCTAAGTTCTAGGCGACTGATGACCTCAGAAGTTGAGTCGCATAGTGCTCCGAGCCATTTGAACCATTTACTCCGCACGCGCATACGCGAGACCACCAGCTGAGCTCGCTGTGGCGCTGCCCGCGGGGTCAAGTAACGACTCAGCGCCCGCGGCCCACCTGTCCGGCCCGTTTGTGTGGCCTGTCGGCAAAACATTAGTAGAAGTGACGCAGTCTTATGGCTATGTACTGTAGTACTATTTTAAGTCTGACAAGGCCAATATCTGACATGTTTTAATTTAATTTTATATTGTGACATTTTTGAAGAAGCCGAAACCCAGGTAAAGTTTCTTTGCTTATGCAACTGCAGGATGAAATTTAATATAATTACATTGTACAGTCGCTGACTCTGCTGCACCATGCTAAAAATATTCAAATTAGTAGAGGTGTTACCATTGCCCACACAACGCGATTTACATTACGGGACAGCACTATCTATTTCGGTGTTTGCTAACTTTTTCCTGAGTGTCATCAGATATTACACCACTGGCCATTAAAATTGCTACACCACGAAGATGACGTACTACAGACGCGAAATTTAACCAACAGGAAGAAGATGCTG
Organism: Schistocerca piceifrons; assembly: GCF_021461385.2. Classification (NCBI taxonomy): domain Eukaryota; kingdom Metazoa; phylum Arthropoda; class Insecta; order Orthoptera; family Acrididae; genus Schistocerca; species Schistocerca piceifrons. The sequence continues at coordinate 273,949,183 of NC_060139.1, forward strand.
TGATATGCAAGTGCTTAGCTTTTCAGAGGATTCACACAAGGTTGGCGCTGGTGACGACACCTACAACGTGCTGACATGAGGAAAGCTTCCAACCTATTTCTCATACACAAACAGCAGTTGATCGGCGTTGTCTGGTGAAACGTTGTTTTGATGCCTCGTTTAAGGCGGAGAAACGCGTACCATCACGTTTCCGACCTTGATAAAGGTTTGCAGCAGCATGGACTATCAGCTCGGAGACCATGGTTGCGATTACGCTTGATGCTGCATCACAAACAGGAGCGCCTGCGATGGTCTACTCAACGACGAACCTGAGTGCACGAATGGCAAAACATTTTTTCGGATGAATCCAGGTTCTGTTTACAGCATCATGATGGTCGCATCAGTGTTTGGCGACATCGCGGTGAACGCACATTGGAAGCGTGTATTCGTCATCGCCATACTGGCGTATCACCCGGTGTGGTGGTATGGGGTGCCATTGGTTACGCGTCTCGGTCACCTCTTGTTCGCATTGACGGCACTTTGAACAGTGTACGTTACATCTCATAGGTGTTACGACCCGTGGCTCTATCCTTCTTTCGATCCCTGCGAAACCCTACATTTCAGCAGGATAATGCACTACCGCATGTCGCAGGTCCTGTACGGGCCTTTCTGGATACAGAAAGTGTTCGACTGCTGCCCTGGCCACCACATTCTCCAGATCTCTCACCAATTGAAAACGTCTGGTCAATGGTGGCCGAGCAACTGGCTCGACACAATACGCCAGTCACTCTCTTGATGAACTGTGGTATCGTGTTGAAGCTGCATGGGCAGCTGTCCCTGTACACACCATCCAAGCTGTGTTTGACTGAATGCCCAGGCGTATCAAGGCCGTTATTACGGCTTGAGGTGGTTGTTCTTGGTACTGATTTCTCAGGATCTATGTATCCAAATTGTGTGAAAATGTAATCACATGTCAGTTCTAGTATAATACTCGTAGATTTGTCCAATGAATATCCGTTTATCATCTGCATTTCTTCTTGGTGTAGCAATTTTAATAGCCAGTAGTGTAGCTATTACCCCTTCCTTTCCCCCACTACCATTGACATTAGCCCCTAACTAAACTTTAGGACGAAAAATAATTTTATTTGAAAGCTTTCATGTATGACAAAGGTTAAATCAAAATTAGCTTTTATACATCTTTCTTTAAACCACGAACGAATGAGTCAGTGTAACGATTGGTCGGCCTACTGCTCTTTTCGCAGTACATCGCGAGCTCTAGCAGCAACTCCTTATACGAAAGGAAGGCTAACTATAAGCATCGAGCGTTGACACGTGTTACAAGACATCATTCCTCTGCTCCATTCCGCTCCCTAGCGACACTTGCTTAACCCACACCCTGCATCCCCATTTAAAATCAACCAAGTTGAAATGTGTGCAGTACACCTCTTGTTTGTTGATTATTTGACTGCTTGACTGCTGGACTCCCTGCCTGTGAACTGAAAACAATTTGAAGACTTTAGGCTGCGTATATTTTGTGTTTGAGCATTGCACTAATAATAAGAATAATATACATTGCAGGCCCTACAGCTGAGCAGTAGCCATTACATAGTTACTGTTGTGTCACGTTGTTAATCAGTACATTCGTCGTTGCGAAGTGAACAACGATGCAATTTCTGATCTACTACGGGAACTACCCTCAGGTTTGCATTTTCGTCAAATATTTAGGCATGTATATGCCTCAGTTTTGTTATACATGCATGGTACAAAGTATAAAACATGTGTGTAGTGGATCGACTATGTAAGAAAAGTGTTAATCATATATTCCTTTTTTATAACGTGCAGCCTCCAACGCCTTGTATCACGCTTTAATGCTAGCATTTGAAAATAAAAGATATGTACTGTTGGTAATTTATGTAGTCAGTATTACAGTCGCGAAATATTTGAAATAATGATGACCTTTTAAAAATAATTTAGTTTCATTTTCAAGATATAACCGAAGTGTTTTGTTCCTATCTTCAGAAAATTATATTTCGGCCGTCAGTCGGTAAGTACCCCAGGTGGAGAACAGCTGGCCTAGCTGCTTACATGGGACGCGACACACGCTGACTGTTTCGTATCCGTGCTGGCGACAGCAGCCAGATCCGGCGATAATGCTTCAAATACAATTACAGGTGGACTGATAAGGTAAGGAATAAAGAGTTTCTCCGCAAAATTTGCGAGGAATTGAATATACTAAAAAAATGACAAGAAGAAGTGTCAGGATGATAGAACATCTGTTAAGACATAAAGGAATAACTTCCGTGGTACTAAAGGGAGCTGTAGAGGGCAAAAACTGTAGAGGAAGACAGGAATGAGAATACATCCAGCAAATAATTGAGGACGTAGGTTGCAAGTGCTACTCTGAGATAAAAAGGTTGGCACGGGAGAGGTGTTCGTGGCGTGCCGTATCAAGCCAGTCAGAAGACTGAGAAAGAGAGATAGAGAGAGAGAGTGAGAGAGAGAGAAGACAGAGAGAATGATTTGTTGCTCTGCGGCGGAGTAACCACTATTTTCTAACTTCCTGTCAAATTGACACTGTGTGCCTTACCGGGACAATGGCCGGGAGTCAAGCTCTGAGGACGAATCGTCATTCGTCTTTAGATAGCTGCGATGAGAGGTTAATTATCCGTGGAAGGCAGGGTTCCGGGGTCGAGTCCGGTTCTCCATACAGGTCCTGTCTGACAGGAAGATTAAAAACAGCGCACCTTCTGCTGCAGAGCGAAAACTTCGTTCTACAAACTCTTCCCTAGGCCTTGACGAAACCATTTCTCCACAGTTACACGTCTTCCACGAGTACTAGCGTAGCAAAATATGCGGAAAAACTTCTGTGGAGTTTGAAAAATCACGAGACAGGTATTTGCGGAAGTAAAGCTACGAGAACCAACCCTTTAGCTTCCTTAATTCTATTTCTTTGTTTGAGAAAAGGTTTTCTAGCAATGAGAGACGCTAAAGAAAATTAGAGTGATAGCTATGGGACGAAAATTTTGATGGGTGACTGGAATTCGGTAGTAGAGAAAGGTAGAGAACGAAAAACGGTAGGATACAACAGACTGAGAAAGGAATGAAAGAGAAAGCTACTTCCACAGAGCATAATTTAATGATTGCTAACGCTTTGTTTGAAAATCGTGAAAGACGGTTGTATCCGTAGAAGTGAGCTAAGGACACTGTAATGTCTCAGATTTTTTTGATGATATGATAGAGGTTTCAGAACCATATTTTAAACATTCCAAACTGTTAGACATTTCCTGGGGCATATGCGGGCTCTGAACGTAACTTACATGTTATAAATAGTAGATTAAAACTGAAGGAACTGATGAAATGAAGGATATTAAGGGTATGTGACCTGGATAAACTGAAAGAAACAGAGGTTGTTGAGAGCTTCAGAGGGAAAATTAGGCAATGATTGACAGAAGCAGAGGAAAGGAATATGCTAGATGACGAAAGAGTCACTCTAAGAGATGAAATAGTGAAAACAGCAGAGGACTAAGTAGAGAAATAGACAAGGTCTATTACAAATCCTTGGATGTCAAAGGAGACAGATTTAATTGATAAATGAGGAAAATATAAAAATGCACCATATGAGGCAGGGTAAAATGAATATAAAGATTTGAAAAGGAGATTGACAGAAAGTGCAAACTGACGAAGCAGGTATGGCTACAAGCCAGACGCATGTTCATAGAAGGATCTATAACAAGTGGAAAGATAGATATTGCCTGTAGGAAAATTAAAGAGACATTTGCAGAAAAGAGAAGGAGCCGTATGAGTATCAAGAGCGCAGAGAGCAGATCAGTATTAAGCAAAGAAGTCAAAGCCGAATGGTGGAAGGAATACATACGGCGGCTACACAAGGGAAGTGAGCTTGAAAGTAATGCTATATAAGGATAAGAGGAAGTACACGATGACGATATAGGAGATATGATACTGAGAGAAGAATTTGACGCACCACAGAAAAATGTAAGACGAAACAAGGCATCTGGAGCAGATGACATTCCCTCACAACTGTAGATATCCTCGAGGAAGCCAGCCATGACAAAACTATTCCGTCTCGAGTGAAAGATACGTGAGACACGGGATATACTTTCAGACTTGAAGAATGTATTAATTCCCATTTGAAAGAAAGCAGATGCTGACTGGAGTGGATATTACCAAACTTTATGTTTAATAAGTTACAGTTTCTATTGTTTACAGGAGAATGGAAAGATTCGGTGAAGCTGACCCCGGGGATGACCAGTTTGGGTCCCAAGGAAATTCAGGAACATGCCAGGCAGTACTGACTCTACGATTTATTTTAGAAGATAGGTTAGTAAAAAAGGCACGCCTAAGTTTACAGCATTTGCAGACCTTGAGAGAGTTTTTGACTATCTTGACTGGAATACTCTCTTTGAAATTCTGAAGATAACTTGTGCAGAAACCAGACGGCAGTTATTAACATTCGAAGGAAATGGTGGGGAAGCAGTGGTTGTTGAGAAGGATGTGAGATAGCGTGTTATCCTATCACCGAAGCAGTTCATCTGTACCTTGAGCAAGCAGTAAGAGAAACAAAATAAAAATTTGGAGCAGGGATTAAAGTTCAGAGAGAAGAAAAAAAACTTGGGGTTTTTCCGACATTAAAGGAATTGGAAAAGCAGTTTAACGAAATGAACGGTGTCTCGAAAGGAAGATATATAACGATCATTAACAAAAGCAAAACAAGGGTAATGTAGACGAATTAAATCAGCTGATGGTTGTAACACCGAAAATGCAGGTAAAATATATTCTGCACCATCCGAAATTTTTCGCTGTTTAATATCCGTGGATAACTTGTACTATACTTATAATTGTGAATCTGTAGGCTTTGGTACAGAATCAATATTTAATATACAATGTACGTAAAAATGTACTTATTTCTGAATGCATGTAACTGATTGCAATTATAATGTAAATATTGTAAATTGCTGGGTAATAGTCAAGGGAATTTTAATGAGCCGATAGCAACTAAGAAATGACAGCAGCTGTGCCGTTGTTTACCTTTGCATATGGAGAGTCTCTGTCGCGCTGCGAGAAGAGAAGAAGCAGAGTTTGAGGGATGAAAGAGTGCGGAAGTGTGTGTTGGGCGCTCACGCGGACGCGATGTGCAGCTATGATCACGTCAGTGTAGGGGCGTCAAATTCGTTAACCTGTGAGCATTGAGAACACAATAGGAGTGGACAGGCGGAGGAAGCTGCAACTCTAACTGTTGCCTGTCCAATAATTATCCGTGGCTCTGGAGACGACTGGGGTTTCTCAACCAGCAGCAACAGCAACAGCGGCAGTTAAGCATTGTCGTCGGCTACATTCTTCATCGTCCACACAGCTACAGCGTTATGAGACCGTAAAATGACAAAATTTACAAAGCGTAAAGTGACACCGAATATAAATGTATGTCTTATGAAGTAATTACTCGAGATATCTGTATGCAGTGTAGCCTAGAGCGGAAGTGAAACGTGTGCGATATACAGTTAAACCATGAAGGGTCTTCGAAATGTAGTACTAGAGAAGAATGCTGAAGATTAGCTGGGTAGATTGCGGCACTAATGGGCAAGTACTTAATTGAATAGGGACGGAAAGAAATTAGTGGCATAACGTGACTAGAACAAGGGATTGGTTGACAGGGCACTCTTTGAGAAATCAATAAATCATAAATTTATTACTGGAGGGAAGTTGTAAGGGTAAAAACTGTAAAGGGAGAAGAGGAGACGAATAGAGCAAGAGGGTTCAAATGTATGTAGGTTGAAAAGATCGGAGATGAAGAGGCTTGCACACGACGGAGTAACTTTTAGAGTTCCATCAGGCCAGCTTTTGGACTGAAAGCACAACAACAGATACCATGTTGAGAACTGACATCAAAATCCAGAAGACCGCCAGAGACCTACAAACCCGAGGATCTGATAAATCCGCTCTGTGGCTTCTTTCTTACACCAGCGTAAAAAAAGTATGTAAATAGCTACAACGAGTTCCTTATAAAAACATTTCTTACTGTTTGTCACGATTTTCATTTATTTCCATTTTCACGATGTGTTTCGGAAGATGATTCCCAGTTTCAAATACTTATTTCTCTGAGAACTATGCCATTTTCTCGTAATGTTTTTGACGTGTGTGCTTGTGTATTGTTTTGTTGTTTTTAAGTTTCTTTGTGGTCCATTTGTGGAGAGTGCTCAAGAAGACTTGAAGAAATCAGAAAATGCAGCACTTCACGCATCAAAACTATTACGAATAAATGGCATAGTTCACAGAGAAAAATGCACTTCCCAGTTGAAATCATTTCCGGAAACAGTCGTGCAAAATAGAAATACCAGAAAATCGTGAGTGGTAGCAGGAAAGTTATTTATAATGAAACCCACTGTTTCCACAGTCGCATGCTTTCACAAACCAATTCTAACGGATGAAATCAGTAAGTAGCTATATATCGCAAGGATCATCTGATAAATCTTCTAGAAAACCACGTTACATACATCTGTATGCTTCTACACCTCCTCTCTCTACCAAAACCAGATAAATAAATTCCAATTATTGCATCTACCTCAGATACTTTACTTGAAATCCTTTCCCAAGTTTCATCTTGTGCGACTCTGTTTCTGTATTCAGCACTGTTGTAATCGTGGTATTTCTCCCCAAGACCAGCAAACCGAAATGTTGAACTAAGGACCATATCTAATTTCCTTGGGCATTGACACAATCGCACAAGCAATGTAGAAACTTCCGTAAAATGTCACTTATATCACAGACGTGATAAAAGCTTAGCACGTCGCATTCATTTAACAGTGATGCAGTATGGCATAAGGCCACGCCGAGTTAATTCGATAGGCTCTGTTCTATACTCTGTGTTTGTTTCACATGAAGATCCAAACAGAAGGATGGAAGGCTTTTACCCCGTCACTTGTCAGATCACTCCGACTCCGTCGTGAGCCCTGCCATAGCGCTGAAAAGGAAGCGGCTGCTTATCCAGTAAATCTTACTAATCACTGCCTTATCTACTCGAAGTTTCTATTGGTGTGTTCGTGGTGGTGATCTAGCGTCACAGTCTGGCTGTACAGCTTGATGTAGACACGGTGCACCCACCAGCGGACTGAATGTATCAGCAACCACAGCCCCTCAGTGTCAGCAGCAGCAGGAGGTCGTAGTGAATCCTGTCAGCTGCTGTCTGCGCGGATTACGGCTGCCGCTGCAGCAGCGACACCCGCAACCGGACTACTGTCCGTGACGTGTACGGTAGCAGCGGCGTATGGAGAGCCCTCACGCACAGGTCTGACACCGACGACACGACACGGGGCCCGCCAGGCGCTACGCTGAAGTATCTCATTGTATAACTAAATGTCTCTGTCCTGCAGTGCCATCGATACGCACAGGTACTTAAACAAAATTTACATCACACAGTCAGTAGTATTTATTTTATTTAATCGTATGGCTAGGGCCCCCCGTCGGGCAGACCGATCGCCGGGTGCCGTCTTTCAATTTCATGCCACTTCGGCGACCTGCAGTCGATGAGGATGATAGGATGATGATGAGGACAGCACAACACCCAGTCCCTGGGCGGAGAAAATTCTCCGACACAGCCGGGAATCGAACCCGGGCCCACAGGATTGACAGTCTGTCACGCTGACCATTCAGCTACCGACAGTCAGTAGTACAGCACCCGTATAAAAATTGTTTTGAAGAAAAACAGTCTTCGTTTGCAATAATTACTGCTTAATAACGCTTTCACCCTTTTACAGCATCATCAATTCTGCACACAGAGTTTCTGCAAGGGTTGTGCTATTGCTGCACCGATGTCCTTGCCGTTATGTCTGTACCAAAGATAAAGTTTGCGCTTCTCATTTTGCTTCTGCTTCCTTAAAAATTTTCCTATTACTTCATATTTATTGTACAGGTGTACTCACTGTTTAGCGATCTTGCCGTATACTTATTTTACATCATAATAGCAAACGCAGTTTTCCTGCTATTGATTCTTACATGCTCCTTTGATATTTTAATTACGATCTGTGCATGATAGGACCATACCTCCGACTATTTATTTTCTACTTTCTTCTCAGTCTGTAGAAAACCAGATGATGCAATAAAAACGCTAAGCGCATCATTATACAATAATTATTGCAAACAAGACTATTCTTCTTCAAAATAATGAAAGGGTGGTTACGGGAAGAAAGCACTTACTGGGAGTTGTGTGGAGGGCTGCATAAGACAAGTCTTAGGACTGAAGGCTGCAGCAGCAAAAATGCTTCAAATGGCTCTGAGCACAATGGGACTTAACATCTGCGGTCATCAGTCCCCTAGAACTTAGAACTACTTAAACCTAACTAACCTAAGGACATCACACACATCCATGCCCGAGGCAGGATTCGAACATGCGACCATAGCAGTCGCGCGATTCCGGACTGAACCACCTAGAACCGCTCGGTCACAGCGGCGGGCGCTGCATCAGCCAAATACACTACTGGCCATTAAAATTGGTACACCAAGAGAAAATGCAGTTGATAAACGGATATTCATTGGACAAATATATTATACTAGAACTGACATGTGATTACATTATCACGCAATTTGGGTGCATAGATCCTGAGAAATCAGTACCCAAAACAACCAACTCTGGCCGTAATAATGGCCTTGACACGCCTGGGCATTCAGTCAAACAGGGATTGGATGGCGTGTACAGGTACAGCTGCCCATGCAGCTTCAACACGATACCACAGTTCATCGAGAGTAGTGACCGGCGTATTGTGACGAGCCAGTTGCTCGGCCACCATTGACCAGACGTTTTCAGTTGGAGAGCTCTGGAGAATGTGCTGCCCAGGGCAGCAGTCGAAAATTTTCTGTATCCACAAAGGACCGTACAGGACCTGCAACACGCGCTCGTGCCATGGTCTCCGAGCTGATAGTCCATGCTGCTGCAAACGTCGTCGAACTGTTCGTGCAGACGGTTGTTGTCTTGCAAACGTCCCCATCTGTTGACTCAGGGATCGAGACGTGGCTGCACGGTCCGTTACAGCCATGCAGATAAGATGCCTGTCATCTCGACTGCTAGTGATATGATACTATTGGGATCCAGCACGGCGTTCCGTATTACCCTCCTGAACTCACCGATTCCATATTCTGCTAACAGTCATTTGATATCGACCAACGCTATGTCGCGATACGATAAACCGCAATCGTGATGGGCTACAATCCGACCTTTATCAAAGTTGGAAACGTGATGGTAGGTATTTCTTCTTCTTATATGGGGCATCACAACAACGTTTCACCAGGCAACGCCGGTCAACTGCTGTTTGTGTATGTTAAAGCAGTTGGAGACTTTCCTCATGTCAGCACGATGTAGGTGTCGCCACCGGCGCCAACCGTGTGTGAAAGCTCTGAAAAGCTAATCATTTGCATATCACAGCATCTTCTTCCTGTCGGTTAAATTTCGTGTCTGTAGCATGTCATCTTCGTGGTGTAGTAATATTAATGGCCAGTAGTGTAGTACATTCAACGGTGGAGTATGGAACAAATGAATGCCTCTACTCCTCTGTGTGTCTTTTTCCTGCGCTGTCTCTTTGGAAAAGAGAGAGTATTCATATTTTCTGGCCTTAAAAGACTCTCCTTCTAATTTTCTAAGCTCGTTTTTCCAGGCGTCCACTGTCATGATGTCGATTTTTTCTTTATTATACTATCTGAAAAACCCGGCATTGTACAGGTATTCATTTTGCCAATTTTCTATTACAAAAAAAACCATAAAAATGAATTTTCTTGATAGCGCAACAACGATATATTTCTTTTCTATGTATTTGTGAAAGCAACTTTGAAACTATAAAACAATTGTGCACAGAAATATGCGTAATGTGCACATGTATAGGTACAGTACCCGCATTAAGAAACTTAACATGCAGAACACAAATTCTGTATATTGTTCATTTCTGCTTGCTCGGAAGAGCTCCTTCTCGTGTCTGCAACACGATTTTGTGAACGTCTCCATGGCAACGCCCCTTCATAGCTCTACAGAAGACTATTGTTTACGCCTACATCCCGTTTTGCGCCTCGTTGATGAAAACTGTCAAGAACACTGCCAGCTGTCAGGGATTTCCTTAAGTTGACACGACTCTGCTACTGCCTTAGTAGTAATGAATAAATGTATTAAAACTTCATGCACGATGCGACATTTTTCCAAGGAACTCAACGTTTATGAATTGTGTAGATGCATTCAGCGGCTTATGTGGATACTGCTTCGAAACATGTTGCAAGTAGAGTTAATAGCAGAAAATAATAAATTTAAACGTCAAGTATGATGCGGCAGGTTTTCACGCTTCTCAGTGTTTGTTGTTGTTGTTGTCGTAGGCTTCACTCCTAGTTTGATGCAACTCTCCATATTACTCTATCCTGTGCAAGCGCCTTCATCTCCGAGTGACTACCGCAACCCTCTTCCCGCCAGTACTAAATTAAATTGGTGATCCCTTTATCTAAATACATGTACATATCACATTTTAGTACCTGTCAGAGGGTTCTGTTCTCTGTTATTTTAATCTCATATAGCGCCCAGACAGAACGAACACCTATATCTTTCCATAAGAGCTCTGATTTCCTTTATTTTATCATGGTGATAGTTTCTCCCTATGTTTGTTTTTACGATGTCCATCTCCAAATCCTCTATCATTTCAGTGACACTCTCCACCATATTTCGTGATAATGTAAAACGTGCTGCATTTCTTTGAGCTTTTTCGATGTGTTACGTAACGCTAATCTGGTAAGGATCCCACATCGAACATCAGTATTCCAAGAGAGGACGGAGAAGTATAGTGTAGACAGTCTCCTTAGTAGATCTGTTACATTTTCTTAGTGTTCTGCCAATAAAACGCAGTCATTGTTTAGCCTCACCCACAACATTTCCTGTGTGTCTTTCCAATTTAATTTGTTCGTAATTCTAACTCCAAGGTATTTAGTTGAGTTTATGGCCTTTAGATATAGCTAATGATCGTGTGACCGAAGTTTAACGGATTCCTTTTAGCACTTATACGGATGACCTCATACTTTTCGTTATTTATGGACAATTGCCAATTTTCATACCATACAGTTAACTTTTCTAAATCGTTTTGCAGATTGTTTTGATCTTCTAATGACTTTATTAGTCGATAAACGACAGCGTGATCTGAAAGAAGACTAATAAGGCTGCTCACATTGTCTCCCAAATTGTTTATGTAGATTACGAACAGCAAAGGGCCTATAACATTACCTTCTGGAACGCCAGAAATCACTTCTCTTTTAGTCGATGACTTTCCGTCGATTACTACGGACTCTGACAGGAAATGACGAATCCTGTAACATAACAGAGAAGCCTCAGAATGTGTCCTATCAACTGATCCCTTCTTCTAGTCAAGTTGTGGCACAAATTCCTCTTCTCTCCAGTTCTATTCAGTACCTCCTCACGAATTACGTGACCTACCGATCTAATCTTCAGCAATCTTCTGTAGCTCCACATTTCAAAATCTCTTATTCTCTTCTTGTCTAAGTTGTTTATCGTCCATACCTCACTTCCATACATGGCTACTCTTCATACAAATTGGCCACGCGGTTAAAGGCGCTTCAGTCTGGAATCGCGCGACCGCTACGGTCGCAGGTTCGAATCCTGCCTCGGGCATGGATGTGTGCGATGTCCTTAGGTTTAAGTAGTTCTAAGTCTAGGGGACTGATGACCTAAGATGTTAAGTCCCATAGTGCTCAGAGCCATTTTTTTTCATACAAATACTTACACAAAAGACTTCCTGGCACTTAAATCTATAATCGATGTTAACGAATTTCTCTTCTTCAGAAAAGCTTTTCTTACCATTGCCAGTTTACATTTTATACTCTCTACTTCGACGATAATCCGTTATTTTGCTGCCGAAATAGGAAAACTTCGACAATCGTTGGTTATTTTTCTGGCAAAATAGCAAAACTAATCTACTCCCTTAAATGTCTCATTACCTTATCTGATTTCCTCGGTGTCACTTGATTTAATTCGACTAGATTTGACTATCCTCGTTTTCCTTTTGTTGATGTTCATCTTATATCCACTTTTCAAGACACTGTCGATTCCGTTCATCTGCTCTTCCAAGTTCTTCACTGACTTTGGCAGAATTTTAATGTCACTGGCCAACTTTGTTTCTTCTCCCTGGACTTTAATTCCCACTCCACATTTTTGTTTTCTTTCCATTACTGCTAGCTCAATATACAGATTGAATAACTTCGGGGAAAAGCTACAGCTCTGTCTCACTCCCCTCGTAACCACTGCTTCCCTTTAACGCCCCTCCACTTTTATAACTACCATTTGGTTTCTGTACAATTATAAATAGCCTTTCGCTCCTTGTATTTTACCCCTGCGGCCTTCAGAATTTCGAAGAGAGTATTCCATTCAACATTGTCAAAAGATTTCTCAAAATCTAAAAATGCTACAAACGCAGGTTTGCTTTTCGTTAACTTATTTTCTAAGAGAAGTCGTAGGGTCAGTACTGCCTCGCGTGTTCCTTTATTACTCTGGAATGCAAACTGATCTTCCCCGAGGTCGGCTTCTACCAGTTTTCCATTCTTCTGCGAGGAATTCATGTTTGTATGTGCAACCGTGACTTATGAAATTGATAGTTTGGTAATTTTCACACCTGTCAGCATCTACTTTCTTTGGGACTGGCATTATTACATTCTTCTTGAAGTCTGGAGATAGTTTCATGTTGTGAGTGTGTGAGTGCTATTCTGTCATTCTGCACAACAGATTATTCTAAGATGTACCCTTTACCCTGTGGCTACTGCAAGATGGAATTTCCACCCCCATACTACTACAGAAGTCAGACAGACGCTCCTAACGTTCTAAAGAGAAATGCTTGAAAAACTTTCAGCAATAAATATCTTCTGGAGTCGTCTGCTGTAAGGAAATGACACACAAATTCACAAAATTTCTTACGTAACCAGTGGGATACTTGGGTACTGGAGTAGTGCTAGTTGGTGTAAGAAAAACATGAAACTAACGAAAACTATTATTTATTCTGTTAAAATTCTGATAAATCACAATGGCAACTTTAGTTATGAACTGCACAAGTTATTTCCGGGTTCTTTTCGGAATGTGAAGTTACCTCTCAAGGATAGGATTCGCTAATGAAATATCTATACAAAGTTTAAGATTGGTATTGATTTGGCAGAATGGCTGAGAGCCACACCTACTCAACTTGAGTAATTATCCGTTAGAATGTTGCTAGGTATGGTCGAGGCTATCGCATGAGAAATGCAGTGAAGTGTACTTTTGTGGAGGAAATATGGGGCTCGCAAGAGCTGTAGCGCACAATACCGTAAGCTGCAATGACTGCTGTCTGCACCACTCGCTGCTGACAAATAAGATAACTCTCGTTTTATCTGGATTGACCTTCGCCAATCGAACTCTCCCTATGCCTTGATGAAGTCAAGGACTCCTATTCGCCCCTAGTCGAACTATTAGCGTGGTACACCGGTCAGATAACCAGTCCACTTCAATGCCACTCAAAAATTCGCTCGCAGGCGTTTAACTATAACTCTGTCCGTTCACACCGCACAATAAGTGTGGCGGCCAACACAGTGACCAACACTTAATCGCAAGGACTCAATATAAAGTTGCACGCTGATTCGCTCTCGACAGAGGTGCTCTCCCAGTGAAGTACTGAGGAGAGAGTTGTTCCTCGCTCTTTGAGTACACGTACGAGCGCGCACGCTCTCGTTACGTGTTCTCGCTCCAAGAGCGACAACGGAACGGCCCCTCTCCACGCCAGACGTGAAGGGGTATATATTTCGGTCTCTTCCATTACTCCTTCAGCTCAAGGCGTCATAAATATAGTCTGCAAATCAGCAGTGCTTTTCTGAAACAGGAGAATGACGTTTCGTTTAAGGCGACCAATCTGGAAATCTGTAGCATCGGCGTTTGGCATTTGCTGTCTCCCTGTGAAAATCTCTGAAACTGTGGTCTCTGTTGTAAAGATTGCGTAGGCTGGGTGCTCCCACACAATGTAGCGGAATTTGCTTCTAAGCCAAATAATGGGTCGTTCTTCCTTTCACTCAGGCAAACACTGTCTGCTTTATGGGCAGTCACCAGGTGACATAGGCTGAGTCGTCCTCTGAAGGGACTGCCCCCCCCCCCCCCCCCGTGTGCAATTTGTGTCTCCCGAACTAAAAGCCCCTGCGACCGTCGTGTCTTGAATGTGTGTGTGTACGCCAGCCTCAAGTATTTCAATCTCGGTGCGCATTTGCGATTTATTTGCTATTTGCATATCATTTACATGAATTCATACAGCATTGACTTCATCCTATCGAGTTTGTGTTTGAATCAAGCATCTTGATGTGCGGAATACGACTGTGAGGGCGGAATATGTAAGCAATGAAAGTCAGGAAAGCACGACATCTTACATAACTCCGTCCTTCTGAAAAATTTTTTGTCTGGGGTTTGTCAATGCCGAGGAAAACACTGACAAAGTCAGGCAAAAATTGTCCTCTTAGATTTTCCAATAAACTTTTCTCAGCCATTCTTAAGAATTTTTCTAATGATTTCTTCATACCTATTGTTTCTATTTTTTAATTCTACAATTTATGTTCTGTTGTTAGGCAAATATAGACTTTACAAAGGTTGTTATTCTTTGTCATTGCCAGTACATGTCTCTGTTATTCTTTTTCATGTCCAAAAATTTGTTTTTACAACATTAATTTTTCTAAACTCGTTAGTGCTCAGTGTATCATGTTTCAGTGTGGTTATATGTTTTCTTTAGTTAAGCTTCACGTGAATGTTCTCAAAAACTCTGTTGTGTGACTTTATTTATTTAGGCATTATTTGTGTCACTGTTTTAAGAGTGAGAAGTGTTTTTTCTTTATTCTATCCTCTTTCAACCCATTATTAATCAAAACCCAAAACCCTTGTTATATAAAAAACTAACTTGCCTTTACAGGGATTTTTGAGATTATCTACTTATAATAATTAATTTTCTTTACATAATTTTTTAAGGTCTCTATCACATAATGGACTTTACATATATGATAAAATAAATACTTTTACAAAAAGAAAAATATATTTTTACATATATACCATTTTCTTAACTCTACATTTGTGTTTCATCACTCTTTTCGTTTTGTGCTGCATCAGTTTCTGTGCTCGACGATCCCCACTGAAATACTGGAAGGCGTCGACTCATTTGTATGGGTGTCACAAATCATGAGAGAAGCACTCTAGCATGTGATGCCGGGTTCTTACTTGTTGACATTGTCATCATGGAGTGGTACTTTTAACCGATGATGATGACTGTGGGTTACTGCATAAACAGTGATGTCTTGGTACTCCTTTGCTGTCACACCTGGGACGGTATGGCAGTTTGATGATTGTAGTTGACTACCGACGATCGTCAGCCAATATTGTGCTGTGCGTCTTGGTACTTCACAACTGGTTCGGTACGGCAATTTGATGATGTGGTAGAGAGATTACTGTTCATTTTGCTGAATTTATTTCTGCATAATGTTGGTTGGTACTACTTAGTATTCTGTTTGCCGTTCGCTTGTATTTGTTTGACGATTCAAGGTTTATTTTTGGAGAGGTGGTTGTAGTAGTTGCCAATGCCTCAAAGTTCGTGGAAAGACGTTCGTAGCAATTTGCTTTGAAGGATAGGAGAGAAAGGTATCTTGCTGTCTTCTGCCCTTCTTCATCTTGCATCTTCTGTTTTTCTCTTCTTTCTTGCATTCTTCTGTTCTTCTGGGGCTAGGAATATGTGAGTTTTAGTGTAGGAGTGATATAGGATTTGTAGGACCTGACTGCCTTTCCAAATGTTACTTGATGAGTTTGTAGATCTTAGTAATTTTTTGTGCCTTCATTGTCGTCTCGTCGTATTATGATTCTCCCCATGCTCTTCCGTTGTGTAGCAGTGTCGTGACATATGAAATATCCATGCTGTGCGTTGTCCTCCTGAAGTCCAACCTGGTTGCAACCTGCATTTCCAGTGTGGCGTTCGTCTTTATGTTTTTGTTATTGGCCTAAGTTCTTTCTCAACATGTCTGTACCCTCTCCGTCGCTATCTCGAAGCATCTGGTGTTGGTGGCGATGTCCCTCTGACACATAGAAGTATTTACAATTTTGTTTTACACACACACACACACATATATATATATATATATATATATATATATATATATATGATTTCTTTTCTTTATTATAATTATGTCCTACCACTTCTTCATTCTTTTAATTGTTGTATACCATTCATTGTTTGTGTGCATTTTGTAGTGTACTTGATACCACAAGAGAATGTTAGTGTGCATTGTGGCTCTTTTTCTTTTAATTTATGTGTTTTTCTGTTGATCTATTAATTTAACTTTTATTTAGTGTTTAGTATAAGATAGGGTGGACTTTAGTTTGCCTAACCTCTTCCGCATTTTTCAATTCAATCTTTACGTTTTGCAGTATTCGGTGGCCTAACTTCTACATCTCTACATCTGGTATCTCTTTGCTGTGTTGTTCTTGTCTCTGTGGGCCATAATTTCCTCGGTAATTATTAGCGTCCTGGTCTCACCAGTTGCTGTTTCTAACATCGTGACCTCTTTCGAAGTACCCTTGACCGTTGGCATTTTGATTCCCAAACCCATATCCGCCACTGTATGAGTGTCCATTACCGTTCCTATATCGGTACCAATGATTCTGGTTATCGTTTCTATGCCAATTGTTTCCATTGTGCCACTGTCCTTGTCTGTCAAATTACCTGAAATTATTGGTGTTAGGATTACAATTATTATTATTGGAATATTCGTTCCTAGTCCTCTCCTTTTGCTGTTCCCTATCCTTTCTTTTTTCTTTCACCTCGTCTTCTTTAAACATAAATTCAAGTTCCCTTAAAACCTCTTTGAATTCTTCGGTATTTTCATTTTTTCCTACTGTCGCCTGTTGATACTGTACCGGTAATTTCATTCTACATAGACGTATAAGCTCTCCGTATCTGTATGGTTTGTCTCGGCACTGATTCTTTTTGTCCATTGTATCAAAGAATTTTACCACGCTTTTCTCTCCTAAGTTTTCATATGGTGCCATCTGAGGTAACTCGTATTTAATTTTGTTTTGCGCCTCCTTGGACCAATATCTTTCGAGCAATGCTGTTCTGATCTATAGGTAAGACGTACAGGTAGCCGCGATCTTTTGCATCACCTCTGCTACTGTCCCTGACATGTGTGCACAAATGAAGTCAAGTTTGTGAGCTACGCTCCCGTGGTTTGGTAAGCCTACTTGAAACTGGTCGATGAATGTGCGTGCATGCAAGCTACCGCTTTCTTCCTTGAAATGTTGAAATTTTCTAACTGTAAGGAAGTGATCTGTATCATATCTACTCATAAATCCGGTTTGTGGCTGAATCATGGACTCAAATAATCTGCCACTGCTTGTGTCGTCCTGTTTATTCTCTGGTAATCTACTGCCGGTCTGCCTATTCTCAATTTCCTGACTCATATCCGCGTCATATCGTGTCACTGGTGAACAAAAGTGTTGTTCATGTGTTTCTACTCCGTCGTTCGCAGGATAGTACCTGTGCTGCTATTATGTTGTGTCATTGGATGCACTGGTTCAGTTGCCTGTCTTTCGATTGGTATCGGCTGAATGTATGTGTTGCGTTTTTCTAGATACTGTGCCTGGTCCTGTGGCATGTCATGTATTACTTTAATCGGGGTTTTCTGTTTCGATTTCTGCGGGAGAGTTACTTCTTACCTTGGTTCTACTTGAACTTTCTTAGACGGCCAGTGTTCGTGTACTGAATTAATGCTTGACGTGTCAGTTGTTTCGCTACCGATGTAATCAGTCTCGATCTTTTCTTCGATAGTTTTTATCAACTCCGTTCGAAGCTTTTCAAACAGATCTTTGTTTTTAAGTTCTATTTCATTGATCCGCTGAGCACATTTTTTTCAGTGCAACCTTTGCGACCTTGCTTTGAATTGCTTGTTCTTCCGAAATTTGTATTGCTGTTCGAGTGGCTTTTTTCGTAAAACGTTCCACCTTTTTGTCAACGTTTACGATCTCCAATAGGACCTTGTCCATGTCAGTACGTAATTGCCGCTGACCTTGTGTTAGTGCCTGAATTCATTCTCTAGATTCTTTCGCTCTTTGTTTATCTGCGTGATCTGACTATCAATTCGGGTGGTTTCTTTTTCCATCTGGATTTTAACCTGTTGGATCTGTGTCTTAATCTCTTGTCTCAAGTTATGATTATCCTGTTGGATCTGTGTCTTAATAGCCTGATTATCCTGTTTCAATTCCTGATACTGTTTTGTCATCTGTGTTTTCTGTTTCGTTATCTGTGTATTAATTTCCGTCATCTGTGTATTCTGCTTCGTTATACTATCATTCATTTTTTGTAACATCTCCATGATCGCGTCCTGTCCTGTAACACTACCTTCTGCTGAACTATGTATTCTCGATTTATTGTTTCCTACACGGTCAGTTACGTCGTTTACTGGGCTATGCTGTGGCGTTTCTAAGTTTGATAACTGCAATAACCCGTGCTGTCTGTGTTGATGACTAGTTGCGTTTGTCATTGAACCATTACGTGGCGCCTTGGTTCATGTTTATAACTTCATATCTGCTGATCTGTGTGTCATAAAATGATATAATTTTGTAGGTACATCAGAGGCATATGTCTGCAAAGTCGTGAATAGAGTTAATAGCAAAGAAGCAACAAATGTAAACGTCATGTCAAATGCGATATAGTTCTGTAGATGCATTTAGCGGCATTTGTGGATAAATATCGACTAAAGTTAGTAGCTCAGAAGTAATAAAATTAAATGTCATGCATTATACGGCAGTTTTTCACTCGTCTCTTGGTTTATGACATATCTCCTGAACTATGTGACATGTGGGTGATTCTTAAACACATAAAGATTATTGCCTGACAGTGTAGGACATGTATGCCAAATTTGCCTGAAGTCGATTCAGTGGTTTAGGAGGAGACGTGAAACTTACACACGTAGCTACATCCATTTCTATAATATGTTTGGACATCAGCTCTTCCTAGTTTGGTGGATTCAAGACAAAACAGAATAGCAGTCTAAGCTCTCTACTGTGCGCTGTTTGACGGATAACATTACCTTCTTTTAGTTTGCATGTTCGGTTTTCTATAGCGTGAGAAGGAAGTTCAGGGACGATGACTGTGATATACGCGATAAACGTGGTCTTTGTGTGTCACCAATAGCATTTATTAAATCACGACTGAGCGTCACGAAAGTTCTATACACGGCTTAAAAATGATAGTAAACAAAATTTTTCCGTCAAGAGAAATCTACCACTCTCTTCTAAAAAATATCAGTGTACATAATTGTTTTGTTAGGACTTGCTCTTACTTAGCAGCATAGCTACTAGCAGCGATCTTAGCGCAAGCCAACAGCTACAGCTAAGGTTTAAGTACAGATCAGGAGCTATTTGGCGTCCAGTGATGCTGTGGCGAAGATGGTTGATCGTGATTACGGGTTGCTTAACGTCTGATAACGATTTCACGACACGTTTAAAGACACTTAATGATAGAAACTGGTCGTGTAATAAACTGACTGGTGGAGCTGTGCACAACCATAATTTTTTCAACCATTTTTTTACAGATCGTGAAACATTGCCTTCTAAAAATGAATTTAGATTTCGGATTTGGTCGGCAGTCTGTACAAAAGTAGTTCGTAGTGCGACTTCAAAACACTAGTTACATACTAGAACATTATTTGTCCATTGTTTGTTAGTGTATAGAAATAATATTTATTACATTTGTGGGTTAATTTGTTAGTGAGTTTGGAGATAGCCTGTCAACACGAGGTTGTAGTGGCTGTGATTTTGTTTATTTAACCAATGTCAACATCGGAATAAAAGTAACTGGAATCCATTTACAAATCTCGAAGAAGAGCCTAAATGTCTGAGTGGCCTATGGTAACAATCTGTATCATCGCACACTACCTTGAGAACATCCAAAGCCTCACTGTTCACTGTCTTGGGGGCAACAAATTGTCTTGAAGAGACCCAGTCAGTACAGTTGTGAACTTTCCTGACACGTCAACATTAGACTGACAACCCCATTCGGAGTGCCGTTTCAGTAAAAATCAGACCGGTACTGTTGACACTGTTGTGACATTTGCAGGCAAAGCGTCACTTAATTTAAAACCATGGGCAGGTATTGAATTGGATCTCTGTATGAAGTTAAATGTCTTTTACTTCGAATCTCTCTCTTTTTCTGTGGTTAATTTGACACGTTTCGAAGTTTTCGCACTACACTGACCATGGGTACTGTACAGGGTTCTTAACTTTCCAATATGTATTAGATTGAGGAAAAAGGTGAAAAATTTTTTATTGCGCGAAAAGTAAAGCTTGTGTATTAAACTGGGGACCTAGAAACGACGGGAGGCTTCGGCCCACCATAGCCCTCAGCGGTTCACAACCCCACAACAAGTCACAGCAGTCCACCCACCCCACCGCCGCCCCATACCGAACCCATTGTTATTGTGTCTTTCGGCCCCCAGTGGACCCCCCCAGGGAACGTCTCATACCATATGAGTGTAACTCAAAATGTTTGCGTTGTACAGCAATAATGGTGTACGCATAGGTGGAGACAGTGTTTGCGAAGCAATCACCGACGTAGTGTAACTGGCGGAATAAGGGGAACCAGCCTGCATTCGCCGAGGCAGATGGAAAACCGCCATAAAAACCATCCACAGGCTGGCCGGCACACCGGACCCCGACACTAGTCCACCTGGCGGATTCGTGTCGGGGACCGTCACGCCTTCCCGCTCACGAATCAGCGCGTTAAGCCGCGCGGCTAGCCCGACAGGCTAAAGTAAAGCAATCAAGGGCGAGTGCAGATAGGCAGGCAAGCGAATTGGTGTCCCACACGGGTGGCGTTCCCACGTCTCCATCTCAAAGGAAGCTGTCAGTATATGGACCACCGGAGCCACAGTGCCGGCCGCTTTCACAGCACACTGGGCTGGGGATGAGGACACACAGCAGACCTTTGAGGTGCCGCTGCGATCTCCACAAAGCCCAGGGCAAACCAGGAACCGCGAGACCAGCCGAGAGAGGGCTGGCCACATCACAGCTACTGCAATCTCTCCAGTACCGCGATACTGCAGGCTTACTGACAAGCAGCGTTAGAAGTTTACTGCTGTTTGAAGTGGATCCTGATTGAATTTAAGAGCTACTTTGAGATGAAGTGATTGGCACTGAAATGAAAGTCGTGGCAGACTGCAAAGGAATAGAAGTATGCAGTCTCTCACGGGCAGTTTTGCGGACGTAGTGGTATAACACTGAAGCGCGAGCCCCCTAACGGAGAAGTTGCGGCATCGAATTCTGATCGGATCATGGAAATTTTCAGTCTGCTTTTGATCTAACCTGCATCTCTGAGCGATATGAGGAGGCATCTGGAACGACACGTGGTTCGGATTCGACGTCATACTGCAGGTCCCTGTACTGGTTGCTCTAGGGAGAACAATAATCATTCATATGAAATTACGAACAGTGCAATGAATAAAGTCTTTTATGATTCTTGAAAAATGTATGTAAAATGTACAGAAAAAAATTTATTATTCAGCACAGTTGTATTTAAAACAGTATCTGTTTATTATGTAAGTTATTCTTTGTTATATGGCAAAAAACATTTATAACTGTGAAATACTCGAATTCTTTCTTTTCTTTCTTTCACTGGTGCCATGTTCCGCTCTGACGCAGGGTCGGCATTTTTAGGAACTGATTTGGCAAGGTCAGTGGAAAGGGGTGGCCGGATACCCTTCCTGCAGCCACCTTGTACCCCCCGGGACAGAGTTAGTGTACCCCTTCTGTCTGCGTCGAGTGTTATTCATGGAATAGTGCGACCGTGTTCAGATGTCTGCGAGTCATGTAACTGTGCCGGAACGTGGGGACCAGCCCGTTATTCACCTAGCAGAGTGTGGAAAACCGCCTAAAAACCACATCCAGGCTGGTCGGCTCACCGACCGACGACGGTAATCCGCCGGGCGGATTCGATCTGGGACCGGTACGCCTACCCGAGGCCAGGAAGCAGCGCATTAGCGCTCTCGGTTAACCTGGCGGTATTTTTATTTGCTCTTCAAATCTTTATTTATGTATCTATTGCGTCCCTACATGTTAAGAGACTAATGGCTTATTTTTTCAGAGTATCAGAACGTGTTATACAGCGCGAGCTTATGAGTGGCTGTTGTCGGCCATTTTCACGGGTGCAATGTTTTATTTGAATATTTCAACATTAAACGGCGCAGAGCACGGAAATAACATACAAAGTTTGGATTCTAATTATATTATTTAACTTCAGTGTCATTTTAATCTATCTGCAAGTATTAATGGCAGTCTTCATTAAATTCTTGTAGCTGCCGCGTAACGGATATCTTCTGTGTCACCTACGTAAAGTCACATAAGTTAAGTTACTCCGAAATTATTTGTGATAAATATTCCACACGATAATATTTCTGAACGGAACCCTTGTTAAAGCAGTATTAATTTCAATGAAGCTGCAATGCAAAAGGAACGTGAGATATTCTGTTAATATACGAGCCAGTACGGTGCTGCACTCCGCTCTTTACGTATATCACATTGCTGACATTAAAACGTCAAATAATATTCTTAAAAGAAATACTTATATGTTGTGTTGTCACTTTAGTGTGTGGCGTGATTTAATGTGTAACTGTATGTGTATGTGCCTACAAATCATACAGTTAAATGAACTGCACATGATACGCAATTAAAAGATACAACTTGACATACAGAATGCAACACAACGTGGGTATTAAGAACAACACAACTGTTGCTGGTTAGCGGCACATGAATCAACGAAGCGCCGTCCAACAGAAAGTCTTATACGGGACCATCCAGGCACAAGTAATTATGCGACCATTTACATCGTTACATCGTTAGTGATCTATGTTATATGGGCAAGAGGCGTGGTCAAGGGCATGGCTCTGTGCCGATCATTTCATGTCTTAATTTTAATCGCCATGGTAAGGAGGTAACAGTTATCTATTCTTGATGGTAAATTAGTAAAAGCAGTAAGGAACGCAGGATGTTTCATTTATTAAAATGACTGGTTTCTACTTGTTTAGTCGGCAATCTTCTCATTATAAGCGCTGTAAAGATATGAAATTGCTTGTTAATTAGGGAGGTCAGCCTTAACGTCATATACACAAAGGAACAGAAATGCTGTAGCGTCATATTTCGCTGGAGCTTTACATAACATATAAACAAGATCAGAAATACTATAGCGTGATGTTTACCTCTTTGGTTGGAGCTGGCACCGTGCTGAACAGCTCCACGGTGTGACTGTTTTTACTAACAGATTCCGTCTCTTACTGCTGAAACATCATTTGAGGCTGCGAATTTTAGAAATCTCAGTCAGACGAACTGTTCACATTAGGAGATGAAACGTTGTGATATGGCCTGATGCTCATACAGCAGAATCACAACAGATGTAAGTCAGATGAGTGATAGACTTCTAGGTGGTGGATGTCTCCATAAAGAATCGGTAGCCAGACTGTTCGTTTAAATGAGTACCATAAAATTATGCTAAGTCGACTAATTTCAGACTTTATACTTAAATATTTCTGAAACCAATAAAATAAACAGTTTTTTTAATTATTCCAGAGCACGGGTGTTGATCTGTAGTAATAAAAGTTTTTGTCCTTATTTTATTTGCTTTAACACACTGGAAAATTTAAAAAGTGTGGATTGTTTACAACTGTAAGGTGATTGATTGTTCTGAAATGTCATCAACTGAAACACAAATCTGTCATAATAGTTAAATTTCAACGCTAATTTCAGAGTAATATACAAAGTAAATTTAAGGACAAAAGTATGTCATCACAATTTTGTTTTATGAAGCCCCAAGTAAACATACATTTTTTGGTGACTATTGCACATTAAAAGCCGATATGTCACTACAAAAGAAAAATCCTGCCATTTTCGAAGTATATACTAGGTTTGAAAAATTGTTTACATCTGAAACGTCCATTCTCAGTTAAAGGCCCCAGAAAGAGATCAAATTTACAGTGGAATGTAACACCCACCTGTCTTTGCCATTTCGTAAGGACTTTCCGCACTTAGTGTTTCAATGTTCGACTGGTGCATGAATGCAAAGGAATGAATTTGCTACATAATATCCACTCCAGAAAGCGGAAATCTCCAGTTACCACAATCAAATAATCATATTCGTAGGGCCTGTTATACTTTATTACAAAAAACTAGTTGAGCTTCTTGTGTTTTACAATCATTAACATGAATCCTGTTTATCAAGGTACCTTCAAGAGCTTTAAACACTCAACTAGCCTTGTTAATGCTCTAAAATTTCTGTGAGACCAGTTCTAAAACATCCAGGCTACATCACTATTTCTTCATTTCACTCGATTCACGTTTGCACACAAACGGCTTTTCCACAATGTCAGCTGTTACGATCTCATTAGTATGATCCAACAAACAGAACTGCGGCCTACCTGACAAATTTAGAAGTTAATATACAGACACTTGCAACAATAGGTTACCTATTCCACCACTGCACTGTTGGAGACAATTGTTGCCACATCGACTGTGTCACATTGTTGTTGCTGCATTCATTATGTCACATTGTTGTCGCATTCCCAATCTTTGTTTGTAAAAGAGCAACTCGAGGAAAGACTATCAGTTACATCCCCGCCCCCCGGGTTACTTAGGAGAACTTCGCCCCGATTCCACAAAGAACTAGCAAATGGCTCTGAGCACTATGCGACTTAACCTCTGAGGTCATCAGTCGCCTTGAACTTAAAACTAATTAAATCTACCTAACCTAAGGACATCACACACATCCATGCCCGAGGCAGGATTCGAACCTGCGACCGTAGCGGTCGCTCGGCTCCAGACTGCAGCGCCTAGAACCGCATGGCCACTCTGGCAGGCTAAGAGTTAGCAAAGTTCTATTTATGTGTCTGTGAATAGGGAAGTATAAGAGATTAACTTTAGATATGGCTCTAATTGTCGTTGTGAAGGATCATTGGACCACATACATCACCCCTAGACACATAAGTTGTTTTACGTCAGCCACGAAAAGTAATTACTCGCTCATTAAAAACGTTAAAAATTATTCCTGAGAACGATTAGTATTTACATGTTCATAATACTGAAAATTTACAGACTGCCATTCTCGCGTTGGAAAGGAAATATCGAAAGATCACTAAATCTCTCGCAGGAGGATTTAGAAACAGTGAGAAGTAGGAAACAAAACTCTCAATCTGCGCGTAAAATTCCGTCCACGTCAAGATCCGATGTAGACAGAACTGGTACGTCACAAGTTAGATTCGATATAACGGACAGCCACTGGGAAGAGTACGAACAGGATGATCTTTCGAATCGTAGTACCGTTGAGGAAAAGATGATTAAACAGAGACAATTTCAAATCTTTAACCCTGACAAAAGCAATATTCATCCTGTAGTCTTTATTCAAAGTTTCAGAGGTCTATTTCCACGATCTTGGACAGAATGGCAAAATATTAGTTTTGTATCTGGATATATACAAGGATCAGGAGCATTGTGGGCATCTGAACAAACATCTTCTTGTAAATGTTACAAAGAATTTGAGCACGCTTTTCTAGGAAAATACTGGTCTGCTGGAATACAAGAAAGACTTAGGCAGGAAGTATTACATCCTGAGCCTTTCTCATTTTCTAGAGGATCTCTAAAGAGATATTTTGAGAAATACATTAATAAATCTTTGTATTGGGATGTACCGATTCCTTTGCCGGATATACTTAGGATACTCAAGTCCAGACTACCCACCAGTATAAGGAATCAGCTGTTATATATAAATGATAAGGCTATAGACTCATTTATGACTACGCTTGATCATATTGATATAATTGAGGAGGACAATAAAAGGGCAAGAGAAATGTCATATCAAAGAAGAAGAATGGAAGCGAACCCGAGCTGCAACTCGAATGGGAATGGCAGTAATGGTAGCAGTAACAATAATCATAACTAACTAACTCTCCGAGGAGACTTAGAAATGGACAAAATGCAAACATTAATTATTACCATCATGGAAACTTTAGTAATGGTGCAGCGAGGGGCTATTTTAGGAACAATAGGAATTTTAATCGATATAATCCAATGTATGACAACACAAGACAGTTCCACCAACACCAGCAGAACAACAACAATAATTACATGAATCAAGCAAGACAATATAGACCGAATTCACCACAGCAACCGATAATCACTGAAGCAGCTGAAGAGACAAATACCAATGGGACCAACAATCAGTCAAACTAAACATGACCGCATCGTGCCCCGGGGGAGCGGTCAGGGGATCTGTTAGGGGCGAAACAGTAAAATTACGATTGTTAAGATATAATGATGGTGAGCTGTTGACAGAGGAGTTAACAAAGGATTTAATAACGTGTCATAATGACAGATCGAGTGTTCCGGTATCGGAAGTATTTGTTAAAATAGAGGAAGTTCCAACGAATGTGATATTAGACACCGCCGCTTCCGCCAATGTCATCTCAGGTGCACTTTTTAGGAGAATTATTAGGAAGAAGAAGGTACCAATTTTGAAGGTACAGAACTGTAAAATCATCGGAGCTGTTGGAGCACGCTCTCCCAATGTCAAAATACAAACACAATTAGAGATGAAAATGGGAAATGTAACAATAAAATGCACGTTCCTTGTAGTGGAAAAGTTATTAGTGGACTGTATTCTTGGTATTGGGAGTATGCAGGAGTACGATTTTCAGATTGATTTTTTGGAAGGAATAGTTAAATTTAGATTAAATGGAGAAGAGAGAGCAATGGATTTAAATATAAAGGAGACGGTGCATGAGAAATATTGTCGTGGTGCCATAATCCAATTAATTGACACTACAAACGGTCGTTGGAAGGAGCTTTCAAAGGATTTGATACAACAGGAGGAACAGCAAAAATATAATAACTGAAATAAAAGAACTGTCATAATCAATGTGCTGTTGCTTTACGTAAAATGTTTTTGAACTTCATCCAAGCAGGTAACTTCGTCCCATCTCAGCACTAGTAGCAAATGTGGTCACATCATCGTCGTTAGTATATAACAAAGATCACTTGGCATCCGCATATTACATGCCATGGTCTTCATATAATGCAACCACCTGACAAATATCCACAACTGATCCACACATAATTTTTAGTTCAGCCTCACGAATGTACATGCCACGGTCGTCATCTCATACAAGTATGGGACTACGTACCCTAAACCATCCGCACATGACTGTTTCCAGTCCAGCAACGTGAGATCCAGCAACGTGACATTAAAAGCATACGCGCGAAAAGATGAGTTTTTCACTCTGCAGCGTGCGCTGATACGAAACCTCCTAGCTGATTAATACTGTGTGGCGGACCGGGACTCGAACCAGAGGCTTTTGGCTTTCGTGGGAAAGTACCGACTGAGCTAATCCAGCAACGATTCACGATCCGTCCTCACGGCTTTGTCTCCAAGATTCGCAGGGTAAACTTTTGTGATGTTTGGAAGGTAGGAGACGAGGTTCTGGCGGAAGTATATCTTTGAGGACTGGTGGCGGATCGTGCTTCGGCAGCTCAGTAGTTACAGCATATGCCTGCGAGAGGGAAAGGCCCAGGGTGCGAGTAACGATCGGACACAGTTGTAGTCTGCCAGGAGGTCCCTTACGAATGAACTTCTCATGTCCCAAAAATGAAGTTGAAACTACTAGTGTCACCAGTCACTTTTAATAGTGAAACATCCAAAAAGACAATAATAGTTATAAAAAGAAAAGAGATAGATGTTATGCAATAATGAAGGCAAAGCAAAGAACCAACACTAGAATTTACGAAAAGAAATTTTAGAGACGTTCAGGTGCAACCTGGAAAATTTCGTTGTATTAGATTGCAGTGTTCACTGCGTTTTGCGAAGTGAATAGACGTTTTTAAAAAGTTACACAAAGTACATTTATATGTGTGCGCAGTGCCCTGAGAACGCAAAAGAAGAAGGATCAGTTACAACAAAGCATGACAAGCTATCATTGCACGACACCATACAGAAAACACTGCAAAACTATAAGATGAATAATCATGTTTTCAATGAACAAAACCCACTGATGGTGGCTCAGAGGTGCCGAAACATGTTCGTGTAGCAAGAAAAGACATTGTTTTTGCATAAAGGGAAAACCTGCATCCAACAATTTCACTGGAACATCGAAAGAAAGACAAGACCTGCAGATCGAAAAGATGGAAGGTGATGTTATGAGTAGGCGACATACACTACTGGCCATTAAGATTGCTACACCAGGAAGAAATGCAGATGATAAACGGGTATTCATTGGACAAATATATTATACTAGAACTGACATGTGATTACATTTTCACGCAACAACCACCTCTGGCCGTAATATCGGCCTTGATACGCCTGGGCATTGAGTCAGACAGAGCTTGGATGGCGCGTACAGGTACAGCCCATGCAGCTTCAACACGATACCACATTTCATCGAGAGTAGTGACTGGCGTATTGTGACGAGCCAGTTGCTCGGCCACCATTGACGAGACGTTTCCAATTGGTGAGATATCTGGAGAATGTGCTGGCCATGACAGCAATCGAACATTTTCTGTATCCAGAGAATCCCGTACAGGACCTGCAACATGCGGTCGTGCATTATCTGCTGAAATGTAGAGTTTCGCAGGGATCGGATGAAGGGTAGAGCCACAGGTCGTAACACATCTGAAATGAAACTTTCACTGTTCAAAGGGCCGACAATGCGAACAAGAAGTGACCGAGACGTGCAACCAATGGCACCCCATACCATCACGCTGGGTGATACGCCAGTATGGCGATGGCGAATACATGCTTCCAATGTGCGTTCACCTCGATGTCGCCACATGGATGCGACCATCATGATGCTGCAAACAAAGCCTGTATTCATCCGAAAAAATGATGTTTTGCCATTCGTGCAACCAGGTTCGTCGTTGAGTAGACCATCGCAGGCGCTCCTGTCTGTGATGCAGCGTCAAGGGTAACCGCAGCCATGGTCTCCGAGCTGATATTCCATTCTGCTGCAAACGTCGTCGAACTGTTTGTGCAAGTGGTTGTTGTCTTGAAACGTGCCCATCTGTTGACTCAGGGCTCGAGACGTGGCTGCACGATCCGTTACAGCCATGCAGATAAGATGCATGTCATGTCGACTGCTAGTGATACGAGGCCGTTGGGATCCAGCACGGCGTTCCGTGTTACCCTCCTGAACCCACCGATTCCATTGCTAACAGTCATTGGATCTCGACCAACGCGAGCAGCAATGTCGCGATACGATAAACCGCAATCGCGATAGGCTACAATCCGACCTTTATCAATGTCGGAAACGTCGTGGTACGCATTTCTCCTCCTTAGATGAGACATCACAACAACGTTTCACCAGGCAACGCAGGTCAACTGCTGTTTGCGTATGAGAAATCGGTTGGAAACTTTCCTCACGTCATCACGTTGTAGGTGTCACCACCAGCGCCAACCTTGTGTGAATGCTCTGAAAAGCTAATCATTTGCGTATCACAGCATCTTCTTCCTGTCGGTTAAATTTCGCGTCTGTAGCACGTCATCTTCGTGGTGTAGCAATTTTAATGGCCAGTAGTGTATGTTGGCTGTCTACTTCTCTTCATAGAATGTGGGGTCGGTAGAACAGGCGGCAACTTACGAAAGATCTGACGGAACAGTTTAGCGCTGGTGCAGGCACAAGTGATTCGCAGCGCACTGTTCAGGGCACAAGTCTGGAAAGGGGGCACAGGTGCAGACACGCCCTACGTCTTCCTATGTTCTCCCAGTGACGTCGTCAGATACGTTTGTTGTGGGCACGAGATCATCGAGACTGCACAGGGATTCGCTGGAAATGTGTCGTCCTGTTGGATAAACCACGTTCGTTGTTACTCATCGTGTCCGGATATGCCGTCATCCAGGCGAATACCTACTTGAAGCATGCATCACACCTCAGATGCAGACCAGTGGCTGCAGTATTACGCTTTGGGAATCACTCACGTCGGTTTTCGAGGGACCTACGGTAGCAATCTATAGCCTCGTGACCCCTGCTAGCTACGTGATAATTTCGGACCACCTGCATTCTTTCATGCTTCATGTCTTTCCTGATGCCGAGTGCATCTCCCAGCGAGATAAGTGTCCGGTCATATCGCCACAATTGTACTACAGTAGCTTGTGGAGGATGGCAGTGAAATAACATTGATGTCTTGGCCAGCAAATTCACCATGTCTGAAACCAGCACAACACATCTGGTACGCTAGAGGGCGCCAACTTGGCGCCCACAAAGCACTGGGCCCCTACATTAGAGGTCGAGTGACCTGTGTGGAGACTCCTCTATACTATACCACTGGTGACCGACCACTGACTTGTTAAGCCCATACCACACAGAATCGCTACTGTACCTGCAATCCAAAGGTGGAACAAGACGCTACTAACCAATTGGTCATAATGTTTTGCTTCATCAGTGTATATGCTAGCGTAGAGATTATGGCACAGTGAAGTGTAAGTCATCGTGAATTCGGTTCCACCAAACTCCAAACGTATCTTTGCTCTCACGAATTGTTACCAGATAGTCGATGCGAGCTTCACTGTCCACTCTCAACTGTATGCTTTTAGTACCTTTGCTACATTGCTATATCCTCAGGTATACTCCTAATATAGCTGCAATGCGACCCTTTCCAGGTAGCGAAAGGACTTCGACAGGGCTGCAGTATCGTAAATCCTGTGAAAATATGTATGCAATGTATATTGCAATGGTGGAATCGATGAGGTGGAGGTACGGAAATTCTATTCCAACATGGAACTATGTAGCTACTATTATTTGCCGAAGATCAGGTGTTGGCAGCACAAAGTAGCGATGGTGTGAAATGTATGGTAAAGAAGTTAGTAGAATCATTTGGACCAGGTGGGCTTAAAAAAAATGAGCAACAGAAAATTTCAAGTAGAAAGACGAGACGGAAGGCATATATCAACATTTCAGGAAACTGTGAAACAGATGTGGAAGGTATGAGGCGGGCTAGAGGAGCAATTAAGATATTAAATGGAATGCTGTGGAGCTGGGCTATATCAAATGAAACATAGGATTCTACAAACAGTGGTTAATAGTATACTAACATAAGCTGCAGAAGGATGGGACATTGATGAAGTAGAGTACAGGCAGTAGAGATCAAAGGAATAATGGTGACTGCCAAGAAACCCACGTCCAGCAGGCATGGTGTGTGTGGAACCCATGGCTCTCGTTGGCGATGTGTTGTCGTCACTGCAGCTGCCACACTCAGGGCAGTCCAGCAGCGTGGTACTATAGGTACGCATTCCAGGCAGCGGCGGAGTTGTGTGAGGTACCAGCAGTGTGGTCAGGCGCTGCTCTGTCACTAGTATTGGAGTGAACGTCTGATCGCGGTGCCTGGTGATGGCGCACGACCAGCGGGTTGGGGGCTGGACCTCAAGTCAGGTGGACCTCTAGCATGGTGATAAGGAAAAAGGCTTTCCAGCGGATGGTCGGTGAACAACGACGGTCGGTGAGCAACGGTGGTGGGTAAGCAACTGTGTGTAGAGGTAACCTGCTCCGTACCAGCCACCGATTCAAATCCAATTGCCAGATCGACGGCACTACTTTCATGTGCCAGTGTCGCACGTGTTTGTAAGCAGACCACTTAGGAGCCACGCAGACCGCGTGTACTGAAGCATCCTAGATTATGGCAGTGAGCGGTCCCGCCGCCCGGAACTACTACAAAGTCGTAGGGTGGCATTACCTGCCGTTACCTGATGTTGGGTGCCATAGCCCCTGCCTGTAGCGTGCAGCTGCTACAGTCGGCGTTAGTGTGAGGTGAATACGACGTCGTAACGCTGCTCACATTCACCAGGAACAGTGGGCAGAAACGAAAATCCCAGGCTCTGGCGGTTCATTCATAAAGCTAAATAAATTCCACAGCTATAAAAAATGTTCCGTAAATTCTTACGTTCATACAGAAGTAGGATCTCAGGCCATACGTGGAACCAGAAGAAGATACACTGAAGCGCCAAAGAAACTGGTGTAGGCATGCGTATCTCCACCCTCTCGTATTCTTGCAATTTATGGACAGCCCTGCAGGATTCATGGTGTCAGTTCCCTCCAGCACCACTTCAGACGTTAGTCGAGCCCATGCCACGTCGTATTTACGGCACTTCTGCGTGCTCTTGATGGTGCTACACGATATTAGGCAGGTGTACCAGTTTCTTTGGCTCTTCAGTGTATGTTGTCTACGGGCGGTGAATTTTTTCCGTGAAAATTATCTATCAGAAAACGGAACTGCAAATAAGTTTGTTACTTTTCCCCCACGTCTTTTTCCTTTCATTTTATTCACCCCTACCCGCTTTATTTCACTTTATTCTTTACTCTCACTGCTGGTGTTTGTCTGTGTGTGTGTGTGTGTGTGTGTGTGTGTGTGTGTGCGTGTGTGTGTGTTTGTGTGTGTGAGCGTGGGTGTACCGGTGCGTTTTGAGAGAAAGACAGAGAGAGCGAAATCGAAAATATATTCTCGGCGCAGTATACGACAAATAATTATAGACTTGCAGAGGAGGGCACATGCAGCTTAAATTTCCGGAGTTAGTTAGCTAATTAAAAGTTGTGTCGAGTTGTTTCGGGGCATGCTTGACCGACATTCAGAGAGAGAGGGAGAAAGACAGAAAAAGAGAGCAAGAGAGAAAGACAGAGAGAGAGAGAGAGAGAGAGAGGGAGAGAGAGAGAGAGAGTGGAAGAGACAGAGACAGAGACTTTACAATCTCTATCAGCCGAATTGGCCAATACCAAATATTTTCATAAAACATTCTCTGTGTTTTCATCATGCCATGGCGTAAAAGACTCCAATATTGCAGTCACTGTTGTTTGGATCCAAAATTCAGGAATATTATACACAACGACGTTATTTAACATCCTTTAAAGTTCTACTCAAAACTTACTAGCCACATTATCTACTTAATTTATTTTTCACGTTTATTTAACTTATTTCCATTAATTAAGTTTGGTCGCCCATGTGCATAAGATCTCCATCCTGCCATATCCAGAATGTGTTCTTTGTCACAAGACTGGTTCGTCCATGAACAAAGAACATTTAAAAGGGTGTGCTGAACTAGGTGATTTTAATTCAGCCTCTGGTGTTCTCCGAAGAGCGAGGTGCCAAAGCAAGTTTGGTACCTCGCAACGCAACCGTAAGAGAAGATAGTAGCTGCGAGCCACATCGTCAAATGAGCGACACATGTAGCCACACCCATAAGAGTTTTGCTATGCCGCCGCATCGGCTCTTCTACTTACGGCCGAGCACAACACAGGTACGCTCAGCCCACGCCGCGATCACCATCTAAGACGACAGCATCGTCTTCTAGTGGGGCAGTTATGGGATTAATGTATTATGCAGAACTCCACGTGAAAGTTATTGCTTGTAATTTGTCTGTATTGAGGGATTCGTTAATTTTCAGGAACAGTTGTAAATACTCGTGACATTTCTACGGAGATGGACTTTCAAAGTTAAGTAATTCCTCTTACATGTGTTATAATGAAGTGAACTAACATATTATGTGTTATAGTATCCACTTGGTCTCCTCCCAGAGCAAAGTAAAGAACCTACCATTGTATTGACGACTATGTTTTCATGCAGCACTTCGAAGACTTCACGACATTGTGTGGAGAAGCAAGGAGGCTGAAAATGTCGGAACAACAAAATAATAATATGTTGGAGGATAAAAGATCACACCACCAAAAAACAATTAAATTAGAGTAATCAAATTTAGGGAATATATTTGTCTAGGTAACATATTTTGATTAACATTGCAAGGTCACAGGTTAATGTAAGAGCGAGATAAGCCATTGCAAATTTTAAATACTGGTACTCAAAAAACCGGTGTAAGCGTCATAATATTGAATGAAAACATAGAAACGTCTATGAATTGTGCTGCACAGATGCCGGATATCAGTTGTGAGATGGAGTTTCACGCCTGCTGTACTTGTTCGGTCAGAACGGGAACGGTTAATGCTGTTTGTCGATGACACTGGAGCTGCTTGTCCGATGATGTCCCATATGTGATCGATTGGAGACAGATCTGGTGATCTAGCAGACCAAGGCAACATGTCGACCCTCCTAGAGCATGTTGGGTTACAACAGCGGTATGTGGGTCAGCGTCATCCTGTTGAAAACACCCTATGGAATGCTGTTCATGAATGGCAGAACACCAGTTCGAATCACCAGACTTACGTACAAATTTGCCGTCAGGATGCGTAGGAAAGCCACGAGAGTGCTCCTGCTGTCACATAAATCGCACCCCAGATCATAACTCCATATGTATGACCACTGCGTTTAGCACGCAGACAGGTTGGTTGTAGGCCATCAACTGGCCTCCTAACCATCACACGGCTATCACTGGCTCCGAGGCAGAAACAACTTTCATCCTAAAACACAGAAGATCTCCACCCTGTCCTCCAATGAGCTCTTGTTTGACGCCAATGAAGTCGCAAATGGCTGTGGTTTGGATGCACGCTACAGGGCTACAGGATGTGTCGCTCGGAGCAGTCTTTGAAGTAACCGATTTGTAACAGCTCATTGTGTCACTGTGATGCTAAATGCTGCTCAGATTCCTGCTGCAGATGCAGTACGATGGGCCAGAGCCATACGCCTAACACGATGGTCTTCCGTCTCGGTAGCGCCACCGTCCAGAGTCGCTTCTTTTTGTAATCATATATTCTCGTGATTACCGCTGCCAACAGTCATGTACCGTGGTTACATTCCTGCCAAGTCTCTATGTAGTACAGCAGAAGGAACAGTCGGCTCCTCGTAGCTTATTACACAACCTCGTTCAAAGTTGGTGAGGTGTTGATAATGTCTTATTTGTCACCTTAGAGGCATTTTTGGGTAACTCCAACTCGCGACGCCCATTCTCAAAGGCAACTGACGCTCACAATCTTTCCAGTGTATATTTGAAGAAAATCTGATTTGGATCCTCGTAGCGACGTTACTAGTGCCACTTTTGTGCGAGTTGCGGGAAATCTGAATAGAGGTGTCGTCTTTGAGATGTAGAAACACGCCTACCAACTTTAGTTTAGGGCGCACAACTCCTTGTTTTTGCGAATTTTTTTGCGTCAGTGTAATAATTAATTTATTTCGTTACATGAATTCATGTTCCATATTTTACAGTTAAATAACAGAAATGACAAAACTAATTAATTTTCATGTCATGACCAAACGTGCAATTTTATTGAAAAATATGTAGCCCCAAAAGCAGTGCTGAAAATTGTTTCGGAAATCAAGGAAAAGTCAGTCCGCAATATTTTCCATTCTTAAGCATTTTACGTAAATGTTTTTGATGCAGAGTGGTCACTCCTGTTTTACATTTAAAAAAAAGTAGCTCCATGATCAGTCCTATATGAGTGTAAGAGGGAGCCGTGAAATCGTCTGTTTTATCACCGACATCCGAGTGCGAAATGGAGGGGCATCGCGTTAGCACAGCGCACTCCGGTCGTTGTCAGTTTCCCGAACATGGGAGCCTCTACTTTCCTGTTATGTAGGTTCCCAGTTGGCATCAGGAGACTGCATCTATCTCCTTCTACCAAAGAAAACTCCCTGCCAGTACTGGGAAATGAGTCTGGAACCTCCAGATGGCAGTCAGAGACCTTGACTGTGCAGTTACTGAAGCAAACGCGTGATATATGAAAACAAATTTAATTAAATTATTGTGGGAGTGCGTATAACAACTGCCATTCAACTGCAACATATTACATGTAACAAATTTCGTGCGAGGGTAATTCTGTAGTGAAGTTACATTTATCCGAGATATGGAGTGGCCCTGACGGCTGCTGTCGAGCTTGCCGGGTCCAGTAGCCTGCGAGTTGTTGCTCTTGTAGGCACCAATGACACCTGTCACTTAGAATCTGAGGCCGTCCTCAGTTCCCACGGGCAGCTGGCAGAAGTGGCGGAGACTGCTGGACTCGATCGCGGGGGGCAAGTGGAGCGCACGATTTGCAACATCGAACCGAGGTACCGAGGGTCGATCGGGAGCCCTGTTGAGTTTCTCAACCGGAGGCTCCGTCGATTCTGTGACTGTCATGGCTGCTGATTTCTGGACCTACTCTGTTCGGTGGAGAGCTGTACATCTACCCCTGGTAGTGACAAGTGCGCTACACGAAGGAAGCAGCTACTCGGGTAGCAGACTACTTGTGGAGCGCAAATGTTTT
Source organism: Schistocerca piceifrons (assembly GCF_021461385.2). Lineage (NCBI taxonomy): Eukaryota > Metazoa > Arthropoda > Insecta > Orthoptera > Acrididae > Schistocerca > Schistocerca piceifrons. The sequence continues at coordinate 273,985,387 of NC_060139.1, forward strand.
TCAGAGGCCAGGCGGTTGTTTGAAGTAATCCAATGAACGCTCGAAAGTCGATAGTCAGAGAGCGGAATCAGTTCACAGAGAGAGTAGACACGCTTTAAATGTCAATATTTTGACAAGAGGCAGAACGCTAATGCTCTATGCTGGCCGTTCTACCTAACCATTTACGTATCCACCGATGGTGTGAGCGTGTACGAAGATACATTACGGCCTCCCATGTCTTCTTCGTATTTTACTTTTACTTGTTAGGCAGTGTACATCGCCGGTACGGAATCTGCCAGAATCTTTCTTGCCACACTCGGTGACCAAGTCCCAGAGAGAACGGTTTCACTCGCCTGGAGCCCTAGATGTTCATCTGAACCAACCGGCTAGTCAAGCTAAGACACCTGCGTGTAATTTTCAGCTAGCGAACATTACGTAAATCCTATCAATTATTAAAGACATCCCTAGAACCCAATTGTTACAACGCTTTGTACAGTCTTTTGCAATGGCAACAGTGAACGACCCATATGAATTTCAGTTTAATATCTTAAGTAAATACTTAAATTCACCAAATAACCTTAAATACCGAATTTGGCACTGTTTAAAGTAAATTACTCTGACACACTAATGTGTATTTTGTAAAACAACTCAATGGAGAACTTCAGCTAAACGCTCTATCACTAAATAAGTAAGTTAACAGCACATCCCCCCCCCCTCCATGAACCATTGGCCTTGCCGTTGGTGGGGAGGCTTGCGTGCCTCAGCGATACAGATAGCCGTACCGTAAGTGCAACCACAACGGAGGGGTATCTGTTGAGAGGCCAGACAAACGTGTGGTTCCTGAAGAGGGGCAGCAGCCTTTTCAGTAGTTGCAAGGGCAACAGTCTGGATGATTGACTGATCTGGCCTTGTAACAATAACCAAAACGGCCTTGCTGTGCTGGTACTGCGAATGGCTGAAAGCAAGGGGAAACTACAGCCGTAATTTTTCCCGAGGGCATGCAGCTTTTCTGTATGGTTAAATGATCATGGGTCCTCTTGGGTAAAATATTTCGGAGGCAAAATAGTCCCCCATTCGGATCTCCGGGCGGGGACTACCCAAGAGGATGTCGTTATCAGGAGAAAGAAAACTGGCGTTCTACGGATCAGAGCGTGGAATGTCAGATCCCTTAATCGGGCAGGTAGGTTAGAAAATTTAAAAAGGGAAATGGATAGGTTAAAGTTAGATGTAATGGGAATTAGTGAAGTTCGGTGGCAGGAGGAACAAGACTTCTGGTCAGGTGACTACAGGGTTATAAACACAAAATCAAATAGGGATAAAGCAGGAGTAGGTTTAATAATGAATAGGAAAATAGAAATGCGGGTAAGCTACTACAAATGGCATAGTGAACGCATTATTGTGGCCAAGATAGATACGAAGCCCACACCTACTACAGTAGTACAAGTTTATATGCCAACTAGCTCTGCAGATGACGAAGAAATTGAAGAAATGTATGATGAAATAAAAGAAATTATTCAGATGGTGAAGGGAGACGAAAATTTAATAGTCATGGGTGACTGGAATTCGAGTGTAGGAAAAGGGAGAGAAGGAAACGTAGTAGGTGAATATGGACTGGGGCTAAGAAATGAAAGAGGAAGCCGCCTGATAGAATTTTGCACAGAACACAAAATAATCATAGCTAACACTTGGATTAAGAATCATGAAAGAAGGTTGTATACATGGAAGAACCCTGGAGATACTAAAATGTATCGGATAGATTATATAATGGTAAGACAGAGATTTAGGAACCAGGTTTTAAATTGTAAGACATTTCCAGGGGCAGATGTGGACTCTGACCACAATCTATTGGTTATGACCTGTAGATTAAAATTGAAGAAACTGCAAAAAGTTGGGAATTTAAGGAGATGGGACCTGAATAAACTGAAAGAACCAGAGGTTTTGCAGAGTTTCAGGGAGAGCTTAAGGGAACAATTGACAGGAATGGGGGAAAGAAATACAGTAGAAGAAGAATGGGTACCTTTGGGGGATGAAGTAGTGAAGGCAGCAGAGGATCAAGTAGGTAAAAAGACGAGGGCTAGTAGAAATCCTTGGGTAACAGAAGAAATATTGAATTTAATTGATGAAAGGAGAAAATATAAAAATGCAGTAAATGAAGCAGGCAAAAAGGAATACAAACGTCTCAAAAATGAGATCGACAGGAAGTGTAAAATGGCTAAGCAGGGATGGCTAGAGGACAAATGTAAGGATGTAGAAGGTTATCTCACTAGGAGTAAGATAGATACTGCCTACAGGAAAATTAAAGAGACCTCTGGAGCTAAGAGAACGACTTATATGAATATCAAGAGCTCAGATGGAAACCCAGTTCTAAGCAAAGAAGGAAAAGCAGAAAGGTGGATGGAGTATATAGAGGGTCTATACAAGGGCGATGTACTTGAGGACAATATTATGGAAATGGAAGAGGATGTAGATGAAGATGAAATGGGAGATACGATACTGCGTGAAGAGTTTGACACAGCACTGAAAGACCTGATTCGAAACAAGACCCACGGAGTAGACAACATTCCATTAGAACTACTGACGCTCCTGGGAGAGCCAGTCCTGACAAAACTCTACCATCTGGTGAGCAAGATGTATGAAACAGGCGAAATACCCTCAGACTTCAAGAAGAATATAATAATTCCAATCCCAAAGAAAGCAGGTGTTGGCAGATGTGAAAATTACCGAACTATCAGTTTAATAAGTCACAGCTGCAAAATACTAACACGAAATCTTTACAGACGAATGGAAAAACTAGTAGAGGCCAACGTCGGGGATGATCAGTTTGGATTCCGTAGAAACACTGGAACACGTGAGGCAATACTGACCTTACGACTTATCTTAGAAGAAAGATTAAGGAAAGGCAAACCTACGTTTCTAGCACTTGTAGGCTTAGAGAAAGATTTTGACAATGTTGACTGGAATACTCTCTTTCAAATTCTAAAGGTGGCAGGGGTAAAATACAAGGAGCGAAAGGCTATTTACAATTTGTACAGAAACCGGATGGCAGTTATAAGAGTCGAGGGACATGAAAGGGAAGCAGTGGTTGGGAAGGGAGTAAGACAGGGTTGTAGCCTCTCCCCGATGTTGTTCAATCTGTATATTGAGCAAGCAGTAAAGGAAACAAATGAAAAATTCGGAGTAGGTATTAAAATCCATGAAGAAGAAATAAAAACTTTGAGGTTCGCCGATGACATTGTAATTCTGTCAGAGACAGCAAAGGACTTGGAAGAGCAGTTGAATGGAATGGACAGTGTCTTGAAAGGAGGATATAAGGTGAACATCAACAAAAGCAAAACGAGGATAATGGAATGCAGTCGAATTAAGTCGGGTGATGCTGAGGGAATTAGATTAGGAAATAAGACATTTAAAGTAGTAAAGGAGTTTTGCTATTTGGGGAGCAAAATAACTGATGATGGTCGATGTAGAGAGGATATAAAATGTAGACTGGCAATGGCAAGGAAAGCGTTTCTGAAGAAGAGAAATTTGTTAACATCGAGTATAGAGTTAAGTCTCAGGAAGTCATTTCTGAAAGAATTTGTGTGGAGTGTAGCCATGTATGGAAGTGAAACATGGACGATAAATAGTTTGGACAAGAACAGAATAGAAGATTTCGAAATGTGGTGCTACAGAATAATGCTGAAGATTAGATGGGTAGATCACATAACTAATGAGGAAGTATTGAATAGGATTGGGGAGAAGAGAAGTTTGTGGCACAACTTGACTATAAGAAGGGATCAGTTGGTAGGACATGTTCTGAGGCATCAAGGGATCACCAATTTAGTATTGGAGGGCAGCGTGGAGGGTAAAAATCGTAGAGGGAGACCAAGAGATGAATACTCTAAGCAGATTCAGAAGGATGTAGGTTGCAGTAGGTCTGGGAGATGAAGAAGCTTGCGCAGGATAGAGTAGCATGGAGAGCTGCATCAAACCAGTCTCAGGACTGAAGACCACAACAACAACAACAACAGCACATCTTGATTGATATTTTCAGTTTCAGACCGACACTATTATTTTACAGTGGTTGGCCAGAATGTAAGCTCTGATCGGTCGCGAAATGGAAACCACAGTGAAAACCAGAAACGTTTTCTTTGCAACAGTTACGTACAACTTCCACCTACTTCTCTACATAGTCGCCGCTCCAACTTCGAATTTTGCCATAGTGTTGTATCAACTTTCCAATATCCTCGTCATAGATTGCAGTCGCCTTTGCTTTAGGCCAGTTATCTGCACTGGTCTGCAGCTCGTTGTCTGTGGAAAATTTTTGTCTTCATAGCCAGCGGTTCTTGTGAGCAGAGATGAGACTCAGGGAGAGCCAATTACGGACCGTATTGTGGGTGACCAAACACTTATCGGAAACGCTGCAGGAGCTTCTCATTGTCCCTGCAATGTGCAGACGAGAATTGGCATGTAGAAGGAACTGCTCAACAGTTGTGTCATGTGGGCTGCATGCCACAGGCGAAATCTCTAACCAGGCCCTCATACTTGGCAGGAGACACTATTCCCTACACATCTTTATGTGCTCACTGTTTACTCAAAACTGAAAAGACTGACGCGACACGATCGACGGGCATACTCGAGACACTGCGCAACACGTCTGTGCAAAGCTTTACCGGATTTTCCCCAGTGGTTTCCATTTCTCGACCGATCGGAATTTACTTTCTGGACAACCTTTGTATCTATTGGTTAGCACTATTTTCATTTGTTGTACTGTTTTGAGTGACTTTTTTGGATGGGAGTGAATGCTGCATGTACATGAAATAATAATAATTCAAATTGTTAATACCAAAATGTGAGTGACTTTGATAGACAGTGGAACCTTGATGTTAGTGACGCTCATGCTTTTAAGTAGGTCCACCTTTTACTCATCGCAGCGCTGGTAACACCAGTTCCCGTAGCCTGTTGTCTGTACTTTAATTATGTAATGCTCCTTTCGTGCTTCAGAAGAGCAAAGATGTTTGAATTTGTTGGTTACTGAATGCATGCACTGTACATGCACCTTTAATTTTAGCCAATTTACTGCGCACTACAGGGCATTTATGACATATTTCTCTCACTATGTATCATGTTACTATCACTTTATCTTTTTCTTTTGCTCCTACATGAGCATCTTAACATATACTTGGTTGTACGTAATTCGTATGACTTCTTTGTTACGCATGTGTAAATTTAAATATTTTCGTTGTATATTTCTTTTAGCTTGAATAACAGGTACATTGTTGTACTTATATAGATGCTTACATATATGTATTCGCCTTATGGCTAGTTTTGCGCGCCATCTGGTTGTGTTACGCCACACTAGCGCTGTGTGTGCTTTCTAGTCTGTGTAGTAATGTTTGTGCGAGCACTGAACGGACCTACAGTCGCACACAGCTGATATCGCTTCTGTAAGCGTTTTCCTACGTTGTGCTGTTATTGCAGTGTCTGCTGGTGCGCTTAAGGTAAGGTAAGATTTTTTGAAAGTTTATTAAACATTTTCCTGTTTTCTTTGATCCACGAGGTGCCTATTTGTCTTAATTTCTTGCTTTTAATTACGCCCACCATTCATCCGTTGACGCGCTGATAAAGTCGGTTCCTGTCAAACAACCGAAGATAAGCGCTGACGGACTTAGCTAGCACTTGTACGGGTAACCATCCATGTCTGCCGAACGCTGTTGACAAACGGGGTGCACTCAGCCCCTGTGAGGCCAGTTGAGGAGCTGTTTCACTGAGAAGTATCGGCACCGGTCACGAAAATTAACGTCGGCCGGGAGAGCGGTGTGCTAACTACATACCCCTCTGTATCCGCATCCCGTGACGTGCATCGGCTGAAGATGACACGGCGGTCGGTCGATACCATCAGTCCTTCCGAGGCTTGTTCGGAGGGAGTTTAGTTTTAGTTTTCGTTTGATTCTTTATGAATCTATCGCGGATGGGTTTTACATACTTTTGCGTAGGTTTCAATATGTGCTTTAGTCTGTGTATTCGCGCAGTCGTACAAGATATGACCATGCCCTCCCTTTGCTTGTTTTTAGTGGGTTGTTGTCTCGACAGTCTGTTAATGTACCAAAAGGGCGAAACGCGTTACTGAAGTGAAACAACGTTGTAGCACAGACACTTTTTTGACGTTAATTTTGTTATTATTTACGTATGGGCCCAATAGGACTCCGCGAGGTGAATCAGTCAATGTCGCTTTTGATGGTTGGCCGTCCTTTGTGTCCGTATTTGTTTCATCCTTTCAGAAGTCTCTTTCTTTCAACAGACCTCGGTTTTCCAGTCCGTTTTCTAATTTTATTCTGACCAACTTTGCAGTCACATATCTTTTGTCTGAATGTCTTTCTATCTGTAACGTCTGCCTGAGTTATATCGGCTACTTTAAGATCCTCCTCAATCGCAGCAATCCATTTAATTGGCTCAGTATTGGCATTACTTCTGTTTTCGTAGAATTCTACTATTTGTTTTGTGAACCTAGTGGGCGCCATTCCTTTAAAGTGTCCATAAAATTTAAGTCTTCGTTTTCTCATGTCACCATGTACGTCTCTGTATTCATCCATTTCCTTATTACTTCTCAGCGTATAAGTTTCTCCATCAGCAATTTTGGGCCTAATATTTTCCTAATAATCTTTCTGTCTTTTTAATTTCTTCAGTATCCCTATTTCTATTTAAAATTAAAATTTCTGCTCCATAAAGACATTCAGGTTGGATTACACTGCTGTAATGCCGAAGTTTACTGAATTTAGAAATTGATTTCTATTATAAATATTTCTTATTAATCTGAATGCAGTTGCCATTTTTTAACAGCGAATTCGTTGCAGCTTGTTCCAGAACGTTTTCTTGTATGATTTGGCCCAGTTTTGAAACTGAGAAACCCTTTTATTCTTATATATTTCGTGTTCAAAACCTTGGTGCTTGATCGTTGCATGTCATTTAGTCCGTTTTTTCGAATGATATTTGTAGTTCTACATTTTCCGCAACTTCTTTAAGAATTTCAATTTTTTTGAGCTGTGATAATATCCCTAATTAAAATTGCCAGATCATCTGCAAAGGAAAGGCAATGTAACATTACTTCTACCTAACTTGATTGACTGATCTATATTTTGACTCGATTTTTGCTCTATTGTAATTACATTTTCCGAAACACAGTTAAATGGTAATGAAGAGTGTCCATCTCCCTGTCTAACACCAGTCTTTATATCAAATGGTTCAGAAATTTCACTCATAAATTTAACTATCATTAATCAGTATTAGAGTTTTATTATCTAGCCCTTGTTCTTTTTAAATTTGGAAAAGAGATTCACGATCAACCTTTCTTTTATGCGCTTTTTGGAACACATTATTTCGAATTTTTGTGCAAACTGGTTTCGGACCTGTGATTGTTCACAAGAGGTAGACTGCTGGGTTATGTGGGTTGAAATAGTAAGCTGAATGGCTTCCATGCTATTCGGCAAAAACAGGAGAAGAAATCTTTCACGTGCTTCGCTACTAGGAGATTACTTGGCACGTTTCCCTGAATGTGAGGCCAGGTAGATCCACAAATCTAGTTGTTTTGTGAAAGGTTGGAATGTTTGTATTATGAAGAATTATTTTATCTGCAGAAATTTGTGACTACTCCTGTATGACATCTACAGAAATTTCTCATTTTCTAGTGAGAACTGAGAGTATCTTTTGAAAGATATAAATTATACCTGGTTTGATATGTAGTCATATCCGTGAACTTCTAAAAGCGTAAAACATAATTTACTATATCCTATTTGAACGAGCATTCAAAATCATTATACGTTGTGAGATTTTACGAACTGCTTATGAACTGACAAAAGTTGTGGATATTTGAATAACGGTTTGTGAGCTCCAGTCTTAAGACAGCTGTTAGAGTGAAACAGGGAGTGCTGTAATTGTGAGTGAACTATTTCAAAGTGTGCCAATTTTCGTACTTTCCTTTTTGAAAATGTGTGCTAGGGCGGATTTCATAGCAAAATTTGTAGCTCGAAGTCATAAAATAGAACAGATATTTTACTGAATAAGTTTTATTTATTTTGTAGTTAGAGCTGACCTAAAAATAAAGCTTGCATTAAAAGAATAACAGAATTAATTCAACGCACCCAGCTGACAAGTGGAGAGCAGTCAGTTATTTGTATAGCTTTTTTCAGCTGAGGAACGTTGTAAATTGCCTGAGGACCGGCTGTGCTTCTGAAGAACATAGCTAGATGAGTAAGAAATTTCGACATTAACAGAAAGATGGATGAGGACGCGCTGCTGCATACTAGTACCTAAAGAAGTATTTGATTTGAGGTCACATTTCTGAAAATCTACGTATATAGCGCAGCCTTGCTTGTAAGTGAATCGTGGACTTTGTGAAAGTCAGAAAAGAAGAGATTCGAGCGGTTGATGTGCCGTGTTACACGAAAATTATCAATAAGTCGGCTAGTAAGATACGGGAGAAGGAATAAGTGGTGAAAACTGGCTAAAAGAAGTGATGGGATGATGAAATGGGTTAAGACATGGAATGAGGTTCCATATCACTAGAGAAATCCTCAAAAGATTAGAAATGTGGTGGAGGATAAGAGGAAATGCCCAACAAATAATTGAGGACAATGGTGTAAATGGACTTGCAGAAGGTTTTGTCTGAAGGTCATTGTTATACATATTACGAGTCAAGTATCGATTCGCCTACTCCGTGTGTCGAGAACTTGCAGTGGAAGTTGCTTTCGATCGTGTGTCACGTTAAATGAGTAGTTGTTGACATCCAAGCAAAAGTGTACCTGCTGAACTTGTTAAGTATGAGAAAATGAGCGGGAAGTGATGAGTCCATTGGTGTTAGGAGAAAACCTTCGAAAGAAAAGACTGTTTCCAATCGCCTGTGGGGGTTTTTGTCTCCAACAGCCTACGCCTAATGGGCGTACTAAACCCAGACTCGCTACGGCAGCAGGAGGCTGTCGCAGTCAAACTGAGAGGCACTGCGCCCCCAAACGGAGGAACTCGTAGACGCATCCTGCCGAGGAACGAGCTGACAGACAAGAGAGCGTTCCCAATACCGACAAATTCTTACCAATCATCAGGTCCTCCTGTTGGTGGGCACAGGGTGCTACAATGGGCGACCCTCCGTCAGCGGTACTTAACATAGCGACCCTAGCCTGTGGTCCCACCGTGGGTCGATGTTCACGTGGACTGAGCGCTGGTGTTACGCAAAACATCCGGTACTATACCGACCCAGGCTCAGGCATACTCTTACCAAAGAGGCAGCACTGTATGTCATATGAAAGATAATTAAAATGGAAAAATTCGAAAAAAGTTTGAAAAACCATTTTCCTTATTAATATAACGCTCACCATGCACGCAAGTGTGGAGAGACTACACGCATCGGACTTTGTGGTAAAACAAATAGGAGATCGGTGCCTACCTTTGTTTTGCGTCATGTGATATGTATAAACAGTGAATAAAGTGTCATTTTTTCTCTTTACGCATGCGAGGGGCCGCATAAGCAATGCTTAAAGAGTAAAATTTAGTGCAGAAACAAAAACACCTCGTGCCCGATGACCGCATAGACAGCGCCGTCTGCTTTGACTCTAACTAAGGGATTAATAATGAACAGCGGTTATAATAGTTTCCAGCGACTATTTAGTGAACATCATTACAGACCGGGTTCTGTGAAACATATACGTAAACTAAACAAAGTCCCAGCATTGCAGGAGAACATAGATAGCCACATGAACTTTGTGTATTCAAACACTAAATCACTTTGCCTCTGAGATGAGGCTCGGAACTTTGCCTTGTGTGTATACCCAGTTCTAGTGTACATGTCAGTATTATTGCAGTGTAAGACTAGGGTGGATGGGAAACATTACATGAACTATTATTTTGGGTCAAATGGTGTCACTTGTCACAGGCAAAATCGGCCGTAACATCTTCATTCTGATACTTACCTATGGAGCGGCATGCTACTGTTTGGTGAATTAAAATTACGCCAAACAATTGACAAAGTGTGACTCGATACCCGACAAGTGACAGACTATCTGATTACATGATCTTACGCTTTATATACGAGGAGGACGAAACCTTCTTTTGGATAGTTTACAATAAGTATCTAGTCAGACATCTACAAAATAATCACACCATAATAGAGATAACCGATTGTTCTAAGCTTTTCAGGCACTTCTAATCGACAATCTTAATCAAATGGAGTACTTTCTTGAACTTATTAAGCACTTCCGTTCATCAATGCTAGTAGAGTGTACACAAGAAAGTAAAAAGACTGAAGATCAGTGAAATACTTGAATAAACCACGTAGGTATGACGTGCGGTAAACGAGATAGCTGTAGTTCAAACCAAAGAATTTACTGACTAAAATTAGCAGATATATGTAAATACTTGTCACACACGTTCAGAATTTAGATGAAGACATAACAGTTAAACAATACTCAATTACATAGGGTGAAGCGACCAGACCATTTCACACAGTAACATGTCCTCATAAGGGCGTAGTAGCTTACGAAATATTCATGGGTCGAAACTGAAGTTTCCCACTAACAGTCGCTACGCAAGTTCGCTATTCTCAATAATTACCGCGGAACATATACAATGAAGTTCGTCACACTCAAACATGAATAATAACTGCAGCATATAACCAAAATTCAGCTGTCTCATACTTAGTATACAAAGTGAAAATTCCAGAAAAATAATTTAAAGTCATATTGAACGTTAATCGAGCATGGAAGTTTCTAAAATATGAGAAGGTGTTTCAGAGGCCGCTATTAGTTACAAAATTTGTTGAGTTACTTAAGTTATTGAATGACACGACGTGTTTCGGGGTACAAACCTTGTCTTCATTTCCATAGCGATACAAAAGAAACGCTTAACAAATAAACGTATTAAAAATTTTTACAGTCATTGTATGTGCTGTGGCTTTCCTGAGGAGAAACAGGAGAACTACCGAATATGTGAGACCATTAATTTTGTTTGTTGATCTGCTGCTCATATAAAAAATTTTAAATGATGACTCCGTTCATATGAGAAAGCTGTCTTCTTGTTACTTGTGCAGTTAACACTATTGTTATAGCTGCTTGGATATTGATAGCCACAGCTCGCAAACTTGCAGAGGATACCTAAAACTCGTCATCACAATCAACTCTACTGTACCGTAGGAACAAAGCAGCAGTCAAAACAAAACTTGTTCCGACTTAACGATCGATGTGTCGAACGTCGTGTTTACAGTCACTTGCAATGTCCTCTGCACGTCCTGCAGAAGGAGCCCTATTCTTGGCCAACTAAATACTGTAAATTACAGTAAGGGAAACTGCGATATCATTTTAAACACGATAGTACGAAAATTATTTTGACGTTGTAACACGGATTCATATATATTCGTATTACGAATATCCTATTTTAACGGCACAGTTGGAAAAATGTGAGTTCTTGAAATCCGAAATTTCAGTTAGCATCTATTTTTTCTACTTTTGGTGTGTTTAGGCTCTGCTGATTGTGTCGATGAACTCCTGGAACACATTATGAATGGTTCTCAATGCATTCGGAACATACCCGGAATTATTTAACGTGAACAGGCATCGAAGAGAACACGTGCTGTAGCCTGTCTTCATAATAACAGTGTTGTAATGTGTTCGTCACCAAGTGGATATCTGCAGTTTGCATACTCGGAGCTCTGGTATAAGGCGTTGTTCTATATCTAGGGAACCCCTGGTTTACAGACGTATATTAGGAGTATTTGCTTGTGTCGCTGTTCCTTCCGTCTCTACCTATATTGTTCAAAGACCCTGTGTATAAAAAGTAGCAGTACAACGTGAAATATCTTAATGAAATCGCTGGTTTAGTTCAGCCATTCAAATGGTCTCCAATTAAATAAAGCGCAGTCGCTCAAAAGGAGTATAATGAATATTGTAATTACCCTTATAATTACCTTTGTATCTGCGCGAGAACACAGTGAAAATAAATGTAATTAGTACATGTTTCGTAGTAGCAGGAATGAAGTGCCAGGTTCACCTGCTAAAAATATTAACTCATACTGCTTCTTAAAATAATTATGTGTGTTTCATTCAATAGCTAAAATACCATTGTTTGTGAAGGCCTTTTCACTTTCAGTGGTTAACAAAGGAAGGCAAAATTTAAATGAGGCCGTACCTACAGATTGCTGACAGAAAAATAGCCAAACATACCTTCAACAGCTGAAATTTGGCTGAAATTTTGGCGATCGATGTTTTAAATTCAGCGAAACATCGATCGCCATACCCATATCTTGACAGAGAGTGCTATTTCTTCACCATGCATGGAGGACTAAGTATGACAAAGCGTTTGAAAATAGGAATTTCATATTTATCGAATGTCAATCTAAAAAAGCGGAAATGAATTTCCCAGCTGAGTTTTTAATGTTTTGAAAAAAACCTAGTTGATACAAGGGGCACGTTTTCACTATGTAACGTCGGTACACTATTTGATGATAGGAACAAAGTAATAATCAGAGAATTGCTTGGAAATCAGTGGCCTGCACCATACAAGGTGAAGCAGATCCTATGGCAGAAAAGTTAGAGCCAGGGTTAAATAGACAAAAAACCGACTGTTACCGTTTATTACACTAAAAAAGGTAAAAACAATAACTGACCAATATGGTACTACACAACTCTCCTGGGACAACCCGGTGAAACAATACGTGAGAATTGGCCTGGAGTACAAAGGAAGATAAGTAATTTTCATCAGGACAAAGCAACTTTTCAAAAACGATATTTATTCTGTGAGACAAATGACGATTGTTCCGCGTTTGTTGAAATATCCATCCTGTACCCCAGAGGCGGCAATCTTTCACCTCCATTGATTCACACACATGAAGAAGTTTGTGGCTGGAAAAGGATTTGAATCCAATGAGGAGGCTATGCCAGCTGTTTACACTCGTTCCAGACGAGTGGAGTTTAGTGACTGCAAAGTTACAGAGCAAGGCTCACTGTCCTAAAAACCAAGAAGGCACGGTTTTCCTCCGCTATAATGACAAATTTTCGCCTCTCCTACCATATTCTGCTCTGACGAAGTTTTGTTGTTCGTAGTGATGTACCGTTTTTGAAAACGAGGTCTTTGACCACAGCACTGTTGTCTAAAACATTCTCGAACTTCCTGCCACGACAGTTCAGGGTAAAACCTCGAGCTTCCGATGATTACTTCTGTCATCTTCGTCAGGAGCAACTGACTTTCAATACAGCTGCTGTGGTGGCCCTATATAGCCCAAAGATGGCTTCTGAATGGTCGGTAATTACGTAATGCTGTTACAGATGGTGTCAACGTTGGCGCTGGTGGCACCACTGCTCCGACCGGAGAGTAATCACAACGAATATCTCTGGTTCTTCTATGCATCTAGATCTGGCTTCCATGCACCGCTAAGACTAGATTCACTGTCACGAAGTGAGATCTTCTTGCACATTCTTATTTCTACAAATTTTTAGTTACAGAATCCCAGTATGTAACACTCCAGGACGTAAACTGCAGATTTAACCAGTTTTTGAAGTTCAATACACCGTCGATGTTCTGCACAGCGGTCGGAAACGGTACGGATGGACTGACCAATGCAATTGCATCCGCACTCACAAGGGTTGTTGTAAATCCCAGGAATCCTGGGACTGAGTCTATCCTCACCAAGGCGCAGCAACTGCTTTATGAATAGTCAACATTTTCATGTTTCTTAAGAAAATGAAACGGCTTCAGCCGTCTATATAATCTTACTTATTGTGTAGCTACCAGTTTCGGCGATTCAATGTTCCATTTTGAAAGCTTAGTTGATGCTGAAGGGCTATCACGATCCATATATACGCTGTACTACTGGCCAACATAACTAATTTGCGCAGACTGTCTGTATCTCTAATGTCAGCACTCACTCTAACCATCAACTGCCATCTGAGTTTGCCGAAACTGGTAGCTACACAACAAATAAGATTGTAAGAGATATCTTACAATAGCGAACGGCCATGGTCCCCAAGACCTACAGTCAAAAGAATGGACATACAGAATCTTTTCACGTTTCGGTTTCTTGGCGAACGCTGACTTCATACACTATGTGACAAAAAGTATCTGGACACCTGGCTGAAAATGACTTACATGTTAGTGGCGCCCTCCATCAGTAATGCTGGAATTCAGTACGGTGTTGAAACACCCTTAGCCTTTATGACAGCTTCCACTCTCGAAGGCATACGTTCAATCAGGTGCGTAGTTAAATTGCATGTGAGTTTCGTATAGGAGGTGTAATTTCGAGCTTTAGTTACTGTAATCGTAAATTCAGGCAGATTGTAGCGCAGTCGTTAGGTATTTGTACTGGTTAGTTCATACATTCTTTGCGTGTTTCCTTTGCGTTATCTAGGCACGGACTCGTGGTTCAGTAACTGTTGTTCAACATTGAGTAGAATGGACAGGGCATCCCTTCGCTCACAGCTGCAAGCGGCACTGACTTCGGTCGCGCAGCTTGAGACTGTTGCCAATGGGCACCACTGTGGGGAGCCGGACTTGGGTATCACGGGGATGTCAACCTGGTCCCGTCTGTCCCCAGATCGGTCTGCCGCTGTGGTTGCCCCGGTTGCTACCCGCAGTGGGGCTGAGCCCTCTGCTGTGGTTGATTGGGAGGTCGTTCCAAGGCGTGGCAGGCAGCGAAAGACGTCCCCGGAGGCTGATCAGAAAGCCTCCCAGGTGCGTCTGACAAACAGGTTTCCGCCACTGTCTCTGGCTGAGCCAGATGCAGCTGCTTGCCCTGTTTCAGAGGATGATTCTCAGCCTTCAAGGTCCGGGCAATCGCAGAGGGTGGGCTTATTGGTAGTTGGGAGCTCCAATGTTAGGCACGTAATGGGGCCCCTTAGGGATGTGGCGGCTAAGGAGGGGAAGATATCCAGTGTGCTCCTCCACCCGGCTCTGCACCAAAGGTCCGCAGTCGGTTCTGTCAACGATGCTGCAGATGGTGAGCTCTGCCTTTATCTCGTAAGCAAGACCGGCAGCCTTCACCAAATCAAATAGCCGCTGGAATCCAGAGAGAATTTCCTCAGATCCAAAGCGACACACGTCATTAGTGCCGACATGTGCCACCACCTGCACAGGGATTAGTGATCACAAGGTCGTTTTAGCTAGGCTCAATACCGTTTCTTCCAAATCCACCAGAAACAAACGCAAAATAATTTTGTTTAAAAAAAGCGGATAAAGTGTCACTAGAAGCCTTCCTAAGAGACAATCTCCATTCCTTCCGAACTGACTATGCAAATGTAGACGAGATGTGGCTCAAATTCAAAGATATAGTAGCAACAGCAACTGTGAGATTCATAACTCATAAATTGGTAAGAGATGGAACTGATCCCCCATGGTACACAAAACAGGTCCGAACGCTGTTGCAAAGCAACGGAAAAAGCATGCGAAGTTCAGAAGAACGCGAAATCCGGAAGATTTGCTAAAATTTACAGACGCGCGATATTTGGAACGGACTTCAATGCGAGATGCCTTTAATAGGTTCCACAACGAAACATTGTCTCGAAATTTGGTAGAAAATTAGAAGAAATTCTGGTCGTATGTAAAGTACACAAGCGGCAAGACGCGGTCAATACCTTCGCTCCACAGTGCCGATGGTTCTGTTCCCAACGACTGTGACGCTAAAGCGGAGTTATTGAACGCAGTTTTCCGAAATTCCTTCACCAGGGAAGACGAATGGAATATTCCAGAATTTGAAACACGAACAGCTGCTAGCATGAGTTTCTTAGAAGTAGATACCTTAGGGGTTGCGAAGCAACTCAAATCGCTTGATACGGGCAAGTCTTGAGGTCCAGATTGTATATCGATTAGGTTCCTTTCAGATTACGCTGATACAATAGCAATCATATACGACCGCTCGCTCACCGATGGATCTGTACCTACAGATTGGAAAATTGCGCAGGTCGCACCAGTGTTTAAGAAGGGTAGTAGGAGTAATCCATCGAACTACAGACCTATATCATTGACGTCGGTTTGCAGTAGGATTTTGGAGCATATACTGTATTCAAACATTATGAATCTCCTCGAAGGGAACCATCTATTGATACGTAATAAGCATGGTTTCAGAAAACATCGTTCTTGTGCAACGCAAATAGCTCTTTATTCGCACGAAGTAATGGCCGATATCGACAGGGGATCTCAAGTTGATTCCGTATTTCTGGATTTCTGGAAAGCTTTTGACACCGTTCCTCACAAGCGACTTCTAATCAAGCTGCGGGCCTATGGGGTATCGTCTCAGTTGTGCGACTGGATTCGTCATTTCCTGTCAGGAAGGTCGCAGTTCGTAGTAATAGACGGCAAATCATCGAGTAAAACTGAAGTGATGTCAGGTGTTCCCCAGGGAAGCGTGCTGGGACCTCTGCTGTTCCTGATCTATATAAATGATCTGGGTGACAATCTGAGCAGTTCTCTTAGGTTGTTCGTAGATGATGCTGCAATTTACCGTCTAGTAAAGTCATCCGAAGACCAGTATCAGTTGCAAAGCGATTTAGAAAAGTTTGCTGTATGGTGTGGCAGGTGGCAGTTGACGATAAATAACGAAAAGTGTGAGGTGATCCACATGAGTTCCAAAAGAAATCCGTTGGAATTCGATTACTCGATAAATAATACAATTCTCAAGTCTGTCAAGTACCTGGGTGTAAAAATTACGAACAACTTCAGTTGGAAAGACCACACAGATAATATTGTGGGGAAGGCGAGCCAAAGGTTGCGTTTAATTGGCAGGACACTTATAAGATGCAACAAGTCCACTAGACAGCCTACACTACACTCGTTCGTCCTCTGTTAGAATACTGCTGCGCGGTGTGGGATCCTTACCAGGTGGGATTGACGGAGGACATCGAAAGGGTGCAAAAAAGGGCTGCTCGTTTTGTATTATCACGTAATAGGGGAGAGAGTGTGGCAGATATGATACGCGAGTTGGGATGGAAGTCATTAAAAGAACGACGTTTTTCATCGCGGCGAGATCTATTTACGAAATTTCAGTCACCAACTTTCTCTTCCGAATGCGAGAATATTTTGTTGAGCCCAACCAACATAGATAGGAATGGTCATCAAAATAAAATCAGAGAAATCGGTGCTCGAACAGAAAGGTTTAGATGTTCGTTTTTCCCGCGCGCTGTTCGGGAGTGGAATGGTAGAGAGATAGTACGATTGTCGTTCGATGAACCCTCTGCCAAGCACTTAAATGTGAATTGCAGAGTAGTCATGTAGATGTAGATGTAGATGTAGGAAGGTTTCGTGGGGAATGGCAGCCCATTCTTCACGGAGTGTTACACTGAGGAGAGGTATCGATGTCGGTCAGTGAAGCCTGGCACAGAGTCGGCGTTTAAAAACATCCCAGAGGTATTCTATAAGATTCAGATCAGGACTCTGTACAGGCCAGTCCATTACAGGGATGTTACTGTCGTGTAACCAGTCAGCCACACGCCGTGCGTTATGAACAGGTCCTCTATCGTTTTGAAAGATGGCGTCACCATCCCCGAATTGCTCTTTAAGAGTCGGAAGCAAGAAGGTACTAAAAACATCAATGTAGGCTTGTGCTATGATAGTACCATGCAAAACAACAAGGGGTACAAGCATCCTCCATGAGAAACACTACCACACTATAACACCACCGCCTCCGAATTTTACTGTTGGCACTATACGCGCTGGCAGTTGACGTTCACTGGGCATTCGTCATACCCACACCTTGCCATTGGATCGCCACATTGTGTACGGTGAATCACCACTCCACACAACGTTTTTCTGCTGTTCGATCGTCCAATGTTTACGCTCCTTACACCAAGCGAGTTGCCTTTTGGCATTTACTGGCGTGGTACGTCGCTTATGAGCAGCCGCTCGACCATGACATCCGAGTTTTCTCACCTCCCGCCTAAATGTCATAGTACTTGCAGTGAATCCTGATATAGTTTGGAATTCTTGTATGATGGTCTGGATAGATGTCTGCCTATTGCGCATTACTGCCTTCTCCAACTGTCGGCGGTCTATGTCAGTCAGCAGACGAGGTCGGCCTGCTGTTCGTGTCCCTTCACGTTTCCACTTCACTGTCACTTCGGAAACAGTGGTCCTAGGGATGTTTCTGAGTGTGGAAATCTCGGATACAGACGTATGACACAAGTGACACCCAGTCACTTGACCACGTTCGAAGTCCTGACTTCTGAGGTCACTGATATGGAGTACCTGGCAGTAGGTAGCAGCACAACGCACGTAATATGAAAAACGTGTTTTTGTGGGTGTCCGGATACTTTTGATCACATTATGTGTCACATGACTCATAGCCGCTCTTTCAGGGGATATGCTTCAGATGATTAATTTCGGAATACAAGTGGTCCTCGTCAGAAACCGGTTTTAGTCTGTATTTCTGTGTACTCATGTTTAAAACTGCTGTCTTCTGGACTGGAAGATGAAAACTCTGGGCGGTCATATGTAAATCATTGTACGTTAGCTTGCGGTTCACTGAGTGGCCGTGACGTACATCCAACGTCCCTTGTACCTAAATATCTAAATATGTTAGCTTTCTTTCTTTCTCTGTCTCACATCACATCAAAAATTCTCAGTTGTTCACTGAGAAAATAGAGCCGATTAGAGCTGGCCCAAACGACATTTTAGACAGCCTGAATGTGCTGTCAGCAACTACAGAACTTCCTCTGGAGGACGCAGTAAAAATGTTGGCACATAGTTCTCATCCTGAAACGATGAAGTTGATCTGACATGTTATGACGACTAACTACTTCTTGTAAGGTGGTAAATTTTATGAAATGACCGGCCGAATGGTGCATGGGGGCTTCATTATTATTAAATTTGAAAATCATTTTTAATTTTGGTGGCTGTATATCCGATTACGCTGTGTCTCGTAAACGGTTGGCCCTGACTAGTTTTTGTACGCAATCTGACTGCATAGAACAACAACAAAGAATTAAATGAAAATTTCAGTTAATACAATTAATTAATTAAGTCCCCAGCAACTATAAAACCTACGAAGCCAACAAAGCACAAGTGTAGCTGTTCTGTGTGTGGAAGTGTGACTCAACGTACACATCTGGCACGGTTCTTCTTCAACAAGACAAGAAATTTTAAATACCATTTATACTGACGTGATAAAAAAATTAGAAATACTATAATTGCGCAAGAAAACCAGAATTACACTCTAATACAAGAACACAAGCCAGATGCTTTGTTGACTGAACCTGTAATGACGCATTATTTAAGACAGTGAGATAATAAAAAGAAAAGGAAAATTTTTTTTTTTCTTTTACCTTCATATATTGACGAAAATCACTCTAGTCATTACAATATCTCCACAGCGCCTCGCTACTACCACATCTCAACAAGAACTTTTCAGTATCACATTTCAGCAAGCACTCTCTGCTACGAGTTCTCAACAAGCACTTTTCACTAGCACATCTCAACAAGCACTGAGTCCCACGAGTTCTCCCCAAGCACTGCCAGTGGAGGCGGCTGAATAATACTCTTTGGCGCAATCTCTGGCGCTGTGGCTCAGTGTAGCCACCTTTCATATGCCCTTCCTCCACGGGCCAGAATTTGATGGTATTTTTGCCAGCATTGGTGGTGAAAATACCACCAAATTCGTCCACAAAAATACAGACAAAAATAAAAGATAATATTAATACGTAAATATCACATAATTAGATATAATTTTGGCTTTGCACTGACCTTTCAATAACCTAATATATGAAATACAGTAAGTAATGCAATTTCTTTCATGCATGTGACTTTACATAATAGTTTACACAATACACAAAAAATCAGTTTATACAAATGTTCACAAAAAATGCTTATAATTATACAAAAAAAAACAAGTAGTTGATAGTTCCAGCAGTAGCACCCAGCAATGGTCAACAAGTGCAAATACCAACAAGTGACATCATTTTAGTAGAAGCAGTCCATCAGTGGCACCCAGCAATGTTGAACAGGTGCAGACACCAACAAGTGACATCACTCAGCAGAAGCAGTTCCATTAGTGGCACCCAGCAATGTTGAACATGTGCAGACACCATCAAGTGACAATATGTCAGTAGAAGCAGTCCATCAGTGGCACCCAGCAATGTTGAGCAGGTGCAGACAGCAACAAGTGACATTATTTCAGTAGAAGCAGTTCCATCTGTGGCACCCAGTAATGTTGAACAGGTGCAGACACCAACAAGTGACATTATTTCAGTAGAATCAGTCCATTAATGGCACCTAGCAATGTTGAACAGGTGCAGACACCAACAAGTGGCATCATTTCAATAGAAGCAGTTCATCAGTGGCACCCAGTAATGTTGAACAGGTGCAGACACCAACAAGTGACATTATGTCAGTAGAAGCAGTCCATCAGTGGCACCCAGCAATGTTGAACAAGTGCAGACACCAACAAGTGACATTATTTCAGTAGAAGCAGTTCATCAGTGGCACCCAGTAATGTTGACAGGTGCAGACACCAACAAGTGACATTATTTCAGTAGAAGCAGTCCATCAGTGGCACCCAGAAATGTTGAACAGGTGCACACAGCAACAGGTCAGATTATTTCAGTAGAAGCAGTTCCATCTGTGGCACCCAACAATGTTGAACAGGTACACACAGCAACAAGTCACATTATTTCAGTAGAAGCAGTTCATTAGTGGCACCCAGTAATGTTGAGTAGGTGCAGACAGCAAGAAGTAACATCATTTCAGTAGAAACAGATCTAACAGGGGCACCCAGTAGTGTTGAACAAGTGCAGACACCAGCAAGTGACGTTATTCCAGTAGAATCAGTCCATTAGTGGCACCCAGCAATGTTGAGCAGGTGCAGACAGCAACAAGTGACATTATTTCAGTAGAAGCAGTTCCATCTGTGACACCCAGCAATGTTGAAGAGGTACACACAGCAACAAGTCACATTTCTCAGCAGAAGCGGTTCCATTAGTGACATCCAGCATTGTTGAACAGGTGCAGACACCAACAAGTGACATTATTTCAGTAGAAGCAGTTCATCAGTGGCACCCAGTAATGTTGAACAGGTGCAGACACCAACAACTGACATTATTTCAGTAGAAGCAGTCCATCAGTGGCACCCAGTAATGTTGAGCAGGTGCAGACACCAACAAGTGACATTATCTCAGTAGAAGCAGTCCATCAGTGGCACCCAGCAATGTTGAAAGGTGCAGACACCAACAAGTGACTTCATTTCAGTAGAAACAGTTCCATCAGTTGCACCCAGCAATGTTGAGCAGGTGCAGACAGCAACAAGTGACATTATTTCAGTAGAAGCAGTTCCATCTGTGGCACCCAGCAATGTTGAGCAGGTGCAGACAACAACAATTCAGTAGAAACAGTCCATCAGTGGCACCCATTATGTTGAGCAGGTCCAGACAGCAGTCCATAATATTCACTATCACTAATCACACTGTTCATCAGCAGAAATGAAACATGTCCTAGTGGCACCAATCATGTAGAAAAAGTGCAAGTAACAGTCCATAATATTCACTATCACTAATCACACAGTTCATCAGCAGAAATTAAACATTTCTAAGTGGCACCCATCAATGTTGAACAAGTGCAGGTAACAGTTCATAATATTCACCATCACTAATCAGACAGTTCAGGCATGAACAATAGTTTGAATACACATACAAATGCTTTTACACACTAACCATATAAATTCTAATAAACACACAAATGATATCAGGTAATTGTCATATTAACTATTACAAATACCCAAACATCAGTAAACCTATAATATTTATGGGTGTCAGTGCAAGCCACTACAAACAATAAAATAATATTTAGGAGATAGGTGGGTAGGATTGGGAAAGGAAAACACACAAAACACACTCACTCATCTTTCATCCACATTAAGTACTACTGTGTAATTGAATAGTGTTAACTGTGTAAATGCAATTCTGTCAAAATTTGGTGTTCATCGTGTGTATCAAGTAGTAGTGGCAGCAATGTATAACAGTCAATAATAGTTAAGTCAACGTCATAGTCATCATGTCAAGACCAATGTTTGCCAAGCCAGATCAAAATGTACGGTTGCTGAACAACTGTCAGTGAGCCAAGATATGCAATTACTTCCTCTCTCCAAAAATAAAATATGTGTACTGCTTATTGACTTAACAAAGTGTGTGTAGACAATCTTCCTTCTACTTGAGTGTTCTAGTCTGCTATCTTCATCCTCCTTGTTCCATATAGACCAACAAAAAAAATATGCACCTCACTTACTTTACCTCTTATCCACCAAAACTCCAATTATCATCAGCATCACATAATCTCAATAATTCAATAATACCTCTTACATCGATACATATAAATCTTATCATCAATATCATTTACCTTACCTCTTGTCCACAAAAACTCCAATTATCATCAACTTCATATAATCTCAATACCTCAATAATATCTCTTCAATACGTCGACACATATATACCTTATTACCAATATTATTTCACTTCCATAACAACTCTTTCCTCTAGTCAGTCTCCTCGAACAAGTACAGATAAAATCCTAATGCAAACCTCATCATCCTATACAATCCGAAGACACACTGTCAACACACAACCTCTGTGTAATCCATCTGAACCAAATCTTCTACTCATTATGAATTATAAACAAAGAAATGCATACATGACCTCTAACAGACTTAGTTCGAGTAACTCTCAGTAATTAAGTACGATTACGGAGTGTGAATGATCATAATATTTCACAGTGTGTACCCCACTTCAAGAATTATGGCAAACAGAAGCAAACATGTGGAGTATTTCTTGTGTCAAGTGTCACTTCCTATTTCAATTGCTCACGAAAAATGCAGTGTAATAACTGTCAGTGGTCTAAACCTAGTTTTGGTATGTGATGTCGTTAGCTTCCTTCCTATTAGCATAAATTTATACAGCTTCCATAAAACCTCCAGCTCATGTGGCTTCT
The DNA here is from genome assembly GCF_021461385.2 of Schistocerca piceifrons. NCBI lineage: Eukaryota > Metazoa > Arthropoda > Insecta > Orthoptera > Acrididae > Schistocerca > Schistocerca piceifrons. The sequence goes on from NC_060139.1 coordinate 274,008,277, forward strand.
ATAAAGTTTCTTGTACTAATGTCGTTCGTCGAATTATAGCAGTTCAGTTTCTTATCTTAAAAATATAAGGCACTGAGCGTAAGCAAAACATGCAATAGCGAGTAAATATACCAGTAGAGAACAGAATGTCAACAAGTGGATGCAGCACAAATCCTACAACGAGGCTCTGCCAAGCGAACAATCTATAATTAATACAATAATGTGACCTAAACTCTATGTTCATACACAGTATATCAGCATTTCTATATACCAAATTAAAGAGTAGTTATGACAACAAAACAGAAATGTGTAAATATGCAATCCATAAGCAAGGCAGCAAATATGTTATCTAACATAATAAACAGGTCATTAGCATCATATCAGCATAAGCAAATAAATGTTCATATGTAATCTTAATAAGTAAACATGAAGGCGCAAGCAGATAAATCACAAAGTATAACTAACATACATAGCAATATCAGCACAACTTATCAGGTGACAATTATATTTTAAATAAATAAGCACAGCAGGCACATAACAAAAAGAGTATGTGACATCATTGAAAAAGCAGTGCAGCCAAGCGATGCATAATATACATAAGTAACAACCCTGTTCATTAATCAATCATTGTGAAAATCAGTTAACACAATGTATAAATCACGTAATCGCAAGCAGCAAATTACGTCTAAAGTACTTACCTAAGTGGAAATATGTTTCCTGAAAAATAAACTCAAATAATAGTTACCTTTTTAGTTTATTACTTTCTTCTTCGAAATTACATTCTTCCTGAAATTTTCTCGATAGCAAGTCCTCTTAACGTCGGAGACACACAGAATTTACCTGAAGTTCTTAAATATTTTATACAACCGTATCCTGAAAAATACTGAACGCTAATAACATAATTCATCAAGTCACTATAGCTTTATACTGAATTTAGTCGGAGAAATTAGACTGTGTATTTGTTTACGGCTGTCAGTGCATTCGCACTGAGCGCTCGATCAGCTGTAGGCGCGTGACGTAGAAAGCAATTGTTTGCGGTCAACGACTGCCTTGTGCGGCGCACAGACTTGACTGTTGCTTTGAGTATGTGCCGCCGCCAAAACACAGCGCGGTATCCTTGTACTCTCCGCATGTTTATATCTAGCTGTTAGTTTCTCAAAAGTATGTCATTCCACAAAAATTTTTACGTTAGATATCTGATGTATTCCTTTAGAGCGTCGTGATTTAAGAGTTTCTACTTCAACAGTGTTATCATGAATAATTTTGCGAATTCTATATGGACCGTTATAAAGCAGAAAAAATTTGCGACACAAACCTTTTCCTTTGTGAGACAAACGATGAGACTTAATTAATACCTTTTGGCCAACTGAAAAAGTTTTTAAACGACCAGGACGCTTAGCTGATTTCTCTCTTCTAGCAGCCGCAGATGCAATATTTTGTAGAAGCAGGTTGACAACTTCAGAATGCCGCAGTTTCCGTGAAGGCGGAAAAGGAACGATTTCAGATATGCGATTTGTCGGTGCTTTGTTTTTTAATATCAGTATAGGCGGTAAAGAAGTTGAATCATTAGGAAGTTCATTCAGAATGTTTTGAAAAATATGAAGATACTGATCCCAAGTTCTGTGATCCTGATGACAATAAAGACGACACAATTTATTGATTTCCTTCATCCATCTCTCTGAAGCGTTAGATTGAGGGTAAAAAAGTGAAATGAAAATTGGTTTAATTTTACGACGCCGTAGAGTACGAAGCCAAATTTTAGAGTGAAACTGTGATCCATTATCTGATATGACCAACTTCTTTAAGAAAATGGTTAATGAAAGCATTAGATACTGAACGAGCTGTTGCTTTGCGTAACGGTGTAAAACACACATATTTTGATGTCAACTCCACTGCTACGAAAATGTACGCAAAACCATTAGTAGAACGAACCACTGGACCGAACAAATCGACTGCAGCCATGTCCTTTAATTTCGCTGGAATGATAGGAAACAACGGTGCTCTGTAAGAAACTGTTGGCGGCTTAGGCTTTTGACATAATTTGCATTTGGCCAGAACAGATCGAATACGTTTTTCCATATTACTGAAGTAGCAATTTTCCCGTAATTTATGAAAGCATTTCCTGGGACCAAAGTGTGCATAACTGAAATGTGTGTACCTAATCAGCTTATTAACCCACTCATCAGGAATACAAACTAACCAAACAGAGTTGTCGACCGATTTTCGTTTAAAAAGAATGTCATTGCGAACTAAATAATGCTGTCTAATCGCTACGCTTTCCTTTCTCCTCCACTTCTCCTTAATGTCCTTCCAGATTGGATCCTTATTTTGCTCCTTAGCGATGTCCTGGAGCGAAGACGCACTTTGTTTCAAACCCACAGGTGCACGTGATAAAGCATCAGCAACAATATTTGAAGAACCCTGTATGTAAACAATACTAAAATCAAATTCCTGTAGGTACAACGCCCATCGTGACAATCTGTCATGAGTTAATTTTGTTGACATAAGAAACTTCAGAGCTCGATGATCGGTGTAAACCTTAGTATGTCTGCCAAACAAAAATGTGCGAAATTTTGTGAAAGCCCAAACAACAGCCAAAGCTTCAAGTTCCGTAATCGAATAATTCGTTTCTGATTTAGAGAGAACACGACTTCCAAATGCAATAGTTTTCTGTACTACAACGCCGTTTTCTTCTATCTCTTGAAATAAATGTGCACCTAGGCCTTTGTATGATGAGTCCGTCGCCAAACAAAAATCTTTAGATAAATCCGGATGTGAAAGAAGTGGAGCAGCAACTAAAGCATCACGAAGCTGTTCAAATTCTGACTGAGCTTCCTCATCCCAACACCAATTAGATTTCTTTCCAGATAGTTCACATAAACGAGGTGTGGCCAAATTGTCCAATCTAACAAAGCGTCTAAGAAAATTACAGACACCAAGGAAACTACGAACATCACGTTTTGTGGTAGGAACAGCATAGTTACGAATAGCGTCTAGTTTCTCTGGATCAGGAAGAATACCTTCTGTAGAAATAATGTGACCGAGAAATTTCACCTGAGAACGACCAAATTCAGATTTTTCTAAGTTCACTGTAATGCCAACTCTTGCAAAGATACGTAATAATGAATACAAAATTTTGTTGTGCTCACTCCAAGAACGTTTAGCAATAAGAATATCGTCAACATATGAAGTAATATTGTCACGAAGATAAACAGGTAAAATTTCATTTAAGCTACGAATGAATGCTGCTGAAGATACAGTAAGTCCAAACGGTAATTTCCGAAATTGGTAACAGTTACCAAAGGCTAAAAAGGCAGTATATTTTCTACAATCAGGGTGGAGTTCTATTTGCCAAAAACTTGCGCGCATATCAATCGTGGATAAAACTTTAATTCCATGAAAATGTTGAAGAAGGTCATCTAAATTTTGTGGACGGTCAGTTTCAGGAATGATGATATTATTTATCTGTCTGGAATCCAGAACCAAACGAATTGACCCATCCTTTTTAAGAACAACGTGTAATGGGCTAGTATAAGGACTGACTGCAGACTCAATAATGCCCTGATCTATCATGTATTGAAGTTCACTCTTAACCTTATCCCTGTAAGCCAAAGGAATAGCGTACGTTTTCCCGCGAAATGGTGTGTGTTCTTTTACTTTAAATAAATATTGTATGCCTTGTATAGTTCCTGTGTGATGACTAAACATTGTAGCATGTGAAGTCAAAATGTGGTGCAGCTCTTCTCTTGCAACGTCATCTGGCACTTCAGCTTTCTTAACCTTTTCATTAATTAATTCTTCGTTATTAATTATATCATCCATCGCGTCTCTGTATCTATTGTCATTGTCATGAATAAACACACTGTCGTCATAATGCTCAACGAAAACATCAGAAGTAAGAAACGTTAAACATTTTGTATCTGATTCAGATCTTGTTAAACACTCGAAAAATTTCAAACATTTCGGCATTCCGGCAACAGTCAAATGCACACTTCCTTCTTTAAAGTTCAAAATTGCCTTATGTGCGTTAAGAAACTCCATACCTAATATAATTTGTGTACTGAGTAATGGAACAATAATAAAATTAGCAGAAAATTCGTATCCTTGACAAATGAAATTTAAGTTGGTCTGTTGTTTAACTTCCACACTTTTTCCAGAAATCGCACCTCGAATTGTAGTTTTTGAAATAGGTAACACAGGACAAGCAATAGTTCTTACACATATACGAAAAACTGGTTCACTAATGACATTCAATGGGCTCCCAGAATCTAAAACTGCAGTGAACTTATTCTTACCCACACATACTTCAATAACAGGATGTAAAAACGCGTCTACATTATTTTCCTTTTCGTCTAGCAAAATGTCTCTCATGTCTTCCAGGCGTACGTAGTGTAAAGTCGTAGTGTCATTACTTTCTGAACCCTATACATTGCTGCCAGAAGCCGAAGCTGCAAGTCATTGTCGCTTGTTTGCGTCACGTCTTTGATTATTCGCGTCATTTCGCGGATCAATTTCTACTATTTGCACTTGTCTCTCTGAAGTTCTGTCACGTGGAGGATGCCAATTAGGTCCCTCCTGGCTGTTAGATGCAAATTATTGGTTGTGTCTGTTATTAAAATTTCTGTTTTCCTGTCTGTCTGCATAACTACTTCTTGTGTAATTTCGACTGTCACTTCTGATATTATTGTTGTATCTACTACCCTGGTTATTTCTGTAGTAAGAATTTCTATTACTGTATGAATAATTTCCGTCTTGATGATACCTATTACTGTTTCCGTATGATTGATCATTCCGGTAGGAATTACCGTTATTACAATTGTCTGTGTAATTTCTGTTAGAACGTCTGTTATTGTCATAAGGCTGGTATCTATTGTCCTGTCTGTTACGTCTGTCATTCTCAAAGTTACCCATATAACGCCCGTTCCGATCACTATCCCTTTTCTGCGAAAATCTATTGTAATTACTGTTACTGAAAAAGTTACAAGAAGTCCCGTCGTCGTTGTCATACTCAAGTTCTTGCAACAAAGTCTTAAAAGTATCAATGTCGTCTTTACATCTTCCGGCTAAAGCAATTTGTCTTATGGATTGTGGCAGCTTAGTTAAACAAATGCAAATTAATTCAGTCGGGTATAAGGGTTGGAAAGGAACTGATTCTTTCGAATCATGTCTTCAAAATATTCTGCTGGCGTGCGGAACTCAGACTGTCTGAAATTACGCTGCATAATAAGACTATGTTTGACTCTGTCTTGTGTGTTTTCGGACCAATATGCCGATAGAAATGCATGATAAAAATCATTCAGATTATTACAATCTCTAATGAGTGCGCGCATCCGCGTCGCCGGTTCGTTTTCTAAATATCCACACATAAATTCCAGTTTGTGACTTAGTGGCCAATTTGGTGGGAGTGCGTACATAAATTGATCTAACCATGAACATGGATGTATGTCATTCTTAGAATTGCGGAAGATCTTAAAATTCCGAACAGTCAAAAAGTGTTTATAGTCAAAGTTTTCGCCTCGTGGTGACAAAGACCTACCGCGTCTGTCCCAGTCACAATGACGATTATTGTTAAATTCACGCGCCTGGCGCTCTCTTGTTGCATCCCGTAAATGAAACAAATTATTTTCTTCAAAGCCCTCTGCTATCCGTGATTCTAAATTTCTTCTGCTGTCTTTTCCTACGATTTCGCCTTCAATTTGTTTGACTTGCTTTTGTAATGCCTCAACTTCCCTTTTAACGCGTTCATTACAGTTTCCCTGATTTTCAACATGCTTATTTATGTTCTGGTATTCTTCGGTTTCTGCAAATGGCAATGGTGCTGTATCATCTGAATCTCTGTCCCCATTTAAACTAAGATTTGTCAATTTGTCTGAAATCTCCTCAACTCTTTCCGATAAATCACCTATTTGTTCTTTCTGTTTATTTACGTCTTCCGTAAGTGTCGCGACTCGGGTTTCAGTATTAACACATTTAGTAGTTAACTGTTCATACTGTTGTGTTAGGTTATTTAATCTGTCATTTGGTACGGATTCCTCGATTCTCTCAAATATTTCTTCCTTATCTTTTGCACGTTGTAAATTTAACTCTGAAATTTTCTGTACTATCACGCGATCTCTTTCTTCCTGTTCTCTATCCTGTTCCCTTTGTCTAATCTCTACTGCAACTAATCTATTATTGTGAGCATTCAAAATCGGTTGTACTTCTTCTCTGATTTCTTTCTTTAATTCATCTTTCATATTTTTGAAACATGTCCCTATTCGTGAATCTAACCGTGTTTCCAAAGTTCCCATCTCTGTTTTAATTCAGATCCTAACCGAGTTTCCATTGTTCCCATCCGTGTTTCCATTGTTCCCATTTGTGAGTCTAACCGTGTTGCCAAAGTTCCCATCTCTGTTTTTAATTCAGATCGTAACTGTGATCCCAAGTTTAACATTGCACTCATCAACTGCTCCGTACTAACTTGTTCTAAATTCTTTTCGCCCCTAACATTTCCCGCAAAACCAGTTTCCTTCATCATAGCTGTAAAGCTATCTCTGTTCCATACTATTCCAGAATCTTCTATCGTTAATCTCGTATTCTGTGAATTTTCTGATTGAGAAAAATTTTGAAATGGTTCCGGACTATCTTCCCGACTTATTAAATTGTTTTCCACTTCATTATTCATCATACTGTTGTCCTGTGTTGGCGAGTTCGCCATGTCAACAATTTCGTCATTCTCACTATTCATCATTTTCGCCTTTTTCATCGATCGCGTAATCATTTACAAAACATACAAAACTCGTCACAATACGAAAATTACAGAGAATATAACACGTTATCACCAACAATACCATTCACACGATATGCTTCCCTCAAACACGATTAACGAACAATTGAAATAATTGCACTAAATTATCAAACCCGTAGACAAGACAACAAAAAAATAAATTTTGAAAAATACCATTAGAAGAATGCCAATTACCAAATCTACACATGCAATATAGACTACAATTACTAAACTACAAATTACTACAACAATACTACTGTCTACTATTTTTACAGTCAGAAGATTCCAAGGGACGATCCGAAGCAGCGGTCGCCACGTGCATGGGGGCTTAATTATTATTAAATTTGAAAATCATTTTTAATTTTGGTGGCTGTATATTCGATTACACTGTGTCTCGTAAACGGTTGGCCCTGACTAGTTTTTGTACGCAATCTGACTGCATAGAACAACAACAAAGAATTAAATGAAAATTTCTGTTAATACAATTAATTAATTAAGTCCCCAGCAACTATAAAACCTACGAAGCCAACAAAGCACAAGTGTAGCTGTTCTGTGTGTGGAAGTGTGACTCAACGTACACATCTGGCACGGTTCTTCTTCAACAAGACAAGAAATTTTAAATACCATTTATACTGACGTGATAAAAAAAATTAGAAATACTATAATTGCGCAAGAAAACCAGAATTACACTCTAATACAAGAACACAAGCCAGATGCTTTGTTGACTGAACCTGTAATGACGCATTATTTAAGACATTGAGATAATAAAAAGAAAAGGAAAAATTTTTTTTTCTTTTACCTTCATATATTGACGAAAATCACTCTAGTCGTTACAATATCTCCACACCGCCTCGCTACTACCACATCTCAACAAGAACTTTTCAGTATCACATTTCAGCAAGCACTCTCTGCTACGAGTTCTCAACAAGCACTTTTCACTAGCACATCTCAACAAGCACTGAGTCCCACGAGTTCTCCCCAAGCACTGCCAGTGGAGGCGGCTGAATAATACTCTTTGGCGCAATCTCTGGCGCTGTGGCTCAGTGTAGCCACCTTTCAATGGCTGTAAGTACTAAGTACTCTGTTGTCTCCAGCAATGGCCAACTTTTTAATGGAATATTTTGAGGAACGTGGATTATATTTGGCTTCCATTTCATCTCCATTTTATCTTTACGCTGACGACATGTTTATTGTCTGGCCACACTGCGTAGAAGCTCTTGAGAATTTCCGTGAACATATGAACCGCGTGCACCCAGTGTATTGCAGGCCGACACACACTGATTGACATCTTAGTTTCCAGACATTTCACCACCCAGTCCTGAAGACAGCAGTGCTAAATACATTTACACGCATAGGCAAAGCTGTGTCTGAGGAGGACCACTTGGATTCCGAGATTAATCATTTGCGATACGTATTCCAAATCAGCAGCTATGGGTCACGTGATATGAGTCAGCGTTCTGCAAGAAAAGGAAACGTGAACATTTTGAACGTTCCCACGATGAGCCACCGATTGCATTCCTTTCTTTCTGCGATGCTACATACAGCATAATACAGAGAGTCCTGGGAAGACCGAGGTGTATGATCTGTTTTACGGCCTCCCAAGGAGATAAAGCAGATGCTTCGCACTGTAAAGAACGATCTCGACCTCATGATTCCTGGGATTTACAACAACCCTTCTGAGTGCAGAAAGAATTACATCGGTCAGTCCATCCGCACCGTTTCGGACAGCTAGGTCGAGAACTGGAGAAATCTGCAGTTGCTGAGCACAGCCTCACAATCATAAAATCATATTTGACGAAATAAAAGTTTTGTCCCAGGCTTCTGCGTATTATGGTTTTGTAACTAAGAGGTAGTATAAATAAGAATGTAAGAGAAAGCCTTCATCCGTGACAAAGTGTATAATCTTAGCGACACGTGGAAGCCATAATATTCATTGCAATGTTTACTCTTTTTTTGTGGATGGGCGGTGTTAACAGCACAGACTTTGACACCATCTGCGACAGCATTACGTAATTACTGACCAGTCAGATGCCGTCTGTGGGCTACATGAGGCCAGCGCAGCAGCAGTTTAGACAGTCAGTTGCTCCTTACGAAGAGGATAGAGGTAATCATCGGAAGCTCGAGGTCTTACCCTTAACTGACGCGGCAAGACGTCTGAGAATGTTTTATACATGTAGAGTACATATCAGAGAGCAAAGTTAAAGTTAATCACTTTCATCTTACGCTAAACTGTACCACTTTCCACATCTTTACACACGTATCTCTAGGTGATGTATACAATACCTCTACAACGTTATCGTCCGAAGCATTGTCCATGCTGTGTGCATCGTAGAGTTATCGTTTGAAATTAAATAGGTGAAAATTATAGAAAGGATAACAAGATGACAAGGACTGTGCTTCTGCGTTCGTTTATGGAAAGCAGAAAGATGTATGGAAGCGGTACTGCAACCGAGCTATGAAGATCAGCGATGATGCACTTGTAATCCCTGCCACAGCCTGTGTTAGCTGTGCCCCGCTAACAGACCCAGACTGGCCGGGGTATCGGATTTCTCCCGCCCCTGCGCTGTAACACTGACAGACATTCGCGGCTCATCCATTGGTAAGCAGCTCGCTGAGAAGGTGACAGTTGGCGCGTGCATAAATCATGTGCGCCGCGGGATCTGTGTGGGAGGCAGCGCTGCCACGAACAGAGGTCATGGGAAAGTCATGGAGAAGCAGCAGGCGCGAAAACTCTGGCGAGCTGCTCCGCTATTTCCGGACTGGAGCGGTCTGAATTAGACATCTCGCTCATAGATCTACGTCCTCTGTAGTCCGTAGCTTGCTGTGTCAAGTTGCAGATCCCATGTAACCTGTCCTGTGTCTGTTTGCTCTGGGGATTTATCAGAATTTAACGACAGTCTGCTTTCCTTTCTCACTTCACCCTGTACCGTTCCCCTGTCCTCCGTTCCTAAAAACGTTTCGCCCGCAGTCATCTTCAGATTTATTAATTCTGCGACACAAATGTGCTTCGTTACCGCTTTTTCTATACGAATCGGGAAAGTAACGTAATGATGTGTAATGCCTGCATTGCCGTATGAGGTCTGTTTTTGAGCAAGTCCATCTGAACGCTTACTCGAAATCGTAGGAAAAGGTATCTACGAAATCATCGATCGCCAACTTTTCTTCCTTCCTGCCTGTCGAAACGCTTAACTTTCAGGACCCAGGGAAAGTCGCAAACAATTACTAGATCCCTCACCATTTACCAATTACTAGATTCCTCACTATTTACAACTGCTCTTAGTGTGAGCAGACATCAGAACACATGTCTTCGACAGAGGAGCCTAAAAAAGATTGCTCGCCGACGTTCGTTTCTTTATTGGTGCCACTCACCCGCGATGATCTGAGACCAAAGACAGTCTACTGAATTCCTTGTTTTGTTACAGCTACGTTAAGTGTGACATATTTGAGGATAAGACACGATGTTGGTGGCAGTTAATTCCTAGTCCTGGACCCATGTCATCGTTTTTGTACATGAAGATATATAGCTTTCCATTTATTACTCGCTGTACCAACACATTCTGGTTAGATAGTAAAGAACGAAAAGAGAAAGCTCAAGTTTCTAGTATGTATGGGAATTGGATACGCATCCTAATCTCCTTCACACCTCCTAATTTCTCTGTCCATCTCCCCCCTCTGCTCCACGCCTTCTTCCCCATCTCTCTGTACACATTCGTTGCTGTGGCTCATTCTGGTTAGATAGTAAAAAACGAAAAGAGAAAGCTCAAGTTTCTAGTATGTATGGGAATTGGATACGCATCCTAATCTCCTTCACACTCCTAATTTCTCTGTCCATCTCCCCCCTCTGCTCCATGCCTTCTTCCCCATTTTCATACCGTTGGGTGGCTTGCGGAGTATAAATGTAGATGTACATGTACATGTACCCTCCCCTTCTCCTCCTGCTCCCTTCTCAGTCCTTCTCCTCCTTTCCACTCTCTGTCCGTTTCCTCCCACTCCTCGCTCCATCTCATCTTCGCCATCCTCTCCCCATCACTGACTTTGAGCTTACTATCGCTGTTATTGCAAATGCAGATTCTGTAGTAGTAAAATTATTATAATCATAGTCCACCTTCTTGGCTCAGTGGTAACGTGCTTGCTTCCCATGCAGCGGGTCCGGGTTGGAGATTTTCTCCTCTCGTGGACTGGGTATCGTGTTGTCTTCATCATCATTTCATCCTCATCACCGGCACTCAAGTCGCCCAATGTGGCGTCGACTGAAATAAGACTTGCACTCGGAGGTCGAACTTTCTCGGATGGGGCCTCCCGGTCAACAATGCCATTCGATTATTTCATTTCATTATTATAATCATAAGTCTATAGGCCAGAAACACAAACAATCTGCGAGGAAGAAAACAAAACAGCACATTCTTCTACAAAAGGTTTATGTTAAAAACAGTTGTATAAAGAGGCAGAATATGTAAGTGAGAAAAGAATTTGTCTAATGGTTTCATTGTCTCACTATCGTTGGTAAAACTGGTTTCAACAAAGGAGACAATACCACGACTTTTACAGCGGACCACAGCAGAGAATTTGCAATCCCACAGTCGATTCAAACGAAAAACCTTTACATCGAAGTTTAAAAGAGAGACATATGCAAAACTAACTGCATCCCATACAGGCTGTGATATCATACGTAGTCATATTATATATCTGTCTGACTGTTAAATATAGTACCATTTAAAATTTGAGGTAAATCGATCAAGAACTTCTCGAGATGTTAGGTAACAATATTTCTCCTTTATAACTCACTAATGTATTTACATACTATATATGTTAAAAATTATGTAGCCTACTGTCCGTGTGAATGCTGATTACACTATTGTGTAAAATATTATTATTTTCGGCCATAATGGCTACGTTTGTGAATCGTGACTATGTGGGATGATTATTTATTTTTAATTTCTGCTACCAGTCACTTTTTTTGTTTTATGTTTAATCTAACATAATACAAGGCCTTTCGAACATGTACTGTTCATCTTTAGGCGTTTATACAACATACGTACATACAGAGAAATGTTACTTAAAAATAAACTGTCTTAAACTAGACTAATCTTGAACACTTTGTCCACTGTTTGTTACTGTAGTGGCTGGTGTGGTACATGGGGGAGGGAGAGGGGGACAGGGTATGGCCAGAAATCGATGTCAGTGATGTCTTCTGCTTGTTTCTTCCCGAAGTGGTTGACTACGTATGATATCACAGCCTGTATGGGATGCAGTTAGTTTTGCATCAGTTGTGTGTTGCGAAAATAGCGTGAAAGACATTTGTATGACAATTGATCACTTACGATTTCACCACCTTGCAGCTCCACTTGCATCACTGGTGTAATGGCGGAGCTCTTGAGTAACATTACACTACTGCACATCGTATTTTCTCACTGATTTACGACGTAATTCACTGCACAAATTTCTTCGACATACATTTTAAACATTATGCACGTAACAGAAGATGACGGACTTGAAGCATGTGAGTCAGTATCGACTATCGAGGTTTTGTACGGATATTCTTGGTACTGACAGATTTGTCGTCATTTATTTGCATTGAAATATCTTGAACCTATGGAGTTAGAACTGGCTTAAGACTGTGGAAAAAGTTTGAGTTTTTGAAATAGGCTTTCTCATTAAAAGTGTTATCTCCATGCTTTGTATTATGTATGAAAATTTCTTTCCATGATACCCATTATTTTACTTTCTCCTATTCTGTGTAAAATTTTAAAGTTGTCTTCGTTTTTCAAAGGGTGGCCTGTATCTTTAATGTGAGATGCTACTGCTGATTTGTTACATGTATCAATTCCATAGCAGTCTAAATGTTCTTTGAATCGAGTTCTGAACTGTCTACGTGTTTGGCCGATAAAATATTTATTACATTATCTGCATGTAATTTTGTAAGTGATATATGTATCAGGACTTGTATCTGGTGGTTTTATATTGTGAACAAGATCCTACTTATGATGTTGCTGGTGCTGAAGCTGATTTTTACTTCTGTGTTTCTGAATATTCATGCTAATTTGTATGATACTATTCCGAGATATGGCATTTTTACATATTTGGCTGCTGGGGCACTGTCAGTTGTGAGTGAAGTTTGATGCTGTATGTTCAGTTTATTTTTTATCTGTTGCGACTTGGTATTAACCAGAGAAGGATCATATCCATTGTTTACTGTGTTATATGTTATGGTTTCTATTTCTTGTTGTAGTTCTGATTGTTGAAGTGGAAATTTGTGTTCTGTACAGCACTGATCTATAAGCAGCTTTTTTGTGGGAGGAGGTATGGGAAGAGGAGTTTGGTATAGTGGTGTCAGTGCCAGTAGGTTTCCTGTAAAGATTGAAAGCTACCTTTTTGTTCTGTTTTCATATTTTTGTGTCAAGAAAAGGTATGGTGTTGTTCTCTTCCTGTTGAAGGGTGAATTGAATATATGGTTTGATGGCTATTGAATTTGTTGAAAAGGTTTGTCACATCCTACTTTGTGCCATCAAATATAATGAGGGTGTCGTCTACATTCTATTACTGAATTTAATTTTGCTTTTGATGTTAGCATTTAGTGTCAGTATTTTATTTTCTATATGGTTGAAAATATTCTTAATGAGTTATCCGAATTCCAAAACTAAGAATTCTATAACAGTCTCACCTAGTTGTAACTCAATAGATTCCAGATGTGTAAATGTAGATAGACTGCTACAGACTTGATAAATATACAAAGCAGCAGTAGCATCTCACATTAAAGACACGGGCGACTCTTTGAAAATCGAAGACAACTTCGAATTTTACACAAAATAGGAAAAAGTAAAATAATGGATATCATGGAAGAAATGGAAATTCTCATACATAATACAAAGCATGGAGATAACAGTTTTAATGAGAAAACCGAATTCAAAAACTGGAAATTCTTCCACAGTCTTAAGCCAGTTCTAACTCAATGGATTCAAGATGTTTCAATCTAAATAAATGACTACAAGTCTGCCAGTACCAAGAATATGGACACAAAACCTCGATAATCGAGACTGACTCACATGCTACAACTCCGTCATCTTCTGTTACGTGCATAATGCTTAAAATGTATGTCGAAGCAATTTGTGCAGTGAAATCAGTGACAAAATACAATGTGCAATAGGGTAATGTTCTCACGAGCTCCACATTACACCAGTGATGCAAGTGAACCTGCAAGGTGATGCAATCGTAAGTCATCAATTGTCATACAAATGCCTTTCACGCTGTTTTCGCAACACACAACTGATGCAAAACTAACTGCATCCCATACAGGCTGTGATATCATAAGTAGTCAACCGCTTGGGGAAAAAACCAGCAGAAGCCATCACTGACATTGATTTCTGGCCACTCCCTGCCCCCCTCTCCCTCTCCCATATGCCATACCAGCCACTACAGTAACAAACAATGGACAAAGAGTTCTAAGTTAATATGGTTTAAGACGGTTTATTTTTAAGTAACATTTCTCTGTATGTATGTACAGAGCGATCCACAAAATGTATCCACTGTTTAAAAGTCTGTAACTGGAAAGCTAACTGACGGAGTTGTCTCATCTTTGGTAATTTAATTGTTTGTAGTTCCGGCAATTGCCACACAATCATTGTATTGCGTTGTTTTGTTTTGTCAGATGACAGTCGTCAGATAGTCAGTGTTTTGTTCTTAGTGGCACCTAGTTACTCGAGTACACATAGCTGGCGCAAGGCTTACATTCGATGAAAGGAAGTCAGTTTTGAAGTGGAATTTAAGTACGAAAACATTAATGAGGTTCAACGGCAATGGCGAAATGAGAATCCAACAGAGCCACCGACAGGTTTAACGATTCGTCGCATTCGAGACAAATTTGAAGCCGAAGGCTGTGTTAAAGAAGTACACAAACAACGATGTGGACGACCTGTAACAGTAACAAGTCCAGCTAACTCCCGTCGCGTGTTTCAACAATTCACTCGCTCACCACATAAGTCTGTGAGACCGTGTGCCCGTGAAACTGGAGTTAGTCGCTCAAGTGTTCGGTGAATTTTGAAAACAGCAAAGTTGATGTGCTACATCGCACGACTGCTACACGCAATGAACGAGGACGACTCAGATCGTAGAATGGAGTACTGCTAGTGGTTTACTAACATGGTGCCCAACGATGAAGAGTTTGCAGAACTGATTGTGTGGTCTGATGAGGCACAGTTCAAACTCAATGGTACAGTTGATCCCCACAATTGCATCTACTGGGCCGCCGAAAATCCGAACGTCCATGTAAACGAAACCGTGAATTTTCCAGGAGTAAATATGTGGTGTGGGTTTTACCGTGGCTTGATTGGGCCATTCTTCTTTGACGGCACAGTTACCGATGAGGTGTACCTTCAGAAGCTTCAGACATCCATTTTACCTGCCATTCGAGACTTGTATGGAGACGGAAGAGTTTACTTTCAACAGAATGGTGCCCTAGCCCTCTACCAAAATCGTGTTAGGGCGTATCTCTACGGAAATCTACCAGGAAGATGGATGGGCCGTAGAGGTGCTGTGGAGTATCCACCATGTTTCCCAGACCTAGCTCCTCTGGTCTTTTACCTGTAGCAAGGACGTCGTTTATCGACAAAAGTCACGCACATTGGATGAACTTCGAGAATCCATCGTACATTCATGTGCAAATATCCAACTGAACACGTTGCAGTCAGTAGTTCGTGCTACAGTTCGGCGGCATCGTTTGTGTGTGGATGTTAATGGCGGCCATTTCGAACACCTACAGTGATATCTTTAAGTTGGACTTTAAGCTACACTGTCACCAAAAATGAGACAACTCCGTCAATTAGTTTGCAAGTTATGGACTTTTAAACAGTGGATACATTTTTTGGACCCCTCTGTATGTATGTATAAACACCTGAAGTGGAACAGAACATGTTCGAAACGTCTTGTATTATGTTAGATTGAACATAAAACAAAAAAATAAAAAGTGACTGGTAGCAGTAATTACAAATAAATATATATTAGGTAAATTTGTGAAGAACGTTTCGAGATGTTTAGTAACGAAGCTTCTCCTTTTTATATTAAGTATATATTGTAACATTCTTTAGAAAAGCATTGTGTTTTTGTTTTGCCAATGAATATGAAATGCGTAATGTTAGTGTTATCCAAATTCAGTGTGTGATGTGTTTTTGAGCAGATGAAGTGCTTAATGTGTTTTACTGGAAACAAAAAAAAAACTTAATCAGGAAAACCAGTATGCAATGCCTATAATGAAATCAATCCCTCTGAAATTTAACCAGTCTCGTGAGCACCGAGTTCTATGGCCCTGTGCAATAAACTGATAAAATTCCCATACAAATAAAAAAATGAAATAAATTTTCCTTGGCTCTTGAGTCACAGCGGATGTAATCTTGGTATTCTGTTCTCTCCACAGTAGGCATAGAAAATTTTCAGTCTTGACACAGGGAAGTGCAATGCCGGCCGTAACATAGCTTCATACAACTAATATTAGTTGATTAGCTGGTAAATGAATAAGCTTGCAAATGTTCAGTGAAAATACTGGATATCGGCTCAGCACTATGCAATGCTGCCCGCATTGAAACTGTTACAAACATTAGTACTTTCATGATTCTAGCACATTAGTATTTTTCTTATTCTGATTTAAAAACATTTCTTTTAAAAAATATTAATTTAATTTAAATAAACACGACATGGAAGAGGACGTGGTACTCACAAAGGGATATCCCTAGACCAAATGCTTCAGTTTGAAAATTGCATTCAAAATAAAGTTTCTCCTTCACAATATCTGATATGAAACATTTGACATTAAGTTCAAAACCAGTGAATTTCTTAACTGCTCTACATTTCTCACTTACTCTCATAATTAAAAAACGCTTGTATTTTTACAAGACAAAAAGTCTGACTTCGTTTGAGAAAATAAATTCCAAAATTTAGCTTCTCTGTATCAGGATTACAAAACACACCAAATAGTACAATATTACTGTATTGAATACATTAAAAATATATAGCGTATGTCTGTCTGAATGTTCATGAGATTGTTGTGTAAGACTTTCTAGTACGTCGTTCATGACTTTTCGAGATTTTTGGTATCAACGTTTCCGCATCGTATATTACTATTATATGTTATATGTATTAAAATAGGGGTATAAATACACGCGCGTATTCGAATGCAGCGCAGTGTCAAAATTTCACATGTGTCGGTAAAGAACTTTGGAAGATTTAAGATTTTGATCAAGCAAACATAAGAATTCTGCCAACAACTTACCCCTTCATAAATAACATACGTTAGTCTTCTTACGAAATCTTTTTCCTTTCTCATTAGGATTTTCCTTTTCAGTTACATTAACAAGATCCCTTCGTTTGGCATATGACAGCTGAAAAACTAAGGAAACTGTCATGGGTGATAATTTATCTAGGTCGTGCTGAAATGGAGAGTGACTCAAAAATATGTGTACACTTTTTAACTGTCCATAACTTACAAATTTACTGACGGAAACGTCTCACTTATGGTGATTTAAAAGTTTATTGTTGTGCCAGTCGCTACGTAGGTGTTGTTTTGTGCTGTTACGCGCTGTTCTACTAATAAGTATTGTTTCGTTTTGTTACTGTGATATTCAGCACATAAGAGGTGTTCTTTTTCCTTTCCTTTTTTTGCGTGAGTAAACTTGGCTGGTGCAAGGCTGACATTTTGGGAAAGCAGGGCATTTTTAAAGTGCTACGTTAAATACGAAACCATTAATGAAGTTCTACGCCAACGGCAAAATGAGAAAATGAGTTCCAAACACAGTCACCGGCACGAATAACAACTGCACGAATTCGTGCCAAATTAGGAGTCGAAGGCTGTGTAACAGGTGTCGCTAAGAACGAACTCCCGTACTGTGATACTACAAGGAGTTCGCTCGCTCAAAACCGAAGTTTGTGGGAGAGGTGTGACGCTAAAACCAGGGCGAACTGCTCAAGTCTTCAACGCATTTTGAAGACTGTGAAGTTTAAATTCTACACAAGGTCGCCCCAAGCAGTTAACGAGGACTACCAAGATCGAGGAATGCAGTACTGCTCATGGTTAGTGGGATGCTGGACAACAATGAATCGTTTGTAGACATGGTTATGTGGTCCGATAGGACGAAATTTAAGGTTGGTGGTACAGGAAACCACCACAGCTGCGTCTACAGGGCTGCAGCAAATCGCCACCTCACTGTGGACAAAGCCGTGAATTTATCGCGAGTGAACCGTTTGGTTGGGCCGTCCTTCTTTCACAGTACAGTTACCGGTGAGAGTTGTAAAGCAGCCCGTTAGTAATGAAGATAGCTTACTCCAGTTCGTAATTTTATTCCAGTTCTTCTATCAGTCTGCACACGTCATGACATGAACTAAACGACCACAAATTTGAACGACAGTTCTTTGAATGTTCACTTTAAGTTAACACAAACTCAGCCATATGTAATCACCAATAGTAACACCAGCTCTCTGAAAATAGGTTTCTGACTGTTCATGCTGTTTCACACCACAACCCTTCCTCTTCCTGTTAGAACATCAATACCATTGACCATGTTTATGCTCTGAAAGCACGCGAAGCAAAAACATTTGCGATGTTCCACTATCCCTACCCCCCCCCCCCTGCCACATCTTGCGTTTACTTTGTTTTCTTGCAAATAGGACTCTGTAAATGTCAGTGTTAAGAAATATATTTCGTAATTGCCATAGAATAACAATGAAATTAAAAGAATGAAGGGTCCATATAGCACTTGTCATTATAATAAAAATTAAAATAATATTTAAGGATCATTAGTAATGTTTATAATGTTCTCAATATTTAGGTCCCTTCCTTATATTTCACCAATTAACAGTTACACCTATCAAGACTACAGAAAATCATGCTTTCAGTGAACAACCGTTTCCACAAAAACTGAAGTTTAACAATACATTGATATGGCTCATCTGGTACACACACATCCCCCGATGCCTTCTTTGTCTCATCGACAATGTGGTAGCCGTTGGGTCGTCATTGAACTCCTTGAACTCCTGTCTCGTTCTCCTACCAGTGCTCTAAGAATATGAAATATAACCTGCGAAGACAAACATTGGGGTTAGCATCTGATCCACACATCAGTCTGCCAACATAGGTAACCAGAAGCCCCTTTTGCCATAAACAAACTGTTCCAGAGTAGCGACAAGCACCGGCACGACAATGAAGAACGGAAGACCAGAGGGGGGCTGTGGGACTACGTCAGCCATTAGTACGCTCTCTAGGACGACACCGAGACAGGAGCGACCTCTATACGAAGAGAATACAAGCGACGCGCCGCCTACCCGCGGCCGCACTGGAAGACTAGCAGTCATACTAACGCTACAGCAGTGACCTGTGAACTGAATTGTTTTGGTTCCATTGAAATCGTGTATACCAAAGGACATCGATTATTTACACGTCGCCATTTGCTTGCCTCCTAGGCACATTATATTAGACGAGTGGGCAGGATACTACACAGATATTTCAATAAACAATATTTACAATGTATGCAAGTTAAACTATACACTAAACAATTACTGCGCTAATAATCAAAGCATTACCAATAAAACAGCATATACCCATTACATCCACCTCCAAAATAATTCATGCACTACTTCAATCTTCCTCAAATTAGACAATATAACAAAATAAAGGTGTGACCCCTAATGATTATCATAGTATTTGTAAAAACATACCTTATAATTTACTGTAAGAATTCATTGAGGCAGTTAGTCAAGTACTACTCATATTTACTCTACTAGAAAACCTTATTTATATACACTCCTGGAAATGGAAAAAAGAACACATTGACACCGGTGTGTCAGACCCACCATACTTGCTCCGGACACTGCGAGAGGGCTGTACAAGCAATGATCACACACACGGCACAGCGGACACACCAGGAACCGCGGTGTTGGCCGTCGAATGGCGCTAGCTGCGCAGCATTTGTGCACCGCCGCCGTCAGTGTCAGCCAGTTTGCCGTGGCATACGGAGCTCCATCGCAGTCTTTAACACTGGTAGCATGCCGCGACAGCGTGGACGTGAACCGTATGTGCAGTTGACGGACTTTGAGCGAGGGCGTATAGTGGGCATGCGGGAGGCCGGGTGGACGTACCGCCGAATTGCTCAACACGTGGGGCGTGAGGTCTCCACAGTACATCGATGTTGTCGCCAGTGGTCGGCGGAAGGTGCACGTGCCCGTCGACCTGGGACCGGACCGCAGCGACGCACGGATGCACGACAAGACCGTAGGATCCTACGCAGTGCCGTAGGGGACCGCACCGCCACTTCCCAGCAAATTAGGGACACTGTTGCTCCTGGGGTATCAGCGAGGACCATTCGCAACCGTCTCCATGAAGCTGGGCTACGGTCCCGCACTCCGTTAGGCCGTCTTCCGCTCACGCCCCAACATCGTGCAGCCCGCCTCCAGTGGTGTCGCGACAGGCGTGAATGGAGGGACGAATGGAGACGTGTCGTCTTCGCGATGAGAGTCGCTTCTGCCTTGGAGCCAATGATGGTCGTATGCGTGTTTGGCGCCGTGCAGATGAGCGCCACAATCAGGACTGCATACGACCGAGGCACACAGGGCCAACACCCGGCATCATGGTGTGGGGAGCGATCTCCTACACTGGCCGTACACCACTGGTGATCGTCGAGGGGACACTGAATAGTGCACGGTACATCCAAACCGTCATCGAACCCATCGTTCTACCATTCCTAGACCGGCACAGGAATTTGCTGTTCCAACAGGACAATGCACGTCCGCATGTATCCCGTGCCACCCAACGTGCTCTAGAAGGTGTAAGTCAACTACCCTGGCCAGCAAGATCTCCGGATCTGTCCCCCATTGAGCATGTTTGGGACTGGATGAAGCGTCGTCTCACGCGGTCTGCACGTCCAGCACGAACGCTGGTCCAACTGAGGCGCCAGGTGGAAATGGCATGGCAAGCCGTTCCACAGGACTACATCCAGCATCTCTACGATCGTCTCCATGGGAGAATAGCAGCCTGCATTGCTGCGAAAGGTGGATATACACTGTACTAGTGCCGACATTGTGCGTGCTCTGTTGCCGTGTCTATGTGCCTGTGGTTCTGTTAGTGTGATCATGTGATGTATCTGACCCCAGGAATGTGTCAATAAAGTTTCCCCTTCCTGGGACAATGAATTCACGGTGTTCTTATTTCAATTTCCAGGAGTGTACATATGTAGAAAGTCGAACAGAAATATATGTAGTTCGGCATGGTTACAACAAACGAAAAATAATTAAGTAATTAAAATACTCTAAGAAGTCTTATCCTACTCCAGCACGTCAGTACAATTTTTACTCAATATGTTTACTTACATCGATAAAATATAACCGCAGAAAGATTAAAAGATCGCAGAGCAAAGATGGCGGCAATAGATATGGCAACATCGAAATGACATCATGGCGGGAAGTCCAAATTTTGGCGGGAAAATAGGTCAATTGGGCTACCCCCACTAACCGAACCTCCCCCACTCCCATCCCCCTCCAACTCCCAGAAAATGGCTGAAAGTTCAAATTTTGGCAGAAAAGAGGTCAATTGGGCATCTCTAATAACTTAAGACACTGGTGGAAAAAGGGGTCACTTGGGCTACCTCCACTAACATATCCGACAGCCACCTCTTCCTTGGAATTGGCGGGAGAAAGACTCAGCCTGTGAGGGCCTGCTGCATAGGATGGATGTAAGTCTTTATTTTGCAGGCAGTTTTTATTTAAGTCAGTAGCTCCTTTCAGTGTGACCACCATGAGGTCCGGAATCCAATTGACCTTGTACACAGTACCTCCAGCAGAGGGCGCTGCCGCTCCTTCTGTGATCTAATCCAAGATAGCGATCTTACACTGATACAAAACACACACACTGACATACTTTGTGTCACACTACATTGCCTACAGACCTGCAAACTTCTCGTAAATCACCGAAATAATGCAGTATACTAACGTGAGACACGAAAAAAAACTCGTAAATTGTCAAATAATGCATGTAAAATGCTCTTTAGACACGTTCACTAATTCTAAACTATCCAAATAATACAGTACACAGCATACAGACCTGCAAACTACTCGCAAATTACCGACATAATGCTGTATAACGCTCTGCCAATCTGCCAACACTCTCACAGCATTTAAATAGCCGAAAATAATGCACAGCACAAACACTCATTGCATATAAAAACGCTTTCGAACTATTGTCAACTGCGGTGTATCAGCAAACTGTCCACAACAAAGGATACAACATGATCATGCAGTGAGGCCGCCAATGTGGCTGATGCGAAACACCACCGGAGAGACTAACACAGGCATGTGAGCCATTGCTCTCAGGCCGATGCTGCCTACAGCCAAGTGGTGAAAGTTGCGTCTGGTATCGAGTATACAGTTAGAATTCTTCGAGTGTTATGTGATGTGTATAAGAGCCAAGTCTACCCCTCGGAAATTGTAAAGTGTCGCAGAAATACTTAACGGTCGCTTTTGTAGGAGCTGTCATGATGCCTCAGCTTGTTCACATGGAAATTATTGTCCTAACAGAACCTATTTATGAAAATAGCCCAGAATAACGTCGAATGCGTTCCTCCTGATGGTCCTAATGTGGCACCACGCCTTTCACGTGTTACCCTTACTGGAAGTCATTAAGTCGTGCATTCAACAAACATCTCTGAAACGCAAACATTCTCAGTGCTATGCTGATGTTCCTACGTCCTGCCACAAAGGATTTCTTGTCAATGAATGGAGCATTATGATTGACTCTTACTGAATTCACTCGCCAAATTTCTAGGGCTGCTGGTGTGGAAGCACCGTCCCCCTTTGTCTTCCTGCAGACGAGAATTTCAGTGGCAAAACTATTTAATACAGATCGCTACATTGCACTGACAGTTAAACCCTGAAATGTGGTCTACAGATCGTCAAATACAGAAAGACTCTTACTCAATTACACTGCTCTGCCATGAGGTTGGGAGTTTGAATATTAAAGCGTGAAACCGATTTCCAACCCGACAATATATCACTGTGTACCATGTCGATGAAGTAAAGATACAATTCGCATCCTGTGCCATACGAAACCACCCTTTTTCATCATTCATATAGCTATTCACTACCAGACACTCGTACATATACCGTGCAGACAGACAGCATAAGTACAAGCATCGTATTTACTCCTCACAGTACTAGATATTCTCCCGCATGGTCAGGTGGTCATCCACTGCAGTCGACGCTCACAAGTCATCCACTGCTGATGCATGATCACTGTGCCCTCAGCAGACCAAAGCCACTCTCCAAACTGTTGTATAAAGATGGGCTCATTTCCCCTTGGCACAAAGGCGTTTCTGTTTGTGGCCCAGACCTGCTTGGTTGCTTGCTCTCTAAACCCAACTCCAGAATATGCGATTACTAGAACATACGTAATTGCACATGGTTTGCCAAAGTCGGTGATGTAACAGATTCCTAATCGTTCTTATAATTTACAAAGTCAACTAAGGTCTTCCTCATGGCTAGAGAACCAGCAACGTGTCTTCCACTTGTCTTTCACCAACTAGATGCACACACCACACTCAATGTTCGCCCAGATAAATAAAGGAGAGAAGTGTGCAGAAGCAGTCCATTGGACAATTTACATGGGAGGGAATAATGGTCTAGTGCAAACACACATCGATATTGAATCTTCCCAAATTTCCTCTTGATCACAAAAGCTATCTAATACATCCTAAGTATTAGTCCGCCATTCGGCCGTCTAGAGGACAACATGGTTACGTCAACTACTTTCCTGCATGCCAACAGGCCTCTCCATTCGGACAGCTCCTGCTGTCAGCTGTAATTGTGAATCCCTTTGCTATCACAGTATTCCGCATCAAATCCATACCTTGGTTACGACAGGTCATATTCCTTTCCTTTGCACGTGCTGGAACAAACACATATACTTTATAAGCCTGATGCACATAGCGAACCTATCACACACCCCCTAATTCTATGTATAATAATTGGCCAGTAACTGATTTCTGGCGATATGAAACAATACTGAGAAAAAATCAGCGATGGGTGGACATGTCTCATAAGTTCTTCCTGCGAGTGCTACCATGTGTCTTACAAAGAGAGACGTAATTGTCTTACAAACCGCCATATGTCAAAAAACCATGAACACAACGACCATGTTATTATCAGAATCGGTCTTGGTTCTACAGGTGCACACAAGTATCCATGTTGAACGCTATACTGGCTTTATAAATCGAGATATAGCATTACCTCCGAACGAAGTGGTTTTTCCACACAAATACTGGGACACTGACTATAGGCAGTAATATCAGGAGAGTATATTATCAGACCAACAGTGCGGTTGTACGTCGCCAACGATGCTACCTTGTGATAAAATCACCGAATGTAGAAAGTGATTCAGCTATGAAACGTGGTATGAAACCTGTATTTGCAACTACCTCATGCAGCCACTAGGTATTTTTCCAGTATTTGTAACGTCTTCTGTCTCGATGCCATGTCAGTGGTTCTGCGATATATCCACTGGGGTATAGGAAAAGCCTGATGGAGAAGGATCACAAACAGTGGATGGTGTGCTGATTGAGGTTGTAAGAAATGTACACAGTCTTTTCAGACCTCTGGAGTTACGCTATCTGATAGAAATGCTGTCTGGGATTTGGAATCTAGTCTTTCCATTCTACCACATACCTGCACTGGATCCTATGGAGAAGTACTTTAATGATTACAGCCATTAGTGAATCATATTTATGGAACTCTCGTATCTCGAAACTAGTCACCTTTTTCGAACCTATCTGCTACAGTAAAATTCCAACGTGGTTTTCGGTAGCCCCTATGTATCTTGCAACTGCCCCTCAGGCTCTGCGCTACCATGCCTGCAGCTTTGTGCATGTGATCATTCCAGTTTAAGTCAAAACTGAGTAGTAGTCAGAGAAAGATATATCTACCACCCTCTGCAACCCGTGTAGAAACAGGCTAAGCTTAGTTAGTGTAAAATGTGTTTTGACCATTTGATGGAAATGGGAACGTGTTGTCTTAGCTCTGCCAACTGTTCATGATTTGTAAGGTCAGCACCAAACGAAGCCCATTCCTGCAAAACGAAGTAGAACAAAAGACAGTAGGGAACTGGGAGAAGGACGAGGATTTTGCTGCTGCATTGTGCAGCTTCTCCATACTACATACAGGCACAGCACTCTGAAGCAGATTTGCGTCCCTCAGGACCCAATCACGTGTAACACCCCAACATCAGTACCAGCAGGGTATTGGTAAGAGAGAATATAAACACATGCACTCCTAAGGCTACACGGTTCTGCACTTGTACAGGCTATAATGTTAGATGGCTTCAGTTTCCGACCTATTAGTCATGTGCAATGCTGCGCTGTTAGTATTCCAATGCCCGCCCCCTGGTAGCTGAGTGGTCAGCGTTACGGAATGTCAATCCTAAGCGCCTGGGTTCGATTCCCGGCTGGGTCGGAGATTTTCTCCTTTGAGGGACTGGGTGTTGTGTTGTCCTAATCATCATCATTTCATCCCTATCGACGCGTACGTCGCTGAAGTGGCGTCAAATCGAAAGACTTGCACCCGGCGAAAGATCTACCCGACAGGAGGCCATAATCACACGACATTTACATTTTACAGTATTCCAATGTGAGAAATACATTTCTAAGGCATGACATAAATCCTTCTTGCAGTTTTCTCTACGATAATCTATGGTAACAAACTGTAAAATGAAAAAAACTACTTCCTTAAATTATCGATTCTGTGTGATACGTGCACAATATACACTCCTGGAAATGGAAAAAAGAACACATTGACACCGGTGTGTCAGACCCACCATACTTGCTCCGGACACTGCGAGAGGGCTGTACAAGCAATGATCACACGCACGGCACAGCGGACACACCAGGAACCGCAGTGTTGGCCGTCGAATGGCGCTAGCTGCGCAGCATTTGTGCATCGCCGCCGTCAGTGTCAGCCAGTTTGCCGTGGCATACGGAGCTCCATCGCAGTCTTTAACACTGGTAGCATGCCGCGACAGCGTGGACGTGAACCGTATGTGCAGTTGACGGACTTTGAGCGAGGGCGTATAGTGGGCATGCGGGAGGCCGGGTGGACGTACCGCCGAATTGCTCAACACGTGGGACGTGAGGTCTCCACAGTACATCGATGTTGTCGCCAGTGGTCGGCGGAAGGTGCACGTGCCCGTCGACCTGGGACCGGACCGCAGCGACGCACGGATGCACGCCAAGACCGTAGGATCCTACGCAGTGCCGTAGGGGACCGCACCGCCACTTCCCAGCAAATTAGTGACACTGTTGCTCCTGGGGTATCGGCGAGGACAATTCGCAACCGTCTCCATGAAGCTGGGCTACGGTCCCGCATACCGTTAGGCCGTCTTCCGCTCACGCTCCAACATCGTGCAGCCCGCCTCCAGTGGTGTCGCGACAGGCGCGAATGGAGGGACGAATGGAGACGTGTCGTCTTCAGCGATGAGAGTCGCTTCTGCCTTGGTGCCAATGATGGTCGTATGCGTGTTTGGCGCCGTGCAGGTGAGCGCCACAATCAGGACTGCATACGACCGAGGCACACAGGGCCAACACCCGGCATCATGGTGTGGGGAGCGATCTCCTACACTGGCCGTACACCACTGGTGATCGTCGAGGGGACACTGAATAGTGCACGGTACATCCAAACCGTCATCGAACCCATCGTTCTACCATTCCTAGACCGGAAAGGGAACTTGCTGTTCCAACAGGACAATGCACGTCCGCATGTATCCCGTGCCACCCAACGTGCTCTAGAAGGTGTAAGTCAACTACCCTGGCCAGCAAGATCTCCGGATCTGTCCCCCATTGAGCATGTTTGGGACTGGATGAAGCGTCGTCTCACGCGGTCTGCACGTCCAGCACGAACGCTGGTCCAACTGAGGCGCCAGGTGGAAATGGCACGGCAAGCCGTTCCACAGGACTACATCCAGCATCTCTACGATCGTCTCCATGGGAGAATAGCAGCCTGCATTGCTGCGAAAGGTGGATATACACTGTACTAGTGCCGACATTGTGCATGCTCTGTTGCCTGTGTCTATGTGCCTGTGGTTCTGTCAGTGTGATCATGTGATGTATCTGACCCCAGGAATGTGTCAATAAAGTTTCCCCTTCCTGGGACAATGAATTCACGGTGTTCTTATTTCAATTTCCAGGAGTGTAGTTTTCCAGAGATGTATAGCATCCACTGTTCACATCCGATCACGGCTCAGAAATTATGCTATGCCTTAATCAGTCCTATATAAAACGATCGTTAGTAACAAAGAATACCTCTTACTAGGGAACAGATAAACGCATAGCAGCGGCGTCCTACATGTGAAATTACATGTCATGCTGCCACTAAATCTGTAAACAGCACATCTGTCAAGCAGACGTTTACAAGGGGATTGCAGTATCTCACACCCATTGTCACACATGCATTGCTAACATAGAACCATCTTAGTTATCGAAATGAAGTCTCGATTTTGTACCCAAGATGCGACAGTGGAATGGAGTACATCATATAAATCCTCATTCGTTTAGAGGAATGTGTCGAAAGAGGATGGTCACGTTTCATGTCACGTGAGATGGAAGTCCTCTGATGACCGAGAGGTTTGCTGTTAACGATCGCCAGTAGACAGTGATCTAAGTCACAACATACAGAATATGTGGTTGTAAACAAGTCAAACACAGTCTATGTGACACGACTGATGCATCCTGACAACAGCAGAAAAAATGGTCAAACGACCTGCAGTAACATCTCCCTCTCTAGAACACACCAACAGTCTACCATTAAATCGTACCTCAACACAGCTCTATCTCAGTCAGTCACTCCATCTCCTGTTATCCTTTAATGCATGTGCATCAAAGTTAGAGGCAGATGGTTCTCTGTTTTTCTGGAAAGCATCAAATACAGTAGTCAACTCATGTATATCACTGTTACTTCTATAGACATACAGTAGAATGCTGCCTCAACTAAAGAAAGAGACTATTTCGCTGTTTCCCTTCGCTTCCACCAGGACGTTTTCTCGGATTCCTCTTGCTGTCACATACCTGTTCCCATATACAAATTATTCTCCGCCAACCAGAAGACTCGCAAGTACTTCATCAATTTCCCTGCAGTTCGGTGTATGTTGCCTCTATTTATACGTATTTCCCGTCATTTCTCGCAATTCTATCGATTTTATGTACGTTTCACCAATGCAATCATGACATCACCTCTCGTTCCATGTTCTAAAATGGCTTGTAAATGTAGTACAGCTACCAACACCTAGCGCAAATCCACTATTTTTCTGATCGAGAGGCATAGAATTGCACTGTACTCCATTGCATCCAGTCGCCTCCACCACATATATTCTACATTTGCAATGTGTTGGCTCGGTTTTCTGTATGTTTTTGTATGTGCATGTGTCGTGAACAGCTCCTGGGAGCCAGTCCTCCAGCTGGTGGACCCAGTTTAGAACATAGAACACATCTGCACATGTAATGCGTCGTTGGTCCACCTGCGAGTCCAACGCAGATGTGATGTGTGGTGGATCCGCCTCTGAACATCTGTCTGGATATATAGTGCATGGCAGATCAACACTCGAACATTAACTCAGATGTGGTATATTGTGGATCTGCATCCCAGGATCACTCCATACACTGTGCATGGCGAATCCATCTTCCAACCATATACTGGACATGGCATATTAAGGATCGGCATCACAACATCGCTGCGGATATAACTCGTGGCGGATCCACACTCAAACGCTAGCTCACTGAGGGTTCTGGGAGCCATTTGCGACACATCCACATACACAAACATACAGAGAACAGATGAAACACACTGAAAATATGGAATATGTGGTGTGATACCGATTTCCATAGAATGGTCAGAACACAGTCCTGTTGCACTAACTCAGCTTAGCCTGTTTCTGTATAGGTTGCAGAAGGTGGTAGATATAGCTTTCTCTGACTTCTACTCACTTCCGAATTAAATTGGAACGATCACATGCACAAAGCTGCAGGGATGGTAGCGCAGAGTCTGAGGGGCAGTTGCAAGATGCACAGCAGCTATGTAAAACCATGTTGGAATTTTACTGTAGCAGGTGGGTTCGAGAAAGGTGACTCGTTTCGAGATATGAGAGTTCCAGAAATATGATTCACTAGTGGCTGTAATCATTAAAGTACTTCTCCATAGAATACAACACAGGTATGTGGTTGAATGGAAAGACTTGATTCCAAATACCAGACAGCATTTGCACCAGATAGTGTAACACTAGAGATCTGTGAAGTCTGTGTACATTTCTTACGGCCTCAATCAGCGCACTATCTACTGTTTGTGATCCTTCTCAATCAACGTTTGCCTGTAACCCAGTAGACATATTGCAAAAACTCTGACATGGCATCAAGACAGAATACGTTACAAATACTGGAGAAATATTGATTGGCGACTCCATGGAGTGCTGCGTGCACAACGACCATATATGTTAAACTACAAGGAAGGTGAGCGTTGGCCGTAATATTGATGGTTTATTGGTAGCAAAATCGATTTTCAATCACATAGTGTTCATCTTCAGTGCTGTGGTGTACAAATTTAACTCAGACACTGGTATCAAGTTATCAGTAACAAAAACTGAGAAGCTATCAATAAACCATCAATATTATGGCCAACGCTGACCTTTCTTTTAATTTTAACTGGAGAAATATCTCACGGCAGCATGAAGGGGTTGCACATAGTGGTTTCATACCACGTTTCTTTACCGAATCACTTCCTAAATTCGGTGATTTTATCACGAGGTAGCATCGTCGGCGATGTGTAACTGCAATGTTGGTCTGATAATATACACTCCTGCGATAACTGTCTATATTTGGTTTCGTAGTACTTATCTGGAAAAACCACTTCATTCAGAGGAGATGCCATACCTCGATCTATAAAGCCAGTAGAGATTTTAACGTGGATATTTGTGTACACCTGTAGAACTAAGACCGATTATGATGATAACATGGTCGTTGCGATCGTGTTTTTTTTTGTTTTTTTTTGTTTTTTTTTGTTTTTTTTTAACGTGTTGCGGTTTGTAAGATGATTACATCTCTGTTTCTAAGACACATGGCAGCACTCGCAGGAAAAACTTATGAAATATGTCCACCCACCACTGATTTTCTCTCAGTATTGTTTCATATCTCCAGCAATCAGTTATTGGCGAAGTATTATAGTTAGTAGTAGGGGGTGCATGATAGATCCACCATGAGCATCAGACTTATAAAGTATATGTGTGTGTTTTGACATGTGCAAAGGAAATGACTATGTCCTGTCATAAGGAAGGTATGGGTTTGATGTGGAATACTATGATAGCAAAGGGAAAAGTATGTCAAGTCATAAGAATGGTACACATATTTCTGTTTCCTGGGCCACA
The DNA here is from genome assembly GCF_021461385.2 of Schistocerca piceifrons. NCBI lineage: Eukaryota > Metazoa > Arthropoda > Insecta > Orthoptera > Acrididae > Schistocerca > Schistocerca piceifrons. The sequence goes on from NC_060139.1 coordinate 274,038,441, forward strand.
GCTGTCAGTAGGGTGTATTTCAGATACTTTGTTCTCTGTCAAATGTCGTCCAATTCAGACCATGATCATAATATTTAATTCTAAGTACAGCAATCAAATATGTATGTGGCTGGTTCCCTAGGACGATTCTGTCTATCCATGCTTGGCGACTAACAGCAGGAGCTGTCCAAATGGAGTGGCTTGTTGTGCTGTAGGAATGAAGCTGACATAACCACGTTGCCCTCTAGACGGCCGAATAACGGAATAATACTTAGTAGGTGTTGGATAGCTTTCGTGACCAAGTTGAAATTTGGGAAGATTGCATACAGGCGTGAGTTTGCACTATACCATTATTCCGTCCCATGTAAATTGTCCCGTTGACAGTTACTACATCGATACAGTATGTGGTGCTATATTGTTGGGTTGGAGGTCGGTTTCACCCTCTAATATTCAAACTTCCATCCTCAGTGACAAAGCAGTGTAATTGAGTTGGTGTCTTTCTGTATTTGACGATCTGTAGACTACTTTTGCAGGATTTAACTGTCAGTGCAATATGGCGATCTGTACAAAAAGTTTTGCCACTGAAAGTCTTGTCTGCAGAAAGAAAAAGGTGGACACTGCTTCCACACTGGCAGCAGCAGTAATTTTGGGGGTAAATTCAGTAAGAGCCACTCATAATGCTCCATTTATTCAGAATATATCCTTTGTGCCAGGACAAAGGAGCCCCTACATAGCATTGATAACATTTGCATTTCAGAGATATTCACTGAAAGCAGGACTTAATGATTTCTGGTAAGAGTAACTCGGCGTTATTCTGGGCTACTTGCGTAAACAGGTTCTGTTAGGAGAAGAATTTCCATGTGGACAAGCTGAGTCATTATAAAACCTCCTACAAAAGTGACTGTTGACTACTTCTGCAACACTTTACAACTTACAAGTGGTAGACTTGTCCCTTATTTACACAGCCATGTGTCATCAGTATAACAATGAGAACCTTTTAGCTGCCCCTGTGATGGAGAGTAGCTATGCTAATATTTCGTGACGATACATCAGCTAGGCAGGGCAGGTGAAGGCGAGCATTGGAACAGATTTCTGTAGTGCGACATGTGAAGTGAGTATAACACTGAGAACCTCTAAGCTGCATCTAAGAGGGTGAGCCACTAGGCAAACATCTCTTTCGGTGCTGGACTGACAGGTACACCTCATCCACAGTGGTTAGGTGAATACATGCACGTCCAGAGGATGATTTGGCTCTTATTTACATAGACATGTGACGTCAGTATAACACTCGAAGAATTCTAACTGTATACCCGAAAATAGACGCAACTTTCACCTCTTGGCTGTAGGCGGCAGTGGTCTGAGAGCAATGGCTCATGCCTTAGCCTTAGTCTCTTCAGTGGTGGCTGGCAGCGACTGTGTCAGCAGCATCGGCGGGTGCGCATGTTGGAATTATTGTTGGGGATAGTTTGCTGATACGTTGCAATTGACAATAGTTCGAACACGTTTTTGTGTGCAATGAGTGTTAGTGCCCTGCATTATTTTCGGCTGTTTAAACGTTGTGAGAGTTTTGACAGAGCATTATACAGCATTAATTCCGTAATTTACGAGTAGTTTTCGTGTCTGTATGCTGTGTATTGGATTATTTTGACAGTTTAGAATTAGTGAGCGTGTATACAGGGCGTTTTTAACGCATTATTTAGACAATTTACAAGTTTTTTTCGTGTCTGCACTTCAGTACGCTGCATTATTTTGGTGATATACGAGTAGTCCGCAGATCTGTAGTCTATGTAGTGTGACCACAAGCATGTCAGAGTGAGTGTTTGGTATCAGTGTAACAAATATATTATGTCAAACCCATCTCTAAATAAATTTTTCCAAAATAAATAAAGTACAGTTCTTCCTATCCAGCAGCCCACAATAGGCTGAGTCTTTTTGCCGCCATTTTTAAGGAAAGGATGGCGGTTGGATGACTTAGGTTAGTGGAGGTAGCCCAAGTGACCTTTTTTCCCGCCATTTTCTTAGGTTAGTCGAGGTAGCCCAATTTACTTTCTTTCCACCAAAATTTGAACTTCCCACCATGTTCTTCTGGAGGGGAGGGAGATGGGATGGGTGAAGCTTAGGTTAGTGGTGGTAGCCCAGTTGACCTATTTTGCTGTCAAAATTTGAACTTCATACCATGATGTACTTGCGATGTTTCCATATCTATCATCGCCATCTTGGATCTGAGATCTTGAATAAATTTGGCAACATTGCAGAGTGGGCGACGCCAGCCCTGTCCCCCTACTTGCGATGCCAATGGTAGAGCAGGATGGTGACGATCTGGTGGATGGTGGATGGAGTGGCGGTCTGTGGAGATGGTTGGTCAATTGATTTGATGCGTAGCTGTTAGTGAAGGACTGGATGAACTGGAGGCTGGGATGGAACTACCAAGGCCTCACAACGCAAGACCGAAGCACTCGTGACATACAACAAAGGGGGAAAAGAATGAGCAAGGACAAAACGGCTAACTACAGCATCTATCTGAAAGAAAAAACGTGTTAACATTCAACTCTACCCAACTCGCTTCTGTGTATAAAAAGTCCACTTCAGTTCGTGTTTGTACTTGCACTCCAGAGTGTCCAGCAAATAAAACAAAAAACAGTCACAGCACAGTAAAAACAATATCTTCGCAACACCAGATATATTGTCCAGAGTATCCCCAGTTACATTCAAAAATGACACTAGAACTCTTCAGAGAAGATTGGTGCAAACAGTCATATATGTACTAGCGACTGAGCAGAATGGATCACTGCATAGTTACACTAGTCTGCTCAACACTACAAATACAATAACATCTCTGCCTATCGACAACACTTCCACTGAAGTTTCATTGTCAGACAGGACACAGGCTGAAAACAATTCACTGGAACAAAGTTCACTGTCTTTATATCACTAAAGGCGATTTCACACAATTCCGAAGAATACTGTTCAGAATAGTCACTAGTTAGCATGTCGCACAGTAATCGCGACAAAACTCAACACATAATATTACTGAACAATTACATGTATTAAATAATATTCTCAAGTCTTACCTTTGCAGTCAAACAGCAACAATGTTCCCATTGTGATCATATATATCTCACGGATAACATTGTCTAGCGATCTGAAGGTTCAGTATAAAACTAGAACACTAGACTAATAAAGGACAAAACCACAGGAAAAGAGACAGAATACCCTATTCAGACGGAAGAGTCCACCTAATTCACTTAACGCTGAGACACAAAATCAGAAACTTTCAAAAAATGGAATAACGTAAAGAATCAAAAAAACGATATGCAGATTATCTTACAAGTACTAAAAACCGACAAGACAGTCAAACATATTTCAAGTAAACATAAATAAACCACATAGTTATATACCTACATCTGAATTGAAAATTCACTCATTTTATAACACCAGTTCATGGCACACAATGGTGGCACATTATCAACACATATCATAGGAAACAAATTACATAACTTAAAGAACTGCTATTTACAGATCGTATAATGACACAAAACATGACATATGTAAAAAAATACACAGAATCATTTATAGAACATTTTTAAATCCTTAAGAAGGTACACACCCAATTTCTTGATAACGGATTTGCTGGTGGCTGATCGAATTGGATACAACATTACCTAATTGGAAAATGTATCCAAGAATCCAACTATGTATTTATTACCTGGTCTTGCTCTCGGAACTAGTCCACAGATGTCCACAGAGATTAGCTCTAAGGGCTTGTGCGGAATGATGGAGTGCATCTCATCTTGTGTAGCTTTGTTACAATGCTTAGTCAGCTGACAGACTTGGCATTTCTTCAAAATCTGCTCAACTCTTCCCCTAATATTCGGAAAGTAGCAATAGCTCTCTATCTTGCTTGCACATTTAAGTACGCCAAGATGTCCCCAAACTGAGTGAGTGTACTCTATGAGATTTTCCACGTAATCTTCTGGTATAAATACACATGATTAATCTGAAGTATCAGACCTTCTGTAGAACAAAACATTATCAACTACTTTGAAAAATCTTCGGAGCTGCCCTTGGTCTGGCTGACTCAGTTTATTCAAAATTATAGACCAATGATTATCTGATTGCTGGAGGACCGATAGGTTACTACACGTGTATAAATAATATCTCCTGGATTCCAAATCTTTCATCAGCAAGATCCTATGTTGCCTCTCCTCATCTTTCACAGTGGTAATGCTCTCCAAACCTTCAGGTAGTCTAGATAAAGCATCTGCGATCTGGTTATGTTGTCCCTTTATATATACAACTCTGAAATTATATTCTTGTAAAGCCAAGGTCCTGAAATAGTTTGCATTGTTGCAAGAATGTGAGAGCTTGATGATCCCAGTACACGGTAGTGAGTGCTCCAAACAAGTAACTCTGGATTTTTCGAAACGCCCACACAACCGCCAAAGCTTCCAATTCTGTGGTTGTTGGAGATCTCGAAACATGATAACACCCGACTTGTGTAAGCTATGTGGCTGATTATTGATGTTCTTGATTTGAAACAAACAGCAACCTAAACCAACCCTCGATGAAACAGTTATGAAACCAAACTCCAAAGTCATATCCGGGTGGTGTAACAATTTTACATCCACAAGAGTGTCTTTTATAAGCTGGAATGCAACTTCACAGTCATTTGTCCACCTCCATGGTACGTTTTTTTCGTAGAAGCTGGCGTAAGGGCTCTGCATTCATCACCTGTGTGTTTAAAAATCGCCTATAGAAGGTCGTCATTTCGATGAAAGTTTTAACTGCTTCTTGTTTGATGGTGTTGGAAAATTCTTAATGGCGCTCACCTTCGCTGAATCCGGTATTATTCCCTTATTGCCTATTACATGCCCGAGGAAACGGATGTGTTCGAGTGGAAAATGAGATTTTTACAGGTTAGATGCCACGACTGCTTTACTACATGCATTTATGACTCTGGCCAAGAGGTTAATGTGTTCTTCCCAAGAAGATGTAGCAATGAGAATATCATAGACAAAAAGCGTAAGTTGACTACGCAGTTCTGGTCCTAAAATAGCGTCCAATGCCTCGATAAACACTCCAGAGCTAACATTTAGGCCAAATGGAAGACCCTTAAAATGATAGATTCTCCCTGCATAAACAAATGCTGTGTACTTCCTCGATTAAGGACTTAACATTATCTGCCAGTAAGAACTTCTGAGGTCACAAGTTGAAAAGAATTTCTAGCCATTAAACTTTTGTATAAGCTCATCAATATTTTCTGCATGAGTGCGGACAGGAAATTTAATCTTATTTATCTGTCTTGCGTCCAAAACTAGTGGAAATTTGCCCTCTGGTTTACGGACAACCAATAAAGGACTACACTATGGGCTTGTGGATGGCTCAATCAACTTTCAATCCAACATTCCTTGCAATTCTTCATCGACAGATCGTCAAAGTCGCCAAGGTACAGGATGAAAACTTTGGCAATATGTACTATGTGCGTACGCTTCTAAATTACACACACAGCCTCTCACTATATCCGGTTTTTCACTAAAGACATCGATATTCTGCCAGTTGTTTTCGCTGTCGATCGCCCAGACAGATTCAGGCATCTTTTGAGTTGTAACACCAGTTAATGTGCATGCTTGATAAACCTCTCCTGCATTTGATCTCTGACTCTTCTTGAAACGGCTTACAGGCTTAATTGTTGAATCCCGACAATATCTTCCGTGGCTACAGTCTCCTTTGATCAGCTCCACACACACACACACACACACACACACACAGACACACACACACACACACACACACACACACATTCTCATCAACAATCTTAAAAGAGGCACAGCCCGCAGAGAAGTCGAATTTTGCGTCTGTCTCCCGCGTACCCTCAGTACCCAAAATACAGTCCTCTGTTAATTTTTTTTATTACTAGGAGCGTGCATAAAGTCGTTACATTTCCTGTTCTTAATTCAATAAGGGTGAATATCGTTACCTCCTTTGCCCTGGTACCGATTGCACCTATAACTTCACAGTTACTCACACGAAAGACTGCTAGTTTCTGGTGTCGTGTCAGCCTCTCAAACAGTGGCACGGAGATTGCGTTCACATTTGCACTTGTATCAAGAATAACTTTAATGGTATGGCGATAGACGTCTGCATATATAGCCGGTATAGGAACAGTCACACGCTTGGCTGTATAATGCTGCACTTCATGCATAAGTTCGTCTACTAGTCTCTGTCTATCTTTGCACTGGAACATGATTCTCTCTTGCCAGAGCCCCTTACATCACACCCGACCGATTCTTGGGGGCACGACACGGTCGTCTTTAGTTTAACGGATGGGTTCTGGGTTCGTCAGAGACATTCGTGATGACTGGTGGTTGCTCTCTCTAGTCATATCATGTAGTTTCAAAATACATATATAAAATCAGGAAAAATCTACACGTGAACTTTTTTTTAAATAAACTTCTCTAACCAATAGAAACAGGGAGTTTCCACAGAAAGGGACAGTTTTAGATTCGAGACGGGTTGCTTGCCTGCAGTCTGGACATTCACGTGATCTGTTGAGATGAACCGTGCAGCATTAGTCTGCCGGCCCCTCTGTCCCCGTTGTGGTCTCGAACAAGGACAGTGTATGCAACACAGAAACATACGTTATACTTCACTTCTTACCAATAGCATACATGCATGATACAAAATCCTAAGAAGTTTCCTAATTTTGCAAGCAGTCCTGTCAGTTGGTCGTCACTCATAAAATGAACTGCTACGTCAGAATAAAAATTTAATTAATTAGTTAACTTGACCTTTGGCACAAAAAAGACAGGTACTGAATATAAACTCTCTTTTGAGTTTTTGTCTAGATGCATGTATTTTAAAATTTTTTACCTCTCTAATACAAAAATCTGTTAAAAAATTTGACTGTATATGTATTTTTTTTTCATGGCTGCTATAAGGAGAGAACAGGTTAGGTACAAAAGTAACATAGAAGTAATATCCAGCGTTCCTGGAGGAAGTGTTATAGGCCCTCTGTTGTTCCTGATCTATATAACGAAACAGGGGACAATCTGACTGGCCCTCTTAGATTATTTGCAGATGATGCTGTCATTTTACCGTCTTGTAAAGTCATCAAATGACCAAAACGAACTGCAAAAGGATTTAGATAAGGTACCCGTGTGGTGCAAAAAGTTGCAATTGACCCTGAATAAAGAGAAGAGAAAAGGTATTCACATGATAACTAAAAGAAATCCGATTACACGATAAGCCACACAAATCGGAAGACTGTAAATTCAACTAAATTCTTAGGGATTACAATTACAAATAACCTAAATTGGAATGATCACATAGATAATGTTGAAGGTAGAGCAAACCAAAGACTGCGACTGATTGGCAGAACACTTAGAAGGTGCAAAAGATCTACTAAAATGACTGCTTACACTACACTTGACCGCCCTATTCTAGAGTATTGCTTTGCGGTGTGGGATCCGCATCAGGTGGGACTGACGGATGACATCGAAAACGTTCAAAGCAGGGCGGCTCGTTTTGTATTATCGCAAAATATGGGAGATAGTGCCACAGACATGATACGTTAATTGCAGTAGCAATCATTAAAACAAAGGCTTTTTTTCGTTGAGACGGGAACTTCTCATGAAATTTGAATCACCAGTTTCCTCCTCCGATTGCGAAAACGTGCTGTTGATATCCACCTACATAGGGAGAAATGATCATCACGATAAAATAAGAGAAATCGTGGCTCGCACAGAAAAATTTAAGCGCTCGCTTTTCTTTTGCGCCGTTCGAGAATGGAGTGGTAGAGAGACAGTTTGAAGGTGGTTCATTGAACCCTCTACCAAGCACTTAACTGCGAATAGCAGACTAAACACATCGATGTAGATGAGTTGGCGGTCGGAGATTTCCTTTCCTCCTGTTCTCAGAGGACTGGTACAACTCGTGATGAAGACTCTGTCTCTCGTGGCAGCTAAAGTACTCACAGTCACCATAAGATTTTCTGGAAACACTTTCAGAATGAGAAGGTTGAACAACAGTGACAGTATGATATCTTCTGACGAACAAACTGGTCAAGTTGACGGCGAAGTATTGCACGTCGTTCGGACCGAGATAGCAGCAGATGCGTCTAGTACTGTTAATTTGAGAAGAAATCACTATGCACTGTATTGCTAAACACACTAATAGTTCTTATGAAGGTCCGGGGATCCAACATGGAATAAAAGTTCGTAGACGATATTTACCTTTTTTTTCATAAGAGAAATTTTATATTCTTGGTAATTGCGATTACATGTTGACCTCTGCACTTCAAATTACTTCTATATGCAAACTTTTCTGACATCAAAAAAACACAGTTTCCAATAAGCGTTCCTTTTCTCCATCAATTGCAAAAAACATTGATGCTTTTTTTCACAACAGAGAGCGTTGTCGTCACCGCGAAGAGCGTTGTCACCTCAATTATGGTAGCGCATCATCGCTTGTACTCGCGATTACAATAATATTACGTCACATACGGACATCACAAACGCCTTTCTTGCCATTGCCAGTCAACATCCTGTGACCTCTCTGCTTCGTCCATCATCGGTTATTTTGCTGCTCAAATAGAAAAGCTCGGCTGCTAAGTTAAGTGTCTCTTTTCCTAAAGTAAATTCCTCAGCATCACCATATATTCAGTACCAAATGTAAAGTGGATTATTATCTGGTTTTTGGATAAACGATGTCGCCGAGATGAAAAATTTGTTCTGTAATGAAATTTAGTGGTGTTAATACAGTCCATAAGCATGTCTCTCATCAGAAAGGAAGCAATGTTCAGCCAGTGTCGCCATGACGGCGGTAACATTCGTTCGAACGACACAACCTTCGAAGCGAGAAAATTACAAGCACGTTTAATCATATTTTTTTGCATGAACCTCGCCAGTTGTTACTGAAGATAGTTAGGGAGCAATGGGAAATAAACATACTTTACATCCATCATCTTATCGTCCAATGTGTTACATTTAAAGATACTTCCAGATTGGGTCAAGGAGGCGAAAACAAATGTTCAGTAGGTGAAATATGTTAGTGCCACACAGAAAGGAAAATTAGTGTAGCGATAGTAATAATGCCATTACTACTATTATTTATGTAATAAGGTTAGGAGTTAATAGTAGTTTTATAATAGTAGTAAACAGCTTTTTTCCGTATTCTGGCAAATACGGACCTGAAAGAACTAAAGACTTATTGGGTTCTCTTCTCTTCGCCTCCTAGAATCTCCTCATTCTTCGCTTCTTTTTCTTATCTCCTCCTCGGAAACGATCCGTTTGGGCCTCCCGTCCGGTGGTTTCCCTTGATATTATCATGTTAAGTCTGCTTCTGCACTCTGTTCTACTGTAGATAACCTATGGCGTAACTACAACCTTCGCTGCATCCCTCTTCACCTCATCTGCTCACTTATATATAAGTGACCTTTAAACCGCCACGACGTAGTTGAAGATCCTTTTGGTCAGTCTGCATTTATCCATCCTTGGTAGGTGTCCGTAGAACTTCAGCCTCCACGTCCTCATTGTATCCATGATCTAGTAAGTGTGCTTGTAGAGTTTTTATTTCTCCTCTTCTTCCAAGTCCCAACAGTAGTCTTCTGTAGTCCGAGTATTTTCCTCAGAATCTTCCTTTCTCTTGGAGTTCTTGAAGATCTCGTTTTTTATTTGAAATAAAGCATTCTGAAGCGTGCATCCTTCAGGTTGTACTACGGAGCTATAGTGTTTGATTTTATACTTCTAGGATAGTGCCAGTTGGTTGTACTTGTTTTGTGTCAGTTGTTGGACCAGGTCTAGTTTTCTGGCTCTTCCTTTCTTTGTCTCCAGGTCCGTTGGGTTGGATGCATTGCCCCGGGTATTTAAACTTCTCTGTCCTCTGTCCCATGATTTACTTCTATACATCTGTCACTTTGGTGCCTGTCTTTCCGTAGGTGGTTTGAAGACCCATTTTTTCTGCGGTTTCATGAAGACTCTCAAACATCTGCTCTGTTGTCGGCCAATAGGGCAAGATCATTGGCAAATGCTACACTCTTGATTTCCAAGTTTTGTCTTTCCAAGCTGTATTCCTCTTATGCCTTCCAGATTCAGAACTTCATCCCAGGTCTTCACTATTTTCTCCAGTACCATATTGAAGAGGACTGGAAATAATTCATCTCCTTCTTTAACCCATGTCTTAAATTCAAGCAGATCAGAAATTTATCCGAGGACTTGCGAGGTGGTATCTGTCAACGTTTCTTTAATGATTTCTTCAGGTTTTTTTTCTCACTTCCAACCTCTTCCAAGTTATTAAATAATGTTTGTCTGTCCATCGAGTCGTGTGCCTTTTTTAAAGTCGACAAAGATCACCACAGCTTTAGGCTGAATACCTGTCTGGCACATGACCTTCCTTTCCGAAACCTGCAGGATTCGTGAAAAAAGCCAGTTCGCGCGCTCCCCCCTTCGGAGGTTCGAGTCCTCCCTTGGGCATGGGTGAGTGTGTTGTCCTCAGCGTATGTTAGTTTAAGTTAGATTAAATAGTGTGTAAGCCTAGGGACCGATGACCTCAGCAGTTTGGTCCCATGGGAACTTACCATCTTTCCAAACAACAATTTGGTATTTTTCAATGAGGCGATCAGCCTATTCTTCAGCTCCGCACAACAGATCTCTTGAAAATATCTTATAAGTGACTGGAGTTAGAGAGATCTTCCTGTAATTATTTCAGATCCTTCCGATTGCCTTTATGAGATGTGGGTGTATGAGCGTACAGTTCCAGTCACTTGAGATCTGTCCAGTGTTCCATACTTCCTCAATAACGCAATGGAAATGCAGCAATCACTCCTCCGATTTTTTACCACAGTGCCATCTTCCCTTGCTACTTTATTATCCTTGAGCTCTGATTATCTGTTGATATCCTCTAGACTTGGTGGTTCGCGATCTGCGTCCTCATGGATTACTTTCTTGGCACCCAGTCTTTCTAAAGATCCATCGCAGTTTATCTGCACTTTTTAAAAATAGTTTGTCAAGAGTAGTAAAGTAGCTTTCAACAGTAGAGGGCATAAAATAGTTGCAATTAGTAGACGTAAACACTATTATATGTTGTATATTATTATATGAAATTTATGGGTGATAAGAAAATATACTGTAATTGTGAAATAAATAAGTATTTAAAGTGATTTCTAGCAGTTGAGCGATTTTTTACATTAGACAATCTACAAATTTCGGCCGACATCATAATATGCACTAAATGGAGGACAAGAGCTCCGTGATCCCAAGTACATTTTTGGAAATTTCCATAGGTAATCCCAGGTTATAAGCTATTCAAATGCTACGGCCGATTCCTATCTCTTTGGAAATTTTGGAAATTTGTGGTACGTTTCTATGGGACCAAAGTGCCGAGGTCATCGGCCTCTAGGCTTACACAATACTTAATCTAACTTCAACTAACTTACGCTGAGGATAACACAGACACCCATTCTCCAGGAAGGACTCGAAGCTGTGACAGGGGGAGCCACGTGAAACGTGGCAAGGCACCCTAGACCGCGCGGCTACTTCGCGTGGCGATTCTTATCTCCAGCTTTGCATAGTACTGCTCTTATACTGCCTGTAAAGACCACAATGAAGTGCACTTTCGTCCACTCCTAATAACAAGGCGTATTTTTAAATATAATTAATGCTGCAATCTTGCAGTATCTAGTTCATAACCTGAGATGATAAGCAACGACGACAATACCTCTCTGTTCCCGCCTGAAGTCCATTGAACAACTACAGATAGTCAGATGGAAACACAGTTGTCATCATTTGCTTCCTAGAACCATAGACTATTGACAGGAAATTTCTGTTTATTCTAAAACAAGTAGAAGATTTGCTAAAACAAATAAATCTACATTTAATTTACACACATCCGTATCTGAGGTAGCTGAGGGTGATACATCGTTTTAATAGTATAGTAGCATGAACGAAACCTCGCAGTGGGAGAGCATTCCGTTGTGGGAACTCGTACGGTGTAGAGTCGAATTTCCAAAGACCTCCAGATGTGTCCCATCGCCATGAATTCCACCACAAATCTGTGCTCCGTTTTTCATGAAGCGACTGCACGTGGCAATAGTGGCGTCGATCCATTAGTTGGAGGCGTAAGCTAAACTTGTTACTTTTAGAGACGGAGATGTTGTTTGTAAGTCACCTTACCCGTTCGTATTACTTTCTTTAGCAACCATGGAAATGTCTCAACAGCTGTCGTCACGCTGCAGTTACACACATCACATCATCTGCAGGTCGGATGTTGTCAAAAGGTAAGTCGAACTAAGTAAAACCCCATCGTATTTTGTAACTAAGCTATACTTTTTTCGTACTATCCTATATGTGTTAAAAACATGTTTGCAATTTTTGTTCTCAATTGAAAAGATAGGTTGCACAAATAAACTATGAATAAGCAAATGAAGTACTTTTTGAAGTTAACAATGCAACTTCTACTTTACAGTCCCAGAAACTAATGTAAAACAAACAACAATCGATGGATTACGGAATTTTTCATATTCTTGTCATTCAAAATTGAAACTGTATCCGTATAATCCTGCCTAGTCGTCGAATATGAGGTGTCTAGGGAACCTACTTTCTCGAACAGCTAGACAAACAATTCTAGCAAACAGTATTAATGAGTTTTATTACAGAAAGTAAATGACAATACTTAACTTTCAGAAATACAGAGATATCGCAAGCAAAGAGAGACATGCAAAATAAACAAACTCTGTATACACAACTCCTGAATCGCTGGTATTTAACTGCCTAATCTTGATGCTGCTGTAGAAGTGGGGCCGCGACCAGTCGGGAGCGGGGCTTATGTTCTCTTCACACAGAGGCCGCTGCTGTCGCGTTGTCGTCCTGGAGGGAGGTCCGGTCAGCGTGCAACTGGCTGACGTCTCCTTCACAGCCTTCTCTGTTCTCTCGTTTCCGACTGGCGTTCCGGCGCTTGACTTTACGCCGTGACAGTACGTAACTTCTTTTCATTGCTTTTTCCATCTCCCTGCCAAACGCTTGAATCGAAGTCATAACAACGTACTGTAAATCGAAGAATTTCACATTTTCAGTTTAGACAATTTTTATATTACGCTCTCCATGACCTCTACACAACAACTTTCCTCCATGAGGTCTCCCTAAAAACTGTTCATAAGTAGCTCCACCTTACAACCACCTGTACATAGGTGTACCTGGCAATGATACCTTAAAATCAAATGAAATCAAAACAATTCGAAGTTTTAAAGCAAAATTTCTCTTCGAAATATATCGATTTTAGTACAATTTTGTTATTATTTTCAAGAGATATCTTTGGTTTAGTTTTTACCGATCGCAATGGTTATGACTTAGTGATATTTTGAATGTCATATTAAAAACTTAAATACAGAGTGTTGAAGTTCCACAATAATATTTATTTTATGGTTCGATATGAACTGCTGTCTACTTTCTACGCCATTTTGAGACAATTTATAGCTGTACAAAAATTGTTTCTCTAAACTAATGTGGCCCTCGACAACTATGTACACAAATCAAAAAAAGTTTTACAACACCTAGGCTCCGAGAGTTCCTGTAACCTGAACTAAAAATTGGAATAGAGATCAACATAATCATCATTTATTGCTCGTGAAAACCACACATTATATGTTGTACCACCATACAGTGAGACCTTCAGAGGTGGTGACCCAGACTGCTGTACACACCGGTACATCTGATACCCAGTAGCACGTCCTCTTGCATTGATGCATGCCTGTATTCGTCGTGGCATACTGTCCCATACTGTCCACAAGTTCATCAAGACACTGTTCGTCCAGATTGTCCCACTCCTCAACGGCGATTCGGCGTAGATCCCTCGGAGTGGTTGGTGAGACATGTCGTCCATAAACAGCTGTTTTGAATCTATCCCAGGCATGTCCGATAGGATTCTTGTCTGGATAACATGCTGTTCACTCAGTCGAGCGATGTCATTATCCTGAAGGGAAGTAATTGACAAGATCTACACGATGGGGGCATGCCAATATGCTGTCGATATGGTTGCACTATCGGTCGCAGGATGGTATTCATGTATCGTACAGCCCTTACGGCGCCTTCCATGACCACAAGCGGCGTACGTCGGCTCCACGTAATGCCATCCCAAAACAGCAGGGAACCTCCACCTTGGTGCACTCGCTGGACAGTGTATCTAAGGCGTTCAGACCGACTGGGTTGCCTCCAAACGCGTCTCCGACGAATCTCTGGTTGAAGGTATATGAGACACTCACTGGTGAAGAGTACGTGATGCTAATCCTGAGCGGTCCATTCGGCATGTTGTTGGGCCCATCTTTACCGCCCTGCATGGTGTCGTGACTGCAAAAATAGACATCGTCATGGACGTCGGGAGTGAAGATGCGCATCATGCAGCCTATTGCGCACAGTTTGAGTCGTAACACGACATCCTGTGGCTGCACCAAAAGCCATAAACCGTAGGTAGCGGTTATCCACTGCAGTAGTAGCCCTTGGGAGGCCTGTGCGAGAAATGACATCGACAGTTTTGTCTCTCTGTATCTCCTCCATTATTATTATTCTTGTGTCAGAAACATACAGGTACATGTACATACATTTTACACAGTTATGATTAAATTAATTTTGAGCACAACTTTGCAACTTCCAGTGCATTTTCTGATTCTTCTTGAAGGTCATCTTCTGTACAGGAGATGGACACAATCGACACCGAAGCATGTGCAGAACTGTCTGTTCTTCTCCACAGTCACACCAAATATCATTTGGATTAGTGTATCCCCATTTTGTCAGGTTAACGTTTGATCTCCCAACTTCGGATCTCAGTCTATTCAGGGAATTCCAAGTTGTCCATTTCCTGTCATGGCCTGGAGGCAAAGCTTCAACAACTCTTTTCCATCCAGGGGGAAGGTAGGTCGTAGCCCTCTATAGTTGTAACCTAGCTTTTTCAGCAGTGGTTTTAAGTTCCTTTGATACCCCAAGGAAACTCTTCCTTGACTTCAGTCGTTGCGGATGCGGTTCATGCCCATGCAGAGGATGAGTAATTTCCTGTTCCACTGCCTTTCTTTCCTTGTTCGGAGCTATCTCTCTTCGAACAGGTGATGGTGCAATTCCTGCGAGATGGTAAAGCCATTCAACTTGAGTGGATTTCAAGCAACCTGTTATAATTCTGCAGGTTTCGTTAAGAGCTACATCCACATGTTTGGCATGAGTTGAATTATACCAAACTGGACAGGCAGACTCTGCCGCAGAATAGCATAATGCCATTGCAGATTTTGGGATTGTTTCAGGTTGACTACCTCATGTCCGAACAACATCGCTCTGGTTCACTCCGAGACGCCTGGACACTTCCCATGTTGAGAGCCCCTCCTGGCACAAAGTAACAATGCGGACGAGATCGAACCGCGGTATTGACCGTCTAGGTATGGTTGAACTACAAACCACACGAGCCATCTACCTCCTTCCTGGTGGAATGACTGGAACTGATCGGCTGTCGCACCCCCTCCGTCTAATAGGCGCTGTTAATGCATGGTTGTTTACTTTTTGGGTGGGTTTAGTGACCTCTGAGCAGTCAAAGCGACTGTGTCTGTGGTACAGTACCCACAGTCAACGTCTATCTTCAGGAGTTCTGGGAACCGGGGTGATGCAAAACTTTTTGATGAGTGTACCAAAATCATAATGAAATTCACAAAGAAAGTTTGAAGAAAAAATCTTATCTTACTGTATAGTACAAGAATGAAAATATAAGAACGTACAATCCAAAAACGGCGCACAAGTGGGTAGTACAAGTACTTTTAGGTAATATGGACAAATTAACTGACAAATATGACGAATAGGAGGAAAAGGATGGGAGGGGGGGGGGGGAAGGCAGAGGATAGAAAAGAGTCTATAGAATGTAGGTGTGAAATAATTATGCTTTTTTAAAGAAGCATATGAACTAAATATTCCTGACGTACTGTCGGTGGAACAGCGACCAATGCGGTACTGAAAAATTACGTACGTTTAGTCTACATCAGTAGTTTATTTTTTACTACTCGCTAGCGGTTTAAGTGCACAGTACCATCCTCAGGCCATCCTATGGACGAAAGATGAAATTTACATGTGGATAAGATGACTGAAGTGGTTAAATAACAGGGCAGTGAAAAGTCTATTGATTATGAACCTCCGTTACATGCAGAAGACCTCTCTCTGGTATGGACAACCTCCCACTGACGTGGTCTACAATATCGGAGTCTTTGTCTTTTGATATTTACTCCACAAATATAAATGAAATTAACTGGGATTAAAAGGATTAGCTAAAACGTGTCTGAGATTGACAGCATAAAATACTGTAGGTGCTAGGGAACTAGCGGTCAAAGGAAGAGGAATGTTTGTTCTTCTTCTGCTTAATTCTTGGAATAGCAGCGACTATGCGTTTCCAGTCATACTCAGTGAAGATAGGGAAGCAGTTTATAAAGTCCAAATCCCTCTTAGGAACGACGGCTGTCGGATTTGCAATTGACCAACCGAAGTGATAAGGCTTGTGGGGTAGAGGAGGTTTAGGAACATTGGAATCGGTAAAATGGTAGGGGGTATTGTGACGCGCGTACATCTTGTCACGCAATGATTTTGCGACCATCTTCAATAGTCCTGGCGCAGTCATCTCGTTTCAGCTGGCAGCGTATTGACTACCTCTTCCTTGTCCTGTTACTGGGTGAGCGGAGCAATTGTGTCTTCATCTCCCAGAAGCGGATGTTCGGCTTTGTCCTCGGGAGGGGGGTTCCATGTCTTTAGCCATGTCATCCCGAGTTGGTGGTAGAGCTGGCTCGGAATCTTGTTTCCGCAGGCCCTCCCCTTTCGAGGAGGGTGCAGACATCTCCATCGCTACTTCCGTGGGCACCCCCAAAGCGGCCTGCGTTACGGCAGGAGCTGGGAGAGCGTCTGTCTGCGTGGCTATGGTGTCAGTCGTAACGTCTCGCCCCTTGTGAGACTTGCAGGCCAGTTACTCGCGGAGCTGCGCGAGCTGAAGGCGCACCTCGTCCACCTCAGCCGTGGCAGATTTGAGAGCGGCAACTGCGTTGGCGACAGCATCATTGATCTTGCGAATGTTGTCAGGATCGCAGCAGCACGGCCCTCCGCTCACGCCAACATCGGCAGAAGTGCCAATGGCATGATGTGCAGGCGAAGCGTTTACCGTTTCTTGGCCCATTGTCGCCGCCTCTTGCGTGGTGATTGGCCGTCGGCGTGTGTGCCGCCCCTTCCCGCGCCCACGGCTCTTGAGATAACTGCAACCACGGTAGTTGGCGGCCTGTGCGCTGCGGCAGTTGGAACATGTAGCGGCGGTGTCCCTGGGCTTCATACACTGGCGTATGAGGTGCGACTCTGCACACTTTAAATACGCGAGTACGCCTGTGGAATCCGCGGCTAAGTGCCCCAGCTTCTGACAGCGGAAGCACTGTACAGGCTTCTTCCTCTTCTGCTTGCTGTCCAGCCCGAACGCCTGGCCCAGGAGGCTCAGGATCGCGGCAACTTGTCCTCCTCGTCTTTCCTTCGGGCGTCCAGGCATGATGGCCCGGCGAGCGAGAGTAGCAGCGAGCAGCAGCGATATGACCCGCAGTGAGTCAGCAGCAGAAGTCCACACATGCAGAACTTCGATACCGCTTTGTAACTTATGCAGTCCAATGTGTCTCCGCATCCTTTAATAAACTGCACTATGTGTTCAAAAGTATCCGGACACCCGGCTGGAAATGACTTGCAAGTTGGAGGCACCCTCCATCGGTAATGATGGAATTCAATATGGTGTTGGCCCATCCTTAGCCTTGATGACAGCTTCCACTCCCGCAGGCATACGTTCAGTCGGGTGCTGGAATGGGGAATGGCAGCCCATTCTTCACGGAGTGCTGCACTGAGGAGAGTTACCGATGTAGGTCGGTGAGGCCTCGCACGAAGTCGCAAAACATCCCAAAGGTGTTCTGTAGGATTCTGGTCAGGACATTGTGCTGGCCAGTCCATTCCAGTGATGTTGTTGTCGTGTAACGACTCCAAATGGTTCAAATGGCTCTGAAAACTATGGGACTGAACATTTCAGGCCATCAGTCCCCTAGAACTTAGAAGTACTTAAACCTAACTAACCTAAGGACATCACACACATCCATGCCCGAGGCAGGATTCGAACCTGCGACCGTAGCAGTCGCGGGGTTCCGGACTGAAGCGCCTATAACCGCTCGGCCACCGTGGCCGGCCTGGCCGGCGAGATCTGTGGCTTATGAGCAGCGGCTCGACCATAAAAATCCAGTTTTTCTCACCTCCTGCCTAGGTGTCATAGTCCTTCCAGTGGATCCTGACGCTGTTTGGAATTCCTGTGTTATGGTCTGGATAGATGTCTGCCTCTTACACATTACGATCCTCTTCAACTGTCGGCGGTCTCTGTTAGTCAACAGACGAGGTCGGCCTGTACGTTCTTGTGCTTTCGTGTCCCTTCACGTTTCCAATTCACTGCCACATCGGAAACAATGGACACAGAGATGTTTAGGAGTGTGACTCGAGTGACACCCAGTCACCTGACCACATTCGAAGACCGTGAGTTTCGCGGAGCGCCCCATTCTGTTCTCTCACGATGTCTAATGACAACTGAGTTCGCTAATATGGAGTACCTGGCAGTAGGTAGCATCACAATGCACCTAATATGAAAAATGTATATTTTTTGGGGTGTCCGGATACTTCTGATAACGTAGTGAACCTGACCTAGGTGATCAGATGATAGTTCGCAGTGTCATTAATCTTGCATTCTTCTGCTGATTCATCTGGAGCCTGGATAGAGAAGATGAAAGTGCTGAGTGAATATTTCATTAGCATATGTGGATGTACTTACAATTGCATCCTACGTTACGTACGTGGAACACAATTCAAGGGGCACGCTAGTGCTGCGACTATTTCCTGTTGTCTTTTTGCTCCAGTGGGTGGTGAAGGAACAGTTGCCTCCCGCGCCTGCTGGCGCCGCCCTTGGGCACACTGCATTACAGCACACCGGCCACACCTGTGGTGAGGCGCACTCGCTGCATAATGCATGTGGTTGCCACCAGGGGACATTTTCTGCAGAATCCCCCGGACGGCTGTGCATAGTGAAGTCTTCCACAGAAAGGTGACGCCGGTTTAATATAAAAATGTTCCAAGCGATTTAATTAAAATGTAACAGGAAGCAACTGAGCACACTGTTAAGTTCCAAAATGCGGCACCAACCTCAGACTAGTCAGTATGATTGTTATTAACTGTACACAAACTCCTGTTTAATATGCGAAACATAGGAAAGGTGTAGAAAATCTACATTCAAGTTATTTAATATCAAATGATCAAATATAACTCAATATGTCACCTATTCTAAACATCAGTTAACCATCATTGCCGGCCGGTTTGGCCGAACGGTTCTAGGCACTTCAGTCTGGAATCGCTCTACCGCTACCGTCGCAGGTTCGAATCCTGCCTCGGGCATGGATGTGTGTGATGTCCTTTGGTTAGTTAGGTTGAAATGGTTCTAAGTCCTAGGGGATTGGTGACCTCAGATGATAAGTCCCATAGTGCTCAAAGCCATTTGAACCATTTAATCATCATTATATTGCAGTGTTTCACACACTTTGATATCTGATTTAAAAACATACAAGACAGACATTGTAGCTCTACAGGAAGTTAGGTGGCTTGGAGAAGGGATACACAAGGAGGATAATTGTGTCATTTTTTATGGGGGAGATGAAAAACATCATGAATTTGGTACTGGTTTTGCTATTAAAAACATTATTGTTAATCGGGTTAAGGAATTCCATCCCATTAACAAAAGAATGTCTCACATAACAAACACCAGTGGTACTATATAACATTCATAAATGTCCACGCACCGACTGAATATTCAAATGAGGATGAGAAAGATGAGTACTATGAAGAATTGGAGAGAGTAGTCGTAACTATTCCAACAAGAAATACGAGAATTGCCCTCGGGAACCTTAATGGAAAAATAGGTAAAGAGGATATGTTCATCCCCACAACAGGAAACACAGCAAGCATTCGACCACAAACGAAAATGGATTAAAAATGACCAATTTTGCACTGTCAAAGAATATGAGAATTTTCTCGACGATTTTTCTTCACAAAGAAATACACAAAGGTACATGGTGCTCTCTACATGGCAAAACAGTAAATCAGATTGACCATGTTATGACTGATCAACGTTACACTTCATTTGTAAGAGATGTCAGAACGTCCAGAGGAGCTGAAATTGGCTCAGATCATTTCCTAGTGGTAGGAAAGATGAAAATCAAGATGATTTGCCACACCAAAACCTAATTTAGACATCGAATGACTGAAGGAACTATCTGTTGAAGATGC
The DNA here is from genome assembly GCF_021461385.2 of Schistocerca piceifrons. Classification (NCBI taxonomy): domain Eukaryota; kingdom Metazoa; phylum Arthropoda; class Insecta; order Orthoptera; family Acrididae; genus Schistocerca; species Schistocerca piceifrons. The sequence goes on from NC_060139.1 coordinate 274,058,762, forward strand.
CTATGTGATTGAAATAAATAATCGATTTACAGCATTGCAAGAAGCTGAGGAGGTAAACAGGTCGAGAAGGCTTGGGAAAGAATGAAGACTGTAGTAACAGATGCAGCAAAAAAACAAAAAAAAACTGGTCAGGAAAAAGAAAATGAAGAAACATAAATGCTTCCACGAAAAGTGTCAGAGAGCAGTGGAAAAGAGGAAAGAAGCCAGGATGCTGTGGTTGCGTAGTAACGAGAGTGAGGACAGGAGAGAGACCTTCAAGGCGGTTAGAAGAGAAACAGCAAGAGCTCTACGAACAGAGAAAAGGAAGTATCTAACTGGAGTCCTAGAATCTATAGAAGTGGAAAGCAGGAATGGAAACTCAAAGAAGTTGGTTCAGTAAATAAAGAAATGTAAGAGAGGATATCAAAGTGAAAACTTATTCATAAAAGATAAAAATCAAAGTATGCTAACACAGCTGGAAGATATCCTCGAAAGATGGAAAGAATATTTCTTAGATATGTTAAATTCCACTGATCCGCACATAATCTTCAATTATGCAGTGTCTGAGAGTGACAGCATTAATAATGACGAATGTAGAATCACAGAAAAGGAAGTGATCAACAACATTCAAAACCTGGAAAACAACAAGGCAGCAGGCGAGGCCCAGATATCAGCACAGATGAAGAAGGTGGAATTAAACTACACAAAGAAGTTTATAACCTTGTCACAATGATATGGAAAACTGAAACACTGCCTGAAGACTGGAAAACTGCAATAATTTGTCCCACACCCAGAAAGGAAACAGAATGGAATGTGGAAATTACAGAGGCATCAGTTTGCTGAACATAACATACAAAACCCTGTCAATGGTCATTCTGGAAAAAGTTAAACCTTACGCAGAAAACATTATCCAAGATTACCACGCTTAATTTCGAACAAACCCTTCCACAACTGATAATTTGTTTTCTATACGACAGGTTTTTGAGAAAAACTGGAAATTCAAAATAGCATCCGCAGTCTCTACATTGACTTCCAGCGAGCCCATGGCAGCATCCGCAGAAGTAGCCTCTACAACACGTTACGAGAATTTAATATACCCAGTAAAATCATTAGGATGACCCAACTGTGCATGGATGGCTACCAGGCAGCAGTGAAGTTCAGAGCATCCATATCCCCCGCCTTTCCAATTAAAACAGGCTTACGACAAGGAGACGCTCTTTCATGTGTCCCCTTCAACCTTTCATTAGAGAAATTGATTCGGGAGAGTAATTTGCATGTATACAATGCTCTCCGATTCGAACACAGTGAAGTAAAACTCCTGGCTTATGCAGATGATACATGTTGCTGAATGAAACTGAGGAAGAACTGAAAGACATGTACAGAGCTCTCAGGCATAGTGCCAGCCGAATGGGGTTTTTGACTAACCAAAAATGTGTGAAATCTTATGGGACTTAACAGCTAAGGTCATCAGTCCCTAAGCTCACACACTACTTAACCTAAATTATCCTAAGGACAAACTCACACACCCATGCCCGAGGGATGACTCGAACCTCCGCCGGGATCAGCCGCTCAGTCCATGACTGCAGCGCCATAGACCGCTCGGCTAATCCCGTGCGGCTTTGATTAACCAACAAAAAACAGAATATATGGAAATAGGTAGAGTCATAAACTCAAATCCTTACTCTGAATTGACCAACATCCTAAATTCAGAAAAGTTCTTCATTTTAAATACCTTGGATCACGTTTCAACAGGAAACACATAATATCAACGGATATAAACGAAAGAATAGCCTCAGGGTCAAGATATCTGTATTCACTAAGCAACTCACTCAAAAGATAAGCTTTGCCAATCACCACAAAGATGAAGATGTACAACACAATCATCTGCCCCATAGTACTGTACGGTTCAGAAAGCTCGACGCTTATAAAGACTGAAAGAGAAAAACTGAGTGTTTTCGAAAGAAGAGTAATGAGAAAAATCTGGGTACTTGTGTTGGAGAATGGCGTATGGAGAATTCGAAAGAACAATGAAATTTATCAGCTAATGAAGCAACCCACTATCATCCAGAAATTAAAAAGTAGGAGACTGCAATGGGCTGGACATGTGGCTAAAATGGAAAACAGCAGAATCACCAAAAAAGCATTTGAAGGAATCTCCAGGCACAAGACCATTGGGCCGACCTCGTACAAGGTGGAAAGATGACATAGAGGAGGATATCGCAGCATTAGGAATTTCCGCAGGATGGAGAGAGACTGCGAGAGATACAAAGCGTTGGAAGCAGATAGTTGATGCAGCGCGTGGTCTACAGTGTGATCGCTGAGGAGGAGTAGAAGGAGAAGGAGAAGGAGAAGAAGAAGTAGAAGAAGGTTTCCCACACTGTCTGTTCCAGTCCGTTAGTCCAGTCTATTCGTCCAGTCTATTCTTACCAGTCTATTCGTCGCACTACAACATATGTCAATTCGGTGTAAGTGCACCAATTACAGCTGAACCCTGAGCTTCTCACACACTCGCGAACTCGGAACACTATTAATTCCACCACCAAATTAGTAACTTGTGAAATAATCACGGCACGGAATGATACCGAAAAAGCAGGTCAGTCTCTCTCTGGTACGTGCAGGAGCGAGAGATCTTCAATTTATAAATAAGAAAAATATTTATACTATAATATAAATGAAGACATTATCTTCTCGTGATTGATCAATAAAGCTCCAGGTAGAGGCACCTGTTTAGAGCACCGACACGGTGAGCAGACGATTCAGAGATACAAAACCACCTGATGACATTTGTTTTAAAATAAGGGAGGATCACCTCATCAAAGTAGTTGTAAGAAATCTCTAATGAAAATAATCATTATAATGAACATGAATTTACAGACTTAAATTAATTGGATTTACGTATCAAATGTTGGCAAACACAAAATCTTTTCTCGACCAATTAAAATCACTGAGCATGAAGTACAATGATGAATCCCAATTATTCGGCGAAATTAATGAAAAACTGTCTTCGGAATAAATGTTTGGAAGCAGAAGGGACCTGAAAGGTATTTCAAAGACGGCTAAGCCCTTGTCCAACTTATTTATCAAAGGCCGGCCGGTGTGGCCGCGCGCTTCTAGGCGCTTCAGTCTGGAACCGTGCGACCTGCCTAAATTTTCCAGTTTCCCCGTGTTGTATTGCCATAGACTAACCAGAAGTTGGCAACAGACGGTGTTACCTTTCCTTTTGGCTGCACATTAACAGTGCGAAGAGTCGCTCGTTTCCCACGCTCTGTCCGAAAGTATGGCGGTGACTTGCCCTCTACTGCGTTACCAGGAAACGACCAACTGCATTCCTCAATGTTTTCAGGAGCCACCCAAAGGATAGCGCAGCACGCAGGAGAAAGGCGAATAGTCTCACCCGACTTAGCCCGTCCATGTGGAAAAATTGTGGGAACATCTCGGGATGCTGCTACTCAACCACAGAAAGCCTCAGGCGCTTGGGTACCTCTCATCTCACCAGCGGGGAATTTTAGCGAACACAGAATTTCACCTACATCTGCCATGTCCTCCCCCCAGAAAGCCCCGGTCAATAAAACACGTAGAGCATTTATTAAGGCTAGCATAGCGACATGTGATTAATCAGTATCGTCACACTATTACTAATGTCAGTTTTGTCTTTTACACTATTTCTGTAGCACCTAGCATACACAATACCTGTTGCTTAGTATTTTTGTTTTCTATTATTTTTATTCTATTGTGATTGTGAATTTAATTTGTTGTTTAGTCACTGTTTTTTTTTTGGGGGGGGGGGGGGAGGGAGGGTCAACCTATTTTTTCTGACTATTCCGTTTATATTTATTTACGGTTTGACTCTTTTAATGCCGGCCGCGGTGGTCTCGCGGTTCTAGGCGCGCAGTCCGGAACCGTGCGACTGCTACGGTCGCAGGTTCGAATCCTGCCTCGGACATGGATGTGTGTGATGTCCTTAGGTTAGTTAGGTTTAAGTAGTTCTAAGTTCTAGGGGACTGGTGACCACAGCTGTTAAGTCCCATAGTGCTCAGTGCCATTTGAACCATTTTGAACTCTTTTAATAACGTTACCACTGTGCTCGTGCCTCACTCTCAATGTGTATCATCTTTTCAGTGTTGTTCACGAATACTGTGTTTTTCATCATCATTTCATCCGCATTCACTGGCAAGTCGCCGTAGTGGCGTTAAAGAACTTGTGGAGCGGCGGCCGAACTGCCCCGCGAGGGTCTCCCGGTCACCAATGCCGTACGCTCATTATTATCATTTACTGCATCCTCGTTCGGGACAATACTCATTCCAAGTCTGATGATGACCTTGTAACACAAAAACTTATTCATAAAATATATCAAGGCTGCAAAGGCCTTCTAAATCGTAAAGCAAGCGAAGGTATACTAAAAGCGCTCTTCTAATTACAGTTTTGAAAAGTATCTACACCGACTGCAATAGTGGCTCACTTTGTCTAGTATTCCTGCTGTAGGCAGAGAACCTGCAAAATGTACTTGCTATTTTTCGATTCAGGTTGCCACATGGACAGAATATCACGAAAGCCAAAGAGTTGTCTTAAACATGACTTCATCAGTGGCACAGGATTATCAATAAATCTCATACGCCTCGAATCAGCTGATAGTTATTTCGCTTAAAACGTAATACTTACTGCAAAAACGCATACAACCGGCTATGTTTGAAATCCATATCATACTGGACCACCATAAAGGAAAGAAAGGAACAATAAGGTGACACCAGTGTTAATGTCTCGATAACGTTTAGGAGGAAAATGTGTATGTCATAAACGTCCACTATGGTTTTGGAGTGGAACTATATAGTAACATTACTTGTTTTAACTTTCACGTGTTACATTTATTTCCCCGTACACAAGAGCCGAACTTTATTTCACGTAAAATTTATCTACATCGTTTCATGATTTGATTTTTATTTCACGTTACATGTTGCGACTGCTGCCATTTTCAGACACAAAAGTGGAAAATTCAAACAGAATTTAATTTAATAATCTTTATGTTTGTGTCAAAAGACATGTAACGTTAAATAAATTAATAAAAGCCACCTAAACGATTTTGACGGAATTATTAGGAAAGTTCATTACAAAAATGATCTCGTATTGGGAACTTCTTTACTTTATTATCTCTCTCAGCGCCAAGCCAGTAGATTATACTGGCCAGCCTCCCTTCCAAGAGCGCCAAGCCCTTAGGTTCTATGGGCTAGAGTATTTCCTTGATTGAAAAGTAATACAGTGGAAGAAGAATGGGTAGTTTTGAGGAATGAAATAGTGAAGGCAGCAGAGGATCAAGTAGATAAAATGTCGAGGGCTAGTAGAAATCCTTGGGTAACAGAAGAGATACTGAATTTAATTGATGAAAGGAGAAAATACAAAAATGCAGTAAGTGAAGCAGGCAAAAAGGAATACAAACGTCTCAAAAATGGGATCGACAGAAACTGCAGAATGGCTAAGCAAGGATGGCTAGAGGACAAATGTAAGGATGTAGAGGCTTATCTCACTAGGGGTAAGATAGATACTGCCTACAGGAAAATTAAAGAGACCTTTGGAGATAAGAGAACCACTTGTATGAACATCAAGAGCTCAGATGGAAACCCAGTTCTAAGCAAAGAAGGGAAAGCAGAAAGGTGGAAGGAGTATATAGAGGGTCTATACAAGTGCGATGTACTTGATGAAATATTATGGAAATGGAAGAGGATCTAGATGAAGATGAAATGGGAGATACGATACTGCGTGCAGAGTTCGACAGAGTACTGAAAGACCTGAGTCGAAACAAGGCCTCCGGAGTAGACAACATTCCATTCGAACTACTGACGGCCCTGGGAGAGCCAGTCGTGACAAAACTCTACCATCTGGTGAGCAAGATGTGTTAAACAGGCAAAATACCGTGACTTCAAGAAGAATTTAATGATTCCAATCCCAAAGAAAGCAGGTGTTGACAGATGTGAAAATTACCGAACTATCAGTTTAATAAATCACAGCTGCAAAATACTAACGGGAATTCTTTACAGACGAATGGAAAAACTGACAGAAGCCGACCTCGGGGAAGATCAGTTTGGATTCCGTAGAAATGTTGGAACACTTGAGGCAATACTAACCTTATGACTTATCTTAGAAGAAAGATTAAGGAAAGGCAAACCTACGTTTCTATCATTTCTAGACTTAGAGAAAGCTTTTGACAATGTTGACTGGACTACTCTCTTTCAAACTCTGAAGGTGGCAGGGGTGAAATACAGGGAGCGAAAGGCTATTTACAATTTGCACAGAAACCAGATGGCAGTTATAAGAGTCGAGGAACATGAAAGGGAAGCAGTGGCTGGGAAGGGAGTGAGACAGGGTTGTAGCCTCTCCCCGATGCTATTCAATCTGTATATGGAGCAAGCAGTAAAGGAAACAAAAGAAAAGTTCGGAGTAGGTATTAAAACCCATGGAGAAGAAATAAAAAGTTTGAGGTTCGCCGATGACATTGTAATTCTGTCAGAGACAGCAAAGGACTTGGAAGAGCTGTTGAACGGAATGGACAGTGTCTTGAAAGGAGGATATAAGATGAACATCAACAAAAGCAAAACGAGGATAATGGAATGTAGTCGAATTAAGTCGGGTGATGCTGATGGAATTAGATTAGGAAATGAGACACTTAAAGTAGTAAAGGAGTTTTGCTATTTGGGGAGCAAAATAACTGATGATGGTCAAAGTAGAGAGAATATGAAATGTAGACTGGCAAAGGCAAGGAAAGTGTTCCTGAAGAAGAGAAATTTGTTAACATCGAATATTGATTTAAGTGTCAGGAAGTCGTTTCTGAAAGTATTTGTATGGAGTGCAGCCATGTATGAAAGTGAAACATGGACGATAAATAGTTTAGACAAGAAGAGAATAGCAGCTTTCGAAATGTGGTGCTACAGAAGAATACTGAAGATTAGATGGGTAGATCAGATAACCAATGATGGGGTATTGAATAGAATTGGGGAGAAGAGGAGCTTGTGGCACAACTTGACTATAAGAAGGGATCAGTTGGTAGGGAATGTTCTGTGGCATCAAGGGATCACCAATTTAGTACTGGAGGGCAGCGTGGAGGGTAAAAATCGTAGAGGGATACCAAGAGATGAATACACTAAGCAGATTCAGAAGGATGTAGGCTGCAGTAGGTAATGGGTGATGAAGAAGCTTGCACAGGATAGAGTAGCATGAAGAACTGCATCAAACCAGTCTCAGGACTGAAGTCCACAACAACAACAATATATATCAGCTAGTAACAGCGAATACTGTGTTCAAGAAGCACGACAGGGGGTGGTATACGTGGAAAAGGTGGGAGACACTGGAAGACTTCTGTAAGATTACGTCATGGGCTGGTAGAGATTGCGTAAACAAGTACTGGACTGTATGGCGTACTCAGGAGCAGAGATAGACTCCGATCAAAATTTAGTAATGACGAAGAGTAGCCTAGGGAAAGAGTCAATGCACAAAGAAGTTGGATACGGAACCACTAAGGAATGAAGAGATACGTTTAATGTTCTCCGAGACGAAAGATACTACCATAACGAACAGCACACTAGGCAGTCAAAATGAGCTATCAAAGAAACTGAAAAGAAAAACATAGCCTGAAGGAAGATAACTGAGAGGAAACTACGGATAACAGAAGAAATACTTCGGTTGATCGACGAAAGACGGAATAAGAAAAATGTTCAGGAAAATTCAGGATTTTTTTTTTTTGCGTCATCAGTCATCTGACTGGTTGATGTGGCCCGCCGCGATTTCCTATCGTGCGCGAGTCTCTTCACGTCAAAGTAGCACTTGCAACCTACGTCCTCAATTATTTGCTGGACGTACTCCAATCTCTGTTTTAATCCACAGTTTTTATGTTCTACAACTCCCTCTAGTACCATGGAAGTCATTCCCTGATGTCTTAACAGATATCCTGTTATCGTACTCCTTCTCCTTGTCATTGTTTCCCACATATTCCTTTTCTCTCCGATTCTGCGTAGACCCTTCTCGTTCCTTACCTTATCAGTCCACCTAATTTTGAACATCCGCCTGCAGCACAACATCACAGTTGCTTCGAGTCTTTCCTGTTCCGGTTTTCCCACAGTCCGTATTTCACTACCATACAATGTTGTGCTCCAAACGTACATTCTCAGAAATTTCTTCCTCAAATTCAAGGCCTATGTTAGATACTAGTAGACTTCTCTTGCCCAGGAATACCCTTTTCTCAGTGCTAGTCTGCTTTTGCCGTCCTCCTTGCTCCATTCTTCATTGGTCACTTTGCCACCTAGGTAGCAGAATTTCTTAATTTCAACTACATCGTGACCATCAATCCTGATGTTAGGTGTCTCGATGTTCTTGTTTCTGCTACTACTCTTTACTTTCGTCTTTATTCCGTCCATATTCTGTACTCATTAGAGTGTTTGTTCCATTCAGCAGATCATATAATTCTTCACTTTCACTCAGGATAGCAATGTCATCAGCGAAATCGTGTAGCTGACATTCTTTCTCCTTGAATTTTAATTCCACTTCTAAACCTTCTTTTTATTTTCATCATTGCTTCTTCGATGTACAGATTGAGCATTGGGGGCGAAGGACTACATCCCTACCTTAACACTTATTAATCCCAGTGTTTCTTTGTCGTCCACCCTTATTATTCCCTATTCGCTCTTGCACATATTGTATATTACCCACCTCTCCCTATAGCTTACCCCTATTTTTCTCAGAATTTCGAACATCTTGCACAATTTTACACTGTCAAACGCTTTTTCCAGGCTGACAAATCCTATTAACGTGCCTTGTTTTCTCTTTAGTCTTGCTCCCATTATCAACCGTAATGTCATAATTCCTCTCTGGTGTCTTTACCTTTCTTCAAGCCAAACTAATCGTCTTCTAACACAGCTTTCTTTTCCATTCTTCTGTATTTTATTTTTGCGAGAAACATGGACTCAAGAGCTGTTAAGATGATTGTGCGATAATTCTCGCACTTGTCGGCTCTTGCAATTTTCGGAATGTGTGGTTGATGTTTTTCCGAAAGTCAGATAGGATGTCGTCAGACTCATACATTCTACATACCAGCGTGAATAGTCATTTTGTTGCTCCTCTCCCTAATGACTTTAGAAATTCTGGTGGAATGTTATCCATACCTTCTGACTCATTTAACCTTCATTTCTCTATAGCTCTCTCAACTTCTGATTCTAATACTGGATCCTATATCTCTTCTACATCAACTGCTGTCTCTTCTTCTATCACATCAGACCAATCTTCCCCTTCATAGAGGCGTTCAATGTACTCTTTCCACATATTCGCTCTCTCCTCTGCATTTAACAGTGGAATTCTCATTTCTTTTAATGTGACTGAACGTTATTTTAAATTTCGAATTTGCTGAGTCAGTCCTTCCCAAAATCTGTTCTTCTTCCATTTCTTCACATTTTCATGCAGCCACTTTGTCTAAGCTTCTCTGCATTTCCAATTTATTTAATTCCTCAGCGACTTGTCTTCTGCATTCCTGAATTTCCATGAGCACTGTTGTTGCAGTACCTATAGAGAACTTTAAGCGTATCTCGTTATTCCTTAGTTCTTCCATATCCCACTTCTTCAAGTATTTATTCTTCCTGAGTAATCTACTCTTCATCACTACTTCATGGTGGCCTGATTCTTCGTGTACTCCTGGGTGCACCTTACAGTCCAGTATCTGATTTAGAACTCTTTCCGACATTGATGTAATGTAACTGAAATCTTCCCGTATCACCTGGCCTTTCCCAAGGTGTACCTCCTCATTTTGTTCTTCTTGAACAGAGTATTCGCTATTACAAGCTGAAATTTATCAAAGAACTCAGTCGTCATTCTCCTCTCCCATTCTTTGTCCCCGGCCCATATTCTCCTGTAACCTTTTCTTCCACTCCATCCCCTACAGCGGCATTCCTGTGTCCCATGACTATTAAATTTTCATCTTCCTTTACGTACTGCCTTACACTTTCAATGTACTTTCTCTACTTCTTCATCTTCAGCTTGTGATGTCGGCATTTATACCTCAGTTATCGTTGTCATTGTTGGTTTCCTGTCGACACTGGTAAGAACGACCCTATCACTGAACTGTTCCAGTAACACACTCTCTGCCCTACCTTCGTATTCATAATGAGTCCTACTCGCGTTATACCATCTTCATGAATACAGAAATACAAATCACTTGTTGTTTGTTGTTGTGGTCTTCAGTCCTGAGACTGGTTTGATGCAACTCTCCATGCTACTCTATCCCGTGCAAGCTTCTACATCTCCCAGCACCTACTGCAACCTACATCCTTCTGAATCTGCTTAGTGTATTCATCTCTTGCTCTCCCTCTACGATTTTTACCCTCCACGCTGCCCTCCAATACTAAATTGGTGATCCCTCGATGTCTCAGAACATGTCCTACCAACCGATCCCTTCTTCTAGTCAAGTTGTGCCACAAGCTCCTCTTCTCCCCAATTCTATTCAATACCTCCTCATTAGTTATTTGATACACCCATCTAATCTTAAGCATTCTTCTGTAGCACCGCATTTCGAAAGCTTCTATTCTTACTTTTCTTTTGTTTCCTTTATTGCTTGCTCAATATACAGATTGAATAACATCGGGGAGAGGCTACAACCCTGTCTCACTCCCTTCCCAACCACTGCTTCCCTTTCATACCCCTCGGCTCTTATAACTGCCAACTGCTTTCTGTACAAATTGTAAATAGCCTTTCGCTCCCTGTATTTTACCCCTGCCACCTTCAGAATTTGAAAGAGAGTATTCCAGTCAACATTGTCAAAAGCTTTTTCACGACGCGTTTCGAAAGTTTAAACCTCCATCATCGGGTGGATTTACATTAGTTAGTATTACGTATGTGTGTATGTTGTGTTACGACATTTGGAGGAACTTGTGGCACTGCCTAGTGGAGAAACAAGACACTATTTCAGAATATGGTTTTGGATAACTTTTGACAAAAAATTAAACTGATATTTAATGGTAAACTTTAATAAGTAAACTGGAGTACCTCCAGTGGTCACAGGTTCCTTTTTCTGTCGTAACACTTCACATGCATACTGCCACATTTGTAAACAAATATGGCGTCTGGAATCAGCTGGGTGCAAGGTGCGTACAGCAGAAGAGAAGACATAATCGCAAAGTGCAAAGAATATACATTGTAACAACATTATTACAGAATAATCGTTTAAACCATTTGGAGGTGTTTGTTTTGAGGTGTCAAATATATGTGTGTGTACTTCAGGTGGTATATAAATCCAATTTTGAAAGGTTAAAACAGCTAAACATTCGTACTCGTTTATGCAATCAGGTGAAATGTTAAAATGGCTTAAACTTCATACTTGCTAATAACAATTAGGTAAAATGTTATAGGCTTGAATTACAATGATCATATTGGCTACAGCAGTAAAATCATACATAGATGACACTCTTTGAAGAAAGAGAGAGAGAGAGAGAGAGAGAGAGGAAGGAAGGAGTGATTATATGAGAGCAAACATTTACATGGCAAGGAGTCTTAAGATTACATGTTGCATATATTAGCTGCCTAAAGGTTGGGGTAATACACTGGTTAATGTTTTAAAATATGCAGATAGATATACATTTGTGCCAGTAGTTGATGTACATACAGTTTTAAGCTGACAGGGGGTACAAGCTGTTAGTGTGATGAATTATCTGTGAATGAGGTCAATCTCTTGTACTCTTGGCGGCTGTCAATATTTATGGTAAATATTAGGATATGTGCACATGTGTGTGTGTGTGTGTGTGTGTGTGTGTGTATTTTAAGAGTGTAGGCAGTTGCTGAAAACAGAGATGATACTATTGTAAATATTGTCATTTTTGTCATTTAAGATGGATTCTGGTTGTTTCATTTGGTGTTTGTATATTTGGAGTGTTTCAAGGATGTCTAGTTTTCTGCCTTTTGGTTGGATGTGTAGGATGCTAATACTTGTATTGTTAACATGGTGTTTTGTTTCATGTAGGTGGGTAGCTATTGCTGATGTGTGGTATTTTTTGTTTTTTAGTGCTGCATTGTGTTCCTTGAACCTAATCTCAAATGATCTGCCTGTCTGGCCTATGTAGAAGCAGTCACAGGCCAAACATTCAATTTTGTACACACCTGTGTGATGAAGTGGGTTTCGTGTGCCGATGTTGTGGGGTAACTTCTGTCCAATATTGTTGTCTGTTGTAAAGGATATGCTTATGCCTTTCCATTTGAAGACATTAGCAATCTGGTATGAAATGTTACCCAGAAAGGGGATTGTATGGAAGACATTATTTTCTTTTTGTTTTTTGTGTTGTGATTGCTTTGCCATTATTGAGTGTTTTAGAGTGTCTATTATGGAGTTGTTACAGCCATTTTCAATAGCTGTTTGTTTCATTATTTCAGTTTCTTGATCACGTTTATCTTCTGAGAGTGTTAGTTGGATAGCTCTATTAATCATGTACCGGTATGCTGCCATTTTGTGTGCTGCGGGGTGGCAAGAGGAGTTGTGGATTGTAGTATGTGTTGTGGTAAGCTTCCAATAAATTTCAAACTGATTATGTTTTAATGGGAGTTGTTGAAAAACTGATTCAACTCACTGATGTCATCTTTAGTGCCTTTGATTAAAATTATGATATCATCTACATATCTGTAGTAGTAGATGATATTTTTGAGGAGGTGGTGATTGGAATTCAAGATTTTGTCTCCTAGGTTACTTATATATATTTCTGCTAACAATCCGGAAAGATTTGAGCCCATTGCCAGACCATCTGTTTGTTTGTAGATTTTATTGTTAAATTTGAAATAGTTGTGTGAAAGTGTGAATTCAAGCAGGTCCATTAGTTCTTTAATGTGAGTTGAAGGGATTTTTTGTGTTTATGTAGGTTGGCATTAATTATTTGTAGTGTGGTATCTATTGGCGCAGATGAATAAAGGTTTTGTATGTCGAATGAGGCAAGTGTGGCTCCATCAGGTACTTGTATGTTTTTGACATATTGTGTGAATTCTGTTGTGTTTTTAAGTGTTCTCTCATTATTGAATGTGTATGCTTGTTTGAGAATTCTGAAGAGTATTTAATTGAGCTTGAATGTTGGGCTGTTCCTACAGTTCACTATGCGTCTGATGGGGGTCCCATCTTTGTGTATCTTAGGTTGTGACCTAAGACAAGGTGCTTGTGGGCTCATTGTTACAATGTTTCTTGCTTATTGGATGGTGAGTAGAAAGTTAATGTTGTTTGAAATGTGTTTAATCTCCTTTTGTATTGTGGCTGTTGGATCTTTATGTATTTCAGTTATGTTGCTGGTTTGGAAGAAGTCTAAAGTTTTTTCTATGTATGTAGTTCTGTCCATTACAACAGTTGTGTTGCCCTTCTCAGCTTTTACAATTATTGCATTATTCATGTTTAATTTAGTCTTAATGGTATGTGTAAGGGCTTCTTCTCTTTTCTTATATGCTGGGAATGGTTTTGCAATTTCCTTTTCAATGATTTCGTTAATTTTGTGGCAGGCTGATATTCTGACGGTTTGCTTCTTAAAGGTGGTGGTCGAGATCTGTGTGACACAAGTGATGAGCTTCTCTTGGTTCTTTTGGTCCAGCGGAGCTTGAACATTGTGTTTTAAGCCTTTGCAGAGTAGTGCCTCTTCTTCTGCAGTGAATATTATGTTTGTGTTGTTGTTTATTCATCTGTGCCAATAGATACCACACTACAAATAATTAATGCCAACCTACATAAACACAAAAAAATCCCTAATGGACCTGCTTCAATTCACACTTTCACACAACTATTTTAAATTTAACAATAAAGTCTACAAACAGACAGATGGTCTGGCAATGGGCTCAAATCTTTCCAGATTTAGCAGAAATATTTATAAGTAACCTAGAAGACAAAATCTTGAATTCCAATCACCACCTCCTCAAAAATATCATCTACTACTACAGATATGTAGATGATATCATAATTTTAATCAAAGTCACTAAAGATGACATCAGTGAATTGAATCAGTTTTTCAACAACTACCATGAAAGCATAAAATTCACAGTTGAACACCAAAAAGATGACAGTATAAATTTGCTAGACCTTACCATTACAATAAAGAATAACAGACATCAGTTTGAAATTTATCGGAAGCCTACCGCAACACATACTACAATCCACAACTCCTCTTGCCACCCCGCAGCACACAAAATGGCAGCATACCAGTACATGATTAATAGAGCTATCCAACTAACACTCTCAGAAGATAAACGTGATCAAGAAATTGAAATAATAAAACAAACAGCTATTGAAAATGTCTGTAACAACTCCATAATAGACACTCTAAAACACTCAGTAATGGCAAAGCAATCACAACACAAATAACAAAAAGAAAATAATGTCTTCCATACAATCCCCTTTCTGGGTAACATTTCATACCAGATTGCTAATGTCTTCAAATGGAAAGGCATAAGCATATCCTTTACAACAGACAACAAGATTGGACAGAAGTTACCCCACAACATCGGCACACGAAACCCACTTCATCACACAGGTGTGTACAAAATTGAATGTTTGGCCTGTGACTGCTTCTACATAGGCCAGACAGGCAGATCATTTGAGATTAGGTTCAAGGAACACAATGCAGCACTAAAAAACAAAAAATACCACACATCAGCAATAGCTACCCACCTACATGAAACAAAACACCATGTTAACAATACAAGTATTAGCATCCTACACATCCAACCAAAAGGCAGAAAACTAGACATCCTTGAAACACTCCAAATATACAAACACCAAATGAAACAACCAGAATCCATCTTAAATGACAAAAATGACAATATTTACAATAGTATCATCTCTGTTTTCAGCAACTGCCTACACTCTTAAAATACACACACACGCACACACACACACACACACACACACACACACACACACACACACACACACACATGTGCACATATCCCAATATTTACCATAAATATTGACAGCCGCCAAGAGTACAAGAGATTGACCTCATTCACAGATAATTTATCACACCAACAGCTTGTACCCCCTGTCAGCTTAAAACTGTATGTACATCAACTACTGGCACAAATGTATATCTATCTGCATATTTTAAAACATTAACCAGTGTATTACCCCAACCTTTAGGCAGCTAATATATGCAACATGTAATCTTAAGACTCCTTGCCATGTAAATGTTTGCTCTCATATAATCACTCCTTCCTCTCTCTCTCTCTCTCTCTCTCTCTCTCTCTCTTTCTTCAAAGAGTGTCATCTATGTATGATTTTACTGCTGTAGCCAATGTGATCATTGTAATTCAAGCCTATAACATTTTACCTAATTGTTATTAGCAAGTATGAAGTTTAAGCCATTTTAACATTTCACCTGACTGCATAAACGAGTACGAATGTTTAGCTGTTTTAACCTTTCAAAATTGGATTTATATACCACCTGAAGTACACACATCAAAACAAACACCTCCAAACGGTTTAAACGATTATTCTGTAATAATGGTGTTACAATGTATATTCTTTGCACTTTGCGATTATGTCTTCTCTTCTGCTGTACGAACCTTGCACCCAGCTGATGCCAGACGCCGTATTTGTTTACAAATGTGGCAGTATGCATGTGAAGTGCTACGACAGAAAAAGGAACCTGTGACCACTGGAGGTACTCTAGTTTACTTATTAAAGTTTACCATTAAATATCAGTTTAATTTTTTGTCAAAAGTTATCCAAAACCATATTCTGAAATAGTGTCTTATTTCTCCACTAGGCAGTGCCACAAGTTCCTCCAAATGTCGTAACACAACATACACACATATGTAATACTAACTAATGTAAATCCACCCGATGATGGAGGTTTAAACCTTCGAAACGCGTCGTGGAAAAAATAAAACGGTGACTGGTAACAGTAAACTTGTTGTTTCATTTAATGTCAGTAACAGTCACGATAAAGCCTAACCTAAAAATGTTCGCATTTAAAATTGTGAAAAGCTACAAACGTAGGTTTGCCTTTCCTTAATCTTTCTTCTAAGATAAGTCGTAGGGTCAATATTGCCTCACGTGTTACAACATTTCTACGGAATCCAAACTGATCTTCCCCGAGGTCGGCTTCTGTCAGTTTTTCCATTCGTCTGTAAAGAATTCGCTTCAGTATTTTGCAGCTGTGACTTATTAAACTGATAGTTCGGTAATTTTCACATCTGTCAACACCTGCTTTCTTTGGGATTGGAATTTAGGAATGAAATATATAGGAAGTGCAGGTAGGTTAATGTGAAACGGCTGCATGAATAACTTAAGGAAATAGAAAAAGAAATTACTATCGGAATGGCTGGCTCAGAACGTAGAAAAATCAAAACAGTATTAGAAGAAACTACAAGGAAGTATGGTAACCATAGTGTACAGTGAGAATTCGATTGTTAAATGCAAAGGAGAGAGCGGGTAGGTGAAAAGAGTACATTGGAAACCCCTACGAGGGGAAGAACTTGTCTCATGACGTGATAGAAGAAGAATTAGAGTCGACAGGAAAGAAATTGGGGTCCAATATTAAAACCAAAATTTAAAAAAGCTTTGAAAGACTTTGGGTCAATTAAGGCAGAAGAGATAGATAACATTCCTTCATCATTTCCAAAATCATTGGGGAAATGACAACAAAACGACTATTAAAGGTGGTGTACAGAATGTATGACACTGGCGTTATATCATCAGACTTTTGCGAAGATATCGTCCACACAAATCTGAAGATAGCAAGAGCCAAGAAGTACGAGAATTATCGCGTAAAGAGCTTAAAAGCCGACGCCTACAAGTTGCTGGAAAGAATAATATACAGAATAAAGGAAAAAGAATTTGAAGTTCTGTTAGATGACGGCGAGTTCGGCCTTAGGAACGGTAAAGGCACCAGACAGGCAGTTCTAACATTAGGGTTGATAATGGAAGCAAGACTGAAAAAAAATCTAGACACGTTCATAGGATCAGTCGACACGGAAAAACCATTCGAAAATGTCAATTGGGTCTAGATGTTCGAAATTCTGAGAATATATTCTTGTAACATACAATATGTACAAAAAATACGTGGGAACAATAAGAGTGGACGACAAAGAACCAAGTGCTCGGTTTATATCGGGTGTAAGACAGAAATGTCATCTATAACCCCTACTGTTCAATCATTACATCGAAGAAACAATGACCGAAATTAAGGGAAGGTTCAAGAGTGGGACTAAAATTCAAGGTGAAAGTATATTAATTAAAAGTCTCCCTGACGACATTTATGTCCTGACGGAATGTGAGAAAGAATTACACGGTCTGTTGAAAGCAATGAACTGCTTAATGAGTGCAGCAATTAGAGTGAGAGTAAATGGAGGAAGACGGAGGTAACGAGAAGGAGAATAGGGAGAACAGCGAGAAACTTAACGCCAGGATTGGTGATCACGAAGTAGATGAAGTTAAGGAATTCTGCTACCTAGGCAACAAAATCGTCCATGAATTACAAAGCGAGGAGAATATAAAAAATAGACTAATAATGAAAAAAGACGGCATCTTTGGCCAAGAGAAGTCTACTAGCATCAAACATAGGCGTTAATTTGAGACGGAAATTCCAGCATGTCGTTTGGTGCACAGCACTGTATGGTAGTGAAATATGGACTGTGGGAAAACCGGAACAGAAAAGAATCGATACATTTCAGATGTAGTGCCACAGAAGAGTGTAGAAAATTAGGTTGGCTGGTAAGGTAAGCAATGAGGAGGTTCTCCGCAGCATCGTCGATGAATCGATTGTCTGTTAAATGACTAGACGAAGGATGATAAGACATGTGTTAGGAGGTCTACGTAAACCTTCCATTGTGCTAGAGGGAGCTGTAGAGGCTAAGAACTGTAGAGGAAGACCAAGACTGAAATAAATTCAGCAAATATTTGAGGACATAGATTGCAAATGCTGCTCTGAAAAGAAAAGGTTGGCACGGGAAAGGTATTCGTGACGGGTGGTATCAAACCTGTCGGAAGACTAATGACTCAGAAATGCCAGGTGAGAAACTGAAACAAACGAAAACGAAAATAATAACATATCTGCCGCAAAAAAAACATTTCAATATCGAAAAGAAGTCTAACTGCAACCTAACACTACATCAAACGTTATCACAGATTTCTAGTGTTTAACTTTCCAATATTTCTGTTAGTGTAGATGTGTGGATAAAGATCGTCACTTCCAGTGATAGTCATGAAAGATAAGGAAAGGGAGAGCTAGTGGTACCATTATTGAACTTATATGAGTGTAGGGACAGCGAAGTTGACTTTCAAACTATTGGATTGCAGTCGAAACTCGGTGATTTATTACTCCGCAAGACTACGCATCGATCTGTCAGAAGCTGCAGAGCCCAAGAACAGTTAGTTTTTGCCGGGGCTGCCTGAAACACCTCAAAGTAGACGGGGGAATATAGATGTAGAGTACTAACTAACTACCTAAGTAAAGATTTAAAGACGTTACGAAAACGTCTGAGAATTCTGACATAACAAAGCCGTACGGCTTTCGAGACACTTATAGAAGAACGCTCTTTTCTACAGTCTTTAGACTTTACGGATTGCTTCGGCTACAGTGTTGAGATGCTGTAGATGAACGCTAAATGCCTCAATGTTTGTTTTGGCATTGCGCTTCAGTACATAAGAAATATATCTACAAAAGGTACTCCATATCATTCACACATACATTCGCAGTTGGTCTTCATAATCGATGAATAAGGAAAAGGATGCCGAACACCGTTCTTGCTAGACTAGCTTATATGAGTGCATTAAAATCAATAGCCAACCTTTACTCTATCAGAATGAAGAAGAAATAAATTACATCTTATTCTAATTCTGTAAGGGAAAATGGAACGCGAAAATTTTATATGCGTGTTAAATAATTTAATATAGGTAAGAGGCACTGTTTATCGAGGAAGAAATGATGACTATAGATTCTCTCCCTCTTATACACGATGGGTCACATTCTTACCAGTTTCTCTGACAAAAATCCACGGTAGTTCCATTCAGTAAATTTTGGAGACAACTAGAAGGGTCGAAAACAATCTAACAGAATGCCTTAACATTTAGCTCTATACTTACCAGTCCTCTCAACACAAACTGGAAGCGTTGTACGTGGAGACCCTCAACCAAGTCGTATCTTGTGCGGCACGCACCGCAGGGACAGAATAATACCGAAATGTCACCACGTCATCATCACCGCGCCGGCTCATCCCCAAAGGAGTACGGCGTATGGAATGAGGCTGTCGTTCTATGATAACGTAATAACTAAGGCAATATTTTGTTCCTGCAGAAATAATTTAGCTGCATTAACTACATGACAGGATGAGGTAGCCTTTTTCTTACTTGCGTAGTATGTGGTGGGTGGCAACAGTTTTATGATGGCGTTGTGACCTCGCACGCACGAGGGCAAACTGTTGCAGCTGCAGCCACTGTACTCGCCCGTTCAGGCAACGGTTATGGCGCCTGCCAGCTGCTAATGGCAGGTAATGTGACACTACCGAAACAGAACACGCACCGCATACGCCTTAGCGCACTCTAAACCATGTTTATTAGCGTGCTTTTTGCGATATTACCTACGGACGCGCACCACTTGCTCAAACCCTGTCCGATTGGCGTAACTATTCCATTGGCCTTCCTTATTGCTGATTTCTCGTACTTGACTCACGCGAATCAGTTAGCTGTATGTTTCCCAAATACTTAAATAATGCATTAGGACCCAGAAGTTCATCACTAACACTGCAACCGAAATATGTCGAGTTCTTTTTCTTCGTTATAGAAATTATTTTCTATTCAATTGCATCTAAAAAGAGCTATCATACATTATAGACGAAAATTTTTGGCCACCTTTGTTCAGCATTTCCTTACAATCATCTAACGACGATACTGTCTTGCGGACAACACCATCAATAGAACTACACAGCTCTACAAAATAAATTTTTTTTTTCGTTGCCAGGGAAGTTTGAACGAAAATGGGATATTGTTATGATACTCATTCCGAGTATATTTGTACTTTTTCCAAATTGGCTCTGGTTTTTGAGATATAGGTTATTTGTGGAAATGAGAGTTTCATGTGGATAATATCGACTGCAGGGTCCATATATGGTGTAATGTATTTGCTACCTGTTTTTTAATTAGTGATATCGTACTATCTTTATTAAACAATTGTGCTCAGGGAGTGCATCTGTGTGGTTGAGGATTACATCACGCAAACATCACACTGTCAGCATGTGTTCAGTCCTGTTGTGCGGTGCGTGTGTTGAAGATATTGAGGGTTGTGCAGATTTGAATTCGGCGGTACTCGACATTCATTTGTTGGCTGAGGTAATCCCCGCAACAGCCGATAGGTAGCGTTCAGTGTAAACAAGTAAAATGGCGATGGTCGAAAGTCACACACATGTGCAGTGCAGCTTCAAGGAGATAGAACCTTTTCTTCGTGACGTAGCAAATAAGAGGTGAGTATTCATTTCACACAAAACAATTAATGATGTTTGTTGGAAGTGATTGACATGCAAATACAAGAAAGTTCTGCATAATATGTAGTGTTTGTGCAATTTTGTTTTAGGAAAACATGAGTTCTTCACGCCGTCTTTGCGTGAACCATCCAGATGAGTTCTGCTACATTTGTGGTGAATACGTTCTTCAAAAGGACAGGAAGAATATCACTCCTTTTGTGAAGGAAGCGTATCTGGCATATTTCGGAATTAAACTTGGAGATCAAGACAAGGCGTGGGCACCCCATAATGTTTGTAAATGCTGTGTGGAGTGCTTACGGCAGTGGACAAAACGAAAAAGGAAAAGCTTAAACTTCGGAGTGCCTATGGTATGGCGAGAGCAGAAGAACCATACAGATGATTACTATTTTTGCATTGTTAATGTGAAAGGTTTTAATAGGTTCAAAAAAAGAAAGTGGGAATATCCCGATTTGAAGTCAGCAAGAAGACCGGTGGTGCACAGCAACGATGTTCCTGTACCAACCTTCACAACATTACCCATCATCAGATGACGATGTACACGGCGAGGAATGTACAAATAGTGGTTCGGAATACGAAGGACGTGAGACACAACCCCAGCAGTTCGACCAGAAGGAGCTCAGTGACTTGATACGAGAACTCAATCTTTCAAAGCAAGCATCAGAACTCTTAGCATCCAGGCTTAAGGAAAAGAACTGTCTTCATCCAAGTGTTAAAATAACAGCTTACCGGACGAGAGAAGAAAACCTTCTTCCATACTTCAACCAAGAAGAGGTTATAGTGTATTGCAGCAATATACCTGGACTTTTACTTGAATTGGGGCTGCCGGAATATAGACCAGAGGACTGGCGTCTCTTCATAGACAGTTCCACTAGATGTTTAAAATGTGTTCTCCTACACAATGGCAATCGTTACGCATCTATTCCAATTGCCCACTCAACAAAACTTTGTGAAGCATATGCTAACATCAAGATGGTTCTGCAGAAAATTCAGTATATGCAGCACCAGTGGTTGATTTGTGTTGATTTGAAAATGATGAACTTCTTGCTTGGACAACAAAGTGGATACACAAAGCACCCATGTTTTATCTGCATGTGGGATAGTAGGGCAAAGCACGAACATTGGAAGCAGAAAACATGGCCTCCAAGGGAACATATGGCTGTTGGTGAAGCAAACATCATTAATGAACCTCTGGTTAGTAGGGACAAGATTGTTCTTCCACCATTACATATTAAGTTAGGACTAATGAAGCAATTCACCAAAGCTTTAGACAGAAATGGTAATTGCTTCGCATACATCTGCAATACGTTCCCTGGACTCAGTAGTGAAAAACTTAAGGCAGGAATATTTGATGGTCCTCAAATTCGCAGGCTCATCAACGATACCAATTTTACAAGTGTCATGACTGTCACTGAAGCATCGGCCTGGAACAGTTTTGTCGCTGTTGTAAAATGTTTTTTGGGCAATCATAAAGCTCCCAATTACTAGGAACTGGTCAAAAACATGCTCACTAACTTTCAAAACTTAGGAGCTAACATGAGCATAAAATTGCACTTCCTTCACAGCCACTTGGATCGATTTCCTCGTAATCTAGGTGATTTCAGTGAGGTTCCATCAAGATATGAAAGGAATAGAGGAAAGATATAAAGGAAGATGGGACAGGCATATGATGGCAGATTATTGCTGGAATCTGCAACGTGACTGTTCTGAAGAGACCTATAAAAGGAAAGCGTGTAGGAAGCGGTTCGTCATGGACGGAAAATGATATACTTATAGAGAAACTTTTCAATTATGTTTTATACGTGGACAAATGCCTATCAGGTTTTCATAAAAGCTATTTATAAAGATTATTTTCTTTTTTCATTGTAGTTTGTAGCGCTCGAGTTCAGTATTAGCAATTTTTTCTAATTTTTTGAATAAATCATGCATTATCTCAAAAACTAGACCCAAACTGCATAAATGGTTGCTATATTCGTCCTCAGCACCACTAACCCATCCTAAAGCCACTCAAATATCCTTGGCAAGAAAATGAATGTTGACCAGTGAGCTATGCTACAGTTCTGATGAATCTACATAGTGTATCACGTATGTGTATTAGCAGTAGCGGTTCTACTACGTATGCTCGGGACACATCCTTTGTCGCATTAGTTTCTGTCGAACATTCGGTATTCTGTATATAGTTTTTTTGAATTTTTATATTTTTGAGTCATTAATCTTCTGATTGGTTTGATGTGGCCCGCCACGTTTTTCTCTCCTGTGCAAAGTTCTTCGTCTCAGAGTAGCACTTGCAACCTATATCCTCAATTATTTGCTGGATGTATTCCAGTCCCTCCTCCCATGAAACATGGACCTTGCCGTTGCTGGAGAGGCTTGCGTGCTTCAGCGATACAGATGGCCGTACAGTAGGTGCAACCACAACGGAGGGGTATCTGTTGAGAGGCCAGACAAACGTGTGGTTCCTGAAGAGGGGCAGCAGCCTTTTCAGTAGTTGCAGGGGCAACAGTCTGTAAGATTGACTGATCTGGCCTTGTAACAATAACCAAAACGGCCTTGCTGTACTGGTGCTGCGAACGGCTGAAAGCAAGGGGAAACTACTGCCGTAATATTTCCCGAGGGCATGCAGCTTTACTATATGTTTAAATGATGATGGCGCCCTCTTGGGTAAAGTATTCCGGAGGTAAAATAGTCCCCCATTGGGATACCCGGGCGGGGCTACTCAAGAGGACGTCGTTATCAGGAGAAAGAAAACCGGTGTTCTACGGATCGAAGCGTGGAATGTCAGATCCCTTAATCGGGCAGGTAGGTTAGAAAATTTAAAAAGGGAAATGGATAGGTTAAAGTTAGATACAGTGGGAATTAGTGAAGTTCGGTGGCAGGAGGAACAAGACTTCTGGTCAGGTGACTACAGGGTTATAAACACAAAATCAAATGGGGGTAATGCAGGAGTAGGTTTAATAATGAATAGGAAAATAGGAATGCGGGTAAGCTACTACAAGCAGCATAGTGAACGCATTATTGTGGCCAAGATAGATACGGAGCCCACACCTACTACACTAGTAGAAGTTTATTAGCCAACTAGCTCTGCAGATGACGAAGAAATTGATGAAATCTATGATGAAATAAAATAAATTATTCAGATAATGAAGGGTGACGAAAATTTAATAGTCATGGGAGACTAGAATTCGGTAGTAGGAAAAGGGAGAGAAGCAAACGTAGTAGGTGAATATGGATTGGGGCTAAGAAATGAAAGAGGAAGCCGCCTGGTAGAATTTTGCACAGAGCACAACTTAATCATAGCTAACACTTGGTCCAAGAATCATAAAAGAAGGCTGTCTACATGGAAGAAGCCTGGAGATACTGACAGGTTTCAGATAGATTATATAATGGTAAGACACAGATTTAGGAACCAGGTTTTAAATTGTAAGACATTTCCAGGGGCAGATGTGGACTCCGACCACAATCTATTGGTTATGACTTGTAGGTTAAAACTGAAGAAACTGCAAAAAGGTGGGAATTTAAGGAGATGGGACCTGGATAAACTGAAAGAACCAGAGGTTGTATAGTGTTTCAGGGAGAGCATAAGGGAACAATTGACAGGAATGGGGGAAAGAAATACAGAAGAAGAAGAATGGGTAGCATTGAGGGATGAAGTAGTGAAGGCAGCAGAGGATCAAGTAGATAAAAAGACGAGGGCTAGTAGATATCCTTGGGTAACAGAAGAAATATTGAATTTAATTGATGAAAGGAGAAAATATAAAAATGCAGTGAATGAAGCAGGCAAAAGGGAATACAAACGTCTCAAAAATGAGATCGACAGGAAATGCAAAATGGCTTAGCAGGGATGGCTAGAGGAGAAATGTAAGGATATAGAGGCTTATCTCACTAGGGGTAAGATAGATACTGCCTACAGGAAAATTAAAGAGACCTTTGGAGATAAGAGAACCACTTGTATGAACATCAAGAGCTCAGATGGAAACCCAGTTCTAAGCAAAGAAGGGAAAGCAGAAAGGTGGAAGGAGTATATAGAGGGTCTATACAAGTGCGATGTACTTGATGACAATATTATGGAAATGGAAGAGGATGTAGATGAAGGTGAAATGGGAGATACGATACTGCGTGCAGAGTTCGACAGAGCACTGAAAGACCTGAGTCGAAACAAGGCCCCCGGAGTAGACAACATTCCATTCGAACTACTGACGGCCTTGGGAGAGCCAGTCCTGACAAAACTCTACCATCTGGTGAGCAAGATGTGTTAAACAGGCGAAATACCCTCAGACTTTAAGAAGAATATAATAATTCCAATTCCAAAGAAAGCAGGTGTTGACAGATGTGAAAATTACCGAACTATCAGTTTAATAAGTCACAGCTGCAATATACTAAGGCGAATTCTTTACAGACGAATGGGAAAACTAGTAGAAGCCGACCTCGGGGAAGATCAGTTTGGATTCCGTAGAAATGTTGGAACACGTGAGGCAAAACTGACCCTACGACTTATCATAGAAGCTAGATTAAGGAAAGGCAAACCTACGTTTCTAGCATTTGTAGACTTAGAGAAAGCTCTTGACAATGTTGACTGGAATACCCTCTTTCAAATTCTGAAGGTGGCAGGGGTAAAATACAGGAAGCGAAAGGCTATTTACAATTTGCACCGAAACCAGATGGCAGTTATAAGAGTTGAGGGGCATGAAAGGGAAGCAGTGGTTGGGAAGGGAGGGAGACAGGGTTGTAGCCTCTCTCCGATGTTATTCAATCTGTGTATTGAGCAAGGAGTGAAGGAAACAAAAGAAAAATTCGGAGTACGTATTAAAATCCATGGAGAAGAAATAAAAAGTTTGAGGTTCGCTGATGACATTGTAATTCGGTCAGAGACAGCAAAGGACTTGGAAGAGATGTTGAACGGAATGGATAGTGTCTTGAAAGGAGGATATAAGATGAACATCAACAAAAGCAAAACGAGGATAATGGAATGTAGTCGAATAACTCGAGTCGTGCTGAAGCAATTAGATTAGGAAGTGAGACACTTAAAGTAGTAAAGGAGTTTTGCTATTTGGGGAGCAAAATAACTGATGTTGGTCGAAGTAGAGAGGATATAAAATGTAGACTGGCAATGGCAAGGAAAGCGTTTCTGAAGAAGAGAAATTTGTTAACATCGAGTATAGATTTAAGTGTTAGAAAGTCATTTCTGAAAGTATTTGTATGGAGTGTAGCCATGTATGGAAGTGAAACATGGACGATAACTAGTTTGGACAAGAAGAGAATAGAAGCTTTCGAAATGTGGTGCTACAGAAGAATGCTGAAGATTAGATGGGTAGATCACATAACTAATGAGGAGGTGTTGCAGAGGATTGGGGAGAAGAGAAGTTTGTGCCACAACTTGACTAGAAGAAGAGATGGGTTGGTAGGACATGTTCTGAGGCATCAAGGGATGACCAATTTTGTATTGGAGGGCAGCGTGGAGGGTAAAAATCGTAGAGGGAGACCAAGAGATGAATACACCAAGCAGATTCAGAAGGATGTAGGTTGCAGTAGGTACTGGGAAATGAAGAAGCCTGCACAGGATAGAGTAGCATGGAGAGCTGCATCAAACCAGTCTCAGGACTGAAGACCACAACAACAACAACAACAACGTATTCCAGTCTGTGTCTTCCTCTACAATTTTTATCCTCTACAGCTTCTTCTAGTACCATGGGAGCTATACACTGATGTTTAAACAGATATCCTATCACCCCACCCTTTCTTCTTCTCAGTGTTTTACACATATTCGTTTCCTCTCCGATCCTGCACAGAACCATCTCATTCCTTACCTTACCAGTCAACATTATCTTCGACATTAGTCTATAGCACCACATCTCAATTGCTTCTGCTCTCTTGTCCGGTTTTCCCACAGGCCATGTTTAAGTACTATACAATACTGTGCTCCAAACGTATATTCTCAGAAATTTCTTTCCCAAGTTAAGGCCTGTGTTTGATACTAGGAGACTTCTCTTGGTCAGGGGTGCCCTTCTTGCGAGTGCTAGTATGCTTTTGATGTCCTGTTTGCTTCGTCCATCATTGGCTACTTTGCTGCCTAGGTAGTAGAATTTCTTAACTTCGTCTACTTCGTGATCATGAATCCTTATGTTAAGTTTCTCGCTGTTCTCATTTCTGCTACTTCTCAGTACTTTCGTCTTTCTTCCATTCACTTTCAATCCATATTGTGTACTCATCAGACACCAGATCATGTAATTCTTCTCCACTTTTACTAATGACAGCAATGTCATCAGAATATCGCATTATTGATATCCTTCCACCTCCAATTTGAATTCCACTACGGAAACTTCCTTTTATTTCCATAATAGCTTGTTCGATGTATAGACTGAACAGGAGGGGCGAAAGGCTATATCCCTATCTTCCATCCTACTTAATCCGAGACTTTCGTTCTTGGTCTTCCACTCTTATTATTCACTCCTGGTTCTTGTACATATTGTATATTACCTGTTTCTCCCTACAGTCTACCCCTATTTTCCTCAGAACTTCGAACATATTGCAGCATTTGAGATTGTCGAACGCTTTTTCCAAGTCGACAGGTCCTGTAAATTAGTGTTGACTTTTTCTTTAGTCTTGCGCTCATTTTTAATCGCAACGTCAGAACTGCCTCTATGTGCCTTCATCTTTAACAAAGTCAAACTGACCGTCATTTCACGCATCCTTAATTTTCTTTTCCATTCTTCTGTTGATATTCTTGTAAGCAACTTGGATGCCTGAGCTGTTAAGCTGACGGTCCGATAATTGTCGTACTTGTCAGCTCTTGCAGTCTTCGGAGTAGCGTGGATGATATTTTTCCGAAAGTCAGATGGTGTGTTGCCAGACTCACATGTTCTACACACCAAAGTAAATAGTCGTTTCCTTGCCATTGACCCCAAAGATTTTAAAATTCTAATGGAACGTTATTTAACACTTCCGCGTTATTTGATCTTAATTCCTACAAAGCTGTTTTTGATTCTGGTTCTAATGTCGAATCCCCATCTCTTCTAAATCGACTCCTGATTCTTCTTCTATCACGTTAGACAAATTTTTCTCATCATAGAGGCCTTCAATATACTCTTTCCACCTATTTGGTCTCTCTTCTGCATTTAACAGTGATATTCCTTTTGCACTCTAATGTTATCACCCTTGCCTTTAATTTCACCGAAGGTTTCTTGACTTTGGTATACACTGAGTCAATCTTTCCGACAATCATTTCTTTTTCGATTTCTTCACATTTTTGAAGCAGCCACTTCGTCTTATCTTCCCTGCACTTCCTATTTATTCTATTCCTCAGCGACGTGCATTTCTGTAATTCTGAATTTTGCTGAACATTTTTTTACTTCCTTTTTCCATCGGTCAGTTGAAGTATTTCTTCTGTTACCTGTGGTTTCTTAGCAGTTACCTTCGTTGTACCTATGTTTTTCCTTCCAAATTCTGTGATTACCGTTTTGGGAGATGTCCATGCTTCTTAAACTGTACTGCCTACTGAGCTACTCCTTATTGCAGTACCTGTACCCTTGAGAGCTCCAAGCGTGTCTCTTCATTTCTTAATGCTTCCGCATCCCACTTCTTTGTGTATTGATTCTTCCTGGCTAATCTCTTAAACTTCAGCCTACTGTTCATCACTATTACCTTGTGATCTGAGTATATATCTGCTCCTTGGTACACCTTCAAATCCAGTATCTTATTTCTGAATCTGTGCCTGACCATGATGTCCTCTAACTGAAATCTTCCTGTATTTCCCCGCCTTTTCTAAGTATTGTTCCTCCTCGTGTGATTCTTGAACAGAGTATTCACTGTTTCTAGATGAAATTTATTACAGAACTCAATCAACCTCTCTGCGATTCCTACCACCAAACCTATATTCTCCTTACTTCTATTCCTTCCCCTGCTATCGTAATCCAGTTCCCCAAGACTACTAGATTTTCGTGTCCCTTTACGTACTGATTTACCCGTTCAGTAACATCGTATACTTTCTCTAACACTTCGTCTTCTGTTTGCGACGCCGACATGTATACATTAACTATAGTTGTCGGTGTTGGTTCGCTGTCGTTTCTGTTGAGGACAACCCTATCACTGAACTGTTCACAGTAACACACTCTCAGCCCTATCTTCCTATTCGTTACGAATCCTATTCACATTATACCATTTTTTGCTGCTGATATTACCCTATACCCATCTGACCAGAAATTCGTGTCTTCTTTCCATTTCACTTTACTGGCCAGCACAATATCTAGATTGAGCCTCTGTATTTCACTTTTCAGATTCTGTAGCTTCCCTAAAACGTTAAGACTTCTGACATTCCACGCCCCGACTCATAGAACATTATCCTTCGGTTATTCAGTCTTTCTCTCATGGTCACCTCCCCCTTGGCAGTCCCCTCCCAGAGATCAGAATTCGGGGTTATTCCAGAACCTTTTGCCATTGGAGAGATCAACATGAGAGTTTTTCAGTTACAAACCACATGTCCTGTGGATAAACATGCAGTGGTTTCCATTGCATTCTGACTCCTCATGTCGTTGATGACGGCTGATTCTTCTGCCTTTAGGGGCAATTTCCCACCAGAAGGGAAGAGAGTGCCCTGAACCTTTGCCCTCTCTCTGCCCTCTCCCATACCTTGGGAAGGGCGTTGGCAGAATGAGGGTGACTTCTTATACTGGAAATCTTCGGCCACCAGTGCTGATATTCATTTCAAAAGTTGGCCGGTGCCGTGCTTCGAATCCGGTACGGAAGATGTTTTCGTTACTAATAGAAGACGCTACCCCTAGACCTCAGGTGTATCTCCTGTATAATTCAATTGATCTTATTAATGGATCAAAGTATTAGACGAGAGAGTTCCATTGCCGTCATGTTGGTCTTGGTAAGTGATTCTTGTTGTCCTGTAATTTTAAAAGCTCCTCCTTCATGGAGACATGGCTCATACCTTCTCTGGGACGTTACAGCCTGAAGGGGAAATTGATAGCACCTATAGTGGATATTGCACAGCCTTCTTCGATCGCTTCGTCTTACCATTAGTGGACCAGAATTTACAAAAGCGCTGGTTTTCTTCTGTGAGTGTCGTCTCCTTACAGCGATTTGATGACCATCGTGGAGTTTGTTGACAGCTATTCTAATCTATGTGGAGAATTCTGTAAAGTCGATCCACCGTCGGAGATTCTGCAGCCATGTGCCTCCTTACCTATCTCATGCACGTTTTCACTATAGCTAACTTTCAGCGATGATAATAAGAAGAAAACTTCACAAGCCACAGGTACCTGTGCAACCGAAGAGCTGTATTTCCAAGTAATATTATGAGTATATTTCAGCTATGAGTTTCTTCACGCTTTACTTCTCGTCTCAGAGTAACTGCCTAAAATACACTGGTTTTTGCATTTTATGAGGACTATGAGTTTTAGATTTTTATCGACACAGTAAAATACATCATTAATTTCTCATACTTTTACCTAATGTTCCTAGGTGATGAGTCACTCCTTGATATGCCTTAACTGTTTAGTTATGTGTATGTGAGCCGTGCTCACTCCCAACTATGCGTTTCCTTAAACTTGGCTGTCTATCTGTGTTTGGTTTCCCGCTGTTGTTGCGGTTATGCCATGGTTATTCCTCCCTCTACGTGTGGCAGCAGCGATATGTATCGATGTTTGCATCGTGTACCATCTTTGGTCTTATGCATATAGTTTCCAGCTAGAGGGTGTGCGGGAAGTCGGTCGGTTGGTGCAGACGAGGGCGGATATCTCCATGCGGC
Source organism: Schistocerca piceifrons (assembly GCF_021461385.2). Taxonomy (NCBI): domain Eukaryota; kingdom Metazoa; phylum Arthropoda; class Insecta; order Orthoptera; family Acrididae; genus Schistocerca; species Schistocerca piceifrons. The sequence goes on from NC_060139.1 coordinate 274,088,946, forward strand.
GCAGTCGGCTGGGTCTGCTGGCAGTCCCTGCACAGTGTCGGAGCGTGTGTGGAGCTGTGCGATCGCTATGAGCTTCGTGGCTCACCGACCCAGGACGTCAAAGTTGAGTGGTATCTTAAGTACCCAAGCCACGTCTTTTCATCTTGCGTCGTTCGTTTCGGTGGTTCGCTGTTGGGGAGCTTTTCCGAGTGTTAGTAGTGGTGAAATCGATCCGCTGTGCGGTGCAGTTAACTACATTGGTTCACTACAATTCACGTGCACCAGCGGAATTTTCTGCCTTGTGGCCGTTACTGTTCCGGTTACCTGCCCTGGCCACTAACGTAATTTCAGGCAGTGTCCTTTCCTCACTTGTTGTTGCTGTCCAACACAGTATGTAGTTCTGACAGCTTAATACATAATTCATTGTAGATAATCACGTCTGTAACAGTTTGGTCTTTGAGTTTTCGTGTAAAGACTGATGGCTAGCAAGTCGCTTGGTCGGTCGGTCCGTGACTGTCTCTTGGTTGGGTTACCGATGGATCAAGTGTATTTGGGCCTACCACCTGTCTCACCTGAGTAGATATTAATGTTTCGAGGGCAGGCCCAACCCATCACCCCTGGCGGCGTCTGAGTGTCACTGTCTATACTGTCCTTTTCATGGGTGTTTAATGGTCTGTTGGTAATCTATTAAAGCCAATGCTTTACAGAAAAAAAAAATTATTGCGTTTTATGTAAATCAAAGGCCCTAAGCCCGTGTAAGTAAGTTTGAATTCTGGCAAGTGGATATTTTTCAGAAAGTTACTGTTGTGCTATGTTTTCATTTAGTACGCTGCCAGCCACTTAAAACATAAAGGTTTAAGGTATTTTGAATTTTTGGAAAATCAACTGTGGGCCTTCAGCCGCTTAAAGCCTTGTTCTTAAAATTTCCCCCTAAGCGAAAACATTGCGGCCTTCTGCGTTAAGAGATTATGGTAATATAATTTAAAATTTGGAAATTTGTGGCCTTCAGCCGTTGGTATTGCACCTTGTTCATGTTTGTTCTATCCACTTTTGCCTTGAGGCTTTCAGCCTAGCTGTGATATATACATAAATATTTTAATTATGTTATTTGCAATTTTAACTGCTTGTCTTCAGTCACTTGAAATTGATCTTGTTGATTTTTAAGATTTCTTGTTTGGAGGCTTTCAGCCGTGAAAGAATTGGATTTTGAAACTCGTAGTTGTAAAGGTTGGCTATGTGCCGTTTTGGTTTAAATGAGTTACTAAATTACAATAAAATAAAATTTTGAATTGAAACTGACCGCCACCTTATTTGGCCCTTTCCACATTCCTAATCACCTGTTCTGCCCTGCGGGTTTATTGGGCGTTTCAATATGTCCATTAAAAATATTGTACGAAAATGCCACAGAGGTACGAATTAAAATGAACCAAATAAGTAAATGAAAGACTTTCAGTTGAAAGGATAGGACACTCGGTCTTCAGACAGGCTGTATTTAAAATTTTACATAATTTCTAGTCACATTGCATCTCCGGAATTAGGAATTTCATGGAAGGTCACAAAACGACTGCAGTAATTTTACCAGTATTCTCATACCTTACATGTACGTGCGGTTAGCTTTAGATTTGAACTGTGCTCTTTATGTATGTAACGTGGATACAGTAGTGTGGGTCGTTACACAATGTATTTGAGGGTGGATTGTAGGATGGGTGCGGTCTTTTCCTGGTTGGTGATCACCGCTCTCGAGTCTGTCGATGTTGCTGGGTCTATCAAGAGGTCTCTGTCGTCAAGCAGCCATGCAATTTGTGTATTTTAACTGTTCACTGGATTGAGATTATTTGATTGTGTTTACGTCGATAGCTTTTACATGATTTTCCGAACTTGTTTATCGATGTGGTGCGTATTTCTGAAGTGGTTGTGCACTCTAATGAGCTTTTGGTTACTCCGTAACTGATAATGGGGAGCTGCAGTTTCTGACTTTGCGTGTTTGCTGTTCAATTTAGTGAATTTATGTGCAGCCAAATGATCTTCGCTCACATAAGTTTCTTCGTCCAGTGCTTTGTTCGCAGTAAGTACATTCATTAGTGCGTAACTGCTTCATTTAAATTCACAATTTATCTGAGGCTGCCATTCAGCGATGGGTGAATGACATTCAGTCAACATTTATTTAGTTCAGATTACAATCCTCTGGTTTCGGCTACATTATTAATCCTAAAGGATTTATGCAGTCATTTCACTTATTTCCATATTTCCAGCGGAAAATACTTCTATTGGAGCAGGAAAATTACGAACAGGCTCCTGTTTAAGAGACTGACTGAAAAGTGGGATACTAGCTGCCTCATTCTACCTTCTTCAGCACCTTTAAAAATTCTCTCAACATATTCACGCTCTTTTTAGCATGCGACTCACCTCTCACTCCCACACGCGCCCGTAACTGTAACTCGCTCACGCCCAGTAGTCCATCGCTGTGAGTCGCTCACACCCATCCAGTCCCAGTTGCCCATTTTCTCTCCCTAACATTCAGCTCAACTCATTGCCATTATCTCTGTGTGTCTGTCACTGCCTCCTGTCTCACAGCCACGTTCTCCTTCGTTCTGTTCTACTGCTACAGTCGCCTCTCACTGTCATTGTCTCCTTCTTGCTCTCTCTTACTGCCACTATTTCATTCATTCCTTTCTACTGCTGTTGTCTCTTCTATCTCTGGCTTCCTCATTGCCATTTTCATAGATTCTCACCCACTTCTCTTTATTTCTCTCCCTCTGGAACTGTCTCCTTCACTCTTCATAGAATTGTTTTGTCACTGTCAACTATGTTCACTGCCACTGTGTCCCGTATTTTGTCTCACACTACCATTGTCTCTTCCGCTCTTTCTGTACCTCAACCACTGTCTACTATCTTCCAGCATTTATTAGTTTTCAGTCTCTTTCCCACTGGCGCTGTCTCATCCTCACAGCGTAAGAATGAGCGAATGCGTTCGAATGCTAAAATTTTTGGTAAATTTTAATGCTATTGAGGGAGCTATATTGAGGCAGCTGGAACCCCACTTTTCAGGAAGAGTTTCTCAAACCAGATCATATTCGCCTTTTTTGTGCTTCGATGGGAGCATTTTTCGGCAGGTTCTCTCCTTTCCTCAGCAGGGCACGCCACTCAAATGAAAAGAACTTTTTGGGTCAGTAAAATTTAGAAAATGAAATGTTTAATTGACGTGAAACTGAAACAAAGCAAAACAAATTATACACCTCAGAATGAATTTTAATTTTGTATTTGCTTCCGTACTACAACACGAGATCCAAGAATCCTTCTGATGACAATGGATACACTTTGCAGCATGTTTCTCTCTGCTAGGTCACTGTATAAACTACGTTTTCGCCTCGCACCATATTTTAAGTGCACAAGAACCTCTGAACACCTATGTCTTCTAAATGGATAAAGATATCAAGGACATTTTCAACGAAGTTCGTGATGGGTGTCTTTGGAATATATAGTAATAATTACAGCCATTTGCTGTGGATAGCCTTCTTGGCATTTGCGGCTTGTGGGTGATGGGTAAAGATTTTTGAAAATGGGAATATGTCACTTCAAGTTAACTGTCTAGACAACATAACGTTTAAAATATGAGCAGCTTGCTTCGGTAGTTATATAGACATCCCACGCTTACGCTGAACAAATGATGAAAAGTATTTTTAGAGGTTTTCTCAAGAAACGTCCATGAACTAAATGGTTCCTCCATGAGCCCTTTTAGGAGCATCTTATAACACATCTAATGCAAAAATAGCCGAGCGGTTCTAGGCGCTTCAGTCTGGAACCGCGCGACCGCTACGGTAGCAGGTTCGAATTCTGCCTCGGTCAAGGATGTGTGTGATGTCCTTAGGTTAGTTAGGTTGAAGTAGTTCTAAGTTCTAAGGGACTGATGACCTCAGATGTGAAGTCCCATAGTGCTCAGAACCATTTGAATCATTTTTTTTTACTATTTATCACAAAGGAGGACAGTTTTTGGCCTGTTACTTCGCAAGTATGTGCAAAACAAATTTTAACCGTGGAAGGGCTAATTGAATCTCGTGAACGAACCACGCGGAACTGGAATCTTTCTTTATCCTCATATCCAATTTATTTCCTTCGTTAATGAAATTATATGACTTTTTCTACTTTTTTCTTCTCTTACTGAAGATGTTTTAGTATTTACATAATGTTTTAATTTTCTCCGCTATTTTATTCAGTATACCTAGAATGACGGAAGGGGTGAATTTGACCCCACTGTAATTTCTCTTCAGAATATAAGTAAATTGTCCAACAATACAACGGAAACAATGAGCAGTAACCCAGAGCAGTGGCACCTCACTGTTGCAACTTGGCACGTATACAGTCCAGTCCGCCACAGTTTATGTTGTGTCACTCAGGCAATCTTTGTCCGTGAAGCACGTTTTCGAACACGTGGACTTTCTGATGAAGACGTGTTACATCTCTTAGACAATTCCGTAGTTGAATCGCAAATTGATTTCACTGATGAAGATCGTGGTTACGTACCTGACACAAGTGAAGATGAAGACATTGTGTACGAGGGGCGATTAGTGGAAGAGGATTCAGATGCTGATATTCGTCAATCATCACCTCTTTCATCTCAGCAAGTACAGTTGGAAGCGTCTACAAAGATGATTGCAAGGGGTTGAACCGAGTGGGAGACTGAAAATTATTCATCTTCTGGAAGGCGGTCAGCTGTGAATGTTCTGAAGGATAGAGTAGGTCCCACAGCTTATGCTTGCCAACGAGTAGGCAGCTCTGACATCAGTGCCTTCTGTCTTCTTTATGATAAAACTATGCTACATCTCATGAAGAAATACACAAAATCAAATGCTCGAAAACTACTAAAAAAACAATGAGTGGACTGTGTCACTTGAGGAACTGGAGAAACTGATTGCCCTCAAGTATGATTGGGATGTATTGTACGCAAAAGGTACGTCTGTGGATGATCTCTTTCGGCGTTCTGGAGGACCTACTTTTATAGAGGACATTATGCCAAGGGACAGATTTCAGGAGCTTCTCAGATTTCTCCGTCTTGATCAAAAATCAACCTGGTCTTAACGCCTGGCAGCCAACCAGTTCGCTCTTGTATCTGAAATTTGTGGAACCAGATAAATATGGCCTCAAACTCTGGTTGGCAGTTGATGTAACGACAAAGTATAATGTAATGCTTTTGCATACCTCGTCAAAGAGGACACGCATAGAGAGAGACAACACTTGGAAAGTACGTCATTCTGTGTCTCATGGAGCCATCTGTAAATCAAGGAAGAAATGTGACAGACAACCTTTTTAGATCTCTTCAACTTGAAAAAAATACTCAAAGAAAAGAAAACTTCATTAGTTGCTACAATGAACAAGACACGCCGTGAAATCCCCCATGAAGTAAGGAAGCCGAATGCTGAAATACACTCTACCACAATACTGCACAATAGTGGCAACACACACTGCACCTTGACTGTACACCAACGAAAGAAGAATAAGAATGTCATTCTTCCGAGTGCGCTGCACGCTGAGTAGCAATAAGCAAGGAAGGAAATAAAAAATCGTCCTACAATGCAACAGAGTATGGGGAAGACGTGGTTGATCAAATGACTCATAAATATACTGCGAAGGTTGCATGTAGGAGATGGCCAATGCATGTCTTCTACAACATACTGGATATGGCGGCAATAAATGCGTGAGTCATCTATTACATAGTAACGAACAACGTAATCGAAAGGAAGAAGTTCATACTTCAGTTGGCAAATGATTTGAAGGAAACGAATTAGCAAGAACATCAGACAAATGAAAAGGATATGGGACTGAAATCAACTAGATAGCAGAGGAAGTGCAAAATGAGACTCTGCAAAGGCAACAAGACCAGCGAAAGCCGTGTTAAGTCACACAAAGCCATGTGAGGAAATTGTGAGCACAAAACAGAAATAACCTGTGCTAAAGTGCGTGTAGCAACTTCAGATGACTTGAGTGAAAAATAATACAGACCTGTTTGTAAAATACATGTGAGAATAAAATGGCCCAATCATACTAAGTGTGTCTAGAATATTGTATGAATAGTTGATGTATTAAAATCTATAGTTAAGAAACTTGTTAGCACTAGCAACTATAAATTTGTATGATACATGTTGTTCAAATAAATTAGTAATTATTGTTTGTAATTGTAAATAATTGTTGTGATTTCTAGAAATAAAGTATGGATTAACAAACACTAAAAAAAGTACTTGTGTATGTCAAATATGAAAATATTTTATGTGGGGTCAAAATGACCCCTTCCGACGTTTTAGGAATGTCAGAAACTCCGATGTTTTAGTGTAATGGCGTCGTTCCTACCTCACATCAGCGCAAACTGCCGCAGCTGGATCCACTGTGCGTTACAGGCAACGGATATGGCGCCCGACCGCAGGTTATGGCAGGTAATAGGACTCCACCACAAACAGATTGCGTGATGGGAGCCTCACATTGCTCAGCGAGCATAACCATGGTACTAAAGGCATAAAGCTGACAACGGATCATGAGACTATCACGTCGTGTATTAGATTAGACTTATCGATTCGTGAGGAAACGAATATGCGTGGCATTTTCAGACTCACACAGGCTCACGTTCTATGAGAAGGGCTCACATTGTATTGTATTCTAATTTTCATACCCATACACATTCTCTGGAAGCTCTGCGTCCGGTATTTCATACCCATATTAGAAATTTTCCGTCCTCCTCCACTCGTGTATTGAACTTGGGGAAACTAACTTTCTTTCTTATATGTAGTATCTTATTCTGATTGCCCCATTGCGCTAAGTGCGATCGAGGCACCTGATTCATCACACATTCTTCATCGAATAGCGGCTTTGTAAATTACTAAGCAGCGTTTTACAAAAGAACGCGCCAAATTCCCAGAACTTTCCGTTTCATTCGCTGAACATCTCTGGTCAACGTTCTTCCTCGAGCAGCAGATTTATAAATTACCAAACAGCGTTTCACGAAAACAAAGCCGAAAACTTCCAGAATTTCCCGTTTAAGTTCGCTGAAAATCTCCGTTACAAATTCGTATCGACAGTGGTGGTTTGTTAGGATAACAGCAGCAAGGAACTGTCTTCGACCTCCACCACAATACCTAACGGATAAGAACTCTATGCATTGGAGCAGTAAGCTAGATTTTGTCACCATTAGTCTTTCCTAATAGTGACTTCTCCTGTTAGTCCCGTTTCGAATCAGTTCGTCCAGTCATTCCCAAATAATCTATAAGGCATCGAAAGTTCAGCACCAAAATTAGAATGAAATTTCTATCGACTCCTTTTCTTCGTTATAGAGTTATTTTACTTTTAACACATCCAAAGAAAACTGAAATTTATTTAATATAGAAGAAATCTGCGGCCCATTGTTTAGTATCTGTCTAAAAACGTCACTATCCAGTAGGCTACAGCAATAATCGAATAATGGTGTAGTGCCGATGACAATATGTGATGTATCGTCTATGCATAATTAGCATTACTGGTTCTATTACTTTTCCTCAGGACACAGTCATCGTATTACTTATTGTTGAAGATACTGTGTTCTGTGTAACCTAACAGGTTCTTTTTAATTGAACAAATTCATAGATGGGACAAATGCTGTGACCCGGTAGATATCAAATGAATTTTGTTGTCCCCTACGTCTGCAACTAGTCCTCCCGTGGTGACATGATTTGTAGATGCAGGTTGTGTAATTTCGATTTTGGAAGGTGAATTCGGCTGCTGAAAAGTCAGGATATATTGCAGTTCACCAGGAGACAATTTGAGTAACCGTCTTAGGTTGTTTGCAGGAGAACAAAACAAATTGCAAAACGAGTTAGACGAGATATCTGTATGGTGAGAAAATGGCAATTGACTCCAAATAATGAAAAATGTGATGTCATCCACATGAGTGCTAGAAGGAATCCGTTAAAATTCGGTTATACGATAAATCAGTCAATTCTAAAGACCGTAAATTCAAATAAATAGCTAGGAATTGCAATTAGAAAAATTTAAATTGGGAAGAACACGCAGAAAATGTTGTGCGGAAGCGAACCAAAGACTGCATTTTTGGGCAGAACACTTAGAAGATGCAACAGATCTACTAATGAGACTGCCTACACTACGCTTGTCCGTCCAAAAAGTACAAATAACAGCAGCACGTTTTGTCTTATCGAGAAATAGGGAAGAGAGCGTCACTGACATGATAGAGGACTTCGGGGGGCATCGTTAAAGGAAAGTCGTAAGTCGTTTTTCGTTACAGTAGTATCTTCTCACGAAATTCCATTCACCAACTTTCTCGTCCGAATGCGAAAATATTTTGTTGACGCCGTCCTACGTAGGGAGAAACGATCATCATAATAAAATAAGGGAAATCAGAGCTCGCACGGGAACATATAGGGTTCATTTTTTCCCGCGCTCTGTGCGAGTTAGGAATAATACAGAATTTTGGTGAAGGTGGTTCGGTGAACACTTTGCAGGCACTTAACTGTGATTTGCATAATATTCATGTAGATGTAGATGTAGATGGGGTATGGGTGCTGCGTTGGTGCTGGCAGGAGTCGGACGGTGGTAAGTCACGGTAATATTATAGTGGTGGAGTCAGAGCTGGATGGGCCGTTAATGGTCACAGTGTCCAGGCGGACACGGGGAGTATAGCATTTAGGCATCAGCAACTGACAGCCTGGAGAACAACGAGTGTAGTATGTCCAGGACAGTGACGGCTGTTGGTGTGGTGCTGTTCTCAACACAGCAACAGAGTCGCTGACACAAGTCGGCAGCAGCATGTGGTGGACAGCAGTTAGTGGCTACAGTTGCTGCCATCCGTATGCACTTCAGCAGGCAGCACATCAGGAAAGTGGGATCAAACCGCAGCCACTGGCAAGTGCCTGCACTAGGTAGTGGACAGCAACAGTGTATCTTCCACCAACAACTGCGTATACTGGCCTAATACACTCCTGGAAATTGAAATAAGAACACCGTGAATTCATTGTCCCAGGAAGGGGAAACTTTATTGACACATTCCTGGGGTCAGATACATCACATGATCACACTGACAGAACCACAGGCACATAGACACAGGCAACAGAGCATGCACAATGTCGGCACTAGTACAGTGTATATCCACCTTTCGCAGCAATGCAGGCTGCTATTCTCCCATGAAGACGATCGTAGAGATGCTGGATGTAGTCCTGTGGAACGGCTTGCCATGCCATTTCCACCTGGCGCCTCAGTTGGACCAGCGTTCGTGCTGGACGTGCAGACCGCGTGAGACGACGCTTCATCCAGTCCCAAACATGCTCAATGGGGGACAGATCCGGAGATCTTGCTGGCCAGGGTAGTTGACTTACACCTTCTAGAGCACGTTGGGTGGCACGGGATACATGCGGACGTGCATTGTCCTGTTGGAACAGCAAGTCCCCTTGCCGGTCTAGGAATGGTAGAACGATGGGTTCGATGACGGTTTGGATGTACCGTGCACTATTCAGTGTCCCCTCGACGATCACCAGTGGTGTACGGCCAGTGTAGGAGATCGCTCCCCACACCATGATGCCGGGTGTTGGCCCTGTGTGCCTCGGTCGTATGCAGTCCTGATTGTGGCGCTCACCTGCACGGCGCCAAACACGCATACGACCATCATTGGCACCAAGGCAGAAGCGACTCTCATCGCTGAAGACGACACGTCTCCATTCGTCCCTCCATTCAGGCCTGTCGCGACACCACTAGAGGCGGGCTGCACGATGTTGGTGCGTGAGGGGAAGACGGCCTAACGGTGTGCGGGACCGTAGCCCAGCTTCATGGAGACGGTTGCGAATGGTCCTCGCCGATACCCCAGGAGCAACAGTGTCCCTAATTTGCTGGGAAGTGGCGGTGCGGTCCCCTACGGCACTGCGTAGGATCCTACGGTCTTGGCGTGCATCCGTGCGTCGTTGCGGTCCGGTCCCAGGTCGACGGGCACGTGCACCTTCCGCCGACCACTGGCGACAACATCGATGTACTGTGGAGACCTCACGCCCCACGTGTTGAGCAATTCGGCGGTACGTCCACCCGGCCTCCCGCATGCCCACTATACGCCCTCGCTCAAAGTCCGTCAACTGCACATACGGTTCACGTCCACGCTGTCGCGGCATGCTACCAGTGTTAAAGACTGCGATGGAGCTCCGTATGCCACGGCAAACTGGCTGACACTGACGGCGGCGGTGCACAAATGCTGCACAGCTAGCGCCATTCGACGGCCAACACCGCGGTTCCTGGTGTGTCCGCTGTGCCGTGCGTGTGATCATTGCTTGTACAGCCCTCTCGCAGTGTCCGGAGCAAGTATGGTGGGTCTGACACACCGGTGTCAATGTGTTCTTTTTTCCATTTCCAGGAGTGTATGTCGCCACTCAGGAGGTTTTGGCTAGGTAGCTAGAAGGCCTGGATGGCTAGATGGCCTGGACTCGAAACCATAGCCCACAAAGAAGGCGGCTGTCAGCAGATGGTGTTCACACAGTGGGTGCCCAATTTAGATGCAGTTAGGCAGCGGGCTGCAGCTATTGACAGTACAGACTGGCAATGGTGGTTGATGAGTTCATTTAGGACTGTAAGCAGACTTCTTCTCGTAACTATCATCTGGTTAGGACTGCATAACCGAACATACTGTGCACAACTGGTACTGAGAGAGTAAATAAGGTGGTATTTACAGTGAACTCCTCTGGCTAGTGCTTCTAAAATAGCAGCAGTCATGGGCGCTAAGTCATAAAAGGGCACAGGTGTCGGATGTTTTCATTGGGACAACATCACATCATATGCACTGGCTTTCCTGACTTGTCAGCACGTAGAGAAGCCCTATTGGCACTGCAGTGTGTGACAACTCCGACTTTCAGAAGTAGTGTATGCTACATTCATGTCAATGTACTTAATGTGTATTCTTGTGTTCTGAATTCGTGTTCTTGCCATAGCAGCTAGTTACTGAGCTGACTTGCGATACCCTCCCTGTGACATGTTTCTCCTTAATCGATGCAGGAGCTATTTTCATTACCAGGAGGAACTGTGCACAACACTTTTCTCTACTTTGATAAATCTGTTCCAAAGTGTTGTGATCTGTTTACATTTCGGGAGAAATATATGCACAATGTTCTTGCTCCTCTTTTACTCTAATTCAGCAATGAACTACATTCACTGCTTATTAACTTAGATACTATGTCCTAAAACTAATACTGTCTGCTGGCAGCTAATCCACTGGGGATTTGGTCAGTTTTCCAACTGCAGTAGACGCATGTTACACGAAGTAGAGACACTCATTGTGATGACTGTTCTGCACTGCTGCTCATGGCATTGTTGTACATGCTGGGGCATCCGTTCTGCAGTAATACGCCATTTTAGCGCAGCTAGAAGTTCGTCCAGTGAATGGAGAATGTTTGCTCGCAAAGTGCTGCTCACGTGAGTTAGGTATTGGGTTGTAAGTAGCGCCAATGGGCAAGTAGTGTTTCAAATTCGCTGTTATGGTTATAGTGATAAGAGCTGTAAGACAGAAAGCTGTTCCTGCTGTCGCACACGGTCTACCATTTTCCAGTAACCCATTACCTCGTAATTATAAACTCATTATCCCTTTTCTTGAAATCAATGGTGATTTCCTATCGGAAAAGTTACAGTTTCTAGTAACTGCTACGAAGTCATCGAAGAAAACAGAAATAATATCTGGTGTCCCACTTGTAAATGTTGTAGGTCGTCTGCTGTTCGTAATCTATGGAAACAATTTAAGAGAGAATCTGAACACCCTTCTTAAATTGTTTGCATACAGTTCTGTCATTTACCGTCTAGTAAAGTCATCAGGAGAGATCAAAACCTTTTGATAAATGACTTACATGCAGTACCTGTACGGTGCTTAAAGTGGCAGTTGAGTCTGAATAAGGAAAAGCGTGAGGTCATCCACATGAGTGCTGAAATGAATCTGTCAAAATTTCGTTATGCGACAAATAGGGCATATATAAAGGCAGTCCATTTAACTAAATATCTATGAATATCAATTACGAGCAACTTATACTGGAACGATCTCATTAATAGTCTAATGGGTTGATCAGTTGGGTTTGCAGCCAAGAAGCTGTGGTTTCATCAGACACCACCATCACCTAGGTGGAGTCCCTGATCTGTGAGCCATCAGCTATTCCTCATAGTTCTGGGCTTCGAACTGGATCTGACGACGGGAGGCTTATCATTGGGTGCCATCGCCAGACATTCCAGTCAGCCTTCTCGAGTCCTGAGTTTGACTCGAGGAATCTGGACGCTCCTGCCGTCAGCCCTGGACTGCGGGCACAGTGAGCCAGTGCACCTGTAATCTCCTTGTGATGCCGAGCGGACACCCGTCTTGTGATAACGAGACCGTCGCCTCCACCGCCGCCACCGCCACGAGCCGCAGTTGAAACCGTCTCAGGCTTCCGCTGCCACTGCGGACTCACTTGCTGCCGCTAGCGGCGGTCAGCACTTGGTCACAGCCGACGACCTACAGTGAGAGAAACGTTGAATAGTAGTAAGTGTTTTATTCAGTGGCACTCTAGACTCTGCGCCCGTCGAGGTACGTGAAGATTCATCGTTACAGCCTCCAGCATTCCTGGGCTCAGAAATGGCCGTACAGCAACACTGGTGTCAGTGTAGTGGTCAACAAAGACACGACACAATGACAGCAGAGAAGTCGCAAAATCGTGGAGAAATGCAAGATGACGCGCTCGGTGCTGGGGTTGGCGGTTGATCCTCAACACAAATAAATGTAATGTATTCCTCATACATGGGCAGAACAATTACTGCAAGCAGTCACGTCCATAAAACAACTAGGAGGCTGACTGCGGATAAACCAGTTAAAACTAACCTCAGGTAAGGCAGATGCCACGATGAGGTACACTCAAAAATATCGTGATTAGGAAATGTGGCTTCTCAGACGAAAACAAAGAATAAGAATGAATTGCTTTTCTAGAACTTTCCTTCGCATACTGTGCCACTTAGACGCCACTTATAAAGAACGTTTTTATATCTTTAAAAAACTGTTTAATAAGTGAAACACTTCTTTCCTAGTATTATTTTTATTCGAATTTGAGAGCAAATACAGGGTGACCATTATCGAACTATAAGAAATAAGATCGTCATAACTCCAGAACCGTTTGCATTAGGACGTTCAAACTGCAGGGCAGGCCGCGGGACATCATGGGAATTAGTTTATGAATATGATTTTGTCTAGCGACCGAGTTCACTTTCTTTTGGACGGGTTCGTCAAAAAGCAAAACTGGTGCGTTTGGGGGACTGAGAATCCGCATTTCGCGATCGAGAACTCTCTTCACCCTAAACGGGTGACTATGTAGTGTGCAATGTCCAGTCATGAAATAATCGGTGCGATATTCCTTGATGGCACGGTGTCTACCGAACGGTACGTGACGGTTTTGGAATTTTGGAAGATGATTTCAGCTCCATTATCCAAAATGACCCTGATTTCGACAAGATGTACTTCATGCAAGATGAAGCTCGAACCTATCGAAGCATGGGAGTGTTTTATATCTCGGAGGAGCAGTTTGAGTACCCAGAGGCCACTGGCAAGGGCCTCGATTGGCGGCCATATTCTCCGGATCTGAACACATGCAACTTCTTTTTGTAGGGTGCATTAAAGACAAAATGTACAGCAATAATCCCAAAACAATTGCTGAGCTGAAAATAGCCATTCAGGAGGTCGTCGACAGCATTGATGTTCCGACACTTCAGAGGATCTTGCACAATATCGCTATTCGTCTGCGCCTCATCATCGCCAATGATGGCAGGCATATCGAACAACTCATAATCTAAATACGAATATCTGTAGTGACGTTTACACGTTGAATAAAGTATGTGCACGCCGTAGTTTGTTGCTACTTTACGTTTCTTCTCATATAGTTCAATAATTGTCACACTTTATTAACAGTTGGAAGAATATCGCGTTCTGTGCAGTCCGCAACTTTACTGCATGCTATATGTCAGGAGTCTTTTTTTTTTATTTGAATCTTATATTTGCAACCATTTCCCAAACAGCCTTGATTAATGAAATGAGAAAATGCATTGTTGGATACAACGTCTCGCCCTTATAGATTTACTGCCAAATTTTCATACAAGAATATGGCACGAGACTCGTCGTGTAATTAAAGTAGAACACTTTCGCTCATTGTGGTACAGGACACTCATAGAAAACCAATATATGACATCTTTCTATCTCGCGAAAAGATTAGTCGGGACTGCGGCAGAAAAGGGGAGAAGTGACTTCGGTACACGAAGTACCCTCCACCACACACTATAATGTCGCCTGCGAGATGCAGATGTAGATGTAAAAATAAATTCTCAAAGTACACACAGCGTTGTTTTGCGGTATCACCATCCGCACTGTAAACTTCCCTTAACATGAACCGTTAAATGTTGACAAACGACGTGAACAATATCTGTGCCTACATCAAGGTACAGAACCTAAAAAATTTAAACAAAAAACGCACGGTCTGCTTGCTCAAGTTTTAATATTAAAACCTCTCAGCTTCACAAAGGCAGAAATATTAACCGCTCTTATCTCGCCCAATTTATAGCTACCGACGTTTTTTGTTACTAATTCACAAGTCACGTTCTGTTCGCGGAAAGTTTCCATCGCGTAGCATGGTGTGCCTTTAACATGCTGAGGCGCCAGAAAGGGCGCTGGTGCAAGGGGAAATAGCCGTATTCTAATATTGGCAACAAAAAATTTCTTATTAAAAGTTCCTCGTTCCCGGTGAAAGAACTTTGCAAATTTAATTCCCTATCGGAGAGTCCAGCGCTGTGGCCATAGGCGACCTCTCAATGCAATCAGGGCCTCTGCAAAACGCCTCTGGCACGGAGAACTTTTGACGGAAGTTTGGAACAGTATCCGTTTGCCGTAACCTACAGACGTATACCCTTTAATATGCAGATGTACTATACATTTGCTTCTGTAACTTTCAGTCTGGATGCTAATGACAGTCGTCTTTTTGTTGAATTTCCTCAACACAGTTAGCTCCCAATAGTGAAAAGCAAGCTACACTTTAAATATCCGACAAGAACAATTAACATAAAATTAAATTATTATGTTTTTCAGTTTACTCATTTTAACCCGCAAGGGCCGATCTGTGTTAATTCACTGGAGGAGATAAACTTCTTTCCCAAGATCGGTAATCAGTGTTACTATCTTCAGATCTCGACAGACAGGTTCCTCCATATTCTTTAAAATAGAAGCGAAAATACTCTTTCTCATGATCTGGCATGTACGTAGCAGACTAGAAGGCTGATGCATCAGCGCGTCAAAACCGAAACAACTATATACACATATATTTATCACACACATCTGCCTAGACTCAAGCGGAACCCTGGCTGCAATGATGTGCTCTGTTGTGAGTGGCGTAAGACCTATGTATTCGGCAAATAGCTGTGTATATTGTTGTTTTAATTTTGACATACCTCTGTATTAGTCTTCTAGTCTGTTACGTACCTGCCACTTCATGAGAAAGAATACTTTTTACTGCTATTTTAAGGAATAACAGTAACCTGTCTGTCGAGATCTGAAGATTGTAACACTCATGCCGAAACAGGTTGCTGCGAATAAAGGTTATTACTAGCGATCTAGGCGAAACGTTTATCTTCTCTAACGTAAATTATTAAACTATTCGTTTGTTAGGAATGTGACTGGGACGAAAAAATTGACCCCGTCTGAGGAAACATCTTTTTATGGTAGAGCGGAGTGCACCTTACATGTCTGTCTATGCCTACTTTTATTACTGCATTTTTAATGTGATTAAACCACTTACGTACATGAGAAGGGAGGAGGAGGGAGAGGGCAGGACAGAGAGAGAGAGAGGTTGAAGGTAATAGGAGCTCTAAATAAACCATTAATAAATAATGCCACAATTATTTACACAACACAAATTTAAACTAAATCTGTTCTGCGTTCTGTTGCTAATTTACAGGAAAGGTTACGTGACAAGTTTCACGTGAAATTTCTGTATTGTTCTCAATGTTCATCGACTGATGTTTCTAAGGCTATTAATTTAATTAATAATTTAGCGAGGTGACCCACTACAGCTGTCAGGAACTTCAGCAACTGCATTTTAGCTATCAGCAGTACGAATTATTTTTAGTTCTTTACATCTTCCGGTCGGGATGATAGTCGGTACGGCCAAAACCGGCACAGAACAAATAATAATTCGTACAGCTGATGCCTGAAATGCAGTTCCTGTTTCGACTGAAGTAGGTTGTACGCGCCAATTTCTGTGAGATTACCACAAGAGACACTACTGTATCAATAGACTGCGCCATTTTGTTTTGGTTCCATTAGCGGCGTACTACGGTACTGCGGCGCGGGGATTTCATTCTGTGCTAGGACTGCAGACGTCCGTCTTTCAACGAACATAAAATTAATTATCTGTTCTGGATACAAGAGAGTAATGTAATGGAATAGTTTGTTATGATATTTTAACCTGTAGTTCCATATGGATATGACGGTTTGTCTAGGCTACTACATTGATTAAGAAGATAAATATTGATCGAAACTAGTCTTCAACAAACAATGTGCAACTCAGACGGTGAAATAACAGATAAATTTAATTATACAAGTCTATATTATCGAGGTGATAATTGGAACTTAAAGCTTATCCTTCGTGCTGCGAAAGCGAGAGATCAGAATTTAATGTCATTCTTCTGATAGCCTAATGTACATCTACATCTATTCTTGCCTTCCAGTCATATATGAAGCAGGGTAATAATAAGTGCTTTAAACACCTGTTTACGTGCCGCAATTAATTTGTTCCTTTCTTCGCGATCCCTTTGGGGGTAGGGGGTTGCAATGTACTCCTTGACTCATCACTTAATATTTGCTTTAGACTTTGTGAGTAGTTGTTCAAGAGACAGTTTGCATCAGCCTTCAAGCACCACCTTTCATTTAAGGACTGTCAGCATCTTCGAGGCACTCTCCCGTGGCTCGAAGGAGCCTGTGACGATTTATACTGCGTCCGCAGCTCATGGTCGTGCGGTAGCGTTCTCGCTTCCCGCGCCCGGGTTCCCGGGTTCGATTCCCGGCGGGGTCAGGGATTTTCTCTGCCTCGTGATGACTGGGTATTGTGTGATGTCCTTAGGTTAGTTAGGTTTAAGTAGTTCTAAGTTCTAGGGGACTGATGACCATAGATGTTAAGTCCCATAGTGCTCAGAGCCATTTAAGCCGTTTATACTGCCCTTATTTGTATCAGTTCGGTAACGGTTGTCAGTCCAATTGGTTACGGGTAGCACAAACTTGAACAATATTCTGGTATGCGTCGCACGAGTGATTTGTTAGCAATCTCCTTTGTAGACTACTGACTCCCCTATTATGAACAGCAGTTCTGCCGCATGCTTTACCTAAGACTGAGCGCAGTTTTGCATTTCTGAACATTTAAACGAAGTTGCCAAACTCGGCACTACCTTCAAATCTTGCCAAGATCTGACTGAATACTTGTACAGTTTCAGTCAGACAGATTTCATTATAGGTAACTGAACCACTTTCGGAAAACCAAAGTTACTATTAACATTGTTTTCAAGTTCATTAACACACAACATAAACAGAAATGGTTCCAACACACTTTCCTTCCTTCCAAAAAATCCGCAAGCCAGTTACAGTTTTTGCTTGATTCCCGATACAATAGTAGTTTTGATAATAGTCGTACATCTGGTATTAAGTAAATTCTTTTCTAAAACAAAAATACTGTGTACATCTGACTGTCATGATGCAAAGCTTTCAGCAGATCACCTGGAAAAAGCCCGAATTTGGTTTAACATGAGCAGTGTTTTCTGATTCCATCCTAGTTGTCATGGAGGAGACCATTCTGTTCGAGATACCTTACTGAGTTTGAGCCTAGAATATGTTCTAAGATTGTACCACAAATTGATGTCAACATGTAAATCACTTCCGATTCTCTTCTTGTAGATGGCTGTGACCTATGCTTTCTTCCAGATACTGGGAACTGTTTTTTTATTCTAGGTATCTGCGGTAGATCATAGTTAAAAACTGCGCTATATCAGCCATAAATTAATTGTAAACTCTGATAGGGATTCCATCCGGCCATGGACCTTTGTTCAGTTTTGATTTCAACTGTTCTCCAACGCCACTTCACTCGTTATTCAGTAGTACGAGAATTAAACTGCTGCATTTCTCCCGGGTTTTAAGCATTTTCGCTTCTGCTGTGCTACCTTCGATTTCAGTGTCTGCCCCATCTGTAAGTGCCTGGGCATTAACTTTGGCGACTTTAATAGCCTTTACATACCAACAGAATTTCTTAGAATTTTGGAAAGATCTTTCGACAGTATTCTGCGACCACTAGTCATTAAAGGCCGCAACGCATTGCTTTCTAACAGCCTAACATCCTCCACTCAGCTTCTCTCTATCTATAATCCTATGCCTTGCATCTATTATGCTGTAGCCCCCGTTTCTTCAAGGAGGGTCCATCTCACCACGAACTGTTCTTCTGTGTACATTTATCTGTTCAGTGCGTGGTTAACTACTGTTTTAAAATTGAATTGTAATACCTTCACGTCCACCTCTCCTAAGCCAGTAGCTCCAAGTTCTTCACTGAGATGTGACAATACTGCTTCTTTATCGAGTTTACTGACATGTAGATCTCTCTGCTTGTTGTTGTTGCTCGTTATACTTTGGTAATCGTTGTTGCTACGACTGTCTCATTGTTACTGATACCAGTTTCGATATGAATATCCTCAAAGAGTTCAGGTCTATTTGTGCCATTAAATCGATTTCCATTATGTGCGGGGTTCCGAACCATCTGTCCTAGGTAGTTTTCAGAGAACGCATTTAGTAATGCTTCCGAGGATGTCCTGTCACATCCACCAAACACAAAATTGCAATTATCCCAACTGATTTTTGCACGCTTAAAGTCCCCTGCGATGATTTTACATACTAGCGAATTTAGATTTTCTCTAAAGTTTTCGTTTACATCAGGAGATGAGTGTAGTGGTCGATGGAAGAACACTGAAACTTGTCCAAAGAATCTCGCATGCAGCTTCAATTTCTAGCCGAGTATATTTGAGTTTCTTGTCTGCTGCTACCACTCAATTTTCCATTAGCCTCTCATTTTGACCTATGCTCAGATGCTCCCCTGAAATTTTGCAGCTGTCAATTTCAGACTTTAACCAGCTTTCAGTACCTAGTATTGTGTGATCTTCACTTTTAATAGCGCTTCAATGCTTTTTTGAGGTGCTTCAGACTTTGGAACATTATTACCAATGCTTTGCAGTAAATCAGAAGGCTTATAATACACCCATCTGTGTGTGTATGGGTGGAGTGGGGGAGAGGTTAACCATTTCTTTTGTATATTCTGATTTCTTTTCAGATATTGCGTCGACACATTTCTTTCAGCCATTCTTCCAGTGCTTCTCCAATATACAATTTAATATAATCGGTGAGAGGCAGTATCGTTGTCTTAATTCTGTTTGGATTTCAGATAATTCAGATGAATCTCTTAAGCATCTAACCTGAGACTGTGAGTTTGTTATAAAAGAACTTTTTCGCTATAGAATCATACGCCTTCTTACAATTAAGAAATGTTGTTATCGCCCTGTCGCCAACTGATGCTATTTGGTTTTGATAAAAGGCTTAATGGTAAACGTCTGCTATATCTTAAATCCTTTCTGGTACATGTGACTTTTCTCGAGGCAGAGTTAAATAAAAGAGTGAATCTGTGTGGAGAAAGTTTTGCTATCTGTTAATATTACCGAAGGCTACTGCCGTTTACTATCTCAGGAAGCTCCAAGTTCGACTTGTTATCACTACTGAAGTTATCGTTTGCACTTGCAGGTAATTCTTACGTGTTCTGCAAATTAGGTAACCACAACTAATGCAAATTATGTAACCACAACTAATGCTTGAGACATCCCTACCCTTACATTTTATTTTTCGACGATCGGACATGGGTGAAGGATCTTTAACAGAGATAACATGCTTTGCAGCTTAATCTAACCTCTTACTAAACCGAAGGCGCGTCTCCTTACTTTACAAATATTAAATATTCTCAGATTTTTGGTGGAGAACTGTTGCCTTGAAAGGATACTGGGACATACTATTATACTTTACTGGCTCAAATGGCTCTGAGCACTATGGGACTTAACTTCTAAGGTCATCAGTCCCCTAGAACTGAGAGCTACTTAAACCTAACTAACCTAAGGACACCACTCACATCCATGCCCGAGACATGATTCGAACCTGCGACCGTAGCGGTCACGCGGTTCCAGACTGTAGCGCCTAGAACCGCTCGGCCACCCCGGCCGGCTATACTTTACTGATTTCGTCACAAACACACTTCCAAACGGTGCCTAGACTCGTAAGTATCTCTACAAAACCATGCACAAAATGGGATATGTTGCATGTTTTATGACACTAAATACAAGGCTCACTGCAGATGCTTCATTGTTGGTCAATGAACACGTCTCTTAAAACAGAGCGTTCGAGGAGGTGTGGATGCCCACTCTCGAAGACTCCGAATGTCACCGCTGCATAGCCCCTCTTAACAAATATTTTGGTCGGAACATCTTTTGTGACCATCGGAAACGACAGGAAATATTGTACACCGTGCGCCGATGACATGTCCATTGCCGTATCATCTTCCGAAGGTCTCATTTTGGCGGGAAGCGTCATCAGTGATTTTACTGTGGTAACGGGTAATCAGCTAAAAACAGGAAAACCTTCATATAGCTAAGAGAGCTCGTTACGACAGGCATGAACAAAGTATCTTCCACAAATCCGTCTGCATCTACATCTACTTCTAAAACTACGCACGTACTCCCCAGGCCACAGTACAGTGCATGGCGAAGGGTGCTTGTACAACTACTAGTCATTTTCTGTCCTGTTCCACTCGCAAATGGAGCGTTGGAAAAATTACTACCTATATGCCCCTGTAAGAGCCCTAATTTCCCTTACCTTCGTGATCCCTACGCAAAATGTACTTTGGCTGTGGTATAATCATTCTTTACTGAGTTTCAGTAGTCGGTTCTCTACTTTTTCTCAGTACTGATTCGCGAAAAGAAGAACGTCTTCCTTTCAAGGATTCCCTTTTGAGTTCTGAAGCATTTCCTTAATACTTGATCGAACCTATCGATAATGAAGGCAGCACGCTTCTGAATTGCTTCGCATTCTTCCTGTAATCAAATGGCTCTGAGCACTATGCGACTTAACAGCTATGGTCATCAGTCCCCTAGAACTTAGAACTACTTAAACCTAACTAACCTAAGGACATCACACAACACACAGTCATCACGAGGCAGAGTATCTTCCTTTAATCCATCCTGGTGAGGATCCCAGACACTCGAGCAATATGCAGCACTAGTGTTGTATGCGACTTTTCGAAAGTTGTCATAATAAACCGAAGTCTGTTATTCGCCTTCCCAACTACGTCCTTATGTGCTCGTTCCATTTCATATCGCTCTGCACCGTTACGCCTCAATATTTTATCGATGTGACTGTGCCAAGCAGTACACTACTAATGGTGTATTCGAATATTACGGGTTTGTTTTCCCTACTCATTCGCATTAACTTACATTTTTTCCATGTTTAAAGCTAGCTGCCATTCATCAGCAATTACAAATTTTGTGTCAGTCATCTTGTATCCTCGAACAGTCACTAAATGTAAACACTTTCCCGTACACCACAGCGTCATCTGCAAACAGCTGCAGATTGTTGCTCAGACTCTCCGTCATATCATTCATGTGTACAGAGAGTAAAATCGGTCCTAGCACATTTCCTTGCTGCAGTCCTGACGAATCCTTGTCTCTGATGAACTCCCGCCGTCGAGTACAACGTACTGTCCTGTGTTAGTTAAGGAACCTTCGAACCACTCACATATCTTGGAGCCTCTTCCGATGCACGGACATCCGTTAAGTCACCAGCATGGCACCCTGTCAAACGCTTTCCGGAAATCTAGGAATATGGAAACTCCCTGTTGTCCTTCATTTACGGTTCACTGGATTTATTCTGAGAAAAGATCAATCCTTGCTGATTTGTGACCGGAAGCGTTTCCATCTCAAGGGGAGTTATGCTATTCCAACTCAAGAATCCTGCAGCAAACCGGCGATTAGGGTATTGGTAAGTAATTTTGTAGGTCCGTTCTTTTACCTTTCTCACATACAGGCGTCACCTGCGCTTTTTTCCAGTCGCTTGGGACTGGAGACAATACCCGACATAATGCCGATACCGTATTGGGCAGACACTCAACATAAAATGAGGGTCAACATCAAATTGAACTGCGACAAGCAGCTGGATATTTTACAAGGAGTGGAATCACTTAAATTCTCGGTAATAATAAAAATGAGTTGATGTAGTCTTCTCGGATTATCAAGCGAATTAAGACGGTTTTCTGTGGCAACATTTCAACAAGTTTCGTTCTTGTTACCCTCAGGCGAAGTGCCGCAGAACTTCACTTGGGCTCGGATTATAACTCGAGAAAACTTTATCATCGAGATTAGCCGAGAAAGTCTAAATTCGGATATAAAAATGAGTTTCTTCATGCATATCCTTCCAGCGTCAGGTACCACAGCAGATAACATCAAACATGCGTTCATATGCTAGTCTGTCGTGAGGTGACAAGAAGTGCACACGTAGCGGAAGTGGACGTCCACGGAAGAGTGTATGTTGCCCTTACGTGACACTGTGTTCCATGACCGCAGGGACCCTGTTAACCCTGTAGAGAAGGATGCTGGGGAGAAGAATGCTTGTTTGCTATCTTCGTTACCTGAACTCGTCACTATTTTGCGGAAAGAATGGTATAAGATTCCATTCAAAACCATGAAGAACTTGTATTTATCCATTCCGAGACGACTGGAAGCTGTTTTAAATACCAACGTATTTCCTATGCCGTGTTAGCATGGGTTCATGGTGTGGGTTCCTGTAGTCATGTCCTAGTTCATGAACCACGGGCAACGTATGAGTGACCAAGTAAGTGGTCCCGACAGTCGGGATACCAGTTACTTTGGAATAAGGCTGGGCATCTCGGACATATTCTGAGTCATGATCACCTTTGTGCTCATACGGCAAAGACTACCAAATCCACCGGTTAGTCCCTCAGCCGTTAGGGGTAAAACCCAATGGGACTCGGGGCAAGTAAGGCTAGCAACCTGCTTCCCTGGTACTTTAAATATGATGCTGGCAACAATCAGAGCAAAATGCCTCGGACTTTTGGAGGTGACGGAGTCCCATCTCTAACTGACAAACCAGGGACTCCTAAGATACGACTTGGCAAACAAATGGTAATGAGATGGGGAGCTATTAATATCAATGGGGGCTACTCTTGGAAGAAGGTAGAGCTAGCAGAGGCTGCAAGTAAGATGGGGCTGGACGTTTTAGCTGTTAGTGACATTCGGGTAAGGGGTGAGAAAGAAGAAGAAGTGGGAGAATACAAGGTCTACTTGTCAGGAGTCAAAGCAGGAATAGCACAATGGGGTGTAGGGCTTTACATCAGGAAAGAAATGGAACCCAGCGTAGTTGCAATAAGGTATGTAAACGAACGACTAATGTGGATAGATATGACAGTGTCTAGCAAGAAAATTAGGATTGTGTCAGTATATTCGCATTGTGAAGGGACTGATCAAGATAAGATGGATAGTTTTTATGAGGCACTCAGTGATGTAGTTGTTAGAGTAAAGGACAAGGACAGTGTTTTGCTCATGGGTGATTTTAACGCCAGGATTGGAAATCGAACAGAAGGGTATGAAAAGGTTATGGGTAAATTTGGAGAGGATATGGAGGCCAACAGGAACGGGCAGCAACTCTTGGATTTCTGTGCCAGTATGGGCTTAGTAATCACAAACTCCTTTTTTAAACATAAGAACATTCACCGGTATACTTGGGAAATCAGGGGAACCAGATCTGTCATTGACGATATAATAACAGATCAGGAATTCAGGAAGGCTGTGAGGGACACATGTGTATTCAGGGGATTCTTTGATGACACTGATCATTATTTAATCTGCAGTGAAATTGGGATTGCGAGGCCGAAAGTGCAGGAGGTCAGGTCCATATGTAGGAGGATAAGAGTGGAGAAACTTCAGGATAAGGAAATCAGGCACAAGTACATAACAGCGATCTCAGAAAGGTACCAGTTAGTTGAATGTAGTCAATTACAGTCATTGGAAAAGGAATGGACAAGGTACAGGGACATAGTAATAGAAGTGGCTAAAGAATGTCTTGGAACAGTAGTGTGTAAAAGTAGAAGGAAGCAAACGGCTTGGTGGAATGACACAGTCAAGGCAGCCTGTAAAAGGAAAAAGAAGGCGTATACAAAATGACTACATACTAGAACTCAGGTAGACAGAGAAAGTTATGTTGAAGAAAGAAACAAAGCCAAACAGATAATTGCAGCATCCAAGAAGAAATCTTGGGAAGACTTTGGAAACAGGTTGGAGACATTGGGTCAAGCTGCTGGAAAACCATTCTGGAGTGTAATTAGCAGTCTTCGAAAGGGAGGTAAGAAGGAAATGACAAGTATTTTGGACAGGTCAGGAAAACTGCTGGTGAATACTGTGGATGCCTTGGGCAGATGGAGGGAATATTTTGAAGAGTTGCTCAATGTAGGTGAAAATACGATCAATAATGTTTCAGATTTCGAGGTAGAATGGGATAGGAATGATGATGGAAATAGGATCACGTTTGAGGAAGTGGAGAAAATGGTCAATAGATTGCAGTGCAATAAAGCAGCTGGGGTGGATGAAATTAAGTCGGAACTCATCAAGTACAGTGGAATGTCAGGTCTTAAATGGCTACGCAGGATAATTGAAATGGCCTGGGAGTCGGGACAGGTTCCATCAGACTGGACAAAAGCAGTAATCACACCAATCTTTAAACATGGAAACAGAAAAGATTGTAACAACTACAGAGGTATCTCTTTAATCAGCGTTGTGGGTAAAATCTTCTCAGGTATTGTTGAAAGGAAAGTGCGAGTATTAGTTGAGGAGCAATTGGATGAAAATCAGTGTGGGATTAGGCCTCTTAGAGGTTGTCAGGACCAGATCTTTAGCTTACGACAAATAATGGAGAAGTTTTATGAGTGGAACAGGGAATTGTATCTATGCTTTATAGATCTAGAAAAGGCATATGACCGGGTTCCTAGGAGGAAGTTATTGTCTGTTCTACAAGATTATGGAATAGGAGGCAAACTTTTGCAAGCAATTAAAGGTCTTTACATGGATAGTCAGGCAGCAGTTAGAGTTGACAGTAAATTGAGTTCATGGTTCAGAGTAGTTTCAGGGGTAAGACAAGGCTGCAACCTGTCTCCACTGTTGTTCATATTATTTATGGATCATTTGTTGAAAACAATAGACTGGATGGGTGAGATTAAGATATGTGAACACAAAATAAGCAGTCTTGCATATGCGGATGACTTAGTTGTGATGGCAGATTCGATTGAAAGTTTGCAGAGTAATATTTCAGAGCTAGATCAGAAATGTATGGACTATGGTATGAAGATTAGCATCTCCAAAACGAAAGTAATGTCAGTGGGAAAGAAATATAAACGGATTGAGTGCCAAATGGGAGGAACAAAGTTAGAACAGGTGGACGGTTTCAAGTACTTAGGATGCATATTCTCACAGGATGGCAACATAGTGAAAGAACTGGAAGCGAGGTGTAGCAAGGCTAATGCAGTGAGCGCTCAGCTAAGATCTACTCTCTTCTGCAAGAAGGAAGTCAGTACAAAGACTAAGTTATCTGTGCACCGTTCAATCTTTCGACCAACTTTGTTGTATGGGAGCGAAAGCTGGGTGGATTCAGGTTACCTTATCAATAAGGTTGAGGTTACGGATATGAAAGTAACTAGGATGATTGCAGGTACTAGTAGATGGGAACAATGGCAGGAGGGTGTCCACAAAGAGGAAATCAAAGAAAAACTGGGAATGAACTCTATAGATGCAGCAGTCAGGGCGAACAGGCTTAGATGGTGGGGTCATGTTACACGCATGGGAGAAGCAAGGTTACCCAAGAGACTCAAGGGTTCAGCAGTAGAGGGTAGGAGGAGTCGGGGCAGACCAAGGAGAAGGTACCTGGATTCGGTTAAGAATGATTTTGAAGTAATAGGTTTAACATCAGAAGAGGCACCAATGTTAGCACTGAATAGGGGATCATGGAGGAATTTTATAAGGGGGGCTATGCTCCAGACTGAACGCTGAAAGGCATAATCAGTCTTAAAGTCTTAAATGATGATGATGATGATGATGATGATGATGATGATGATGATGTTAGCATGGGTAATGTGTTGTGTTTTTGGTGTTTCCATAATTTTGGACAGCCCCGTATTTGCGAATCATACAAGTAGTAACCCGGTAGCTTGTCTTTTAACGGAACCTCACTTCATTAGGAACTATGCCCAGGTTAAACTTCTGAGTAAATGTACATACATCTGCACCATAAAACGCAAGACGAACGGCTTTTATTGAGTGTCTCCTGCGATTGTGTGGGTCTGGAAGTGTAGATCCAACTTGGCAATGCTGCTCATCCACGGCTCCGTCTTCCTATCGCAACTTGAAAACGAAGGCGGCAGCGTTCTTACTCCTTTCAGCACGGTGTCGATCGTTGACAGGCGTTTTATGTCCTGCCGGTGCAGCGTTCAAGCTCCAAAACAACAGGGTACGTCCACCTAGCTGCACTCACTGGACAGTGTGTCTAACACGTTCAGCCTGACCGGGTTCCCTCCAAACACATCTCCGACGATTGTCTGGTTGAAGGCATATGCGACACTCATCGGTGAAGATAACGTGATGCCAATCCTGAGCGATCCATTCGGCATGTTGTTGGGCCAATCTATACCGCGCTGCATAGTGTCGTGGTTGCAGACCTGGCCGTGGATGTCGAGAGTGAAGTTGCACATCATGCGGGCTATTGCGCACAGTTTGAGTCGTAACACGACGTCCTGTGGCTGCACTACATTATTCAACATGGTGGCGTTGCTGTCAGGGTTCCTCCGAGCCATAATCCGTAGGTAGCGGTCATCCACTGCAGTAGTAGCCCTTGGGCGGCCTGAGCGAGGCATGTCATCGACAGTTCCTGTCTCTGTGTCTCCTCCATGTCTGAACAACATCGCTTTGGTTCACTCCGAGACGCCTGGTCACTTCCCTTGTTGAGAACCCTTCCTGGCACAAAGTAACAATGCAGACGTGATCTAACCGCGGTATTGAACGTCTAGGTACGGTGAACTACAGACAACACCAGGCGTGTACCTCCTTCCTTGTGGAATTACTGGAACTGATAGGCTGTCGGACCCCCTGCGTCTAATAGGCGCTGCTCATTCATGGTTGTTTACATCTTTGGGCGGTTTTAGTGACATCTCTGAACTGTGAAAGGCACTGTGTCTGTGATACAACATGCGCAGTCAAAATCTGTCTTCAGGAGTTCTGGGAACCAGGGTGATGCAAAACTTTTTCTGATTTGTGTATTTCACGCCAAATACACATCTGTTTCTCCTAGGTGGCTATGTTACTACCAGCAACAGTATTAATAAAAGTCTCAAATTTATTACAGGCACAATGCGTACGAGGAGACTCTCGATTAAACACACAAGTTCACTAAAGATGAGAAGCAGAGTCCATACTGGATAAGTTATACTTTCCTGTTTCAAAGTCAGGGCTTGCTGGCCGTAGACCGGTTTATAAGCAAGAGTACAAATATGTGAGGTCGTTCAAGGGTTACTCAACGACCACCGCTAGGTACTTTGGTGGAGCACTGCTAGTAGAATTCGGAAGTAACGGCTGATTACTTCCGTTCACTGGAGTCATAACTCAGCTGGATCTCAGGGAGCCATGCTGTCTCCTAAATACCGGCCAGGAAGACAGCTACTTGTTCCATTTTATACACATATCGTGAAATACGCCACCACTGCTGGCGTCACCTATCAGAGTGGCGCCTTGCGCAAGCCTGAGTGTAAAGACGTTGTTGTTCTGATGCTGTTGACATCTGCTGGGTAGGTAAACAAGAAGCTCCTGCTGTACTGCGGGTCAGCCTAAGCCGTAGGATACATCAGTAAACATGAAGTCAATGGTCGACAAAAATTTAAAAGCAATTAGGTCATATTTTCTCGAGTTTAGCTACAGGTACCACAACCACAATACACTGAATATCTTACCAAATAAACAGTCCTGTGACTTTATAACGATGAACAACAAACAAAATCATCTAAATCACCTATAGCAAAACTACCCTTTGATAAAGTAGAATGTAATCAGGAGTAATCGTTTCCTCATCTAATGTTCAATCCATTGGTACTTGATTGTCAGTGGAAAGGTAGCCACTACCAAAAAAATGCACAATATCTACATCAGCGTATCTTCTACGTGTGAAACATGTGGTATCGTCGATACGTTGATTCACAGGTTAACCTGTGAAGGTGAGTCTGAGTTTTGGTCTTTCATTCGAAGGAGACTTCCGATCATAGATACCACAACCCAAAATTTCGGAGAGTTAATAGAAACCTTAAGTCCACAGAAGCTGCAACACCAATGATCCAAAAAGAATGAAGCTATTTGGGTGATTGGACACACAGCTATTTGCATAGCTCACAATCTACAAGCAGTTACCAACTATTATTACTAATACACGGTACTAAAATATCAAAGAATAACATGTAAGAATGATGCAGAATTATTTGGTTATTGGCTGACCACAGCGATCATACTACTATAACTAAGAAGAAGGCACGAGAAAAAAATGAATCCCCTACAGTGACCGATTGAGACTAAATTATTCCAATGTACCGAGCTTATTTTCCGTGCTAGAATTCTTTCCTATGAAGAAGAAAAGACCCAACGATGTTTATATTAACAGTTACATCTCTGCTCACTTCACACTGATGTTTGCCATTGCTGTATTGCTTTTCCAAATTAATCTTTCACAACATGACAGTCCACAGTGGCTTTTATAATCGTTAGAGTAAGAACATGACCTGGCAACAGTTGCTGTTGTCTAAGAATTATGGTACAGCTTCGTCCACTGATTATGTGTGTAATTATGCACATGCTACACAAATCAACCGAATATCACTCATTGTTGCTCGAGCATTTGACGAAAAACTTCCACAAACATTTTGTCTCATCTGCACTCTGTTGATGGTATTCAGACGTAAGCGGCCGTTCCACGACAAACCTCGACGACAACTTCGTCTGACCGACAGCGCTCGGACGCTGTTGAACATGAAGTAGCTGGACAATACCACTGTTGGAAGAAAGGGCGCACTCAGCACTGAAATTTCCAGATAAACAGCAGTCGGCAGTACGTTTTACTACGTCATACTATGAGTGTTAAAATAGGTATCAAATATTTGTAATTTGGCGTAGTATGTCACAAGGACATCAAGGTGCCAGCGCGGCACCTTGCTAACATGGGGTGGCGTCTCTCACCTGGGAACAACGTCCTCCATTGCCAAGCCAGGCTCCACTGTATTTAGTAACTCGAAACTCCCTACGCTGTGACTGCCTAAAATGTGAGAGATGGAGGCTTTCTTGTGTAGGTAGGAACTGGAAGTTCATGGCTAGTAACCCGAGTCTAGTAGCGGAGGCTACAGTGCAGAGCGGCATCGGCGGTAGCTCTGGCCAGTTACGTTAATTGTTGCATTATAAGAGTCTATGAGTAGGTGACACACTAGTGATGGCTCTCGCCAGTTTTTGAGAATTATCATGAAAAACATCACAATATTAACAAGTGAACACGAAAACTGAAGTAGGAATTTTTAATAATAATTATACTCAGTGTGCGATTTGCAGGGGGGGGGGGTGATGGGGGGGATTTCCCCCCCCCCCCCCCCCCCCCCCCTAAGCATCAGACGATTCCCTCCTCTGGTTTTAGTTTATGCATCCCAACCCGGGATGTTTATTTCCCACGCACTGGAGTAGAACTTTACATAAAATTTAAATTTGTGGAGCCGAACACTGAAAGTTTTTAATACAGTCTTACTATTAATATTATTAATATGTTTGCTTATTAATTTTGAAAAACTGTTATGTAGTAGTTAAGCATTTCAAAATATTTACAACTAAATCATCATTATCATGCGGTCATTGTTGCTTTCGTCTAAGGTGCGTCATCCGTTTGCTTGCGAGGGAAGTGGTGTGGCAGTCATACCGCAGCAGTCATACCACAGAGTTGGGTGAGCTGGGGGCTGAAATTTCCACCCACCCCGGGCCCTAACACAGGGTGATGACCAGCCCGGTACCTGTGCGAACATTTACTATTAGGCCACCTTTTGGCAACGGTATGGCGCGGACTAACGCGCCTGGGACGAAAGCACAAAGTAGTGCGAAGTGAGCAACGGTACTGGTCAGACGGGATCGGACGGTCTGACTTCACTAGCCGCGAACCACGTGGGTGGAGCTAAACAAAGGCTCCCCAGCGTCGCGAACTCCAAATTAATTGGTGCCGTTCGTTCGTTGCCTCGCGTCCGTCAAACACACGGCTATCTTCACACGTTCCCACTTCAGTAGCTTCATTAGGGAGTTGAGTGCGTCCAGGCCTGTAAGAACTACGGAATTTCAGGATGTCATTCAAACAAAGCAAAATTTCAGATTTCCTTAAGAGCCTGATACGTGTACGAACTCTGGCAATCAGGATACTAACAGTGGTGCTAAAAGAGTTAAAATAGACAGTGAATGTAAAAAACAAAACGGTAATGATGGTGCTAATACAGGGGAAGAGACTGAATCTCCGGTGACTGAAAACTGTGACACGTCACAAGGTAGGAATGGGAGTAACAGTCCTCTTGAGATTATAGTAGGAAATTGTGTTGCCTTATCACGTTTCCAAAACTGGCAAAAGACTAAGCCGTGGCTGTCCGTAAATGACAAAAACTTAGTAATATGCACAGTGTGTTCACAAGTTCGTGAACTTACGGTGGAAAGCAGTGAACGTGTGCGTATCGATAACGCGTTTTTAGCTGGTATTTCTGCTAATAACGCCAAAAAACTAAATGATAAAATCGGGGATCATGAAAAATGCAAATCACACATGAAGTGCGTAGAAATCATGATTATAAAAGAAAAGTAAAGTTTAGAAAAATGCGTGAATGAAAGTGAAAAGTTGTGGTGAAAGCAGCATCAAGAAAAAGTAATCGCAACTGCTTCGTTGTTCAGGTGTGCATATGTAATAGCTAAAGAGAAATTATCATTCAAGTCGTATCCTGCAGTAATCGAACTACAAAATCTTAATGGTTTCAGTCGGTAATATGCTTCATTCTGACCATGCATGCCGAAATATCATTATGTTTGTAGGAGAAGAAACGAAAAAGACTCTTGCTCACTTCCTTGTAGAATCGGGTACAAACTTTAGTATCATGATGGACGAAAGTACAACAGTTTCCAATAAAACTTGTTTAATAATATATTTACGTTTGTCCTTTGAGGGAATTGTTTGCAACTATTTTTTTGACATTGTTGAATTAGAAAGCGGGACAGGAGAATGCATTTCAGCACATTGTTAGCAGCTCTTGAAAAGTATGGCATTACAAATGATGTACTAAAAAACCACCTTGTAGGTATCGCAACAGATGGTGCCTCAACAATGCTTGCACCTTATAATGGTGTTGCCGCTCTACTGTGTAGTCATTTACACAAGGATTTAACTTCGTTCAATGTATGAACCACAAAATGGAATTAGCGGTCCACGATGTTATGAATGATGTAACAGATGTATACCATATACAGGTTTTTTTTTAGATTCCTTATATTCTGTGTTTTCTCGAAGTCCTAAAAATCAGAGACTACTACAAAGTGTTTCACAAGAATTATCCTCGCAGCTATTAAAACTAGGCCGTATTTTTCGAGTACGTTAGGTTGCTTCCTCATTTAATGCTGTTCGAGCTCTTCTTGAAAGTCACATTTCTCTTGTCCATCTTTTTTAAAAACTGAGACATGATGGTTCCCGATCAACTCAAGAGAGATCTAAATTTGAAGGATTGCTAAAACATCTCACAAAGTGGTTGCTTGGAATGGAATTAGTTATGCTTTATGAGGCCCTAGAAGTTCCGCAAGTATTATCATTCTTTATGCAGAACAGAAATTCTTCAGTCCTTAAAGCAAAACAGCAAATTGACGTGGCTATAAGAACTCTTAAAACACTGAAAACAAATGACTCGCCACGAATTAGGATGATAGTACAAGAGTTGGAGGAAAAGCGCACATTCAAAGGGGTACTAATTAAAGAACTATGTTGTGATGAATATAACAGATTTCAGACATTTGGCTAGAAATTTTTTCAGTCTTTGGTAGAAAATATAAAAAACCGCATTGAGGACCTGGATTTCTTTTCGGGTGTATCCGTATTAAATTAAGATACATGGCCCTCAGATGATTATGAACGTGTGTTTTATGGTGACATGTCAATTTCTCGCTTGTGTAACAAAGTGAATTTTAAATTACGTGAAAGCACGTGTGCGTCACTAGTTAAAGGTTTTCGAATCTATAAAGAAAATCCTCAACACATGCCCAATTCTGTGAAGGAACTTGTGAAGGCAGTCGAGGCTATACCTATATCTACGGCTGAATGTGAACGCGGATTTAGTGCCATGAATTTAACATTGACTGGTCAGAGAAATCACTTACAAATTCCGACACTTTCAAATCTACTTTTCATTTCAATAAACGGAGCTCCACTGAATTGCTTCGATGCAGAAAAGTTTTCAGCAAGGTGGTTCAAGTCTCAGCACCATAGCGCCCTTGACAAACCAACAAGCAAACCCTCGAATCTTCAGGAGCAGTCTCATTCATCTCGTCTCTTCAACTAAACTCTGTAAGTTAAAATGGCAATTATATACTGTAGTACTAGCTGCACCGGCCACACTCTGCTGTGGCTTTGCGATAATACGATGATTTAACAAATTAACATTCACTTATAATTTCAGAGTGTTAAAATTAAGCACAAAAAACACAAAAATTTTAATTTTACATTTTATTCGTCTCATATTTTAGGATAGTTTGAGTATCGTATATTACATGAATCATTTACAAACCTGTTAATTAACAACATATGAAGATTTATTAATTTTATAAATGAGGTAAATAAACTCGGCATTGCCCAGATGTCTATCTTCCCCTTACGTCCATCTCCTTCTTTTCCCACTCCCCATCTTCTCCTGCCCTTCTCTCTGTCCATCTGCTTTTCTCCTCTGTCACCTATCCCCTCCGTCACTCTCCCCTTCGCCAAGGTCAATTTCTCTCCCCCTCTAAGTCAATCTCCTCCTACCCTCTCTTTCTGTCCCTATGACATCCAACATTTACATAATGAAAGCAGTAATTTGCGTCTACAATTGCCATAAGGACAATGCTGAATGTTTTTTTGTAGTTGATGTATTCGCCTCCAGTATTCGGAGGACACATAATTTGCACATGTCTGCCATATATGGCTCCTATGCAGTGAGAGAAATTCCACTTCACTTCGAAATTTCTTGCTATCTTCTGCCATTCTTCAGTATCTTTTGGAATCTGAAAAGTAAAACATACTCATTACTTTCCCTATTTTTTCAGAGTGATGACACAGAGGACACAGTATCAAAAGATGACGGCGCTGGAGCTCTTCAAGAACATGTACTTCCCACATATGTCAAGCACATATTTTCAAATGTTCTTTTTAAAGCGGCCTTGGGGGAGTATGAACAGCAAACTCCGAGCATCGAAACATTGGTTGCAAAACCTAGCTGTGAAATTGTATAGGTGGACAATAATAATTGTGACAAATTTGTTCAAACAGAAAGAGAAGAGCTCGAATTAATTCGATTTTAGAAATAACTATTTTTAACAGTTCCTTAATATCCATTTTAATTTGCTTAAAAATGCCAATGAAACGTTACTTAAATGAAATCAGTATTGAATATTGCGTCCTTACCTTTATGTTATTCTTCAACACCAATGAAAAAGCTTCACATACTTGTGGCACTATGAGGGAGATAGCAGAATATGATACTTTAAATAAGTACATTAGTGGCTTGTATCAATCGCCAGTGGCTAAAAATCGTACTGTGATGGCCCATAGAATTCTTGGTGAAATACTGTCTTGTCAGTTGTTACCTTTCTTTACAATAAGAGGTGTAGTTAACTGCAGTAAGTAATTAAAGTCTTCAGTCGACATTCTCGTAAAATTACTAAATAACGCACCATCGTCTGCTTCTAGTTCCTAGGATACTATTTCGTGGACCTTCTTTAATTACACTTCTCTTCCATCATCGTTTACTTTTTCTTTGGTTTTCATTTCCGTTGTTAGCTGCATGTGCAAGTACCAAGTAGGTCGCCACTGCGATCACTTTACCATCCATTATACTGCAAGACCGACACACGTGTGGCACAGATTCTGTTGCTTTGGTATAAATTAACCTGCCGCATGCAAAATACGCCGTAAGATGTTGTCTGTTGTAGCATGCTACAAGACGACGCACGCCACATTTCCGTAGCATGCCACAATGTTGCAAGACGTCGCCCCAGCGTAAACGAGGCTTTAGAGCCAGGTCTGCATTGTATGGTGGATGTGATATGTTGCGTACGAAACTAGAATCTGCAATGAGATCCAAACGTCGTGGAAAACTGTGAAGAGGTGTCATCCTGCAGCAAGATTACGCTCGCCCGCATTCTGCCAAACGGACAGCCGACGCAATTAAGGAGTTGAGATTCGAGGTGCTGGAACATCCACCATACAGTCCAGACCTGGCTCCAAGCAATTTTCACATGTTTGGACCCTTAACGGAAGCACTACAGGGAAGAACATTTGAAAGTGATGAAGACGTCAATGTTGTGGTGCAAAATTGGTTACAGATGCAACCGAAAAACGTATTTTCTGATGAAATAGAAAAAGAAACTCGTAAAACGTCTGGAAAACTGCATTGAAGTCCAGGGAGGCTACGTAGAAAAATAACGCATGTTTCAGTTTTCTGTCATTCCCCTGTTATACCTGTATGTAGATGATTTTGTAAATAAGCGTTACCTATAACTTACTTTTAAACAAATAACAAGGGATGGCTTTTCTGATAGTGCATACGCGTGAATAGGGAGTTTCGGCATTAACATCTATTTATAAATAACTGTTTAACCATGGGTAACACCACGGTCCAGTATATAATTATACTAACCCCCTAAGACATCCCCCCCACCGGTAAAAGCACAAATCGCACACTGATTATACTAGAAGGCCAATGAATTTATGTAATTCGAAAGGTACTTTGCTATAGATGTGCAGAAAGAAAAGATGTATGTGTATGCAGTCATTAAGATGGTAAAAGGAAGTAGATGCTTTCATATTTGTAAGTCCGATTTTTGTGGTAAGTTCCCATGGGACCAAACTGCTGAGATCATCGGTCACTAGGTTTACACACTACTTAATCTAACTTAAACTAAATTACGCTAAGGACAACTCACACACCCATGCCCGAGGGAGGATTCGAACCTCCGACGGAGAGAGTCACGCGAACCGTGGCAAGTCTACCCCTCGCGGCGTAACTCTGACAATAGCTTCTCTAAGACACACTAAAATCTCCAGTAAGTGAACATCGGAAACTGAGTGCTACTATCTGATCTGCGTATCGTTCAGGTGCTGTGGTAGAAATGATACGTGAAAGTAACAACCTTTAGTGAAATCGCAACATAGGGACGTTCGTCTTTCTTGGTTCATTTGCAGTTACAGTGCAACAACTGCTTGACCGATGAAGTTTCAGCAGTAAAAATCAACATCTTGTCGTGATGAAGTCCGTAAATAACGTTGTGTACTGGAGTTGTTATTTCGCTTACTTCTCTATAATAGTAACTTTGTGCTCATTTACCACCGTTACCAGCGCACCGAGACACGAACTCGGGACCTTTGCTTTGCGTGGGCAAGAGCTCTACGTTTTTTTTTTGTTTTTTTTGTAAATTGGGAAGGTCAGGGCGTGTTACACGCCGCACTAGCAGTGGGGTCTCTTTACGGCACTGCCAGTGCGTCGAGGCACAAACCCCTTCCACCCCCTTTTTCATGTCCCCTGTTCGGTCATAGCACTAAGTGTGCAGAAAATTTAACACAGAACTCCCATTCTCCGATGTAAGATAGACAAAGAAACCTCTTCTCTGAATAGAAACTGAACACTGATAAAAACTTAACAATTGTTCTTGAATCACACAAATACTTCGAAGTCGAACACGAGTAATTCTGAACAAAATGTGTTGAAAAAACTCTTCGTGTACTATAGAAGTTTCGGAAGCACGGTAATAGTATATAATAATAACACAAGTGACTTTTAATTTTTTCTGTTCATTCTCGTTCAAGGTGTTGTAGTGGTTCCACATGTAACCTCCCCACTATAAAAATATATAATTATCTTTCGCATTTAGTGTAACCTTCCAAAAAATAAATTGCGTAACCTATCAATAATAAAATGTGACTAATCTCTCAATAATAAAAGTGTGACTCACTTATAACCTTTCAATAATAGACTGTGAATTTAAACTGGTAAATTTTAGACGTCAGCAGTGCTGCGTCATGGCCCTGAAAGATCATTCTGAATAAACAGGAAATTCTTA
Organism: Schistocerca piceifrons; assembly: GCF_021461385.2. NCBI lineage: Eukaryota > Metazoa > Arthropoda > Insecta > Orthoptera > Acrididae > Schistocerca > Schistocerca piceifrons. Next base: position 274,125,441 of record NC_060139.1, read on the forward strand.
CCTCAGTAAGGTCGCCGGATAACGCATATATATCTGCTCCTATAAGAAATTTTTCTGGCACAGCCGAGTGCAATGCTGGCCGATAGATTTGTCATGTATAAAAAGAACAACTGATTTTTCTTTGTAATATTTGGGATGACCATGGATTGGAGAAATTAGTAAATTCTTTAAATTGAAATGAATGATTGTCAAAAGCTACTTTGTATGAGAAAGATTATTATTAAGAGATTTTTTAAAACATTTACATTGAACTTGATATAACAATACTACATACGCGCGAGGTTGCTTTTACCTTGTGCTACAACGCTGAGGCTCCGCCATCGCTCCACCACGACCGGCCCAGCCAACACGATACACCAGACTGCTAGCTACTACTTACTGCTACTAACACACAGTTCCTACTGCAGTCAACACTGCTCTTTGGTCTGAGGTTCTCTTATAGCTTACCTATCGCAGGCAGCGCGTGAGCAATCCATCGAAATTACACTGCTCGAGTGCGCTAGTAACAAATTCTTTAATCAGGGACCTCTTACATAACCCTCCACAGGGGGGCAAAAATTTGGCAGCGATGGTGAGTCAATTGGACTTGCCATGAGCAACAAATTTTTCTATAATCTATTTAGTTTACTAAGTCTACAGTCACAGAGTATAAACATATATATAAAAGCAGAACATATTAAGAAATGAAATAGAGTGCACATGCACTGAGTTCAGAACATATTAAGAAATGACAAAATGTATACACAGTGAGTACAAAATATACACTCCTGGAAATGGAAAAAAGAACACATTGACACCGGTGTGTCAGACCCACCATACTTGCTCCGGACACTGCGAGAGGGCTGTACAAGCAATGATCACACGCACGGCACAGCGGACACACCAGGAACCGCGGTGTTGGCCGTCGAATGGCGCTAGCTGCGCAGCATTTGTGCACCGCCAGTGTCAGCCAGTTTGCCGTGGCATACGGAGCTCCATCGCAGTCTTTAACACTGGTAGCATGCCGCGACAGCGTGGACGTGAACCGTATGTGCAGTTGACGGACTTTGAGCGAGGGCGTATAGTGGGCATGCGGGAGGCCGGGTGGACGTACCGCCGAATTGCTCAACACGTGGGGCGTGAGGTCTCCACAGTACATCGATGTTGTCGTCAGTGGTCGGCGGAAGGTGCACGTGCCCGTCGACCTGGGACCGGACCGCAGCGACGCACGGATGCAAGTCAAGACCGTAGGATCCTACGCAGTGCCGTAGGGGACCGCACCGCCACTTCCCAGCAAATTAGGGACACTGTTGCTCCTGGGGTATCGGCGAGGACCATTCGCAACCGTCTCCATGAAGCTGGGCTACGGTCCCGCACACCGTTAGGCCGTCTTCCGCTCACGCCCCAACATCGTGCAGCCCGCCTCCAGTGGTGTCGCGACAGGCGTGAATGGAGGGACGAATGGAGACGTGTCGTCTTCAGCGATGAGAGTCGCTTCTGCCTTGGTGCCAATGATGGTCGTATGCGTGTTTGGCGCCGTGCAGGTGAGCGCCACAATCAGGACTGCATACGACCGAGGCACACAGGGCCAACACCCCGCATCATGGTGTGGGGAGCGATCTCCTACACTGGCCGTACACCACTGGTGATCGTCGAGGGGACACTGAATAGTGCACGGTACATCCAAACCGTCATCGAACCCGTCGTTCTACCATTCCTAGACCGGCAAGGGTACTTGCTGTTCCAACAGGACAATGCATGTCCGCATGTATCCCGTGCCACCCAACGTGCTCTAGAAGGTGTAAGTCAACTACCCTGGCCAGCAAGATCTCCGGATCTGTCCCCCATTGAGCATGTTTGGGACTGGATGAAGCGTCGTCTCACGCGATCTGCACGTCCAGCACGAACGCTGGTCCAACTGAGGCGCCAGGTGGAAATGGCATGGCAAGCCGTTCCACAGGACTACATCCAGCATCTCTACGATCGTCTCCATGGGAGAATAGCAGCCTGCATTGCTGCGAAAGGGGGATATACACTGTACTAGTGCCGACATTGTGCATGCTCTGTTGCCTGTGTCTATGTGCCTGTGGTTCTGTCAGTGTGATCATGTGATGTATCTGACCCCAGGAATGTGTCAATAAAGTTTCCCCTTCCTGGGACAATGAATTCACGGTGTTCTTATTTCAATTTCCAGTAGTGTATTAACAAATGACATAACGTGCACACGCACTGAATAGGTCTTTACCATTTTACAAGAATTTAAACCTATTGAAAAGTGAAATAAAGTGCACATGCACTGAATAAGTCTTTGCCATTTTACAAGAATTTAAACATATTGAGAAGCGAAATAAAGTGCACATGCACTGAATAAGTCTTTACCATTTTACAAGAATTTAAACATATTGAAAAGTGAAATAAAGCGCACATCCACTGAATAAGTCTTTACCATTTTACAAGAATTTAAACATATTAAGAAATGAAATAAAGTGCACACACACTGTATAAGTCTTTAGCATTTTTTTACAAGAACTAGGAAAGGGATGGGAAGGATAGCATCTGGGTTGTAGCACAGTGGGTTGAACGTGGCTGCACTGAAAGTCCATATCTTTCTACAGAAGCACAACACCAAGTGAGATAATCTGAAGTTCTCTTCCTGAAGTATTTATCAGTGTAACCAAGACACTGAAATGTTGCATTAATATTGTATGTTATCATTTTGGTAGTACATTAGGTACACCAATCAGTACAACCATAATAACATCTCCATCGTTCAGGGTGGTGGACAGCTTGATATGTCAACACCACATTCTGGTAAAATCCATACCCGTACATCAACGTAGAATTAGTGCAAAAACCTAATATAGTGCTCCATGATCATGAGGATTAATAGGAGATATGGATATTGCAGTAATTGCTGGTAATTAGGTCAGAAGGTGAAGAATACGTTAAGTCTTATGCTAGTCATTATTCAGGATTACACTACTGTATCAGCCGATTTGAATAATAATTGGCACTCATTGGCTAGTTACTAAACATTTATGTGCTATGTATGGAGTATTACAAAACATTATTCATAAGTCATCTAATTACAGTAATTATTAGCATAGCATTTATGCATAAGTCATCTCATTACAGTAATCATTGGCATTCATTTTTACATAAGTCATCTTATTACAGTAATCATTACAGAACATTATTCATAAGTCATCTAATTACAGTAATTATTGGCATCATAAGTCTTCTCATTACAGTAATCATTGGCACAACATTTATATAGTACAACAAAATATTATTTACAGAAATTATTGGCATAGCATTTATCCACAATTCATCTCATTACAGTAATCATTGGCATCATAAGTCATCTCAGTACAGTAATTATTAGCATCCATTGGCCAGTTACAAGGCATTTATTGTGCATTATTCAGAAGTCACCATTCCAAAACGGGAGTTATTGGGTGTAGCATCAAACTGCTAGTGTTTATATATGATATCATGTAAGTGACGTAAGACATATTTAAAATGTAAGACATTGTAACTATTATTCAAGATCTGTAGTACAATAATACATAGACATAATGGAATCAATACATCAGACAAATTTGCATTATATTTTGGACGAGAAATATATCTTAAACTGGTAGCATTATTTAGTTGTATACTGGTAATAGTTGGGACAGGTAATAATTTTTTTTGTGCTAGCAATGCATTGCGTTGGGATCATTAATTGTTGGGGAATGAAAATATATGCTTTTGACTTATTGCTGGATATAAGGATTAATAACGTCATTTGTCATAAGTCAGCTGTAGCAAGGTTATGAAACAAGTACAGTATATGTGATCACATTCATAAATGATAGACACGACTGGGTAAGAAAATGCAAGTATTAGAACAGGTTTCATAACTAAGTGCTTATAGCATATTAATATCATGAAAAGCTTCTCCTGGAAAAAATACAAAATGGATTATTGAGCTGAAAGAAGAAATGCATATTATGCTGAAAAGTAGTGAACTTCGAATTAACAGGTAATGAAATGTGTACTTAATATGTATGTACTCTAGCTGTCTTTTCCAAAACATTCTGTCATTATACTATGTGACATAAGACATGCTGTCAAAAGGAACCGCAACAAATACTTAAATAACTACATAGCATTTCTTAACTAACAGTAAATATATAAACGTCATCATTATCATCATCTGCAAAGAAAAACTTCATTATTCATATCACCATATTCTTCATATAACCATTCATCATCATTTATTATCATCTGCAAAAAATAGACACATCATTATTCGTTATTCGTATCACCATTTACTTCATACAACTATTCATAGTATAGAGTTTCTTATTTCTAGCATATTTCATTACTAAAATTAACATGTGTAGTTCTGTCTGACAGCCTGCATCAATCGCCCCATATTCTGAAAGAAAAATAATTAGTCAAGACTGCTATCATACGACGTGTATAGTATATTCTGGTTAATGCTTGTTAATTCTGATCCATTTACTCTTCATGACAAGATATTGCATTTTCTTTCGTTCATTCCGATGGTAAAATTTCCATTTCATAGTAAACCACTGTGGTTTGTTTAACTTATTTCTTTTACACGTTATTGCTTTCTGAAAAAGATGAATAAGGATTAATATGTTGCATTTAAATCAGATACCCATTAAATAAAAACTTGTTTCTAGTGATATGACTAAGCATACAGCATAGCAAGACAGAAAACGTATTCCGTCAAAAACATAGACAGTTTTCAAGTGCAAAAAATGTATACACAGTATCATAATGTAGTAGCAAAAAACGTAGAATAGTAAAAATGTTGAGATATCATAAGGCAAAATGTCAAAGTCAACTGGTGTTTGTTACATCTTAAACATTTCATAGTGCATACAGACAAAAATGAAAACAGTCATACATACACAAAAAATGAAAAATGTGCATGGTCTGATGTCTAACGACAAGAAAAGCGACCTGCTAACCTTACCTCGCCGGGCACTTGCCAAGAAAAAAATACTATCATTATCAGTAAGTAGTCACATAAATATAATTGCATAAGTGGTCATATAAAAATCAGGAAATGGCATTACAGTGTGATAAATCACAAAGTATGTTCATTCAATAAAGGGTTTAATATTGGAGACATGGTGATTGCCTTTGCTTTTCCTGGATCTCTAAGTTTCGACATGTACTACATTGGGGTGAAGAATGCTGCGAATTCTATATGGACCTGCGTATAGAAGCTCAAATTTACTGCATCTACTCTTTCCTCTGTTGGATAAATAATGCGTGCGTACTAATATCTTCTGTCCAATGTGAAAGTCACGGCATGTACAAACCTGTTTCTGCTGTCGTCTTCGGCGCTCTGCGGCACGTTTGATGTTGTTGAGTACACTATCAATTATTGCATAGTGGCGTAGTCGACGAGATGTAGGAAAGGATAGTAAATCTTTAATTTTGTTGGGTGGTTCAACATTTTTCAGTATAACAGTCGGAGATAGCATTATAGATTCATTTGGTATGGAGTTAATTACATCCTGGAATGAGAGTATGTGTGTATCCCAGTCAATATGTCTTTTATGCCAGTATATTCTACATAGTTTATCAATTTCTTTCATTAGTCGTTCACAAGGGTTCGAAGAAGCGTGATACTTGGATATATAGATCAGAGAAATGTTTCTAGCTCGTAACTTACGGGTCCATATCACAGATCGAAATTGTGGTCCATTGTCGGAAATTACTTTCAATACATGCCCGCCATGAAATAAAAAATCTTTTACAAATGCATTCGAAATAGATTTAGCAGTAGCTTTGCGTAACGGAGTGAAGGTAACAAATTTCGAAGTGAGTTCAACAGCGACAAAGATGTAACAAAAACCTCTATTGGATCTGGGAATCGGACCAAAAATGTCCACAGCGGCCATGTGTCTCAATTTAACGGGTACAATGGGATGTAACGGAGGAATATGTGAAGTCGTGTCTGATTTAGCTTTCTGGCAGATTTTACATGACGCTAAAACTCGTCGAATACGTTTCTCCATGTTGGCAAAATAACAGTTCTGTCTCAGTATAAGAAAACATTTTCTGGCTCCATAATGTGCTTATCTTAAATGAGTATACCAAATTAATTTGTTAACAAGTTCGTCAGGAATGCGTAATAACCAGTTGCTGCTGTCAGGGGGAGAGCGGCGAAAAAGAATGTTATTGCGTACAGTGTAATAGTTTCTGATGGTAACATTATTCCTATCTTGCCAAAGGTGTTTAATTTCTTTCCATACTTTGTCTTTGCTCTGCTCTTGTGCTATGTCTCGTAATGACGACGAAATGAAATTTTCGAATGCAACTTGTTGAATATACATGACGCTAAAATTTGCTTGGCGGAAGTTGGTTGCGATGTCTTGCTGATTATTACTGAGAGAACGGGATAGTGCATCTGCTACAATATTTTGAGTACGGATGTTCGGAATAGGATAATGTTTAGCTTTAAATGTGTCATGCTGTTTAACTGGAAATTCATACATAGAACCAGACATAGTACCAGCGATGTTGTCAAAAACTGGAGCTTGCTGTAAAAGAATTTTGCGTAATTGAGTACGTTCGTCATCTGTATTTGCGTTGCTCTGTTTTACTTTCTCAGAAATCATTTGCATAACGTCATAGTCGGCTTCGTCTGGTGAATTTTAGTTGTGTACGTACGTAAGTGTGAACAATGTGGAATGACAGTCTATGTTACGCGATGTCGAAATGACCTCTGTTCGATTAATTACTTGTTCTTCTGCAGACAAAGCGTGCTGAAATTCTAATGTCAGTTGTACATTTTCATCCTTTAACATTAAATAGGAATTTTGAAAGTCAATAATTGGGTCATGTTGTACCAGAAATTCGTACCTAAAATAACGTCTGTTGTCAATAAGGGAACAATCCAAAAATTTGAGTGGAACGTATGATCTGCAATACAAAATGATAAGTGTGTCTGTAATTTTACATCTACTCCTTTACTAGATACTGCTCCTTTTACTTTAGTTTTGCCTAATGGTAACGTAGGATAAATATTCTCTTTGTTACATTCGTTGAAGGTTTCTTCATTTATAACCGACATAGGTGATCCGGAATCGATTACTGCTGAAAATGTGGAAGATCCAATCTTTACTTCAATGACAGGGTGGGAAATGGTTTTTTAAATAACAGGTTTTTCATGCAAAAGTAATAACATTTTCGTGAACAACATTCTGCGTGTCAAAAGTAGTGCTTACGTTGTTGGAAGATGCAACCAGTACTGTATCTAGTCAAACTCTTTCTGACGTGCCGTTATTTGCGGGAGGATGCTGTGGCATTTGGACTATTTGTACTGTTCTGTTATTTCTTCCTGACGTATTAGGTTCGGGATGATACCGACTGTCTGATTCATTCATAATGATCTGTTGTTGTGGATGACTTTGCTGCTGATAAGACCTACTGTTATTAAATGTACGCTGAAAACTGTGCTCATTAATTTTACGTCTGTCATAATAATCATTGCTATACAGCGCGTTGCGACAGGAGTTGAAATGATGCGTCTTCTGTACGTACTGATTTCCTTGTTGCGGTGCGTTACTATTTGGCAGAGTCGACGTTATACGTGTAAGCGGCGAAACTTTAAATCGTGGTTGACCTTGTAGACTACATTGTTGGTTAGGTATGTAAACCGGCTGGTTTGTTGCTGTTGTGGGGAAAAGCTTCTGAAGTTACCAAAATGTGTTTGCTGGTATTAAAATTATGTTGGTATTTCTTGTCATTTCGGAAGTGTCTAATAAAAACTTTCACTTTCGGTAAAACTTGTCATATCTGGTTTTCTTTACTCATTCTTAATTCTAGATAGATCGATAGTTGGAGAGCGGTTTTTATAGATATAAAGGATAGTAAAAGAGAAGGCAGCAGTGCAGAAAACTAAAGATGAAATAGCACTACTACATCTCGGGACCCTGTGCACGCTACGGCACATATTCATCGAAGTGTAATGAATCCCCTGAGGTCTCTTACGCGCTGCAGATAAATTTTAGTTTCTGCGTTACAGGCAATGCCGGTGAAAATGCGAAAGCAAATTGTTGTATCCAGTCCAAAGCGTGAATCTGTGTTCTGTCATTATTAAATACATTAAATTTTCTCACGGATACAAAGTGCTTGTAATCAAAATTATCGTCTCTGAATGTCTGAACAGGTTCAGGATTGTATGATAATCTGTTTGTCTGTGACTGTTCGGAATCTAAGTCACATACTCTCTGTAAATTACCTAAGTTATACTGGCTGTGTAAGTGTGACAAAAGTTCAGAATGTGGCATATGCGGTGACGTGTTAGAGGCTGAAAATTTTTTTATTTCTGTCAATTCTTGCTGTAAAGATGACAATTTTCTACGCAATGTATTGTTGGACGAACCTATCTCACTGACTGTCTGCTGTAAATTTTGGAATTCGGTTGTTTGATTAAACGAAACTGGTGAAGTATCGTCTGATTTGATGTCATCGTTATTTTCGATAGCGTCAATACGACTGGCCAATTCATCAAATTTTTCAGTCAGTGCTTTTACGTGATCGTCATTTTTAGTGTCACAAGCATTAATTTGTTTTTGTATTTTACGTGTGGTTTTGTTCAGTTTCTTAACGTCTGCTTTGAAGTCATCGCGATCCTGTATTAGTTCCAACTTTTCAAGTCTGTTGGTCATTGTCTGAAAGTCTAATGTGTGTGTGTCTGTTTTTGTTTTAAGATCGGAGATTTCATCATGCAATTCGGTGTCAACTGTTTGATTTCGTCTGATACTGTAGCAATATTGTTATCTACGTATGTTTTTGCCTTCGTAAACATTTTACGCTTATCTTCCTGTCTCTGTGCAGTAATTGTTTCCATGACTTGTTTCTTTACTTTATTCTGTTCCTGTATAAATTTACGGTAACGCGCTTCACTGTTTTGTAAGTGATGATTAAAACGTTCGTCAATTTGGCTTTTCTGTTGGTCAAATTTCGTGTCTACTTTTGCATCCAGTGTACGTGAAAGTTCTGCTGACATTAACTTAAACTCGTCGTGTAACTGTGTTGCGTTTTCTGAACATTGTTTAGCAACTGCACTAATTTCATCTCTAAGTAATTTTGTTGTGGCTGCTTGCGTATTACTTAATTCTTGTGCAACAGATCTAATTTCTTCACTTCTGTTCCTAGCACAAGTCTTAATTTCCTCGCGTAATTGTTCTATCATGACATTGCACGGCAACGGCTGTAATCTGTTCACTAAGCTGTTTGAAATTGTTGTCTTGTTTTTCATTAAGTTGTTTGTTCGATTGATTAAGGTTGTCCTGTTTTTCATTCAACTGTTTGAAATTTTCATTAAGTTGTTTGTTCGATTGATTAAGGTTGTCTTGTTTTTCATTCAACTGTTTGAAATTATCATTAAGTTGTTTGTTCGAGTCATTAATTTGTAGCAATAATGCCATAACTTGATCCATGCCAAAATTAGCTACTCTATTCTCTGTGCTGTGTGATGCTGTGTAACCATTTGGTCATTGTCTGATTCTAGAAAAGGTTTGCCAATTGGATGTGCACTGTTGGTCACTACACCAGAATCAAATAAATCTGACATATTTTGAGTACATTGTTCACCTTCGTTAGAAACATTTGTCTGTTCACTGTGTAAATTTTGCCAATCATGTGTGTCAAACTGGACAGCGTTCATTGTAACGGATCGTGCCGCGTCATCAATTGCCGTTAAATTAAGTGTGGACATAACTGAATGTGTTTGTTCATCATCTGGAATAAAATCATTACTAGTAATCGGCACGTACTGCTTATCTGTAATTAGAGGATTATCACTATTACACTGACTGTCGCTAATATTATATTCGAGTCAGCTTTTTCACTCATTGCACATCGCGATGTACTGTTAGCAGTTTTGCGCGGCATTTTCACAAATCAAAGTTAAGCACAAAATGAAACAAAGACAAAGCAAAAATGGAACAAATACAATTACAACAAAGAGCAGTAAATTGCCGACGATCTGTGAAAGAAAGAGTGACAAATTAGTAAATGCGTTGCGCCAAATGCAAACTACATGTAAGTAAAATATAACTGACTACCTCTCAGAAATTCACAAAAATATGATCCTGACCGGTTGTCGACAAGTGTAACCTCCCCACTATAAACATATATAATTATCTTTCACATTTAGTGTAACCTTCCAAAAAATAAATTGCGTAACCTATCAATAATAAAATGTGACTAATCTCTCAATAATAAAAGAGTGACTCACTTATAACCTTTCAACAATTTAAACTGGTAAATTTTAGAAGTCAGCAGTGCTGCGTCATGGCCCTGAAAGATCATTCTGAATAAATAGAAAATTCTTTCCTCAATAAGGTCGCCGGATAACGCTTATATATCTGCTGCTATAAGAAATTTTTCTGGCACAGCCGAGTGCAATGCTGGCCGATAGATTTGTCATGTATAAAAAGAACAACTGATTTTTCTTTGCAATAATCGGGATGACCATGGATTGGAGAAATTAGTAAATTCTTTAAATTGAAATGAATGATTGTCAAAAGTTATTTTTTATGAGAAAGTTTATTATTAAGAGATTTTTTTAAAAACATTTACATGGAACTTGATATAACAATACTACATATGCGCGAGGCTGCTTTTACCTTATGCTACAACGCTGAGGCTCCGCCATCGCTCCACCACGACCGGCCCAGCCAACACGATACACCAGACTGCTAGCTGCTACTTACTGCAGTCAACACTGCTATTTGGTCTGAGATTCTCTTATAGCTTACATATCGCAGGCAGCGCGTGAGAAGTCCATCGAAATTACACTGCTCGAGTGCGCTAGTAACAAAATTCTTTAATCATAGACCTCTTACACACCTATTTAACCGACACCCATTCTTTCAAAATGATCTTCAGCATGTTGCCGTAGAGCTTCTTGTGGTTGTGATGCGTTCTGATTTTCGCGTATTCACACTTCATGTAAACGCGGAATTCTATCACGTTCTCCAACCCAAGTTTGTTGATGACATAACATATTTTCCTAGTAACCAGCTAATGGTGTTGGTTTTTAATTTCGGAAAGTATGTCATTTCTGGTCTCAGGAGGAGCGATGGCGTTATATAGTCCGTCGAGGACCTGGTGCGAAAGGCTATTTGTTGCCTGATCCAATTCCAGTTATTCAAATTGCCGCCACAGGTGAATCTGTGGATGAGTGTGTCCACCAGATTGCATTTTCCAAAAGGTGTGTCTGGTTTAAACCGATTCCATATAGTCTCTCGTTGGTGCTGATGACATTAACTGTTTTGTACCATGCGGAAATAACGTCTGTAGATAGCCTGGCATAGTTGATGTTACGCCATACAGTTTTATAGTCACAATTAGGGAATTTCTTTTCAATTTTGTTTCTGCTCTCATTTAACTTCCTTTCAAGTATGATGTCGCGCGCTGTGATACGTATGTTGTTTCTGATTTCGTCACTAAGATAACTTGCTTCGAGGGAAAAGTTCTTCACATACTGCAGACATGCATTAATCCTTCGCACATCAATCGGTGCTTGCAGGCTATGGGGTGTCACAGCCTCAAAGAGCTTTGCGCTTATACATTGTGAAAGTTCTCTGAGTATATGGATAGTCTGTTTGAGGAACTGAACAGACGCTTTATTTCGAATATCCACCAAACCGAGGCCCCCGTTTCTGACATCCAGTATAACGGTAGTCGCACCAACCCTGAATATGTCTCCTCGCCATAAATAATTGGTAACAGTGGACATGATCCCTTTCACTACTAGTTTCGGGATTGGAAATACCTGCGCAGTGAAATACGCTTTAGACAAAATGCAGGAGTTGATGAATCTGACTTTTTGCACCGGGTCCATAGTTCGAAGGATGTTCTCCATTACAGCACCATGAACTTTCCTCTTAATTTCCGTCCAGTTAAAGACTGCCATCCTCATCGGACATGCCATTAAGGTTATTCCCAAAGTTTTATGTTTGTTTTCTTGTTTTGCCCATGCCAGTCGGAGGTGATCTAGGCCCCGCAGATTCAATATTTTACTTATGTTTTCATGTGTTGTCGCTCCCGACGATAGACAATACTTTTGGATTTCTCTTTCCAGTGTAACTGTCTCCTCCTTATTCCGTATTCCTTATTACAACACCCACGTCATCAGCATAAGCTCGTATGACAGTTTTCTCACCACTCAATGTTATGCCTGTTAATCTTGCTTGGACAGTGCAGAGAAAGGGTTCTAAAGATACGGAAAATAAAAACATAGATAAGGGACCGCCCTGTGGAACCCCTCGCCTTATCTGTATGCGTTTAGATATTTGCCCATTGATTGCTATTTTCGCATTTATACCTGTTGCAATGTTTCTTAGCATGTTGACAATCTTGACAGCGTCGCAGAGAGGTATCTATGGCTAGCACGGTCAAAAGCTTTGTTGAAATCTATAAAGATTAAAGCACATTTTATATTTGTCACTGAGGTAATTGCAATGACGTCTCTGTATGCAGATAGACTTTCTAATATCGTTCTGGTTGGAGAACAAGAATAATGATGACTCAATATTTTGTTGGAAAAGGCAGAAAGTCTTTTGTTGATAATACGCGACATTATTTTGTAATCAGGATTGGGTAGCGAAAGAGGTCGAAAATTGTTTAAGCTGGTTTTCCCTTTACTCTTAGGAATCAGTACTACTTTACTTTCCTTAAACTCTGCAGGGACCGCTTTTCCGTTTAGGACCCCATTCGCCAAAGAAATTATCTTGTCCCCAATTACAGACCAGTAGCGGGTATAAAACTCCACAGGGAGGCCATCAAGCCCCTGAGATTGTTTGAGAAGTGAGTTATGCACTGCCTCATGGACTTCATCTTTAATAATATGTGACAGGACGTCAGCGTTTTCTGTTCCCGACAATTGTGGACCTAAAATAGTGAGAAAGTCTTCGAGAGCTGCATCGTCCACTGTGGTAGGGGCATATAAGTTGTCATAATACCTGTGGACTTCGGCCAGTATTTCTTTCTGGCATGTGAGCCTTGTACCAGTATGCGTCTGGACTTCATCAATAAAAGTTTGACGTCTGTTTTTAGCATGCCGCACCAAGTGACACAGAGAAACTGTTTCATCTGCTACTACTGAAGTGGCTTTAGATTTAATTTTTAGTCCCTCCATCTGTTGCCGTTTAATGCTTAATAACTTGGCTTTCATTTTTTTTTATATCATTCAGACGAATTACGTCATCATGTGCCTGTTGATATGTCTCTTAAAACTTTATAATAAAACTCCATTGTGTTCCTCAACTCCCTGTGCCTCGCTACACTATACTGCATGACAACTTTCCGCAGCCTTGGTTTAGCCCTCCTAGTCCACCAGTCAATGACTGTTGGGTGCTTGTCTGCTGTGCGGAGGCTCATAGTCCACGCTACTCTTATTTCCTGTTCCAGTACTTCGTCAGTTAAAACAGATATTCAAATTCCATTGGCCTCTGAATCGACGGGTTGGCTGTACACTTCAATTAAAGCAAGTTAAAAGTGTACTGTGATCGCTAAAATACACGGGAACAGTTCCAACGTTTAATAAAAAATTTTGCAAATTTGGTGAAACGTACATTCTATCTAGTCTGCTGAAGTTCCCACACATCCTTAAGTTGTAGATCACTTACTTTTTTAAGTGTGGCGAGTAGTTGAAATTGGGTTGCTGATCTTTCTGGTTTAAAACACAGTTAAAATCTGTACCTAGTATAAGAGAACACGGTTTTTTCCTCAATAAATAAATTAGTTAATCTTGAAAAAACTTCGCACGATCCAATTGATGGGAATTTTCTGATGGGGTGTAAAGGTTAAGCACGGTCACATCAAAAATTTTAATGCCTACGGCTCTTCCTGATTCTAGTCGTTCGATTTCAGTCACCGGAATGCCTTCCCTTATAAGAATGGCTGTACCGATATTGGCTTCCGTAGAAACATTAACAATTTCAAAAAAGCCTGGGATCCGGAATTCCGTTGTCGCAACTTCTTGTAGCAACGCGATATCTGTCCCAGACTGGTACAAGAATTCTTTTAGTGCTGCCAGTTTCTTATAGCAGCAACGTGCTCCCCTACAAGTCACGATCGTTACAAGCTGTGTGTCCATTACATGTACTAACTTCCTTGAAAAAAGTTTACTGCTTTTAAACAAAGTGCTTGAAAAGAAAATTATCCTGAAATCCTGACAAATCATTGCTGTAAGTCACTGTGGTCTTTCTCTTTATCCTCGTCAGTGTTGGCCCTGATGACTTCATATTTAATATTCTTTTTCTTGATGTCTTTCTCTCTGGTGTGGCTTTCGCTTGATAACGCGTGACAGTAAGACCTGATTTCGGTCGCAGCCTCCGACGGTGGCCGTCTGGGGCAACGGTTGTGGCTTGCGAGTCGTCAATATTCGTCTCCGGCGTGTTGTCTGTTGTATTGTCTTGCTGGCGAGGCGGTGATGCTTGTTTATTTCCTCCTCCGACGCGGTTTGCGCTTCGGAGGCAGCAGGTTGTTTACTTGGTACTTCGTCGTACTGTTCGCACTGTATGGGCTGTGCACTTTATGCGGTTATTGCAGCTGTGACCTCAGACACAGGGTCACATTTCTGTGAAAGGTCACTACCAGCTGCTCTGAGCTACCCAAGCACGACTCACTCTCTCTCCTCACAGCTTTACTTCTGCCAGTACTTCGTCTCCGACCTTCGAAACTTTACACAAGCTTTCCTGCGAACCTTGCAGAACTAGCACTCCTGAAAGAAAGGATATTGCGGAGACAGGGCTTAGCCACAGCTTGGGGGATGTTTGGAAGGTAGGAGACGAGGTACTGGCAGAAGTAAAGCTGTGACGGGGGGTGTGAGTCGTGCTTGGTTAGCTCAGATGGTAGAGCACTTGCCCACGAAAGGCAAAGGTCCCGAGGTCGAGTCTAGGTGCTGCACACAGCTTTACGCTACCAGGAAGTTTCATATCAGCGCACAATCCGCTGCAGAGTGAAAACCTCATTCTGCAATTTGAAGTAAGTTCCTAATTTATGCATATTATATGGAAATCATGTTTGTTTTAAAATATGACCACAAGGACAACACTAATCGGTCGTAGTGGAAGACGCAGAACAGTTTTTGCGTAGAGAAAGTAATAGGAATGTTGACATTCGTAATCCAAATGCTACTGTTTTATTCGACAATCACATTGTTATAAATTTAAGTAGTAAAATTTAAGTACCGATTTTTGAAATTAACTATCCAAGGTGGCCAATGAAGCTTATATAATTCAAAAGGTACTCTCCATAATGTGAACAAAAGACATACACAAATGAGGAAAGGTTTCCTGTCTCCCACACTGCTAATATTGGTACCAACACCGAAGAATGCTCATAGGTTAATAATAGAGCAGCTCGTGTAGACAGTGTGAGGATAGAAATGAGACACGAAAGTAAAAACGGTTCGCGAAATCACATTTTATGGTTATTCATGTTTAAATGTTGCAGATAGTTCAAAATGGTTCAAATGGCTCTGAGCACTATGGGACTTAACATCTATGGTCATCAGTCCCCTTGAACTTAGAACTACTTAAACCTAACTAACCTAAGGACATCACACACATCCATGCCGGAGGCAGGATTCGAACCTGCGACCGTAGCAGTCGCGCGGCTCCGGACTGAGCGCCTAGAACCGCTAGACTACCGCGGCTGGCTGCAGATAGTTTATTTGCAGTAACTCACGCATACAATGCCACAACTGCAACGCCGCTGATGGTGTCAACAGTGGAAAATGAAACGCGGTAACGAAGTCGTTCGTTGGAAGCAAACGCTCTGTTTATCAGTGTCGTTTTTTCACTTGCTTTCGTCTAAGAGTAAACGAAAATAACGTTGTGTTCGTTTGTCGCAGTCATCACCAAACTTGAAGTGTTCATAGTTTTCAGTTTCTTTACTTTGAATACCTACGACTTCTTTTGTTATACTGAAACTATATTTATTTTAGGCTATAACTCGAAGAAGAATACTGACAGGTCAGACTCAAAGACGAAGAACTAAAGATATACAGTTTTCGTGTAGGTAAAGTAATAAGAATATTGTGGATGGTGATGATGATAATTATATTGTTGTACTGAAAGATACGTCGAAATGAGCATTTCACGTAATTCCAAATAATTTTGCAAGTTATAATTTCAATCTGATGAATTTACAGTGCAGATTTTGTAATGCAGATAATTTCGCATCTGAGGTTACTTTACGCGATAAAATGGCTTTCGCATTGCTTTGTCATAAGGGAAAAGTTAATTTGTAGAAAGCGGGTCCAATAAATCAACTGGCTGAATTTCGACCACGGGCGATACTAGTGGTTTACTATTGAATTAAAAGGACTCAGTCGCATACATGATCTAGAATTATAGGTTGATTAAGATTACTAGATGGTAGTCACTTCACGTGTGGGAACTGGTTTCCTCCAATCAGAGCGCTCAGCGTCACGCCGGAACCATTCACCGTTGCCAAACTGCCACAAAAACTGGTCAGCTCATTTCCAACATACTTTATTGATGTGTTTGGATCCAGAATCTTGGGTCTGGTACTTTTATTTCGTATTTCATCACACACAATAACCGCACCAGAAACAACACAAATACATAACGATGGTAAAGGAATACACTCTTTTCATACACAGCATTGGCCAAACACTATTGGATACTTCCGAACTTCAGCGTCACATATACAGTTATCATAGTTACAGAGATCGGCATGCATTAGATAAGCTTCGCACGACGTTCCATGAAGCGAATTTTTGAAGGCTGCAATTCATCGCTGCGATTGGGTTACCGCAGTCATAAATATAACTAGTTAATCCACTGGAGTAGCGTAAAGTGATGTTTGGTTTACGAATCTGACGTGTAGAAGGTTGTAGATACCAATCTCGTCATATGTAGCGAAATTTTTTATTTCTAAATCTAATCAAAACAGCTCGATTATTATTTTTATTCAGTTAACTGGTTTAGATGTAACTTTTTTATTTCTTGTGTTAGATAGAGCAGCAATCAGTGGTAGAATTAAGTTGCTTTTAATATGATATGTATAGTCACAACGCAGATCAGATTTCGACCTGTGTCAGGTCATTATCAATGCAGTGCGGAATTGTAGCAGTTGTTCGTGCTCAAGCGAATGCTTACACAGTTCAACCATTTTTTATTTCTCATTTTTGCCATGTCAATTTCATCATCGTATTGACTTTCTTACATGCTCTTATGTTCCTTCCTATCATTTCTTTTTCGTTTGGGATCTTCCTGTGTCGCTTATAATCTGCAGCCAACTGCCAACGAGGACTGCTCTTCGGTTAGTAATTGAGCAGTTCCTGTAGCTAGTGTGAGAACTGACTCAGAAAAGAAGTGATGAGAAATTCGCTTTTAGCGTTGAAACGGAATTTATTCTGTCGAGTTTTCTCGTAGAGATTCGCTTTGAACAAAGCTGTCGTGATTTTAGTTCTGCCGCATCTTGCTGAACACCATTTTGTCAGATACATTGCACTTCACGAGGTTGTGGCTAGTTTACGACATGAGGTTAAATTCAGGGCTAAATCTATTATCTGCCGCAGTTCAATCACTGATCACTTAAAATCAGCTGTCGACAAAGGATATCGCTTTTCCAACACATCTCGCAGCTATCATTTCCAACATCCTCCCACGTTACAGATGAACAGAATTCGTGAACTGGCAAGCGAATAAGGCAGCCAACCAGTTGCAATAAATGGTTGTTTTCAGTTAACCTAAACATGGTTTCAACGGATTTAAACCCATCTTCTTCAGAAGGACATGAAACTTGTATACTGTGCGGAAACATAAACCACAGTCTAAACATGATCGACCAATATTACATGTCATACAGAAACTACTACCTACAAAGAGTATAGGAATGTTGTTTGTGACAGGCGTCAACTATCAGGGAGTATTAATCAGACCATAATTAAAGATTAAATCTGAGAGTGATATCTGAATTGTAATTTTGCGTAATACGAGTGTGTTGTGCAACAAGATTCTGTTGTAATGAAAACCACAGCAGCTACTAAAATTTATCTCTTAACAAAGATAAACTGTGTAGTCTTCACGGAAAAGTATATAACTGTTTCTTTCAGTTATCACAATTGACTGAGCGATTTCACTGCAGCGAAAGGACAGCTCTGAAGATGCAAGGTTAGTTGATTACAGAGAACAGTCGTGAGATGTGTCGGATTTCCAACAACAACCCATCGCGTCTGTGGCAACTCTATTACAAACAGAGACTGGGGCACGTACTTGTTAAGGCAGGGAAAGTACTGAAATATCATTATCGATATTAATGCCCCTTACACAAGGATGCTGCCGCCCTGACGCCAGACTGTCGGGAAATTTGGTGTTCCTTCACTTAACGTTTCATTTTGCTGCCCTTACTTTTTTTTCTCACTGAAAGACGTGAAAGCTGGTAATTCTTGATATCTTCATCAAACTACTTTAAATGTGCTGATGACGCTGTCCATCTCGCTGTTGTGGCAATCCAGGTCATTTAATGACCCTTTGTGAAGTTCCCCACAGTCACGCAAGAGTGATTTTCTAATGAGGTCTATATTTACCTTTCATCATTCTGAACAATAAGTCATTTAATACTTACTCATTCTTACATGTCACATTACAACGCTTATCAGAATAAACGAGATTCGGCATTTGTTATTGCATGCGTTCTCGCTTCCCACGCCCGGGTTCCCGGGTTCGATTCCCGGCGGGGTCAGGGTTTTTCTCTGCCTCGTGATGATTGCGTGTTGTGTGCTGTCCTAAGGTTAGTTAGGTTTAAGTAGTTCTAAGTTCTAGGGGACTAATGACCATAGATGTTAAGTCCCATAGTGCTCAGAGCCATTTGTTATTGCATGTGTTGGAAACAATGCTCTTCATACTCTCGTAGTAGCTTATCTATACGACCCTGAGTTCCGTTACACACCTTTGGATAGTTGCCGTGCGGGGTAGCCGAGCGGTTACCGCGCATTGTCAAGGTTTGCACGGCTCTCCCCGTCGGTTTGACTCCTCCCTCGGCCATGGGTGTGTGTATGTTGTCCTTAGTTAGTGTATGTTAAATTAAATAGTGTGTAATCCAAGGGAGCGATGACCTCAGTAGTTTCGTCCCATCGGACCTTACCACAACTTTCCAAAAGAATTGGACAGTATCATGTACGTGACTGGAGGAAGTGGCATTCTTTTGTAAAAGCTGAAAATATTTGTTTTGGCCCCCTTGCTATGTGTAGGGTCAATGATAGCTTCTCTTCAGGCACTTGTGGTCTTATTTTTGTGTTCCAGATATGTTGAAAGACTCTTTGTGACTATTCTAGTACTCTCTCCTCAGATTACGTATGAAGCTCCACAACTATTGAGTTCTTGTCCGATGTTCTGTAATTTTTGGGGTTACTTATGATGTGATTATACAATGTAGGCTTTCGCAGCTGGTACTGACTTCACGTAACACTCCCGGGCTGATAAGCTACGGCACAAAACTTTCCCCTAACGTTTCATCTCGAAATACGGGAGACATCTTCAGAGGTAAAGCGGTGAACTGCAACCAGATATCGAAGAAGTGCCTAATATATAGGCAGTTTAGAAGGCACCACAGTCCATCACATGCCGTCGGCTGGAACATTATCTTTGCTAACGCCAACATTCTCGATTGAACGTAATCGACCGACATTGCTGCGGTGCGACATTGACATGCAATTTTATCTAATTTGACCCCTTACACTTTTCTGTTAAGATTACTGCGGTTTCTATAAATCTCTATAGCTTCTCCATACATAGGGGCATGATCTTGCGATGTATTCGATAGGACTCTCGTTTCACTGAATTTTATTTTATGATCACCGCCTTGGTAAAGGGAGAAACAACTGCCGCCCAAGGGGAAAGTTTTCATTCCATTCATTAGTAAGATTACAGATCGCAATGGCAAACTGTTGAGCAAGTATGTCCTAGAAATGATCTTCAGACACACCAGGAAGACAAAAGAATGTTGGGAATCTACAAAAGATATACATCAATGGCAACACCAGATGTATAAAATTTCTTGCAATTATGAACCGTTTATATTAGTACCAGGAAAAGAAATGTTAACCCCCTTCTGGTTGAACACAAGATAAATTGCCGCCCGGGACGTAAAGATAAATCAGCCGTGGAGGAACGTGTATACTATTCTCCTTGAAGTTCTGCTTTTGATCTTCTTGAAATTCTCGTTTATCGTTTCTGAAGGTCTTATTTATTCCTTCCCTTGAGGTCTTTAAGGAGGTCGTCATTGTTTCAGAACGTTTTCTTACAGAATTTGCATGTTCATCATTCCACCATGGCTGCCTTTTCTATTTACGTAGAACAATTTTTTATTTTTCTGTTTCTTGTTCCTTTTCACAGTCATTTTTACCCTTTGGTAAGAGATTTATATGTAGTTCTAGTTTCGTATTCTGTTGGCCTATCACGTTGTTTTGTACCTTGAAATATTTCTTTTAACTGTTAATAAAAGTAGGTGACATTATTCTTGTCGTCTGAATCAAAGTTGTCTCCTATCTGTATTGTTAGATTCGTTATTTCATATAATATTTGTAAATAAGGTTCGCAGAGTCTGTTTCACATTGTTATAATAGTTTGGCGGAAATATATCAAGCGAGAGAGTATGTGCATCTCCGAAAAATGAAGGCCTATCTCTGATACCAGTAGGCTTCTTTTGGCCAGGAATGCCCTTTTTGCCAGTGCTAGTCTGCTTTTGACGACCTCCTTGCTCCGTCCGTCTTGGGTTATTTTGCTGTCACGGTATCAGAGTTGCTTAACTTCATCTGGTAACCAGTCCTGATGTTAAGTTTCTCTCTGTTCTCCGTTCTGCTACTTCTCATTACTTTCGTCTTTCTTCGATTTACTCCCAGTCAGCATTCTGCAACCATTAGACGGATCAATCTATTCAGAAAAAATCGTAATTCTTCTTGACTCTCACTGAGGATAGCAAAGTCATCAGCGAATCTTATCATTGGAATTATTTCACCTCGAATTTTAATTTCACTCTTCAAACTTTCTTTTATTTTCGTCATTGGTTCTTCGATGTATAGACTGAACAGTAGAGGTGAAAGGCTGTAGCCCTTCATACACACTTCTTAAACTGAGTACTTCGTACATATTGCATATTACCCGTCCTACTTTCAAAGAATTTAGATCATCATACACCACTTGAAATTGTTCAAATGGTTCAAATGGCTCTGAGCACTATGGGACTCAACTGCTGAGGTCATTAGTCCCCTAGAACTTAGAACTAGTTAAACCTAACTAACCTAAGGACATCACAAACATCCATGCCCGAGGCAGGATTCGAACCTGCGACCGTAGTGGTCTTGCGGTTCCAGACTGCAGCGCCTTTAACCGCACGGCCACTTCGGCCGGCCTTGAAATTGTCAAACACTTTTCCAGGACAACAAATCCTATGAACATGTTTTGATTTTTCTTCAGCCTCGCTCCCATTACCAACCGTAACGTCACAACTACCTTTCTGGTGTCATTACCTTTCCTAAAGCCAAATTGATCGTCATCTAATACATCTTCAATTTTCTTCCCATTCTTCTGCATATTATTGTTGTCAGCAACTCGGATACGTGAGCCGTTAAGCTGACTGTGCAATAATTGTCGTTCTTGCAATTTTTAAATTGTGTAAATGATGTTATTACAGTAATTTGACAGACTCATATATTCTACGCACGAAAGTGAAAAGATGTTTTGTTGCCTTAGTCCCAATGATTTTATAAATTCTGATGTACCTGCTGTCTTATTCGATTTTAAGTCTTCCAAAGCTCTTTCAAATTCAGATTCTAATACTGGATTCCCTGTCTCTTCTATATTGACTCGTTTTTCCTCTTCTCTCTCTTCATCAGACTATTGTTCCTCATCATAGAGTCCTTTGTGTACTCTTCCACTTACTCGCACTTATCTGCATTTAACAATGGAATTCCGGTTGCAGTCTTAAGGTTACCTTCACCGAAGGTTGTTCTTACTTTCCTATATGCTGAGTCAGTAATTCCGACTACCATTTCTTTTTCAATTTATTCATGTTTTTCATGCAGCCATTTCGTCTTAGCTTCCCTGGACTGCCTCTTTATATCATTCCTCAGCGACTTGTACTTTTTGTATTCCTGAATTTCCCTGAACATTTCTGTACTCCCTTCTTTCATCGATCAGCTTAAGTATTTCTTCTGTTACATGTGGTTTCTTCTCAGTTACCTTCCTTTTACGGATGTCTTTCTTTGCAACTTCTGCGGTTGCCCGTTTTAGATTAAGTCCATTCCTCTTCAAGTGAACTACCTACTGAGCTACTCCTCTTAACTGTATCTATAGCCTCAGAGAATCTTCAGGATACATCGCCATGACTTAGTACTTAGATATCCCACTGGTTCCTCCTGACTATTCTCTTAAACTTCAGTCTACACTTCCCCACAACTAAATTGTGAACTGTCTCTATATCTACTCCTGCGTACGCCTTAAAAATCAGTAACTGATTTCAGAAACTCTGCATCATGTATTTTAACTGATGTCTTCACGTATCTCCCGGTCCTTTCGGAGGATACCTCCTCCTCTTGTGGTTCTTGAACAGAGTATTTGCTATTACTAGCAGATTTTTAATACAGGACTAAGTTATTCTTTCTTCTCTCACCCTATTCCGTCCGTAGAGGATCAATATGCTCGAGGATTCTTCGTACTAGGTCCACACTCTCCTATAAACTTTTCTTCTACTCCTTCCTTTACAACCGCATTCCAATCTCCCATGACTATTAGATTTTCATCTCCCTTTACGTACTGAATTACCCGTTCAGTACTCTCATATACGTTCTCTATCTCTCCGTCTTCTACTTGCTATGTTGATGTGTGTACCTCAACTATCGTTGTCGGTGTTGATTTGCTATCGGTTGTGATGAAACCTACCCTGTCACTGACCAGAAATCCTTGTCTTCTTTCCACTTCACTTCACTGACCCCTGCTATATCTAGAGTGAGCCTTTGCATTTCCATTTTCAGATATTCTAGCTTCCGAACCACGTTTAAACTTTTTATATTCCACGCCCCGACATGAAGAACTTATCCTTTCGTTGGTTAATCAATCTTTTTCTCAAGGTCACCTCTTCCTTTGCAGTCCCCTCCCGGAGTTTCGAATGTGGCACTATCGGGAATGTTTAGACAATGGAGAGATAATTTTGACACTTTTTCAGTTACAGGCCGCATGTCCCGTGGATACACTTATGTCTTTAATGCAGTGGTTTCCATTGGCTTCTGCACCCTCAAGCCGTTGATCATTGCTGCTGATTCATTCGCCTTTGGGGTCAGTTACCTACTCAGAGTTCAAGAGAGTGCCCTGGACTTCCGTTGGCAGAGTGAGGGTGGCCTATTTAGGCCCGAAGTCGTCGGCCGCCATTGGTCATGACTAACATTTAGAATTTAAACAATGGCGGGATTGGGACCCGTGATAGATGTTTTAATTAGTAAGTAATGACGCTAACCCTAGCAACGGGTGCACAAGCAGTTACAACGCACATAAACTTTCAAATTTATTCAGGTGTGCTGAATAACAAGTGATATTTCAGGGAAGTATCGTGAGGTATATTCACAATGAGATTTTAGCTTCATATCTAAAAATGGTTCAAATGGCTCTGAGCACTACGCGACTTAACTTCTGCGGTCATCAGTCGCCTAGAACTTAGAACTAATTAACCCTAACTAGCCTAAGGACATCAGACACATCCATGCCCGAGGCCGGATTCGAACCTGCGACCGTAGCGGTCGTTCGGTTCCAGACTGTAGCGCCTAGAACCGCAAGGCCACTCCGGCCACCGGCTTCATATCTGTCAGCAATTAATGTTCAGTCGAACTGCCACTGCAGTACAGGGGCCTAAATTTTAACTTCTCTGTTAGAAAGAGTTACGGTGCAGCATAGACGTCCATGTCGTGAAAATTGAATTATTAAGGGATCTGGCATGTATCGAGTCACTAGTTCACCAATCTGGTGTGGCAGCTGAAGGTAGCAAAACGAAAGCCGAAGTTTTTAATTTTGCGGTTAAGAAATCGTTAAAGCAGGAGAATCGTTTAAACATAACGTCGTTTGACCATTGTGACCACCGAACGGACGCCCTAATGGTCGACATAGTAATTAGCACCCGTGGCGTAGAGAAACAACTGAAAGAGTTGAAAACCTATAAGATAGTAGGTCCGGATGGAATCCCAGTTCGGTTATAAAAGGCTTTATGCCCTTACTTAGCATCCATTTATCGCGAATCTCTCTCCAAGCGCAGAGCCCCGAGCAACTTAGAAAAGAGCAGGTTATTCCTATATATAAGAAGGGTAAAACAAAGGACCCCCAAAATTATAGACCAATATCCTTAATATCGGTTTGTTGCAGAATCCTTGAACATATTCTCACTTCCGATGTAGTAAATTTTCTTGAGACCGAGAGGCTAATGTCCCCAATAAGCATGGCGTTAGAAATCTTCGTTCGCGAAAAACTCAGCTTGCCCTTTTCTCATATGATTCCTGTGAACTATGGATGACGGGCAACACGTGGAGTCCATATTTCTAGACTTCTAGGAAGCATTTTCCAAGGTACTGCTCTGCAGGCTGTTAACGAAGGTACGAGCCTATGGAAAAAGTTCACAGATATGTGAGCGGTTCGAAGACATCTTAAGCAATAGGATACAGTATTTTGACCTCGACGGCGAGTGTTTATCACAGACAAGGGTACCCTCAATTGTTAGAGGAGTGTACGCATATTTCGCTTATGTTGTCTTGATTCTAATTATATTAAACTGAAAGTGGGGTGGGAGGGGAGAAAGGAAAGGCAAGAAAAGGAACTAACGATATCACCTGCATTGGGACTTTATGTGGAATCAGCAGCAACGAGTGAAAATGTGTACCTTATCGGGACCCGAACTCCGACTCTCATGCTTACTTTTTTTTAAGGAACCGCTGCAGGAGTAGGACAACGGGTAGGGCAGGGGTCGACACCCGAAGCCTGGCCATCCCGCCGCCATGCCCAAGCAATGTGTTCGAGGATCGAAGGATCGAGGGATCAGGAAGAGGATGTAGCGGGTTGGTCTATGTTGTTTTATTTATTTCTCTAATTTTTATAACTTTTTAAATTTTTGTTAATTTCTATTTTGTATTGTATTTATGGATTTAATTTTGTTTCATTACAAAATATCCTACAACTGCCGTAGCCTAGCGTCCGAGTCGTCTTGTCTGTTGAGAGGGGTTCCCACCTATTCCGTCCGTGGAGGACCAATATGCTCGAGGATTCTTCTTCATTTTCATACCCGGAACGCCCCAGTGAGCAGGAGGATCCGCAAATAATGAACCTAAATAATTTGCGAAACGGGTTCTGTACGTCGGGTGGTGGCTGAAAGCTGAATGTGTCGTCATCAGTAGGGACCAAAAGTCGAGCCTTTGTGAGCATCGCCAAATATGTAGTAAATGGCCATGCCTTTTAGCCAGTTAATGGCGTTCGTCCTGGTCGATGGAAAGTATACGCCGTCGGGGCGCAATATATCAATCGCCGCAAGAGTAATGCCAGCATGCGTTGCGTCAGTAGCCAGCACTCGCTGGTCGTGGCACAAGTCAGACAGTGTGCATCCGAGGCAATGACTGAGCATGTCGGACACAAGGGGTGGTCCGTCAGATGAATGGAATGTAGCCTTTGACGAGTATCGAACTTCCCATTCACAACACGTACCACAACGGACGCACCGTCGTAGGTAGAAAAGGCGTGTGTGCCGCTCGTCACACCGTGTTCCAGGCAACTTCAGGATGTCTGTAGGCGACCGTATTTATAGGATGCTGCTTTTGATAGAGGCGATAAGTCTTTCGTGCTGGGCATCCGTGTCGTCGGAAGTTCTGACCGTAAGTAGCTAAAGTCAATCAAGAACACTCTGATGTGGACGAGTGCCGGTGAAATGTGTCCTACAGAAACCGGGGGACGCAGAGAGTGTGGTGCCACTTCCGCTATCAGGGTGCCCGTTAGAGTGGCGTGGGCACAGGTTCAAAAATGGTTCTAATGGCTCTGAGCACTATGGGACTTAACTTCTGAGGTCATCAGTCCCTAGGACTTAGAACTACTTAAACCTAACTAACCGAATGACATCACACACATCCATGCTCGAGGCAGGATTCGAACCTGCGACCGTAGCAGTCGCGCGGTTCTAGATGTAGCGCCTAGAGCCTCTCGGCCACACCGGCCAGTGGGCAGAGGTCCGCGGCCACACCGGCCAGTGGGCAGAGGTCCGCGTGCGACGCATAGTGTTGAGATAAAGCGATTGCGCACGGTTATATATATGAATTAAACCACTACCGCCCGCCCGCTGCGGCGGTGTCAGGGTGGCATATCGGACTTTAAAAAGAAGGCCGGTGCTTACGAAATGTCCATATGCTGCTGGAAATCTGTCGGCCATAGCAGCTGTCAAGGGATGGACATGTGCAAAATAGTTCAGTTTGGAGACAATATAGGTGTTGACAAAACGTGTTCTGAGGGGTATATCCAAGCGACGGTGCGGCGAACATTGCTATAGAATTGCACTCCTAAACACTTGAGTACGGGCACCTTGTCAAAGAAACCGTCGTTGTGTGGGAAAGCCCGCCTCCGACATCCATGTATTTTGTCTTTATCACGCTGATGACGCTCCCAGCGACCGCCCCGTACTGGCGTAGCTGCTGAAGCGCCATAGGCATTTCATCCTCTGATCTGGCCAGGAACACCACGTAATCGGCGAATGCACCACAACTAAATGTCACGTCCTGCATGGAAATGCCTGTTAATCGCTGCCGTAGAACATGTAAAGATGGTTCAAGCGCTGCCGCAAATAATAAAAGTCGTGCAACAGCTCGTCATAATCACGTACGTTTCGCGGATCTTCCATGTACAATGTCCCATAGTGTCGGGCGAACGTGTGTGCTATGTCCGTTTGCGTCAGCATGCGGCAGCCCTCCTCTGTGTTTACCGCCGTAATGAGCTGACGTTTGCGGTGGCGCCTCTCGCGCACAATGTGATAGGCTGATGCCGTTTCGTTGGGGATGCAGTCTTGCACTCGCGCACACCCTCAGGGGGCTCAGCATTTAGTTGCTGGGTACGGGCTTGGCGACCCCGGGGTCCCTGAGCTGGGGACTGGGAAGCGCCACCAGTCCTCAATACCGTAAGCTCTGAGCGTGCTTCAACGACCACTGTAAGGCGCGATGGTGGAACGTTGTACGGTACAGAGACCGGGGATCTTGGCTTAATTGCCTGGGCTGTTGAGGTAGAACATTTACTAGCGGGCGACCTCTGGGGAACCTGCCGCCCCCTGGTTGTATTAGGCTTTCCCAGGCAAGCGGGGCTCTGTCTCGGTGGACATTCTTTTCCCTAGCTGCTCGTGGGACCACCACGAAAAGAAATACAAATAGTGGGTAAGCACGAGTCTCTAGGAAAGGAAAGTTCAATGCTTTATAGTATGACCCCCCAATCGTTCCCTTCCCTGCCCACACCAGGGGAGCAACGGCGGTCTAAATTACCTGGTGAGACGTATTCTCCTCGATTTCTGGTTTGCAGCCGAACAGATGGGGACTCATTTCTGACCACAAAGCCTCAGTTTTTTGTGGAAAATTTTAGAGGAAAAGTTTGGAGAAGTTGAGGGCATGTCTAAAATGAGGTCTGGAGCAGTCCTCATACAGACAGCATCCCCAGCACAATCACGGACATTGCTTGCTTGTGACAAGCTCGGTGATGTTGCAGTCTCCATTACGCCTCATAAGAGCCTCATTATGGTTCAGGGACTTACTTTTCATTGTGACCTGTTGTTGCAGTCTGACGACGAGCTCCGTGCAAATATGGAACGCCGTGGGGTCCACTTTGTACGACGTGTCTTCAGGGGACCTAAAGATAGTAGGGTCGCCACCGGCGCCTTCATCTCGGCTTTCGAGGGGGACACCCTGCCCGAGAACGTCAAGGTGATGGTATATCGATGTGATGTTAAGCTTTACGTCCCTCCTCATATGCGCTGCTTTAAGTGCTGGAGGTTTGGGCATATGTCATCGAGATGTGACGCCAACCCTACCTGCCGGGATTGTGGAGGTGCCTCCCACCCCACATCCCGTGTTCGCCGGCCCCTGTTTGTGTCAACTGCGGACAGAAACATTCACCTTGCTCGTCAGACTGCGCGGTGTATCAAAAGGAGTGGAAGATTATGAAGTATAAGACCTTGGACAAGCTCACTTACGCAGAGGCTAAACGCAAGTACGACCGACTTCACCCTGTGCGCATTTCATCGACGTTTGCTGCAGCAGCTCCGATGTCGCCATCCCTGGTGACAAGCCCCCAAGCTCAGCCGCTTTTTGTGGGCCCTCCAGTCCGGCCGTCTATTCCTGCCCCCCAGGTAGTTGTGGGAACACAATCTTCCGTTGCACCCCTGTTATCAACATCAGGAGTAACAACCCCTCCTTCTTTGGGGACTTCAGTCCCGACATCTGAGCTGGAGAAGTGCCTGCCTCCTCCAGCTCACCTCACGCGGAAGGGATCACTTGGTGCCCTCCCTTCCACGGTTACTGCCCCTCCAGATGTCCGCCAGTGGCTGAAAAAGCTACCACCTGAGGGCTGTAGGGCTTCCAGGTCTTCCTCGGTCCATGAGACTGGGTCATAAAAGCCCACCCAGCCTGATAAACCGAAGGACAAACGATACCCTACGAAAAAGAAGAAAAAGCAAAAGGAGAAGGACATAGAGATAAAAAAGGAGTTCACCACTGCACCTGAAGATGGTGTGGAGCATCTAGCGTCCATTCAGGAGCTAGATGTTGCTCGACCTGCAGCTCCTATGGAAGTTGATCAGGCTACTTCGCAATCGGTGGAGGCGAGCGCTTCTAAGGCGAAACCTATCTCCCCCCCCCCCCCCCCCAGGTTCTTTCATGTCTTCACAGTCGGACACCATTATCTTTCAATGGAAGTCGTGGTTTTTTCCACCACCTTGCTGAGTTGAAACAGCTTTTGTGCCGCTTCCCTGCCACTTGTCTGGCATTACAGGAAACCTGGTTCCCTGTTAGGCGGACCCCCTCCCTCTGTGGCTACCGGGGTTACTATAAGAACCGCGTAGAATACGACAGGGTGTCTGGCGGTGTCTGTGTTTATGCTCTTGCCACTGTTCCTAGTGCCCCAGTGCCACTTCACACAGCTCTCGAGGCTGTGGCTGTTAGAATATGGGCAGGAATGGAGCACACCATCTGTTCCCTCTACCTTCCGTACCTTCCCCCAGATGAGGTGTCCCTCTTGTTCGCCCAGCTCCCCCCCGCCATTCCTCCTTTTGGGGGACTTTAATGCCAACCACCCCTTATGGGGTGGGGCCCAGATCTCGGCCAGGGTAGGAACGTTGAAACTCTTTTGGCACAGCAGGACATTTGCCTCCATAACACTGGTGCTCCCACATATTTTAGCTTGACTCGTGGCACATACTCGGCCATTGACCTCTCTCTTAGTAGCCCAGGTCTTCTGCCATACCTCAGTTGGAGGGTCCACGACGACCTCTGTGGTAGCGACCACTTTCATATCCTGGTTTCTCATCTTCAATCCCAACCCGCTGACAAGCTGCCATGATGGTCTCTTCGTGGAGCTTATTGGGCAGCCTACACCTCAGCTACTATGGCCATTGCGCTGCTTCCAGGTGACATTGATTTGGCAGTGGACGAGGTCACTATGGCCATTGTTTCTGCTGCTGAGGCAACTGTCCCCTCCACTTCAAGTACCCTGTACCCTAAGGCGTACGACCGTCCGTTGGTGGACACCAGAGATTGCAAAAGCTGTCTGGGCCCACCAGCGAGCCATACGACGACACTGACGTCATCCTTCCCTAGACAATCTGGTTGCCTTTAAACGGCTGTGGGCCCAGGCTCAGTGGTTAATCCGGCGGAGCAAACATGACTGCTG
Source organism: Schistocerca piceifrons (assembly GCF_021461385.2). Lineage (NCBI taxonomy): Eukaryota > Metazoa > Arthropoda > Insecta > Orthoptera > Acrididae > Schistocerca > Schistocerca piceifrons. The sequence goes on from NC_060139.1 coordinate 274,155,383, forward strand.
GGAACGATATGTTGCTACCATAGGTTCTCGCACCTCCCCATCTCAGGTGTGGTCGCGGGTTTGGGGCATTTTTGGCCTTCGCCCTCATGTGTCTGTCCTTGCCTTTCTCTTCAGGGTACACTTTGTACTGACCCAATCACTATTGCCGAACATCTGGCACAGTACTTCGCTCGTATTTCCGCGACAGCAGGTTACAGCACAGAATTCCACGTCATTAATGAGCAGGCTGAGAGTACGCAATTGTCGTTTCGCACGCACCATTGGGAACGATACAACGCCCCGTTTAGTGAATGGGAGTTCCAAAGTGCCCTTACAGCTTGCCCCGATACCTCTCCAGGTCCAGACCGAATTCACAACCAGTTTCTTCGCCATCTCTTAGCGCACTGTCAGGGTGAATTACTCACCCTGTTTTACCACATCTGGACGGAGGGCGTTTTCCCAACTCGTTGGCAGGATAGCGTTACCAACCTGGTGCTGGAACCTGGTGCAGATTCGCTGATGGTTGATAGCTATCGCCCTATCAGCCTTACCAAAGTTATGTGCAAACTCTTGGAATGGATGGTGAATCGGCAGCTCATGTGCATCATCGAAGCTCCGGGCCTCCTAGCCCGGCAACAGGGGGGCTTCCGTCAGGGCCACTCAGCGATCGACAATTTAGTCTCGCTAGAGTCGGCTATTCGTACTGCTTTTGCCTGGCGAGAACATCTAGTTGCTGTTTTCTTTGATCTTTGGAAGGCGTATGATACCACCTGGCGCCATCATATCCTTGCTACGCTGCACGAATGGGTCTTACGGGGCACTCTTCCGATTTTTCTATGTAATTTTCTCTCCAATCGCTCCTTTCGGTTTAGAAACGGCACTTATTTTAGCTGCTCAGTCCGGAACCGCGCGACTGCCACGGTCGCAGGTTCGAATCCTGCCTCGGGCATGGATGTGTGTGATGTCCTTAGGTTAGTTAGGTTTAAGTAGTTCTAGGTTCTAGGGGACTGATGACCACAGATGTTAAGTCCCATAGTACTCAGAGCCATTTGAACCAACTTATTTTAGCTCTGTTCATATTCAGGGAAACGGTGTCCCGCAGGGCTCGGTTCTCAGTGTTCCCCTCTTTTTGGTGGCAATTAATGGTCTTGTGGCTGTCGTGTGCACATCGGTCTGTTCCCCTCTATATGCTGATGACTTTTGTCTTCCCCAAGCATCAGTGTGGCTGAACGGTGGCTGCAGGGAGCTATCCGTAAGGCACATATTTGGGTATCCAATCATGGTTTTCAGTTCTCAACCTCTAAGATCCAAGTGATGCATTTCAGTCGTCGTCGAAAGGTCTACCTCCATCCAGAGTTCTACCTTGCCAATGAACTCCTTCATTTTGAGGAGACACATCGCTTCCTTGGCATGCTGTTTGATGCTCAGCTTACTTGGACACCTCATCTTCGTGAGCTTAAACAACGGTCCTGGCGGCACCTCAACATCCTTTGGTGCTTCAGCCACACCATTTGGGGGGCTGCACGAACAACCCTCCTACAGTTCTATAAGGCCTTAGTCCAGTCCTGTCTCGACTACAGGAGCGTGGTGTACGACTCAGCAACACCTTCAACGTTGCAGATCCTTGACTCTATTCTCCATTGTGACCTCAGACTGGCGACAGGTGCCTTCCGCACTAGTCCGGTGACTAGCCTTCTTGTAGAAGCTGGAATCCCTCCCCTACGATTCCGCCAACAACAGTTGCTTGCATCATACACTTCCTGCGTCCATGCCTCGCCCGACCACCCAAACCGCAGGCAACTTTTTCCATCTTCTGCACTCTCCTCCCCACGACAGCGGCCTAGGTCGGGTCTGCCGATCGCGGTCCACGTTCGTTCCCTTCTCTCGTCACTAGAGTCCTTTCCCCTTCCTCCATCCTTCCGGCCCTCTTCTTCTACCCCTCCTTGGTCCTTCCCTCGCTTGCGGCTTTGCTTGGATTTGTCCTGCTACTCCAAGTCCTCCGTTCTACCTGCCAGTCTTCAACAATTCCTGGCTCTTCTTGCCTCGCTTTGCGATGCAGATGTAGTCTACCCCTATGGTTCTGTGGTCGATGGACGCACTGGGTTTGCTTTCATCCACGGCGACTACGTTGAACAGCGTTCTGTGCCTTGTGGGAGCAGTGTTTTCACTGCAGAGCTGGTTGCTCTTTATCGTGCACTCGCTCACCTTTCCTCCTGCCCTGGGGAGTCATTTGCCATATGCAGTGACTCCCTGAGTGGATTGCAAGCACTCAACCAGTGTTTTTCTCAGGACCCTTTGGTGCGCGGTATTCAAGATACTGTTTTTGCTCTCGCCGAGTGTGGTAGTTCAGCGACGTTTGTGTGGACCCCAGGCCACCTCGGCATTCCAGGAAACGAAGGTGTCGATCGGTTGACCAAGCAGGCCACCACTTCGCCACTCCTGGAGCTTGGTCTCATGGAAAGAGACCTCTGGTCAGCCCTACATCGCAAGAGCCGAGATGTCTGTATCTCTGAATGGTCTGTCTTGAACATGATAAATAAGGTCTGCATGGTCAAGTCGTCCACGGCCGTATGGAACTCATCCTTGAGGGGCACACGTAGGGACTCAGTTGTTCTCTGCCGTCTCCGAATTGGACATACGCAGTTGACCCACAGCTATCTCATTCGTCGTGAGAAACCGCCTAAGTGTTTCTGTGATGCAGGGCTGACAGTGGTCCATCTCCTGATGGACTGCCCCCTTTTAGCCCCTTGCGGCAGTCCTTTAATTTACCAGCTGCACTTCCTTTAATTCTAGGTGACGATGGCTCTATAGCTGACTCAGTTTTACGATTTATCCGTGCAGCTGGGTTTTATTACTCGCTCTAGTGTGGGCGCTCTCGCATGATTTCTCAGGCTATACCCACTCCAGCGACTTTTAATTGTGATGTGGATACTAAAATACTGTCTTTTATGGTAACAAGTTGTGTTGGTACGTCTACCAACGCATTCCAGCTGGAGATTCTTCGTTTGTAGTTGAATGCTTGACCTTTTACCTGATCCATCAACCACTGTAGTCTGTTTTACTTAAGTCAACTATTTGCTCTGCTCCTTTTAAGTGTCCTCTATTTTGTGTTACTGCGGTGGTCATTTTAGTTCTGTACCCCTTGGTGTTCCCTCCCTCTGGGTGCAGAGGTTACGCTTTTACTGTATAGGCCTATTACAAGTATGTCTGTTTGGAACAGGGGACTGATGACCTCTATGTTTAGCCCCCATCAAACCCCAAAACCAACCAACCAACCACTCGCGCACGGATGCGGACACCTTCTAGCTGCTCTGCCCTGATGCGAAGTAGACGAGCTTTGATTCGTTGTACTGACATCTGACGTTCGGGAGACGGCAGTTGCGTCGCCAGGTCACGTAAGGCTGTATAGTAAAATTCCGATGTTGTCCTTTGCCAGTTCGATGTGTCACGCCCGTAGGCCATCAGGGTCTTTCAGAGTGCGGGTTTGACACATCCCAGACACCACAGCAACGTGGAAACATACATGGGCAGGCGCCTGAGACAACGACGCTACGTGTCAGTAACTGCTTGCCGACACGCTTCCTCGCGAAGGAGGGAGACGTTCAACGTCCACAGGCCTCTGCTGCGTCTTGTAAGTTGTCGAGATAAGGTGATAATGCATATATACGCGAGATGATCCGTGAAGGCCGTCGGCCAGAGTTCAGCATCACGGGTTGCTGTGCGGAGGGCACGCGAGACGTATATCCGGTTCAGACGACTGGCAGAGTGGCTGGTAAAGTGCGTATATCCGCGCTGGTTCCCATGATGTAAGAGCCACGTATCGTGGAGCGCGAGGTCACGTATCAATGCTTGTAGAGCCAGGCATGGGACGTAATGCGGTATCCGGTCCTCGGGCCGCAGAACACTGTTAAAATCGCCGCTCACTATGTAATGGTCCATATTTCCTTGCAAAAGTGGGGCTACGTCCTCCGAATAGAAGACATGCCTGTCACCACGGTGCGACTTACCGGATGGAGAGTAAACGTTACCGAGGCGGACTGCGCCATGTGTGAGAGCGATGCCTCGCCCGTTCGGCAAGTATGTCACGTCCTTTGCGTCTATGCCATCTCGGAGAAGGATGGCCGTTCCTCCTGTGCCATCGCCAGAGGGTAGGCTGTAGGTGGTGTAACCATATAGGTCTAAACGCAGCTCGGGACGGACCTCCTGGAGAAGGGCAATGTCCAAGTCTGCCGCTCTGATCATGCCGTGTAACATGCAGGTCTTTACAGTGGAGTGGACAACATTCACATTGATTGTTCCCACACGGTATGACTGAGTGCCGGAGGCAGCATGCTGTTGCAAGCCCACAGTGATCTTGCACACCACACACCCGTCCAGCCGCATGCTGTGCATTACTGTGCTGTATGGTCCCCTGACCGGCAGAGCCCTCCGGGCTCAATGTCAGCCATGGGCTCTGGTGGAGGTATCGATGTTTGCTGTGCATCGTCGGCCTCCATATCGTCTGCACAATTACCAAGAGAGGATTGTGATGTCAGTTGTGGCTGGTCGCTTTCACAGGAGCCCACATTTTGGGAGTCGATGCAATGCGCCTCGTTTTCAGGGCCAACAGAGGTAGGAGAGTGTTCCTTATCTTCAGGCGCCTTCTGGTGAATGACGCCACTGGAGTCCGTTGCAACGGTAGACGAGTCAACGAAGTCGATGTCTTCTGCCGGCTTCACTTCCCTGTCCCTTTCTTCAAGTGACAATCGCTTCCTCTTGTGTCGCTTGGGTGATTTTTGCTTCGACATCCAGTGGAGAGCGGGGCTCGACAGGGTCTCGGTCATCAGGAATCCCTGTGTCCGATCTCGACAGTGACGGCGGCTGGGTGCCCACAACGCTGCGATGGGCAGAGGCTGTAGGAACCTCTGCACTGTTTGGCTGCAGCGTCGTCCTCGGCGCTGACACTCCAACGGAGCTCGCAGCGGCTTGAGAAGGTAGCAGGTTTTGATCATCCATCACATGATATCGTGCCGCCTCCACATACGTTAGCGGGAAAGAGGTCATTTTGGATCGTTGGGGAAATTCATTGCGGTGCACCTGAACGAGGCGGCGCTGCGGACACTCAGTTCTAACATGGCCCTCCTGGCCGCAGCCCGAGCAGGTCCTCGGTTGTCCATCATATATAACAATTGCGCGGCAGCCACCAACGAAAACATATGATGCAACGTGATTCTTAAGTTCTATCCGCACTTGTCGTACCCCGTTAAAAACAGGGTACGTTTCTAATGTGTTCCATTTCTCTTCGGTGTGGCTCAGAACTGTGCCGTATGGCAGCAGCGCATCGACGACAAGGTTGGCAGGAACTTCGAACGGTAGTTCAAAGATGCGCACGGTGCGCACCCCCAGACCAGCATGGTCAACCCCTACCACGCTCACATTACCGTCTGCGTGACAGGAGCGAAAGCCGTTTGCAGATCGCTGGAGGAGTCTGTCGCAAGCCGCTCCGTCAATTAGTTTGAGGTACACTGTGCTGGATACAATAGACAAATGAATGCCTATCAGTTCTTGCGGTTCTATGTGCATGATGTCTCGAAGAAACCGTTCAGTGCCGGCCGCAGTGGCCGTGCAGTTCTAGGCGCTACAGTCTGGAACTGCGAGACCACAACGGTCGCAGGTTCGAATCCTGCCTTGGGCATGGATGTGTGTGATGTCCTTAGGTTAGTTAGGTTTAAGTAATTCTAAGTTCTAGGGGACTGATGACCTCAGAATTTAAGTCCCATAGTGCTCAGAGCTATTTGAACCATTTGAGCGATGCGCTGAACGTGAGATTTTAGGCAATAAGCTTAACCACCGAGTCACCGGAAATACGGTGTCAACCGCAACTGCGCGGACTATCTCAGTACGCCTCTCAGCTGACCTCTACTGACACCTAGTGCCAGCTATCTGCTGTCCCTGTCCACGTCATCTGAGCTCGCTACTCAGAGATTCCCGCTGGAGGTCGGACGTGTTTGTATGTCCGCCGTGAAGAAGGTGGATTCGTTCTCCATGTAGACGAATCAATTATATACATGCGTGGTGTCTCTTTTTTCTGCCCGAAGGAACGGACACCGTGCATTCAGATCATATGACTCCTGTTATCTGTGGGGATTATAGTGAAAGCCTTTGATGGTTACAGATCTTAGGTATAGCTATTAGGAAAGTCATTCACTTCTTTTCCAAGAGAAAGTTTCTGAGACTAAAACAGCATGTAAATCATATCCACAAAGTAGAACCAACTACGCTCCGATCAGTATGTTTGTGAAGCAACAATATGCGAAGATGGCTTCAATGCAAATATCTACGTAATTCAACTCATGGTGCTTATATTAACATTAAAAACAGCTAGTTCGGAATTCCATTCACATTCTTGAATTTCTGGGGTAATGTATTACTCAAATTTGCATCTTATGAAAATGTTGCATGCTTTAACTGCTCATACCAAAATCCACTATTCACTTGCATATGCCACGAGGACAACTGCTTCGGCAGTTGCATGCTGAGAGCGGAATTCTGATGCAACGTACTATCAGGCGTCCCGGAGCCAGCCACTTGTATAAATATGAGTCTGGGGAACATGACAAGAGTAATCTGACGAAAGTAAATGCTGCAAAACGAGCGACGTGATTTTCACACGCTCTGATTTCGTAATCGCTCTCTTACACACTTTGGACATGAAATCACGCAGGAGGCCTAAGGCTATGAGTACTGCACATATCTTTGTCACCGCTTTCTTGTGTCACTGAGAGTCAAGTGTTACTAAAATTTTGGTTATTTAAGCATTTCGTGCATAGCACATCATCATAATATACTATAGAAGCATGTAATACAAAGTACTGAGCTAAATGACTTCAATCTTAACATTGGTGCCCAATTAACCGCCTACAGCTATTCCAAACACTGTGTAAAATGCGGGTGTTAGCGCTCAACAATAGAATCGATTCACAATACTGTAATCTGTCATGGTGATCCTGTGACAAGCCAGGACACTGTAAGCGTTACGCACACATTAACTTCTCGTGCGGTACTAACGACACAAGACTGTGATTTGTGCCTTCGGCAGTGCCAGTACCACAGTTTAATGGAACAACCTGCTGAGCATTTTCTTTCAACTGTAATACGATATCGGAAATGTCGTTCTGATTATTGCAGACGAATAATACAGACAACCAAAAACAATAAATCGCGGTATTCAAATAACCTCAACGTTGGTTTCTACGGATTTAAGCCCGACTTCTTCAGAAGGATAAGAAACCTGCATACAGTGCTACAACATCAATTACAATCAAAACAACATGGAGCAAAATACAAAAACATACAGAAACTACTATTTACAACACGTGTAGGCGTGTCACGAACAACATGATATATACAAACACAGGAAAAGTAGTGCTTGTAAACTTTAAATTAGCAAACTGTTAGTAAAGCTATCTAAAACCTCCACGTGAAATGTGGAGGCAACAATCTGTACATTGTACTGCTCCTCGGTGGTGGTGTGTCTGCTAAATTATGTTTACTGCACTAGCCAACAACACCTGCTAAAGCGACTACTATTAATTAGTGTGTCAAACCTGGGTGGGATGGCACTGGTACACAGAGATGACAAGTGTTTTAAAACTCCTAGCGACACCATAGAGCTCCGCAACGCCGTGTACTATATCAGCTATCTCCAAGTAGTTGTGAGGATGGAAAGTTTAACCAAATGCGTACCACTCGCACAGTAGCTACAGCCGAAGATGCAACTGGACCACCACTAGTACAAACTGGTTCTGGTTTTATCGGCTAGTGTTAGCTGCCGTTTGAAAATTTTAGTTAACGCATCTATCACAAGATTTTACAGGTTCGACCAGCAAGCTAATACCAAAAGTAATCTACTAGTCAATGGAAACAAGCAGAAACTAAAAGTCTGACTAGGATGCGCTACTTAAGTCAATTAAACCCACCTCAGTGCGATGTGCCAAACTACACAGCAACGTGATCGGAAACCTCGCTTACGTAACCCAACACTCCAACGCTGATACCTTGGATTTATCTTATCTTTTCCCAACTTGAAAACTAACCAACGTGGAGTTTAAGCGTTCCTTTTCATAGAACCCCACTGAAGCAATCAATCTACACTGAACTTTCTTAGCTACCAATTTCAGTTAGTATAATTCTCGTAAGAGCACGCCAGCGATATAACTTTACGTGTTGACTGAGCGTTGCTATTCAGAGATTATTTATCCTATACAGTCACTGCACTGCAGCTCTATCCTTGCTTATTTCTTTTTACGAACACACACAATGGATAACGCTATTTGCACTCTATCAGTGACAATGGTTTATGCTACAACCTTCATAGTTTATTAATTCCGCATAACTTAACTTTTCCACATTTTATCACTTAAGCAGGCAGACAAAATCCTCTTTCATATACTTTAAGCCGAACTCGACGTAATTATCGTAACAAATTCTCAGTGTGACTTATCTTACACGTTAATATTCTTTGTCCTGCTTGTACTTTACCGTTTTGATTCACTGCGTAATCTTTAAACTTTTTATTTTTTAAGATTCAAAGATTCTGTTATGTTATTTTCGAGTTATGTTATATGGGAAGAAATGCTGACACGAGACACCAATTTCTCCTTTATCATGCACAGGGCCTGAGCATTTTATTTAGCCAATTTATTAATTTTCAATGTCTCCACAAAGTTTCGTCTGGCGTGAGTGCTGGTGGTAAACTACTTCCCCGCTAAGCGGAAGCTAGTAAAAAAAAAAAGAAACAAAAAATTTAAGCGCCACCGCCACTTTAGAGTATCATTAATATTCACTCAAATCAAAGCAAATCTCTCCCTCTTCAGGCGTTGACATACGCTGACCCTCTATACCAAATTTAAAACACTTAGCACTCACAATTTCAAAGAGACAATTATCGTGCTCTACTGCGTTAATATGCCGTGGTTTTGTCTGTTTCGTCGGATGGAAAATTACTATTACAGCTATCCGCGCGTGTCACAAACTATCTGACACAGATTGGTTCTCCCGTTTACATTCATCAAACTAGGACGTCCGTTATCACAATAATTACACGACAATCACAGGCCGCACTTCAATTTGAGAGTTCTTTCAGCCGGGGATTCTATTACCTTAGGACTTCCCCACAATTAAAACCAATACAGTCGTACACTCAAGCCAAAGCTTTAGCAAATCCTTATTACAGAAGTGGCAACGCCACATGTACCTTTGTGCTTACTCTTATTAAACCAGTCACTCACAAAGTCTTCGCGTGAAGGCGATACCAGATACACACACTCAAGACTGAAAAGAACCTCCCCTTAGCACGAGATACGGAACGCCTGATTGCGAGTAACTCCAAGGTTAGCTCGACCAAACTGTACACTATCACTAATCACATGAAAACGCGAGAAAAACCAATCTTTTAGCGTGTCTCACAACGAGTTATTCTTTTAAAGCAAACTCCAAATATCATCGCACATCCCACTACCGATTGCAAACAATACGCCTCGCGCAATAATAACATATAACTTCCCATATGGGCCATAACCCCATCACGGGTTCAACTAATAACTTTAGAAGCCCAAATCCGACATTAAATCACTCGAGCGCCAAATCCAAATAGGCTTACACTTCGAGTGTCACGAACTGACTTACGTTACGCCGTGACCTCAATGGTGACTAACTCCCCAATGTCTCAAATGTAACTCTCTACACGAGATCTCAACGGTAACTCCTCTTGAAACAACGGACAAAACCAAGAACCAGAATTTTTGAACAAACAGGCATATCACTTTAATTGTCTCTTTTTCACAATTTTCATTATTAGATGCTTTCGCTCCTCTTCAATAGCGGCCAGCTGCGCATCAGTCGATGCTCTTTCTACAACATAATTTTGACAACAGTTTCAGAAGCAAATACAGATAAAATTAACAACCCTTTTTTTTGCCAAAATTGACACTTTGATAGTAAGGTGAAGCGACTTACGTACGTAATGCCACATACGTATACCACTTACACTACTTTTCAAATTTGGGGCATTACAACATCTATTTGCGAAAATAAGGCCTCTAAAATTAGGGCTTGTCACATCAGTAAAATCAGTCACATAAAATGCTAGACCATGCTAAGACCTACATGACGACTGAGGGAGAAAACAAATTATGAAGCGCATGCGACTATAAACATGGGCGCCTGGCGGCATAAACGGCCAATAAGAGTAAGCACATTGAAATTACTAACAGAATTACAAAAATGCACAGTGCGAATAAAAGAATGTGGAATAAAATGCTGAAAAAGACAAATACAACAAAAACACTAGCATTCATTAAGACCCTCATAGCATCATCCGTACATTATCGTACGAAAATAATGTCTATGCATACGTATATTATTATAAGCATAACGACAGTAGACCGATTAATATGTCATCGAGTCCATCATCATACGATGAGTAATAACACCAGCTTATAAGCACGCTATTAAGCGTAATGACAGTAGAAACAAAAAATTCATAGGTCCCCGTATAGTGACAAACCTAAAAAGAGTGGGTGGCACCAGCATCTTAGTGTAACATAAACTGTCAAGCGAAACTGTATGTACAAAAATTGTATAATAGTCTTGATGAAATGAAGCACTCGTAAAGGCTACCGGCAGTCGTCTGAAAATTTTTTTGCCAACAGTATGCGTTTGAAGTCATCGAAAAATTGTCTACAGGCGAGCTGCAACTCGTCGTTTAGTAAATTCCCATTTTTGAGCTCTAGATGTTTATAGCTCTCTAATCCTTCCCAAAGATCCGTCCTATGCCCTAAGACTTCTCTGTTAAGAACTGCTGTGTCTTCCTAATATTTTGGAGTGTGGTTGGCAATCAGTAGATGTACAGCAAACGTAGAGTTATGTAAGGTTAATCCTTTCTTTCCTAACAGAAGCTCTTTATCTTTCGTCCTCACAGCTCTGCCTGTTTGACCGATGTAATAGCATGGGCAGATGTTGCATGTTATTTTATAGAGCCCTGAAATGAAAAACGGGTCAGCAGCATTTTCTACTGTACCCAAAGGTATTCTCTGCGAACTAATGTCTGTAGAGAAAGACACATTAAAGTTAAAACAGAAGATATTTAATCCTAAGAGACATTTCCTAAGAAGCGAGTGCATATGATCTTCTTACTGTGTGAGGGACAATATCTCAATAACGTCGAACATTTTTGAGAAGTTTCCTTACTGGAGATGAGATCTACCATTCCCTGGTCATACCCGTTATTGGCTGCGATCTATTTAATGATATTTAGTTCATTTAGCTGATTGGCAGGCGATAAAGGCGTAGTTACAATACGGTGTATGGCGTAATGAAAAAACGATAGTTCATGACCTTTCGGATGCTTCGAATCAGGGGGGATAATATTGTCTGAATACGTTTGCTTCCTGAAGATGTTGGAACTGAAACAATAATTTTCTACAGAGTTTGTTAAATCAACAAAATTTAGTTCCCCTTCCTCATTTTAAAGTTCTTTCCTGGCGAAAATTTTTTCATGGGAGTTGTTAAATGCATTGAAAAGAATCTTTGGCCCGTCATCATTAACGTCAAATACAATGATAGTATCCCCAACGTATCTCGCATACGAGTATACTTTCTTGACGTAGTCGAAATTCGAATTGAAAACGTTCTTTCAGGTCAAAATAACAGCAAGTGAACTGCCAATAGCCAAACCGTAAGGTTGAATATAAGTTTTTTCCGTCAAATGTGAAGCAATTATATTTTAGAGCAACAAATGAGTTCAGCAATCTGTATTGTACTCATTTTTTTATGTTATAGAAGGTTTCTCTAAACGAGACCTGTAGCTGTACCGCCTGGAACATTCTTATACAGACTGACATTGTCAAAAGTGACCATCCGAGTATCAGTTGTGCACGGTATCATTTGAATTCTGTCGATTAAAGCTTAACTGTTTTTAACAGAAAAGTGTTTTTCAAATGCAAACGAATCTTTAATTTTATAATGAAGACGCCTACACAACGTATTGTGGGCTTTACCTCTTCCATTTATCGCAGGACTAATCGGGTGAGCCTGTTTGTGATGCTTGAACTGACTTGTGAGAACGGGTGGCATCGGATTCGGGTTCAGAAGCCTCTTTGAAACTTGGTGAACAAGCTCTCTGTATTAGACAAAACTTGCCGATTCTCTTTTTGTAGGTCTGCTTATATGCCACATGCCTGTCGATGAAAGACATTGGCTAAACTTCAGACATGTCGACTACCCATCCTGACTTCTGTCATGAACGCGCAAGTGGGCCAGGCGCCATTCTTCTGTTTCCTCGCCAAGTATCGCAGTCATGGTGGTCAGCATTACTATGGCCGGCTCCCGCAGTATCACAGGCCAGTCTCGCGTGGTGTGTACCGCGGAACTCAGTCTTTGCATAGCGACAGCCAATCAGAAGCCATGCCGCCAATATTCCGTTTAAGGACAGGGTGGTGGAGGCAAGAGTGATTTGAGCGCTGAATGCTGCTGAATACCTGCCCCTTCGTCATGATGGACTTACATGTGTGAGACCACTTCGTGCTCTAGGTTTAAACCGCGGTCCCACACGTGTTTCACTTACGGTTCTCACTTGACGTGTCTATTTTTTAAAACTGTGTTGGATCTTCTCTCTCTCTTCTATCAACCCTATCTGGTACGGATCCCACACTGCTGAGCAGTATTCAAACAGTGGGCGAACAAGCGTACTGTAACCTACTTCCTTTGTTTTCGGATTGCATTTCCTTAGGATTCTTCCAATGAATCTCAGTCTGGCATCTGCTTTACCGACGATCAACTTTACATGATCATTCCATTTTAAATCACTCCTAATGCGTGCTCTCAGATAATTTATGGAATTAACTGCTTCGAGTTTCTGACCTGCTATATTGTAGCTAAATGATAAGGAATCTTTCTTTCTATGTATTCGCAGCACATTACACTTGTCTACATTAAGATTGAATTGCTATTCCCTGCACCATGCGTCAATTCGTTGCAGATCCTCCTGCATTTGAGTACAATTTTCCATTGTTACAACCTCTCGATATACCACAGCATCATCCGCAAAAAGCCTTAGTGAACTTCCGATGTCATCCACAAGGTCATTTATGTATATTGTGAATAGCAGCGGTCCTACGACACTCCCCTGCGGCACACCTGAAATCACTCTTACTTCGGAAGACTTCTCTCCATTGAGAATGACATGCTGCGTTCTGTTATCTAGGAACTCTTCAATCCAATCACACAATTGGTCTGATAGTCCATATGCTCTTACTTTGTTCATTAAACGACTGTGGGGAACTGTATCGAACGCCTTGCGGAACTCAAGAAACACGGCATCTACCTGGGAACCCGTGTCTATGGCCCTCTGAGTCTCGTGGACGAATAACACGGCATCTACCTGGGAACCCGTGTCTATGGCCCTCTGAGTCTCGTGGACGAATAGCGGGAGCTGGGTTTCACACGTCTTTTTCGAAACCCATGCTGATTCCTATAGAGTAGATTTCTAGTCTACAGAAAAGTCTTTATACTCGAACCTAATACGTGTTCCAAAATTATACAACTGATCAACGTTAGAGATATAGGTCTATAGTTCTCCACATCCGTCTGACCTCCCTTCTTCTTGAAAACGGGGATGACCTGTGCCCTTTTCCAACCCTTTGGAACACTACGCTCTTCTAGAAACCTACGGTACACCGCTGCAAGAAGGGGGGCAAGTTCCTTTGCGTACTCTGTGTAAAATCGAACTGGTATCCCATCAGGTCTTTCGATATCTCCCATTTTCTCATCTGTGTGACAATCTAGAGAAGGAACTGCAGTGCAGTCTTCCTCTGTGAAACAGCTTTCCAAAGACATTTAGTATTTCGGCCTTTAGTTTGTCATCCTCTGTTTCGGTACCATTTTGGTCACAGAGTGTCTGGACATTCTGTTTTGATCCACCTACCGCTTTGACACAAGACCAAAATTTCTTAGGATTTTCTGCCAAGTCAGTACACAGAACTTTACTTTCGAATTCATTGAACGCCTTTCACATAGCCCTCCTCACACTACATTTCGGTTCGCGTAATGTTTGTTTGTCTGCGGGGCTTTGGCTATGTTTATGTTTGCTGTGAAGTTCCCTTTGCTTCCGCAGCAGTTTTCTAACTCAGTTGTTGTACCACGGTGGCTTTTTTCCATCTCTTACGATCTTGCTTAGCACATACTCATATAATCATCTAACGCATATTGTACAATAGTTTTGAACTTTGTCCACTGATCCCCAACACTATTTGTACTTGAGACAAAACTTTTGTGTTGAGCCGTCAGGTACTCTGAAATCTGCTTTTCGTCACTTTTGCTAAACAGAAAAGTCTTCCTACCTTTTTTAATATTTCTATTTACGGCTGAAATCATCTATGCAGTAACCACTTTATGGTTGCTGATTCCCTGTTCTGCGTTAACTGTTTTAAATAGTTCGGGTCTGTTTGCCACCAGTACGTCTAATATGTTATTGCCACGAGTCGTTTCTCTGTTTAACTGCTCAAGGTAGTTTTCAGATAAAGCACTTAAAAAAATTTCACTGGATTCTTTGTCCCTACCACCCGTTATGAACGTTTGAGTCTCCCAGTCTATATCCGGCAAATTAAAATCTCCACCCAGAACTATAACATGGTGGGGAAATCTACTCGAAATATGTTCCAAATTATCCTTCAGGTGCTCAGCCACAACAGCTACTGAGTCAGGGGGCCTATAGAGACATCCAGTTACCATGTCTGAGCCTGCTTTAACCGTGACCTTCACCCAAATTATTTCACATTTCGGATCTCCGTCAAATTCCTTCGATACTATATCACTTCTTATCGCCATAAACACACCTCCCCTTCACTGTCCAGCCTGTCTCTGCGGTATACATTTCAATCTGAGTTTAGAATTTCATTACTGTTTGCATCTGGTTTCAGCCAACTTTCTGTCCTTAGTTCTGTGTGGGCATTGTGACCGTTTATTAATGAGAGCAGTTCTGCGACCTTTCTACAGACGCTCCTGCAGTTTACTATTAGCACATTAATATTGTTATTCCCTGTTGCATTTTGCCTACTCCTACCTTTCCGCGTCTAAGGAGGCGTCTTGTCGGGCCTAGGGAGGGAATTCTCTAACCTAAAAAACCCACATGTGCACTCCACACGTACTCCACTACCCTTGTAGCCGCTTCCTGCGTGTAGTGCACGCCTGACCTATTCAGGGGGACCCTACATTTCTCCACCTGATAGCGGAGGTCGAGAAATTTGCACCCCAGATCTCAGCAGAATCGTCTGAGCCTTTGTTTTAAGCCTTCCACTCGGCTCCAAACCAGAGGACCGCGATCGGTTCTTGGAACGATACTACAAATAGTTAGCTCAGATTCCACCCCGCGAGCGAGGCTTCCCGCCATCACCAACTTTGCCAGCCGCCTGTATGAACTGAGGATGACCTCTGAACCCAGACGGCAGGAGTCATTGGTGCCGACATGAGCAACAATTGGCAGTCGGATGCACCTAGTGCTCTCTATCGCCGCCGGCAGGGCCTCCTCCACATCTCGGATGAGACCCCCGGCAAGCAGACAGAGTGAACACTGACCTTCTTCCCCGACCTTTCAGCTATTTCCCCAAGGGGCTCCATCACCCGCCTAACGTTGGAGCTCCCAATCACTAATAAACCCCTCCCTTCGTGTGCCTGCTCGGACCTTGCTGAAGGAGCGGCCACATGTTCATTCACAGGCAGAGCGGGCGATGCCACACGGCCAGCGTCCACATTGGCCCTCCGCCTCGTGCGCCGCGAACGCCGCTGAACCCGCCACTCCCCTTGGGGAGAGGGTGGCCCAACCGAGCTCGGTACCCGCGAAGATGTCTCGACAGCAGGGACAGTGGGTGAAGCATGTAACACCTGGGGTGTACCATGTGACGCACCAGACTCCCCACTGCCGCTACACTCCGAGGCAGCAGCCTGAAGACAGTGGCCAACTCTTCCTGCGTCTGTACACAGCAGTCACACATCCCATCCATCCTAAGAAATGAATTTACTGTAGAGAGTTAATCAACTATTAACTAGACTGCTAATTCAGTAAAGGCGGCTGATAGTTGACTAAACTGTGGTTACTAGACGCTTCTTGTAGAAAACAATGACTCAGTTCGGAACTGCGCGACTGCTGCGGTCGCAGGTTCGAATCCTGCCTCGGGCATGGATGTGTGAGATGTCCTTAGGTTTGTTAGGTTTAAGTAGTTCTACGTTCTAGGGGACTGATGACCTCAGATGTTAAGTCCCATAGTGCTCAGAGCCATTTTTTTGAAAACAATGAAAATAGCACTACCTGTCTCTGGACTGTATTCAAAACAAACACTAGCACTACTGGCACTATGGCTGACTAAAGGGACTCTCTCTGACTGTATTCAAAACAAACACGAAATCTATGGAACACTATTACTAGCACTCGACAATTAAAGCTTCCTAAAAACAAAAACACACGGAAGAAGAAGTAACAAGTAAGAAAAATACAGTTCATACTTAAATTAACGTAGCTCGCTGCACAGCAGACGTGACGCAGACGGCACACGGGTCATTGCCCATTTTGAAATAAACTCACTCTCTTTCTGGCAACAGTGGGAAGAACGATTTCTCTTCTTGTTATATGGAAACAGTACTGGTAATTAATGTGCAGTATTTGAGACAAATTTGAATTACACATTCATGGTGTCATTTATTTTGCACAGAATCTCCTGAAACATTAGAATATCTTTCTAGCACAATTTTCGTTTGTACTTGTCAGTCTTTCTTTGTCTAAACATACCACCGTCCGGCTTTAAATTGATTCGTCAGTGCTTTACTTTGGAATACCTTCCGTAACGTTTACGTCTGTCAAGTAAGTCGACGTGATGCAGTTTGCTGAGGCACGCAGTTCAGAACACCAACTTCAACAAACCAGTCTCTTCAGTACAAATTTCGTCATCCGTTGTTAGGATTTGGAAGCTCCCGTTCGGTGCCATTGGTTTCACAGAACGCAGACAGTAAATGTTTAGTGTTGCATGTTGCACGTTTCTTTTCCCTATAAGACGAAACTCATTACACAGCTGTACATTAATGCAACGACACTCCTCATCAAAACTTATTAATCAGTTTAATTAAGAAACTTTTAAATTGCGTTTGCGAAAGCACTACTGTTATCACTAGACCTGCCGAGTCAGAATGCGTCATCAGTGAAACATGTTTTAAAATTTAATGAAATTTAGCGATAACTTGCTTAGAAACTTTAACAGAACATATGGTAACATTTTTGAAGACGACCGCAGGCTTTCAAACTATGGTAGAATACCATGTCTGCCATTTCCCGCATGGAATAATAGGACTCCGTTTGCCTACGAACACTCTGTGGGATCATTAATCCCGTTCTGATGCCAGCTCAAACACAATGGACCAATATACAAATACACTACGCGGCCTAAAAGAGTTTTAAAGTAAATTTTTGTCCCTGGTAAAGTGGTAAAGCTGTTTCATCCACAGTAAAGATGTTTTGCCTGGAATTATCTATTTCGGATTATATTGAAGTTTAAATATGTTGTTCTAGTTGCATATTCTCGAAACAACACGAAATTAGCACATCCAAAATTTTGACATTGCTTTATTTGTAATTTCTTTTAAAAGAAAAATGCACTCCGTCTTCAGGCCACAAGTGGCCCATCGGGACCATCCGACTGCCGCGTCATCCTCAGTGGACGACGCGGATAGGAGGGGCGTGTGGTCAGCACACCGCTCTCCCGGTCGTTACGATAGTTTTCTTTGACCAAAGCCGCGACTATTCGGTCGAGTAGCTCCTCAACTGGCATCACGAGGCTGTGTGCACCCCGAAAAATGGCAACAGCGCATGGCGGCCCGGGTGGTCACCCATCCAAGTGCCGGCCACGCCTGACAGCGCTTAACTTCGGTGATCTGACAGGAAACGGTGTATTCACTGCGGCAAAGTCATTGCCCATTTTGGAATAAACTAACGCAATATTTAATATGGTTTGTTGTAGAAATGTAAGAAAATAAGATTTCACTGGATTGTATTCAATATTTCTGAACAAGGATGCACTTCACCAGAAAATATTGTATCTAGGAAATAGATTTTAAAGAACACGATGGTTTACAGGGAACTATAAACTGCCTGGTGCAAGTGGTTTGTGTTCATTTGTCTACAGCAATTCCTAAAGCTTTCTGTTACATTATCTGTTCACCTGTCTCTCATTTTTGGCCACGACTGATACAGATATCCAACCATTCTGCTCTCTGCGATTGTCAGAGTGACTGAAACTTACGACCATATTCTCCTCAGGAATAAAGTGTTTTTATAATAACGCACACTAGACAATATATCCTCAGCTATACATTAGAACAGCAGAATGGACTCCTAATTTTAATGGCTCCATACCACCTGACGCGGTTTTTGGTAGGCGATTCCAACTCTAGCTGTTGAAACATTAAGGTGGATTATGTGTCTGGCCATGACTACACATTTTCAGGAAGTCAGCGTTGGCCAAACGTCAGATCATTTCTGAAGTAAGAAACACAGTATGTAGGCTGTTTGTTAAAAAGGACTTTTATTAGTAAAAACTAAGGAAGGCGGCTTTGAAAAAGTAACCCTTCTACCAAAAAGATGTAAATGGGATCGGTAACAATAGACAAAGAGACGATGGACGAGAAATTTTACTTTGTTGTTCGAGACAATGAATTCTCAACAAACATTGTGGCGCCAGACAGTTAAATCTCTGAAATACCGTGCTATTGCCGCAATATCAGAGACAGTTTATATAAACAAGCTCATTTCAGCAGCCAAGAAAGGAAACTTACAGTAGGTAAACACGTATGAGACACTTGAGCATCGTAATAGCGGTGTGACAATTTGCCTGCAAACATTATGTTTTGAAACGTATCTTTCTAAATTCACAGACGGCGAAGGAAAGGTAAAACAACGAATCTTGGCGTGGTAACGAAAGCAGGCAAGGCAAACACACGGTATGAAATAAGTTTCGAAATAAAAGCCATAAATTTTTTTAGGATAATCCTTTGAAGGATTACCAACAAAATCACAACGAGTCAAAGTTCCGCAAAAACAAAATTTCAATTTTTTTTAACCACCGTTTTGTATCGGTCCTCCTAATACAAAATGTCTCGAGTGGCCGTGTAAGAGATATTTACAAGTGGTATGGTTGTTGTCAATACAAGCGAAAAGATCCGTATCTCAGCTGGTATAGGTGTTGTGCAAACTATTTGAACATTGTGAGAAACGCATGACTGAATGTAAATTCAAATGATAGCCAGCGTTCAGGTTGCACTGTTGCCTCTGACCACGAGCGCCACCTGTGTAGTGACCTCAATACGCTGCAAGTGTCAGTCGTTTTCAGAACAGAGTTCTGTGTAATTGTGAGTGCATCATATCAGACGTAAGTGAACTCGAAAGTGAGCATATAGTTGGTGCTCGTGTGTTGGGTTCTTCCGTAAGTAAGGGAGGCAAAGTGTTTCAAGACGCAGCGTATCAAAGGTTTACATCGCACTCAAGGAAACGGCAAAATCATCGTCCGCAAAGTCACAAAGCGGAAGTGTATTGACTGACCGTCGCTGACGGTGACTGAAAAGGATAACGAGTAAAATAAGAGATCGACACCTTCGAAAGTCACTGCAGAACTGAATGTTGCAGTCGCGAACAATATCAGTCCCAAAACAACACGATGGGAGATCCGTAAGTAGGGAACTGCAGAGCAAGAGCCCTAATAGGGAAAGGTGGTACCGAAGGCATAGGACCTGGACTATGGAACAATTGACGGAAGTCATTTGGTCGGATGAGTCTTGTTGCACACTGCTTAAGTCCTAAGGGTGAAACTTGGCGGGAGGTCGGTGTGATTAAAGCAGACATGTCGTAGTATTCCGATCGTTGTATACTATGGGTCCCCGTGGTTACCCTTTAAGTTCGCCACAGTGACAAGATTATTGGACGATTTTGTGTGATGACGCCTATCCCATGGTAGAATGTTTCTTCCACAATTGTGATGATGCGTTCGAAGACGACAGGGCGCCTGTTCAGACACCTCGCATCGTCCAGGACTGGTTTCGTGAGCACGAGGACGAACTGTCGAATCTGTCCTGGCCACCACAGTCGCCAAGTGTCAACATTATTGAGCCTTTGTGGTCTACTTTTGATAGAATGGTGCTTGTTTCCTATCCGTCTCCATCGTGGTCCCGGAACTTGCAACTATTTTCCAAGAAGAATGGTATAACATTCCGTTGAAAACCATACATGACCTCTATATATCCATTCCGAGGCGAGTGGGAGCTGTTTCGAAAGCCAGCCGTTTTCCTACACCGAATTAAGGATGGTAACGTGTAATGCTTTTGGTGTTTGCGTACTTCTGTCCAGCCCGTGTAGTTTGTTTATGGATACACACTGATAAGCCAAAAGATTATAACTACTGCCCACCACAAGATGGAATACCGCCTGGTGCGGATGCAGGCACATTTATACAGTGAGGAAGGTGGAGCAGAGTAGAACGTAAAATCATTCTAGCGACGATACAGGCCACAGAGGCAGACGGTCCATTGACTTCAGCGGCTTTCACAAAGGACAGATCGAAACGGTCCTTCGCTGTGGTACTCACATCTCGGAGACAGCAGAGGTGGTAGGAGATTTTCGTGCTACTGTCGTGAGCACCCATGGAAAGTGATTGACGGACGGTGACAACTAGAGCAGGCGACAAGGTGCGAAATTTCAAAGGCTATTCACGTAACGAGCGTATCGACAGTTCCATCTATCAGTAAACTAGGAGGGTCGGCGATCTGTAGTACATATGAACACGCCACTAAGGGCAAATTGGTGAACATGTGGCTCCGCAACACATGACCCATCGGTTCCTCACGCTGACCCAACGAAATAGTAAACTGTGACTATAGTGGGCAGTGGGCACGGGATCATTACGATTCCATCATGGATCTATGGAAATGTCACCCCGTTGCAGGAATCTAGTTTAAGTCGTTCAGCTGCTCTTGCAGGTCCTTTGCTGTATCTGACAGAATTACAACGTCATCGGTGAACCTCAAAGTTTTTATTTCTTCTCCATGGACTTTAATTCCTACTCCGAGTTTTTCTTTTGTTTCCTTTACTGCTAGCTCAATATACAGACTGAATAACATCAGGGCCGTGTGGCCGAGTGGTTCTAGGCGCTACAATCTGGAACCGCGCGACTGCTACGGTAGCAGGTTCGAATCCTGCCTCGGGCACGGATGTGTGTGATGTCCTTAGGTTAGTTAGGTTTAATTAGTTCTAAGTTCTAGGGGACTGATGACCTTAAAAGTTAAGTCCTATAGTGCTCAGAGCCATTTTTTGAATAATATCAGCGATAGGCTACAACCCTTTGTCGTAAGAACATGAAAATTCATTAACTATTTACTGCCAGTTTTGTGTGTTTGCTAGTCACCAGTATTACTCTAAATTTTCAGCTCAGTAACTGTTCATTCTTGTATTACATAACAGAGGCTTAACTAATTTGAAATTTTAAGTATTCACTATATTCACTTAAAGCAACGAAAAATTTCACTGTCAAAATTAATAACTGAAAATGCAGCACAAATAAAGAGTGCACATTTCATTTACTCTGTATCTAGCTTAGCAAGTGACTTCTGCTGGCTTGGTAATGTATCTAATCGTTGTTATATTAAAAGTCAAATCAGTTGCTCATTTTCTTAAAGTAAATGTAATTCATTCTTTCAATAATCAAAAGTAAATTGCTTGCCTTTCTCTAAATTTTGCATTACGTTACACTTTATTATTATTATTATTTTACATAACAAAGTTGTAGTTAAGTCAGTCACTTCTTTAAGTAGTAACTCCATTTAACTTTACTTTCAAAATTTAGTATTTCAGAATACGTAACAGCAATGACGTAGAGAATTATCTCACTAGGGGTAAGATAGATACTGCCTACAGGAAAAATAAAGAGACATTTGGAGAATAGAGAGCCACTTGTATGAATATCAAGAGCTCAGATGGAAACCCAGTTCTAAGCAAAGAAGGGAAAGCAGAAAGGTGGAAGGAGTACAAGGGCGATGTACTTGAGGACAATATTATCGAAACGGAAGAGGATGTAGATGAAGATGAAAGGGGAGATATGATACTGCGTGAAGAGTTTGACAGAGCACTGAAAGACCTAAGTCGAAACAAGGCCCCGGGAGTAGACAATATTGCATTAGAATTACTGACAGCCTTGGGAGAGCGAGTCCTGACAAAACTCTACCATCTGCTGAGCAAGATGTATGAGACAGGCGAAATACCCTCAGACTTCCAGAAGAATATAATAATTCCAATCCCAAAGAAAGCAGGTGTTGACAGATGTGAAAATTACCGAACTATCAGTTTAATAAGTCACAGCTACAAAACACTAACGCGAATTCTTTACAGACGAATGGAAGAACTGGTAGAAGCTGACCTCGGCGAAGATTAGTTTGGATTGCTCAGAAATGTTGGAACACGTGAGGCAATACTGACCCTACGACTTATCCTAGAAGCTAGATTAAGGAAAGGCAAACCTACATTTCTGGCATTTGTAGACTTAGAGAAAGCTTTTGACAGTGTTAACTGGAATACTCTCTTTCAACTTCTGAAGGTGGTAGGGGTAAAATACAGGGAGCGAATGGCTATATACAATTTGTAAAGAAACCAGATGGCAGTTATAAGAGTCGAGGGGTATGAAAGGGAAGCAGTGGTTGGGAAGGGAGTGAGACAGGGTTGTAGCCTGTCCCCGACGTTATTGAATCTGTATATTGAGCAAGCAGTAAAGGAATCAAAAGAAAAGATCGGAGTAGGCATTAAAATCCATGGAGAAGAAATAAAAACGTTGAGGTTCGCCGATGACATTGTAATTCTGTCAGAGACAGCAAAGGACTTGGAAGAGCTGTTGAACGGAATGGACAGTGTCTTGAAAGGAGGATATAAGATGAACACCAACAAAAGCAAAACGAGGATAATGGACTGTATTCGAATCAAGTCGGGTGATGCTGAGGGAATTAGATTAGGAAATGAGACACTTAAAGTAGTAAAGGAGTTTTGTTATTTAGGAAGCAAAATAACTGATGATGGTCGAAGTAGAGAGGATCTAAAATGTAGAATGGCAATGGGAAGGAAAGCGTTTCTGCAGAAGAGAAATTTGTTAACATCGGGTATAGTCTTAAGTGTGAGGAAGTCGTTTCTGAAAGTATTTGTATGGAGTGTAGTCATGTATGGAAGTGAAACAAGGACGATAAATAGTTTGGGCAAGAAGAGAATAGAAGCTTTCGAAATGTAGTGCTACAGAAGAATGGTGAACATTAGATGGGTAGATCACATAACTAATGAGGAGGTATTGAATAGAATTGGGGAGAAGAGGAGTTTATGGCACAACTTGACAAGAAGAAGGAACCGGTTGGTAGGGCATGTTCTGAGGCATCATGGGATCACAAATTTAGCATTGGAGGGCACCGTGGAGGGTAAAAATCGTAGAGGGAGACCAAGAGATGAATACACTAAGCAGATTCAGAAGGATGTAGGTTGCAGTAAGTACTGGGAGATGAAGAAGCTTGCACAGGATAGAGTAGCATGGAGAGCTGCATCAAACCAGTATCAGGACTGAAGACAACAACAACAACAACAACAACAGCAAACTCAATGCTTTCTGATTCGCTTATTTTCTGGTGAACTGGTGTGCTGAGGAAAAGCGTGACAACATCCTGTTGCCACACCAGTGATTATTAGCTTGAATTTCTTTGCCGTTGCCTTCCTTAAGATGTTGAAGATTTCCCTAGCGGGCTGGTGACCGTTTAATTATCCCCCTTAATGTGTATTATCAGTAATCTTTGTAGTAAATATTACGTGGTACACTTTTCCCTCCTCTGCAGTTCGTGAGCGACTGCACTGTATTCCACACATTTCAAAATTATCATCAATGTTTAGCTTAAGTTTAGAATAGATTCTTCCTTCAGAAGCGTCTGTTGTACGCTTTCCTCCAAATAAGCGGTGTGATTTTCCTTCGCTAACGATAGCCTTACTCATTGAAGAACTTCATTAGGCATAAGCGATCTCGGTCAGTAATATTACAATCCAGTAGGCCGATTGGGAAGGGGGAGGTTACAACCCACTGTTCCTGAGGTCGTGGTAATGTTTTGGCTCATCCGCGTGCCTTTACGGGACATTTTTTCTTCCAGTTTTGACCAGTACTATCTCTTCTGAAAATGTTAGGCACTTCATAAAAATATCTGTAAAAACAGTTTGGCAAACCTGCTAGCATTAGCCTACTCACTATGCATTCAACGAACTGTTCAAATTATTATTACATCAGTATAGTTTGTCAGAGTATTTTCTCTTGGAGAAGTTAAATATAGCGTCGCGCGAGATAGTTCGTCTTATCCTCCATTAAACGCCTGCATGCCCCGCCTCCCGGAAGGCCCGAGAGGCGGCAGTAAGGCTTGACAGGGAGGCGGCGTAGCCCGGCTGGCTGCCGCGGCGACCCCGTAAATCAGCGCCGCTCTTCTCCCTCTGTGTGGACGGGGGCGGCCGCCCTGGAAGACGCCGCGAGGGCGCGGGCTGGCTGCGGGGGGAGGGCGCGCCCAGATAACAGGTGCTCCAGATGTACGGCGACCATCCGTTTCCAGTAGGGGGTGACGTCCAGCCGCCAGC
Organism: Schistocerca piceifrons; assembly: GCF_021461385.2. Lineage (NCBI taxonomy): Eukaryota > Metazoa > Arthropoda > Insecta > Orthoptera > Acrididae > Schistocerca > Schistocerca piceifrons. The sequence goes on from NC_060139.1 coordinate 274,180,065, forward strand.
AGGCACCACTCTGACACCCGACCACACGCGCTGCTGTACATAGTGACCATGTTTGGTCTGAAGCGGACTTTACCTTTGGCGAACTGGGTGAGTATTCTTCGCACCAAATGCAACAAAGTATTAAAAAAGAAAGATTCGTATACAAAATTCTACAGTGTTTTGGAGAAATAAAGAAAAACACAATTTAATGTGGTATAACTGTGACAAGTGCACCGGTTCTCTGCAGGAAGTGGTTGAAAAGTTGGACGCCGGACGTTCCTAATTTTTTTCAGTCCTTCGTATGCAACACTTAGAGGTTAATATCTTATTTGCAACACACGTACGTTTCATTGATAGCAAAGGTAAGTTTTGTGTGGGCTGGTACTGTTGACGTCCACATGATTAAGCCAAATCTGTCGCGCTTAAGCAGAGGAAATTAGTGTATCTTTCTCCATGAATTACTGCCCGAAATGCTGCAGAATGTGCCGGTAGGTTATATATAACGATTATAGTTCGAGCGTGAAAAGACCTTACCACAGTTTGCTGTTGTCACAGCAATAGAGATGATTCTCGTGGGTATGGAACATGTCAAAAAGTATAACATAAAAAACATAAAACATTTGAATATAATATTTCTACCCTGGTCATTTGTCAGGAGACTGTCAAAATAGGTGATTACAATACAGTAAACTGGAACTGCTAATATTTACAGAATTAATATGCTGTCAGAATGAAACATTGTTATGCACTTTGAATTAATTTATCATACACAAATTATGTAATCTTGACTGTTGGGACCAAGTGCTGTAAAAAATGAAATCTAACAGACATTTTTTTAGGCTGGAGTAATAGTCTCTGTCAAGATATTCATCTATAGGGTAGAAGGAGTTGCCTATCAAAGTCTTCCAAACTTTGTTTAAATCGTGCTTTATCTGAAATTAAGTTTTTAGTGGTTGCTGGCATTTTATTTAAAATGTGTGTTCCTCTATGTTGGACCCCTTTTAGGACCAAGCTAAGTGATTTTACGTCTTTACGTAGATTGTTCTTATTCCTAGTATTGGTACTATGTATAGAGCTATTGGTTGGAAATACAGATATATTACTTGCAACAAATTTCATTACGGAATAAATATACTGAGGAGCAGTGGTTAGAATGCAAAGTTCCTTGTAGAGGTTTCTACATGACGTTCTTGAATTTATACCGCAAATGATTCTTATAATACGCTAAAAACTTTTTGTCGGTTTGATCAGTTACCCCAGAATATGATCCCGAATAACATAATAGAATGAAAGTTTTTTTATATTTATATCTCCTACATCTGTCATCATTCTTACTGCAAATACAGACTTGTTCAGGCGCTTAAGCGATTCTGTGGGAAGTCCTTCCCAACTGAATTTATTATCGAGTTGCAACCCGAGAAATTTGACTCTGTCAACCTCTTCCATCTGCATTTCTTCATACGTTACACACAAGCTGGAAGGAGATTTTCGCCAATTGTTTAATTTTGAGTGATGTGTCAACATAGCACTGGCTACCCATTTGGCTGAAACTGCTGCCATTCCTCGTGAAGAACCCGATTATTTTAAATGTATTAGACAGTGATTAGCACAGAGATACCATTTGTACACTAACTTAAACGGACGGAAACGATTATGAGTGACACGGCTGTTTGAGTATTGCCTACAAACATCAATATCGTCGTAGCCTTCATGTATTCCAAACTGGAAACTGTTCAACTCTAACATTTTTGTTATATAAAATGTGTTTATTTTTATCCCACCTAAAAATTCTAAAGTATTGTACACATAGCTTTCTTTAAACCTTGTACAGACAGGGAGAGTAGCCTAATAAACTAAAATTGTTTGTCATACAGTTCTGAAATCGGCCATACCACTGTTTTCACAGAAATTAAGTTTAACAAAGCATCGACAGTTGCAATCTACTAACAAACGTTAATAATAACTAGAACATGTATTTATTTTAGGCTTTTCTTCTTAGATTCCAGTGGAACGTCTTGTAATATCTGTGGAAATTGGTCTGTCAGCAACATAGGGCTCTTCTCAAAACCCGCTGTCCTGTCTATAGAAGCAACTACTACACATTTGCCCTCCATGGACACGTCACATCAGTGTAACGGCTATCCAGCACATAGTGCATGATGTACTAGAGCTTGTATTCACCGATATTTTCCAAACCACTGAACTGGGCGAATGGAATCTCTGACCAGTTCGGGATGTTCACCGCATTTGAAACCATTTACAAGAGTTTCTGAAGTGACAGCTTTTTCTCCCTCGACCGCTATTAAGTCTGTTTATTCATGACAGCGATTTCATCCTGTTATGCTGTTCTCAAGTGACACTTATCTATGAAATGCATGAATACGCAATTCTTTCATTTGGGATGTTCCTCTATCAACAATTTTCTCATTTTCAGTATATATAATAAGACATGAGTCTGTGTCATTCTCATAAGAGAGCATAGCACTTCACAACATAACAATCAGTAATTCCCTCATCTCCCACCCCAACTCAGACTATTTAAAGAATCATCTTCCGTATGTAAAAGAGTTTCAGAAGGAAATTTCCACATCATGCTAAGCCTTCTGAAGCTACACTGTGTTTAAGGATGTAGTTCAAGACGCGTGCACATCAACTTACCGTCGAATCCGCTTCCATACACAGTGGCTCTGTATGTAAAACGATTTACGTAGTCTCTTCACGTTACTTCGTAGAGATATTGAGATAATACATTATTTTCAATTTCAGACCCTAAACGAGCTTTGTCTAATATTGCATACAAAAAATCTCTCCCGGTTTTGTCAGAGGAGAAGAACATGCAATTCAAGAACCATACTCTTCAACTACTCATCAGACCCATCTCTCAGAGACTGCGACATCAACTCCGAAAGAATAAGAAGACGACAGAGCAAGATCAAGAAGTTTCAGCCAAGGAAAACAATGTACTTATGAAAACAAAAGGTGGAGGTATTGGAGAAGAAGGGCATGATTTTGATGAAGATAAAGAAACAGAAGAAGATAAAGAACAAGTGGATGAAGATTATTATGATGGTGTTCACGATCTGTGACGCTGTGCAACAAATCACCAGCAGCTATCAACTGGTATGACCCGAAAGAATTAGTACATTAGTTTTCTCGATAGGTTTGAAAGCGATAGGCAGCAATTTACATGATAATTAAGTACTGTCTTAAATAATTGGAGTGAAATGAAGGGAAAGGAAACGGGATGGGAAAGAGGTAAGGAAGGAAATTGACTTCCAGCAGCACAGGGCACTGCGGCAATGTAACGGCGAGTGCTGAAAATTTGTGCCGGGACTGGAATTCGAGCCCTGATGCTCCGCTTGTTGTATCTATAAATACCGAACCGTGGCGCGGCAGTTCGATTTAGCTTTGCGCGAATAGACTCTTTGCCCCACGTATCGATAGGGGTCAACTCTTTGGTCAAAATCGAATTGTACTATGGAGGAGAGCTGATGCTCAGTACTACTAGCTTGGTGAACGACCGAGGAGGAATTATAAGTTTGGATGGCGTTCTTTGAGACGCCGTGAGCTCTGGTGCGCTCCTAGTGATAGCTGTCCACTTGCTACGGACTTGCGTGGCGAATGGGTGGAGCATACCTGTATTACCGTGGTGTTTCCAAGCGCAGCGAGAGGGTTTTCTGGCCTGGGGCACAGTGGAAGGAAACCTCTCCTGCACGCCTTGGAGTGGCCGCGTGGGATTAGCCGAGCGGTCTAAGGCTCTGCAGTCATGGACTGTGCGGCTGGTCCCGGCGGAGGTTCAAGTCCTTCCTCGGGCATGGGTGTGTGTTTGTCCTTAGGATAATTTAGGTTAGGTAGTGTGTAAGCTTAGGGACTGATGACCTTAGCAGTTAAGTCCCATAAGATTTCACACACATTTGAATTTGGGAGTGGCCATGGCTGTTGTGATACGGCAGTGCTACGGTGACTTCTCACCTGGATCGTGAACATCCCGTGGATGCGACGTGATTTGTCCGCTTGTTACAGAGACTGCCTATGTGCAGTAGTGAGCTCTGACAAATGTTCTTGTGAAATGGGGCAACCCACCAGCATTATCGCACTATCGTTGTCTGCCACGATGAGGTTTCTTTTTTTATAAGAAAAAAGAAAGTATGAAAAGGAAGACGGCCCGGGAAGAAGTTAAGTGTAGATATTCCACGAAGTGATAAGATATGTTCTGATACTCTTGAATTAATTAAAGTGTGGTGAGCGCAGGCCAGTTTGTTGACTGAGATTGTCAGTGATTAAACAATTACCTAATTGTCTAAGACACTAGCCAGAGCCGTTGACACATTTAGTGGTTACTTTGAGTCGGTTCCTTAATCAACGCGATAATTGCTAAAGTCCAAGTAGTGAAGCTTTTTTTCATTTGTGGAAATATGGACGGATTATTTTTCAACTGTGTTTATTTGTTCTCAACATGTGCATACATTTCTTTCATATGTTCCAGGTAATTTAATAATTCTGCCCGTATGTCCAAGGGCTTTCACTGATAGCTGACGAGAGTTATGTATGTCATGCCCTGGTGTTCCCTTGTTACCATTACGTGTAATTATACCGTCGCCTAAGAACTGAAAGTGCGAAAAATGATGTAAGTTTCACTGCTTGAGATTTTCTGATTACCTTGGTCTCAGCCAATAATGTTCAAGAAACCAGGCAAAAAGTTAAATCATTACAAGAAATAGCACAGAAACCTGGTCTCAGAATATAATTCGAAAAAACAGATTATGATAACTGTTCCACCACTTGCAAACAGAGTATACGATAGGAGAACATGAAGCCAAAATTGTTGATAGATATAAATATGTAAATGAAATCGTAACGCACGACCTAAATGATAAACCATTGTGGCAAAATAGCTTTAAAAAACAGAACAAAGCAAATTACGTTATCAAAAACACATACAATGAAAACAGCCTATCCATCGATGCAAAATTAAAACATTATAAGACAGCTGTACAACCAGAAATAACTGATGCAGCTAAAACTATTTTCAAAACAAGTAAAGCAGCAGAAATTGTCAAAATACTGAATACAGAAAGAAGAAAATTAGAACATGTATAATAGTCCAGTCAAATAGCAGATATACCTTGCAAAATGTGGGGTAGAAGAGTTTATTTTTTCAACTCGTTCATATGGTTGGAAAGATTAGAAAACAGAGTTTTGCAAACAAAATTTCGCTTGGGAAAAGTTTCTGCAGTCAAAAAACTTGGAAAATTTCGGCTTTTTTGTTTTTTCAAAAAATTGTTTTTTTTTGCTCCTATCGCTTTAACGTCTATTTTCTTTTTTGAAGAGCACTAAATTATCTACAAATTTGATTCTTGCCATTTTTTTCTACTCTCAATATCTACAGCGTGTCAAAAAATCCCAATTTTTCAGAATTTGAGCGTAATGGCAAGATATCTTATTTTTGAACACTATTTTTACAGTTTCTGTTTGTGTACTATAAATACATTATACATCATGTTATATGTTGGAATTTACCACCTCACTTTCAGGTATTAGATTTCTCTGAATGCAACATGAGGATTGCTGGGCACCCAACTATTGTGATTCTTACATCACTACCTGAAGTTCACTATGGGCCTGGTATTTGTAAAACTATAAATATAAAAATACATCATTAAGAGACATAGACACACACACACACACACACACACACACACACACACACACACGCACACAAAATAAATTGTCTCAGGAAACTGAACTATTATTAGCTGCAATAGGCAACCTAATTAGGTAGGTAATTATTCTTGTGTATAAAAGCCATACAGTTGACATTAAAAATAAGTAGCTTTACTACAATTAAAATGCATTGTCAGTTATTAAAAATGTTGACAGTTCTGGGTGTGTAATACTTCTAATATCGCACTTTAGCGCACTTGAGACAGATAAGAGCATTACTTCCAACGTTTTGATGGGCCAGGTTCCTCAGTGTCACCAGAAATATCTTAAGTTACGGATTCAGGGTCTGTACATAGAGTTGATCCCAGATTGATCTCTTCTTTAAACAGCGAGTCAGCCTCAGCAAGTTCGTTGATTTCGTCAGCGGTTTCCACAACATCCTCCACAACATCTTCTTCACTGTCTTCATATAAAAATTTTGGCACGTTTTCTCAGTTGACCCCAATACATTTCTTGCAAGTTGAAGAACATTTCAAACCCGCTTTTCTGCAGGAGCACGCTCCGCCACAGTTCAGCTTTCATGAGCATGATACAATGTGAAGAAGTGCTTCAGGTGCTGGATCTTGGCTCATTATAACGGGTATTGGACCGTGGTCACTGTGATTCCAGCCCCATTTCTCAGGAGGTTTCCAGTTTCCCATCCAACTTTGGACTTGTTGGTAAGTTACGAATGATGTTGCGCAGCATCTTGTGTAGGTGGCAACCGTGCAAGATTCAGTTTGCTTTTTGTGGCAGACTTGGCGAACAGCTGGTACCGCAAATGGTGTAGTGTGTGGGAACTGCTGACACCTCCACTATACAATGCGATAGTAACCTGTTCTCCTGCTGTTATTATTTCTACACGGATAGCATGTGGTTTATTGAACGTGCAAAGGGCTGAGGTTAGGTGTTCATTTTTTGCAACAATATTGCAGCACTTAGTTTTTCCTTGACCAAAAAAAGCGGATGTTGTATCACATCCGCTAAAGGCGTAAGTGAGCAGAATATATTCACTGTCAAACTTATAAGATGTAGTGGAAAACCACTTGTCTTCTGCATTTCCTCTTCCTGGCTTTAAGAAAAATAAGTTTTCAATGCGTTGCCCCAAACCGGTCATGAGCACAAGCAGGTCAACATCTTCTCCTACAATGACAATACTTCCAAAATCTTTGGTTCTTGAAATGGCAGATGATACAATCATAACGTCAGCATCTTCTTGTGCCTGGTGCACTTCAATGTTACACTCCAGAAATTCCTTTTTAAGAAGTGTGATCAAACGCATCTTGTTTCGTTCGTTGTACAAGAACTTGTCCTGAGGGACTTGGTTCACCATCTCTGATTCAACCACAACGTCAACCGTAGAATGTTCTATGGACTCCTCTCAGCACTCTTTGTGCTACATTTGTCTCCCTCACCTGGATACCCATCAAATACAATAGCAAATTGAGATCCAAAATGACGTTGCAGGTAAGAAATATAGCTTTGGCCTACTGACGTGAAGCATACATTTCGAGTCCAAGTCACTTTGTGGATAACGTACCCTCCAGCAATTACAAAAAATTTACTCGGTCCACCTGACTTCACATCTTCCACTGGAACGAAGACATTGTAGAATGAAGATTTTTGTTCCTCTTCGCATGCCTTTTTCTGAGAATAGGGACATTGGGTAAGGACCAACTTCATATTTCAGAAAGTTTTGTAACTCTTCTTCACTTAGTTTCATTAAACAAATCCTTTGGAAAAGACTTAAAGGATCAGCAGGAGTAATTCTAGTGCTCCCAGATTTTACAGAACTGAACGCAGAAGGGAGAGTCACAACTTTATCTTCTCTACGGAACTTTACATCGTGGAAATTGTCACCAAATATTCTTTTCATGCCTTTTCCCCTTATTCGTGACACATATGACAATTAACAACCTCCGTTCCGACAACACCACTGCTGATAAGGCATTATAAAATCACTTTCAGGAAAGGGAGGGTACACTGAAAACCAATCACGCAGCTTACGCAAGTCTATGCCATCTCGATCGATGCGACAACTTCTTGCATATACATGCTGTTCTGATGTTACTGTGTTCATTTCGCAATACGACTCAATTTCTTGACAAAAGTTCTGCATGTGAATCATACCCAGTGTCTATCTGGTTAATACACTATCCGTAATTCCTCGGCCAGAAGTAAGTCCTCCAGAACTCTTCATGTTTCTCATCAATGTTTGTTCTATAGTCATGCCAGAGACCAATACTTTTCTGATCGCCGGATTGTAAAATGTCCTTTCGTTGTGAACTTCTCATATTCTGATAAATCCATTTTTTCTCGAGTCTCAGCATATCCTGTAAGTAGAGGTGGCCACTTTTGGCGTACATAAAATGTCCATCTGAATGGAAGTAGGGAAGCATTTTTCGCACGCTTTCAAGATGAAATTTCCAATTGCCTGATCGATCTGCTTCAATAAATTGTTTCATGAGAGTGACCATCTTGCAGTACTGAACCCATAATTTTGCTGTGGGTCCCTTACTTTCAATCGTTTTCAGGGCAGTTAGAAATTTTTTTATGACTTGTTCCCTGAGAACACTGGTATCCTGGCCAACTGACAGTTCTGACTCACCACAAGGAGAAGACAAGTCATTCAATGTCCCACGTTCATCTTCTGTTAGCTCAATGTGATCCCACACTTGACAGGCCAAAGCAAGGTGACACAATAAATGCTCTTGCACAGCCCTGGAATATGCATGTCCTGACAAAATCTTTTCAAAACTGTTTTCAGCGAATATTACACCAAATAAGTCCTTTAATCCACTTCCACCCATGATCATACATTACATGAACGACTCTAAGGGAATGGAAGCCTCCAAGTCGGACCTCCACATTATGAAATTCAGGAAGGTGAATCTCCACAAAATCCCTTGCCTTCCAATACAGAGGGTGATCAAATGTGACAAAGCATGTAGTCTGATTATGTCTTTTACATGCATCTCTAGCTATCATCAGAGCAGTATATATGGTGTCATAATGGGTAGGTGATGAATTAAGAAATGTAAGACACTTTATTCTAGAAAGTTCATATTCTTTGCCTGACGTCAAGCGTTCCATGTACCCATTCCATCCTGAAACAACTGCATTCTGTAACCATTTACAATATAACCTCGTAATTTCCGCTGTTGAGATGACGATCTCACCTTTTGCAGGAACAATTATGTCCAAATCTTCAATTTTTATAGCCTTCAGCTCTCCAACTTGTGTTCGGTGGAATGTCTGTTTCATTTTTTCCGGCTTCACTAACAAGTTGAGCTGAGGGACGATGATTCAACTTTTTAATATTTTTCTGAGGAAGCAATGCACCATGAAGAGTAACACACATGATACCTCCCATTGCATGAAAAGTACCAGTTCCATCTAGGGTGTTTACATTGAAATCTACATTATCAAACACAAATTGGCAAAATGCGTCACTTCGTTGTCTTTGGTTGTCAAGCTGAAGGATTGAAGACACTTCCAATAGGGCAGCTTCCGTATAAGATGCTGCAAAGCCAAGGGAAGACAAAACCTGGATAAGATGTTTTGAGCCAAACTTCCGGTACAAATATGCACTAATAGCAGTCAAAAGTGATGAAATAAATGAACGTGGCCTCGCAGCACTTACGACTGCATGAGCAAGAGAAACACATATTTTCCCCCATTTTCTGGGAGACCGCTTGTGTTTCAAATTTATAGTTTCAAAGAGCAATCTTACAGATTCTGGTATGACAGACTCTACATCACATAAAAAATTATCAGTGGAAGGGTACTGTTTTACATCGTACACTACTGATCTCATATAGTCTAATATGACATTTGCAGTTGCTTTGACGATTCGTAGTCTTTCTTGCTGAGGATATGAATTTCTTTTGGTGTACCAATTTTCACTGAATAGTTGGTGCCCAACATTCTTGAAACATATGACTGCTGGCTTTGAAGCTGTTTCAGCCATCACCACATTGTCACCATATTTCTGGAAAAGGCGAGCCTTGACAGTTCGAATATCAGGACGAGGTGATGTGGGTATTTGCTCTAACAGATCGTCCACAGAAAACTGACATTCTTCCGTATTGGTTTCCAAGTAGGCAAATATAGCCTCCATGCCTTCATCGACTTCTGTTGCAGGTCGGTAACCTCGTTTCCGTCCAGTGGCTGAAACACGGTGAAAGAACTTTCTGTAACAAAATCTGTGGTACCACCCATCTGCAGCAACCAAATCATTTACATTTTGAATCCGCTCTATCACTTGTTGACCAAATTCATCACCACGTCGTTTAGCCTGTTCTAATACTGTCGATTGCACTTCCAGTTTCATAACTTTGTAAAAAAAAATTTCGTTTGGCATATGGCAATCTTAACTGCTTGGTTAAAAAGTCATCAGAATCCCCTTTTGCACATAAGAAGCATTTCTCTTTGAAATTGAACTGACCTTATTCCTGCGACCGACGTAGCACGCCTGTTGGTTCCTTAGGATGTCGAAGGCTAGCTGCTATGATTCTCTCATTAATGTACTTCTTGTAGCATGCTTCATGCACCATTACTTCACTGAGCGTTTTCAAAAAACGGGTGTGAGCAGACTCCCTGCGTTTAGCACTACAATCGATAAGTGTGCTCAGTCCTTTCTTTTTCACATTGCGTCCACCACTCTCCACAGTTTTTTTTTGCAAATGAAGCACAAATTCATGTCAAATATACTCATTTTCAGCACCACAACATATACTGAATGGAAGCGACTCCAAACTGTAGGATCATTATTGTTGTGTGCTAATAGCTGCCAGCGCGCTGTGAACAATCACCAGAGATAATCGCCTTCCGCCCGCCAAAGAATAAATACGCTTTTGTCCGCTAAAGAACAATTCCTACATACTTTTTCTTATAACTGATCATTAACGTCAATCAACTGTAGAAAATGTACGGCACCTGCACGCAATCGTATTACATATTGTAACACAAATAAACTTCACGAAATCCGACGTTAATGTGTTCGTAGTTACTGAATATGATGCTGTTTGTCCTGGCCCTGCAACAGAGTGAGATGGTAAATTACAATGAATAACATGATGAGTAATATGTTTATACTCCACAAATAGAAACTCAAATAACAGTGTTAAAAATTAGGTAATTTGCCACTTTGCTAGAAATTTGAAAAATTGGTGTTTTTTGATGCACTGTAGCGCCTTAGATACTGGGAGTAGAAAAAAATTGTAAGAATAAAATTTGTAGAGAATTTTGTGCTCTTTAAAAAATAAACTAGACGTCAAAGCGATAGGAGCAAATGAAATTGAGATATTTTGGAAAAACTGAAAAAAGTCCGAAATTTTCGAAGTTTTTTGAATGCAGAAAGTTTTCCCAAGAGAATTTTGTTGGCAAAACTTGGTTTTCTAACCTTTCCAACAATATGAACGAGTTAAAAAAATAAAATCTTCTACCCCACCTTATTCGAGGTACAGGCTTTTTTCTGACAGTTTCACTGGACTATAAATAAACAACATCAATTTAATGGCATTGTAGAATAACTAAAAATAAAACAGAGAAACCAGAGTACTTCAAGACACACAAACGAGACTACAAACTAAGATCAGTAAAAGGACTACAAGAAGAGTGGTCTCAGACAAAGTAAGATAGAAAATATCTGGAAGAATGAAGAAATACTGGATAGACAGAAGTATTGGGAAGAGCAAAACACTCTACATATAAAAATAAGTTATAATAATCTTTGTCTAACCACTGTGCTGTTGAACTGTCTTACTGAATTGTTATTAAAGAGTACTGTATTAGCGAATAACAACAAGTTGTATAAACCTATGTATGACTGACTAGAGCGGTTCAATGAACGTCATAAAATAAAAAAATGAATGATAATTAATAATTAAAGTTATATTTACACCTTTCTAGTAAAAGGTGATATTTTGGCCAGTTGTATCAAAAATGTGACTCAGATGACCATTTTTAAGGTGATATTGTCAGACACATAACACGACAATTACTACGGAGTTTCATTCGTCAGGGCTGTAGTAGACAGGCAGACTAGATGGTTTGCTGACGTAAGGCATTGTTGTGTGTGATTGACAAAATTTCCTCGAAACAAATAATGGCTGCTTCCGACGTAATAAAATCTCACACGTAGTCATATTTATCAGTTTGAATACAAATGCACTGTGATTCAACATATCAAAAGTAAAGTGTTCGAACAACATGAAGTTCTTCAGCACTGATGGGGAAATAGTATTTTATGAATTACGTGAAAAATTTACTTCAGGAAAGTGCTTTAATGTGCAGCAATACTATAATATCCCCAAGAACACAGTAGCTATGTGAAGAGAAATGCTGAAAACGACAACAGAAAAACGCTGTTATTTGATCAGACAAGTCTATCTTGAACCACACAATCATTCTTCAAGGACTTGTGTGAGATGATGGTGTCTTGCATGATTCCATTGGAGAGGCTGAAGAACCCACGCTTCAGACATTTCTTGGAGAATTACACAGCACATCTACTTCCAAATGAATCTACGTAGGGAAACGAACATTTATCTGTGTTCTGCGAGACGGTGCTCAAGAAAAACGAATTAATATTGCTGACCAAAACGTGTGGGTATCCTTAGATAAACCATCGATGTGGGTAGTAGTTCTTGGTACTCTACATGTTGATGGGTCAGGAGAAATGGACCTCCTAACACGTGAAGCACTCGGGCGAGTAAAAAATTCAACAACTGCCCTTTTGTTTGACAGCTCTGAGATACTGTAGTCGCCTAACGGTGTGAACAGAGACAACATTTTGCTGATAGTAATAGATGATGCGCCAGACATGGCTAAAGCAGACAAAGAGCATTTGATTACCTCAGCATACTGTTCGTCAATCACATTGTAAATGCGTTACACGGAGTTGCACAAGGGATCTGATTACCCTGATGTGAACAAATTAATTTAGTGTTGGAAGAAAATTTATGTGAAAGCTCTGCTGCGGGAGCAGAAATTGAAGTAAAAGCACCTTCACTGCCCTCCCTCTACGGCCTGTTCTTGCACGATGGATTCTTGGCTTAATGCTGCTGAGCAATACTGCTCGAACTATACCAATGTGAAGGCAATCTGCTATCAGCTTGATCGTGATGAATCAAGTGGTAGCAGAGCTGTCAAAGAGGACTCTACAGGTACAAGTGTGTTTCAGTAAGTAATGCAACACACTTCTCTTCTGAAAGCAGATTGATTTTATTCAGGATTTCAATACACCACATTATTCCCCTATCTTTTGACTAAAAACGCCATTTTTGAACATAATCACCGTTCAGTGCGACGGCCTTATTCCACCTTACTGGGATGGCCTATACCACTCTACTGGTCAACTTTGGAGCCAACGTCATGAGTCTTCAATAACCTCTCGATCATCCACGTACTGCTTCACACAGAGTGCATCCTTATTGGGGAAACCAGATGGATGTCGGAAGGTGCGAGTTCCTGGCTGTAGGGTGGACAGGAAGAACAGTCAAATGGAGTTTTGTAAGCTCCTCTCGTGTGAGCAGAGTTGATCGTTGCACTATGACGGAGGAGATCAAATGATAATTTTTCCAGAGACCCAGAAGACCGTCTCCATGACTTTACCGGCTGAGGGTACGGCTTTGATTTTTCTTTCGGAGAAGAGGAGGTGTGGTGTCATTCTACGGCTTGTCGTTTTGTTTCCGGTTCGAAGTGATGAACCCATGTTTCATGGACTGTGAACAGTGTTCGACAAAAAATTATCACGATCAACCTCGTAACACGTGAGCAATTCTGCACAGATGGTCCTTCATTGAACTTTATGGTCTTCTGTTAGGTGGCTAGGAACCCAGTGGGAATATATCTTTGAGTACTCCAACAGGTGGACGAGTGCGTCAGCACTACCAACAGAGACGTAAGAGTGATAGCGTTGCGGAGGTGTTTAGCAAACTCAAGTGGCAGACTCTGCAAGAGAGGCGCTCTGCATCGCGGTGTAGCTTGCTGTCCAGATTTTGAGATGGTGCGTTTCTGGATGAGGTACCGAATATATTGCTTCCCCCTACTTATACCTCCCGAGGAGATCACGAATGTAAAATTAGAGAGATTCGAGCGCGCACGGAGGCTTTCCGGCAGTCGTTCTTCGCGCGAACCATATGCGACTGGAACAGGAAAGGGAGGTAATGACAATGGCACGTAAAGTGCTCTCCGCCACACACCGTTGGGTGGCTTGCGGAGTATAAATGTAGATGTAGATGTCGACGTCCAGTTGTGCAAAGAGGTGTTTGTCATCCGTCGATCATCTCGAATGAGCGTGCCCGCACGTTCCAACATTGCAGGATTCACAGCTGTGTGTAGCCGGCCGCCACGAGGAAAATTGGACAGATTCCAACGACTTTGTTGCGATGATCACAGAGGGCCTCATTTGACGACTTCCCGTGCTATTGTTCACTGCCAGGTCCCCGCAGACATTCTGCAAGCGCTAATGAATATCGGCGGGTCTCTGATTTTCCGTCAAAAGAAACTTAATGACAAATCTCCGCCTGGGACGCCATTTTGAAGGCTACGTATAGCGTCGCAACCTTTTGGAACTTAATGAAACTTTAGGGGCTACAGTGGGAATGTCCCACAAGAATTTCCACATTATTAAATGCGAAACTGGTCCTGAAGAAAAAGTGTTGCATTAGTTATTGAACGCCTCATCTTATCTTCTCTGGTGGCATACACGAACGGCAGCGCCACCGGACGGCCAGAGGAGAAACCAAGCAGAGGAAGTCGCCCGGAAAAGAAATCGAAACGAGCCGTTACGACTCAATGACAACATTTCACAGCATTGTCTACTGTATACAGCAGAGTAACAGGATGACAATACACCCTATCATAAAGTAGAATATGGGAGGTAATTATGTGTGGACAACAACATTGCTGAAATGGAATAGCCTGCCCAGAGTCCCGACCTGAAGCCAATGAAAGTTCTTTGGGGTGAGTTAGAACATTGACTCAGCTCAATACCTTAGTGTTCAACACCATTACCTTCTCTGGTTTCGACCTTTGAAGAATAATGGCTGCTTCTCCTCCACAGCCATTCCCATACCTCAACGTCGGTAGAAGAGTTCAAGCCATCATAAAACCGAAGAGAGGACACACCTCATATGAATGACCAGTAATAGGTGTCCAGCTGTTTTTGGTCACATAATGTACACTACGAGACAGTTTTGCAAATGTTCTCTCACAGATACCTGTTTGTGGCATGATGACATCGAAAAGCAGGTTCTTAGATAGAAAATGAAGCCTAACGATGAAGCGATAACTTCTAAATGAACATCGGTACAGAGAAAACGGTATTAAAAATACAATAGGGATTTATTAATTTCTCAATTTCCTTAACTGTCTCCGTTTTGCCAAGGACAGCCACTATGGCTATCATGAAATAATTGACACGTAAGAGCCCATCTAAACAAACAAGTACATTTCTGTTAAGATATAACGGAAGACAAAGGAAATACAGCAATTTAGACATATTTGCCTTCACTTTCACGCGTCACTCCATCCTCTTAATAAATTACATATATAGATACTGCAGCTAATGACACCAACAGCCCACGGAACGTCACGGAGTGCTTATCTAAATGTAAGACTTCCCTGAAGGGCCAGTTCATTGAAGGGACAGAATCGAATTGCATGAGGTGTGCATGCCAGGAGGGATATGACGGTATGCAAACAATTTCTTGTCCATAATTACGATGCCCATAGTCAAAATAAGTAGGTTTACATTAAATAACCGCAGGGAAACAGAAATAAGCGCACGCAGGCAAAGCCCTTCCTGCAGCTGAAACAAACTGCAATGCACTTTCCAATGCATATAAAGAAAATAATGTTATGTAGAAAATAGGACGCTATTCTAAAAATTTTATTGGTAGTTTATAAATGACAGAATTTTGAACATGGCTGAAGCAGAAACTGTTGAAAATCTTCACGATAAATGATAACAGCCAAACAGTTGCAGAATAAAGATTCATTGAAATCCTTGGCCACGGTATCAGTATATCTAAATATACCTTCATCAGAAGCAAAAATGCACTAAAATCACTTCCTGCAGTGGAGGTGCATAAAACAACCGTGCAAAGCGCTTCGTCTGTTGTTAAAATGAAAATATATCACATCTATCTGTACAGCATAATTGTATGCCGTGTTCGCATCGACCATCTCTTCATTACTATGCTGTACAGATAGAGGTGCTATTTTAATTTTACCTACTGACGAAGCGCTTTGGCACGGTTGTTTTATGCATCTCCACTGCAGGATGTGATTTTAATGTATTTGTGCTTCTGATATATATATATATATATATATATATATATATATATATATATATATATAAAAGAGAGAGATAGATATACCCAAACTGTGGTCAAGGATTTCAATAAATCTTTAGCCTGCAACTGCTTGGCTGTCATCATTTATCGTGAAAATTTATAAATGAATCACATTTGACGTAATGATGTTGTAGACAGGGAGATGAAATAAATGAAGGAAAATTAGATGCAAAACTAAAACCAAGGCCAATGACGTTAATGGCAGTGACTGGTAAATTCTACAATGGTAAATTTATTTCGGCACAGGGATGAAGAACAGAGCTCGTCCTGAAAATAAGAAAAGATTAAAGCGAATAGGATGGCACCTGATGGTCATGTTTCATTCAATCGTGCTGTTACGACCGTGCTGAAAACATCGGGTAGTTAATTGTGTTATGTGTTTGCGAGAAGACTGTTAGACACAGAGAAGAAACAACTTACACGCTGAAGTGGGTACATATTATGGTACCAATGATTAAAACATATGTAACTATAGCACTAACATCATGTATAAATACGCGTTAGAAACTCTTCTGAAGATATCTTTTCATAGTGCAGCTTATACGGAGGTAAAACACGGGAAATAAACGCAAGTGTCAAGAAGAGAATAGAAGATTTTAAAATGAGGTGTTACGGTAGAATGACAAAGTTCAGGTGGGTAGGTGGGATATCCATTGGATAGGTACTGAATCCATACAGGAGGAAAACAGCTTTATGATACAACGTGATTAAACAAAGGGACCAGTTGCCAGGCCAAATCTTGGGCTATAAATAAAATCGATTCCCTTAAAGTACAAGTGGTGTAATTCCGCTTTTCTTTACTTTTGTAACAGGGCTGGGATCTTGTTGAGCAAGCGATGAGCATGTGATGTAATTCGTGACTCGCACAGCAGCCGCATACGGATCAACGCAAGAATTTCGTATAAAAAGCGTAGTAAACCATTAAATATCTACAAACGAGAATGATTTATACCACTTGTGCTCTGACAGGCTCATAATTAATTTCGTAATGGAAGGAAGTGAGGTGGGAAGGAAGGCAGGTTAAAAACTGTTGATAGAGACACAGACAAGAAAACGTTACGCTGGTTGAAGCTGATGCAGGTTGCAGTGGTTCGACACACATGAAACAATGAATCAATCTAGCCTTCGAAATGAAGACAGAAGTAACCGCACACTGAAACTGATCAAGAAAAACCTGTGACACATCCGTGTTGTTGACGTTTATACAGATCTGTGTTGCTATTATATACTGTGAAGCTGATGTTGCAGATACTCTGAAAGAGCCCGGTGTCGCAAACAAGGCTGTGACTACAATCTTTGGTGGACGGTTTCTGAACTATGAGGATATGCACCAATGTTCAATGAAGACCACAGCTGCCGTGCTCATGGAATCCAGTGTCGTAAGTAGCAGAAAATTAAATTCTGGCAGTTTCCAGTGTGAGTTTCTAGTTATAAAAAATAAGATGACCACGGCTGACCTAATGAAGGCCAGTTTCGAGTGTTATCAAGTACAGTTTCAGTTGTGTAACAAATATACAGAATTCTGTTCGGTCTGTCTACAAATCACTTTAAGCGTTGAGCGACCCGTAATATATTGTCTTTAGAACGCTACGATATTGAATTATTATTTAATTCTTTTCGCAGCTTCCGCTCAAAATTCGCTAGCGCGACACTCTGACGGCTAATGAAGGTCAGTCTCTACAATATTTCATTGAAAATTCTTTCGAGAACACAAATAATGATGTTTATACAAAAGTTGCCTTCTTTCCATCGCTCCTAACGACTAAAAAAATCCAATAATTAGATGTTTTGCGCAGCAATCAATTCAATGAGCTTATATTGATGAGCAACATAAGTCGACAAATCATGCTGCAACTAGGAAGTTCAAATATTTTTCTCAGCATCATTTATCGATATCCTACATAGAATACATTTTTTCTTTATTCAGTTATAAATTTATATTAATATGAAAAGATACTGTCGCGCTGTAGCCGTAATCAATTCTAAATCCGAGAGCAGGTTAGAGTGTAATATGGGTAGATACTGAGGGAATTGTGGTAGCAGCGATAATTACTGAGTGTAATGGAAAGAAGGGTAGCAAACCTGATAGGACTTATGTTAACACAGAAGAAGGGGGCTGTAAGCACAGCCGTAGAAGGGTAAGTGTCAGGAAAGAGGAGGCGGTGGAGGAAGAGATTTCAGACTTAGGACGATTTGCGGCGCAGCTGTATTAACGAGGGAATGGAGAAGCCAAGGTCCTGCTAACAGAGCGAAAATTGACGATGAGGATGACCTTTTGTATTACGTAAATTAGTTTTCTGGATAACTGCTGTGCTTCAGTTTTCTAGCAGCACATGCTGTGCACTACGAACTCAGTCACAGTACACCAGGAAAACAGAAATAAACATTACGCAATTGCTGCAGATATTCAGTCAGTTCGGCAACATAAAAACATTCAATAAATCTGAGGAATTTGTATCTGCAAAGACTATTTTACAAGTTGGAAGAGTTCCAGATGAAGGATCGTATATATCCACAATAGTGGAGTAACTATTCTTGTTGTGAATAGACAACAACTAGATTTGAACTCTTTAGTAACATGGATGGAAAATATTCAAACTTTTCTGAGCGCTGCTGCTCCCGTTGGTGCCTTTGGTAGGTTGGCATCGTGTAATAGGGATAACGGCGTCTCGTTTTCTTCTCGTGTTTACTGGCGCCACTACGTTCGCTAGTGCTGTCGGTCCGCGAGTGGCAGCAGCAGTTTTCGGTATGTGGCTCCCTAGTACTATCTTTGGAAGGGCGTCAAGTGTTTTCCGGATCAGAGTATGTTGGATAGTTCGGTTGGGACGGAGCACCAGTGAGGTCCGGCAGCGTGGTGAAATGCAGGGGCCGCTGGCGGCACGAAGGCACTGCCGGAATGAGGAGCTGTAGTTGCGAGGGCCACAACCTCGTTGTCCACCGGACCCAGGGCGTTTGAGTTGAGTGAACATTAATCCAGTAGTGGAGCCTCCACTATTTTGATATTATGCCATTTGTTCTCGCGTTCTTGCTCGCAGGGTTGCTAGATGAAGAGCAACGAGTGGAGTGTTTAGAGTTGGCGAAATTAATTACCCATCCTCCACCTTTTATTATTAATCATTGAATTCCTTGTGTTTATCAATGAAGTTAAACCGGCGGTATTTTTCTGCCTAGTGGCCACTAACGCCCCTGGTACCTGCCCTGGAGGCTAGTGTACCTTTCTTCGCCTTGCCACTGCTGTCCGATAAGGCGTGTAGTTCGACAGCCTCCTTGATTGTGGTTCGGATATTTGTTCCTTTTGGACTACTTTGGTCGTAATAGGTCCTTCTGCTTCTGGATGTTCTAAACACCGGATTCTGAAGATGCAGTGCTGTCCGCCGGTTCCGCCTTGCCTGGGTTATTCCATCGTTGTGTTGGTTATCAGACATTAGGCAGATGTTACAAGAGTGTAGTCCTGCGTTTAAACTGTCACTAGTTTCAGTTGCCATCCGGTTAAGTGAATACAACTCTTGGCTGCCTGTCTCATCGTTTACGAAGTTGACCGACTTTCCCAGGTCGTACCTTGGAGCACTGTCTGAGGCCTACTTCTCTCTTTATTTGGTCAGACTGTGATAATCGTCAATAAGGCCTTCAACCGAGAATGCAGTTTGTCTTAAGAATTTTTAATTAGATATTGTTTCTTAATAGTGAAAATTTGATGACTGTACTTTTTTATAATATTTTAATATCTCTTGGAGAAGGTTAACTCGTTCTTAAGAAGCTACTGTCTAGCCCTTCAGCCATCAAATTGTTTTTGAGTTATTACTATTTGGGCCTTCAGCCGACAAATAATTTTAATTTTTGGTTAATAAGGCCTTCAGCCATGAGTGCAACTTGCTTAAGAAATCTTTTAGCAGGCATTGTATCTTAACATTCAAATTTGATAATTGTTCCTTATTGTCAACCTTATTTGCAATTGTTTTCATATAATGTGTACGTGATCTAGAAATAACTGAGCAACCAACGGTAACTGAGTACAGCCCTGTCCACACTGAATCCTACCTTCCCCTAAGTAGCACGTCTCGGAACGCTTTAAGACATGCTCAGTGCTCCTCTTGCCGGTTGGATCATATTACATTGCCGCTTCTATTATACTGTTATTAAAAATACAGCACTAATAGTAGCATTACAATTATTCACCCATTCGTCTTCATGCACATACTGATTTTTGTTTCAGTTTTCATATATGCAGTGAAAAGCAATGCTCACTATAAAATTAAGAGTCTTATACTTCTGATCATCTTCTGTAGCTTTACATATGGAATCAGAAATAGAAAAGAAATTGGACTGTATATCAGCTTTTTAGCACTTGCTATACTTTTAATTTTTCTACTGACTTTGATCTCAATAATTTAATGGGTGAGTTTGCTTGTGTTAAGCCCCAGATATTTTTTTATCTCTGATCAAGAAGTAACAACGGACTCGTATGTCTGATACTAGTACCCGTTTGGAAATCACAGGCTGAAGATTGGCGACGAACTTCTAACAACTGACAGAAACTGTTATCAAATTCACATGTGATACACCACCTATTACAACCTGTGTAAAGCTTCTTATAGCTCATTACCACATAGCGGTGAAACAGAGAAATTTATGCAGCGCATCCATTGAATGTCTGTCACAAACAACAAGGAATATGCCTTGTTGAAGAGAAAATCTAAAAAGGCTTGTAATGAAGATTACATGGAGAGTAAAGTTTTTAAAAATTTACATGCTGACATTTCACATTTAATTACATTTCCTATGCCTGATTTAGCAAAAATTCAGTGTTATGGTGTTACATAATCGATAATTCTCATTTATTTTTCAAATTCAGTTGCACGTATTTTAATTAATATGCAGTTAAAAATGAGCAATTGAGACTAAGGGATAAATGAGAAATATTTTACATATCAATACAGTTGCTGATTCTCTTGGTACGAATATGCCGGCTATAGCAACTACAAAAGAGATAATGAAAGAAATCATTACTGCACAGATTGCAACGCATTTGAACAAAATAGGTTATCTGATTATGTGCTGGCTATGACGAATAAATTTTTAGACGTGAAATAGTTGTGTTAATACTTATATAACATGTTACACACATGAAAATATCTTGTATTTACAACCAGAAACGTTTTAAACTGAATTAGCAACTATCACGTTAATACACACGTCACACTTACTGCAACGCAGACAGAATAGTCCAAATTTTAAAAAAATTATCAGTGCCACATATTATTTAGGCTCCTGTACGATGAGACAGCAATGAATGTTCACTCAGTGTATATCTAGAATGAAGTGCGGGTTTTATTAAGTTAGTGAGAACAACATGGCTAATTTTATTGAGCACACTAGTAATTTTTAACGTTTATGGGTGCCGAATAACGACTTTTTTTCTTAATTTCAGCTACGTACATTTTTCTGGCATTGGGAAGATACATCCAAGACGACTGTCCCACAGTCAGGAGAAGAGGAATCACAAACGTGATCTGTACTCTTCCAGATTTAAACCAACACGTGACTCAGGTGCGCTTCGTGTGTTAATTGTTACGACTGTCACACCAAATGATCAAGAAGTTGACATTGAGCACTGACACATGTTGTAAAGCGATGCTCCACAGACATGAAAATACTACACTCTGAATTTCGTCTGGACCTACCACATTTCATGTTTTCTGGAATCATTGGTGTTACCTCGTAGATCTTTGATTGAAATTTTCAAAGCGGTTTAAAGCACGGATGTGTTAAGATGGCCTGAAAGTCATTGTCATGAGAGCCCAGAAGCGGGAATTTTTTTATTTAATTAAATTTCGAGACTCTTTCTGATTGTAAAAATACACACTTCATACATAGTACCTCACCATATTCGTGTTCAGACGTCTTTCTATAGCAGATGCGGCGCGTGAATGCCTACCTGTCACAATACTGCCAAACACAAAACCTCGCTTACAATGTCTCGTTATTTAATTCTGGAGCCACTACTTCCATAGGAACTCGTTTGTGTAATTTCGTTGAGGAAAATACCGACAGTAGAATGAACAGGGGTTTATTGCAGACGATCTCTCTGCTGTTACAAGAAGATTACGTGTATATACTCATGTTTTTAGCCCATTTCATGTTGTAAACTTGTTTCTGTGACTGCATACTTTAACGGATTCACGTCGTAAAATACCAAAAACGAAGAAGTTTAATTACAGTCGTAAACTTTAGCGTAATCAACAGAATCAAGTTACTGCAAATCGTAAGAATGAAGCAATTGTTACTATGAAACGAAGTGTTGTCGATGTCGTAAATAGTTAAAATAGCGGTTACATTTTAATTAGTAAGTGCAACCTTTCGGAATTGTTTTTTGTCTGCTGATAAATGTAAATGCTGTAATAATGAAAAATTCCTTACGTCTAGTGAGGACATAAGTTTGAGGAAAGGACTACCCAGAAAAATTTTAGCGAAATGTCAAGTGTGTAAAATAACGAAACGTACCATAGCTCTAGTAATATGCTCAAAATACAGTGAAGTGAATATTCGCCTTGCATGCCAAGGGATGTATTGGGAAGGCAAGAAAACCAGCGCAGCCACATTGTACTATGATGGATGTCTCACCGATACCTCACAAATATGAAACGTATTATTAACGTTTTCTTAATGCCCCAAAAAAGTCAGGGAAGAATCTATGCAGAGGGCAGAAAAAAAATGTATGTGCTTATCAATCAACTGCTACTGTTGCTGCATTGGTCGGTTCTTGAATGGAGTTGTCACAGTCACCTCTGCAGATACAGACATGGTGCTGGACTATGAATGTGTGACAAAACGCTGCCAAGGTTAGCCAGTTTGTTTGTGTGGCCATCATCCACAGCAAGCACAGAAACATTTGTTTTGTAAATAAAAAACGTCTTGTCTTGGTCCGAGAAGTGAACCGTTTTACCATCTACGAATAATATCAAAACAAAAGTGTATCATAGCCGTATCATTTTAGATTCCACTGATGATGCCTTAAAGTTGCGGCGGGGCGGGGTATAATATATATGTCTCGAACATTCCTTATACTGTTCATATTAAATGTCCACCTACCTCAGTACGACTTCCGCTCGACATCCCTTCACTGTGCAATCCTAGATACTTACTAGACGGTGAAAAAGTAGCCTTGAAGAAAACGTCGCCAAATACCTATCCAGCAGAGTCCACGTAACTCTAGTGGTGGAAACAGTTCCTGAAAGTTCCTAGTTATCAAGATTTCGGGTGGTAATATAGTGTACTTTTGACTGAAATAAGCGTCCTAAAATTTCAAGCCCAGTAATATTTATTGCTTAATAATACACGTTTGTGGCTATGAAGTTCACATTTAGTGAGGTACTATTCTATCATTCTCAGTTCCCAGTCAAACAACAAATTTCACACGCAAAGCAGCCAGAAATCTACACAAGTCGGACCTGTTCATGTTTTCGATCTCACAGTCTCTGATTCACCACTACTTGTGAGTTCTACATTTGGTTTCATTCAGTGGTCTTACGTAAAAGACGTGCTCGCCAAATATTCCATAAATGAATACAGAATACGCCATGCGGAATTTTCACTAAGGCCGAATGTTCTCACAGTAGTAACTTCCCAACAAAACAATCCTGAAAGTTCAAACTTTCATCAAGAATTCAGAATACGCCATGCGGAATTTTCACTAAGGCCGAAAGTTCACACAGTAGTAACTTCTCAACAAAACAATCCTGAAAGTTCAAACTTTCATCAAAATGTAACTGCGATAGCTTTAGTCACGCCTCGTATTAAACGCCTGAAAGTTCAAACTTTCATCAAAATGTAACTGCGATAGCTTTAGTCACGCCTCGTATTAAACGCAAGAACTCAGTATTTCTTCATTTTACACATAATGAGCACCGTGACATTTACCATGACCTTTCACGTCCGATAGCTGACGATCGTCTCTCTTGATGCCTCCCCACTCTCTGCATATCTAAGTTTCTGTGCACGGGAACAGCTTAATCCTGATCGGCTGATCAGTCTGACTGACCAATCAGAATAATCCTTCAAGATCATTCTCGCGCAAAAACTTTCCTCAGCCAATCACTCTCCAGAAAGTAATCTGCATCATTCTAAAAATCCAAATGTTAATATAATGTTCAACAAAAACATCGCAAAAGAAAAATAATCTTGAAATTAATTTAGAAAACGATTACACTTCAAACTTATATTCTGGCTGACTTCTTACAAAAGCAGTCACACCTTGACATACGTCATCAGCAATGTGGGTACAATACAGCTTTCCCACGACCTGATTGCGCAATGTTTTACAGAAAGTAATATCAAATTTGACATATGTCCCACATACACACTCTCATTCATTCCCACAACAACATAATAAACAAATATTGATTTTTCATGAGTTTCATGCTACGAAATAAGAAATATTTAAAGTTTTTGAAAATAAAAATCCCAATTAAATGATCCTACACATTGAGAACCTTGGTTATGAATTCAGTTGATAACAAAACATAACTGGTTATTGTTCCTAACTGAAGTTTACGCCATGAGTGTCGGTTTCATGGTTTTTAGGTAAGTTTCTCAATCTCCGAAACTAAAATAGTTAAAAAGCTGTAATTTTTATAAGATCTTCTACTGAATAACAAAAAGTAGTGTATCAAATTTGAAAACAATTGGTTAATATTTACTATGACTTACATAGATTCGTAGGGGGTATAAATATACGGTCGTACTAGATGACACAGTAGCCCATTCGCACGTGTCAGCTGCGCGGTGATTCATAGCTGAGGCGTCTTCCTGCAGCTTTCTCCCATCCACCGGCTCCACATCTAGATATCTTACTGCAATAAATGTTATCCCGCAATTACTTTCGCCACTACACACTCCCTAAGAACCTAAAATTACTCTTGAGTATATTTTATAGTTCTTATCATGGAAAGTTATTATTAAGGATTTCGTTAATTACATTGACACTTTTAACTATGGGATGTTTTAGTGAAAATTTGTTTTCACTGAAAATTTTCCAACTAAACAAAATATCTAAAATTTCATGACAACATTATATATGGGCACATCATATGTCAAAGTCTAGGACTTCATAGCTAACAACAAAATTAATTTTACAAAATTTTTCTTTCTTTTCTCTACAACCATATCTTCCTCACAAAATTTTTCACTTGAACATCAAAATTTGAATTAACAAATAACTTACATTAGGCAATATTTAAATTTTTTCTTGTAACTACTCTGTGGGTGTGTTCATTCTAATCTACTAATAACTTCATACAATATTACATTTTTTCAATTCGCTTTGAATGGCGTCCATCAACTCTAAAAAAATATTTAATTCGCTCTGTGTGGCATCTTTTTATCTGTGGTGTCACCGCCAGACACCACACTTGCTAGGTGGTAGCCTTTAAATCGGCCGCGGTCCGTTAGTATACGTCGGACCCGCGTGTCGCCACTATCAGTGACTGCAGACCGAGCGCCGCCACACGGCAGGTCTAGAGAGACTTCCTAGCACTCGCCCCAGTTGTACAACCGACTTTGCCAGCGATGGTTCACTGAAAAAATACGCTCTCATTTGCCGAGACGATAGTTAGCATAGCCTTCAGCTACGTCATTTGCTACGACCTAGCAAGGCGCCATTACCAGTTACTATTGATACTGAATCATGTACCGTCAAGAGCGACGTTCACCATTAATGGATTAAAGTTAAGTATTCCACCAGCTTCACCCGTTTTTTCTAAATTCTAATTGCGTTGTCCTGTTACAGACCTCACTCAAGCCTGCGTGAGCTAAAACGCGTGCCTTTTGGCTTCCTCTAGTAACCCGGTGTTGGCTCTCCTGCCAACCACAACATTGGCGACGAGGCAATACCGCGTTCTTTACTGCCCTGATTTACTTGTGTAATGGCTTCGCCACCATCTCCAGATGTACTGTCCGAATTTTATCGCTTACAGAATCAGCAGACGCAGGCCTTACTGGATGCCCTTGGACAGCTCGTCCAGGGTCAACGTGAGACGCAAAACGATGCGGCAGCCGCCGCTCCACCGCTAACCCAGTCAGAACATGCAGTTGCACCAACATTTCGTCCTTTTGATGCTGCACTGGAAAGCTGGACGGAGTGGTCACGCCAATTTGGATTCCATCTCGCCGCCTACAGAATTCAAGGTAACGAGCGGCAGCCGTTTTTGTTGTCTTCGGTCAGCGTACAAACGTACTGTGTGATAGTCAAATTATTTCCCTGATGCGACGTAGCAACTCTGTCCTACAACGAAATTTTGTCTGCATTAGATGCATATTTCAAAGACTCAGTCAATGTAGTTGCCAAACAGTATACCTCCTTTCATACAAAACATACGGCAGGTCAGGCTAATCGGGAGTGGGTTGCAACCTTGCAAGGCCTTACTAGGGATTGTCCTTTTGAGTGTCAATGTGGACTCCCTTATTCAGATACTATGGTACGTTATGCAATTGCACAGAACGTTTCTGATGTTCGTATAAGGGAAGAGATTTTGAAACTAGTCAATCCCTCCCTTCAACAAGTGATGGACATATTGGATTGGCAGGACACACTTGACTTTGCTCAGGAATCATTTGCAACATCACCACCCGTGTGTCAGGTTAAGCGGCCCGCCGGGCGAGCTGCACGGAACAGTCAACAGCCCTCGCGCCCAGCCGTGCCGCTGCCGCCAGGCTCTCTGCCGTGTGTACCGCGCCGGCAAGCAAATGCAGTGCTAAAATCATGCCCGCGGTGTGCTACTAGACATTCCCGTGAGAATTGCCTGTCACGCGAAGCTATTTGCTTTTACTGTAATAAAAAAGGACATGTTCAAAGTGTTTGCCAGAAAAATCTCAGAACAGAAACTCAAAATCATTCCAGGCCCTTTGCTTCACGCCGGAATCCGAATCGAACCAAGGATACTCAGACTCGCGAAACTTCGCCCATGGAAATTCGTATAGTTCATTCCACTCCGTCCAGTGCCACTCTCTCTAACAGTGACTGTATTCGTGCCACAAATAGTGTCCGTCGACATCGCCGGAACTCCCGCCAAGTAGCAAGTGATTTTGTACCAGTGTCAGTTCACATTGCATGAGACAGTCGCTCTTGTCGTCAGCAGGACAATAAACTTTTTGTGGACTTTGACACTAACGGCAAAGTGATACCATTCCAGCTCGATACCGGGGCTGCAGTTTCACTGATCAATCAAGACACTTACAAACTGCTGGGCACACCTCCGTTGCGTGCCGCCACTGTTAAGTTAACTAGCTATTCAGGTCAAGATATCCCTGTGTTAGGACAGTGCAGCCTTCTTGCATCATACAAGGGACAAACAAAACTTGTGTCATTTTACGTCCTTTGTTCTTCTTCTGCAGTGAACTTGTTTGGTTTCGATTTATTTCAGTTGTTTAAGTTGTCTATCGTCAATCAGGTCCAGACTGTGCCTTCAGACAGTGTTTCTCCTCTATGTGAAGAATTTGCAGACATTTTTGCACCGGGCCTCGGTTGCGCTAAGAACTATAAAGCACATTTGGAACTGAAAATAAACGCGCAACCGAAATTTTTCAGAGCGCGCAATGTTCTCCACGCATTGCGTGATGAGGTCGCAAAAACATTACACGATTTGGAATCACAGGGTGTAATTGAACGTGTGCAGGTTTCTCTCTGGGCATCACCCTTAGTAATTTTGCCAAAACCTTCCAGAAAATTGAGACTTTGTGTGGACTTCAAGGCAACAGTGAATGCACAACTAGTGACTGCAACTTTTCCTTTACCCCGCCCAGAAGATCTTTTTGACGAACTGTGCCCGGGTAAATGTTTTTCGAAGTTGGACCTAGCAGATGCGTACTTGCAAATACCCGTGGACGAAGAATCCCAGCGCGTTTTGGTGGTTAACACGCATCTTGGTTTGTATCGATTTAAACGACGGCCATTCGGGTGTGCATCCGCCCCTGCATTGTTTCAGCAATATTTACAAACTGTTTGTGCGTCGGTCCCTACTGCAGCAAACTATCTGGACGATATTGTGATCTCCGGAAAGACGGAAGAAGAACATTTAGCCAATCTCAGAACATTATTTCATGTCTTGCGACAAAATGGTCTTCGCTTGCGGAAGGACAAATGTGTGTTTTTTGCTCGTGACTTGCCCTACCTGGGACATGTACTCAATGCCCAAGGCATATATCCCAGTCCCGAGCACCTTCGTGCCATACAAGACTTGCCTTCGCCGCAGAATTTGAAGCAGCTACAGAGTGTGCTGGGAAAAATCTACCATTATCACCGTTATGTTCCGCATGGCTCTTTCATTTCAGCTCCACTTCATCGCTTACGCCGTAAAGGTGTTCCGTTCGTGTGGACGACGGAATGCGAACGCGCCTTTCGCCAGTTGAAATCGGCGTTGCTTTCCACTACTTGCCTTACGCCATTCGATCCCCAGAAGCCCCTTTTGTTGATGGTGGATGCATCGGATTTCGGGATCGGTGCTGTGCTTGCGCACAAAGATGGTTCGCACGATCGCCCTATTGCCTTTGCGTCCAAATTGCTCTCGTCTGCGCAAAGAAATTATTCACAGATCGAGAAAGAAGCATTGGCTCTCGTATTTGGTGTTACAAAGTTTCATGATTTCTTGTATGGTCGTCACTTTACCATCATCACAGACCACAAACCTTTGACATCGCTTTTTCATCCGATCAAGCCTGTACCTCCACGTACAGCGCAGAAATTCATTCGCTGGTCTATTTTCCTCTCGCAGTACCGCTACGATATCTTGTATCGGTCCACTGCTAAGCACGGAAACGCCGATGCGTTGTCCCGTTTGCCTGTTGCTGAGGATAGAGCATTAGATTCCTCCGAACTTGCTTGCATGTTCATTAATTCGGAAACCGATGACGTGGTCGAATCGTTACCGATTGATTTTCGTTGTGTAGCTACAGCCACAGCTGCCGACCCTGTCCTTGCTACCGTTCTGCGTTTTGTTGCTACGCAATGGCCCTTGTCAAAATCACGGATCGGGGACCCGTTGGTTTGCCGATTTTTTGCTCACCAGGAGAGACTTTTTTTACGACGTGGTGTTTTGCTGTTGCGTTCAGATAATGATCAGTCCAGGGTCGTGATCCCACATTCGTTACAGTCTTCTGTCTTACAGCTTCTCCACCAACGACATTGGGGTATAGTGAGAACGAAACAACTTGCTCGTCAGCACTGTATTTGGTTCGGAATCGATGCCGCGATTACGAATATGTGTTCTTCTCGCATGGTGTGTGCCGAACAACAATCAGCACCACCGTGGAAATTCTTTGCATGGCCAAAAGCCACTTCCCCTTGGCAACGCTTACACATCGATTTTGCTGGTCCATTCTGGAATGCTCGATGGTTGGTTGTGGTAGATTCATTCAGTAATTTTCCTTTTGTTGTCCAGATGTCTTCCGCGACGTCATCTGCCACCATCCAAGCGTTATCCGCTACCTTTTGCATCGAAGGTCTTCCACAGACTATTGTTTCCGACAATGGCCCACAATTCATGTCCACAGAATTTCAGTCATTCTGCAAGGCCAATGGTAGTCAACATCTGACGTCCGCGCCGTTTTCGCCAGTCAAACGGTGCCGCTGAACGATTGGTCAGGACTTTCAAGTCACAGATGTTGAAAGAGTCGCATTCTCCGGAGGACGCGTTATTGCTCTTTTTGTCCTCGTATCGCTCTCAGCCCCGAGATGGTCGCTCGCCGGCTGAGTTACTCCACGGTCGCCCTCATTGAACCTTGATGCCTTTGCTACATCCGCCGCATCAGGTTCCTGTGCAGCGGCAGACACCTGCTTTTGCCCCAGGAGACGTTGTCTACTACAGCCACTATCGAGGTTCACGGCGTTGGCTCGAAGGGCGCATTCTTCGGTGCCTCGGCCGCGCTATGTATCTGGTTTTGGGGACCTCTGGTGAGGTGCGTCGGCATCTCAATCAGCTGCGCCTCTGTCGTCGCACGGGATCTGCCGCTGACCGTCTGCTTTCAGCGACGGTGCCGTCCGGTCAGCGCCCCATGGGGACGCACCGCCACCGCCACCGCCGCCGCCGCCGCCGCCGCCTGTTCTCTCGCCAGCGACGCCCGCAGTGGACGCGTCGCTGCAACCGTCGGGCGCCTCCCTGGGTCACGCGCCGCCGATCGCTTCCCGGGACCAGTTGTCCTCTGACATGGAACTCTTGCCCGCTCCGGACCATATGTCGTCTTCGCCCGTTGGGTGCCCCGGTCCGATGGAGGTCGACCTGTCGGCCCCTCCTGTCTCTCTGCGGGCGCATACACCGCATGTCGGCGTGCACCCTGGAGCAGGTTTTCAGGCGTTTCCTAGCTCCCCGCGGTCCGAATGGCAGGGTGCGGGTGGCACAGCCTCGCCTGTTGTTAGGCTTCCCACCTCGTCACATACGTCAACATGGGGTCCTCCCCACGGCGGGTGGAAGTCTTATGCCACAACCGTACGCCGATTTGCGGGGGAGGAATGTGGTGTCACCGCCAGACACCACACTTGCTAGGTGGTAGCCTTTAAATTGGTCGCGGTCCGTTAGTATACATCGGACCCGCGTGTCGCCACTATCAGTGATTTCAGACCGAGCACCGCCACACGGCAGGTTTAGAGAGACTTCCTAGCACTCGCCCCAGTTGTACAACCGACTTTACTAGCGATGGTTCACTGAAAAAATACGTTCTCATTTGCCGAGACGATAGTTAGCATAGCCTTCAGCTGCATCATTTGCTACGACCTAGCAAGGCGCCATTACCATTGATACTGAGTCATGTACCGTCAAGAGCGACATTCACCATTAATGGATTAAAGTTAAGTATTCCACCAGCTACGTCCGTTTTTTCTAAATTCTAATTGCGTTGTCCTGTTCCAGACCTCACTCCAGCCTGCGTGAGCTAAAACGCGTGCCTTTCGGCTTCCTCTAGTAACCCGGTGTTGGCTCTCCTGCCAACCACAACATTATCTAACACTTTTCTGACGATACATAGGACTTCTGACAACTTTCTCTGGTGAAATACATGGGTTCTGAAAACTTTTGTTCACCACTTACATATGGGTTGCATTGTGGGTTCATCACTGGTTCAAAAATGGCTCTGAGCACTATGGGACGTAACATCTATGGTCATCAGTCCCCTAGAACTTAGAACTACTTAAACCTAACTAACCTAAGGACAGCACACAACACCCAGCCATCACGAGGCAGAGAAAATCCCTGACCCCGCCGGGAATCGAACCCGGGAACCAGGGCGTGGGAAGCGAGAACGCTACCGCACGACCACGAGATGTGGGCTTCATCACTGGGATACATTGTCTAGCTCTCAGTCACAGATTGGGTTTCTCTTAGTCTTGTATTGGGTTCTTTCATATTTTCGTATCTGTAAAATACCGAACGTCTAAGTGCCTTTTCTTAATATTTACATCCTAACTTAACATACATGTACTTACTCTAGTCAACAATTCTTGGCTCTCAGATCCAAAAGGAAAACTTTACTAAGAATGTTCCAAAACTTAACTGTCCTAAAATTTTTCTTCTCATTTAGAAAAAAACCTATTTTCCCAGACAAATTCGTACTCATGGAAATTCGACATTTTCTTAACAGTAGTTACTTATGGCATTAACTACTTCAGCAAAAACTGAATTAACCTTTTCCAAAAAAAAAATACCAATAGCACACAAATTGGCACTACAACTTTAGTCTATTTTTTAAAAATTCATCTTAGGCAATAAGCAAGTTCCTGTTGAAAACATTGCTTATTTTAAAAATGTACACACATCTGCTCTATAAATTTTTCCTTTCAGCAAAAATATTTCCTCTACTGTAACTATTTAAGCTTCACGACTTCACATAGAATAATCTGTTATACTCAAAAAGAATAAAAAATTATTAAACACAGGTTAAAATCATTTCTGCTAACTTCTGCAGCTCTACAAGAACGGCATATACCTATTACATAGTTGTTGTTGTTGTGGTCTTCAGTCCTGAGTCTGGTTTGATGCATCTCTATATGCTGCTCTATCCTGTGGAAGCTTCTTCATCTCCCAGTACATACTGCAGCCTACATACTTCAGAATCTGCTTAGTGTATTCATCTCTTGGTCTCCCTCTACGATTTTTACCCTCCACACTGCCCTCCAATACTAAATTGGTGATCCCTTGATCCCTCAAACATGTCCTACCAACCGATCTCTCCTTCTGGTCAAGATGTGCCACAAACTCCTTTTCTCCCCAATCCTATTCAATGCCTCCTCATTAGTTATGTGATCTACCCATCTAATCTTCAGCATTCTTCTGTAACACCACATTTCGAAAGCTTCTATTCTCTTCTTATACAAACTATTTATCGTCCATGTTTCACTTCCATACATGGCTACACTCCATACAAATACTTTCAGAAACGACTTCCTGACACTTAAATCTATGTTAACAAATTTCTCTTCTTTAGAAACGCTTTCCTTGCCATTTCCAGTCTACATTTTATATCCTCTCTACTTCGACCATCATCAGTTATTTTGCTCCCCAAATAGCAAAACTCCTTTACTACTTTAAGTGTCTCATTCCCTAATCTAATTCCCTCAGCATCACCCGACTTAATTCGACTACATTTCATTATCCTCGTTTTGCTTTTGTTGATGTTCATCTTATATCCTCCTTTCAAGACACTGGCCATTCCGTTCAGCTGCTCTTCCAAGTCCTTTGCTGTCTCTGACAGAATTACAGTGTCATCAGCGAACCTTAAAATTTTCTATTTCTTCTCCATGGATTTTAATACCTACTCCGAATTTTTCTGTTGTTTCCTTCATTGCTTGCTCAATATACAGATTGAATAACATCGCGGAGAGGTTTCAACCCTGTCTCACTCCCTTCCCAACCACTTCTTCCCTTTCATGACCCTCGACTCTTATAACTGCCATCTGGTTTCTGTACAAATTGTAAATAGCCTTTCGCTCCCTGTATTTTACCCCTGCGACCTTCAGAATTTTAAAGAGAGTATTCCAGTCAACATTGTCAAAAGCTAGGAACGTAGATTTGCCTTTTCCTAACCTAGCTTCTAAAATAAGTCGTAGGATCAGTATTGCGTCACGTGTTCCAGTATTTCTACGGAATCCAATTTGATCTTCCCCGAGGTCGGCTTCTACCAGTTTTTCCATTCGTCTGTAAAGAATTCGTGTTAGTATTTTGCAGCCGTGACTTAGTAAACTGATAGTTCAGAAATTTTCACATCTGTCAACACCTGATTTCTTTGGGATTGGAATTATTATATTCATCTTGAAGTCTGAGGGTATTTTGCCTGCCTCATACATTTTGCTCACCAGATGGTAGATTTTTGTCAGGACTGGCTCTCCCAAGGCTGTCAGTAGTTCTAATGGAATGTTGTCTACTCCTGGGGTCTTGTTTCGACTTAGGTCTTTCAGTGCTCTACCAAACTCATCACGCAGTATCATATCTCCCATTTCATCTCCATCTACATCTTCTTCCATTTATATAACATTGCCCTCAAGTACGTCGCCCTTGTATAGACTATATACTCCTTCCACCTTTCTGCTTTCCCTTCTTTGCTTAGAACTGGGTTTCCATCTGAG
The DNA here is from genome assembly GCF_021461385.2 of Schistocerca piceifrons. Classification (NCBI taxonomy): domain Eukaryota; kingdom Metazoa; phylum Arthropoda; class Insecta; order Orthoptera; family Acrididae; genus Schistocerca; species Schistocerca piceifrons. The sequence goes on from NC_060139.1 coordinate 274,213,713, forward strand.
CTATTGATATTCATACAAGTGGTTCTCTTTTCTCCAAAGGTCTCTTTAATTTTCCTGTAGGCAGTATCTGTCTTACCCCTAGTGAGATAAGCCTCTACATCCCTACATTTGTCCTCTAGCCATCCCTGCTTAGCCATTTTGCACTTCCTGTCGATCTCATTTTTGAGACGTTTGTATTCCTTTTTACCTGCTTCATTTACTGCATTTCTGTATTTTCTCCTTTTGTCAATTAAATTCAATATTTTTTCTGTCACCCAAGGATTTCTACTTGATCCTCTGCTGCCTTCACTACTTCATCCCTCAAAGCTATCCATTCTTCTTTTACTGTATTTCTTTCCCTCATTCTTGTCAATTGTTCCCTTATGCTCTCCCTGAAACTCTGTACAATCTCTGGTTCAGTCAGTTTATCGAGGTCCCATCTCCTTAAATTCCCACCTTTTTGCACTTTCGTCAGTTTTAATCTAAGTTCATAACGAATAGATTGTGGTCAGAGTCCACATCTGCCCCTGGAAATGTCTTACAATTTAAAACCTGGTTCCTAAATCTCTGTCTTACCATCATATAATCTATCTGAAACCTGTCAGTATCTCCAGGCTTCTTCCATATATACAGCCTTCTTTTATGATTCTTGAACCATGTGTTAGCTATGATTAAATTGTGCTCTGTGCAAAATTCCACCAGGCGGCTTCCTCTTTCATTTCTTACCCCCAATCCATATTCACCTACCACTTTTCCTTCCCTTCCTTTTCCTACTATCGAATTCCAGTTACCCATGACTATTAAGTTTTCGTCTCCCTTCACTATCTGAATAATTTATTTTATCTCATCATACATTCCTTCAATTTCTTCGTCATCTGCAGAGCTAGTTGGCATATAAACTTGTACTACTGTAGTAGGCATGGGCGTCGTGTCTATCTTGGCCACAATAACGCGTTCACTTTGCTGTTTGTAGTAGCTTACCCGCATTCCTACTGTTTTATTCATTATTAAATCTAATCCTGCATTACCCCCATTTGATTTTGTATTTATAACCCTGTATTCACCTGACCAAAAGTCTTGCTCCTCCTGCCAACGAACTTCACTAATTTCCACTATATCCAACTTTAACCTATCCATTTCCCTTTTAAAATGTTCTAACCTACCTTCCCGATTAAGGGATCTGACATTCCACGCTCCGATCCGTAGAACGCCAGTTTTCTTTCTCCTGATAATGACATCCTCCTGAGTAGTCCCCGCCCGGAGATCCGAATGGGGGACTATTTTACCTCCGGAATATTTTACCCAAGAGGACGCCATCATCATTTATCCATAGAGTAAAGCTGCATGCCCTCGGGAAAAATTACGGCCGTAGTTTCCCCTTACTTTCAGCTATTACATAGAGAATACAAAAATTATTGAAATTACTGAAAATTACTTGTGCCTACTCCAGACACTCCAATCACGTCACATACATATTATACAAAGCAAAAGCCATAATCCTGAAAACCCTGACAATTACTCAACCAATTTCTATGGCTTGCAATTATACATCTTATACAAAATTCCTTTACGCCTTTAGCAGGCAACTTTCTCCTGCCTCTAACACAAACATCTCACCACAACATTTTGACCTGTTTCAAAAAACTTCGGAAAACTAATCACATTACTGTTTTCCTTTCCATACCACATTCCACATATATTCCATTCCACATAAATTGTGGTTGGTTTCCTTTTAGTCGTTTTCCTCACACCCATTACTATTTTTAAAAAAATCTTCCTACACCAACATCCACTGTAACACTGAGTACGTCATTTACAAGAACAGGGAAGAAGGAAAGACGTTAGCAAAAGTACTGAACGATGAAGAGTGAGATTAACAACTGGAAATAAAATGGAAGATGTAATGCCAACAACTCGGGATGCTTGGTGTTCGTCAAACTTCTGATGATGCAAAGAATGTGTCTCCACTGAGGCCTCCTAATTGCTACTGTCTCCATCTTCCTTCAGTATGTTTTTAGTCAACATTTGTGTATTAAGCCACCCCCTTTTCCCAGAAGGACCTACTTCCTTAATTTCTCCATATTCATTCTCCTCCTCAATATATTCTGCTGTTGGGCAATATCATATCAGAATATCATTTTTCTCCTGGGATATGTACTGTTTTTTGCCAACGAAAGAAATAGCTATTTGCCTTTCATTTACTGTAATAACCACTTCATTAGTTCCAAAGTTTACCATCCTTCGTATTTTTGCAAGAAATCTGAACCAACCAGCATCTCTACACTTAGTCCATTAATTATTAAAAAGTTTTGTTCTACCTGCACCCCACCTATACCAAAAGGTAGCATTATTTCCTGCGTAATTACTGTTTTGCTTCTCCCAGTGGCCACAATAATATTTAATCCACTCATTGGCTTTATAACTTCTTCTTTAATTCCAGGGAGAGCATTTACAAAGTTTTGGGATACTGCACACACATCTGAACCACTATCTAATAGACAAGAAACCTTTCCCTTGAACACCGTTACTTCAATCGTGGTTTCTTCTGGATATCTTTCTTTAAATTCAGACTCACGCTCTTCTAATAAGAAGGCAAACCAATAGTGAACGTGGTTGTACTTAGAATTACTATTACACTCGAGCGCATATCCATTTGACACTATTTGATCATTCACAAACTCACCGCGATATACAAGTCCAATACTCCACCTCGTTACCTACGCGAAAAGTTATAGTTCACACCAGGCGCGGGGCTGCTCACCTCTCAGAGACTAAGTCCCGCGATACCATTCAACGCGAAATTTTCCAAGTCGTTTCACTTCCTAGCTGCCTAAAGACCGACCGTCCGCTTTCGCGTCTCCACCAGCACTGTCCACTTTGGTGTCTCCAGCTAAACTGTCCGCTTTCGCGTCTGGACCAGCACTGCCCCTCTGCCCATCCCCGGCAGCGTTTCCCGCGCGCCGAACGTCTTCACTCACCTGACTAGGGCAGTTCCCTTTCCTGAAGCCGTCCATCTGATTGGCTACGGGTTATTTTACATTATTTTACATTTTAACATATTTAATAATCAAAGCTTGACCACTTTCACGTTCTAAATAAAGTAACAATAATATCCATTACACAATAAACGTTAAATTCTTTTACATAAAACCAGTAAAATTTCTTTCTTTACTTTGAATGTCACGACCAGTAGCCTTGCACCAATGTGCTTTTTGCTAAGTAAATAAAGAGCAAAAGTAACTGTTATGCACTAAACTTTACAACAAATATTCATTACCTAATCACTGAATAACGTGTCATGCTGTCATCGTTCAATGTGTTTTGTGTGGAGGAATTGATGATCTGATGCTTACCTGGAAATATTGATAATTTAAATTTACTATGTCCTTTAAACAAATGAAGTTACAAAATTTATATTTACAACATCTGTCATTTTAATGATGCGCTTTTACATGAAATGTCGATCGTTAAGATCTACAACAGCGTTCAGATTTTAGCAATCAGGTCTTTGTTACAAAACTTGTTATTTTCACTTTAACAGTAAATCCTTAACTATTACAGATATTATAAATATTCAAGTTTTATTGAGATCATCATGAAATTTTATGAAGGAGTATAAGATTAAAATTACTGTGGCTCCATTCCCTGAATTACTACGGAATAAAATAATTTTCATGAATGTTGGCCTTTATGGCTGATCTTAGGTCCACCATATTTAACACTGCTACGTCTCCCTGGCCACAAACAGCTTCTACGGTTTTCCCTATGACATAAGTTCTCATCTGTCCCACTCGCACACTAAAGCGCTTAGGCCTCATTCAGCGCAATAGACACCTGTGAATTTCCGCATCTCGTGGGGAAGCTGTGCTCTTTGCGGCACATGGTCCTGGACTCCTGGACCACAGAGTTCGCTTCTCAGTTCCTGAAGGCTGACTCTTCAGGCCGTATACTTAAATGAGGGTGAAATGCTCGTTAACTTACACAATCCAGTAGCCGAACTTATCCGGTGTGGGCCTCCCAGTCAACAATGCCACAACATTATTTGATTTTACGAGTTGTTCTCTAAATACATAAATGATTTGGCGGGCTCGTTGGTCAGCAATGTGCGGTTTTTTGCTGATGTTGCGTGATGCCGTGATGTACAGTAAGGTGTCGAAGTTGAGTGACTGTAGGAAGATGCAAGACGCTCTGGACCAACGTTGTAGTTGGTTCGATTAATGACAGTTAGCTATAAATGTGAGAAACTTTAAGTTAATGAGGATGAGTAGGAAGAACAAACCTGTACTGCTCGAAGAAACATCAGTAGTCTCCTAATTGACACAGTCAAGACGCTTAAATATCTGGGGGGTAACGTTGCAAAGCGATTTGAAATTGAAGGAACAGGTGATAACTGTGGTAGGGAAGGCGAATGGTCGACTTCGGTTCACTACGGAAAGAAATAATGGTTTATCTTTAAAGGAGACAGCATATAGTACGCTGGTGCAACCTTATCTTGAGTACTGCTCCAGTGTTTGAGATCTTACCTGGTCGGCCTGGAGGAAGACATCGAAACAATTCAGATTCGCTCTGCTAGAGTTGTTACCGGTGGGTTCGAACAACACGTGTTACGGAGATGTTTCGGGAACTCAAATGGGAATCCCTGGATGGAAAGCGACGTTCTTTTACAGAAACACTACTGAGAAAATTTAGAGAACCGGCATTTGAAGCTGACTGCCACAGGATTCTGCTGCCGCCAGTATACACTGCGAATAAGGACCACGAAGATAAGATATGAGAAATTAGGGCACATACGGAGGCATATAGATTGTCATTGTTTCCTCGCTCTATTTGGGAGTGGAACAGGAAAGGAAATGACTAGTGGCGGTAGAGGATACCCTCCGCCGCAGACCATACGGTGGCTTGAGGAGTATGTATGCAGATGTCGATGTAGAATATCAGCCTCGCATCTGCCAGCCTCACGGTTATTTTTGTGTAGTCTTACCACTTAAATCACTCTGTACACATTCTGACAGAGATTTCACGAATCTACCTGAGGATACAATATGTGTATGGATGCGCAATATATTGAATTTTTTATGTTGAGGGTCAACTGCCAAGCCCCGTTCCGATAGTCTATCCTTCGCAGATTTTCCTGTATGTTTCTACAATTTTCTAGCGTAATGATGGTATACAACTGACAATTTCATTTATTTTTCAGTTTTCTCATAATGTCTCTGTTCTTTATCTATACTACTAGATAAAGAAAATACTTGCTTAACGTTTTTTCCAAAATTCTCATAAGTTCTTAAGCACTTTACTTCAAACTTCAGATTTGGACAGACATAGGCTATATATTTTTAATAAATATGATATATAAATAAGTATATAATATAAAGGCTATTATGGTATAAGTAGAGATGTTGTGATCATTAGTTCCTTAATATGTACCTACCTCTGTGTATTAGCTGTTTTTCTCTGCCCCTGACAGTCTTGCCGCAAACAAATCACACAATTTACTACCTGATATCTTCTGGACGTTCATAAGTGCACCACTAAGTGGAATACGCCTTTCAGAATAGCCCGACATCATGTATACTTCGGAAATGTGACTAAATTAGTTCAGATTCTGAGAAGAGCCTATAATTAACATTTAATCAGACATATTTTTTAAAATAACATTGTACACGTTTTGTGTTGAAACGGAATACGGGAGAGCAAACGCTGTGCTGCGTAGCGCTGTGCTGCCAAAACGTGTCCCTTCTCATAGGTCGTTTTAACTATGATTACAGGCCATTTAAACTACTACAAGAATGGTTTAGCCGAAATATATTTTCTCTCTATATATAAAATTTTGAACAAAAATCGTATACACAACTATGTGTTGTTTCGTTATCATCTTACTAGTTGGTTGTAACAGAAAACAGGAAAGTAGTAGTAAAGGTTTATCGGCTCATGTTTAGATTACTACAGCAAAATCTGAATCTTTCGAAACTTTGAATCCTACCCATATGCAACTTAAATCGATGCAAAGTACTGTCGTTGAAACTACTATCCTCACTGACCTAGCAGCTGGAAATGTCTCTCTCATACCCTATGTATGAATGATCCCATTCCATTTGCCCATTAATTTTAAGTGACTTCACTTACAAGTCAAGGTTCAGTTTGCAAAAACAATAAACAAGGCAGTAGGTGCAAAATTAAATTTCGTAACCAAATCGGCAGAAAAATGAAACTCATGGTGATGTATAAAAGCGTGTTCCATCTTCTTGTCACAGAGCCAGCACCCAGCATTATGCTTGAAATAGCTACAGGTATGTAACTTCCTGTACATCTGAAGATAAGCCTGAAAAGGCTAGAAACCGGTTAGTGGAATGAATAAATTACTACTTATAAAAAGTGACTTGTTGCAGTTTTATGCATTTACATAGAATAGACACGGCTGAAGGTCAGAGAGAGGTTGTAAGAGGAGACAGATAGAGACTGGGGAGAAGGAAATGGACATAGAAGTGGGGACGGAGGAGGTGGACAAAGAGAGGGGTAGGAGGAGATAGACAGAAGAAGAGAAAGGCGGAAAAGGTGGACAGAAAGAAGGGATGGATATGGAGAGGGGAGACTGTGCAGAAGGAGACAGAGACACGTATACAACTCAAATACACATATAGCAACTTCGAAAAAAAAAAAAAAAAAAAAAGATGGGTTCGCTAGAGTAGTGATAAACTTGCTTTGCCTCATATGTTGGCCGAAAACTTGTGTATTGGAATTAATCCCTAATAGAAGGAGGCCAACAGACCATTAGCTCTGTTTATGGTCCAGAGTTCTGGTACGTTGGCATAGCCATTAATGACTATCTTCAGAGTATAACAAACAGTCTCTAGTGCTTGTTATACTAGAGACTGCATCACCTACGCAGACGATCTGCTAATTATAGCATCTGCAAACAAAAGGGCTAAATTAGAGATATATACACATACATTAAGGTATTTCTTAAAAGAGTAAGCAACTGGCGCGTAGAAAACAAAGACAACACCTCACAAAATTTTATATCTTACTAAAAGAACATTGTCAAGAACAAGAAATCCCACACTCAGAATAAATGATAAACCTTCTAAAAGAAGAGTAGTATATAGGTATCTTGGAATTAACACTGACGAAAGGCAAAACTTTCATGCACATGTAGAAATCTTCTGCCAGAGAGACATCAGAATTCTAAATAAAGTAGCAACAACTGTCCAAGCAAGTATCCAGCTGCCACGGGGTGCAGTAAGAACGCGCCACAACTCAATCTTACTTTCTATTGTTGGATACAGGTTGAGCAACTGAGTTCACAGAGCCAGAAATGTAAGGACAACACAGGCTCTATGGCGAGCAAAAAGAAGTGTACTCCTGCGCCGGAAAGGCGCGTATAGAACAACGACGACTGAGGCGCTGCTGGTGATATTAGGCTTGCTACCTGTATACCTAGCAATAAGACAGAGAGGTGCACAATATTGGCTCACGCACCACCTGTCGGGACATGGTACGTATCCCAGCTACTTACTAAAATACGACAGCGCACCACAGATAGTGAATGTGAAGCAATAGGTATCCCAGATCACATCGTCTGGGAGTTGCCGTTAGATAAGATGTTACAGACCAGCATACGAACACATTCGCAAATGCAGCAGTCCGTAATATAATAAGGAATGAGGAACTGTGGCACAAGCAGAACTCGCTTACAAAAAAGATTTCAGCTTGTGAACTGCAAGCCTACATGGCTGAGAGAGAACCAAGAAGAGGCCTTACATCATGATAACAAGACACGACACGGCAGAACACCCACCTACAACAGCCTTCTGGAAGCAGTGAGGAGACGAGCCTAAGGGAGGTTCAAACGGCTCTGAGCACTATGGGACTTAACAGCTGTGGTCATCAGTCCCCTGGAATCTAAGGGAGGACCAGGAATGACTTCCTGAGACCCTGATGGCTGTCTCCCAATCCCTACACCTTGGATGGCACAGCAGCACAGCCCCTGTGAATTCTGAGTTGTACCACAGCGCGCCCGGGCCTAACCATCCAGACAAGTGAGAGAGACAGCCTGGTTCTAATACCAAGTACAGTAGCGTTGCGTTGTGCGGTGGAGTATAGCGTTGTATAATGTTGCCCAGAATCATAAATTACAAATTCTGTGATCTGCCAATGCCGCTTAGTGTAATAGACCAGTAGTATGTGATTTCTGCATCCCGGATGAACAGATATCTGTGTGCCAGATGGCCAAATGGTAGTATGCAAACTTTTCATTAGCCGTTATTATTGTTATTATTATTATTATTATTATTTTGTTTTAATTAGTTATCCTTTGTAGATTCCCCTCCCCCTTAAATAGCATAATGCTTAGTTATTACTGATACATCTGAATTTACGTTAAAATAATATGTGCGTCACTCAATCCAATTCATGTGCAATATTCGGTCTATTCTTTTTCGTAGATAACAAGACTCAAAGACAATAAATAAAGGACCACTGGCTCCACCATACGTTTGAAGCTTTCCATGAAAACGCTACAATTCTCGTGCTTTACAGTACTGAGTCAGATTAAGAACATTTTTGCCCCTTTCACAGAAATTTAACCTCTTCCATAAACTCGTCGCCTACCTCTCCCTACCGAGCTCCAATCCTGTGACTCTCGCACGCTAATTAGCTTCGGGCGCGAAGTACGGCTTCCAGTCTTCGTCACGGTCCTGGCGGGTGACAGCAAAGCAGTTATTCTGGGAGCTGGTTTACACCCTGTCACGCACACACGCACACACACACACACACACAACAGACAGAAAGAGAGGCAGAGAGAGAGAGAGAGAGAGAGAGAGAGAGTCGTGAAATAAGCACAACGGCTGGGTTTGGGCGACAGGCCGTACGTTATCGACCCCCGTAGCGCCACCCCTCGCGGGCAGAGTGTTTTCGGTGTCACCTGCAGGCGGCGAGCGCTTTCAAACCTCTGCCACGCCCCACGCCCTCACCTCATACCACTGAGTGGCACCAAAGAGTGGGGGAACCAGACCATCAGTCAAGCTCTATCTCTACATTCACAACACCATACTTCCCTTTCTTTTCAGTGTTGAAACAGAGACAGGCAATCTGAGCTGCACAGAAACCATGACAACAGATATAAAAAAAACTGTGCCTTTTCAAACACTGATTTCTGAAAGAATTTTCCTTAGGTAACTAGACAAGAGTTATCATGTGACTCTCAACGACACCTCCGAAGCGTACTACGTATATTCTCGTTAGTCTTTATGCAGCGTATCTGCTCCACCTAACTTGTAAATGTTTTAGAAGTGGTACTGGGAATTAAACATTTCTCTGTTCCCTTGAAACAAATTTAAACACAAGTTCTCTACTGGGCGCCGCGACCTCCAGATTCACTTAATTAATAGTTAAGAAACCAACAAGCTAGAATCACCAGAGTCATTAAAACGGTATCAAAAAACTCTCTTAAAAGTTGGCCGACCGTGACGTGGACATTTGAAGAACTTTTTAATCATAAATAAAATAATTTTACATCGACAGATTTTATTAAAAATAAATAACATTTATCCAAAACTGGGCCTGGAGAATATTAACTGAACACAGCCGAACAATAAATCAACTCAGAGAAGACAACGTGCTGTAGCAAGTTCTGATATAAGAAAACACCAAGAGATGTTTTAATGAACGACTGAAGCTTTCTTAAGGAAAGCACTAAATATGGGGACATAATACAGGCCTCACCGGCCTTCACTCGCTCATAAATTATAAAACATGAAGAGTAGTACTTTCACCTTCTGATTCAGCACAATGCCTCTGCCTCGGAATGTTACAGTGAATTTTCTTCCAAGCCATGCAGGAACGACTTTCCCTCGATACACGATGCAGCAGCTTCTGAATAAGAAGTTCCCTATGTACCCAGTACACGGGCCCACTCGCCACTGGAACCCGACACGTAGCCAGGTGTAGTGACACTGTCGTCCTCGTTCGGGCGATGTGGCGAAGTTGATCGGTCCTCAGGAGGAATCCTTCTGCCTCTAGGAGTGTAAGTGTTGCTAGTTCAGTCCGGGAAGAGCCCTCCCAGAACTTGCGGCCGCCGTTTGTGTTACTCAACGCCGCACTGGACTCGCCGAGCGGGAATACTTACCCGCTGGTACTGGTGACGGAAATAACCGCCACACACTGACCTCTCTTAGACCGAAAGGCCCGGGAGGAAGGTAAGGAATGCTGGAACTCGCACAAGATCTAACAATCGTTTGCTTACAGCACTATCCCATCATACGAAGACTATCACAATTCACCTCTAAAACCAGTCTTTCTTATTCATTCTAGTGCTTTCTTTTTTCTAGCTGTGTCTTATTGTATCGTATATTGTACGCCATTTCTTTTCTGTGCATCATTTGTTTTTTTCCTTCAAGTTCCTAAAACCTTTCAGCATCAACTTAAGGAAACCTGTTCATCGCAGTGTTAGCACGGTTTCGAGAAATAACGCTTATTTCTACGAACTTGAAGCATGATGCTGGTGATAACTAGTAATTGAGAAGTACAGGGTGAGTTTAATTAAAGCTGAACTTTCAAAACGATGTAGAAGTAACACCACTGGTCAGAATGACTTCAAATTGCAACGGAATGTTGTCGGAAATGGGGGGAAACGTACGGCAGAAGAAAAAAAAATTAGTGTGAAAATTGACCAATGTGTCAGAATACGTAAATGAAAACACCCATTGAAGTTGTATAAATACGCCGAGTACACGGCTTTTCCTCCTTTCGCGTCTGCAACGTTCCCCATGTCTATCTAAATGCAGGATCGCTCTCTGTTTGTAAAGCTGTATTACAAGAATGATGACTGTGCGAACGTCACTCTGCAGAAGTTCCGGACACTAATGGGTTTGAAAAAAGGCGTTGGTCCGATGACTGCCGTGGGTCTGAAGAAAATGATTCAGAAATTCGAAAAGGCGGGTTCTTTTGGTGTGCAAAATGCTGCAGGGGGAAACGAATTGATTCGACGTCAGTGGAAGCAGTGGCCACAACAATGCAGGAGGCGACGAGTGGTGGTGTGCAAACAGGTAGCGGAAGAAAAATTGCCCAAACATAGGACAAACCCGTGAAAACGGTGTGTAAAATCCTACGAAACATCCCTCTTTGCTATCCATTCAAAATAACCCATGTGGACGAGCTGCTTCCTGTTCACCTACGAGCAAGAGAGACCTTTGCTTTTGAATTTCTTGCTCGCATGTAAGTGGACAATGATTGGCTTTGGAAGGTTTTGTGGACAGTATATGTCGAATAAAGTATTGTCAATATGGGCAACGGAAAATCCATACGCAAATCAACCAGTACCACTTCATCCTGAAAAGATCCCTGTGGGGTGCGGCTTTACGGCATCATTTAATATAGTGCCATATTTTTTCAAAGAGACAGGTGCTTCCGGTCCATTTACCTGTAAAATCACTGTGTGGTGAAACAAGCACTGTATCATTGGAAAAATACAGAGGTGAGCGAGTGTGCCGGGACTTACCCAGTTCACTGCTAGTAGCGCCATGTCACCAAAACGCGTCTGTGCGTAGCAGACAAGTATTGCAACATAATTTAATAATGGAATTAAAAGTTAAAGTCGCTTTTCGAAACTTTATTAGCATGTGCTTTAGTATGTTAATGTCTAAACTGTCAAATCTCAGAACGAACAGATCAATATTTTACCCTAAATACACACATCGAATCCGGCCTGTGTGGCCGAGCGGATCTATTCGCTTCAGTATAGAACCGCGCGATCGATACGGTTGCAGGTTCGAATCCTGCCTCGGGCATGGATGTTTGTGATGTCCTTAGGTTAGTTAAGTTTAAGTATTTCTAAGTTCTAGGGGACTGATGACCGCAGATGTTAAGTCCCATACTGCTCAGAGCCATTTGAACCATTTGAACACACATCAAAAATAGTTTTGCATCACCTCGGTTCCGAGAGTTCCGGAACCTGTACAGAAAATTGGAATAGATATCAACATAGACATTACTTCCACCCTTTTTACTGCTCATAAAAACCACACATTGCATGTTGTACCACCTTACAGCGAGAACTTCAGAGGTGATGTTCCAGATTGCTACACACACCGGTATCTCTAAGACCCAGCAGCATACCCTCTTGCATTGATGCATGCCTGTATTCGTCGTGGCATACTATCCAAAAGGTCATCAAGGCACTGTTGGTCCAGATTGTTCCACTCCTCACATCCCAAACATTGGTTGGTGGGTCTCGTAGGCCATAAACAGCCCTTTTCAAACTATCCCAGGAATGTCCGGTAGGGTTCGTCTCTGGAGGACGTGCTAGTCACTCTAGCCGAGCGATGTTATTACCCTGAAGGAAGTCATTCACAAGATCTGCACGATGGGGGCGCGAATTGTCGTCCATGAAGACGAATGCCTCGCCAATATGCTGCCGATATGGTTACACTATCGGTCGGGGGATGAAATTCACGTATCGTACAGCCGTTGCGGTGCCTTCCATGATCACCAACGGCGTACGTCAGCCCCACACAATGCTACCCCAAAACGGTAGGGAACATCAATCTTGTTGCACTCGCTGGACCGTGTGTCTACGGCGTTCAGCCTGACCGGGTTCCCCCCCAATACGTCTCCGACGATTGTCGGGTTGAAGGCATATGCGACACTCATCGGTGAAGAGAACGTGATGCCATTCCTGAACGGTCCATTTGGCATGTCGTTAGGCCCATCTGTACCGCGCTGTATGGTGTCGTGGTTAGAAAGATGAAGCTCGCCAAGGACGTCGGGAGTAAAGTTGCGCATCATGCAGCCTATTGGGCATAGTTTGAGTCGTAACACAACGTCCTGTAGCTGCACGAAAAGCATTATTCAACATGGTGGCATTGCTGTCAGTATTCCTCCGAGCCACAATCCGTAGGCAGCGATGATCCACTCCGTTAGTAGTACTTGGGCGGCCTGATAGAGTTCATATCTCTCTGCACCTCATCCATGTCGGAACAATATTGCTTTGGTTCACTTCGAGACTTCCCTTATTGAGAGTTCTTCCTGGAAAGGAGTAACAGTGCGGACGCGACCAAGCCGCGGTATTTACTGTCTAGGCATGGTTGAACTACAGACAACACGAGCCGTGTACCTCCATCCTGGTGGAATGACTGGAGCTGATCAGCTGTCGGACCCCTTCGGTCTAATAGGCGCTGCTCGTGCATGGTTGTTTACATCTTTCGGCGGCTTCAATGACATCTCTGAACAGTCAAAGGGACTGTGTCTGTGATACAAAATCCACAGTCAACATCTATCTTTAAGAGTTCTGGGAACCGGGGTGATGCAATACTTTTTTTCATGTGTGTACACAGTTTTAAGAAAAAAATAGGTGGCGCTAAATAATAAAGCTAGAGACCAAAATATTGGTCATAATGTGCAGACGTATGTCAAAATTAACTGGTACAAAGGGATTAAAGAAATACTTTGGTCAGAATCCGCGCTATTAAGAAAAATTTAACGCGCTAAATATTAGACTTAGAAATATGAAAATTTGCATGAAGGATAATTAATTGAAACCCTCAGCTGCCGACAGGTATTGTTGATATACCTTGATAGTGACAGCTGAAAATGTGTGCCCCACAGGGACTGGAACCTGGGATCTCCTGCTTACATGGCGGACACTATCCATCTGAGCCACCGAAGACACAGATGAACTGCGCGACTGCAGAGACTTTTCGCTTGCACGCTTCCCGTGAGACCCACATTCCCAACTGTCCATAATCTACACACGTAATGTACATAATAGATACTTGCCCACCCACTCATTACTCGCGCACACTAAGGTGACAATTCCCGTAAGAGTTCGGGCAACGTGTGCGCATTCGCACAGACGAAGGTCAATAACTGGGTAGCCTTTAACTATGTACATGAAGATAGTAACTGTTCTGGAAAGAACATATACCATTTATGACCGTGCAGCTTCTCTAGAATAAATGATAATTAGTTCAAATCCTCAGTTGCCGACAGATGTTGTTAATGTACCTTGATGGGGACAGCTGAAAATGTGCGCCCCCACCGGGACTCGAAGCCTGCATCTCCTGCTTACAGGGCAGACGGTCTACCATTTTTTAAATTTTATTCCATGATCCTATTTAGGAAGCATGCGTAACTTTTTGTGTAGGCTTTTGTCCACGTGAGTCGTTAGTTACATCCAGTAATCTTCTTTGCTTTTATTTTCTGCCTTCAAGATATAGTGCAGCGTGTGCCCTTTTAGCCAATTAACAGCATTTCTTTTCATATTAGGATATGGCACTTCGTCTGGAGTCAGAAAATCTGCGGCGGTGAAAACGGTTGGAGACGTTCTGTTAACAGTCGCTAATTTCTGTATAACTATGTGCCATGTGTTTCTTACTCTTTCCCACATGAATCGGTGTTCTTCAGTGTCAAGGAGGTTGCATTACGCGCACAAGGGCGAATTTGTGAGCTGTATAGCATGCAATTTGGAATTAGTTGATATTTTCCCGTTGACTGCATTGTACCAAGTTTCTTTCAGCGTAGACGGTAAGTTCCGATCGTGGATATTTTTCCAAATTGCAGACCAGTCGTTGTTAGGGTATTTTCTTTCAATAATATTTCCTTCCTTAGCTTCCATCAAATATGTATAGATGTCCTTTACTTTCTTTAACTACTGTTCTGAGAGCCTCGATGAGATATAACTGTACTCAACGAGAAAAGTTTTTAGGTGACAAATACTAGCTGGTATATGCTGCACATCTATTGGCGGCTGCATGCTTGCAGGAGCAATTTCATTCAGCAAGTGGGCCGTTAAGCTGTCCGGCAACTGTTTCCGTTTGTTTGCACATTCGACACACATATAACGATCGTGACCTGTAACTGACATCAACGAGGTTTAAACTTACTTTCCTTGGGAGAGTGATTTTCTGTATCTCGTCCAGTTGCCTCATACTGTTTCCTTGTACAGATGCTCGTATACTTGAAAGTAGTTTTTTATAATATTTGCGGCAATGGTGCGTTGGATGTTGCTCCTAAATTCAATACCCAAACATTTCACTGTGGATACTGCCGTCAATTGTCCCCGATTTTGCATGCGTATTCCTCTGCCTACGTTCATGATGCCTGACTTCCTTTTATTTAGTTTGGCGCCAGAAGCAAGTTCATATGTATGTACAATCTGCTTAGGCGTTGCACACTATTTTCTCGCCGTTTATACGCAATCCTTGCAGGTGATGCGTGAGTGTCGCGAGGAGAGGTTCTATTGCTATAGCGAAAAGGGCCATTGACATTGGGCAACCTTGTCGTACGGATCCAGTCAACTCAATTTCTTTACTTAGTTGGCCGTTTATCATTATTCGTGCTATACTGTTTTTCAAAATTTGTTTAATGATCCTCACGAATCGTGGTGGGAATTCCATTACTTCCATGATTCCGAGGAGATACTTATGATCTACTCTGTCAAACGCCTTCTCGAAGTCTAATGACACTAACGTACATTTTGTTCGGCATACATTTGCGGTTGATATAATACCCCTATATTCGCATATATTCTGACAGATGTTTCTGTCTTTGCCTACACTTGTTTGGTACGGGCCAGTTACAGAGTTAATAACCATTTTCATTTTTATTGCTAATACGCGGGCCATAATTTTATAATCACTGTTGCGTAATGTTACTGGGCCAAGGTTTTCAATTGCTTTGCTAAGTGAGTTTTTAGGAATTAGAACTATGATCCCTTCAGGAAATTCTTTGGGAACGTCAACATTTCCATTCATGAGTTCGTTGTACATGCATAGCAACTTGCTTGTCATTTGTGGCCAGAACACTTGGTAGAATTCCACGGAGATATCATCAGGTCCTGGAGACTTATTTTTAGGACTCTGTGCTATTGCGTCTTTCAATTCGTCCTCTTCTATTTCAGACGTGAGATTTTCTACTTGCTCTGTACTAATTCATCCTGATACGTTTCTAACAAGATCTCGCCACGCCTCGTCGACGGTAGGTTTGTTGGACATCATATCTGAGATATATTTATGAACAGCGTTTTGAATTTCCTTCTGTTTTGTGTGACCGGTCCCATCAGGTAACTTAACTTCTGCCAGTATTTTTCTGTTTCCTCTCTTACATGGTACATAGCTGTTTCTTCCCCTTCTACAATGTTTTGTATTCTCGCTCTGACTTTAAAACCTTCTGACTATCACCGCTTTAGTGCTAAAACTTTTGCTTTAATTTTCTGAATCCGGATAAAGTTTTCCATTAATCGTGTGTCCAGGGTGTACAGGCCTCTAAGGCAGCTAAAATAAAACTCAG
Organism: Schistocerca piceifrons; assembly: GCF_021461385.2. NCBI lineage: Eukaryota > Metazoa > Arthropoda > Insecta > Orthoptera > Acrididae > Schistocerca > Schistocerca piceifrons. The sequence goes on from NC_060139.1 coordinate 274,229,976, forward strand.
TCGTCTTTTTAATCCATAAGCTTTTCTGTCGTGAGTAATCGATCAGAATTCTTCTTATTTTAGGCTTAGCACATTGTAACCACCAAGCTATGGCAGAATTGTATAGCTGGAATCGTTTTTCGCATTCTTTCCAGATATTAGTAAATGTCACGTGACATTCCTCATCTTGTAGATGTGTAATGTTGAGTTTCCGTATGCCCCTCGCTCGGTAAGTCTCTTGTTTTTTTCCAAATTTACTGTGGTGATGCATGCGGCGTGGTCAGAAAACAGTGGGTCAGCCTCAGACTGGAGTACATGGTTCTTTAGGTTGGATGAGACGTAAATTCTGCGTAGCCTGCGTCCTGAGTGACTGGTAAAATATGTGAAACCGGGCTGTGCGCCATGGGTATGTTCCCAGGCATCGGTTAACTGCAATTGGTGGACTATTCTTTCCAGTTCTAAGGACTTGTTGAAATTCGGTGTCTGGTCTTTCGGGCTAAGTACAGAATTAAAATCGCCGGCAAGGATTATATAATATTGAGGTGTACCGAATAGATGAACGATTTCACTTTTTAAAAAATCCACTCTAGCACGCCTGTTATCGTTGCCTGACGGTGCATAAACGTTGATGATGCGGACGTTATTAACAGTCACTGCAGTTCCTCTACTGTTTTCAAGTTTTGCTATTTGTGTGACGCGGATGCCTTCTTTCGTGAGAATGGCGGTTCCCAGTTCTGTACCGATACCGGGGTTTGTTATGGCGTTGTACCCACGTATCTTTTCCAATTTAATATCTGTAACTTCCTGTAACAGTAGTACATCAACGTCAGCTGCATATAGAAAGTCCTGCAGATGTTGTAAATGCAGGGAGGAGTGTATCTTATTAATGTTCATCGTGGAGATTTTGTAGGCTTGGGCTGCGTTCATGTTGTCCTATTCATTACCGAAGTCAATATTCGTCAGACGAAGTGCTGTCGAACGAAAATCCTTTCTCACATGTATATTCCGGCAATGATGTATCCATCGTGTTCAGTTGATCTAGTGGGGCAGGAGTCTGTCCCGTTCCTCCAGTTTCGTTCAATTCTTCATCTTGGTTCATTTCGTCAGATTCATCTTGTCTGTATCGAAATTTGCTAGCAACTTCAATCTGTCGTGTGACGAATGGTCCGTTGACATGGGGCATGGGGGCATGGTGTATTTGATTTGGCTTGCAAGGGGTCAGGTGCCTGCGTACTCCCAACCGGATTACTATGTTGTTCTTCATGCAGTTTGTTGCTAATCTGCTTTGCTTTTTCTTGCAAAGGCGGTGCCACTTGTTCAGCACCCTTGTGAGCTAGTCTCCTCTTTTTATGTTTCCTTGGAGGACTAACTCTTGGGGAGGTTTCAACGTTTTCCATTCCATCTTGGGTTTCTTGCGCTCGGTCCTGTTCACTGGCAAGTGATGGGTTGGTTTCCTTGTTGTTTGCTGGAGACTGCTCATTCTAAAGGACTATAATCGGTTCAGGCGTTTGTTCAATTTGAACAGAGATATTCGGTCCTTTTTCTTGACTCTTTGGTTGTGTTGTCACTGTCGAGTCACTAACTTCCATTATCATTTCATTGTCGCGAGCTGCATCATCCTGAGTAGCGTCAGGAGCGTCACGCGTATGGAGTTGTCCAGCGGCTGCCGCTACGTAAGTTAAAGGCAACGTTGACATGGCCGGAGGTCTCACTACTTCACCCGCAGGTAGCTGGGCCACTCAGCATTGTATACACTGCGAGCGGACATGGCCTGTACCGCCGCAAGACGCGCAGTTTCTTGGCTGCCCATCATATATTACTGTAGCCTGATAACCACAAACATTTATATACGAGGGTATGTGCTTGTGTAAATCAACTCGCAGTTGCCTGATACCATTCAAGACGGGGAACTTATGAGCAGGGGATCACTTTATTGCAAAATTGCCAATTATTCTCCCATAAGGAGCTATCACCGAATTGCTCAGCGGTGATTTCAAATGGTAGCTCAAAGATACGGACAGTCCTTAATCCAAAGCCAGCGTGCGTAACTCGAACTTAACTAATATTGCCACCGTGATGCTTGAACTTAAATGTTGCGCCACTAGATTCAACAATTTTGTCACACAGTTCCGTGTTTTTAAGCTTAACATACACGATGCTACTAACAATTGAAAGGTGAATACCTATAATATCCTCAAACGAAATTTTCACAACTTCCTCTAGCCATGTCTCAATTTCTAACGAATTCGGACTCTGCCCTTTCTGGTCAAAAACAAATTTCAATTTGTCTCTTCTATTAGGCTGACCAATATCTCCTTCTAATATGAATCCATCAAGAGTCTGAAATAACGCAGCTGACTACTGCAACAGGCGCTTGACTTACCGAGCGAAGCGCAGCAGACCGCAGCGCACAGCACGCGCAGCAGGTCCGCACGCCATGGCCCTCCATCTGAGCCACCGATGCCACAGATGAACAGCGTGATTGCAGGAACTTCTCCCTTGCATGCTTCCCATGAGACCCACATTCCCAACTGTCCACAATCTACGTACGTACTGTACATAATAAATATTTGCCCAGCCACATATTACTCGGACACACTAAGATGACGATTCCAGTGTGTTCGGGCAACCTGTGCGCATTCGCATAGACGAAGGTCAATAGCTGGGTAGCCTTTAACTATATATATGAAAATAGTAACTGTTCTCGAAAGAGCAGATAGCATTGATGACCGTGCAGCTTCTCTAGAGAATTCCTCAGTATGTGAGTACTCAAAAGTGAAAAATTTTGTGTTTCCCTCTTTCAGGTAAAGACTGAAATATTTGCATAAAAATAAGGAATTTTGTAACTATAGAAAATTTTATTTTATGTTTCTGTTTAATTCCTGTACATGACTTGTAAGAGTCCTTTATATCATTTTCCGATGTATTTATGTACGGTAATATTATAATTATTCTGCTAAAAATCAATAGGTCAGCTATAATAGCACTCCTTCTTTCTAATATTAAATTTTGGTTAAAAATAAAATCTTTCACAAAAATAAATATCAGGTGATGTGGCGAAACAAGCGATGTATTGTTGGAAAAACTCAGAGGCGAGCGAGTGTGCCGGGACTCAGACGAGTTCACTGCCGGTAGCGCCACGTCACCACAACGCGTCTGTGCGTAGCGCACAAGTATTGCACCATAGTTTGAGAATGGAATTAAAAGTCAATGTTGCTTTTCCAAAGTTTGTTAGAATGTGCTTTAGTATGTTGATTTGTAAACTGTCGAAACTCACACCGATCAGGTCAATATTTTTCCCTAAATACATCGTTTTAAGAAAAAAATACGTTGCTCAAAATAATAAAGCTAGAAACCAAACGACTGGCCATAATGTGCAGACGTATATCAAAATGTATGATGAGGTCAAAGGAATTATTCAGTTAGTGAAGGGAGACGAAAATTTAATAGTCATGGGTGACTGGAATTCGACAGTAGGAAAAGGAAGAGAAGGAAACGTAGTAGGTGAATATGGATTGGGGCTAAGAAATGCAAGAGGAAGCCGCCTGGTAGAATTTTGCACAGAGCATAACTTAATCATAGCTAACACTTGGTTCAAGAATCATGAAAGAAGGTTGTATACATGGAAGAACCCTGGAGATACTAGAAGGTTTCAGATAGAGTATATAATAGTAAGACAGAGATTTAGGAACCAGATTTAAAATTGTAAGACATTTCCAGGGGCAGATGTTGACTCTGACCACAATCTATTGGTTATGAACTGTAGCTTAAAACTGAAGAAACTGCAAAAATGTGGGAATTTAAGGAGATGGGACCTGGATAAACTGAAAGAACCAGAGGTTGTACAGAGTTTCAGGTAGAGCATAAGGGAACAAATGACAGGAATGGAGGAAAGAAATACAGTAGAAGAAGAATGGGTAACTCTGGGAGATTAAGTAGTGTAGGCAGCAGAGGATGAAGTAGGTAGAAAGACAAGGGCTAGTAGAAAACCTTGGGTAACAGAAGAGATACTGAATTTAATTGATGAAAGGAGAAAATACAAAAATGCAGTAAATGAAGCAGGCAAAAAGGAATACAAACGTCTCAAAAATGTGATCGTCAGGAAGTGCAAAATGGCTAAGCAGGGATGGCTAGAGGACAAATGTAAGGATGTAGAGGCTTATCTCACGAGGGGTAAGATAGATACTGCCTACAGGAAAATTAAAGAGACCTTTGGAGAAAAGACAACCACTTGCATCAGTGTCAAGAGCTCAGATGGAAACCCAGTTCCAAGCAAAGAGGGGAAAGCAGAAAGGTGGAAGGAGTATATAGAGGGTCTATATAAGGGCGATGTACTTGAGGACAATATTATCGAAATGGAATAGGATGTAGATGAAGATGAAATGGGAGATATGATACTGCGTGAAGAGTTTGACAAAGCACTGAAAGACCTAAGTCGAAACAAGGCCCCGGGAGTAGACAACATTCCATTAGAACTTCTGACAGCCTTGAGAGAGCCAGTCCTGACAAAACTCTACCATCTGGTGAGCAATATGTATGAGACAGGCGAAATTCCCTCAGACTTCAAGAAGAATGTAATAATTCCAATCCCAAAGAAAGCAGGTGTTGACAGATGTAAAAATTACCGAACTATCAGTTTAATAAGTCAGAGCTGCAAAATTCTAACGCGAAATCTTTACAGACGAATGGAAAAACTGGTAGAAGCCGACCTCAGTGAGGATAAGTTTGGATTCCGTAGAAATGTTGGAACTCGTGAGACAATACTGACCCTACGACTTATCTTAGAAGAAAGATTAAGGAAAGGCAAACCTACGTCTCTAGCATTTGTAGACTTAGAGAAAGCTTTTAATTGTTGACTGGAATACTCTCTTTCAAATTCTGAAGGTGGCAGGAGTAAAATACAGGGAGCGAAAGGTTATTTACAATTTGTACAGAAAACAGATGGCAGTTATAAGAGCGAGGGACATGAAAGGGAAGCAGTGGTTGGGAAGGGAGTGAGACAGGGTTGTAGCCTCTCCCTGATGCTATTCAAAAATGGTTCAAATGGCTCTGAGCACTATGGTGCTTAACTTCTAAGGTCATCAGTCCCCTAGAACTTAGAACTACTTAAACCTAACTAACCTAAGGACATCACACACATCCATGCCCGAGGCAGGATTCGAACCTGCGACCGTAGCGGTCACGCGGTTCCAGACTGTAGCGCCTTTAACCGCTTGGCCACACCGGCCGGCCTGATGCTATTCAATCTGTATATTGAGCAAGCAGTAAAGAAAACAAAAGAAAAGTTCGGAGTAGGTATTAAAATCCATGGAGAAGAAATAAGAACTTTGAGGTTCGCCGATGACATTGTAATTCTGTCAGAGACAGCAAAGGACTTGGAAGAGCAGTTGAACGGAATGGACAGTGTCTTGTAAGGAGGGTATAAGATGAACATCAACAAAAGCAAATCGAGGGTAATGGAATGTAGTCGAATTAAGTAGGGTGATGCTGAGGGAATTAGATTAGAAAATGAGACACTTAAAGTAGCAAAGGAGTTTTGCTATTTGGGGAGCAAAATAACTGATGATCTTCGAAGTAGAGAAGATATAAAATGTAGACTGACAATGGCAAGGAAAGTGTTTCTGAAGAAGAGAAATTTGTTAACATCGAGTACAGATTTAAGTGTCAGGAAGTCGTTTCTGAAAGTATTTCTATGGAGTGTAGCCATGTATGTATGGAAGTGAAACATGGACGATAAATAGTTTAGACAAGAAGAGAATGGAAGCTTTCGAAATGTGGTGCTACAAAATAATGCTGAAGATTAGATGGGTAGATCACATAACTAATGAGGAGGTATAGAATTGGAGAGAGGAGGAGTTTGTGGCAAAACTTGACCAGAAGAAGGGATCGGTTGGTAGGACATGTTCTGAGGCATCAAGGGCTCACCAATTTAATATTGGAGGGCAGCGTAGAGGGTAAAAATCGTAGAGGGAGACCAAGAGATGAATACACTAAGCAGATCAGGAGGATGTAGGCTGCAGTAGGTACTGGGAGATGAAGAAGCTTGCACAGGATAGAGTAGCATGGAGAGCTGCATCAAACCAGTCTTGGAATGAAGACCACAACAACAACATGTCAAAATTAACTGGTACAACATGATTAAAGACATATTTCTGTCAGAATCCACGTTTTTAAGAAAAACTGAAGGCGCTAAATATTCGACTTAGAAATATGAAATTTTGCATGAGGATACAGTTCAACATAAAAACATTAATTATGTAACCCCACTGAGCTACCTCTAAAAGTGTTCGAGTAATTTTCAGAAAACTAAATTTGAAACTAAAACGTCCTTATTTGTAGTAGATTAAGTATCTATTATATTAATACTACAAAGTTTTGGTCACAGCAGGTGATGAAACCTATTAAATAATAGGGGCATAAAAAGTTTCAGTGCATGGATGTAAATAACAACAAATACAAGGTCTCTTAAATTTGTAGTTCAGAGGTCAGGTTCTACTGTCAGTTCCGTTCTGAAAACTGTACATGGCTAAGTTTAAATGCAGGAGACTTGAACTTTTTCTGTGATTTTTATGAAGATTCCAAATTAATACACAACAGTGTTATAAAATATTACGTGTCCGAGAATGCGGACGTTTAGAGGCTGTTACTGTGGGCATAGGGCGGATGACAGCAGTTATTCCCTTAACCGACCAATGCGCCACATATATAAATACAGCCTGAGAGGCAAGAGGAGGCTTCATTCACACCCAACCACTGTAAGATCCGCGTCAGTCAAACGCCGGAGTGCGCGCTACCTTGTATGATGTCAGATACAGGCTGTTACTAAACGCATATTTTCAGTAATAATAGAACGTGAGTTTGCACGGACTGTACGTTGTCCTGGATCGCTTAGATTTCGCAGAAGTTGCTGTTAGTGTGCCGCCCATACAGTTAACAAATACGCGTAGCAAATAGTGACAGTTATTTTCCGCTTTTGTGGTGATAAATTATTTTTATCATCAGAAGATAGGGCGAAAGACAATTTAATAGGCACTTACCGAGGAGGTCGCCTCTAAACTGCTCAGAGTGCTGTTCAGGACAGAGAGATTGATCGTCAGTATTAACATAATGAATATGTAGAGTGTGTGAAACTTTACCAAATATATCTATTAATTAGAACTCAAAATCTTCATTTATAATCATAGTCGTGATCCTCCTGAGCAAATAGAAATTCTTTCAGTGGGCTGGACAAGAATGTGGACTTACAGACTAGGATCTATTGTCATTATTCTCTCCATCGCTTTCCGGCTGAGCACAGAAATGGTTTCCAGGCTCTTCTAAAAGACAGCGAACAATATCCCAATATTTACAGGAATTCAACAATATTCTGATACTTCAAATATTTTCTCCTATTACTTATTACTGAAAATACATTACATTGAAGGCACGTGTTGCGCAACACATTCTCTACGTGACCCTGGAAACACTTCGATCAGTTGTGGAACATGTTGTTTCTCGGTTTCAATTTGTTACAGAAAACGGTGGAAAACATATTGAACATTTTTTGCGCCAGTCACACGGAAATTAATAATCCGTTCTGACTTTTATTGATGCTTGTTGTGCGGTTTTTGGCCTCAGGACAATTAAAAACCGATGTGATTGATGCTTTTTATGCGGTTTTGACCTCAGTACAATTAAAAACCGATTTTTCCCATCCGATGTGATATGACCTTGCCGTGATGGATAGTAACAGTATCACACCGGTACACCGATGCACATTGAGTAGTAAGGTCTGTTTAACGTCAAACGTACACCTTAGGCATTGTTGTATGATTCATTTGTCATTTGTAGTCGACCACTATTAAATTATGATGCTTACAGTACCATCTATTGCTACGTTTTATTACTATTTATTTTTCTTTTGCCATACGTTTTCCCCCTTCCGTGACAATATTCCTTTGCAATTTGTCATCATTCTGGCCAGTGGTGTTATTTCGACAGCGGTTTGAAAGTATAACTTTAATTATAATCATCCTGTGTATTTTTTATTTCTTGATGGTGACTAGCTTCGGACATCTATGTCCATTTTCCTACCATCTGTGAAAATTACAGGCGATAGCCCAGGTATAGAAAGTACATCTGCAGTAATGAAAGCGGTATATGGCTCACTTAACAACAGCAAGTTACACCATATAGGATGGACATTACAGAACTTTCTCTTTAGAGAACTCTCTCTAATGTCCGTTCTACGTGATGTAACTTGCTGTTGTTAAGTCGGTCACACACCGATTTGACTACTGCAGGGGCAGTTACTGTACATATTTGTCATACTTACAGCGAGGATGGTTTGAAAATGGAAGCAGGTGACCGAAACTACTCATCATCAAGGGATATAAGATACACCTCTAACTGCAACTTATGACGAAGCTACAGCCACCTATTTCAAAGGAAATTTCTCTTTAATTGTAGTAATGTTGAACCACAATGTGTGTAGAAAATGCTAAAGCACGCTACACTATGAAAAAACGTATTGCTTATTTCACCACAACAATACAGTGGTACTATGTTTTCGATGTAGCACTGGATCCAGCAACGACCTACACTTCCACGTCCAGAAGAAAGAATGTTGGAGTCTGAAGAGAGTGAAAAAGTAAGAGGAATGTGATGACAAAGATGATACAGTTCCCTTGAAGAAGGGCCTCAGATCACCTAAACGTGTGTGTCATCAACAACAGCAAAAAGTTCCGTATCGTGCATCTACCTGAGATGATGGGTAGGACTCAGAAATCAACAACAGCAAAAAGTTCCGTATCGTGCATCTACCTGAGATGATGGGTAGGATCCAGAAATGTCGTGTCATGTGTAAGTTGCTTAGATGTCAAGGTTTCACGTTTCTGCGCTGCGCTAGACCCAAACTATAAATCTGTTTCAAAGAAAAAAGAAAATAACTGTTGCGTCCAATTGCCAAATTTTCTAATTGTATTTTCACATATGATATAATATTAACAACATTTTTTGGCACTTATATAAATACATTTACAGCTTTCAAGTGTTAGTTAATAAATAAAATCCATCAAACGAATCCCTGAAAACATTTTATTACTAGGATGAAAAATGAAGGAGAAGTTTAAATATGTAGCAGAGTGGATAGTGTCAACCACTCTGGGAAAGAAGACTTTGCTTTAAGGTTCACAGAAAGAGCAACAAGAGAAATCAATATGAATTAACGCCAACATACGGCATTACACACAGTGCTGCGACCGCAGATCCCGAATGCCGCAGAATGCCTTAGTACTAGTAGAAAACATCTGATTAAGAAGTTATCAACAATAAGAGAACGATAAATCTTAAGGAAAATCGTATGTCCAACCAAAGAAACAGAGGAATTCAGGAGACGGCAGAACCATACACACAAATTATAGACATTTAGAAAAGATCACCGGCATCATTCGTAGCTAGAGGATTGTTTCCCTTGCGAACATCGCTCGTACGAGTCCTACAAGGAACGAAAAGACCTGCCAGAAGGTCTTAAGGGGGGGGGGGGAGGGGGAAATCTATAAGGGCATTCGACTCTGTAACGGACTGCGCAAAAACCTGCAGCTTATACAAAACCTCTCAGGAATGTTATCATCGACGCAACTTCCTCTCGGCACACCCTAACTGTATTTCACATTGTAAACTATCTATGCGTTTCTTTCCATATCTATTTGTGCTTTCTTTGTACCACACCACTCACTAACCTTGCCCTGCTCTTTATTTCAGCAGTCAGCTTCTAACCCAGATTTTATTTCTTATATACTCCTGCCACATGTTTCTCTTGGAATTTATAGCTCACATTCAAAATAGCGTAACAAGGAAACCGTTGAACAAAATTTTAACAAGGAGACATTTCTTCAATTCCATATACTCATGAAGATATCCGTTATTATTATTATTTTAGTTGTTAATAGCAGTCGTAGTAGCAGTAATACTGGTAGTACTATAATTTTGATTGTGTACTGCCCATTACTGCCCGTTACTATGAGAATTGTAATATTAACTCATTAAGAATTTTTGGTTAAATGTAGGAGAGCATCTGAAACAGAAATAATTGTATACAAGTAAATGAAATCATAAAAACGAAACATCATGGTACTACGGAAGTTGTCTGGACGAGGAAATAGTGATTAAGAAGTAGTATGGGAAAGCGTACCTATACTACAGAGTACAAAATATACGAGATGTGTAGCTATCTTCGTCAGTGAGCAGTGTTGTAATAAATAGATGTTTGTAAGTAACAATAAATTTTGAAAATTTCCACAAATTAATTGGTGCAATTAAAACGTTACAAGAAAGTGTGAAACGAAACATCAGTAACCTAGTAAATAAGAGAAACATACAGCACAAGTTGAAATAAGTAATTCATATAAGGGGTGAAAGAAACACACAATGGGTGCTCAAGGCATGGTGAGCTACATGAGAAAAGTTTATTACTGAAGAGTATGTGAATAAGGAAAAATACCTTGGCATGGTGCGCTAAATGAAAGTCTACCATTAACAAGGAATAAGTGGGGAGCAGTTAAGTATCCCAGGAGGCTAAAATAATGCAAGAAGATGTTATGAAGAATATGTGGATAGGAACTAAAAGATCTGTTGATATTAGAATCCACTAACGATTCAATAAAAGCTTCGCCAGATGCCTGATTATCAATAATTAATGCAAAATAAAGAAACATATCTTAAGGCCTTCACTTTGATTGAGCGCTATATGCACCATAGAAATGTAATAGGAAACAGTGTTCCTCACATGCACGTATGACTGATCGCCTTGGTTCATTTCTATTCAAGTGACATGAGATTCATGGACTGTATCAATTCACTACACAAATAATATCACAAAGAATTCGGTTTCTACACATATTATTTGCAAAGGTCTACACACATGGGGAAAAGCTAAACATGGCAGACGTCTTTGTTCAAAAATAATAATAATAAATACATGAAGTATTAAACTGTCTCAGTTACAAAAAATGTACATATGGTAGGTCCGCCAGATACTGGGAAAGACAGTGTAAATGCACCAGGATTAATGAGTGCAACGGGGAAGTTAACAAGCAAGTCTTGGCTATTCAAGAATTAACATGAAAAACGTTGCACCCTGAATCGCAAAGTACCGAAACAGCAAAGTAAGAACTGTGTCTACGACTGTAAAAAGACTCTAATTTGGTCACAAGGTACTTAAACTTCATACGATACTGATCTCACCTAAATCGTAACACTGCAGCGATAATACTCTCCTTCCTGCCTTCCGTCTCAGATCCAGAACAAAACCAATTCCATCGATCTCAGAACGAAGAAGAGGCATTTCTCCACCAATCTCCGGAACACAGTCTTCTCTCTGACACTGTCAGGATTTGAATTTTTCTCTATATTTTTAGTTTATCCAGCTCTGGACTCTCAACAAAACTAATTCCACGAGAAGCACTTGTCAGCCAGCCATAGGTCGTGCTTATTTGTTTCACCTACCGGAAGAGGGAAATTTTTCCACAACACTCCTCTCATCTAATAAGCCGCAGAAAGAACTACGCCACATACTACCACTCAACGAGAGCTCTCCTCTTGGCATTAGCCTATAAGACACGAGAAAACATTCATTTCTCCCCCTACAATTCTCAACATTTTTCGAAAGCGTCTTACCTCTTCCCACAGTTTTGGTAAACAGCTCTGGCACCGGTACGTCTGTCACGGGTGCAACTCCCTACTTACTTAGCCGGCTGTCAACTTTCGACTGGTGCAGGGAGGTCACCTAGGGGAGTAAACGACCACCAGTTTCTGAGCTATCTTTTCTGCTCTGGAAACATCGTATTTGCAAGAGGCATGTCTCCACCATTAACCAGTGAAGTGTCCTCCTCGGTGCAAACTGTTAAGAATGGATCGTGACGAATCCCTGTTGGACTTCAAAAACGACCGTCCTTGACAATGATTCTGCTGTACACATTACTTGAGCTACTTATTGTGCACAAGGCCCTTGTATGTGAAACTCGCACAACCGGACTTTACCTCATACGAATGAAGAACTATTGTTTCAATAATAACTGACTTGCTTGTTCCTCGACATGTCGAGAATCAAATTTTCTATATAGATTCTATAAAAAAGATGTAATTACGAGGGTGACTGCCACTGTTTCTTCTCTGTTTACGCTCACAAGTGAATATTAATCGACTTTTAAAATATACACCAGAGACATGCGGTGAATAGCAGGGGCAAGGTACCCATCGCTGTCTGATGATCAGGACTTAAGTTTCCCATGATTTCCTCGAATTCATAAGGTATCTACATTACAGTTTCTTCCCCTTATCAATGTAGAAATCCTAATTAATTGGCGATATATGTGTGGATAATGAATTAAATTATTGTTCCATCAACTTACAGTGTTACATACAGTGCTTCTTGCAGTCATCTGAAGAAATTTTTCAATTGGGAGTTAATATTATTTCGTTTGGCATCAAGGATACATTACTTGAATTGAACAGCAATGATGTTACTGGTAACACAATATGCATATACTACAAATAAAATAGATTACATTCATTTATGGCAATAAAAGTCTTAGATTAGATCGATAAATCAATAATATACATATGGATAAAAACACTAGGATAAGTTACATGTAAAAGAGAAAATGTGGTTTTTATAAACAGTAATATTGACAAACAGAACTTCAAGTTGTAATAAAAACTATAGGTTAATATCTAAAGTATCCAGCCAGGAGATTGCTTCCTCAGAGACCTCATGTATGCTGGTCAGAGTTCCAGCATATTTCCGTAGGCGACACTGTGACTATGTGGTGTATTGTTTGTCGTTGGTGTCCGCTGTCACACTTGGCACTTTCAGCGATTCCCCACTTATGCTTCAAGTCCTGGCATCTTCTGTACTCGGTTGGTATGCGATTTAGGGTGGTCCACAACCTCCTAAGTAGGTGGAATCCGGAAGGACTCGTGTAGGATCAGCAATGAATCGGGATTGGCTGCGAACCATTCTTCCCGCCATGCTGTTTCTGGTTGGAATACTTCAGAAGTAAGCCTTTTTCCAAGTCTCCAGGAGGGTTTCCTGGACTTAAGACGTTGCCTTTGAGTGGCATCACGGTCCTGGTGTAGCGGTAACTAGGGATTATTGGAGCATTTCCACGATTCCCTTTTCAACGCTACTTGACGTCGTAACTTCGGTGGTGCAATATTAGACAGAACAGGTAGCCCTTCTGTGGGTGTGGATTTTATTGTCCCGGATACGCTTCTCATGGCTATATTCAGCTGCGTGTCTACCATGGCTGTATGAGCGCTGTTCAGCCATACTGGGCTGCAGTATTCCCCAACAGAGTATACAAGTGAGATGGCAGTTGTTTTGAGTACTGATGCCGTAGCTCCCCGGCTTGGTCCGGAGAGTTTGTGTAATATATTGTTTCTGATTCTCATTTTTAAAGCTGTTTCAGTTAGGTGTTTTCTATATGCTAGCGAACGATCCAAGGTCACGCCGAGATATTTTGGGAATGGTTTATATAACGGCAACTGATTTCTAAAGGAAATTTGCGGTTTATAGCGAGCATGCCTATTACTCAGATGGAAGGTGGAGGATTCAGTTTTATTTCTGTTTACTTCGAGTCGCCATCAATTAAAAAATTCACCTAGAATTCGCAGATCCTGAGTGAGAGTCATTTCTGAAGTTGTAAAATCGTTATCCTGCGCCACCAAGGCTATGTCATCAGCATCGATAAATGTTCTTGCTTTCGTTTCTGGCAAGTCAGCGACATATAAATTGAAAAGTAGGGGGGCCAATACTGATCCTTGTGGTAGTCCGTCATTTAAATTGTATACCTTGCTTACTTGACCTTTTAGGTGAACTTGGAATTTCCTGTTGGACAGCATGTTATTGGGTAGTTGTGCAATTCTTTTACATGGAATTATTCTTAAGAACTTAAGAAGCATGCCTTTCCGCCACACTGTATCATATGCTGATGTTAGGTCAATAAACATAGTCTTCAGGACTGTTACCAGATTTTGACGGTTTCAGGATGGCAATTATTTTGGTTTTCTTAAAAAGATTTGGCAGTCTTCCTGTTGCGAGAATTTCATTAAACAGTGCAGTTAGCCACTGCACTGCACCTTGGCCAGCATGTTTAAGAAACTCCGGGTATATACCATCACAACCAGCCGCTTTACCAGATTTCAGAGTATCTAGGGCTGAAACAACTTCGGCTGCAGAGATTTTCTGTGCAAATTCGGAAGGCTGTGCTTGAGACATTTTAGACTTTAGCTCATGTTTTATTCCTTTGGCTTTCTGTTTGTTGTTGTTGCTTGGTGTTCTTTTTATATTAACAATCCTGGCTGCTATTTTGTTAGGACTTATTTTGTCTGATAAGATATTAACTTTTGTGACACTGCCAAGCTTTCTTAATAAATTCCAAGCTTTCTTACTCGAGTGTTGGAAAGACATGTTTTCGGTTAGTTCCATCCATTTCTTTTGCCTAGCTGAATCTAGGGCCGAAATCAATTCATCTGCTACCTTGGTGTCTCGAGTCGTTTTAAATTCGTTATACAATTCTTTACATCTAGGGCTCCATCCAGGAATGTAGTTCTCTCTGTAGCCTCATGGAACATGTTTTCTGGCAATGGAATGAATTAGTCTAACAAAGCGGTCGTAGTGCCTAACTTTAGGTGGAATAAACTGAATAATATGATCAACCTCTTCAGAGAATTTTTCCTATTTGGCTTTTTGGAAGTTCCATCGTGGCTTTGGTATAGACTTCACAACTGGGATTTCGAGTCCAATTTTCACCAGTACAGGTCGGTGTTGGCTTCTAGGGAAATCACTGAGCACCTTCCTGCTGCTCTGCAAGGGTAATCCTTTGTTGTTAGTGGTAACGAAACAGAGATTTGGAGTGTAGTCCTGAGCCCATCTAGCTGAGCGGAATTTCCCTTTGTAATTGGGAGTTAATAGTCAATAATGAAACTAGTAATATGTAAGTTTTTTGTTCATAAGTTAGTATTCTTCATGAAATTAGCTTTAATATGCTTGTGGCTTCATGGATCAGTAATAAAAATCATTTAAATCAAAATTTACATCATGAAGGAAACCCTAGCCGTTTTACTACACTGCATTGTCTGTTTTACCACCTCAGTATATGAAAATTGTTACGATGTAATAAAAGGTTTTGTGGGGAATGACAATGTTGCCAAAAAATTTATGCAATTAGAAATAAGTGTGTTAAGAAAAATTAGACAGATTTTTATGAAATTTTGTTTCTAGTAAGGAATGGAAATGAAATATTTTGGGACAAATAGCATTTACTTAGATATTTTAGACTAAATATTGTTAGGTATACGTCATCACTACGTCAGTGCATCCCAGAAGGCTTAACAAGCTATTGCGTAACTTTCTCGCGCAGGAATTTCATACAACCCGGTGCGCGAACCATACAAACAATGGCAGAGGGCAGACCACATTCCGCTGTAGATGACAGTGAAGAAATAGTTGACACACAATACCAACTTAGATCGCGAATCGTGCCGACCAGGAATGAACTACCACCTGATAGGCCAAATGAAATAAACACCACACACAGTTCTGTAGTAAACGTATCGCCCAGCAGCGTACAGGAACTACAAATCACTCAGTTAATACAGACTTCAACATATAATGATGTTTCAAATTTAAGCGAAGCCTTGTTTGCGCGCTTGGTGACACAAAGGGAGCAAGAGAAACAGCAGGAACGAACACAAGAGAAACAGCAGGAACGAACACAAAGGGAACAGGAAAGAGAAGAATTTATCCATAGTTTAGATGATAAATTCGAAGCGCAAACCAAAAGGTTTGACGAAAGGCTTGATTCAAAGCTAGATTCTAAATTAGAAGCGCTAACGAAAAGCCTTGATGAAAAGTTAGCAAATCTAGTAACTAAGACTGAACTTGATAGCACTGTAACAGCTATGAAAGGTGACCTTGAGACTAAAGTAGTTACCACAGTTCAAGGTGCAAAACGATTTAGAAAGGAACAATAACTTCCTCCAAATTGCAATGCGTCACCAACTGGCGCAGAAGCTGATCATTCAAGGAGGCAGCAACCAAAATTCAGGTACCAGTTACGACTTAAAGTAAAAATCTCAATCAAAAATCAGTCTCTCTATTTCTCCAAACACACACATAAACATTCATATTATTATTTAAAAAAGTCATTTTATGAGGCCAGTCCATTAGAGGGATATCGCTGTCGTGTAACCACTCCGCCACAGGCCGTGCATTATGAACAGGTGCTCGATCGTGCTCAAAGATGCAATCGTCATCCCCGAATTGCTCTTCAACAGTGGGAAGTGATTCAAACATCAATGTAGGCCTGTGCTGTGATAGTGCCACAGTGGGAAGCAAGAAGGTGCTTAAAACATCAATGTAGGCCAATAAGTGGTGTAAGCCCTCTCCATGAGAAACACGACCACACCATAACACCACGGCCTCCGAATTTGACTGTTGGCACTACACATTCTGGAAAATGGTGTTCACCGGGCATTCGCCACACCCACACCCTGCCGTTGGATCGCCACATTGTGTATCATGATTTGTCACCCCACACAACGTTTTTCAACTGTTCAATCATCCAATGTTTAAGCTCTTTACACTAAGCGAGACGTCGTTTGGCATTTACTGGCGTGATGTGCGGCTTATGACCAGCCGCCAGAGCATAAAATCCAAGTTTTCTTACCTCCCTCCTAACTGTCAAAGCACTTACAGGGATCCTGATGCAATTTGGAATTCTTGCTTGATGGTCTGCACGGATGTCTGCCTATTACACATTACGACCCTCTTCAACTGTCGGCGGTCTCTGTCAGTCAACAGACGAGGTCGGCCTGTACGCTTTTGTGCTGTACGTGTCCCTTCACGTTTCCACTTCACTATCACATCGGAAACAATGGACCTAGGGATGTTCAGGAGTGTGGAAAACTCGCGTACAGACGTGTGACACAAGTGACACCCAATCACCTGACCACGTTCGAAGTCCATGAGTTCCGCGGGGCGCCCCATTCTGCTCTCTCAGGATGTCTAATGACTACTGAGGTCGCTGATAAGGAATACCTGGGAGTAGGTGGGAGCACAATGCACCTAATTTGAGAAACGTATGTTTTTGGGGGTGTTCGGATACTTTTGATCACATAGTGTATATGGACTGTAAAATGAAAGCGGATGATGTCAGTAAACACCTTAAAAACAGGCTTAGCTGCTTTTCAAATCTTGAGTTTCTGTAAAAATTATAAACACGTTTATTAAATGTTGCTAAGCAAATGTGAGTTTTGTCACATTGTGAACTTTGTAAATAAGAGTTTTGTTGTATTAGAAAGAGGCCGCAGTAGTTATCACTATTTTATTGTGTCTACTTTTGTCTATAATTGCCTTTAAATTTGATTGGTGCTCATTATTTAACTATCTAACGTGGATTCAGTAGTGAGCGTCTAACAACCCTACCATAACAAAGGTCAAAATTTTAATAACGATTGTGGTGTTGCTCACGCTGCTAAATACTGCATTTTCGGGCAACAATAGTCATATTATGTGGCAGGTGTTATTAGAGCACAGTTAATAGTCAATTCATGTAATAATGAAAAAACTAGGCACTCATCTTTTTGTGTTTCCCACGCTGGTCTCGTCGTAAAATCATGGCTCAATCGTTGAAAATCTAGGTAATTATGATTTCAAGCTCGGACGCAAAGAGGCCTAGGTTTTACCCTGCTTTATTCAAAAGTTTTGTAGATGCGCTTCACAAAACATTCTTCAAGATTAAACCTTTCAAAGTTATCACAATGGTGATGTAAAAAAGTAATCAGCACTCCGAATTTAAGTTACATTTCCTTTTAATTGCAATATCACGTAAACACAAAACATCGCTTCACAATACAAAACATACTTGAAAACATCTTCCTCACAGTCACTGTTAAAGTTCACATTTTATAAGCTGACTACGTTATGCGTCTTTCCAACATGACGTCCAACACTTGACTTTTCTAAGGTCCGACTCTCGAACAAGTTAACAACTAACTAACTATCGCTTACGCGCCCAAAAATCAGAGTTACAAGTACTTCAAAGATCATAGTGACATAAGAAAGAATACACATAATAATAATATCATTGCAATATAAACATATCGATGTATCAAAAGTGAAATCAAATCTGAATGTTATCTCAGAAATATGTTAAGTAGTTAACAGAAATACAGTGGAATATTACTGGTATCGAGAGGTTCAGGCGAGGTACCATAATTGTTACGTAATTCAAGTACCTTTACAAGCTACATAATAGAAAGTATTTAAGGGCAAGTGGTAGGGTATGTGCTGTCTCTTGTCGTTGTCCTTCTACGATGGTCAGTCGTTGTTGGTGAGTGTGGTGAGTGGCTCTGTGGATAAACAGCTCTCTAAGTGACACGCTCTAACTTTTCGTTGGACTTGGAACAATATTGTGAAACGAGTTAAATACTTTAACTTTTGTCTGAAATAATTTTTGTGAGCACGCTTATAAGTTTGCAGTGAGGGAGGTAAACTTCAACTTTTCATTGGTCTTAGCTTATTTTACTTTGTATTCTGTGACTGATTATACATACATTATTTATGAGTTTAGAGGCGTTTGCGAACTGCAGTTTATACTTATGTTTGTGTGTGGTAGATTTGTTGCATGTTTTTCGGAGTTGTTGTTTATTATAACGAACTTTATGTAAACTTACGACTGACAGTGAAAGCTGCGATTTTGGGCTTTATTTGCTGTACATTTTCGTGCATTAATGTGCAGTTAAATAAACTTTTCACATAAGTCTTTTGGATTTGATGTACTGCTCACGGAAGTACATTAATTACTGTTTATATACAATTCATGGGAGGTCATCATTCACATATATGGGAACATTATTTATTAATCTTTTATTTGCTTTCACCAATAACCATCTGCTTTCGTCCACATTATTAATCCTATGGGATTTAGCCAGTCATTGTACTTGCTTGTATACATTTTTCACTTTTTTGTCTGTCTACATCAAAATGTGAAGGATTAATTCTGTATTAAATTTACGGGCTTTAAAATGATGGAGTGCATGTTAATGAATCTAGCTAACTTATTAGTTCAGGCATTGCCCATTACAAAACAACCAGTGCACTTGTAACATCAATTTGTCAACCTTAATATTTTACATTTTGTGAAATTTACTAAAGTGGAAAGAGCCAGCCTTTTAAAAGCCATAATCATGATATCATTGTACAACTTAACATTCGTATATTGTAACACTAACGGCGAAACATTTTCAAACTCAGAATTATTCACTATCGTATAGAAGTAATGCGATGATAAACGCAAATAAATAGAAAAAATGGATATGAAAAGAGCACAGTGTTATCACTTGGTGCCATAAGGCACTAGGAACTATTTCTTGCGAGGCACAATCACTCTTATGTCTTCAATGATCAGTCTTCGTGTAGTCATGACATACTGCAATGCAAATCTTAAATTTAGTAGAGAAATTCAGTCACTCGAAAAATGTGATATATTAGCGGAAGAAATTTCAATAGCATTCTTAGAAGGTTAAGAATCGAGAAGAAAGAAAAGAAAGTACCATGAAACTCAATTACGATTGTTCCAACTGAAAAAAGTCTCCGATACTTAATATCCAATGTTACGTTTCCCACTTCATTTGTAAACCCATAGCATACACTGTAAATCCCAGTCTATGCAAAACAATGCAGTGCGTAAAATTGTAGATTTCAACGAAGTTACAGCAAACTCAAAATAATGAATGAAATAGCGTCAGGCTGCAGTTAATGTTTTGTAAGTATTATTCCGTGATCGATTTCGAGAGCTTGCGTCTCATCAGGCGTACCTGTGCACAATGTGAAAACTTTTTTCAATGTTACATACGTCACTGCATATACTCGTAGATGTGAAATTCCTTGTGGTAAAGTATACGCTATAAGCTATCCAGTCTACCTGTCTTAAGACTAGAATAGAGGTCTTGAGCTAAAATGATACGAGTGTTATATACGAGTTATAGTTAGCATATAAAATACCAATAGTAGCACATTAACATTTTCTGTCGTTAAATGTTTATGTCATTGCACGTTGTTACCACTCAGTTTCCAGGTGAAGCGCGCCTAGATTTATTTGGCGTGTATTAATACTCTCCAGTACAAAAGCATTTGTGGCATTTAACAACAGCCCTTAAACTGAATACGAGTAAATATTAATTGGAGGAGTATACTAAGGTATAACGACAATTATTTGTGCCCAATATTCTGTACAATGGAAATGTGAAGTAATGTTAGTATCCATTTAGGGGAACGTTGTGAGGCAACGTAGAAGTAACTAAATTCACAACCAATATCGCGTTTGAGCCACACTGCCGTTATTCTCAGTGATAATAAAGTATTGATGTCACAGTATTCTTCACATTACGTGTAATGCACAATTATTTGAAAATATGTTTTTTCTTTCAAAGTTAAAGAGCGTTTACAAAGGGAATATCATTAAATACACAAACCATTCGCGTAATTGCGACCAATACGAAAAAACTGGAGAGGCAACATGATGCAATAAACCACTGTTCTGTGGCTCCTCTGCTGCGTAATCATAGTTTCAGAGGCGCGCAGTTGTAAGAACGTCTATGTAGATCGATAAATATTAGTCAAAAGGAACCATTAACACTACATGGTGTAGATTACCTGTTCCATTAGTTAATCCGAATCGTCATAAGTGGATTTGTACGAGGGCTGTTCAGAAAGCAAGGTCCGATTGGTCGTGAAATGGAAACCACAGTGAAAATTTAAAATTTTTTATTTGCAACAGTTAGCTACCTCTCTAAATAGTCGCCACTCCGACTTAGACATTTCTCATGGCGTTGTACAAACTTCCAGTACCCTCGTCACAGAAAGCAGCCACCTGTGCTTTCCCCCAATTCTCTACGCTGGTCTACCTTTCACTGTTTGTGCCAAAATGTTGTCTTCGCAGCCAGCGGTTCGTGTGAGCAGAGAAGAACATCGGAGGGAGCCAATTAAGCGCTGTATTTTGGGTGATCAAACACTTTCCACCGAAAACACCGCAGGAGCATCCTCATTGCCCCTGCAAAATGTGGTTGAGAATAGTCTTGAAAAAAAGAAACGCATGACATTCATGTCATGTGGGCTGTATAGCATCAGGCGAAATCTCTCACCAGATCTACATACTTGGTGAGAGACACTGTTGTTTCAAGAATCTCTACGTTATCACTTGGCACTCTGAACTGAAAAGAGCGACGTGAAGCGATCGACAGGCACACTAAAGACACTGCCCAACACATCTGTGCAAAGTTCTGTCGGATTTTTACAGTGGTTTCCATTTCGCGCCAAATCGGATCTTTCTTTCCGAATACGCCTCGTATTTAATTGACGGTGAGTCAGAGAAAAAGCCTCATATTGTAGTCCAGAGGAAGTGGCAAGTTAAAATTTCCATTCAAAGATAAATCATGGGAAATGTGACTGCTTGCTTTTGTGTTTCGCCGTGATTGTTCTATCTTTGTGGTTCTGTGGGACAGAATCTTTAGGCGCTCAAGCGATTGCTACTTGCCGGAACTTTCTAAGAAGATTTTCCCTAGACGTAAGGCACTTTCCGCGTAGCGTTTGTGTTATACTTCCCGCCAGTCACAATGGCAAGTGATCATTTGCGTAGCCCTTCTTCGTATGTACCTGACGTCCTATGTCAGGGATGCAATCCACATGAGTACTAGCACAGCTATTTAAGTCACCTGAAACTCTTAGCCTGGTTACCGTTGTCAAACCGAATATGCCAACGCTCACTTGCTCCGCCAACTGGAATCGTTTCTCTAGATTTTGCCGCATGGCAGCTCTCGGAAATGCTGTTTGAAACGTTCATGTTACATGACCAGGCAAATGGATCAACTTGATTTTTACTGTGTTCCCAAATTATTGTCCGCCCATCATATCACCAACTTCTGTGCTTCTTCTGATGTATTGCCAATGTAACACCATCAGCCGTACACACTGGTATTATTCACCGCAATCGGTTTCGATGACACAGTAGCCATCTTCTGCCCTCTACGATTTTGAGTGATGACGTTGGTACCGAGAATTCATTAGTGTACTTTCTGTACAACGTCCAAAATATCGGGCTCCGCTGAATTGAAGTTTTCTGCCACCTACAGTGTGTTCGGTGACAGTAAATCAGCTCAGCTGTTGGTAGGAATCTGTATTGCTAAATCCTTGCAGTCCCAGTTTCGAGATGTCTATGTTACGTCTTCCAGAGAAAACAAAATTTAGTTTTAAATATTTATTACACTGAAGAGTCAAACAAACTGGTACATCTGCCTAATATCGTGTGAGGCCCCCGCAAGCACATATAAATGCCGCAATGCGACGTGGCATGGTCACGACTAATGTCTGAAGTAATGCTGGAGGGAACTGACAGCATGAATCCTGCAACGCTGTCCATAAATCCTTAAGAGTACGATGGGGTGGAGATCTCTACTGAAGAGCACGTTGCAAGGCATCCCAGATATACTTAATAATGTTCATGTTTGAGGAATTTTGGTATACAGTGGAACTGTTTAAACTCAGAAGAGAATTCCTGGAGCCACTCTGTAGCAGTTCTCGACGTGTGCAGTGTCGTATTGTCCTGCTGGAATGCACAATGGACATAAATGGATGCAGGTGATCAGACAGGATGCTTACGTACGCGTCACCTGTCAGAGTCTAGACGTATCAGGGGTCCCATATCAATCCAACTGCACACGTCCCACATCATTGCAGAGGCTCCAGCACCATGAAGAGTCCCCTGCTGACATGCAGGGGACGCATCAGGGGTCTCATATCACTCCAACTGCACACGCCCCACATCATTACAGAGCCTCCAGCACCTTGAAGAGTCCGCTGCTGACATGCAGACTCCATGGATTGATGAAGTTGTCTCCATACCCGTACACGTCCATCCCCTCGATACAATTTGAAACGAGACTCGTTCGACCAGACATCAACAGTCCAATCTCGGTGTGACGGGCCCAGGCGAGGCGTAACATTTTGGGTAGCGCAGTCATCAAGGGTACACGAGTGGGCCTTCGGCTCCGAAAGCCCATATCGGTGATGTTTCGTTTTAGGATTATGCCTCTTAATGAGTCCTGAGAATTATGCCTCATTAAGAGACATAATCCTATATTGACGGTTTAAAACAGTAAGACAAGAATTATAGATGGTTCATGCTTTCATTATAACGTTTTTTCACACATTAATTGTCCTAAAATATAAATAATATATAATACATAATTTTAAGCACGCCACATATCTATAACGCAACCAACTATGTATTATATATTACTTATATTTTAGGACTATTAATATGTGAAAAAACTTTATAATGAAAGCATGAACCGTCTGAAGACGAATCATAACGATTCGAAACCGGTAACGGTATCCTTTGAATGAAGGAACTGAAAATAAAATTGTGGCTGGTTGCTGTCTCAACACCATCAAGCTTTGTCTGCAAATAACAGCCACGGTCTCCAACAATGTCATCATATGACAAAAGTGCAAATAGTGTATATGCTCTGAGGCGGCGTAACACACGGTGTGCAAAAACAGTGAGTTTATATTCATGCACTATTCGAGAATGAAATAATTTGGTGGGTTCCTAGAAACTTTGCACATAATTTCAAACCGTTACAAAACTGTTTCTCACTGACACTCTCCACAAACTGATGTAAGGAAAAAAGTTTATTACTTACGACTTTTTAACCGTTCATGCAGTAAAATTTCACAATCAGGAAAAACGTTTAGATTGTTTATTTCATTACTGCAGACTACATTGCAACACGTTTTGCTATCACTATCCACATCTATTGGGTGGACAGAAATATGGAAACATCTCACACTCAACACATTATCACGCCTAATAATGAGTAGGAACGCGGTTGTCACGTACAACAGCTTGCAGTCGTCTCGGAAAGTATAAATACAAGTCCTGTGTGGCTTTTCAGCGGAATTTTATACCACAACTCATCCTGCAATACAGTAGCAAGTTCAGTTAATGACGACGGGGGCGGATAGCGACAACGCAGCCTTCTCCAAAAATAATGATATTGAGATCTGCTCTCTGTAAGTCTAGGGGAGATGTAACAGTTCATTCACGTTCTCAGAACCAGTTCTGGAAGACGTACGATCTGTGTGAACAGTGGTGCTCTCGTCTTGGAACACGGGATTACCACTGGGGAACGAACATTGCAGCATGAGATTGTCTGTTCAGCCGAAATGGTCATACGATCCTTGGTAGTAATGAGACCTTGCAGAATTACCTTTGGGTCTATGGAATACCACGATATGGCTGCGCCAGGTTTTGCTCTTGGGATATGAACTCGGCCAGAAGCTGGAAACAGTGACCGTACTCCATTTCCCGTAGTCTAGGTTTTTAGGCTTCGGCACCATGTTTGCGTGTCATGGTCATCAGCACCACTGAGGAGTGGTTTTGGCCAGCTCTCCCTGCAATTCCCTGCTCTTGAGGCTCTATTCGTGTCGTTTTGGTGTTGACAGGATTCAGGAGTGCGACATTCGGTTCTGCAACGACTTTTGCGACTGCCATCACCTTATTTTTTCGTCACAGTCCTTTCAAAGACAATCTGTTAAGACCAATTGTCACGGTCACTCGACACACATTTTCGTTAGCGTTGTGATTTAGCGGGTGACGTTTCTCCGCTTTCCTCGAATGCGATATAAATCTTCGATACTGTGCCTCTTCAAACACCAAACACTTCAGCAACATTTATTGCGGAAGTAACCACCACACGAACACTAGCAGTGCGCCCGCCTTCGAATTCACTTAACTCTGACATGATTCACTCATAACTACACAGAACACTGTTGTGACTACGACTGACACGTGCGATGTATTACGGGCATTGAACAAGTGACGTTCGTGGAGAAATGCAACAGTGCAACCTGCAGTCTTGGCTAGCAGCTGCATTTTATGTTCAAGCATGCATTTGTCGCTGTGTTTCCGCATTTTCGTACAATCTGTGTACCACTGAAGCTACCTGGAAAATTATAGCACTGTACGTCACGTAGTTCAAAACATATGATATCATCAAAATTGAAAGACGTGAAAAACTCGCTTTTGTTCAAAATGGAGCGCAAATTAGTGAGACTATACATATCCAGTACTTGATACAGTGCGCACTTGGCAACTCCCAACGAACTTTAAATATAATTTCAAAGTTTTGCTAAACTTACGTGCTTAACGTCAAATCTTTTACACGTTAACTCACCTGCAAAATACGATTTCTGTTGGTCTATCATCGCCAGGGGACATCGGCTGTTTAAGTAATTGTCAATGTCAATAAATTCACCGACAGCCGTGTACTTTAAGCTATTATTTTATTTTATTCTATTCTGAAGGCAACCAGTTTCGGCAATTCATTATAGCATCTTTAGGCCCCGTACGCTTCTTTCCAAATTAACGATCTTGTGAGTTTCAGTCACGTCTTCCAATGAAGTAATTGTACAACGATTGAATTCACAGTATCCAGCGACTTCTGGAGCTATATGTAAAGTTCGTTTATTTAGATAGAAGCATATTGGGCCTGAAGATGGCAAAATCAATTACCGACACTGGTTGCCTTCAGATAAAAATAAAATCTTAAAGTACACGAATTTATTGACATTGACAATCACTTGTAAATTGGTCAGACGTTTGATGCGGTTTTACGGAGCCGACTTTGATTTATTAAGGATTCGGGAATGGCACTAAGCTGCACAATCACAGATTCATGTATTAACAGTGTCGCAGGTTTTCGAACCGCCTTTATCACCAAAACAGCCACGGTAAGACAAATAAAATGTGAGACTGTTTTTTGCCTTGAATACATGTCCATTTTTCTGGCGATAATCAACGAGAACCACAGCCGGAAAACAGATTTTCCAAGCAGACCTGCAATGATGGAGACATGGGCTCTGTCGGTGAAAATCGAGGGTGGGAGTCGTAAATGTCTAAAGCCTCGTTCGTTGCTTCATAGCCGGCGAGCTGCAGGGAGCTGACAGAACAGGGCGAAAAGGGATTTGCTTGCAACACACGACCACGTCACACACATCCCAACCATTGTAAAGAGAAATACGCGTAAAAATCACGTACAGCAGAAGCAGAGCTGAAATTTCTGAGAAAAGTCAGGGTTAGAGAGAGATGAACGACATCAGGGTCGGTACTGGAAAAAAGCACTAACTCTGCATCTGTCAGCACTTTTTGCATCCGGTATCATGTCTCAACTGGCGAAGTTGTGCTTGTCATATTCAAGGTCAGCACTGAGGGACAAGGAGGGGAGGGCTGGGGATGGGGTGTGAAAGGAAGGGGGAGTTGTAGACACTTGTGAGAAGCGACACTTGTGAGAAACTGGAATGTGGTGACACTTGTAAGAAATCCGGGATACTGAGGAATCGGCACAGGGTTTATCGCAAATGCTGCGCCACTACCTGCTAGCCACTACTTTCTGCCGCTTGGTGTGACTGAGCGCTCGGCTTGCGCTGGCCCGGACAGCTGCCGAGGGACATTCACACTCCTCCAATGAAGCCAGGTTACATTATTTCAGAATTTTTTTGAGCAAGGAAGAGTGGTCTTAGTCAAATTAGAAATCGGAGCTGATTTTGCCCCCACGATATCATGTCAACCTCATACTTAACGATGTATTTTACAGAAACTATAGAAACCGAAAATGTTTTCCATCTTTCAACACCTCACCCAAAATTTGATATGATGGGAGTGGCAGCCTTTTACCATATATTAAGAGGAGCCAACTAAAGAATTTGGTTCTCGGTAGAAACTTTTTTCTTTAATTATTTCTAAATGAACCTCAATTATTCCATACCACGCAGGGAAGTGAACTGAGGTCTAGTGTGAGTCCTGCTAGCAATTAGCGTTAAGGAATGCTATTTATGTATTGAAACAAGATGTATTCATCGTCCACTCAAACAGACATTGTTTCTAATATTCTCTACACAAAAATGTTGATTGTTAGAAAAGCTATGACTTTTCAGAAAAATGGCTCTATCCACTATGGGACTTAACAGCTGAGGTCATCAGTCCCCTGAGCTTAGAACTACTTAAACCTAACGACATCACACACATCCATGCCCGAGGCAGGATTCGAACCTGCGATCGTAGCAGCAGCGTGGTTCCGGCTTGAAGCGCCTAGAACCGCTCGGCCACCACGGCCGGCTATTGCCGTCAACTTAGAGTCTTGTAAGGGCCTTACAAACTATCTCATCTGTCTTAATTGCGGACTTCTTTCTTCTGTTCCCACCTAGATTTAAAACTAGTCGGTCAAATTGGTGTCCATGGTATTCTGCGTCCTCTCTGAGAATTTTTACTAAGGAGTACAAATTAGGGTGAACCTTCGAAATTAATGTATTTATCCTCCTATTCCATCCTTCTGAAACATTGTTGGTGCCGTGAAGCCTTCCTGCGCAGTTCCATATATCCCTTGGGATGTCTTCATTATCCAGCCATTGATCAACAAAAAAATCGTGCAGTTTTTCATTATCTGGCGTGCTCTCCTGAATGCATAGCCACCCATCATCTAACATGTCCAGTGGAATGTGAGCCAAAGCGGAACACAATCTTATGTGAAAACGAATATCTTCGTTTTCCTTGTAGGCAGCAACAAAGCTGCAATTCTGCACTTGCCTCCACAAGCACTGATTGAAATGGTAGTTTCACCCATTAATCTTTGGATCAGGAAACAAATGTGTTACTGATTGGATGATTGCAGCTTCAAAATCCATCATGATAGCTATAGGATTTCATCCAGGCACGTTCCTCTTAACAGCTGTGAAAAAGCGATCGTACATTTCTCGCTTTTTTGGGCGGCAAGGCGCACACGGTTGAAACTGTGTTTGTTTCCTCCTCAGAACTAGAAATATCGGCATGAACAATAAATCACTGTCCAAACTGCTTGCTGGAGCTTTGGAGCGCTCCATCGACAAAGAACGAATTGCAGTTTGTTAAACAGGATTTTCCCCTTTCGCTGGCGAACGCCAATATCCTATCATTTGGTCTTCTGTCGTCATCTGCAAGTAAAAACTTGCTCCCATCATTCATTAGCAAATGTTCTTGCAGAAGTATTCCTGCAGCATCGGTCGGATCTTGTGTAGTCCCATGCTTTTTTGCCTGATGCGTTACAACGATTGTTTTGCACTCCTGTGTGACGGCAGTGATGTGACGATGTCGTATCCTTGATTGAACAGCGGGCCTGCTTCTTCGGCGTAAACAGAAGAAATTGAAGCGTCCGTTTCTTTTGCACGTCTTTTGGCGTTTGACACGTGTTTTGGCACTTCATTAGCTGCGACATCCGGAATGCATGTACGGCTGCCTTCGTCTGAAACTAAGTTGTTTCTGATGGATAGTCCCTTTACACTTCGTTGTCGAGGTGAATTCCATCTTTACAACAGTAGTACTGAACTGCGGTGCGCTACCTGTTTCGTGTCCCTGTAGACCGCCCGCTACCTGTTCGGCCGGGTCTCCTCACAAATGTCGCTCCTCACAACTGTCGCTCCTCACAAGGGAACCTCCCCATCGCACGCCCCTCAAATTTAGTTATAAGTTGGCACAGTGGATAGGCCTTGAAAAACTGAACACAGATCAATCGAGAAAACAGAAGAAGTTGGTGGAACTATGAAAAAAGTAAGCAAAATATACAAACTGTGTAGTCCATGCGCAAGATAGGCAACATCAAGGATAATGTGAGCTCACGAGCGCCGTGGTCCCGTGGTTAACGTGAGCAGCTGCGAAACGAAAGGCCCTTAGTTCAAGTCTTCCCTCGAGTGAAAAGTTTACTTTCTTTATTTTCGCAAAGTTATGATCTGTCCGTTCGTTCATTGACGTCTCTGTTCACTGTAATAAGTTTAGTGTCTGTGTTTGGCGACCGCACCGCAAAACCGTGCGATTAGTAGACGAAAGGACATGCCTCTACAATGGGAACCGAAAACATTTGATCGCAAGGTCGTAGGTCAACCGATTCCTCCACAGGAAAACACGTCTGATATATTCTATACGACACTGGTGACGGCATGTGCGTCACATGACGGGAATATGTTGTCGACCCACCTAGCTTGTACACTTGGCGAATGGGTAAAAAGATTCTTCTACCTTGCCTGATTCAGGTTTTCTTGTAGATGTGATAATGACTCCCAAAAAAAGTGATGAAAACATAAGATTTTGTCACATAAACTGCAACAAATGAATGCAACAGTTCACAGTCGCACAGTCTTCCCTGTGCTCTGTCAAAACATATGTTTTTAACGTTTTAAAATTTTTCCGTGTGTAGACCGTCAAATCCATCGGACGGACGGACGGACAGATAATAATTGTCTGAAAATAAAAAAGTAAACTTTTCACTCGAGGGAAGGACCTCCCGTTCCGCAGCTGCTTACGCTGACCACGGGACCACAGCGCTCCTGAGCTCACACTTTCCTTGATGTTGCCTATCTTGCACATGGACTACTCAGTTTGTATATTTTGCTTATTTTTTTCATAGTTCCACACAACTTCTTCCTGTTTTCTCGACTGATCTGTGTTCAGTTTTTCAAGGCCTATCCACTGTGCCAACTTATAACTAAATGGTCATCAGTCCCCTAGAACATAGAACTACTTAAACCTAACTAACCTAAGGACATCACACAACACCCAGCCATCACGAGGCAGAGAAAATCCCTGGCCCCGCCGGGAATCGAACCCGGGAACCCGGGCGTGGGAAGCGAGAATGCTACCGCACGACCACGAGATGCGGGCTATAACTAAATCTGAGGGGGGTGCGATGGGGAGGTTCCCTTGTCAGAAGTGTCCCAACCCCGGAAGGGGATGGGAGGAGAGGTGAGCGAATTGCGTTATAGTACTCTCAAGCATGAGCCAGTCACAGTGCAGCCAGTGCTAAAGAAAGTAACAATCATGCACCTATATTCTCAGCCAATTGTAATTAAGTCAGCCAACCCATAAATTTTATTATAAAGATCCACTTGCCGCTTCATTCTATCTCTGTACTTTACTGTGAAGTGCTATCGGAATTCTTCTTGTTAATGCAGGGTCTCTGGGTCTTTGTGCTCAACTGACGAGGAATGCGTGTCAAGTTAGAAAAACTTTAATAATTTTGTTTACTGTAAGCATCAACCAGAGAAATGTGTTCATAGCCTTTTACAATGGAAGCGCGCGCACGAATAATGTTGTAAGGCACATTTTGCGTCACCTTGCTACACTCCACCATTCTTGCAGCATAGAGCATTATTCGTGCAAAGGCGGAAGACTGGATGCAACTCAGATGGTGGCTTTCACATTTTGCACTTTAAAAAGATTGTGTACATGTAACATTGAAATTTTTTTCTGTTCTAAATATAATCTCTTCACACGTTTTTAAACGAAAACTAAAAGAGAATCTACATAAAACGTTTTCAATTTAATTGTCTTTTTTACTATATTTACAATTTTAATCATTTTTATCTTTCTGATTGTTATTCTCCAACTCTTTCTCCACAAGAAACGTAGTAGTGATCGTAGTGGAACTTCGTAGTTACAGTATACTGCCTCTTCCATTGTTTTTGTCGAAACTCGAAAACTTTACAAATTATTTTATGTATGCATTCAAATCGTCAATATCATCTGAGTTTATTTTATTGTTTGCCTCGATTATATTAGGTATGCTGTTCTGTGTTTCCAAACAAATAAATGCGATTGAAATTGAAGGGTGCTAGGTGGTGCAGTGGTAAGATGCAGTTCTTTAAGTAAAAAGATATTACTTTAAACAAATGTAATTAAAATATTTTAAAAACAAGGAGTGTGGAGCAGAGTTACCCTTTACTTTACAATAAAACATGTCCACTATGGACATTAGGAAATAATCTTCAAGAGAACATATTTAATTAAATAGCAAGTAAAACCAAAAACAATTATTAAAGTCAGTATTAAAAACTTTCAACTGTTTTAAATAAATGATACAGCAAATGGTAGCTCATGAGCTTTAAAGGAATAAACTTCCAACGTTTAATAGAAATTCTTTAAAAACACAAATACAGTTCTACAATCACAATTTCCAGAATATGCGGCCACGCAAGTTCTTATGTACAGTGTGAAGGCCCAGCTGCAGTGTGGTGACAAGAAACTACCTGTGTATACTATAGAATATACCATGCCCTTCACATAACCACTTACATTTTCAATACTTTTACAAAGCAAGGTGCCTGTAACACTCCAAATACATATTCGAATAAATACAGTTAACATATGTACAATAAAATAACCGTTCCTGACCCAAACAGATGCAAGTACCCAAAACTTAGTGACAATCTTTTCAGTTACTACACAATGGCCACCACTAAATGGGCCACAAATTTTAAAGAACTTTACTTGAAATAGTTTTCCAGTGGCTCAGGAAATTTACAGGCCAAACCAAAGAAGTGAAGATTAAACGTTACTGTAACATAACGGCAAAAGCATTCGCCCATTACTCAACAAATTTTGATGTATGAAAAGGTTTTTCTTAAGTGTAAGGCAGACTAAAACATATTATTTGATAATAAAAAAGGTTTGTAAATTTGTGATAAGTTCCTATGGGACCAAACTGCTAAGGTCATCTGTCCCTAGGCTTACACACTACTTGATCTAACGTAAACTAACTTAGGCCAAGGACAACACACACATCCATGCCCGAGGGAGGACTCGGACGTCCGACGGGGGTAGCAGGGTAATACATTTTATTCTAAATACAATTTATATTGCCTGTTCTTAGCAACTAAAATGCAACAGATAATAAACCAGAATGACATAAACTGCTGGGTTCCCTACAACAAACCAGATAACTTCTTGAAAGAACATAGTGAAGCTGATGCTCACCATTGCGACACCGCTGCAGTCCGTTTGAAGTAAGCTGGTCAAATATCGTAGCAGGAACTACAGCGAGAAACAGGGCAAACTTGAATATGTGGCCAAACTGCAGTGCCGTTTTCACAATGGCTCCTCCCAAGGCGCACCACTGTATAGCAAAATCCGTCTGCTCTGCTCCTAGCTAGCGAACCCTCTCGAAGAATCACGCCTCCCACGGGAGACTGAGTCATGCTGTTCGCTGCCAGCTACCGCCTGCGCTCCACGCTGCGCCGGGCCTCTCCCGGGCTGGGCCAAACCCGGAGAAACAGTTGAGGTTTCTTGCCATGAGCACCGCACTCGCTCAGCTTATAGCAGAAGCACTTCGGCTTCTTACTACTTCAAGAGTACTGCCACCAGGAAGCACTCACCGCGCGTGCGCGCCTCTGTATCCCACATCCTCCACCTGCCTCTGGTAATAGCCACCGAATATCGACTTATAAATCTAGAGCAAATGTCTTTTACTCGCCACAAGTTTAATCGAAAAGTCACGCACGACGTCTCAGCAACACTCCACTACCTTTTTCTTCGATCTATTGGAGGAAGGTAGTTTAGTCTTAATAATGAAGAACGTTCTTTTAAAGTTGTTATGTACGTCATCTCATTTAAATCTCAGCTGACGCACGGATGTGCGCCTGGTTGTCATTATGAAATCGTCAGATGGAACATTAGGCAGCAGTGACGGCAGACATATGAATCGAAATCTTGATAGCATCGAAGACTGTAGAACGCGTGGCTCTTGTACGAGACAAAGTAGCAGATGGTATTCCAGTTTTTCAATTATGCGCAACCAGTAAGTCTTATACAGTCCTGCAACTTCTAAATATTGTCAATCCCACTTTCTTTGGATTTTCAGATCCTCTTTGGCAACGTATTGCTCACGAACACTCCACGAAATATTTCGATTTAAGCAAATTTGTATCTGTAAGCGGTCTGTTCTGGAATACTGATATCAGCTTCATTATAAGCACAGCCCAAGCTATTTCTCGTGCAGTTTTAATATAGTCCTACATCGATAGTGACGCACTCCGTCACCCTATTAGGTCCTTTAGCCTACTGTGGTTGCTCCTTTGCATTATGTGCACTGTTGACTGTTCGACCTAAGGAAGCTGCTCCTGCAGCCAAAGAACTGATAACCGATAGCCCTGCAAGTGCAGGAATCGATAATGGGGTGATTCTAGCAGACGTTTTAGGTACTGACAGAACCCTAGGCGTTTTAATGTGTCTTCATCTTAATCCTTTCCACCTGGGAGCACTTTCAGTTGGTATCACTACTGATTAGACGTAATTTGTTAAACATTCTATGGGTTTTTTCTTCTGCTCCTTTACTATACGACAAACTGTACTCATAATAAATTGGAAATTTATTCCATCACACGATTCAAATTTGTCACGCATCACTTTATCAACTATTAATGCGTATATCCTTTCTTTGAGGTACCTCAGAAGACTGATTTGATGCACCCTGTCATGAATTCTTTTCTGGGATCAAACATGGACCTTAATTTGAGTAAGACGTTACTGAGAATGTACATTGGGAGCACAGCACCTCACGGTAGTGAAACACCGACAATGGGAAATCTCAGAGCAGCACTTGCACACTATGTCCGCAACTACTTGTTGGATGTATTCGAATCTTTATCTTCCTTTACAGTTTTTACTCTCTAATGCCGTGCCTAGTACCACAGAGTTTGTTCCGTGATGATTCAATACGTTTCCCATCATCCTAGAGTGCCTTGTCGTCAGTGTTCTCCAAATGTTCCCTTCCTCTTCGATTCTGCGAAGAACATTCTTATTCCTTACTTTATTAATCCAACTAGTTATCAAAATTCTTCTGTAGCACCACATTTGAAATGCTTCTGATCTGGGTTTCCCATTGTCGGTGTTTCACTGCCGTAAAACGCTCTGCTCCCAGTGTACATTCTCAGAACTTCTTACTCAAATTAATGCCCATGTTTTATCCCAGTATATTTCTCTTGGCCAGAAATCCCCTCTTTGCCTATGTTTGTCTGCTTTTTATATCCTCCTTGCTTCGTCTGTCACAGATAATTTTGTTTCCAAAATCGCTGAATTCCTTAACTTCGTGTACGACATGATCACTAATTTTAATTTCTGCTACACATTCTTACCTTCGTCTTTATCCGGTTTACTCGCAGTCCATATACTGTAGTCATTAGGCTATTCGTTCCAGTCACGAGATAGTCTAATTCTTCTTCACCTTTACTGATCGTAGCACTGTCGTCAGCGAATCTTATCACTGGTAGCCTTTCACCCTGAATTTTAATGCCACTCCTGAACCTCTCTCTTATTTCCGTGGGTGCTTCTTCGATGTGTAGACTGAATAGTAAGGGCAAAAGACTGCAACGCTGCCTTACACCATTTATAATGCAAGCACTTCGCTCTTCGTTTTCCTATCCTATTGTTCCGTCTCCGTTCTTGTAAATATTGTATATTACTCGTCTTTCCCTATAGCTTACCCCCGTTTTCCTCAGAATTTCGAACAACTTGGTACCACTGTTCTTGGATGGATGGTTTTTCTAGGTCAAGGAATCCTAATTTGTCCAACAATACTTTCAGGCGATCGCTGCTACCGGCATTCTCTTCACTATTGGGTCAGGAAGCATCCACTAGGTCGTCTTTAGGCGTCATACTTTTCTTTACGGCTTGTTCTTCTAGCACGACATTTAATAAGCAAAGCCGTCTGGCCAGGAACGAGTGCATCCTACGTCTCGGACATCTCCCAAGAAGCTGGCAACGCTGTCGCCAGGTTTACCTCAAAAGGAGGGAACAAAAGCGATTGCAGGAAGTGTGCTAGCAACATTTGGCACAAGTAAGTTACTGTTTCCACTGCAGAGACCCATGTTTGGCGTTGACGTTACTTCTGTACATCAGCAACTTGTTCCTGTAACGGTAATTCTTTTGGAGCAATGATGCATTACCGAGGTCTTCAAGTAGAGTGGTATTGGGCTTTCCAATAGCAGCTGCTTCCTGCCACTATCGGGCGACTCACGAGGAGTGTATCAGGCATCGTTTCAGATTCTAAGGCCACAAGTTCTAGAGGCCGAAAGACTTTAACAAAAAAGAAAAAGCGTCGACAAGTAAATGAACATTAAAACCTAATCACTACGAATTACAACGGCGGCAGCTTGCAGGAAGATGGCAGCAGAGAGCATGCAGCCGTCGGAGCGAGACTTAACTTGGTTCACCTTCTCCCGCGACGGATGAAGCGTCGCCAAGACAGCGATTTCGACGCAGTCGGCGAGGTAAGTGGCCCGGTGCGGGATAAGGATGGAAAAAGCCGATCGGTTATAAGCGATATCGGTATTTTAGTTCCGAATACCCGGTATTTTTCGTTATTTTCTTGGTCTCGGTTGTAATAGGTATTCTTTATTCCTTTGCTCATAATCGGGTATAAATTTGCTACAGCAACTCAGCTAAGATTTTTGAATTTTAAATAAAGCTTTCTTTAAAACACAAAGACATTACCGTTTGGTACGAAGTTCTATGGCTTGTGAAAGATCCATATCTTCTCTGCATCATACTGATGAAAGAAGTATACTTACGGATCAACACATAGAACCACTTTTCATTAACAGAATGAACAACAAATATTGGCAGCAGATTAATCCATTATTCAAAATGTAACTACTGTAACACTGGAAGTGAAACATGGACGATAAATAGTTTAGACGTGAAGAGAATAGAAGTTTTCGAAATGTGGTGCTACAGAAGACTGCTGAAGATTAGATGGGTAGCTCATGTAACTAATGAGGAGGTAAGGAATAGAATTGGGGAGAAGAAGAATTTGTGGCACCAGTTGACTAGACGAAGGGATCGGTTGGTATGACGTGTTCTGAGGCGTCAAGGCATCACCGGTTTAGTACTGCTGGAAAGAGCGCAGGGCAAAAATCGTAGAGGGGGACCAAGGCATGAATACAGTAAACAAATTCAGAAGGATGTAGGTTGCAATAGTTACTCGGAGACGAAGAAGATTGCACAGGATAGAGTAGCTGCATCAAGCCAGTCTCTTCGAATGAAGATAACAACGACAACAACAACAACAACAGCTACTACTACTACTACTACAACTGCTACTACTACTATTACTGCTACTGCTGTCATTTAATTATTCCTGGTAAATGCTATAATTTGTCTAACACTTAAATTCTTCATCTGAATATTTTGAAGAAGCAGATATGGTTTTGTGAATAAAAATCAGTTCTATTCGAATTCCCAGTGGAAAGT
Source organism: Schistocerca piceifrons (assembly GCF_021461385.2). NCBI lineage: Eukaryota > Metazoa > Arthropoda > Insecta > Orthoptera > Acrididae > Schistocerca > Schistocerca piceifrons. The sequence goes on from NC_060139.1 coordinate 274,266,107, forward strand.
AAAAATAAAGTTGAGTAAGAAATTGGGGTCTTGTTTGAAATAATTAAAGAAAAGTTAAAGAAAACAACGCTGCAAATTTTACACAGTGGCTTATTATTTGCCTGTAATTTCCATGAAGTAAGAAAACAGAAAGGAAATTTGGCAACAATAAAAAATTAAAAGCTAAGTATTCAATTATTTGTTTCAACAGAAGTAGAAAGTTGTTGGTGTGATCCCTCAGTCTACATAATATTCCTTTATCTGCTTGTAGCCTTTCTAACTGGATAACTTAACACGGAAAATAGTCTGGCCATCATCAGTTTTCACCATTTAACACTAACTATTCGTAATTGCCAAATAGTAGTACGATGCTCCATTACAGCGTGACTTTGAGCATAGACTTTAAAAAAATTGAATCAGTAAGAGATCATGGTGAACGTTTTGTACATCCAACATCTCATTACATTTCAAGACGAGGAGCAAACAACGAACAGACTATGTTTCCTTTTAATTACCTATTTAATTCGATATTTTGATTTCTTGTATCTTCAAAAATTACAGTGCAAAAGTCTGAGAGATCTTGTAATATTTCAGTCTCTGTTCGTTGTCTACGTTTGTTGTTGGAAATAACAGCAATAAAAAACGGAAAGCCCGTTATTTTAGAAACCGAATGCAAGTTAAACTGCAGATAAAAAACACCGGTGTAACCGATAACCTTTCACTTCAGGGATAACCACCATCCCTAGCACGGCGACATCGGCGTCGGCGTGGTCTCACGGCAGTGTAGCGGCAAGGTTCGGACACACGTGCCGAAGCGTAACAGGCGGACCACGCAAGACTAGGCGTGGAGGCGCCGTGGAACCAACTCCGTCCTTCAAGCGCGCCCGCATACCACACAGAGACACTCAGAGGCGAAAACAGTGATAGTGCGTTCCGGACGCTTTCTCGCGCGTCGTGTGGCATTCTAGGCACAACTGACACCAAAGGAACTGAGACTGTTAAACAGCCCAGCCTAATGGGGGCAAATTACAGCCCAACAGTGTGCAGCCATCTCTCTCCCATGGAATTAATATGCGGCAACTATACGCTAAGGGGTGTGCCAATTATTCGGGTCGAGCGGTGAGTTATAATTCTGTGGCTAAGATCAGTCGTGCGTGCATGGACCGAGATTAGGATTTACGCGGGATGTGCGCGTCCGGAAATTTCGGTAAATTTCTGACCCTGACTGGCGTTTATTTCCCCATCTCCTGCCCCTGAGGGATACACTAAGATACAAATTGCGGCATGGCCAGGCGTATTTCCCAGAAATAGGAACAGGAGAACACGTCTGTTCGGAGCAAGAGCTGGCGGAAAGAGAGCGACCCCGTGATTTCGGAGCACTGTGGCTTAGCCCACTCCGCGTCCCCCAGGGGACCGTTCTGAGCCCTCTGACTGTCATAGGGCACTTTGAATGCGTCCGTCAGAAACGCTTTGCAATAGCCTCCTTGTCAGCAGTACCCGGTGGGGGAACGCTACCCATGTGGACGGAGCCTGGAGAGGTGAGGTACCTAGAGACATACACTACTGCAGTGGGCCAGGTGCAGAAGTAGCTCGTCTGTAAAACGTAGTTCGCTATGCCAGAAACACAAAGAAAGAAATAAAATAAAGCAAAAACATTTAAATTCCACTAAAACCTTTAATAAAGCTTTGCATTCTGTCTGCTCACCAGTGACATTCTACATACCTAATTCATACACATGAAAATGTGAGTATATATGTAATTATGTGTGTATCTATGTCCCACATCTCCTCCTAAACCACTGGACCGATTTCATCCAAATTTGTCGTCCATATTCCTTACTGTCAGGCAACAAACACTGTATCGCAAGAATCACCTGACTACAGTAGTCCAAATGATATGGCTCATAGACAATGAGATACGTGAAAAACTGCTGCATCATGCATCACATTTAACTGTATTATTTCTGTACTAGTAACTGTATTCGTAATAAATTTCGCAGTCAGTAGCCACATATGCCGCTAAATGCACCTACAAAAGTATGGCATGGTACCACACGTAGTTCAGGGCATATGACGTCATAACCACTGAAATACTTTATGACTTTCTTAATACTAGATCCATTCGTAAAAAAATTAGCAGACAGTATCCATATATGCCACGGAATGTACTTACAAAATTATAACATTGTGTGACACGTCAAACAGAAGACACGAAGTCAAAAAAAATGCTATTAGGACACTCTTGCAGAAGAGTAAACTTAGCGAAATCCCTGACATGCGGCAGAGCTTTCGACGGCTTTCAACAGCTTTCAACTTCGAAGCCCAAAAGGCTTTAGTCGAGACTGATAGCTGTCTATAGAGCTACGAAGAGGCGTTGCCACAGCGACGTTTACAAAATGACATTCTCCGTACACACGTGAAGCAGCTGCATCTAGCTTACATAATCTGTACGGGATCATATCTATTAATTTGGATACCGTACATTTGTACATTGTGCATATTTCTATTTACGATTGTTTCATAGTTTCAAAGGTATCTTCAGGAATACATGGACATGAAATTTTTTAGATACTTCACTGCAAATACAGTTTGTTTTCTTTTCTAATATAAAACTGCCAAAAATAAATAACAGTAAAATTCCAGATTTGTCAGCTAGTTTTAATACCAATAGCAAAATTTAAAATCCTGGCAAATCTACAACTTCTGGAGGGTGACAAGTAACAATCATTACGTCGATACAAAGTAAATATTTTTAACACTGTGTAGGTTAACTTATACGTAACGTGAAAATACGGCAAATGCTAATCGATTCTGTGGGGTAACATTAAATTATATTATTACCCTAAAAAGGGATAAGGGATTTTAGCACAGTAAGAAATGGATGTTTATTTGATAACTGATTTACATCGTTAGATTTCTATTGTTAAAGCAGCATCCTACAGATAAACAAATGCACTGCAGGAAGCATTAGGTTCTTGTGCGTATTTCCTGCGTAATGAGCCAAAGAAAATGGTACATCCGCCTAATATCGTGTAGCACCCCTGCGAGCACGCAGAAGTGCCGCAACACGACGTGGCGTTGACTCGACTAATGTCTGAAGTAGAGCTGGAGGAAAGTGACGCCATGAATTCTGCAGAGCTGTCCATTAATCCTTAAGAGTAGGAGGGGTTGGAGATCTCTTTTGAACAGCACGTTGCCAGATATCCTCGATAATGTTCCTGTCTGGGGAGTTTGGTGCACAGCGGAAATGTTTAAATTCAGAAGAGTGTTCCTGGAGCCACTCTGTAGCAATTCTGGAAGTGTGGGGTGACACATTCGCCCACTGGATTTACACAAGTCCGTCGGAATGCACATTGGAAATCAACGGATACAGGTGGTCAGGCAGGATGTTTAGGTATGTGTCACCTTTCACAGTCGTATCTAGAAGTATCAGGGGTTCCGTATCAGCCCAGATACACAAGCCCCACAACATTACAGAGCCTCCATCAGTTTGAACAGTCCCCTGCTGACATGCAGTTTCCTTGAATCCATGAGGTTGTCTTCATACCCGTATTCGTCCATCCTCTCGATACAATTTGAAGCGAGACACGTCCGTCCACTCAATATGTTTCCAGTCATCAACAGTCCAATTTCGGTATTGACGGGCCCAGGCGAAGCGTAAAGCTTAGCGTCGTGCAGTCATCAGCACCGAAAGCCCATATCGATGACGTATCGTTGAATGGTTCGCACGCTGACACTTGTTGACGGCCCAGCATTGAAATCTATTGCAGTTTGTGGAAGGGTTGCACTTCTGTCACGTTGAACCATTGTGTTCAGTCTTCGTTAGTCCCGTTCTTGCAGCATGTTGTTCCGGCTGCGGTAATGTCGGAGAGTTGAGGCTTTGCTGAATTCCTGATATTCAGGACACACTCATGAAATGGTCGTATGGGACATTCCACACTTGATCGCTACCTCGGAGATGCCCACTAACACACCACGTTCATACTCACTTAAATCTTGATAATCTGCCATTGTAGCAGCAGTCACCGGTCTAACAACTGCCCCAGACACTTGTCTTATATAGGAATTGCCCACCGCAGAGCGATATTCTGCCTCTTTACATACCTCTGTATTTGAATACGCATGCCTATACTAGTTTCTTCGGCGCTTCAATTTAGTATAAACATTAGCGCCCTTTCTGTCTCAATACAGGCCGAACCAGAACACCACTGACGATTTTCAGAGATGGCAGCATTGACCAAAGCTAGAAGAAATGTCTAGTAAGCATGGACTGCAAAATGCATATCTTAAGAGCTAAAGCATTCATTCACCTTCGCTACTGTGAGGTCCATCTCACCTAGTAAAGACTCCTTGCGTTCCACAATTTCAGAGATAGTACTGTGGACAAAAATAAGTAGGAAAAAGTCAACTAAACATGGCCTGTAAAGTGCAAACCTTATGGCCCATGAGCACTTGTTCATCTTTGCTACTACGAGACGCTTTTCTACCGAACCTGTGCTCACAGTTCTTAAGAAATGCATTTTATAGCCAGTATTTATTAGTTACACTTTCTTGTTTTGGTCCACATTACCTCCTTCAAAAATATGGAAACTAAAGATCTCATGTGGCTGGTCCCGGCAGAGGTTCGAGTCTTCCCTCGGGCATGGGTGTGTGTGTTTGTCCTTAGGATAATTTAGGTTAAGTAGTGTGTAAGCTTAGGGACTGACGACCTTGGCAGTTAAGTCCATAAGATTTCACACACATTTGAACGTTTTTAAAGATCTCGCACTAGAAGAGATGTGTTGACAGTAGCGTAGATGAACAAATGCTCAGAGTTATTACGGTACGCATTTTAGAGCCTATGTTTACTTGGCACTTTTTCCTTGATTTGGTCCCATACCACTACCTCTGAACGTTGGCTACCATACACGCTTAGCAACAACAGTACCGCCGTTCCTGTATACATATTCCATTTTCAGAGATTCAGAAGGATTACTCACTCGGCCGTTTCCGCACCAGGGTCTTTGACCTGAAATGATGCATTACCAGCCGGCCGCGGTGGCTGAGCGGTTCTAGGCGCTTCAGTCCGGAACCGTGCGACCACTATGGTCGCAGGTTCGAATCCTGCCTCGGGCATGGATGTGTGTGATGTCCTTAGATTAGTTAGTGGTTCTAAGTTCTAGGGGACTGATGACCTCAGATGTTAAGTCCCATAGTGCTCAGAGCCATTTGAACCATTTCTGATCCATTTACCCTTCTCCGTAATCCCTAAAAGTTTGTAACGTCATCTTGGAAACATTCTATATTCATTCCTCCAGATAACTCAAGAGGATGTTTAGCACAATGGGGGAAGACATGCTGATACTTTGCACTACCAAAAAAGCCTCCTTCCGTCCGTGGTCAGTCTTTGTGACCTGGAGCCGCTGCTACTATGTCAAGCAGCTCCTCAGTTGGCATCACTAGACTGAGTGCACCCCGTTCCAATCCTCCTGAAAACAAAAAGCCACGGGTAGCATCAGGAATCGAACCCATATCCTCCGCACAGCAGTCAGCCGCGGTAGCGACTCAGCCGCAGAGGCCGACCGTGACGATACAAGATCAGGAAACAGAAAGTAATTCCTGGCACCTATCATACAACCTTAGTCCCCCTAGGTATTTGTTGATCGTCAAGCACGCCAGAAACGCTTCATTAAAGGGCAAAGTTACAGAGCTCACTCTAGTAGCCTAGGTCCTCTTAATGAATTGAGGTGAAGCCAACAGCGCATACAGCTCCCGTTTCAATTTCCGTTATCGAAAAGAAAATCTGCACTTTTTATTGAGCAAGCAGAAATTTGTATTAAATTTTTCAGCGGCGTGACTTATTGGAATTTTCTTGTGCCAACAAAGACTGCAGACAGAACCGATGGATTTTTATGAGAGGCGCTTTTGTTCGCCTGAAGCTAGCGAGAGTGCCAACGTTGTCAGCAAATTACAGTGCCACAATTTTACTTGACGACTCACTTGTCCACATCGTGAGAAAGCAAGGTAGGGGAAGACTAAAACAGAGCATTTATTTATATGCTTACAGATCTCAAGTGGTTACTGTACGTGTCCATATACGGTCCGAGTCGGACTGGGGGGAGGGGGGCGGTCTTTAAGATGGTGTTCGAGGGGGGGGGGGGGGTCTTTAAGATGGTGTTCAAGGGGGGGGGGAGGTAAAACGGAGGGAGTCTCAAAATGGTGTACAGATGCTGCACATAGTACATGAAACACAGTGGTGGCCCTGCAAATATGACAGGTCTTTATCACTCACTAAGGAGGTACGTATTAACACACAATTCTGACTTAGTTACTGAACATAAGTCAACGTACGTTTCTTGTACATACACTTCTAATAAAATTTGCGTTTTCACTACCACTATGGCTACTACTACTAATATTTTCGTTTTTTGCGTACACAACAAAGGCGGCTTGTAGTTCCACTCATTTCGTATAATACTTAAGACATGGCACGTACTGTCAAGTAATCCCCACCTCGCTTTTGACTTTATACGCAGTTTATATGGCATGATATTTTAATTAATTTAATATTGATTATTGTTGCGAGCTCAACAGATAAAATGCGATCTCACTATTAGTTTCTGCAATTGAAAATATTTTACCTTTGTGCACCTTGATCTATTGCGTGGGGATTCGCACAACACTAAAAGATTTCCTGCTGTGCACATATGATCTATAATTTGTAAGTAGGCTGTTTATGTTTTCTCTATGTAAGTAGGCTGTTTATGTTTTCTCTATGTAAGTAGGCTGTTTATGTTTTCTCTATGTAAGTAGGCTGTTTAGGTTTTTTATTGGTAACGCCACCTCTGTATGACAATCACTGGCTGTGCTGTGGGCAGTCTGTGTCTGCTTTGCATTGTTGTAATACTCGCCATTGTAGTGTTAGGCAGCTGGCTGTGAACAGCGCGTAGCGTTGCGCAGTTGGAGGTGAGCCGCCAGCAGTGGTGGATGTGGGGAGAGAGATGGCGGAGGTTTGCAATTTGTCATGAACTGATATATATATTATGACTTGTGATGATATTAAGGTAAATACATTGTTTGTTCTCTATTAATATCTTTCATTTGCTAACTATCCCTATCAGTAGTTAGTGCCTTTAGTAGTTTGAATCTTTTATTTAGCTGGCAGTAGTGGCGCTTGCTGTATTGCAGTAGCTTGAGCAGCGAAGATTTTTGTGAGGTAAGTGATTTGTGAAAGGTATAGTTTAATGTTAGTCAGGGCCATTCTTTTGTAGGGAATTTTGAAAGTCAGATTGCGTTGCGCTAACAAAGTATTGTGTGTCAGGTTAAGCACAGTCCTATATAAATTGTTCAAAGGGGATGTTTCATATGGCGACCCTGCCAGGATGCGAACCTGGAATCTGCATGGGGGCTATGTAAGTAGGCTGTTTATGTTTTCTCTATGTAAGTAGGCTGTTTATGTTTTCTCTATGTAAGTAGGCTGTTTATGTTTTCTCTATGTAAGTAGGCTGTTTAGGTTTTTTATTGGTAACGCCACCTCTGTATGACAATCACTGGCTGTGCTGTGGGCAGTCTGTGTCTGCTTTGCATTGTTGTAATACTCGCCATTGTAGTGTTAGGCAGCTGGCTGTGAACAGCGCGTAGCGTTGCACAGTTGGAGGTGAGCCGCCAGAAGTGGTGGATGTGGGGAGAGAGATGGCGGAGGTTTGCAATTTGTCATGAACTGATATATATATTATGACTTGTGATGATATTAAGGTAAATACATTGTTTGTTCTCTATTAATATCTTTCATTTGCTAACTATCCCTATCAGTAGTTAGTGCCTTTAGTAGTTTGAATCTTTTATTTAGCTGGCAGTAGTGGCGCTTGCTGTATTGCAGTAGCTTGAGCAGCGAAGATTTTTGTGAGGTAAGTGATTTGTGAAAGGTATAGTTTAATGTTAGTCAGGGCCATTCTTTTGTAGGGAATTTTGAAAGTCAGATTGCGTTGCGCTAACAAAGTATTGTGTGTCAGGTTAAGCACAGTCCTATATAAATTGTTCAAAGGGGATGTTTCAAATTTGCAAACTACTTTTATGTAATCCTGATCTGGCTTGTTATAAATGGAACACGGTATCATTACTGTAACTAATTATGAAATTAAACACGTCCTTCACTACTTTCATCTCTGAAACGCACTGAAAATTACTCTTGTTATACGTACAGAAGTTACAGTATGCTATGTTCACTAAACGTAAAAGCTGCTATGGATTTTTTAATATATGAAAACTGTTGATTGCCACGACTAACACGAGAGCGTGAGACTAGAAATGAAATTTGGTTTTTGTATTACTAACCAGAATAGGTTTCATCATAGCAGTCTTTGATATCAGACAAGTAAAATTTATTTCACTGATTTACTTAAATTAGTTACGTCACTGATACTGTAATAGCAGTTGCCCATTTCCACCTGAAAATGAGATAATAAAATCCACCATTCACCTCTGAGGTCTCCGGGAAGCTGAAAGAAACAATTTTAATGTACCTTTACCTGCCCGCTTAATTGCAGAAAAACTGCTTTCGTTCAATTTAATTTGAATTTGCCGCGGCAGATGAAAAATTCTAAGTATGCTGAAAACAGCTAAAAATGTTGAATGAAATACTGGGGAAGCTAGCAACAAATTATTACAAGTATTTTTAACAATCTCTATATTAAAAAATCAACATACATTTAAAGTACACACCTTTTACATTCATCAGCATCCAATGGCGTCTTTCTCGAACAAGGAACAAAAGACAGATAACCAAGCACTCAATATAGCGTTACAGGCTCTTAAACTTTGACGACTACAAGAAGACAGAGACAGTAATGTTTTAACCTCCTCTATTTCTAGGTCATTTAATATGCATCTCTTTTATCTTTTTTAATTATCATTGTCTGCTTTTATTTCTACATTCGCCGACCACAGACGTTATTTGCAAAGTATAGATACACAATTACTGCACAAACATGAAAATGAAAAAAAGACTATTTCTTTTTTTACAGAGTCTACATAATGACATCCGTTCATACAGAAATGGAATAATAATAATAATAATAATACAGATAAATGTTTCATTTTTCACATATATTACAACGACTTTGTGAATGTCTTGCCAGGAGGCGTCACAATACCTGAATCGGTAGTTTCTGGTACACTTTTGTTGAAGTATGTCCATCATGGGCCTGATATACACTCCTGGAAATTGAAATAAGAACACCGTGAATTCATTGTCCCAGGAAGGGGAAACTTTATTGACACATTCCTGGGGTCAGATACATCACATGATCACACTGACAGAACCACAGGCACATAGACACAGGCAACAGAGCATGCACAATGTCGGCACTAGTACAGTGTATATCCACCTTTCGCAGCAATGCAGGCTGCTATTCTCCCATGGAGACGATCGTAGAGATGCTCGATGTAGTCCTGTGGAACGGCTTGCCATGCCATTTCCACCTGGCGCCTCAGTTGGACCAGCGTTCGTGCTGGACGTGCAGATCGCGTGAGACGACGCTTCATCCAGTCCCAAACATGCTCAATGGGGGACAGATCCGGAGATCTTGCTGGCCAGGGTAGTTGACTTACACCTTCTAGAGCACGTTGGGTGGCACGGGATACATGCGGACGTGCATTGTCCTGTTGGAACAGCAAGTTCCCTTGCCGGTCTAGGAATGGTAGAACGATGGGTTCGATGACGGTTTGGATGTACCGTGCACTATTCAGTGTCCCCTCGACGATCACCAGTGATGTACGGCCAGTGTAGGAGATCGCTCCCCACACCATGATGCCAGGTGTTGGCCCTGTATGCCTCGGTCGTATGCAGTCCTGATTGTGGCGCTCACCTGCACGGCGCCAAACACGCATACGACCATCATTGGCACCAAGGCAGAAGCGACTCTCATCGCTGAAGACGACACGTCTCCATTCGTCCCTCCATTCACGCCTATCGCGACACCACTGGAGGCGGGCTGCACGATGTTGGGGCGTGAGCGGAAGACGGCCTAACGGTGTGCGGGACCGTAGCCCAGCTTCATGGAGACGGTTGCGAATGGTCCTCGCCGATACCCCAGGAGCAACAGTGCCCCTAATTTGCTGGGAAGTGGCGGTGCGGTCCCCTACGGTACTGCGTAGGATCCTACGGTCTTGGCGTGCATCCGTGCGTCGCTGCGGTCCGGTCCCAGGTCGACAGGCACGTGCACCTTCCGCCGACCACTGGCGACAACATCGATGTACTGTGGAGACCTCACGCCCCACGTGTTGAGCAATTCGGCGGTACGTCCACCCGGCCTCCCGCATGCCCACTATACGCCCTCGCTCAAAGTCCGTCAACTGCACATACGGTTCACGTCCGCGCTGTCGCGGCATGCTACCAGTGATAAAGACTGCGATGGAGCTCCGTATGCCACGGCAAACTGGCTGACACTGACGGCGGCGGTGCACAAATGCTGCGCAGCTAGCGCCATTCGACGACCAACACCGCGGTTCCTGGTGTGTCCGCTGTGCCGTGCGTGTGATCATTGCTTGTACAGCCCTCTCGCAGTGTCCGGAGCAAGTATGGTGGGTCTGACACACCGGTGTCAATGTGTTCTTTTTTCCATTTCCAGGAGTGTATATTTACAATTTCTCTCTCATTTTCTCGCAGTAATCTACATTTTCCTTTAGGAAAACGTGGACATTCGATCCAGCCTCTTCTGTTGTTGCTGTGGTCTTCAGTACAGAGACAATTTTGATGCTGCTCTCCATGCTACTCTATCCTGTGCAAGTTTCTTCATCTCCCAGTACCTACTGCAACCTACATATTTCTGAATCTGCTTAGTGTATTCATCTCTTGGTCTCCCTCTACGATTTTTACCCTCCACGCTTCCCTCCATCACTAAATTGGTGATCCCTTGATGCCGCTGAACGTATCCTACTAACCGATCCCTTCTTTTAGTCAAGTGGTGCCACAAATTCCTCTTCTCCCCGATTCTATTTACTACGTCCTCATTAGTTACGTGATCTACCCATCTAAACTTCAGCATTCTTCTGTAGCACCACGTTTCGAAAGCTTCTGTTCTCTTCTTGTCCAAACTATTCATCGTCCATGTTTCACATCCATACATGGCTACACTCCGTACAAATACTTTATAAAAGACTTCCTGACACTTAAATCTATACTCGATGTTAACAAATTTCTCTTCTTCAGAAACGCTTTTCTTTACATTACTGGTCTACATTTTATATATCCTTTCTACTTTGACAATCAACAGTTATTTTGCTCCCCAAATAGCAGAACCCATCTACTACTTTAAGTGTCTCATTTCCTAATCTAATTCCCTTAGCATCACCTGATTTAATTAGACTACATTCTATTATCCGCGATTTTCTTTAGTTGATGTTCATCTTATATTCGCCTTTCAAGACACTGTCCATTCCGTTCAACTTGCTGTCTCTGACAGAATTAGAATGTAATCGGCAAACCTCAAAGTTTTTATTTCTTCGACATGTATTTTAATTCCTACTCCACATTTTTCTTTTGTTTCCTTTACTGCTTGCTCAATATACAGACTGAATAACATCGGGGTTAGGCTACAACCCTATCTCACTCCCTTCTAAACTGCTGCTTCCCTTTCATGCCCCTCAATTCTTATAACTGTCATTTGGTTCTTGTACAAACTGTAAATAGCCTTTCGCTCCCTGTATTTGACCCCTGCCACCTTCAGCCTCTTCTACAACAAAGAATTATTGCAATAATACCACCCCTGTGCTCATATCCTTTCATCACTTCTGCATATCTTTGTCTCCGACACCAGATCTCAGATGTGCTTTCCGATATGCAGCCGGATGACGGATTTACATACTAAAATTTTTTACTGCGTGAAGAATTTGACACAGCACTAAAGACCTAAGTAGAAACAAGACCCCGGGAGTAGACAACATTCTGTTAGAACTACTGATAGTCTTGGGAGAAGGAGACATAACCAAACTCTTACATCTGGTGCGCAAGATGAGACGGTCGAAATACTCTCAGACGTCAAGAAGAATATAAGAATTCAAATTCCAAAGAAAACAGGTGCTCACAGGACTTTCACCGCAAATATTTCAGACATGGGAGGCACTATCGATACGCTGTTTTCAGATAACTTAATTGTAGGCAAGGGCGCTTATTTTCAGCTAATACACAGATTTCGAAACTTTGATGAAAGTGTAGTTTTTTACTACAATAACAAATTTTTAAATGAGACAGTGCTTGTTGACATTAAAATCTTAAAAGTAGCGTAAATGAGAAGCCAATGGTATTTGTTGCTGGAACCTGGTGGTAGTAGTTTACGAGAGATCGTATTGTGAGCATTGTAAACACCGACAATTGTTTCCTCCATCCTATTGCTAATGCTGAGGGTATTAAATTAGGAAATGAGACACTTAGAGTAGCAGTTGAGTTTTGCTATTTGGGGAGCAAAATAACTGATGATGGTCGAAGCAGAGAGGACATAAAATGTAGACTGACAATGGCAAGGAAAGCGTTTCTGAATAAGAGAAATTTGTTAACATCGAGTATACCTTTTAGTGTCGGGAAGTTTTTCTGAAAGCATTTGTATGGAGTGTAGCCATATATGGAAGTGAAACAAGGACGATAAATAGTTTAGATAAGACGAGAATAGCAGCCATCGAAATATGGTGCTACAGAGGAATGCTGAAGATTAGATGGGTAGATCATGTAACTATTGAGGAGATAGTTAGTAGACTTTCGGAGAAGAGGAATTTGTAGCACAACTTGACTAGAAGAAGGGATCGATTGGTAGAACACGTTCTGAGGCATCAAGGGATCACCGAGTTGGTACTAGAGGGAAGCGTAGAACGGCGTTCCAACACCCCGTGATTATTGTATCATCATTTCCTTTCACATACTGAATTAGCCGATATATATTTTCTCTATCTCATCTTCTGCTTGCGACGTAGGCACGCATACGTGAACTATTATATCGTCCATCGTTTGTTGTCAAATCTGATGAGAGCAGCCCTGTCAATGAACCGTTCACAGTAATTCACTCTCTGCCCTGCTTTCTTGACTCTGACTCCAATTATAGCATTTTTTCCTGCTGTTGATATTACCCTACATTCGAATGACCAGAAATCCTTATCTGCTTTACATTTTACTCCGACTCGCAGAACTTTATCCTTTCGTTGGTTATTCAACCTTTTCCTCATCGTAACTTCCCCCTCTGCAGTCCCCTTTCTGGGATCCGAGTGGATGACTAGTCGGGAATCTTTTGCCAATGGAGAGATCATCACGACACTTCTTCAACTATAGGCCACATCCCTTGTGGACACACATTACTTGCCTTCTCCATTCTCATGCTGTTTGTCATTGCTGCTTCTTCCGCCTCTTTGGCGCAGTTTACCACCACAAGTGCAACAAAGTGCCCTGAATCTCGGCCCTCTTTGGCAACGCCGTTGGCAGAGCGGCATCGTGTCATGTGTGTTTCTCTTCCGTCTTGCGTCTAGTTTTCCGTTCTATTGAAGTTGTATACTGCTCCCTTCATTTATGAATCTCATACAGTTGCTTAATGCTGTTTGTTTGCCCGAACAGCACAGTGAAATCTGAAACAATTTATTTTCTTTTCTAGAGATCATTGTTGTTAGGGGAATTTTACATTTTACTGTCTGTTTTACTTTCATTCACCGCTTACTGCTTGACAGCCTGGCCATTACCCAAAATCATAGAAATCTGTTACATGGTTAAGAGAAATCAGAACATTCGGCCGTCTACAGGCATTGAAGTTAATCAATGTTGGCCTGTATATCTGCCACACTGGTATTAGAACCCGGTTGCTCCACTTCTCTAGCTTAATCGCTTCGACCATCTGGCCACGCTTCGCCACAGACCCAAATTCCCAACCTGCCATGCGCATGTAATATCCCTGTCGATTAGACTTATTGTTCGGAGTATTCGCGAATCCCCGAAGCGTTTTGCAATATATTATACATCCACATTGAAAGTACCAAGAGCGGTCCTTACTGACAGACACAGAAGTCCCGACAGAATAGACACCACACGTCTAGATACCGGTCAACTATTTTTCTCGCACCAAACGCTCAAGCAAGCCGTCTTTTTCTCCAGATCAGTTTTTATTTAGTACGTATTACGCTGCATTTTTCCCAACTTCATTTTTTGTGCGCTCCACTTTGCCATTTATTTCCTTTCTAATTTGTCTGCTGTGGTGGTTCTAAAGTTTTGCCCGTAATTCATTTGACCTTTCTATACAGTCCAATCACATTAACGTGGCGACCGCTATGTTCGACTTCAACGTGCAAAACCATCTCGCAGACTGCAAGTGGCAGCAGTTGCAGGGAGGGCATAAAAAGCGTGTGAGAGAGGGAGGGGGGGGGGGGGGGGGGGAGCGCAGTTGTTGCCGTAATGCGGAACTGAGCCATCTATGTGGTGTCCTAGAGGGCACGAGCGTTGGCTTTCGATCCAAGTGTGGATGCATTTCCGAAACGGCTAAGTTTATAAACTGCCGTAGTTGACGTTTACGGTGCATGACATAATGGCGCTGTCAAAAACAGACGACGATACAATTTGGTGCACACCAGGCCATAGATGACAGGGGTGAAGGACGGCTGTAGAGTTCTGTACGGGTGAATAGACGTGCAACAGCTGAGCAGCTTACCGCCCAGATGAACCAAATGACCACCAACAGTGTCTCTTTTACGACCGTTCAGCGAGCTCCGCAGCCGACAGCCATTCATAGACGACGAAGGCTGGAATTTGCACGCCAGTACCGCAGCTAAACGTCCACTGATGAATCGTGTTTTATGTTCCACGGACAGATAGCCGAGATCCTGCTACAATCGTCGGAACGGTCCAGGTCGAAGGAGGGAGGGCCATGGCTCGGAAATGTTTTCTTGGCCGCCCCTCTGTGATCTCGTCGTTCTGGAAGGCACAATGTATCACCAAAATTTTGCCTCTATCTTTGGGAACCACATTCAGGCTTCTGACAGGCGCTCACGTTAAAGTGATTGAACAGTTATTTTTGTAGTCTTGGGTGTGAGTTGTTTCATTCGCTTCAGCCTATACAGTTTTAGTTTTCAATTGAGGCTATTGCCCCTCCTTCCTGTACTGTTATTCCTTTAAAATCAGGAAATTTCTAGGCTGATCATCTATCACTAATCTTTCCCTATCTGCTCGTCATCACGTAACCTTAACGCAGATTTCATACTTGTTGCTTTAACATAGTATCTTCTCCGTTCCTCTTTCGTTCCATTCTACCGATTTGCTAACCTACAATACTTCGACCATCATATGGTGTTCACCTCCCTGCCCCATTTTCACGAACGAAAAAAGTTAATTACTACCGGTAGTTACTCTAACGAGTACTGTCCTTGTTGATAGACACTCCACTCTCGTAGCATTTGGTAAGCGTCGTTGCTCACACTGTGTGATGTGTGAAAACAGAAGAGTGTCGTTGACAAGTGAGCACCAGCCAATGATTGATGGTGGTTCTGTTCTTTGCCACAGCTCACCGTCTGCACGGCGATGACGCATCGTCCGTCGTAGGACCCCCATACGTCATTGTTGCCGCCTTCATACTTTCTCTTATTCATACCTATCGATCCTGGTCGTTCGTACCTCCATACCGTTTCCTTCCTTTTAGAGCATTGTTAACAATGTTCATTCCTACCATAACTTTTTCCTCTAATCCGCTAAATACACTTGCGGGTAGATACCGATATTCGTGTTACGCTTGGCGAAAAGCTTTCCGTGATATTGCGTGAGTGGTTCCCGCCGTTACGGACCATGTCACGTTCGGTTCGTATTCTCCCTACTGGGAACTTCATTTGATGAAACACACAGAGTGCGTCCAAAATGTTACTCTACCCTATAACTGGATGTAAATGACAGTGGAGTTAATTCTTGCGTAAACATTGCAGCGTTCAATTTCTGCGTGAATATTTGGATGTCGTACTTCCAAAAAACCTTTTCGTTTAGCTTCCGTCCTAACAATTTTCACTGATTGTTTGAACTCTGCGTGATATTATAGCGTACATGATAATGAAGCTACACGTCAAAAACTGTATCTCAATTAAGTGACTATCAGGTGTTCGTAAGCAACAAGCTATTATTGACCACTGTCCTACAGGATAAATCGTTCACTTTGCCTCCCACGTCCCTGACATGGTACTTTTAACTTGCTATAGGGTCTTGAAAAAAATTCGAGCTTAGAAGCTAACTGTCGATGTCTGTATGCAAAAACATTACGCCTCGAAATGAAACCTATGGCATTCCCCACCCATCTCCCTCTCCCATCTGACCAAGAACACACACTTCAGACCCAAATCTCTTTCCTTTTTGACGAAATGGTGAACAATCTACTACTTCCTATTTGCTACATACCGTTGGTGAAAACCTTTTCTCTAATTCCATAATGCTCCAACTGATGCAAATATATACAGAAAGCAGATTTGGATCAATATGAATATCAGTATCCACATGATGGCTTCTCCGATTATACTCAAGTATCTATCCGTCATAGCAGCGATAACCATAAACTTTTAATGAGAGGAAGAAGTACCACTCAAGTACCCTCTGGGATGCAATCGAGAAATGTTGACATAGCTGTACCTGAGGCTAGTTATTTCAGATCCTCTTACCTACTGCACCAAATACCGTCACTATAGTACCACTGATAGGAATATATCTTTATCATCACATCATTATCATCATCATCCTCACTCTCATTACACCATCACTGTCATAACGCTTTCCTCCTCATCGTATTAATATCATCACTATCATCGTGTAATCATAATTACAATATCATTGTCATTACAATTTTATTCTCCTCGTCACATCATACTCGTCGTCACATCATTGTCGCCATCGTATCATTGTTGTCGTCATGTTACTGTTGTCCTCATATCATTGTCATTCCCATAGTATTGTATATCGTCACAAATAATAGCAGCAGCTATTTAAAATTTTTCCATTTCTCTACTTTTCTGAAGTCATGAGGATTCCAAAACTGCATAATAATGGCTTGTTAGTAGATTGAATTAATAGTACACGAATTGTTGCCGGAAATTAATGTATGGCTGCGATGACACGATGCACTGAATATATTTAACAGCTGTTTCAGATGCTAAATAAAAGTCTCCTGAAGACATTTCCGAGGATTGCAATGTTCTACAACGTGTATCCATGCCTTACCTGTGCGTTTAGTAATCTACTTTCCGTTAGGTTGTCAATCTACCATTTCTTATCTTGGAATCCAGAAAAAAGCTTCCTTAGTCCATACACCAACTATTAGCCCCTCACGAAGATTTCATTTTCATTCGACTCGTAGTAATGTTTTCCATTCTTAGTAAATTCAGATGTTTTCTTCTCTACCTGAGCTGTTATAGTCACGATCCATTGTCCTTTAGTATTAAACTAAATGACTCACTGCCATTAGCCAGAGGTGATAATATGGTATTACTATCAAGTTCCTGTTTCGTTCACAGTAGAATGATCATTTCCAAAACCCTATTTAAACTACGAAAATTAATTCAGTCTAGTTTTGCTGCATAAGTCATTTCTTTATCTATCGATCCAATGATGTTCAACTAACCTAAATTCAATAAATCAAAAATTGATTTTGTTACTTCGTAGCAGCTACCTAACACTCCTCTCCGTGTGTTGCTTATTTAGAATTATTGTAAGCTCCCCACTATGTATTTCTGCTCCCCACTATGCCCAAAATTACCTCCCACTCTATAAAAAAATTTACGTATTACGAAAACTACGTATCCACAAACTGTTATCCAACTTAAACTCGTATGCTAACTAAACGGATCCTAATTTGATTAAATAAAACCTAATTTGCATTGAACTGTAACTGGTGTGAGTACAGCTTGTCTTTATGTTAAATGCAGAACTGAAAAAAATTATCTGACCTTAATTAAAATTTCCACATATTTAGCGTCTTGACGAAATTGTTGCAGATTTCTGGAAACAACAGCAGCAAACAGCAAGGAAGCATGATTAAGCTGCATTTCTATTTTAAGTAAAATTTCCAAACAATATTCAAACTTTTGCATACTATATCGTGCAATGCGGTAATGCGTAATGATAGACCTTTGAACAGAGGGGTTGGGAGAGTAATTTTTCCTATGAAACGATATTCAAAGACAACGATTTCAGAATGAAGTATGTATTCAAGAAGACAGAGCAAAACTTCGCGTGATCTTCACACTTACCATTGGTCAGGACAATACTATGCGTAACAAAGTGAACAATGATTTGAAAAGTGTACAATGTTAACAGAGGATTTCTATTAAAACCAAACAGCTTACTCAGTTGATGTCTTAATGCGTGACTCAAGGAAGTGGGATGGGATTTCTCTCAGTTCCCAGCAAGTTAGGAAGCTGACAATAATCATTCCAACAAACCAATTGCACTGTGCTGCAATCTTGCCTCAAACTTCTTCTCTTTAAAAAAATAACATTATTCAAAATTGATATTCTTTTTGCCTTCCAGGATGTACATCACATTTATTATTACTGTCCTTTACAATAAAACTTTCTTCATCTAACAGATACAAGTCAACGCAGCACTACTGAATACGTCCATCACCCACGACACTTCAACTAAGAATGTATCAGACTGCGCAGAGTCAAAGACTGTGCCACAACAAGAACAAAGATTGTTTAATAGTAACATAACTTGCTCTCTCTCTCTCTCTCTGACGTGCACGTCGATAACTTACAAAAATCAAAATGACATGCCCACTATACACTGTTATAAGATTTTCAGACCTTCTTCCAAAGTTACTCCGTTACGTTCCTCCCTTGCTTGATGAACCTTGACTCTATCTACTACAGGCGGACCGCAAAATTTCATCAAAACGAAGCTGTTTACTGCATTTTCCATTAACAAGTACGCTTTCTTTATGTTTCAAGCTTAATGTTCTGAAATCTTACCCCAGGACAGCTGTGGACTATCTTATGATTTGGAATCTCTTTACTTGACTACTGTCTGATCATCGGTGTACCACTGCGGCATCGTTTCTTCTGTGCACAAACGTAGACAAAAACAATGTTTCCTCTCTCAGGGCTTCTAGGTACACTTTTTTTTTATACTAGATCTTACGTTTTCTTCAAATTTATAAATAGCAGACATTATGGTCGTATATAGTATGTTATATAGTGTCGTTCAAGCAGACTTATTCATTGCGCAGCACACTGTTCTACCTCCAACTTGTTTCCTTGTTTCATTTAAATCCAGTGTGTTTTGTATAGGGCTGGTGATATATATCTGAGAGGAGTGTGGCACGTCGATGGAACTTTATGAGTCATCCATTAACAGTTACGTATTCAAATTTTTGTCTGACAGTTTCAGGTTTTCCTCTATCTTCTTTCTAACAATGGGATAAGTTCATCATTAACTCCTTCTTACTTTCATATCAGTCTTTTGTCTTGTATTCTATCTAGAAATTACACAAGTTCCATTCCAGAACCAAAGCACTTGACAGTCGCTAGGTTGTCGTTGGTGCATATGTTCTTGTGCAATACATCTCCCCAATGCATCCTCATTCTCTCGATGGTATTTAACTAGAGAGAATGGGAAATCCTGTTCATTCGTCGAATATCCTCTCGTTCCTAGAGCTCCTCCGCCTCGCTGTTCGGCCGAGTGCGACCATGAAAAGACGCACACGGGTAAGGAGTGCAGTGTCAAAACAACACTGACCGGTGGATGTTCCGTGTTCAAATATCTGGAGCTCAGCGCAACAAAGCAACATTGCGCTTCCCCGAACTGTAACGTCTGGACCACCAAAATGCTCATGTTCGACAATGTTACTGCGTGCGTTAAGTATTGCCAACTCTCGCAACATGAGGATGCATCCAAATTCACTACTCAGACGGACTGTGCTCTCTTCGGAAAAGAGCACTCTATCCCACTCCTCGATGTCCCAGTCCCAATGCTCTTGGCACGCTTCCAGACTGTCCCGCCTAAGTGGGGTGTTAACGGAACGCAACGCACAGGTTGCCGATAAAGAGACCGCTCACCTGCAATCGACGTACCACTGTTTGCTTTGAGATTGCGTGAATTGCAGTCCTGTTAAGCATGGCTGCAATTGCCCCAGCTGTTTTACATGGGTTTTATGGTATCGTCTGAAGAGCGGGGTGCCGAAGCATGGCTGGTACCTCGCAACGCAATCACAAGAGAAGGTAGTCGCTGCAAGCCGCATCGACCAATTGGCAACACCGCCGAAGAAACGGCCAGAAACGTTTCGCTGCGCCACTGCAATCGCGCTTCTATTTACGGCAGAGTATAGTACCGCTCTGCTCAGTACGTCATCATAGACTAAAATAAAATCATCGTCTTCTAGTAGGCCAGCTTGTAACCTCCCCCTCACTTACCGACCTTAATGACAGTGAAAAATTAAACCGCGTGTACCTAATGGAAATTTGGGAAAAGCAATCGTCACCGAAGTTAATCTATCGGTAAAGAGGGAGGAAAGGGTTACATCTAAATGAAAGGAAAAATGCAAATGAAACTGGTGGAAATTAATTTTGAAAAGGGGTAAAGTTAATAAAGAAAGTAAATGTGCGGCCGTTACGTTAACAATTAACTAGCGGTAATTAGATATTTGAGATTTGGGGGAAATCACGGTCGCCAGTCCTAAGGACAATTACTATAGTAACTGAAAAAGAAAGGTTATTACACATATAATTAACACTAGAAGCGTGGCAACTGCAGGTTGACACGTGTAGTGTGAAAACTGAAAGTTTGTCAGAAGTAATAAATTTCGCTACACTCTGACTTAATTTAGCAAAAGAATTAATAAAACCGGAAAATCGAAAGTTAATTTAGTGACTGAAGTTAATAGTGAGCTTTCTTTCTGAAGCACATCGAAATCCAGTAAAATACGGTTAGTCTTGGACTACCTCAACAATCATTTCAAAAGCAACTTGACTCGACGCAATTTAGAAACAAGAGATTTTACTTTGAACTTGAATTAAATGATTCTGAACAATTAACAATAGTAAAATGTAGTACGTACCAAGCTGAGCTGCAGTCACAGGTAAGCTAAAATACGGTAACAAAGCTCGCACTCTTAATTCGTGCTTGTGTAATCTGAATATTGTAGCCAGCTCTGAGACTTTAACTGAACTTTGAAATTAAAGCAGTGAAATGGAATTATGCTGGCGTTTGAATTTCAACGACACTCGGGTTCATTTCGGAAAAGGAAGGGACCCTGCTTGGCAATGAAATTGGGACAATGAGCAACAAAGGTTCATGCTAAGTTGCTGTAATTTAGCGAGACAAATGGAACAATTTGAAAAGCTGAGGTCTGCCATACAGTTCTGAAACTTTACGTGCTTTTAGTCTTCCTTGTTGGTTGATTGAAGGTTTGAAGCCGTCGATCGAGGAGGTGGCGACAGTCACTCATTGTCGGCCGTCGCTGTTGCAGAAGCTGGATGTTGGCGCGCCTTCTTCTCGACACGGTCACCAGGCGAAACGGGCTCTTGATGTGCGCCAGCTAATGCTTCCCGTCCGCGACACCATGTCAGAAACTATCATCGCGAGTCGAGCGCAATTACATGCTGCCAAACCCCGAAAGCGCGGCAACTCGCGGGAGCGTCACACAACACCTGCTCCACTCGCTACTCCCGCCAGACTCTGACTGTTCTGCCCGCGCTCCACGCGGCAGAGTTAACACTACCAAAGATCCTACACACTTTGATTCGTCACACGACCTATCGACGTAATCGTTCGATAGCAGTTTTCCCTAGGCAAGACCCAGCGTAAAAATACAAATAATATTTACGAAACAAACCAATTATACATCGACATGAGTGCATAAATATATATATACAAACAGTAAAACAATTACAATATATAAAGAGACAGAAATGTCATATCTTGAGGTAACAAAACAAGGAAAAAAAATAATAGTACAATAGATGGAAATAGGAGTATATGCATTTCCGGCGTTA
Organism: Schistocerca piceifrons; assembly: GCF_021461385.2. Lineage (NCBI taxonomy): Eukaryota > Metazoa > Arthropoda > Insecta > Orthoptera > Acrididae > Schistocerca > Schistocerca piceifrons. The sequence goes on from NC_060139.1 coordinate 274,288,049, forward strand.
CAAGCTGTGTGATCAGTGTATACAGAACTCAACCTGAAAACTGTTGTTAACTCTGCTTAGAGACTGTTGCAAATACTCACCAAATTTCTTTGGAAGCGAATAGTCCAAAGTTAACTAATTTCTCTTATCTATAATATACTGAAGAGCCAAAGAAACCGGTACACTTGCCTAATATCGTATAGGGTCCCCGCAAGCATGTAAAAGTGCCGCAACACGCCGTGGCATGGACTCGACTAATGTCTGAAGTAGTGCTGGAGGGAACTGACATCATGAATCCTGCAGGGCTGTCCATAAATCCGTAAGAGTAAGAGGGGGTAGATATCTCGTCTGAACAGCACGTTGCAAGGCATCCCAGATAATCTCAATCACGTTCATGTCTGGGGAGTTTAGAGGCCACCGGAAGTGTTTAAACTCAGAACACTGTTCCTGGAGCCACTCTGTATAAATTTTACACTTGTGGGGCGTCGCATTGTCCTGCTGGAATTACCAAAGTCCATCGGAATGCACAATGAATATGAGTGGATGCAGGTGATCAGACAGGACGATTACGTACGTGTCACGTGTCAGGATCGTATCTAGATGTATCAGGGGTACCATATTATTACAACGGCACACGCCCCACACAATTGGAGAGCATCCAACAGCTTGAACAGCCCCCTGCTGACGTGCAGGTTCCATGGATTCATGAGGTTATCTCCATATCCATACATCTCCATCCGCTCGATACAATTTGAAATGTGACTCGTCCAACCAGGGTCATGTTTCGAGTCATCAACAGTCCAATTTCGGTGTTGACGGTTCCAGACGAGGCGTAATGCTTTGTGTTGTGCAGTCATCAAGGGTACACGAATGGGCCTTCGGCTCCGAAAGCCCATATCGATGATGTTTCGTTCAATCGTTCGTACGCTGACACTCGTTGATGGCCCAGCATTGAAATCTGCAGCAATTTGCGGAAAGCATACATTTCTGTCACGTTGAACGATTCTCTTCAGTTATCGTTGTTCCCTTTCTTGCAAGATCTTTCTCCAGCCACTGACATACCGGAGATTTCATGTTTTACCAGATTCCCGATACTCATGGTACACTAGTGAAATGGTCGTACGGGACAATCCCCACTTCATCGCTACCTCGCAGATGCTGTGTCCCATCGCTCGTGCGCAGACTATAACATAGCATTCAAAGTCACTTATATCTTGATAACCTGCCATTGTAGAAGCGGTAACCGATCAAACAACCGCGCCAGACGCTTGTTGTCTTATGTAGGCTTTTCCTACCGCAGCGCCGTCTTCTTCCTGTTTACATACGTCTGTATTTGAATACGCATGACTACACCAGTTTCTTTGGCTCTTCGGTGTATAATAAAGTGAACTAATAGTTTATGTGTTAATAGTATCCACTCGATCTGCTACCTGATAAAGAAAGGAACCCACCGTTGTAACGACGAGTGTATGTTCGTGCGGCTTAACAGGTCAGTTCTTGCCTGTTGTATGAAGCAGCAGTCATTTGCTTTTGATGTTGAGCGTTGTCGACCGCCTACACTCCTTTGACAAGCAGTGCCTGTGGTTCGGAAAGTTCACCGCGCATAACAAACGATGCTGTGTGGAATACCAAACTCTAAAGTTACACTCGTCACACTTTGTCCTTCTTTCGGTTTACCGATGATTCTTCCCCGTGCAGAGAGATCCAGAGGTTGTCTGCGGAGCATGTTGTAATGAGGAACACTGGCACAGTACACCGTAACACTTGCTGACTGACACACGCCGTCTTTCCCGTTACTGCAACTGCCTCGTGTTGTCCCAGTGGCTCTTTATAGTCACGCTGATCTCATAATATTGTTCTCAGACCATGTGACGTCCAACTTCCTATTCAACGACTGAAAGATATCGGGCGACATTCTGCCGCACATTTACTCGTTTCCACGTAAGAGTACGTTGTTTTACTTCATCTAGCTCGACTATAAATTTTGCAGGGCGGTGTTTCTGACAATCATTAGGCGCTGTAAAGAGATTCACAAGTTAGGTGTGTGAAATAATTAAAAATTTTAGACTGAAGGACTGAAGATGCATGGCCTGATAAATAAGTGAGATAAAGAGAAGTGGAGGAGGAAACTAAATGCAAAATCACGCGATGAGCGAGTATCTGACGTTACTTCACCGGTTACAGAACCGTGGCAAGTTTCCAAGGAACTCGGGAGTACGAGCCAACTTTTCAGTATGATGTTACACACTCTGCCCTGGATGCATGTACTGGTTTGCTTGCGAAGGGTGTCACAAAGCCATTGTATCCTCTCCTAAGACAAGCTTGCCCACCGCTGTTTCAACTGGTCATTCATATTCTTGATACTGACAATACGGCGGACATCCGAACTGCACCCACATAACTTCTATTCAGGACAGATATGGGGATCTTGTATATGGGTTGACGAACATTGTCCTGCTGAAAAATACCATCATGACACAGTCGCATGAGACCACTTGAGGACACAGGGTATCCGTGACGTGCCTTTGTGCCCTCAGAGTTACCTGCAGCCGTGATGGCCTGAGGTAATACCCGATGGCTCGCCACACCACGACGCCATACGTGAGACCGCTATGCCTCTCCAAATCATTGGAAGGTGGGCGGGTACCTCACTCGAGGTCGCCGCCAAACTCGCCAACAATGGACATCCGGAGTAGAGCACAACTTTGCGATGCCTAGCAACAACTGTGCCACTGACGTCGCACTCAAAATCCACGATACAGAATTTACCTTATTTTGAGAATTTAATTCGGATTTTTTTTTGTTCCGGCTGTGGAGTCAACAGTATTCAGCAGTGACCAACCTCGAGTGCCTCAGCAACTGGTCGATCCCCGGTGGCTGCATTGATTGAAGTGTCGTGTATGCCTCGTATCCTATGCTGTGAACTCGAAATGGGTAACACATGCGCGGGGCAGAATTTCGACGAGTGACTCTGGATGAACCAGCCTCACCCTAGAATTCTTGATATTGACAAATGGCCTTTCGGTAAAATCGGTCTTGAAGAAGATGATATCTGTCAAAAGACTTCAGCATGATTTCGTTACTTACACCTTCGACGTCAACGTTACTAGCAAGGTTGTCTGCAATAATCATGGGGATTACTGAAGAATGGGTTACAACCCGTCGGTTTTAACCAGTGACGTCCGAAGATACCAGAGACGATGCTTGCACAGAGACGAATGTTGAGAAACAAAGGAATGCTGGGCAGAGGAAACAGATGGTAGGCATATACAGGGTGGTCCATTGTTCGTGACGTGGCCAAATATCTCACGAAATAAGCGTCAAACGAAAAAACTACAAAGAACGAAACTTGTCTAGCTTGAAGGGTGAAAACAGATGGCGCTATGGTCGGCCCGCTAGATGGCGGTTCCATAGATCAAACGGATATCAATTGCGTTTTTTTAAATAGGGACCTCCATTTTTTATTACATATTCGTGTAGTACGTAAAGAAATATGAATGTTTTAGTTGGACCACTTTTTCCGCTTTGTGATAGATGACGCTGTAATAGTCACAAACATATGGCTCACAATTTTACAGGAACAGTTGATAACAGATAGGTTTTTTAATTTGAGATACAGAACGTAGATACGTTTGAACATTTCATTTCTGTTGCTCCAATGTGATACCTGTACCTTTGCGAAATTGTCATTTCAGAGAACGCATGCTGCTACAGCGTGATTACCTGTAAATACCACATTAATGCAATAAATGCTCAAAATCATTTCCGTCAACCTCAATGCATTTGGCAATATGTGTAACGACATTCCTCTCAACAGCAAGTAGTTCGCCTTTCGTAATGTTCGCACATGCATTGACAATGCGCTGACACATGTTGTAAGGCGCTGTCGGTGGATCACGATAGCAAATATCCTTAAAATATCCCCACAGACAGAAATCCGGGGACGTCAGATCCGGTGAACTTGCGGGCCATGTTACGGTGCTTCGACGACCAAACCACCTGTCATGAAATATGCTATTTAATACCGCTTCAGCCGTACGCGAGCTATGTGTCGGACATCCATCATGTTGGAAGTACATCACTATTCTGTCATGCAGTGAAACATCTTGTAGTAACATTGGTAGAACATTACGTAGGAAATCAGCATACATTTCACCCCTTAGATTGTCATCGATAAAATGGAGGTCAATTATCCTTCCTCCATTAATGCCGCACTGTACATTAACTGGCCAAGGTCGCTAATATTCCACTTGTCGCAGTCATCGTGGATTTTCCGTTGCCCAGTAGTGCACGTTATGCCGCGTAAGTTACCGCTATTGGTGAATGACGCTTCGTCGCTAAATAGAACGCGTGCAAAAAATCGGTCATCGTCCCGTAATTTCCTTGTGCCCAGTGGCAGAACTGTACACGACGTTCAAAGTCGTCGCCATGCAGTTCCTGGGGCATAGAAATATGGTACGGGTGCAATCGATGTTGATGTAGCATTCTCAACACCGACGTTTTTGAGATTCCCTATTCTCGCGCAATTTGTCTGCTACTGATGTGTGGATTAGCCGCGACAGCAGCTAAAACACCTACTTGGGCATCATCATTTGTTGCAGGTCGTGGTTGACGTTTCACATGTGGCTGAACACTTCCTGTTTCCTTAAATAACGTAACGGTCCGGCCACTTGGATGATGTCGTACAGGATACCGAGCAGCATACATAGCACTCGTCCGTTGGGGATTTTGATCAAAATAGTCATGCATAAACACGATATTGACCTTTTCTGCAATTGGTAAACGGTCCATTTTAACACGGGTAATGTATCACGAAGCAAATACCGTCCGCACTGGCGGAATGTTACGTGATACCACGTACTTATACGTTTGTGACTATTACAGCGCCATCTGTCACAAAGCGAAAAAAGTGGTCCAACTAAAACATTCATATTTCTTTACGTACTACACGAATATGTAATAAAAATGGGTGTCCCTATTTTAAAAAACGCAGTTGATATTCGTTTGACCTATGGCAGCGCCATATAGCGGGTCAATCACAGCGCCATCTGTCTTCCCCCTTCAAGCTAGACGAGTTTTGTTCTTTGTAGTTTTTTCGTTTGATGCTTATTTCGTGAGATATTTGGCCCTGTCACTATCAATGGACCACCCTGTATAACAAACATCCACATTTAGAACACAATTTCAGGTATATCGCTTCTTAGAGTCCTAGTATCCTATTGTTCAGTTGACCGACATAGCTCAACTGAAGAATGCGATACTAGGGCAAAAAAAGAAAAGAAAAGGGACAGAACTAACGTTAGCATGGACTACCTCAGTTGTCAGACATGAGTGAGGAATGTTAGGAATAGGATACAACTTTTACTTTTCTCCTCCGATAGTGAAAATATCGACTGGGAAGTATCATAGTAGCGCTAGTAACGGGGAAAAACGAACTTTAGTTGATCTGTGTAGGGTAACTACAGTACGGGATACAAATTTAACGTATGTCGACGTTTTCGGTTTCGCTAGCACTAGTATCCTATTTTTCAGTTAACTTATCTAGATCAACTGAAGTACAGGGTGCAAATTTCATAATTGTTGATTTTTTCGCCTCCGCTACTACTAACATGCTATTCTGCAGCTGATGCTAGTACTAGCGAAGGCGAAAAGACCAAAATACGTAATTGAAATACGTTGGATTCGTATCCAACTCAAGAATAGGACACTAATGCTAGCGAAGACGAAAAGATCGACGTACGTAACATTGGTATCCTGTATCACAGTTGAACTACGCAAAGGCGAAAAGATAGCGACATACATAAAATTTGTACCCCATACGTCAGTTGCCCTATACATGTCAACTGAAAAATGGAATACAACTTTTTCTTTTCTCCTTCGGTAGTGATAGTATCGGCTGGAAAGTACCATAGTAGCGCTAGTAGGTGGCAAAAACCGACAAGAGTAAGATTTGCATCCCGTACTTCAGTTGACATATACAGGTCAACTGAAGAATAGGATACTACTGCTAGCAAAGACTAAAATACCAAAATACGTAGCAATGACAACCTGTACCTCGTAGAACTACGAACGTGTTATCCTATTCCCCAGTTAAGCTATGTAGCTCAACTGAAGAACGGGATACTAGTGCTAGCGAAGTCGAAAAATAGCTATGTACATTACATTTGTATTCCGTACTTCGGTTGACCTATGTACGTCAGCTGTGTTTTTCCCGTATGTCGGTCTTTTAGTATTCGATAGTGCTAGTATAGCCTGAAAAATATCGTGGTAATACCAGTGCTAGCGAAGACGAAAAAAAGCAGCAGTTGTAAAATTAGAATCCTATACAGCAGTTAAGATAGATAAATCCATACCTACAAACGAAAATCAAATTATCCAGGATGAGAACCAACTCTTCCAAAAATCTCACTCACTAAGAATGAAAATAAGTACCCAACGAACAAATTTTCTAAAATAATGGAAGCGACAAAAATGGCACCAATATTTAGCCCTATCTTTTAAGAACACATTTATTTCAATTTACGCCTCGCCACAGAAGATAACCGATTTAGTATCTATGACTCGAAAAGAAAGACATTAATATCTTTTCAAAAAAATGGTTCAAATGGCTCTGAGCACTATGGGACTCAACATCTTAGGTCATAAGTCCCCTAGAACTTAGAACTACTTAAACCTAACTAACGTAAGGACATCACACACACCCATGCCCGAGGCAGGATTCGAACCTGCGACCGTATAATATCTTTTAGTAAACTATGATATCATTGGTCCAAGCCGACCGGTTGTATCCCATTCTTCAGTTGATCCGAATCATGGACTCCACGCGTTAAACTTCTATCTTCCTGCACATCAACAACGACGTGAGTACCCTGTAGCTAAGCTATTCTTCTTTTAGCCCGAGAACTGTTAAGATGCATAATTTGCCTTTCGAACCGGATCGTAGTTATTTGCGTCAGGTCTTCTGCTCCTAAAGCATCTACGGTATTATAAATGGTAAATTGGGCGGTGGTATGCACTACAAAGTAGATAACGGTGTTCGCAATGTGAGCATTGATTTTCGCAAACATACTCCGTCATTTTTGTATGCTAAGGGACACCCGGCATCGACAGCACATGACGGACAACTTGCAGCTTGTAGACAACGCTGCCCCCGCAACCAATCTGAAATCGTATGAGGAAGTGGTGCTCCCTCACTGGCTCGTGTTGAAATTTCGCCTCAAGATCAGACTGGTCAAGTAACTGGTTTTGGAGGCGATAATCTGAATGTAGGTGGAGTAGACGAGACTGTTAAAGCCTTCAGTAGCGCTAGCAGCAATGGTGCGTCTGTTTAACGGTTTGCGACACAGGACGGTCACTGACTCGCTCGTCGGATAACCAGCAAGAGGGACACTAATGAGCCCTTGGTGATCGAGGTAGCATAGTAGACAGATCTTCAAAACATACTGCAGAGGAAACAGTACGATTTTGCAGCTCTTGCGAGGCCACCAAACAGAGGAAATCTCTTAAAGAAGATAACTGTGAGAAATCGTTCTCGCTCAACAAGAAGAAAATTCAAATCGCAGGCATAAATCGCTACAGATGCGACAGCGACCTTACGAGGCAGTAACATAAACCACTCTCGAACCCATTAGACCCCAAGACGCAGTTGTTAGTGGCTAATAACTCGGATGAGGAAATGTATACTGTTGGGACTCCAATTACGACTGTAATGGGGACTAGCGGAAAGAGAAAGATAGGTTGTGTTGGACGATATAGCAATCATTCATAATGAAGCAACAATCATAGTCAGCCAGCAAACTTCTAATTTTACCACCATCAACAAATTGGATACGTATCTTAAGTGGTTGAGGCTTGACAGTAAATGCTGACGGCATTCGGGTTGTAAATTCTACCAGGAAACAATTTTTTGTCTGTCAAACAAACTTCGCCACAACCATCGATATCGAAACGCTTGAAAACGCAGAGGCGCCTATTAGAGTTAAAAGAGATTTAAAGTTGTACCTAGCAGCACTAAATTGCATGAAAGCCAAATTCTCACTGCGAGAGAAACTGGTAGACGACCAACTGAAAGATAGCGAACCAGATGGACAGACCAGACGAAGAATGATGTGAACCGAAGGGGATTGTAGTGCATCAGCACAAAAGTTTAAGGAAGTGGGCGGGGACCAAGAAGAGAGATTTATGTAGTTCTAACGTGAATGACATTCGGTGTAACAGTGTTAATCAGTTCTTAAAGGAAATGCCATCACTGCTCATTTCATTCGTCTGTGCCTATTCATAATTTGGTTAAATATTCTGTTTTCGCGCCATATAAAACAAAGGTGGTGGAGAGCTTGAAGTCACTGATATATTCACGTGTGCACGCTGATGTTGCAGTTGGAGTGAAGCAAGTTCGCTGGAGCCGGCGCTCTACTGCTCTTGAATACCGGTGATGGCTTGGTTCAAATGGCTCTGAGCACTATGGGACTCAACTGCTGAGGTCATTAGTCCCCTAGAACTAGTTAAACCTAACTAACCTAAGGACATCACAAACATCCATGCCCGAGGCAGGATTCGAACCTGCGACCGTAGCGGTCTTGCGGTTCCAGACTGCAGCGCCTTTAACCGCACGGCCACTTCGGCCGGCGAATACCGGTGATCTGCAGAGATATGGCAATGGTGAGCGTGCTAGTTAGAAAACAGAATTAAACTCGCACAAATGAAATAAACTTCATGGCTGCTCTAGCGTGCCGTTTAGTACAACACACAGTTTTCGGTGCGTTCGGTGCTGACTTGCTGGACGAACGTAGAGTGCGTTATAAGACTGCTCGTCTCGGTAAAGGACGAGTCTCAGACACTGCTTCTCAGTTGACTCTATCTTCCATTGAGCGGTGCCAGCGTTAAGCTGGACTTGTGCAGCGACAAAACGGTAGAGCGGTGCAGGGACAAACATCAGCTTTCCTGCTGCCACGACCGCATTTGTCGGGATGGGATCTCGTCTTCAGCTGTCTAAGGCCCTTAGTTGTGCCCCTGCATCTCGGGTAATGACCTGCCAAGGAGCTGCGAGGAGACCTGTCCCTGGCTAGATTATATCAACCGAGACCTACAGTGCGTGCTCTAAGAAGAACAAGCCGTCACCTCCCCCTTGGCAGTCCCTTCCCGGAGATCCAAATGGGGAACTATTCAGGAATCTTTTGCCAATGGAGAGACCATCACGACACTTTTTCAGTTACAGACCACATGTCCGGCGGATAGAAGTAATCTGTCTTTTTTTTTTTGTGGCAAGACGCATAACATGTATCCACAATACATGTGGCCTGTAATTGAAGAAGTGCCATAACGATCTCTCCATTCAAAAGATTCCGGATCTCCGGGAGGGGATTACCAAGAGGAAGGTGACCATGAGAAAAAGACTGAATAATCAACGAAAGATTAACGTTCTACGAATTGGGGCGTGGAATGTCAGACGCTTCAAAGTGGTAGGGAAACTAGAGGATCTGAAAAGCGAAATGCAAAGGCTCCATCTAGATGTAGTAGGGATCAGTGAAGTGTAATGGAAAGAAGACAAGGATTTCTGGTCAGATGAGTATAGGGTAATATCAACAGAAGGACATAATGGAATAACGGGAGTAGGATTCGTAATGAATAGGAAGGTAGGGCAGAAAGTGTGTTATTGTAAACAGTTCAGTGATAGGGTTGTTCTTATCAGAATAGACAGCAAACCAACACCGATTACTGTACTTCAGGACAACATGCCGACGTCGCAAGCTGAAGGTGAAGAGACAGAGAAGGTATATGAGGATATTGAAGGGGTAATACAATACGTAAAGCGAGATGAAAATCTAGAAGTCATGGGAGACTGGAATGCAGTTGTTGGGGAAGGAGTAGAAGAAGACGTTACAGGAGAATATGGGCTTGAGACAAGAAATGAGAGAGGAGAAAGACTACTAGAGTTCCGTAACAAATTTCAGCTAGTAATAGCGAATACTCTGTTCAAGAATCACAAGAGGAGGCGGTATACTTGGAAAACACCGCGAGACACGGGAGGATTTCAGTTAGATAACATCATGGTCAGACAGAGATTCCGAAATCAGATACTTGATTATAAGGCGTACCCAGGAGCAGATATACGCTCAGATCACAATAACTATTGATGAAGAGTAGGCTGAAGTTCAACAGATTAATTAGGAAGAATCCACGGAAGATAACGCTTGAAGTTCTCTAAGGCTATAGGTACAGCTATAAGGGGTAGCTCAGTAGGCAGAGCAGTTGAAATGAAATGGATATCTCTAAAAAGGGCAGTGACAGAAGTTGGAAAGAAAAATAAGAAAAATAACAGCAAAGAAAAAAATGGTTGAAATGGCTCTGAGCACTATGGGACTTAACATCTATGGTCATCAGTCCCCTAGAACTTAGAACTACTTAAACCCAACTAACCTAAGGACATCACACAACACCCAGCCATCGCGAGGCAGAGAAAATCCCTGACCCCGCCGAGAATCGAACCCGGGAACCCGGGCGTGGAAAGCGAGAACGCTACCGCACGACCACGAGCTGCAGGCAACAGCGAAGAAATCGTGGGTTGTCAGAAGAAATACTTCACCTGATCGATGAAAGAAGAATGTACGAAAATGTTCAGAGAAATTTAGGAATACAGATATACAAGTCGCTGAGGAACGAAATATATACGAAGTGGAGGGAAGCTAAGACGAAATGGCTGCATGAAAAATTCGAAGAAATCGAAAAAGAAGTGACTGTCGGAAGGACTGACTCAGCATATAGGAAAGTCAAAAGAACCTTCGGTGAGGTTAAAAACGAGGGTGGTAATATTACGAGCGTAACGGGAAGTCCATTGTTAAATTCAGAGGAGGGAGTTGATAAGTGGAAAGGGTACATTGAAGGCCTCTGTCAGACAGAAACAGGAGTCGATTTAGAAGAGACAAGGGATCCAGTATTAGAATGAGAATTTTAGAATGCTTTTCAGGACGTAAGATCAAATAAGGCGGAGGTCATAGACAACATTCCATCCTTCGGGGTAAAGGCAACAAAACGGCTATTCACGTTGGTGAGTTAAGGTCATCAGTCCCTAAGCTTACACACTACTTAAACTAAATTATCCTAAGGACAAACACACACACCCATGCCCGAGGGAGAACTCGAACCTCCGCCGGGACCAGCCGGGCAATGAACAGAATGAGTACAGAATATGGACTAAGAGTAAATTGAAGAAATACTAAAGTAATGAGAAATAGCAGAAATGAGAACAGCAAGAAACGTAGCATCAAGATTGATGATCACAAAGTAGATGAAGTTAAGGAATTCTGCTACCTAGGCAGTAAAATAACCAATTACGGATGGAGCAAGGAGGACATCAAAAGCAGACTAGCACTGACAAAAAGGGCATTCCTGGCCAAGCGAAGTCTACCAGTATTAATTATAGGCCTTAATTTGAGGAAGAAATTTCTATGAACGTACGTCTTGTAGTACAGCATTGTATGGTAGTGAAACCTTGACTGTGGGAAAACCGGAACAGTACAGATTCGAAGCATTTGAGATGCGGTGCTACAAACGAATGTTGAAATTTTGGTGGACTGATAAGGTAAGGAATGAGGAGGTTCTGCGCAGAATCGGAGAGGAAACGAATATGTAGGAAACACTGACAGGGAGAAGCGACAGAATAATGGGGTATGTGATGCGATATCAGTGAATGACTTCCATGGTAGCAGAGCGAGCTATAGAGGGCAAAAACTGAAGAGGAAGAAATAATAGAGGACGTAGGTTGCAAGTGCTACTCTGAGATGAAGAGGTTGGCACAGGAGAGGAATTCGTGGCGGCCTGCCTAAAACCAGCCAGAACACTGATGACTCAAAAAAAAGTTAATTGTTTGTTAATTTCATGCACGTACAGGTATAAGGGTATGCCAACAGCAGGCCGTTGTAATGCAGCTCCGAGACATCAAGAAACCAATTTGTGTGTTGGTGCCTGTTTGAGTTCCTTTGACCCAGTAAAGCAGTTGAATTTGGCAACCTATAAACCGCGGAATGCTTAACGTTTTCGTGGACGCAACTGAGTTGAATTATGACTGTTATAGCGACTCTTTAGAGACCAACTGTGGGATAACGAACAAGGTGAAGTGGCCAGATCGTGTGACAATGAGCTGCATGGGACCTCGAATTATTAGAGTCGCTTTTGAGATATCCTGTGGGTTACACTGATAGACGATACGATTGCATGTAGGCATTTAGAGTTGTTTCATGATATCACTGAAGTTTAAATACGGCCGGGTTAGAAACAGATTTATGAACATTTTAAGTGGTATAATACTTTATAATACGTGTTTTTGAGAAGATAAGAGAATTGTGAGAATTAGTTCGACCTTGAATTGCATTCACGCAAACATGACCGCATTTACTCTGTTACAGTTATTTAATTTACGCACTGTTTACATGCACTACGTAAGGCTATCATTTGAATTTCCTGCGTGGGTTTAAGGGGAAGAAATCATCACTACGTTAAAATTCAAACTTTTGTAGTATTTTACAGATATTTATGCTAAATGATTTAACATTTATCACATATATTTATTAATATTATTAATCAAATTGTGCTTTACCTTTAATTCACAGCTCTCGTCGAAATAAGAAAATTTTCGACTGCAGGATCATTCAAAGCCGTCTTTTTCCATCGAGTTCACCTGCTGGGCTTGAACCATGTCGGTTCATATCAATTGCGGTCTATAGATAGAATATCTGGTTCGTTTTCACTCTGATCGCCTGGAGGGCGATGCTCTTGCACCGCGTCTTCCGGTTTGAAATGTTCGCGAGGCGTGCGAGCGTGGAAGGCACAGTCACCGGAGGACGAGGAGGTAGGAAATCGGTTGGAGAAAACATGTGTCGCCACTCGCCGTTGGTCGGTGTCTTGATCGATTCGCTTTGAGAGAACCGTTGCAACGGGAACGACTTTGATTACTATTAAGCTGATTCCGGAGCTGCGCTGAAAGGGCACCTATTCCTGTTGTCGAGCCGTGTTATGTGATGTAGTTTGGCGGAATTAGCGGACTATGTTGTAACTGCCCTGCTTAATATGGCTTGGATCCGCCATTAGTGTGGTTTGTAACAGAAACTCTTTGGGCGTGCCCACGTCGGTGTTCGCTGAGCGGCCTGTCTTGCTTCCCTGAAAAGTAACTTAGTTGTGATCCTCAAGTATGACAATTGCGGTGACAGTATTTTTACTGTTTGGTTTTTGGATACCTCCAGTAGCGGAGTAATTTTCTCCTTGGTGAACCATATTCCTTAAGTGTTTCTTCAGGATAACTGATGCCCAACATTACTATTGTCACAATCTGTGCAGGTGGTGGGAATGTGACGGCGATCGCAGGTGCAACTGGTGCTGCCATGAACATTTACTATTAATGTGCTGTTTTAGTTATGTTTTAGATTGTGATTTGGCCAAATGTCTTACCATACCGGTTGTGCTACCGGAGAGCTGTGAAATTTTATGTGTTGGCACCCTTTGGTGTTGTAAGGCGTGATCACTTACCTGGTTCTTGGAGCTGACTGGGTCTGCGGACCGTCTCGTGCTGGTATCACAGTGTTATATTATTAACAGAACCAGAATTTCAACGTTGAAGGGAACTTGAAAATCTACTTAAACTATGTTTGTAGCTCGGTTATGTTACTATGCTTATTCTTGGTTCTCGCCTGCGTTTAAATTGTACTATTCTCGATATTCTTAATTTAATCTGTAGATAGCCGTTTGCTGGCTATTGTTGTCCCTTAGTCTGGATTGCTTGTTAGGCCGCTATTTGCAGAAAGTATGTTATCGTACTAGTTGACCTGTTGGTGTTTCTAGACATCTTCTTGTCGCATAACGCATATTTTACGAGCGCCCTACTGATGCCTGATGGGTCACCTACCGTTTCTGCAGTCTATACGTGCAGGTGGTCCGGCGTGACCAGGTTGAGAGTACCGGCGGCATTATGTTAGTGGACAGCATTCGGGATTCGACACTGCCTGTACCTGGGGTGAAGCTGCCCCGCGACACGGTGACTACTGCGTAAGTCTTTTCCTCATTGGTTTCTGTGGGCCTAAATCTTTTCAGCGTTCGCGCGATTTTGCCTTCTGGCTTAGATCCCTTTCGGTGTCATGCCCTTTCTGTATCAAGTTTTCTCTAGTCAGCCGGACCTTTTGCTGGCCCATGTATTTGTTTACATTTATCAGCTCTCTCAAAGGGCTGAGCTGAATTTTGGTTTGTAATTTGAAACCATTCGGTTAGCTGACGACGTTTAAATTTGTTTCAACATTTTTATTAAGTTTGTGCTATTCGTTATCAGATTTGACTCTGAAAAATTTTACTTTAAATTTTTCACGTATCTTAAAGGACCGTGTTAAATCTTGGGTCTGTAATTCAAAACCACTGTGTTACCCTGGGACACTTAAAATATCATATTTGTTTAAATATTTTGCTATCGTTGTCAAACTGGTTAAGCCATTGTGCTTCTTTGAATTTAAGGTATTGCACTCACTGTTCTAAGGACTGCTAATTTCTAAAAGATTATTTGTGCTTCACTGTTGCTGTCTTTTTTTAAAAAAAAAATTGTAAATGTGAATTACTCGGAAAATAACGAATGATGTTACAGCCTGTGGCGTAACCCATCCATGAACTCCTTTTAACCTGGCTTGCTGGAGCTCAGGGCATTAAGCAGAAGGTACCAGACGCGACCCTACGACTAGAGTTGTGCTCTGACAAAACTACAGTTTGGTCGTTTTGGTACAGTACATAAACGACGAAGTAAATTGTAGGAATACCGGTAACATTAGTACGGGACTGAAAAATAAATGAACGTGCGAGAGAGGAACTGGGAGCCGACGAATTCTCTTTCTTTTTTGTTTGTTTGCTTGCTTGTTTTGCACATAATTGGTACCGTACGTCATTGAGTGTTAGTCCATTGTGTATTTTACATCTTTACGGTAAGTTTATAAGTAATAAAAGTTACATAACTTCTGCGCTTTCATGTAACAAAAGCAATTACTTTTGATGAAAGTTCAATTTACATGCACAGACATAAAATATATATAATCATTGTTATTTTTTACTCAATATAAAGTTCTAGATCATGATCAAAGACAAGAATTTCCTGTTGTTATTGATAAATACGAAAGTTGTTTATGAATATCAGAATCATGTCTGATGTAAGATCCACGAAGTATTGAAACGATATTTGATATATTTTTCTTTTGCGCATTTTTATTGTGCCATTTTGTGGAGGAAATTACATATTCTAATTCTAAATAACAAATGTGTACGGTTTTGTTTATTTTTACCACAACGTTCCTCTGTTTCACGTTACAAATGAACAACTTTCAAATACAACGTGAATTAAACATTGGGACTTTTAGTTTTGCTATAAATACTGCTTATTTTATAAGTAAAAGACACGAGAATAACTATTGCATGGGGGCTTAATTATTAAAAATGCAAATATTTTTAGTAGCTGTAAGTCCGATTACGCTGTGTCTCGTAAACGGTAGGCCCTGACTAGTATTATTACGCAATCTGACTGCATAGAACAACAACAAAGAATGAAATGAAAATTTTCGTTAACACAATTAATTAATTAAGTCCCCAGCAACTATAAAACCAACGCACCAACAAGCACAAGAGTAACTGTTCTGTGTGTGGAAGTGTGATTCAACGTACACATCTGGCACGGTTCTTCTTCAATAAGACAAGAAATTTTAAATATCATTTATACTGACGTGATAAAAAAAATTAGAAATACTATAATTGCGCAAGAAACCCAGAATTACACTCTAATACAAGAACACAAGCCAGATGCTTTGTTGACTGAACCTGTAATGACGCATTATTCAGGACATTGAAATAATGAGAAAAAAAAGAAAAGTAGTTTGTTACCTTAATTTATATTGATGAAAAGCACTCTAGACATTACAGTCTCTCCACACCGACTCGCTACTACCACATCTCAACCAGAACTCTCCAATATCACATCTCAGCAAGCACTGCCTACTACCACATCTCAACAAACACTCCTCACTACGACATCTCAGCACAGACTACCCCGAGTCCTCGACAGGCACTGACTACTACGAGCTCTCCCCAAGCACTGTGGAGGCGGCTTAATAATACTCTTTGGCGCAATCTCTGGCGCCGTGGCTCAGTGTAGCCACCTTTCACTACGTGGAACAAAAATGTTTCATAGGCTACCCAGTCCTATACAAATACACGTTTCCGGTTTTTATGGGTATCAAGTAAGACGCTGATCACAGGCGTAAAGAAACTGATCGTTACGAGGTAATGCCCATTAGGTATGCAACACGACCTTAAATGACTAAAGCTGCTAGGAAAAATAAGTCCACGCTTACATGTGATAGTCTACAGTAATCTAACGTTATTTATGATAGTCTACAGTAATTTTACAACTCCATCTACGACAAATAACGAGCTACTGTCTATAAAATGGGTCGTCTATTTTCCCACCCTCCTCAAACTTTTCAGCCGTCACGAAGTATTAACTTGTCAGCTGTACGAGCTTGTGGCGAGTATTTCGACACAAGGGAGGTGAGCGTACAATCATTTGTGTCTTCTGGGATGCAATCTGTGATAACTCGTAATGTTACAATGTCTTCCCCTTTAGGACATTTGTTTGAGGAGCTTTGACAATGCCGATGTCTCGAGTTGTATCTGGCGTTTATCTGAACCCGATGGACCACATATGCGTTGTTATTGGTCGCCAGCTCTGAGCCCAGAAACCTCCGTCTCCTAATTCACGGCATGAGTGTGACCTGCTCTCTGACATCTGGTGCCACGTACCTCTGTAGATCCACCAAGGACTTGTTGAATCCATGCCATGTGGAATGCCTGGTGCATTTCGTTGTAAAAATGGTATTAGACAGGTGGACATAACGTGATGTTTAGGCTCAGAAATGTACACTACTGGCCATTAAAATTGCTACACCAAGAAGAAATGAAGATGATAAACAGGTATTCATTGGACAAATATATTATACTGGAACTGACATGTGATAACATTTTCACGCTATTTGGGTGCATAGATCCTGAGAAATCAGTACCCAGAACCTCTGGACGTAATAACGGCGTTGATACCCCTGGGCATTGAGTCAAACAGAGCTTGGATAGCGTGTATAGGTACAGCTGCCCATGCAGCTTCAACACGATACCACAGTTCATCAAGAGTAGTGACTGGCGTATTGTGACGAGCCAGTTGCTCGGCCACCATTGACCAGACGTTTTCAATTGGTGAGAGATCTGGAGAACGTGCTGGCCAGGGCAGCAGTTTAACGTTTTCTGTATCCAGAAAGGCCCGTACAGGACCTGCAACATGCGGTCGTGCATTATCCTGCTGAAATGTAGGGTTTCGCAGGGATCGAATGAAGGGTAGAGCCACGGGTCGTAACACATCTGAAATGTAACGCCCACTGTTCAAAGTGCCGCCAGTGCGAACAAGAGGTGACCGAGACGTGTAACTAATGGCACCCCATACTATCACACCGGGTGATACGCCAGTATGGCGATGACGAATGCACGCTTCCAATGTGCGTTCACCGCGATGTCGCCAAACACGGATGCGACCATCATGATGCTGTAAACAGAACCTGGATTCATCCCAAAACATGACGTTATGCCATTCGTGCACCCAGGTTCGTCGTTGGGTACACCATAGCAGGCGCTCCAGTCTGTGATGCAGCGTCAAGGGTAACCGCAGCCATGGTCTCCGAGCTGATAGTCCATGCTGCTGCAAACGTCGTCGAACTGTTCGTGCAGATGGTTATTGTCTTGCAAACGTCCCCATCTGTTGACTCAGAGATCGAGACGTGGCTGCACGATCCGTTACAGCCATGCGGATAAGTTGCCTGTTATCACGACTGCTAGTGATACGAGGCCGCTGGCATCCCGCACGGCGTTCCGTACTACCCTCCTGAACCCACCGATTCCATATTCTGCTAACATTCATTGGATCTCGACCTACGTGAGCAGCAATGTCGCGATACGATAAACCGCTATCGCGATAGGCTACAATCCGACCTTTACCAAAGGCGGAAACGTGATGGTACGCATTTCTCCTCCTTACACGAGGCATCACAACAACGTTTCACCAGACAACGCCGGTCAACTGCTGTTTGTGTATGAGAAATAGGTTGGAAACTTCCCTCATGTCAGCACGTTGAAGGTGTCGCCACCGGCGCCAAGCTTGTGTGAATGCTCTGAAAAGCTAATCATTTGCATATCACAGCATCATCTTCCTGTCGGCTAAATTTCGCGTAAGTAACAGGTCATCTTCGTGGTGTAGCAATTTTAATGGCCAGTAGTGTATGTCCGGGTCGCTGTTGAATCTCTGAGATGGCGGCTTAAGATTCCGACTTCATTGCTTACTGACGCCAAGGCAGTTGCTACCCGACTACTGAGTGCGAGAAATATAAAAATTATCAGGAACACACTTTGGCCGCACGCCCAACAGTTGTACAACTTCGTCGTGATTGATAACATCCACGTACATTTTTATTAAACTTTATTTTCCAATACAAGGAGAGCACAGTCAAGTTTCAGGATGAGACTCACATCTTCAGGTGCGCTTGAAATATTGCTACTAAATATGACGACTATACGCATTATCAAACTGTAAGAAGAACAACAGAACTTGTATTTAAATTCTAAAGATCATACCTCAGTATGGTAGTCGATGGGCAGAAATGCGATACTAGTAACTCATAATCTTTCCAGAAAGGAAACTCTGTATGAACTGAGCAATGAGGTGGAGAGACTTTGTACAGTCTCTTTTTCTGTTTTAAGTGTGCCATCGTTTGGTTACCTCGCCTTATGCGGGCACATGCTAGTCAAAGCTCAAGCCTCGACCTTGGTAAGTTTGTATAAGTCGTATGGGTTGTTCAGTCCTTATTACTTTATGTTTTGATTTTATTCAGAGTGGTGACGCTCCTTTATATATGGGGATATACTGTGTTTTGTGTAGGCGCAGTTTAGCAAGTGAATTTCCACCAGCTGCGGAATCTGTTGGACCAATTTTCTGTTTATACGTCGTGTAGCAGAGAATCACTATACTATCCATGACTTGTATAGATATTTTGAGCGTTTTGAGGTACCCTTTTTAGAATATTACTGAAAGTTCTGTAGCGGTTCTCAGAGATTGCTAAAACATGTATTCATATTTAGTAATAATTTCTCAGATGTACCTGAAGGTGGGAATGCTGTTCTGAAACCATGCTTTGCTCTCCTTGTTTTGCAAAACAAAACTTAGCACAACTGTATCTGGATGTTGTCAATTATGAGCAGGCTATGCAACAGAAGTGGATGCGCTATCAAGAGAATAATTCAGGTATTCGCATAATTTGATCAAATAACCCTCTCTCTTTCAGTTTCTACTATCAGTATGTACCCAGTTTCAACGGCGCTACACTAATTCCCCGTCGTTTATTACCAATAGCCACCGCTCGTCAGAAAAGTCCAGGGAAAAGAGCCGCCAGTAACAGGATGCGAAACTGATTTTCAATCATCCACAGCCACCTGTGGGTACCAGAGGGCTGTTGAACAAAATTCCAGCAGAAAGGCCGATAAGGATAGTTACGCGCCTAAGAACGCAGAAGATGTTCTTCACCTTAAGTGATGACGGATTTGACCCACGGACGTACCAGCTGACCACTATTTTTGTCATAAAAGAACAATCAGGTGAAGTGTATAAGATTGCTTAAGTAACGTAGGCAAGCGAAGTAGTCGAATGAAACCAAAGATCTTGATAACTAATACAGGCCTCGATGAGACGCAGCTCATAATAATGTCACATAAAGAGAGGTGTCCTCATCTGAAACATCTTTGTGTTTGACGGATTCAGTGGGAATGATTTTAAATGAACACAGAAAGAACAGAAAAAATATGTATCAAACTAGGATAGGTAATAGTTTGAATTCAAAAATACAAAAAGAAAAATGGTCTTTTCGGACAAAACAGGTGAAATGACAGACGCTCACACTGCAAAATTGGAAGCCATAATTAAATTACTGGCACATATAACAGAGTACTGGAGCATATAGCCAGCGAGATTAGAAACAAATGAATGGCGAGTTAGAGGAAAAAAGATATACGAGTACAGTCAGGAAATGAAGTGAGCCGTGTGTCGTCTAGGGAAATTACTACCGCTGTAGTTTTTCCCTCTGTTGTCTCTCTGATGTTCAACGTGGCAACAAGCATTACAGTGTCACGCTAGTGTATGCGGCATGCTCTGCCTAGGCGATTTTAGATCTCTTCGTCCGCGGTCTCGCCGAAGTGTGTATGTGTTCCCAGCTTAGTGCTTTCAAGTCTGTTGTTGTTGTTGTTGTTGTGGTCTTCAGTCCAAAGACTGGTTTGATGCAGCACTCCATGCTACTCTATTCTGTTCAAGCCTCTTCATCTCCAAGTAGTTACTGCAACCTACATCTTTCTGTATCTGCTTAGGGTATTCATCTCTTGGTCTCCCTCTACGATTTTTAGCCCCCACGCTTCCCTCCAGTACTAAATTAGCGATCCCTTGGTGACTCAGAACGTGTCCTGACAACCGATTCCTTCTTCTGGTAAGGCTATACCACAAATTTCTTTTCTACCCGAGTCTATCCAGTACCTCTTCATTAGTTACGTGATCTACCCATCTAACCTTCAGCATTCTTCCATAGCATCACATTTCGAAAGCTTCTATTCTCTTCTTCTCTAAACCGTTTATCGTCCAAGTCCACTTCCATATATGGTTATAGACCATACAAATACTTTCAGAACAGACTTCCTCACACAAAAATCTATAGTCAATGTTAACAAATTTCTCTTCTTCAGAAACTCTTTTCTTCGCGTGCCAGTCTAAATTTTATATCCTCCCTATTTAGGCCATTGTCAGTTATTTTGATGCCCAAATAGAAACGCATCTACTATTCTACGTGCCTAGTTTTTTAATTTAATTTCCTCAGCATCGCTTGATTTAAGTCGACTACATTCCATTATCCTCGTTTTGCGTTTGTTGATGTTGATGTTATAGCCTCCTTTCAAGACACTGTCCATTACGTTCAACTGCTCTTCCAGGTCCTTTGCTGTTTGTGACAGAATTACTACGTCATCAGCAAACCTCAAAGTTTTTATTTCTTCTCCTTGGTTTTTAATTCCTACTCCAGGGTTTTCTTTTGTTTCCTTCACTGCTTGCTCAATATACAGATTGAATACCATCGGCGATAGGCTACAACTCTGCCTCACCCCCTTCTCAACCACTGCTTCCCTTCATGCCACTCGACTCTTACAACAGCCATCTGGTTTCTGTACAAATTGTAAACAGCCTTTCGCTCCCTGTATTTTAACCCTGCCACTTTAAAATCTGAAAGAGAGTCTTCCAATCAACATTGTCAAAAGCTTTCTCTAAGTCTACAAATACTACAAACGTGGGTTTGCGTTTCCGTAATGTATTTCCTATGAGAAGTCGTAGGGTCACTATTGCCTCGCATCTTCCTACACTTCTACGGAATCTGAGGCCGGGTTCTACAAATTTTTCCATTATCCTGTAAAGGATATGTGTTAGTATTTGGCGAGAGTGGCTTATTAAACTGATAGGTCGGTAATTTTCACATTTGTCAGCACCTGCTTTCGTTGAAATTGGGATTATTATATTTTTCTTAAAATCTGAGGGTATTTCTCCTGTGTTATACATCTTACTCACCAGGGAAGAGTTTTGTCATGGACGGCTCTCCAGAGGCTATCAGCAGCTCTAACGGAATGTTGTCTATTCCCGGGACCTTGTTCCCAGTTAGGTCAATAAGTGCTCTGTCAAATTCTTCACGCAGTGTCATATCTCCCTTCTCGTCTTCTTCTACGTCGTCTTCCACTTCCATAATATTGCCCTTAAGTACATCGCCCTTGTGTAGACCCTCTATATACTCCTTGCACCTTTCTGCTTTCCCTTCTTTGCTTAGGACTGGTTTTCCATCTGAGCTCTTGATATTCATACAGGTGGTTCTCTTTTCTCCAAAGGTCTCTTCAAGTCTACCTAGCCGAAAACTCTTTGAAGCTGCACACGGGTTCGATGCTTCCCTTCCCGGTCCGTTGGAGGTGACGCAATTGGTATCTGCATGTGAGGAGACTACCTGAACGTGCTATAGTCTGAAGAGCCGGGCTAGTGACAGTCCGACGGCATTTGTGAGGCAAATACAACAGTTGTTGGCTTCGTTCACTGCATCTAAAGCGGAACACTGAAGGAAACTAATGCCACGAGAAGCATTTTAAAACAAACGCTATCAGTCTTCCTGTCTGCCACACCGGAGTCACTTTTTCGAGACATGGTCGTTGCAGTATGAACCTTAGCTAACATTTATTTACGCTGCCGATTTGCTCCTTCAGTGTCGTGGCTGTCCTGTCTTGCTTTGGTTGTGTTTTCCATTAGGTTCAAGAAGTGTTTTATACATATAGGTTGTAATAGACATAAGTGCAGATAGTTTTATACCTAGTACGTTAATGAAACGCATACATGTCAGTGTGTTGGCTTTTTCTGTGCGTCTAACAGTCTTCCCGCAAACCTGTCACATAATTTACTACCTGCTGTTTTCTGCACGGTCGTAACTGCACCACTAAGTGGACTATGCCTGTCAATACAGACTGTTTACTGTCCATGTGTCCACGCTTCAAAACCTGACCTGCTGCCCAGGGGAAAATAAGCATTAATGCCTACATGTACTTGGAGATAATAACCAACATAAAATTATTTTACTACTAATACCTATAACTGCTCATCTGCAGATGACGTACATACTGATGTAATGTTGTTCAGTACGTCGTATTCAGTCACCGATAGAAACATCTGCTCTTATACTGCTGCACAGGGTGTTCAGGAGCAGTCTGAAAAGCTTGTAAGGATGTTGCAGGTTGGGCTCTGATGTGAAATTATCGTTACGAAAGAAAAAAAATAAATTAGATGCATTGAATCGTTTCCGAGTTAATTACCATTGAAATTAGCCAATCAGGGTGGCGTGCGTGCAGATTCATGGGTCCCGCCAGATAAAACAAAACTGAAGCTGGCCGTTCTCACGGTGTAGATGAAAATGCACCAGACAGCTCAAATTCGGTTATTAAAGGCCACCAGTACACTCAATACCTCCACAGCGATTTGTAGACACGGTGTGCCATCCCGTATAATGACTGAATCTATCATCGCCTACAAGAGGAAAATTCAGAATAACACCTATAAAAACACAATGGCTAACAATGCCTTTTGCCTTCGCTTTATTTTACTCCTTCGCGCCAGTAGTGATATCAGAACTATCAATGGTCTTGTATCCAGCAGGACGTGATTGGCGAGCTTTAAACCTAATTTATCGTATCGAACTTTCTTCTTAACAAGTATTTCCTGGCACAACCTGTATTTGCATGCACACAGGGTTATACGTTATTCTGAGATGGCATTAATTACTCTCTTTTTTGTGGTGCTTATTTGTTAGTAGCTTTTTTACTGCGTATTATCAGATTGTCATACATAATGAAATTTTTTATTATTTACATGCTGTCTGTGTAACCAGGAGTTGTCTGCTTTCATATTTTTTGCGACAGTTTTTTATTTGTCTTAGTCGCCAAGTTCGTCCAGTTTGAGGCCTACGGAAAATGGCAGACTTACGCCATCTTTCCAGGTGGTATGCACTTCAAGACTCGATGACAGACGGCGATCTCTTATTTTACAATTGAGTCCATTAATCCACGTTTTCATAAATTCTTTTAGTGCTGTATATATCAAGTCTTGCATCAATTAAAATGTGTACATTTTTTTGTGTAAGAGCAATAGTGATTATTCCCACTTTCACACATTTCTCCACGCACTCTAGCTTGTCATAAAGCAGACCGTTATAGGAAGTATCAGAGCAAATCTGTTGACTTCGACATTTGGTGAGAGCAAAGCAAAACTGGAATGAGGTACCCTACTAGAAATTTGTGGCCAGATTGATGTGCAGTCTGGAGCAGATAGGTAATAAGCAATAAGTGTAACAAAAATAGTCGATGAAATGGAATAGTTTGTGAATCACAACTGTCTCTAAATGCTTGAATACGAATAAATCAGGTTAACGTCCGTTGTCGTAGACAGAACAAATACGTTTGAAAGTTTGTGAAATACATGAAAGGACTGAGAAGTTTAATGATAATGAGGAGCTGGAAGTCAGGGAATAAACTAAAGCGTAACATCCATAACAAGGTGAATCCTGTTACAACCATCAAGTCAGAAACGAGGCTGAACATCATTTAAATTTGTGTAAATTAGGCAGTTTCTCTACTCGAAAGGTGTCTGCAGGAGCCTGAATAAAGAGGGGAAAATTGTATTATTTACCGGCAGGTTAGAGAATGATGAAATTATTTGAGGCATGCTGACATGTGTAATATTCACGAGTAGTGCAGAGCTTGTGAAGGCTTTCATGAACAATATAGGATATGGAAGGATGAAATCTGCAGTAAATATTATATTTTAAAAGTATGTACAGAACATTCACAGCTGAATAGAACAAGAATTTTACTTTAAAAAACGATGGAGGCGGTCTGACCCACTTACAGTGATTACTATATACGCTCTGGCAGTTTGATAACTTTAATAAATGCGTCACCTATTTTAATGTTACTTGGCTGCGTTGTCGTCTGGGGGACAGTCACACAAGGGTTGCGTCAGCCTCTAAATAGCTCTACTAATTTCACAACCCATCAGGCACGTTTGTAGTAAATGGCTAAAATTAATTAAGTCCCAAAAACCAGATTGTTTGGTTTAGAAATGAAAAACGTTTATTGTGTCTTCAAGATTATGAAGTACCACGACGAGAGACAGTCTCCATTCTAATTACGAAAATACCAAATAAGCGCGCTTGTTACCGTATAACACCAAATTTTTTGTGGATGATCGTCGAAAAAAATTTACGAGTTTTGCAAGTGTTGTAGCTGCGGTCTTCAGTCCGAAGACTGATTTGATGCAGCACTTCATGCTTCTCCATCCTGTGGGAGCGTCGTCATCTCCAAATAGCACCCCCCCCCCCCCCCAAACATCCCTGCAATACTAAATTGGTGATCAGTGATGTCTCAGAATGTGTCTTATCAGCCGATCCCTCCTTTTGGTCAACTTTTGCTACAAATTTCTCGTCTCGCCAATTGCATTCAGTACTTGCTCGTTAGTTACGTGATCAACCATCGAATCCAGCATTCTTCTGTAGTACCACTCTTCGAAAGCTTCTATTCTCTTCTTGACTAAGCTATTTAGCGTCCAAGTTTCACCTCCATACATGGCTATACTCCAGACAAATACCTTCAGAAAAGACTTCCTAAGACTTAAAGCTAAATTTGGTGCTACCAAATTTATCTTCTTCAGAAATGCTTTTTTTGCCATTACCAGCCTCCATTTTATGTCCTCTCTGCTTCGGCAATAATCACTTATTTTTCTGCCCAAGTAACAAAACTCATCTCCTACTTTAAGCGTCTCGTTTTCTAATCTTATTCCCTTAGCATCACTTCATTTAAATTGACTACGTTCCAAATCATTGTTTTATTTTTGTGGATGTTCATCTTATATCCTCCTTACAATACACTGTCCATTCGGATCAACTGCTGTTACATGTCTTTTGCTGTCTGTGACAGAATTACAATGTCATCAGCAAACCTCATAGTTTTTATTTCTTCTTACTGAACTTTAATTTTCACTCCTGATATTTCTTTGGTTTCCTTTACTGGCTCTCCTGCGTACAGATTGAATAACATCGAGGATAGGCTGGAACACTATCACACTGCCTTCTCACCCACTGCTTCCCTTTCATGCCCCTCGACTCTTATAACTGACATCTGGTTTCTGTATAAATTGTAAATAGTCTTTCGGTTTCTGCATTTTACTCGTGGTCTCGTGGTAGCGTTCTCGCTTCCCAAGCACGGGGTCCCGCGTTCGATTCCCGGTGGGGTCAGGAATTTTTCCTGCCTCGAGATGACTGGGTGTTGTTGTGTCGTCTTCATCATCATCATTCATTCTCATTACGGTCGGAGGAAGGCAACGGCAAACAACCTCCATTAGGACCTTGCCTAGTAAAGCGGTGCGGGTCTCCCGCATCGTTCCCCTACGCTCTGTAAAGAAGCATGGGACTTCATTTCCATTTTACCCCTACCACCTATAGAATCATCTTCAAAAGCTATCTCTGAGTCTACAAATGCTATAAACGTAGGTTTTCCTGTCCTGTCTTCTAAGATATGTCATAGGGTCAGTATTGCATCGAGTGTTCCTACAATTCTCTGGAATCTTCCCCGAGGTCGGCTGCTACCAGTTTCTCCATTCTTCTGTAAAGAGATCGTGTTAGTATTTTGCAGCCATGGTTTATTAAACTGATAGTTCAGTAATTTTCACACCTGTCACTAACTGCTTTCTTTGGAACTGGAATTACTACATTCTTCTTGAAGTGTGAAGTCTTCTGTAATTACGGGGTGTAAAATATTACAAGTCGAGCCCTTCGCTACAAGAACATTCCTAAATTTTCAGAACAACTGCACGACATTTCAAAATTTTTATCAGTGAGATAATTCATATGTAACAATTTGTTATTAATTACCATCAAATGTAATGGTATTTGCGTTATGATACACAGCTCTGTAGATTACTAACTTACAATTCCTTTAATTGTATTGATTTGTAGTTTATTTTACATTAAATTACGTGCGTAACTCTCAGAATGAATATTTTGCTTTTAATTAAACATGTATTAAATTGATATGAATTAAGGAATTGGATTCCCAAAAGATGTTCAAGCTCTATGTGACAACACTTGGCTCTTTAAAATTGTTTAAGGTGTTTTGGAGCTAGTATTTTTTAATTGCAAATCTTAGATCTTTAATAACTCAAGTTCTCGGGATGAAATTTTCACTTTTCAGCGGAGTGTGCGCTGACACGAAACTTCACGGCATATTAAAACCGTCTATTGGACCTAGATTCGAATTCGAGACCTTTACTTTTCGCGGGCAAGTGCTCTACCAACTGAACTACCCACGCACGACTGACGACCCCTCCTCACAGCTTCACTTCCGCCCGTACCTCGTCTCCTACCTTCCAAGCTTCACAGAATCTGTCCTGCGAAAGTCGCAGAACTAGCACTCTGGAAGAAGGCATACTGCGGAGACATGGCTTTTCCACAGCCTGGGGGACGTTTCCAGAACGACAATTTCCCTATGCAGCGGACTGTGCTCTGATATGAAACTTCCTGGCAGACTAAAATTGTGTGCCGGACCGAGACTCGAACTCAGGACCTCTGCCTTAAGGCCAGGAAGTTTCAACTCAGGTTCTGTTTCGTCTATCGAGAGGGCGTTGAGACGTGCGTTTTCGTATCATTTTTCTCTTTCTTTTGTTTTATTTGTATAACGTGTAGTTATAATGGTTTAGATTTTACGTATTTCGTGGCAGAGAAATGAGATCCACCATGAAGCCCTTGGCATTGTTGCTATTGGTACTGCATCTGCAGTTAGTAGGGATGAGGTGCTTAACATTCTTTTCAGATGACATGCTGTGTTGTGGGTCGCGTTTAGTGTATGCGACACGTTCCTGTAGATTAACGCCGGTGGGAAAGCTGTGGAGGACTACAATGTCTGTATACGTTGTTTAGTTCCACGAATCCACTAATCTTGGTGTAAGGCTGTAAGGATTGTGTCTGTCACATATGGGACATATTTTAAGCAAATAGTCTGTATAAATTAAAGATGACGTCTCTGCTTAAAGGGAAACATAATAATAAAACCCGCCATAATTGTACAAAGAAGTAAATGCGTATCGGTTGACTTAGAGCAGTGGTTCCTAACATTTCTTAGACCATTATCCCAGCGTGCTATCAGACATTAGCTAGTACCCCCCGCCTCCCCCTGCCGTCTATTGGCTCCCCCTCCCCACTCTCCCATATTATCACCAACTTTAGCACCTAACTAAACTGTATAATTGGAAAACTTTTATTGGAGTGCTTTTATTTTTAAAATGATTCGTGGTACATCGCAAGTGCTACCCACAAATCCTCCTCATATCAGAAAGCTAACTACCCACATTGGAGGCAGACACGTGCTAAAAACACGCACTGCAACCCCATTTAAAATCAACCAGGTTCAGATGAGTGCACCATAGTTACTGTTTGTGAATCACTTGATTGGTGGGCTCCTGGCTTCTGAACTAGCACAAACTGAACGACTTCACACTTTGTGTGTAACCATTATAATAACAATGATAATAATAGTAATAATAATACCTCATACAGAGTTATATGTAGTTACTGCTGTGTCGTGCTGATAATTAATTCATTTTACTGTTTTGAATCGAATAATTAAGCAGTTTCTGGACGACTGCAGGTACTATCTAAAAGATGGAGAACGCATTTTCTTCAGATATTTAGGATTTGTTACGTATCTGTCTCACTTTCATCATCAGCAACGTACGGAGACAAAGCACAGCATACGTATGTAGTGGTTGGACTGTATGAGGAACCTGTAACTTCACATGATTAATGCTACAAATTGAGGAAAAATAATTATTGATAACTTATATAATCAGTATAAGAGTCTTACAAAATTATGGTAATGTAGTTTAGTGACTGTAACAAAATAGAATTGTTTAGTTTTTACCCGTAATGGGGTAATTTCCTCCAGATTGGCAACCACTCACTTACAGTGATGCTGTGTATTACTGTATATCGATTGTTGGGGTGGACGTTAAACGATGAAGTCCCCTGGTACCAATCGGAGTGCTAGACAGGGGCAGAAGCTGAGGAGAGGTTGTTCAAGAAAGGGACAGAGCGAGCTCCCTTGGGAAATTATAGAGACGCCACTGCCGCTGCCTGTACATTTTCTTTAGCCTGTTCGCCTCTTAAAGCTTCCTGGGTTACTAGCGGGAGACAGTTTTGAATTGGAAAGATATCTTCCTTGTTCCCTTAAGACGTATTACACACGAGAACTGAATGCTTCCGAAGGACTTATTTATTAAAGCTCCTAACTGAATATCAAAGACATCATGCCACGAATTCATTATCCCGCAGTAATTTTTCCAGTGTCCACTCCCCCCCCCCCCTCCCCACCCTCCTTCTCGCTACCAGTCAGATATATGCTGAAAGAATATATAGCCACTTTGCGCTTCGCTTTCAGAAAAGATACACACGCATCAAGAAAAGTTTTGTATCACCTCGGTTCCGAGAGTTCCGGAACCTGTACAGAAAATTGGAATAGAGATCAATATAAACATCATTTTCACCCTTGTTATTGCTCATGAAAACCACACATTGCGTGTTGTACCATCATACAGTGAGACCTTCAGAGGTGATGGTCCAGACTCCTCTACACAGCGGTACCTCTAATACCCAGTAGCACTTCCTCTTGCATGTACTCGTCGTGGTATACTATCCACAAGTTCATCAAGGCACTGTTGGTCCAGATTGTCCCACTTCTCAATGGCGATTCAGCGTAGATCTCTCCGAGTGGCTGGTGGGTCACGTCGTCCACAGACAGCCCTCTTCAATATATCCCAGGCATGTTGGAAAGTGGCTCATGTCTGGAGAACATGCTGGCGTTCCGAGCGTACAGAGAACATCAAATAAAGAATTTTGTGATGTTATGCGGGAAGACTATTAGACGCAGAGAAGAAACAACCAGAATACGGAAACAGGTAATGTTAACGTACCAATAACCGTAATATCTGTACCTGTACCCCTAACACTCTGTGCAGTCCATGTTATGTAATAAGGAAGACCTTTCCACGTAGAGGGATTGACACTGGCACAGCCTATAAGCCTTTCTTATGCTGATTACTTATGTATCCCTATATTAATCATAGAGTCTTTTATTATATGATTATTACGGAACAATGCTTTTCGCATGCGCTAAGAAGCAGTACGTATAACACAAGTCACATTACGATAATCCTCAGGAAAATACCATATACTTTACGTAAATACTATAAGAAATATTTGTCTTCTGTAATACAGATTACGCCGATGATGCATGGACGCTCAAAACAATAATCCGGTAAAATGAACTACTATCAAAAAGCAGCTTATGTCAAGCATTTAATTGTTACTGTGAGATATTTGCAATCTGTCCAAGATGCAGAGTACGATAAAGCATTCCCGTATTTCTGAGAAATGACTGCTGTACTGTTACGATTCAACCACATACAACCATGGGGTACTTTATAACATGACCTACAAGATCAAAATTTTCATTTGTCTTTCAGAAATATTCAATGTGGTCGCCAGCCGAAAGTCGAATACTTTTGCGAGTGTGTCTGGAGTCACACCATTCGCAGATGTTGGTATGTGGCGTAGCAGATCACCGAAAATTTTAGACGGAGGACACATGGGATCTTTAGATACCCCTAAAAAAACGACCGAGAAATCAAGCGATCTTGAAGGTGAATGGTGCGGTACCGATCCGTCGTTCAGGCAGCTCATGGCTAGGAGAAGCCCTTACATGCAGCTACCAGAGGGATGGTTCTCCGTCCCGTTGAGTAACGAAATTTCCGGCATGTTCTCCCAGTTGCGGAGAAAGCTAGAAGCACGAGCAGGCGAGCTGACAGCGCTAGGGAAACCATTCAGGCCAGGACACGAATCGGCAGTTTACAACTGGCGCCAAGGTAAACTTTTAATTTCGAAGCGTAATTTAAAATTCTTCCCAAGCTCCCCTTTCATTCATACAAAAGATACGGTCTTGCGAAATCACATGAATCCTTTTGTCATGCCCTGTAGTAATGACAATTTACGATTCTCATATCTATCATGTTAAATGTAACGTCATTTTAAACGTTTTTTTTAAACGTTTTTCCGTTCTCAAGCTTTTACTAGATATTTCGGCTGTAACTGTTTCCTAAAGGTTAAATTTATAGTGTCCTCAACAAGGTAGGCTAAGAAAATTAATCTTTGCAATAATATACATTATAGCTGTAGAAGTAGACTGTTGAGGCTATACGAAACGCCCTATGCTTACAATGTTAAATTGAGCTAAAAGTTAGGAACATTTTCTCGTTTGTTATTTGGACGATACTCTTGATTT
Organism: Schistocerca piceifrons; assembly: GCF_021461385.2. NCBI lineage: Eukaryota > Metazoa > Arthropoda > Insecta > Orthoptera > Acrididae > Schistocerca > Schistocerca piceifrons. The sequence goes on from NC_060139.1 coordinate 274,319,072, forward strand.
TTTCACAGAACGCAGAGATATGTTCTGCTTTTATGCTGAATTATTAATTTTGAAAAAGTAATGTATAGTTTTTCAGATATTTTATTTTTTGTAAATGTTAAAAAAGTTATACACTTTAACAAGTATTTTAAAATTTACATCCATTAATAGAAAATAATTCCACATATCTTTTAATTCAGATATATTAGAAGGTCTTAAGGAACAACTATAGAAAATTTCATCTTTATAGTATAAATAGGCCCTGAGAAAATGTACCTTATACACAAAAAAACTAAAGTTACGGGAAATTAGCTTCAAAGTTTTTACTTCAGTACAAGCCTACTCCATAGCTTGTATCATCAGAATCGTCCAACAGCTTCCTCTTGATGGCTCTGCTATGCAGTCCAGCCATCTTTGAATATACTTTTATGGCATTATCTGAAGACCTGAGCCGTTCCTTGTCCAAACAAAACATAGCTGCGGCAGTTCGTAGTCCCACACAGAGCCCCAACTTCTGCAGAACTTTGCATTTTGTTGTATTGCCCTGATTGAATGATGAAACAGCATCATAAACGCCAAAGTGAAGTGTGTTTATACCCACAAACACAGTTTTGGGTAGTCTATTCCATATCACATGGTTCAAACACTCATTTGGATTTTGAGTCCGGCCATGAAGACATTTCTTTAGTAGACTAATATCCGCAAGGTCTCGGAATATTGGTTTTATTTCATCCATTATGGCAAGTGGCAGGTGATGAGGGTGATTGTATTGTTTCTTAGTTATCTTGCCTCTGTTGTACTTGCACCAACTATCGTCTCCTTTTGGACATAGCCCATGTTGGGGATTCTCATTGTTTGAGGCTGTATGAAAAAACAGAGCCCAGACTGCTCTTCTCATTAATTCTGCATCTGCTGTATTCTGTCTTATTGCTAGACCATAGCACATCTGAATATGATCTATTGTAGCATCTGTCAATCTATTTTTCCCACCTAAAGTTTTCCATCGCTCAATTTCTTGCCTTTCATGCTAGCCTTGAGCCGTCGAAGTCTTGATCCCATCCTTTTCTGAACATGGCCAACACACTCCAGTTTGGAAATTTTCACATTGTTACCATACGGTCTCAGTTCCTCAATTTCTTTGAAAGCCTTTGAGTCACCATCTCCAAGATAATTTATGTATCTAACGTTGTACCATTTTACTGAGCGTTGATAAATACTTCTTACACCAGCAACTTGCATACCACCACTTGACCCATAGTAATTTTCCATGCACTCCTCTTCATGTTTATTTTTCATTTTCTCCTTGCATCTGCAATGCTTGGAAAGTATTGCCACATCAACTATCTTACCAGTGTCCACACTTGTAGCTGTTACTACACCATTCAGAGATGTGTGGCCTCTCTTCTGCCAGCTTCCATCAAAAGTTGTGGACAAGTCTCTGCTATTATTATTTTCAACAACTGCTTCCTCAACAGCATCTTTCATGTTTTCCTGTGCCACATCTTCTACAGCAGAGCCTATTGCAATTATGTTTTGTTAAATTTTGAAGGTGGAGGAGGGAGGTTCATCACAACACACAACATGGCACCAGCAGCCCTGCCCTTTCCTATACACCGTAATCCATAAACCAGTCTAATGTTTATATCGTATAGTTTACCTGTATCTGCAGTAACATGTGAGGAATTGAAGAAAGTAACACTGTGTTTGTAATAACTGCACATCAACTCTAATTCACAAGCAAGTCCTACATGTAAGTTTGTTTTCAATGAAACACCACATTTTCCACATTGTTTGCAGCACACATGGTTCTCCAAAACGTCTGATAATAAAGAGACGTTAAGTACCTCATATTTTGTAGTCCCAGCATTTAGTTTCTTGTATTCCTCCTCAATTCCAGCTAGTTTTCTTCTTGAAGCACTTTCCGGTGTAGTGGCAGCAGCATCACTCAATGTACCACTACCAGTGTTGAGGTTAGTCGCTACTGGGACATCAGATACTGATGAAGATGAATCAGACGAATTTTTAGTACACTTTACTTTCTTGCGCCAATGTACACGCTTTCTAAATACCTTCAGACTAGGTCTTGGCATGTTGAAGGAAAGAAAACTCAATGACTTCTCCACATACGACTTTCACAACAATGACATGGGTGTACTCACAAAAGAAACAATACAAATGGTGCAGAATCTATTGTCAACTGTCTAGCAGTGTAGCCAACAGAAAAGCTAACTCTCTTGTGCTCAATTATATCTCTGGCAAGGCTGTCTATATCAGGTATATTTCGCGTCTCATATACAAGGTGCGGAACATCGTGTGTCGAAATTATTTTCAAAAATTATTTAAAATAGTTCTATTCACGTCATCCAAATATTTTATACATGGAATTAAACGGGAGAGTCTAAATTTCTCGAAAATGCATTTACCCAAAATTCGATTTTTTCATCGAAAAACTCATTCCGTATACGCTTAATGCACCATATTTTTACGACAGGTGTAAACACATGTGTCCACCATCTTGTCCTTAGTCAAGCTCATTTTCAGCATGCTCCATATAAGTGATGCAGACCCCTGTGCGGTAATAAATATATAGGTTATTATAAAAATGAGTGTACAACATGCGTGCCGCTAAAACTCAGAAACGAGTCCCGAGCGACGAAGGGAGTTACATGGTGTGGTAGCTCTCTGTCCCCCATCCATGAAGAAGGTTCCCGTTTTTACCTGAAAGGCGTATTTTTGAAGATATAAGAACTGGGTAGTTTCGCTCTCTCGAAATTTCTAGAAGATTCCAGAGCATTCGAGAGTATTCGAGAACATTCCAGAACGTTCGAGAATATTCGAGAGTATTCCACGACATTCCAGAATGTTCCGGGACGTTGCACAATGATCCGGGATGTTACGGAATGTTCGGGAATAATCTGGAACATTCGGAAAGATTCCAGAATGTTCGGAAATATCCCGGAACATCCCAGAACACTGCGGAACATTCCATAAAAATCTCGAATGTTGTGGAATGTTCTGGAACATTGTGGACCATTAGAAGCATTTTTTAACTAATAGTTTCCTTCCAGTCCTTAGAGAACAACTCCACAGCGAAAAAACATGGGTATCCATAATGAATAGTGCTTTTTCCTTTTATGTTACAAGTAAAACGCTTTCCGATAAAGTACCTCGGCAACTTTGTTTCTTTTACATACATTACGTTCTTTCAGCAGCACAGCAGATGACTCAACTTTCAGTTTTCTGTCTTCCTTCAATAAAACCTAGAGGTGGACACGATTCTTCGCGTGGCACGACGAAGTCAACCGTAAGGAGTCCTCGACGAAATATTGCGGCTAAGAGTCTAAATATTTAACTACAGTGCAAAAACAGTAGCACTGCATCACGAGCTAAACATGAACATCATGCTTGTTTATTCTTATTTTTTCTTATATGTGTGTCATCTCAGTCAGCCCGCGATACATATTGAATCACTCACAGGCAGATCCACCAATGATTCGTATATAGTATTGACTATTTACCGGTCGTAGGAATATGGCGAAGGACACTTAATCTTTTGTTCAGGACCTCCGTTGTCTCTGTGGCGTAGTTTATGGATCTTTCTCCAATAAGAAGTCCCTGTTTTTAGCTGTCTTTTCTTCCGTCGATTGGGCTTAACGTGTAGTCGCTTTTAACTCCTTTTTCGTCGTCGTGTTCTACGGTTCTCACATGGGCGCCATAGCAATTCAGTGGCTATCCAATCAACAAACAGAGGGGGCAATTCATGGTACATGTACCAACTGAAGACATTCAAATTACGGAACGGCCAAACTACGTGACGTAGTAAAAAAATATTTAAATCAATATTCCGTTGATTATAGTGATCCTGAATAACAAATTATGATGCTGAAAGTCTACTTCGCTGTTGGAAAATGTAGAACATCAAGTACTGATATTACCTTCTCGTAGCTGCTGGCGTTCTTCATCACATTGAAAGGTAACCCTGTGGGGACTACATAAATGATTAAAAATGAAGCAAAATTTACTAACAACATTTATTTTACTAAACCAGACGTAAATTATGCTAAACAAGTTACTGGTTGAATATCATAAACAACTAACAGTTGGTTTAAGGCTACACTGGACAAGGATGCTGGGTTGTAGAAGTGAGTCAAGTACTCTGACCGTAAAAATATGGATAACGCAATGTGAATTGATCTGACGCTGAGCAGACTTTCGTCAAATCTACTGCAGCTTCGCTACATAGGCGCAGCCGAAAAGCAAGTGGCGATTGAGGTCCGTACACCCTGACAATGCCGGAGCGGCAGTATGTTACCCTGTTTGCTTCGTGCAGCGATGTAACTTGCAGCTGGCGAGATGTGTGCGCTGGAGGTGAGGCATGAGGCAGCACCTGTGAATCAATCGCAGACACGAAAGAAATGCATAAATCTCACGGTCTAGCGATAAGGCAGACGGATCGAATTTACCCTCTACCACAGCCCTGAAATTGCAGTAGATTTCAGTGTGTGACACACCCGTTCGCTTGTCGTACCAAGGAGCAATTTGGCTCACTTATACGACAGATTACACAAGGATACCAAACGTCATGACTGGTAAACCAAAAACAAATAAGTGTGCCCTCGTCAAACAAGTAGTCCGAGACGTTTGAAGTCACACTGTCAGTACAGTAAGAACTTCACCACAGACTCGCCACTGTAAACTACTCGCAACTGAAGTCAGTCTCAGGACAGGGCCCAAGCACCAACCACACATACCGGAGCATCGACCAGAAGTGCTCTTACCAGACCAAGGTCCAGCACCCAAGTACTTCGCACCTCTCTAGGAAAAAAATCCGTTTTCCCGCAAAGTGTATGAACAACACGGCCTGACACTTAACCATCTTGAGCCAATCACAGGGCTCTAGAGCCGCTAAATCTCCCCTCTGTAACACCCCAATTACAGAAACCCTAATAAACAACCTTTTGTTGTAAAAGAAGTAGGAAAATTAGTCATCCTGACAGTGACGGCATCTACTGCCGACAAAATTTACACTTGTGATAATTTGATCAACAGGAATGTCATGTGAATAATAATATTTATCATGAAATAAAGACTGAATGAAAGAATATGATAGTATACGCAACAAAAACATCAAAGAAAGAATTTCAAAATAATTAATAATGATGGTTAAAGCCCAGATGGTAAATTGGCCAAATATAACATTTACCATAGAAGAGAGTTGCAGCCGCATCGAAAAGGAAGTTCAGTGTGACTACAGTGTAACTCAGAAATGGAAATGTTAGCTTCAGTTGCTATCTAGTTGCTCTCTAGTACTATTGCGATAGTAACATGCATGTAAGCGTTACTAGATTGTCTTAAGCTAATCGGAAGTTTGAAAGTTTTGCGATATAGACTGAAATATTATTCAGAAGTCATACTAAAGCTAAGTCGTCTTTACCGTTAGCAAGATAACGGGATACGGAGATTCGCAACGAAATTAAATCGTGTGAGATGTGTAATGGGACTTTGCCTTCGTCATACTGAATAAACACGAACATTCAAGGACATTGAAAAAGAAAGATCGCCGACAGGAAAACAATTATTAGTCTCGAGTAGATAACAGACATCTGCAAACAAGAAGAATATACAATTGCGCCGTGTCGTCAGAAGTTGTCGTCAACGGGAGGGTTACTGATGCAAACGGAAGCAATTCCCTGAGTGAGAAATCGGTGTGCGTGTTCAGAGTAGGGACAATTAATAACAAGGAACAACAAAATTGGATTCAAACTTTAATTCTTCGTGTCGCCTGCATAATTGAATAGACATTATCATGTGTATTAGTGACAATTAATTGACTATTAGAATATTATGAAGTGAAAAGCGAATTCATGGTTATTTAACAGTGAACAGTCATCGATTTGTCCCACGATTACGATGCATTCTGAACATAGCTTAAGTATACGTTATGTCTGGAATTACGTCGTGCAGTTATTGAACACGCGACGTAGCGACGTCTTGACGACGGAACAACAATTATCAACTTAACATCCTCGCAATTCCATAAGGTGGCCACGACTTGGGTAATAGATTGAAGATTCAAGGCTTTACATTATTAATATTCAACATCCATTATCTAACCGGACATAGCAAAAAGAAGAACTACAATTAGCCAGTTCGCGCAAGCTGAAAAGCCTGTCGAGGACTCACAACAAAAGAAAATTGTTGGTCATCATTTCAGGTCAAGGGAGTCATCGCGTCATCGAGTGGTGCAATTGCCGTGTTTTGTGAAGAAGCAAGATTGGTTTACACATTCTGACGCGCTGCTCTATCGAAATATTGACATCAATCACGAAAATCGGTATCCGAAATATGACCAAACCAGGCGAGGAGTTTGTGTTTTTCTACTAGTTACAGGGTGGCGTTGCCGTGAGCGACGGACGCCGTTCCACGTCATACCGACTGGGACGACCATCACCGTCGAGTCGTGTCAACTCTAAGGAGATGCAGACGCCACACCTCCCACACGACAGCACAAACTCACGTCGAACGAGGCAAGAGTTAAGAAACCTGCATCTCTGGGAAAAAAAATCGCCAATTACGGCCTTTTTTTAAGTTTTTGCGGAGGGGAAGATGATTTTCGCCGAAATAGTGTCGCTTCCCATTACAACAAGCAAACAGATACAAAGATCTTTACCTAAATTGCCTTTGCCTTGGAGCTTGTTAGTTGTAGCTATGAGTTGTAATAAAGATTCTATCTCTAAATGTGTCTCAGATGCTGAAATTTCTTACATGTCCAAGGCGGACGATGGAAGTGATTCCCAAGCCTGTTTGCAGTAATGACGATCACTGGATCCACAGCAGGTAGCTCGGCATTGTTCTGCTGGAGACCTGTCTCAACAAGGGGCTGGCCCCATCTGCCCTGTATGGCTGTGGGCCTGTTTCGCAAGATTTAGTGAGGGATGGGCTCACCACCAATTGCTTTCAACTCTGAACGTGCCGTTTCTACAAGCTAAGAACCATAAAAATTCTTCATGCTTTTAGCGCCCTACCAGGCTCCATCAACATCTGCTCAGGCCATTGACTTTCTAGAGTCCCGCACAAGATGCGTCAGATTGTAATAAAATCTTTAATAATTTTCCATATGCAGAAAATAGGTGAGACAGTAAACTGTCATCTCTCACTGCCTTCTACCTGTCATTGATTTCTACATGGGTAGTGCCTCACTTCAGTATCGCTTAGTGTGGCACGAACCATAGGAAATCATTGAAAATAGTGGGAGAATCTCATCCTTATAACCGATATAATGTGAAAAAGGTAACTTAGCCAATCAGGTTTTCCTATGGCTAAAACACATCGCAACTTGACCTCATTTATTTCAGGGGTCATTCACTCACATGAAGCTGCAAGCCAGCAAAAGTACATGAAAACTTTGTTGTGAGTAGTATGAATTACATTAGATCCATGGGTTCAAAAATGTTCAAATGTGTGCGAAATCTTACGGCACTTAACTGCTAAGGTCGTCAGTCCCTAAGCTTACATACAACTTAACCTAAATTATCCTAAGGACAAACACACACACCCATGCCCGAGGGAGGACTTGAAGCTCCTCCGGGACCAGCCGCACAGTCCATGACTGCAGTGCCTCAGACCGCTCGGCTAATCCCGCGTAGACCCAGGGGTCATTGCTACATCACAGACTTCCATTATACATCTGATACGTTGTTAAAATGCCTTGCAGCAAAGAAATATACCCATTCACACAATATCATGAGGCCAGAGATGTTTACTGTCACTAATAATTTACAATGTCCTGGAGTATGAACTCTGCTCATTGATTTACCCCCGCTCGATCCCTCATTTGCTCTCAATCATCAAACACATACATTGTCAAATTCTCGATGAACAAGGAAATCACATGTGTAATCCATTTGTCTTATTACCTAAGTTGTGATAATTTGTGTATTATTTTCAACAACATGAAAACAAATACAGATTCATAATCAGTGTAGACAGCATTAATAAATGTGCGGAAAAACATAGCCCTAACAATCAATTGGTACAAAAACACAAAAAGATGTTACGTAATTATATTACAGAAAAGTATCCTATCGCTCCCTCCACACGGGTCCCTGGGGACACAAACTTTACAATTGAAAATGTCACAGGAATTGAGACATGGCACTTATACACTCGCACACATGTGACTGGTGGGATTGAAGAACAGCAATTTGAGCCAGATTGGAATGGCCTCTCACTCAGCACATGATGTGGCAGAAGTGACAGCAGACGTCTCTAGTGTTCCCTCTCATCTCAAGGCAGCATCTGGAGACCGGGCAGCAACTGGCATCTTCGGCAGTTTCTGGACCACAGCTGGACCCTTTGCATCATCCTGGTCAGGCAGCAGATAGCCATCAGCGACTGGTGTGACAACGTTGCATTTGATGTGCAACCCGCCCCCTGACATAGAAATAAAATCAGTGTTACCAGGACATGGGACAGCCCTGCTCTTCCTGTTCATCTCTGAATCGGAACGCACGTGCCGGTGCGGGACATCAGATCAGCTCGCCTGTTGTCATCGGGGCACATCACTGTCAGCACCCCGTTGACTTGGCTAGGCTCAGCATGCGCATCGACTGTGATGTCATGCGACTCACTTGTTCCTCGATTTGCAGCCTGGCGAGCCGTTGGCTGCTAGGGGTTTACTGCCGGTGCGGCGCGGCACGTTACTTTCTTACCGCCCTGCCAATGTCCAGCAGTGTTCATTTGTCTAGCTAAAAGCTGTAGTAGAAAATACTAGACCACTACTGTCTACTGTAGGTCGCAACATACATAGAATTGTCCGGTGAACGGGATGTGGCTAGTACTTAAATAAAAGTTTTAACCGGGCAATGTAAATTTTCAGGTGTATTTTTACGATAAAGATCACAGTTAATACTGCCAAGTCCGTACAAAAGTGTTGTAGTGGGACGCGAATTTGAAGCGTCACCCATCCACCAGTGTCAACCCAGTTTGCAGGTGAATATAAGTTTAATTTAGTGTTTTGTTTATGTATTTTGCAGTATTTGTAATGTTTGTGAATTATTTAAAGTTTTGTATTTATTTTTATCTTTCATGTACGGAGAGGGCAGCGCAATGAACGGAACAGCATCTTCACTGCCGGGACCAGAGAGAAAATTGCTGGCCACTATACGTCGCGGGTCGACAGCCAAAGAGCAACAGAAGATCCTGAAACCGAGTTGTTGCGTCGTGTTTCTAAAAACTGAAAAAATAAGAATTTTTAATGTTTCTACAACAATGACGTCATATAAAGTTTAATCATGCTGTAAATGTTCAGTCCTAGCTTCTCAAGGCTCAGGTTAACGTCTATATGTAGTATATATGAAGATAATAAACTAGTGTATACCACAAAAGTTTAAATACGTGTTCCGAGAATTTATTTATGAAGAATTATATTAAGGAAGAAGGATTACTGATTTATTTGACAAGATTATTAATTTTTGACAACATTCATCGCGAGTTTGAGTCTTAAAAGTTTATTCAATGTGGTTTTAATATTTATTAAAGCAGATAACTTGCATTAATATAATTTCTGAGAAGAAACAAACGACAACTAAATTGAAAAATGTTTGCGCAAACCAATCGGACTGAGTGACGTAATTCTGCGCATACGACTCAAAGGATGATGTTTTAATTGCAGTTTCGTTCAAGAACCATTCAGAGACAACTTTAAAAAGAGTTTAAATAATTTTTGAAGTGTTTTGTAACTGACATTGGTGACGAAGTCTGCACATGGTCATATGCCAAAAGAAAATCATTTATACAAAACTTACGTCGTTACACTACAGTGTCTACACAATGTAAAGTTCCCACGCACACCACAATCACACACTTAGCCAGTTTATGGTATTTACACCCGTTACCAAAGTTAATAGAGTTCACTGGATCGTTTAGTTATGAAAATGCTCGCTCAAATGTTGTGCACTCTGCTCTACACGTAATACCTGTTCCAGTCTTAGATAGCACAACACGCCACGAGGTTTTAACTAACGGTCAAAAGCAATAATTTTGATATTCCGTCCGAAATTCCACACGATTTCCACTATACCGTTCACTTAAATACGCTTTGTACTACTTCGCAAACTCGTAATTAGCATTTTTCCGCGATTTTATCGTACTTTCGTCGGAGCTGCTTCCTTAGATCACACCAAAGGCTTTGTTCCCAGCATAGATTGCCGCGAGCCTGCATTTTTCTGATTGACTGATATCACAAACAGCAAATCAGGTTGCAGTATTATCCCGCGCTAACCCGCGCTTTACTTCAATGACCAATCACAGTAAACCATTTCTTTCGATGGCAATTGCTAAATAAATAAATTTAGAAAAGTATCAAACATAGTATTACTCCTGCCGAAATTACCAATATATTTGTGTTCTACTCACGATTTATTAGTACCATAAACTGACTGAACATTTAATTATAGTAAATCCCCTGTATAGTTTAACTGTTACTTTGTGAATAAACAAAACAATTTTCATTTACTTCTGTTCTTCTTCACTCATACAACACCCACACTGCTAATTACTACACATATAAAACAATTATAATTTTGCAAATACATTAAATATTAGTCAAACATAACTTTACAACATTGTTTTGACTACGACTGCTAGCACTGTCCGTCAACTGCTGACTTCTGCCGCCTAGTAGTACAACTACGTGCAGCTCTGTAACTCAGGTCCATGTCAGCTGGTGACATCTGTCGATGACTCATGCCTATAACGATATCGTCCTAACAAGTGACAGGAGCTATGCGAAGGCGCTGCGCCTCACCGGCACCCAGCGCGAGGTGGCGTCCCGCTGTCTTCTGCACTGGCTTGTGACATGTCGCCTCCACTGGTATATGTCTGGGATGCAGGCGTGTCAGCTGGCAGTGGACGGCTGTCGCAGCAGCGGGGAGTGGGAGGGGCTTCTCCCACACCTGGGCCGCTACAGCTGAGTCATTAAGGCTGTCCGCTCCACTCGCCTTTCGCTGGCTGATGTGGGCTGTGGCGTCATGTCATCTGTGTTAATTCTGGTGTCCGCACAATCATCAAGTATTTTCAAGTGCCGTATTCTCTCGCAAATGTCATTACATTGATATAATAAATTTACAGAAAAGAATATTGAAGAGTGAAAAAAAATTTTAATATATATTATTCTCTTTTTTGTAATATTACTAGGGATGCAGATCCAAAAATAAATTTAATGACTGCAGGGCCCAGTTAATGTTGTATGGACGTAAATTATGTGGTGTGAGGTGTCTTTACTTGTGTGTGCCATGCGGCTTTTGGTAGTGGGGACATCTGAAAAGGTCGTCTCCATCAGGGATGTATCCAGAGTCTTCCTGATCTGAGAGATAGCACATGATGACATATGACTCTGATCACACCGGATATGCTACGAACAACTGTCGACCATATGATGTTATGGATGAAATATTTTTCTGAGACTGTACTGATCACATGTTGTAACTTGTAATCACATCCTAATAAACGCGCCAGAACTATCGTTATCAAGTGCATAATCGTTGACCCCTTTTTGTTGCACCTACACCACATTCTGACTGCTTAGAGAGCCGTTGTTTGTGTGTGCACGTGTTTTTGTTAGTTTTTGGTTAGTTCTACTCCTGGTTGCAGAAAGTAGAACTATTATTTTTCAGCACACTCCATGACTGTGCTGATCAATAAACATAACACATGATGTGTCAGCACATTCCGATATATACAGCCCGCACTAAAGCACTCAGAACTTGTCACTTTAATTATAACCAGCCTTTAGTTTTCTTTGTAAGTGTGTAACTGGTTAGTCTAGCACAACACTTAGTTGAATAACGTATCGAACGAACACGGGACACTTATAGTATATGAAGAAAGGGGGCACTGGGGGAGGACTACAGTCACAGGCTTGTCTGACTGGTGAGAGTGCGTTGCAGCAACGTTGAAAATCCTTGGCTGGCAAACACTCGAAGAGAACCTGCTTAGGGAACGCCAATAAGCAGTTTTTGGGAACAGAACCCATGTTAGTGGTTGAGACTCCTGTGTTGTGTCCTTATAGGAATCGTTCACACAAAATAAAATAACACTCCGTCGATGAACCGGACTGAAATAAAGCCTAACATACTTTGTAGTAAAGAAAATAGCTTCTCAAATATTCACAGTACTGCATCGAGTGGATATGAACGATCAGATCAAATGTTTCAGGACACGGCTAGGTAATGTGGAATTGCACCACCCTGTGTCTCGAGAGACGGACTCGTCAGAATGAAAAAAGGCAGAGACTATTGTGTTGTTAGTGGAGAACCAGGAACGGCAGACTGGGTCGGTCAGGAGCGCTCAGTGGCTTAGGAAGTGGACTAATCACTGGAATTCAGTTGAGAAGCAAATCCATCTAGAACACGGCAATCCCTCTAGAGCTGTCCAAGTCAGATGTTGGTGATTGATGTGGTTGTAAAGTGGAAACACAAGGGAGCAACAGCAGCTAAACCAAAACCAGGCAGGTCTCATGTACTGGTGCACAGTCTGTAGAGTGATTGTAAAAAATCTCACGAAACTCGTGCCTTCCAGAGCGCTACCACCAGTCCACCAAGCACTATACGTAAGGAGTTAGACAGTGTGAGGCACAGTGCTCGAGCAAGTCGTCACTAGCCACACATTTCTGTAGTCAACACTAATCGACACTTGACCTGGTGTAAAAAGCGATGAATGGAAACGAATGATGAACCACGCTAGGATTTGTGGCAATCTGCCCCATAATTATGTCCACTTATAGGTAACTGGATACATTTTGATCAGATTGTATGTATATGTTGGAGAACGATATTAACGATTAGTTCAGATGTCACCTAGAGATGGAAGCGCGTATCACAGACACATCTCTAGGTAACATCTGAACTAATCGTTAATATCGTTCTCCAACATATACATACAATCTGATCAAAATGTATCCGGTGGCCTTAGAATTCATGACAGTTACAAACGTGAAAGATTTCAGCTTTTTACAACACCATAAAGAACGAAAACGAAACACTAGCAACGGAAATCCGTGTACATAATTAGACACCGTTCTCCACGTTTGGCTCTGAATGTACCGATATGGGTGTGACCATTCTTTCAGAATGTTTCCCTGCTAAACCGCAACGTAGCATTTCTCTTGCTATGCAGCTGTTGATGCCAGCTTTTGCTCAGCGAGAAATCAGCTTACCTGTTACAGATTTTGTCCCACACCCTTCCAATAATCGAATAAACAAAACTAATAACTTTTGTAATAGTTCGACCCTACAATAACGAATTTTCCCTTTCCCTTTTTTAAATTTAACATGTGCCGGCTCCGATATCAACTTAATAAGATGTGGAGCATAATTTTGATCAATTTATCTGAATAACTACGTTCATTCGATACCTGTCACGAATTCTCCTATGTCCTTTCTTGGTATGCGTCTGCCAAAAACATCCAACACTGACTGCATAGTAAAACTATATGCAACTATGGTGGCACTCTATTACTTCCGGCTACAAGCAACAGACGAATAATTATCTCTCACAGACCCTTTACTCTGCAGACTGAACCAACTGTACCATTCATTATATTTTCAGACAAATAGTGTAACGAATATCACTGTCTTAACTAAATAGGAGCGTTGGCTTTTTGTCATCGGAACATGCTTTCTGGATCAGGTTCCTGTGCAATCAGCGACAGAGATTGGTGAAGTAGACTTAACATAAATTTTTGTTAGAGTCCTCTGATTAGCTTACAGTGTGAAGTCCATATCGTTTTAGTCGTACTGCCAGTAACAATTAAAAATACAGGCAGAAGCATAAAACATTAGTATGTTCCATGGGTTATTTGTATGACAAATCGAAATGATGTGGAACGAGTCATTTTGTTCAATTGTAAATATGACTACACGCTATTTAAAAGATGGATTTCTTTTAATACAGATGTGAGTTAGTAATTCCTGCACACCACCTTCTACCGATTGCAAAAATGGAATTCTTCTACAGAATAGGAGTTGTCAAGCAGAAACTTTCTTCAGTTTGTTTACAAATTTAACTTTATTATCTGTCAGGCTATTAATATCACTGAGTAAGTGATCATTTATCTTAGTTGCAGCATAGCACACCCATTTTCGTATGCAACGACAACCTTAATGTATAGTGGCGAATCTCATTTTTGTTATGGTGTTGTACTTATGTACATAGTTGTTCATTCTGAACTGCAGAGGATAATTTACAAAGAACTTCATACGGGAATATATCCTGTGAAGCACTTGTCAAAATATAACTAACTCTTTAAATAGATGTCTGCAAGATGATCGTGTGTGAGCACCACATATTATTATTACAGCACATTTTTGGATACTCGAGAATTTATTTCTTAAAATGAGTTATCCCAGAACATTATTCCATGTAACATTATTGAATGAAAATACGTAAAATAGTTCAGTTTACTAATTTGTCTCTCTCCAAGGGTTGCAAGCATTCGAAATGAAAGTGTGGCTGACCTAAGTTGCTTTAGGACTTGTCAAAATGGACACCTCAAAATTGTGATTTTTACGTCTTTGTTATTACTTCCCTTCCATGTCTTAGACTTGTCATTGGCGTAGTACCTCTAGATATACGGAACGCAATATGATATGTCTTTTTGGAATTGAGAGTGAGACTTTCGCAAAAAACAGTCAATGACACTTTTGACAAGATTTTTTACCAGTTTTTCTGTGGTCATAGGTGTCTTTGGGTTGATTACAGTACTAGTGCCCTCGACAAAAGGAATTGATTCTGCTTGTTCTGCATTTGGCGGAAGATCGTTTACTACGTGATAAACAAAAGTAGACCGTAATGATACCCCTCCAGTCAGATGAATCTCCTTTTCTTACGATGACTACGTTATTAAGTGCAATAGTCTGCATTCTTTTGGTTAGATGTGACATTATCCATTGCATGGTTATGGCAGCAATTCTACAAACCCTCTGTTTATCTAGGAGAATACTGTGCTTCATGGAGTCAAATGGCTTACTTGGATTTTGGGATTTATCTCGAGGTAAGTGAAATCATGTGCAAGTAAATCATACAGGCAGAAGTTAATTAAACCAAAGCAGAAAATTTGAAACATTCTTGATAAAAGATACCACACAAGTGAGCGGAAAGAAAGGCTTGTAATGAGGTGGTGCCTAGGCCGGCAGCGGAAGTTTGACCACCCAGGCTGTAATGAACAGCTACCTTTGTTCCGCATCCTCACTCCAGCTATACTAGCGGCGCCGCTTCTGAGAAAGAGGGTCAGTGGAGAGCCTTTGATTACCCAAGCAAAGCAGCCGGATATTGCGTCCGCTGATGAAACAAAGGACGGGTGCTGAAGGCTGCGTCCGCACACAATGCGTCTTTGTTAACAGACAGTTGACGTGCTCTCCATTGCTTTCAAGATTTGGTGCCTGTTTGAAACTATATATTAATCAGAATAAAAGCATTATTTATTAATCCTCCTCTTTGAAATTCTTAAGTTATCGGGGTACAATACAGGAGGTGGAAGGTTATTCATAACTTTGACCGAAAGCAGACTGCAATTATAAGAGCAGAAGGACATGTAAGGGAAGTACCATTTGAGAAGGGAGAAGACAGGTTATAGTCTATCCATAACGTTAGACTGTACATTGATCAAGCTACGAAGGACACCAAGAAGATATTTGTAGTAGTATCGGTGGTCACGGAGAAGTGATATAAACTTTTAGGTTTTCTGATGACCTTCTGATTCTCTCGGAGACGTGCAAGGACTTAGAAGATCATTTGACCGGAATTAATTGTGTGTTGAAACGAGATTGTCAGTTTCATATCTATCAAAGTAAAACAGAGGTAAGGGAGTATAACAAAACAAAGACAGATAACGCTGAGGTAATTAGACTAGAAAATGAAACACTCTAAGACGAATTTCCTTTCTTGGGGAGCAAAATAAGTGACAATGGCCAAAAGCCGCTATTTCACAATAATTGTTTCGGAAGAACAGAAATTAGTTAATGTGGAGTGGGAATCTAAATGTTTGGCAGACCTTTTTCGAGGTATATGTCTGTAGACTTATACGGGTAGGTTGATAATAACAGATTCAGACAAGAAGACAATAGCTTTTGAAACATGGTTCTACAGAAGAAAATATAATTAACGGACTAGATCTCATGACTAATGAGCAGATACTGAATCGAACTGAGGAGGAAAGAATTTGATGTGTCGACTTGATGAAAGAAGTGATCGATTGGAAAGCCATATCCCAAGGCGGCCAGGAATTATCAGCTTGGAGGGCAACGTGACTTGTAACAAATTAGGGAGGGAGACAGAGGGACAGGCTTTCATAGGATATACTAGCGTGAACAATTCCGACAAAGCCATGTTTGGATTGAAGTCGGCGGCAAAAACATACTTATTCTAAGGAAAATAATTTACTCTCAGAGAAGGTAATATGGAAAGTTCTGGCTCCACTGATTCTTTGGTATCATTCATCATAGAATAAGTTGGCATTTTATAGGTGGGGAAATAAAATATCATACAATAACAAAAACCCTATGTTAATTCGCTGATGAGCACTTAATTAAATACACTTATGAAAAGAATCTGCGAACCACGGGCCACGACCTGCAATATAGTGCCAAGAATAATATTTGGGAAGCTCAACTAACGGTATTTAGAAGGTCGAACACATAACACAAAAAAAAAATTTCATTTATGACAAGATAACAGAACGTGTAAAAATATTTAAATATCTTGGAAACTGAATAAGTTAACTAGAAGATCAAAATATCATTTATAATTTTCCAGTATGTTTGTTGAAATGTAAATAGAAAGGCGAAAAGTAAGGTAATGAAATAAACTATAAGCTAAATTTGTAAAACTATGGCAGTTCATGTGATTCTTTATTGGAATGAGCCCTGAAGCCTTACCAAATGACACAGATATGTAATTCAAGAGTCTGAAATGAAATATTCCTAAGATCTGTGAAAGAGTGTACAATACAGGAAGTTTAATACGATGCCTCGCTCCAGATATCCACTTACAGGAACATCATCTGACACTGATGTCGTAGAACGTCCATGAACGGGAAAGTGGAGAATACAGAATGCAAATGTATGCTTGTCGACGAGAGAGGAGGTCAAGAGTCCGATATAAAGAGAGATTGAAGCTTTAATCTGGCCAGCATAGTTAAAACTCCCATGAAACAATTAAAATTCCGAGAATGCATATTTCAAGAACAGTCGTCTAACGTATGGTGTCTTCCGACACTTTGACTTCTTCAGTGTTTCCTTTAGTTTGATGCTGTCCTCCGTCAAGTTCTGTGTTGTGCAGACTTTTTCTTCTTTAAATAGATACTACATTCCCCATCACTCTGTAATCTCTTTATCGAACTCTGTTTCTTCCTTCTACTACACCTTCCATTGCTGAACTGATCATTCCTGATTCCTGTAGTAAATGTTCCACTAATCTGGATGTGCTATTGCCTTATGGGCTTTCATGGACCACCTTCTTCAATTTTTAACGTCCTTCTTGGAACCTGTCCACTTAATTTCTGAGATGCATTAATAGAATCACATTTCAAAAACTTCTAGTCTTTTCTTGTCCGTATTGCCACATTTCACTTACGTACTCTGCTTTGATAGAGTTCGACATTTTCAGTACTACTGCCCTCTGAATAGCGTCAAACTTTCACATTCCAGTACTACCAGATTGGGAAATCCTAGAAATTAGAATGTCTATGGCTGCTTACTGACGTCCATCCATCCCAGGTACCACTTGTGAAAGGTACACAAAGGGTGGGATGGATTTTTATGGGGCAGAAAGTCCTCTCCACACCTCAGAGTGGGTCGATTGATGAAGGTTGTTTTAGATATACCCAGTACCTTCAATCTATCCAAAATATCTATCTGTCAGTCTGTATGCATAATGGGGCTACCAGATCTATTACAGCGTCATAAATGGGAGAGAAAAACTTGCTCATAGTAATTTTCTGTGAAATTGAACACCCGTCCAGTACTTAATGATATATCCAATCCGAAACTACATTGTACTTTGAACTCAAAAAGATCCCGTGACAAAGGGGCGTTAGTGATGCAGCGACTGAGTTGTCACAGTGGTAACACTCTTGTGTTCGAGAGGATATCGGTTCAAATTTTCGTCAGGCCACGGGAATTTTGGTCTTTCGTGACAACTTTAAATCGTTTGAAGAAATTTCTGGGATCATCCCTTTGACCGGGAAAGTCGATTTCCTGCCCCAATTAAAGCTTCTACTGCTTGAAGATGTGAAGAGAATTCTGAGGAAAAAGTAGCACGAAAATGTATGTCTTGAGAAATACAGGTGTACAAACTTGGAGGCAATGTGTAGCGCAGGGAAACTAATTTCATCTGTATATAAGTATGGGACAAGAAGGCTTGTTAATGCATCGTTCTCACATATGAACTATCAAAAGTTCCCGAAAATTGTATGATAAGCGCTTACAAACGGTAGTGAAGTCAAACGCTGCTAGGCGCAGCTTAATATGTATTTCATGCATCAGTATGTCTAGCGGTTTCCATCTAAGCGGACGTCTTGATTGCGGGCGGCCGGTTTCCCAAGTGATGTTCGCTTGTGTTTGCGATTTTGCTGTGACCGACCTGAGAGAACAGCATTACTGTCTCAGGTTCTGTTTTGAACTTGATAAAACAGTCGCAGAAACGCACAGTAGGTTAGTGCAAGCATTTGGTAATGACGCTTTGGCCCAGACACAGGCGTATGACTGGTTTAAACGTTTTGAAAATGACCTGACATCTGTTTGTGATGATGGTGTACGTTGGGCACGACCCTCTAGCCCCATTACACCAAAACATTTCAGTGCTGTTCGAAATGTGGCAGTGAAGGATCGTAGGCAGACTATCCCCGACATCAGTAACATCATGGCATTATCATATGACACATATCAACGGATAGTAGGCTCTCAGAGACCAGTGTGGCCTAAGCTCCCAGTTGGTGCACATCGACAGCGCAGAAAGATACGTATGTAGCTTCTTTTCTGCGTTTACGTCGTAAATTCTTACTTACATTGTGTGTGAGTTTCGTATAGGAGGTGTAATTTCGAGTTTTAGTTACCGTAATTGTAAATTCAGGCAGATTGTAGCGCAGTCGTTAGGCATTTGTACAGATTAGTTCATACATTGTTTGCGTGTTTCCCTTGCGTTATCTAGGCACGGACTCGTGTTTCAGTAACTGTTGTTCAACATCGACAAGAATGGACAGGGACTGTGATCGCTGTGTTCAGATGAGGGCTGAGTTGGCATCCCTTCACTCACAGCTGCAGGCGGCGCTGACTTCGGTCGCGCAGCTTGAGGCTGTTGCCAATGGGCACCATTGTGGGGAGCCGGACTTGTGTATCACGGGGATGTCAACCTCGTCCCGTCTGTCCCCAGATCGGTCTGTGGCTGTGGTTGCCCCGGTTGCTGCCCGCAGTGGGGCTGAGCCCTCACCTGTGGTTGATTGGGAGGTCATTCCAAGGCGTGGCAGGCAGCGAAAGACGTCCCCGGAGGCTGATCAGGAAGCCTCCCCAGTGCGTCTGACAAACAGGTTTCAGGTACTGTCTCTGGCTGAGCCAGATGCAGCTGCCTGCCCTGTTTCAGAGGATGATTCTCAGCCTTAAAGGTCCAGGCAATCGCAGAGGGTGGGCTTATTGGTAGTTGGGAGCTCCAATGTTAGGCGTGTAATGGGGCCCCTTAGGGATATGGCGGCTAAGGGGTGGAAGAAATCCAGTGTGCACTCCGTGTGCATTCTGGGTGGAGTCAATCCTGATGTGGAAAGGGTCCTTCCGGATGCCATGAAGAGCACAGGGTGCAGCCAGCTGCAGGTGGTGGCACATGTCGGCACTAATGACGTGTGTCGCTTTGGATCAGAGGAAATTCTCTCTGGATTCCAGTGGCTATCTGATTTGGTGAAGGCTGCCGGTCTTGCTTACGAGATGAAGGCAGAGCTCACCATCTGCAGCATCGTTGACAGAACCGACTGCGGACCTTTGGTGCAGAGCTGGGTGGAGGGTCTGAATCAGAGGCTCAGACGGTTTTGCGACCGTGTTGGCTGCAGATTCCTTGACTTGCGCCGTTAGGTGGTGGGGTTTCGGACTCCGCTGAATAGGTCAGGAGTTCACTACACTCAGCTGGCGGCTACACGGGTAGCGGAGGCTGCGTGGCGCGGACTGGGCGGTTTTTTAGGTTAGAAGGCCTCGGGAAAGTACGGGGTGGGCTGCAATCTCAAAGGGTGAATGGCAAATACAGGACGTGCTTGGATCAAGGAACAGTCGGAATCGTAGTTGTTAATTGTTGTAGCTGTGCTGGGAAAGTCCCTGAGCTTCAAGCGCTAATAGAAGGCACAGAAGATGATGTTGTTATAGGTACTGAAAGCTGGCTAAAGCCTGAAATAAGTTCTGCAGAAATTCTTACGAAGTCTCAGACGGTGTTCAGGAAAGATAGATTAGGCAGAATTGGTGGTGGAGTGTTTGTGTCTGTCAGTAGTGGTTTATCTTGTAGCGAAGTCGAAGTAGATACTCCGTGCGAATTGGTATGGGTGGAGGTTATACTTAACAGCCGAACTAAGTTAATAATTGGCTCCTTCTACCGACCCCCAGACTCCGATGATATAGTTGCTGAACAGTTCAGACAAAATTTGAGTCTCGCAACAAATAAATACCCCACCCATACGATCATAGTTGGTGGGGACTTCAACCTTCCCTCGATATGTTGGCAAAAATACTTGTTCAAAACCGGTGGTAGGCAGAAAACATCTTCCGATATTGTCCTACATGCTTTCTCCGAAAATTACTTCGAGCAGTTAGTCCAGGAACCCATGCGAATTGTAAATGGTTGCGAAAACACACTTGACCTCTTAGCCACAAACAATCCAGAGCTGATAGAGAGCATCATGACTGACACAGGAATTAGTGATCACAAGGTCGTTGTAGTTAGGCTCAATACCGTTTCTTCCAAATCTACCAGAAACAAATGCAAAATAATTTTATTTAAAAAAGCGGATAAAGTGTCACTAGAAGCCTTCCTAAGAGACAATCTCCATTCCTTCCTAACTGACTATGCAAATGTAGAGGAGATGTGGCTCAAATTCAAAGATATAGTAGCAACAGCAATTAAGAGATTCATACCTCATAAATTGGTAAGAGATGGAACTGATCCCCCATGGTACACAAATCAGGTTCGAACGCTGTTGCAGAGGAAACGGAAAAAGCATGCGAAGTTCAGAAGAACGCGAAATCCCGAAGATTGCCTAAAATTTACAGACGCGCAAAATTTGGCACGGACTTCAATGAGAGATGCCTTTAATAGGTTCCACAACGAAACATTATCTTGAAATTTGGTAGAAAATCCGAAGAAATTCTGGTCATATGTAAAGTACACAAGTGACAAGACGCAGTCAATGCCTTCGCTGCTCAGTTCCGACGGTACTGTTACCGACGACTGTGCCGCTAAAGCGGAGTTATTGAACGCAGTTTTCCGAAATTCCTTCACCAGGGAAGACGAATGGAATATTCCAGAATTTGAAACACGAACAGCTGCTAGCATGAGTTTCTTAGAAGTAGGTACCTTAGGGGTTGCGAAGCAACTCAAATCGCTTGATACGGGCAAGTCTTCAGGTCCAGATCGTATACCGATTATGTTCCTTTCAGATTACCTGATATAATAGCTCCCTACTTAGCAATCATATAGAACCGCTCGCTCACCGATACATCTGTACCTACAGATTGGAAAATTGCGCAGGTCGGACCAGTGTTTAAGAAGGATAGTAGGAGTAATCCATCGAACTACAGACCTATATCATTGACGTCGGTTTGCAATAGGGTTTTGGAGCATATACTGTATTCAAACATTATGAATCACCTCGAAGTGAACGATCTATTGATACGTAATCAGCATGGTTTCAGAAAACATCGTTCTTGTGCAACGCAGCTGGCTCTTTATTCGCACGAAGTACTGGCCGCTATCGACAAGGGATCTCAAGTTGATTTCGTGTTTCTGGATTTCCGGAAGGCTTTTGACACCGTTCCTCACAAGCGACTTCTAATCAAGCTGCGGGCCTATGAGGTATCGTCTCCGTTGTGGGACTGAATTCGTGATTTCCCGTCAGGAAGGTCGCAGTTCGTAGTAATAGACGGCAAATCATCGAGTAAAACCGAAGTGATATCAGGTGTTCCCTAGGGAAGCGTCCTGGGACCTCTGCTGTTCCTGATCTATATAAATGACCTGGGTGACAATAGTGAGCAGTTCTCCTAGGTTGTTCGCAGATGATGCTGTAATTTGCCGTCTAATAAGGTCATCCGAAGACCAGTATCAGTTGCAAAGCGATTTAGAAAAGACTGCTGTATGGTGTGGCAGGTGGCAGTTGACGCTAAATAACGAAAAGTGTGAGGCGATCCACGTGAGTTCAAAAAAAAAAAAAAATCCGTTGGAATTCGATTACTCGATAAATAGTACAATTCTC
This sequence comes from Schistocerca piceifrons, assembly GCF_021461385.2. Taxonomy (NCBI): domain Eukaryota; kingdom Metazoa; phylum Arthropoda; class Insecta; order Orthoptera; family Acrididae; genus Schistocerca; species Schistocerca piceifrons. The sequence goes on from NC_060139.1 coordinate 274,341,546, forward strand.
AAGGCTGTTAATTCAACTAAGTAAGTACCTGTGTGTTAAAATTGCGAACAACTTCAGTTGGAAAGACCACATAGATAATATTGTGGGGAAGGCGAGCCAAACGTTGCGTTTCATTGGCAGGACACTTAGAAGATGCAAGAAGTCCACTAAAGAGACAGCTTACACTACACTCGTTCGTCCTCTGTTAGAATATTGCTGCGCGGTGTGGGATCCTTACCACGTGGGATTGACGGAGGACATCGAAAGGGTGCAAAAAAGGGCAACTCCTTTTGTATTAGCACGCAATAGGGGAGTGTGACAGATATGATACGCGATTTGGGATGGAAGTCATTAACGCAAAGACGTTTTTCGTCACGGCGAGATCTATTTACGAGATTTCTCTTCCGAATGCGAAAATATTTTGTTGAGCCCAACTTACATTGGTAGGAATGATCATCAGGATAAAATAAGAGAAATCAGATCTCGAACAGAAAGGTTTAGGTGTTCGTTTTTCCTGTGCGCTGTTCGGGAGTGGAACAGTAGAGAGATAGTATGATTGTGGTTCGATGAACCCTCTGCCAAGCACTTAAATGTGAATTGCAGAGTAATCATGTAGCTGTAGATGTAGAAAAATTCAATATGAGGAGCACTACAGCGAAGTTCGTTCCACGATTGCTGATGATGACCGGAAAGAACATCATCATACGAATGTTTGCAGGGCACTGAAAGAACTGCCTCGAACTGATTCTGATTTTCTTTCTGAAGTCGTCACAAGTGATGAAAGCTGGATTTATAGGTATGACCCTGAAACCCAAGAGCAATCATTCCAGTGGGAGAGCCCATCTTCACCTGGGCCAAAGAAAGCTCGTCAGTTTGAGAGCAACATTAAATCCTTACCGATCTGTTTTTTTCTATACTAACGGTATTACCCACAAAGAGACCTACCCCGCGGTCAGACGTTTAATGAAGAATTCTATCGTGATGTCCTAAGGCGGCTAAGGGAGGATGTGAGGAGAAAAGTCCAGAGAAGTGGCGCAGTACTGATTGTTTCTTTCACCACTACAATGCGAGGCCACATACGTCTTTCATCGTGCAGCAGTTTTCGGCAAAAAACAACATGGCGCTCCTCACTCATCCACCGTATTTTGTGTTGGCTCCGTGCGATTTACTTTTCTTTCCCAAGTAAAAAATGAAGTTAAGGTGCCGAGGATTTCATATACATATTGAAGGTGGGGGGACGGGGGGTGAGAAGGTAAAGGAAGGGAACTATCGATGTCAGCTGCATTGGGAGTTTTTGCGGAATCAGCGCGGCGAGTGAAAATGTATACCGGCCCGATGTGATCGTATTTAATGATGTGTTTCGAGAACTTTTGTGTGGTACCTCGTAGAAACAGGAGAAGGAACTGTTAGTAAAGTATCTTGTGACATTCCCTGTGACGTGTTAGCACAGGCGTGGGTGGGAAATGACAACTGAGAAAATTACTTCTAATATCTGTGAGTGTCCCTTGTTCTTACTTATGATTCCTCTTACAGAACAGCCGGTAGCTGCTACTGCTGATGGAAAAGAGGAAAGCGCAATCCCGATATTTCCACCACGATTCTTCCGCTGTGAACTCGGCGTCGGTGCGATCCATTACTATAACGAAGGCAGCGACCGAGAGTTATCCAGGAAAACATCGCATGTGCATTTCCTTAGACGCGAAAATCATTTCTCTCTTGCTATGCAACTGGAATCCCGATGACAAGGCGTGACTTACATGTGATAAGAGATCAATGCATGGCAGCAACTCCAACACAGCATATTTAATCGTCTGCTTGCGCTGAATGTGACAACGTATTTCGATAACCATTAATGCGAAGTTTTTAGTTAAGACAAATGATATATTTTGTTGAAAACATTAAACCCAAACAAAGGAAGAAGCTTCTGAAAGAGTATTTCAAATGCAAAACGGTACTGATGTGAAAAGTGGGTGGGTGAAAAAAAAACTTTTCTGAGATTTGTCAGTGATGCAACTGAATTAGTTTAGTGAAGAAGTTTGCATTAACTAAGAAGAGTCATAATTGCATACTGTAATTAAGAATATGTGAGATTACTCAAAAATTACTGTCACAAGGTACCGATTTTTTACACTGATTTACTTATGAGCTACGTTTCAGGATATGTAAGGAAATGAATTCAGCTCTCGATGCATTATTACAGGAGTTTTCTACAGTCAACAATGAACGAATCTCACTGATACCTTAGAGTATCATTCCATATTCATGTACGTCGACAGAGCACACTTATTGCATTGTTTTGTAATCAGAAATTATGTATCATAATTAAAAAGAGTAAAATCAGTCTCAAACAACTCCTACAAGTTACATAACTTTTTACACTGATTTATTTGTGATCTAATTTTTGGATGTGTGGAACATGTACCAGGTTGTCAACAGACTGGAATCCATAGAATTATAGGAATAATTATTGAAGTAGTTACAATGGTCTTACTGCCCAAGAACACAATAACATCCATTTTACAATATCGGTTAAAATGTACTCTATAATAATTAAATGCACTGTGGATTCTAATTTTCAAAATGGACCGCAAACAACTCCTAAAAGTCACATATGAACTACTTTTGTGGATGAGAGAGAAAGAAGGTCAGTATCGGTCGTAACCCCACGTTTCTTTTTGATTGCATTGCAGATCTGGATCAGCCAGCCGGTGTGGCAGAGCGGTTCTGGGCGCTTCAGTCTGGGACCGCGCGACCGCTACGGTCGCGTGTTCGAACCCTGCCTCGGGCATGAATGTGTGTGATGTTCTTAGGTTACTTAGGTTTGAGTAGTTCTAAGTTCTAGGGGACTGATGACCTCAGATGTTAAGTCCCATAGTGCTCAGAGCCATTTGAACCAGATCTGGATATCAACAAATAGAGTAGCTATCATCAGTACTATAAATACAAATACCTCTAGAAACAGACACAGAAACAGCACATTGATCAAACGTCATTTCGAAGTTGTACTCAATTACAATTCCTCAATTACCGTTATAAGTAGTCATGTAACCCCAACGCAATTATAACGACAACTAGATAGCCAACGCACTCTATTTTCAATGCTCATCTGTAAAAGAATATAATTGTTTTATATAGTACATACATAAAAATACAATGAAATCACATAACGATTATAATAACATATAATTTTGTCTGGAGGCATATAAATTCAAAACAATCATTATGTCAAGTCACACTGAATCATTTATTATGGAGTACATCGGAATATTAAACTTTGTTGCCACAAAATTTGGACCAGAATTAACAATTTGGTGTAAAATCGTAATTTTCCATTCATAACTTTATTGCATGGCCTAAATGAGAATCATAATCGCCAATATACTATTAATTAGAAACTACGTGATGAAATTTTCAAACAGGTGTCTTAGCTGCATAGCGAATGTGACACACAGTAAAATGTATGTCACATGTGCCGTGCAGCTTACCACAGACACAGATTAAGCAATGGGGAGTAGCCAGTCAACAATGGAAGTGAGAGATCGTGTTTTGGTGTGCTGTGTAAAACATTACTATTCGTGCTAACATAGGCACAAATTATTTGGAGAATACATTCGAATTAAGAAGTCATCTCAGTTAATTATCTGTCGTAGATGCAAGACTTTGCAGTCTAAACTACCGTGTTGCAGCGACTGCACCAGTTTGCTTGAAGCAGGTGCAGTAAGGACAGCTGTTACACCATTGACATATAATTTGAACCAGAGACGTGATGAATTTGTGGAAGGGTTTCTGGCACTATATCCTGAACTGCACCCATCGTAAAAGGGCAAGTGACACGCTGCTTATTTTTTATTCTTTTAGAAGGAGAAGCAGACATAATTCAATATATAATGTGGTTCTAAAAGGAAAATTTTCACTTTTCGTCAATTTAGTGACATTTATATAGAAAGCTTGTGCGTCTTTTCTTAAATACTAGATTAAAATTATTTGTTGTTGGTGTAACAGCAGTAACAATAATCGCAGTGTTATAGTCAGTTTACTGAAGTAGACTATCACACATTTTTGATGGGTCGCTTTGTTGCAGTACTGTAGTAATATTTAATTGCATTAAGTCAGTTTCTTGAAGTTTCAAGGTTATATTAATATTGTTCAAATGACAAATAGAAACTTAATTTTTTTTTTTGGAAAAACTTAAGTAACGAAAGGAAGTCTATGAATATCTTGTCCATTTCTTTCTGGTTCTAAAAGGAAAGTTTTCACTTTATTAAAACTCAACTTAAATAACTGTTCACAATTGAATTAACAGACCTCACGTTCAAATTTCGTTCCTTCAGAACGTAGCTACCGTAGGTAGCAAATAACAGAATTGAATTTCAGGAGAAATTCCTCAAGGTGGTTTTAGTCACCGCTCCCGTTCAGTATTGAATGCAGTTAATGTTCAGAGGAAAACATAAATTATCAAAACGATAAGGTAAGCAGTGAATTGAGGCGAATTCATTGTTGCTAAGTAGAAGGACACAGTAGTTTGTCCACTAAACTCTTTAGAAGAAGTTCAACAGCCGAATAAAAATTCGCTTAGACAAACACGCGGTCGAAATTAGTCAAAGAGTGCATTATAGTTTAACAAGTTGTTCAAAGTGTTAATATTGCTGCTTGGATTCATTAGTCCTAACAAAATACAAAGGCAGAGTACGGTCACGGTACTTCACAGACGCTACCCAACGCTCGTAAAAGCAGACCCGAAGAAAACGCTGTATCTGGCAACTAAATGCTTACGGTCTACCCTCTGCCACAAAATATAAAGTAGTTAGATTGAATTAATTTCCATATAATACGTAATGCCAAGGCGAAAAGTCTGTAAATGGTTGTATGGAACACTTTAGATGTCTATGACGTTTCCTTATTAATTTAAAGAGAAAAGAAAAAGGGAAACAGAAACATAAAACTAGGTGTGACTTGTGTGCAATGTGGAACTCAGCGGTACGTCGAAGAACGAGGAAGGCACTGAAAGCCACGGAGAGGCATTGGTTATGGCGTCGGAAAGAAACTGCTATGAGCATCCTCGCGCTTGCAACGGCGGCAGCACCGCGCTACACAGGTACTCAAGAGCAGGTAGTATACATACAGTTGTTTACTCCCGTAAGTTGTGTGAATGGAGGAATTGCTTCTTGCACAGTATGCACCACCAGAAGTCTCTCCTACATCCAGGGCGCTAGAGAAATCTCAGAAATCACTACAAAAAGCCTCAACGCTTCAGTGGGATGCATTTTTCAGGTGGTCTACAATTTAGTCAAACGTCGGTTACTCGCAATGCATACTACATTGTGTCCTTAGCTTTGACGTATCTGGTATCTCTACGTCGAAGAAACTATAAAGGAAGTGAAAGGAAATTTCCGATGAGGAATAAAAGTGGAAGCTTAACGTACTGCAAAGATGGGGTTCACTGACGACATACCTTTTCAGCTGGATGTAGGGATCCACAGCATATTTAGCACGGAATAAGCTGCAGGATGAACAAAGGAAGACGAAAGTGATGAGGAGTAATATAACGGAGAATAACAACTTGCTGAACGTAAATACTGAAAAGGAGACCGTAGTGGAGGACTTGAAAGAATTTTTCTATCTCATGGAGGGATTTTATTTTCAACAAGGTGCTCTCCCAATTTCTACAATTGTGTACAAGGTAGCGTGAATGAGACATCGTCACTAGAGTGGTCCGTGTGGTCACCTGACTTTGACACATTGTGATATTTTTCTTGTGAATTGACGTGGAGTATAGCATTTATGTCACATCTGTACCGCTGAACGTAACCACTGCACGTCAGCTGTTGTTCTTACCGTCAGTCTTGGTATAATGGTCGGGTATAGGTAGAATTGATCTAAGTACTATCTGCGTTCGGAGTGGCGAAGGTTGGGCGCAAAGAATTTTTATAAACATTGCAAATAAACTTATAAACTTTGAGAGTTGTTCTTTCACACGTTGTATCATTTGCTACTTCATCACTGAACATCAATTTGCTGGTTAGCTCCTCATTTTCTAAATGTTTCAGCATCTGAATGCAGAACTGCAGGCGTTGCAATTTGTCGCCATTGTTTATGGCTTGCAGAAGCTGCAATTTATATGGATTCACTTTTAATCGCTTGCGAACGCACTAGATCGGTAGCCAGACTTTGTGTGAATTCGCAGCATCATGTATTCCATATGGTCCACTCCCTGTTTTGGGTCGTCCGGTCAGCCCGAACTTTTTGCATCACTCAAACAACCGTCCTCCTCGAAGTTTTCAAAGAGCGATGTGGCGCAGCGGTTATCACTCTGGACTCGCATTCGGAAGGACGACGGTTCACATCGCCGTCCGGCCATCCAGATTTATGTTTTTCGTGATTCCCCTAAATCACCTCACACAAACTGCGGAGTGGTTCCTCTGGAAAGGGCATGGACGAATTCTTTCCCTGTCCTTTCGTAATCCGAGCTTGTGCTATGTCTGTAATGATTACTCTCTCGACGGGACGTTAACCTTCGCCCTTTTGTGAATTTATCGTACGGCTTCACGATGTTGCAAGCTGATTTTGTCTTGTTAATCTTGCCACGGTGACCTCTTTGCACTCTCGCTGCCGTTTGACGACAGACAATTTCTAGCACACAAAATGCTTAGACTTCCCGGTTCGCCAGTATTTTCAGCAAGTGAGGACGGTGGCACTCCTGTCGGTGGTTTCCCAAATTATTGTGCTGCCTTGACGTTTAAAGAAAAAAACCGAGATTTTGTCTTTAACTTAGCGTACCATTCATTAGCTTATGATTAAACACATACCTATACAAGTTATTTAAATTGCTTCATGGGCTTGTAATGTCTCATAAGAACTATTTCTCCCGAAATCAGAGTTGCTGTTTTGTGTATGATTGCAGTTAGAGGGCGTTGTTATCGCTGCTACACTTAATCTGTTTCGCAGTTTCTTACAAAAGAAGATATTAAATCATTACTACGGTTTTGTCTTTCATTAGGGACAGACATGTTCTTAATTAAAGGCATGCGTCGCCATTTTGTTTAAATGTATTTGTTGTGGTTGCACAGTTAATAATGATGTGCTGCTTGCTTATTTACACTGAAAATTAGTGTAATAAAATAACTGTGATGAACCCAACATTCGAAATCACAATTTTTATTCAGATATTTAACATGAAAGCAATCCATTTCGAGTCGTATCAGATTGCTTGTGAGGCGGCACCACCGTTTAAGATACGAAATATTTAGATTCGGTGCAATATTTCTGAGCGCACAAGTTACAGCCAGGCATGGGCCTGTTGACAGTAAGTCACGCTGACCAGCAGTTGTGAAGTAGAATGGAGGCCACGGGGCCGTAGAGCCGCTGAAAAGAGTAAAGACAGCAGTTTGCATGGAGCAAGTTACAGGTAGAAGGGGCCCACTGGCCCAATCTAGGTGTTATGAGTACGTGACTCGGAGCGGCGCGTTAGCAAAACAGAGTCGCACAGCCGCGTATAAATAGGTGCCGGTTTTCTAACGAGGGGCATTCAAGTGTGGCAGCTCTCCTGGATGGCGGGAAGTGTCTCTACACCGGCTACACACAGCATCAGATGGGGCACCAGCATTCCAGTCCACAGCGGGTCGCTGGTTCGACCCTCTGAGGCCAACGCGGGGTCTGTAGCCAGCCAGTGGCGGGCCGCTCGCCGGCTCACTATCGTGGGCAGTCCTGTTTGCTCCCAACACAGACCGGAGGCATCCCGAGGCGAGGGCCACAGATTTAGCTGTCGGATCATAGGCGCTTTTTGTCACTCGCGATCGTAACCACGACAGCGAATAAGCACATAGCGGGCCGCCCTGCGGCTCCTGGCGAGCGGCACTGAGGCAACAACGATTAAAGCCGCTGAGTTGGCTGCTGGTGCATCCTGACGTCGTGAAAACTCCGCGGCTGTACACAGCTGGCGCGCCACAGTACGTTGCATGGGTCGCTGAGGTAGCCCTTCCACAACAAGCTGTTTTGCAGACAGTGAAGTGGCGCCCTTGGCAATGTAGGACCCTGTCATGCAGTCAGTGAGGAATGTGGTACTGTAGCTGGGAATAATAAAACACTTGAAGTTCATGGCCGAGTTTTAATACGGCGCACCCTGATAGTTTCCATCCATGTCCAACATTCCTCCACCGCACGCCAATTTCTACATTTGGCGGTGACGTCTACACGTGTGTGGTATGCTTTAAGTTAGTGGCTCATGGTAGAGTGCCTTGGAGCCTGCAGATTCGCATATTGTTCCTTTTCGTTTTCTGGTAGTGGCGATTCCAATAAAAAATCTATTTGCTCTAATAATTAACTGCACATTACACAGCCCAAGAAATTATGGCAGTCACCAGGCATAGGGAGATCAGTCTCAGAATAATAATAATTGAAATTAATATTGTTGATAAAGAGTGATTCTCCGAGTAATTAAATTTTATTACAGAGATACTTTATTCGGCTCCTGGGTTCCATAATATAGTTTAGACTTTATAATTACTCTGTTTAGTAGAAGTAGATTGAATGAATTTGGAAAAACAACTGATGTAGGATGACGGATGTAGAACACGAGTAGATATTAAGAGAGTAGCTCGAGAAAGGAAAACATGAACAGGTTGAAGCTAACCCAAAGACTGATGATGCACAAAAAGTTTCTATCCTATCAAAGCATGAGTTTCATGAATTCTATCTGATAATTTTGGGCGCTTTAACGAATGAGGGTACGTGATATTATATGATATTATACTGATTAAAGAGTCTAGTAAAATTTACAAAGAAGTTGGCAGTATGAGCTCACTTATCGATACGAAGATGCAGCACTGCTGGTCTGGAGACAGGCGTTAATTCAATTGGGAAGCTGTTGTATCCGTTCAAGAGGCGAGCTGGCCGACAACTGTTGTAAATATTTTTTTCTTGAAATAAGACTGTCTCGGTTGGAAAATCTTTTTTATTTACACGAAAAGACGCATTTCGCCCTTTCGGGGCTTCGTCAGATTGGCGTAAAAATTAAGTAATTTTCCACTTAATTTTTGCGCCAAACGGACGAAACCCAAAAGGGCGAAATGCGTCATTTCGTGTAAATAAAAAAGATTTTCCAACCGAGACAGCCTTATTTCAAGAAATTCGTTACCTGTTGCTCTACCAGGTGCACATTATGAAATGGAATGAATTTTACTGTTGTTATTATTAGAATGTTTAACACTGCTGTCAGCTGTAATTTCATTATCAATTTACTCGCAACTGATTTCGACTACACAATTCGTCGTCATCAGGCCCTTTAAATATGTAGTGACTGAATTTTCCCGAAAGACACCAGTCAATAAGTCCCACGTGAAAATAACTGATATCCGCATTAGCTCTTGCAGGAAGCAACCACACACGGCGAGGCCGCAGTCAGACTTATAGGGCCTGATGACGAAGCATATCGTCGATACTGGTTGCCAATAAACTGATAATGAAATTACAGCTGACGGTAGTATTAATGTTTGTAATATTCCTATCGGCTGTGGTGGGCTGCTCCTGCTCAACAAGTACGGACAAGCCGCAACTGTTGTAACTGGTCCGTGATATCCTAGACTGCCGCTGGAACGGGGATGACGTCCGAGCTGGTCCCACAAGTGTTCTGCTGAGGACGGATTTGGGGTCCTTCGGGTGACGGGAATACCTCATCATGGCGCAGAACCATGTCATGTGTGGACTAGCATTGACCTGGTGAAAACTGTCACCACTATATTGTCGCAAGAGAGGTTCACGCCTAAAAAGGTAAAATGTCAGTGACGGGCCGTTATTCCGTCATAGTGCCAGTCATTACTACCAGCCGTGATCTGAAGTCAAACCCAATGGCTCCCCACGTCATGAAGCCACTGTGCCTCTCCGAAACTTTGGAAGAATAGGACCTCTCCCGTGGTCGTTGCCATATTCCCAGAAGATTGACATCAGGAATAGCGCAGAACTTTGAATACCGTGTGATGTCAGTCATCAGCAGTCCACTCTTCCTGCCCAAGCCACCACTCTAAACAAAGACGTTTGTGTTGTGGCGTTAACGGCATCCTAAGCAAGGGAAGGCAGATCCGTAGTCAGGCTGCTGCTAGTCTCCAACCGATGATGCGGGATGACACAGAATATTTCAGTGTGTCTACTGGAAAGCGCAGATGTGAAGGAGTTAATATATGCCTGGTGCACATTGCGACTATCCTGCCTTGCGGCTGTCAGGCGTCGTCAACCGAAACCTTGAAGACCTCACATTGTCATATAGTCAAAGATTTGGACATTGTTACATCTGAATAGCCTCCAAATGTGGACAAGTTAACTTCCGACCAAGTCTTCTGTGAGCTACGCTTTCTTTACCAGGCAGCGTATTTGTAACAGTGAGTGAAACATAGCTATCAACATCCCAACTACATGGGAGCTCTGTGCGATGTAATTATCAAATGAGTGGTTTAAGATTGCTACGGCAAACACGAAGAAACTCGTCTACTCTGTTTCTCACCTATTTCTGGACATCATCACTAGAGGGGGTGTTACAAAATACAAGAATGATGTAACCTAGGTACACTAATTTCCTGCCTGGTCTCCATACCTGTTAGTGTTCTCAGTGTAATTTGTGACACTGCTCTGCTGCGTTGATCTACAATACAACCAACATAGCCTCCATTAGTATCAACTGTTGTAATGGCTTCTCCTTTCTCTCCTTTTTGTCATCTGAAAATTTCTCTTATAACCACAGCTATTATGCTGGCAACTGAAAAAGGAATCAGATGAACAGCTTACAGTTCGTTAACAGTTTAACATTTTGTTTACGCTTCACTACTGTCTTCATTTAACTAATCATTTCCATATTGAGCGAAAACACGTATGAGTGTCTGTAGTGTTTGTAGTTCTCTTCTGACACAAAGAATGTTATCGAAAGTTGTGTAGAAACGCCATCTTTGAGTAACTAGCAGCGACGTAGGGAAATGATAAGTTAGAATTTTTCATCGGCGTTGTGAACGGCATATTCCTTTAAATGTCTGCAGTTGTAACTGAACGTGGAGGACAAAGTCTTTGAAAGGGTAAAAGACTATAAATACCTTGGGGCTATACTCAATGAAAGGAATTACTGCACGAACACAAGCAGGAAACAGGTCAAGGTTTTCTCTGGGAAAACTGTTAGTCCCGGCTTCTATCGAGATCCTCAAAGATCAGGACCTACAAGACAATAATACAACCTGAAGTCTTATATGGAGGAGAGACCTGGAGCATCACCAAAAATATGGGAAGAAAAGTCCTGACATTTGAGAATGCCATCCTCAGACAGATTTTTGGGCCAGTGAGAAATAGAAATGAATTGCAGGAACTATACAAGTCGATGGACATTGTGGCAGCGATAAAAGAAAGAAGACTGAAGTGGTGTGGACACGTAATGCGTCGAGAAGGCCCGATATTCAGGCAGGTAGTGGAGGAAGATATTAGTGACAAAAGACCACGGGGAAGACCACGACTCCGATGGATTGATCAGTTCAGAGAGGATATGAGTACGCCGGGGCTGTATGAAGAAGAATACATGGACTGAGGACGCAGGAGGAGGCTAACTGGTGAGGCCAAAAACCGACTGCGGTTTGTGTGACCAACACAGTAAGTTGTAAGTCAATTTGGATGGAAGGAGAAACTAAACTCTAATGTTCTTATATATTATTAATGTAATGCTGCTTGAGTGAGTCATGTAAATGCTGGATGTGATAAAAATGTAAATGTCGTGCGACTAGGGCCTCCCGTCGGGTAGACCGTTCGTCGGGTGCAAGTCTTTCGAGTTGACGCAACTTCGGCGACTTGCTCGTCGATGAGAGTGATTAGGACAACCCAACACCCAGTCCCTGAGCGGAGAAAATCTCCGACTCAGACGGGAATCGAACCTGGGCCCTTAGGAGTGACATTCTGTCGCGCTGACCACTCAGCTACCGGGGTCAGACACTGGATGTGATGTTACGAAACCACATGAAACGAAACAGCACGTCGGAGGTAGAAAAAGAGAATTGTCGTTTGTGGTTTAATGTGGCGGTTTTAGGTAAGTGAAGCTAAACTATAAAGGAGGTGGAGTATAAAAGCCTCGTGTGACACATTCTTGAATACTGCTCGAGTATTTGGGCTCACGAGCAGGTCGCATTATTTCCACCAGTACAGGAGAGTAACTGAAATGCTACGTGAACTGAGACGAGAATCTTTGAAGTTCGGAATACAGTCTTACTGTGAAACGCTATTGTGGCGTTTACAGAACTAGTCTTAGCGACAAACTGCAGAATCATTTTAATACCTCCCACATTGCTCTCAGGTGAGGACAAAGTAGGGGAAATTTGGGCTCGTACAGGGGCAAACAGATAACCGATTTGCCTTTGCTCCATTTTCGATTGTAGCAGGTCACGGAACAACTAAGAATAGTACGATTTACCCTCCACCGCGCACTGCACAGTGGCTTGTGGAATATGTATTAAGATATTGGTTTAGAAATCACCAGGGTGCAGCTCACCCTTGGCAGATTTCGCAAAAGAACATTTCTCGAATCTCACAGACTAATGGTTCCTACTATTCGTCAACTGCATGTAACTGGAGATGCGGTGCAGACGTTTCTTGGTACAGTCGTGACGGTAGCTCAAACGCATGAAGATAGTTCTGAACCTCGGTGAACATCGTCAATTGTTACGCCATTGCCACACAAGTACTGAAAATTATATTTGTGTGCAAGGTCGTATCTTACCTCTAAAATAATGTTACCATTCCCTGTTCCACACTTTTCTGTCTCAATCTGTACCTATAGCTTTGTGGTGGGTAACTACGATTACGCAATAACGTACTCCTCTGTCGTAAGGAAGCCCTTAACCGAAGTATCACCTGTATTACTTCCACTGACTTTGAGAGTCATGGAATAATGTTATCCTTTCCTGTAAATCACACTTGACAACACTATTTCTACATCCAGCATATAACCGCTGATCTAAAATCCCATTGCATGGTACTAAAGTCTAGTGTTTCCCATGGAAAGAAAAATTTTTCTTTACCTTTGGCATTAGGACCATCAGTATTTATGTGAACCTGACGCTTGTCTAAACATTAACCTGTATGAAGTAAGATGCCCCTTCATCAACACGGTATTAACTGACCTGGTTAACATTAGCATAAGGCAATATCGCGTTACTTTAATTGGTACTTGTCAAGGTGAAGTAACAATGATCAACGGTAGAATCCCGTTCTAGGCAGGCGTTAACAAATTCCGTCCGTAGTACTATCATCTGGTTTGCTTTCCAATTAGCTCTCTTTACTTTTCAGTTGGGTGTTTGAAATGCAGGTCCTACTGGAGCTTGTTACCAATGAGACCAGAAGAGATATTTTAACACTGAATGTGAGCGAGAGTCAGGATCTGCTAATTCCAAAATACGAGTGTCCAAAATCCGGTGCCTCGTATTTTGTTACCATCCCTCATAACTTCCTTTTAGTACAGCTCTTAATTATTTCTGAGCTAATTACATGAAGTATGTGTCAACGTTGCAACTGAAATTTATTCCACCGTAGTGTCATAAAGTTTAATACCAGCCTTTGTGCTCACGCTGCGTGTTAAAATGTAGCCGGCCAGGTTTTCTGTTTATCCAGAGCCGTCTCTTGAAATAAATGTTATTTGTTGGTAATAAAAGACTGTGCGAATAGGGATAAAGTCTGCGGTAAAAAATTCTACTGTGTTCTGTTCCCTTCCCAGAATATTCACACTCATGGCGGTTAAGAGTTTGGTGTATTAATTCGTATAGGGATGTCACATACTGTATTGAGTGTACGTGAGTCGAAGTGAGCTTTCTTTCAAAATCTATCTTGTTTGCATTTTCTGCCGTCGTTTGCTAACGTTATTTATGTTAATTTCCATCATGTCTTATGTTAATAATCGAGTAGTTCGTTAGTCATTTAAAGTTACACTAATCACCTCACTTTTCAGCCTACTTTAATATTACTGTATGCTGGTATCTAAAACATAAGAACGAAACTAATTTTCACATGATGTGTCACTTTCAAGTGATAATTCGATGAAACGTAGACAGTATGAACGACAAAGAACTGCCATACTGTAGGACAGAAGGTAACTGAAAGAAATACGCAATGAAACGAAGAAAAATAACACTTTTCTTGAACGACAATATTTACACAGAAGTCACCGTGATTCATGATGGTCCCCTGCACAATACTAAGGTCGGCACTTGGTTCTTAACAGGATGTGTCATCACCAAGGACGGCAATGTATCCTCTGAAATGTCCTCCCATGCTAATTACGAGCTGGTAAGGAGTTCTTGTTGTAGTGTGGTCTATTTCCTACACCAACGCGTTTGGCACGTACTGGATGAGCCTTGGTGCCCGTGGACGTGCTGAAATGCGTCTCCACAACGCATCAAACACGAGCTAAATGGGATTTAAATCGGGGGAACCGGCAGGCTGGTCCCTTCGCCGAATATCCTCTTGTTCGAGCAGCTCTTTCACCTGCGTTATTCGGTGCGGTTTCGCACTATCATCGACAAAAATTACGTCAAAGTCGAAGGCACTCCTGAAAAGAGGCACATGGAGAACGAGCACAGTGTCACAATATCACAGACCGGTGACTATACCGTGTTCGAAATTTGGTGTTAATTTCTCCCGAGCAACATTATCCCCTCCGCACACAATAACACCTGGACCACCGAAACAATCTTCTTCGTCATAATGGGACGTATCTTTATATGCCGAGATGTGGGAACACGTAACGCACCGATGAAGCTTGCCTAACATGATCGTTGGCTGGTTCAAGTGTTATTATTTGGGCAGCCACAACGTTGCATGGGCATACTGAGATCCAAATGTTCGAACAAGGTACACACAACGGCTTGTTCTACTGCGACCATGTACTCCATCCCACTGTCGGTCTTTTCTCCGGTGTGCTTGGCTTTGACATCGTATGACAATGCGTGACACCAATGAGCCGCACAGGCGGAGGATCTCTTAGAACGAGAGGATATTTGGCCAATAACCATCTCATGGGGCAAGTCTGCTATGCGCTGAGCAGACGTATTTCAGCACGTCTTCATGCACCAGTGACCATCCAGCAGTTGTCAACCGCACTATTGGAGTATCGAAACATCAGACGATAAGAACGCCTTAACAACCTCGTGGCCAGCATGTAAGTACGTTGCACAGCATTAAGAGCCGTGTCTTGACACTTTATCCAGAGGATGTTCGCTCTAACTTTGGTGTAATTTCTGTCTTTGAATAAAAGTGTTATTTCTCTTCGTCTCATTATCTATATCTTTCAGGGTTGTTATTCCTTCCAGATAGCCTCCAAGATTCATTGTATTATGTTACCTGGCTGGGACACGTGACATGAAAGTTACTCTCGGTCTTAATTTTTGCACACTAATGTGTATACACTAACAGAAAAAATGTCGCATTGCGAAAAAGGAGTTATGTCACATAAACAAAAGTTGGTATTTATTTTTTGTACATTTGAAAAATGATGTCTCTTAACATTTCACGTGAGTCGCATCAGAATGGTTCTAGTAGCGCCACTACGAGGATCCAACTCAGGTTTGCATTAAATAAGCGCTGTAACGGTTGTCAGCGTTAGTTAACATTGAGAATGGAGGTGGTGAGTTGGTGTTAGTCAAGAATGCTGTTAAGGCGACAACGACACCATTATCAACATCTCACTGAGTTTGAACGAGATCATGTGATAATGCTACAAGAAGCTTCATGTTCCTTCTGCGATAATGCAGAGAGAGTTGGCAGGGATGTAGCCACTTACACGATTGCTGGCAGTGGTGATTCCGTGAATGTACAGGCGCAAGAAGACCGGGCTCTGGAAAGCTACGCGGTACTACCAAGCGGAAACACCATCGGCTCCAGCGTATGGCTCAGGCGCATCGTTCAGCACCTGCAAAAAAAGGTTCAAATGGCTCTGAGCACTATGGGACTTAACTTCTAAGGTCATCAGTCCCCTAGAACTTAGAACTACTTAAACCTAACTAACCTAAGGACATCACACACATCTATGCCCGAGGCAGGATTCGAACCTGCGACCGTAGCGGCCACGCGGTTCCAGACTGTAGCGCCTTTAACCGCTTGGCCACACTGGTCGGCTCAGCACCTGCAGCAGTGATTTGAGCAGCAGTTGGCACTACATTGATATAATGAACTGTTACAAGTCGGCAACTTTAAGGTCAGATCCGAGGCAGATGCCACGTAGAGTGCATTCTCCTGGGCCAAAATGACCGCCATTGGCGAATTCACTGGTGTCAAGCGAGAGCTCACTGGAAGGCAGTGTGAAGGTCTTTTGTGTTTTCTGATGAAAGCTGGTTGTGGCTCATTGCCAGTGACATCCTTGTGTTGGTTAAAAGGAGGCCAGTCGAGGCCTGCAAACAACCTGTCTGCATGCTGCCGGCCGGAGTGGCCGAGCGGTTCTAGGCGCTACAGTCTGGAACCGCGCGACCGCTGCGGTCGCAGGTTCGAATCCTGCCTCGGGCATGGATGTGTGTGATGTCCTTAGGTTAGTTGGGTTTAAGTAGTTCTAAGTTCTAGGGGACTGATGACCTCAGATGTTAAGTCCCATAGTGCTCAGAGCCATTTGAACCATTTTGTCTGCATGCTAGACACACTGGCCATACACCTAGAGTTACAGTCTGGGCTACGATTTCATATGGTAGCAGGAGCACTCTCGTGGTTATTCCACGCACGATGACCAAAATTATACGTCTATCTGATGACTCTACCTGTTGTGGTGCCATTCATGAACATCATTCCAGGGGCGTTTTCCAACAGGATGACGCTCGCCCACATACCGCCTTGTAGCCCAACAAACTCTACAGAGTGTTGACACGTTGCCGTGGTCTGCTCACTAACCAGAGCTGTCTCCAACCGAGCGTATAAGGGACGTCATTGGACGACAACTTCAGCGTCATTCACAAACAACTTTAAGCGTCCCTATATTGACCGACCAAACTGGAACAGGCATGGAACTCCATTCTACAATCTCACATGCGGTCCTGTACGACACAAAGCGTGCTTGTTTGCTTGTCCGCATCCAACATTCTGGTGGTTGTAACGCTTGCTACCGTACCAGCATTTCACGTTTGTAACGGCTTTTCTCATGCGTACATAAATTTCATTATTCTACACTAATTACCTTTTGGCGCTGCGAGTGCTTACCGGCAGACTCGCATTTAATAGAGACTAAATGTTTTTCTTACTGTTCATGGTAGTGAAACATGGACTGTGGGAAAACCGGAACAGAGGAGAATTGAAGCACATGAGATGTGGTGTTAGAGACGAATGTTGAAAATTAGGTGAACTGATAAGATAAGGAATGAGGACGTTCTGTGCAGAACCGGTGAGAAAAGGAATATGTGGAAAACGCTGACAAGGAGAAGGGACAGGATGGTAGGACATCTTTTAAGAGATGAGGGAATGACTGCCATGGTACTAGAGGGAGCTGTAGAGAGCAAAAACTGTAGAGAAACACAGAGACTGGAATACATCCAGCAAATAATTGAGGACGTAGGTTGCAAATGCTACTCTGAGATAAAGAGGTTGGCACAGGAGAGAAATTCGTGGCGGGCGGGAGCAAACCAGTCAGAAGACTGATGACGCAAAAAAAAAAAAAAAAAAAAAAAATTAAAAAAAAGAATGTTGGTAAAATTTAAATATCGCATGACACTGTTGGCTGGGATATTACACGGATTACACCTGTCGGAAACGGTGTTTTTCCTCCGTGTACATTGGCCCCTTTCACTGCAGATGTGTGAGAGTTGTGTTGTATGTGTTCTTGTAGGGTGTAGATATGATGGGTGCCCGCACTGTGTAGCGTAATGTTTGTGACATATAGTGATGATGCGAGAGGGGGGCAGGAAGAAACTAGGTGCTATTCCCCGTCATTAGCACCGTGGGATTCGCAGGGGTTAACGTCCCCAACCAATGGACGGATCACCATCAACAGCATCACATGTCCTCAGTTAATGAGATACCGCAGAGAGGTTTGGAATTTAATCCGGGACTTGTAGCAAAGACTGGTGACCAGGCGCGTTACGAAACTGCCTCCCCTCCCTTGACGGCCAAATACTGGCAGTGAAAGTTTCATCCACGACCAGGATTCGAACCTGTTCACTTCCGAGTCGAGCGGCGCCGCACAGGCGTGTGTTAGTGGCCAGGTCTAGGGAGGCTAGTTTTTTGTCCGTGGTGGCGAGCGCAGTTCAATATATATGCCAAACGACGCACTTGCTTGTAGCTTCCCATGGCTACTCCAGCCTACACAAGATACTATATTTCCTGTTGAAATAAGCAGCTAAGCCGACGGAAATGTTCCGTAGTCGGGCAGGGTATGCAGGTTAGAGTCTCTGAAATTCGTTAAAGTAGAACTAAATCTGTGAGGACAACTCGTGAATTCTGACTGGTGAGGACTGACAAATTCGTGACCAAAAGAACTAAATATGCTTGGTCCAGTGTATGGAAAACTGTAACAAATAATGCGCTGAAATCATACATAATGATTATGGGTTGTGATTTAGTGAGTATCACAAGACAAACGGAAGAATACTTCCTTATGTTCAATTTCAGTTTTTGCTGCTGTTGCTTAGCGCTTGTTTAACAGCTTCATGACGTAGTCTACCACCCGTTTCTCACGCTAGACCGTTCATTCAGACAGTGGGCACCGCCGGTGGTTCACGCTCGACACTACCCCAGACAGGCGCAACGAAGAGCTGTGAATACAATCTTGTGTGCCCCTTTAGCGAGACAGCTTTCTGAATAAGTATCTCACAATATGTGATTAAGTTAGTGTAAATGTATTTTATATCTCCTATTGTTGTTTTAAAAGAACGGACTTTTACCATTTTCAAAATAAAAGGTCAATATTAATCATTTGAATACACAGTATTAATGTTCAACAATAATTTATTTAATAGTTCGTTATGAACAAGCTCTCGACCTCTTACGCCATCGTCAGATAACTTAATACTAAACACATAGTCCACACAACTTCAGTGAATGTTCATGGCTGTACAAAGATTGTTGTACAAAGATATTTGACTTGTGCCTATATCGATACAAAACACGAACATAATGTAATATCTAAAGAGACCCTGAACGAATAAATCTTATATTATTGTTTCTTAAAATATTAAAACAATATGAATGTACAAACTAAAAATGCTGTACAACTGAGTAATGTGAAAGGCTACTATGACTCTATGTAATGTGGATGTGGAACAGTTATAACAAGCTTATTATCTAATGGTGAGGGAAATAGTAATTGGCTGCAGCTAGTTCAGTATGGGTGAGTAACGGCTGGGTCATTAAGGATCAGGTCAAGATTCTTTGATTGTTCTCTATTAATGGACAGAATTTCAAGTACTATTAGTTTTTACCTTTAGTTCATTTATGGAGAACATCACATTTCACGTCATATGAATGAAATTCATTTTGAGCACGTTCAGTGAAGGTGGAATCTTTATGTACTAGTCTCCAGCTCCTTTCATGCCCAGTCAGGCAAGTAGTTTTAGCCCTACGTGATTGACCCACACACAATTTGCCACACCGTAATTTGCCACACGGATGGCAGGAAATTTTGTAAATTCCACTCTGTTTTAAAAGTGGAGACTTGTCTTTACTGTGTAAAAAACTGGAGTTTATTTCCTGGATTTTACTCGTAGTTTCCTTGCAAGATCTTGCGAATTCCGAACCAAATACTGCATGGTGGCCCATTTGTTGTCAGTGTAGTTTTGTGCTGTCTGAGGTGGATAAATGAGTGCTGTTATTCGCAGACAGCACAAAATCACACTTACATTCATCATATACTCTAAAGACAGAAAGCTACCCTCCACCTAGGAAATATCCGAGTGGGATGGAAATTAGATGTGATTTATATGTATTACATACAAGCAAATGATTACAATTTCAGAAAAATCTGGCCCTTATGCAAGCATTAATTCTGTTCGGCATCGTCTGATAGATTTGTCAGACGTCCTTCTGAGGGATATCGTGTAAAATTCTGTCATACTGGGGCGCTGATGTCTCACAGCTGCCATCGCAGTCCGGGCCGTCCCCAGACACGTCTTCGGCTTGGAATCTCACTGACTACAACAGAATTGTGTTCAGTGATGAGTCCTGCTTCGAAATGAGTCCCAATCACCAGCGAAGACCTTTCTGGAGACCACCCAACCAGCGGTGGGACACCAGTTTACTCGTAGCGGGTCCTCTTCCGTTGTCATCCGCGGCAAATTACAGCACAGTGATACGTCGACGATATTCTACGCCCCGTTTAGTTACCCCTAGTGGCAAGCCATCTTGAGATTATATTGTAGTAAGATAATGCCGACCTACACACGGCGAAAGTTTCTGCAGATTATCTTCGTTTTTGACAAACCCTATTTTGGCCAGCAAGTTCACCGGATGTCTGCCTAATTAAGAACGTTTGGAGCATTACGGGCAGGACCCAACGACCAGCCTGGGGTTTTGACGATCTAACGTGACAGTTGGACAGAATTTGCCACGATGTGCCTCAGGACGTCCAATAATTCTTTCAATCAGTGCAAAGACGAATAACTGCTTACATAAGGACCAGAGACGGACCAACGCGTTATTGACTTTCTCAATTTGTGAAGCTCTTCCTCTTGAATAAATGATCCAATTTTTCTGAAATTGTAATCGTTTATTTGGGTGTACATGTACATCACATCTATTGATTTCCGTGCCATCCACATGATTCCTTCGGCATGAATCGCTTTCTTTTGCTTGGAGTATTCTCAGATGCTAAAACGATTATCCACGAAAATCAGGTTCTTTCTTCGAATCCCGATCCGATACACTTAATTTTGAAGTAAGTCTGGATAGAAATTCTCTTCAGCATTAAGCAGAAACTCGCTCCTCATCTAATCATATCAGCTTCTCGCAGATATGCTTCCGTGAAAATTGCTTAGTGCTTCTATCAGTTCTTCTCGGTGTAACGAGTTTTCGCTACCACTGTTGCTTTTCCATAACGCAGCACAAGCTTATATATTAATGTACCAAAATTGTTGAAGATAACGTTACATACTGGAAATGGTTTCTCAAACAGAATTCATCCCTGAGTGAACATGACCTATGACCTGTATCACAGCCCGCTGTAGCCACACGGTATTAGTGCGCAATATGTCAGCAAAGCGACGAGTTCAGTATGTCACCAGAACGCGACCTTTTAGCTGAACCAGAGGACGCAGCCAGCTGCGTAATGCTGACGGGTTTCATCAGAACGCTGACATCGGCTCTGCCCGTGAGTACAGAGCTTTAGCCGCCAGATCTGACAGCGGCCTGATCAAGTGCTCAACAACCCGTCGCGACGCGGAGCCGTCGCAAAGCGCTCCACGGGTGGAGAGCAGCCTGCTGTCTGAACCAGCACGTGCGGTCTCTGTAATTAAACAGAGTTGCCATCACATCATGTTGCACAGCCGCGACGCCGGGATACGAGGAATATCTCTTCGGTTAGAGCATCAAATGTCTGCAACACACCGCGCATACTGTACCTGATCTTACACCTGCTCTGGAAGACTATCAAGTGCACATGAGAGTTGACCTCTCCTCAGTAGCAGTGATTTGAAATCTCAGAAAATCTAAACAAGCCTCATTACCACCCAGTAGAGAAAGGTTTTTATGCACCCCACTGCACCCCCACATTTGATGCTCAGCGTTTCGGATTCTCTCTACCCACACCGCCCGCAGTTCATTTTGGTGAGTGCCCGCATCTCGTGGTCGTGCGGTAGCGTTCTCGCTTCCCACGCCGGGTTCCCGGGTTCGATTCCCGGCGGGGTCAGGGATTTTCTCTGCCTCGTGATGGCTGGGTGTTGTGTGCTGTCCTTAGGTTAGTTAGGTTTAAGTAGTTCTAAGTTCTAAGGGACTGATGACCATAGATGTTAAGTCCCATAGTGCTCAGAGCCAGCCATTTTGGTGAGTCATCCATGTTCTTCGCGAAGCGTTCCATCTACAGTGCTGGTTTACAGGCAGGGACACGAAATATCACGCTAAGTCTGTCGTTGTTACGTCAATGATGTAAACGCGAAATCGTCAGGCTTTATGCATTGTAAAATTTTTCCCCTTCTCGTGGCAAGTGCTGTAAATCTGAGAGAAGAGGTAAACTAGTATTGGTAGCTGTTGGTTAAGTAATGTTGAAATTTAATCCTGATTTTTTATCACGATAGATCTCAGCCCCAAAGACGCCCGTTTATTTCCAGTGTAAAAATTTGGTAATGCTGATGAGACAACATACGAAAATTATCTCCATCCAGTATCCTCATTTGCGGGAACAGTTCTGTTCGACGACAACACATTTCCCTTCAATTTTCTAAAACAGGTTACACCAACAATGCTTCGTTTTGCACAAGCATCTAATGCAGTGCATCAACTGAGCTGCACATTTTCGTACCATGCAAGCAGAAATGTGAAAGCTATTATTTCCCCGGACAACAATTTAATGGCTACGGTAGTAGTTTCGTTTAAAAGACTTCGCACAGTGTTTGACTGCAGTTTATTTTTTCTTTAATTATATAGATTCAATAAGTTTAATGTCAGTATTTCTTTTTTTAATAATGGATTTAAACATCATGTGTGACAATAAATACAGTGTAACTGATAGTACTATTCACATTTTCAACCAAACATGAAAGAACAATTGCATAAGATGAAAGTGAAGATGCCTTAGGGGCACTGACTGTTGTAAGGCGTCACTGTGCGTACGGTGAATTGGAATCTAACGTGGTCGCTTCCACTGCTCTGTTCCTAGCTTATTCTCCTACCTCTAGATCTATACTTCACAATCCTCCTTAAAGCATCGGGTACCACAATCACTTACACCGTTCAATACCCACCCGCTCCCCCCCCCCTCCCCTCCTCTCCTCTTCCATTCACGATCAGCCCGTGGGCAGAACCATTATCGGCAATCCACGAAGTGAGGTCACTTTTTGTTATGGTCTTTTCCGGAGTGGATAAATGCATCGATTTTCTCTCAGTCGCACCTAACAAGGTGACGAAGTAGAGAGAAACTGGACTGATATTTAGGAGGACGAGGTTTCAGATCTCGTCTGGCCAGTTTCGTTTGTCTCTCCCGTAATTTCCCTAAATCAAATTTTAAATCCGACCTATGCTATCAAAGTGAATTTAAAAAATGCTTGTATGTCACATAAGTAACACAGACCTAGATGGTATAGAATCCTTCATTGTGCTTACAACGCGTTTCGGGCATAGCCCTTCATGAGATGACATGGTACCAAATAATAAAGAGAAGAGAAAATAATGATATCATACAATACATTTATACCAAAGAAATGAGGTTATATAAATCTCAAATGAAATTAATTATGAGCAACTTTGAAGGATAATGAATAATGACAGCACGAATGTCGAGCAAAACGTGCTGTCGTAAGACCCAACCAGTAGCTGACTACTGTGTCAAAGTGCCGGTAACAGAGCTATAACGTAAGCTCCTATTGTTAGAGGGCAGCACATCTGATGACGTGTAAAACAAAAATGTAAACATAAATAATAAAAGCGCGATCAGCACTGATCTGCAAGAACGTCAATTGTAATAACGGTATAATAGTACAAGATATTCCTTTTACAACAACATTACACAAAACCACATTCGGTATGACTTGTTCATAATTTCAGTAGAAGGCATCACACCGGATACAAAATTAATTAAAGTAATTACTTTTTAAGAAAACAAGATTAATTAAAATAATTACTCCACTTTTACCAGCACAGTTGTGCAAGAAAGTCAACAGCAAAACACAGTGCAGTAGTGCAGGATCCATACAGCAAACGTAGTGTTACATGTTATCTTTACGTTTGTAATATGACTTAAGAAGAGCTGTTTCGGCCAACTGTACGGGCAAATGCTCCAACCTGTTGGAAGTAACTGTTGATCTTCCCCTCCTCCGATATTGATGCCACAAATCCATTTCCAATAGTATCCACTCGTCCGAGACACTTTTATTTGCCCAACCTGTACTAAAAAAAATTAAAAAAAGTTCTGCATCACACAGGTTCCCAGAACTCCTGAAGATAGACTTTGACTGTGGATATTGTATCACAGGCACAGTCCCTTTGACTGTTCAGAGATGTCACGAAACCCGACCAAAGATGTAAACAAACATAAATGAGCGGCACCTATTAGACGGAGAGGCTGCGACAGCCGATTAGATCCAGTGATTCCACTAGGAAGGAAGTACACGACTCGTTTTGTCTGTAGATCAACCATGCCTAGACGGTCAACACCACGGTTCGATCGCGTCCGCATTGTTACTTTGGGCCGGCCAGGGTGGCCGAGAGGCTCTAGGCGCTACAGTCTGGAATCGCGAGACCGCTACGGTCGCAGGTTCGAATCCTGCCTCGGGCATGGATGTGTGTGATGTGCTAAGGTTAGTTAGGTTTAAGTCGTTCTAAGTTCTGGGGGACTGATGACCTTAGAAGTTAAGTCCCATAGTGCTCAGAGCCATTTGAACCATTTTTTTGTTACTTTGGGCCAGGAAGGGCTCTCAAAAAGGAAAGCGTCTAGGCCTCTCGGAGTGAACCAAAGCGATGTTGTTCGGACATGGAGGAGATACAGACAGACAGGAACTGTCGATGACATGCCTCGCTCAGGCACTGCAGTGGATGACCGCTACCAACCGATTACGGCTCGGAGGAACCCTGACAGCAACACCATCATTTTGAATCATTCTTTTGGCGCAGCCACAGGATGTCGTGTTACGACTCAAACTCTGCGCAGTAGGCTGCATGATGCGCAATTACACTACCAATGTCCATGGCGAGGTCCATCTTTGCAACCACGACACCATGCGGCGCCGTACAGATGGGCCCAAAACATGCCGAATGGACCGCCTAGGATTGATATCACGTTCTCTTCACCAGTGAGTGTCACATATACCTTCAACCAGACAACCGTCGGTGATGGATTTGGAGGCAACCCGGTCGGGCTGAACGCCTTAGATACACTGTCCAGTGAGTGCAGCAAGGTGGAGGTTCAATGAAGTTTTGGGGTGACATTACGTGGAACCGACGTACGCCGATAGTGGTCATAGAAGGAGCCATAACGGCTGTACGATATGTGAATGCCATCCTCCGATAGATAGTGCAACCATATCGGCAGAATATTAGCGAGGCATTCGTCTTCATGGACGACAACTCGAGCCTCCATCGTGCACATCTTGTGAATGACTTCCTTCTGGTTAATGACATCGCTCGACTAGAGTGGCCGGCATGTTCTCCAGAGAGGAACCCTATCGAACATGCCTGGGATAGACTGAAAAGGGATGTTTATGGACGACGTAGCCACCTACTACTCTGAGGGATCTCAGTTGGGGAGTGGGACAATCTGAACCACCAGTGCCTTGATGAACTTGTGGATAGTATGCCACGATGAATACAGGCATGCATCAATGCAAGAGGACGTGCTACTGGGTATTAGAGGTACCGGTGTGTATAGCAATCCGGACCACCACCTCTAAAGGTCTCTGTGTATGGTGGTACAATATGCAATGTGTATTATTCATGGGAAATAAAAAAGGCGGAAATGATGTTATTGTCGATCTCTATTCCAATTTTATGTACAGGTTCCGGAACTCTCGGAACCGAGGTGATACAAAACTGTTTTTGAGGTGTGTAGAAATCCTGATTGGTGACGTATGGGTATGTGGCGAATATGCATTTGATGATCACATCAGTCGTTTTCTTTGAATTACTCGAAAACCGTGGCTTCCAGTCCCGAGTAGAAAATTTAACTACAATAAATTTACGACTAAAAGGTGCTTTTCATTATTTTCTATAGGTCTAATGGTTTGCGCTTATCGAGCGAGAGAAGGTCAAATAACGATAGCGCTGGGAGGCAGCTAAATCACCTGTTATGTTGTTGTGAAGTGTTAATTTTTTCTTGATACATGAGCCCTCTATTTCCACTCCATTCAGCAGGAATCGCTTACTTCCGACAACATACTGAGTACCATCCAACCATATGTTAGCAAAATTTCAGAGGTCCTTGTCATAAATCTGATGGCTGGCTCTGAGCCCTATGGGACTTAACATCTGTGGTCATCAGTCCCCTAGAACTTAGAACTACTTAAACCTAACTAACCTAAGGACATCACACAACACCCAGCCATCACGAGGCAAAGAAAATCCCTGACCCCGCCGGGAATCGAACCCGGAAACCCGGGGGTGGGAAGCGAGAACGCTACCGCATGACCACGAGATGCGGGCATAAATCTGAAAAATTGTGACTACAGACAGTATAGAAACTATAGTACTCAAAATTGATGATAATACTCGTTTTATAAGAAAAGGATCTACAGTATCGCTTGTAAGCACTGATCAAGCAGTATGAAGAAAGATTGGTTTTTCTGTAGCAGAAACTTGATGTATAGCTTTTTAAACCGTATAGGCTACAGGTCTACATCCTTCTGCTGCTACTTGACGTCATCGATGTTTGTTAAGTACCAGTTAGCGTGCACCTATAGTGGTTAAGCCACCTACAAGGGATAAACGCTCGATTAAACCACAGGATCGCCACCAGCCCAAGCCCTCCTAATATACAAGAAGAGACTGTATTGAAAATTATCAGACTACTTGTTCAAAAGAAAAGGTAATAAAATTTTACTTACGGTATTTAATATTGTTGACATCCGCCCCGATAGCTGTGTGGTCAGCGTGAAGGATTGCCGTCCGACGGGCCCGGGTTCGATTCCCAGCTGGGTCGGAGATTTTCTCGGCTCAGGGACTGGGTGTTGTGTTGTCTTCATCATCATTTCATCCCCATACGGCGCGCAGGTCGCCCAATGTGGCGTCGAATGTAATAAGACCTGCACAAAGGCCGTCGTACCTGCCCCGCAAGGGACTTCCCGGCCAATGACGCCACACGCTCATTTCCATATTGTTGACAAAATTTAAGAATTAACCAACAACTTGCGTTTGTGCAGCATGTAAAAACAGGCTAATATTATAAAGATCAAAGGTACTAAAAGCAATAACTTGCAAATTAGGCAGTTGTTTGGTGAGCTATAAAAAAGGTAACAGGACACACGTTATGAGCTTTTGCTTCAAACACATTAATTCACAGATAACCATGATGAATCATGGGTGGACATTCAATCAATATTCTTAACTTGTGCCTCAGTATGAAATAAATTAATCTGCTTTGATAAAATGAGCTTACGTTGCACAATTGAACTAGGCGTGCATGAGGGGAAAGACAGGAAAAGTAACGGGAAACACACGACTTCATTCACCGATCTAGGACTACACCAAAAAGACGAAGTTCAGAGGAACGAATCAACACCATTACGTCCATGCACTAACCGCAAGTAGGTTTACACCGATTAAAACATCTTATCAGCATAAACACACGACGCGAGAATCTGCCCACACAATACACACTGAAGAGCCAAAGAAACTGGTACACCTACCTAATATCGTCTAGGGCACCCACGAGCACGCAGAAGTGTCGCCACACGACGTGGCATGGCCTCTTCTAATTTCTTAAGTAGTGCTGGAGGGAACTGACACCAGGAAACCTGCATGGCTACCCGTAAGTCCGTAAGAGTACCAGGGGGTGGAGATCTCTTTTGAACAGCACGTTCCAAGGCATCCCGTATATGCTCAATGATGTTCATGCCTGGAGAGTTTGTGGTGGCCAGCGGAATTACAACTTGAAAGAGCTTACGATCGAATAAGGTGGTAGGGATAGATAACATTCCATTAGAATTTCTAAAATCATCGGGCAAGGTGGCAACAAAACGGCCATTCTCGTTAGTGTATTGAATCTATGAGTATGACCGCCTCACCTTCGGAGAAACATCATCCACACAATTCTGAAGATTGCAAGAGCCGACAAGTACGAGAATTGTTGAACAATCAGCTTAATGTCTCATTCATCCAAGTTTCTGAAAAGGATACTATACAGAAAAATGGGAAAATAAATTGAGAATGTGCTAATCAATTTGGCTTAGGATTGGGAAAGGTACCAGAGAGGCAATTCTGAAGTTGCTGTTGATAATGGGAGCAACACTAAAGGAAAATCAAGACACATTCATAGATTTTGTTGACCGGAAAATCGCGTTGGACAGTGTAAAATAGTGCAAGATGTTCAAAATTCTGAGGAAAATAGTGGTAAACTATAGGGAACGACGGTTAATATATAATAATATGTACAAGAACGAAGAGGGAACAATAAGAGTGGAAAGCCAAAGACGAAGTGCTCAGATTAAAAAGGTTGCAAGACGGGGATGTAGTTTTTCGCCCCTACTTTTCAACGTATACATCGAAGAAGCAATGACGGAAATAAAGGAAAGGTTCAAGAGCGGGATGAAAATTCAAGGTGAAAGGTTAAGAATGATACGATTTTCTGATGACATTCCTGCCCACAGTGAAACTGAAGAAGAATTACAGAAGCTGTTAAATGGAAAGTACAGTCAAATGAGCATAGAATATGGGCTGAGAGTAGACCGAAGAAAGACGAAAATATGAGAAGTTGCAGAAATGAGAACAGCGAGACACTTAACACCATGACTGGTGATCACAAAGTGGATGAAGTTAACGAATTCCGCTACTTAGGCAGTAAAATAACCTTTGACGGACAGAGCGGGGGGGACATGTAAAGTAGACTATCACTGGAAAAATGGGCGATCTTGGCCTATGCAAGTTCATTAGTATCAAACGTAGCCCTTAATTCAAAGAAGCAATTTCTGAGGAATTTTCGTTTGGAGCACAGCTTTCTATGGTCGTGAGACATGGAGAGTGGGGAAACCACGGCAGAAGACAGTCGATGAGATGTGGTGCTACAGAAGAATGTTCAAAATTTGGACTACCGATAAGGTAAGGGATGAGGAAGTTCTCCGGAGAATCGGCGTGGAAAGGAATATGTGGAAAACTCTTAAAAGAAGAAAGGACAGAGTAGCAGGACATCTGTTAACACATCGGGAAATGATTTCCATGTTTCTATAGGGAGCTGTAGAGGGTAAAAACTGTATAGCAAAATGGAGGCATGAATACATCCAGCAAATAACTGAGGACATAGGTTGCAAGTGGTACTCTGAGTTGAAGAGATTGGCACAGGAGAGTAATTCGTGGCGGACAGCATAAAACCATATTAATGATTGAAAATTTTAAAAAAAATTCTTTGGCGTGGGAGATGTGGGGTGTTTCCACTGTTGACTATGCCGTTTGCCCCCGGTTTGTCTGAACGCTGTCGGTCGGAGTCACCCTGTTGCACGATAACGCCTGCCCCCCACACTGCCGATCGGACGAAGGCTACGCTTCAGCGTTTTGGCTGGGAAATAGTGCAGCGTCCTCTGTACAGACCAGGTCTTTCACCGCCTCATTTTCACATCTTTAGCGACATGATGAAAGACATACGTGGATGTCGGTTTGAGTCGGGTGAAGAAGTGTAAAAGTGGGTGCGGTTGTGGATCCGTCAGGGGCAGAACGCATTCTACGAAACAGGAATTGATCCTCTCGTCCCCCAATGGGATAAATGTCTTAACGTGCGTGGTGATTACTTCTGGAGGGAACCATTACATAGTCCCAATGTGCCCGATAGGCCGGTGGTCGGTTTTCCTTTAACTGCCCCTCGTAGCGTAGATCCCATTTGCGAGTGCAACAGCGTTTTCGAAGTGGTAGCATAGAGTGCATCTCAGGTAATACGTGGGTACCAGCCCGGTATTTTTCTAGTTCTATGCGGAAAACCTCCTAAAACCCACATCCAGGCTGCCCGGCTCACCAACTGTCGCCAGGGTAGGCTTGTGTCCGCACGTCGAGGATGCGTGCGCTATAGCGCTCTTGGCCATCCGGGTGCATACATAATTAACACATCAATAAGTAAACAGAAAATTAATAGCGAAGAATCGGGAAAAGGTAGCTGCTGGATGGACGCTGTCAGCAGGTCTTCTTTGTCGGACTGGAGGGAACCCATTACTGAAACGTTACAGTAGAGCGGGTGTTAATTTTCTACACTGTTGATTTAAACACGCGCTGCAGGCTAGTCCGCTGAATACACCCGTCACGGAAGACCAGACCGTTAATTGCGAAATAACAACCGAGACGTGACCTCGCGCGATCGGCGGCATCCAATCACCAGAGCGGAAAAAACTGCGCGTTTAGTCTCGAATAATGCACGTCTCATTCAAACTCTCTTTCCTGATTATTTTTCTTTTTCTACATTACTCATTTTAAACAAAAATTTGTCTCCAATTTTCTTGCGTCGCGTACCTCTTCGTACATCTACTGTAAACTTAATTGGCTTTTTAGTGTCATCCAGCTCTCCAATTACTTTTCTACCATTCCCTCCGTCGTTGTTGCGCTCTTTACTTTTTGCAGACAGGTTCATCAAAACGCATGTCGCTGCCAAATATGTATCGCTCGTCTTTATCCTCCCTACTAGTTTTCGTCCATTTCCTTTTTTCTGGAACTACTTATTCATTCTTCCTGAAATCAGTCCACTTCACATTACGCATTTTTCACGACAATCACATTTCAAAATTATCCAAGGATTTTCTTCAGTTTTCTTTTTGAATTTACATGATTTGTTACCACATACAGAGTTCTGTTGTTCAGGTAAGGATACTATACTATAAGGCTGATCAAAAAGTTTCCGTTTCAGAGCGTATGTGTAACGTAGCGCGGCTACACTTCATATAAAATAACGGTTGAAAATTTTTCACTTCTATACGAAATCTTTTTACTGTTAACAAACATTTCACCTCTCCAAATGCTCTTTTTAACTGGAAGTATTCGCTTTCTTATATCCTGCACTTTTTCTTACAACAAACTTTCAGAGCACCTAGAAGATTTTACTTGATACAAGGTTCCTTTTTTTCCAAGGATATTATAGCAATGATTCTCATAACTTTGGTCTTTCCAGCCTACATCCTTGTACCACATTCTTTTTCTCACTGTGACTCTCCTCTCCGTTATAAATTCTAATTCTCATTCGGAGAGTCCTTAACACTATTTGATTGGTAGATGATCCTAATCCGTAATGCTACTTGTATGTCCCATGGTCCTCTGTCTGTGAGTATATCAGCAAAGATATTGAAGTGCTGGTAATGAACTTCGCCGTTGCCTCTCAAGTCTTTTAAGACTGGACTCATCCACTTCCTCGTTGCCAGTCCATACAACCAACATTTTCCCTGTAAACAGTTCTTTTGACAGTCTTCCGTCATTCAGAGCTCTGTTGTCGATGCAAAGACACTATAAATCTGATCAAAAATTTTCCGTTTCGGGGCGTTATTGGAGTGTACGTGCAACGTAGCGCGGCTACGGTGAGGGTACGTAAGTACCGACATGTAGACAAGGGATTAGTGCGGCATTCGTGTCTTTCTGACGTGCGTCCAAAAGGGACGCTTCCAAACAGAACCAGCGTGCTGATATTCTTTCCTTAGCTGCCAAAGGAGATTTGCCGGTAGATGTCCATCGGAGAATAAAGAATTTGTATGGGACAACATGGCTCTTGGAAACCGCAGTTGTGGAACGGTGCGCCATATTCTGTGCTGACCACAATTCGACAGTAGGTGCGCCCATATCGCAAATGATGTAACGTAGAACTTACGCCATCTGAACTGGGAGACACTACAGCACCCGCCCTATAGTTCTCATCTCTACCCGTGCGACTACCACTGTTTCGGTTCCTTAAACACGGTGCGTTATTAAAAGGTGCGTCGGTGGATGATAGCCTCTGCGCTCACGGAGCTTTTACTTGACTAACATACTGATTATGGTCTGTTTTGTGTTAGCAGAAGAGCCAACACCGTGTTACGAGTGGAGGCCGAAATGCACGCGTTTTAGCTCACGCAGGCTGGCGTGAGGAGGGAAGAACTATACTAACGTGAGGCCCGGAAGATGACAAGGAATGAGAATTCAGAGAGCGGACGTAATTACTTTGATACTTAACTTTTATCCATTAATGATGAACGTCGCTCTTGACGGTACATGATTCACAATATTATCTGTTCAGAATACATTCTTGAAGATAGTAATTATAGTAACTGAATATGGCGCCTTGCTAGGTCGTAGCAAATGACGTAGCTGAAGGCTATGCTAAACTGTCGTCTCTGCAAATGAGAGCGTATGTAGACAGTGAACCATCGCTAGCAAAGTCGGCTGTACAACTGGGCCGAGTGCTAGGGAGTCTCTCTAGACTAGACCTGCCGTGTGGCGGCGCTCGGTCTGCAATCACTGATAGTGGCGGCACGCGGGTCCGACGTATACTAACGGACCGCGGCCGATTTCAAGGCTACCACCTAGTAAGTGTGGTGTCTGGTGGTGACACCACAGTCTGTAAGGCCTTCGAACGGAAACTTTTTGACGCCCGTTATATATCTGAAGTCAACTATTTGGTATTGTAGCATAGTGGTATCGATAAATCAAATTAAGCGTGTCCGAATCGTGCCTTCCGACACTAAATGACTGGGGTAACTCTCTTTAGCAACAGACAGTGTTTCGGTCGGTTCATTGGGGAGACTCCACTTTATAGCAGACGTCAAATACGGATGAAACGATACTTCTCTGTAAAGTAAAGAAACGAATTTCCTCAGATTTTGAAAGACATTTCATCCACAGCTCTTTAAAGAGTTGGGTCGTATTAGAGATGCCATAGATGAATATGTCAGTCAGTATCCTTAGTACAGGTTTAGAAGCACCAAATAGCTGCCATTACGTATACACTGCTGCAAGACCAACTGGTAAAAAAAACCTTTTGCCTATTCAGCGTGCTATAAGCTGTCTTTTAAGAGATGCAGTCCAACGAGAAGAGGGAATGGACAAAACTTATTCAACTGAATCATCATTTACATGAAGCAACATTAACTTCTGGCACATGTTTTAAATATCATGGACCGTAAAACTTTTATCAGATAAAATCATTAAGCCCTCAGGTTCTGCAGACAACCTTGTAAGTAGGGCAACCACAGCTTTGAGTAATCATCTTGGGTATTAGTAAACCGCTTCAGCTGTGTGTAGTCCTTTATTATTGGATAACTACTAGTTTCGTGGCACTAAAAGCCACATCGTTAGTTGCAGATACGTATAACAATACACCCAGAAGGAATAACAACCTTGACATATACACTAGTATTGTAAATTATTATAAGAATTCAAAAAACTTTTAAAAACTATTAAAAATGTTTGCATGAGAATATTAAAATAATTAAAACATTACAGCTGAAAAGCTCGGAACTTTGTACCCGATATTCTGAACAAAACAGCTAAAAAGTGTTATGTTATAGAATAAAACAGCCGGATTCCAATATAGTAAATGGCTCCTTAACAATCACACCACTTGATCCGTTGCTAAGTTGAAAATAAACGAAAAAATTATTAGGACCTAATTTTGAGCCAGAATGAAAAAGCAAGAAGTGGTTGCCAATAAATGGAGGGATATCCTACCTGGACCAAACCCGTCAAGCAAACAGCTCTTACTGGAAGAGCAGAGGCTGAAAGCGGTCCATACACAATCGCGAACATGCGACGCGGGCGCGCGCTGTGTCGTACTGACGGCAGGGAAGTAAACAGCTTCCTTGCGGACGGTTTGCGCGTGCGCTGATGATGAGTTTTGGGGGATACACGAATGGTTAAAAGAGAACAAGGAAGTAAAAAACTTTCTTGAAAAACAGTCTATAGAATAACAATTTGAAGAATATGATAGTGCCAGTTTACGTACTTTTCCATTAAAAACGTCCGTAAGGTATGCTAAAGCTTGAGCATCTGATTACGTAAAAGAGGAACGTCATAAGCATACACAGGATTATTCGATAAGTGACGATGTGATGAGGAATACGACTCCATCCATGATAAGAAGATTGTAGCACTGCATTGATACCAACGGTCATCACTTCAAACACCTTATGTAAATGGACGTTCATGCCACCTTTGTGACCTTCGTGGACCTTCAAAGACCTTACTGTTATGCATCATTCGATTCGTCTCGATAACTGCTGTTAGAAAATAAGTACCAAACTATAGCATCCCATTTAAAACAACAAAGTTGACCTTCATATCACTAAAGCGAACCCACCTAGCAACAAACAACCAATGTCATATTATGGCCCCCGTTGTCCAAAGCAACTTTTGTCCCACTAACGTTTCAGTTCCTATCATACTTTCGGTGCTATTTTAGGTTGAAATAGTTAGTGACTCACCCTATATTACGGCAACGAAACGGATCTTCCAACAGTGTCCACTGAATAAACCTTAAATCGCTAAAAAAAAAAAAAAAAAAAAAAACCTTTAAGAACTTTAAAATTGTAAAACTTATTGTTCCATAAAAATGTTTAAAGAAATTCTTCACTTTTCTTACACTTAGAAGGATCGAAGGCTGTAGTGAATTTTTTTACTTATTAAGAGAAGATAAAATTTAATAAAATTTATTTAAAATTTTAAATATTTTGAAACACACTTGAATGGAAGATGTGGAAAACCTGAGATAATAAGGAGGATGCATAGGTGGTGGGAAAGGGGATGGACAGGGAGGGGGGGGGGGGGGAGGAGGAGAACGAAAAGGCCCACGAGGAACAAAGTAGGTAAAGAAAGTATAGAGTATTACGCCAACTAACTTATCAGTCGAAATTTGCCAAATTGTTCAGGTTCTCCTGGCAGGATTGATTAACGGTGTTCTTTCGTGTGTTCTGTCGAATTTTTGTTTCCATTTTGTACCCAATATTTCGATGCCCATCCCATTCGTCATCGTAAGGTCCTGCGTGTCAAGACACTCCCTGTTATCACAAGAAGTTTGTCGGTACTATTTGGTTGAAACCTGTATTATACTTGTAGTCCACTGTGACGTTCGTGGAGTAGGAGACATATCACCTACATCGTGAAGTTTCTTTCTGTAATAGTCACAGACGGGGCACAGGAAGAATGTTCCTTTCTAAGGCTGTGCGTCAGCTGTTACTTGCCTACTACACGACTTCCACGGGATAGAGATTCCCTATTTTCTGACATGAATAATGTCCTTGAAGTTCCTAAACAGGTTCTTACCACACTGAGGGCGTGCTTTTAGTGGGCACAGCACATTTACGCTCTCAATTAGTAATACTTGCCAGCGATGATTTGCAACGCCTTTCTCCGTATATGCTCTGTGCCGCGTAATTATCTGATCTGACATGTGTTTCATTTGTTTCCCATAGAACTGAATCTACCAGTGTTGTAGCTCTACGTTATGAAGGGCGTTTCAGAAGTGATTGTCAATAATTCACACATGGAAAGTACAGGCCAAAAGCAGCTAAAAAGCTCCAATAAACAAGGGTCTACAAATCAACCGTTATCCAGATACAACACTTTTCTATTGCGGCTCACCAGTGCCTAGGGACACATGGAATTTCTAAACGTTAAAGTAGATGTTCGAAATGTTGTACATGCGTCTGAATGCAACACACAGCTTGTCCCTGAAATGAGTTTGGAGTCCTCTTATGCAGTCCTGGGCATTTCTGTAAATGCTGGAAGGCTGCTTCAATCCGCAAGCTTAATTCCTCAAGAGAGTTGACCTCGGTAGCGTAGACCAGGCTTGTGACATGATCCCACACATAAGAATCTATGGTATTTAAAGCTGGAGAACTGGAGAACTATCCAGCGTCGACCATACGTCCGAGTTACAAGCCGGCGCACTAGTGAATGAAAAAATGCTGGAGCACCATCATGCATGAACCACATTTTCAGGCGTTGTTTCGATGGAACATCATCATAAACAACTGGAAGTGCAGGCCGCAGAAACGACATGTACTGCTGGTCGGTTAGTCTCTGTGGTAGCAAGTGTGGTCCCGTTATGAGGTCTCCGAGCAGTCCAGCCAGACGTTCATGGAATGACGCTGCTCATGTCGTGGTACATGTGTTTCATTAGGATTGACATTAGCCAGAATGTGACAGTTATAGTCACTTCTCGCCATTAAAATCGCTGCACCACGAAGATGCCGTGCTACAGACGCTAAATTTAATCGATAGGTAGAAGATGCTGTGATATGCAATTGATTAGCTTTTCAGAGCATTCACACGAGGTTGGCGCCGGTGGCAACACCTACAACGTGCTGACATGAGGAAAGTTTCCAACCGATTTCTCACACACAAACAGCAGTTGACCGGCGTTGCCTGGTGAAACGTTGTTCTGATGCCTCGTGTAAGGAGGAGAAACGCGTACCATCACGTTTCCGACTTTGATAAAGGTCGGATTGTAGCCTATCGCGATTGCGGTTTATCGTATCGCGACATTGCTGCTCACGTTGGTGGAGATCCTATGACTGTTGGCAGAATATGGAATCGGTGGGTTCAGGAGGGTAATACGGAACGCCGTGCTGGATCCCAATGGCCTTGTATCACTAGCAGTCCAGATGACAGGCATCTTATCCGCATGGCTGTAACGGATCGTGCAGCCACGTCTCGATCCCTGAGTCAACAGATGGGGACGTTTGCAAGACAACAACCAACTGCACGAACAGTTCGACGACGTTCGCAGTAGCATGGGCTATCAGCTCGGAGACCATGGCTGTGGTTACCCATGACGCTGCATCACAGACAGGAGCGCCTGTGATGGTGTACTCAACGACGAACTTGGATGCACGAATGGCAAAACGTCATTTTTTCGGAAGATTCCAAGTTCTATTTACAGCGTCATAATGGTCGCATCCGTGTTTGGCGACATCGCTGTGAACGCACATTGGAACCGTGTATTCGCCATCGCCAGACTTGCGTATCACCCGGCGTGATGGTATGGGGTGCCATTGGTTATACGTCTCGGTCACCTCTTGTTCGCATTGACGGCACTTTGAACAGTGGACGTTATATTTCAGATGTGTTACGACCCGTGGCTCTACCCTTCATTCGATCCCTGCGAAACCCTACATTTCAGCAGGATAATGCAAGACCGCACATTGCAGGTCCTGTACGGGCCTTTCTGGATACAGAAAATGTTCGACTGCTGCCCTGGCCAGCACATTCTCCAGATCTCTCACCGTCTGAAAACGTTTGGTCAATGGTGGCCGAGCAACTGGCTCGTCATAATGCGCCAGTCACTACTCTTCATGAACTGTGGTATCGTGTTGAAGCTTAATGGGCAGCTGTACCTGTACACGCCATCAAGCTCTGTTTGACTCAATGCCCAGGCGGATCAAGGCCGTTATTACGACCAGAGGTGGTTGTTCTGGGTGCTCATTTCTCAGGATCTATGCACCCAAATTGCGTGGCAATGTAATTACATGTCAGTTCTAGTATAATATATTTGTCCAATGACAACCCGTTTATCATCTGCATTTCTTCTTGGTGTAGCAATTTTAATGGCCAGTAGTGTAAAAATATCGTCAGTGGTAAATCCAGCCTCATTCGTGAACAGATTACTGCTTACGAACAGGGGATTCAAGGTTCACTGTGGTTGCACCCAATGGCAGAAATTCTCTCTACGAGGCAAGTCTGCATTGCTGAGCGCTTGCACTCGCTAGAGATGATATGGATAGCGTACTTGCCGATGTAAAATACACTACACGGACGTATGACTCAGGACACGCTCTTGGGTAGTAATCCTCCTTGTTGAAGTACTCGTACGTTCGTGTACAATGCACAACACCCTTTGCTCAACATCGGGTGTTATGCATCTGGGTCGACCTTCTCGTACATGGTGTGCGAAACTCCCGGTTTCTCTAAGGCGCTGATGTAGTCGGCTAGACGCCTGTCGGGCTTCCTGCAGAGGGAAAAGCTTCTTCATACAATCGTGCACCCTGAAGGCCATTGGCATTCGCTTTGCCATGCATGAAGTGCATGTCAGCCTACTCTTCAGTGCACGGAGGGGAAAAGGGAAGTAGTTGCGCATGCGTAGAGAAAAGAGAGTCGATTCCAGTCCTTCAGATACCAACGTAAGGACCGAGGTATCCAGGGGCTTTTACATTTGGTTCCCAACTTGAATTAATGCGATACTCGGCAAAGGTTGAGTTCCGGGGTCATGTTTTTGGAGCTTTTTAGCTACTTTTGGCCTTTACTTTATGTATGTGAATTATTGACCATCACTTCTAAAACACCCTGTTCAAGTACGTATTGATACTTCCAAGTATATGTAAAGCTTGTCTGATTGTAGATGTGACTCACTAATTCCGTATGCAATGGATATCAAGTTTCTACGTTATCGATTGTACAACTTTTCATTTATCAACGTTTACTGGTAAATAGAAGTCTTGACAGTAATCTGATATTTGGTCAAGCTCTAAGATGATGGTCCTGCAATGTTAGACATAATTATTTTTGAATAAACAGCTGCATCATCTTCAGAAATCATGAGATTGGAGTAGAACAATACTGCAACTCACTAATTTGTAACATAAACAGCAGCGACGTAACACACTCCTCTCACGCACATGGGGTACGACATCAGTATTTGTAGACGATTATCTATCCAGGATGACGTCCTGCCTCTTAGGACGTTTCAGATACAGTCTGAAATCTGGTCGGATATCTCATAGGAACTATTTTCCTTACAAGATACCGCTGCTGCATCTAATCAAATACTTTTCGAAGATTAGAAACGGCGAATCGACAAAGGCAGCGGGAATATCACGATCAGAGAAAACGAGTTGAATCACACACGAGTAACGCTTTCGTAAACCATGTTGTTTCTCTTGGAGGAGGTTACTTTGTCTCACATTGGCTATAATGTTTGAATCCGGAATATTTTCTGGTATCCTGCTACAAACAGATAAGTCGTAGAATATTGGACGTCAGTTTCTTCTTTGTAGATACGTGTGGTCTGCGATCTTTGACTCGCAGAAAGCAAGCATTTACTATTAGATCCTCGCTCATTGGACAAACTACGCATCACAGCGCTAGTTTTGGATCTGAAGATACTTTGTGCTCCAGGGCGAAAACAAGGGTTTCATTATACAGACAGTGATCACGGTTTCCATTAGATGCAGTACATCTGCATCTGTAGTGATCGACCAGTTCGGGTATAGCGGTATACATAGGGCGACGTAATTGTAGATCCACATAATCTATGTAGTGCGAGAAAAACTGACTTTTCTGAAATTTCGATAGCTCGAGTGGCTGGCATTGTCAAAGCTTCACCCTTCATTACTGGTGGTGAACTGGAGTTGAGTTCGCGGACGCAGATTGTACGTACCTGGTGCGCCAACGGCCAGAGGCATTTCGGTGGTCATTCCCGGTGCGGTTTTCCCCTTGCTACCTGCAACACTCGTTCGCTGCAGCACGAGAATCCAGGATCTCTTCACCTTGACGCTTCTTTCTTTCTTGTTGAAGTTGTTGTCATATTTGTGTATTTCTATAGCTTCTCTGAACAAGAGGGTGTGATAGCTCCTCTCTACAGCAATAACTTCCGTGTCCGTGAATTTCACTATGTGGTCTGCCTCACACAACTCGTGTGCTCCACCATATCATTTTCTCCACTTGTCCGGATCTGCAACGGCACCTGTTTTAGGTGATCCTTGTGTTGATTGATCGTCTAGTCATTCCATCATCGACTTTTCCGCATGTAAATGGTATGCAATAAAACCATCACATTGCAAATAGGTCCCTTTTCTCCTTTGTCGATCTGAGACTTTCTCAGATCTTCTTCATCGGTTTATGTATCGTCTTTACGCCGTGTTTGCGCAGTATCCGGACGATTCTGTCCGCCACTCTGGGAATTTATGGCAGAAACGCCGTACCCGACATTTCTTTTTCCGATTTGTCACTTCGGCGAGTATTTGATTCTGTGACACTTCTTATGTAACTGATGGAGTACCAATTGCTCCTCAGAATGCTTTCCACGTGTTGCATCTCGTGTCTGAGATGCTGCGGCTCACATATTCGTCTCGCTTGCGTTACGAGCGTGTTACTCATGCCGGTTTACTGGCTGAGGTGGTGATTAAACAGTTTGTGTAATTATCTGTCCGTGGATGCTGGTTTTCCATAAATGAGGTGTCCCATGTTTTCACTATCTCTTACGAGCAGCATACGTACAAAGGGCAGCTATTTGCCCCTTTACACCTCCATGGTAAATTTTATGTTGGCATGGAGGCTGTTCAAGTGTCTCAGGAAGTCACCGAACTGTTCCTCACCACGGCTCCACACAACGAAGGTATCATCAACGTATCTGTACCACACCTTAGACTTACAAGGTGCCACGTCCAGTGCCGGTGTTTCGAAATGTTTCATGAAAAAGTTGGCCACTACTCCTAAGTGGACTACCCATGGCGACGCCTTCCAGCTGTTCGTAGGAGTTGCCGTACCATGTGAAATAGCTGTGGACATACATGAAAGAGCTTGATAATGTCTTACTGGAAAATGGAACCGATGTGCTCCAGAGAGTCACTGAGTAGCACTTTGGGAAATAAAGAAACAACATCAAAGCTGATCCGGATGTCGTTTGAGCCTAGTTTTAGTTTTTTTTCAGTTTCCCTGTAAAATGTCCTCAGTCCTTTACGTACGCCTCAGTCTTTCCCAAGTGCGGCTCCACAGAGGGGCCAACTTTTTCGCCAGTTTATACGTCTGTGAACCAGGAGTACAGGCTGTCTTGTCCACCTAAAATATCTCTGGAACAATAACAGCTATTGGAAAACGCTTTTCACCGGTATCAATGTAGGGTTGGGGCCCATGAATGTACACATTTGGAAACATTCTAAAACGAAAGCATATGTGTTTTTTTAACACAAACTTATGTTTTTTTAAATTGACCTCCTATATTTTTTCTTCAGGAATCCATAGCATGACAAAGCACTTACACAATGGCGTTGATTGCATCGCAATATTCCCATTACATCCCGAGATATTGAGACGCGAAGTTGACGCTTGAAACACCCGACATGCGCTGCTAGCGCACGTCCTGAGGCTCAGGCGTGAACCCCATGCTGCCCGTAATTGCGATGTGACTGACACGCGTAATCACACTTCCATACTTATCAAGAGGTCCGAAACGAACAACGCGGTCTGCTGCCATCCTGCATTAACGTCGTACATTCCAGCAGGTATTTATCCCATAGGCTAGGAGTGATGCGGTTCTGTAACATATCTGTGTACCGCAACGTTAGTCACAAAGTTAACTTCGCTTATCGTTAATCCGTTACTAAAAAGGTAATGCCGTTCAACGTTAAAACTTTACTTTACTGTAGATCTAGCGCAAGTGACAGTTAATCATTCACTCGTAATAGTAAAATTCATATTGATGGTTTTAGTGAAACGAGCAAGTGGACTAAAAGTTTTACCGTTATTTAGGTAAAAATGTTTTGATTTGGGAAGTTCAGGTAGGACATAGAAGATGAATGTAAACATTTTTAACCAATTAGTTTTATTATCACATAATTATCAATGTTATGTTTATCTAATGCGTTAAATGACATATTGTTGCAAACAAATGTTTCTTAACATCACTGGGTAAAGTGGCCCTTTGTAGAAACTTCCACTGTGATATCAGCACTACATACTAAACATAGCGTTCACGTCTCATGCTCAAAGTGATGCCCATTGGCTTGCATACATAGGGTCACTCTGTGGATGAAGGATGCCCTAATTTGTGCTACTGTTTCTTCTTTGATAGCTGTACAAGCATCAATAATGCGTTGCTTCATGTCCTCTGGTGTTGTTGGTTCATGCTGGTAAACAGCATCCTTCACTGCTCCCCAAAGAAAATAATCAAGCGGTGTAAGGTCCGGAGATCGGGCAGGCCACCTAACTGGGCCACCTCGTCCAATCCACCTACCAGGGAACTTACGGTTCAGAAGTCGTCGTGCTCGTAAGGCGTTATGTGCAGGGCATCCGTCATGCTGATACTACGTGACCATTCTCCGGTTCAGAGGTACGGTGTGCAAGAGAACAGGAAGATTGTGTCGTATAAATCTGGAGTATTGTCTGCCATTTTGGATGCCATTTATAAAGAAAGGTCCGATAATGGTATCTCCAATAATCCCACACCAAACATTAACTTTCCACGGACGTTGATGCTCTACCTGACGGAGCCATTTTGGATTGTCTGCCGACCAATAATGCATATTCCTCATATTGACAATTCCTTTGTTGGAGAGTGATGCCTCGTCGGTAAAGGGAACATCTGCAAAAAAGTTTGGATTAGTCAGAAGTTTTTGCTGAGCCCACCGACAAAATGTTACCCTATTGCGGAAGTCATTTCCATGAAGATCCTGGTGTAAATGAACATGGTAAGGATGAAATTTATGACGTTTAATAATACGCTGTGCACTTGATTTCGACACACCAACTTCACGTTCAAATTGACGTGTGCTGATTTGAGGATTCACAGCTATGGTAACGAGCACAGCAACTTCAGCACGTTCATCTGTGCGTGTTCTAGGACGATGTCGAGGTCTTGGATTTAAGCTTCCCGTTTCACGTAGACGAGATGTGAGACGACCAAACATACGGCGCGAAGGCGATGGCTTGTCTGGGAATCGTCTTCTGTACAGTCGTTCTGCCTGAACAGCATTTCGTCCATCTACAACAGGGTACAGGTATGTAGAGTAGGGTAGAAAACAGACATATTAACTTAGTCATCATAATGTTCGCTAACAGTACTATCAACAAACAAGCAATCTCATAACGTATTTCCCATCAACGTACATTCTCCATAATCAGCAGCATTTCTACCATATCTTCATGTGTGTACATTATACTGTACCCACGTATAAGTTCCACAACACAACGTTTATTCACAATGTGTACTACCTCCGTACCGTCACTAGATTACTCTGACGCACGACTACACTTGCAAGCGGTGTACTGCACGCCAAAGCAACAACAAATGGGATGCTCGGAGGGTGGTGGAGTACAGGAGTTTGCATGGGTCGCAAATCATAAACAAGGCGAAGTGATAACTGTGGCAGTAGTGGGAACTACGTTGGGCACTTGACTAGGTAGAGCCAGGTCCTGCGCGACAGGCACAATGGGTCGTATAACGCATTAGATAAACCTTATTTTGGGTGTGCAGGATAAATAAGACAACCTGATGGGTGTACACCGATCGGTACTGGTCCATATTGTGTACGTAGATACGTAAAACGTGCAAGAGGGAAACCATTATGTGCTTATGAGAGTTGATGGCAGCAGACCGTATTATTCGTTTCGGACCTCT
The DNA here is from genome assembly GCF_021461385.2 of Schistocerca piceifrons. Lineage (NCBI taxonomy): Eukaryota > Metazoa > Arthropoda > Insecta > Orthoptera > Acrididae > Schistocerca > Schistocerca piceifrons. The sequence goes on from NC_060139.1 coordinate 274,384,621, forward strand.
TGATAAGTATGGAGGTGTGATTACATATGTCAATCACATCGCGATTACGGGCAGCATGGGATTCACGCCTGAGCCTCAGGACGTGCGCTAGCAGCGCATGTCGGGTGTTTCAAGCGTCAACTTCGCGTCTCAATATCTCGGGATGTAATGGGAATATTGCGATGCAATCAACGCCATTGTGTACGTGCTTTGTCATGCTATGGATTGCTGAAGAAAAAATATAGGTGGTCCATTTAAAAAAACATAAGTTTGTGTTAAAAAACACATATGCTTTCGTTTTAGAATGTTTCCAAATATGTACATTCATGGGCCCCAGCCCTACATTGATACCGGTGAAAGTCGTTTTCCAATAGCTGTTATTGTTCCAGAGATATTTTAGGTGGACAAGATAGCTGGGACACCCTGTATAGTCTGCGGCCGCGAACTCTACTCCATCACTAGCAATGGGGAGTAAATCTTTAATAATGTCAGCCACTCGTGCTGCTGAAACGTCAGAAAAGTCATCAAACAAACGTCGGCCGAAGAATTCGAGACAGACGCCAACAGGTAGTTTGTCAACAAGTGGCCACCAAAGCCTTAATAATTTTATTTCCCTGTGTAGTCGGTCCTGTATATGACGGTTCTATCTTATCATAAATAAAAACAGTGGTCGTATGTTGAAGACTTGTATTTTGAAGACTCTCGTTTATTCACCCAGAAGATTCCCTCTAACTCCAAATTAAACACCGTTCCATTATATATGTCTTAACATTTTAAAATAAAATGACAAAAATGGGCACAACATTGAACTACTATGTCTGATATACGTGACATCAGAACCGCTTCTACCGTACAGCTTATGAGTGTGAAACAAGGCGGACTCAGCCCAAAATTGAATAAACGATTACATTTAGCCTCCTTACTCAAACGATAAATAAAAGACAACAGTTACCATAAAAATTAAGCAGATGTTGATGATTTTCATGAACTAATTCTGCATTCGTATGATGATCACTAACTGCGGAAATACGATTTATAGTTTCTGTTTAGCAGTAAAATGAACATGAACCCAGTAAATGTTTCCAAATGTACAAGACAGATTCATGTTTTATAGCTTGCTTGTCCCTGAAAGTTACTGTTTAGCTGTTGTGTATTATTTTAATAGTGAAAACATCCAAATAGAATCCTGGAGTCAACAATTTTACGTATCGAGTGTGTTTTGAAATTCTGATTAACAACGCAATTTAAATACTTTATATTTCGATAACAACTTGATATAAGTTTGGCACGATTTAAAATGCGTTGCTGACAATCTTTTAGTGTTGCTAATAAGGTATAAATTTTCAATTTTTTTTTTTACAAGAAAGTCAATTTTCAAATTATGTATTTCACCAAGTTCAGTTAAGATTCTGCGTCAATTCACATTGCCTTTCGGTCTTGTACAAACGTTGAGGTCATTGCCCAACTAAACGGAATGCTATTCATATTTAAACAGCTTCACAATCTGTAGTTTTGAATATTTTCATGTGGCAAAAGTCATTTTAATAATGGCTCCTTAAAAAGCTATTGACACTATATTATTACGTATATTACGACAGATAGATTTATTCAAATGACAATGTTTATATGCTGACTACTAAGCAAGGAAAAACTTAGTAAATAACCTGCTCCAAGTCGGAATGTAATGTTTTGTTTGATCCATTACCGGATTCCTTATTGAAATGACCGATAACTTGCTTAAAAAGTTTTAAGTGGAAGTCTCGTCACTTTGCTACACTACGCTGTAATAACTGGACGGGAACATCAAAAGTTAGCACTGGCGTACTATAAGAAGAAGGTAATATCCCAAAATAGCTTGACAACAAATAAAGGTAACTGTATTGTTCTTTACCTTTCCTCACAATAATTGATAGGAATTTTGTTTCTTCGCCTTTACCATGGTGTGTTGTGAAGGCATGTTATGAACTATTCAGTAATTTGGTTGCAGTCATCCATTATATCCAATCTACCATTTATGTACATGCCGGCACCTGCAGCGCATGTACACCAAACGCTAATTAATCACATAAAGAAAACTGATGCATATCCTTTGCATTACACTTCGAGCTACTGAAGATGACTGGTCTAGATGTGATACTGCTCGTTATCGAAGTACTAAAGTCCCAATAATTACTCATCACCTGAGGGGATATGAAGAATCACTTATACACCAGGCAGCAACCCAAGCTAGGCGGTCGCAAGGCACGGCGAGCAAAATCAGGAGAGCAGACAGGCAGGCAGCCAACACATATCCTCCATGCTGATTGTGGTAGTCTGTAAAGTTCTGATACTTTTATCAGGCCCCATGTTGTTGCCGTAAAAGTCACACGTGAAGGTCCATTCCTCCACATAATAGTTGCAAATACTTGTCTTAGAGATCCACAGTTTCAATGTTTGGAGGGTAATGGTCCGATTAACCTAAGGAAGGCTAGGATCTAACGTTTTGCCAAGAAAACCACCAAGGTTGAAATACAATGGCGGATTGCCTAAGCATGGAGAGGAAAATGGACTCTATCCTTCTCAAAGATGCTTTACCAGCATTTGTCTTAGGCGATTTAGGGAGCCCGCCGCTCGTCAGAACGTCTGTTGTTAACACAGTTTTTCGTATGAAAATTATATATTTAGTTTAGCATTCGTATTGTATACCGCCGGATATTTTCAGATATTACATAATAGCTAAAATATAAGTACTTAGTACAAGACAAAAAATATTTCTGGATGTGGAGCCATAGTATTAAAAACTACTTGTCATTGCAGTTATAGGAACGAAAGAGCCACGAGGTTCACAACTTCACCTTTTCTTCTGAGACGTTTCTGATAAAGCCCATAATAGCTTTACGTTTAAAATTTAGAAATCTTCAGAAATTCTGGTAAGATTACAAAAAAAACATTTTTCTGTTGTAGCAACTCTTAAACACACAGCCAAATATGTGTGGTTTCTGTTCATTCAGACATATCCGAAGCAACAGACTATTTAATCCTGCAGACACAATAAATGAAGATATGATACAATTAATTACATTAGCTGCCAGTGGGCATTGATTAAATCTATGGGGAAACGTGAAAATTTGTGCTGGACCGCGATTCAGACAGACACCACATACGTAACTATCGCGAGGATGGGCAATGATTATTTCAGTGTGGATGCACACCACACTGGAACTCTTATGGGAATCGGCGAAATGCCGCAAGTAATGAGGGTGATGAGCAAGGGGCACTACATCGGAAGTGTGCGGAAAAGTTGAGAATTTGGGTCTGGCGAGAGGCGTGCTAGGGCAGTCCATGGGGTATCTCGATGGTGCAGTGGTCAATGCATCTGTCTAATAAGCAAGAGACCCCAGTTCGAATCCCAGTACGGCACAAATTTTCAGTTTTCCCAGTTGGTTTACTCAGTGCCCGCTGGAAGTTAAGGTCACTATTTCCTTAGTGTAGTCAGCCAAAATTAATGAGTTTCAGGTTTTAGTACGAAATGTACTGCACACTTTGTAATCGACACTTGAGTCATAAAGAACATATTCCCTGAATTGCGGTAGCAGAATACGCTGTCTTATATGACAGCCATTTTGAATGAGGTGTAACGAAAAAGCCTTTGTGTTCCGCTGTTGAAATGATATTCTTCATTTCTAAATTACAAAAAGAATATTTCGTAATTTACGTACTTATTTATGGTATAAAACATGGAATTTTAATAAAAATTTTGGTACACCCATTCACTGCTAGTGTCATACAGTACAACACCGAAAGAAAAAAGAAAAAAAAAAAACAAATATCTGGTTTTCCTCTTCACACCTGGATCAACATACGGAACAGCTATCATTGGTGGCGCAATTAGCAGAGGACGCACTCTCTAATCTTGTCACCGCGGGTGGTTTCTCCTGTGCATTTGCTTCAGCATGAGCCGCGTCTCCGCTTTCAGTGATTACCTGAGAAGCACCGTGGGGTTTGTCAGCGGTCGTAACTCCACAGCTCTCTCCGGATTAACGCAGAGAAAGTTGTTGTTCTGCAGCTAACTCGAGTTTCCCAGCGCCGCTGACCTTGTCAACAACTCCAGTGTGCAGCAGAGGCGACTTGCCGCGAGCGTCGAACTTGGGAAGAACTTCGCGCTACGTTCGTTATCCCCACATCCGCGATACGGTTTAGAAAGCAAACGCAGGATCGCGCCCTGTGTCAGGGTTACACTCCTTTAGTACCGCTAATGTTTATTTACAACACTAACCTAATCATAAAATGCTCGTAATACGCATTAAAATGGTTCTCTCGTCAAGATTAAGGGTTTTGTACTCCTAAACACTTAATGTTATATTTATTTGTTGTAGTAGTATTGGTGAAGAGTTCACGTTCAACAGCAAAAGAAAGCAACCAGAAGATATAAAGAGACTTACTTCTGATTTCGAGTGTCCTATTGTTATGTGATCGAGATAAAATTTATCCTGGTGATTGACGGTACTGTACTGAACAACTTTACATCAGCACTTACTTCAGTTGTAGACTAATGCTTATAGCTATTACAAGTCTTTTGTTTTTAAGTTGGTTAATACATCCGACTAAGTGTGGCAAGAGCAAACCATCAATGCTGATTTTCCGCTAAGCAGCAGGTCAGGTATTGAAGCACGGACACATGGACGCAAAATGGTAGGTCTGTACTGACAGGTATATCCACTTATTGCTGCTGTTACGACTGTCCAGAAAAGATCTGGCAATAAATTCTGTGATATGTTTGTGGGAAGACTCTTAGACGCAGAGAAAAGCAACTAATGCATTAAAGTGCATACATACACACATCAAAAAAGTTTTGCATCACCCCAGTTCCGAGAACTCGTGAAGATAGACGTTGACTGTGGATATTGTATCACAGACACAGTCCCTTTCACTATTCAGAGATGTCACTAAACCTACCCAAAGATGCAAACAACCATGCCTATTAGACGTAAGGAGTCCGACGGCCGATCAGTTCTAGTCATTCCACCAGGAAGGAGGTACACGGCTCGTATTGTCTGTAGTACAACCATGCCCAGACGGTCAATACCGCGGTTCGATCGCGTCCGCATTGTTACTTTGTGCCAGGAAGGGCTCTCAGCAATGGAAGTGTCGAGGCGTCTCGGAGTGAACCAAAGCGATGTTGTTCGGACATGGAGCAGATACAGAGGGACAAAATGGTTCAAATGGCTCTGAATACTATGCGACTTAACTTCTGAGGTCATCAGTCGCCTAGAACTTAGAACTATTTACACCTAACTAACCTAAGGACACCACACACATCCATGCCCGAGGCAGGATTCGAATCTGCGACCGTAGCTGTCGCTCGTCTCCAGACTGTAGCGCCTAGAACCGCACGGCCACTCCGGCCGGCCTACAGAGGGACAGGAACTGTCGTTGACAAGCCTCGCTCAGGCTGCCCAAGGGCTACTACTGCAGTGGACGACCGCTACCTATGGATTATGGCTCGGAGGAACAGTGACAGCAGTGCCACTATGTTGAATAATGCTTTTCGTGCAGCCACATGACGTCGTGTTACGACTGAAACAGTCCGCAATAGGGCGCATAATGCGCAACTCCACCTCAACGTCCATGGCAAGGTCCATCTTTGCAAAACCACGACACCATGCAGCGCGGTCCAGAAGGACCCAACAACATGCCGAATGGACTGCTCAGGATTGGCATCACGTTCTCTTCACAGATAAGTCTGGAATATGTCTTGAACCAGACAATTGTCAGAGACGTGTTTGGAGGCAACCCGGTCCGGCTGAACGCCTTAGACACACTTTCCAGGGAGTGCAACAAGGTGCAGGTTCCCTGATGTTTTAGGGTGGCATTATGTGGAACCGACGGACGCCGCTGGTGGTCACGGAAGGTGCCGTAACGGCTAAACGATACGAGAATGCCAACCTCCGACAGATAGTTTAACCATATCGGCAGAATATTGGCGAGTCATTCGCCTTCATGGACGACAATTCGCGCCAACATCGTGCACATCTTATGAATGACTTCCTTCAGGATAACGACATCGCTCGACTAGAGTGGCCAGCATGTTCTCTAGACATGAACCCTATCGAACACGCATAGGATGGATTGAAAAGGAGCCACCAACCATTCTCAGGTATCTACGCTGAATCGCCGTTGAAGACAATCTGGACCACCACTGCCTTGATGAACTTGTGGATAGTATGCCACAACGAATACAAGCACGCATCAATGCAAGAGGATGTGCTGCTGGGTATTAGAGTTACCGGTGTGTACAGTAATCTGGACCACCACATCTAAAAGTCTCAATGTATGGTGGTACAACGTGCAACGTGTGATTTTCATGAGCAATAAAAAGGGCGGAAATGATGTTTATGTTGATCTCTGTTCCAATTTTCTGTACAGGTTCTGGAACTGTCGGAACCGAGGTGAAGCAAAACATTTTTTGATGTGTATGAAGGTAACAACTATCACAATATCTGCTCTTTTAGGCCTGTAAGCAAACGTACACAAAAACAGGACAACCTGATCACATATAGCAGACTCAGAAAAGAGTACGTCACCGAGCGAGGTGGCGCAGTGGTTAGCACACTGGACTCGCATTCGGGAGGACGACGGTTCAATCCCGCGTCCGGCCATCCTGATTTAGGTTTTCCGTGATTTCCCTAAATCGCTCTAGGCAAATGCCGGGATGGTTCCTCTTAAAGGGCACGGCCGACTTCCTTACCCGTCCTTCCCTAATTCGATGAGACTGATGACCTCGCTGTTTGGTCTCTTCCCCCAAACCAACCAACCAACCAGAAAAGAGTACAAGAACCTCCTAAAGGAAAAACAAGACGATTTCACTGAACTCGAGGCTAGATAAATGATGCAAGACGCAAAAGAAAACCCCTACATAGCTCTAAAGCCACGACAGTCACAGGCAATGGGGAAAATAGAAATGCCAGTATGGGAGGACCACATCACTAACATCCTACATCTACAAAGAGTCAAAGAAGCTCATGAAACAATACGAAGACATCAGAAGATTCACGGCAGAGGAAATTAGAAACACCATAGTCTATAAACACTGAAGAATAAGAAGGCAGTAGGGCCGAACGGGATATTCAGCGAATACATCAAGGCAGCCCCGGAAGTTTTAATTCCAGCAATCACAGACATGAACTTATGCCTGCACACTGGACGAATCCCGGAGAGATGGAGAACCTCGACAATCAGAATGCTAAATGTAAATGTCGTGTGACTGGGGCCTCCCGTCCGGTAGACCGTTCGCCGGGTGCAAGTCTTTCGATATGACGCGACTTCGTTGACTTGCGTGTCGATGGGAAAAATAATTATGATGATTAGGACAACACAACACTCAGTCCCTGAGGTGAGAAAATCTCCGACCCAATCGGGAATCGAACCCGGGCCCTTAGGATTGACATTCTGTCGCGCTGACCTCTTTTTTTTCTTTCTTTTTTTTTGTTAAATCTCATTTTGTTCGTTGCATCTGCTCGGGGCAGACATAGTAAGACATCCGTTTAAGTTCGCTGTTGATCGATTAACTCAGTTTTTTTTATTACAGAGGACAGCTAACCCTCTGACCGAACACGCTGAGCTACAGTGCCGGCAATTCTCATTGTGTTCGATATTGTTCGTTGCATTTGTTTTGGGCGAATGCCCCATGACACACCTTCAAGTTCACTGTTGATCCTTTCACTCAGATTTTTTTTATTACAAAGGGCAGCTAACCCTCTGACCGAACACGCTGAGCTTCCGTGCCGGCAGACCACTCAGCTACCGGGAGCGGACATCAGGAAGTTGTAGGGGGGGAAAGGAGAAGCACACAACCCAAACTCGTACCGGGGAATCGCACTAGAGAAAAACCTCCTCAAAATACTGACGATCCTATGACTTAAAGAAGATAAGACTAACAAAAGAAATTGACAACAAGATCCCAGAGGAACAATTTGAATTCAGGAAAGGCTGAAGCACCCTACACGCAGTCGAAAACCTCAACAGGACCATAACACGCACCAACCAAAACAGATGGTGGTACAAAACACGGAACTAAGTTTCTTGACACGCAACATCCTGAGCCAAAACGCCATCATATCAGACACTGTAACAACCTCGCAAGAAATTACACAGACAAATGGAGTGTTACAAGGAGACCCCATAAGTCCCCTTCCGTTCAACGTAGCCACACACGATGTGGTCCTAGCAATAATAACTTCGGCTCCGTCCCTCAAGATACGCAGACGACATGGTGGTGGGATCATACGATACAAATGAACTACAGAATGCTCTTGTAACATGGGCTGAACACAACGGACTGCATATAAACACAGAAAGACTGTATACATGGTCTTCAGAAAAGGAGGACGCCTATCCACGTAGTACAAAATTTACCTCAAAAAATAACCTCTAAAAACTACGAACAGCTTCAAACATCTGGGCATAACGTTTCAGACAACAGCTCACTCATACAGAATACACACAACACGACGAGCAGCAGCCGCAACCAAAGCCATCTACGACATCAAGCCACTAGGCAAATGATCCCAGGAAACAGTCATGGCCCTCTTCGAAGCCAAAATCGTTCCTATTCTAAAATATGGAGTAGAGACAACATGGGGAAAGATACGCTATGGAGATCAACAACGAATGGAAAAAGTAAAAGCCACATTCCTGAAGGCAGCCCTTGGAATTTCCAACTACTCCAAGTCAATACTAGCGTACGAACTCGCGAAAGAAACATTTCTAATAGACGACCTGAGATGGATATTCAACTTGAACTACACAGCCAACTGGAAGAAACTGCGGCTAGAGAGGGAGAAGAAAAAGACGGAGATGTGGCCACAGTTCTACTCTTCAGAGGCCATGATGTTAGAACACGGACCGGCACAAACCAGGAGCTGAGACACTTCATAAATTCCATGGCGATCCACGGCTACCATAAAATAATCTGCAAGACGAAGGTATACCACGACCCTGACTCGATATGCATATGTGAACTCTGTGAAAAACATTGTGACCGATACCACGTACTAACGTGTAGAAACTGTGTGAAATCAGTCACAGACCTCTGTGTTAAATAATATACCTTAATATGCACAATTGTGCGCAATAAAGTTTACTATTATTACTATTTTCCTACAGTCGGACGAGATAAATAAATAAAATCACTTAAATGTTGCATGACGATACACGGTTCACATATTCAAAACCCTGTGCCAAGTCACAACATACTGTCAATGGCAACAATTTCTCCTTTATTTATTCTCTTATATTATCTTTAAAGGTAAATACAGCCTGTTCTGGCGATTTTCAAATCCATACTGTTTCGTTTATGGTGAATGAGTACACTCTAAATTGTTCCACTCCGCTGAAACACGATAAAATCTTGTCGAAGTTGTAGATGAGTTCTGCTGTATAGGTAGGATCAGAAGTGGGTGCTATCGAGTCAGAAGAGATTATAACCTCCCCCCCCCCCTTTCCTAATCGGTCTACTAGATTGCGATATTATCGACCGTGACCAAGTATGGCTAATAAAATTTTACAGTGAGTACGGCTTTCGTTACCGAAGGAAAATAACACCGGGTAGTTGGAGCAAAGGGTACAACGGATCCCTCTGAAGGAAGAATCTATTCTGATAATTTTGAAATGGGTGGACATTTAGTGCAACCTCTTACGAAGCACACAGGGGGAAAAGGGTACCATCTAATATTTTTAATACAAAAAATACTGGTAGTACAAAAACACTGATTACCAAAAAATGGATAATTAAAGTGTCACCAGCCCGCTGGGGCAATGAGTCTCCAGAATCTTAAGAAAGGTACTGGCAAGAAAATTAAGCAATTAATCACTGGCATGGCAAAAGAAGGTTGTCATGCTTTTCCACAACACAACATTTCACAAGAAAGTAAATGAATCAGAAAGCAGAGTTTGCAGTTAGTTATTCTGCAATACTAAATTTTTGAAAGTCAAGTGGAGTTGTGACATGTCAAGCTTTCCCGGAGGATATGTTGTAAATAGTCTTCACGGGTTTGCCGCCGGATCACGTTGTGCAAATTCCACAATATTTCCTCGGAGTAACTGGCCGACATCTTCAGGTGGTTCAACCTTGCTGGTGGCTAGGTACGACTGACGGTATCCACACACCGACTCCCCGTTTTCAGAACACACGCGCGGAGGATGCGCAGCCGCAGAAGTAGCGCATGCGCAGTGATTTGCAATATTCAAACTCCCTCTGCCGAAAATCGCAGAGCGGCTCACCCGCGCGTGCGCTGTATGCTGCGTTTGTTAACAGTGCTGACAAACGTGGAGTACTTGGTTATATAAATGAAATGAAAATTTTCAAGAATGTGATTTTCGCTCTGCAGCGCAGTGTGCGCTGATATGAAACTTCGTGATAGATTAAAACTGTGTGCCGGACCGAGACGCGAACTCAGGACGTTCGCCTTTAGAGGGCAAAGGTGCAGAGTTCGAGTCACGGCCTGGCACACAGTTTTAATCTGCAAGGAATTTTCAACTAAAATTTTGTTATGTAAAAATTGGTTTTCAGTAACCAAAGTGTGACGTAATGCTAAATTTAGAATGAGGCAAGCAATTTACTTTTGATTACTGAAAGACTGAATTGAATTTACTTTACACAGATGAGGAACCGAATTTACTTTTAATATAACGACAATACGAGGGCAGTTCAATAAGTAATGCAACACATTTTTTTTCTGAAACAGGGGTTGTTTTATTCAGCATTGAAATACACCAGGTTATTCGCCAATCTTTTAGCTACACAACACTATTTTTCAACGTAATCTGCATTCAATGCTACGGCCTTACGCCACCTTGAAATGAGGGCCTGTGTGCCTGCACGGTACCATTCCACTGGTCGATGTCGGAGCCAACGTCGTACTGCATCAATAACTTCTTCATCATCCGCGTAGTGCCTCCCACGGATTGCGTCCTTCATTCGGCCAAACATATGGAAATCCGACGGTGCGAGATCGGGGCTGTAGGGTGCATGAGGAAGAACAGTCCACTGAAGTTTTGTGAGCTCCTCTCGGGTGCGAAGACTTGTGTGAGGTCTTGCGTTGTCATGAAGAAGGATAAGTTCGTTCTGATTTTTGTGCCTACGAACACGCTGAAGTCGTTTCTTCAGTTTCTGAAGAGTAGCACAATACACTTCAGAGTTGATCGTTTGACCATGGGGAAGGACATCGAACAGAATAACCCCTTCAGCGTCCCAGAAGACTGTAACCATGACTTTACCGGCTGAGGGTATGGCTTTAAACTTTTTCTTGATAGGGGAGTGGGTGTGGCGCCACTCCATTGATTTTTGTTTCACGTTCGAAGTGATGAACCCATGTTTCATCGCCTGTAACAATCTTTGACAAGAAATTGTCACCCTTAGCCACATTACGAGCAAGCAATTCCGCACAGATGGTTCTCCTTTGCTCTTTATGGTGTTCGGTTAGACAACGAGGGACCCAGCGGGAACAAACCTTTGAATATCCCAACTGGTGAACAATTGTGACAGCACTACCAACAGAGATGTCAAGTTGAGCACTGACTTGTTTTATGGTGATCCGTCGAACATCTCGAACGAGTGTGTTCGCACCCTCCGCCATTGCAGGAGTCACAGCTGTGCACGGCCGGCCCGCACGCGGGGGATCAGACTGTCTTGCTTGACCTTGCGGCGATGATGACACACGCTTTGCCCAACGACTCACCGTGCTTTTGTCCACTGCCAGATCACCGTAGACATTCTGCAAGCGCCTATGGATATCTGAGATGCCCTGGTTTTCCCCCAAAAGAAACTCGATCACTGCCCGTTGTTTGCAACGCACATCCGTTACAGACGCCATTTTAACAGCTACGTATAGCTCTGCCACCTGTCGGAAGTCAATGAAACTGTACGAGACGAAGCGGGAATGTTTGAAAATATTCCACAAGAAATTTCCGGTTTTTTAAACCAAAATTGGCCGAGAAAAAAAAGTGTTGCATTACTTATTGAACTGCCCTCGTACATACCAAGCCAGCAGAATTACGAAATAAATGAAATAGCGCACTCTTAACTTGTGCTGTATCTTTAGTTATTACTTTCGCAAGCGACATTGTAAATTAGTTAAGGTTCTGTTACGGGTAACAAGAATGAACAGTTCTGCGGCAGCAAAATTTGCATTTGAAACTGGTCATTAGCAAACACACAAAACTGACAGTATGTACTTAATCAATTTTGATATTTTTACGATACTCGATGACCGCATGGGAAGGAAAGAGACCATGCTTGGTAATAGTGTCTGAGGACGATGACAACAAAGGTGTCCTGCAAGTTTTAACTGCTGCTGGTTATTATTCAGATTAGCCATACTTTGTGAAAGAAATCCCACTTGGTAGTTCCTCTACAACATTAGTTATATTTTGTCACTTAACAGTCTTACGACGTTGTAGATATGCGGACGACGAAGAATGTAACCGACGACAATGCTGAGCTGCTACTGCTGCTGCTACTTTTGGCTGAGTACCACGATAATTATGGGACAGGCAACAGTTAGAACTGCGGCTTTCTTCTGCCTGTTCACTCCTACCATGCTCTCAATACTCGCAGGTTAGCGAAGTAGGTGCGCCGATACAGGCGCGTCTGCGGAAGCGCCCAACAAACACTTCTGCATTCATTTCAAATCCAGCTGGTGTGTGTCCTCTCTGCTGGCTACGCGACAGAGACTCTGCATACAAAGACAAACACCGACACAGCTACCGCAATTTCGTTGTTGCTACCGACACATTTAAATAAAGTTCCCTTGGCTATTACCCAGAAACTTGGAATATTTACATTATAATGGCAATCAATTAGTACATTCACAAATAAATACACTATTACACTGAAGAGCCAAAGAAATTGGTACATTGGCCTAACATCGTATAGGGCCCCCGCGAGCACGTAGCAGTGCCGGAACGTGACGTGGCATGGACTCAACTAATGTGTGAAGTAGTGCTGTGGGGAACTGACACCATTAATCCGGCAGGGCTGTCCATACAGCCGTAAGAGTACGAGAGGGCCGGCCGGAGTGGCCGAGCGGTTCTAGGCGCTACAGTCTGGAACCGCGCGACCGCTACGGTCGCAGGTTCGAATCCTGCCTCGGGCATTGATGTGTGTGATGTCCTTAGGTTAGTTACGTTTAATTAGTTCTGAGTTCTAGGGGACTGATGACCTTAGAAGTTAAGTCCCACAGTGCTCAGAGCCATTTTTCAGTACGAGAGGCTGGAGATCACTTCTGAACAGCACGCTGCAAGGCATCAAAGACATGCTCAATAATGTTCCTGTCTGGGGAATTTGGTGACTAGCCGACGTTTTTAAACTCAGAAGAGTGTTTCTGGAGCCACTCTGTAGCAATTCTGGACGTGTGGGGTGTCGCACAATGTACATGAATAGATGCAGATGATCAGACAGGATGCTTACGTACGTGTCACCTGTCAGAGCTGTATCTAGACGTATCACGGGTCCGATATCACTCCAAATGCACACGCCCCACACTATTACAGCGCCTCCGCCACCTTTAACAGTTCCCTTGTGGCACGCAGGGTCCATGGCTTCGTGAAGTTGTCTACATACGCGTACACGTCCAACCGCTCGATACTATTTGAAACGAGCCTCTTTCAACCAGGCAACATGTTTGCAGTCATCAACAGTCCAATGTCGGTGTTGATGGGTCCAGGAGACGCGTAAAGCTTTGTGTCATGCAGTCATCAACGGTGTACGAGTGGGCCCTCCGCTCCGAAAGCCCATACTGATGATGTTTCGTTGAATGGTTGGTACGCTGACACTTGTTGATGGCCCAGCATTGAAATCTGCAGGAATCTGCGGAAGGATTGCACTACTGTCTCTTGAGTCCTCATTGGCCCCGTTCTTGAAGGATCTTTTTCCAGCAGCAGCAGTGTCGGAGATTTGATGTTTTGCCGGATTCTCGATATTCATGGTACATTCGTAAAATGGTCGTAAGGGAAATGTCCACTTCATCGCTGCCTCGGAGATCCTGTGTGCTATCACCCATGCGGCGAATATAAGACCACGTTCAAACTAACTTAAATCTTGATAACCTGCCATTGTAGCAGCAGTAACCGAGCTAACAACTGCGCCAGACACATGTTGTGTCGTATAGACGTCCCGACCGCAACGCCGTATTCCGCCTGTTTACATGCCTCTGTATTTGAATACGCATGGTGAAACACGTATGTAACATAGCAGCGATGGCGAGGCATTGTAGCATCTGTGACCAGAGAGTTTGCGCTTGACCGCGCGAGTGTTGCGAGCGGTTCTCAGTCTGTCAGTAGTCGTTGCGAGTCGGTCAGTTAGTCGTTGCGAGTCTGTAGCTCTGTCTAGTTGAGAGCAGTACTCTGTCAGTAGTCGTCGCGTGCAGTACGCTAATAGTCGTCATGCAGAGCGGTCGGTCAGTAGTAGCAGCCCAGTGCGGTTGTGTGATGTAGGCGGTCGGCAACACTGGTCAAGATGGTGAATAAGGTATACTGTTAATTAATATAATCATTAGATAATGAAAAATTTTATTTATTGTAATTATTCTCCAACAAGTCGCCCAATAATAATTTTGATTTCAAAAGCATTTTTTTCAAAAAATTTTATTTTTTATTGAACTAAAGATTTCGTTGCACTTCCCATTTCACTCCATTTTTTTTTAAAGAAAAATTTCAGTAAAATCACCAAAAAAGAAATATTATTATTTGCAATGCAGTTCCTCCAAGCCGTGCGCACAAAAAAGAGCAGAAATGTGACATCCATTTATTCTGAGGTAAGACTTTAATTCTGATTGTTTTGCACAGGGCCAAAGACCGATATTTCGGTTTAATTGAATTTTCTTGTCACTGAATGGACTTTAATTTTTTTTTATGAAAAACTTATACTTAAGTCAGATTGCGATTCTCACTTTTATTGTCATTAAATTTAATTGCTAGGGAGGTTACACTTGGGTCCCATTCATTATTATTTCTGTCTTAAAATTTCAGTGGAGAGGTTACACATAGAGCAATGTCCATTGGCATTCCTAAATAATATTACTGTCTTGTAAATTTTTGTGGGGAGGTTACAATGGTTATACCTGTTTCTTTG
The DNA here is from genome assembly GCF_021461385.2 of Schistocerca piceifrons. Taxonomy (NCBI): domain Eukaryota; kingdom Metazoa; phylum Arthropoda; class Insecta; order Orthoptera; family Acrididae; genus Schistocerca; species Schistocerca piceifrons. The sequence goes on from NC_060139.1 coordinate 274,399,709, forward strand.
GCGCTTCAGTGTATGTCCATTATATATTATATATTTTTTTGTAATGAAGATTACAGATTGAGAATTAGAAGTATACTGCAAGTTACCAACGGATATTAAACGACGGAAAACTTTGGAGGTAAATTTTCGGTGTTACAAGATAAGTCCTTAGAAGCGTGATGACCCGCGTTCCCAGCAGCCGGTCGTTATTCGAGGCTCACCTGCGAGGCTGCGGTAGGCAGGTGTAATTAGGGTGAGCAGGAGCCATCAATAGCGGCCAGCCAGCCCACCTGCCACCCCTGCCCCTGGAGCAGGCGGGGCCGCATTCATACGACGACGTCGTGCCCCACACTCTGTGGGGGACCATTACCGCAGGCTGCGGCGGCAGCAGCAGCTGGCGGCGACGTGGCCTCGCCAGGGCGCGCGTCACGCTTGCGGAGAGGAGAAAAGCTGTGACAGCGTGTGTGACGTAGCTGCCGCCTGGGTGTGGCACAACGTTGCAGTTCTCACCTCCGGAAAAAAAAAGAGGAGAAGCTGAGACTATGAAACACGGTGACGGTGTTAACCCACCCACACATACACACCCGTCAGTGGTACCCACATTCTTCCCAACGACTAATGACTCAGCGGAAACCTGCTTTGTAGGAGTTGGGTTTGTTGAATTCAGAAATTTTGGAAATTCCTATCTCAATTGAAGGCATAAAGTCTGAAAATGAGTCGAAGGTCATATTTACTTTACAGGACCGTCTTGAACACACATACTTTTACACTTCACTGTTATCAGTTTCGGCTACTGTCATCTTCAGATCTGTTACAAACAAAAACAGTGGCGCAACTAACTTCGTTCAATATGCTGAAAACTTTGTGTTCTGTCTTATGGCGTGTCTCGTCATGGGTGATGCCTCGTCAGAGAGGTCCACCGCATGAGCGTCTACGGAAGTGATTCCAGTGGTGGTTTCCCGTTGCCTTCCACTGATGATAACGAAATGATAATGAGGACACCACAACAACCAGTCCCTGAGCGGAGAAAATCTCCGACCCAGCCGGGAATCGAACCCGGGGCCCCATGGCGTGACAAACCACCGTGCTGACCACTCAGCTATCTTTTTTTTTGAAGACGCTACCCCTTTTTTAATTTCCCCTTTTTTGTTTTTTTTGCCAACTTTTTTATTTTTTTATTTTTTTGTTATTTTTTTTAATCGCTACCCCCGTTTTGGACCACTTTTTTCCTTAAAAAGCCCCTTAGGAAAAAGGAACTAAAAAAAATAAATAAATAAAAAATAAAAAAACCTAAGTGCCACCGCCACTTGTCATATGATTACATTTAGGGAGCGTGTACAAATGAGAATTCTAGTAACTAAGTGTTACAAGTAAGTGTTACAACAACAAAGGTGGCATAAAAGAGTAATCAAAAAATAAAAATATAAACCACTGATGTAATTCTAACTGAAAGGTTCTTCAATAATGTAACGGGTTCCACTTGGAGCCACGCCATCGTTATCTGAAATCTCCAATAGCACCTTTGAAGGGCATCTGCAACGGAGGCATTCTGCTTCGCTAGTGCCTCAAGGAAAACAGTATCCTTGCAGCAGCTTGTCTCTTGCTTTGGTCATGGCTGACAAGGCAGAACGTTGAGCCGTTAATGTGATGCGGCACAGCACATTAACCACAGCCTGGCACTCCCCAGCTGAGTGGGGGGTTAACGAAAACGCTGCGTAAATAATTTGCGAAGAGCGTACGGTATTTCGGTGTGCTTTCGAGGGCATTGTGAGCATTTTGTAGGTACCACCAGTAATCAAGCTGCTCTTTCTCTCCGTCGCTAAAGATGTAGGCGACGGTAAGTCCTTTGAACCATGTAAGCGCATGATATTTTGCAGCCGGAAAGTAAGTTTCATCGGGACAGAGTAGGGTCTGCGGGTCAATCATATCAGGTGTGACCCGGAGGTAACAAGCCAATATCTTCTGTGTTAGTTGCCAAACTCCGGACGATGATGTGCAAAGAAAACGATGTTCATCGGTGTCCAAAAGGTGACAATCTGGGCAATAAGGGGAGTCTGCCAGTCCAATAGTGTGAAGTCGCTGGCGTGTGGCATATTTTTTGTTGGCGATCTGATACCACTTCGAATGCACCGTGGATGACAGAAAGTGGTGGTGTATCGTTTTCCACACTCTTGGCCAGTGAACCGTAGGGTACTTGTTTTCCACCACGTTATGGGGAACAGCCCGTAGAAGGTTGGTATAAAAATCTTTCGCCTTTGGTGGACGTGTGGCGGAGAGGTTCGAGCTGACATAGCTGTAATCATGAATGAAGGTCGACACATGGGAGAGCTGTGGTGCGACGTGCGCCACCGACATCGGCGGGACGTGAGAGGCTGGCATCAGAACCTGTAGTAAACGACCCGTGAGAGAGGTATATTGACTTTTCCATCGTTTCCTCATGTTGCTCATGTAAAGGGCAGCTGCTCTCGCCCTGACGTTGACCAATCCCAGCCCTCCTTTGTGCACTGGGAGGGTAAGAGTGTCGTATCGTACTTTAAAGATATGACCTTCGGAAACGTAGTAACTGAAGGCCGCCTGAAGCCGGCGACCTATCTGCAGCGGTAGTGGGAGGAGCTGTGCCACGTGGTTGAGTTTTGATGCTACGTAGAGGTTCAGATATTCAACACGTTGTAGCTGATTCAAGTCCCGGAGCAGGTTCTGTCACACCATTGCGCGTATGATCTGTAATAACCGTCGGTAGTTTGCTGCAGCTGTTTTACGTACATCTTTCTTGAACGTGATTCCCAAATATCGCAGATCAGAAACTGGTGGGAGGGGAGCGAGGGCTTCCGGTCCAAGACCACGCCCAATGTCCAACGCCGCCGACTTGTTGATGTTCAGAAGACTGCCTGCGGCCTGTCCGTATCGCTCAATCCAGGTTAGTACGCTTTGAACTTCGTCATCGGAACGAACCAGCAGTAGCAGGTCGTCAGCGTATGTCCTATAGCGAAAGGTGACGTCCCGCAGCGTGATGCCAGATAGGCGGTGGTTAAGGCCCCCTAGGAGTGGCTCGAGTGCGATTGCATAAAGGTAGGTAGAAAGGGGACAACCCTGTCGTAGAGACCTCTTAATGGGTACTGGTCCTACCGTCCTTCCATTGACCTGGACGTGTCAGCTGGCTGCGGTCAAAAGGCGCCGTAGGGTGTCGATGAGGCCCGGGGGGTATCCCATACAGTCCATCACTCGTAGGAGGAAGTTGTGGTGCACTCTATCAAAGGCGCGGTTGAAATCGACGGAGACGATCGCCGCTCTCAGACGGCACGCAGAAGCGATCGCTATTAAGTCCCTGCAGTCACCGGTGGCCATGTGTATGTTGGCTTCTCCCCCCTGCGACGTCTGTTCTGGAGCGAGGATCATCGACAAAGTCGTCTTAATACGGCTCGCCATAATCCTGGCGAAAATCTTGTAATCGGCGTTCAGCATTGTAAGCGGCCGATAGTCGTTAATCGATAGCCCTCCACCTGGCTTGTGTACTGGTATGAGGAGACCTTCTACAAACGCTGGCGGCACAACACAGTCTGGAGACATAAGTTCGCGGAACATTATAAACCAGTGAGGCAACATGATGTCACGGAAAGTCCGGTAGAATTCGATGGGCAATCCATCAGGTCCAGGAGATTTATTGGCCGCACCTTTGTCCACGGCGTCTTCGACTTCTTCGAGTGAGATTTCCTCTGTTAGTGCATTCTCGGTAGCCTCGTCGATAGTACGTGTTACCTGCTATAACACTTCAGTAGTGGCCTCGTCATTGACGGTTCTTTCCTTGTAAAGATGACGAAAATGATCCTCCACCGCCTTTACTATGGTTGCATGGGTCGTACATAAGCGACCGTCGTGTGTCCTGAGTTGTGTGATTAAATGTTGGCGTTGTCGGCGCTTATCCGCCACAACGTGGTGCATAGTGGGTTCCTCTGCAACCGTTCGGTCGTGCCGTCGCGAGCGGACTACTGCACTTTCTAGTCGACGCTTCGTCAATGATAGTATGTGAGCCTTGATTCTGCTTTGGTCATGTTGTCTCTCCGGGGAAGGGGGTAAGGCGTCGAGGTCCCTGAGTGCCGCGTAGTAAAAATCGAGGGTCTGTCGACGCCACGCAGTCACGTCCTTGCCATATCGCATAAGTGTCCTACGGATTGCTGGTTTGGCACAGAGGAGCCACCACTCCAGGGTTGAGGTGTATCGTGGCTGGCGGCATTCACAGTCAGTCCACGTTGCTGCAACTTGCCGACGGCAATCCAGGTCCTGGAGATGAGTTATGTTGAGCTTCCAAAAGCCATTGCTGCGCCAGACTTGTTTCCCAGATTCTTCCCAACGACTAATGACTCAGCGGAAACCTGCTTTGTAGGAGTTGGGTTTGTTGAATTCAGAAATTTTGGAAATTCCTATCTCAATTGAAGGCATAAAGTCTGAAAATGAGTCGAAGGTCATATTTACTTTACAGGACCGTCTCGAACACACATACTTTTACACTTCACTGTTATCAGTTTCGGCTACTGTCATCTTCAGATCTGTTACAAACAAAAACAGTGGCGCAACTAACTTCGTTCAATATGCTGAAAACTTTGTGTTCTGTCTTATGGCGTGTCTCGTCATGGGTGATGCCTCGTCAGAGAGGTCCACCGCATGAGCGTCTACGGAAGTGATTCCAGTGGTGGTTTCCCGTTGCCTTCCACTGATGATAACGAAATGATAATGAGGACACCACAACAACCAGTCCCTGAGCGGAGAAAATCTCCGACCCAGCCGGGAATCGAACCCGGGCCCCTTGGCGTGACAAACCACCGTGCTGACCACTCAGCTATCGGGGCGTACAATATGCTGAAGCTAATTCTATAAAAAATCCTGGTGCTACATAAGAAAAATAGAAGGTATTTACATGATTAACTGCGATGCGTACCAGCCATACATACCATAAAGCATTCTGATGTACGTTTCAACGTCAACTTATACATATAGGTACATAGTAAGCGCTGGTTCTGTTGGTTGTTTGTAGCAGTTCTGATCATGGCATAGTGAAGCGTAAAAGTTTGTGTGATCAAGACCGATGTGCCTCCTAATGATTTTTTCACTCGAGGAATTTCGATGATTCTGGCTTTTCTCTCTTAGAGTTTTGTTTCCTTCATTGCCGATTCATTAAGCAAATACCTTAATTTGTATACGGTAATTATATATACTGATGGAAAAGAAATCGCAACACCAAGAACAGTTGTGCGAAGCAAACGAAAGTCAGCAGGCGTGTTTCTACATCTGAAAGATGATGTCTCTTCCAGTTTCGCGTCAGTCTTATCAGAGTGGATCTACTAGCGCCAGTATGACGATGCAAACCAGATTTGCTTTAATCACATGCTGTAACTTTCGTCAGCGTTGGTTAGCTTTGAGATTGGACGTGGTGAGTTTATGTTCGTCAAGAATGACCTTCAGGTAACATAGGCGAAGTTATCAACACCTCACGAGGTACGAACGAGATCGTGTAATAGTGCTACGAGAAGCTCTGCGTTCTGAAAGGGAAGACCATCGTGTTCGGCGTATGGCTCTGTCGTATCACTCTGCATCTCCAGCAGCAACCTGAGCAGTAGTTGGCACCACAAACCAACTGATAGAAATCGGTTACTTCAAGACCAGCCCCGAATCAGACGTCCTGTACCACGCATTCCTCTGGCCCCAAACCACTGCCATTTGCAACTTCAATGGTGTCAAATGAGAATTCATTGGAGGGTAGGATAGAGGTCTGTTATGTTTTCTGATGAACGCCGTTTCTGTCTTGGTGCCAGTGATGACTGTGTGTTGCTTAGAAAGAGGTCAGTCGGCGTGCTATACACAATGGACCTACGGTTGGAATTGTGATCTGGGGTACTAGTGAATTGCAAAATTATCATAACACTTTCGAAATGTCCACGTCGCAGGCAATCTGTGGTTCATCTGTTCCCGATGTGCATTACGAACCGGTTACTAAACGGTTGAACTACAGCGCTTTGCCCCTTGAAGTAAAAGTAAAGGCGGTAGCGCTAGCCAGGAATCATCCGAATTGGAACCTACAAACACTGCAAAAGAATGGAGCAACAACAGACTGAAAAGAAAGAAAGACCTGAAATTGTGGGAAAATGATATCGTGAAACAACGGACAAGATACGAAAAATACCATACAAATACCAGACGATAAATAAGTGGACATACGACCGATTTGTCGAATCTCGTCGTCGTAACGATAATGTAACAACGAGAATACTCCAGGAGTGAGCTGCAGATGCAGCGCTTCAGTATACGACTAAGAAGGATTTTACGTTTGCTGCATCATTACCTTGGGCAAGGAATTTCAAATCGGAATTTAAAATTTGTCAACGTCACGTCACTAAATACTTCTCCCACAAAGAGGTAGAACGTATAGAAGATATACAGAAAGTGGCGGCTCTTTTCAGCAAGCAAACGACGTCACTTATGACCGGTTTTAATTGTGATTACGTGATCAACACCGATCAAACAGGATGCGAATATCGGGTAAACATTCGACGCACGTTATCGCATAAGGGGGAAACACGAACGCTTGTCGCAATTGGCAGTAAAAAAAAACTAACACTTTCGTACATGTCGCAAGATGCCATCACAGCCTCTGGAAAAGTGTTGCCTAAGGTTGTCCTGCGTTTACAAGAAACGAATGTTACATTTGGTCCCCGGGTGATAGAAGAGGTCAGTCGCTTAACCGACTCGTTGAAAAATGTTTACATTACATGCTCCAAATCCGGGAAATTGAGAAACGAGATTTACAGAACATTTCTCGAGAATGTTTTAAAATCGTACGTTTCAGATAACAGGAGTTGTATAATATTGGATTTCTGAGGTGGACAAACTAATACTCTAATGTATGACACCATGTTTATAGATAACGAGGGTCAACCGATGAGCACGGTAACAGAAATACCGCCTAACTTCACACCTGTACGCCTGCCGTGCGATGTTTGTTTCTATCGGCAGGTTAAAAACTTTATTTCGAGGCTTCAGAATTGCAGTGTGCTTCTGGAAACCCAGCAGGAATTGCACAACCGCATGGATGCAATAACTATTCACAGCATAATTCATAACCAAATTTCAGCACAGATTTTTCAGGCAATGATATCGCCTACGTGGTAAGTATCAAAATTAATTCGCTAAAAAGACATGTTTTTAAATGTAAACCAAGTTTGTTTTTCGGAACGGACAGTGAAGCTGTCGATAGATTGCATTCATTATATGTTCTTTGTGCCGTGGGTATATTTGTTTCGAATGTTTATATGACATCTATCTAGTTGTTCGAGGAAAAGTGAAGATTATTTACCTACCTTTTTTTCATTCCTTGTTGATTCACTTACCTTACTAACCCTCCTACCCCCATCAATTCAGATACGCAAAAATACAAACGAGAAAAATAACATCCGCTGGGTTCCTTCGAGGTTCGGGCCCATGATGCTCCGCTTCCCAGACAGTTCCCTTGGCCCTTGCGCTATCGGCGCTCTCGGCAAAATGCATTTACCACTTGGGTACATAAGCGGCAGTTGTGAGAGTTTCTTTACTCGACTTTTGGAAAAGCATGCGTTTGCCGACCGCATACCTTACGATGAAAAATGCTCTATTTACTACTATCTATCGATCCCGCCAATTTTTAGTCGATTGTTCATCGTAACATTTGGGAGTGACTTTCTAAAAAACTGGAGGGTGTCGAGCCAAAATATCTCAGCGTCCTTCGTTTTAGGTTGTACACAAGCAACCTGCGAAATTTGTGCCGAATCGGTTGGCCATATCTGAGGGCTTACCCTTGTTTGTCTACCATAGATTTATATTTGTCCCTAAGGAAATGTGTGCTTCTGGGTGGTTATGCTCCCTCTTGTGGTTACAATAGTAGTTCCGCCGCAGATTCAAGATGAAGGGACTGTTATATCGCGTTCCTCTACCGTGGTGTGACGTGTTTTTTGAATACCTCCACTTGTCGACATTTATCATGACGCGCCATTTCTCTGACCGAGGTTCGACAATTCTGTGTGCTGTCCGAAGTCGTGAGTTAATGTCGGATGGTTTGCCATCTTGCGCTAGAACAGCGGTGTTATCTGCCTAGGCGGTAAACATAGTGTTATGGGTAGTCATTACACACTTCGCCCGTTCAGCCCGATAGTTTTTCAAAACAGGACTGAGACCTGCTGTTATCGGTCAAGTTGTGCTAGAGAGTAGTACCACTTTGCGTAATCTTTCACGTAGTATGGGGATAGGCCACCAAAGACGCCAGACTGTTGATAGCAGATCGCCGTCCGGATATGCCTGGCGTTTTATGACAATGCCGTAATGAAACAACACGAGGTATATTTATTCCTGACACTATGGGTTTCGGAAGATACCTTGTACCTTCAAATCTCACAGGGCATGACGATCCGTGAAATATGCTCGTGTAAACGGCCTGTCACACAGTAGCTAACAAAGGGCCTGTTTTTTCCATCACGTTGTAACAGGTTGTTCACATGAGCATGTTTCACGCAGTCTTATAGCACCTGACACCCGAAGCACGATGATACCTTTCGAAACATGATGCGTGAGGAATAAATAAACTCACAATCAAAAGCTGAAAATTTTGTTACTGCTAGTTTATATTTTCGCAACATCACCGTTCCATGTATAGAGATGGACAAGTGTTTTGTGACGATGATCTGGGTCACGAAGTCAAGATTGATTTATAATTTATTTATCGCCCATTGTAGACCAGTTATCTAGCCGTTGAAGGAGACTAATGTTCTTTTTCTCAGGTTCGTCATTATATGATTTTGTAACAAGCTCATGGAATCTATTCTGGGGGAACTGTACTGGGAATTCTTCACCTGTCACTGGCGGAATTGCTGCGGTGAATGGAAGGTTGCAGACGTTGAGGCCCTTAGCCCCTGCCGCGGCCTGAGGGTCGCGGGACAGTTGAAGGTGTTTGCTGAGACCGGCGCCGAGTGGCGAGCAAACACCGCAGCCCTTCCCTTCCCTTCCCGGCCCTGAGCGCTGCCCTTTACTCTGCGACGGGACGAAAAGTCCGCGGCAGGGCGGTCTCCACCGCTATTCTCACCACACGTGATGTCACTTCACGTGTCTCCCAAGAACGTTGGCCGTTCTCTGAAGGATGGGAAATTGTCTCTCTTTAGTCGCTTACTCTCTGAAAGGTTTCACTTGAGCGAACAGAGGTATGCCGATAAGCTTTTGTACGTCTTCGTTGGCTCTTGGCGGACTCTGTTGTAAACAGCTGCCACGCTGGTCGCACGTTTCTCTATCCACATCATCTGAAACGGAATTCATTTAAGCTTGTTGGCGCCAATAAACAGTAGGGAAGAGAACAGCAATCTATTAACGAAGCGAGTACTCACTTTGAGCTGCAGTGCTGCCATGGACATCAACCGACTGACGCTCCGCCTCACCCAACTGTTCTGCTGTCAGTCGTGGCCTGCACTCGACGAGCGCTGACTTTTTTTATACAACAGTCAAAAAATTGCAGGGGGCAGGAAACAGATGGTGGGGCTTAGCCCTTAAAATTGTTCCGACACTTTCTACGGAGCTCATATTTTTACGTTTCTTTACTGTTAGTTTACATCACAGCTATGAAAACATAGCAGTTAACAATGAGACCTGACCAGCATTCCCTTTTTGATACACTCCATGGAATATAGAGTGAGTTTGACGTCAGCAAGTTCAGCGAATGTAAAGGATGTAGAGGTGTACGTTTGATGGATAGAAGTACAGGAAGCGATACGAACCATGAAAGGGGGAAAGGCAGTCAGACAGATCGTGAGAGCAGCTAGCTCTGTTGCAGTGGAATCGTTCTATTTAGTCATGAGAACAGTGTGAAAAGGATGTACGCACCTAAAGACTGGAAAGGACAACTATAATGCCAATTTTTAAGATGGGTTGCAGCAGACTGTCTCAAAATTATAGGGAAGTTCTTCTGACATGTCACGCTGCCGAGGAATTTGAGAAGATTGTGGAAAAGAGAATTCAGAGGATAGTACGGGGTGTTCAAACAGTCTCTCCGCAGTGCCGTAAGATTGTTAGCCGCGCTTGCCGTATGCCGCAGTGAATATACCAAAATGGAACTCAGTGAAATAAAAGTTATTAATTTATTGAATATTCATTTTTACTTACAAAATTTTCATATAAATCTTGAAACTGTCCAACCTGTAGTTGAATACACAATGCAATTCGTCTAATCATGTTTCCAAACACAAGCTGTAACATTTCTCTTGCAACAGAAGCAGTGAAAGTGGATATTGCAGTTTTCAATTCATCGTTGGATTTTGGGCGGTTTTTATAGACAGTTGCGTTCGCTCCACCCCAGAAGAAAAATTCAGGTGGTGTTACGTCAGGCGATCTTTGAGGCCAAAGTCCCTCAGAAATTATACGATCACCAAAAACATCAGCAAGCAGTGACATGGAAACGCGAGCTGTATGCTCTTGTTGAAAATAACCGTTCATTATTTCACTTAACGTAAGTTCTCCTATGAATGGGTACAGAATATCACTGCAGTATTGTTGTGCGTTTATTGTTTCGTTGAAAAATTTGCAGTATCGTTGGCAGGCGAAATCATACGGCATGCGCAGAAGGAGAGCTGAGACAGGAACAATATGGTTGTTGAAGAAAGTCAACAGTAAATATAATTTTTAAGTTTTTCTTCCAACAGACGCAAGGTTAACAGGAAATTATATTATTTGACTTGTGTTTCTTAGATTGATTCAACATAATCAAAATGAGGCAAATAAAACAAATTGCAGCTAACCTTCAACCAGTTGAAAGAAAACTTCGTACCTTGAGCTTATGTACGCTGCGGGCCCAATAGAGAAGTGATTTTTAGTGAAAGACCGCCCCATACGAGACTCTACGAATATGGTAACGATTTAGTGATGCTGTTTCAGGACTTTGAGGAGACTAGTAACTGTGTGAAAAGAAGCTAGATCTGGGAAACTCTTTATAAAATGGGAATTCGAAAGCTGCATATGAGAAGAAGAATATGGATGTTTCAAGGACGTGTGATTTGCATGAAAGTAGGAGGAGAGACAACAGACTGGTTCATACCGAAAAATGAGCAGAAGGAGTGCAATGTCTCTTCCACCTGTATCACCGTTCTCTTTCTTTGTTTTCTCTCACATTTTTTCTGTTTTATCATCAATCTCGTGACTGCTTTGTTGCGACCCGCCACGAATTCCTCTACTGTGCCAACCTCTTCATCTCAGAGTAGCACTTTCAGCCTACGTCCTCAGTTACTTGCTCGATGCATTCAAATCTCTATCTTCCTCTACAGTTTTTACCTTCTGCAGCTCCCTCTAGTACCATGGAAGTTGTCACCTGATGTCTTAACGCATGTCCTGTCGTCCTGCACCTTCTTATTGTCTGTGCTTTCCATATGTTCCTGTCTTTACCGTTCTGCGGATAACCTCATCAGTCCTTAATTTTCAACATTCTTCTGTAGCACCACATCTCAAATGCTTCGATTCTCTTCCGTCCGGTTTTCCCACAGTCTATGTTTCACTACCATACAATCCTGTGCACCAGACGTATATTCTCCGAAATTTATTCCTCAAATTAAGGCATAATTTGATGCTAGCAGACTTCGCCTGATACCCCTTTTGCCAGTGCTAATCGGCTTGTTGTATCCTCCTTGCTTGGTCCGTCATAGGTTGTTTTGGTTCCAAGGTAACAGAATTCGTTAACTTAGTCTGCTTCGTGATCACCAGTGCTGATGTTAAGCTTCCCGCTGTTCTCATTTCTTCGGTTTCTCATAATTTTTTCTTCGGTTTGCTCTCAATCCATATTCTGTACCCATCAGACAATTAATTTCATTCAACAAATCAAAAAATGGTTCAAATGGCTCTGAGCACTATGGGACTCAACTGCTGTGGTCATAAGTCCCCTAGAACTTAGAACTACTTAAACCTAACTAACCTAAGGACATCACACACATCCATGCCCGAGGCAGGATTCGAACCTGCCACCGTAGCGGTCGTGCGGTTCCAGACTGTAGCGCCTTTAACCGGTCGGCCACTCCGGCCGGCTCATTCAACAAATACTGGAAGTCTTCTTCACCCTCAGTAAAAATATTAATGTCATTAGCAAATCTTGCCATTGATATCCTTTAATCCTACTCTTGAATTTTTCCTTCATTTCCGTCATTGTTTCTTCGATATACAGGGTTAGTCACGTAAGTCATAACATCCCTTTTACTTCGAGAACGGTTACATATATCGAAACGCAGTTTTCGGCTAATGTTATAGTGTTGAGGGGCTCGAATTTTTTTTTTTGGTTAATGTCTTTTGAACTGGTATCAACTTTTTTTAAAACGGAACCTTTTAGAACTGCATTCGATAGCACTTGAGAAGACTGTTACAGTGCTGAAGCTTTTGTTAATGTTGACGTTCAAACCTGTCGTAAAAAATTCGAGAAATGTCCTAGAACTTGAGCGTACGGTGGCCGGAATCGGAATTATCGGCTCAAACACCTTCCAAGCAGAGCTCTCGCTGCTTCAGAATCTCAGCACATTTGCCTGTTTACTTGTCTCCACTGCAGGCCGCTCATTTCTGCTGAACATTCGTTGCGGAGAGACAAGTACACCAATGAGGAGAAGTTGGATACACTATTTTTATATGGTGAATGTAGAAGAAGTGGTCGTGCCGCGGTATAGGGATATCTTTGCGGGTCGCCGATGTCCGACGCGCCAGGCAGTTGCACGAATTATTAAGATGTTAGTGCTGACAGGCTGCTTGAACGTCAAAAAGAGGACAGGAAACAAGACTGAAGCTGACACAGAAAACGAGGAAGCTGTTCAGGCTGCGACGCTAATGAATTAGTGGTACTCCGCATATTGCCGCATGTAGAATGAACCAGACGAGTGTCATTCGCATCCTGCATCGACAGAATTTCCATCCCTATTATCTGTCACTACAGCATTCTTTTATGTATGTGACATTATTCTTTTATGTCAGATACATAAAACCAGAAGTCGTACTCCATCGTAAAATATTCCACGTGCTGCAGCCTTAGAATATATTCCGATGGAGCATAATAAGTCGGTAACGTGGGTTATGAAGAAAAGGCGGGCTTTCGACATGAATTTTCAAAGAAGCAGAACAGAACTTACTTGGATGGATACGATAAGGAATGAGAACGGGAGAGATAGAGCGAAAGAAGTCTATGCAAAGGATTGTAAAATGACAAGATTATGATGGCATGAGGCAAGCGTCACCACTGAGGAGAAGGGAACACGTGTACCCCACCAAAATACTTTTTAAAAAGCAATTTCAATTTCTTGAGTCTTAATTTACAAAAACGAGACTATGAACGAATATATTCAAGCTTAACGCATTACGCATATTAAATGGTCTTGTGCAGTAAGAATTTAGGGTTTCCTGGATTTACTAATGTGCCAGTAAACCAAATGCACTTACGATTTGACTAAAAAGACAATAGTCTAAGTTTTAATCGGTCGAGTTGGCATGACCACGTATGATGAAGCAGCGAGGGAGATGAGCACGAATCTGCTTGCTTTTACTGTTAAGTCTGAAGGAGGGGAGCCCGGGAGGCACACGGCTAACAATCGAACGTGACGCGACCATCACCTTTAGTCCCGTGTTGGTTCGAACAGTTTGGCTCGAGCCCCCACGTGCTATGGCACTAAAATATATTTGTTACACTCAGCTTCATTGAGTGGCCCGTAGATGTGGCTGGTCTCAATCTTTGGCTACGTTTATCGTCATAGGGTGCCAGCTCACGCCTGTCGTAAACTCAATTTTTAAGCCGAAATAAAATATAACAAAACAATGCAGGTAGGTATTGTGGTGACATTTAAACTATTGAGTCACTCACATTGATTTATAATTTGAACAGGTAGTTTATTTTTCTTCAATATATTCACAAAACACTTAAAATGCAGTCTGAGGTGTTCTCACGTGTGAGCGGCCCTTAATGACTGATGCTACAACACTTCTCTATAGAATTCACATGTTGCGATTGCGGCACTCGACAGTCTGTTCACAGTTCAAAAATACACTCAGGTCTGCTGTCCTAAACCACTATATAGCGCTCGTCTTGATCGCTTTCGATCGTCGCTACATACAGACTTGTCCCCGAACGTGGCTACGAGCCCACTACTACCCCTAGATGAGCTACACGTCCGGCTCTTCGAGTCGCTCAGAAGCAACTCCCCGTCATCAAAGATGGCCGCACTATCCACCCTCGAAACGACTGCATAACTCAAAACAATGTTTGACAAAAATTCTAAAACTAAACACAAAAACACACGTGATACATTGAAAATATGGAAAATTTCCGGGCAATAACAATTTAAGGTCCAATTTTCTGTATCTGCCACCGTTTTCCCACAGAAAAAGTTTTTGTGCCGTGATTTTACTTTTGATACTAAACATAAATAAATAAAATAAAATATATACTTCATTACTCATGTACCTCTTTAAACTTCAGAATTCGGCTGCTAGTTTCGTCCATTTAAATTTATTTATTACCAAAAATACAGTTACTGTCAGTCGACCTCTCATTTAAAAATTGGTACAGACTATGCTAAATCCGATATAATTGCTCAATGCAGCTCTACTAGCCGCATCCGTAGACAATTTGTTTGTATTAATCGGCCAAGGCATCGGCGAGATATTAGCTTCTGAACTTTCACAAATTTACAATTTGTAAGACGACAATAACTTTTAAACTATTACATATTTTTGTGGCGCGTCTAGATAATTTAGCTTTAAATATTTTTCCGTCCATGAGTGCCAACTCGTACCTTCACGTCACTCTTAGTTTCGTTTTTATCAACTTTTTTCTGGCATATAAATTTCTCCAAGCGCGCAAACACGGCCATACGCGCCCCTGCCGAACGTCCGCTCGGGTTTCTTCAAGGCCGCGTAATCGCTAGCCGCTCGCCACGGCCCCGTAGCAACTGCCAGCCACGTGCTCTGCGGCGGGAAACTGCCACTCTAAACTCCCGCCACAGCTTGTACGCTCACAAAATACAGCAAGTAACCCATTATGTCCTACAAAAATTATTATTTTTCCTTGATTCTCCCGTACCAAAATATTTAGGACTTCATTCATAATAATAACCATACCCACTGTCAATTAATTTAAATATTAATATCAGATAACTTTTGACACTTAGTAATCGCAAAACACGTATTAATCTAGACTTAAGTAACCATGCTTCTGGAGTTTCAAGTGCCGTTGAAATACATGGTATGAGGCACCAAGAATGCTCGAAAAAGCGGTTTTAGCTAGTAGTTTTTCCAACTTTTTTCAACGAGACCTCCCGTTTAGGCACCTTTTATGATCTACCCCCTATCTGTTAAGTCGTTTGAAACCATATAATTTAGTGCTAGTAACAGCTAAGGGCTATGGGCACATTTAAAAAAAAATGGGGATTGGCAGGATACAGAGACAGGCCCATGAAATGTCAATAGGAGACAAGAGACCTAGATCTAGACCGAGAAACAGGTGCACGGTTAGAGGAGAGGAATAAATAAATTCTGTATATCATCTTGTTTTATACGAATTAATATCACGTTAAATTTTATAAAAGACTTTCCCTTTTAGTTTGTGTAAAGTGTACAAGGCGTCTCCGTAAGAGCGCAAAAAAATATAATAGGACATAGAGACGGCTTCAATGAACAGTTTGAGGTAGGGAACCAGGGGTCGGAGACACCAGCTTAAGGAAATATGGAAGTAAACTTGTCTACCGCTTTGTCTAGCATTTCTGATTTGCAGCTTATTTACAACTAACATGCGAACAAGTTTACACATACTGTGCAGTTTATTTACATATACATTCTGTACTTCCCGCAAGGACGAGCCTGATTACTAGGAAGTATTTCTGGCAGCTGGATTGGAATGGGGGGTCCTATTCCATCGTCTGCGAGGTCATCAGAACTGAATTCCCTCATTTATTTCCGATGGGGATATCTGAAGTCATTTGTGAGATTCCAGCCAATACGGAGATGGAGTAGTTGTCAGTATCGTAGCTGCCTGTGATGTGATTCGAAACACACCAGGGATATTTGTCATGGTGCAATGTAAATAAAAAAAACAGTACTGTGATTTTGTTCCTGTTATCTCCTTAAGCTGGCTTCTCCGATCCTGGTTTCCTACCTCTAATTGTTCACTGGCGCACCCTCTATGCCCTGCTAAAGTTTTGCACGCTCTTACGGAAACACCCTGTAATGTACTTCTACTAATACGTTTGTTTTTACATTGAACACAAATTTTATTCTCTTTTTTTCTGTCCACAGCAATATGAATATTTGACAAATAAGAAAAAATTCACAATATCGAGAAAGGAGGTAACATCTTATAACTGCGAACGTAATCATGTGAGCGTCAAAATAACGTCGTGGAGTGTGCTATAAGCCGTTTGATAGCCCCAGAGATACGGAGCTTAGCTGATGGATTAATCGCAGCCAGCGAGGCAGCCAGCCGTGACGCGGCGGATCCGCGCCTCGAGTTAAGCCGCGCCGTCGTCTGCGGCGTCGCGACGCGCCGGCTGCTGAGTTATCACACAGGGCGACGCCGGGATTAGCGGCGGCGGCTCGCATTACCGATCTCAATTACGCAGCCAGCCGGCGGTTCCTGCATTAGCGGCGGTTATGGCGCCACCTGAGGAGATGATGAAATTAGACGCGGGGCTGAACAGTGGTGTCCATACCAGACGACATCGGAGGTGGCCGCCTATCAGCTTACAACCCCACCCAGTAAAGTCTGTTCCAGGATCCCGCAGCGTATTACGAACATTGTGTCGCTACTTGTGGGAATCGACACAGATTAAAGACTGACAACATCTATATCTACACACATACTCCACAAGCCACCGTACTTTGCGTGGCAGAAAGTACCTTGTACCACTACTAGTAATTTCCTTTAATGTCCCTCTCGCATACAGAGTGAGGGAAAAAGACTGAGCAACTCACATATCTCGAAACCTATTCCACATACTCGCATCTTCATTAAGTCTACAGTGGACCACTGTGTCAAATGCTTTGTGGAAATCTAATAATATGGAACCTGTCCGTTGCTTTTCAGCCATATTTCAAGGTCTATGTGAGAAACTTGTTTCTTAAACCCAGGCTGATTCGTACACATTAGCTTCTCGGTCTCAAGAAAATTTATCTTGTTCGAACTGAAAATTTGTTCTACGATTCTGTAGCAAGCTGATGTTGGCGATATTGGTCTGAAATTTTGCGAATCCGTTCTTTTACCCTTCGTATCTATATGAGTCACCTCCGCTTTTTTGCAGTCGCATGGGACTTTGTGCTGCGCGAGAGATTCGCCATCGCCGGCCGGAGTGGCCGAGCGGTTCTACACGCTACAGTCTGGAACCGCGTGACCGCTATGGTCGCAGGTTCGAATCCTGCCTCGGACATGGATCTGTGTGATGTCTTAGGTTAGTTAGGTTTCAGTAGTTCTAAGTTCTAGGGGACTGATGACCACAGCAGTTAAGTCCAATAATGCTCAGAGCCATTTGATTCGCCATCCTGACCTGGTGAGTTATTTGTTCATGAAAGTTCGACTAAAACAATTTATCTTGGTCAGTTACTTTGTATTTTCTCCTACGACGCGTTTCGAGAGTTTTTACTCTCATTTTCAGGTGGAAAGCTGCGATATCTTGTTACATACATACCAGATGGATGCAGCTAATTGTTTTTTTTTTTTTTGTTTCATTTTGCTACAAATGTGGAAAACAGCGATATTTTGTTATATGTCTACCAGCTGGATGTAGCTAGTTGTCGGTACTAGTTTCATTTTGCTACAAGAAATTTAACAAGCACTTGTTATCGTCGTATCGGATTAAGATTATAGGTTTTAAATGGTGGTGGAGTTACTTAAAATCTGTTCCAGTGTACAGAGCCCTGCACTTCGTCATGAAAATTTTTTTGACTTGATTTTTCACACAGAAACACGAACCGCTAATATAAACACATCAAAGAGTGAAGCGATGTGAAAGTGTGGTACTTTGCTTCAGAGATCTTTAGGTCATTCATAGCTAGTGTACACAAACATACATAAAATATAAAATTATTTCTTTCTTTACAACATCTTGTTATAAGTATTACATTACAAAACGTTTTAAAATAACAGAAAATAACTATATGTAGACTTGGTATAACGCAGTGTTTCTTTATAGTGCATTGGGATTTTTTATTTATAACTGGCTCAAGGATTAAAGGTAGAAAGAGTTATAATGCATCATGTAGTATACCTGCAAAGATCTTAAAGAAGCTCATTGCCACTGTCTCAGATTTTTCATGTAGTGTGTTGTGCTCATGGTCTTTGTTGCGAACGAAAATTTTCAGCTCTTCATAAAGTTTGTGCCCTTTGTTTATTATTAGATCGTCCTCTCTGTCATCAAAGGAATGTGTGTGGCTATGGCAGATTTATTGGGTGTGTTGTATCTAAATGCATTAATGTGTTATTTAAATCTAGTTCGAAAGCTTCGTCTGGTCTGACCTACATATTATACAGAGCACTGATTGCATTTTATATTGTCTAAACCTGATATGGTGAATTTATCTTTATTGGTTTTTGCATTGTGTGGTAGTATGTTACTTAATTTATTGTTTGTGGAGAAAGCCACTCATACATTGTATGGTCTCAATACACCAGCAATTTTTTGTGAAACGGTGCCAAAGTAGCGAATGCATACTGCCCTGGTGACGGTCTGTCTGTTGAGCTTATTTATGTTTCTATTGCTTTCTAAAGTCTCTTAGACATTTTCTTTATAAGCGTCGGTTGAAAACCATTTGCGGCTGCTATCTGTTTGATGAAATCGATTTCATTTTGGAGTGTTTCCTTACTTAATGGCATTTTGTGTGCTCTATTTTATTTTATATCACTGTCATATATTTTCAATGTAGTACTTTTAATGAGATGTTTTAAAGAAAGAAATAGTTTTATAATCACTATGTATATTTCTGATCCACAATGTATACTAATGATGAATGATCTCTCAGGCAAAATACCATATCTTAACATCGCTACAAACTTTCGTTTCTTTATATTAGCAGTTCGTGTTTCTATATGAAAAATAAAGTACAAAATGTTCATTTATGACGAACTGCAGAGTTCTGTACACTATAACGGACTTAGTACCATTTGAGGATGACAAGTGAATGTTACACTTTTTGTAGCAAAATGAAACCAAAACAAACAACTAGCTGTATCCAGATATACTCTGTTCATCATAAGAATAAACCCGATGTAAACATTACGCCATGTATTCTTCCGCGTTTGCTTGAATCTCATGGGATTTCGTTTCACTTGGAGCGGATGCTAAGCTGTGACCATTACAGTCAAGTACGATCATAAGGATACACTTAATGCTTCGTTACGCGCACATAGACTGAGCGACAATGCGGGACTACAGCTTTATCGGCGCACTGAAGTTGGGACAGCACTGCCCAGCCAGCTGGTCCAACTAATCTATAATGACTTCAGCAGTTGCAGTTCAGAGATAAAAACAGACGAGCAAAGACATAATATAGCTTCGAAGGTCATTTAATTTTTAATGACAATGAAATAATATTCGGCAAAACTCCAGGTCTATCGCGCGCTTCTTAGGTGAGCAGACGGAAAGCGTAAAATCTCCTCGTTCTCACCTGATATAGTATTCTAATTACAAATAAAAGTGATGAAAATTTCTAATTTAAACACAGGGTAATTTTTCTGAGTGAGCTGTGTGTGATGCAAAATCCTACTGCAGGGATTTCTCCGTACTGTTATATACTGAAGCCACTGAAGGTGTTAGTTTGCAGTCAGTCTTCTGGTAATCTCTTAGCTTCTTCCTTATCCGAATCGGAGAAATACATTTCGGTTCTGGAAGTGTCACCTGCTACATTGATAACGTGCCTATCAATAATAGAATCCACGTAGCCAACCAGGCGCCGCATTCACTCCTCTTCTTTTGTGACCAGGTGTTCTAAATTCCGCCAGCGTTCGGCAGTGACATGTGGAAAAGCTGCTTACGTGTAGCAGCTTAATAGTCTTGTTACTTCTAGGCCCAAATACCGTAACTTGGCTCCAGATGAATTATGTTTGGTTCATATTGTAATGGTACAGTGGAAAATGTAAAACAAAAGCAGCATTTGTACGGTGTGCTCTATGCTCCGAAAACGATTATTTTGCATGTTTCTACGACACTTCCATCTGTGGTATAAAACGATGGACATAGTCCGAGCAGAGTATTTGATTTTTCATTTTTGCCTTAAAAATTAAAGCAACTTTTATTAACAGTCTTTCATAAGATACCGACAGTTAAGAATTTAATTTGAAATGAAAACAGGAATTTCGCGTGCTATATGTAATTAGAAACAAGAAGACGTGCATTATCCACAAAAATTATGATGAATTTCCCAATTACGAAATGTATGTATTTCAAATTGAACGAGAAAGAACAATGACTCACGCGAGATTGAAACCAGCGAACCATGGCCTGTAACAGTTTTCACTCTATTACGCTAGCGATTCCGCTATACATCGCAGTTTCTCTTTGTGTCTCAACTGAATCTAATACAGAGCCGACAATCTCTGCTTGTTTATGAAAAACTTTTAAGAACAACCTATTTCTCGACACTTTTTAACCGTGTTGCATAAGCATGTTTCACTACGGAACACGAAGCAGCCTCAGCCATTTTCATAGTGCGCATCAGCAGCGCGAAAATCGCAGAGCGTAACAGTGCAGAGACTGTGACTGTACACGATTTTTGAAATAAAAACTACATTGCTAATGCGTTGATCGCTGTTTACACATTTTTGTATCTGAAAGTTTCATTTAAGGCAACTTAGTAATAATATATCTAACACGTAAGTAGGACCTACTTCCAAGAACGTAACAACTCAAGTGTACGTGTGCTACGAATTCTGTCCAATCACCGCGTTTGTGTTTGCTTACATCAGGTTTATTCTTATGATGAACAGAGTATAGTACACATGTAATAAGAATTCGCTGTTTTCCACCTGAAGATGAGAGTATAAACTCTCTAAACGCGTCGTAGAAGAAAGTAAAAAGCGGCGTTCAGATAAATTGCTTTATTTGAACTTTTATTATGAAACCAGTCGCATTTTCCTTAAAAACAGTCCAACTTGGACGACATCAGCCTTATTTGTTTTCCACGGGTGCTTATTCTGTGTCATCCATACGGGAGGCTGTTTGATGGTCAAACTACGGTATTTTTCCAGAGTGAAATTTTCGCTCTGCAGTTGAGTGTGCACTGATATGAAACTTCCTGGCACATTAAATCCGTGTGCCGAACCGAGACTGCAACTGGAGACATTTGCCTTTCGCGGGAAAGTGCTCTACCAACTGTGCTACCCAAGCACGACTCACGCCCCGTCCTCACAGCTTTACTTCCTCCAGTATATCGAATAGCATAGGAGTACATCAGCTTTCTGTTTCAACTCATGTAACACAGTAAGCTCTCATTTGACCAGTTCCAGTCCAGAAATCAAGTTCACACGATAATCGAAATTTATGCATCTCAAAAAGTACATAAAATAAAAGAAGCTAAGTTTTATCCATCTTAATGGTCAAAGTAAACATCACATAACTACAATACCGAAAACGACAACGTCGCATTTACTATACCACAAGTGTGTGTGGCTCGTTTCAAGGTTGCACAGTGTGGATCCCACTCTTTTTCATACTTTGTTTGAAAGATTTCAACCTTTATTAATTCTCATACACTCAACATTCACCCTCTCATTCACTCAGACAATACAATAAATGAAAACAGTTTGTTCCAACAGGTAAAATAAAGGTGACTGTCTGAAACTGAGAGCTACGTAGATTTTTGGTTTTTAGACGGACTACTATTCACTTCGTTATTTAATGACGAAGTAGTTGATGTTTTTCATTGAATTTCCATGAAACATTTGCATGGCAGGTAGTTATTTATCACGGAAACTCGGCAATGTCATATTTCAGGTGATTTTGAGAATCTTGACAATTACTACTTAGGGGAAGGAACTCTTCTCAGCCGAGAACGCTACAAAAACCTTTATTGTAGATAACCGGCTTCGACAAAACTAAGTTACCATCTTCAGATCTTCATAAAGATTATTACAAATTTCTTGTGTCAGCTACATACGAAATCTTTCCATTGAATTTCATGTACATAAAACACGAAATAAGCGATTCCTTCACACTTCAGAGTTAAAGTTAGTATGTACATCACAGTTCGCAAAAACATCGTTCACATAACGTAACACGTCATGCTTACCAGGGTGCCACAAGGCTAACTCTTGTCAGCCCCGTGTTAATTTGATATGCCCAGAAATTCTTCATCAGCAGTACACTTCAGTATACATTTACTAAGGCGTTTCAGCTTTATTCTCTACAATTAATAAGTTTTGGGAGTTATTTAAATCATTACTTTGTGCCAAATGTTAACAAAACCTTTCTTTATGTACATGTTGCTTATCGCTGAGTAGGTTGTCTGCATTAAAGAATTGCCGGCGTTTCCTTACTAACTCGGCGCCAGCCTGCCATTTGAATACCATTGTATGATCTTGTTAAAAAGGGGTTTTTATTTTATTCTTTGTTGTTATATTAAACCCTCAGGTACCTTTGAATTGGTGGGAAACTCATGTTGTTGTTGTTGTTGTTGTGGTCTTCAGTTCTGAGACTGGTTTGATGTAGCTCTCCATGCTACTCTATCCTGTGCAAGCTTTTTCATCTCCCAGTACCTACTGCAACCTACATCCTTCTGAATCTGCTTAGTGTACTCATCTCTTGGTCTCCCTCTACGATTTTTACCCTCCACGCTGCCCTCCAATACTAAATTGGTGATCCCTTGATGCCTCAGAACATGTCCTAGCAACCGATCCCTTCTTCTGGTCAAGTTGTGCCACAAACTTCTCTTCTCCCCAATCCTATTCAATACTTCCTCATTAGTTATGTGATCTACCCATCTAATCTTCAGCATTCTTCTGTAGCACCACATTTCGAAAGCTTCTATTCTCTTCTTGTCCAAACTATTTATCGTCCATGTTTCACTTCCATACATGGCTACACTCCATACGAATACTTTCAGAAATGACTTCCTGACACTTAAATCTATACTGGATGTTAACAAATTTCTCTTCTTCAGAAACGCTTTCCTTGCCATTGCCAGCCTACATTTTATATCCTCTCTACTTCGACCATCATCAGTTATTTTGCTCCCCAAATAGCAAAACTCCTTTACTACTTTAAGTGCCTCATTTCCTAATCTAATTCCCTCAGCATCACCCGACTTAATTAGACTACATTCCATTATCCTTGTTTTGCTTTTGTTGATGTTCATCTTATATCCTCCTTTCAAGACACTGTCCATTCCATTCAACTGCTCTTCCAAGTCCTTTGCTGTCTCTGACAGAATTACAATGTCATCGGCGAACCTCAAAGTTTTTATTTCTTCTCCATGAATTTTAATACCTACTCCGAATTTTTCTTTTGTTTCCTTTACTGCTTGCTCAATATACAGATTGAACAACATCGGGGAGAGGCTACAACCCTGTCTTACTCCCTTCCCAACCACTGCTTCCCTTTCATGTCCCTCGACTCTTATAACTGCCATCTGGTTTCTGTACAAATTGTAAATAGCCTTTCGCTCCCTGTATTTTACCCCTGCCACCTTTAGAATTTGAAAGAGAGTATTCCAGTCAACATTGTCAAAAGCTTTCTCTAAGTCTACAAATGCTAGAAACGTAGGTTTGCCTTTCCTTAATCTTTCTTCTAAGATAAGTCGTAAGGTCAGTATTGCCTCACGTGTTCCAGTGTTTCTACGGAATCCAAACTGATCTTCCCCGAGGTTGGCTTCTACTAGTTTTTCCATTCGTCTGTAAAGAATTCGTGTTAGTATTTTGCAGCTGTGACTTATTAAGCTGATAGTTCGGTAATTTTCACATCTGTCAACACCTGCTTTCTTTGGGATTGGAATTATTATATTCTTCTTGAAGTCTGAGGGTATTTCGCCTGTCTCATACATCTTCCTCACCAGATGGTAGAGTTTTGTCAGGACTGGCTCTCCCACGGCCGTCAGTAGTTCCAATGGAATATTGTCTACTCCGGGGGCCTTGTTTCGACTCAGGTCTTTCAGTGCTCTGTCAAACTCTTCACGCAGTATCATACCTCCCATTTCATCTTCATCTACATCCTCTTCCATTTCCATAATATTTTCCTCAAGTACATCGCCCTTGTATAGACCCTCTATATACTCCTTCCACCTTTCTGCTTTCCCTTCTTTGCTTAGAACTGGGTTTCCATCTGAGCTCTTGATATTCATACAAGTCGTTCTCTTATCTCCAAAGGTCTCTTTAATTTTCCTGTAGGCGGTATCTATCTTACCCCTAGTGAGATAGGCCTCTACATCCTTACATTTGTCCTCTAGCCATCCCTGCTTAGCCATTTTGCACTTCCTGTCGATCTCATTTTTGAGACGTTTGTATTCCTTTTTGCCTGTTTCACTTACTGCATTTTTATATTTTCTCCTTTCATCAATTAAATTCAATATTTCTTCTGTTACCCAAGGATTTCTACTAGCCCTCGTCTTTTTACCTACTTGATCCTCTGCTGCCTTCACTACTTCATCCCTCAAAGCTACCCATTCTTCTTCTACTGTATTTATTTCCCCCATTCCTGTCAGTTGCTCCCTTATGCTCTCCCTGAATCTCTGTACAACCTCTGGTTCTTTTAGTTTATCCAGGTCCCATCTCCTTAAATTCCCACCTTTTTGCAGTTTCTTCAGTTTTAATCTACAGGTCATAACCAATAGATTGTGGTCAGAGTCCACATCTGCCCCTGGAAATGTCTTACAATTTAAAACCTGGTTCCTAAATCTCTGTCTTACCATTATATAATCTATCTGATACCTTTTAGTATCGCCAGGGTTCTTCCATGTATACAACCTTCTTTCATGATTCTTAAACCAAGTGTTAGTTATGATTATGTTGTGCTCTGTGCAAAATTCGACCAGGCGGCTTCCTCTTTCATTTCTGTCCCCCAATCCATATTCACCTACTATGTTTCCTTCTCTCCCTTTTCCTACACTCGAATTCCAGTCACCCATGACTATTAAATTTTCGTCTCCCTTCACAATCTGAATAATTTCTTTTATTTCATCATACATTTCTTCAATTTCTTCGTCATCTGCAGAGCTAGTTGGCATATAAACTTGTACTACTGTAGTAGGCGTGGGCTTCGTATCTATCTTGGCCACAATAATGCGTTCACTATGCTGTTTGTAGTAGCTTACCCGCATTCCTATTTTCCTATTCATTATTAAACCTACTCCTGCATTACCCCTATTTGTTTTTGTGTTTATAACCCTGTAGTCACCTGACCAGAAGTCTTGTTCCTCCTGCCACCGAACTTCACTAATTCCCACTATGTCTAACTTCAACCTATCCATTTCCCTTTTTAAATTTTCTAACCTACCTGCCCGATTAAGGGATCTGACATTCCACGCTCCGATCCGTAGAACGCCAGTTTTCTTTCTCCTGATAACGACATCCTCTTGAGTAGTCCCCGCCCGGAGATCCGAATGGGGGACTATTTTACCTCCGGAATATTTTACCCAGGAGGACGCCATCATCATGTAATCATACAGTAAAGCTGCATGCCCTCGGGAAAAATTACGGCTGTAGTTTCCCCTTGCTTTCAGCCGTTCGCAGTACCAGCACAGCAAGGCCGTTTTGGTTATTGTTACAAGGCCAGATCAGTCAATCATCCAGACTGTTGCCCTTGCAACTACTGAAAAGGCTGCTGCCCCTCTTCAGGAACCACACGTTTGTCTGGCCTCTCAACAGATACCCGTCCGTTGTGGTTGCACCTACGGTACGGCTATCTGTATCGCTGAGGCACGCAAGCCTCCCCACCAACGGCAAGGTCCATGGTTCATGGGGGGGGGGGGGAAACTCATGTGTCTTTCTGAATTCAGAAAGACACAGAAACTCATGTGTCTTTCTGAATTGTTTGGTCTCTCTAAACAGAGAGAGTTGTACGGCGCCTTTTCACTGGCTGTATATGGTTTGAGATGTCTTGTTTATGCCTTAGAAGTGGTCAGTGCTTGGAAGGGCTGGGCAATAGGAACAAAAACACAATTTATTAATATCCAGCGTGTTACAACCAATTAATAAACACTAAAAGAAACAATACAACAAGCAAAGCAGGTGGCTCGGTGAGTTACAATCGACCACAAGTGCTTCTAGGCAACCAATAACAGCCTGCTACATACCCACATATAATATCAGCAAAGCATGGCTGCTTCTGAGACTAGGGTCGACTGATTAATAAACATTTGTAACGAAAAATAGTATTTGGAGGGTATCTTGGACTAACTTTCTTTTGTTTTTCATTTGGAAAAGTGTACTTGTTTGGTGTGTTGCAGGTGTATTCCATGGAGACTGCTGTAGCGCTGGGAGTTGGCTGTCTTAAAAAAGGAGCAGTTGCAATATGAACTCAGTATACGCAGACAGCCAGAAGAGGAAAGCTTGGTGGGCCGGCCGCGGTGGCCGAGAGGTTCTAGGCGCTTCAGTCCGAAACCGCGCGACTCCTACGGTCGCAGGTTCGAATCCTGGATGTGTGTGACGTCCTTAGGTTAGTTAGGTTTAAGTAGTTCCAAGTTCTAGGGGACTGATGACCTCAGCAGTTAAGTCCCATAGTGCTCAGAGCCATTTTCTTGATCTGAGATGTTAAGTCCCATTGTACTCAGAGCCATTTGAACCACTTTTTAGAAGCTTGGTGGAGCTGTGCACACAGCTACGCGGAACGGCTGCACACCCACGCGTCCGTTGCAGGCTACAGCGGTCCAAGTTGGCAACTTGACTACAGCTCTTAATAACTGAGCGGCTTCTCAAGCAATTGTTGAACAAAACGTCCCCTACTTAGAATTCAGCATTCCCTCAAGGGAAGCAGCTATACAGAGTGCTAAACACTGGTTCCACTGCATTAAGAATTTGACCCTTGTTATTAGTCATCGCTGCTAGAAGTTACCTGTTACTGATTTAGAGGGTAAGGCCATGCGGTAAGAAATGAGACTGCGTGTGTTAGAATGGAGTGGAAACTCTGACAAGCTCGAGGAAGAATCCCCTTATTATTGAAAAGTGCGGCTGACGCTCCTAGTGTTGGGCGTGTAAATCTTGGTGATGGTTGTATGGTATGTCATTTTCCCAAGTTACCAAATCCTCTTTTAACTTTGTTCCGGGGTGTTGTATACGTCACCGTCGACATTATGCAACAGTTGATATGTTTATTGTGGTGCTGAGTAGCTTTGAAAAAGCAGACTGAAGTTGTAATATTATTGGATTTCAGATACTTTGCATGTGAGATATTTGTCATTAAACAAAAGACAGCCAACGAGCTGCTGGTCGTTAAGATGCTAAGCATCACAGCGCGAGAGTAAAGAGATGAAATTTTTTTTTTTTTAATGTGCGCCTCTACCAAGACGCGCGTCCAGCGTTTAAACACTGTAAATAAACACTATGACCCGCTGGGGGCAGATATTTAAAATCACTGCCGCAGCGATTGATAGCAAGAAGCTGCGAAACAGAAGAAAGAACAATCTATCTTTCGTTAAGAAATGCTCTAGAGACTTCATTATTCCTTGTACTTTTGATCGCCGACATGTTAAGACGTACTACATAGCATTGCTACAAGTTGTATTTTTATTTTGTGTGAAAACTATGTGACACGATGGACATACATTTCGGTAGCTCGGGTGTGGATACAATGTACTTACGCACACGCAAGGACATTTAGTTTTAAGAAGGAACGGATTGACAAAACACCGATTATTGGACTGCGCCATTTACAAAAGAAATATCAGATGTAAGTCATGCATTTATTGTGTATTTGTCAATGTGTAGAAGTTTAAAGGCAATTTGTTCAAAATATATTAGTATTTTACGATGCAGTAATTTTCTTCTTATTCTTTTCTTTCACTAACCAAAAACGATGTTCAAATTGTATTTGAGTTTTATTACAGGTTCGCTCTTTATCGCGGTGTCTCGATTATTTGGGAGACCACTAATGTGTTCAGCTTCCGATTTGTTAACCTTTCTCTTACGAAATTCCACTAATTTGTTTTCATTTCCATTTTTATATTCAAATACGTCCCTTAGGTATTTTCATCGAAGATTCTGATTGCGTGAAGCCAGTCCGGGTCAAAAGGTCAATTATTCGCGTAATCAATCCGTACGTCTCCTGAACACAATCGAGAACCGACGCATCGGTGATCAATTAATAATCCTTCTCTCTTTTCAAGTCGTACTAAAAAACGGCCACACAGGATAGCCGTAAGTACGCAATTTAGCGATAGGTTGGATTTTGTCAGTAAATATTACCAGCCAACAGTTACAGCATCACTATTATTAATAAGTAAGTTCCTAACGCGAGAAAGTCTTTAAGGTTTCTTGGGATGTAACTTTTCACCTCTCGTATCTATTATGTTGGAGATCCTTGGCTGAAATGATTAGTGTTGTTTTGACTGAACATGGCTCCCTACACAAATTGTGCAGGAGGATTTTTATTGGAAACATTGTCGGATAGGGCTAAGAGTGATCTGATATCTGATCAGTCAATACGTTTTGCGTGTTTAATGGCGAGAGGGGACTTCGATTGATTATGTACGTGAAATACGGATGGCAGCCGTAGATATCGACATTCAGCTGCCAGAATGTGAAGCTGTTGACAACATTTTGGGAGTCATGAAGCCATCGGGCCGCTGAGGGGCTCTGTTCGTTGAGAGGTTTGTTTAAGTACGGTGATTTGGGCCATCTAGTTATTGGTGTTGAATGTACGAATTAGGCTGATCTCAGGTGGGGTCAGACGGAGGGGTCCGGCAAGTTAAATGTAGGCTTTTTTAAAGCTTTGTTATTCATGCAGCGCAGAGGACCCTACTCTAAGCATAAGTTTGTCAGTAGGCCTACCTGTCTAATGTCTCGAAAGCGAACTTTGTAAGAGGTCCGAGCAGATGTAATACAGATGTAATGTTATGTAAGAGGTCCGAGCACATGTAATTTCGATGTATTGCTCATGCGCTGCCTGCGATATGCAAGGTATAAGAGAATCGCTGACCAGAGAGCAGTGTTGACTGTACGAGATGTGTAGCAGTAGCAGTAAGTTGTTGCCAGTGTGTGTGTCTGCTCTGGTCTGGTCTGGTGTATCATGTTGGCTGGGCCGGTCGCGATGCAGCGATGCCGGAGCCTGAGTATTACTGTATAAGGTAAGAAAAAAGCAGCCTCGCGGATATCTAGTAATATTATGTAAACTCCCACGTATAGCTTTTAAAAATGTCCTAATAATAACAAGTATTCATTTCAATTTAAAGAATTTAATATTTTTTTCAATGCATGATCATTCCGATTGTTGCAAAAGAAAAATCATTTGCTTCCTTTGATAAATAACAAATGTATAGGCCAGCATTGCACGGAGCTGTGCCGGAAAAGAGCTACTGTAAGAGCAGATAGTTGCCGACTTTATCGAGGTGAAAATTTTTGTTTTTTATTCAGAATGATCTTACAGGGCCATGACGCAGCACTGCTGTCGTCCAAATTTTACCAGGTTACTGAATTTATTTTTTATTACGAGGTTTAGGAATTTTTCTGTTTCGAGCTTATATTAAATGAGAAAAGAATTTTGTGGGTACATTAAAAGGGAACCAGTTTTGTTCTGAGGTTACACTAAGATTAGAATGATTAACCAAATAATATTTAAATTATATATATTTTTTGTGGGGAGGTTACAACTTTTATGTCTGGTTTAATCCCATATTTGCTGAAACGTAAGGACACAGTTCATTCTTGTAGTGACTGTACAGAAGGTAATAAGTTTCAACTATTGGAAACTACTGATAAATTGGGCAATGGCAGCCCTTTGACTTTCTTTGAGCGAATAAAATTTGAGCACATCCGAGCATGGCTCTATTAAATACCGCCCATATTCCTGTCTTTACGAGCGATTACGTTATAGCTAACAGGAGACTAGAATGCATTACGGACCGCCGTTAACCTTCATATTTTACAACCTCCCCTATTGTCTCTGAACAGCGCCGGGCACTCGGTCGTATGCTGAAGGGTGGAGTCATATTACCCGCCATTACCTGCTGCCGATCGCCGCCGCGTTACAGACGCGCACAGTTAATATTTGTGTGGCAGTTACTCCGTACTGTAGAATGAAACGGCTCCCGTAACACTGTTATAGTCCACCGCGAACAAAAGACGCAGTAATGAAAAGCTTGGTACATTTTCTAGCGTTTCCGTCGTCCGTAATACGGCCTATAGTCTGAAAGCACAGAGTGCGTGCTTCATATAATTTCATGCCAATATACTGACAGATCAGTGAATTACGAGCTTTTTCCGTGTAGGTGCATTTTCCATTACTGATCTAGTAGATCCGTCTCGTAGCAAAGTATCAGTAGTATTACTGCTTCGCTTCTACGTCGGTGCATACATCTAAGGCTACATCTATACATCACTAACCATCATATGATGTGCGGCAGAGGGTACTTCTGCTGATACTGTAACTTCCTCCTTGTTTGTTCCACTCGCAAATGTTGCTTGAGAATAACTGTCGCTGGAAAACTTCCGTACGAGCCCTAACTTCTTCAGTTGTCTACAACACAAAAAGTGCTGCCTTTGTTTGAACTTTCTCGATGTAATCTATTAACCCTATCTGATAAGAATCCCACACCGCGCAGCAGTACTCCAAAAGATTACGGACAAGCGTAGTGTAGGCAGTCTCTTCAGTAGATCTGATTCCATCTTCTAAGTGTTCTGCCAATAGAGCACAGTCTTAGGTTCGGCTTCTCTACAATATTTTGTATTTGTTCTTTCCAATTTAAGTTACGTTACGTCAGTTTGAGGGTCCAGAGTTCGTTCCACCAAGTGTGGTGCAATTTTCGAACTTTAAACGTTCGCATGTTACATTATATTCCATTTATTTACGTTTAGGGACAACTGTCAAACCTTTCACGAATCCTTGATCCGCTGCAGATTTTCCTACATTTGACTAGTATTCTGACAATACAACGACATCGTTTGCGGGAGTAGGGATTAATCGAATGTGTTTCGGTCATAAAATTTGTTATACATCTGGCTGCATCATAATGTAAATAAACCTATAAACCATGCCAAATTTAGATGAATCTCCAAGTCCGGCAATCTTACACAGAAGCTCGGAATTTAGGGCGGGCTTCAGTTTGAGATGCTTATAATAGTTTCCACAACGACACTGTCTCCATACCTGGCAGAGAATCCAAAGAGAGTCTGCTCGTATGTAAAGTATTCCAGCGGCTAGGCACAATCAGTGTCTTCTCTGTGCGGTACTAGCAATGTCAGGGCTACTAAAGTAGGGTTACTGAACCGTGTAGCCTCGTTTTCCGAGCTGTTATATCTTCCCTCGTATTGCATTATACTGTACGGAACTGAGGACCTAGGAAAGACGGAGAGGATTCGTCCCCGCTGTACCCTTCAGTGGTTCACAACCCCAAAACAGGATACAGCAGTCCACTCACCCCACCACCGCCCCACACCGAACCCAGGATTACTGTGCGGTTCGGCCCCCAATTAACCCCCCTCCCCCTCCCCCCCCCCCCACCACACACACCAGACGAGTGTGCGTAGTAAAGTAATTATGGTGTACGCGTACGTGGAGATGATGTTTGCGCAGCAATCACCGACATAGTGTAACTGAGGCGGAATAAGGGGAACCAGCCCGAATAGCTCGATGCAGACGGGAAACCACCTTAAAAACCATCCACAGACTGGCCGGCACACCGGACCTCGACACTAATCCGCCGGGCGGTCTCGTGCCGGGGACCGGCACTTCTTCCCGCCCGGAAAGCAGTGCTTTAGACCGAACGGCTAACCGGGCGGGCTTATATCTTCCCTTACTAACGCAATCCGTTTTCCTGTCACGCCACCGGGTGGCACTTCGATCTTCTTGTACTTGGCTCTTTGATTAGACGGGATTGCAGGCAGGTTGTTGACGGACGGCGGGGCAGTGAGAGAGGAGGAACGTGCGACGAACGGCGAGCGAGCCATTATGGGGCCTGATCGGCGGTCGCTCGTCGAAGCGGGTTGCTACTTGAACAGGGCTGTGTTGGAGTGGAGTGTTGGGTTCTACGCTGTTGTGCCCGATTATCCGGATTTGGGAGTGACCGTCTGCTGATGTGCGCGTCTCGATCACGCTGATTTTCTGTGGTAACCGCCCGTCCGACCTCTTTTTTGGGTAAGGTACTTCTGTTTATGGGTTTTGGCCGATGTGCTCCAGTGCTGGACTTGCTCCCGTTAGGCTGGTTTGCCCGCTGTTCTCCATCACTCCGTACTCGAGTTACTAAACTCAGCCCCCCTCGCCCTTCTCTGTTTGAACTCCCCTTGCGGATGATATATTTGAGCTTAATTAAACTGTGTTTTCGCTTTTATTGAAATGTGTTCATCATTTCTGTGATCTTGTCACTATTGCTTGGGTGTGAAATTAATTTCGTTGTAATATGTCGTATAGCATCACATATAATAGTGATTACTTAAGTCGAATATCGGACCTGACCTTTAAGGTGGCAAGTCCTTGCTTGCCCAACGAGTGCGTGTACTGTAGCATCGGGCATGATCGTGATGAGCAAACGCCAGCGGACCGATGAATATTGGCTCGTTTTCGTACTCATGTTGGAAGGTCTTGGTGATGTCCAGCTCTTCTCTTGAAAGAAGGAATTTATTGTTCATTGTTTGAAACTACCCCTTTGAACAATTATACAGGACTGTGCTTAAGCTGACACACAATATTTTGTTAGCGCAACGCAATCTGACTTTCAAAATTCCCTACAAAAGAATGGCCCTGACTAACATTAAACTATACCCTTCACAAATCACTTACCTCACAAAAATCTTCGCTGCTCAAGCTACTGCAATACAGCGAGCGCCACTACTGCCAGCTAAATAAAATATTCAAACTATGGAAGGCACTAACTACTGATAGGGATAGTTAGCAAATGAAAGATATTAATAGAGAACAAACAATGTATTTACCTTGATATCATCATATATAAATATAGCAGTTCATGACAAATTACAAATCTCCGCCATCTCTCTCCCCACATCCACCACTGCTGGCGGCTCACCTCCAACTGCGCAACGCTATGCGCTGTTCACAGCCAGCTGCCTAACACTACAATGGCGAGTATTACAACAATGCAAACTAGACACAGACTGCACACAGCACAGCCAGTGATTTTCATATTGAGCGCTACGTAACGTTGCCAATAAGAAAACATAAACAGCCTACTTGTCTTGGTGATGTCCAGCTCTTCTCTTGAAAGAAGGAATTTATTGTTCATTGTTGTATATTTTATTACTACTGTGATCTCTTACTTTGCTATTAACATTCAAGTATTTCCTGCTACCTTTAAGCTTACTTAAGTGAATTTGTTTTTTGGGGCTTTAGTTAACGGTTGAATGTTTAGTCAAATTAATGTTTTGATTGGTTATTACTGCTAAACGATTAACCAGTTAATCACCTTTTTTAATTATGTAGTTATTGTAACACTTAGATTTTGGTCGGGTTTGTGGTGGGATTTGCTTTTTGTATAGGGCCTTGAGAATTTACTTATTTGATTCTCAGTATTGCTTGAATTATACTTGTGTTTGTTTGCCCTCGGCTTCTCGAGTTGTTCGCAGCGTTGGAGCCGTCGGCCCTGGCATGTTATCCACTACCCGCCGCCTTACCGAGCGTGGCTAGTCCACGTCGGCTGTGTACGTGTGTGCGGCGTGATGCTACGCCTCGTGCCTTGCGGTAGCCACTGAGGCGGCGCGGCTTCCTCGCTTACCACGGCATCTCCCTAAGTTAGGTTCTTAATCCCATGGCATTCGGACGTAAGCTTAGATCAAGGTGTCCGCTACCTTAAGCCATCCTAGCAAAGCCTTGCCTTCGCCAGACCGGACATGTTATTGCTGCCTTCACGTTTGCTTAATGTGAAGATCTTTGAATAGTTAATTGTGGACTGCAATAAATTTTAAAATCGTTGTTACCTTTCGGCTCCAAAATTGTTGGTGGCCAAAGGCACTCCAAATCTTTTATCGTAATCCTGGACCTGTAAATTTTACAATATTGTCAAATGCTGAATTTGTAACATTTTGAATGTTGATACCTTCCTATTTGACAAGTTGCTAAAGTCAAAAAGCTCCTCCGTTTTGTCAAATCCTGAACCTGTAAATTTTTTAAAAAAATAGGTCTTATCAAATGGTTCAGATGGCTCTGGGCACTATGGGACTTAACATCTGTGGTCATCAGTCCCCTAGAACTTAGAACTACTTAAACCTAACTAACCTAATGACAGCACACACATCCATGCCCGAGGCAGGATTCGAACCTCCGACCGCAGCGGTCAAGCGGTTCCAGACTGAAGCGCCTAGAACCACACGGCCACACCGGCCGGCCTAGGTCTTATCCTTCAGTTTCTAAATCGCTAACGTGAAAAGCGCCCTTAAGTTGTTTTAATATAAATCCTGAACTAGTAAAATTTTTCAAAATAACGGCCCCATTCTTTTTTTTTAATTAACTGTCTAATGAGTGGTTCACGGGCTGTTAGGATGGTAATGCTCTTTCTGTAAGTTTAGAGGAGTCACATTTGCCTGCTTGTAATTTTTCGGGTACCTAAAGGGCTCTCGAGCTGTATTTGTGAGAATGTTGAACTTCTTATTTTAAAGAGGCGTTTCTAGTTCTGAAAATTAAAAACAGATATCTATTGTAAGTTTGGTCTTTCTGGTTTGTCGTCCTGAAATCAATCCCAAACAGTTGTTATTGATTTATATTTTATTGATGATTGAAGTATATCTTGTTAAATAATGAATTAGCAACTATTCTGAAACAACAAATAGCTTTGTCGAGAGTCAGCCTGCACCTTCATTCTGGCCGTTAAGTTACTGTCGTATCCTGCGGCGCCCACTGAGATCTTAGTTACTAAACACAGCCTTCCGAAATTCCTTCACGAAAGAAGAAGTAGTAAATATTTCGGAATTCGAATCAAGAACAGCTACCAACATGAGTAACTTACAAATAAATATTCTAGGAGTAGTGAATCAACTTAAATCACTTAATGAAAGCAAGTTTTTCGTTTCAGACCGTATACCAGTTACATTCCATTCAGAGTATGCTGATACAATAGCTCCATACTTAACAATTACATACAGCCGCTCGTTCAACGAAAGATCGTTCGCAAAGATTGGAAAGTTGCACAGCTTGTAACGCCGGAAATCCTCCTATTTCCATCTATTGTACTATTTTTTTCCTTATTTTGTTACCCGAAGATATGACATTCCTGCGTCTTTATATATTGTAATTGTTTTACTATTTATAATCTCTATATATATATATATATATATATATATATATATATATATATATATATATATATATATGCATGGGAGTAGGGCGGTGGAGTAGGTGTGTTGTATGACGCTCCCGTGAGTTGCCGCGCTTTCGGGATTTGGCAGCATGTAATTGCGCTCGACTTGCTCTGTTAGTTTCTGACATAGTGTCGCTGACGGAAGCGTTAGCTGGCACACGTCAAGAGCCCGTTTCGGCTGGAGAACTTGACGAGAAGAAGGCGCGCCAACATCCAGCTTCTGCAACAGCTACGGCCAACAATGAGTGATTGTCGCCACCTCCTCGACCGACGACTTCAAACCTTCAATCAACCAACAAGGAAGACTGGAAGCACATAAAGTTTTAGAACTGTATGGCAGACCTCAGCTTTTAAAATAGATCCATTTGCCTCACAAAATTACAGCAACTTAGCATAAACCTTTGTTGCTCATTGTCCCAATCGCATTACCAAGCAGGGTCCCTTCCTTTTCCGGAATGAACCCGTGTCGTTGAAATTCAAACGCCAGCATTAAAGTAATATCATTCGATTTCACTGCTTTAATTGTAATTCTGTCAGAGACAGCAAAGGACTTGGAAGAGCAGTTGAATGGAATGGACAGTGTCTTGAAAGGAGCATATAAGATGAACATCAACAAAAGCAAAACAAGGATAATGGAATGTAGTCTAATTAAGTCGGGTGATGCTGAGGGAATTAGATTAGGAAATGAGGCACTTAAAGTAGTAAAGGAGTTTTGCTATTTGGGGAGCAAAATAACTGATGATGGTCGAAGTAGAGAGGATATAAAATGTAGGCTGGCAATGGCAAGGAAAGCGTTTCTGAAGAAGAGAAATTAGTTAACATCCAGTATTGATTTAAGTGTCAGGAAGTCATTTCTGAAAGTATTCGTATGGAGTGTAGCCATGTATGGAAGTGAAACATGGACGATAAATAGTTTGGACAAGAAGAGAATAGAAGCTTTCGAAATGTGGTGCTACAGAAGAATGCTGAAGATTAGATGGGTAGATCACATAACTAATGAGGAAGTATTGAATAGGATTGGGGAGAAGAGAAGTTTGTGGCACAACTTGACCAGAAGAAGGGATCGGTTGGTAGGACATGTTCTGAGGCATCAAGGGATCACCAATTTAGTATTGGAGGGCAGCGTGGAGGGTAAAAATCGTAGAGGGAGACCAAGAGATGAATACACTAAGCAGATTCAGAAGGATGTAGGTTGCAGTAGGTACTGGGAGATGAAAAAGCTTGCACAGGATAGAGTAGCATGGAGAGCTGCATCAAACCAGTCTCAGGACTGAAGACCACAACAACAACAACAATTTCAAAGTTCAGTTAAAGTATTCATAGGTGGCTACAATATTTAGATTACACAAGCACAAATTAAGAGTGTGAGTTTTGTTACCATATTTTAGCTTACCTGTGACTGCAGCTCAGCTTGGTACATACTAAATTTTACTATTGTTAATTGTTCAGAATCATTTAATTCAAGTTCAAAGTTAAATCTCTTATTTCTAAATTGCGTAGATTCGAGTAGCTTTTGAAATGACTGTTGAGGTAGCCCAAGACTAACCGTATTTTATTGAATTTCGTAGTGCTTCAGAAACAAAGCTCACTATTAATTTCAGTCATTAAATTAACTTTCAATTTTCCGGTTTTATTAATTCTTTTGCTAAATTAAGTCAGAGCATAGCGAAATTTATTACTTCTAACAAACATTCAGTTTTCACACAACACGTGTCAACCATCAGTTGCCACGCTTTTAGTGCTAATTATATGTGCAATAACCTTTCTTTTTCAGTTATTATAGTAGTTGTCCATAGGACTAGCGACCGTAATTTTCCCCAAATCTCAAATACCTAATTAACTCCAGTTAATTGTTAACGTAAAGACCGCACATTTACTTTCTTTATTAACTTTACCCCTTTTCAAAATTAATTTCCACCAGTTTCATTTGCATTTTTCCTTTCATTTAGATGTAACCCTTTCCTCCCTCTTTACCGACAGATTAACTTCAGTGACGATTGCTTTTCCCAAATTTCCATTAGGTACACACGGTTTAATTTTTCACTGTCATTAAGGTCGATAAGTGAGGGGGAGGTTACAAGCTCACGCCAATATTCAAGAAAAGCAATAAAAGTAATACACTCAGTTACAAGCCCACATCAATAACGTCGATATGGTGCACGACTCTGAAGTAGGGGAAGGCGGGGCATGATGGGGGAGCTAACTTTAAAGCTTTACAAAAGGGGCAAAAATAAACTAATTCAGGTAGATTTCATTATTATTTGTTTACTTAACCATTAAATTACAATAGCTTGCAAAGAAACCTGCAAACTTGTTACATTTAATTAGAAATATCTCGATGTGAAACATAAACTACCAATTCCCCATCTTGCCCACATGCTGGGTAAGATGGGGAACTAGCATAAATTCATCTCTAAAGCTTGAATAAGGACTGGAATAACGAAATCATGTGACGATAAGGTTTCGAAACATGGTTCTGCGAATTGTAGAATCAGGGATTACGTTTTATTTCGGCATCTTACTTTCACATAGTACACGAGTGTGGACAGCCTCGTCATCATCACTTTCTATCCCTGCACAAGTGTCATGGGCCCAGCTTCCGCAGCGAATACACCGTATCCAGCCTCCTTCAGAGAAGTCATAGCAGTATAAACATTCTTCACTCTCTTCCTCGTTGTCATTCGACCTCAGTTTATTATCCCTTGAGCATGAAAGGGTGGTTAAGACGTCAGTAACGTTCGTCACTTTTTCGTTGTCATTATGTCCTTTTGGTGGTATCCCAGGTTTATTAAACGTCTTTGAGAAGAGTTTTCGTTTACATGCAGCACGTTTGGGGACTCCTTTTCGTTTCATTTCTTCAGATAGTTCACTCCTATAAGGAGATTCGGTTAAAACAACGGGTTTTCCACGCCTGTTAGATGGTTTCCTTTTGGGTTTTTTTATCGACCTTTAGAACAACTAACACCATTTCAGGGCTGGTAACCTAAAAGTTAGACGAAAGGGAGGCTTGATCGTCAGGTGTTAATTGTTCAGGTGTTTTACGTCTTGACAACATCTCTGTTATTTGGTCTTCCGTTTCTGTAACTTCAGATGTGTGAGCTTGATGAATGTCTGTAGTTGAACAGGGAAGGTAATCACTTTCTTGAAACACATTGTAGCTGAATGAATGAAGGCTTTGCCGAATAAACTTGCGATCTGATGCAGCGTAACAACTTTTCCAGGATGGGTGGGAAGCCACGGTGTTACTTCATCTTCGTAAAATTTACTGAGAGGTTTCATAAATGCCACAACCAACGGTTGAAGATGGTGTGAGCAGTGTGGTGGCAAACATAGCAAGACAACCCCATTTTCCCGGGCTACATCTATCAGTTCTAAATTCTTGGTGTGCGTTTTGTGGCCGTCCAATATGAGAAGTATTGGTCTTTCCTTTCACGCTCCAGTAAATGCAATAAACTTCTTAAACCAAGTCAAAATTAGTTCTTTCGTCATCCAACCGGTTTCTTGGACTTCTCCCCAGTCACCAGGGGGCAGGCCAGTCTCAAACGCTTGTTGCATTCGTGTGACCTTTTGGAATGGCTGTTAAATCAGTCTCATCCCAATTGAAAATTCTGTCTCCCACAACTTGAATGTGTCTAATTGACTTTCTAACAGATCGAAAAACCGATCTACAGCAACTCGATTAAACCCCATTGCTCGTGCGATTGATGTGGCCTCTGGTTTTCGTATTGTTAAGGTAGGATTTCGTGCAAGAAACCTATTTAACCAATCTATTCCAGCAGATTTGGCTGCAGTATAAAATAGATGTTTGATATTGTTTCGTTCGGCTAGCTGAAAAGCAAGTTCACACAGTTCTTTAAGTGTTAGGCGAAAATACTATCCTTCTCTTGTACTGAGGTAAACACACTAGTGATTGGTCCTAACCTTTTCACAACTGCCGGCCGCGGTGGTCTAGCGGTTCTAGACGCTCAGTTCGGAGCCGCGCGGCTGCTACGGTCGCAGGTTCGAATCCTGCCTCGGGCATGGATGTGTGTGATGTCCTTAGGTTAGTTAGGTTTAAGTAGTTCTAAGTTCTAGGGGACTAATGACCTAAGATGTTAAAGCCCTAGTGCTTAGAGCCATTTGAGCCATTTTTGAGCAAGAATACTGACTTTGCACGTTTAGTGTATTTTTATTCACCATATAGCCTAAGGCATACTTTGTAATTAATTAGGAAATGTTAGAATAACGAATCCCATTGTATTTACAATTGCCTTCAACGTATAATGTACATGTTCAAAACCCGCAGCGAGGTAAACACATGAGACGATAAGAACGTAATGGTTGTACGTATAGTAGGGACAAGACAGGGAAGCTCCCCATCTTGCCCCACCCCGTGTTGCCCCTACCATGCTGTCAGGTTATGTTACGCCTACATGAACACTATTTAGTGAACATTGACTACTGACACAGCAGTTTACTGTTAATAAGACGTATTATTCAGTGCTATATATACAGTCTGCACAAATTTTCACGAAACACATGTTATAAAGGCACATTTGCATGCCGAGCGTGAGTTTCCACGGAAACGCGAAATACTAATTAAATAAATGATCAGTGACAAATAAATAAAACCTATGGCACACAACTGCAGCGCTGTGTCGCTGATAAAACAAAAGCACAATTACGTTACTCTTATGTTTGATTAAAAAATGGAGAGCTCTGGTTGAAGTGGTGCGAGAAGCACGTATTTTATTTTATTGTCTGGCACACCGCCATATTTCATGTTATAGAAGAATACTGCGAGTTGCAACCACACTAGGCACTCGATTCTGTAAAGAATTTATATTTATAAAGTAGACAATCACCTCTGTACGACGTATTGGCATGGCTGGCAAATTATTGTAATATTGAGATTTAGATTATGAGTCCGCACCTACCGCAGCAGTCTTTGGAAACGATTTAATTACGAAGTCCGATTATTTCAGTTTTATTTCACGGTCAACTACGAGTAACATTGCCTTTACGAAAAAGCCATTGTCAAGCGTCTGATACCGAATAATTAAACGTCCACGTTCCAGATAAGCAAAATATTAATTACAATTTCAATCACAATCACCATCATACAGATAGAATAATTAATATTTAAATAACAATATATTTTTTTATTTATTTTATTTATTTTATATTGGCGACTGCGTGTCGGACTTGTTATTTTGTCATTTGTTACATTGTTCTCTTTGTTTCATGTAAAAAATCAACTTTCTGGACCTGGACGTCAATGTATGAGAGATAACAAAATCTGAAGATATTTTCCAATTCTGAAATTTTGCGGGAAGACGCAATGAAACTTCCAGCAAAATAAGGTAAGACGCAGCATCTTTGCATTGGTAGGCTTGACCAGACGTATAATTCAGTGTATTAGCTTTTCAGTAAATTCTGTAGTGTTTCTTTTCTGCATAACAGTTTCAGTGATAAATTTCATTCTCAGTACTTTTCCCTAAACAATAACGTATGCAACAATACCAATATACGAGTGTACAATATGGCCGACTTCTGTACGATATCATGTAACATGGCCAGCAGCCATTACCAATAATCTCAAATTCAGTTTATATTTTTAAATTAACAGACAGCCATTGTTGCTACGAGCGATTCATGCTCAACTACATTTTATTTTAAAATCAGTGTCAAAAATTTTCTTGAAACCTATATCACGTGTGGCATGGTAATAACTAGAAAACAATACGCAAAAATGGAACAGCAAGGACGTACTATTCAGACGCAATCCGACTCGGACGTGAGACAAGTGTTAGAAAATGACTTTACGACAGCAACCGGTAGTGACGATTCATCAAACATTGACGCAAGTGTTGACGAAAATTTTGACAATAGGCCGTCCACTACAAAAATTTCAAAATCTCAATCAGAGCCCATGTTAATGCATGACGTCACGTCTAATGACGCGGCGGGGGCAGAGACCTTGCAAACGGTAAACATTGCCGACATGTTACAAATGCTAATGAAACAAAACGCAGAAAATATGGCAACCTTAAAGGCACAATTAGAGACACAAAATGAACAGTTAAAAACACAAAATGACGAAATCAAATCTGATCTCATAGCAATCAAGATAGGTAATGACACTTTGTGTAAACGTGTGGAACTTATAGACGCCACACTGACCAAACAGATGACTGAACTCAGTACTAAATTTTCCCAGCTCAATACGAGACAAGAAAAGACTACAACTGACGTAGCACTTTTACAGACACAAGTAAAAAACCTTAATGTCACGTGTGAAGTTCTTACTGAACAAATTCAAACATATCCTTCAGTACATGACAACCTTGAAAAACGAATTACTGACGTACAGAATAAATTTGACAATGTTGAACAACACCTGACTGACATCTTACAATCAGATGCCACAGCTCATTTTCAAAATATTAATAAAGAATTTCATGATTGGGTTGAGAACAAAGACAAACATTTTGATAGATGCTTACGTGAAAATTTATCAACAATTGTGCACGACTCCGTAGCGCAATACATTACTAATAACAAACAGCTGATCAGTGACGCAGTACAATCCGTCACTGCACCCATGAGACAAT
Source organism: Schistocerca piceifrons (assembly GCF_021461385.2). Taxonomy (NCBI): domain Eukaryota; kingdom Metazoa; phylum Arthropoda; class Insecta; order Orthoptera; family Acrididae; genus Schistocerca; species Schistocerca piceifrons. Next base: position 274,441,726 of record NC_060139.1, read on the forward strand.
TCACCGATCAACTACAGTCTGAATGTAACGAAAATATCAGTCAAAATGTACAGTTCAGAAACCAATATACATTCGAGTATGATACACACATTCCGCACACGACAAATACACAAGAACAAAACACACCACGACTACAACACATACCACGATGTGGAAACACAAACACAAGCTATTATCATGGTAAACCACAGCAACATTATCGTAATTACTCGCCAGCTGAACATACCAGTAATTACAGTGGATAAATCCATATCACAATGCGAAGGAAGATGAAAGCTTAATGAAACACAGGCAATTTCAGATTTTTATCCCAGAAAAACGAACCATTCATCCGGTGATTTTTCTTAAATCTTTTAGTAACGCATTTCCACGCACTTGGAGTGACCGGAAAAAGATTTCATATATTGTCGGTTACATCCAAGGCGATGCAGCTGTCTGGGCATACAGTCAAGCTGACGTATGTACCACGTACAGTGAGTTTGAGCGTGCTTTTCTGAACAAATTCTGGTCGCAATCCGTCCAGGAGCGACTCAGAAGACAAATTTTAGAACCTGAAACTTTTAACAGTAAAAATGGTAACTTACGCAGATATTTTGAAAAATACTTGAACATGGGACATTTTTTAGACGAACCAGTCGCAACGTGTGATATACTCCGAGCGTTGAAGGCCAAATTGCCTTTCAACATTAAGGAAAAACTTCTACATATCCCGGATGACGATTCAGATTATTTTTTAACAGCTTTAGATTCGGTTGACATGTTACTTGAAGATCAGCGCTTCGCGCGGCAAAACAGCAGCCACAATGTTTACACTAGTGGTATGCAAAACATGCAGGCTTGCCAACACAATTCTGGCGCGCCCACAGTTGGATACGCGGTACAACAAAAACAGCAAACTCACATGCCGTCTCAGTACGGAAATCAAAATCAACACGCGTATTCCAATACAAACAATAGTTACAACAGTAATAACATTTCATGCGGCAATCCATACAAAAGGCACCGCGGTAATAACTACAACGGTAACAACGGATACAAAGGTAATAACAAAAACACAAACAGAAATAGAAATAATAATAACTACGAGCCAAGACAGCATCAAGGTTGGACTCGTAACGATCAGTACTTTCATTCAAACTCTGCTTTACCACAGCAGCCACCAGGACAAAATTGGAGCATACCTTACGACCGACAGGTAAGTTATAATGCGCAACAGCAACAACAACCGCAAAAGTTTGGAGATCATAATAGGCAATATCCAAATGTGAATATAATAGAAATGACACCTGATGCACAACCTCAATCTGTGTCAGTACCTAGTACAAATGCTAATCCAACAAACTAGAAACAGTCACTACTTTGCCCCAGGTCGTGGCTGAAGAATTCTTGGGGGGCGACTTCAATGTTAATCAGTTATTTGACACCACACTTGAACAACAGAATAATGATATGCCGAGTAATTCTAAACAAAAACTACCTGTTTTATTTATAAGATACAACCACAATAACAATATATCAGATGAACTTTTACAAGACAGTACACAATGTCATTTAAACACAAATGAAATTGTTTTAGCATCTACTACTGGTGTAGTAGGTGGGATTCCAACTACTATTATCCTAGATACAGGTGCAGCTGTGAGCGTTTTGTCTTTTAATTTCTATAAAAAGATGTGTGAATTGGAACCTGTGCCTGAGGTTCCTGCCCAAAACTGTAAAATAACTACTGCACTAGGTAATAAGTCATGTAGGGTTACGAAGCAAGTTTTTGTAAACGTTAAAATAGGTAATGGAACCGTACAATGGCCATTCCTGGTTGTACAAAACCTTGTGACAAATTGCATATTAGGAATAGATATTATGAGCGAGAAGGACTGCATTATAGACTTCTCCAAAGGTAAATGTATTTTAAATGATAAAGGCGGTGTAATTATTATTGATTTGGACAGGAGAACTCTAAAGCATGACAACCACTGTACAGGGTACAAGGTTCAGTTAGTACTTGACAAAGACATTCAAGACATGCAAACACACTCATCTGACACAGAGCTAATGGACTTGAAAACATTGCTTGATCATAAGATAAGTGAAGCTACAGCTCTCAGTGTACATGAACGTATAAAACTACAGGAAGTGTTATCCAAATATTTACAAGTTTTTACCAAACGATTAGGTGTTATCAACACGTATGTGTACAAGATTGAAGTTAAGCCTCACAAGATCTTCTACCATAAGACATATAACGTACCGTTATCTCAACGACCTGCTGTGTGGCAAGAATTAAAACAAATGTTAGACTGGAAGGTCATTGAACCATCCACCTCACCTTATTGTAGTCCTCTACTTGTTGTCAAAAAATCAAATGGAAGCATTAGGTTAGTGTTAGACGCACGAGCTATTAATGAAATAATTTTACCGGTTCACACAAAACCCGAAAATTTAGAAGAGCAATTACAGAAATTTCTAGACGCAAAATATTTTTCCACAATAGATCTCGCTAATTCGTTTTGGCAGGTGGGTATCACTCCTGATTCTCGGAAATATACTGCATTTATGTTCGGGGGGCGAACCTATCAGTTTTGTGTTCTACCCTTCGGACTGAATGTCAGCTCTGGGGTATTCATTACAGCCCTGGATACCGTGCTTGGCGACGATTTAGTTGAGACAGTCACACACTATGTAGATGATATACTGATAGCTACACAATCTTGGAATGAACACGTTGACACTCTTCAAAGAATTTTAGAAAAATTTGCACAAGCTGGAGTCACAGCCAACCTAAGAAAATCAAAATTTGGTTGCAGTGAGATAAAATATTTAGGACATATCATTAATTCACAGGGCATACGTCCGGATCCCAGTAAATTAGATGCTATCAGAAACTTTCCTAGCCCTCGAACTAAAAAGCAGTTAAAATCATTCCTTGGGCTATGTTCATTTTTCAGACGTTTTTTGCCACAACCACTTTTGAACAGTAAACATCTGCTAAATCTACTCAGAAAGAATCAAGTTTGGATCTGGTCGGAACAGTGCCAGAATGACTTTAATACAATTAAACATGCTTTAGTGAATGCTAACATATTGAGCCATCCAGATTTCAATTTAGATTTTTGTATGACTTGTGACGCTTCACGTACTGGCTTGGGCTGTTGCTTATTTCAAGTTGTAAAGAATAAAGAGGAGGAACAGATAAGAATTATTGGGTTTGCGAGTCGCACTCTAACTGAATGTGAGCGTACATACTCCACTACTGAGTTAGAAACACTTTCCATAGTATGAGCATTCAAGAAATTCAATTATTATTTATTTGGAAAACATACAGTAATTTACACCGATCACCAGGCCCTGACATTTTTGTTAACTTGTAAACTTGTACATCCTAGACTATCACGATGGGCAGTTACACTTCAGAACTACTCTTTTGAAATTAAGTACATAAGAGGTAAGGACAACACCATTGCAGACACTTTGTCTATAGACTTCCACAAGGTATGAATGATACCAACAATGACTTAGAAAATATAAATGACTACAGGATTCTCTTAATGCAAGACAAGCAGTATCACCAATATTATATTGATATGTGCAGAAACATGGCTGAATTACAAAAATCTGATCCTCACTGGTATAAGATAATAACATTACTGGTAGAAAAACACAATCATCCTTTGACTAAGTATTACAAGTTACACAATGATGTGTTATTTTACCGCCGACATCCAAATGCTACTAACTGGTGTGTATGCATTCCCAAAGAGTCTGAACGTAATCTAATTTGGCACACACACTTAGTTTGGGGTCATTATGGGACGAAAAAGTGTTTGGCAAAGCTCAGTACATACTGTTATTTTAGCAATATGAGAAGAAAAATTTACAGGGAACTGAAAACATGTGTCATATGTCAAAAATCAAAACCTCAGAATTTATCCACAAAAACAGATTTACATTCTATTTTACCCAGTAAACCCCTGGAAATTCTGTGTACTGACATCAGTGGACCGCATCCAGCAAGCTCTGGAGGCGTCAAATATATCTTAGCTTTTTACGATATATTTTCTAAACATGTAAAACTTTATGCTTTAAAATCCGCCACTGCAAATGCTATAATACGAAGATTCTCAAGTGATTACCTGACGCACGTGGGAAAACCTAAAGCAATTCTATCAGATAATGCGGCATACTACTCTGGGTACAAATGGAGAAATTTCTTGAAGGACAATAACATTAAAAGTATATTTATTTCGAGGTTTAATCCACAATGTAACGCGACTGAGAGACTTTTCCGAGAATTAAACCGTTTCATGAGGACCTATATTTCATCAAAACATACTAATTGGGTGTCCTACCTAAGTCTTTTCGAAGACGTACACAATAACTTAAATATTTACGATACGAATTACACACCTAACGAGATCATGTTCAATTGCAAACAGAACGATCAGTGGATAGAACCATTACCTAAGTTGTCATACAAGGAAATCACACCTGAACAGAAAATAAAAGAAGTATTGACTACATTGACACATCACGCACAAATACGAAACAAACATCACAGAAACATAATAAAAAGAAAACAAAAATTCGAGGTAGGAATGCTTGTACTACTTCGTACTCATCATAAATCTGTAGCACTCAAACGACGCAACGCTAAGTTGCGTCTGCTATATGAAGGACCTTATATAATTGTTAACATACCGCATCCTGGTGCGTATCTGTTACAACATCCTAGAACTAACAAAATTATTGGGCTATACGCACACCGAGATCTTAGAGCATTTCATGCTGAATAATGTCAAAGTCATACCCATCAAAATATTGCTAAGCAACTCGAAAAACTCTGTTGTTACAACACAGATAATAAGAAGTATAGAAATTTTCATTTCAGCGGTTCCAGTGACGCAGTTGAAGACAGAAGAACTCTTCTTTCAGCGCGCGCCTCCACCTGAAAGACGGAATATTAAAGTAAAATTTAAGATTACGTAGCAGTGGATGACATATTAATTTTTCACGGAACATTTGTTACTGAAGGTACCACTGACTTGGTGTGACACCTGACGAACTGACAGACGTCATCTGTGAAGCGATCTTTTACTTTGAGAAATAGATTAGACGCACATCTCTCAACACGAAAAGCATCTATCAGTAGTCAAGGCCACACAGACACTCTACACATACGCACAAAACGCGAGGAATCGAACATTTTCTCTCTCTTACTATTTTGAATATTTATTGAGTAGTGAAAACGCCTGGTCTTGCCTACTGATGTAATGAATGTTGTGTCTAACCTATCTTAATTTCAGATGACATCACAAAAGACATCGATAATATCCCAGCAAAACCGCTAAAGAGGATGTAAATATCTGCAATTCATGTAATCAAATGTGACACAATGTAATAACCTATAGCGATGTAATGATGATGTAAACATGTTTATGTGCAACTATATTATGTTTATGCTAAGAAAATATGTGACGTGTGTATGTATAACTACTTATTTTTTTAACTGATGTATAGTGTAACTGTTACTATGTAAAAATTTGAACAAAACGAGTGCCAAAAAGACATTGCATAGTGAACCACTGTTCATGGACATTAACGAACATTACTAACTCTGCAACTACGCGGAAACCTATGTGAAAGAAACTGTTAATGCCATTCATTATGCAGCGTATCTATGTGAACGCGATGAACGATTTCCTTGATTAATAACTACGAACATTTAGGTGAGCTATATTCAGCAAAAAAAACTGAAAATGTGAAGTGCATAATTCGTGCATCGTCTAGTGATATTACTACAGTACCCAACTTCAAGATGTTAACTGGATTAAATGGACACAAAGTGCCTGTCCAGAAAACAACACGACGGGTGGAAGAATTTTGGTTGGAACTTCAGGGAATGAAATGTTCTCGAAATGTGACGGACACTCTTACCTGGACTGTCCAAGGATCGACGCCAGCTATGTGCCGTCCGAGGTTCTGCAACCAAGCTTCCACGGAATGTAAAAAACGAACTGCACGTGGACCAATTACTCGACGGGTCACGTCTGATCTGTAATAAGCAATGCTTTTAGTCACAACGAACTGCATCACTACGACTGTAATGGAAATGGGAAATGGACACGCTTATGTATTAATCACGTTGCTATACAACGATGTTACTGTGATCAAAAAACTTTACCACGACGATACTAACCTGTAAAAAATTATTGTGCAGCGGATGAATATGAACTGTAATAACGACACGATGTGTATAGGTCAACGCACCTGAAAAATACGGACATTTTTCTTTGAAGTATTTCAAAACAATACTATGTAACTAAGAACATTCAACAATCTAAGTTGTATTGTGTTATAACAAATATTGTAAATTTAAAACTAAGTTACCTGTCATAGAATGTAGTCTTCATATGTAATCTTGGTTGAATATTTTCTTTGTGCAACGACTGAAAAACGCGCGCACACGAACAATATGAACTGCAATACTGTGCCGCGTGATCTAACTGTACGATATAACGGCAGTGCCGCAGTTACACAGACACTTCTGCGCATGCGCGCACTCTATCTGCCAACATAAGAACTTTTACGGCGCACCCGCGTCATTCAAATTTTGTATATAATGTGTATAATGTGTAATGTAAGTCATGTAAATAGTTGTAGATAACTTAGATTTTCTTGTGCCTTTAGGTGAATTGCTCGCCTGCAGGTGTGTCCTTTCGCCTCGCAATTCAGGGGGCAATATAAAGGCACATTTGCATGCCGAGCGTGAGTTTCCGCGGAAACGCGAAATACTAATTAAATAAATGATCAGTGACAAATAAATAAAGCCTATGGCACACAACTGCAGCGCTGTGTCGCTGATAAAACAAAAGCACAATTACGTTACTCTTATGTTTGATTAAAAAATGGAAAGCTCTGGTTGAAGTGGTGCGAGAAGCACGTATTTTATTTTATTGTCTGGCACACCGCCATATTTCATGTTATAGAAGAATACTGCGAGTTGCAACCACACTAGGCACTCGATTCTGTAAAGAATTTATATTTATAAAGTAGACAATCACCTCTGTACGACGTATTGGCATGGCTGGCAAATTATTGTAATATTGAGATTTAGATTATGAGTCCGCACCTACCGCAGCAGTCTTTGGAAACGATTTAATTACGAAGTCCGATTATTTCAGTTTTATTTCACGGTCAACTACGAGTAACATTGCCTTTACGAAAAAGCCATTGTCAAGCGTCTGATACCGAATAATTAAACGTCCACGTTCCAGATAAACAAAATATTAATTACAATTGCAATCACAATCACCATCATACAGATAGAATAATTAATATTTAAATAACAACATATTTTTTATTTATTTTATTTATTTTATAATGTTTTAGGACCTCCAAAGGTGTAAAACATTGTAAATCAGTATAACAATTGTACGTACCTTGCAAAACTCACAGAAACCGCCGCGAAACTAAGGTTCAGCAATGTCAACACACTGGGACCTGTGTATTGATGATGTTGACGTAGCTATCCACAGATGGCAGCACTCTAACTGTAGCTTATAGCCCTTCCCCGTCTTACCCCACCTCCCCGTCTTGCCCCGCCTTCCCCTATATATTGTGTTCGAACACTATGAATTACCTAGAAGAAAATGTTCTATTGACATACAGTCAACACGGATTTAGAAAACAACGTTCTTGCGGAAGTCAACTAGCTCTTTATCCACACTAAGTGTCGAGTGATATTTACAGGGGATTTCAAATTGATTCCGTATTTCTAGATTTGCAAAAGCATAGTAAAGTAGAAATGATTTCTTTCCTTCCCCAAGATAGTGTTATAGGCACTCTGCTGTTTCTTATTTACATAAACGATTTAGGAGACGATCTGAGCAGCCGTCTTAGGTTGTTTGCGGTTGGTTCTGTCATTTATAACAAAGACAACAGAAGATCAAAGCTAAATGCAAAACGGTTTAGAATAGATATCTGTATGGTGCGAAAATTGGCAGTTGACCCTAAATAACGAATTGCATGACGTCATCCACATGGTTCTAAAATGAATCCGTTAAGTTTCGGTTACACGATAAATCAGTCAAATCTAAAGACTGTAAATACAACTAAATACCTAGAATTTAAGTAAATAATTAGATGATGCAACAGATCTGCTAAAGAGTCTCCCGACACTACGATTTTCCGTCCTCTTTGGGAGTACTGCTGCGCGGTATTAGATTCTTAGCAGATAGGATTAAAGGAGTACATCGGGCCGGCCGAAGTGGCCGTGCGGTTAAAGGCGCTGCAGTCTGGAACCGCAAGACCACTAAGGTCGCAGGTTCGAATCCTGCCTCGGGCATGGATGTTTGTGATGTCCTTAGGTTAGTGAGGTTTAAGTAGTTCTAAGTTCTAGGGGACTAATGACCTCAGCAGTTGAGTCCCATAGTGCTCAGAGCCATTTGAACCATTTTTTGAGTACATCGGGAAACTTCAAAGAAAACCAGCACGTTTTGTATTATCAAAAAATAGGGGAGAGATTGTCACTGATATGATACGAGATTTGGGTTGCACACCAGTAAAAGAAACGCGGTTGTCGCTGCTGCGGAAACTTCTCACGAAAATTCAATCATTAACTCTCCCCTCCGAACGCGAAAGCATTTTTTTGACGTCAACCTGCATCATAATAAAATAAGGGAAATGAGAGCTCGCACGGAAAGATATAGGTATTCGTTTTCTCCGGGCGCTTTTTGATATTGGAATTATACAGAATTATTGTGAAGGTGGTTCGATGAACCCTCCGCAAGTCATTTAAGTGTGATTTGCAGAGTACCCATATAAATGTAGAAGTAGGCATATGACGGCTGCTTGAGACTGATGTCCATACGATACTTAGCATGACGTCGACAACCGAGCGAGGTGGCGCAGTGGTTAGACACTGGACTCGCATTTGGGAGGACGACGGTTCAATCCCGAGTTCGGCCATCCTAAATCACTCCAGGCAAATGCCGGGATGGTTCCTCTGAAAGGGCACGGCCGACTTCCTTCCCTAATCCGATGAGACCGATGACCACGCTGTCTGGTCTCCTTCCCCAAACCAACCAACCAACCATGACGTCGACAGACTTTCTATTTACTACTGTGAAAGGTAGTTTGTTTCAAATCTGGTTCCAGGGAAGATATGCGTACGGTCAGGAAACACACCGAAAGGTTGATGTTTGATGCTACCAGCAGCTTGAGGCACTAATATGACATTTTTTAAATATATACCGAGGAGAATTACCTCTTGAAAATAAATTTATGATATGTTTCTTTTGCAGCTTCGTCGGTTAGAAATCTTGGCGTTATGTCATATCCATCGAGGATGTAAGGTGACTTGAGGCGAAGCCGATACGAGAACAACAATTTATTGCGAGTGTTTTAATGGTAAGTGTAACGAAACTCTGCGAGAGAAGTCTGCAGAACGCTTATGTAAGCCACTGTACTGATCGGTTGTCTCGGACTCCCAATGCGTCGGGTTCAGGTGTTAAGATCGAAGGAATTGCGAGACGGGTTGCAACATTACACATGGTCACAAAAAAAGTATTACAGGTACGCTAACTCGACAGATGTGGCAGTAGGTATGTGGCAGGTGTTGGTCTAGGCGTAGCGTCATTGTTTAGTAATCAAAACGTCCTTAGCCCCTGTTCATAACACCGCCACCGGTTAGACTGAGAATAAACATCGTCATCATTGGCGGCTGACGACTCCCAGCATAAGAAGTCACCACTCATTCTGCCAACGGCCTTGTCGGAGAGGGCGCAGGGGTAGACAGTAGTTCAGAGGACTTTATTGTTCTTGCGGTGGGAAACTGCCCCTAAAAGGCGGAAGAATCAGCAATGATCAACGGCATGAAGATGCAGCAGCCAATAGAAACCACTGCATTAAAGACACATAACGTGTAACCCCAGGACACGTGGCTTGTAATTGAAAAAGTGTCATAGTGATCTCTCCATTGGCAAAATACTCGAATAGTCCCCCATTCGGATATCCGGAAGGCGAAAGCCAAGGAGGAGGTGACCACGAAAAATAAATGTATAACCAACGAAATGATGACGTTCCATATAAGTCGGGGTTTGGAATGTCAGAAGTTTGAACGTGGCAGGACAGCTAAAAAATTCGGAAAGGGAAATTCAAAGACTCAATACAGATATAGTGGTGTCATTGAAGTAAAATGGGAAGACGACAAGGATTTCTGGCCAGCTGACTATAGGGTAATAACAAGAGCACCAGAGAATGGTGTAACGCAGTAGTATTCGTTATGCACAGGAAGGTAAGGCACAGAGTGAGTTACTGAACAGTTCAGTGATAGTGTTGTTCATCTACATCTACTTCTACATGGATACTCTGCACATCACATTTAAGTGCCTGGCAGAGGGTTCATCGAACCAACTTCACAATTCTCAATTATTCCAATCTCGTATAGCGCGAGGGAAGAACGAACACCTATTATCTTTCCGTACGAGCTCTGATTTCCGTTATTTTATCGTGGTGATCGTTTCTCCTTATGTAGGTCGGTGTCAACGAAATATTTTCACATTCGGAGGAGAAAGTTGGTGAATGGAATTTCGTGAGAAGATTCCGTCGAAACGAGAAACGCCTTTCTTTTAATAAAGTCCAGCCCAAATCCTCTATCGTTTCAGTGACGAGATAACACAAAAGGTGCGGCCCTTCTTTGAACTTTTTCGATGTGCTCCTTCAGTCCTATCAGGTAAGGACCCCACACCGCGCAGCAGTATTCTAAAAGAGGACGGACAAGCGTAGGGTAGGCAGCCTCCTTAGTAGATCTGCAACATTTTCAAAGGGTCCTGCCAATAAAACGCAGTCTTTGGCTAGCCTTCCCCACAACATTTTCTGTGTGTTCCTTTCAATTTAGGTTGTTCGTAATTGTAATTCCTAGGTATATAGTTGAATTTACGGCCTTTAGATTTGACTGATTTATCGTGTAACCGAAGTTTAACGGATTCCTTTTAACACTCATGTGGATTACCTCACACTTTTCGTTACTTAGTGTCAACTGCCAATTTTCGCACCATTCTGATATCTTGTCTAAATTGTTTTGCAGTTTGTTTTGATCTTCTGATGACTTTATTAGTCGATAAACGACAGCGTCATCCGCAAAAAACCTAAGACAGCTACTCAGATTGTCTCCCAAATCGTTTACATAGAAAAGGAACAGCAAAGGGCCCATAACACTACCTTCGGGAACGCCAGAAATCACTTCTGTTTTACTCGATGACTTTCGGTCAGTTACTACGAACTCTGACCTCTCTAACAGGAAGTCACTAATCCAGTCACATAACTGAGACGATATTCCATAAACACGCAATTTCACTATTAGCCGCTTGTGCGGTACAGTGTCAAAAGCCTTCTGGAAATCCTGAAATACGGAATCGATCTGAAATCCCTTGTCAGTACCATTCAGCACTTCCTGCGAATAAAGAGCTAGTTGTGTTTCACAAGAACGATGTTTCATAAACCCATGTTGACTGTGTGTCAATAGACCGTTTCCTACGAACACAATATACGCTAAAAAATCCTGCTGCATATCGACGTTAATGACATGGGCCTGTAATTTAGTGGATTACTCCTGCCCCCTTTCTTGAATATTGGCGTGACCTGTCCAAATTTCCAGTCTCTGGGTACGGATCTTTTATCGAGCGAACGGTTGTATATGATTGTTAAGTACGGAGCTAAAGCATCAGCATACTCTGAAAGGAACCCAATTGGTATACAGTCTGGACCAGAAGACTTGGTTTTATTGAGTGATTTAAGTTGCTTCACTACTCCGAGGGTATTTACTTCTACATTATTCATTTTGGCAGCTGTTCTTGATTCGAATTCTGGAATATTTACTTCGTTGTCTTTTGTGAAGGCATTTCGGAAGGCTGTGTTTTGTAGCTATGCTTTGGCAGCACTGTCTTCGGTAGTATCTCCATTGCTATCGCGCAGAGAAGGCATTGATTGCTCCTTGCCGCTAACATACTCCACATACGACGAGAACCTCTTTGCATTTTCTGTCAGGTTTCGAGACAAAGATTCTCATCAGAAGCGACAATAAACAAACACCGACAACGATAGTTCACTGTATACATGCCGACGTCCGCCAGCCAAAGAAGAAGGGACAGAGAAAGAATGAGACGTTATGGAACGGGTAATTCAGTACGTATATGGAGAGGAAAATCTAATGGTCATAGGTGATCCATATGCGGTTGTACGGGGAAAGAGTAGAAGGAAGGGCTGCTGAAGAATATGGCCATGCTACTAGGAATGAGAGAGGAGAAAGACTAAGTTCTGCATTGCATTTCTGCTAGTAACAGCGAATACTCTGTTCAATAATCGCAAGATGTGGGGGTATACTTGGGAAAGGCCAAGAGATATGAGAAGATTCCACTTAGATTACGTCATGGTCAGGCAGAGATTCCGAAATCAGATACTGTATTGTAAAGCGTACCCAGGAGCAGATGTAGACTCTGATCACAATTTAGTAGTGATGAATATTAGGCAGAAGATTAAATGTTTATTCAGGAAGAATCAAAATACAAAAAATCATCCACACAACTCCGAAGACTGCAAGGCCTAGTAGGAGCCAGAATTATGGCACAATCAGCTTAACTTCTCATGTATCCAAGTTACTGACAAGAGTAATATACAGAAGAATGCAAAAGAGAACTGAGGATGTGTTGGGTGACTATTAGTTTGGCTTCTGGAAAGGTAAATCCACCAGAGAGTTATTTCTGAGGTTGCGGTTGATTATGGAAGCAAGACCAAAGAAAAATCAAGACTCGTTCACAGGATTTGCCGATCTGGAGAAAACGTGTGACAATGTGAAATGGTACAGGAAGTTTGAAATTCTGAGAAAAGCTGGGGTACGTTACAGGGAACGACGATTATTATACAATATGTGCAAGAAAGAAGAGGGATCAATTAGAGTGAGAGACCAAGAAAGAAGTTATTGGATTAAAAAGGGTGTAAGATACAGATGTATAGTCTTTCCCCCTACTGATCAGTGCACACATCGAAGAACAATGATGGAAATAAGGTACAAGAATGGACTTAAAATTCAACGTGACGGGATATCCAATACAGGATTCGCTGTTGACATTGCTATCCTGAGTGAAAGTGCAAAAGAATTACATGATCTGCTGCATGAAATGAAGAGTCTGACTAAAGAATATCGCTTGGGAGTAAATCGAAGAAAGACGAAAGTATTGAGAAGTAGCAGAAATGAGAACAGTGAGAAACTTAACATCAAGATGGAGAGGGACGAAGCAGTTGAATTTAAGATATTCTGCTACCTAGGCAGCAAAATAGCCAATGACGAACGAAGCAAGGAGGTGAATAGTGGCATGTAGGGGGCGGGCAAAATAATGAAAACTAATTAATAATTGCAGCTTGAATAATTAAAGTAAATTATTTGAAAAGAATAACTGAAAGAAATTGGAAGGTACACATATCCTGGGTGAATTTTAACTGATACTAATATCAACAGATCTTCTATGTGAATACATTTAAGATCAATATTTATCATTTAAAATTATGTACTTCTTCTCATTACTTCCACTGTGCATAGAGCTGATTATGAGAGTGCTGCTACTGGATCGCCCCTCCGCTGCTCACACCAATTCCTCTAGTCTGAAACTTCCTAGCAGATTAAAACTGTGTGCCGGACCGAGATTCGAACTCGGGACCTTTGCTTTTCGTGGGCAAGTGCCCTACCACTTGTCCGCGAAAGGCAAAGGTCCCCAGTTCGAGTCTCGGTCAGGCACACAGTTTTGATCTGCCAGGAAGTTTCATATCAGCGCACACTCGGCTGTAGAGTGAAAATCTCATTCTGGAATCCTCTTGTCCGCTTCAAACTTCGTGATGCAGGATTCTCCGTGCGGTCGAAATGATGTCCAGACGGGTTTAATTGGCGTAAATATATATGTTTGAATAAACTTGTCCTTCTAATAACTTTTATAACACTTTTTAATATGCGCTTGGAACACACATTTTTAATCAATACTGGTACGTCGGAGCTAGTCATACGTCCGCCTGCTACCACTTGTAGAAACAAACAGGTGAAGATACAGAAATTAATCAACTGAAGAGCGTATCTCATCTCTTTATTGTATAAAAACATTATCTCTGGGACAACGTAATTCGTTAATTCACGTTTGGCTTTACATGTGTAAAAAGAAAATAACGAAGAAAAAAATAATGTGGTCCATTACAGAGGACATCAAAAGCAGGCTAGCACTGGCAAAGAGAGCATTCCTGGCCAACAGAAGTCTACTAGTATCAAACAAGGACTTTAATTTGAGAAAGAAATTCATGAGAATGCACGTTTTGAGGATAGCATTGTTTGGTAGTGAATATAGACTTTGGGAAAACCGGGAGAGTAGGGAATTGAAGCGTTTGAAATGTCGTGCTACGGAAGAATGTTGAAAATTAGGTGAACTGATAAGGCAGGGAATGAGGTTCTGCGCAGAATCGGAGAGAAAAGGAATGTGTGGAAAACACTAACAAGGAGAAGGGACGCTTTGATAGACATCTGTTAGCAACTCAGGGAATGACTTCAATGTTACTAGAGGGATCTGTAAAACTGTAGAGAAGACAGAGATTGATATACATCCAGCAAATAATTGAGTACGTACGTTCCAGGTGCTACTCTGAGATGAAGGGTTTGGCAGTTGGCACAAGAGAGGAATTCGTGTTGGGTCGCATCGAATCAGTCAGAAAAAAATGTTTTCGCGATACGCTATCGAGAAAATGTAGATGAAAGCCGTTTGAACAGTTAGCAGAACAAACTGTTAATCTAATATAAGAATAAGACAGAAATTAAGGATGTACAGAGGGATTCAGACAATAATCTGTCACTCACTATGTTTGCGAATAGACCAGGAAAGAAACTGGCTATAATGTTGGAAACTATATTCCACCATGCGCTGTACAGCTACTTTTTATGAATGTTTGTGCAGAAACGTTGCTAGTTTTATTTTATTTACTAAATGAGATGTTAGCAAACGTAAGACGAAATATATTTTCGAAAAAAATGTCCCCAATACTTCTGCGGTCACGGAATGAGGTGGCACAGTGGTAGCAGACTGGACTCGCATTCGGGAGCACGACGGTTCAATCCCGCGTCCGGCCATCCTGATTTAGGTTTTCCGTTATTTCACTAAATCGCTCCAGGCAAATGCTGGGATGGTTCCTTTGAAATGGCACGGCCGACTTCCTTCCCATCCTTCCCTAATCCGATGAGTCCGATGACCTCACTGTTTGGTCTCTTCCCACAAACAACCAAACAACAAACCAACTACTGCGGTCAGTTGCGTTTAGACGTCCATGAAACAGAAAATCGAGTAGATTCTTTGAACTCCTGTACTGAACGCGCATTGGCCCATATAGCGGGCAGAAATATCGCACACTAGAGGCCTGAATCCTGGCACAGTGGATCTGCTCAAAAGTGCTGTTGTCAGCAGAGCTCAGCCTACGTCCTGGTTGCTACTGAAGCTGTCCCTTGCATTTACTGTAAACGATGCTTACGAGTTTTGTAAAAGAAATCTGGTGGGCAGTTTATCCAGACCCAAGGTTTACAGATCTCAGTGAGACACCGTTATAGCAAAAAAAAAAAAAAAAAATAAAAAAAAATAAAAAAATGAACAGTTATTATTGACGAAATCTTGCCCATATGAGTTACTTTTGCAGCACTCTTCAGCAATGTCTGTACATGCTGGAACGTCCTCTTGCTCGGGTGCGGGGTTGAATCCGTGTTGGCATACCATAGATGGGATCATGAAGTTAACCCTGATCCAAGCTAACCCCCTCTTTAATGGGATACTGTGTAAGTCACACAGAGTATGTGGTCCTTGTCGATGTCCAGAAACAGCCAGTTCCAATCAATCCCACAAGTGTTCGGTTGACATTTTGTTCAGACACTCCATTCCGATGTAGCATGCTGAAGGAACAGCGCGAAGAGCACGCGAGTTAGCATCCATCACGGAAATTTCGATGACGCAATCCCACTGTTAGTTGCAAAGTGCTTCAAATGGCTCTAAGCGCTATGGGACTTAACATCTGAGGTCATAAGTCCCCTAGAGTTAGAACTACTTAAACCTAGCTAACCTAACGACATCACACACATCCATGCCTGAGGCAGGATACGAAACTGCGACCGTAGCAGCAGCGCGGTTCCGGACTGCAGCGCCTAGAACCGCTCGGCCACAGCGGCCGGCTGTTAGCTGCAGAATGTCCCCCCCCCTCCCTCCTCCCCCCCCCCCTTTTGCAGTAGAGCAGTGAGACTACCCTCAGCAATCACCACAGGTGCATGATGATCCCATGTAAGGCCACCCCAGAACATCACTTCACCATCACCTTGGTGTGCATGTGAGACAGTGATTGAGGCGGTCAGTATAACCGGATTGTCTCCAAAATCGGTCTACAATTACCAGCCTACAAACAGATTCGAGTTTCGTCAATAAACTACTCCCGACGCCAATCCTGGGGCTTCCAGTGTCCATTCTGCACGACTCCTTTCTACATCTGTAACTGAGTGCAGGGTGTTCTAGAGTTAGACGGACGTGGTTCTCACCATAGTCGTCGGGAACATAGATTCCCATCATGCAATCTTTTCCTGACACACTCCTCAACAAAAGCCTGGAGTATCGTACAGTTTACAACAATGACTTCTTACAGTACACCCATTGAGGTTTGTACAACAGCTTATTAACAAAATAAACGTAATTACTTCTCAAAACAAGAAAGATTTTAGTTAGTTACAAAAAATAATTACAAAATAAATCAGACTCTCTCCTACGTGTACAGTTTGAAAAGAAAAACAGTGAAAAACTTTATCTCATCATTATTATCAGTTTTTAGTGGTGAGTATTCCCTCCCCGCACATGGATGAGTTCTTCCACTCTACGAAGCTTCCTCTAGATGAGACCATCAAGCTTACCTTAGAGTATAAGGTACCACTCCTCAATGGCACCTTCAGTAAGGTCCTGAAGATTGTCAGGTGGATTCGGACGCTGTGTAATGGCCATCTTCACCAGGTCCCATGCATGCTCAAGTGCATTCATGTCTGGGGACTGTGCTGGCCAATGCATTCGGTTGATGTCGGATCTTTGAAGATACCGAGACACTGCTAGAGTGCGGTGCGGTCTTGCGTTGTTATCGTCTAGGATGAAGTGGTCATAGACTTTACGTCTGTAGGGCCCTAAATCGTTTGCAGGACCTCTAGGAGGTATCGAGTACCAGTGAAATTGCCGTAGATGGGAATTAAAGGGATCTGCCGTCCCTTCACTACTGCCGCCCAGAACGTTACATTTCCATCTGCAAACGGACTGATATGCTGAACGTATAGGCGTTCCCGGTGTCGTCTAGAGCTTCTCCAAGCCATAACAGGTGTAGTGTCCGGTCCCAAAACAATCCTGGTCTTGTCAGCAAAGATGACATTTCTTCATTCTTCAATAGTCCAGTCTTGATGTGCAAGATCCCAGGTCCTTCAATTGCGTATGTTCCGATAGTTCTTCTGGAACGAAGACAAACCTAATACAATCTTCTACGCACTGTTTTGGTCTGGGATACGAATCCCTGTTGCCCGGGAGAAGTCATTTCCAACATTTCTGGCCGTTGATGTTGGACACCCGCGAGCCGACAACTGGAGGAAACGATTTTGAATTGGTGTTGACATACGAGGACGACCACTACGAGGTCTGTCATTCACGTTTACCGTATCTGTGTGCTTTCTCCACACCTTAGGTACGCCACTTTCAGTGATTTGTAACCGATCGGCCACATCTTCCTCTGTATGGCCTGCTGAAAGTAGAGCTGACTGTACCAAAGCGTTGTAGGCTTGTACGTGGCATGTTACTGCAGTGCTGAACACAAAGCTGTTGTTGACACTGGACTGCTAGCGGTGTGCCGCTGCTGCTGCGGTATGTTTACATGTCTGGCCAACGGCCACAAAGTCAGTGTATTGGCTCTAACTGGATAATGCAAGACTTGTGTAGATCGATGAGACTTCTAGTATCGTAGACTACATTTTACGACAGTATTCCAAACTTTTGTAGTTCGAGACGATACATGACATCCTACAGCCTCTTATAACGCCGAATCCAGTTCTGAAGCATTCAGACCACATATCCTTTGACTCAAAAGTCGTAAATGTCGATTAGCTTGTACACCATTCGAACGCGGACGGTTGTGGTGTGTAAGACAACACTACCTGTCAGTTTGAAGTGATTCAATGTCAGCGCCACGTGACTGACTTCGATAGAACAGTTTCGGTGCCTGACAAGACTTCTGAGAACATTATCATTGGCCTTGATTGACCTTTATGGCTTGTTGAATGTTCACTCTGCTGTTTCACAGTCGTCTGTAATACGGGCGTACTGGTGTTTTATAGTCAGCTGAAATGCTGCCGTCAATTAGGAAGCCGCATTCTACCAGTGGGTAGTGCTCATGGAAACTGTGTGTATGATTACAAACAACTTCAAGGGTGGCCTTGCGATATTTGCAGAAACAGTGACATGAGAAACAAAACTGTGCGAAGTATTGGGGCGATACAATACTTTTGTTGATATTTATAACGTTGGTCTTCACCCGAGCGGCTATGGCAGTGTACATAAGAGTTTGTCATCGGAGAGATGTAGGAGAATATCAACAGCTGCGCAGAATGATGTAACATGAGCAGGAGTCATCATCAATATGTTATTTTGTTACTTTGAACAGTCCAGAGATGTGGTTATTCTCATCATAACTGGCAGCAAACCAATGCCAACAGCAAGAATTCTGGCATACATGCCGACTTCACAAGCAGAAATGTGGCTTTAATGGTGGAAGTATTGATCCGCCTTGAGCAAACACACGCTCTATTTCTTTAACACCCAAACATGTTTATTGTTTCACCACTATCAGTGGGGTAATCTGTTTTCTCTCAAACAACATTTGAAAATTTTATGTGATAATAACAGCTTTGGAAATATTATATTCACACTTATGACATTACCATCAAAATGTACACTGTGTTTATGAGGTTGTCTGTCATTTGCAGTACAGGTGATACTTTTCTCCAGTTTCCAGATTTCTCAATATTATATTCCATATATTTACTGAAATGGTTATGCCTAAAATGAAACTATTAATTTTTTGCACATTGTTAATTTTAGAGTGTAGAATTCCCATATTTTTTATTTTCCTGTAATACTTAGTTGTCAATTACTGTTTAACGAATAGAAACTGTAAAATATCATCGACAAATTACCGAAGTAACATTTGCTGATATGTGAGAGCTATTGCACACTCTGGTTATCATCTCATTTATCATAGTTTCTCACAAGAATAGTGTACAGTGGAGTGAAAAAGTAAATTCAGGAACAGTCAGACCACGATCTGTTTACCTTTAGGAAAGGTAAAGGGACTAGAGAGGCAGGTTTTGGTGTTACGCTTGATATTAGGAGGTAGGTTTAAAAACAAATTAGTTGTTCCAGAAGTTCATAATTCTCAGGAAAATAGCTGCAAGCTACAGGGAAATACTGGCAACACACAATATGTAGGAGAACCAAGAGAGAACAATAATAGTAGAAGAGCAAGACAAGTGTTTGAATTAGAGTCGGTATAAAAGGTGTGCAGATGTGCAGTCTTTTGCCAATAACGCTTCACTTTCATCGAAGGAGCAATAACAGAAATAAATGTTCAGGACTATGATTAATATATAGGGTGAACCTCTAAGATTTTTTGATGACATTGGTATCCTTTGTGAGGGTGGGGAAGGACTGTAGGACATGTTGCATGGAGTAGAGTCTAGTGAGTACACCCTATAGACTGGGAGTGAACTGCAGAAATATGGAAGTAATTAGTAGCTGAAATGAGAACGGCGAGAAACTAAAAATCAAATTAGTGACCACGAAGTAGAGGAAGTGAAGTAATTCTGCTACCTTGTAAGCAGAATGACGTATGATGGATGAAGCAAGGAAGACATAAGGAAACTACGACAGGAAAAAAGGGTTCTCCTGCTCAAAAATGTCTACCAGTACCCACAATCAGCCTTATTTTAGAAAAAAATTTCTAGGAGTGTATAGTCTGAGCACAATGTCATATAGAAGTAAATAATGTGCTCTGGGAAAAGCAGGAAGGGAGAAAACCGACGCATTTGAGATGTGGTACCACAATAGGATGTTCGGAATTAGGTGATAAGAGTATCATGTGGAAAACACTGACCAGATGACAGGACAGGATGATGAGACATGTGTTGAGACATCTAGCAAAAACGTGTGTATTACTTGAGGGAAGAGCAGAAAGTAATTTCTGTCGGGGATGACAGAGATTGGAATACATACAACAATCTATCGATTTCAGGATTTAGATCCGAAAACACTACGAAATTCTCAGGTAGCTAAAGACAAAAATGAATATCGGGGTGGAACTAGTTACTGACAGTAGGGTAGTCAATGTGTTATTTCGAATGTGGTTTCGACTCCAAACTTATTCGGCGGTCATGCGGACGTTAATGAGTAACCACCTCCGATTAAGGTAGTAATCATTCGTACTTCAACATTTTTTCCATGTTACAGTGTACTATAGACAATAATTTAACAGTAAAAGTTGGGAGCCACGCCTCAACATTTTCAGCAATGATTGACATTTTTGAATTGTGCAACAGTTCCTGGGTTTAGAAGCAAGATTTTCGAAAATTTTAAGCGATGAGAAAAAATTAGAAACATCTTAAAATAATTTATAGCCGAAGGTAGAAAACATTGTTTTCTACTACTATCAATTGATTTTTTTAGCACCATGCTGCAAACCATCTGCAATCAACTTTCCTTCAATATGCTATCATCTGCATGTGCCACAGTTTAGATTATCAGAATGTAATGAGTTTCAGCACGTCTGCACCACCATGGCCGACCTCCTTGTGACAAAATAATGCTTCCATCAGTGTCATAGAAGTTTCTGTCCACGCACATAAACGTCTATAAGGAAATTCGGCACAAGTAATCGTCGCTTTCAGAAATTATATATTTGAAGCCTGACATGGTCAACGGGGAGGGACTGCGGTCTTAACACAGTTTATTAAATAAAAAAAATCGAACTAAAAACTTTTAATGCCTACACCGCAATTTTCCAGTCATATTTAAAGTTCGATAACTAATTTCGGTTGCTATCTGCAATCGTCTTCTGATCGTTCAAAATATGAAAAGGCTATGAACAGGCCTTGTAAAGCATCGTTAGCTGTAGTTATGCAACAACACGGATTCGTAAGTACACAAACAATAATAGTATGTAGTTGAAAAAACATCACAGTGAGCAAGCCAGGTTGTACACGGTAAATTCGCAGGTTAACAGTAAAATAGGAAATTGTCCAGTTGCATGAGTAGAAGCTGGACCAAAAGCTCATTACTTGCAATAGTATAACATGCATTATCGTGAGAGCAGTATATGCAACGGTTCCAAACGATTCAGCTATTCCGTAGCCTTTCTTGCGAGATTGATGCTGCGTGACGTATTACGTAGTCCTCTTTATAAAATATATACAAATTGGAGGATAACATAGAACGTCAACAGTCGATAGCAACGGTAACTAGTTGTTGTGCTACTCTATCCTGTGCAAGCTTCATCATCTCCCAGTTCCTGCTGCCACCTGCATCCTTCTTAATCTGCTTATTGTATTCATCTCTTGGTCTGCCTCTACGATTTTTACCCTCCAAGCTGCCCTCCAGTATTAAACTGGTGATCCCTTGATGCCTCAGAACATGTTCTACCAACCGATCTCTTCTTCTAGTCAAGTTGTGCCACAAACTCCTCTGCAATTCTATTCAGTACCTCCTAGTTAGTTATGTGATCTACCCATCTAACCTTCAGCATTCTTCTGTAGTACCACATTTCGAAAGCGTCTATACTCTTCTTGCCCAAACTATTTATCGCCCACGTTTCACTTCCATACATGGCCACACTCCATACAAATACTTTCAGAAACGACTTCCTTACAATTAAATCTATACTCGATGTGAACAAATTTCTCTTCTTCAGAAACGCTTTCCTTGCCATTGCCAGTCTACATTTTATATCCTCTTCCTCCGACCATCATCAGTTATTTTTCTCCCCAAATAGCAAAACCCATTTACTACTTTAAGCGTCTCATTGCCTAATCTAATACCCTCAACATCACCCAATTTAATTGTGCTATATTCCATTGTCCTCGTTTTGCTTTTGTTGATGTTCATCTTATATCCTCCTTTCAACACACAGTCCATTGCGTTCAGCTGCGCTTTCAGGTCCTTTGCTGTCTCTGACACAATTGCAATGTCGTCGGCAAACCTCGACGTTTTTATTTCTTCTCCATGGATTTTAATTCCTACTCCGAATTTTTCTTTTGTTTCCTTTATTGCTTGCTCAACATACAGATTGAATAACATCTGGGATAGGCTACAACCCTGTCTCACTCCCTTCCCAACCACTGCTTCCCTTTCATGCCCCTCGACTCTTATAACTGCCATCTGGTTTCTGTACAAATTGTTAATAGCCTTTCGCTCCCTGTATTTTACCCCTGCCACCTTCACAATTTGAAAGAGAGTATTCCAGCCGACATCGTCAAAAACTTTCTCTAAGTCTACAAATGCTAGAAACGTAGGTTTGCCTTTCCTTAATTTATTTTTAAGGTCAGTATTGCCTCACGTGTTCCAATATTTCTACGGAATCCAAACTGATCTTCCCCGAGGTCGGCTTCCACCAATTTTTCCATTCGTCTGTAAAGAATTCGTGTTAGTATTTTGCAGCCGTGACTTATTAAACTGACAGTTCTGTAATTTTCACATCTGTCAACACCTGCTTTCTTTGGGATTGGAATAATTATATTCTTCTTGAAGTCCGAGGGTATTTCGTCTGTCTCATACATCTTGCTCACCAGATGGTAGAGTTTTGTCAGGGCTGGCTCTTCCAAGGCTATCAGTTGTTCCAATGGAATGTTGTCTACTCCCGGGGCCTTGTTTCGGCGTAGGTCTTTCAGTGCTCTGTCAAACGCTTCACGCAGTATCGTATCTCCCATTTCATCTTCATCTACATTCTCTTCCATTTCCATAATATTGTCAAAAAAAATGGTTGAAATGGCTCTGAGCACTATGGGACTCAACTGCTGAGGTCATTAGTCCCCTAGAACTTAGAACTAGTTAAACCTAACTAACCTAAGGACATCACAAACATCCATGCCCGAGGCAGGATTCGAACCTGCGACCGTAGCGGTCTTGCGGTTCCAGACTGCAGCGCCTTTAACCGCACGGCCACTTCGGCCGGCCATAATATTGTCCTCAAGTACATCACCCTTGTACAGACCCTCTATAAACTCCTTCCACCTTTCTGCTTTCTCTTCTTTGTTTAGAACTGGATTTCCATCTGAGCTCTTCATATTCGTACAAGTGGTTCCCTTTTCTCTAAAAGTGTCTTTTATTTTCCTGTAGGCAGTATCTATCTTACCCCTAGTGAGATATGCCTCTACATCCTTACATTTGTCCTTTAGCCATCCCTGCTTAGCCATTTTACACTTCCTGTCGACCTCATTTTTAAGACGTTTGTATTCCTTTTTGTCTGCTTCATTTACTGCATTTTTATATTTTCTCCTTTCATTAATTATGTTCAATGTATCTTCTGTTACCCAAGGATTTTTACTAGCCCTCGTCTTTTCACCTACTTGATCCTCTGCTGTAGTTATCGAACTTTAAGTTTGATAGGAAAATTGCGGTCATAAAAATTTTTTATTCAATAAAGGTGAGATCGTCAAACAACGTCCACCGCGAAATAAGACAGATGTGAAAAAGGGAGTAGGTAACGTTTATACCAGACCGGCTTGGAACGCGAATACGGATACTTGTTTCATTAGTGTAGAGTGTTGCCAGGTAAATGTATTAGACGGTTCCATAAAACTTGGGCGTTGTCGTTTTCGGAGATCATTTGATTCGGTGTGATGTAGAGGCAAGGTTGTTAAAATTCAGCTGATCTGCAGTATCGTTAAAAATAAGTGAGCAGTCGTTTCCCGTGTAATGGTACGTCGTTTACTTTTATTGCGCTGGTATGGCGGTTGGAAATGAAAGCAAGAACCCTCGCCCTGTTTCGTAAGCGAGTACATTCATGTACATTTTCTACGAATGAGTTCCTTCTCCGGCAAAGCCAGTTCACTGTGTTTAATAAAGGTTAGGTTTGTTAAGCGACGAAAATGTACCTTACAACGATTCTGTAAATTTATGGGAGCTTGCTAACTCCTGAGGTACTTGATATTTTTTATATTTCCTTGTCAGTTTATTACTGAAGCCTCGCAATTATCCGTTAGTTGTTAAATTATTCTTCTTTTTGGCTAATCGTACATAATTATTATTACGTAACAGTTACTGAAATATTGACACTTTACTACTTTATGTACTGTTTGATTCGTTTGTTAATCGTTTAAACAGGCCAAACGTGAGCTATGTAAGGCACAGTTCCGTGTCTGTAGCTGCTACGTGCGAAAATGGTCTCTTCACAAGCCGCGTGCGCAACTGTGGTACGAGCTTGGCTGCCAAACATTCCGTACCTTTTTCTCTCGCAACAGCAGTTAGCAAATGAGCCACTCACTAGAGTGCGAGCTCTGTTCAAAAAATTCCGGAACATTCGCAATTTCGCACCAATGGTGTGTTAGAGCGGAATGCGGTTGGCATCCCTGCACTTGGCTATGTTTAATGTGTAACTGCCGGAAGTTTCATTGTTGTATATCTGTTTGTTAGTGTTCTGTGCTGTATTGAGTAGAGCGTTGTGTCGTACAGTTTGCGAATTTCGACATGGCATCACGGTGCTGCACCACCCTCCGTACTCTCCAGACCTGGCCCCTGCGGACTTTTTTCTTATTTCCAAAGTTGAAAACCCCGTTCAAAGACGAAGATTTGCAACGATAGATGAAATAAAAGGACAATTCGCAGACGGCGCTTCGCGCGATCCGGCAAGAGGCGTACCAAGACTGCTTCCGGAAGTGGAAACGGCGTTGGAAGCGGTGTATCAATAGTGGAGGAGAGTATTTCGAAGGAGCGCATGCATTATAAGTAAAAGGTAAACGCAGAAAAAAATTTGGGGCAAATTACAGGAATTTTTTCAACAGATCACGTACAGTCAATGTAATTATGTTGACAATTACAATACTTACAACACTTTTTATCAACTTTTGAAGCCGTGTGTACCCTAAACTGAAGTGTTGTCAGAAAAGGCTATCGACTACTGAACTGCAAAGTGAGCGGTGGATGTAGTGGACCGATCGTTTATTTGACATGTGCATAAATACACTTCGTCATATGCTTCACTGTCTACCTTCATTATCGTTTTTTATATTGCCGTTTCATTGGCCTGTCCAACAGCCGTTCTCTGCAGGAAGAGGAAGTGATGCTTTTAACTCAGCTTAATTAACGCCCTAAAATAAATACAGTAAGAATTTACGGTCG
Organism: Schistocerca piceifrons; assembly: GCF_021461385.2. Classification (NCBI taxonomy): domain Eukaryota; kingdom Metazoa; phylum Arthropoda; class Insecta; order Orthoptera; family Acrididae; genus Schistocerca; species Schistocerca piceifrons. Next base: position 274,467,186 of record NC_060139.1, read on the forward strand.
CAACGCTCTGAAGAAGCTAATTTTCTTTATTTTTTCTGAAACTGATGTGAATTTGTATTCAGTTTTATTCACGTAATTTCTACATACAAATCAGGATGGAAGCAAGCAGTTGTTTCCAATGCCAATCGTAGGCAGCCATATTTAAAACTGCCACTTCTTCAATTACTGAAAGTTGCTAAGCAGAACCTAAGGTTTCATTCAAGCACAATTAATGTCAGCAGATGAAAAAACGTTGACCAACGCATAAACTTCACTTTCCAGTCTGTTTAAATGAACAGGACATGAAATTCATCCTTTTTAACGTGAAAAGTTTTCAGATTATTCTACTATAATTTTTGACATCGTAATTCCAATATGTCAATCACAGTATATGACACAAGATTTAGGATATGATTTCATTGTTCTTTAATTTAACTTCCAAACACTGTTCATGTAGAATTTATGTTGTTTCAATTACATTCTGTTCAGCACTTGCACGATATTGGCTGTCACTCCATTATCACAGCTATTGCTATCATATAATACAAAAGTCTTCTCTTGTAGTTGGTGTATCGTCGCACTAAGTGGCGGAAAACAATATTACAGAGCTTCTTCACGTCTGTGACAAAGTAAATTAACGTATCCACCATGATGCTTCCCTTTGTCATTGTTAGCCTGCAGCCACAGGTCAAAGAACTTTGGAGCATCGTAAATCCGGAAATACTTGCATCCAAGAAGAATTTCAGAGATAACTTATAAGCATGCAAATAAAAGCCACTCCAGAACGAGATTTTCACTCTGCAGCGGAGATATGAAACTTCCTGGCACATTAAAACTGTGTGCCCGACCGAGACTTGAACTCGGGGCCTTTGCCTTTCGCGGGCAAGTGCTCTACCATCTGAGCTACCACAGCACGACTCACGCCCGGTCCTCCGCTGCAGAGTGAAAATCGAAAATCTCATTCTGGAAACATCCCCCAGGCTGTGGCTAAGCCATGTCTCCGCAGTATCCTTTCTTTCAGGAATGCTAGTTCTGCAAGGTTCGCAGGAGAGCTTCTGTAAAGTTTGGAAGGTAGGAGACGAGATACTGGCAGAAGTAAAGCTGTGAGGAGCGGGCGTGAGTCGTGCTTCGGTAGCTCAGATGGTAGAGCACTTGCCCGCGAAAGGCAAAGGTCCCGAGTTCGAGTCTCGGTCGGGCACACAGTTTTAATCTTCCAGGAAGTTTCAAAAGCCACTCCACTTCGAAAGTGGTTCGATGCACAAGTAACTGGAAAATTAATTTTGTATCTCTGGCGGTCAACCCAACACGTCTACACATGCCAACGCCTCTCTACCTTCTCCTTCTCGTTACTGTTGCGCACACCAACAGTAGGATCGTCAGGATAATCAAAATAAAACGCCAAATGACGTTCCCTGACTTATATGGCTGAATGTTTGGAATTTGTCTTCCTTCAAGTGTAATTCCATTGGTGTAGCAAAGTCATTTACAATTGTATAAAGACGTTATTGTCTTATTCTTTTATCAGAGTAATACAAACTAAAAGTACAGCAGTGAAAGATGTATGGGACAAAAACTGAATTGTGTTTTGCTAAAGGCGGACCCCAAGCAAAAACATATGTATTAGTAAAAATATTTATTTTACGAGTTACAAAGACTGGAACCTTTTCAGAAGTGTACATATCGATTATAATCGAAATACTGTTACATCAATTTTTAAAAAGTTATAGTTGAATATGATCAGTACAGTTGTTCCTTTATGAGTTATCTTGATTAATAACTACGTCTTTCGTAGGAAAAGGCAAATATCCGACTAATAAAACAGTGAAATGGAAATAGAAGGTTTAAAAGGTAAACACAAAGAGAAATGATTAAAATACGTTCCAAACAGTCAAGGCTGCAATTTCGCTAAAATTCTGAAGGACCTACGCTGTCATGTTCTTTATATTATTATTTCATCCTCCTCAATACCACATGAGCGGTGCTTGGGTTGTCAGCCATAGGATATATGGCGTACATACAGACGAAACATATTAATTAAAAGGAGAGATATTTACATGCGATTTTAAAATTTGTAAAGATGAACTAATGTAGATTTTGTATAAACCTAACCTGATTTTCGTCGTTACTAATTTTGAAACAAGGGTTATAAAAGGTAAAACGAAAGCAAGAAGACATATATAAAACACGAAACAGGGTAACTTTTTTCGTCTATTGGTATTTCATCACCCTTGTCCCATATCGGTTGAAGGGGGCGATTGAGGGATGGGAGGGAGCTGTTCCTGGTACACCATTTTGCTCTTCATCAAGACGAGACAAACATTATCAAAATGCGAATATTTCCCAGATGATATCAAAAACTATAAAAAAGTGTTTATTTCGTTGGCATGTTCGTAACACATTAGGACCGTTACATTCATGTCAAAGGACTAAAAGATGAAGGGTGTACATAGTAAAGGTAGGTGCCCACTAGGTAAGAATGTCGAGATGATGGAAGATGAAGGTTTGCGGATAACGTAGGATATCCGGATGTGCTCGTTGTATGTGAGGAGGGATGGGGATTTGATGAGAAGCTGGACAATCCGTACCGCGTTTGTAAATAGATGTGGAGGGCAAGACAGAGTGCCTGATGTTCAAGGATTAGGAGGAATTGACAGAACTTTGGTGGAGCAGATATCATGTGAGATTTGCACTGGAAAGGATGGACTGGATCAAGATTTTGTCCGTGTGTAAAATAGTGCACAGGTGTAACACTCAATTTCAGCCAGTCAGTAGCTGTAATAGTGTTAGTCCATTGTGGACTTTCTGTTGAACAGTTAGTAGATGCGGTTACCATGGTAGTTGGCGATCAAGTGTAAGTCCGATGTATTTATTTATTTAGCATGTGGCAATACGAATGGGAATGCAACCAACATTCAGCAACTGCAGAATTTTAGAAAATGCATAGGATTAAAACACTAAATCTACAACTTCACGTCTAATTTCTTAATCCAGTCAATCTTCTAGATTTCGAGGGGAAGCACACGTACTAAGGCTTTTTGCAAGGTGTTTGATGGCCTGGTGTTCATTGCCACGGTCACATTGAGAAAATGAAGCCTTTCCCCATCGGTGTAGTTTTGCTGCACAGATGTAATTACCTGTACAAATCCTGTTAGGGTAACTGTGTTCCAAGCATGAAGCGATAATTTTATGCACACTAGTCTTGTATCAGGCCTTATGGGTGTCTGACATTCCTCAAGGGCAATTCAATTCCACGTTTCTATCCACCATCTACTGATGTTGAAATACACTGCTTGCAGCTATTCTAACCATTTGACAGGTGATCGTGTTTAAACAGATTCATTTTAATTGCAGGCACATCATAGTGGATTGAGTGCTTTGGAATTTTAATTAATTTTTCATATTCGGTGAGAAGAGAATTCTGTCTTAGATCTTCTGGCGCAATGTGGGTTTATTGTTGGCAACCAGTGAAGACGGATAGATCTGATACAACCTGTTATTGTCCTCGTCGCTGCATTTACAGGAACATCAATTTTTCTCACATATCATCTATTAAGTCACACTGGAACACGGAAAAGACATCGGAGTTGTTCCTCTTTCGGCCGATGAGGTATCACTCAGCTTCTGTACAACGTTATTGAAAGATATCAGCTTCGCCGCGACGTTTTCTAAGTGTTTCTTGTAGGACAATGTTCAAACAAGATCTACTGCTAAATTTTTGGGGCATCTTTGTGGCCACAGACTTGACTATTAAAGGTGACATTTAGCTCTGCATTCACCATTTTATTGTTAAGATGAAAGCAGCTAACTTTGGTCTTCCTTGGATTTGTTGTTAATTTCCACTTTTTGAAGTTTTCATTCATTTTCCTTACATCTACAGAAAAGTATCTCTTGACCAGCTACAAAACTTGTCTGTTGAGTGACCATAGCCAAATCGTCTTTCCCCGACTCTGTTTCAGGGATGTCATGAGTTGAACAGAACTTGTGCCAAAACTGAACCACAGAGAAGACCATTACTAAGTTCATTGTGTCTGTCAGTTTTGTTCTTTTGGTGGTTTTTGGAAGGTTATCAGGTAACATAACAATTATGAAGGAGCTTGAAAGCCAGTTAGGAGCGTTTGTTCCACACCTGATGAAGCACTCCTGGTTTATCTCATCAAATCCGAGAGCTCTGCCTTTTTTTTCAGTTCTTTGAGTGCTGCTTTGATCTCATTCTTTGATGCCTTCTGTTTCAGGTTGGTAAGTTCTTTCTTAACCACTCTTGTATGCATTTTATTTTAGGGTGCTCTGTTGGTGTTACTTCGGGGTGTTTGAGGGTAGGGGACAGACTTCCTTTTACTTTTTAAAGGGACTCATTACCTCATAAAATCCAGACTCTGTTTTTTGTTCACAGCTTTTTTCGCTAACTTTATCAAGATGTTTTAGAGTGTTAGTTGCTCGGATAAGACGGCTAAGTAAAAGCCATAAAGGCGAAATTTGTGGGTGGTTCATCCCACAATTATTGTCTGGGTTTTGGAATGGTAAATCTTGAGAGCACCATTGGTGGCACCGGAGATAAACTAACAGAGGTAGATTTGGAGAGGTCATTACGAGTTCTGAGGTGTAATGTAGAGGGCAAGGAAGAAGGGGTTATCAGCATGCTGAAGGAGGTGGCCCAGTGCGAGTGGTTTGGTCATGTGGAGAAGATACGAGCATGTAGAGAAAATAAAGGAAAGGACAGAGCCTCGGAATACGCCTCAGTTCGAGGGACCATATAGTATTGGAACTGTTAATGGTGAAAAAAGGTAAGCGATTGGACAGGAAGGACGGATAAAGCTGACATATTTAGCGGAAATTGCGTAAGTCTGGAGTTTGAAAAGGAGACCAGAACTTTCCTAGACTTTCTGCACGTCGATCAGTACAAAAACGGTAGTGAAATTGGTTGTGGGGCTAGTGGGAAAGGAGATGAATGAGGTGCAGGAGTTGGTTATTGGAAGTGAAGTTGGGACGGAAGCCACACTGCTGAGTAGGAAGGATGCAGTGTTTTGGTTCAGGTCTTGATGAAGACGGGAGAGGATGAATTCGATGACCTTACTGAAAGGAAGAGGGAACATCAGAGTTTAGCATTCCGTCGCCAGCGCTGTTAATACAGACGGAGCACCATCACCGGCTACGAAGGAATACTGTAGGAACAATCGAAGTATTATGCTGGAGCAAATTATCACGGTAAACCTAATCTGGTTGGCCAGACGTGGATTTTAACAGTCGTCCTATCGAATACGAGTCCAGTGTGCTAACCACCCCACCACTTCGCTCCATATCATTCATTCTCTACTCCACGGATCAGGGAAGACAGAGACTGGGTCCATAATGGAGTCACAGTTATTTTTGCTTACTCTGCAAGGTGTTTCTCATTAGGAATAAAAGGGTAAACTGATGTAATTGCATCATTTTGTGAAAAGTGTTGTAAACTAATCTCGGTCAGATGTTCGATCATGGCACTGTTACGACTTGTGACGTCGCAAGTTATTACAGGATAACATTTATTGCAGTACGATACGTAGATGTGGAGACGATGGCTGTGAGAATGCTGCAGGAAGACGCCTCAGCTCTGAATCACCGCGCAGCTGACACTATGTGGCCGTGCGAACGGACTACCGTGTCACCTAGTACGACCGTATATTCATACCCCCTACGAATCTAAATAAATCATAGTAAATATTAACCAATTGTTTTCAGACTTGGTATACTACTTTTTGTTATTGAGTAGAGCTCATAAGAATTTAGCTTTCTAACTATTATAGTTTCAGAGATTGAGAAAATTCCCTAGAAACCATAAAACTGACATTTAGGGTGTAAAATTCACTTAGGAACAATAACTGTTTGTCTTTTGTTATCATTTGAAGTCATCCCAGAATTTTCGGTGTACAGAATCATTTAATTGGTATTTCCGTTTCAAAACTTTAATTGCTCTATGTTACATAATAGAAAAAACGATTCAAAATTATTATTTGCTTATTATTTTGTTGTGTGAATAAATGGGAATGTATGAGAGAGTGTGGGTGGGACGTACGTTAAAACTCAATATTAATTTTTGTAAAACATTTTGAAATCGAAGCGTGGGAAAATTGTTTCATAACCACAAAGCTGATGACATATGTCAAGGTGTGCTTGCTTTTGTAAGAAGGCAGCCAGAATATCCGTCTTAAGTGTAAAAAGTTTTTAAATTGATTTCAAGATTAATTTTCGTTTCGTTCTATTTTGTTAAACAATATATTAGTATTTACATTTAGAAGGACATCAATGACTTTCTGTTTAGTGATTGGCTCAGGCAAGTTTTGCCGCGAGAATGATCCAGAAGGATCATTCTGATTGGTCAGTAAGACTTATCACCCAATCAGAATTAAGAGGTTTCTCCACACCGACAGTTAGATATGCAGAGAGTGGTGTAGCATCGAGAGAGTCGATCGCCAGCTATCGGACGCGAAAGGTAAATGTCACGGTGCTCATTATGTGTAAAATGAAGAAATACTGAGTTCTCGCGTTTAGTACGAGTCGTGACTAAGGCTGTCGCAGTTACGAACATTTTGATGAAAGTTTGAAGTTTCTGGATTGTTTTGTTAGAAAGTTACTAGCGTGTGAACTTTCGGCCTTAGAGAAAATATGGAGTATTTCGCGAGCACGTCTTTTATGTAAGTGAATGAGACAGAATGTAGAACTCGCAAATAGTGGTAAATCAGAGACTGTGAGATCGCAAACATGAACGGCTCGAACTTGTGTAGATTTATGGCTGTTTTGCATGTGAAATTTATTGTTTGACTGGGAACTGAGAATTTTAGAATAGTAAGTCACTAAATGTGGACTTGATAGACATAAACGTGTGTTAAACATTATTGGTCCTGAAATTGTAGGACGAGTATTTGAGTCAAAAATGCACCATATTACCACCCTAAATCTTGATAAATAGGAAATTTCAGGAACTGTTTGCACCACTAGAGTTACACGGACTCGGCTGGGTAGGTATTAGGTGACGTTTTCTTCGACGCTGCTTTTTCGCCATCTTGTAAATACCTACGATTGCAGAGTGAAGGGACGTCGAGCGGAAGCCGTACTGAGGTAGATGGACATTTAAAATGAACAGTACGACGATGTTAGAGACATATATTTTAACCTGCCCCGCCGCAAATTCATTGAAGATAATCTATAAAATATTGTTATTAGGAGTACCACGTATAGTTAAGTGTAATATATGCAACGAATTTATTCATTTAAGTTCATAATATCCACCAAGTTTAGAGTCAACATTTTACTATTTGTTACAATTGAGCTGTACAAAACATGATCTACTTAGTAATCATACGGTACCTGCTGCTGTTGCATCACAAAACATGCTGGTAGACGGTGTTTTCTTCTTTCGCTGTGTACAACAAGATCTTCTCAGACAGCCAAGACTGAAATGCAATTTCGGACTGTGAAACTCACTGTGTGATATTTCCACATATACATAACGTAGCCTACGTTATTCCCACTTTTTTTGTGCGCTTTCACTGAAATGCTCAGAAGTTTTTTACGACCAGATACGAAGCACACTTCATGCCAATTTGCCCTTTGTCGCATGATTTCTTCACTGGGTAACAGCTTCAATGCACAGAAGTGTGCAAGTGTCAAACGAGCTCTATGCATACTCACTATGTAATCTGTAATTTCAGATAAAGAGTTTCAGCGCCGTTTAGAGAAGAATGAAGAACCATGCGACCACCGTGCTGCAAGTAAGACGTCACGTCTGTCATTGATTTACCCGTTCCCTTCCGCTCTATTGGTTTTCCATTAGCCCACCTGCTGAACTGTGAACGACGAATGAACGCCCGTTAGCCGGAAATGTTCCACAGAGGCTCTGTCTGGGTTTGCTGCCTAGTCGTTTCCTTGCGATCTGACAGCAAAGTTACAGGACTATATACCTGTAATTCATTACATTACATGAGCCTGAGTTCTACAGAAGATTCATAGTAACATCCAGCCATCATCATCATCAACATGATCAATTGCTATGTTATGAGGCCCTGTACGTCTCCGTTTCTTCCTTAATGGTGCTGTATGTGTTGCCTTGGAGCTCATCATGCAGGATCTGCAATTTATTTCTCCCTCACCTCCTCATCAATTTCACACAACCTTCCAAGACTTCTTATAAAGCTATTCCTTCTGTCTCAACATATTCCTTGTTAAATTCCTTTTACTTTTCTATTAAACTCTATTACTGTCTCTGCTCTCTCGCTCATCATTCCTCCCCTATCCACCGAAGTAATTTTTTTCCCGATGTTCGGCACGTCCGCATCTGAGGCGTCTCCAGTCTGTCCCATTCTTTCTTCCTCACTGTTTATATTTGACTGCCATACAAGAGCACACTCCACACAAAAACTTATTACTCTTTTCCTGAAATCTTTGTCTGTACATTATTCCGTGTTTCCGCGTTTAAATTCCGTGCTATACTTAAAGTGGCTTTCTATTGTGCTTTCTGGGTATTTAAATCTCTGTAAATGTTCTAATGCTTCCTTGTCCGGCATTTTCTTTACATTGTTATTTCCTCTTAATCCCATTACTTCTGCTTCCTTTATACTAATTGGAATTCCACATATCTTTGCTTAAGCCTCACTGACCACTGTTTCTTGCAACTCATTTTCGTTCTTTTCTGTAAGTACCATGCTGGCTGGAAACCCCAAGCACCATTTCGTTTAGTTGCATTCATTCGTATCCTCGAAGTACTGGCTGGAAAATGTAAGAGACGAGTGATAGCTATGTCTTACCACTTTCTCCAGTGCAGTGCGGTTGCTTCTCTCTCCTCTTGAGACTTGGTGACTCTAATCTTGACAATACTGCGTTCCGCTGGCGCTACTAACCAGCTAGGTTGTCGATATCGATTCGATCGTGTATCGCGAGCTAAGTTCTGCGGGTCGAGGTGTGTGTGTGGTTTGTATGGCGGGTCCTGGAGAGTCAGTTGGCTGGAGAGCACGTGGCTGGCAAGTTGTGGCTTTTGGGCGAATCCGACGGTCCGGTGCGGGTCTCGAGAAGCGGCGTAAGGTTAAATCGGTCAGCGGCAAGCCTGACGGCTCGCTTAAGAACTGTAGCGACGGGCGGCGCGAAGACAGATGGATGTCGCGTGCAACCCGGTCCACAAGTTCCTGGCCTCCTCAGCAAACTTAAAGTTTACGGCTACTCGATGATCGGCTGTGTGTGTTGGCGGCAATAACACCCCAGCTTGGAATCCTGCAAGACACGTGTCCTTCACACCTGAGCGGAGTTAAGTGTTGTTTTCTTATTTTGAGTACTTGATATTGTAAGGTCATGTATTTGTTATACGGGTTGGGTTGTTTGGGGGAGGAGACCACACAGCGAGGTCATCGGTCTCGTGGGATTAGGGAAGGACGGGGCAGGAAGTCAGCCGTACCCTTTCAAAGGAACCATCCCGGCATTTGCCTGGAGCGATTTACAGAAATCACGGAAAACCTAAATAAGGGTGGGCGAATACGGGATTGAACCGTCGTCCTCCCGATTGGGAGTCCAGGGTGCTAGCCACTGCGCCACGTCTCTCAGTGTGTGCGTGTGTGTTATATAGAATTGGACCTGTAATATCAACGCGCCTATTAATGTTTGAGCGCATGACCATCGGTCAGTGTTACTAATTGCAATCTGTTTTCTAGGCCGTATCTAGTGCATGTGTAAGAGTATTCCCTGTGATAGGTTCTGTGAGACATGATGTGTATGGGAGGCAGGTGGTACATGTGTACTGGACCAGCAGGCGCTGATATGATAACCTGCGAAAATCAGTGATTTTAAGGAGTGTTCAATTTCAACCTGTGTTAGTACCTGCTTTACCATTATCTTATGCACTTTTTTACTCCTTGGTCATTCTTCTGTGAAACTTTCTTTGCAGAGATTATCGTTTCCTTTTCACGTGTGTTGGCAGGGCAGCTTTGGCGGCAAACGGCGCGTTCCTGTCCCATGGGCCCGGACCAGAGGGGTGTTTGTTTGTGGTCGCGGCGGCGCCCCCGTCGTCGCAAGGCGTCCGAATTGGCCGGCAGTCTGACGTCCCCTGCCAGTCGCGTCGTGGTGGCTCAAGTAAAGTAAAGCATTGTTTTGTTTGAATGCGTGCCACGGCGGAGTGTCTCCTTTTACGCGGGAACGAGTCGTTGGATCTGTTTGGTGAATTTAAAGAGATCAGGAGTTTAATGGGTGTTGCTCAAGCTTGAGGTTCTTCCTCGTTGTACCTTTGTAGCTATTCGTTTCAAGATGACTCTTATTACTGCTTCTCATTGCGTTAAGTTTAAGACCTGTTACTTATCATTATAAACCGCCGTCACTAGCTGGCACACTTGCTCTGGAATTTGGCTGCTCGTTCCTTTTTGGTTGTGATAGCCGTCTGCCGTAACTCTCAGCTTACTTATTTATTTATTAAAGGTTGTATCAATTTCAGTTCCAGGAACTTCCAACAAATCTTGAATTTGGTTCGGTTGTGTGTTTGCTATGGGTGTTGATAATGTTTGGTTGGAATATACGAGTGGGCATTTGTGTTTAAATTTTATACACTGCTGGCCATTAAAATTGCTACACCAAGAAGAAATGCAGATGATAAACGGCTATTCATTGGACAAATATATTAAACTAGAACTGACATGTGATTACATTTTCACGCAATTTGGGTGCAGAGATCCTGAGAAATCAGTACACACAACAACCACCTCTGGCCGTAATAACGACCTTGATATGCCTGGGCATTGAGTCAAACAGAGCTTGTATGGCGTGTACAGGTACAGCTGCCCATGCAGCTTCAACACGATACCACAGTTCATCAAGAGTAGTGACTGGCGTATTGTGACGAGCCAGTTGCTCGGCCACCATTGACCAGACGTTTTCAATTGGTGAGAGATCTGGAGTATGTGCTGACCAGGGCAGCAGTCGAACATTTCCTGTATCCACAAAGGCTCGTACAGGACCTGCAACATGCGGTCGTGCATTATCCTGATGAAATGTAGAGTTTCGCAGGGATCGAATGAAGGGCCACGGCTCATAACACATCTGAAATGTAACGTCCACTGTTCAAAGTGCCGTCAATGCGAACAAGAGGCGTCCGAGACGTGTAACCAATGGCACCCCATACCATCACGCCGGCTGACACGTCAGTATGGCGATGACGAATACACGCGTCCAATGTGAGTTCACCGTGATGTCTCCAAACACGGATGCGACCATCATGATACTGTAAACAGAACCTTGATTCGTCCGAAAAAATGACGTTTTGCCATACATGCACCCAGGTTCGTTGTTGAGTACACCATGGCAGGTGCTCCTGTCTGTGATACAGCGTCAGGGGTAACCACAGCCATGGTCTCCGAGCTGATAGTCCATGCTGCTACAAACGTCGTCGAACTGTTCGTGCAGATGGCTGTTGTCCTGCAAACGTCCCCATCTGTGGACTATGGCATCGAGACGTGGCTGCACGATCCGTTACAGCCATCCGGATAAGATGCCTGTCATTTCGACTGCTAGTGATACGAGGCCGTTGGGATCCAGCACGGCGTTCCGTATTACCCTCCTGAACCCACCGATTCCATATTCTGCTAACAGTCACTGGATCTCGACCAACCCAATCTGCGCAAATAAAGCTTGACACATGGATGGCCAGGGAGTAAAAAAATATAAATTATTGGCTACGTGGATAGCAACACACGTTAAGTTTAACACTACCTAAAACTACTAGTATTCACAGGTGATCATATCAGCGCTTGCTGGTCCAATAACATAAACATACCCATGTACCACCTTGCCTTCCACAAGGATCATATTACGATTTAGTCCCTTCACGGAACCTATCAGAGGGAATACTCTTACTCTTGCACGACATATGGCTTAGAACAGAAATTGCGCTTAGTAACACCGACCGACAGTCATGCTCTCTAACACTCGTAGGCATGTTGATATAACAGGTCCAATTCCATACAACACAGACACAAAATAAAGTACTCAACATAAGAAAACAACACTTAACTCCTATCTCCCTGTCAGCGAGTTGTCTCCGAGGTGTGAAGGAGCCGTGACTTGCAAGATTCTAGCCAGGTTCGTATTGCTTCCCATCCTTAAAGGCCGTCGTCGAGTTGCCGTAAACGTTAAGTTTGCAGATAAGCCAGGAGCTTGAGCACCAGGTTTGCACGCGACATCCGTCTGCCTTCACGCCGCCCGCCGCTACCAGTTCTTAAGGGATCCGCCAGGTTTGCTGCTGACCGATTTAACCTTACGCCTCTTCTCGAGACCCGCACAGGACGGTCGGAGTCCCCCAAAAGCCACAACTAGCCAGCCACGTGCTCTCCAGGCAACTATCTCTACAGGGCCCGCCAAACCAACCACACACGTACCTCGACCAAAGACCTCAGCTCGCGACACTCGATCGAATCGATATCGGCAAACTTCCTATTTAGTGGCGCCAATGGAATGCCTTATAGCCAAGACTAGAGCCATGACAGCTCATCTCTAATTCTCACTTTTGCCTTTCATACAGGTCTTATTGTTTAACAAAATGCCTGCTTTTTCAGTCCATCTTTTTTCCTTCATTATAGTTAGAAAGTTATCGGCGCCAGATCAGTTAGGAAACGTTCCTTGATGGAATGATGACGAAGCATCGAATCATCCATATTACTACCTCTAGGAGCAAAAGTTTTGACCATGTCGCATTCGCCTTAATACAAGACAAACTAGTTGGAAGAAATAACCTTATTTATTACAATATTTATAATCTCGATTTCTGTAACGACTGTGTGACAAGTTCAGAAGTAACGAGTGTTTCTTCCTTTGAAAGCGATTCCGTTTGTTGTTGTTATTGTTGTAGTTGTCGTCGATACTAACGTACCGCTACATATGTGCTCACCAGGCTTTAACACTCGGCTCTGAACCTTAAAATTACTTTCTTTGCTCTTTATGTGAGCTGCGGATTGTCACTGTTACCTAAAATCTTCTCTCTCCCTGTCAGCGACTTGTCTCCGATCTGCTGGATATACGCGTTCGGATGAACATCTGTTCTCCAAATCGATACACTGAATAAAAGCAAACAGGAGTGACTGCTCACAAATACGCTATCTACACTGCAGGACGGAATTAAAGTATCACTTTTTTCAAATCTCGCAGTTGCCTCCTATTCAGACGCGTAAGTTTGAAATTTGCCTCAATGGTGCCAAGAACCGCCGTCTGTAATGGTGACGAAGTGTGGCGCCCTGCAGTGTCACTCTCCGGGTCGATGATGCCTTCAAATAGCAAGGTGTCGATACTAGTGGACTAAATACCAGAATACAGTTCATGTGATGTGTAAAGTGGGTTCAGAATGCCACATTCGCACCAAATTTCACCGTAATTCTGCCCACACCTGCCGCGAACGTGTCACTCGATGAGAAGGTCGTCACGTCCCATTTCACGACTTCTTTTGAGATCTCTGCGATGGAGTTAAGAATCACGGCGCCCAGCGTTCAAATCACGAGGTTTTCTTATGGGTGGCCGAGGACAACATTTTAGACGCACCGTCGCTCTGAATCGAAACGGAAAGGCATAATAGGATCGCATTAAGAGCGTCAGTGAAACGTTGGGCCGTGGATTCCAACAAATTTCGCAGTCGAAAACGGCAGTTCAGATTGCGATGAGCAACTGAGCAACTGGATCACGTCCCCGACAACCTTTAACACTGCTGGCACTCTCGAACGTTTCAACCCTTCTTTATGGACACTGTGGGGATGCATCCCCATTGAAGGTGATCGCACACCTTTGGAGTGCAGTGTGACTGCAGTTTCCGCTCTCGTGTACAGGCTGGAACCACTAGGGACCGTTCTAAAATTTTAAATAAAATTTGAACACGCTCCGAAGCAGCAAAGAGTGTGCTGGCGTAAACTGTCGCCAGCACACCAGTCGCCAAAGATCTAGCAAGAAGATCGATAGTAGGCGCCGGATCAAGCACGCCTAACAGGAGAGAGGCCAAAGAGAGACTCGCAAGGAACACGCCGCCAATGCCCTCTCGACCGCAAGTATTTAGATCGCCGGCGCTGATCGAAGGCCTCAGTCAGTCAGTCGCAATCTCAGTCAATCTCAGTCTCACTTACTAGCTCAGTCGCAGTCACTGGCGCACTAATTCGAATTCCAGTTTGTCGTCTGTTATTCATCGCATAGCAGGACTTTTACTTCACCGCCTGTGTGGCTAACGTGGACTATTAATGAAGAGCTTTTACCAACACATGGACTCTTAAAGTTACGTAGCTTCCTGTTCAAGTAAATAACGAACCCCCTTAATACATGTGTGCAGTTGTGTTGTAGAGAGACGATACCGGCCATCAAACAACATTTTCTTCTTGATTGCTATGGTGCAAGACTCAACAGTGGCGATGAGGACACAACGAAGAGTCCTACTACGTAGTCGGTGCTCCTGTTTCACGCCATTCTTCAGTGTGATCACAGATGGGTGCTAAATTGACACATGCTAGAATAAAGTTCCACTTAGGCAAAATCCTCGGTGGAACTTGCTCACTTTTACTCAGAATTTTAAAAATGTTCAATTACAGAGAAAACCTGCAAAGTAGCGAGAGGTATCTGCACTTGACAAACCTCCGAGGTCAGTTGCATGCCAGCAGGCACCTCTGGCTACTTTGCAGGTTTTCTCTGTAAGTGACCATTTTTAAACTTCTGAGTAAAAGTGAGCAGGTGTTTTCCGAGGTGTTTTCCTTTTTTAAGGCACATTTTTAAAATACCCAATAAATGTGCCACCAAGGTTTTCGCCTACCTGGTGGTGGACGGGGGCGGGGGAGGATGTCTTAGATAGCCCCTATGTCATTTGCATGTGTCAGTATCAGACCCCTCCATGATGACGCCACACCAAGGTGTGGAACAGGAGTACTGAAAAAGCATAAATACTATTTGCTGCTTCATAACATTTTCAGATTTCGCCGAATGGTCTTGAATGGTCACTAGTGAGTCCACGCTGTGCATCAGAGCAAGACTTGCAGTCGCACTGCACTCTAAAGGAGTTGGATTACGGCCATTTGGGTTAAAGCCCCGAGATGTACGTCGAGAAGATTTTTATCGCTCATGAATTGTTAGCAGTGCCAAATATTGACAAGAACGCCGTCCTTTTACTCATCGCAAGCCAAACTGTCGTTTGGATCGTGAAATATGTGGAAATCATCGCCCCAAGGAAGAGGTCAGTTCCATTGACGCCCATTATGCCACCTCCCAACCGTCATATGGCACCCCCCCCCCCTCCCCCCCCCCCTCACCCTCCGTAGGCATTTTCCTTTCGATTCTGAGCGGCGATGTGTCTGAAATGTTTCTAACGACCAAACATAAGAAAACCGCGTGCTACAGTGTTATCTATTTGTAAATTTGCATTAGTGAATAGAAAAACGTCATTACAGAACTGTCGAGGCCCTCGTGACGACTTTTTGACGTATTCTAAATTGGCTTTTGCTCACTATGTTCAACGATTTTAGTTACGTTTCGCCAGAAACAGTGGGAGGCATTGTTAAAGATTCACCTACCGTTGGTGGTGTCCTTTAAGGATGCAGCTACAAACAGCGGTGGCGTTATTAGAGCACTATTTATGACCATAATTTCCTAGTAATGAAAGTCCTTCATCGAGAGAAATAGAATGCTCTCTATTCGCACGTTTCAGGAAAGGTTTTTCATGAAGAAGTGAGTTCCTTTAGTAGCTGAACATCGTTGTTGCTACCAGCTTCACATTTCCAGATTTAACCAAACAAGGATTTATTAATTACTGAAGACGAAGTTAGTTCTCCACTTGTGTAAGATTTCATAGCATATTTTATATGGGGAACATTACTCACAAAAATAAAAGAAAGTGCATTTCTGATTTGAACACTTAAAACTATTTCAATAATTATTGGAACATAGAATAATTATTTTTCATCCAATGAATCATAATTTCATACAAACGCCGTTTGACGTTATCAAAACCCGCTATTGGTGATGTAAGTGCGTTTGCAGTATTTCTTAATATTAACCCTGTATTTGTGAGTTTGGAAAAATGTTAACATTGTGATTTGTGGTGTACTATACAATCTTCTTCACTTGATAGAGAAATGCTTCCATCTACGATGCACGCGACCAGAGTTGGCACATAACGAAATTGTGAAGGTCTTGGTCGCAGATTAACTGACGGATTTCGATACGTCATAATCGAACATAGAATCAAGTACAAAAACAAACCACACCACAGTACGCACATGAGACACTGAAAATATAGCCAGGTGGAGAACTACACTCCTGGAAATGGAAAAAAGAACACATTGACACCGGTGTGTCAGACCCACCATACTTGCTCCGGATACTGCGAGAGGGCTGTACAAGCAATGATCACACGCACAGCACAGCGGACACACCAGGAACCGCGGTGTTGGCCGTCGAATGGCGCTAGCTGCGCAGCATTTGTGCACCGCCGCCGTCAGTGTCAGCCAGTTTGCCGTGGCATACGGAGCTCCATCGCAGTCTTTAACACTGGTAGCATGCCGCGACAGCGTGGACGTGAACCTTATGTGCAGTTGACGGACTTTGAGCGAGGGCGTATAGTGGGCATGCGGGAGGCCGGGTGGACTTACCGCCGAATTGCTCAACACGTGGGGCGTGAGGTCTCCACAGTACATCGATGTTGTCGCCAGTGGTCGGCGGAAGGTGCACGTGCCCGTCGACCTGGGACCGGACCGCAGCGACGCACGGATGCACGCCAAGACCGTAGGATCCTACGCAGTGCCGTAGGGGACCGCACCGCCACTTCCCAGCAAATTAGGGACACTGTTGCTCCTGGGGTATCGGCGAGGACCATTCGCAACCGTCTCCATGAAGCTGGGCTACGGTCCCGCACACCGTTAGGCCGTCTTCCGCTCACGCCCCAACATCGTGCAGCCCGCCTCCAGTGGTGTCGCGACAGGCGTGAATGGAGGGACGAATGGAGACGTGTCGTCTTCAGCGATGAGAGTCGCTTCTGCCTTGGTGCCAATGATGGTCGTATGCGTGTTTGGCGCCGTGCAGGTGAGCGCCACAATCAGGACTGCATACGACCGAGGCACACAGGGCCAACACCCGGCATCATGGTGTGGGGAGCGATCTCCTACACTGGCCGTACACCACTGGTGATCGTCGAGGGGACACTGAATAGTGCACGGTACATCCAAACCGTCATCGAACCCATCGTTCTACCATTCCTAGACCGGCAAGGGAACTTGCTGTTCCAACAGGACAATGCACGTCCGCATGTATCCCGTGCCACCCAACGTGCTCTAGAAGGTGTGAGTCAACTACCCTGGCCAGCAAGATCTCCGGATCTGTCCCCCATTGAGCATGTTTGGGACTGGATGAAGCGTCGTCTCACGCGGTCTGCACGTCCAGCACGAACGCTGGTCCAACTGAGGCGCCAGGTGGAAATGGCATGGCAAGCCGTTCCTCAGGACTACATCCAGCATCTCTACGATCGTCTCCATGGGAGAATAGCAGCCTGCATTGCTGCGAAAGGTGGATATACACTGTACTAGTGCCGACATTGTGCATGCTCTGTTGCCTGTGTCTATGTGCCTGTGGTTCTGTCAGTGTGATCATGTGATGTATCTGACCCCAGGAATGTGTCAATAAAGTTTCCCCTTCCTGGGACAATGAATTCACGGTGTTCTTATTTCAATTTCCAGGAGTGTATATTTTCGGTACCTTATGTGCCCATTTCGGAGTCGTTTGTTTCTGTACTTGACTATGTCCCATGATGAGGCATCGAAGGCGTCAGTAAATTAATTTGCGACCAAGACCTGCCAAAATTGTGTACCGATACTATAGCCAAGTCCTGTGGAATCCGCCATTACTTTAACTGCTTTCAACCAATCGCAGCATAAAAGTCGTTTTCACTGGTAAAATTTTTAGTCCGCTCGAACTACAATTGACAACAGTATGTCAATAAATAAAAAAGTTACGTATTTGGCAGAAATTATGTCGCTACTCATACATTCATATATTTTCGTCATATCGACAACATCAAGGCATTTCTGCTCTATGAAATGCCGTGATAAATTTTTTTTTTTTTCTGTATATATCTGTTCTCAAATAAAGGTGATTAAAAACGTTTCGATAATAATATGTGATATCACACTGATTTATGACACACCTGCTCATCCATATATTAAGCACTTATTTTTAATTAATTCATTCTGAATTCTGTCCTCCGTAGATATTTCACAGATTTCACACATATTCGTGTGCCTATTCTAATAAAGTGGATCCATTCTGTTAGTTCCCGACATATTTGAAACTGGCCAGTCGGTGACTACGCTGTCTACATCATTTGCAATTAAGAACGGACACATATGATTCTGCATTTCATTTACAATGTAAATGCGAACCTTTCTGTTCTAACGGTTAGTATTCACGTTCAACATTATTTGAGAGCTGCAAATGTGGTTTTACAGTACAAATAATATTCAAAAATGGCTCTGAGCACTATGGGACTTAACATCTATGGTCATCAGTCCCCTAGAACTTAGAACTACTTAAACCTAACTAACCTAAGGACATCACACAACACTCAAATAATATTGCTAGACATTGAAATTCCTGGCAAATAAGCAACTTCTCTACAGAGTTCATTGTGGTGGGTCTCCAAACCACCGGAATGCTTGATTTCGGTGACCGCCCTCACGGCAACTAATTTCTGTGTGTTTCCATCCAACCACTGACCCCTACGCGGCAACTGGAGGAATACAAACTCTAAGGACCGTAAAAGGTTAATTGTCTGTGAAGTGATAGTCACAGGTCCACCTGCCATAGGTACTCAGCCAGCAGTGAAAGGCATGGGAACTCACCGGTATCAAGCTCCCCAATGGGAACAGAAAATTATATCCACGTCATCGTTCCCGGTGTTCCTGATTGACGGTAAGCGTAATTTCTAACCAGACATTCAAACGGCTAACCAGATTGTACTCTACAAACAAATTTGCAATACTGAACTAAATTTCGAACACAAATATCAACCGTTACTACACGAAGGTTTATATTTACATCTTAAATGAATTGTAGAATCAAATGCGGCGTTCTTAATTGCAAAAACAAGCACACGTGATATTTTTCTATTACAGCTCTATCATGAATGGAAAATAATTCTTTGAGTAAACTGTACGTATTTTATGGCATATAATCTTCAGATGCCATCAAAATGGGGAGTCCCCATTGTAAATATGAAGTTGACTCCGTCAACGCAGGAGGGTGCTGAGGAAGTGGCCAGTTGTACCACTGGCAAATGTCCTCGTTGCTAATATCAAATTTTCACGTAGAACATTTGTTTCGTACGATGTGTCGTTTTCGACACATTTAGTTGACTCAAGTTTAAACAGATATCCTGTACAGCACGCAAAGAAAAGGTTCCCCTGATAATAGTTTCAAAAAATATTACTGACTGCAGTTAACCTGGATAGTGAATAGAACTTCTGTTAATGCCAAAAGAAGCGTAAAGTGTTCACATTCGAAGCTAAGTGAGTGCTGCACTGAGGAGCAGTATCGATTGTCGGTCGGTCAGGCTTAGCACGAAGTCGGCGTTCCAAAACATCCCAAAGCGATTAAAGAGGATTCAGGTCACCACTCTGTGCTGGCCACTCCATTACAGGGATGTTATTGTCGTGTAGACACTCCGCCACTGGCCGTGTATTATGAACAGGTGGTCGATCGTGTTCACAGATGCAATCGTCATCCCCGAATTTCTCTTCAACAGAGGGAAGCAAGAAGGTGCTTAAAACATCAATGTAGGCCTGTGCTTTGACAGTGGCACGCAAAACAACAAGGGGTGCAAGCCCGCTCCATGAAAAACACGACCACACCATAACACCACCGCCTCCGACTTCTACTGTTGGCACTACGCACCCTGGCAGACGACGTTCAGCGGGCATTCGCAATACCCTCACCCTGCCGTCGGATCGCCACATTGTGTACCGTGATTCGTCACACCACACAACGTTTTTCCACTGTTCAACAGCCCAACGTTTACGCTCCTTACACCATGCGAGGCGTCGTCTGACATTTACCGGCGTTGTGTGTGGCTTATGAGCAGCCGCTCGACCATGAAATCCAAGTTTTCTCACCTCCCGCCTAACTGTCATAGTACTTCCAGTGGATCCTGATGCAGTACGGAATTCCTGTGTAGTGATCTGGACAGATGTCTGCCTATTACACATTTCAACCCTTAATTGTCGGCGAACTCTGTCAGTTAACAGACGAGGTCGGCCTGTACGCTTTTGTGCTGTACGTGTCCTTTCACTTCATTATCACTATAACAGTGGACCTAGGGATGTTTAGGACTGTGGAAATCTCGCGTACAGACGTATGACACAAGTGACACCTACTCACTTGACCACGTTCGAAGTCCGTGAGTTCCGCGGAGCGTCCCATTCTGCTCTCTCACGATGTCTGACTACTGAGGTCGCTGATATGAAGTTCCTGGCAGTAGGTGGCAGCACAATGCACCTAATACGAAAAATGTTTGTTTTGGGGGATGTCCGGAAACTTTTGATCACGTAGTGTATATACAACGGAGCTCAATTGCTATCACTATAATTTTTTTTAAACTGCGATCAGGGGAATACTTTTTCTGTTCTCTGCTTGCTCTACAGGTTAGAGGTGAGGACGCGGAAATTCGGAATTTGCTGGCTCCTAATCGTATGTTCGGTGTGATTGCTTTGGATCTTTATACTTCAGGTTTTCTACAGAAAGATGTTAGGAAAATCAGATGGAGCCACTCACGCTCATTACACAGATTTGGAACAGTAAGATATTCGGGTTACCTCGGTTTCAGTTTGCGACAGTAACTGCTAAGTCACTAAGACACAACGAGAACAGATCGTTTTGTGGCGAAACAAGCTCTGTATCATTGTGAGAGATACAGAGGCGAGCGAGTGTGCCAGTTCACTACTATTAGCGCCACGTCGTCATAATGCGTCCATGCATAGCATATTAAGTTTTGCGCCATAATCTAAGATGCAACTAAAAATTAAAATAACTTTTACAAACTATGTCAGTGTATGCTTCAGTGTTTTAATGTTAACACCATGAAGTCTCAGAACGATTTAGTGAGTAGGATTTGCTAAATATATTATTTTAAGTAAAAAATAAGTGGCGCTAAATAACGAAACTATAAAACTAAAAATTGTTGAGAATGTGCTAATGTAAGTCACAATCAAAATTTACAAGTCTCAATTTGATCGGAGCAATATTTAGGTCAAACTCTGAATTTTTACGAAAAGTTGAAGGCGCTAAATATTACACACAGAAAGATGAAAAATCTTATCTAGTCTTAGTTTGATATAAAACCACTAAATATTTAACACTAATAAGTTATGTCTATTAGTTTTCAAGTAATTAACTAAAAACTACATTTAGAATCAAAATGTCCCTATTCATAATAGATTAAGGGTCATTTGTATTTGTTATAGAATGTTGTAATTACAGCACTCTATTACACTGATGAAGTAACTCAGCTGTACCAAGTGTGAAGACTGTAGTGTACGTCACAATCATCACAAGAAATACTAAAAGATGTAGTTTGGTGGTCATGTTCTACTGTCAGTTCCATTCTAAAACTGCTAGCCGGCAGAATTTGTGAATGCAGTCGAGGGAGGGCTTTTTCAGTAACGAAAGCAAACATAACTCCATTCATATAAAAATTAAGAAAACTAAACTTCGAAATGATAGAGGCATTACTTAATACGTCACCGAGAAAGTGGCCATTTAGATTCTGCTGTCCGTGCCTATACCGGATGACAACAGATGTTTGGCGGTCTGCTGCGCCCATGTATAAATACAACCAGTGAGGCAGTAAGAAGAAATACTTCGCACCGAGATATCAATCTGTCGGCGTCATTCAAATGCATGTGTGCGCTATGTCTTTTATGATGTCACAGCCAGGCAGCTCCAAACGCCCTGGATAGCTTAGATTTTGCGGAAGTAAATTTTTGCGTTTCGTCCGTATCGTAGATAAAACCGAGTGGCAAGTGGTGAGATTATTTTTCACTATTAAGGTGAGCAATTGACTTTGATGATTAGAGCTCAGGCTGATGGACTACTTTTCTTGGAACTTACCGAAGAGGTCGCCTCTGAGCTGCTGATAGTTCAGTTTCCGATAGCGACATTATCAACGTCATCATCATCATCATCATGATGAAGATTATTATGTTTGTGCATGTGAACTTTTACTGAACGTATTAATCAGTTATAACTCAAAGCTTTTATTTAAAATCATATTCCGTGATCCCGCTGAGTAAATGGCAAACAGGAGCATTTTCTGACTGTGAGCACAAGAATAATTTGGACTTGCAGGCTGGAAATCATGCTCAGTATGTTCTCCATCGCTCCCTGGCTGACCACAAAAATAGTTAGTTCTTGTAAACAGCGAATAAGATTACGTTATAAACTATTTTATCCGCTGCACCACAGTGTCATATTTTCTATGGATATACTGGAGTACCAGCGTATATAAAATTCCTTCATCATAGCACAAATATAGAGGTTCAATAGATATCTCTTACTGTCATTGGAACAGACGTGTTACGAGGGCGTCGCTGTGAAGTATGCCGCTCTGCAGCGAGGTGGTCCCCTGCCTTATGTCCGTTCCTCCACCTCTCTCTCTCTCTCTCTCTCTCTCTCTCTCTCTCTCTCGGCGTTCCTGCTTCCGCTGGCACAGTGCCGCGTGGCCCAGACTGGCTGCAGCGACGCGGAACAGCCGGAGATAAAAAGCGCCGCCCGACGAAAGTGGAACACGGCGAGCATCGTTCCAAGCCGAGCGGGATATCCTGAGACCAACAACTGGAGCCATGCTTACGTCGCGGCAAACTGCAGAAACGTGCGAGAATCTCCGCTGTTGATAAAAAGCGTTCCGTGACTACGATTGTAGAAGGCACTTTGTGGATGACAGTCCACGGTGTAGGATTCGTGACGATAGTATGCGTTCATCTTACCCTAATTTGCCTCCACTAGTAGTTCTGTACGTCACATTTCCTGAAATAATTTTCACTAAAGCGGTGTGTTCCGAGCGCTAATGACGTGGTTGTCTACTACTTCCTCTCTTTTTCCATCCTCATCATCTCCGATAAGCTCTTACACCCAACGTCCGACTATTTCATTCGATCCCAGTCCGTGTCCATTGCTACAGTTTTCATCCAGCTGTCCTCCCTCTAGTTATTCCCCGATGTCTTGCAAGGGACTGTTTGGATTCCATTGCTTCTAATGGATTGCTTATCTCGAATCGTCCCGTTAAGATGGGGAGGAGGGGAACTTCAATATAATTTGTGCTCAGGTAGGTAGCCCACGATGACAATGATACGATCACGATTTTCCAACTGTGCCAATTTCGTTACCCCCCACACCAGTCTCATCAAAAAGTTCATACTATTGAACAAGCACAATAAATAAAATGAGTACTGTTTTACGCTACTGATATCTAGGTCAGGTATTATGTTTTTTGTTTGAAGAAGCTTGGGAGGAGGTGACGTTATGAATGATGCGTTAATCTTAATTAATTAAGCTTCACCTTATCTCTTTTGGATCTTTTCTACCGGTTGACGTATTATGACCCTGAAAGCTCTCTTTGCCCGTGCTTCCGTAGTTATTTTGTCCTTGCTTTGCCCGACATGTGTTATTTGCTTTACAGCGAAACATAATTGATATCATCTAGTACATGATTGGCAGTTTTGATGTTCCCCCTGTTGCTGACCTCATTTTTGGTGCTGTCATATCAACAAACAGAAACACAAATCTACCTCAACATTTTTTTCACTTTTACTCTACATATACATCGACATATAAACTCCGCAAGCCACCATACAGTGCATGGCGAAGAGTAAATTGTTCCACTACTAGTTCATCCAAACCCAGTTCCACTCCCAACTAGAGCGCGGGATAAACAATTGACTGTACATCTCATAAGGTTCTAGAGTTTTCTTGTCATCGTTGTACTTACGCGATATGTACACTCTTTGACATAAAACTCGACCGGTGGCCGGCCGCTGCAGAGGCTAAGTCCGCGCCGATCGCGACATGGGACAAATAAACTGACCAACTCGCTAATTCCCTAAGTCCGGCTATCTGCACAATCTGGTAACACTGTAGACTGCGGCACTTCCTGGAAGAAGTCTTGTCCGATGTTAGAGAAAACATAGTTTCTTTACGCCTGTGGTCTAGTGGTAGCATGCGTTCTTTCTGTCTACAATGTCTGTGGATCGAGACCAGCTGGAATAAAACATTTTTATAGCCTCTTCTGTCTGAATGGTGAAGACTAGAATTTAATGGTAGCTCAGATTCAGTCTACTTTACTTTCTGACACACTGATAACAAAATTTTATCCAGTAAGCATTTTGCGGCAGATTTCTCGAAGACTGTCCTCCTCTGGATGCTGTATGCGGTAAAGCTCCGTGATCCACTGGCTGGCTACCGGCAGCGGCCGTGGCGGCAGCAGCGGCTCTGCACTCCCCCGTCCTTTATCGAAAGCGCCTTTTACCGCTCATCGCTTTTGATAATTTAAAACGCTTTATTATTATTAAATGTTGCTCCACAGAAAATTTCTACGATTTCCATTCACGCTCCAAAGCAACGGAGATTACTGTATTACATTAATCGGCAAGAGCTGAGTATGGCCCGAAATTAATTTTATAGACTGGGACGAAATTAAACCAACACACTAAATTCGTTGAATTTATAAATGCTTCATACCTCGCTTCTTTTTCTTCCAAAGTCAATCATTTGTGCAACTTTTGGCCAATATTCGGATGTTTTCGTCAAGGCAGAGTGAGCTTCTGTGGTGTAAAGTGTAATACGGTTTCTGTTTCATTCCTTGTGGTAAGCCTATGCGATAAACTGTGAGAATACCTTGCAATGCATGCTCTGTAGCAGTGCAGGAACACTGCATATTTCGATTTCGATGTATGGATTCATAAAGTATTTAACGATGATCGGAAGTGATAGTTAATGTCATCAGATTTAAACAAGAAATAGCTATTGTTTTTGAGGTTTCAGAGAACGGAAAGGAATTGCTAACACCGGTGTCAGAAAAACTCTACAGTTAAATGCTATTGCAAAAATTTTGAGGAGAGGAAGTATATTAATCAACATGTTCACTTCATAAACAACCTCCTGACAAGTTAGACCTATATGACGAACAAAGCTCAAATTCGTATCGTTGACAGTCGGCTTGAAACTTTTCCGAAACTAGTTTACAGTGAAGCACCTTGGCATTTGCAAAGTAGACATCCGTGATATTAACATAATTTACTAAGACGAAATTGCACGAAGATTTGTGTGTAAAGGCATTCCTCAGATTTCGTGTAAGGAATTTTTACTAGCAGTTTGCAACTCCATTAATTAAAATGGAATATAAAAAGGTCGTGTTCAGCGGCGTTCTCCCAGATTGGAACTGCAATCACGTAAAGCACTATCATCGCAACGCATAGGGGAACCACGATTTTTTTTTTTTAACATCTCATTTAGTTCGTTGCATCTGCTCGGGGCGGACGTCGCCAGACACCCGTTTCAGTTCGTCGTTTATCCATTAATTCCACTTTTTTTTTATTACAGAGGGCAGCTAACCCTCTGACGGAACACGCTGAGCTACCGTGCCGCGTTGAGCTAACGACACACTGGCCGTAACAGGCGGACTATAGTCATTGCGATATTGCCTGAGCCCCAAAACACAATAGGTGTAACTTATGTGAAGAACGCCGTTCTTGGAGTCCAGAAATTAAATACACTTTCTAAGTGTCTATCTCACAGTGGATTATATCGTATGAGTCTTCGATGTGAAAAACGAACGCCATGTGAATTTAGCGAGGTAATAGCGGGCTACACCCAGAAGGAAATGCACTATCACAGTGTTGACAAATATATGCTACGACGCTGCCTATACTCAGCTCTCTTACGCGGCAGCTCTTGAGCAAAATGCTTGTCGTGGTTGTCCGATACGGTTCTTCAGAGGGGAGACGTGCGCGCAAGTTTGGTTTTTATGCGGCGTTCTCTCCTGATAGTTTCTGACGTCGCTTTGTGGGCTATGTATACATTTGAGGCATTCAATTATCATTAATCCAGAATGATCCAAGTTTCAGTTTCCGGCGTGGGAGAAGGCTGTTGACAACTGACATTATATCATTTCAACGTAGGAAATCAAAACGGACGATTCAGTCTTTCTCATTCAGCATAAAGCATGTGAAATAATTTTCCGTAATGTTCATAATCATCTCAAACTACAGACGAGGTAAAAATACATCTCAAGCTCATTCGAATGGAATATAATGTAAGATATCAAACGCTTTGCACCTCGATGTCGAATGTGTCCATGTGCAATCTTTTGCAGCATAGATGTAAAAGGTCATGATTACCACGAGAAT
Source organism: Schistocerca piceifrons (assembly GCF_021461385.2). Classification (NCBI taxonomy): domain Eukaryota; kingdom Metazoa; phylum Arthropoda; class Insecta; order Orthoptera; family Acrididae; genus Schistocerca; species Schistocerca piceifrons. Next base: position 274,493,570 of record NC_060139.1, read on the forward strand.
GAAGAAATATGTTGGTAGGGATGGAAGCAAAAAGAGACACAGTCAACAAATATTCGATTCCTCATGGTATACATTTCATTTGAGATTTAAGAACAGGTAAAGTGGGATATTACTTTCGTTAACACGAAGGATATGTCGCACATATGGATAACTAGGAAGTCTGCGTCTTCATACGTTTCCTCCCTCAAATCTGTATGCTCTCTTATATACTAAGTAGCCTGATCGTTGTTTCCATAATGTTATCCTCTTGTTTGGCCCCTAAACGATCAGTAGATTCCAAATGCATGTCTCTGCAAGAAAGTAGTTCTTTGAACTTTTCCTATATGTTTTTTTTTGCTTGTAATTCATGAAGCAGACCACTCTGCCTCCCCCCTCCCTCCCCCTCGAGGGTTAGGTGTTAAACTAAACCGATTTTTTTCCAATGACATCATTTACTCAGACAGCTTCAGCACAAAACTATCAAACAAAGTCTTCCATTTACAGTTTCAATACTCTTACCAGCAGCTGACCCAAGTGTGATCAACGATCATAGTCTGAAATTATCAGCTCTCTGCTACTGTGGCAAGGTCCGTACTACATTTTCGATCCCGCAGCACCAGTTTATCTCGTAACACTGCGTTAAATCAACAGGAGTAGTTGCAGAGTTGTGCCAGCGTATCTGTCCTCCCATTGTCAACTTTATGTATCTCACTTCTCCTGTAGCGTTGACCACGAGGTGTCTAAGTAAAGGAGTGTATTCTGCATGACGTAACATTCAGTATTCCTATCTTTCATAGCCACTCTTCATGTGCATCGATACCAAAGAGGGATGTGAAATCTCTTGTGAGTGAGAGAATAACAATAATAATCGTAATAAGATCGAGCAAATAATGAATGAAGTGTATTCCAATGCAGAACGAGAATGGCTGTGAAAATAAAAATCTATAAAAATAGGTTGATCGTAGAGTTGGCACAATGCAAATATCTTCTTAGCATTTTATTACTGAATTTAGTTCTGGATGTTTGCAGAGAAAAAGGAAAATTCGGTACTTCTCGCTAGAGTAATATAACGTGAACCAGCAATTACGCTTTCCTTAGAACACGACTCAAGCAGGTCCCCAAGTAGCTACCAAGGCATTTGCTGCATTCTGTTCCCTGACATTGTTCTGATGACTGTTAATGCAGATAGTTCCGATTATGAAATTCCTAGGATCGTAATATTAAATTTGCGATGTGAAGACTATCCAGATTACTCGTCAATATAAAAAGACAGTATTATGGGAATTGAGCATGGTCCCTTTTCCACTTCCTCTTTTCCACCCATTATATCGCCTTTGCTGGTACTCTTTCCACCAGCGTCTAGCTATTCTTGCCGGTACTCCATACTTGACACGGCCACTTGCAGCATGAGACGTGATGAGCAGTGTGCCCAGTCACGTGGTGTTTGTGTTGACGAAACAGGAACGCTGCGGCAGCCACTGTGATGTAGAAATAGCAGTCGGTCTTGACCATCATCACATCACTCGACTACCCAAAAACTGACTGCCATTCTCAAATCCAACGAATCTAGTGAAATCTGTGTTACCCAACTTTTTATCATCACAAATCACCCTTCCCATACGTTACCAGACTCGAAAGCATTCATGAAATGAGTTTTTCGAAAAGCATAAATCACTCCTGCATCTTGTGACGTAAAACATGCTCATTGTTACTGCCCACAGTGTTGTATTCCAGGACTTGCTGCCAGCAGGCCCTTCTTCAGAAGTAGTCTTTTGCATTTTCGAATCGATGCTCAAATGATTTGATGTTCTACATCAAGTCACAGCTTTATGGTTGTCTAAATCACGGTGTGACTAACACACTATATAACGCGTTAGGAAATCTCTAAGGTAGGAAACAATGAGAGAAGTTCGAAAACATTTCAGTGCAAGGAATGGACGGAAATTAAAATTAGTGATGGCCGCAAGCGAAACGCTACCTAACGTGATCAGGTATTCTATCAATACCACGTTGGAAATAGTTCTCATATGAGTACAGTGATGCTTTTGTGTCAAGATCACATTTTGGACTATCAGGAACTAAATGTGACGGAAACTGGTCTAACTTCAAGGCACTACATCAAACCCTCCCCACCCTCGTCAAGGTCAACTTGCTCCACTTAATATTAATTTCTTTCATTCGGTCTGGAGTGTGCTGTAAAGTGAAAGGCTCGTTCAGCTTATCTGAGTGCTTTTATAAGCACAGTTTCCTGATTGCATCGAGGTAAACATTACATGTAGATGTTATTTCTCTTTCCTTGGTGTATAGCCCTTAATAAAAGGGTAATGAGCAGTAGTACAATTAAGAAATGCTAATCAGAGGAAAGGAGACGATGGTAGTCGTAGGCATGGTTCCCCATGTCGAAAGCAAAATAACTGCTGCAGCAGAAGTAATAAGGTTATGAAATGTTCTCTGGAAATAGAAACAATAGCTTTATTGAAAAAGAAAACCTGCTACATCCGAAAATTAATTCAAATATCAAGGTGTATACACCGAAAGTATTTCTCTCATTTCCTGCTGTTATTTGATGATGTAGGTAATAGTCGGCAAGTATGAACATTGGTAATAAATGGGCTTTAACCATGATACGAGTCACAGACTTGGGAATATTACTCAGAGGGTTAACAATTAGAGCCGGCCGGAGTGGCCGAGCGGTTAAAGGCGCTACGGTCTGGAACCGCACGACCGCTACGGTCGCAGGTTCGAATCCTGCTTCCGGCATGGATGTGTGTGATGTCCTTAGGTTAGTTAGGTTTAAGTAGTTCTAAGTTCTAGGGGACTTCTGACCACAGCAGTTGAGTCGCATAGTGCTCAGAGCCATTCGGATTGCATTGCATCCCCATCCGTTCGTGAAGAATTCCTGCTAAGAAAACGGAATCTTCTTGCCACTAACATAGTCAAGGGCTCACGACGTACGCCTTATTTGGCAACTGTGTTGGTGTGAGAATGATTTGCGGCTGTGGGACTGTGTTTTATCTGCTACACCCATTTAATATTTTCTTGTCATGTCGACCAAATATTATGAATAATGACCACAGAAGAAGTGGATTTGAGTTAGGAAACGTATTTCTTCCAAAGTCAATCCTTTGTGCAACTTTTGGCCAATATTCGGATGTTTTCGTCAAGGCAGAGTGAGCGTCTGTGGTGTAAAGTGTATTACAGTTCTTGTTTCATTCCTTATGGTAAGTCTATGCTATAAACTGTGTGAATACCCTGCAATGTATGCTCTGTAGCAGTGCAGGAACACTGCACATTTGGAGTTCCATGTATGAGTTCATGAATATTTATTGTTGATCGGAAGTGATAGTTAAGGTCATCAGATTTAAACCAGAAAAATTTATCGTTTTGGAGGTTTCAGAGAACGGAAAGAAATTGCTAACGCCGGTGTCAGAAAACGTCTACAGTTAAATGCTACTGCAAAAATTTAGAAGAGAGGAACTACATTAATCAACATGTGCACTTCATAAACAACCTCCTGACACGTTAGACCTATATGACGAACAAAGCTCAAATTCGTATCGTTGACAGTCGGTTTGAATCTTTTCAGGATCTATTTTATAGTGAAGCACCTTGGCATATGCAAAGCAAACATCCATGATATTAACATAATTTACTAAGTCGAAATCGGACGAAGACTGATGTGTAAAGGCATTCTTCAGATTTCGTATAAGGAATTTTTAATAGCAGTTTGCAACTCCATTAATTAAAATGGAAAATACAAGGTTCAAGTCAGCAGCTTCATTAGTTCCAGTTTTTCTGCAAAAACGGCTTCCACCAAGATTGGAACTGCTATATCACATAGCACGAACACCGCAAAGCACAAGGGAACCTCTGAGCTAACGACACACTGGCGACAACAGACGGACTATAGTCACTGCGATGTTGCCTGAGCCTCAAAACGCAACCTTAAACACACAAACAGGTGTTACTTATGTGAAGAACGCCGCTCTTGGGGTCCAGAAATTAAATATACTTTCTAAGTGTCTCATCTTACAGTGGATTATATCGTATGAATCTTCGATGAATGGAATCTGTTCATCGTTACGGGGTCAAACAAGAGGGTAACATTACTGAAACAATGATCAGGCTACTTAGTATATAATAGAGCATACAGATTTCAAGGAGGAAACGTATGAAGACGCAGACTTCCTCGTTATCAATATGTGCGGCATATCTCTCGTGTTAACGAAAGTAATATCCCGCTTTACCTCTTCTTACATCTCAAATGAAATGAATGCCATGAGGAATCTGCTTGCCATTAACGTAGTCAAGGACTCACAACGTCGTACGCCTTTCTTGGCAACTGTGTTGGTATGAGAATGATTTGTGGTTGTGGGACTACATTGTATCTGCTACATCAATTTAATATTTTCTTGTCATCTCAATCATATATTGTCAATAATTATCACAGAAGGAGTAGTTTTGAGTTAGGAAACGTATTTCAGTTCAAAATGGTCGCTTCATGCAAAAGGTGGTCGTACTCTTCATGTTTCACGTTGGGAGCTGTATACGTCAGCTACGATTATGGTAAGGGCAGTATTTACTACTGTGCGAACAAGACACTGCTGCAGTAAAGTGCTCGATTTATGTAACTATAGCTGTTTTTTTTCATTAGTTCAGTTTTCCTGCTAGTGCCCTTTTTTAAGTTCTAGTGCCTAAGGGATCAAACTGCTAGGGTCATCAGTCCCTAGACGTAGAAACTACTTACACAAACTAACTTATTCTATGGACAACACACATTTCCATGCCCCGGGGAGGACTAGAAGCTCCGGCGGAAGCAGCCGCGAAATCTGTGACATGGCGCCCCAACCCGCGCGGCCACCCCGCGCGGCAACTGCTATTCAAAAGGTCACAACTGAGAGACTGTGCCAAACTATCCGATTCATATGTGTTCTGGAAACCCCTCTGGATTTGCGACAGTAGTATTCTTCGCGAATACCAATTTACATCAACAACAGAACAAGACTAACCCCCAGAAGAGACTAGAATTAACTGTCAGTGACACGAATTTGTGTTGTTTACACCTCGCGACCGCTACGGTCGCAGGTTCGAATCCTGCCTCGGGCATGGATGTGTGTGATGTCCTTAGGTTAGTTAGGTTTAAGTAGTTCTAAGTTCTAGGGGACTGATGACCTCAGATGTTAAGTCCCATAGTGCTCAGAGGCATTTGAACCATTTTTGTAAATGGAAGACTTTGTTTGATAGTTTTGTGCTGAAGCTGTCTGAGTAAATCAAGCCATTGGATAATAAACTGTTTAGTTTTGAGACCTAACCCTCGAGGGGGGCGGGGTTTGAGGCACAGTGGTCTGCTTCATGAATTACCAGAAAAAAGCACAAAAAACGACGCAGGAAAGGTTCGAACAACTACTTTCATTCAGAGACATGCATTTAGAATCTACTGATCCCTTAGGGGCCAAATAAGAGGGTAACATTATGGAAACAATGGTCAATCTACTTAGTATATAAGAAAAAAATGGCTCTGAGCACTATGGGACTTAACATCTATGGTCATCAGTCCCCTACACCTTGGAACTACTTAAACCTAACTAACCTAAGGACATCACACACATCCATGCCCGAGGCAAGATTCGAACCTGCGACCGTAGCAGTCGCGCGGCTGCGGACTGTGCGCCTAGAACCGCTAGACCACCGCGGCCGGCTTAGTATATAAGAGAGCATACAGATTTCAAGGAGGAAACGTATGATGACGCATACTTCCTAGTTATCCATATGTGCGACATATCATTCGTGTTGACGAAAGTAATATCCCGCTTTAGCTCTTCTTAAATCTCAAATGAAATGAATACCATGAGGAATCGAATATTTGTTGACTGTGTCTCTTCTTGCTTCCATGCCTACCAACAATATTCTTCATTCTCGTAGCAATCGTGACAGTCTATATGTATGCTGCAAAAGATTGCACGTGGACACATTCGACATCGAGGTGCAAAGCGTTTGATATCTTACATTATATTCAATTCGAATGAGCTTAAGATGTGTTTTTACTTCGTCTGTAGTTTGAGATGATTATGAACATTACGGAAAATTATTTCACATGCCTTATGCTGAATGAGAAAGACTGAATCGTCCGTTTTGATTTCCTACGTTGAAATGCTGTAATGTCAGTTGTCAACAGCCTTCTCCCACGCTGAAAGCTGAAACCTGGATCATTCTGGATTAATGATAATTGAATGCCTCAAATGTATACATAGCCCACAAAGCGACGTCAGAAACTATCAGGAGAGAACGCCGCATAAAAACCAAACTTGCGCGCACGTCTTCCCTCTGAAGAACCGTATCGGACAATCACGACAAGCATTTTGCTGAAGGGCTGCCTTGTAAGAGAGCTGAGAATAGGCAGCGTCGTAGCAAATATTTGTCAACACTGTGATAGTGCATTTGCTTCCGGGTGTAGCCAGCTATTACCTCGCTAAATTCACATGGCGTTCGTTTTTCACATCGAAGACTCCTACGATATAATCCACTGTAAGATGAGACACCTAGAAAGTGTATTTAATTTCTGGACTCCAAGAACGGCGTTCTTCGCATAAGTAACACCTATCGCGTTTTGAGGCTCAGGCAATATCGCAATGACTATAGTCCGCCTGTTACAGCCATTGTGTCGTTAGCTCAGTGGTTCCCTTATGCGTTGCGATGATAGTGCTATATTAGATGGCATTGCAATCTCGGAGAAAGCCGCTGAACACAACCTTTTTATATTCCATTTTAATTAATGGAGTTGCAAACTGCTAGTAAAAATTCCTTATACTAAATCTGAGGAATGCCTTTACACACAAATCTTTGTCCAATTTCGACTTAGTAAATTATGTTAATATCACGGATGTCTGCTTTGCAAATGCTAAGGTGCTTCACTGTGAACTAGTTTCGGAAACGATACGAATTTGAGCTTCGTTAGTCATATAGGTCTAACATGTCAGGGGGTTGTTTATGAAGTGAACATGTTGATTAATATACTTTCTCTCCTCTAAATTTTTGCAATAGCATTTACCTGTAGAGTTTTCCTGACACCAACGTTAGTAATTCCTTTCCGTTCTCTGAAACCTCAAAAACGGTATCTTTTTCTGGTTTCAATCCGATGACCTTAACTATCACTTTGGAGCTTTACTGCGTATAGCGTCCAGAGGAGGACAGTCATCGAGAAATCTGCCGCAAAATGCTTACTCTATAAAACTTTGCTATCGGTGTGTCAGAAAGTGAAATAGATTGAATCTGCACTACCATTAAATTCGCGTCTTCACCATTCAGACGGAAGAGGCTATAAAAACGTTTTACTCCCACAGGCCTCGATCCACAGACATCATAGACAGAAAGAACGCGTGCTAACGTTAGACCACGGGCGTAAACAGGCTTTTTTTTCCTTAACATCGGACAATACTTCCTCCAGGAAGTGCTGCAGTCTACAGTGTTGCCAGATTGTGCAGAAAGCCGGACTTAGAGAATTAGCGAGTTGGCCAGTTTATTTGTCCCATGTCGCGATCGGCGCGGACTTAGCCTCTGCAGCGGCCGGCCGCCGGTTGCGTTTTATGTCAAAGAGTGTACGTTGGCGGCAGAAGAATCGTACTACTGTCAGCCGCCAATGCTGGTTCTCTTAACGTTTACCGGAAAGAAAGCCATCTTGTCTCCAGCGATTCCCATTTGTGTGCACGAAGCTTCCCTGGAGTATCCGCGTGTTGATGGCACCTACCGGTAACAAAACTAACAGCACGGCTCTCAATTATTTCAACGTCTTCCTTTCAAAAAATTTGTGAAAAACAGTCTAGATTGCAATGGTTATACGCCATATTCAGAATACTATCATCAGCTGAAGTCCAGAACAGACAGTTTCAACGACTGAGGTTTGCTGACTATCCTGGAAATCGTCAACTTCAATTGATGGTGCTGTTCTGCAGATGGCCTAAGACTGGACTGAAACTGGTCATTTTAAATAAAGTAACCACTGAGATCTAGACTGTTCATTAATTTCATATAGCATAGAAGATCTTTATTCTCCCAAAATGTTACCAGAAATTTTGTCTTCCTTTCATCCAATCTGGTAAGATCCCAAACAGTTGAGCAGTACTCAATAATAGGTCCTACCTGTATTATATTCGCGGTCTCCCTTCCTAGAATCCTCTAAGTAAACTGAAATCGCCCTGCTGCCGTCCTTAAGGCTCTTTGTTGACGCCTTTGGTTTCATACCCCGCGAAAGTTTCATGGCTTGGCGAACGGAGACACCAAAATTAGCGGAAACTTAGTGAATAATGAATTCCATAAACTATATTTATGTTGCTTGTGGTGGTGTTTAATCGCTAGACAGGTCTGATTCAGGTACATGCAGGTCTGGTCTGTGCAAGTCTCTTTTTACATGCAGGTCTGTCCTGTGCAAGTCTCTTTTTCTCTACTCCAACCTACAACCTTTTGGACCTGCTTACAGTGTTCATCTCTTGGCCTCCCCCTAAAATTGTTACCCTCCCCCCCTTCCCAACAAACTTCCAGCCATCACCAAATTGACAAATCCTTGATGCCTCAGAATGTATCCTATCAATCTATCCATTAATGTAGTCAAGTTGTTTCATAAATTTTTACATTCCCCGTAAAGTCTTCCTTAATTCCAGACAGTACCTTCCCACTAGTTATTCGAACTACCTATCTAATCTTCAGCGTTCTTCCCTAGCACCACATTTCATAAGCTTCCGTTCTCTTCTGCTCTGAAATCTCGATCGTCCACTTTTCACTTTCGCACATGGCTACACTTCAGACAATTACCTTCAGAAAGGACTTCCTAATATTTAAGCTCACATTGTATGTTAACAGATACCGCGTTTTCAGAAATGCCTTTCTTGATATTATCAGCGGCATTTTATAAGTGTATCCTCTCTACTTTGACCACCATCACTTATTTTGCTACAAAAATAGCTAAATTCATTTACTACTTTCAGCGTCTCATTTTCTAATTCCTGAGCATCTCCTAATTTAATTTCTAGTAATCTGTCATCAAGACATTAATCATTCCGTTCAACCGTCCTTCCATTTGCCGTCTCTGACAGAATTACGTTGTCCTCGGCAAACGACAAAGTTTTTCATCTTCTCCTGAACGTTAGTCCCCTTTCCAAATTTCTCTTTGGTTACCTTTACTGCTTGCACAATGTACAGACAGAGTAACATATGGGACAGGCTACAGCCAGCCGAGGTGGCCAAGTGGTTCTAGGCGCTACAGTGTGGAACCGCACGACCGCTACGGTCGTAGGTTCGAATCATGCCTCGGGCATGGATGTGTGTGATGTCCTTAGGTTAGTTAGGTTTAGGGGCTGATGACCTCAAAAGTTAAGTCCCATAGTGCTCAGAGCCATTTGGACAGGCTACAACCTTGTCTCAGTCTCTTTTCAACCATTGCTTCAGTTTCATGTCCTTCAACTTTATTAATTGCAGTCTGTTTTATGCAGAAGTTGCAAGTAAACTTTCGCTCTCTGTGTATTATCACTGCTTTGTTCAAGATTTCGAAGAATGTGTTTCAGTCAACATAGTCAAAATCTTTCTCCAAATCTACAAATTTTATAAATGTAGATTTTCTTTTCTTCAACCTAGCGTCTCGGTCAGACGTAGGATCAGTAATGCCTCTCGTGTGCCTTCATTTCTCCGGAACCCAAACAGACTTTCCACTAGGTCGGTTTGTACCGGTTTTTTCGTAGTTCTGTAAATCATTCGTGTCAGTAGTTTCTAACTACGAATCTATTCTGACGGTTCGGGAGTTTTCACATCCGACAGCAGCTGCCTTCTTTAGAGCTGTGACTTTTACCTTCTTCCTAAAGTCTGATGGTATGTCCTCTGTCTCATATTCGAGGGGCGTCAAATAAGTAACGAAACACGTTTTATTTTTCTGAAACATCCTATCTTCAGAAGTCTGGTATGAGGCAGCCGAGTGAGCTTGTTGTCGAAAAGAAGTCCAAGGAAACGAAACTGGGACCACAGGTAATCGTTGTGCATCGAGGTAGAGCCCTGGATCGGGGTGGATCGTAGTATGGCGACAGAAGCGGACCACCCGCGATTTTAAAGGAAAGAACTGAAACCCGTTTGAGAGGGTCCATGCAGAGGCATGCCATATAGCACCCTGCAGCTGCCGCTCTTCAAAGGCCATCGAAGAGGAACTAACCCAAATGCAGAAACCATCCACATACAGAGCAGGGGTAACCAAAGGACCGACAGAGGCCACAAGCCCATCTATAGCAATGAGGAAAAGAAGTACACTCAATATGGAACGCTGTGGGATGCCATTCTTCTGGGCCTGTGGAGAACTAATACCAGTACCAACCCAAACCCTGAACGACCGATGGAACCAGAACTGGCAGATAAAAATCGGGAGTGGGCCCCGAAGACCCCACTCATGAAGTGTAAGTAAGATATGATGGCGCCAAGCCGTGCCATAGGCCTTGCGAAGGTCGAAAAATACTGCAACCAAATGGCGGCGCTGGGAAAAAGCCTGCCAAACTGTGGATTCCAAGCAAAGAAAATGATCGATCAGGAGACCATCCCTCTCGGAAGCCACACTGGTAAGGGGACAATAGATCCCGAGATTCGATGAGCCAATTGAGCCAACAGACTACCATCTGTTCAAGTAACTTGCAAACAACATTTATCAGACTAATTGGCCGACAGATTTCGACAAACAATGGGTTCTTACGAGGCTTAAAGATGGGAATCATGATGTTATCCATCCATTGAGAAGTGAAGTCACCCTGGAGCCAAATACAATTAAACCCCCGGAGAAGATGGATTTGTTGTGGAGCACTGAAATGTTGAAGCAATAGGTTATTAATGGAGTCTGGGCCAGGGGCCGTATCATGAGAAGAAGAAGGTGCAGAAATAAGTTCCCATTCAGTAAAAGGTTCGTTGTAAGATTCTGACTGAGAAGGGGTAAAACATAAGGTGGAAGCTTTGGCCCACTGTTCCTGGTGAAGGAAAGCAGCCGGATAGGAGGTTGATGGCCTTGCAAAATGGGTCGCAAGATGTTCCGTGAGAATCAACACGTCCATTCAAAGGCCATCCGGGACGGCAAGGCCCAGGAGAGTAGACTGCCAATGGCAATCTTGGAGAGAGCAAAGTGTAGCCCATACCCGTGATGGAGGGACAGTAGAACTGAGGGAGAAACAAAGCATTCTCAACACACCCGTTTGCTCCGTTTGATTAAGTAACGAGCTTTGGCGCGAAGGCGTTTAAAGGTAATAAGATTGACAGCGGATGGGTGGCAATGGCCGTACTCCACCACATGACTTGCCGGCGGCGAAATGGTTCAGATGAGCGTGGGATAGCAAGACCAGCAGCGCGAATAATCGCATCAGACATGCCACGTAGGACGTCATCAATACAACATGACAAAGAGGGAGAAAAAACGACCTTTGCAGTAGATAGAGGCCAATCGACGCGTTGGAAAGACCAACGAGGTAACCTGTCCATCGGGGAGGTGAAAGGTAGCAAGAGAATCAACAGGAAATGGTCGCTATCACGGAGGTCGTCGTGTGGCGACCAGTGTAATGAAGGGATGAGGGAGGGAGAAGAAAGAGAACGATCAATGGGAGAAAAGGTACCATGAATGGCACTGAAATGGGTAGGGGAGCCATCATTAAGAAGGCACAAGTCGTGTTCTGCAAGAAACTGGTCTATGAGAAGACCCCAACTTGATAGAAATGCACTGCCCCACAAGGGATGATCATTAAAATCCCTGAGCAGGAGGAAGGGAGAAGGAAGTTGCTGAAGAAGGTAAGGCAGCAGGTGTAAGAGTTCTGTCAGGAGGGAGATAAAGAAATTGTGACCCTAGAGTCCAGATGAACCCTAACAGCAACCGGTTCCAATGTGTTTGAAGAGGACTCCACATGCTAGCAACGTCCGTATGGACCAACGTACAAACGCCACCAGAAGCCCACAGAGGGCCGACCCGATTTCGGCAGAAAGCACGGAACCCATGGAGGATCAGCGAGTGATCATCAGTAAAATGAGATTCCTGTAGAACCACACAAGCTGCAGAATAAGACGAAATAAGGGATTTCAACTCTGGAAGGTGACAGTAATATCCATTATAATTCCCTTCAATAACTACAGAACAATGATTCATCCATCGCTGAAAAGGAGGGGGCGACATCCATGAGCAGCAGGTCAGAGTCAGGTTGCGAAGGTGGGGACAGGACCTCTGGCGACATCAGAGGCTCCTTGTCCCGGGACTTATGTTTCTTCTTCTTTTCTGTTTGAGATCGAGGAGGGCTGCACTGCAAAAGGGAGCCAGGGGCAGCAAGATCTGGATCAGAAAGGGAACAGGCGACCTGGGGGCCCACAGACCATGGTTCTCGTGGTGGTCCTGTGGCAGCAGACCTTTGCTCTGGAAGTGCCAGGAAGGGGGATCCTGGAAGGGGTGCCCTTGACCAGCAGATGCCGAAGAAGTGGGACACTTCTCCGGCTGGGAACGGGGAGTGGCCCCTGGAGGGGAGGGTGTGGGAACTGCAGGGGAGGGGGGTAGGAGAAGGGTTCGGGACTGGTGTAAGGAAGGAGGAGGAAGGGGGAAGATGTAACTAAAGCATAGCCAGACGTCATTGACACAGGATGAAGACGCACATAGTTCTTATGAGCCTCAGTGTAGGTTAGACGATCAACAGACTTATACCCCTGTATCTTCTTTTCCTTCTTATAAGCCGAGCAATCTGGTGAATGTGGGGAATGAAAATCATGACAATTAACACACACTGGAGGGGGAACACAGGAACTCCCCTCATGGAGTGGACGTCAACAGTCACCACGGAGAGCGGTCTTCAAACAGTTGGAAGACGTGTCCAAAACGCAAACACTTAAAACATCTCATAGGTGGTGCGATGTACGGCTTCATGAAACATCTATAAACCGTAATCTTCACCTTCTCAGGGAGGGTATACCCTTCAAAGGCCAGGATAAAGGCACCAGTATCAATGTGATTATCCTTCGGGCCCTTCTGATCTTGCTGAACAAAGTGAACATCCCGCCATCCCAGGTTGTCCCTATGTTCCTCATCAGTTTGAAGGATGAGGTCCCTGTGAAAAATTACACCTTGAACCATATTCAAAGACTGGCGGGGGGTAATGGACACAGGAATTGTGCCAAGATGGTCAAAGGTACGAAGGGCTGCAGATTGGGCAGCTGAAGCAGTTTTGATCAACAACGAACCCGACCGCGTCTTGCTCAGAGAGTCCACTTCGCCAAACTTGTCTTCATTGTGTTCCACAAAAAAATAAAGCTTTAGTATTGGTGAAAGTATCCCCATCAGTCCTGGTGCAAACCAGATAGCGGGGGAAAGATTTCGCCCCTAGCCGACGAGCCTGACCCTCCTCCCAGGGGGTAGCCATGGAAGGGAAGGCCGAAGGGGCCGAAGAAGCAGCACTAAAAGAGTCATTTCCATTCAAAGACACAGCCATAGAAGAACGGCCAGAGTTCTGGACCCATATGCGTTTTATTTGCATAGCGTCCGCCTTGATACCACCCACTCTGATCAGGGGCTCTCCCCATGGGCGCCACCCAGCCACAGCAAGGGCCGTCTGGTATGACAACCATTTCCGGAAGTTCCAATACTCCAGGATGACAAGCAACCACTCCTAGACTTACGTGAGGAGGTCACAGCTCAGGTATCAGAAATGTGATACCTGTGTGTTCAGGGTGCTCAACCAAAAGGGTACATACCAACCCCACCATACCAACCTTGCATCAGACAACGACGTGAAGGAAAAGATGGGAGGAACTAGGAGGGTACTCGCTGGAGACACTACGGAATAGAAATTTAGTAATGGAGACCAAACCCCAGAGGGGGACCAGAGAATGCGAAAAGGGTGAGGTAATTGCTCGACAAAACCAAATCGCAAAGCTAACATAACCAAGATGGATAGCGGGGCCAATATAAACAAGGACACCAAGAGAGGGAGAGGAGAGGGTGGACGGGAAGGAGCAAGGACAGGAAAGGAGGGGAAGGGAATTGAAATGCAGCTGGGGAAAGAAGGAAGGCCGCAATAGCTTGGGGCACCGTGCTCGCTACGCACGTACTCACGAAAGAGGCGTGACCCCCTGGGGGGCCTTTACAAGGAAAGACCTAGGACAATTGCACCAGTTTAATCCTCTTACTACAGAAAATGAGTGAAATAAGTGTTAGTAAGAGTTGTGTTAAGAAATAGGTGAAATCGTAAAAACTGAACAAAGCTCCAGGGCCAGATTCAATCCCAACGATTCTTGAGCTCAAACTTAATGAAGTACCTCGAACGAAATGACTTTCTTCATACCAGTTAGTTCGGATTCCGAAAACATCTATCATCCGAAACCCAACTAACACTTTTCTCACTTGACATATTGAAAGTTTTGGATCAAGGCAGTCATGTAGATGCAGTATATCTGTATTTCCGAAAGCTTTTCACTCAGTACCACACCTATACTTACCGTCAAAAGTATGATCATATTGGGTATCATGTGAAATTTGTGACTGGATCGAAGACCTTTTGGTAGGGAGAACGCAGCAAGGTGTCTTGCATGGAGAGTCATCGTCTGATGTAGAAGTAATTTTGTGTGTGCACCAGGGAAGTGTATTGAGACCCTTGCTCTTCATGTTGTATATTAATGACGTTGAGGGCAATATTAATAGTAACCGCTGATGTTTTGCAGGTATAGTTATGTGTAATGAAGTACTGTCTGAAATAACCTGCACAAATATGCAATCAGCTCTTTATAAGATTTCAAAGTGGTGCAGAGATTAGCAACTTGTTTTAGATGTTGATAAATGTAAAACTGTACACTTCACAAAACGAAAAAAGGTAGTATCCTATGACTAATACCAATGAGTCACGACTGGAATCTGACAACTCATGTAAATATCTCGGTGAAACGCTACGTAGGGATATGAAATGGAAAGATCATATTGGCTCAGTCGTGCGTAAGCCGGGTGGTAGACATTGGTTTATCGGTAAATACTAAGGTATTGCAGTCAGTCAACAAAGTAGAATGTTTACAAATAACTCAAAAGACCCATCTTAGAATATTGATCAAATGTATGGGATCTGTACCAAAAAGGACTAATAGAGAATACGGGACCTACACAGAGAAGGGCACCACGAATGGTCACAGATTTTCTTGAACCATGGAAAAGAGTCACAGAGATGGTGAAGAAACTGACTCTTTAAGATAGACGTAAACTATCCCGAGAAAGTCTACTAACAAAATTTCAAGAACTGGCTTTCAATGATGATTCTGGGAATATACTACAACTCCCTCCGTATCGCTCCCACAGGGATCGTGTGGACAAGATGAGAATAATAACAGCGTGCACAGAGCCACTGAAACACTCATACAATTCATAAGTGAATGGAGCGGGGACGAAAATTAATAACTGGTACAGTGAGACGTACCCTCTGTCATGCATTTCACTGTGGTATGCAGAGTAGTAGACGTAGGTACAGTGGACCGTCACATGATTTGTTTTTGTATCTCTGTTCTGATTCTTTCATTCTTGTCTCATCTTCCGTTTCTCGCTGCGGTTACACAAGAAACAAGTTAATCTATCTTTAATTTTCTATCTCTCTCTTGCGCTGTAATTCGTATCTCATATTCGTTCAATAAATTAGAAATATCCATGGGTTTCTAAAATTTCAATTTAATCCGTTTTGTTTTTAATCTAACGAAATCTTTTTATTTCAAATCAAGCACTGGGTCCTTCATTTTATCTGCAAACAAGCTCTACTCTTCTAAATAATCGGTATTTACTTTCTTTAATTGCATATTTTGAATATGCTCCTGTAAATGTTACGTGACTTTCATGAACGCCTATTGTAAAGTATTGTTATACAGAATAAAATTTTCACTCTGCAGCGGAGTGTGCACTGATATGAAACTTCCCGGCAGGTTAAAACTGTGTACCGGACCGAAATTCGAACTCGGGACCTTTGCCTTTCGCTAGCAAGTGCTCTACCATCTGAGATACCCAAGCACGACTTACGACCCCTCCTCACAGCTTCACTTCCGCCAGTACCTCGTCTCCTACCTTCCGAACTGCACGAAACCTCTTGCAGAACTAGCACTCCTGGAAGAAAGGATATTGAGGATTGTTATTAATTAGTACCTTATGAATTGAGTATTAAGGTATTAATATTTGACGTGTTTTACAGTAACTAATCATCAGTATAAAAATTAATGTGACAGACTGCACTCTTTTCAGAAACGGTAATATACTGACCACATTTCTGTGGTGATTGATATTATCGAATGGTGTCAGTTAATGTAAGAAAAAAGCGGTCACTGTTCCTCAACTTGATTAGGAATAAAATATTACTATTCACACTATTTTCCCTTTAGACAGCGAGACTCCTAGCAAAGTGTTTTACGCCATATTGATCAATATGCGAGCTGTAATGTTTTATGTGCGTTCTAATTATGTACATAGTGACAGAACCATGATAAATTAGCTTTATCGACACGACGGAGAAGACATCGAACTGCAGCACCACCCTCAGATGTTATACCGCGTCGCTTTTGACGTGCATTTCTGTCTGAAAGGGAAATCCTTGACAGGGATCGAGTAACGAAGTTTCTCTGTGAGCTTGCCAGCGAAGTTCCGCGCCAAGTGCCGGCTGCAGTTTGAGTTGCGCCTCCACCTCCGAATCAGGGGTCGTTAGCGAACTCCCCAATAGTTTGCCAGCGTAGCAAGCCGTATATATCTTGAAAGCCAGCTCTAGATAAAAGTGTTGCCAACTTCAAGGCCAGCCGTCGCAGAGGACGGGCAGCCATTATCTGCACTCTCTGCGGGTGATTTATGGGTGGTGGCTACAGTGTCACCAATAACCGGTGGAACAGGAAGCAACGGACAGAGAGCTTAACAGTGGTAGACAAGACGAGACATGCCAAACAGCAACCAGACGAGGCGCTCTGTACCGGTAGCAATGTGCACCACACCACCAGATGTAAGAAAACGATTTTACTTGCTTAGCGAAACTAATTCGGCATTATGTTCTCATGATGGTTTGATAATACGGCGCCTTGTATTCGATCCACGCCTCCGAAGATTTTTAATTACGAAAGCAGGCGTTCACATAATGCCCAGCGAAACTGCGTTGTTGTGCAATCATTTGACATTCATACAGGTTTTTTTTTTCGTTACAATGTTTCTAAGTTATGGTAGGTGACGAAAAATAACGTTTGGTTAAATTTCAAGAAGTAGAAGTAAGGAACTTAGAAGTTATCATTATCTTCTGCGGTGGTTTATATTATTGACAGAAAACATGTATGGAAAGTTGAAAGATGGTGAAAACATGTCCGCTGATGTAGAAGACTGAAGGCGTCTCTCAGAACATTTAAGCGTTCGCGCCATGTCTTATAAGCTATTATTTTTATTTTGTTGTAGAGGATGATATGTTTTCTTGTTTTGCTGGGCCTTACTCACAAGGAAATATCACCAGCTTGACCTTATATTTTAAAGAGAAGACGGTACACTTGTAAGATGTCAGCCTCAGCAGTCGATCCTGAGCGAAAATTCGGTCATAATCATCACAGAACGCATTTGTGACCTTCTGAAAGCAAAACTTCGAGTACACCGGTTCTTTTTCACTCGCTCCGCCCCGCTCGACGTGGGTAATGCCCAAGGGCGAAGTACTGTGGAGCTAAGAGACAACCACAGCTGCCTGTTCGAGGGATGTTGGTGGTGGAGAAAGAGGAGGTGAGAGGGGGTTGAAAACTGTTGAAATGTGTGTGAAATCTTATGGGACTTAACTGCTAAGGTCATCAGTCCCTAAACATGCTCGAGGGAGGACTCGAACCTCCGCCGGGATCAGTGAGAGGTGGTCATGTCTGCCAAACGTGTTTTGAAACCGCGTCCTAGAACACACGTTATTTAGCGCAAAAAAAGGGTAAGTGACAGGAACAGGTAGTACATCAGTGAATTGCATATATAGGTTCAACATTATTTTAACAGTATTCTCGCTTTGACATTCTACAGCTAGATACAGTAGTGTGCAAATTATCGGGAAAAGGCGATTAAAAGTTAAATGTGCACTGTTACACTGATGAGCCAAAACATTATGACCACCTCCTTAGTAACTGTCCTTAGAACGAAATACATCACTGATTTTGTGTACCAGAGATCTGACAGTTTGTTGGTAGGTTTCTGGAAGTACGTGGCATTAGATGTATACGCACAGATCATGTAATTCGTGTATATAAGGGGTCACTGATTTGCGTACGCGGTGATGAAGTCCAATAGCGACCCAAATGGGTTCCATATGATTTACATCAGACATTAACGGGAGTGCACTACAATGATCCTGAAAGCACTGTAGCATGGTTCTAGTTTCGACACACGGATAATTATACTGTTGGAAGATGACATCGCCACAGAGGAAGATAACTGTCATCGTGTCTTCGATTACTACCGCAAGTCCGATGCAAGCGCACGAGGATGTCTGCCATAGCGTAATACTGCTCCCACCTGCCGCCGTTGACCTCGATGACGGAGTTTGTGGAGACGACCAGTACCTACCAGGTAGTGTAGGAAAAATGTGGTTCACCCGAAGAACCGACACGTTTCCATTCGACGGTCGAATCCCGTTGGTCCCGTGACCACTGCAGTCGTAAGAGACGCTGTCATTGTGTCAACATGTGAACACGTAGGGATGGTCTGCTGCGGAGCTCCATGTTCAAAAATGTGCGATGAACGGTG
Organism: Schistocerca piceifrons; assembly: GCF_021461385.2. NCBI lineage: Eukaryota > Metazoa > Arthropoda > Insecta > Orthoptera > Acrididae > Schistocerca > Schistocerca piceifrons. The sequence goes on from NC_060139.1 coordinate 274,512,285, forward strand.
TGCTCGGAAACACTTGTGAGTACACCAGCACTGTGCTGTTTAGACAGAGATGCTACATGACCATCTATCCTACTTTACAAAGCAAGTAATCCTTCGAACCCCACGTTCCGTGACCAGAAGTGGATGTCTAACCATTTAGCGCCTAGTGCTGGTTTCAGTGCCCTTCTACCTCTTCCCGTAGATGCTCACGATAGCAGCACGTGAACATTCGACCAACTTCACCGTTTCCGAGATGCTTGTTCACAGACTCTTCGTAATAATAAAATGACCTTGGTCAAAGTCTCTTATCTCAATGGATTTCCCCATTTGCAGCCCATATCTAGGGTGATCCCTCGTCCGTGTCCGCTCCGCTTACATACTTTTGTTACAGCGTCACGTGCCCCAACAGCGCCAGGCGGCATCCAACGTCGCGGTGGACGATGGTCATAATGTTTTGACTTATCACTGTATTCCTATATGTGTAATACAGTTTGTAACTTACTGAATATTAATAACTAACATGACCTCCTTTTCCTTTAATGAGTTTCTGAATACACTGTGGCATTGATTCGGCCAGGTTAATGTGAATTTTTCGTAGTCAGTCGTCAAAAATATCACGTTTTCACCACATTCGCTAACACGCATTCTTTTTGCTACACAGTCCAACTTACCATGATGTCTTTTCGCAATACTCCACAAATTCTCGATGTGATTTAAGTCTGGTGAAATACGAGTCCACTGAAGCACATATTGAAATGTTCCTCCATTACGTGCAAATGTCCGTAGGAATGGTACAATGCTGCGACTGAATATTTCCTTGTGTTTGGTTGAATTTATCGTTGGATGAACTGAAACTATTGCACCAAGGCGTTTTCAGGCGTTTCTTCATGGGAGGGTATTTTACAGTGAAGATGCTCAACTCTCACTGCCTCATGTGTGCTTCGCCTAACAGCCCTTGCCCTGTAACCCTTAACAATAAACATAATTGAGAATTACACGTTTTCGGTCATCGGAGATCCTTGATTTGTGTTGGTTGGTTGGTTTGGGGAAGGAGACCAGACAGCGAGGTCATCGGTCTCATCGGATTAGGGAAGGACGGGGAAGGAAGTCGGCCGTGCCCTTTGAAAGGAACCATCCCGGCATTTGCCTGGAGCGATTTAGGGAAATCACGGAAAACCTAAATCAGGATGGCCGGACGCGGGATTGAACCGTCGTCCTCCCGAATGCGAGTCCAGTGTCTAACCACTGCGCCACCTCGCTCGGTTGATTTGTGTATTTTGGCCCACACCAATCGTTTTTTCTTCATGGCAGTTGTCAACAACTGTTTCTTTATTGGCTATCGTGACATCAGCCCACGATCAAGAAGTTTTCGCGGTCTCGTTGAACAATCAAGTTCAGTACCAGCAGCCAATAAACCTGTCTGAAGGTCCTTAATTCTCTTGTGACGACGAATATTACTGTTTATAAGTAGAATTTTTTTCAGTTGTAGGGGTCGTCTTTTATTTCTGTGCACTTCTGTCTTTGCACTTTGGAGTCAAGGAGGCATACTCACCATACACCGTAATAAGTCTTGAAACTCTAGATTTTTCCACACCAGCAGAGTAAACGTCACGGATGTATGTTCATGGAGAGCAACATTAGTCCCGTCTCCCTAGGTGAAATATCAATTTTAACAAAGACACAAATTCTTCCCGTCGAGGACAAAGACATAACACCCGCTGTTTCTACACAAACAAGGACTCAGCTGAGCTGAAAGGGACCAACAACTGGTGATCGTAGTCAAGGCAACAATAGTTCTCCAATAGTCCAACAACTGGGCACATAATACTGGTTACAGCTAACCAACTTCAATTCCTTCTAAAATGTGAACTTGTCCCAATTAATTTGCACACTATTGTACACGCCTCAAAATAAAAATGAGTAAATCTAAACAACTGAGGAATTGTTATTTATTCACTTACACGTCAATTTCCCTAGGACCAAATTGAAAAACAAATCTCTAAGGACTTGCCACGTGTCAGTGCACGAAATTACAACGTGAAAGTAATACCAGATTAAAATAAAATGTTTAGGAATCCGAAAAAAGTCAAACCATAAGTTTATGTAAACGCAATCAACAAGAATAAGCTTCATTTTTCAAGGAACTCCTGGACGGAATATAAGAAGTGACCCATGAGGAAACTTGAATTGCGATTTGAAAGCGCGTGGATTACTGCTAAGATTTTTGAATTCGAGTGGTAGCTTACTGAAAATGGATGAAGCAGTATACTGCACACCTTCCAGCACAAGAGTTAAGGAAGTCCGATTCAAATGCAGGTTTGATTTCTGCCGAGTTTAAATGCGTGAAAGCTGCTTATTCTTAGGAATAAGCTAATATTATTAACAAGAAATGACAGTGAGGAATACATATATTGAGTCCAGTGTCAAAATATCCAGACTCCTGAACAGAGCTCGACAAGGGGTTCGTGAAATTACACCAATTACTGTCCGAACCGCCCTTTCTGAGCCGAAAATATCCTTTCAGAACGGGAAGAGTTACCCCAAAATATAATACCATACTACACAAGCGAATGAAATTAACCAAAATACAGGAATTTTCGCGTCGAACCGTCACTTACTTCAGATACCGTTCGAATAGTAAAAGTGGCAACATTAAGTCTTTCAACAAGATCGTGAGCGTGGATTTTCCACTACAGTTTACTATCTGTCTCAACACCTAGAAATTTGAACTGTTCAGTTTCACTAATTATATGCCTATCAAGTGAAATTAAAAGTCAGGTTATGTGTAATTGTATGTTAGAGACTGTAAAAACTGAGTCTTATTGTGTTTAAGCGTTGGTTTATTTTCTACATGCCATGAACTTAGGTCATGAACTGCACTTCTTGAAGCGGAGCCACTCTTGAACGCAAAATTCTTTAGTACCAAGCTAGAGTCATAAGCTAACTGAAATATTTTAGAGTTACCCGTAATACTAGAGGGCATATCATTTATATAAATAGGCGCGGCCACAACACTGATCCACGGGGCAACCCGCCCTCCCCCCCCCCCCCCCCCTTTTGACCATACTCCACTCAGACTCCACACCACATCCATTCTCAACACGGTAAATAATGACCTTTTGCTGTCTGTTGCTAAAGTAAGAGGTGAACCTATTGTGAGCTACTCCCCGTATTCCTGAATGGTCCAACTTCTGGAGCAATATTTTGTGATCAACACAATCAAAAGCCTTAGTTAAATCAAAAAATATGCTTGGCGTTTAAAACGTTTTGTTTAACCTACCAAGTACCTCACAGAGAAAAGAGAATACAGCATTTTCAGTTGTTAAAGTACTTCTAAAGCCGAACTGTGCAAGTGATAGCAAATCGTGTGATATAAAATGATCAATTATCCTTACATACACAGCCTTTTCAATAACGTTAGCGAATGCTGATGGCATAGAAATAGGTCTGAAATTGTCTACGTTATCCCTTTCTCCCTTTTTATAAAGCGACTTTACTACCTGAGTACTTGAATCGTTCAGGAAACTGACCTCTCCTAAGGGAAAAATTACAAATATGGCTAAATACAGGACAAACATGTGCAGCACAGTACTTAAATATTATGCTAGGCAGTCCATCATATCCATGAGAATCCTTAGTCTTCAGTTATTTAATTACTGACTCAATCTCCCCATTGTCTGTATCACAGAGGAGTATTTCAGACAATCTCGTCAAGTCATTTGCCAAGGAAGTTACACTACTGGCCATTAAAATTGCTGCACCACGAAGATGACGTACTAAAGACGCGAAATTTAACCGATAGGAAGAAGATGCTGTGATATGCAAATCATTAGCTTTTCAGAGCATTCACACAAGGTTGGCGCCGGTGGCGACACCTACAACGCGCTGACATGAGGAAAGTTTCCAACCGATTTCTCATACACAAACAGCAGTTGACCGGCGTTGCCTGGTGAAACGTTGTTGTGATGCCTCGTGTAAGGAGGAGAAATGCGTACCATCACGTTTCCGACTTTGATAAAGGTCGGATTGTAGCCTATCGCGATTGCGGTTTATCGTATAGCGACACTGCTGCTCGCGTTGGTCGAGATCCAATGACTGTTAGCAGAATATAGAATTGGTGGGTTCGGGAGGGTAATACGGAACGCCCTGCTGGATCCCAACGGCCTCGTATCACTAGCAGTCGAGATGATAGGCATCTTATCCTCATGGCTGTAACGGATCGTGCAGCCACGTCTCTATCCCTGAGTCAACAGGTGGGGACGTTTGCAAGACAACAACTATCTGTACGAACAGTTCGACGACGTTTGCAGCAGCATGGACCATCAGCTCGGAGACCATGACTACGGTTACCCTTGACGCCGCATCACAGACAGGAGCACCTGCGATGGTGTACTCAACGATGAACCTGGGTGCACGAATGGCAAAACGTCGTTTTTTCGGATGAATCCAGATTCTGTTTACAGCATCATGATGGTCGCATCCGTGTTTGGCGACATCGCTGTGAACGCACATTGGAAGCGTGAATTCGTCATCGCCATAGTGGCGTATCACCCGGAGTGATGGTATGGGGTGCCATTGGTTACACTTCTCGGTCACCTCTTGTTCGCATTGACGGCACTTTGAACAGTGGACGTTACATTTCAGATGTGTTACGATCCGTGGCTTTACCTTTCATTCGATCTCTGCGAAACCCTACCCTTCAGCAGGATAATGCACGACCACATGTTGCAGGTCCTGTACGGGCCTTTCTGGATACAGAAAATGTTTGACTGCTGCCCTGGCCAGCGCATTCTCCAGATCTCTCACCAATTGGAAACATCTAGTCAATGGTGGCCGAGCAACTGGCTCGTCACTAAACGCCAGTCACTACTCTTGATGAACTGTGGTATCGTGTTGAAGCTGCATGGGAAGCTCTACCTGTACTCGCCATCCAAGCTCTGTTTGATTCAATGCATAGTCGTATCAAGGCCGTTATTACGGCCAGAGGTGGTTGTTCTGGGTATTGATTTCTCACTCAAATTGCGTGAAAATGTAATCACATGTCAGTTCTAGTATAATATATTTGTCCAATGAATATCCGTTTATCATTTGCATTTCTTCTTGGTGTAGCAATTTTAATGGCCAGTAGTGTATATGTTTCCCTGTGGAAACACAATTTTTATTTAATTCACCGGCAATGCTCAAAAAATGTTTGTCAAATACTGTACATATATCTGATTTATCAGTAACAGAAATATTTTTACTACGAACTGAACCGAACTTAAGTTTACGATTTTCGATTTACAATTAGTCACATCAATCTCGTTGTATACTAGCACACACCCTTCAAATGTACTTCACTTTAACATTGTTGTTGTTGTGGTCTTCAGTCCTGAGACTGGTTTGATGCAGCTCTCCATGCTACTCTATCCTGTGCAAGCTTTTTCATCTCCCAGTACCTACTGCAACCTACATCCTTCTGAATCTGCTTAGTGTATTCATCTCTTGGTCTCCCTCTACGATTTTTACCCTCCACGCTGCCCTCCAATACTAAATTGGTGATCCCTTGATGCCTCAGAACATGTCCTACCAACCGATCCCTTCTTCTGGTCAAGTTGTGCCACAAACTTCTCTTCTCCCCAATCCTATTCAATACTTCCTCATTAGTTATGTGATCTACCCATCTAATCTTCAGCATTCTTCTGTAGCACCACATTTCGAAATCTTCTATTCTCTTCTTGTCCAAACTATTTATCGTCCATGTTTCACTTCCATACATGGCTACATTCCATACGAATACTTTCAGAAATGACTTCCTGACACTTAAATCAATACTGGATGTTAACAAATTTCTCTTCTTCAGAAACGCTTTCCTTGCCATTGCCAGCCTACATTTTATATCCTCTCTACTTCGACCATCATCAGTTATTTTGCTCCCCAAATAGCAAAACTCCTTTACTACTTTAAGTGCCTCATTTCCTAATCTAATTCCCTCAGCATCACCCGACTTAATTAGGCTACATTCCATTATCCTTGTTTTGCTTTTGTTGATGTTCATCTTATATCCTCCTTTCAAGACACTGTCCATTCCATTCAACTGCTCTTCCAAGTCCTTTGCTGTCTCTGTCAGAATTACAATGTCATCGGCGAACCTCAAAGTTTTTATTTCTTCTCCATGAATTTTAATACCTACTCCGAATTTTTCTTTTGTTTCCTTTACTGCTTGCTCAATATACAGATTGAACAACATCGGGGAGAGGCTACAACCCTGTCTTACTCCCTTCCCAACCACTGCTTCCCTTTCATGTCCCTCGACTCTTATAACTGCCATCTGGTTTCTGTACAAATTGTAAATAGCCTTTCGCTCCCTGTATTTTACCCCTGCCACCTTTAGAATTTGAAAGAGAGTATTCCAGTCAACATTGTCAAAAGCTTTCTCTAAGTCTACAAATGCTAGAAACGTAGGTTTGCCTTTCCTTAATCTTTCTTCTAAGATAAGTCGTAAGGTCAGTATTGCCTCACGTGTTCCAATGTTTCTACGGAATCCAAACTGATCTTCCCCGAGCTTGGCTTCTACTAGTTTTTCCATTCGTCTGTATAGAATTCGTGTTAGTATTTTGCAGCTGTGACTTATTAAGCTGATAGTTCGGTAATTTTCACATCTGTCAACACCTGCTTTCTTTGGGATTGGAATTATTATATTCTTCTTGAAGTCTGAGGGTATTTCGCCTGTCTCATACATCTTGCTCACCAGATGGTAGAGTTTTGTCATGACTGGCTCTCCCACGGCCGTCAGTAGTTCCAATGGAATATTGTCTACTCCGGGGGCTTTGTTTCGACTCAGGTCTTTCAGTGCTCTGTCAAACTCTTCACGCAGTATCATATCTCCCATTTCATCTTCATCTACATCCTCTTCCATTTCCATAATATTGTCCTCAAGTACATCGCCCTTGTATAGACCCTCTATATACTCCTTCCACCTTTCTGCTTTCCCTTCTTTGCTTAGAACTGGGTTTCCATCTGAGCTCTTGATATTCATACAAGTCGTTCTCTTATCTCCAAAGGTCTCTTTAATTTTCCTGTAGGCGGTATCTATCTTACCCCTAGTGAGATAAGCCTCTACATCCTTACATTTGTCCTCTAGCCATCCCTGCTTAGCCATTTTGCACTTCCTGTCGATCTCATTTTTGAGACGTTTGTATTCCTTTTTGCCTGTTTCACTTACTGCATTTTTATATTTTCTCCTTTAATCAATTAAATTCAATATTTCTTCTGTTACCCAAGGATTTCTACTAGCCCTCGTCTTTCTACCTACTTGATCCTCTGCTACCTTCACTACTTCATCCCTCAAAGCTACCCATTCTTCTTCTACTGTATTTATTTCCCCCATTCCTGTCAATTGCTCCATTATGCTCTCCCTGAATCTCTGTACAACCTCTGGTTCTTTCAGTTTATCCAGGTCCCATCTCCTTAAATTCCCACCTTTTTGCAGTTTATTCAGTTTTAATCTACAGGTCATAACCAATAGATTGTGGTCAGAATCCACGTCTGCCACTGGATATGTCTTACAATTTAAAACCTGGTTCCTAAATCTCTGTCTTACCATTATATAATCTATCTGATACCTTTTAGTATCTCCAGGGTTCTTCCATGTATACAACCTTCTTTCATGATTCTTAAACCAAGTGTTAGTTATGATTATGTTGTGCTCTGTGCAAAATTCTACCAGGCGGCTTCCTCTTTCATTTCTGTCCCCCAATCCATATTCACCTACTATGTTTCCATCTCTCCCTTTTCCTACACTCGAATTCCAGTCACCCATGACTATTAAATTTTCGTCTCCCTTCACAATCTGAATAATTTCTTTTATTTCATCATACATTTCTTCAATTTCTTCGTCATCTGCAGAGCTAGTTGGAATATAAACTTGTACTACTGTAGTAGGTGTGGGCTTCGTATCTATCTTGGCCACAATAATGCGTTCACTATGCTGTTTGTAGTAGCTTACCCACATTCCTATTTTCCTATTCATTATTAAACCTACTCCTGCATTACCCCTATTTGATTTTGTGTTTATAACCCTGTAGTTACCTGACCAGAAGTCTTGTTCCTCCTGCCACCGAACTTCACTAATTCCCACAATATCTAACTTCAACCTATCCATTTCCCTTTTTAAATTTTCTAATCTACCTGATCGATTAAGGGATCTGACATTCCACGCTCCGATCCGTAGAACGCCAGTTTTCTTTCTCCTGATAACGACATCCTCTTGAGTAGTCCCCGCCCGGAGATCCGAATGGGGGACTATTTTACCTCCGGAATATTTTACCCAAGAGGACGCCATCATCATGTAATCATACAATAAAGCTGCATGCCCTCGGGAAAAATTACGGCTGTAGTTTCCCCTTGCTTTCAGCCGTTCGCAGTACCGGCACGGCAAGGCCGTTTCGGTTATTGTTACAAGGCCAGATCAGTCAATCATCCAGACTGTTGCCCTTGCAACTACTGAAAAGGCTGCTGCCCCTCTTCAGGAACCACACGTTTGTCTGGCCTCTCAACAGATACCCCTCCGTTGTGGTTGCACCTACGGTACGGCTATCTGTATCGCTGAGGCACGCAAGCCTCCCCACCAACGGCAAGGTCCATGGTTCATGGGGGGGACTTTAACATTATCAGCTTTGAAATAAAAAGAAAATAACGCTCAACTGTCATAGAGAAATAGTGCTCAGCTACTGTAATGGTACACCATTTGACACATTCATTCGTTTCATTCACTTGTACTGTATTTTTTTAACCTCGACATGAAAACCGTTCAATCCAAAAAGATCTCTGACGCACTTAATTATAGAACAAATCATGTTAGCATTGTCACAGCAGCATTTAAGAACCCTTTACTCACTGCGATTTTTACAGTAATTCGCGCACGTGCGTTGGGCAGTTGTGGTGAGGCGAAGCCAGTGATAACCAATGCGCGCGAAGTTAAGATATGTACTCTCAGGATGTCATAGCTGCGTATTGTCCGATTTATGGCAGAAATTTCTCTCGGGGGTAGATTGCTAGAATAGACATTGCAAGTAACGTTCTTCTCAAAATACGAGGTCGAGTCAGTGATGTTTTCGTATCTGGAAAACACCACCTTTGATTAAAAAAAGTATCTTATAACTCAGAAGTCCCAGATCGAAATGTAAGAATCAGCTTTATTGTTCAGATGGCGTATGTCTACTAGAGGCAGCGGTAGTCACTAGCTACGTGCTGCAGGTTGATCTCAACGCCGTTCGCCTTCGGAGTACATCTCTCTGCGCGCTCTCTCGGGATGTGTCGTTCTTCCACGCATTTCCGGAGGGTTTTGTACAGAAGTATGAAGCTAGAACGTCGAAGGGGACGGTGTGCGCCTATTATTGTCTGTCTTCTATAATGGCGCCCGTGTTACTTACCGCGTGTCAACTGGTGTGTTTTATGAGTGCGTGTGACGAACTGCATTAGACTATAACAATTGACTTAGGTAGTTGACAAATGGTCTCCAGTTCGTGATATTGACTTTCACATTTGAATTGTAATGGCGGCAGCTATAAGGAACATTACCGCGTTACGTAAAAAAGTAACGCGTGTGAGCTCCGAAAGACCACTGGCATGACTTAACAATATGTGTCCCCACTTTTATACTAAGTTAGGGCGTGTTGGGGACTTGGTTGTAGTGAATGTGAAATTATTAATCAATTTATATACTCACGTTGTTGTAGTGTCTCTAAAATACACTATGTGGTCAAAAGTATCCGGACACCTAGCTGGGAATGACTTACAAGTTCGTGGCACCGTCAATCGGTAATGCTGCAATTCATTATGGTGTTGGCCCACCCTTAGCCTTGATGATAGCTTCCAATCTCGCAGTCAAATGTTCAATCAGGTGCTGGAACGTTTCTTGGGGGAATGGCACGCCATTCTCACGGAGTGCTGCACTGAGGTGAGGTATTGATATCTGTTGGTGAGGCCTGGCACGAAGTCGGCGTTCCAAAACATCGCGAAGGTGTTCCACAGGATTCAGGTCACGACTCTGTGTAGGCCAGTCCATTACACGGATGTTATTGTCGTGTAACCACTCCTCCACAGGCGTGCATTATGAACAGGTGCTCGATCGTGTTCAAAGATGCAATCGCCATCCTCGAATTGCTCTTTCAACAGTGGGAAGCAAGCAGGTGCTTAAAACGTCAATGTAGACCTGTGCTGTAATAGTGCCACGCCAAAGAACAAGGGGTGCAAGCCCCCTCGATGAAAAACGCGACCAAAGCGAAAAACCAGCGACTCCGAATTTTACTGTTGGCACTACACACGCTGTCAAATGACGTTCACCGGGCATTCGCCATACCCACACCCTGCCGCCGGATCACCACAATGTTTTTCCACTGTTCAGTCGTCCAATGTTTACGCACCTTACACCAAGGGAGGCGTCATTTGGCATTTACAGGCGTGATGTGTAGCATATAAGCAGCCACTCGACCATGAAATCCAAGTTTTCTCACCTCCCGCCTAACTGTCATAGTACTTGCAGTGGATCCTGATGCAGTTTGGAATTCTTGTGTCTTGGTCTGGATACATGTCTGCCTATTACACATTACGACCCTCTTCGACTGTCGGCGGTCTCTGTCAGTCAACAGACGAGGTCGGCCTGTATACTTTTGTGCTGTACGTGTCCCTTCACATTTCCACTTCATTATCACACCGGAAAAATTGGGCCTAGCGATGTTTAGGAGTGAGGAAATCTCGCGTACAGACGTATAACAAGTGACACCAAATCAGCTGACCACGTTCGAAGTCCGTGAGTTCCGTCGAGAGCCCCATTCTGCTCTCTCACGATGTCTAATGATTACTGAGGTCACTGATATGCAGTACCGGGCAGTAGGTGGCAGCACAATGCACCTAATATTAAAAATGTATGTTTTTGGAGTGTCCGGATACTTCTGACCACATAGTGTATTAGTCGCTCCGTGCGAATTTTCAGAGTCTCTGTTGTATGATGGTGGAAGTCAGAGGCGCAGAGCGTGCGTGGATTGACAATGACGAAATTCAATTAATCAGTCGCTTCTTACGAAGTAATATATGAAATAAATATCACTCTGGTGTGATAACTTGACTACGAAGGATCTGTTGTTGACATTCAGCCGTACTGTAATTCACGAATTGGTCGACAAAAATCCGCCCATTGTATCGGTGAGACATGAAATAATAATATTTTTTCTACACTCCTGGAAATTGAAATAAGAACACCGTGAATTCATTGTCCCAGGAAGGGGAAACTTTATTGACACATTCCTGGGGTCAGATACATCACATGATCACACTGACAGAACCACAGGCACATAGACACAGGCAACAGAGCATGCACAATGTCGGCACTAGTACAGTGTATATCCACCTTTCGCAGCAATGCAGGCTGCTATTCTTCCATGGAGACGATCGTAGAGATGCTGGATGTAGTCCTGTGGAACGGCTTGCCATGCCATTTCCACCTGGCGCCTCAGTTGGACCAGCGTTCGTGCTGGACGTGCAGACCGCGTGAGACGACGCTTCATCCAGCCCCAAACATGCTCAATGGGGGACAGATCCGGAGATCTTGCTGGCCAGGGTAGTTGACTTACACCTTCTAGAGCACGTTGGGTGGCACGGGATACATGCGGACGTGCATTGTCCTGTTGGAACAGCAAGTTCCCTTGCCGGTCTAGGAATGGTAGAACGATGGGTTCGATGACGGTTTGGATGTACCGTGCACTATTCAGTGTCCCCTCGACGATCACCAGTGGTGTACGGCCAGTGTAGGAGATCGCTCCCCACAACATGATGCCGGGTGTTGGCCCTGTGTGCCTCGGTCGTATGCAGTCCTGATTGTGGCGCTCACCTGCACGGCGCCAAACACGCATACGACCATCATTGGCACCAAGGCAGAAGCGACTCTCATCGCTGAAGACGACACGTCTCCATTCGTCCCTCCATTCACGCCTGTCGCGACACCACTGGAGGCGGGCTGCACGATGTTGGGGCGTCAGCGGAAGACGGCCTAACGGTGTGCGGGACCGTAGCCCAGCTTCATGGAGACGGTTGCGAATGGTCCTCGCCGATACCCCAGGAGCAACAGTGTCCCTAATTTGCTGGGAAGTGGCGGTGCGGTCCCCTACGGCACTGCGTAGGATCCTACGGTCTTGGCGTGCATCCGTGCGTCGCTGCGGTCCGGTCCCAGGTCGACGGGCACGTGCACCTTCCGCCGACCACTGGCGACAACATCGATGTACTGCGGAGACCTCACACCCACGTGTTGAGCAATTCGGCGGTACGTCCACCCGGCCTCCCGCATGCCCACTATGCGCCCTCGCTCAAAGTCCGTCAACTGCACATACGGTTCACGTCCACGCTGTCGCGGCATGCTACCAGTGTTAAAGACTGCGATGGAGCTCCGTATGCCACGGCAAACTGGCTGACACTGACGGCGGCGGTGCACAAATGCTGCGCAGCTAGCGCCATTCGACGGCCAACACCGCGGTTCCTGGTGTGTCCGCTGTGCCGTGCGTGTGATCATTGCTTGTACAGCCCTCTCGCAGTGTCCGGAGCAAGTATGGTGGGTCTGACACACCGGTGTCAATGTGTTCTTTTTTCCATTTCCAGGAGTGTATATTGTATTCGTACCTTCCACAATATTGTCGATATTCATGATATGTGTCTTCAATAGTACTTGTGGGTTAGTGATACTTTCGCGGGTTCATGACAAAGCACGGGAGAGCCTGCAATTTACGGAGAATGTATTTCACTTACAGCTTACGAAAGTAAATAAGTAACAGTTGCTAATCAGCAACTTGGGAAACATGTACATGTAGTGTAGTCCGTGTCGTACATCGAACCCACAAAGACAATACAAGAGACATGTTATAGTGACTTGCAAGCAGAGAAAGGAAAGAAATTAATCAATATACCTAATTGGCTCCATAAGCTAAAGGAGCAATAAAAGTATAGACACTTTTATTATTATTTTATATTGTTACAAAGATATGTGTTGAGTCTATTAATAAACAATAGTATTTCCCTTCCAAGGATGATCTTGTATTACACAGCTGACGTAGCACAAAGGGTGCGGTTTTCGTGTCAAGCACCTGATGGGAGCCTACAATAGGAAGTCGTGCGGGACCACAGGGACACCGTTTCTTGTATTGATTGTTAACGTACAGCCGTACAGGTGTGAAGTAGGTAATTTGATCATAGATACAAGATAGCATGCAGAAGTCGCTTTCGTACTACGTATTTGTGCCCGTCACTGATGGTAGCGCCCACCTTCTTTAGAATTGGTCGTTTCCGTGCCGTTTGTACCACAAAAGTTGCCTTTATTTACTTATTTTATTACTATAGTCGGTTTCAGTTCTCTTCGAAAACTATCATCACACCTTGTGGATCGTGCATTACGTAGAGTTCACAGGATTCGCAAGATCTGACCACCGTTTTCTAAGAGGAACACAATCGATCGTCCATACAAATTATACAAAAATACGTATGAACATATTTATGTATGTTCCGTATCTCCTAAACAATTTTACCGATTTCAACCAAACTCGGCATACGTATCACTTACTGTGTGGAAAGAATAGCTGTGGTTGTAAGAACCACGAACCTATGAAAGTGGTGGGGTGATGTGAAGGATTAGTGTAGCCCACGATGCAGAATACTCAGATCTTATTCGACCGGTATAGGTATTTGAGAATTAGAGCGTTTTGTGACTTGCAATAAAGCTTATACATAATTTCTAATCTTTTCTGAACTTTTTATCGTTGACAGCCCCAGTCAAGTGATGCAACGGAAAAAGTTTATCGCTTAGTACATTTTCACTGTTCATGCAGCAAAATTTCCACATCACATATGACGTTATAATTTATTACTTCTTTACCAGTAATACTACTCCCGACACATTTCGCACAGAGTATTCGCATATATCACTGAATTTTTATGCAAAATTATATCTTCGTAAAACGCATAGTTCTGGTCATAAGACGCCATAAACAATTATTTGCGTTAAAAAATTCTGCACCATGCATTACCTTTAATTTTTTTAAAACTGTTTTTGCTACTAACTCGCTGAACGTTTCGTAGATGGCATCCTCGCGTGCAGATGAATGTACCTACAAAACCGTGTCATTGTACGACGCATAGTTCAGCAGATATCACTCACAGGCGCTGAGGTGCGTGAAAAAGCGAAATTCGCTAGCATACAGAAGAAATATGAGTGCAAATACGTCAAATACTTGTGAAATATGTTGACTATATGTCAAATATACATTGAAGAGCCAAAGAAACTGGTACACCCTGCATAGCACCGTGCAGAGCCCGCGCGAGCACGCAGAAGTGCAGCAACGCGATGTGGCATGGACTCCACTAATGTCTGAAGTAGTGATGGATGGAACTCACGCCATGAACGCTGCAGGCTGTCCGTAAATCCGTAGGAGTACGAGGGGATGGAGATCTCTTCTGAACAGCATGTGGCAAGGCATCGCATCTATGCTCAATAACGTTCATGTCTGGGGAGTTTGGTGGCCAGTGGAAGTGTGAAAACTCAGATAAGTGTTCCTGGACCTACTCTGTAGCAATTGTGGAAGTGTGGGATGTCGTATTGTCCTGCTGGAATTGCCAAAGTCCGTCGGAGTACACAGTGGACATAAATGGGCATAAATGGATGCAGGTGATCAGACATGATTATTACGTACGTGTCACATGTCAGAACCGTACCTACGCGTATCAGTAGTCCCATATCACTCCAACTGTACATGCCCCACACCATTACAGAGCCTCCACCAGCTTGATTAGTCACCTGTTGACATGCAGGGTCAATCGAGTCATGACATTGTCTTCATACCGTACACGTCCAGCCATTCGAGACAATTTGAAACGAGATCCGTCCGACCAGGCAACGAGTATCCAGTCATCAACTGTCCATTGTCAGTGTTGGATGGCCCAGGTGAGGCGTAAAGCCTTGTGTCATGCAGTCAGCAAGGGTACACGAGGGTGCCTTCAGCTCAGAAAGCCCACATCGATGATGTTTCGTTGAATGGTTCACACGGTGGCAGTTGTTGACAGCCCAGTATCGAAATCTGAAGCAATATGTGGAAGGATTGCGCTTCTGTCTCGTTGAACGATTCTCTTCAGTCGTCGTTGGTCCTGATCTTGCAGGATCTTTTTCCGTCCCCAGCGACGTCGGAGATTTGATGTTTTACCGGATTCCTGATATTTACGGTACAGTAGAGAAATGGTCGTACGGGGAAATCCCCACTCCATTGCTATGTCGGAGGTACTGTGTCCCATCGCTCGTGCGCCGGCTATGACACCACATTCAAACTCTTAAATGTTGATAACCTGCCATCATAGCAGCAGTAACCCATCTAACAACTGTGACAGACACTTTGTGTCTTATACAGAGTGTTACAAAATTGTACGGCCAAACTTTCAGGAAACATTCCTCACACACAAATAAAGAAAAGATGTTATGTGGACATGTGTCCGGAAACGCTTAATTTCCATGTTAGAGCTCATTTTAGTTTCGCCAGTATGTACTGTACTTCCTCGATTCATCGCCAGTTGGCCCAATTGAAGGAAGGTAATGTTGACTTCGGTGCTTGTGTTGACATGCGACTCATTGCTCTACAGTACTAGCATCAAGGACATCAGTACGTAGCATCAACAGGTTAGTGTTCATCACGAACGTGGTTTTGCAGTCAGTGCAATGTTTACAAATGCGGAGTTGGCAGATGCCCATTTGATGTATGGATTAGCACGGGGCAATAGCCGTGGCGCTGTACGCTTGTATCGAGACAGATTTCCAGAACGAAGGTATCCCGACAGGAAGACGTTCGAAGCAATTGATCGACGGCTTAGGGAGCACGGAACATTCCAGCCTATGACTCGCGACTGGGGAAGACCTAGAACGACGAGGACACCTGCAATGGACGAGGTAATTCTTCGTGCAGTTGACGATAACCCTAATGTCAGCGTCAGAGAAGTTGCTGCTGTACAATGTAACGTTGACAATGTCACTGTATGGAGAGGGCTACGGGAGAACCAGTTGTTTCCGTACCATGTACAGCGTGTGCAGGCACCATCAGCAGCTGATTGGCCTCCACGTGTACACTTCTGCGAATGGTTCATCCAACAATGTGTCAATCCTCATTTCAGTGCAAATGTTCTACAATCAACATGTGTGGACTGACGAGAATCCGCACGCAATTGTGCAATCACGTCATCAACACAGATTTTCTGTGAACGTTTGGGCAGGCATTGTTGGTGATGTCTTGATTGGGCCCCATGTTCTTCCACCTACGCTCAATGGAGTACGTTATCATGATTTCATACGGGATACTCTACCTGTGCTGCTAGAACATGTGCCTTTACAAGTACGACACAACATGTGGTTCATGCACAATGGAGCTCCTGCACATTTCAGTCGAAGTGTTCGTACGATTCTCAACAACAGATTCGGTGACCGATGGATTGGTAGAGGCGGACCAATTCCATGGCCTCCGCGCTCTCCTGACCTCAACCCTCTTGACTTTCATTTATGGGGGCATTTGAAAGCTCTTGTCTACGCAACCTCGGTACCAAATGTAGAAACTATTCGTGCTCGTATTGTGGACGGGTGTGATACAATACGCCATTCTCCAGGGCTGCATCAGCGCATCAGGGATTTCATGAGATGGAGTGTGGATGCATGTATCCTCGCTAACTGAGGGCATTTTGAACATTTCCTGTAACAAAGTGTTTGAAGTCACGCTGGTACGTTCTGTTGCTGTGTGATTCCATTCCCTGATTAATGTGATTTGAAGAGAAGTTATAAAATGAGCTCTAACGTCGAAAGTAAGCGTTTCTGGACACATGTCCACATAACATATTTTCTTTCTTTGTGTGTGAGGAATGTTTCCTGAAAGTTTGGCCGTACCTTTTTGTAACACCCCGTATAGGCGTTACTGATCGCAGCGCCGTATTCTGCCTGTTTACATATCTCTGTATTTGAATACGCATGCAAATCCCAGTTTCTTTGGCACTTCAGTGTATTTGAGAGGGGTATATGCGGGCAAAGGTCTGTGTAAAAACGACCTCCTAAACCCTTGCACCTATTTCAACGAAACTTGGTACACATTACTTAGTATCTAGTAAAAGAACTGTGGCAGTAAGAACCAGCAACCTGCTATTGGCTTGAGGGATGATAATGTAGAGAGGGGGGGGGGGGGGAGGGAGGAAGAGATGAACAGAAGGAGAGGAGGAAAAACACACGGACAAATGGAGGAAGATATGGCTAGAGATGGAGGTGAAAATGGACAGAGCAGAAAGGGGAGGAGATATACAGGGAGAGCGAGGGAGGACCTGACAGAAATGGGAACGAAAGAGAAGGAGATGGGACGAGAGAGGGGAAGAGGGTATAGACAAAGATGTGGTGGAGGAGGAGATGGACAGAGAAAGGGAAGACGAGCTGGACAGAGAGAAACAGGAGAAGGAGGAGATGTACTGATAGAAGGTGGTGGAGGAAACAGAGACAGGGAAAAACAAATGGACAGAGAAAATGGAGAGTGAGAAAGAGGAAGAGGAAATGGGCAGAGAGTGGGGAAGATGAGAGAGATGAGGAGGAGGAAAGGGCAAGAGAATGTGAAGAGGAGATAGACTGTGAGAAGAGTAGATGCTGGACAGAGACGGTGATGTAGAGATGGACAGAGGAAGAAGGAGGAGGAGGAGGAGGAGGAGGAGGAGTAGGAGGGGGGGAGGTAATGATGAGCAGATAGAGGGGGCAGGAGGAGGTCGACAGAGGGCAAAAGGGAAGGAGCAGATGGGCAGATGGGGAGGAGCATATGGACAGGTAGAGTGGGGAGGAGCAGATGGACAAAGAGAGGGGCATGAGAAGATGGAATAATAGAACTGGGAATAAATACATTCCCCCCCCCCCCCCCAAAGCTGGATACCCGTGCAGTAACAAATAAAATGAATCTTTCTGAGCCAGACAATAGGAAAAAGGACTGTCGTAAATTGTAAGGATGGCAGATACCAAACTACTACGTCGCTGCTTGAAAAGCTGTTTGTACCTTTATTCCAGCCTCTAGTCCGTCCGGCAAGCTATCGACTGTAATGCTGACGAAGAGAATCACGACCTCTGCCCAGGCGCTCAGTTAGCAAACGTGTCGGTGTGTTAGTTTCCCGTTGTCTGGCAAAGAACGCGCATCCCGAAACATCCCATAAATATTCAGCTGAATTCAAATTAGTATTCAGCGCACAGCAGTCCATAGCGAGTACTTTTTAGCAATCAAACCTTTGCAAAAACCAGAGAGTGTAAAATGAGTAGTCTTCCATATTGATAAGGACAGAATTGCTTCAGAAACTTTTTGTCGGTGTTAGGCAACAAATAATGTTTCAGAATACACTAGAGCCTCTGTCATCAAACGCCATGTGGGAAAGTCATAATTCTCTACATTCTTCACGCGAAATAGCAACCGCGCACAAACATTACAATGAGAGTATACTAGCAGCTTTAACTAGTTCAATGTGGCCAACACAACCAAGTGATCTCTCAAAGAGGCATTGGATAGTGGAGCTCTATATGATGTGTTTGTCGTCTTCGGGAAGAACTTTCATACAGCTCCGAAGCGTTGCCAAGGCAACAAAATATGTGCATACGGAGTACTGGAACAGCCCAGATGAATTCTGTCAAAGTATTCCAGTTTCAGACGCTTGGGAACGCAAAATCAGCGTGCTTAAGAAGACAGTTAAGTGAAATCTCTTACATAATAATAAAGCTTTCTGTAGTAGATGATTGTTAGTAACCATTAAATAATTTGGAAAAAGCGTATTTGTGCTACCAAGTGTAAAATTTTGTATTTCATTGCTACCGGTTTCGATTGTTATAATCATCAAGGAGAAAAACATTGTACATCAATTGATCAAACACACATTTCCCTCATACATGAACCATACAAATGTAGAACATATATAACTGTCATAATATGAAGAGGTCGAAAAAATCAGCCAACCAGTTGCAAACTAAAAGTTTATTTAGGTCTTGACCTGTCTTAAAATACTTATAAAAATATCTTCTTCAGAAGGAATGGCCCTTGTTTCATCACATGACGGTAAATTGCATTAGCTGAAGCCAAGCGGCTCTTGTCATATGCGAAATTTACATATATTTCAAACTGATAAATTTTGTAAAAGTCGAAACCTTGGTCAAGGGCGAAATAAACTGTTGATTTAGAACTGGTTGGCTGATTTTCTCAATCTCTTCAGATTTATACAGTTGCTGTATTTCAGCCGTATTTAAGATTGTCATAATAGTCTTTCTTACCAGTTCGGCCTGAGACAGCCACTGCGCGCTACGATTTCTTGCCCGTCGACAGCTTACGAAGAAGTTCTGTGGTGTGGCCGCGGCGAGAAGCAAATTGTCATCTGTAGTTTTAACAACAAAAGCTGATTGTGTTCTGCGCGCCACAACATGGGAAAGAAGAATACGCAGAAGAAACCAGCTGCTACGAGGGGGCCATCGGTTGTACGACTCACTGAGTCTGTCGACCAAGCCAAAAAGTACCGAGAAGGAGAATCGCGGCCTGTCCCCCCTTTCTATGTCAAATGCAGAGGCGGGTGGACAGCGCTGTTCGTCTTAATGACGACCTGCTCGAAGAGCTAGGTGGTCTACGAGTCTGTCGACACAGACTCGCTGATCTGCATTCGGGCTGCAAACGTGGCTGACCACAGGACGATCAAGGTCGCAGTGGCCGACCACATCGTCGACGCGCCGCCAGGGCGTGAGAAGGCGCCTTCCGCTGGAAAGAAGAAGAATGACTAAGGCACTAAGAAGGGTATTGCCTTGGCGCTGTGAAGAGGCAGCGGTCTGTGAGAGGCTGCTGCGAGGCGGTTTCGGTCATGCAGCCGCAAGGTTGCACAACCGGACCAACAACTGGAGATCGCCGCTCTACACCGTGACCGTGCAAACGGCCGACGGTAGGGCCGACATCTTCGCTTTGCTGAAGCTGCTGGACTCCCCTGTAGCGGCAAAAGACAGAAGTTGCCCCAGCGGTGACGGCAGCGATGCCGAAAGCGATAGGTGTGACCTGCGCGAAGGAAAAAGAAGGGAAAAAGGCAGCATACATCGCCCACGCACGAGAGAGTGACGAATCTGCGGTGGAGTACGCCGAGCCAGCAGAGCTGCCCGAGGAGCAGCTGCGGCAGAACTGCGCCACGCAGTGACAGGAGACTCTTACCAACAGCGAGCTGGCGCCGTTCAGCACCAGCCTGATGATGCTGAGCCAAGTCACTGATGACACGGTGCGGAAAAGGGCCTCTGGACTCCTTTCACTATAACGACCTGACACGGTATCGATGAGTGATACCCATGCATGGCAATCAGCAACACAATGGCTGTTGCTCTTACTACCCGACCCAGTTATTGCAGAGGTTTTTTCCCTTTGGCACTTGGCTTGGCACTTCCCCCCCCCCTCCCCTCTGCACTTCAAACCTATAACCTTCGTTCAGTTTTCAACCCAGTCTATCTCCAGATGAGGGCAACGGCCTTCCCGCTGTGGATACACCGGTTCCCGTGAGATCACCCATGTTAAGCGCTGTCGGGCGTGGTCGGCACTTGGATGGGTGACCATCCAGCCGCCATGCGCTGTTGCCATTTTTCGGGGTGTCCTCAGCCTCGTGATGCCAATTGAGGAGCTACTCGACCGAATAGTAGCGGCTTCGGTCAAGAATAGCGTCATAACGACAGGGAGGGCGGTATGCTGACCACACGCCCCTCCTATCCGCATCCTCCTCGGAGGATGACACGGCGGTCGGATGGTCCCCGTAAGCCACTTGTGGCCTGAAGACGGAGTCCTTTATCTCCAGATAAGCCCGCCTTGATGGTTAACCTTAACCAAACGTACGCAAACATCGCAATACACACACCCTGCGAGTCCTCACTTTAGTGAAAACTAAACTTCATGTAGAGATGACAGTACACACCTTTTCTGTTGACCATCATGCCGGTGTGGGTGTGGAGGGGTCCCACGAGTCCATGTAAGAACGCTGTGCCTTGGTACCATTATAGAAGTGAACATTTGGTGATAACTCCACAGTTCTTACCTAATACGTGCTATACAGAAAAGCACTATAGCCACACCAAGTAATGGTTGGTAAAAACGTTACGACTAACAAAAGTAGAAAATTTAAACCTGTCTGGCACTTAGTAATATACTTTCAATGTATAATGTGTGTGATGTGTATGGTTAAAATACTAACCTCCATTCATCGTTCGTGCAATAAGATATCATTCATTGTAGAAGGATACTGACTCAGTTTTGCAGACAATTTGGGACGCACAGAGAATATAGCAGAAGGACAAGGGCCCGAGAGAAGATACTGACGTCAGCCGCAAGATCAAAACCATACTGGTCCCCTTCAAGGGATGTAATTGCTTTTATTTTTCTATTATTTTTCTTATGACATTAAGAGCTGATCTCAGTAGATTTATCGTTCTGCAACTGGATGGGTCTTTCTTGTCTCCTTTCTTGTACAGGATAACTGTAATACTAGTTCTCCATTCGTTCGGAATTTTACTACCGATTGTAACATTGTTAATCAGATTGGTTAATTGTTCTGTTAGTGGACGTCCTCCATACTTCAGTAATTGATTGCGGATCATATCTTTCCCGGAAGACTTTCTATTTTTTAACAGATATACAGCTGCTAACTCTGAATGTGAAACAATTACATCATCATTAACTCATATATTGTTATCTGATCTCTCTTCGTTTTCTGAAAATTTTTTACGTTCATACAAGCCTGTTTAATGTTTCACCCATGACTCTTCATTTACGTCGTTGACTTTCAATATTTCATTTATTAATTTCCTCTGTTGTCGTATCATTTTCCAAATTTGTTTCTGCAACCCACAGAAGTAATGTATTACATTTTTAGAATAGGTTTCTCAATGTTCGTGTTTAAAACGATTTACTAATGATTTTGTCTGATTATAACTTCTTTTGTAATCTTTATAAGGCACTTGTGTTTTGAGTGTTATATGTTTCAAATAGACAAACTTATTTTTTTAAGCATTTTTAACCTCTTTGTGAAACCACGGTGCTCTTCTCGTTTTCCTCTCTTGCTTTATAACGCATGTATTTAGTGCTTCTTGAGCTGCAGCTTCAAGCCTTTCTCTTATTTTCTCCTAAGTGTGATCTATATTATCCTTTGCATTCATGGGTTCCTCTTTTATTGTCTCTGCTGATCGTTTCTGGTATAAAATGTTTGTAGATTCATTCCGTAAGGGGACTCTACGTTATATTGATTCTTCAGCAACTTTCCTGTATGCTAATCCTCATGATGTTGGTCCGTGGGACGTCGGCCGATCACTTACGTAATAAAACGAAACGCCATCGGCCGTCGTTTTGATGTTATTTTATTAAATTGCATCCAATTTTAATGACTCAGTACACCCATCTTCCGCCCGTAACTAACCCTGAGGGGGTGCACTCCAGTCGTATATACGATCCCATCACTGGCCAACATCAGTTCACAGACGTTCGCCACTGATGGGATCGTATATATGACTTAAGTTCAGCCTCCACACTCCACCTTCCATCTACCTCAGTTACAGTTAAGGTCCAAAGATGGTGTACTGAGTCACCGGAACTGGTTGCAGTATAAGAAAATACCAAAACGATGGCTGCAGGTGTTTCAATTTATTACGTGTAGCAACCTTGTTCCTTCCTATATTAATTCTGATTTTCGCCACGAGTAGTCTGTGATCACTACCTACGTTGGCATCCAGCACTGGCTGAGAATGCATGTTCCTGTTTGTAATAATCTCTTGAAGATTTAAGAGCTCTTCTGCTCTGGACAGTGTATTTATACGGCTCTTTGTCGTCCAAGGAGATAATATCTCTTCTCATTTCGTTGCCTGAGCATTAAGATCATAATAATCTCCCGTTATCATTTATAAAGTCTTCATTATATCGTTGTTTAACTCCAAAAATGACTACTTCCAAAACTAGAGTTAAAATCCCTCATTATGACTGCAAGGTCGCTTGAAGGAGTCAGACTGACACCATTCTGTAACCGCACGTAGAAGACCTCCCTTTCTGTTCTAGATTTACAATCCTCTGGGCTGTACAAGCAGCCACTTACAATTTTAATAAATCTATTATTTCAGATATGTGTCGGCACTCCTCAGTGAGATCTTTGTGGGTAAGTTCCCTCTACTCCTGCGACCTCTCTAAGGCATTTTAATGTGTGAATCACAGCATTCTCCTAGATAAATTAACATTTTATGGGATTGATTGGATAGCCAACCAATGGATACGCTCATATCTACCCAAAAGAACGCAGAAAGTCGTAATTAGTACGTCAAGCATTATAGTCCAGGGACATAATTATGACTGGGGATAGTCACCATGGGGTTCCCAAGGTTCAATCTTACTACTGTTCCTCACATATGTAAGCGATCTTCCATGTAGTATACAAAAAGCAGAATTAGTTCTTTTGCAGATGACACTAGTATTGTCATCAATCCAAGCAAACAAAGAAAGAGAAAAAATGGTAAACAAAGTTCTTAAAAGTGTCTATGACTCGTCTGCTGCGAATGGTCTCGCCCTCAATTTTAAAAGGACACAACATATTAAGTTCGGCATATCTAGAGCAACTAGATCAGAGATAGTGTAACGCATTGTGAGGAATTAATAAATGGGATGGAAACTTCAAAATTCTTAGGGTTCCATGCTGATGAGAAATTAAATTGGAAAAAAAACACATTTTCGAACTCCTGAAAGAACTTCGTTTAGCCACGTTTGCGCTTAGAATATTTGCAAATCTTGGGGAGAGACAAATGAGTAAGTTGACATACTTTGCATAATTTCATTGAATAATTCCATATGAAATTATGTTCTGGGTTAACTTATCGTTAAGAAAGTCTTCACTGCGCATAAACGTCCTCTGAGAACAATGTGGTCCTGACCACGATCATCTTGTAGACATCTGTTTAAGGAGAAGGACATTCTGACTACTGCTTCACAGTATGTTTATTCCCTCATGAATTTTGTTGTAAATAATCCACTACAGTTCAAGGGGAACAATGAACTACGTAATTACAAGGAGGAAAAATGACATTCATTACACCAGTTTAAAGTTGTCTTTAGCACAAATCTGCAACAGAAATGTTTGTTCACTTACCCAGTAATATAACATGTCTGACAGATAGCAAAGAGAAGTTCGATGACAAACTGAGTAAAATTCTCCTTAACAACTCCTTCTACTCCGCAGAAGAATTTCTATTCTTGTAATGTGTAAAAGGTGTTGGGTAGGAATTACTAATTGACTCTGTATATCTTTTCCCTTCTTTTTGGAAAAAAACTTAGTAACGCTTAGAATGTAACCGTGTGCACAAATTAATTTGCGATGTGAGTGTATAATGATTCGTTCTACATCATTACCATCTATCTTGAAAAATAATCCATGGAACGTGTTAATAACTATAAATGAGTAAATACTGTGTATATTCGTTCTGCCCTTTGCCTTTCTTTCTTGTCTATTGGTTTCGTAATGTTTCACTTCTACAAGCAGTTGGCCGTTTTTAATACAGGATTTTGTGTACGACGTTCCAATTGCCAGAATATTTTCATTTTTCCACCTCTTCGACCTATTTCTAGCCTTTGTAGTCATACTTGTAGTCCGTCTTTTCCGAGGTACAGTACTCGTATTTTGAGCAATGAAATTATACCATCAGTAGGTCTCTGACGTTATCCTATTGAAAAATATTCGAAAATTGTTAACGTTCGAAAATTATTATTAGTGTCAGTTGTTCCAAACCACACAACAACTGCGTTTCTCCTCGAATCAGAAGATGTTGAGCTACGTTAAGTATGAATTTGAGATGGAGTAAGATAATTATCTTTTCTGCAATTATAGTAAAAATTGTGTTAGCTCGTTTACTGGCGACTATTGTACATTCCTCTCAAACTTTCTTATGGCGCAGTAGTCGTAGTGGGTGATTCCTTTCTGCAATGGCTAAAAAAGCCGTCTTCAGGTTTCCTACCTCTATACACTAACTTAATAGCAACTCGCTGTGGTATTGTATATTCTCTTCAAAACACATTTAGTCCATATCTGGTAAATTTGATAATGCAATCTCGTCTCAAAGTCTCTCAACATCTTAACACAGTCCTTCCAACTCGCTACTACTGCTGCTACAACTGACACCTTACAATCCACGACAGCTTCTCTGTCGCGCCGAAACATGACACGTCCTTCATGTTGATAACAACATGGATATAACAATTTTAATACAAAGATACGTGTGTACAGTCCATATAATCAAATACTTACATTTTATTAATATTTCTTGGAGAGAAACGGATGTCTATTACTATATCTTTCAGAATAATTATACAAACAACAGATATTATTATAATTTGAATTATAAATATTCATCACTTCAAATATGAATGTGACTGAAATACATAAAAAATACAAAAATCATGATGTTACTCATAAAATAATTAGTTTTACGTTAGTTTCATGCGTTATTTCAGTTTATAAGACGTGTGATCTTTTTCTTTCTAACATCAGAATTATAGTATATGTAGAATTACAATTTCGATTCCATTGTATCGTGCTTTGAATTAAATTCTATCGCATTCTGCATTACATGACGAAGAAAGGAATTGCACTGAACAATTCCATTACAACTTGTAAGTACTTGCAAGTAGTTATACGCCTTTATGTCTGTTTTAACCATGATTTATGGTTTATTGAGTTGACATGTTTAACGTATATGAATACGTAGTGTCTGGTCTTTCTGATACGTCCGAAATAACAGACACAACGGACTCCTAACTGATGGGCCTTGATGGGCAGGGAATCCACCACAATAACGTCGGACCTCCAGCAGGAATTAACGAGCGTGGAAGACATGGATGGGGACTGCGGATAGGTGGCGCTGTGTGGGAGTGAGTTGGCCGGGGAGCCTGCCGAGGTAGTCCGTGATTTGCGTTAAACACTGTGCCCGCTGGCGCAGTGGTTAACGCAACTGCTTAGTAAGCAGGAGGTCCCGGGCTCGGAACCCAGTGCGACTAACACTTTCATTCGTCGCCGCTCATTCGCCATAAAGTCCTGATGAAGCCGACATCAAGAGTTCCTTCCCTTCCCTTTCCTTTCTGCTTCCTCCACTTTCAATCTACATGATATGTTTAATATCATTTTAATACACTATAAAACAAAGGAAACGATGCAGCATGAAGGAATTATCCGAACGAGATGTAAATCAGTATATATGATGTACACGTACAGCGTCTTCGTCCTGAAGTCTCAGTGACTGGACGAAAATTGTGTTCCTTGATGAGCCCCGCTTCGAGTTGAGCCCCAGCGACCAGCGAAGACGAGTCTGGAGATGCCACGGACAGTGGACGGGCAGTAGACTGCTCGTCGCCTGCTATAAGGTCTGGCAAACAGGAGTGATGGTCTGGGGCACCCATTTCATAGCAGGACCTGTTTGGTTGATATCAGCGGCATCCTTATACCACAGCACTGTGTAGGTGATATTCTTCAGATCGCCCTTCGATACTCACCTAATGAGTTTCATTTCGAACTGGCTCTCGATGAGCAGCGAAGAGGTGTCTTGGGAAGCCCAGGAATCGGTAGGATGCCAGCCCGCCATACTGCCCGACAACCAGGATTGAAGGTCTGGTGTGCCATTTCTTTTCGCAGCAGGACCCCTTTGGTTGTCATGTGCGACACCCTTACAACACAGTGGGACATCGACGACACTCTACGCTCCATTTAGTTGCCCTCCCTGGCAAGCCATTCTGGGCTAAATTTCCGCAAGACAATGTCAGCCAGCACATGGCGAGAATTTGTACTGATTGCCAACTCAACATTGGCCAGCAAGTTCACCAGGTCTTTCCCCAGTTGAGAACGTTTCGAGCATTATGGACAGATCCCCGAAACCAGCTCGGGATTTAGACGGTGCATCGTCCAGTTGGACAAAATATGGCATGATATCCTTCATGACAACATCCTACAAGTCTATTTCTGAATGCTACGGCGAGACTGCTTTTATAACGGCCAAAAGTGGACAAACGCGTTATTGATCTGCTTGATTTATTAAGTTCTTTCTCTTGAATGCATCACCCAATATTTCTGAAACTGTAACAATTTGTTTGTCTGTACACATACATCACATCTGTCGATTTCCGTGCCATTTGGATAGTTCATTCGTGGTGCATTATTTTCTTTGTCTTGCAGTGTATGATTGAAAGATGTGAAAAAATGTGGCTGGGTGCCTGTTGGGTGAAATACCACACTAAAAATACAAAATTGTCAAAGTCAGTTCTAGACGATGTTTGTTGGTGTTTCGTCGTGGATTGGACTCCACGTTAAGCTGTAGGTCTATCTACAACTGGTAGAATGATTCAGTTTAGACGTCAGAGGAAGGCAACGGCATACCACCTGTAACAGCACCAGGCCCAGTAAAGCACTGCAGTGTTCAAAACAGCCCTCCGACTGATTCGTGGAAACATTTCCTCAAACCTCTTCACCACTTTATCAGTCACATTTGAGGAATGCCCACACCTTTATTCATAATGAACATTCTTCTGCCAACTCCAAACTCCCAACACCACTTGTACATACTGGTGTAACTCGTCACACCACCCCCATAAACAGATTCGATTTTGTATTAGATCTGGAATGTCACATTTCACTTTACAAGGAGAAACATTATAGTCCTCACTTTCCAGCTGCTGGTATTTGAAATAGACACATGCATTTCCGCATGGCACTACAACAATATTGTTGAAAACGCATGACTACATACAGCTTCACTACTCAGTTTACTGAGTAATCAGCTGACAAACACTTACTCTTTTTATAAGACTTTTAATGACACTATTACTCATTTCTGTATTGGTTTCCACAGAAATATGCCCAGTTTGATCCTTTAACTAAGTAGCCATTCTCAGTTTGTTTGCATGAACATGTGATTCACATAACCCAACAGGAAATAGTTACATGGCATCATACCGGAAGATGTTCATGGTCAGTTCTGGTCTCCATGACATGACGTGACATGAAATGATATGACCCAGAAATTTCTCCTACAGTAGTGCACATTTTTAAAAAAAAAAACTACACATAAATCTACATCTATCCTATGAAGTGCATGGTAAAGGGTACATCCCACTGTGCCAGTTATTAGGGTTTCTTCCCATTCCATTCATGTATGAAGCATACGAAGAATGATTGTTTGAATGCCAATATGCATGCAGTAATTATTCTAATCTTATCCTCATGATCCCTGTTTAAGACACACATAGTGGACTGTAGTGTATTCCGACTGATGAGTGCTGTACTTTAGCTTACATCAGTAAAAGGCTTACTAATCGATTAGCTCGTTATTTCTTAAGGGCTACAGATTCGTAAAATCTGGCTGTCGTTTATGAGATCAAAGCAGATATTTATAATACGTTGCTTTCGGGTTATTAGAAAAGTTTTGGTATTTTGTGCACCATCTAGCGGAAGAATGTTGTTTGAAAAGATCAAAAAAATTTTTTGCGTCGTTACAAATGAGGTAACATGACCGGCGTTTAACATGGAAGAAGACCATAGGTGTATGAATACTTTCTCATGGTAACCCGCACCAGTGAAACCTTTAAGTAGTAGATGTGATGAACTGTGTCTGTCTATTAAACAAATGACTTTAACATTCTGTGCGCAAAGTACTAAAATCAGATATTGACTATTTGTTGCTAATTAATTGTCTCTTGAACTAAATCGTCTTTTTACCGAAGAAAATGATAAAAAGTGCCTACATGTCGCATTCGAGAAAATACGGTATTCCAGTGTCTTATTGAAGTTTGTGTCCTCTCATAGAAGGCACTCTTGTACGTCTGGTGATGAACACTCACATGTAACTGATTTGGAGTCTTCGAACTACTTTCCACGAGTGACAGCTTTTATTTTCCACAACTCCGACGTCACTCATCTAGTGAAGAAAAATCACTGTGCTGACTGCTCATATTGCAGCAACTCGGTAATGTACGCCCACACGTTGATTTCACATTCCCCACACTTTCTTCCCAACTTGCCCTCAATTACTACCCAATTTCTCATTGACCTACTGTAACAGTGTGTACAAGTGTGTCGATAAGGAGGGCGCTTTTAAAATGTTCTACGGGGTAGGCAAAATAGAACTGACACAGAAAAATTGAAACCTGGTGGTAGTCAAGGGAAGGCAGGATTCGGTTAGGATGGTGAATGGGGCCATAATCATTTACTGTTGGTTGTCTTTTACAATTACTCACAATTCATTTTAAATCAGTAATTCCAGACTCAACAATAAAAAATATTACATGTTATTAATGAAGGAATAAACAACAGTGTAAATAATAGTGTTTTCAGTGAGTTACAATTTAGCAAATCACCATTAAATACAGATACAACAGATAATGTTTTAAAAACAAGCCACTGTGGCCTGGGAAGAAGGCCTTACACACCAGAAACGGCAATAATATAAAAAAAATTCGAAACCTACTACTATCATTCTCATAACTCACTTCGTCAACACACAGGAAAGTTAAGGAAGAAATTCACAACTTATTCACTCGAGTCTTTAACACAGCGAAATTGGATATGAGAACAAAATAAAGCATTTATACCTTGACTTCGCAATTACTTTACAATTCCTCATACCTCTACAGATTGGTTCAATAATCTTAAATGTTCCATTGTTGCGCTAAATATGTCTTACATAACTATATGCATCGATGTAACTAATGTGGTCACGCAATGATAAATTTAAAATTACTGATCATTCCATTTTTGCTAAACATATATACTGCCGTATGTGAATTGTTATCACTAATGCTCAGAGGAGAGGTACTATATTTCCTGTTATATTGACATTAATCCATATCTGCTATATGGATATTTATTATTCATTACACAGTGCTAGAATTCTGCTTCTAAAGGTCAACCTAAGTATAACCATAATTGACGCTGATAGCTAATTGAATACATGAATTACTCATTACTCATGAGTTACACTTCCTGTTTCATCAGCATACTTTCGATCCCCATGTATACCTACGAACACCTACAAACAGATGTTGCTTGTGTGCTAAATGACGTTCTTTGAACATCTCATATTCAATACACTTCATTACACATAACTCCCTCAACTTACCAGCAACTTCAACTTCAAATACATATATTTATCTCCAACCTACATCAACCCTCCATATTCGCTGCAATACCTACATAAAAATACTACTCCAGGCTCCTTAGCCTCTCCATACATCATATTTCAAATCATTTATTCTAACAAGTATTTCATCAAGTGTTTGTTTTTTTATATGCCTTCCTATTTTACAAACTGATACATTACTTTGATTCTTTTCCAATTGCTTGACCTTTTCATGCCTCATAAAACAACTCTATAAGATTACACAAACTCTAGTTTGACCAATTAGCCTCCCACCACCTTTTATAAACATTGGCTTTCTGATCTGGTTCTCATTTTGTTACTTCTGCCACTATTAATTTTGCAATGTACTGACACTAGAGTCATTTTTAACTTATTGATTCTTTGACATCTCACACTCTACATCATCAGTAACTACTTGACCTTATTATAAGTGAACTGTAAATTTGCTACATGGTTCTGGACTGAATGATTTGGACGACCACTACCTATTCTAACTACTATACACTAACTTTCTTAACCTAAGGATAGAGAAAGATGGTAGAGGAGTGAAACTTGAAATAAGAAATAAAGCCTCACCCATCTGGGAGCGTACCAGTCGCCACTTGGTATACCAGTGAAAAAGTTGCTGGCTCCCTACACCTTGTTTAGTTCACTGGGTCTCTTATTTCTTCAGTTTGTACCTCATGATCCCTTTGTCTATCTTCTCCCCTCTCACAATTCCTGTCATCATCATCTCTACTATGATTGTGCTAAAACTGTCGACCATTGCCACGGTTCCTATGTGCATTACCCCCACCTGTACCTCTGTAATTTGGTCGGCTATTATATTGACTCTGATGGTAATTATTTCCACCTTCGTTCTGATCATGCATCTGGTTGATTTCCTGTGCACAAATAGTTTCTAATTATTCCAATATTTCCATTAAAGTATCTTTATCTTTAATCAGGCTTCCAGACAAGTTTTCTTGCATCCTGCGACTTAACCTCCTTTTAATGGCTGATATCATTATGCCATCATTCAATGGGAGCTCTAATGTTTCATTCAATTCCCATAGATGCTCAGCAAATTCTCAAACGTACCTCTCCATATATTAAGGGACTTGCGATACAGTAAATCTTCAAGTGTTGCACACTGGTGACTTTTGGACCAGTATTTCTTTAAAAACTATTCCTCAAATTGACTGTAGCTGGCATCTTCTTCTTTCTTCCTAATTCCTCAGGTGAAATCTTTACCCTCCATCCTGTCTATTGCGAACTGAATTTTATCTGTATCTCGTAAGTGTGCTGGGAAAACTCCCTGTAACCACTCAGTAAATATCATTGGATGCAACGCCCCTTTGGGTTTCTATTTTTGCCCCATGTGGGTCTGGGAGTACCTATTATCAGTGTTCACTAAGGTAACGACATTGCCCTCCCCTACTGTTAAAGTAGCACTACTTATCTTCCTATCAGTCTCTTCAGTTTTAGTTTCTAGCAGTTGGACTCCCACCTGTAATTGTTTGATCTCATTTGTGACTATACATCCACAGCCTGCTCCAATTTCTCTTGCCTATTTCTCAATCTACCAATATTAACTTGGCATTGCTGTTGTATTTGTACCATGTCTTTAATCTGTTGGTGTTGATATGTTTCAATTCTTTGAATTCTCCCTCCCAATTCAGTTTTTATGTCCTTGACATCTCTCTCAGCTTTTCCAATTATCTCTGCCTTCATATTGTTCATCTCTTCTCGGAGTATATCTACCTTCACCTGCAACTCGTCATCTCTCTCCTTAAGAGTTATTCTCGTCTGTTGCTGGAATTCCTGCAGTCCTTTCCTTAAGTTCTCTTGGTTTTATTTGGACATCTCTTCTATATGCCGGTTGATTTCTTCATTTCCTTTCTTGGTTTCATTGTTTCCTTTGGACATCTCTTCTATATGCTTGTTGATTCCTTGGAGCATCTTGAATATTATTGACTGCGATTCTCCATCTGATGCCTCAGGGTAACCGATTGAATGGTCTGTCCACTGAAATTCCACTATTACCAATTCCTGCCCTATCTCCATTTTTCTAACTACCTCCTCCACAACCTTTTCTTTCAGTTCAGGATCCATTCTCAACTATTCACTAAGCACAGACAATAAAAATAAAATTACCTCCTAGAAACCCAAACACTCACTAATTGGCTAATAATTAAACATTAGGTTAACCCAGATTGCCAAAACAGGGTTTTCCATTGAACACCATAAATTACAGAAGCCCACCCCGATCAAACATCAATGACGGAATTATACACAAACTCTCTAAGTAATACACAAACAACAACTTACAAGACATATAACCATGTAATTTACAATAGATAATGCAAATGAGACACCATTCTGTGCTGTACAGCATGAAAACACACGCATATTAGCATACCATGCTTAAAAGCAAATTCGCAAAAAATATGCTAAGAAATATTGTTTTTATAATTTCTGCAATTGCCAAATATAATTTGTAGTTCCTTCCATGCTCTGAAGATAGTGCAATATTGTTTAATATCGCGCCAGAAAATCGTCTTCACTCACCCCTCGACGCTCGTCGAAGTCGCGATGTTTTGACGTTTGAAGTCGTGCTACTAGTCTTGTTGCGTTGGCTCCTCCGGCGCGGCGGCTGTCTGGCGATGCGTTGCTGTAGCTGAGTGTGGTGCTGTGTGCATAGCGAAGTCTGCGGCGAATCGCGCTGAAGCAGTCTTGTAGTTTGGTAATTGGCGACAGAATGCAGCTCCTGTCACATATTTCGCTGATCGGCGGGTAGGTGGCGCAGGCGTGGTATATTTCGGAGGTCCGCCACTAGATGTTGAACTCCACGTCGTCGTTGTTTCTACTTCAACTACTGGGCCCTGCTGTAGTCACCATTCAGTGTGCTACGCCTCCGCTATCAAATCCCTTGCTGTCACGGCGTGTGGAACTTATTCACTGCTTCAAATGCTTTGGCTAGTCGCTCGCAGAGTCTGGGTGACGTCATTCAACAATTACGCCACAGTCAACACCCGCAAATGTGGTAACACTTTATGGATCCAAATCAAATGGAGCGATTTACACCGTTCAGAAGATAATTTCGGATACAAAGTCACTTGAGAACATGCCCCTGGTACTTTCGTAATGGAATTTTGGCTGGTTCACTCACGACTATGGACATACGCGCCTTTTCTTAGAGTATGAATTTTACAGTGATTCATGCGGGTTCTTGTGTCCATACTTCAATACATTGTTTATTAATACTTCTCATGTCACTTAAACTTGTAAAAACAAATTGTTTACTGTATCTCAGTCACTTTTGCACTGTATTCTCTAAATATGTGCTTCGTTCCTGCAATTTCTAAGTTCACCATCAGTACGTTATATTACACTGTTTCCAGTCGAAATACTCTAATTTTAGTCACATAACGACAATACCGAATTATTCTTGCTCTAAAATAGTCCGATAATTGCCAATGTCTTTCCACTAACACCAAAAATGGTGCTTAATAAACCATTGTTCGGATCCGAAGATTGCAAGAGTCCTTGGAACGGGCGCCAAGGTGAAACACCCCCATTATGTCCTTTATTAGGTTTTGTGTGACTTACCAAAGACGCCAAACAGTTAATTATTATGAATATATGACCGTGTGCTTAATGGATGAGAGGCCATAGGTTTTTCTGCTGTGGTTACTGGGGTATTTCAACAGAGTGCATCTGTTCTGAGATGTAATAGTTGATGATTGAAAGTTTTTCTATTATTAAAGACCACAAAGGTTGCCATATACAAATTGATACATATTTTCTATTGACACACAAATTCTGAGACAGTTGCTACCTTCGCCTTACACGTTTCATTACGGTTATATCTGTTATTGGTTACTGATTTTAAGCACTTCGTCACATGCAATGATGATGGTTAACATTCACAATATTCCTCACTGCAATCCATGGTTGTTGCTGGCCGACGCAGTTGACGTGAAACACGTAATTCGGCACTTGTCACTTTTCGTTTTATATCATTCGCGAATCGGTATTGATGAGGGTCAACCCCACGACAATAATGGGGACGCGCTCATTTGTCACACTCCGGTGAATTTACAATTTACTCCTCACTCGGCACATCCGCCATTGACACCGTACTCAGCTCGACCACCATTTTTGACCGTCTTCTCTGTACTGCCTTCCACTCGACACTAATCTCACTGCCTCCTGCAGCACTCGACAATCGACTCCTGTCTGCTATCGACCTGGGTGTCGGATACTAATATCTATGTTCGTGAGATCACGGATCCCTTACAAGCGGAAACTTGACATAAATAGTACAACAAAGCCGTAAAAATTGGCTCTGTGTCTGCACGAAAAATTAATCGTTCGTGTATGATATGACGCGCAGGTCACTAATAGTCTGCACTTTATAAAAAGGCCACTGATTTTGTGGAACTTGGCTTCTGAGCCTGTATCACTATTTCCATATTACCGATATAGTTCGCTGTTCGCTCTGAGTTACGGGCTTTTTTGCTGAATTTGTTGTTACTCGAATTGTTGACTTCACCGTAGAACAGTATCTTCCCCATTACTGTCCGAAATTTCTTCCGCATGGTCACTGGTGACACGAATAGTTGCAGCTAGATTCCTCCCAGTTTGTGAATTTCCTTTACGTGCAACTTGTTACGTTTCAGGAAGCACCTACAACAATAAAAAAGAATAATAGCAGAAACTACAACAGCTGAACGCAGCCAACTGACGATATGTTGGAAATAATTGAACTGCACTGAGACCAAGTAACACGGGAGGCATGAGGAAAGCACAGTTGTCGCGAAACGGTCGAAGAATAACGCCCAAAGATATTTCGATGGTGGCTTGTATGCAGGTAATGTTATTCAAAAATGACGTCCATTATGTGACGTAATTACGTATACAAAAGAGCAGCCAGAACGGTGACTTATAACTAAAGAAGGAACTGCGGTATTCGTGAAGACAATAACACCTAAAGGGTATACATAATCAACAGAATTACAGCTATATACTTTAGCAACTGGTCACGTAATTTGTCTGAAATGTAGAAAAAATGCGTAATTTAAAGTATTGTCTCAAAACAAAAATAACATAATCTTTTTTAAAGAGTAAACTGCCATTTGACTGATTCCTACTGCATTTATCTTCTGTACTATCCAGATTTCGTCTTTTATGCCAGTATCAAGTACAAAGCTACAATGCTAAGTTCTTAGATCATTAACGTGTCATATCTGTTAAGGCAGTCCAAAATCGCTAAACAAGTGTAGCTGCCTTAAAAGACATGACGTGTTAATGGTTAGCCTTCTCCTTCGACCGTTAAAATATGTGTGTTCGGGCAGTGCAAAGGAGGTAAACAAGATTAGTCTTTTTTACCCGCTTTGGATTGCCTTAACAGATATGACATGTTAATGGTCTACTAAATTTTAGCATTGTAGATGGTAATGGCATAAAAGACGAAACGTAGATAGTGCAGAAGATAAATATTGTAATACACAATAAAAGGCGATTTATTCTTTCAGAAAATAATGACTGATTCAACACCATCGGAAGCTTTTGTAATAGAATGTGCTTTTTAAATGTTTTTCTGGGAGGTAAATATAATTTTGACACATGAGTGCGTAAAAACTCAGAGCAGAAGTTCAATTAGGCTAACAGCTATGGGTTCGCTGACGTTTCCAAGGTAGCATGCCAATTCAGTACGATCATTCCGCATGTATAAACAGGACCTCGACGCAATCTGTCATTCTGAAAAGTTACTTCGAGAAATACAGCAACCAGCCCTTTTTATATAACCGTTCAGGACAGACGCTTAATTAACGCCAAGGCGCGTTTTGGGTTTTGATTCACGTTCAGTCACAGTAATACTCATATCTTCACACTCTCTCACAGAGATTATGATCATATTTAAAGCACACCAGCTGTGAGACAGGCTCAATACCTTCACTACTTTGTAGCGTTGGTAACATTACCGGTCATAGTGTCACTAAAGTGGCGCTATTAAACACGTTTTTGCGAAATTCGTTCGCCAAAGGAGACGAAGTAAATATTCCACAGTTCGAATCAAGGTCAGCTGCTAAATGAGTAACTTACAAGTAAATATACTCTGCGTAACAAAACAATTGAAATCAAAGTAACATAGGAAAGTCTTTAAGTCCAAACTGTGTGTTTATTAAAGTTCCTTTCCGATACCTAGCGACCATACATCATCGCTCGTTGGGCAAAAGATACATATCTAAGGATTGGAAAGTTTCACGGCTCACACGAATACTCAGGAAAAAGGTGTACAGCGCAGAAGTACAGACCGATATCACTATCGTTTCTTCGCAGTACGACTTTGGAACATGTGCTCTGTTCGAATATTATGAATAACCTCGCAGAAAACGATCTGTTGACAAATAGCAAGCACGAATTTAGAAAATATCCTTCATCTGCATCTACGTGATTACTCTGCTGTTCACTCTCGAACAGCGCGCGGGAAAAACGAGTACTTAATTTTTTTCTGTGCGAGCCCTGATTTCTCTTATTTTATCATGAAGATCGTTTCTCTCTATATAATTGGCTGCCAACAGAATGTTTTCGCAATCAGAGGAGAAAACTAGTGATTGAAATTTTGTGAGAAGATCCCGTTGCAACGAAAAACACCTTTGTTTTAATGATTGCCACTCCAATTCACATATAGTGTCTGTGGCACTATCTCCCCTATTTCGCGATAATACAAAGCGAGCTGCCGTTCTTTGAACTTTCTCGATGTCATCCGTCAGTCCCACTCGATGCAGATCCCACACCGCACAGCAGTACTCCAGAATAGGGCGGACAAGCGTGGTGTCAGCAGACTCTTTAGTAGACCTCTTGCATCTTCTAAGTGTTCTGCCAATGAATCGCCGTCTTTGGTTTGCTCTACCCATAACATTATCTATGAGACAGTTCCAGTTTAGGTTATTTGTAATTGTAATTCCTAAGTATTTAGATAAATTTACAGCCTTCAGATTTGTGTGACTTATCGCGTAATCGAAATTTAGCAGATTTCTTTTAGTACTCACGTGAATAACTTCACATTTTTCTTTGTCCAGGGTCAATTGCCACTTTTCGCACCAAGGAGGTATCTTTCGTAAATCATTTTGAAATGCTTTTTGGTCATCTGATGACTTTACAAACTATCTAACAGGGCTACTCAGGTTGTCTCCTATGTCGTTAATATAGATCAGGAACAATAGAGGGCCTATGACACTTCCGTGGGGAACGCAGGATATTACTTCTGTTTTACTCGATAACTTTCCATCTATTACTACGAACTGACCTTTCTGGCAGTAAATCATGAATCCAGTCGCACAAATGAGGCGATATTCCATAAGCACGCAGTTTGGTTAGAAGACGCTTGTGAGGAACGGTGTCAAAGGCTTTTGGGAATCTAAAAATACGGAACCAATTTGACATCCCTTGTCGATAGCACTGATTACTTCATGACTATGAAGAGCTAGTTGTGTTTCGCAAGAACGATATTTTCGGAATCCGTGCTGACTATGTGTCAATAAATCGTTTTCTTAGAGGTACTTCATAATGTTCGGACACAGTGTATGTTCCAAACCCTATTGCAAATCGACCTTAGTGACATGGGCCTGTAATTCAGCGGATTACTCCTATTTTCTTTATTATTGGTGTGACTTGAGCAATTTTCCAGTCTTTAGGTAAGGATCTTTCTGTGAGCGAGAGGTTGTATATAATTGCTATATATGGAGTTATTGTATCAACATACTCTGTAAGGAATCTAACAGATATACAATCTGGACCAGAGGCCTCGCTTTTATTAAATGATTTAAGTTGCTTTGCTACACCGAGGAGATCTATGTTTCTCATCTTGAAACATAACTTGTTCTTTATTCAAAAGAACTAATAAGTGTTCTCGAGAGGACATCACAAATCACTCCCCAGCAAGAAAACTTACGCAAGTCGAAGAACGTCAACTAGCAGTTCGTCTCTGATGAATACGTCTAAATGTACCGATATGCACGAAAAATATAATGGAATATATTTCCAACTTCTTACTTAAGAAATAATGGGAGATTAATAAATATTAACACAAGTTCTATAGAATTAATTGTTTAAGTCGAGAGTTTTTAAGTAATTGTTGGAGTGCAATATGTCTAGATTTTCTAATGCTTTCTACATTGTTTCTCGCCGTTGGCGGATAAACAAATTGCGTGCCTGTGGAGTATCGTATCAGTTGCGGGAATGGATGTGTGATTTCCTGTCAGAAAGTTCACAGTTAGTAGTAACTGACGGAAAGCCGTTGAATGAAACAGAGGCGATATCTGGTGTACCTCAAGAAAGTATTATATTCTCTCTGTTGTTCCTGATCTATATAAATGCCTTGTGAGACAATCTGAGTAGCCGTCTTGGATTGTTTACACATAATGCTGTCATTTACCGTCTAGTAAACTCATCAGAACATCAAAACAAATTACAAAACGATTTAGACAAGATATCTGTGCAGTCCGAAAAGTGACAATTCATCCTAAATAATAAAAAGTGTGAAGTTAACTACGTGGATACTAGACGGAATCGTTAAATTTCGGTTACTCCATGAACCACACAAATCTAGAGGCTATCAATCTAACTAAAGACTTAGGGATTACAGCTGCGGCTAACTTAAATTGCAACAGTCACGTAGATAACGTTGTGGGCGAAGCATACCAAAGAATCTGATTTATTGGCAGAACCCTTAGAAGACGCAGTAAACGCTACTAAACGTGCTGTCTATACTACGCTTGTTCACCTTCTGCTGGTGTTTTGCTGCGCGGTATGGGAGCCGTAACAAATAGACTTGATGGAGGGCATCGAAAACGCCAAAAGAAGAGCACCTCGTTTTGTATTATCGCGAAATAGAGTGCAAAGTTTCGAGGACCTCATACGCGAATTGTATTGACAATCATTAAAACGAAGGAATTTTTCGTTGGGAGAGATCATTTCAGAAAATTTCAGTTGCCAACTTTCGCCTCGCAATGCTAAAATATTTTGTTGAGCCCACCTACACTAGGAGAAATATTCATCGGTATGAAGTATGAGAAATCAAATCTGGCACGGGAAGATTTAAGTGTTCGATAGTGGGACGGTACATAAATTGTCCGAGGGTGGCACTTAACTGTGATCTGCACAGTAGTCTTATGAAGGGCTTATTTCAATAGTGGTACAAGTCCATTACCTCCACTTTTCTGCCTATAATGCTTCAGAAGTTAATGATCCAAGCAAACAGAAACAAAGGTTCATCTCTAGCAAGAAGCCATGTGGTTGAATATTTATGACAGACTGCAGATTTTTCAGTGCTCATTTAACTATAGGACTCTGTATCTCAAAAATGGACTTGTACCGCTATTGAAATAAGCCCTTCATATAAAAGTAGAAGATTCATTACAGTTACTTTCGGTTCATACCATGGCTGTACTTTCAGTCGTTGCTATTAAGACATTACAAGTTATTAGGGCGAAACTAACTGCCCGATGGACTTTATTACAACAGAGATCGCAGAACTGGCGAGAGCTGCACATAATTTTAGCATACAACGGACGAGCCGCGAGTTAAAATAATCCGTCGTTAAACTTCACTTTTTTACATGGTAATACAAACACTGCCCTGTAGCTATAAACGTTTGACTGGTAGTAAATCAAATTTTCGGACGACAGGTTTAAAATCAATGGATGACAGGCACATGTCGCGCAGGTGGAAAATTCTGCTGCAGTTCCCATTTACGCATACGGCATGTGTACAAAATAAGGGAAATATTTCGTTGTGTAGAAAGCTGTCGAGAGTCACAGCCAACATCACTGCGGTTTTCATTATTTTCTCTTTCGCTTTGGGAACGAAGCATTCGGTTTCAGAGGAAATCGCTATTTCTCGCGCGGCTGAATGTGTTGTTTACAAGCGAAGCTGAATGGGCTAAATTCGCATCTCTCTCGGTTTGCCGCACAGAGTTTGCCGACACTCCAGTGGCTTCCGTTAATTCTCTCTGAAAGCTGGCGATGAAGCGTACGCTGCAGATCTGCTGTCAGTATACACCGAATATCCCTGCTAAGAGTCGTCAGGCGCATTTCCTCTGGTGTTCCTGCAGATATTTGCTATTTCGTTATTGCAACGTGTATCTGGAGTCAGTCCAAACGGACACTGCTCGTCACGTCTTTCATGCGGATCCCACTGTTGATGGAACATGTCGGCTATTTTCCCGTTACAAACAAAATAATTTTACACAGGAAGTTTAAGCGCCCATTCGATAGAGCGGTCCAAAGTTAGTCTAGTTCGATACTTGTTTTATCGATATGTGTTAACTGGGACAGTAAAACACGAAGAGTAACCAGTACTCCAGCAAGGGTTGAGCAGCGCTGCTGCTTGGGGTTAGCAGTCAGTGCGCACCAGCTTTGTGCTGTCCCTTCTAGAGTACTGGTTATTCTTCGTGTTTCTCTACCCCTGTTAATACAAATCGAGAAAAATATTGCACCACATTAATCTTGGAGCGCCCTATCGAATGGGCAAGTAAAGTTACGTTTCAAAAATAATTTTGTTTACAACGGGAAACAAACCGACACTTTCTGTTGACCCTGGGCGCTGCATGAAACTGTTATGAGCAGTATTTGTTTGGGCTGACTCCACCTAGATATAGGAAAAATGAAATTGCAGATATCTGCAGACACATCAGAGAAAATGTGCCTTTTAGGACAGACAGCCGGCATATCAGTGACGTGACGAATGCTAATCAACTGTGGGAAATTTGGATGGTACAGAATTTTGACTGATACCGCAGTTACTATAGTTTTAAGGATGCTGCAAATAGTTTAAGCTGACAATAACGAGCTCCCAAAGCGCAATTACTCCTCTGTACAAGTCTGGTTGGTTTGGTTGTTTGGGGAAGGAGACCAGACATCGAGGTCATTGGTCTCATCGGATTAGGGAAGGACAGGGAGGAAGTCGGCCGTGCCCTTTCAAAGGAACCATCCCGGCATTTGCCTGGAGCGATTTAGAGAAATCACGGAAAACCTAAATCAGGATGGCCGGACGCGGGATTGAACCGTCGTCCTCCCGAATGCGAGTCCAGTGTGCTAGCCACTGCGCCACCTCGCTCGGTGTGTACAAGTCTGGATTGCTCATATATATATATATATATATATATATATATATATATATATATATATATATATATGAGCCTTCCAGACTTGTACAGAGGAGTAATTGCGCTTTGGGAGCTCATTATATATATCATTATATCTGGAAGTATGTGCGCTACTCAGTCAACGTGAAACCGAGAGTCATCATTGGAATGTAAACGAACAACGACGAAATTTGTGGAACTGGGGACAGATTACAGTTCAGTCTTCACCTCTGCTCCACAAGCCACCTTCCGGTACTTGGTACTGCTCTCAACAGCCCTCTCCCCTTTTACAATTCACCAGCAGTACACGACAAGAAAGACAGACGGCAAACTTTAATATGAGCCCTCATTTCTTTTATTTTCTCGTCACTAGTGAGCCAAAGGAAGTAATATATTTTCTGACTCTTCTTGGACGTGCATTTTCGGAATTTTATAAATATACCTTTCCATGATATGCAGCACCTGTCTTGAAAGGCTTTTCACAGGCTCTCGTTTCAAGTTTAGAATCTCCGTTATACTTTCGTCCTTACTATAAGATTCCACTATGAAACACGCCACTCTTCGATGGACCTTAATCTAACCTCATAATTATCTTAGAATAATGAGCCGTACTCCAGAATCGGTCCATCTAGTGTTTTATAAGCCACTTCTTTCGAGAATAGATTCGATTCCCTTAAGGTGCTTCCACTGAATGTCAGCCTGGTACTAGCTTTTCCTATTACTAGTTTTATATGTCTAGTATTGGGGTAAGTTGGCTCTGAGCACACAGTAAGCGACAATACTAATAAAATTTGATTATGATTTTATTCCTAGAAAGTATAAAACACCACAGTAAATGAACATTGATACGTATTTCTTGTAGAATAGTGTCTAACGAAACGACAACTATGTTGAAAAGTAATACACCTCTATATTATTGTTTGCCATTAACAGAAATCAGAAATTTTCCTCCTTTGAAGTTTGAGTAGCTCTCAGCCCACCATGTGCGACTTATACGACATTCAGCGTGTTCTGGTATGGGGTCAGCTTAGATGTCATCACATACCCGCTATCGCACTCTATTGTATCTTCTGTGGAAGTTTCTCTTTGTTGTTTTAAATGTTAGTCTTCTACGCTTCCTTTTCAACGACATCGTTTTTATAGGTGAACTTACAACATTTTGCGTACTACCATTTATCCCTTTCTTGATATGCAGCCATTCTTCATGCAATTATTTAAAACCGGAAATACTTCGTCACCGTTTTGGCCTAATGGGAACAACATTAGTTTAAGGTCTTAGTTTTTTTATGGGCTAATGTTCATCAAGAGGTTCGCAATGAGTTTTTATAGCTTGCCTTTTACTGTACGTGCTACAGATTGAGCAGGAGAAATTTAGATCTGCCACGGCCGCAGCAAAACTATCCTCATTGAACAGAAGGGGATCATAAGGGATTGTCTCAGATTCTGTGAATCCACTACCTGCGCTACCGACTGTAGCTGCTGTGAAACAAGCAGTGTTCACTAGATGCCAGAGTCAATTTTCCCCAGTCAGCTTTGTTAAAAATCTCTGAGTTTTAGAATAGTATCAACAACGGTAAGACGTTAACAAACGCATATTATCTCTTTATTCGTCTATACCATATAATAACGAAATATCTTACCAGTTTTTCCACAAAAATTTATATTGAGCGTCTTGAGGATTGAAAAAACGTAGTTTCCTTGACGGAGGACATTATTCCACCATTCTGTGTTTTAAATTGTTTTACTCTCACTAGTAGTTTTCGACACTGCCCATTCTCAAGTGCACCTATAGTGCAGTGCTTGATACTAGCAGTGCTAACAAAATAATTTAAGACACAATATGTCCTCCTTCAAAGTTTTGAGTCTGTGGGGCCTACCCAAAAGAAACTGATGGAAAAATATGCGACCTAAACGACAGTTACGTGAACCACACTAAACTGGTGACATCGACTTCGCTGTGGAAGTTTCCGAGGTCTCAATTTGCGGAGCGTTTGTTGAGTCCGTACGATATTGCTGCCTAGTAGTGTTGATGTAAACTAAGAGATTGATCATCTTACCCCTCTCGCCAACTTTCCCCTCTCTCCTAGATGTATATTTGTCAGATGGAAGAGTTTCATATATTAGCTTTCAGCATTTTTGTTGGTAAACAATGTAAGTGATTGCAATTAGAAATTTGTGACTCTAGGTGAGTTGATTTTTATTGTCTAGCTCACAAACGTAATGATTTAGTACCACTTTTAATATACGAAGGTGGCTTGATAAGACTCGTAAATTTCGATGAAAGGAAGGAAATTTTTTGTTACGCTTCCATGGTTGTTAACCTTGATTGTTCCAAAGATCGTATGCAGAATTCAACAATGTACAGCGGAAAGTTCATTGTTGACAGCTGTCTGAATTGATCAATGTGTCGTCTGCGATTAAAAATAGAGAAAACCGAGTCTCATGCTGTTATTTGTACTTCTGTACGAATGAAAAGACAGGTGGATGAAGTTCACGTGGACTCTGCATCATCACTGAAGACCATTAAATTTTGGATTAATGAATTTAAACGTGGTCGGAGAAGCACCGATTGTGATGCTCGCTCTGGCCGTACAATTTACGTCACCACAAATGAAAAATTTCATAAATTCCACGACATGGTAACGCAAGCCCGGCGAATAAAAATTGGTGAGATTGCTGGGACCGCAGGCATCTCATCTGATCGAGAGCATAACATCCTTTGTGCCGAATTGGCTGTGAAGAAGCTGTGTGAGAGACGGGTGCCGCAGTTGTTCACAGCCGATCAGAAGCTCTTTCTTCAAAAGTCTGGCAAAGATTTAACAGAAATCCGCAAAACTTTCTGTTCCGATTTTTGACTTTATGAAACCCGGATCCAGCTTTACATACCAGAATCAAAACGGTAGTCGAAACAATGGACAAAGGCAAAGAGTATTTTGTCAGCATGTAATGTGACCGCCACTGTATTTAGGGTTCCCAAGACATAGTTCTCAAAAATAATTGGAAAAAGGCAGAACCATAACTTGACCCTATAATGATTCATTGTGGGATCTTGAATTTTGCGTTGGTTGAAAAAAGACAAAGGTTGACTAAAAAAATTCTGTTTCACCAGGCTAACGCACCACGATAACAATGGCGAAAGTGCATGAGTTGGGCTTTGAACTAGTTCTCCATCCACCCTACTAACCACCCGTAGGCAAAAGTGACTTCTCCCTGTTCCCTAACCTGAAACTTCGGCTTCCCGGGTAGACATTTTCATTAAATGAAGTAACAGTTGCAGGCAGAGATCATTTTTCAGAGTTTGTCAGAATCCATTTTTCCGACGGGATGAAAAAA
The DNA here is from genome assembly GCF_021461385.2 of Schistocerca piceifrons. NCBI lineage: Eukaryota > Metazoa > Arthropoda > Insecta > Orthoptera > Acrididae > Schistocerca > Schistocerca piceifrons. Next base: position 274,556,942 of record NC_060139.1, read on the forward strand.
CTGTAAGATTGCTGGACCAACTGTATATCCCTCAAAGAAGACTACGTCGAGAAGTAAGCTGAGTCTCGTATTATTTACATCCATTATAGGAACAGTTTGTAAATGAATAAACATACATTTATTCTCCCTGCAGTTTACGGAAAGTTGTTAGAAAGAAAATGGCATCTTCACTTTTGAGGGCGAATATTTGGTTCAAATGGCTCTGAGCACCATGGGACTTAACATCTGTGGTCATCAGTCCCCTAGAACTTAGAACTACTTAAACCTAACTAACCTAAGGACATCACACACATCCATGCCCGAGGCAGGATTCGAACCTGCGACCGTAGCGGTCACGCGGTTCCAGACTGAAGCGCCTAGAACCGCAGGGCCACACCGGCCGGCAACGAATATTTCACACGTCGGGCTTTAAAGAAACATCTTAAATATTCTCAATTAACAGAAAGTTAGTATTACTGTTTTTCTGTACAGGTTGGTGAAGCCAACATTTATATCGTCATACACACTTTGTAAGCCATCGTTGATGGTCGAGGGCACCCCGTATCATCCCTACTCATTCCCCCTCGTGTTCCACTCATAAAATTAAGAGAGGGAAATACGTCTGTCTTTTTTATGCCTCCCTATAATCCCTGATTTCTCTCTCTTTCGCCATTGTTACCAAAGATATATGTTGGAGGCAGTAGGTTCATTTTGCAGTCTGTAGCAACTGCAGGTTGTTTAAATTTTCTCGACAGTGTTTCGCTAAAAGAACGTCTTTTCCCCTGCAGAGATCCCCATTTCAGTTCACGGGGCATCTCTAACACTCAACCTGCTGGTGACAAATCTAACAGCACAGCGCTGACTTGCTTCCTTTAATCTGACCTGGTGACGATCTCAAACAAACGAGCAGAACTCAAAAACACACCGCACTAGTGCCCTATACGCGGTCTCTTTTAAAGGTGAGTTAAACTTTCCTGAAATTCTCCCTCTAAACCGAAGTCAACATTTCACCAGGTCCACATGCGAACTTATGTCCGCCTTCCATTTAATATCGCTTTGCAATGTGACAATTAAAAATTTAATAGACATGGCTGTCTAATACCGTGTTCGAATACTAAAGGATAGTTTTATCTACTCAGCTTCATCAACTGTCATGCCGTTCAAGACACCAGATACGATGGTCTTTCGATAAGTAATGCAACACATGTTTTCGTTGGTCAGTTAAATATAGATTTTATTGTGGGACATCATTAAATATTAACACTTTAGCTCCTATAGTTACATGAAATTCAGATAGATGGCGTTGCTCCACAGAGTGGCGTCTGCAACCCACGCACGTTCGAAGCAGAGACCTGTCATTGAGTTTCTTTTGGTGGAAAATCAGAGCATCGCAGATATTCATAGGAGCTTCCAGAATGTCTAAGGAGACCTGACAGTTTTTGGGCGAAGTGTCTGTCATCTCAATAAGGTCGCGCAAACCTGTCTGATTTCTGGCGTGCTGCCTGGCAGCACACTGCAGTGACTCCTGCAAATGTTGGATCGTGCGGACACTCTCATTCGAGGTGATCGAGGGATCGCAGTCAAGCACCTCGCTGCTCAGTTGGACGTCTGTGTTGGTAGCGCTGATATACTCGTCCGCCAGTTGGGGTACCCAAAGGTGTGCGCCCACTGGGTCACTTACCTCCTAAAAGAAGTCCATAAAGAGTAACGAAGGACCATCTGTGCAGAATTGGTTGCGTGTTTCAACAATTTTTTGTCAAATACCGTAATAGGTGAAGACACATGGATTCATCACTTCGAACTCGAAGCAAAACAGCAATCCACGGAGTGGCGCTACACCACCTATCCTCTGAAGAAAAAGTTCAAACACGCACCCTCAGCCAATGAGGATATGTCGACTGTCTTCTGGGACTCTGACGGGGTTATGCTGCCTTATATCCTCGCTCGTGATGCCACGATCGACTCAGGGGTGTATTGTGCTAGTTTCAGACAACTGAAGGAATAACTTTAGTGTTCGTTGCCACAAAAATGGAAACAAACTTCTAGATGACAACGTGAGGTCTCACGGAACACTGCACATTCGAGAGGCGCTCAAAAAACTGCACTGGACTGTTCTTCTTCACTCACCTTACTACCCAGATTGCCGGCCGAAGTGGCCGTGCGGTTAAAGGCGCTGCAGTCTGGAACCGCAAGACCGCTATGGTCACAGGTTCGAATCCTGCCTCGGGCATGGATGTTTGTGATGTCCTTAGGTTAGTTAGGTTTAACTAGTTCTAAGTTCTAGGGGACTAATGACCTCAGCAGTTGAGTCCCATAGTGCTCAGAGCCATTTAAACCATCTACCCAGATCCTGCACCTTCAAACTTCCCTCTCTTTCACCCACTCTGTAGGAAGGAGTTCGTGGATAATGGGGAGGTTATTGCTGCAGCAAAACATTGACTCTGATGTCGACTAGTAGAGTGGTACCATGTTGTTATATAGCAAAAATAGGGGTTTGTAGGCAAAAAGATGGGGAGTAAAACAGTGTATTGGAACCCTCAATAAAACCAAGCTGCTTTAAAAAAATATGTTGCATTAACCATCATTCAAAGATGGCACTTCCCTGTACGCAGCAAACTGTAGCAAACTGCTGCCCACCCTATCCATCACATCATTTATGTACCGGGTGATCAAAAAGTCAGTATAAATTTGAAAACTTAATAAACCACGGAATAATGTAGGTATAAAGGTAAAAATTGACGCACATGCTTGGTATGACATGGGGTTTTATTAGAACCGAAAAAAAACAAAGTTCACAAAATGTCCGACAGATTGCGCTGGACAGCAAAACGTCAGTGACTGCGCATGATAATCGTGTATAAATGGAGCTGTAATGAGAGAGAATCAGATGCGCCAGCAGTCGCAGCATGTTGACGTTACCTGAAAAGGCGCTTTTAGTGAAGCTGCACTATCAGAATGGGGAATGTGCTAGTTCAGCGTTACGAACCTATCGCCATAGGAAGGGGATTCGAACGGGTAAAGATCCGTTGACAAATGCAGCAGTGGCGAGAATGATTTCGAAGTTCTAAGCCACGGCATGAGTGGTTTAGACGATAGACCCCGCAGTGGCCGACCTAGCACAAGGCATAATGCTGCTGAGACAGTTCAGGAAGAAATGGAGACTGTAGCGGGTTCGTCTATGCACGAGGAAGTCAGCGCTCGTGCAGTCGCACGTCGCACCGGCATTCCATACACTACTGTTTGGATGGCACTGAGGCGTACCCTCCGATGCTATCCGTACATGAACTGTTACCTGGCGATTTAGTGAAGCGGAGGGTATTTGCGGTGTGGGCGTTTCAAAAGATGGCGGAAGATGACGATTGGTTAAGTAACGTGTTGTGGACCGACGAAGCTCATTTCACGCTCCGAGGGTCTGTCAACGCCCACAACCGCAGAATTTTGGCCACCTAAAATCCCAGAACTGTCGTGGAAACCATTGCACGACGAGAAAGTCAGGGTATGGGTTGGATTTAGCACATCATTATCGGGCCTTTTTCTTCGAGGAAATGCGTGCTTCTGGTCTTGTAACTGCTACCGTGACGGGTGAGAGGTACGCCGATATGTTACAGAATCGCATTATCCCCAGCCTGACTGATAAACACCTGTTGGAACGTACGATGTTTGTGCAGGATGGCGCTCCACCCCATATTCCTAGACGCGTGAAAGATCTCTTGCGCGCGTCGTTTGGTGATGATCGTGTGCTCAGCAGCCACTTTCGTCATGCTTGGCTTCCCAGGTCCCCAGAACTCAGTCCGTGCGATTATTGGCTTTGGGGTCACCAGAAGTCGCAAGTGTATCGTGATCGACCGACATCTCTAGGGATGCTGAAAGACAACATCCGACGCCAATGCCTCACCATAATTCCGGACATGATTTACAGTGCTGTTCACAACATTATTCCTCGACTACAGCTATTGTTGAGGAATGATGTTGGACATATTGAGTATTTCCTTTAAGGAACATCATATTTGCTTTGTCTTACTTTGTTATACTAATTATTACTATTCTGATCAGATGAAGCGCCATCTGTCGGACATTTTTTGAACTTTTGTATTTTTTTGGTTCTTATAAAACCTCATGTCATTCCAAGCATGTGTGTCAATTTGTACCTCTCTATCTACATTATTCCGTGATTTATTCAGTTTTCAAATTTATACTGACTTTTTGATCACCCGGTATATACAGAACAATATTGTCCTTTTACTCTTCCCTGGGGAACACCTGATGACACGATTGTGTCAAGAGATGTACACTCACCATTGAGGCTTCTTATCGGGAAAGCGTCATCAAAATAGTCAATAATGGTAATGTTAATGGTATTATGAAAAAACATTAGAGAATATCAAGATCAGGTTGAATGTCTCAAACTAGTAAAAACAGAACATGCTAAAAGGACTTACTTTAGTTGAGAAAATTTTACAAAAATCATAATAATGTACTTTATGTGAGAAAAAGTGAAAACACAAAGGACTGGATATTATGTTTGGCAGTGGAATACATAATCTAGCTAACTGTTTATTTTCATATTGATTATGACCGTTGTGGTGGTCAAAAACATATAGAAAACTTTCAGGTGTAGTGTTCAGTAATTTACCAAAAAAGTAACGGAAAGAATAAGATCATGTGACCTATGCCGAAAGTGAAATGTAACTAACGATGTGAACAAGTGTCCCATCCAAACAGTAAGGCCGAAATTTACTTCAGAATTAACTGCAGAATATTTATGTGGCCCACTGCCAAGAATAACTGGGAAACATGGATATTAGTTGGACTTAAGGTATTCGTGAAGTTTATAAGGTTGTAACCTGAAAGGAACACCACCGCAAAGGAAGTGTATAATATTTCACTTAAGATTATTTTGTAAAAGTGGGAAAACCAGTGGCAGTTTTGTCATTCAATGGTCCCGAATCATTTCTAAGATATGGGAGCAAGGAATGAAACAAAATAACGTTGATGTAACATTTATTTCAGTTTATCACCCTCCAGGCAATGCAGAAGAATGGTGCTTTCACGAAAATGGTAGTTTGTGCAGAACCTATTGTTACAAACACAAGAAAGCCTGGGACAAATACGCGTCAGACTTCGAAGATGTAATGAACATCCTGAATCATGAAAGTGCTGCGTTCACATCACTTGAAGTTCTGAAAGCACAAAAGAGTTAAACCTTAGTAAAATGACTACGAAGTTTTCCACATAGAAAAGAAGGTAAGCCGCGCGGGGTAGCAATGCGGTCTGAGACGCCTCGCCACGGTTCACGTGGCAAGACCGCAGCGGTCATGTAACAAACAGTTTTATCTTGTGGCTGCGGTTTTACATATCTTATGGAAAAGAATGACCATGAGAGCAATTTTTTATTTTTTATGGCAATGATTTTATATCAGCTGGTCTGCCTCTTGTATCGTTATATCCAAATGGTTTACAAATGTTAATCTACATTCAGATCCGATGATGGTACCTTTACTGTGTTGAAACCGGTTATCCAGTAAACAGTATTTAATCGATCTTGGCTTTTGGATTATTTCTACTTTTGAAAAATGCTGCATTTTGCTGCTGTGTAATTGATTGGTGTCGAACAATACACATATTTCTCCTTACTCTCTCCAGCAGCTCGGAGCAGATGCAAACAGCAGCAGCAAAATCATATTCTGCAGCTCTGAAAGTCATTTATTTAGTTAGCTGCAGGCAGCCTGCCTACAGCATCCGTCTTTACTCTGCTATGGGTATGGCAACAGAACTGCTGGTTGAATGCACATATCCACTGTGTGCTGTTTGCATTGGTATTTCTATCCAAGTCAAATTACTGATTTGTTTCACATACGCTTTGCATCTCAGCATCAAAAATTCGAGTACTGTTAAGAGTTTTTTCTCTGTTTTATTTACTTCGTTTACTTACCTTAAAATGGATTTCCTGCCTAAAGACGTGCAGGCAAATCAAAATCAAAAAGCTTTAAACAATGGACCTTTTCAGGACCGGCTGATTAAAAGATTTGGCCCTTCAATCCGAGTATGTCACTTAAACATAGAAGGTACTAGCCGAGCTAAAAGCGAGTACCTGTCTAAACTCCTTGTAGATAATGATGTTGACGTAGTTCAGGAAATATACGCTCCAACTATGGAAGACCTTCGTAGAAGAAGTAGGATCCATGGCTACGATCTTATGGGTGCTACATTTCACAGTGTGTATGGTGTTGCCACCTACGTAAGTGGCAATATCGAGCATGCTCGTCTCATTTCGACAAATACAGAAATTGAGATCCGTTATGTCTCTACCCAAGTGGAGGACACCATTATAAATAAGAATTACAATCCACCAAATGTGCCATGGCCACTGGATGTTCTCCCAATTACTGCCCACCTATCGATTTATGCTGGAGATTTTACCAGTCACCAGGGTCACTGGAACTATGCACGTGATAATGAGTGTGGTACTGCACTCAGCGACTGGGCTGAAAACGAAAATCTGTACCTCGTTTATGATGCCAAGGATTTGGGAACTTTCAGATCGGCCACTTGGCGAAGAGATTACAACCTGGATCTCTGCTTTGTGTCCCGGAAATGCAGAGGGCGCCCAGTGCCTATATCCAGAGAGGTCATACCTGATTTCCCTTACAGCCGGCACAGGCCAATGATCCTCGAATGGGGCTCTCTGTCCCGGTAACGAGTTCTGTAACACGGCCCAGATTGAATTTCCGCAAGGGCGATTGGCGGAGTTTTGCTGACCACCTAGATAAATATATCTGTTTTATTCCACCAGAGCCTAAAAACTACCATCGATTTGTCGAGGCTGTTCTTACTGCTGCTAAGGAGTTTATCCCTCGTGTGTACAGAAAGGGATATATATCATGCTGAAGTCAACACTGTGAACAACTTTATGAAAAATATAGCTATCTGAGGACAGCGATATTGCAGACGACCTCCTCCAAAGTCTTGGCGCTACTTGAAGAGTACATGGTGTGAGATGATAGAAAACGTACATCTACATCTACATTTATACTCCGCAAGCCACCCGACGGTGTGTGGTGGAGGGCACTTAACGTGCCACTGTCATTACCTCCCTTTCCTGTTCCAGTCGCGTATGGTTCGCGGAAAGAACGACTGCCGGAAAGCCTCCTTGCGCGCTCGAATCTCTCTAAATTTACATTCGTGATCTCATCGGGAGGTATAAGTAGGGGGAAGCAATATATTCGATACCTCATCCAGAAACACACCCTCTCGAAACCTGGACAGCAAGCTACACCGCGATGCAGAGCGCCTCTCTTGCAGAGTCTGTCACTTGAGTTTGCTAAACATCTCCGTAACGCTATCACGCTTACCAAAGAACCCTGCGACGAAACGCGCCGCTCTTCTTTGGACCTTCTCTATCTCTTCCGTCAACCCGATCTGGTACGGATCCCACACTGATGAGCAATACTCAAGTATAGGTCGAACGAGTGTTTTGTAAGCCACCTCCTTTGTTGATGGACTACATTTTCTAAGGACTCTCACAATGAATCTCAACCTGGCACCCGCCTTACCAACATTTAATTTTATATGATCATTCCACTTCAAAGCATTCCATACGCATACTCCCAGATATTTTACAGAAGTAACTGCTACCAGTGATTGTTCCGATATCATATAATCATACAATAAAGTATCCTTCTTTCTATGTATTCGCAATACATTACATTTGTCTATGTTAAGGGTCAGTTGCCACTCCCTGCACCAAGTGTCTATCCGCTGCAGATCTTCCTGCATTTCGCTGCAGTTTTCAAACGCTGGAACTTCCGACACTATCTACGAGGTCATTTACGTATATTGTGAAAAGCAATGGTCCCATAACACTCCCCTGTGGCACGCCAGATGTTACTTTAACGTCTGTAGACGTCTCTCCATTGATAACAACATGCTGTGTTCTGTTTGCTAAAAACTCTTCAATCCAGCCACACAGCTAGTCTGATATTCCGTAGGCTCTTACTTTGTTTATCAGGCGGCAGTGCGGAACTGTATCGAACGCCTTCCGGAAGTCAAGGAAAATGGCATCTACCTGGAAGCCTGTATTTAATATTTTCTGGGTCTCATGAACAAATAAAGCGAGTTGGGTCTCACACGATCGCGGTTTCCGGAATCCATGTTGATTCCTACAGAGTAGATTCTGGTTTTCCAGAAATGACATGATACGCGAGCAAAAAACATGTTCTAAAATTCTACAACAGATCGATGTCAGAGATACAGGCCTATAGTTTTGCGCATCTGCTAGACCGCCCTTCTTGAAAACTGAGACTACCTGTGCTCTTCTCCAATCATTTGGAACCTTCCGTTCCTCTAGAGACTTGCGGTACACGGATGTTAGAAGGGGGGCAAGTTCTTTCGCGTACTCTGTGTAGAATCGAACTGGTATCCCGTCAGGTCCAGTGGACTTTCCTCTGTTGAGTGATTTCAGTTGCTTTTCTATTCCTTGGATACTTATTTCGATGTCACCCATTTTTTTCGTTTGTGCGAGGATTTAGAGAAGGAACTGCAGTGCTGTCTTCCTCTGTGAAACAGCTTTGGAAAAAGATATCTAGTATTTCATCTTTACGCGTGTCATCCTCTGTTTCAACGCCATTATCATCCCAGTGTGTCTGGATATGCTGTTTCGATCCACTTACTGATTTTACGTAAGACCAGAACTTCCTATGATTTTCTGTCAATTCGGTACATAGAATTTTACTTTCGAATTCACTGAACGCTTCACGCATAGCCCTCCTTACGCTAACTTTGACATCGTTTAGCTTCTCTTGTCTGAGACGTTTTGGCTGCGTTTAAATTTGCAGTGAAGTTCTCTTTGCTTTCGAAGTAGTTTCCTAACTTTGTTGTTGAACCACGGTGGGCTTTTCCCGTCCCTCACAGTTTTACTCGGCACGTATCTGTCTAAAACGCATTTTACGATTGCCTTGAACTTTTTCCATAAACACTCAATATTGTCAGTGTCGTAACAGAAATTTTCGTTTTGATCTGCTAGGCCGGCCATTGGTGGCTGAGCGGTTCTAGGCGCTTCAGTCTGGAACCGCGCGACCGCTACGGTCGCAGGTTCGAATCCTACCTCGGGCATGGATGTGTGTGATGTCCTTAGGTTAGTTAGGTTTAATTAGTTCTAAGTTCTAGGCGACTGATGACCTCGGAAGTTAAGTCGCATAGTGCTCAGAGTCATTTGAACCAAGAACTCACCTCTCCAAAAGCTCAGTAGCCAAAAGAATCAAATTTCTCTTCACCATTTACACTGGCTGAATTGGACGAGGCCTTGAAATGAATGAAACATGGTAAAGCATCTGGTCTGGATAATATACACCCGGAATTTGTGATAAACATGGGTAATAGTGGAAAAAAAATGGTTGGTTCGCTTCTCCAACATCCTAGATAGTGGATCACTGACCAACGAGCTAAACAGAACAAAAATGGTGGCAATTTTGATACCAGATAAACCAGCTGACCACCCTCAAAGTTTCTGACCAATTTCCCTTTTGAGCTGGACTTATAAACTCTTGTAGAGGCTCATCTATAATAGAATTAGCGGCTTCATTCTGGAACATATCCCAGCTGAGCATGCGGGTTTCAGGCCGCAGAGAAGTTGCTACGATCAGGTACTAGTCGTAACAATTTTCATAGGGGCTTGTTTCCAAGAAAACGTGAAGACATATGTCGCGGTCATAGACCTATCCGCAGCATATGACAGTCTGGACAGAAGGGATGATATACAAATTACTAAAAACAATCCGATGCCGAAAAACTGTAACGCTTATCAACACCATGATAAGCAATAGATATTTCCATGTTTACTTGGGAGAAAATATGAGCGAGGAGAGAAAATAAAGTAATGGCCTACCACAGGGCTCCGCCTTAGCCCCCTATTATGGAACTTATATCTCCGGTCTCCCCAATACTAGGTCAACAAAATTCTGCTACGCGGACGATATCGTTCTTGCTTGTCAAACCAAGGATCTTTGACAAGAAAGACAACTCTCACAGAAGATCTAAATTTCATGAGCACCTATTTCAGAAAGTGACGACATATGGCCAGTGCAAGTAAAACTGAAGTATGTACATTCAATCTGACAAACAAACAAGCCAATGCGGAGCTCAGAGTGATACTTAACGGAAACATCGAAAACACTCTTTCCATAACAAGTACCCTAAGTACCTTAGTGTCACCCTTGACCGCACCCTTTCATATAGAAAATATATTGAAAATACTCCAGTCAAGATAAAAACTCGTAACAACATTATTCAAAAATTGCGTGGAATGGCATGGGGAGCCTCAACAGATACCTTGCGCTGGTCCTCTCAGCAACCGATTATTGTGCCCCCGTGTGGCTACACAGCTGCCACATCAACTTGATCGACGTCCAGTTGAACCACGCAATGCAGTTAATAACTGAGGCAACCAGACCGACAGCGATTTATTGGTTTCCTCTGCTGAGCAACATTATCTACCCGCAATCCGCAGAAGCGAGACCTTGCTTAGGGAATACGGCAAGCTACAGGAGAACCTGAAATTACCCATGTGGGAAGAGGAAACAAGTTTACGAGGAAGTAGACTGCGCTCAAGAAACCCAGCATTACGGCAAGTAGAAGAGCTACATGCCAGAAATACTGGTGTGAAAAACCTGTGAAACCAAAGCTGTCAACTTATTGAAAATCCTGAAGAGCTTGAGTGGTTCCGAAAGTATAATTGTGATACTGCTGGCACAGAACTCGACAGGAATCTGTGGGTGAAACTGAGCAGAGCTCACAGTCGACGATGCACAGACTCTCTTTAAAAATGGGGTGCTACAGAGTCTCCATTTTGTGACTGTGGGGTTCCGAAACAGACAAGGACATTAGAGATGAATGCCCCTTGCGTTCCTACCAGGGGTGTTGGAGCGGCCTCATGAAAGCTGATGATAAGGCTCATATATGGATTAGGAACCTAGATATTGACATTTAGTTAGTTTTAATGTAGTTTTTTATTTTCATATTCCTGTTATATATAGTATTACTAATGTTATGTACCTGTAATTTCAAACTGGTGTGAACCATACGAGTAAATAAATAAACTTATCTCAAGATTTCATTTATTTTAGTGACGTCGCAAAAAATCATCTAGATTTCACATTCATTTATTCTTTCACTGATCCGTTCGTTGCGGTCCACCGTGCAAAGCTTTCATGCACGTGAAAGGGGTCAAGTGATGAGCCAACAGGCAGGAGCGAACAGTTACAGCTAGCGTACGTCTATTCACATTCATTATCATTGGTTTTCCATTCCGGCTGCCCGGGTGTGTGTCCATGTATCATATGTATCATTCTTTTGTCAGGACTGTACCCATCTGACTCCTTGTTCCTGAAAGCTCCTTCGCCTGGTCCAGCCATCTGTTTCTTGATCTTCCTACCAATCACATCTGTGTATAGCCACTGTTATGCTGTCTTTTCCTCGTCCATTTGTACATGCTCAAACCATCCCAAAGAGACCCTTGGCAGTTCTTCTTTCACGGCAGTGGTCGCTCCAGATCCTTCCCTTATTTTTTCATGTTTTCTTTGTCCCTAATTTTCTGAACCATAGTTCTTAAGAATTCCATTTTTGTGGCTTTCAGTTAGTTGTCGATCTGTTTGGTTATTGTGCGGTTTTCTGACCCGTATATTATTATCAGGATAAAGTGTAACTGAAGAATGGTCTGTTTCGATCTTAAGGGGAGATTCCAAAATTCATGGTAGAACTGAGCTGATTTTTCATTTCGGTGATAGAACACATGCTGTATCCTGTTAATCGTTTGAAATGGTGACACGAAGATATCTACATCTGGGTCTACGTCTACATAGATGATCCGAAAGCCACTGTGCGGTGTGTGGCGGAGGGTACCTTGTACAACTACTAGTCATTTCCTTTCCTGTTCCACTCGCAAATAGTGCGAGGGAAAAACTGCTATCTACTTGCGTACGTATGAGCCCTAATTTGTCGTATCTTATCTTCGTGGTCCCTACGTGTAATGTACGATGGCGTCACTAGAACTGTTCAGCAATCAACTTAAAATGGCGGTTCCCAAAATTTTCTCATCTGTATTTCTCAATATGTGTATTGGTCTTATTGGTCTACGATTTTCAGGTCTGTATGTTTCAGCCTTATTTTTCTGTAGTTATGGCTGTCGATTGAAGTTGAAACCCTTTTTGACTTGCTTATTGATAATAGGTATGCTTTTTGGTGGTTATTCCAGGTCGCCAGCCACTTCTGGACTTCTCTCTCTGTGTTACCTTTCTCCTCCCGCCCCCTTATTTCTTTGAGTCGTCTGTCTTCTGACAGGTTTGATGCGCTCCGCCACGAATTCCTTTCATTTCCCAACCTTTTCATCTCAGGCTAGCGCTTGCACCCTACGTCTTGAATTATTTGCTGAAGGTATTCAAGTCTCTGTACAGTGGTTATTCCCTGATGTTATAACAGATGTCCTACAATCCTGCCACTCTTCTTGTCAGTGATTTCCATGTATTTCTTTCCTCGATGATTCTACGCAGAACCACGTCATTCCTTACCTTATCAGTCCATCCAATCTTCAACATTCGGCTGTAGCACCACATCTCAAATGCTTCGTCTTCTGTTCCGGTTTTCTCACAGTCCATGTTTCACTACTGTACAACGCAGTGCTCCAAACGTAAATTTTCAGAAATTTGTTTCTCAGATTGAGGTCTATGTTTGATACTAGTAGGCTTTTCTTGGCTAAGAATGCCATTTCTGCCAGTACTAGCCTGCTTTTTATGTTCTCCTTGCTCCTACTGTCATATTTTTATGCCCAGGTAGCACAAGTGCTTAACTTCATCCATTTTCTGATCACCAATTCTGATACTAAGTTTCTCGTTACTCTGAAGTTGTTCTACTTCTCGTTACTTTTGCGTTTCCTCGATCCACAGCACGTACTCATATTATTCATTCCATTCAACACATCCTGTAACTGTTATTCACTTTCACTGAAGATAGCAATGTCATTAGCGAATCTTATTATTGATATCCTTATGCTCTGAATTTTAATTCCACTCTTGAACCTATTTGCATCATAAGTCACAAATGCAAATCCTTATTGTTGTTCTGCCTCATTTCTTTGATAGCTTCGTCCATGACAGAGGTATAAAGAACTGGGGAAAGGCACATAGTTGTTTCGTATTTTAACATTCTGACTGACAATTAGTGAGACCAAGTTAATTAGTACCTACCTTCCCAACTATGAGAAATTTTTATTTGACGGTGAGGTGTTGGACAGAAACGGTAATGCATCCAGAAGCTGCTCTGTAATTGTCGTTATACTATGCACTTCATGACACGATTGGCCTAGCTAGCTACCACATATGAAATAATTAATTAATAATTTCATTTGAAAAAGTTACTAATTGTACTTATAATTGCTTCATAACTTTTAGATGACTAGTAGTCGGACACAAGCACCACAAATGAGACACATTAGGTGAAGGACTTATGTGTACCTGCAGTTACAGTCACATACGATGTAATCATGTAAAACACCACAATAAAAATAATTGTGTATTAAAGAGGCACTAATTAAATATGCGATTAACGTGCATTGCACAGACGGCACAATACGCACTGTTGTGGATGGTCACTGAAGTACTAGAATGAAAAACATTTAACTTTGTAAGTGAAAGTTTGCAGCAGTTCACTTTACAGCAAGTATGTGAAAACAATATTGAACTAAACTTGTTTCTGAAATGTAATTGTGCTTCGAGAAACAATTTTATCACACGCAATAAAAGTACTATTTTCATTAAACGTTATTCACAACAGTGGCACTGCTGATTAATAATGAATTCGGCACTTTAATTTCTGAAGGCAGCTTTGTTGCTGTATGGTATGTCTACTACAGCAGGTTGGTTCAGTATTTATATAATTATTGTGCATTAGTACATTAGAGCCCCCCCACGAATCATGTACCTTGCCGTTGGTGGGGAGGCTTCCATGCCTCAACCATATAGATAGCCGTACCGTAGGTGCAACCCCAACGGAGGGGTATCTGTTGAGAGGCCAGGCAAACGTGTGGTTCCTGAAGAGGGGCAGCAGCCTTATCAGTAGCTGCAGGGGCAACAGTCTGGATGATTGACTGATCTGGCCTTGTAACACTAACCAAAACGGCCTTGCTGTTGTGGTACTGCGAACGGCTGAAAGCAAGGGGAAACTACAGCCGTCATTTTTCCCGAGGGCATGCAGCTTTACTGGATGATTAAATGATGATGGCGTCCTCTTGGGTAAAATATTCCGGAGGTAAAATAGTCCCCCATTCGGATCCCCGGGCGGGGACTACTCAAGAGGACGTCGTAATCAGGAGAAAGAAAACTGACGTTCTACGGATCGGAGCGTGGAATGTCGGATCCCTTAATCGGGCAGGTAGGTTAGAAAATTTAAAAAGAGAAATGGATAGGTTAAAGTTAGATATAGTGGGAATTAGTGAAGTTCGGTGGCAGGAGGAACAAGACTTTTGGTCAGGTGAATACAGGGCTATAAATACAAAATCAAATAGGCGTAATGCAGGAGTAGCTTTAATAATAGGAAAATAGGAGTGCGAGTAAGTTACTACAAACAGCATAGTGAACGCATTATTGTGGCCAAGATAGACACGAAGCCCACGCCTACTAGTAGTAGTATAAGTTTATATGCCAACTAGCTCTGCAGATGATGAAGAAATTGATGAAATGTATGATGAGATAAAAGAAATTATTCACGTAGTGAAGGGAGACGAAAATTTAATAGTTATGGGTGACTGGAATTCGACAGTAGGAAAAGGAAGAGAAGGAAACGCAGTAGGTGAATATGGATTGGGGCTAAGAAATGAAAGAGGAAGCCGCCTGGTAGAATCTTGCTCAGAGCATAACTCAATCATAGCTAACACTTGGTTCAAGAATCATGAAAGAAGGTTTTATACATGGAAGAACCCTGGAGATACTAAAAGGTTTCAGATAGATTATATAATGGTGAGACAGAGATTTAGGAACCAGGTTTTGAATTGTAAGACATTTCCAGGGGCAGATGTGGACTCTGACCACAATCTATTGGTTCTGAACTGTAGATTAAAACTGAAGAAACAGCAAAAATGTGGGAATTTAAGGAGATGGGACCTGGATAAACTGAAAGAACCAGAGGTTGTAAATAGTTTCAGGGAGAGCATAAGGGAACAATTGACAGGAATAGGGGAAAGAAATACAGTAGAAGAAGAATGGGTAGCTTTGAGGGATGAAATAATGAAGGCAGCAGAGGATCAAGTAGGTAAAAAGACGAGGGCTAGTAGAAATCCTTGGGTAACAGAGGAGATACTGAAATTAATTGATGAAAGGAGAAAATACAAAAATGCAGTAAATGCAGCAGGCAAAATGGAATACGAACGTCACAAAAATGATATCCACAGGAAATGCAAAATGGCTAAGCAGGAATGGCTAGAGGACAAATGTAAGGATGTAAAGCTTATCTCACGAGGAGTAAGATAGATACTGCCTACAGGAAAATTAAAGATACCTTTGGAGGAAAGAAAACCACTTGCATGAATATCAGGAGCTCAGATGGAAACCCAGTTCTAAGCAAAGAAGGGAAAGCAGAAAGGTGGAAGGAGTATATAGAGGGTCTATACAAGGGCGATGTTCTTGAGGACAATATTATGGAAATGGAGGAGGATGAAGATGAAATGGGACATACGATACTGCGTGAAGAGTTCGACAGAGCACTGAAAGACCTGAGTCGAAACAAGGCCCCAGAAGTAGACAACATTCCATTAGAACTACTGATAGCCTTGAAAGAGCCAGTCCTGACAAAACTCTACCATCTGGTGAGCAAGATGTATGAGACAGGCGAAATTCCCTCAGACTTCAAGAAGAACATAATAATTCCAATCACAAAGAAAGCAGGTGTTGACAGATGTGAAAATTACCGAACTATCAGTTTAATAAGTCACAGCTGCAAAACACTAACGCGAATTCTTTACAGACGAATGGAAAAACTGGTACAAGCCGACCTCGGGGAGGATCAGTTTCGATTCTGTAGAAATGTTGGAACACGTGAGGCAATACTGACCCTACGACTTATCTTAGAAGAAAGATTAAGGAAAGGGAAACCTACGCTTCTAGCATTTGTAGACTTAGAGAAAGCTTTTGACAATGTTGATTGGAATACTGTCTCTCAAATTCTGAATGTGGCACGGGTAAAATACAGGGAGCGAAAGGCTATTTACAATTTGTACAGAAAGCAGATGGCAGCTATAAGAGTCGAGGGACATGAAAGGGAAGCAGTGGTTGGGAAGGGAGTGAGACACGGTTGTAGCCTCTCCCCGATGCTATTCAATCCGTATATTGAGCAAGCAGTAAAGGAAACAAAAGAAAAATTTGGTGTAGGTATTAAAATCCATGGAGAAGAAATAAAAACTTTGAGGTTCACCGATGGCTTTGTAATTCTGTCAGAGACAACATAGGACTTGGAAGAGCAGTTGAATGGAATCGAAAGTGTCTTGAAAGGAGAGTATAAGATGAACATCAACAAAAGCAAAACGAGGATAATGGAATGTAGTCGAATTAAGTCGGGTGATGCTGAGGGAATTAGATTAGGAAATGAGACACTTAAAGTAGTAAAGGAGTTTTGCTATTTGGGGAGCAAAATAACTGATGATGGTCGAAGTACAGAGGGTATAAAATGTAGACTGGCAATGGCAAGGAAAGCGTTTCTGAAGAAGAGAAATTTTTTAACATCGAGTATTGATTTAAGTGTCAGGAAGTCGTTTCTGAAAGTATTTGCATGGAGTGTAGCCATGTATGGAAGTGAAACATGGACGATAAAGAGTTTGGACAAGAAGAGAATAGAAGCTTTCGAAATGTGGTACTACAGAAGAATGCTGAAGATTTGATGGGTAGATCACATAACTAATGAGGAGGTATTGAATAAAAATTGGGGAGGAGTTTGTGGCACAACTTGAGTAGAAGAAGGGATCGGTTGGTAGGACATGTTCTGAGGCATCAAGGGATCACCAATTTAGTACTGGAGGGCAGCGTGGAGGCTAAAAATCGTAGAGGGAGACCAAGAGATGAATACACTTCGCAGATTCAGAAGGATGTAGGCTGCAGTAGGTACTGGGAGATGAAGAAGCTTGTACAGGATAGAGTAGCATGGAGAGCTGCATCAAACCAGCCTCAGGACTGAAGACCACAACAAGAACAACAACAGTACATTAGAGAATATAGTAAGTTGATCTTGTACCAGCTTTTACTTTAGTAGCAGTTAAACACGAACTACATGGAACTTAGGATAAGGGTACACTCACTATTTTGCACTTAAACACGCAAGACCAATTCCAGTCATTAGTGAGACAATTATTCAAATGAAAACGCTACATCACAGAGAGATTGGTTGTACACAGAGAAAGCCTTAACTTGTACTAACAATATTTATGTCCATAATTAATTCAATGAGCAGTTTTATTGCCTCCGTTATAAATTCTACGTTATTTCCAACAGATGTAGTCAGTTAAATATTTTGCTTCACACTACAGCTCGTAATCCATATAAATTAATGTTCCTTGTATAAATAGCCACCAGTTATCCACAAGATAGGGTACGATGTCCATTTCACAGTTGCCAAATCTTGGTTTTAAATACTTGCAGAAATTGACCCAACATATTCCACCACGACGATGTACAGATGGTATATAATCGTCGATTCAGGAAGAAGAATTTTTACACAGTTCATCAGAGGCTTAATCCATGTGTATGCATCAACATGTATACTCCTTAACATCACAGAAGCGACTACTCACAATGACTGTTGAAAAGGTAGGACTGTAAGGCATTTTTTCTCCAACGGTAAAGCCCCTAACTAACGTAATGGTTATTTTAGTACAGCGTTTACTCTCTCGATAATTACATTCATATTTTGACAGTACCATTTAAATGGGTTTTTATATACAACATCATTTGAGAACTAAACACGTTAGTCCCTAAAAATATTATTTAGGACGCACTATATTATGCCGTTAATTGTTTACAGCTTGGGGTACTGGCAGTACTTTACAGTACAATATAATCGCTATTATCTGTACTCCGTGGTTTGAGGCGCCATGTCACGGATAGCGCGGCCCCTCCCGCCGGAGGTTCGAGTCGTCCGTCGGGCATGGGTGCATGTGTTGTACTTAGCATAAGTTAGTTTAAGTAGTGTGTAAGTCTAGGGACCGATGAGCTCAGCAGTTTGGTCCCTTAGGAATTCACACACATTTGAACATTTGAACCACACTCCGTTAATTCTCACTACCATCACGAGATGTATTAAGCTTTCACACAAGTAACAGCCACACTGGAGTTAGCGTTGTGAAAGATGCACATGCTGTGGACACGTGTTGCCAACGCACAAAGTGAAAGTGCATTTTGAAAAATTTACATCGATGGTAATACATGTATCGTTACAAATTAAGGGAATTACTTGTGGTTTAATATATTAGTGTACAAGCATTTGTAGTGTATGTGACTGTTCTTCCACTGCCGCTACTGATTTGTTGTTTATATATCTTACTTCCTACTGAGCATCTACATAGCATTACTGTTTTCAGAAAACGTTACCTACAGTCTCAGTACCAGAAAAATAATAGGCCTTGATAATATATACAATAATGTTGACTGAAATTGCGCAAGAAATTAAACGAATAGTAGTTAAAATCACTGTCGTATTTTATTTTTTACTATCAGGGGATTTTCGGTATCTTTCGTGTCTACTGGCAACCTGTTAACGGTTTTTGCAATGGTGTATAAGACTCCACTTTGAACGATAGAAATAGGCACGATGTATTTGGTAATTACGTTTAGATCTAGTTTAGCGTTTGCAAGCTAGACAGTTACTCTAATTTTGTTTTGTCATTAACCACAATTACCATTTCGAAGTAAATGTGTTGGCAAGAGAATATAAAAAAGGTCCCGTTTGGCCAAACAGAGAAATATGTAGTGGATGAACATAGTCTTAACGCATACCATGTACTTGATTTAGATTTGATTTCAAATAGTGAAAGCCGCTTTGCAGGGCGAACGGGGTGCGGGACTATCTTTAAAGAGACTGTGGAGATACGAGTCCACGATAACCTTGGCAACTGACATAGCGGTTTCCAGCTTAGCACCGCTTGGGATGCAGCGACAGCAGAAATAAGACATGAACGCTTTGATGCGAAACCGGCGAAGGCAGAGGATGGGATATCGCCCGGACCCGCCAGCTTGCAGGGTGACCCTACCACCAGAGATAACGACCTCCCCCCCCCTCCCCCCCCTCCCCCCCCCTTCCCCCCTCCCCTCCCTCCCCCACTGTGCACCGCGACACCCCTTCGGGAGGCTCGCATTGGCGAGGCAGAGGAGTCAAGCGCCTATGAAGACCCGGGCAGGACACGAACCCGAAACTTTGGCTGAAGATGGCAAGTGGGAAACCTGTTGAAATGTTGCTTCAGAAAGACGCCTTGACTCGGCTGATAACCCGAGAAGACTCCGTCATCGGGATTCGTCTAGAATGCCTAAATTCGCAAACATGAAATCCTACAGCAACCGCGTCTGAGGGTTAATTTTCTTTTGAGGATTTCAGAAGTACTCGATGTAGTGATTCTATCACTTCATAGCAACTGACTGAATACACAGTAATATTTCTTTTTCTTTTCTACGGTTAGTGCCTCTGCTACACATTTTTAGGTACCTCAAAGGGAGCCCTTACATGATCACTTCGTTGTCCGCCTGTCTGTCTGTCCATATGTCTGTCCGACTGTTCAAAATCCTTTTTCTGAGGAACGGATAGACGCATAAGTTGAAATTTATGTCACATTTCCGATTGATAGTCTTTTGGTGCTGTAGAAAGGTCTGGTTTCTAAGTCAATGCAATGAAACGATACGACCATTTACGTCACATATTTTGATACTCGCAAATTTGGTAAAAAGGAAGGTTTCACAGTATAAGTAAAGGAGAAAATCAGAAAATTCTTGATTTATAATTACATCACACGAAAACAGTATTTCTTTAGTCATTTGTGGTCTGACTTTAACCTTGAAATTAAAACATTTTGGGAAAACTTGGAATCCATGGAACCATTATCTTTCCTGTATCACTGTCGACACAGGCAAAAATCGCCGACATCGTCGAATCCAGGAATGTATGAATGCCTACATGCACAATTAACTTTGTTCGAAACCCTCAGTGGGAGAGTCCTACCCGCGCACCTGCCCAATTTTTGACGAATACAGCGCTAACCCGCATTAGGAGTTCGTTAGTTCCATAGATAATTTTGCAGGATAGGTCATAATGGTGTGGAATGAGTCATTTTACATTAACTTGGCAAATTAATTTGCACAGGCAGTTACATTCTGGACATTTCTAAGTCTGCTTTCATATATATTTTCTGAAAGTTAAAACAAATTATGGTAAAACCGCAGTCAAACACTAAGTACCTCGGTGAAATTATCGAACCAAGAGGACTTGAAAAAGTAGCACAAAAACAGAGTGCAGTAATACAAGAAAGCGTTAGGAATTGTTTCAAATTTGTTTAACAAGAAATGCCTGTCAGAAGGCAATACAGTCAGACACTACAGCACAATAATCGAACCGACAGTCACATGAAACACTCTCACTGAATCGAGAACTAAATTTACAGGCAATTAAGGAAGCAGAGAGAAAGATGAGAAAAATTCTGGAACCACGATACACACATGTGGATACAGACAGCAAACCATCGAGACCACAGAAAAAGTATCAAACATCGAAACTGACATCAGAAAGAGAGGAATGAAGTTCTGTGGACATCTAGACAGATTACCAGGAAACAGGCTAACTAAGTGTCCATTGGACTATGTTACATCCCTTAAAGCATCCATACCATGGGTAACTGAAGTTTATTCCAGAGATGGAAAACCATACCGATCACAGTAGACTGAAGAAAGAAGGCCTTCTGTAGAAAACGAAGTGATAAAGGGAAAATAAGAGGAACCCTAAGAAAGATTGAAAATTATCTGCCTATCATTCTGCAAAACAGACATTTGCTAATATATATATATATGTATCGTGTGTGTAAATTTCTTTTTCAGAAAGAAAAAAGATGTGCGTAAGTTGATAATTCCTACTCGCCCCCGCTCGCCACCTTTCATGCGTTACAGTAATAGAAATTGTTCTGCGGAATATAAGAAGTTGTCAAGGAGAAACTTTTATGTTAGCAAATTTTGCTTTGCTGTGTGTCAGACATTTTATATTACGGTGTTACAAATGACCAATTTCCTAGGACTAATTAGCAATTTTTTACCCTTATGACTGCTTACATGACTAAGAAATAGTGTAACAATTCGTAGAAAAAGTTACAAACAAGTCCATTGTTATGTAAGATTCAGATGTAACAGGCAATAACACAAAACTGTGCTTTCGTCAGTTTGAACTTACTTCGATTTCAACAGTCAAAGGCAGAGTGACGTCTTTCAAAAAAAATTTTTGTCTGATTTTGAATCACAGCTAGGAAGAAAGTTACCGAAATTAAAACCTAATTCATTGTTGTGGAATGGATGGAGTGCTACGATTCAACCGAACTTCGGGACCAGTGATGCACTTACCGTCGTGCTGGCACGTGCCTGATGACACAGAGTCCTGCATGCAAATCAGCCCACACCATGCATAGACACGTGGCAGTACACCAGTAACGAAACCGTCGACGCAGCAGGGCTTCAGTCTGCGGTAAATCTCATGAGCGCGAGAGAGCCGACAGACCGTCACTAGGGCAGGCGGCCTCGCAGCTCAAGGTCCGGGACTCGACGCCTTGGCCGACCCGTGGACCCCAGTGGAGCCTTCGCGTGGCAGCCGACGGCTGTGGTGCTGCAGTCGCTATCGCCTGCAGAAACGCTTCACTGGCCTCAGCTGCAGCCGGGGCGACCCGCGTTGTCAGCGCGTTGCCTCCCAACAGTGTGCGTGATGTTTCAGGGATGACCGCATCCACCACATCAGTACGAAGACTCTGGATCGACGCCAGGCTGTGGCCACCAGACGAGGGCACACACCCGAAGAAATAGAATACTATAGAGAGGTAACACCGCGACCAGAGTCAAGCGAACTGAACAAACGCCACCGCGTATTCGGAAGTCAAAATAAAAAGGACCTTTACGTAACAGTACATAAGGAAATTACGAAACTGCGACTGTTAGCCTTTATTAACAACATTTCCTCTGAGTAGAGCGCACCAACACTTTGTATACAACGTCTCCTGAATGTGTCAGTAGCTTTCATTTAAATGATGTAACCAGACAAGGTCACTAGTATAGTTTTCACTAGTTAAGGGTACGGCCTGTAAAATTTAGTTTAGGACCCATCTTCGTGCGTTTTCGTACACTCTTTCTTATAGAAAACTTTCCAAGAATAACAATCATTTTAGAGACAAACATTCTACAGAAAGATTACGTTAATTTCGATTGCGTGCATCATTTGCACTGACAAGGGACACTACCTATCCCACCCCGCCCGCCTGGCTAGCCGCGCGGTCAAACGCACTGCTTCCCCAGTGGGAAGACGTGCTCGTCCCCAGCCATGAATGCGCCCGGTAGATGGTTTTTAAGGCGGTTTTCCATCTGCCACGGCGAATACGGTCTGGTTCCCCTTATTCCGCCTCAGTTACACTCCGTCGGCGCTTGCTGCGCAAACACTGTCACGACGTGCACGTACACCATAATTACTCTACCACGCAAGCATACGGGGGGGAGGGGTGTCTACCGGGGGCCGAACTGCACAATAACCCTGGGTTCGGTGTAGGCCGGCGGTGGGGTGGGTGGACTGCTGTTGTGGGGTTGTGAACCACTGAGAGCTGCAGCGGGACAAAGCCTCTCCCTCGTTTGTAGGCCCCTGGTTCAATACACACACCGCACCCGCTATTCACAGTCCCAGTGAATAGCCCGTCAAAAACTGATCACAGAACAAGCATGAAAAGCGGAAGAACGTTTAATGAGCAGTGAAAAAAAAAAAAATAGAAACAGTGAAAGGTCCAAGCACAAAAGTGCAACATATGGCAGCCTGTAGGAACAATGGCATCATGCTTATCTGGTCGCGATGTCGGACTACATCGCGGGCGAGCCGTGTTGGACCTCCAGCGTGCAATTAACTTTTATTTTATTTTATTTATTTTGTCACACAACATTATGAACTGTCTGTCCCTCCATTGAAATGTTTGTTTCTGTACATACCACATAGAGGTCTCACAGAAATGAAAACAAAAAAAGAAACGGGTGTAACTATGTTACAACAAAGGAATTCAAGAGTCAAAACTTCCAAAATGGAAGGCAACTTCAAAAGCGTTAAAAATATATGTTTTGACAGAACACAGAGAAACTTTGTGATTGTGAAACTTTTGCATTTATTTGTTGCAGCTTGTGTTACAAACTATTCTCTTCTCTGCTCCATTAAATTTCGGGAATGCAGCCGCATGAATTCTGCTTCTTCTTCTAATATTTCGGCTGTATATCTTTCAGCCATCTTCAGAGAGAGCCGTACGACTGACGCTCCAGCGCTCGCTCCATCCTTTTAAACTCGCGGACCGCGCCACTGCGCATGCAGCCACAGATGAACAAGGCGCCATTGATGTTGATCGGCGGCAAAGACGTAACATATGCATGAGTTACGTCTGTGGCTGCGCATTCGATCCATGCTGGGAGATCGATGTATTACTGGGAGCTGAACTGTAGCGACGTCTTTGTAAGTTCAATATTGAAAGTGCCGGATTCCATGATTTATCTAATGTGAAACCGCTGTCTCTATTAATTAAATTCTTCGCCAAGCGGATTTCAATGGCCTCTTTTACTATGGAGTCCCAGAAAGATGAAACAGAAGTCAGAATTTCGACATTTTCATATACCATAGAGTGACCAGAATCAATACAATGCTCTGCCACAGCCGATTTATTGGGTTGTAAGAGCCGAGTGTACCTGCGATGTTCCGTACACCTCTCTTGGACTGTACGATTCGTTTGTCCGATATATGAAAGGCCACATTCACATGGTATCTTGTAAACTCCAGGTTTGCGGAGTAGTAAGTCATCTTTAACGGAACCCAGGAGTGCAGCCGCCTTCGCCGGTGGACGAAAAATCACTTTTACTTTATGTTTAGTGAGGATCCGTCCTATTTTGGATGAAAGGCTTCCCACATACGGCAGGACAGCCATGGATTTAAATGTTTCCTCGTCATCTTCTGCATTCCTTACGGACACCTTAGGTTTTATTTGTAGTGCTTACGTATCTGTTGTGGAGAATACCCGTTGTCCTCAAAAACTCTCTTCAAATGTAAAAGTTCGTCTTTTAAACTACTTTCATCAGATATGACGTGTGCTCGGTGTACCAAAGTTCTTAGAACACTACTCGTCTGCAAAGGATGGTGACAGCTATTTGCATGTAAATATAAGTCCGTATGGGTCGGTTTCCGATATACTGCATGACCCAGAGTGCCATCTTCTTTACGCCGAACCAAGACATCCAAAAATGGAAGACATCCCTCGTTTTCCACTTCCATTGTAAACTGAATTTGTCCGTGGATGGAATTCAGATGGTTTAAGAAGTCCTGTAATTTGTCCTCGCCATGGGGCCACACTACAAAGGTGTCGTCAACGTACCTCCAAAAAACTGTAGGCTTCAAACTAGCAGACTACAGGGCCTTCTCCTCGAAATCCTCCATAAATAAATTGGCCACCAAGGGTGACAAAGGACTACCCTTGGCAACACCGTCAGTCTGTTCAAAAAAGTCATTATTAAATAAAAAGTATGTGGAGGTCATCACATGGTGAAACAAAGCTAAAATCTCCTTATCAAAACTTTTTCCAATGAGATCTAAAGATTCAGAGAGAGGTACCTTAGTAAATAGCGACACTACATCAAAGCTGACTAATAGATCAGAGGTGTTCAGTTTCAAAGATTTTAATTTGCCAATGAAATCTGCAGAGTTCCTTATATGATGATCACATTTTCCCACAAGCGGCCTCAATAGTGACGCCAGGTGCTTGGCACAATCATAGTTGGGAGAACCAATATTGCTCACGACAGGACGTAGAGGAACGTCTTTCTTATGGATCTTTGGGAGTCCATAAAGCCTTGGAGGCACTGCACCACTTGGTTTCAGTCTTCGTATGACTTCCGGTGGAAATGGGGAGGCATTCAAAAGCGACGCCGTCTTCCTTACCATCTTGTTGGTGGGGTCCTTACTGATCTTCTCATCATTTCCCTGGGTGTGATAACATTCTAATTCATGCAAACACCTAAATCGGGGAAGGAGGCATATCTAAATCATTTAGCAGCCGTACAAATTATGTGCGTCGATAAGGGATTTCTGTCATATGACACACGTACCGTCGCTAATGGCGAGTATGGCACACCAGACCTATTTCCCCTCGGAGGATTCGGTTTAGTTGTTGCCTTGTCACCAAACGTTTGCGGTTCCCATTCGAAAGCCGATCCTTTCAGCTGCTCTTAGAGTAATACTGTAGAATCAACTACCATTATAGGTCCCTACCTTACTCCTCGCTGTTGCACGCAGACTTTACGCCATTACACAGACACAAATTTGAAGTGCGCGAAAAACGGAAAAAAATTGGAACATGGGACACCTGCTTTGTAGCCCAGCACCGTGACCACTAAAACAAGACGCCGTTGATGTTGTAGATCGCACTACATTGCAATTATTCTGACTGGATCGTCCACTGTTTCTATTTTGCATTTTTTTCACAGTTTAGTACATCTTCTTCCTGCTTTCATGCTAGAGCTGTGTTCAATTTTTGACGGACTGTCCACTGGACTATCTTACCACTAGAAATTTTTGTATGAACTTAAGTTTATTAAAATAATAGCCAGTGTATTACTACCTTGTCTTTCTCATGAATCAGATTACTCTGATCACTTATAGTCACATACAGAGCCAAATTTTGCGAAGTTACACATAGTGGACCCCACCGTTACATTTCTCATAGTTTATTTATGGAAAATGTAGATAATGGCATCAAAACACTTGCAGAACTGCCCCATCACGTAATATACGTTTTCTGAATTTATCCTGCTGTTTTAGTTTTTATCTGTAGCTTTGCTACAGATCAGTCTTACAACAACGAAGTCAGGCGAGTGATGGTTCAAATGGCTCTGAGCACTATGGGCCTTAACATGTGAGGTCATCAGTACCCTAGACTTAGAACTACTTAAACCTGACTAACCGAAGGGCATCATACACAAGCCCGAGGCAGGATTCGAACCTGCGACCGTAGCAGCAGCGCGGTTCCGGAGTGAAGCGCCTAGAACCGATCGGCCACAGCGGCCGGCTCAGTCGAGTGAGAGGGTGCGAAGGTGGCGGGGTCCAATATCCCATTTTAGCTTCATGACTGCCCTTCCATTCCGGTTTCCAGGATTCAGCACCAGATTAATTAGACTTTGCAACTTACATATTGTCTAACGGATATTTCAAATATGTAACAACCTGTTGTAGTTCCAAACTTCGCAAAAATATTACGTATATAAAATAACAAGGTTGATCCACAGAGTAATTTGTACTTCGTGCTTTGCATATAAATAGCCTCTTTCATGATTTGAAATTATAGTTTAAAGCAAATAACTATCTGTTCACCGTGAATTACAGACCCATCAGCCTGTACTCCGTACTTTCTAATATGAAAGCATACTTCATTTCGTTTCCAGAAATCAACAAAAACTCCAGTTGCAAATGTCAGAAACTGAATCAGACCAAAAAGACGTAGTCGACTATACTTGCTTCCTTATCGTAACAAAATTCTCGGAATATCATATTCTTAGAATAACTTGGATGACACGAGCTTTATTACACAAGTAAACAAAAACATCACTTTATACAAAACACAGCGCAGTTGCAAAACAATATATAAACATATTTACACGAATCTTCAATCTTTTTCCTGGATATGTGCGTACATTTATACACTGAGGACATGGCAGGTACGATGATGATGATATTTAGATTATGGGGCGCTCAATTGCGCGGTTATCAGCGCCCCTACAAATTCCCAACCTTTACTCAGTCTAATCTCGCCACTTTCATGAATGACGATGAAATGATGAGGACAACACAAACACCCAGTCATCTCGATGCAGGTGAAAATCCCTGAACCCACCGGGGATCGAACCCGGGAATCCGTGTTCGGGAAGTGAGAACGCAACCTCGAGACCACGAGCTGCGGACTGGCAGATTCGCCGGCCGGAGTGGCCGAGCGGCTCTAGGCTCTACAGTCTGGAACCGCGCGACCGCTACGGTCGCAGGTTCGAATCCTGCCTCGAGCATGGATGTGTGTGATGTGATGTCCTTAGGTTAGTTAGGTATCATTAGTTCTAAGTTCTAGGGGACTGATGACCTTAGAAGTTAAGTCCCATAGTGCTCATAGCCATTTGAACCATTTGAAATGGCAGATACGAGTCCTAAAAGAAACAGCAACTGTGTCGCTTATGAAGCTATACAAATACAATCTCGTATTGTATTGTATTGCATGTTAACCGGGGACCTAGAATCGACGGAGAGGCTTCGTCCCCGCCGCAGCCGCAGTGGTCCACAACCCCACGACGACTACCGCAGTCCCCTTCACCCCTGCGCCGCCCCACACCGAACCCAGAGTTACTGCGCTGTTCGGTACTCGGTGGACACCCTCCCCCTTCCCCTCCCCTCACACTAAACGAGTGAAACCCCTATGTTTGGGTGGTAGAGTAATGGCGGTGTACGGGTACGTGGAGAACTTGTTTGTGCAGCAATCGCCGACATAGTGTAGCTGAGGCAGAATAAGGGGAAGCAGCCCGCATTCGCCGATGCAGATGGAAAACCACCTAAAACCATCCACAGACTGGCTGGCTCACCGGACCTCGACACACGTCCGTCGGGCGGATTCGTGCCGGGGACCAGGCGCTCCTTCCCACTCCGGAAAGCCGTGCGTTAGACCGCACGGGTAACCAGGCGGGCCAGTACGGTCTTACTTTCAAAACAACCGCAGAATGACTTCCCGAAACATAGCGAGTACTAGCACGGCGTGGCACCGCAGCAAGCGCTGAACAACGTGCGATGGCCCCTCTATGATTCTCTACCATTTTGCGCACACCTGTGTCTGCTCTATCTTGACGAAGGGCAAAGAATACCCATGAACTCCAAATACCTGACTGCGGCCTCCTCACCAGCCCACTGAATCCACAGAGCATGGGTGGGAGAGCAACTGCACCATTCTGGCTGACCAGGAGAAAGAGTCGCCATCCATCAGAATAGGTCGATACTACAAAAGATAATGATAGTGCTTCGACTGACGAGTTCATGCACTGTTCTTCGGCGTCAGCACTGCAACTATCGTAGTATCGAAAGCACCTAGTAATATCGTGATATAGGCACTGGTGTTATGTGCTCTTTCACTGTCTTTCTTTAAACCGTAGGTCATTCTGGTAACTGATGGTTTTTAACTATGCAACACCTCACTGCTCTGGTGGTAATTTTAGCGTCCTTTTCTCGTCTTTCATAAGAAGTGGATGGTCGCGTTTGTACTGGGTGACCTTGTGACGCTTTTGAAAGATTTTCATATCGTGGCACTACAAACTCACAAAGGACAATAAATTTACACTTTGAAATCTCTGTAGCTGTAGATTGTGCTCTCTTAGAAATATTAGACTGTAAAATTTGGGTACTGTACTTTCTGCGTTTAGAGAAAAACGTAGCGGTCGTTCCATTGAAAACCAGGTTGATCATGTCTCTTTCACGCCTTAATTTTAAATATTGTTCTATATTTAATGTTTCATATTAAAGCAAAGTGCCCGTATCCACCGCTGAAGAAGAACAGTTCTGCTTTCTGATACCGGTCGCCCATCCTGAAGGGACGAATTTTGAAAATAAACTCTTAATGAGTATTCCTTTGATTAAATGTATTTTGAGCTTTTGGAATTCACTACATCTTTAAGAAATACTTTACAAATAAATATGAAGTTACTTATTAATCCCAGACTGAATTAACTTCTGTATTGAGAAACAAAAAAATTAATTTAATCAATTACTGTTACGTGTGGACCACTGTAGTTGCTGTAAATGAACACGCAAACATAATATTAAATTCGTGAGTTTTCTGCTTAATAAATGACTGAAACGCGATACTTACTGGAATTAAGCAAAACGTGGAAGGGAGGACCCACCACAACAACTTTCTTTTGACACAACCTGTTTATTTAACAATATGTAAACTGCGTTTTACAATTAATCACAGATATTAGCCAGCCGTGGTGGCCGAGCGGTTCTAGGCGCTGCAGTCTGGAACTGCGCGACCGCAGTTCCGAATCCTTCCTCGGGCATGGATGTGTGTGACGTCCTTAGGTTAATTAGGTTTAAGTAGTTCTAAGTTCTAGGGGACTGATGACCTCAGCAGTTAAGTACCATAGTGCTCAGAGCTATTTGAACAGATAATTAGAACATTAATAATCGGGTGCAAACCAGAAAATAATAAAGAGGGCAAGTAGACAAAGAAACAAGTCACCACGAGGATTACAGAATGTTACTCCCTTTTATCAGCAAGCAGTTCCATGGATCCACGGTACGTCGCAGCAGTTAGTGAATGGTGGCGATGAAAGCCAGGTAGAAGACGGCAGCCAGGCCACGAGCAGTCGTCCGACACGAATGTTGCCAACCAACCGACGGGATTCGGCGCGCTGCTTGTAGTCGGCGCTGACCCCGGTGAAGTACTCCGGTATCCTCGCTCTGCGTAGGTCCTCGTGGCCACCTCTTGTCGCGACGGTACCGGCAACCCGCAAACTTCTTGCCTCCCTCTCGGCCTAGCGGATCTCGTATATACATCGGCAAGCAAAGACCTTCTAAGGACACAACCCACAAATACCAACTCTTCCTCATAGATATCGGCACTGGGGCCGGAAGAGGGTTAGTCGATACTAGACCTCAGCCAATGGTGCCGGGCAGAACAGTCTACTTACTCAACGGCGCCACGGCTCAATGATGGCTCTGACATGGTCATTAAGTAAAGTAACTACAGCATACTTGAAATGAAAAACTAATTCTTTTGGGATTAAATTGTCACTACGTTATTCCACTACCATTATCACTGCAGTTCTTGTTCACACAAGCCTCTCTTTACAGGAATAATTACGAAATAAATTATCAGTATCTTTCCTTATCTGAAGCAGTGCAGTTTAAACTTTGGTACAAAATTGCTTCCACAGTATTTTCACATCTCACATTACTTAGACACACCAAATACAGCATATTGCCTACGTTTCGGAACCATTCTTCGATTACTTGGAAATATTCTGTTTTCATGGCTATCTTTTACCATAAATTGCACCTTGATAGCACAAAATATTCAAACGTTGAAGAATGTACCATTAGCACTGCTGACTGATTCTTTCATTTCAGTCTGTCTGCCGTCCTCCTAGTTCTGAAGAAAACGTGTTCCAGAAACGAAACACGACAAAGCCGCCAGCAAACTCCTACAGCGAAGCTGCGCTCGGGGCTTAGCTGCTGCTCATTCCTTCCACAGAAAAGGCGTTCCAGAAACGGAAACTCGCCAGCTCACCACCCTATTGGCTTCTCAGTTTCGTTATCTGAATACCACCGTTTTTAATATCATAAAGTGTTGCTTCTTAAGAAAGTGCCCAGGCTTCACAAATATGAAAGCGTAGGTTTCTGCGGCTGTTGTCACAGTCAATAAAACTCTTCTGGTTCTGTGACCGCATTGTCAACGGTTTTTCGGCAAGTGGCCATTCTCAGGGAGTTTCTTTTGCTAACTACTGAATGATAAATGTTTGGTTCTTATATACTGGTGGAAGAAGCTGTTACTGAAACCTAATCTGCTGTTGAGGATGACGTGGAGGGGTGTTAGACATCCTTTTACCAATAAAGGAAGTCTTACCCCCCCTCCCCCCCCTCCGCACTCTTCATCCTTAATAGCGTATCAGGGTTCGATAACAGCCTCTTCCACTAGTATATAAGAACCAATCTCTTCTCATCTCAGTTAACAAAAGGAACACTCTGAGAACGACCACTTGTCGAAACTTTGGAAATTGTACGCGTTGACAGTGGCGTCACAGATCCAGAAGAATTTTATTCAGTTTCACAAATGTTGATAACTGAAAATCTTTATTTGTATCAGTGAAATAAAATTTTCAGGTGCCAGACATAACCATTCTGCGACATCTCTCTGCCAGTTTTCACATTGAAGTAATCATTAACAAAATTATGTCGTAAATTAACAACAAACTGCGTAAACTTAAATAGGACACGGTTCTGTTACCAGTTCTCTGAGAAATGATGGCAGCACATTGTTCACACAAAAGTTAAGCTTTGGTGGAAAAAAGTGCAGCCCAGTAATGTGCTGCAAACCACAGTTCTATTCTCACAGCGTGCATAGGCCGCTAATGCAACTGATGAGCATTTTCAGAAATCCAAAGGCGTTTGTTCTGAGAGTTCAAGTACATCGATAAATGCAACCACGCTTCATCGGGAAGAAATGCTGTATTTGCAGTCCCCCCATCAAGCATAAAAGACATTGGCAGTTGCAGTACTTACGTTGAGCAAAACTATCTGAAATGATCACTCAATGCACAAGAGTTACTTTCTATGGTTTCTGAGCTGGTGAGTTGCTGGCGCCAGTTTCCATCGATTGCCTTTTCATCGTTGAGTTGACTTCGATACTTATTTGTCTTCTTCACATCTTTGGCGTCAGGGGAGTTTAACTGCAATGCGCGCGCCCTGCTGGGGGTTGGTGTCCGGGTATCCGCGGTGTGACTTGGAGTGACGTGGGACTGTGTATGCAGCATGGTTAGAGGACAAGTCGACTTGACGAGGGAGCATGGCCAGCCGCTATTACGAGTTTAACCGTTGCAATGTAAATCTTCTGACCATGGTGATGGGGATTTCCTCGAGGTTGGAAGACAAGTTCCGTCGAGTTGGTTACAAGTTACACAGGTCGACTGAATTGGAGTCATCGAGTTGCTTCGCGTGGGTGGTGTTCATATTAACTAAATATTCCAGTGTACTAAAAACCATTTGGAATTGTTCCAGTAGTTTATCACTGAAATTGGTGTCGTCACTTGATTACTTGACGGCAGTTGGAAGTGTAACGACACCAACCAAAAAGACAGGAAGCTTGGCTAAACACGTAACTACAAGTGTAACTAAGTAGTGCGTAATTCTGTGTTCGGCGTTCCAAGCTGCGCTGAAATATTTTTCCCATTCTACCTGTTATGCTATTATTTTAGTCTGGCCTTTAAATGTGCGCCGAGATTATTCTTGCTGTTCTAACTTTTATGCCGTTATTTTAGTGATGGTTTTAAGGGGTTGGCTAACCAGATTTTAAGAACCGTGACTGCCCAAGTAAGTCACGGAAGTTAATTCTCTTGGTTTCATTTTCTAGATACTGATAACTAGTTGTGCAGTTAGGATTGCGTATGTCATGCCTGAGAATATTGTCTCCCGCTGATGTGTGTTATGTTGCAGATAACTGGCAGTGGTTGACCCGAGCAAACTAGGATCGGACTACCACGGTGGCAGAGTGATATTTAAGGCCCTGTCCCCTCCCTCGTCTCGAGTTATGTTGTTACTGTCCTGTAATTCAATCCTTTCGGTGGAGAGTTATGGTTTCTGAAACTCAATCGCAGTGCAAAGTTGAGTCCCTTTTCATTTCATTTCCTGTCCTGTGGATTTCTTGTATTGGTTAAAATCTTTTGGTGTGCTCGCATCCATCACTAATTCTCACGTAGAGTGGAACCGGCCCCTGTTAAGTTTTTCTTGGGAAGATCTTCTCGTTATAGTCAAGTACTGAAACCATACGAACCTGGTAGATGCAAGTAGTATTGTTTTAATTAATCTACAGTTGGCCGAGCAAACTTTAAAAAAAATTGTGGTTTGTTGAGCTTAGAACTGTGGTGTGAGTCATTCATGTTAGTCATATTTTATGAATCAGGATTTTATGAACATTGTATTAGTTAATGAAAAGCTGGCCTAGAAAACCTCAAAATTTTGGTGTTTGTTGAACTCAGAACTTTTAACTGGGATAGTTATGTAGTCATATTTTACGAGCAGGCTTTTATGAATATTCTGTTTGAATTATGAAGAGTTTGCCAAAGAAGCCTTAAAACATTACTGTCTGCTGAATTCCGAACTTGGATGAGCTGAAAAGATAGATAAAATAGTTTCCATGTAAGTGATGAAGTAGGTGTGGTTCATTTGTCAGTCATGTTGAATTACTTATGGGTCCATGGACATGGTTTAAATTAATGTAAGTGGTTGAAAGAAAACGATATGTTGAAGATATCTTGAAAAATTTTGGTGTTCTATAAGACCAACTTTGTTGCAACTATGGTTACTGTGAATTTTTTATGAGCAATGTATTTGTAATAAAGAAATAAGTGGCAACTACAGCTGATTTCGTTTGTAATTTCGGGCTGTCATTCAGAGGTTCATTCACAGATCTCGTGACAGATACGACTTACACATCAGTCGGAAGTGCTAAATGGTGTCAGCAAACTCGCCACAAAGTTAAGATACCACCATGCTCTGGAGATGGTGCGTAGGCTCGAGGTATCTGCTCGCTGCGCAAGAGGGCGCACGGAGCGTCAAACCACCTGTGCCTAAGAGCTAACGGGCGTGGCAACTGTTGAGGGCCGGCCGGAGTGGCCGTGCGATTCTAGACGCTACAGTCTGGAGCCGCGTGACCGCTACGGTCGCAGGTTCGTATCCTGCCTCGGACATGGATGTGTGTGATGTCCTTATGTTAGTTAGGTTTAAGTAGTTCTAAGTTCTAGGGGACTGACGACCACAGCAGTTAAGTCCCATAGTGCTCAGAGCCATTTTGAACTGTTGAGGACCCGCACTGTGGACTGGTGGGTTAGAATCAAGCGCCTGGGAAGTCGACGGGAGGCTACTGGCCGACCACACAACGACTGAGGCGTCGTATGCTCAAGGGGCTTTACCTGTCCGGTGTTGTTTTGGTTGCTT
The DNA here is from genome assembly GCF_021461385.2 of Schistocerca piceifrons. Lineage (NCBI taxonomy): Eukaryota > Metazoa > Arthropoda > Insecta > Orthoptera > Acrididae > Schistocerca > Schistocerca piceifrons. The sequence continues at coordinate 274,590,929 of NC_060139.1, forward strand.
GGATGCTTGAAACCTGCAGTACGACAACCAGAGCTTGGGGTGGGGGCCGTGGGCTATTGTTGGATCAAAACACACAGACAGCGGCAGCGAGCGCTCGGCGGACGAGCCGTTCGGTGTCCTCTTGATTTCCGAGAATGTCGCATTCTGTTGAGGAGCAGCAGTAAAACATGGTCCTCAAGAGTACGCCTGTGGAGCTCAGTCACGGGGCCATCCGGTATTGTCTTGGTGTCCCAGAAGTCTGCTCACGGCCGTTCATCGAGAACACATAGAGCGACGATGTCAAGTACTGTGCGAGTCCGTTTTTCGTTGTTGTTGACAGCTTTCTGTTCCACTGTGTATTCTACATCTACGTGGATACTCTGCAAATAACATTCAAGTGCCTGGGAGAGGGTTCATCGAACCACCTTCACAATTCTCTATTGTTCCAATCTCGTACAGCGCGCGGAAAGAATGAACACGTTTATCTTTCGGTACGTGGTCTAATTTCCCTTAATTTATCGTGGTAATTGTTCCTTCCTATGTAGGTCGATGTCAACAAAATATTTTCGCATTTGGAGGAGAAGTTGGTGATTGGAATTTCGTGAGAAGATTCCGTCGCAACGAAAAACGCCTTTCTTTTAATGAAGTCCAGCCCAAATCCTGTATCATTTCTGTGACACTCTCTCCCATATTTCGCGATAATACCGGCCGGAGTGGCCGAGCGGTTCTGGGCGCTACAGTTTGGAACCGCGCGACCGCTACGGTCGCAGGTTCGAATCCTGCCTCGGGCATGGATGTGTGTGATGTCCTTAGGTTAGTTAGGTTTAAGTAGTTCTAAATTCTAGGGGACTTATGACCTCAGCAGTTGAGTCCCATCCCATAGTGCTCAGAGCCATTTGAACCATTTTTTTTTCTCGATAGTGCAAAACGTGCTGCCTTTCTTTGAACTTTTTCGATTAATAGGAAATAGTGAAACGTGCAGATAGCGTGCAAAAGAGGAGTGGACACCTCAATTTTTACGTCTGGGGATGCACAGTCCGACACTAATTTTTATTGCAAAATTTCATTTTCCTCATTTTTTATTCCTTTTTGATTTCTGTTCTTTCTTATGTAAAGCGCATCGACAGTTGCCTGGCTGTAATGCCCTTCCATGCGCTACATTCTGGAGCCGAGCGACCGCTACGGTCGCAGGTTCGAATCCTGCCTCGGGCATGGATGTGTGTGATGTCCTTAAGTTACTTAGATTTAACTAGTTCTAAGTTCTAGGCGACTGAAGACCTCAGAAGTTAAGTCGCATAGTGCTCAGAGCCATTTGAACCATTTGAATGCCCTTCCTTGACCCAGGTGTTGCAAGCAAGCAGTCCGCGCGCCCTCTACAGCTCCCTCTAGTACCATGGAAGTCATTTCCTTATGTCTTATGTCCTATCATCCTGTCCCTTGTCCTTGTCAGTCTCTCTCTTTCCTTGTGCCTTCGTCCCGCACTTCCGCTGGTCGGCATGGTTATGCTTGGATTTGGCAAGGTTAATTTAAGGGGTGGCCGGATACTCTTCCTGGCGCCATCTCTTCTCCTTGTCAGTGTTTTCCACATATACCTTTCCTCTCCGATTATGTGCAAAACCTCCTCACTCGTTACCTCTCCAGTTCACCTAATTTTCAACATTTGTCTGCAGGACCAGATCTCAAATGCTTCGATTCTCTTCTGTTGTGATTTCCCCACAGACCATCTTTCACTAGCATTCAATGCTGTGGTCCAAAAGTACATTCACAGAGATTTATTCTTCGAATAAAGCCTTATGTTTGATACTAGTAGACTTCTTTTGGCCATGAATGCCCTTTTTGCCAGTGCTAGTATTCTTTTTATGCCGTTCTTGCTCCGTCTGTCATGGGTCGTATTGCTGGTTAGGTAGCAGAATTCCTTAACTTCTCCTTCGTGAGCATCAATCCTGATGTTAAATTTCTCGCTGTTCTCACTTCTTCTACTTTTCATTACTTTGGTTTTTCTTTGGTATACTCTCAGCTCATATTCTGTACTGATTACAGTGTTCATTCCAGTCAGCAGATCATGTATTTCTTCTTCACTGTCACTCACGATAGTAATGTCATCAGCGAATCGCATCCTTTCACCTTGAATTTTAATTCCACTCGTGAACCTTTCTTTTATTTCCATCATTGCCTCTAATATGTACAGACTGCACATTGCAGGTGAAAGACTAAAACCGTATGTTACACCTTTTTCAATCCGAGCTCTTAGTTCTTGGCCGCCCATTCTCATTACTACCTCGTCGCTCTTTAATTTTCTTCAGTCTTGGTTCCATTACAAACCGGAACATCAGAACTGCCCCTCTGGTGCCTTTACCTTTCCTAAAGCCAAATTAATCGTTATCTAACAAATCCTCTTTTCCTTTTCCATTCTTCTGTATATCTTTCTTGTCAGCAACTTCGATGAATGAGCTGTTAAGCTGACTGTGTGGTGATTCTAGCACTTGTCAGTTCTTGCAGTCTTAGGAATTGCGTGGATGATATTTTCCGAAGGTCAGATGGAATGTCGCCAGACTCACACGTTCTACGCACCGATGTGAATAGTCATTTTGTTGCCACTTCCCCCAATGACTTTAGAAATTCTGATGGAATGTTATCTTTCCCTTCTCCCTTATTTGATTTTAAGATTCTGATCTTTAGATTCTGATTTTAATATCGGATCTCCTATGTCTTCTAAATCTATCTCTGTTGCTTGTTCTATAGCATCAGACAAAGCTTCCCCCTCATAGAACTTTCAATGTACTCTTTCCACCTACCCGCTCTGCATTCAACAGTGGAATTCCCGTCGCACAACACAGTCAGATGATATTAAAAAAAACAATCGAAAAAAAACCAATCGAAAAATCTGAACATGTATTACTTCATGTTTTTTACGGAGCTTTGTGTTACGTATCGCCATAAAAGTAAACTGGATATGCATGAATGAAAATCAGGTCGTAGTAAATTTTGAGCATTAAAATAAACCAACAGACAGAGTGAACGAAAACGAACACTTACCGTCAAATAGTAACACAGCTAACGTTTCTCTACATACGCAGTTAGTAATCCAATATAGTACATATAACAAGCAAACAGCGGCCTCTCCAAGGCACACCCAATCTTACTCAAACTAGTTAACTCACAATTAGTCTCTTAATTAGCTTTGCGCCACTTACGGCTGTGTCAGTAAACTCTTATAGAAACAATGTCTGCTCTTACAGGCACTAGCCGTAACTTAAACTAGTTTTCCGTTCAAGGTGATGATCTAAACCCTTTAAAACTATACAGGTATTAGACATAATTAAAAATTAGTCTTTAATTCAAGGAGAGGACCTAGCCCCGTTAAAACTAAACAGGCACTAGTCACAAATTAAAATCAAATACACTGTGACAATAAGGTGCGCCTTAGGCTACTGACGCACCATCCAGTGTGTATAATTCTTGGTGTGGGGCTGCAAAAAGGAAACGTAAGTTAGAAACATGGTTGCGTGGTCAGCGACCGTTTACAAATTAAAAGTAAAGCAATTACAACCCTCGGGCGCAAAAATTAAGTGTTTTGACCTAGTTTCAGCACTTCTATCAGTGGCTTCATCAGAAATAAAACATTCAAACTGCCCTATAATACAAGTTCAAAAATTATGGGAATTTTTTTTATATAAAAGTGTAAGTACTGAATAACAGAACAAGAAAGAAACAGTACTTACATGTCACGTATTAAATAAATATCAAGCGATAAAGCTTTAGTCACCATTAAAAAAAAAAAGGAATATATGGAAGGCAAACCACTATGGGCTGCTCACACATGTCAAGCCACACGTAGCAACAGACTGAGGCGCCCGCGTTAGCAACTGTGGGCAGGTGAACATCACACCAAATACAAATAGGCTACTTAATGTTGAAAACATAAACAGATAATTGTCAAGATGAACATTATTTATTACATGAAGTAAAACGCAAAGTTTTGTTTGACAGCGGCAGACATGGTAACTTCTTGTCTATGTAAGAGCTTATAAGTACAGTTTTAAGACTGAAAACTGGGTAACAGTACAAAAAAAGAAACAGTACTTACATGTCACGTATAGAACAAAATATCAAACGATAAAGATTCAGTCACAAAATTTTTAAAGCAGAATACGTGAAAAGATGCTCACATATTCTTTAAAAAAATATGGGAAAATGTTACATAAATTTGCAATTACTGACTAACAGTTTCCTTTTCTTGTATTCTACTTTAAAAATTTTGTCACTAAAGCTTTATCGCCTGATATTTATTTTATACGTGACATGCAAGTATTGTTTCTTTCTTGCACTGGTAGTCAGTACTTACACTTCCATAAAAAAATTTCCCATAAATTTGTACTTGTGCTTTAGGCCTGTTTGAATGTTTATTTCTGATGAAGGCACTCATAGAACTACCGAAACCAGGTCATGAGACTTAAATTTTGCAACCGAGGGCTGTAATTGCTTTAATTTTAGAGCTGTAAGGGGTACCCGTGGCCTAGGGGTAGCAACTTTGATTCGTAATCAAAACGTCTTCGGTCTCGGGTTCGATCCCCGCCATTGCCTAAATTTTGATAAATAATCAGCATTGGCGGCCGAAGACTTCCGGCATAAAAAGTCAGCCTCATTCTGCCAACGGCCTTGTCAAAGAGGACGGAGGAGCGGATAGAGGTTCAGGGCACTCTCTTGTCCTAGGGGTGGGAAATTGCCCCTAAAGGCGGAAGAATCAGCAATGATCAACGACATGAGGATGAAGAAGGCAATGGAAACCACTGCATTAAAGACACGTAACGTGTATCCACAGGACATGTGGCCTATAATTGAAGAAGTGTCATGATGATCTCTCCATTGGCAAAAGATTCCGGAATAGTCCCCCATTCGGATCTCCGGGAGGGGACTGCCAAGGGGGAGGTTACCATGAGAAAAAGATTGAATAATCAACGAAAGGATAACGTTCTACGAGTCGGGGCGTGGAATTTCATAAGCTTGAACGTGGTAGGGAAACTAGAAAATCTGAAAAGGGAAATGCAAAGGCGCAATCTAGATATAGTAGGGGTCAGTGAAGTGAAGTGGAAGGAAGACAAGGATTTCTGGTCAGATGAGTATCGAGTAATATCAACAGCAGCAGAAAATGGTATAACAGGTGTAGGATTCGTTATGAAAAGGAAGGTAGGGAGGGCAGAGGGTGTGTTACTGTGAACAGTTCAGTGACCGGGTTGTTCTAATCAGAATCGACAGCACACCAACACCGACAACGATAGTTCAGGTATACCTGTACATACCGACGTCGCAAGCTGAAGATGAACAGATAGAGAAAGTGTATGAGGATATTGAAAGGGTAATGCAGTATGTAAAAGGGGACGAAAATCTAATAGTCATGGTCGACTGGAATGCAGTTGCAGGGGAAGGAGTAGAAGGAAAGGTTACAGGAGAATATGGGCTTGGAACAAGGAATGAAAGAGGAGAAAGACGAGTTCTGTAACAAGTTTCAGCTAGTAATAGCGAATACCCTGTTCAAGAATCACAAGAGGAGAAGGTATACTTGGAAAAGGCCGGTAGATACGGGAAGATTTCAATTGGATTACATTATGGTCAGACAGAGATTCCGAAATCAGATACTGGACTGTAAGGCGTACCCAGGAGCAGATATAGACTCAGATCACAATGTAGTAGTGATGAAGAGTAGGCTGAAGTTCAAGACATTAGTCAGGAAGAATCAATACGCAAAGAAGTGGTATACGGAAGTACTAAGGAATGACGAGATACGTTTGAAGTTCTCTAACGCTATAGATACACCAATAAGGAATAGCGCAGTAGACAGTACAGTTGAAGAGGAATGGAAATCTCTAAAAAGGGCCATCACAGAAGTTGGGAAGGAAAACATAGGTACAAGGAAGGTAGCTGCGAAGAAACCATGGGTAACAGAAGAAATACTTCAGTTGATTGATGAAAGGAGGAAGTACAAACATGTTCCGGGAAAATCAGGAATACAGAAATACAAGTCGCTGAGGAATGAAATAAATAGGAAGTGCAGGGAAGCTAAGACGAAATGGCTGCAGGAAAAATGTGAAGACATCGAAAAAGATATGATTGTCGGGAGGACAGACTAAGCATACAGGAAAGTCAAAACAACCTTTGGTGACATTAAAAGAAACGGTGGTAACATTAAGAGTGCAACGGGAATTCCACTGTTAAATGCAGAGGAGAGAGCAGATAGGTGGAAAGAATACATTGAAAGCCTCTATGAGGGTGAAGATTTGTCTGATGTGATAGAAGAAGAAGCAGGAGTCGATTTAGAAGAGATAGGGGATCCAGTATTAGAATCGGAATTTAAAAGAGCTTTGGAGGACTTACGGTCAAATAAGGCGGAAGGGATAGATAACATTCCATCAGAATTTCTAAAATCATTGGGGGAAGTGGCAACAAAACGACTATTCACGTTGGTGTGTAGAATATATGAGTCTGGCGACATACCATCTGACTTTCGGAAAAGCATCATCCACACAATTCCGAAGGCGGCAAGAGCTGACAAGTGCGAGAATTATCGCACAATCAGCTTAACAGCTCATGCATCGAAGCTGCTTACAAGAATAATATACAGAAGAATGGAAAAGAAAATTGAGAGTGCGCTAGGTGACGATCAGTTTGGCTTTAGGAAAAGTGAAGGGACGAGAGAGGCAATTCTGACGTTACGGCTAATAGTGGAAGCAAGGCTAAAGAAAAATCAAGACACTTTCATGGGATTTGTCGACCTGGAAAAAGCGTTCGACAACATAAAATGGTGCAAGCTGTTCGAGATTCTGAAAAAAGTAGGCGTAAGCTATAGGGAGAGACGGGTCATATACAATATGTACAACAACCAAGAGATAATAATAAGAGTGGACGATCAAGAACGAAGTGCTCGTATTAAGAAGGGTGTAATACAAGGCTGTAGCCTTTCGCCCCTACTCTTCAATCTGTACATCGAGGAAGCAATGATGGAAATAAAAGAAAGGTTCAGGAGTGGAATTAAAACACAGGGTGAAAGGATATCAATGATACGATTCGCTGATGACATTGCTATTCTGAGTGAATGTGAAGAAGAATTAAATGATCTGCTGAACGGAATGAACACTCTAATCAGTACACAGTATGGTTTGAGAGTAAATCGGAGAAAGACGAAGGTAATGAGAAGTAGTAGAAATGAGAACAGCGAGAAACTTAACATCAGGATTGATGGTCACGAAGTCAGTGAAGTTAAGGAATTCTTCTACCTAGGCAGTAAAATAACCAATGACGGACGGAGCAAGGAGGACATCAAAAGCAGACTCGCTATGGCAAAGAAGGAATTTCTGGCCAAGAGAAGTCTACTAATATCAAATACCGGCTCTAATTTGAGGAAGAAATTTCTGAAGATGTACGTCTTGAGTACAGCATTGTATGGTAGTGAAACATGGACTGTGGGAAAACCAGAACAGAAGAGAATCGAAGCATTTGGGATGTGGTGCTATAGACGAATATTGAAAATTAGGTGCCGGCCGCGGTGGTCTAGCGGTTCTAGGCGCTCAGTCCGGAACCGCGCGACTGCTACGGTCGCAGGTTCGAATCCTGCCTCGGGCATGGATGTGTGTGATGTCCTTAGGTTAGTTAGGTTTAAGTAGTTCTAAGTTCTAGGGGACTGATGACCACAGATGTTAAGTCCCATAGTGCTCAGAGCCATTTGAACCATTTTTTTTTTTTTTTAAATTAGGTGGACTGATAAGGTAAGGAATGAGGAGGTTCTATGCAGAATCGGAGAGGAAAGGAATATGTGGAAAACACTGATAAGGAGAAGGGACAGGATGATAGGACATCTGCTAAGACATGAGGGAATGACTTCCGTGGTACTAGAGGGAGCTGTAGAGGGCAAAAACTGTAGAGGAAGACAGAGATTGGAATACGTCAAGCAAATAATGGAGGACGTAGGTTGCAAGTGCTACTCTGAGATGAAGAGGTTAGCACAGGAAAGGAATTCGTGGCGGGCCGCATCAAACCAGTCAGGAGACTGATGACCAAAAAAAAAGTGCTACCACTGAGAGACGAGGACGAAGGCGACAAAACATGACGTCAGCTAAATAACTGTGGAATCGCCCATAACAAATAACGTGGACAGGCATAAAGCATGTTCATACAGCGAGCCATAAGGCCCTGGCATTTTTAAAGCAGTTAAAATTTACAACAGGTTTGAGACAATACTTCAATGAAAGAAGTCATCCCCAATTTCCAACCAGAACACTCGATACTATTACGAGGAAACACGACGGCGACACACTCAAACATGCCCACAGACTTACAAATAGGAACAACGAGATCATACCAAACTAAAACCCAACCAGACAAATACGATACTGAGCCATCCAAAGTTATCACGAGCAACATGTTTGCAGATTACGCCAGTAAGTGAACATCTAACGAACAGTGGTACCTCAAATCACAATTTAGTGACACACGTCATCCTCCCGGGAACGTGTAAATTATTTCTTCGTCATTAAACATTACTCCTATCCTATCGCTAAGACCTTCAGTCCACCAGATTTCATATAGTAGTTACACGGTCTTAACATAAGCTGATACAACACAAAAGACAGCCACATTATATGGAAGTATCTTTCATGTGGTTGAACTAGAAAACACACATGATACGTATGCCTGATTACCGATTACACGTCAAAGTGGAACCACACGCAGTAGAACTATAACCGATTCCCGAACGTGCGATCCCAAGAAACGAAACACCCAAGCAAATATTACTACAACCCAGCTGTGACAGAAGCTTGTGGGTGACGACCGTGGGAAGAATTGTAGCCGTTCGACTACCCGTCATGTGTAACTGGTCCCTGCTCCCACGTCACAGCGAATAGGACAGGCACTGGTGCAACGGAGATTCTGTGGGCATTGATTCTGCGTAAGTTGACCGTGCAATAGTACTGGCATTTACTTGTGTATATTTGATTCCACATGGTTATCCAATATCAATGGCTATGATATCGGGCCAACTTCCCCATCAAACCCATCAATCTAGACCAGTGGTCTTGGGTATAACGTAATTTGATTCTGCTCTTTTTGCTATTATTATTACTGACTTTTGAGTAATAATGTCTTGTTCTATTCATTGTGGATTTTAATTACTTCACGTAATTCTCTGATATTTTATTTGTTACTCATAAAATTTGTTATAGCTATTTCGCATTGATTTAGATAACCTTATGTGCTGCTCTTGTACCTTAGACGTTGGTTTTTATTTGTTTAGGAATTTCCTATATTCGTCGTGTATCATTTCCTACACTCATTGTATATTATTTAAAACTTTTTTATTGGGGTTTGTCATCACTCTGTACATTTCTAACAGAAGATTTTTGTCACTTGCTTATAATCGTCTTGGTGATTTTTCTGTTGATAAATTGTGTAATCTGATAGGAAATGTATACGTCCCAACTATTCGCAGGCGCTTCCAGTCATCAGCCTATGCTGCAGCCAAATCTGCTGTACCAGTGACTGAGCGGTTTTCTCGGGTTTCTTCTCAAATCTGTTGCCAACTAGTCTAGTTCGTCTAACAACAGTACGCCATCTGCCACAGTCCGATGATTGGGGGAGGGCATATTGTGAAGCAACGGACTGTGTTCAAGTGTGAAGGAGATGGTTCGGCTGTGAGCAACATTTGAATGGCGTGGGCACCATGACGCAGAAGCTGGTCGCGGTGCAGTCTTGGGTTGTGTGTGTGTGTGTGTGTGTGAGTGAGTGTGTGTGTCTGGTTGTGTGAGTCGGCTGCTGTGCAGGAGCAGTTGTCCATCCGCTAACTTGTGTTGACCCCGTTACGGTACTGGGGGCTGTCCGGCGGATGGGCCATGCATTTCTGTCAAAGTTGAAATATACGGACGTGACGTCACCTCATCCGTTGAACACGAAATGTCAGCTAACTATTGTTCGCGTTTGCACCCATACAAAGCAAGCAGTTAAGCGTACAGAAAGGGACGAAACGTCATATGAAACAGGGGAGCAATACGATTCTGCAGTGTGCAGACGTTATTTGTAATCATCACATATAAAAAGATACAGCATCGAGAAATTTTCCCGTAAACGCCAATCAGCAAAAGCGTAATAATTTCTTTACTACTTAACATACAACGAAGATCAGAGAATCAATTTGTAGCTCTCAATGGGCACTTCATCTGGTATATCCACACGGTATACACACTGAAGGGCCAAGGAGAATATACATATCAGTCAAGGAGCTGATATATATTGAAATACAAAGATATGTAAATAGGCAGAGCACGGCGCTTCCGTCGGCAGCCGGCCAGAGTGGCCGTGCGGTTCTAGGCGCTACAGTCTGGAACCGAGTGACCGCTACGGTCGCAGGTTAGAATCCTGCCTCGGGCATGGATGTGTGTGATGTCCTTAGGTTAGTTAGTTTTTATTAGTTCTAAGTTCTAGGCGACTGATGACCTCAGCAGTTAAGTCGCATAGTCCTCAGAGCCGTTTTCCGTCGGCAACGCCTATATAAGAGAACAAGTATCTGGCGCAGTTCTTAGATCGGTTACTGATGCTACGGTGGCAGGTTATCGAGATTTAAGTGAGTTTGAACCTGGTGTTATAGTTGGCGCACGAGCGATTGGACACAGCATCTCAGAGGTAGCAATGAAGAGGAGATTTTCCCGTACGACCATTTTAAGAGTGAACCGTGAATATCAGGAATCCGGTAAATCTCCGACGTCACTGCGGCGGGAAAAGACTGTGCAAGAAAGGGACCAACGACGACTGAAGAGAATCGTTCAACGTGACGGAAATTGAACCCCTCCTCAAATTGCTGCAGATTTCACTGCTGGGCCATCAACAAGTGTCAGCGTGACAACCATTCAACGAAACATCATCGATATGGTCTTTCGGAGCCGAAGGCCCACTCGTGTACCCTTGATTACCGCACGACACAAAGCTTTATACCTCGCCTGAGCCCGTCAACAGCGACATTGCACTCTTGATGACCGGAAACTTGGCTGGTCGGACGAGTCTCGTTTCAAATTGTATCGAGCGGATGAACGTCTACAGGTACGGAGACAACTTCATGAATCCACAGACCCTGCATGTCAGCAGAAGACTGTTCAAGCTGGTGGTGGCTCTGTAATGATGTGGCGCGTGTGCAGTTCGAGTGATATGGGATCCGTGATACATCTAGATATGATTCTGACAGGTGACACTTACGTTAAGCATCCTGTCTGATCACCTGCATCCATTTACGTCCATTGTGCATTCCGACACACCCGGGCAATTACAGCAGGAAAATGCGGCACCCCAAACGTCCAGAATTGTTACTGTCTCCCGGAACACCCTTCTGAGTTTGTACCTTTTACTGGCCTCTAAACTCCCCAGACGTGAACATTATTGAGCATATCTGGGATGACTTGCAATGTGCTGTTCACAACAGATCTCCACCCCCTCGTACTACTACTGATTTATGGACAGCCCTGCAGGAGTTATGGTGTCAATTCCCTCCAGCACTATTTCAGACATTAAACGAGTCCATGGCTCTTCGTGTTACGGCACTTTTGCGAGCTCGCTGGGGCGCTACACGATATTAGGAAAGTGTACCAGTTTCTTTGGCTCTTCACTGTATTGGTTAGCTGGAGCCAATTATGTGTTAATATAAATTAATGACAAACCGAACGACGTAATGCAGTTTTTAAGATACTGACCTAATACTCGGTAAGACTGCTCTGTCTGGCAATCCGGATTTCGATTTTTTGTGGTTTTCCTAAATCACGTCTGGTTAATTCCGGGATGGTTTCCTCATGAAGACCAGGGTCGACCCCTGTCCTATCCTCAGAAAAGCATACTTTCATATTCTGTATGTATGTATATTTTGACCTATTTATAACTAATCCTAAATCATTGTGAGATTATCCCCGAATGGATAAATAAATCAAAGCAAATCAAAAGTAAACACATAAATTCCAAGAGATTATCTTTATTTCTGAACAGCTATCAAAGATAAAAGCATGAAGATACTGTACTTTTATGGTAATACGAGTAGACGCTTGTAAGCATTCATAAAATCTAAACGCTGGAACACAGTAACTGGTGCTTTCACCGCGGTTTAGCTCGATACTGGTTCATTAAATATTGTAAACTGTATGCACACATTTCAGAATTTATATCTCGCGTGAATGTTAGTTACATTGGTGCAGTAACATTTCATACGCGCCATTACATACAATCGAGGACTGTTCAGACGGACGCAATTTATTGCCAATGCCGCAGCGTGTTGGATAATTCTGTGATCAATTAACACTGACCTCGTTTCTACTATATTAGACAAACTTATAACATTTCTTGATTACGAGAGTGTTATGTAAAACACGAAATTATATTAACGGTGTTTGAGAAACTCATTGCAGTGTAAGCATGCAGTTACACTCCGTACAGTCCAGAAAGAAGACCGGTCAAAATGCGAAAATTGTTGAGGACTATGCCTGCTGAATATAGCCTACAAAGTAAAACCCAAAAGCATTATAAGAAGAACCATTAAAATAGCGGAAGTCAACTTAAAAGAAGAGCAGTCAGGAATCAGAACAGGAAGGAACTGTACTGATAACATAATTAGTTTCTAGCAAGTTACTAAAAACATAGTGAGTATACAATAAACAAATACACGTAATCTTAAATGACTTCATTAAAGATTTTGCTCCTTTTAGCAGTGGAAAGCTCTAACAGATATTCGACAATAGGAGCTTCTCTAAGCATTTACTAGTAGTCACAAAAAATGTGTAATAAAGGTGATATACAAGGAGTTAAGGGTTTAAGTTCAGATATTATTATTGGCGACTGAGGACAGTGTACTGGAAAACATTACATCAGTATTTACTTCATTTTCAGACTCATAATTATAGCTACTAATAGTAATAAGCTTTTAGACTGGTCAGTACCTAGAGTGCGTCTGGCAAGAGCAAGCCGTTAACGACCATTCTCCGGGTACAAGGTCATGTGTTAAAGTGTGGACTCATCCGCAAGAAGTTAAGTCTATACTGACATTCATAATCCAATTAGTGGTGCAGCTACGACGGTGCAGAAAACATCAGGCAGTAAATTACGTGACGTCTTTGATGGAAGACTCTTAGACTCATAGAAAAAACAACTAGCACACTGAACTGGGTACACATTAAGGTACCAATGATCACAACGTCTGCATTTTATACCGTTAACACCCTGTATATCAATTGCAAGCCAAAGCAATGAAAACAGAGACTGCATCACCATGAAGTCAAGAGAAGAGTCAGTTTACCACCCTTGCTTTTGTATATCTACCCTTTTGGAGTTTATAGATGAATCATCATTTCAAGCTTCTAATCTATAAATTTCTGACTATACTGAAGATGTTATTTGTAGATGACTGGATATTTGCTGCAAACAGCGAGGTTAAGCTACAAATAGTAGCCTGTCAGCTACTAAAAAATCTGTGCTTCGTACAACTTGCAGCTATCTGATGTCAAAGCCAAAGTGAAGTAATTTGGCGATAAAAGCAAACCAGGGTAGAAATTGAAGTAAATAAGAGAATAGTAGGACAGGTACCAAATTTTAATTTCTTAGGATGCTCTAGACATAATTAAAACAAAATTTATTTTCAGTGTGTCAGTAGCCGAATCTTACATAGGAAAATAAGCAAGGAGACACTTAAATTTTACGAAATACTGCAGTTGCTAGGTGCAAGGTGTAGGTGTTAGGTAACATACAGAAAACCGGACAAGTGCGGGTAGAAGTCGCATTCAGAGGGTTCTGTACACATATGATTATTTATACAGATAGTTCGTGTACGATTTATGGTGCGTGAGTTTGCGAGTATCAAAATATGTGACATAAATGGCTGTATCTTTCCACCACGTTCACTTACAACCATAAATTTTCTACGTCACTAAGGGACTGGATATCTCAATATTTGACATAAATTTCAAGTCGATAACTCTACCTGTTCCTGAAAATAATGGGACATTATAGACGTTCAGACGGACGGACAGACAATAAAGTGATCCTACAAGGGTTTCATTTTTACCGTTTGGGGTCAGAATACTAAATATGATACACTGAGAATCCAGAATGCGGAAATGAGATTTTTCATACATGTAGCAGGATATACAGCGCAAGATCGAAAGTGAAACCAGAAGTAAGGGCAGAATTAGGGTTAACGTCTCTAAATGGAAGAACTAGAGGAATATATAATAAAATAGCACATCATTAGGATGGAGGATGACAGACTATCACTAATACTGTATGTTTTGTGACCCATTGCACATGTCATCAAACAGATGTGGCAGTAAGAATACCTCTACCACAGAAGTAGTTGCTGTTATGAGACGGCTTGCTTGCAGGCAGCATTTATACAGAATCACCACAGGGCTCAACAGCGTTAAGCAGCAACTTTAGCAAACGTAGATGGTAACATAGATTGATAATAATTTACCATTATTTATTGTTACAGGTTTTGCCATACTTATCTGAACTGTGAAGACTGTGCTTGATAATATTGATCACAGTTCACCAGCACTGATATGTCTTTACACACTGAGATAATCCTAAATACACTCAACGATGACTATCATCACGTATAATGAACAGTTCATTTCACCGCCGCGGCGTCTGTGGATTTGTACTAAGGCACTGTCCTGAGGACTTTTTTACATACTGAGTGGACCTGCTCATATCCACCTTTGGCTCATCGATGTGCACTTCGGTACAACTTGTATGACGGAAGAAGGACTAGTGAAGCAGCCCCTGTCGACTGGGCCTTTCTTTGGAGCAAGCACCTTATTAAGTCGCACGTGAGTCATTGGCAGCTCTGCTGTCTTAAACGTAGTCTGATCCGTATCTACTGGAGGGAACAGAACTTTAAAAATACAATTTCATGGTGTACAATATTTTCTGCCACGAGTGACTCAACTTACAAATTCAATGCAGCGAAATTTTCCAAATTGCCCCCTACCGCAATTTCCCATCCGATCATCGATGTACTACTGTTATCTTACTTCCTTCCCGCCAATGGTTCTTCAGTCGTACGTCATCTGCCTTCACGCTTGCTATTATCAACAATTCTCAGAAACCATAACGCTGCCCAGTTTCATATTGCGCTACTGTTAGCTCCGTTCATAATATGAGATATAGAACACCACTTTTAAAGCATACTAATGAATGGTGTTTGGACACACCCTAAACTTTCGCGCTTCTACAGGGCTCGGTGACAACTCAGAAAATTGTCTTATCACTATACATGCTCGAGCCGTAGCAGCAGGAAGCAATCGTACTTAGGAGCATGTGCTTCTTTTCATTTTCGAAGCAGTTACCGTCATATTGTGACATTGACATATTCACATATTTATGAGCCCACAGTAGATGTTTTAAGGAACTACGAGTGCCGCTTCGTCAATTTTACGAGAAAACGAAAGCAACCTTTTTTTTGCACAAGTAGTTTTGTTGTTCCTCAAAATACTCGGTTTTAGAAAGTTACATTTCAAAATGACTCGAACCAATTTTGGAAACATTTCTTTCAATTCGTGTGTTGATACTTAGAAATCACCGTTTCAGAAGTATGCAACAGCTTCTTGGGGTAATGAAAATCTACCCCCACAGAATTGTGTTTAACATAAGGGAACGAAAAACAGTCCATATAACATATAAGAAAAAAAAAACAAGTTAATGCCAGCAAATGGATATTAATTTGATGAATTTTTTCGTCAAATGAACTTTTGCTTGGCATGTTGTGTGAAAACTGGAAGTATTATGATGAAGAATGATGCGACGCTTTCGGCTTCTTTCCTGAATTCGTTGAAAACTTATCGCAAATTGTCGTATACGACTCACTGCTAACAAGTCTTCCGTTATCTTAAGCAAATCCACTCTAAGTCTATAGAGACCAGCACGACGAAATATGTATGCATACTAAGTACAGAAGATATACTTAAAGAAAGAAAAAAATACACCACGACGGAATTATACGATTGGAATGGGAATCTTTAGATGTGATGCTTATGTACAGACAAACAAATAATAACAATTTCACAAAAAATGGATGTTTTATTCAAGAGAAAGAGCTTCGCAAATTGAGTGCGTCTATAACGAGTTTGTCCACCTGTTATTCATTTTGGCAGTGATTGGTGGATTTCCTAGCTGCCCTCCTGAGAGATATTGTGCCAAATTCTGTCCAACAGGAATTCTGTGCAACATGCACTTTAGATCGTCGAATGCCCAACAGGTTGGAGTGTCCTGCCCAAAATACTGCAAACTTTCTCAGCTGGGGGAAATCTGGCGACCTTACTGACCAAGGTACGGTTTAGCAAGCACGAAGACAAGCAGGCATTGTCTTGCTGAAATGTGAGAACAGGATGTCTTGCCATGAAGGGCAACGAAACTGCGCGTAGAATAGCGTCGACGTACTGCTGTGCTGTAAGGGTGTCGCCAATGATTACCAGAGGACTCCTGCTATGATATTCAATTGCTAGTATTGCAGACAATCGCACCTGGTTGTTAGGTCTTGTGGTGGGCGACAGCCTGGTCCCACCAATATCCGGGGCGTTCCAGACACGTCGTGGGCCTGGAAATAGAATTGTCTTCAGTAATGAGTCCCGCTTCGAACTGAGACCCGAGACCAGCGAAGACATGTCTGGAGACGCCCCGGACAGCTAGGCTACCAATCGACTGTCGCCCGTTATACAGCCCGACAACCAGGAGTGATTGGCCATTTCTTTCCCCTTTGATTGTTATCTGCGGTGCCCTTACAGCACAGCGGTACGTCGACGATATTCTACGCCTCTTTTTGTTACCCCTCAAGAGAAGCCTTCGAGGCTTACATTTCAGCAAGATAATGCACGCCCGCAAAGTGCAAGAGTTGCTACTGCTTGTCTTCGTGCTTGCCCATCCCTACCAGGGCCAGTGAGGTCACTGCATTTCTCCCCAATCTGGAAAGTTTGGAGGATTATGGGCAGAGCACTCCAAGCACCTCGGGATTTTGGCGTTCTAATGAGCCTATTGGACAGAATTTGGCAAGGTACGTCTGATGATGACATCCATCAATACCAAGCCGAATGACTGCGTGCATAAGAGTTGGATGTGGACCAACGTGTTACTGACTTGCTCAGTTTGTGAACCCCTTTCTCTTGAATAAATCATCCATTCTTTTCTGAAATTGTAATCATTTATGAACCGATTTCCGTCCCATTTGAATGATTCGTTCGTGACGCGTCGTTTTTTTTATTTTTTTTATTATTTTCTTTTTTAGAGTGTAAAATGAGAGGAGCCAAGGATGTCGACAGGACTTAGGAATAGGTCAAAGGAGCCGCAGGTTTTTCTTGTAGATACAAATTTTTTTAAGCTGAGTACTGTAAATAGTGAGGTTAAGTAACGGGTTAGAATAGGTTTTAGGCTAGACTTAGGTTATGAGGAATATGTCAATAACTGACACTTAGTGGATATAGTTTTGTGGGAATATTAGCAATCAATTAATAAAGCGTGTATTTGGAAGTCAGTGAATGTGATTTATTTCCCAGATGTAGGTTGACAAAAGGTGCATGTAACTAGTGGTAGCTGCGACGATAGACATATGTAGGAGAGTTATTCTGCCGTCTAGAATTGGTAGGAGGTATGGAAAATTTATTTATCTAGATGAACCCTAACTGGCTGGCCGAAGGCGCGCTGCGGCCAGACCAGCACGTATAAGGCTAGCAACTCTTGGCCAGAAACGGGTAAAACCCAGTGCAAGAAATTTGGACGACGGTTGTTCGCTTAGCCAAAGAATAGACGGTGTACCAGAAATGGTGGAGTGTAAGACAGACCGAAATATGACTTTTACAACTCTTAGTTATTTTGTAGCAAATCACAGTTACATAATAAAGCAAATAAGAAAACAGCTGCTATCTCACAAGACTGATGCGTGTCCAATGAAACAATAATGTTTTCAATTACTTAGAAACTACAGAAGTTAATATTTTACAGTGACTAATACTTTCACAATGGACCTTAGAATTAACAACTTTTAAATGCTTGGTACTATTTCAACAAACTATATCTTATATGATAGAATTGCACTACGCTTAGCACCCCTAAGTGCTACCTACTCTATCTACATTATTTATTCATTTTCTACACGTTATATGATTTTGTTTCTGTAAATGTTTGTCAGAACATCGTATCCTCTACTGTAACACAGTAGCTAAATGCAGCATAATACCTCATATCTTACCATACTTGTGTGATTATTTAATGAATATGTTACTGTTTTTCCTAGATATTTAACTACTGATTACAACTGCTAATACTGGCGCCACTACTGGAAAGAGTGAAGAAAGACAATTTTAAAAGTGAGACAGAAGTAATTGTTGAAACAATATTTAATTACATTCTGTCGTCTTTCGACGTGAGCGCTCTGGCAGAAGAATGTTAGTTTAATTATTTATGAACAAACTATTATTTATATTTATTGTAAATGATCAAAACATGATAAAATGTTTAGAACATTTCTTTATTTAAATATCGCTGTACTACACTATTTTGGCGCGGAAAGTGATTAAGTACGTAAAATCGTGTCTGCAGAACATATTAACGATGTATTTTTGGTGGTGATGCCCTTCAGCCAATGAGAGTTAGACAGTGCTGGAACACCACAGGAATGACACTCCTCGAGTGGTGCACTCAAGGGAGCGATTGGGGACTTTACTTTAAGATGTGGTAAAGGCAGACCCGACTGTATTATAGTAGAGTCTCAATGGTTCATGGGGAATGGGACCAGAATCACCACCGAGCGAGGTGGTGCAGTGGTTAGACACTGGACTCGCATTCGGGAGGACGACGGTTCAATCCCGCGTCCGGCCATCCTGATTTAGGTTTTCCGTGATTTCCCTAAATCGCTCCAGGCAAATGCCGGGATGGTTCCTTTCAAAGGGCACGGCCGACTTCCTTCCCCATCCTTCCTTAATCCGATGAGACCGATGACCTCGCTGTCTGATCTCCCTCCCCAAAAACAACAACCAGGATCAACTAGAACGTTTGAAAAGTGGAACTATCGAAATTTATGTGGGAAAAAGAAATAAACAAATGCTGAAGAGAATAAACCACGTGCATAATGTCTCGCTTGTATTTTTATAACTCAGACTTCTTTATAGTTTTTCTATCAAGATATTCTTCACAGAATTTCTTACAAGAAAACTGTTCCAGTTTCAGTTGGCTTCCTTGCCAGTCACCGACAGTAACTTGGCCGACACCTTGCTCGAGAGCAAGTTTATTTTGTTGTTGTTTCTACTTTCTCAAGTTGTTTCAGTGCTTCTAACTTAAAATTTAGTTACATGCTTTGTTTCATTTGTTACAGCACTCATTTTTAGATGTACAAACAAAACCTGTCAACAAAGAAAACGAAACACAAGACTGTACTGCACCGACAGTGGCAATCCTCAGTTTCATCAAAAGATTTCATTGTGTAAACAATTAAAAAATCTGAAGAAGCGGTTGCTTGGGGCCATTGGAGTGAGTGGTTCGACAGGTGTTGTGCTATGAGCGGATAGGGTAAATGGGTCGACGAAGCTCATATTTATGAGAAACTCGTAATTCCGAGAATCGGAATATCGAGACTCTGCTGTAACGAGTGTTATTCTATCATGTAGGTGATCGATTCTGGAAAGTCAACGGCCGCTACAATACTTGTATTTCAGCTTTTGAATGGACTATAAGTTTCGCGAGGTCTGATCATGGTCCACTGCAGAACTTTAACTTTATCGAATGCATTAAGGGATTGAGAATAGACGAAGTATGACTTCTTACTCGTTATCTCTCGTGTGTGGGTGTGTAAATTATACTGAACTCTGAATTTCTTTAGCCGGTGAGTGTCTCGTCTATTGAGATCACAAAATGATTTACTTTTTCGCTCGTCTGGAATGACCATTTAGCTTCTGAATTCTGCCACCATTCTCATAATGCATTTGCGGTTTCATTGCATTTTATAAGACTAATTTATGTTTGTATAATAATCAGTTACCGTCGGACCACTTTCGGACTATTTAAGATTTACTTTCTTGAGTAAAGCCATTCATCGTAAATCTCTGCTGTCATCAATATCAATTACAGACTTAAGAAAATAACCCTTTTTATTAATTATTCATGTTGTATTGGCGATGTAGAACCGCGAATGAGGTGTGCGCCAATGTTGATACTAGATAGATGTATGGAAATGCTATTATTGACGCTATGATAGTAGTAAAATAACCGGAGGTATTTTTGTAACCACTCTTTTTAATGATGCATTTCGAAAATATAATCATCAGATTCAATTACGGGGACAGACGCCATACACTGTACTGAGTCAACTTAGGTCTGCCATGTTGAATACAGCACATTTAAGTGTGACCCCCGAGTGCCGACGCCTTTCAGAAAGATTCTACAGCCCGACCTAAGGCAGGTTACGACAACCACTCCGGTCACTGCCTCTGTTCCACGTCGTTGGCCACATCTGAATGAGTGTTCAAGCTGAATAAAATAGCGAACAACAGTTTACCTTCACCGCTAGCTTGTCTCCAGCTTCCACACAACGTCACACCTGTCTCCCAGGCCACTCAAAAACCCCACAACGCCTAATGAAGGTTCAAGCACACCCTGACAAGAAACAACTCTTCATGTTTCACTCTCTCCAACGCTACTTCTCACCTGTTACAAATGTTACACAGACTCGTAATAGTCTTTATCAGAAAAATCCGCGTAGCTATTTTTTAATTAAAATTTCACTTTTTTCCTCTCAGTGTTGTTCACCTTGCCTTCTTTCAATTAGACGGTAATTTCTGTGCTTTTGTTTTACCGTTGACAATGTATACGCTGGAATTTTGGTTAGACCGGGTGTAACTCTTCTCGTGGAACATTTTCTGGTTATGACTGGTTAATTGCTGCAGTTATGTTTTGACTATATTGGTTGAGTTGTTGGATTGAAGATATATATTCTGGTTCTGCTAGGCTATGAATGCGAGTTTATTAGTAACTTTTCCTACTCATGTTCTGTAAATCGTAAATGGTTTTTGTTGTTCTGTGAAGATTAGCAAATATTGTCTTTAGTTGTACTGGAAGATGGTCGCTGCTTATGTCATTTCTGAGCCAATACTCTGTGATGGTGATAGCCAGTTTCTGAGTGTGGGCTGGGATATAACAGTGCAGTGAAGTTTTAACCTAGAGAAAGTAAATAATTCAACTAGCGCGCAAGTGGAAAGTACGCGCCTGTAAGTAAAGAATACTCGAACACAATACGATACATTTCGCATAAAACTTCATAATTTGCAAAATGAGCCAGAATATGAGTATCGGAGAAAGAGTTTCGATCATTGTTGCGAGACAAATCAGAAAGTCGGTTTTGTATGTTTGTGGGAATGCCGGCCCAGAAACTCCGCGTGATGAGACTTCATTTTTTGCATTGCCTGACTCTGGTACAGGAAAGACAGCGCTCGATGCTCAGGCTTTCTGGAAGAGTTCTTTGAACCATTTCATTCGGAAGGCGATTTCACTTTAGTAGCAAAAGCAACGGACCACCTCGGCAGATACGCAGCCAAGAGCCGGGAAAGAAACTGGCTACCTCGGCAGCTGCCTAGCAGAGCAATGCAAATTACAAATTAGCAAAATTGCGTCCGGGCTGATAACGCGATGGGAAGTTCCTGCTGGCTGCCACCACAAAAACCTCCCCAGTGAAACCAGAAGCTGTTGCTGACAGCGAGAATAAATTACTTTTGCTCGCAGCACAACGGGACCTTCCACACTAGATAACAAAATACTTATGATGGACCTACCTAATTATTCGGCGTTGAGGAATTACATATATTTTACAAAGAAATCTTTTATTAAATACAGAAAATAGAATGGAAATATACGTATAGCTTAAATAAAAGTTTAGCTTACTTCCTTGTATTTTGAAGCATATTTATATTATACAAACTATAAAAGAATTTTGAAATGTTTATATTTATTTTATAGTTCTTTATGAATCGGCTTTTGAATTTTTGGCCATCCTCAGGCAGGGAAATAACTGTTACAGACACAGTAATACGTGCCAATTACCAGCATCCTGTAACAAAAAATCATGCAGCCTTCCCCTCCATGGTGCACCGCCCGCTATCTATACCACAAACCTAATATGAACGAAAATGAATTAAAAATAATTGAATTAATAGCGCACAGTAATGGTCGAAGTCCTACCGTAAGTTATAACATTCGCAATAGAAAAGACACACAGAGGATAACAGCACCTATGTATCCTCCTCAGGAAAGAATAAACCACGCTCATGACAAATGGGTCCCCACGCTATATGTGGGTAGAAACATTCTATTCAACAGTGGAGACAAGATTTTGTACACCGAGCGAGGTGGCGCAGTGGTTAGCACACTGGACTCGCATTCTGGAGGACGACGGCTCAATCCCTCGTCCAGCCATCCTGATTTAGGTTTTCGGTGATTTCCCTAAATCGCTTCAGGCAAAGGCTGGGATGGTTCCTTTGAAAGGTCGTGGCCGACATCCTTCCTCATCCATGCCTAATCACAGTTTGGTCTCCTCCCCCACATCAACCCAACCCAACCAACAAGAGTTTGTCTTCAGAATAGAGTGGAATTTATGAAATTTCCTGTAATTTGCTTCACAAATTATACGGAGCTCTTTCAGATAGGAATGTAACTGCTAGACTGACTGAGCATGAAAGGAAGATTCCAACTTTCTTGAACATGATCGGAATGTATTTCATTCCTTTGATATTAAATGTCATGTTCTCCACAGAGGAAATACAGGTAAAACGTAACTGTGGCTCTGTGGCTATCAGGAAACACAAATCAAAGAATTCTGACTTTATTCTTAATGCTCCAATTCAGTTCCATTATTCTCGCTTACTAAAGTAGCAGCAAGCAGTCAATATCTTTTTTCTTACTATCGGATAATATGCTTATTGTAAGTAGCATAACTGTTCTCCACCCAAATTCCACAGACTGCTTTGTTCCCTCTCCCCTTCTACCCCTCTCCACTTTCTAGCCTGTTCATCACATCATTCAGCAGTTGTTTGTCCATATAACATAGTAGTCTGTACCAGTAGTCACTTGTGCATCGTGCTTGTCCTGTACATTCTTATTCCTTTAATCGCTGAGTATAAAGTAATATAAGATTTGTCTGTTTATAGCTTCAATGCGAACTTTATGCTGCTTGAATTTTTTTGAAGACATATAGTTGTAAAAGGTCACTGATCTTTGGAAGCCGGCCGAAGTGGCCGTGCGGTTAAGGCGCTGCAGTCTGGAACCGCAAGACCGCTACGGTCGCAGGTTCGAATCCTGCCTCGGGCATGAATGTTTGTGATGTCCTTAGGTTAGTTAAGTTTAACTAGTTCTAAGTTCTAGGGGACTAATGACCTCAGCAGTTGAGTCCCATAGTGCTCAGAGCCATTTGAACCATTTTGATCTTTGGAAAAACAACATTTGCATAGTCATAAAGTTTCCCTGTGTTGTGTGGAATATCTGTTTAGTCTTACTTAAGGTCTGAGAGTTACTAGATAACCAAAAGCTGGTTCATAACGAAATATAAAATAAATATCACTGAGGAACACCAATATCGTGTATTTACGTTTTTAATATGCCTATGTTCCTTTGAGTATCAACGGAATATTCCATAAATGAAAGTATATGTTTCTAGAATTCAATGTTATGTTAATTTTACACTTCGTCACCTGTATGTATCAGAATAAATTATTTTCCCAAACCCACCCGTAAGTGTTCTTGGGGTGTCCTAGCCCAACAGTGGGTGGTGGACACTAATTATAACAATATAGTTACAAGAATGCAAAAATTTAATAAATCCCTGATCGTCCAAGAATATATGCTGTCACAGAGACAGTTCAGTACGCCTCTCTTTAGCACAGATAAAGAGGAAAGGTTAGGAATGGTAGCGATGCTGGTTACTGGTGCTGCCAGCAACGAGGCGATGTAGACCCCTGGATCTTCCAGCTGTGCCCCATGCGTCGACCAGGACCTGGTGGCCTAACAGATGTCAAGCGGGCGCTGTCTCATCCTCGGCCATTCAGCGTCATGCTGATGCGGTATGGAGATGCGTGTGGTCGACACACCGATCTCCCAGTCGTTTTGCCGACTCTCCGTCTATATCTACATCTACATAGATACTCTACAGTCACAACTAAGTGCCTGGCAGAGAGTTCATCGAGCCACTTTTACAATTCTCTATTATTCCAATCTCGTATAGCGCGCGGAAAGAACGAACACTTACAGCTCTCCATACGAGCTCTGATTCCCCTTATTTTATTGTGGTGATTGTTTCTCCCTATGCAGGTCGGTGTCAACAAAATATTTTCGCATTCGGAGGAGACAGTTGCTGATTGGAATTTCGTGAAAAGATTCCGTCGCAACGAAAACGTCTTTCTTTTAATGATATCCAGCGCAAATCCTGTATCATTTCTGTGACACTCTCTCCCATATTTCGCAATAATACAAAACGTGCTGCCTTCTTTGAACTTTTTCGATGTACTCCGTCAGTCCTATCTGGTAAGGATTCCACACCGCGCAGCAGTATTCTAAAAGAGGACGGACAAGCGTAGTGTAGGCAGTCTCCTTAGTAGATCTGTTACATTTTCTAAGTGTCCTGCCAATAAAACTCAGTCTTTGGTTAGCCTTCCCCATAACATTTTCTATGTGTTCCTTCCAAATTAAGTTGTTCTTAATTGTAATATCTAGGTATTTAGTTGAATTTAGGGCTTTTAGATTAGACTGATTTATCGTCTAACCGAAGTTTAACGAATTCCTTTTAGCACTCATGTGGATGACCTCACACTTTTCGTTATTTAGTGTCAACTGCCAATTTTTGCACCATTCAGACATCTTTTCTAACTCGTGTTGTAATTTGTTTTGATCATCTGATGACTTTATTAGTCGCTAAACGACAGCGTCATCTACAAACAACCGAAGACGGCTGCTCAGATTGTCTCCCAAATCGTTTAAATAGATAAGGAACAGCAAAGGGCCTATAACACTACCTTGGGGAACGCCAGAAATCACTTCTATTTTGCTCTATGACTTTCCGTCAGTTACTACGAACTGTGACCTCTCTGATAGGAAATCACAAGTCCAGTCACATAAATGAGATGATATTCCATTACACGCAATTTCACTACAAGCGGCTTGTGTAGTACAGTGTCAAAAGCCTTCCGGAAATCCAAAAATACGGAATCGACCTGAAATCTCTTGTCAATAGCGCTCGAGACTTCGTGTGAATAAAGAGCTAGTTGTGTTACACAGGAATGATGTTTTGTAAACCCATGTTTACTGTGTGTCAATAGACCGTTTTCTTCGAGGTCAATCATAATGTTCGAACACAATATACGTTGCAAAATCCTACTGCATATCGACGTTAATGATATGGGCCTGTAATTTAGTGGATTACTCCTGCCTCCTTTCTTGAATATTGGTGTGACCTGTGCAACTTTGAGTCTTTGGGTGCAGATCTTTCGTTGAGCGAACGGTTGTATATAATTTTTAAGTATGGAGCTGATGCATCAGCGTACTCCGAAAGGAACCTAATTGGTATAGTCTGGAGCAGAAGACTTGCTTTTATTAAGTGATTTAAGTTGCTTCATTACTCCGAGAATATTTACTTCTACGTTACCAATGTTGGCAGCTGTTCTCGATTCAAATCCTGGAATATTTACTTCGTCCTCTTTTGTGAAGGCATTTCAGAAGGCTGTGTTTAGTAACTCTACTGGAGCTGCACTGTCTTCGATAGTATCTCCATTTCTATCGCGCAGAGACGGCATTGATAGCTTCTCGCCGCTAACATACTTCACATACGACCAGAATCTCTTTGGATTTTCTGCCACGTTTCGAGAAAAAGTTTCGTTGTGGAAACTGTTATAAGCATCTCGCTTTGAACTCCGCTCTAAATTCGAGGTTCTGTCAAAGATCGCCAATCTCTGCGATTTTGGGTCTGTTTAAATTTGGCATGTTCGTTTCGTTGTTTCTGCAACAGTGTTCTGACCCGTTTTGTGTAGCAAGGAGGATGAGCTCCGTCGTTTGTTGGTATAAATCTCTCAGTTTCTGCCGATACTATTTCTCTGAATTCAAGCCACATTCTACACTTATATTATTAATTTGGAATGAGTGGAGATTGTCTCTCAGGAATGCGTCAAGTGATTTTTTATCTGCTTTTTTGAATAGGTATATTTTTCACTTATTTTTGTAGGATTTGGGATTACAAAATTCAATCTCACTATGACAACGCTGTGTTCACTAATCCCTGTATCGGTTTTTATGCTCGTTATTAACTAAGGATTATTTGTTGCTAAGAGGGTCAGGTGTGTTTACACAACCGTTTACTATTCGCATGGGCTCATGAACTAACTGCTCGAAATAATTTTCAGAGAATGCGTTTAGCACAATTTCGGATGATATTTTGTGCGTGCCTCCGGAATTAAACATGTATTTTCGCCAATATATCGAGGGTAAATTAAAGCCACCACCAACTATTATCGTATGAGTCGAGTACGTGTTTGAAAATCAAACTCAAGTTTTCTTTGAACCATTCAGCATCTGTATTATCTGCATTGAGAGGTCGGTAAAAGGATCCAATTATTATTTTATTCCGGTTGCCGACAACGACCTCTGCCCATACTAACTCACAGGAAGTATATACTCCAATTTCGCGACAAGTTAAACTACTTCTGACAGCAAAAACACGCCTCTGCCGCCAACAGTGTTTAGCCTATCCTTTCCGAACACCGTTAGTTTCTTTGCAAAAATTTCGGCTGAGCTTATATCCGGCTTTAGCCAGGTTTCAGTGCCTATAAGGATTTGAGCATCAGTGCTTTCTATTAGCGCTTGGAACTCTTGTTCTTTCCCAACACAGCTGCGACAATTTACAACCGTTATATCAATCGTTCCTGTATCAACGTTCTTGCTGTGTTCAGCCTGCACCCTTTGTCACTAAAGCCCTTCTTGTGATTTCCCGAGACCCTGTAAGGCAAAACGACTTCCAGTCCACGCCACACAGCCCTGCTACCCGTGTAGCCGCCTCCTGCGTATAGTGGACACGTGACCTATTCAGTGAAACCCGAAACCCAACCACCCTTTGGCGCAAGTCGAGGAATCTGCAGCTTACACGGTCGCAGAACCGTCTTAGCCTTTGATTCAGACCCTCCACTTGTCTCTGTACCAGAGGTCCGCAATCTTTCCTGTCAACAGGGCTGCAAATGGTCAAATATGCCTTCATCTTGAAAAAAAGACTAGCAGACTTAATCACTTCTGTTAGCCGCTCGAAACCAGAGAGAATCTCTTCTGATCCAAAGTGACACACATCATTGGTACCGACGTGAGCAACCACCTGTGAATTGGCTGCACCCTGTGCTCTTCATGGCATCCGGGAGGACGCTTTCCACATCTGGAATGACTCCACCCGGTATGCACACGGAGTGCACATTGGTTTTCTTTCTCTTCTTGTCAACAAAGTCCCTAAGGGGCCCCATAACGCGCCTAACATTGGAGCTCCCAACTACCAATAATCCCACACTCTGTGATTGCCCGGATCTTGCAGGCTGAGTGGTTTCCTCTGAGACAGGACAGGCGACATAAACTGGCTCAGCGACAGTGTCAGCTACAGACAGCACCTGACACCTGCTTGTCAGACACCGGGGAGGCCTTACATGCAGCGGCTTTGGAAGTCTTTCACCACCTCCTCCGCCCCCGCCGGCTGCTGTGGCCGAGCGGTTCTTGGCGCTTCAGTCCGGAATCGCGCTGGTGCTACGGTCAAATCTTCGAATCCTGCCTCTGGTGTGGATGTGTGTGATGTCCTTAAGTTAGTTAGGTTTAAGCAGTTCTAAGTCTAGGGGACTGATAATCTCAGATGTTAAATCCCGTAGTGCTTAGAGCTACTTGAACCAGCTTCGCCCCAGTGCGACCTCCTACTCGACCACAGGTGAGAGGTCAACCTCAGTGCGAGCAGTAACTGGGTTGGTCACCAGTGAGGACTGATCGGAGGACTCGGACGTGTTGGACGTCCGTTGAATCCCCGCGGCCGGCCCACAACAGTGGTGCCCAATCACTTCAGCCTCAAGTTGTGTATCCGAATCCATCACAGTCTGAAGCTTAGAGCGAAGTGTCACCAACTCGACTCGCATCCGCACACAACAATCGCAGTCCCCATCCGTACTAAAGACCGTGGAAAACTAAACTATGCAGATAAACGGACTATCGGCACGTGATGCGCAACTCTACTGCAGACCCTGACGAAAAAGCAGGAACTGTGTCTAGAAATACGCAGATATTCAAAAACCTAACCACCGAAGCACTCAGGTGAAACTGAATAATTCGCCCCTGATTAGGAACTTGTAATATGTCACAAAATCGGTCTACTTTTCTAGGCAAACGAATACGCTAGAATTGTGGCTATTAGATATTAAATTTATACGCAGAAAAGAAACTAGACTATTAAAGCACAGAGATGATATAATAAAATTTGCTCCTGGTTAGGAACTCGTAGATGTCACAAAAGCGGTTATTTCCCTGTCACTGCGTCTGTCTCGGTCGGCTACTTTTGCCTGACTCAATGATGAAGACCTCGCATCCGCTAATTCTGATTCGAATAGCACCCCAATTGGTATTACGACGCTGAGTGGACCCCGCAACAGCTGCTGGCACTACCAGAAATCGAACTAGGGTCCTCTGCATGGCAGTCATGAAGCTGGTAGTAAACTAAGAAAGACATCCCAAAGCGAAGTGGTTCCAGACGTAGTGCTTCAGGCGCCCAAGATTAAATATTTTAGGTAGCGGGGTGTCTCTTAAACTGGCGTGCATCATATTTAAGAAGACTGTATGCTCATGCTCTTCATTACTGCAGTTTTTCTCTTGCACCTTTTTGTAATTCCAATCCATATCCAGTTCCATAATTGACTGTCCTCTTTGTTGCCTTCTTTTCACTTCTCTTTTTTTACCGCGAGGGACTGTAGAACGCCGGCCGAAGCGGCAGTGCGGTTCTCGGCGCTACAGTCCGGAACCGCGGGATTGCTACGGTCGCAGGTTCGAATCCTGCCTCGGGCATGGATGTGTGTGGTGTCCTTAGGTTAGTTAGGTTTAAGTAGTTCTAAGTTCTAAGGGACTGATGACCTAAGATGTTAGTGCTCAGAGCCATTTGACTGTAGAACTGAGAGCCCACGAGCTGACAGGCGAAAGATAAGAGTTCTTTGAAAATAGCTTGATAGGCTCGAACTGAGTTTCAGCCTTAGTTAGCCAACACAGCATTAGCATCTCCCCCTCCCACGGACTCCGGGCGATTCGGGGCGACAGCTAACTACCAGAGAAAAACACAGCATTGATTGAAAAATCCTTTTAGAAAGAAAAAAATTCTATGCAGGTGTTGCTTTCCACAGGCCGGCGTGAGAGCAGCCATTACCTCAGTGACCAAACTGCGGAATAACATTCTGTTTAAATTTGTAAGACAAGCGTTTCGATAGATTTGTAGCGTTGTTTTCCATGGAGTGTGCGCTTTTTCGTGCGTGTCTACGAGGGATCTCTCTCATTTGTCAGCTTTACAATCGTATCATGGAGTGGGAGCACAATACTATTGCTTAATAATAACGAAATCCGCAGGAGTAGTAGTTTGTTCAACGTCATTATGAATTTTACTGTACAGAACTCGGAATGTCTGCTTTTATTAGCCGGTGAGATTCCTGCTCGACAGAAACAGCCAAGTCTCAGAGCATTGACACAGGCGATACTTGCCGCTAGGATATGGAACAGTAAAGAATTCTTGCCAGGTTACTGCCTTGCTGTCGTATGGAAGGCTCTCTCCACTTGAGCCCTGAGTACAGAGAGGCAGCTGGATTCCAGCCGCTAACGCCACAGCCTCCTACATTCGCGCTGCGAGTCTGGTAAGGTGGGCCAGCGTCATAAAGACCGATGTAACAGGACTGCGAAGCTAGTTCATTCCCTTGTTAGCTCATTTCCTTCGGAAGGCAGCTGCAGTCTTTACGCTTTGCAGTCATTTACTTGCCCTCGTCATACACTTTCGTGAACTTTCTGGTGTTCGTACCAATTTTCTCGTGTTCTTTCTATAATCAACTAACCAGTCTTAGAGTTATTGGTCGTATCCGCCAATTATTTCGTTCACCAGTTATTAAAAGTACAATCATATCGATGGGTAACCGTGGATTCATGTTTACGATAGTAAACGGGATTGCTATAGTGTCCACTTGTTTCTGTTACGGGTAGATGATCCATCATCTCCTTAATACATGTGCGTGGTGCGGTACCAAAATTTTCATGCTTGATTTTGACCAGTTTTATTAACTATCATCTCAGTAAGACGTTTCCGTTTGTGCGACATTATCATTTGCTTGAAATTATTTTGTGTGATCATATGTGGTGCTTCCTTTCTCTCTAGGTCACTAGAAATCGGACTATAGCATCTGGGGGTATGCTGAACTGCACAACCGACGCACCCCACAAGTGACTGTCACAACCGCAGCGAATTCAGCATACTTGTATTTCAGTAGCTTTCACTCAGGATTCACATAAGAATGTAGCTGATACTACTTAGCTAGTTAGCTTTGGAACAGACACAGTAATTTACTTGCATTAAGGCTATCCCAACGTCTTTGAGTTTACAATTGTCTTCCAGCTCCGGCCGGGATAGCCGAGCGGTTCTAGGCGCTACAGTCTGGAACCGCGAGACCGCTACGGTCGCGGGTTCGAATCCTGCCTCGGGCATGGATGTGTGTGATGTCCTTAGGTTAGTTAGGTTTAAGTAGTTCTAAGTTCTAGGGGACTGATGACCTCAGAAGTTAAGTCCCATAGTGCTCAGAGCCATTCTTGTGTTCCAGCGTTGTTTTCAATCAGGCAAACGCAGTTAGGTGGGAAGTAGTAATGGTAGAGTCGTTCCACACAGTCACGACCAGTTAGGTAGTGTTGATAATAAAAAAATATGAACAGAGAATTCGTGTCGACAGACTGAGCGTTGGACCCAGTGAACGAAAGGAAGAAAACTTCTGTAGGGGTCTGCAGCTATAGCGCGGTGTGACGTCACCCCTTCTGAGGCATGACAGCGAATGTTCAGCTAGTTATGAATCCATGAGGTTGCCGACATCCCTGTGATGGGCCGACCACGGGTGACAGGTGGGTACTAGTTGCGTCGTCAGCCCTCGCAGAACGCAGAAGAATAATTGTGGCAAGGTGCATACATACCGATTTCACGATCGAGTTCGTTCTTATCTTTCTCCTGTTAGGTCTGTAGTGGATTACGCGATATAATTGGACAGAGAATTGGCCTCTTAGATGATCTATAGCTGCGGCACAGTGATTTGGAATAGGAATACTTAGAATAAATCCGCAGGGGGACGTCGCAAGCTCCGCACCCGCAAACCAACACTCCCGTAACGTACTGTTATTGTGTGGTATGTGCGCAGACGTCATGTGCCACATACCCTCGGAAACCTACCTGTATCTGAAGTACAGCTCGTTTATGTAGCCCTGGACACGTCAAAAATCTTGAGGATATAAGTGTAAAATTGATTATCCTCCTCTGATTTACACCCTTTTCCCCTTAAATTATTAAGGAACATCATATTTACAGCTATAAGTGGTACCAGAGCGAAGCAAGTTCGGAATATATGCACACCACAGATGACTTCGCAGCCGGCTAACAGGGTAGCGAGGCGAGAAATTCTGTTAACCGAGGCGCTCCGCCCGCCTCCTGGGGAAGCGTTAATCAGTGCCGACACGACACGGTGCCCAGACGTGCCCGCAGCCAGTGTGGAGTACATCAGCGCCCAGCTCCTCGCCTGCAAACCACAACAGCACTCTCGCTACAGCCCCTGGCAGGCACCGCACCGTAGCGTGACTATCGACCCCGCACCCAATATCGCCGGCACCTGTTCTCAGGGCACTATTCACGCCAAATTTGATATCATGCGGTCCGCTTCTTACTTACAAGTTTCGCTTAATAACACACTCACTCATCTAAATATGTTTCTGGATGGGCGAATCAATTTCACTGTTCATATACCAGGTGGACCGGTATGAAATGAGCGTTAAGGTACAAATGTGTCTATAGGGAACATTTGTAATGAACGAACCTTAATTTCTTTTGTTTGATTGGTATGACATCTGTCAAAGATATTTAGTATACATCAAGTCATGGAACAAACAACATCATATGTTTTCATCGTGTTAACAATGTCGAATTTTGTGCCAGAAAGTGATGATTTGCGGAAGTAATTAATTTTTTGTTTTCGTTTGAAAAAAAGTTATCCAGAGTCGCATCGAATGCTTTTCGAGACATATGGTGATCATGCTCTATCAGAAGCAACATGCAAAAGATAGTTTCAAAGGTTCAGAAATAATGATTTTGATGTAAGAAATGAAGAACGTGGAAGACCATCAAAAAAGTTCGAAGACGCCGAATTGCAAGCAAAACTGGATGAAGATGATACTTTGAGTCAGAAGCAGATGGCAGCAATGCTAAATGTTCCACAACAAACAATTTCTGACCGTTTGAAAGCTATTGGAAAGATCCAAAAGTGTGGAAAATGGGTGCCACATGAATTGAATGAAAAACAGATGGAAAACCGAAAAACCATTTGTCAAATTTTGCTTCAAAGACATGAAAGAAAATCAATTTTGCATCGAATTGTTACTGGCAATTTTAAGAATCCTAAACGGGAAAAATCATGCTTTAATCCGAGACAACCATCAACATCGACTGTAAAACCAGATCGATTCGGCAAGAAGACAATGCTGTGTTTGGTGGGATCAGAAAGGTGTGGTGTATCATGAGCTTCTAAAACCCGGTGAACCTGTGAATACTAATCGCTACAGACAACAAATGATCAATTTGAACTATGCATTGATCGAAAAAAGACCAGAATGGGTCAGAAGACATGGCAAAGTAATTTTTTTGCACGACAATGCACCTGTACACAAAGCAAAACTGGTTCAGGATACAATCAAAACACTTGGCTGGGAACTGCTACCCCAGCCGCCGTATTCACCAGACTTGGCCCCTTCCGACTTCCATTTGTTTTCATCAATGGGACACGCGTTGGCTGAGGAACACTTCGATTCCTACGAAGAAGTCGAAAATTGGGTGTCTGATTGGTTTGCTTCAAAAGACGAACATTTCTATTGGCGTGGTGTCCACAAATTGCCAGAAAGGTGGTCAAAATGTATAGAAAGCAATGGCCAGTACTTTGATTAAAATGTTTTTACTTTTCAATTCAAAATTAGTGTTTCATTTTCACAAAAAAAAAACGCTCATTTCATACCGGTACACCTGATAGTAGAAATGGGTAAGAAAGCCAGAAAGGTGATGAAAAAAAGAACATTTACAAATCTTAGCTAGGCGCTTTTGTAAGTTACTAATACAAACAATGAGATCGTCTAACATCGCTGTTCTAACTGCTAGAATTGGTTATTGTGAAAGTATGTGGACTCACACTTTACTGCTGGCACTTATAAAGATACTTTACTATAGTACGAGGTATTCGTTCATCCCTTTTCTTTGTGTTTTCTTTCCTTTTCACATCAAAAGGAACTACAATACTGCAGGTGTTTTGTTTCTTTCTATACCTTCTTCTTCTTCCAGAAACATTTTTACTTGTGCAGGTCGCTCGCAAAGCCTATTTCAGTCTTTTCTTTTCTTGCACAGCTCACGTTCAACAGTTCCTCAAATTTTACTTCGGTTCACATGCTATGACTTTTATAACAATTTTTCGGCTGTCATTACCATTTTCAAGTAACGGCTAGCTTCACCTAGACATTACTTGAAAATGTCATTTTAACGTCCTTATTACGTCGATGATAAACTGTCACCTAACTATCAGTGCAAAGTTGTTGGTAAAATTACGTAATGGTAATAGTTGTTATACGTTTATACACATTGACAGTATTTGACAGTTCTGTTCCTGTCAAAACATTTTCAACGTATAACAAGTATTTGGGTTACGTAATTTTACGGACAACTTCGCACTGACAGTTACATGTCTGTTTACTATTAATGTCTCATGGGCGTCAAACTTACCTAGCTAGACGTTACTTGATAATGGAAATGAAAGCCGAAACAGGTCTGTCGTAAAATAAAGACTGGCAATTAAATTTCAGCGGTTCTGGACCTTCTTTCTTAATAAAATGATTATTGAACTATACTATGCAGCAGACCCAGATGAATGAAAGAATTCTTTGTGATGTTCCCCACGTTCCACAAGTATACTGAAGAGTACCTATCAGGCCACACTTCCACGTCGAACCCCTCTATCTGTTCTAAACCAGTCTGATTTTAGACATCTTTTACCAAAGAATTCAGACATTTGTGATACTTGTTTCTGATTTTGAGTTTCAATCCTTTTTAGAGTTCCAGTGTATTCAGACATTGACATGTCCTTCTTACGGTCCCATAAACCTTTTGTTTCATCTGCGACTGCAACTACAATGTCTTTCCAATATTCTCATATTTTACTAATTCTCTAGCTATAAATACGGCATCTATCGTTCATTCTCCAGCTGGAAACCTTGTTGTTCATCTCTTAATTGTGATTCTCCCTTGTTCCTGAATTTCCGTAAAATTATCTTTTCATAAATCTTCATGTTATGGCACAGTAGTGTAATTTCTCTGTAGCTCGCACAGATCGACTTGTTACCTCTGTTAAAAGTAGGCACAGTAATTGTCTTTGTCCAGTCACCAGCAGTCTCTCCGTAGGTCCACACTATCCACGTTATTGTAGACAGGCACTGACTCTCGATATGACCTACGGCTTTGATCTTTTCCGCTGTGATGCTGGGATGTCATCTACTCGAAAGCTTTGCCACTTTTCATTTATAATACAGATTTTTCTGCGTATAACATCTGCGTTTATCTTTTACTCTTTCACCAAGTCGTTTACACTTGCATTACTCTGCAGTGGTATCATTTCTTTCGTCTCCCTCTGTTTCATTATTTATAATTTCCGCATCTTTCTTTACTATAGATTTTGGAAGTGTTCCGTATACTTTCACAACTACTTATTTTTCCCACACAGGTTTTCCTGCTTTGCTGACAATGTTTTTGGTTCCTTCTGTTACCTTATATGAGACGTAATATCTTTAGTCATTTTAAAATTCTCTTCTATTTCTTTTGAGAATTATTCACGAGGCATCTTCTGGGTCAATTATATCAATTTCCTTATCGTTCTTCTTACCAATTTCCATATGTGTCTGTTCTGTTATTTCTTGAGATACGCTCTCCATGAATTCTTCTTCTTCTTGACTGCTTCTGCAGTTCTCTCATCCCAATGTGGAGTTTGTGTCTGACGTTTGTTGATGTCCTTCCACATGTTTCTTCTGGTACCTTGAGTGGGGCCGGTTTGAAGCTCCTCCATTCTTCCTATATATGTTTCATCTTCAGGAAACAGTGCCCCTTCTTTTCTCTGTATATCTCTCGGGTCTTGCAGTCTTTCAGTATCCAACATATGATTTTTGCCTTGCGGTTTTCTCAACTACGTTCCCTTTCAGAATTTTTTTACTGCCGCCACTAACATTCTGCGCTCGCCTTAGAGATTAATTCTTGGTACAAATTGTGTCACGCATCTTCCGATTTCTTCAGTTATTATTTAGTCTGTTATCGATTTCTGTTGCAAATTCCAACTGTATCTGGTAAAATTGTGACTATCTCTTCCCTTATAGAATCCATCACCAATAATCCATTTATTCCTTAGCTGTATCTCTAGGAATACCTTTTCTTTATCATTTCTCTGATCTTTTCCGCGGATTCCTAGACTGTTTCATAACCTCTGACACTCCCAACGGTTTCATATGATCACAGTCTTGTTAGATAGTCCAGAATCCTCCAGTTTAATAGTAAACTCTTCTTTTTCTTGTGTCTCACATACTTTTTGAAGAGTATAAACTGGCCAGTTCTTTAACCACTATTACTGTGACACCACTTCTTGCCATCTCTCTTCCTGACCACCAGGCGCTATATACGTTTTCCAGCACCTTACTACCATTCTCTTCCTTTCTTATTTCTGTTAGTCACATTATGGTATCCTCCTTTCTGCTATTATGCATGTGATTTACAGAATTCCTACATTTGTTTCTACAGTTCTTACCTTTATGATAATTTTTATTTTGGCTGGAACCACAGTCATGATAAATTTTTTGAATGATTCTGTCGTCAATTTACTGTAATAATTTAAAGTCGAAATGTGGATCGTATAACAATAAAATAATAATTATTACTGTCAAATGGTGGCAGCTTCATTCAAGAAATCTTATATTTACCTTCAGACAAATCTATCTCTATCTGGTCTGTTTTGGCCGCCGTAGCTGACAGATCTCTTAAAAGGCTTTGTCCCTTTCAGTACTAGTTTTCACCAATGGCTCGTTTAACAGTTCAGAGCAGAATCCATAGCTGGCTTGCTGGGTTTATCTTAGCTTCACCAGACCCCCACTGGGAGTAATTTTTCAGGGTTCCTGTTGGACCTTCAGAGCTAGCGTAGCGGTCTCGGGGCACACGGCAGTCCTCACTGTACATCGCCCCTACAGGCAATCCCATGCTTCGTGCAGATGCCTGTCTCCCACGAGACGCGTACGAGGTGGTGTGGGTAAGTAAGCGTGATAACACTAGTGTACTGTTACAACGATATTACCTCAACACTTTTTTCGCGATGCAACATCGAACTCTGCACAGATCTGTTCTTGCATACGGTCTGTAATTGCCATGTAAGGAATTGTTATACTTTCTGCTGTTACATCCTTAAAATATTTCTGCATGGATAAAGTTGTATATCAGCCTACGGTATTAGTGTCCAGTGTTACATTAATGATCACGTTACAGGACTGGACTTTTACTGATATTTTGGACAACAGGGAACTTTTGTAATCTTGTTATGCTTATTTAATGATTGTTAAATTATGTTCTTTTCTTGTTTTGTCATGAAAAGCAGTCAACTGCACGGAAGCATTCTCAATTGAATTTAAACATTTTTTTCTACATCCTGAATCTCGTCATACCATGGGTTCACAGTAAGCGTAACAATTAATAAATTTATCTTTCTGGTTCAAAAACTGTAAGCAGTTTGTTAACATACCTATAACTGTATGTCATATATTTAAATTCTTGCAGCATTATTTGTGTCGCAGGGACACACTCTACCTATTCAGTGTTACATGACTGTAATGCTTAGTGTTAATGAGAGAAGTTGGAAAATTTTCTCAGCGGTCAAGGAAACACGCTGATTCTCCTTGAACCTCCATCCGGCCGAAAAAACGAACGCACGGGTCGAACTGATCGAAAGAAGCAAAATGTGAATCAGTCAGGATACATATCCCTAACGGCAAATGATACTGGGCCCTTTTTGTTGACTTTTGGATATCACTGAACACAAACCCT
The DNA here is from genome assembly GCF_021461385.2 of Schistocerca piceifrons. Classification (NCBI taxonomy): domain Eukaryota; kingdom Metazoa; phylum Arthropoda; class Insecta; order Orthoptera; family Acrididae; genus Schistocerca; species Schistocerca piceifrons. The sequence continues at coordinate 274,628,331 of NC_060139.1, forward strand.
AAATACTTCAACGCGAAAATGGAAATACATCTGTGCTGTAAATTCTCGAAGCGGAATTCTTCAGAAGATAAGTGACACCACCGAAACGATTCTGTACTCCAGCACTACAGCAAATGAATTCTGGTTTGATGAGATGGACAACCTAATTGTGAAAACACAGTAACTCACAGAAGATGACATGCTGGAATAAAATGCAAGGCATCAGCACGTAACCAATGCAAGATATGTAATTTTTGTTCAATGTCTTTCTTCTTAGCCCTGCAAGTGATTTTTCAATTTGTAATTCTTACTCATGTTTCTTTTGTTTCTAACAGTACAAAATACGTTGCTGTATATTATATTAAACGCTTCTTTTTAAAGGTAAGAAACAAGACACAAGTGAAAAAAAGCTGACAAAAATAATTCAAGCACTAATGGGTTGATTTAAACTGCAGTTACGCTTAAGAGTTTAAAATATTGCAAGGTATGTGCGAGAGATGAGCTCTAGAATGTGTGTAGAGGTCGCTATGTGAAACAGTAACAAAGAAGTCGTACGAGAATAGCAGAGACTGATCATAGTCTTTGGTGAGAGAGTGAATGGTGTCTTCGTAGCAGCAGTTTGTGACTGTTTTCGCTGCGTATCGCAAGATAAACAAGTTCAAGTGCTTCCTATAGTCGGCTATCGTCTCACAAAGAAATCTTGAAAAATATTATGTGCGACTAGTTAAATAACTTGTTTGCGGAGTGGGCTGTTTCCCGTGGATGGTGCAGACTCTGATCTAAGTAGGCATATGGATGAAAGTTACTTCTTCCATAAACTTTCTGCTCAGAAAATAGTAATCTGAAGGCTTCGATGTTCAGGCAGTGGAGTATCGTGTTTTTGTGAACTATATTCGGTCGTTATCGCGGACTGCCAAATGAAAAGTTTGTGAAGTCCTTTTCACCATAAACCCTAAATAGTGTCCCCCAGCTACAAACCACAAGCAGAGAGCTGAGGTAATCTGAGAAACCAAGAAATTTCACTTCCTTTGCTAACTGTCCTTTCCTCACGCAACATCTCATTAGCCAGGACAATGTTGTTCCAATTTGCTAAATTGAGTCAAATGAAAACCTTAAATATTTTTTTAAATATTATTTATTGTGCAGAAGTGGTACAAAGCTGTATCGCTTTTCAACATCATCTCCCCCACGCTCAATGCAAGTCCTCCAGCGCTTACAAAGTGCATAAATTTCTTTAGAAAGAAATTCTTTTGGTAGCCCGCGCAACCACTCGTGCACCGCGTGGCATACCTCTTCATCAGAACGGAACTTCTTTCCTCCCATTGCGTCTTTGAGAGGTCCAGGCAAATGGAAATCACTTGGGGCAAGGTCTGGTGAGTGTAGTGGCTGAGGAAGGCACTCAAAATGCAGGTCTATGATTTTTGCAACTGCTGTACGGGCAGTGTGGGGCCTTGCATTGATATGTTGCAAAAGGACACCTGCTGACAGCACGCCTCGTCGCTTTGATTTGATTGCAGACCGCAGATGATTTTTTAGGAGATCTGTGTATGATGAAATGTTGACAGCGGTCCCTCTAGGCATGTAATGCTCCAATATGACACCTTTTTCGTCCCAAGAGAGAGTCAGCATGGTCGTCCCTGCTGATGGTTCTGTTCGAAACTTCTTTGGTTTTGGTGATGAGGAATGGCGCCATTTCTTGCTCGCTCTCTTCGTTTCCGGTTGGTGGAAGTGAACCCAGGTTTCGTCCCCAGTAACTATTCTTGCAAGGAAGCCATCACCTTCTCGTTCAAAGTGCCGAAGAAGTTCTTTACAGGCATCAACACGTCGTTCTCTCATTTCAGGAGTCAGCTGCCGTTGCACTCATCTTGCAGACACTTTCTGAAACTGGAGCACATCATGCACAAAGTGGTGTGCTGACCCATGACTAATCTGTAAACATGCTGTAATGTCATTCAGTGTCACTCGGCGGTTTTCCTTCACTATGGCTTCAACTGCTGCCATGTTCTGTTGAGTCACAACTCGTTGAGCCTGACCTGGACTAGGGGCATCTTCCACTGAAGTCACACCATTTGCGAACTTCCTACTCCACTCGCAGACTTCCTGCTGTGACAAACATGCATCACTGTACTGAATATTCATTCGTCGATGAATTTCAATAGGTTTCACACCTTCACTACGCAAAAACCGAATAACAGAACGCTGTTCTTCCCTTGTGCAAGTCGCAAATGGGGCGGCCATCTTTATACTGATAATGTGACGGTATGTGTGCATCTGCACTATGCTGCCACCTACAGACCATTCTGCACGCTGTTTGTAGCACGCTTTCTAACTTACAGGACATTTTAACGTTTTCATTTGACTGGCCCTCGTTTATTCACTTATTCTTCCATATTTTTCGATTGATGCACAATTTGATTTTGTACGGTGCGATCGATAAACATTTTAAGTGTAGTAGTATGAGATAGGAAAACCTCTGACCGTATGACACCAACATGGCGACCATTTTGGAAGCCACCATCTTGTAAGTATATCGTAATTTTCAGATATACGAAAAAATAATGGCGCTTATCATTTGAGCCTACTTTTATTTGTTATCTGTTTATGACCTATTTTTTTCCTTGCGGATGACCTGAAAGATGCCGTTAACACAAGTCGAACGCGCTGTGACCATCCTGGTATCTGGCGAGAGGAGCATCCGTGTTATCGCAGAGCAATTCAGCCAACACCTGCCAGACAGGCTACAGTGCGTTGGTGACGTGTGTCATGAAATTCCGTGAAACTGGCTCTGTCCCATACAAATCTATTGCTGGACGTTTGAAAATGGCTATTGGATAAAGCAACAGCAGCCGCTGTTCTGGCATTGTTCATGACGTGTCCTGAGCGTGGTACTCATCGCATATCGCAGGAAACTGGGGTGAGCTGCACATCATTAACGAGAATATTGGCTAGAGATAAATGGTGCTCTTAAATGCAAATGCTTCAAAATTTTAACGAGGACGATCCATATCGTAAGGGTTCAGGTTTGGGAATGGATGACAAGCGAAGACGATGAAAAACGTCGTTTCCGCTAACAAGTACTGTTTTCGGATGAGGATTATTTCAGTCTGAACGACGAAGTAAGCGGAACAGAATCAGAGATACCGGTCAAATACTAAACAGACATTTTGGGCCAATTCTACTTTGGCCACATTATTGTGGCGTGCTAGTAGGTAATTTTGAATACTCAAACATTTACAACATTAGGAGAACGTCATACACTTCAGATAAAGCTGTTACAGTATGCGTGAAAGTTCGTGGTCGATGGACGTACACTGCGACATTCTACAAATGAAGAGATCAGCGGGAGAAGGTACTGACGCCGACTGGCTAGTCAATTGTTTTTCGTTCAGTCGGTTTTTTCAGTAGAACAAATCAACCAAATAAACCTAGCTTCAGTGGCCATGTCAGCTGTACGGACGTTTCTCAATCAGCCTCCGGCTTTTAGTGGGACAACCGACTGACACAGTTCTCTGACGATTTCGTCATCTATCTTAATGTTTTTACTCTGTCTCCGTTAAGAGTGACCTCGTTTACATACTTGTTCAGCTTTTTCGCTCATGTATGAGACCACTTTTTTAGTGACAAATAACGTACGACAAGGAGAAGTAAACTGTGTGCTTCTACAAATGAGGTATTTTAAATACTTATCTACTTAAAAGTAGATACATAGAACTGCAACCAGTCACTTATATTAAATATTTATTATTCAATGAACCGGTTTCGGAAACTTTTCAGGCTCATCTTCACATAATTTTCCGAAGGTTACATATCTGTTTCATACATAGTGCTGGGTGCTACCACTGTGACAAGAAAATGGAACACGCTTCAATGCATCACCATGAATATTGTTTATCTGTCGATGTGGATCCAGAATTCAGTTATGTACTTACTGTGACAGTATGGGCGGCTTTTTTGTGAGTATCCATCTGTCTGCTTCCATTGTGATGGTCAATTAGCACCACATCACACACTTTGGATACTACCTCAAAAAGCCGTAGTAAGTTACAAAACTAAATTTTGGATCCAAATCGACAGATAAACAATGCTCATGGCAATGCATTAAAGCATGTTCCATCTCCTTGTCACAGAGGGAACACCCAACATTATGCTGGAGACCTTACAATTGTATTTAACTAGAGCATAAATTATAAATTTAGAATTCCTTTGAATAAAGTATGGGGTAGTGGAATTTACGATGGTCTAGTAACAGTGTATCATTTTTCCACTCTTCCATTTTTATAGTTAAGTATATACTGCCACTTTTCGGAAGTATTATTTGTGACAAATATTTTTTTTTTTTTCCATTTGTTATTTCTTACTGAATGGTTAACGAACCAGCATTCAGCCCAGTGAAAACACAGAACTATAACGGACTCTGTCGAATTTTTCATTTTCGGTTTCTCCCACAGACTGGATTCACTCGAAAAGAGTATACGAATAATAATCTAATCGATACGTAACATTACTGTGGTTTGAATCGATAGTGTTCATTTGGTTGTTACTGTGGTGTCACTGCCAGACACCACACTTGCTAGGTGGTAGCTTAAATCGGCCGCGGTCCATGTAGTACATGTCGGACCCGCGTGTCGCCACTGTGATCGCAGACCTAGCGCCACCACCAAGGCAGGTCTCGTGATACGAGAGAGCAATCGCCCCAGTTGTACGAGAGCCTAGCTACCGCCCAGTTGTACGCGAACCTAGCTATCGCCCAGTTGTACGAGAACCTAGCTACCGCCCAGTTGTACGAGAACCTAGCTACCGCCCAGTTGTACGAAGCCTTTCTCTCTCATTAGCCGAGAGACAGAATAGCCATCAGCTAAGTTAATGGCAACGAACTAGCAAGGCGCCATTTGTATCAGTGCCTATAGCTTACGAGTATTCAAGAGAGATGTATTCCAAGGACTAATAAAAAGATAAGTAATAAGCATCTACATACTTTTCTTCTTATTCATTTATAAGTTCTCATGTTCCAGACTTCACGCCCGTCTGCTTTAGCCTTGCGTGCCCTATCGGCTACAGCGTTAGTCTAGCATTCCTTTTCAGCCATCTAAACTTCACGGTGTCGGCCCAGCTACCGACACAACATTTATTGGCGACGAGCAAAAGAGTTTGTATTAATTCGTTTGCAACATTGGCGACGCTTTAAAGTGTTCTGATTGCTTACATTTAATTGTGTCATGGCTTCGCCACATTCTCCAGATGTACTGTCCGAATTTTATCGCTTGCAGAATCAGCAGACGCAGGCGTTACTGGATGCCCTTGGACAGCTCGTCCAGGGTCAACGTACCATTCAAACCGATGCGGCCGCCGCCGCTTCTTCGCTACCGCTGCCACTAAACGCTGTTGCACCTCCCTTTCGACCATACGTGGCAGCCGATGAGACGTGGCACGAGTGGTCTCGCCAGTTCAACTTCCACCTTGCTGCCTACAGAATTCAAGGTAAAGAGCGGCAGCCGTTTTTGCATTCTTGTGTCGGTGTGTCCACATACCGTGTGATAGTGAAATTGTTTCCCCGACGAGACGTAGCAACTCTGTCATACGAGGAAATTTTGTCTGCATTAGATGCCTATTTCAAAGAAACAGTTAATGTGGTTGCAAAACGGTATACGTTTTTTCGTACAAAACGTACGGCCGGTCAAACTAATAGGGAGTGGGTAGCAACATTGCAAGGACTTACTAGGGACTGTGCCTTTGAATGTGACTGTGGTCTTTCTTATTCAGATACAATGGTGCGTGATGCAATTGCACAGAACGTTTCTGATGTTCGCATACGGGAGCAAATTTTGAAACTAGTTAATCCCTCCCTTCAACAAGTGATAGACATATTGGATAGACAGGACACACTTGACTGTGCTCAGGAATCTTTTGAAACTTCGCCAGCTGTGTGTAACATTAACCGGCCCGCCGGGCGCGCTCGCGCAACGCGGCCCGGTCAACTGCCCTCGCGGCCGTCCGCACAGCTGCCGCCGCGCGCTAAGCCAGGTGTGCCGCGCCAGCCCACAAATGTAGTGAAATCGTGCCCGCGGTGTGCTACTAGACATTCGCGTGAACATTGCCCGTCACGCCAAGCTATTTGCTTTTTCTGCAATAAGAAAGGACATGTTCAAAGTGTTTGCCAGACAAAGCTCAGATCAGACAATCACAATCATTCCAGGCCCTTTGCTTCGCGCCGGAATCGAACCACGGACACTCAGGCTCGTGGACCTTCGCTTATGGACATTCATGTCGTTAATTCCACTTCGTCCAGTGACACTTTCTCTAACTGTAACTGTGTTCGTCCCACAAAAACTGTGCGTCGACGTCGCCGGAAATCACGTCAATTAGCAAGTGATTCTGTACCAGTGTCTGTTCCAATTGCACACAACAGTCGCTCTTGTCGTCAGCAGGACAATAAACTTTTTGTGGACTTAGACTTTGAAGGCAAAGTGATACCATTCCAGCTCGATACCGGAGCTGCAGTTTCATTGCTCAATCACGACACGTACAAACAACTGGGCAAACCTCCGTTGCGTTCCGCAAATGTTAAGCTAACTACATATTCCGGACAGAAAATTCCTGTGTTAGGACAGTGCCGCCTTCTTGCAACATACAAGGGACAAACAAAACTTGTGTCATTTTACGTTCTTCGTTCTTCTTCTGCAGTGAACTTGTTTGGTCTAGATTTGTTTCAGTTGTTTAACATGTCTATTGTAAATCAGGTCCTATCAGTGAATCAGACTGTGCCTACAGACAGTGTTTCTCGGCTGTGTGACGAATTTGCAGACATTTTTGCACCGGGCTTAGGTTGCGCTAAAAACTATGAAGCACATTTAGAACTGAAGGTAAACGCGCAACCGAAATTTTTCAGGGCGCGCAATGTTCCCCACGCATTGCGTGATGAGGTCGCAAGAACGTTACACGATCTCGAATCACAGGGTGTAATTGAACGTGTGCAAGCTTCTCTCTGGGCCTCACCCTTAGTCATTTTGCCAAAACCTTCCGGAAAATTGAGACTTTGCGTGGACTTCAAGGCCACAGTGAATCCACAGCTAGTGACTGCTACTTTTCCTTTGCCCCGCCCGGAAGATCTTTTTGCTAAACTGTGCCCGGGAAAATAATTTTCAAAGTTGGACCTAGCCGATGCGTACTTGCAAATACCGGTGGACGACGAATCCCAGCGCGTATTGGTGGTTAACACGCATCTTGGATTGTACCGCTTCAAAAGACTGCCATTCGGGTGTGCATCCGCCCCTGCCTTGTTTCAGCAATATTTACAAACTATTTGTGCGTCGGTCCCTACTGCAGCAAACTATCTGGACGATATAGTGATCTCCGGACAGACAGAAGAAGATCATCTTGCGAATTTACGAACATTATTTCAGGTCTTGCGGCAAAATGGTCTTCGCTTGAGGAAGGACAAATGTGTGTTTTTTGCTCGTGACTTACCATACCTGGGACATGTCATTAATGCCCAAGGCATACATCCGAGTCCAGAGCACCTCCGTGCCATACAAGAATTGCCTTCCCCTCAAAATGTGAAACAGCTACAGAGTGTGTTGGGTAAAATTAATTATTACAATAAATATGTGCGCAATGCCTCTTCCATTTCAGCTCCGCTTCATCGCTTACGCCGTAAAGGTGTTCCGTTCGTCTGGACGCCGGAATGTGAACGCGCCTTTCGCCAGTTGAAATCGGCGTTGCTTTCTAATACTTGCCTTACGCCATTCGATCCCCAGAAACCCCTTTTGTTGATGGTAGATGCATCGGATTTCGGGATCGGTGCTGTGCTTGCGCACAAAGTTGGCTCCCATGATCGCCCTATTGCCTTTGCGTCCAAATTGCTCTCGTCTGCGCAAAGAAATTATTCACAGATAGAGAAAGAAGCTTTGGCTCTCGTGTTTGGTGTTACTAAGTTCCATGATTTCTTGTGTGGTCGTCACTTTACCATCATCACAGACCACAAACCTTTGACATCGCTTTTTCATCCGACCAAGCCTGTACCTCCACGTACAGCGCAGAAATTCATTCGCTGGTCTATTTTCCTCTCGCAGTACCGCTACGATATCTTGTATCGGTCCACTGCTAAGCACGGAAACGCCGATGCGTTGTCCCGTTTGCCTGTTGCTGAGGATAAAGCATTCGATTCTTCCGAACTTGCTTGCATGTTCATTGATTCGGAAACCGATGAAGTGGTCGAATCGTTTCCGATTGATTTTCGTCGTGTCGCTACAGCCACAGCTGCTGACCCTGTCCTTGCTACTGTTTTACGTTTTGTTGCTACGCAATGGCCTTTGTCAAAGTCTCGGATCGAGGATCCGTTGGTTCGCCGATTTTTTGCTCACAAGGAGAGACTTTTTGCTCGACGTGGTGTTTTGTTGTTGCGTTCTGATAATGATCAGTCCAGAGTCGTGGTCCCACGTTCGTTACAGTCCTCTGTTTTACGGCTTCTTCACCAAGGACATTGGGGTATAGTGCGAACGAAACAACTTGCTCGTCAGCACTGTACTTGGTTCGGAATCGATGCTGCGATTACGAATATGTGTTCTTCGTGCCCGGCGTGTGCCGAACAACAGTCCGCACCGCCGCGCAAAGTCTTTGCATGGCCAAAAGCCACTTCCCCTTGGCAACGCTTGCACATTGATTTTGCTGGTCCATTCTGGAATGCTCGATGGTTGGTTCTGGTCGACGCCTTCAGTAATTTTCCTTTTGTTGTCCGGATGTCTTCCACGACGTCCTCCGCCACCATCCAAGCGTTGTCTGCTATCTTTTGCATTGAAGGTCTTCCGCAGACTATTGTTTCCGACAATGGCCCACAATTCATGTCCGCAGAATTTCAGTCATTCTGCCAGGCCAATGGTATTCAACATCTGACATCCGCGCCGTTTTCGCCTCAGTCCAACGGTGCCGCTGAACGATTGGTCCGGACTTTCAAGTCACAGATGTTGAAATTGAAAGAGTCGCATTCTCGGGAGGACGCATTGTTGCTCTTTTTGTCTTCGTATCGCTCTCAGCCCCGAGATGGTCGCTCGCCGGCTGAGTTGCTCCACGGTCGTCCTCATCGCACCTTGATGTCTTTGCTGCATCCGCCGCATCAGGTTCCTGTGCAGCGGCAGACTCCTGCTTTTGCTCCAGGCGACGTTGTATTTTATCGCAACTATCGCGGTTCACGGCGTTGGCTCGCAGGGCGCATTCTTCGCTGCCTCGGCCGCGCGATGTATTTGGTTTTGGGGGCCTCTGGTGAGGTGCGTCGGCATCTCAATCAGCTGCGCCTCTGTCGTCGCTCGGGTTCTGCCGCTCCCCGTCTGCTTTCAGCGACGGTGCCGTCCGGTCAGCGCCCTGGGGACCCATCTACTGGCTCGCCTCATCCCCAGGTGTTACCGACGATGCCTTCCATTTTGCCCCATGGCGACGCGCCGCCGCCGCTGCAGCAGCAGCAGCCGCCGCCGCCGCCGCCGCGTGTTCTCCCGCCGGCGCCGCCCGCATTCGACGCTTCGTTGCAGCCGCCAAGCGCCTCCCGGGGTCACGCGCCGCCGATCGCTTCCCGTGACCAGCTGTCCTCCGCCATGGAACTCCCGCCCGCTCCGGACCACATGACGTCATCGCGCGTCGGCTACCCCGACGCAATGGAAATTGATCCTTCGGTCCCTCCTGTCTCTTTACGGGCGCATACACCGCATGTTGACGTGCACCCTGGACTAGTTTTGCAGGCGTTTCCTAGCTCCCCTCGGACCGAATGGCCGGGTGCGGGTGGCACAGCCTCGCCTGTTGTTAGGCTCCCCACCTCATCGCATACGTCAACATGTGGTCCTCCCCACGGCGGGCGGAAGCCTTATCTCACGACCGTTCGCCGATTTGCGGGGGAGGAATGTGGTGTCACTGCCAGACACCACACTTGCTAGGTGGTAGCTTAAATCGGCCGCGGTCCATGTAGTACATGTCGGACCCGCGTGTCGCCACTGTGATCGCAGACCTAGCGCCACCACCAAGGCAGGTCTCGTGATACGAGAGACCAATCGCCCCAGTTGTACGAGAGCCTAGCTACCGCCCAGTTGTACGCGAACCTAGCTATCGCCCAGTTGTACGAGAACCTAGCTACCGCCCAGTTGTACGAGAACCTAGCTACCGCCCAGTTGTACGAAGCCTTTCTCTCTCATTAGCCGAGAGACAGAATAGCCATCAGCTAAGTTAATGGCAACGAACTAGCAAGGCGCCATTTGTATCAGTGCCTATAGCTTACGAGTATTCAAGAGAGATGTATTCCAAGGACTAATAAAAAGATAAGTAATAAGCATCTACATACTTTTCTTCTTATTCATTTATAAGTTCTCATGTTCCAGACTTCACGCCCGTCTGCTTTAGCCTTGCGTGCCCTATCGGCTACAGCGTTAGTCTAGCATTCCTTTTCAGCCATCTAAACTTCACGGTGTCGGCCCAGCTACCGACACAACATTTACCATAGACTGGTTTCTCTCAAAAGAAAGAATGACAAATTCAGCCGATACGTAAAACTGCGACTGAATTAGACGATTGTTTTCCAGGAACTGAATCGATTGTTTTGTTCGGTTGATTCCATCACTAACAGAAAGTGCTAATCAATTTTCAGTTACTGTGTTTGCAGACACTTCAAGAGCTTAGCTTTGAAACCTGTATATTTACCAGACGGCCTTCAGATACGTTTTACATCCCTCTCTCAACTTATGTCGCTGTCCATTCAGTCGTTGTCTTAGCTGCCCGAAATGCAAATGCTTTACATCAGTTCTGTGGCGTCATTGTTAATATTCTGTTTTCCTTCCGAAATTTTGACTACACCTGATTTTTAAGCCTACGTTTGCGTCTTACGTACCATGAAAACCATTCTCAACAGTTCTGTAGGACGTTTTAAGATTCTTAAACTGGTATAACGAAGAACAAATGTGTGTTAATGGATCGTTCTGCTTTACCTCTCGCCTCCTCGTACCATTCATCACAGAATATGAGTCACGTGGTAAGAATATATTACCATCGTAAGTAAGTTTGATGAATAGTGAGAGCAGGTGAGACCTCTCACAGAAATGGAAACAACAAATAGACGGGTGTGAACTGTTACAACCAAGGAATTCCAGAGTCCAAACTTACAAAGCAGAACGCAAGAGGAGTAACATGTGGTACCTGTGTAGAATCAATGGGAGGTACGTACGTCTAGATGTACCTCCGTTACACAACGGTGTTGCAAACGGACATTACACTACGACACAGACACGAAACTGAATGTAACGAACATACTCGCCAATGAGCGGATGGACAGTGCTAATTTTGGGAAAAAAAAGCTGTACGAGGGAGATTTGAACCCAGATCTCTCCCTTCGTAGTCTATCACCGTGACCAGACAATCAAGACACAATGGTCACAAACACTGTTCGACATTGGTCTTATTAAGTTTGGACCGTTCACTGTTTCTATTTAGTTACTTTTTTCCACAGCTCAGCATACTTTCTTCCTGTTTTCATGGTTGATCGGTGTTCAGGTTCTGACGGGATATCCAATGGGCCAACTTACCACTACATCTAAGGGTGGCGGGATGGGGAGTTTCCCTTGTAAGAGTTGTTAAATAATCGAACCCAGCACGTTGTCCGGTATGAGAGTCTTCATCAGGTTATCGTCAGAAATGCCCAGAGAAAGTGTGACAGGATCGGTCTGGTTCTGTCTATACATAAATGATCTAAGGGACAGGTCGTGCAGCAATCTGCGGCTGTTAGCTTATGATGCTGTGGTGTGCTGGAAGCTGTCGTCGTTGAGTGACTGTAGGAGGATACGGGGCCAGTCACAGAGAATTTCCACTTAGTGTTATGAATGGCTTGCTCAAAATGTAGAAAAAAGTAAGTTAATGGAGACGAGTAGGAGAAACAGTCCTCTAATGTTCGAATACAGTAGCAATAGTTTGCCTTGACACATTCGCGTCCATTAAATATCTAGGTGTAATGTTGCGAAGGGATATGAAATGGAACGAGCACGTAAGGACAGTAGTGGGGAAGACGAATGGCCGAATTCGGTTTATTGGAAGAATTCTTGGAAAGTGTAAAAGAGACATCATACAGAATACTTGTGCGACCCGTTCTTGACTACTGCTCGACTGTTTTGGATCCTCACCAAGACGGATGTGAGGAAATGGCAGCAGTAATTCAACGGGTTTCTGCCAAATTTGTTGTTTTAACACCCTCCAGGATTTAGGGAACCTACATTTGCAGCTGACTGAACAATAGTTCTACTGCTGCCAAGCGAGGAATATAAACAGCGTTTCTGTCTCGCTCCATTTCGGAATGGAACAGTGGTACAGAAAAGTGAGCGACAAACATTCATGTTTTGGATCTGCATCTCTCGTCGTTTGATTCCGCATTTACAGTTACATTGTAGGATATGGGTTTCGCCTTTTTGCAAACACACTACTTTTTTTACCCTAACATGAGGACACTACATACACATATTAATGTAATTTATTTCTTTATATACGGTCTGTTACCTCGTAGGATGCGGTGAGCCAGACCCTCTCGGGAACAAATAAACGCCGACAGGGTTAGGAAACTGCATCTTGCGAAGTAAAAAGGCGTTTATAAAGAAATACACTACTGGCCATTAAAATTGCTACACCAAGAAGAAATGCAGATGATAAACGGGTATTCATTGGGCAAATATGTTATACTAGAACTGACATGTGATTACATTTTCACGCAATTTGGGTGCATAGATCCTAAGAAATCAGTACCTAGAACAACCAACTCTGGCCGTAAAAACGGCCTTGATACGCCTGGGCATTGAGTCAAACAGAGCTTGGATGGCGTGTACAGGTACAGTTGCCCATGCAGCTACAACACGATACCACAGTTCATCAAGAGTAGTGACTGGCGTATTGTGACGAGCCAGTTGCTCGGCCACCATTGACCTAACGTTTTCAATTGGTGAGACATCTGGAGAATGTGCTGGCCAGGGCACCAGTCGAACACTTTCTGTATCCAGAAAGGCCCGCACAGGACCTGCAACATGTGGTCGTGCATTATCCTGCTGAAATGTAGGGTTTCTCAGGGATCGAATGAAGGGTAGAGCCACGGGTCGCAACACATCTGAAATGTAACGTCCACTGTTCAAAGTGCCCTCAATGCGAACAAGAGGTGACCGAGACGTGGAATCAATGGCACCCCCTACCATCACGCCGGGTGATACACCAGTATGGCGATGACGAGTACACACTTCCAATGTGCGTTCACCGCGATGTTGTCAAACACGGATGCGACTTTTCATGATGCTCTAGATAGAACCTGGATTCATCCGAAAAAATGGCGTTTTGCCATTCGTGCACCAGGTTCGTCGTTGAGTACACCATCGCAGGTGCTCCTGTCTGTGATGCAGCGTCAAGGATAACCGCAGCCATGGTCTCCGAGCTGATAGTCCATGCTGCTGCAAACGTCGTCGAACTGTACGTGCAGATGGTTTTTGTCTTGCAAGCGTCCCCATCTGTTGATCGAGACGTGGCTGCACGATCCGTTACAGCCATGCGGATAAGATGCCTGTCATCTCGACTGCTAGTAATACGAGCCCGTTGGGATCCAGCACGGCGTTCCGTATTAGCCTGCTGAACCCACCGATTCCATATTCTGATAACAGTAGTTGGATCTCGACCAAAGCGAGCAGCAATGTCGCGATACGATAAATCGCAATCGCGATAGGCTACAATCCGACCTCTATCAAAGTCGGAAACGTGATGGTACGCATTTCTCCTCCTTACACGAGGCATCACAACAACGTTTCACCAGGCAACGCCTGTCAACTTCTGTTTCTGTATGAGAAATCGGTTGGAAACTTTCCTGATGTCATTACGTTGTAGGTGTCACCACCGGCGCCAATCTTGTGTGAATGCTCCGGAAATCTAATAATTTGCATATCACAGCATCTTCTTCCTGTCGGTTAAATTTCGCGTCTGTAGCACGTCATCTTCGTGGTGTAGCAATTTTAATAACCAGCAGTGTAAATTATATTAATATGTGTGTGCAGTGTCCTTAGAATCCAGAAACAGAAGGACCAGTCACAACAAAAAGTGAGTAGTAACAAATATATACGGAAAGCATTTTTCACGTCAAAAGTCACGTTTTTAAAATTTAATGGATGTGTTACATCGCCGATGAAATTTACATTTACATCTTTTGGTTTGCAAATGACAAGCTATAAGTGCAGGACACTATAGAGTTTGTCCTGCAAAACTACATCATATAAGACTGCGGTAAGAAGCAAAAATGATCAAAAACTTTCTTTAGGCCTCACTTTGTTGAATCAATTATTAAATAAAATATTTTCGCTTTTTAGAGTTTTTCAATGAACAAAAAATCCACAGATGATGGCATAGAAGAGGTGAAACATGTCTGGGTGAAAAGAAAAAGCAGTGTGTTCGCAAAAAGGCGGAAACAATATCCCATCATAAATGATAAACAGTGGCACAAGGCACCCTCCGCCATGCATCGTACGGTGGCTTGTGAAGTATGTATGTCGATCTAGATGCGGATGTAGTCATATTGGCTCATATTGGTGTACATGTGCTCTTGCTATATTGCTGGTGAAAGAGTTGCCCTGTTAGAGTAAATAGAATTTTTTTGTTTTTTGTAGCGACCTGCAGACTCAACATCAATGCGCCAAGAGCACATGAAAGGCATTTTCAATACACACAGGCACTTCATGTTGCAAAATAAGTATTTCCCTTATTCAGTTGCATACAGACGGTTGTGAGCCACAAATCAATGATATAATATTAACGGCAACTGAGGACTGAGAGAATATTAAATATATTGCAGACGCAGCCTATTGGCGGTTTCGACTTCCGGTTATGAGGTGTGTGCTTTCAGTGTGAGCAGTGAGGAGATGAGTTTTTGGAATTACTAGCTAAGAAAGAAAGAGAGCTGACGGATTAGGCAACGGACTGTAGAGAAAATTTAGCTACTTTGAGTTGAAATTTACCCTTCGACTCACTCCAGTGCTCATATAAGTGTCCGTCAGAAGAGTGCACATCGGCATCGCAGTAATAACTCGTGCTTCCTCCGAGTGTGTCGGTAGGCGGCCACCAGCAACAATGAAAATTCTTGTGGTGAAGTTGGTACAATTGTGGGAGGCATGCGGGGCGTTCAGCAGCGGGGATGCTGGGCGCAGGAATTCCGCGGTCCCGAATTCCGACGCAAATTAGTTGAGCGCTCTGTTTCCGCCGGCCTAGGCGGATGCGGGTGAGCGTTATGAGATGAGAGTACGCCGAGAGAAATTCGGCAAGCAGGAGAGGGAATTCCTGAGAGCGCCTTCTGAGGTAACACTGAGGAACTGCATCGCGAAGCGCTTTTAACGTTGTTGTGTGGTTAGCGCTCAATCGGCGTGAAGTAACAGACAAACTATCGTATATTCACGTAGTGCTGGTTCTAGGATGTTCTGGTGATCAAGGCAAGAATCTTCGCTCCTTCATGCCCCGTGCCCCATCCAACTTTCAGTCTTACTTTCTTTCACAAGGAAAACTTTAAATTCTTAAACTACAATATAGTATTTGCAGTATTTCGAGTTTCAGAAAAGGCTGTTCACAATGCTGACTGGAATACAAACTTTAAAGCTGAGAAGGTACGGGAAACAATATATACTCAGCGTACGACAATCTACAGGGTAGTCATGAGATCCATGACACTTTTCAAGAAATCGGTATAGATAAATGGTCGAGAACGGCATAACGAATACTACATTATATGAAAGACAAACTATGTTGCTTGTCTTTGAGGTCTTGTGGTAGAGGTGGAACATAAACGATATCGTTGATGATACGTCTCTTACTTCGGTTGTATCGAACGAGATGCTCACCAGTTATACTGTTAAACAGTTTTATGTCCAACACGATGAATAACAGATTTAGTATTAACACACTAACTAACGCCTGAATAATGAAAAAATTAAAAAAAATGACTAAGTGAATACTCCAATAAACTGAGTTCTAAAATTAACATTCACTGATTGGATCCTTTAGAGTCTGTATGAACCCAGTTTGTAATACTAGGTCTAAGTCCGACAGTTTCCAAATATGTTCAAATGGTTCAAATGGCTCTGAGCACTATGCGACTTAACTTCTGAGGTCATCAGTCGCCTAGAACGTAGAACTACTTAAACCTAACTAACCTAAGGACATCACACACATCCATGCCCGAGGCAGGATTCGAACCTGCGACCGTATCGGTCGCGCGGTTCCACACTAGCGCCTAGAACCGCTCAGCCACTCGCAAAAATAGAATATCATGTGCTTTCGTCTCGGCGGCAACCCGTTGGCAAAGTCCCACTTCACGTTGACGGTGAAGAGCCGGGAAGTTCATTGTGGTAGCGCGTCGTACAGGGGAGGTCTTCCTGATGTTGCTGGCTACGAAAGAATTACCCGTTGCCACTGCAGTAGGGGTCTAAATAGTCGCCTCGCGCAGTGACACTTCTGTTTGTTTCGCTCAAACTGACAAGGGACACCTTGAGTGCGAGGTCGTAAGTTCAGTCTTTAGTAAGGCTCATTTTGAAAGTGTTATGTTAACTTTTATGATAGAAAGAATATTAGCTGCTAACGATTCACCTTGTGCATCAGGAGGGCGACAGCAAATGTGTTCCTGGCGGGTGCAGAGATCAAACGTACTGTGGGATGTATGTATCACACTTCATAAAATGGACATCGTCGACGTTCAAGAAATGATCAAGACACTTATGAAAAATGGCGCACCACAGTGATCGTAAAGGTTTGCACCATCAACATCGAAGGCTAGCTGCACGGCAGTTACAAACCGTGAAGGATGTTCTTCTAGGTATCCACTCTTATAGACTTTATGTAGAGTCATATAGGTGTAATAAGGAGATGAGAACTGATGGAATGTGATGGAGTGCAAACGAATTCGAATCTGTCTATCGTGGCGCTTATCGTGAAACGGCTCTGCCTTAACGAAAATGCCTATCTCTTAAGGCGTAGCTGCAGCTAATGCGATATTATATTTTACAGGCACGTAAAAAAAAGAACATCCAGAGGTTGAATTGATCCAGTGGTTCCAGAAGGTATGAATTGCAATGTCACATACTTTTCAGGAGGGATAGTTTGCTCTGAAGGAGTACGTTTTCCAATCTTGCTTGCTGTGACGTAAATATTCCCTACTAAGCTTCCAAGATAATGCAAACGAGGAAGAATCGTAGGTAGCAGAGCACCTCCAACTTTCAGCAGCATAATAAATAACTTTTCCGCTAATTTACCACCCACACTAACAGTAGGCATAATTGCATGCGAATGGGTTAAGGCATTTATGTTTCTTGATCTTAATACAACTGCAGTTACGTCTAATTCCCAGGGTTCCTTTCATACACATTTCTTCCTCAAATCTCCATTGGTTGAAATTGAAGACAAATTCCTTACTGAACATTACGAAAAGTTTGTTTATCTCACCTACAAATTCTCGGACCTATTCGGCAGTTTGCTGTGCACCGTCGAGTTGACACCTTGTCTGAAATTTCGTTAGCTTTCCTCTTCCAATTCTGTAGAACTGTTTCAGTTTTTGCAACCATCCACTGCTTCCGTTGAAATCAGCTAAATCTATGTCGCGCGCCGTTTGACGTGTATAACGTAGATGGTCACTGCCATACGCATCCTGTAAATTGATCGGAGCGTCCTCGAAACGCGCAAACACCATTTTTTGTAGCAAGTGCGCCTTGTCCTCCCTTGAATATCCATCGTTTTTCTTTTGCACTACAGGGTCATATTGATTCGGATTTATTCGAAATCTGTTCATATTTTTTTTTAATATGCTGCGGATGAATTCCACGTACGTAATAATTTAGTACTCGCTCCTAGGACAACGATTGTCCTTTACTACGTTTCACAGGAGACGGGATTTGAGGCTTCCTCTACCGACAGGAATGATGAACTACATTGCTTGACACCTGTTTCAGTAGCACTTTTACTTGTTAAGCACGTATTGCCATCATTATACTCCTCGTGAATACTATCCATACAATTTACTGTACACGATACCACACATCCTACTAACTCATCTTGCAGAAACTCAACCATTTCATTTGCTACTTCTTTCTAACCCTGCGGTATTCCTAGGGTTTCTTTCTGACAAAATGACAACTTCACCAACTGTTGTTGTGGATACAATAGAATGTTAGCTTTGTTAACCGTTGCCCTTACTCTGCTTTGTATCAACATCGCTAGCGCTGTGACACAGTTGTGAGGTACTCGTCGACTAATCAGTTCAACTATGTTCCGTAGCCTCATGCTATGCTCACTATTGGATATCTCCAGTCCCACCCCCTTAGCATGGTGGACAATATTGTGGTTTCATGGTAGACAGTATGTGGGGCGTCGAATACATCATTGGCCTTACGCGACCTCGCACTCAAGGAGTTTTCCTTATTAGTTTCGGCGGAAGTAAGAAACAGTTCGGTCTGCTTGCGCTCCCGTGCCTCGGCGCTGCTGCTGGCGCGGCCTCTGAAGTCACCCTCGGCTGAGCTGCCAGTAAGCTGCCCGCATTCAATTTCCGCCTCGCGCGGATTGGAGTACCGCCACGCCGCTGTGACGTGTGTTGTGCGGGTAGCTGTTGGCGCCTGTTGCACTTTGCAGCCGTGATGTGTGTTGTGCGGGTAGCAGTTGGCGCCTGTTGCTCTTGTAGGCACAGCACTTGACGTAATCCCACAAGAAAAATTCACAGTCCGTCCAAACCGGCGACCGTGCTGGCCACTCGAGTAGCGCCAGGACACCGGCCGCGATACGGCCTCTCCAGTGACGTGGCGACGTCTCACCCACGAGTTGCGAGACAGGTGCTCAGAATACCCTCAGCGCACAATTGCACATCGTTCCAGTTTCAGGGCAAGATTCAGTCACAGTGTTCATGAAAAACTGAATTGCGGAGTTCATG